>NC_079156.1:33626079-36118579 GCF_947563725.1 Argiope bruennichi
GAATAGTAGATATATTTGCGCATGTGCGAGATCTCGATAAATGAAATACATTAAGTTTTATGGATATTTTAAAGTAAAATTTTATTAAAGCTTTCATGTGCAAGGGAATAATTCTTGAGAAATTTAGATTTCGTCTGGAGAAATAAAATATTAAAAATAAAAAAAAAACAATTATATAAAAACTATGTATCTCCTTGAGATTCGATCTGAGGACCTCAAAAGAATGAAACACCCCACCGTCCTATCCACCAGGCCACACCTCGCACAGAATAGGAGGAGATGTAAGATTCCAAATACGGTTGGCAGTTTTTATTATTAATAATTGTGAAATTCGGGTGTAAAAGCACAATGCTAAGAATGGTAGATATGTTTGCGCATGTGCGAGATCTCGATAAATGAAATACATTAAGTTTTATGGATATTTTAAAGTAAAATTTTATTAAAGCTTTCATGTGCAAGGGAATAATTCTTGAGAACTTTAGATTTCGTCTGGAGAAATAAAAATTTAAAAATAAAAAAAAACAATTATATAAAAACTAGGTATCTGCTTGAGATTCGATCTGAGGGCCTCAAAAGAATGAAATACCCCACCGTCCTCTCCACAAGGTCACACCTCGCACAGGCTAGGAGGAGATGTAAGATTCCAAATACGGTTGGCAGTTTTTATTATTAATAATTGTGAAATTCGGGCGTAAATGCACAATGCTAAGAATGGTAGATATGTTTGCGCATGTGCGAGATCTCGATAAATGAAATACATTAATTTTTATAGATATTTTAAAGTAAAATTTTATTCAAGATTTCATGTGCAAGGGAATAATTCTTGAGAACTTTAGATTTCGTCTGGAGAAATAAAAATTTAAAAATAAAAAAAACAATTATATAAAAACTATGTATCTGCCTGAGATTCGATCGGAGGACCTCAAAAGAAAGAAATACCCCACAGTCCTATCCACCAGGCCAAACCTCTCACAGAAGAGGAGGAGATGTAAGATTCTAAATACGGTTGGCAGTTTTTATTAATAATTGTGAAATTCGGGTGTAAAAGCACAGTGCTAAGAACGGTAGATATGTTTGCGCATGTGCGAGATCTCGATAAATGAAATACATTATTTTTTATAGATATTTTAAAGTAACATTTTATTCAAGATTTCATGTGCAAGGGAATAATTCTTGAGAACTTTAGATTTCGTCTGGAGAAATAAAAATTTAAAAATAAAAAAACAATTATATAAAAACTATGTATCTGCCTGAGATTCGATCTGAGGACCTCAAAAAAATGAAATACCCCACCGTCCTCTCCACCAGGCCACACCTCGCACAGGATAGGAGGAGATGTAAGATTCCAAATACGGTTGGCAGTTTTTATCATTGATAATTGTGATATTCGGGTGTAAAAGCACAATGCTAAGAATGGTAGATATGTTTGCGCATGTGCGAGATCTCGATAAATGAAATACATTAAGTTTTATGGATTTTTTAAAGTAAAATTTTATTAAAGCTTTCATGTGCAAGGGAATAATTCTTGAGAACTTTAGATTTCGTCTGGAGATATAAAAATTTAAAAATTAAAAAAAAAACAATTATATAAAAACTATGTATCTCCTTGAGATTCGATCTGAGGACCTCAAAAGAATGAAATACCCCACCGTCCTATCCACCAGGCCACACCTCGCACACGATAGGATGAGATGTAAGATTCCAAATACGGTTGGCAGTTTTTATTATTAATAATTGTGAAATTCGGGTGTAAAAGCACAATGCTAAGAATGGTAGATATGTTTGCGCATGTGCGAGATCTCGATAAATGAAATTGATTAAGTTTTATGGATATTTTAAAGTAAAATTTTATTCAAGCTTTCATGTGCAAGGGAATAATTCTTGAGAACTTTAGATTTCGTCTGGAGAAACAAAAATTTAAAAATAAAAAAAACAATTATATAAAAACTATGTATCTGCTTGAGATTCGATCTGAGGACCTCAAAAAAATGAAACACCCCAACGTCCTATCCATCAGGCTACACCTCACGCAGCATAGGTGGAGATGTAAGATTCCAAATACGGTTGGCAGTTTTTATTATTAATAATTGTGAAATTCGGGCGTAAATGCACAATGCTAAGAATGGTAGATATGTTTGCGCATGTGCGAGATCTCGATAAATGAAATACATTATTTTTTATAGATATTTTAAAGTAACATTTTATTCAAGATTTCATGTGCAAGGGAATAATTCTTGAGAACTTTAGATTTCGTCTGGAGAAATAAAAATTTAAAAATAAAAAAACAATTATATAAAAACTATGTATCTGCCTGAGATTCGATCTGAGGACCTCAAAAAAATGAAATACCCCACCGTCCTCTCCACCAGGCCACACCTCGCACAGGATAGGAGGAGATGTAAGATTCCAAATACGGTTGGCAGTTTTTATCATTGATAATTGTGATATTCGGGTGTAAAAGCACAATGCTAAGAATGGTAGATATGTTTGCGCATGTGCGAGATCTCGATAAATGAAATACATTAAGTTTTATGGATTTTTTAAAGTAAAATTTTATTAAAGCTTTCATGTGCAAGGGAATAATTCTTGAGAACTTTAGATTTCGTCTGGAGATATAAAAATTTAAAAATTAAAAAAACAATTATATAAAAACTATGCATCTGCTTTAGATTCGATCAGAGGACCTCAAAAGAATGAAACACCCCACCGTCCTATCCACCAGGCCACTCCTCACACAGCATAGGAGGAGATGTAAGATTCCAAATACGGTTGGCAGTTTTTATTATTAATAATTGTGAAATTCGGGTGTAAAAGCACAATGCTAAGAATGGTAGATATGTTTGCGCATGTGCAAGATCTCGATAAATGAAATACATCAATTTTTATAGATATTTTAAAGTAAAGTTTTATTCAAGATTTCATGTGCAAGGGAATAATTCTTGAGAACTTTAGATTTCGTCTAGAGAAATAAAAATTTAAAAATAAAAAAAACAATTATATAAAAACTATGCATCTGCTTTAGATTCGATCAGAGGACCTCAAAAGAATGAAACACCCCACCGTCCTATCCACCAGGCCACTCCTCACACAGCATAGGAGGAGATGTAAGATTCCAAATACGGTTGGCAGTTTTTATTATTAATAATTGTGAAATTCGGGTGTAAAAGCACAATGCTAAGAATAGTAGATATATTTGCGCATGTGCGAGATCTCGATAAATGAAATACATTAAGTTTTATGGATATTTTAAAGTAAAATTTTATTAAAGCTTTCATGTGCAAGGGAATAATTCTTGAGAAATTTAGATTTCGTCTGGAGAAATAAAATATTAAAAATAAAAAAAAAAACAATTATATAAAAACTATGTATCTCCTTGAGATTCGATCTGAGGACCTCAAAAGAATGAAACACCCCACCGTCCTATCCACCAGGCCACACCTCGCACAGAATATGAGGAGATGTAAGATTCCAAATACGGTTGGCAGTTTTTATTATTAATAATTGTGAAATTCGGGTGTAAAAGCACAATGCTAAGAATGGTAGATATGTTTGCGCATGTGCGAGATCTCGATAAATGAAATACATTAAGTTTTATGGATATTTTAAAGTAAAATTTTATTAAAGCTTTCATGTGCAAGGGAATAATTCTTGAGAACTTTAGATTTCGTCTGGAGAAATAAAAATTTAAAAATAAAAAAAAACAATTATATAAAAACTAGGTATCTGCTTGAGATTCGATCTGAGGGCCTCAAAAGAATGAAATACCCCACCGTCCTCTCCACAAGGTCACACCTCGCACAGGCTAGGAGGAGATGTAAGATTCCAAATACGGTTGGCAGTTTTTATTATTAATAATTGTGAAATTCGGGCGTAAATGCACAATGCTAAGAATGGTAGATATGTTTGCGCATGTGCGAGATCTCGATAAATGAAATACATTAATTTTTATAGATATTTTAAAGTAAAATTTTATTCAAGATTTCATGTGCAAGGGAATAATTCTTGAGAACTTTAGATTTCGTCTGGAGAAATAAAAATTTAAAAATAAAAAAAACAATTATATAAAAACTATGTATCTGCCTGAGATTCGATCTGAGGACCTCAAAAGAAAGAAATACCCCACAGTCCTATCCACCAGGCCAAACCTCTCACAGAAGAGGAGGAGATGTAAGATTCCAAATACGGTTGGCAGTTTTTATTAATAATTGTGAAATTCGGGTGTAAAAGCACAGTGCTAAGAACGGTAGATATGTTTGCGCATGTGCGAGATCTCGATAAATGAAATACATTATTTTTTATAGATATTTTAAAGTAACATTTTATTCAAGATTTCATGTGCAAGGGAATAATTCTTGAGAACTTTAGATTTCGTCTGGAGAAATAAAAATTTAAAAATAAAAAAACAATTATATAAAAACTATGTATCTGCCTGAGATTCGATCTGAGGACCTCAAAAAAATGAAATACCCCACCGTCCTCTCCACCAGGCCACACCTCGCACAGGATAGGAGGAGATGTAAGATTCCAAATACGGTTGGCAGTTTTTATCATTGATAATTGTGATATTCGGGTGTAAAAGCACAATGCTAAGAATGGTAGATATGTTTGCGCATGTGCGAGATCTCGATAAATGAAATACATTAAGTTTTATGGATTTTTTAAAGTAAAATTTTATTAAAGCTTTCATGTGCAAGGGAATAATTCTTGAGAACTTTAGATTTCGTCTGGAGATATAAAAATTTAAAAATTAAAAAAAAAACAATTATATAAAAACTATGTATCTCCTTGAGATTCGATCTGAGGACCTCAAAAGAATGAAATACCCCACCGTCCTATCCACCAGGCCACACCTCGCACACGATAGGATGAGATGTAAGATTCCAAATACGGTTGGCAGTTTTTATTAATAATTGTGAAATTCGAGTGTAATAGCACAGTGCTAAGAATGGTAGATATAATTGCGCATGTGCGAGATCTCGATAAATGAAATACATTATTTTTTATAGATATTTTAAAGTAACATTTTATTCAAGATTTCATGTGCAAGGGAATAATTCTTGAGAACTTTAGATTTCGTCTGGAGAAATAAAAATTTAAAAATAAAAAAAACAATTATATAAAAACTATGTATCTGCTTTAGATTCGATCAGAGGACCTCAAAAGAATGAAACACCCCACCGTCCTATCCACCAGGCCACACCTCGCACAGAATAGGAGGAGATGTAAGATTCCAAATACGGTTGGCAGTTTTTATTATTAATAATTGTGAAATTCGGGTGTAAAAGCACAATGCTAAGAATGGTAGATATGTTTGCGCATGTGCGAGATCTCGATAAATGAAATACATTAAGTTTTATGGATATTTTAAAGTAAAATTTTATTAAAGCTTTCATGTGCAAGGGAATAATTCTTGAGAACTTTAGATTTCGTCTGGAGAAATAAAAATTTAAAAATAAAAAAAAACAATTATATAAAAACTAGGTATCTGCTTGAGATTCGATCTGAGGGCCTCAAAAGAATGAAATACCCCACCGTCCTCTCCACAAGGTCACACCTCGCACAGGCTAGGAGGAGATGTAAGATTCCAAATACGGTTGGCAGTTTTTATTATTAATAATTGTGAAATTCGGGCGTAAATGCACAATGCTAAGAATGGTAGATATGTTTGCGCATGTGCGAGATCTCGATAAATGAAATACATTAATTTTTATAGATATTTTAAAGTAAAATTTTATTCAAGATTTCATGTGCAAGGGAATAATTCTTGAGAACTTTAGATTTCGTCTGGAGAAATAAAAATTTAAAAATAAAAAAAACAATTATATAAAAACTATGTATCTGCCTGAGATTCGATCTGAGGACCTCAAAAGAAAGAAATACCCCACAGTCCTATCCACCAGGCCAAACCTCTCACAGAAGAGGAGGAGATGTAAGATTCCAAATACGGTTGGCAGTTTTTATTAATAATTGTGAAATTCGGGTGTAAAAGCACAGTGCTAAGAACGGTAGATATGTTTGCGCATGTGCGAGATCTCGATAAATGAAATACATTATTTTTTATAGATATTTTAAAGTAACATTTTATTCAAGATTTCATGTGCAAGGGAATAATTCTTGAGAACTTTAGATTTCGTCTGGAGAAATAAAAATTTAAAAATAAAAAAACAATTATATAAAAACTATGTATCTGCCTGAGATTCGATCTGAGGACCTCAAAAAAATGAAATACCCCACCGTCCTCTCCACCAGGCCACACCTCGCACAGGATAGGAGGAGATGTAAGATTCCAAATACGGTTGGCAGTTTTTATCATTGATAATTGTGATATTCGGGTGTAAAAGCACAATGCTAAGAATGGTAGATATGTTTGCGCATGTGCGAGATCTCGATAAATGAAATACATTAAGTTTTATGGATTTTTTAAAGTAAAATTTTATTAAAGCTTTCATGTGCAAGGGAATAATTCTTGAGAACTTTAGATTTCGTCTGGAGATATAAAAATTTAAAAATTAAAAAAAAAACAATTATATAAAAACTATGTATCTCCTTGAGATTCGATCTGAGGACCTCAAAAGAATGAAATACCCCACCGTCCTATCCACCAGGCCACACCTCGCACACGATAGGATGAGATGTAAGATTCCAAATACGGTTGGCAGTTTTTATTATTAATAATTGTGAAATTCGGGTGTAAAAGCACAATGCTAAGAATGGTAGATATGTTTGCGCATGTGCGAGATCTCGATAAATGAAATTCATTAAGTTTTATGGATATTTTAAAGTAAAATTTTATTCAAGCTTTCATGTGCAAGGGAATAATTCTTGAGAACTTTAGATTTCGTCTGGAGAAACAAAAATTTAAAAATAAAAAAAACAATTATATAAAAACTATGTATCTGCTTGAGATTCGATCTGAGGACCTCAAAAAAATCAAACACCCCAACGTCCTATCCATCAGGCTACACCTCACGCAGCATAGGTGGAGATGTAAGATTCCAAATACGGTTGGCAGTTTTTATTATTAATAATTGTGAAATTCGGGCGTAAATGCACAATGCTAAGAATGGTAGATATGTTTGCGCATGTGCGAGATCTCGATAAATGAAATACATTAATTTTTATAGATATTTTAAAGTAAAATTTTATTCAAGATATCACGTGCAAGGGAATAATTCCTGAGAACTTTAGATTTTGTCTGGAGAAATAAAAATTTAAAAATAAAAAAAAACAATTATATAAAAACTATGTATCTGCTTGAGATTCGATCTGAGGACCTCAAAAGAAAGAAATACCCCACCGTCCTATCCACCAGGCCACACCTCTCACAGCAGAGGAGGAGATGTAAGATTCCAAATACGGTTGGCAGTTTTTATTAATAATTGTGAAATTCGAGTGTAATAGCACAGTGCTAAGAATGGTAGATATACATGCGCATGTGCGAGATCTCGATAAATGAAATACATTATTTTTTATAGATATTTTAAAGTAACATTTTATTCAAGATTTCATGTGCAAGGGAATAATTCTTGAGAACTTTAGATTTCGTCTGGAGAAATAAAAATTTAAAAATAAAAAAAACAATTATATAAAAACTATGTATCTGCTTGAGATTCGATCTGAGGACCTCAAAAAAATGAAACACCCTAACGTCCTATCCATCAGGCTACACCTCACGCAGCATAGGTGGAGATGTAAGATTCCAAATACGGTTGGCAGTTTTTATTATTAATAATTGTGAAATTCGGGCGTAAATGCACAATGCTAAGAATGGTAGATATGTTTGCGCATGCGCGAGATCTCGATAAATGAAATACATTAATTTTTATAGATATTTTAAAGTAAAATTTTATTCAAGATATCACGTGCAAGGGAATAATTCCTGAGAACTTAATATTTTGTCTGGAGAAATAAAAATTTAAAAATAAAAAAAAACAATTATATAAAAACTATGTATCTGCTTGAGATTCGATCTGAGGACCTCAAAAGAAAGAAATACCCCACCGTCCTATCCACCAGGCCATACCTCTCACAGCAGAGGAGGAGATGTAAGATTCCAAATACGGTTGGCAGTTTTTATTAATAATTGTGAAATTCGAGTGTAATAGCACAGTGCTAAGAATGGTAGATATAATTGCGCATGTGCGAGATCTCGATAAATGAAATACATTATTTTTTATAGATATTTTAAAGTAACATTTTATTCAAGATTTCATGTGCAAGGGAATAATTCTTGAGAACTTTAGATTTGGTCTGGAGAAATAAAAATTTAAAAATAAAAAAAACAATTATATAAAAACTATGTATCTGCTTGAGATTCGATCTGAGGACCTCAAAAAAATGAAACACCCCAACGTCCTATCCATCAGGCTACACCTCACGCAGCATAGGTGGAGATGTAAGATTCCAAATACGGTTGGCAGTTTTTATTATTAATAATTGTGAAATTCGGGCGTAAATGCACAATGCTAAGAATGGTAGATATGTTTGCGCATGTGCGAGATCTCGATAAATGAAATACATTAATTTTTATAGATATTTTAAAGTAAAATTTTATTCAAGATATCACGTGCAAGGGAATAATTCCTGAGAACTTTAGATTTTGTCTGGAGAAATAAAAATTTAAAAATAAAAAAAAACAATTATATAAAAACTATGTATCTGCTTGAGATTCGATCTGAGGACCTCAAAAGAAAGAAATACCCCACCGTCCTATCCACCAGGCCACACCTCTCACAGCAGAGGAGGAGATGTAAGATTACAAATACGGTTGGCAGTTTTTATTAATAATTGTGAAATTCGAGTGTAATAGCACAGTGCTAAGAATGGCAGATATAATTGCGCATGTGCGAGATCTCGATAAATGAAATACATTATTTTTTATAGATATTTTAAAGTAACATTTTATTCAAGATTTCATGTGCAAGGGAATAATTCTTGAGAACTTTAGATTTCGTCTGGAGAAATAAAAATTTAAAAATAAAAAAAATAATTATATAAAAACTATGTATCTGCTTGAGATTCGATCTGAGGGCCTCAAAAGAATGAAATACCCCACCGTCCTCTCCACCAGGCCACACCTCGCACAGGATAGGAGGAGATGTAAGATTCCAAATACGGTTGGCAGTTTTTATTAATAATTGTGAAATTCGGGTGTAAAAGCACAATGCTAAGAATGGTAGATATGTTTGCGCATGTGCGAGAACTCGATAAATGAAATACATTAAGTTTTATGGATTTTTTAAAGTAAAATTTTAATTAAGCTTTCATGTGCAAGGGAATAATTCTTGAGAACTTTAGATTTCGTCTGGAGAAATAAAAATTAAAAAAAAAACAATTATATAAAAACTATGTATCTGCTTGAGATTCGATCTGAGGGCCTCAAAAGAATGAAATACCCCACCGTCCTATCCACCAGGCCACACCTCGCACAGGATAGGAGGAGATGTAAGATTCCAAATACGGTTGGCAGTTTTTATTATTAATAATTGTGAAATTCGGGTGTAAAAGCACAATGCTAAGAATGGTAGATATGTTTGCGCATGTGCGAGATCTCGATAAATGAAATACATTAAGTTTTATGGATTTTTTAAAGTAAAATTTTAATTAAGCTTTCATGTGCAAGGGAATAATTCTTGAGAACTTTAGATTTCGTCTGGAGAAATAAAAATTAAAAAAAAAACAATTATATAAAAACTATGTATCTGCTGGAGATTCGATCTGAGGGCCTCAAAAGAATGAAATACCCCACCGTCCTATCCACCAGGCCACACCTCGCACACGATAGGATGAGATGTAAGATTCCAAATACGGTTGGCAGTTTTTATTAATAATTGTGAAATTCGAGTGTAATAGCACAGTGCTAAGAATGGTAGATATAATTGCGCATGTGCGAGATCTCGATAAATGAAATACATTATTTTTTATAGATATTTTAAAGTAACATTTTATTCAAGATTTCATGTGCAAGGGAATAATTCTTGAGAACTTTAGATTTCGTCTGGAGAAATAAAAATTTAAAAATAAAAAAAATAATTATATAAAAACTATGTATCTGCTTGAGATTCGATCTGAGGGCCTCAAAAGAATGAAATACCCCACCGTCCTCTCCACCAGGCCACACCTCGCACAGGATAGGAGGAGATGTAAGATTCCAAATACGGTTGGCAGTTTTTATTAATAATTGTGAAATTCGGGTGTAAAAGCACAATGCTAAGAATGGTAGATATGTTTGCGCATGTGCGAGAACTCGATAAATGAAATACATTAAGTTTTATGGATTTTTTAAAGTAAAATTTTAATTAAGCTTTCATGTGCAAGGGAATAATTCTTGAGAACTTTAGATTTCGTCTGGAGAAATAAAAATTAAAAAAAAAACAATTATATAAAAACTATGTATCTGCTTGAGATTCGATCTGAGGGCCTCAAAAGAATGAAATACCCCACCGTCCTCTCCACCAGGCCACACCTCGCACAGGATAGGAGGAGATGTAAGATTCCAAATACGGTTGGCAGTTTTTATTATTAATAATTGTGAAATTCGGGTGTAAAAGCACAATGCTAAGAATGGTAGATATGTTTGCGCATGTGCGAGATCTCGATAAATGAAATACATTAAGTTTTATGGATTTTTTAAAGTAAAATTTTAATTAAGCTTTCATGTGCAAGGGAATAATTCTTGAGAACTTTAGATTTCGTCTGGAGAAATAAAAATTAAAAAAAAAACAATTATATAAAAACTATGTATCTCCTTGAGATTCGATCTGAGGACCTCAAAAGAATGAATTACCCCACCGTCCTATCCACCAGGCCACACCTCGCACTGGATAGTAGGAGATGTAAGATTCCAAATACGGTTGGCAGTTTTTATTAATAATTGTTTAATTCGGGTGTAAAAGCACAATGCTAAGAATAGTAGATATGTTTGCGCATGTGCGAGATCTCGATAAATGAAATACATTAAGTTTTATGGATATTTTAAAGTAAAATTTTATTAAAGCTTTCATGTGCAAGGGAATAATTCTTGAGAAATTTAGATTTCGTCTGGAGAAATAAAATATTAAAAATAAAAATAAAAACAATTATATAAAAACTATGTATCTCCTTGAGTTTCGATCTGAGGAACTCAAAAGAATGAAACACCACACCGTCCTATCCACCAGGCCACACCTCGCACAGAATAGGAGGAGATGTAAGATTCCAAATACGGTTGGCAGTTTTTATTATTAATAATTGTGAAATTCGGGTGTAAAAGCACAATGCTAAGAACGGTAGATATGTTTGCGCATGTGCGAGATCTCGATAAATGAAATACATTAAGTTTTATGGATATTTTAAAGTAAAATTTTATTAAAGCTTTCATGTGCAAGGGAATAATTCTTGAGAACTTTAGATTTCGTCTCGAGAAATAAAAATTTAAAAATAAAAAAAAAACAATTATATAAAAACTATGTATCTGCTTGAGATTCGATCTGAGGGCCTCAAAAGAATGAAATACCCCACCGTCCTCTCCACAAGGTCACACCTCGCACAGGCTAGGAGGAGATGTAAGATTCCAAATACGGTTGGCAGTTTTTATTATTAATAATTGTGAAATTCGGGCGTAAATGCACAATGCTAAGAATGGTAGATATGTTTGCGCATGTGCGAGATCTCGATAAATGAAATACATTAATTTTTATAGATATTTTAAAGTAAAATTTTATTCAAGATATCATGTGCAAGGGAATAATTCCTGAGAACTTTAGATTTAGTCTGGAGAAATAAAAATTAAAAAAAAAAACAATTATATAAAAACTATGTATCTGCTTGAGATTCGATCTGAGGACCTCAAAAGAAAGAAATACCCCACCGTCCTATCCACCAGCCCACACCTCTCACAGAAGAGGAGGAGATGTAAGATTCCAAATACGGTTGGCAGTTTTTATTAATAATTGTGAAATTCGGGTGTAAAAGCACAGTGCTAAGAATGGTAGATATGTTTGCGCATGTGCGAGATCTCGATAAAAGAAATACATTATTTTTTATAGATATTTTAAAGTA
Source organism: Argiope bruennichi (assembly GCF_947563725.1). Classification (NCBI taxonomy): domain Eukaryota; kingdom Metazoa; phylum Arthropoda; class Arachnida; order Araneae; family Araneidae; genus Argiope; species Argiope bruennichi. The sequence continues at coordinate 33,638,119 of NC_079156.1, forward strand.
ACATTTTATTCAAGATTTCATATGCAAGGGAATAATTCTTGAGAACTTTAGATTTCGTCTGGAGATATAAAAATTTAAAAATAAAAAAAAAAAACAATTATATAAAAACTATGTATCTCCTTGAGATTCGATCTGAGGACCTCTAAAAAATGAAACACCCCAACGTCCTATCCATCAGGCTACACCTCACGCAGCATAGGTGGAGATGTAAGATTCCAAATACGGTTGGCAGTTTTTATTATTAATAATTGTGAAATTCGGGCGTAAATGCACAATGCTAAGAATGGTAGATATGTTTGCGCATGTGCGAGATCTCGATAAATGAAATACATTAATTTTTATAGATATTTTAAAGTAAAATTTTATTCAAGATATCACGTGCAAGGGAATAATTCCTGAGAACTTTAGATTTTGTCTGGAGAAATAAAAATTTAAAAATAAAAAAAACAATTATATAAAAACTATGTATCTGCTTGAGATTCGATCTGAGGACCTCAAAAGAAAGAAATACCCCACCGTCCTATCCACCAGGCCACACCTCTCACAGCAGAGGAGGAGATGAAAGATTCCAAATACGGTTGGCAGTTTTTATTAATAATTGTGAAATTCGAGTGTAATAGCACAGTGCTAAGAATGGTAGATATGTTTGCGCATGTGCGAGATCTCGATAAATGAAATACATTATTTTTTATAGATATTTTAAAGTAACATTTTATTCAAGATTTCATGCGCAAGGGAATAATTCTTGAGAACTTTAGATTTCGTCTGTAGAAATAAAAATTTAAAAATAAAAAAAATAATTATATAAAAACTATGTATCTGCTTGAGATTCGATCTGAGGGCCTCAAAAGAATGAAATACCCCACCGTCCTCTCCACCAGGCCACACTTCGCACAGGATAGGAGGAGATGTAAGATTCCAAATACGGTTGGCAGTTTTTATTTATAATTGTGAAATTCGGGTGTAAAAGCACAATGCTAAGAACGGTAGATATGTTTGCGCATGTGCGAGATCTCGATAAATGAAATACATTAAGTTTTATGGATTTTTTAAAGTAAAATTTTAATTAAGCTTTCATGTGCAAGGGAATAATTCTTGAGAACTTTAGATTTCGTCTGGAGAAATAAAAATTAAAAAAAAAACAATTATATAAAAACTATGTATCTGCTTGAGATTCGATCTGAGGGCCTCAAAAGAATGAAATACCCCACCGTCCTCTCCACCAGGCCACACCTCGCACAGGATAGGAGGAGATGTAAGATTCCAAATACGGTTGGCAGTTTTTATTATTAATAATTGTGAAATTCGGGTGTAAAAGCACAATGCTAAGAATGGTAGATATGTTTGCGCATGTGCGAGATCTCGATAAATGAAATACATTAAGTTTTATGGATTTTTTAAAGTAAAATTTTAATTAAGCTTTCATGTGCAAGGGAATAATTCTTGAGAACTTTAGATTTCGTCTGGAGAAATAAAAATTAAAAAAAAACAATTATATAAAAACTATGTATCTCCTTGAGTTTCGATCTGAGGACCTCAAAAGAATGAAACACCCCACCGTCCTATCCACCAGGCCACACCTCGCACAGAATAGGAGGAGATGTAAGATTCCAAATACGGTTGGCAGTTTTTATTATTAATAATTGTGAAATTCGGGTGTAAAAGCACAATGCTAAGAATGGTAGATATGTTTGCGCATGTGCGAGATCTCGATAAATGAAATACATTAAGTTTTATGGATTTTTTAAAGTAAAATTTTATTAAAGCTTTCATGTGCAAGGGAATTATTCTTGAGAACTTTAGATTTCGTCTGGAGATATAAAAATTTAAAAATAAAAAAAAACAATTATATAAAAACTATGTATCTCCTTGAGATTCGATCTGAGGACCTCAAAAGAATGAAATACCCCACCGTCCTATCCACCAGGCCACACCTCGCACACGATAGGATGAGATGTAAGATTCCAAATACGGTTGGCAGTTTTTAGTATTAATAATTGTGAAATTCGGGTGTAAAAGCACAATGCTAAAAATGGTAGATATGTTTGCGCATGTGCGAGATCTCGATAAATGAAATTCATTAAGTTTTATGGATATTTTAAAGTAAAATTTTATTAAAGCTTTCATGTGCAAGGGAATAATTCTTGAGAAATTTAGATTTCGTCTTGAGAAATAAAATATTAAAAATAAAAATAAAAACAATTATATAAAAACTATGTATCTCCTTGAGTTTCGATCTGAGGACCTCAAAAGAATGAAACACCCCACCGTCCTATCCACCAGGCCACACCTCGCACAGATTAGGAGGAGATGTAAGATTCCAAATACGGTTGGCAGTTTTTATTATTAATAATTGTGAAATTCGGGTGTAAAAGCACAATGCTAAGAATGGTAGATATGTTTGCGCATGTGCGAGATCTCGATAAATGAAATACATTAAGTTTTATGGATTTTTTAAAGTAAAATTTTATTAAAGCTTTCATGTGCAAGGGAATTATTCTTGAGAACTTTAGATTTCGTCTGGAGATATAAAAATTTAAAAATAAAAAAAAAAAAACAATTATATAAAAACTATGTATCTCCTTGAGATTCGATCTGAGGACCTCAAAAGAATGAAATACCCCACCGTCCTATCCACCAGGCCACACCTCTCACAGCAGAGGAGGAGATGTAAGATTCCAAATACGGTTGGCAGTTTTTATTAATAATTGTGAAATTCGAGTGTAATAGCACAGTGCTAAGAATGGTAGATATGTTTGCGCATGTGCGAGATCTCGATAAATGAAATACATTATTTTTTATAGATATTTTAAAGTAACATTTTATTCAAGATTTCATGCGCAAGGGAATAATTCTTGAGAACTTTAGATTTCGTCTGGAGAAATAAAAATTTAAAAATAAAAAAAATAATTATATAAAAACTATGTATCTGCTTGAGATTCGATCTGAGGGCCTCAAAAGAATGAAATACCCCACCGTCCTCTCCACCAGGCCACACCTCGCACAGGATAGGAGGAGATGTAAGATTCCAAATACGGTTGGCAGTTTTTATTATTAATAATTGTGAAATTCGGGTGTAAAAGCACAATGCTAAGAATGGTAGATATGTTTGCGCATGTGCGAGATCTCGATAAATGAAATACATTAAGTTTTATGGATTTTTTAAAGTAAAATTTTAATTAAGCTTTCATGTGCAAGGGAATAATTCTTGAGAACTTTAGATTTCGTCTGGAGAAATAAAAATTACTAAAAAAACAATTATATAAAAACTATGTATCTCCTTGAGTTTCGATCTGAGGACCTCAAAAGAATGAAACACCCCACCGTCCTATCCACCAGGCCACACCTCGCACAGAATAGGAGGAGATGTAAGATTCCAAATACGGTTGGCAGTTTTTATTATTAATAATTGTGAAATTCGGGTGTAAAAGCACAATGCTAAGAATGGTAGATATGTTTGCGCATGTGCGAGATCTCGATAAATGAAATACATTAAGTTTTATGGATTTTTTAAAGAAAAATTTTATTAAAGCTTTCATGTGCAAGGGAATTATTCTTGAGAACTTTAGATTTCGTCTGGAGATATAAAAATTTAAAAATAAAAAAAAAAAAAACAATTATATAAAAACTATGTATCTCCTTGAGATTCGATCTGAGGACCTCAAAAGAATGAAATACCCCACCGTCCTATCCACCAGGCCACACCTCGCACACGATAGGATGAGATGTAAGATTCCAAATACGGTTGGCAGTTTTTAGTATTAATAATTGTGAAATTCGGGTGTAAAAGCACAATGCTAAAAATGGTAGATATGTTTGCGCATGTGCGAGATCTCGATAAATGAAATTCATTAAGTTTTATGGATATTTTAAAGTAAAATTTTATTAAAGCTTTCATGTGCAAGGGAATAATTCTTGAGAAATTTAGATTTCGTCTTGAGAAATAAAATATTAAAAATAAAAATAAAAACAATTATATAAAAACTATGTATCTCCTTGAGTTTCGATCTGAGGACCTCAAAAGAATGAAACACCCCACCGTCCTATCCACCAGGCCACACCTCGCACAGATTAGGAGGAGATGTAAGATTCCAAATACGGTTGGCAGTTTTTATTATTAATAATTGTGAAATTCGGGTGTAAAAGCACAATGCTAAGAATGGTAGATATGTTTGCGCATGTGCGAGATCTCGATAAATGAAATACATTAAGTTTTATGGATTTTTTAAAGTAAAATTTTATTAAAGCTTTCATGTGCAAGGGAATTATTCTTGAGAACTTTAGATTTCGTCTGGAGATATAAAAATTTAAAAATAAAAAAAAAAAAACAATTATATAAAAACTATGTATCTCCTTGAGATTCGATCTGAGGACCTCAAAAGAATGAAATACCCCACCGTCCTATCCACCAGGCCACACCTCGCACACGATAGGATGAGATGTAAGATTCCAAATACGGTTGGCAGTTTTTATTATTAATAATTGTGAAATTCGGGTGTAAAAGCACAATGCTAAAAATGGTAGATATGTTTGCGCATGTGCGAGATCTCGATAAATGAAATTCATTAAGTTTTATGGATATTTTAAAGTAAAATTTTATTCAAGCTTTCATGTGCAAGGGAATAATTCTTGAGAACTTTAGATTTCGTCTGGAGAAACAAAAATTTAAAAATAAAAAAAACAATTATATAAAAACTATGTATCTGCTTGAGATTCGATCTGAGGACCTCAAAAAAATGAAACACCCCAACGTCCTATCCATCAGGCTACACCTCACGCAGCATAGGTGGAGATGTAAGATTCCAAATACGGTTGGCAGTTTTTATTATTAATAATTGTGAAATTCGGGCGTAAATGCACAATGCTAAGAATGGTAGATATGTTTGCGCATGTGCGAGATCTCGATAAATGAAATACATTAATTTTTATAGATATTTTAAAGTAAAATTTTATTCAAGATATCACGTGCAAGGGAATAATTCCTGAGAACTTTAGATTTTGTCTGGAGAAATAAAAATTTAAAAATAAAAAAAAACAATTATATAAAAACTATGTATCTGCTTGAGATTCGATCTGAGGACCTCAAAAGAAAGAAATACCCCACCGTCCTATCCACCAGGCCACACCTCTCACAGCAGAGGAGGAGATGTAAGATTCCAAATACGGTTGGCAGTTTTTATTAATAATTGTGAAATTCGAGTGTAATAGCACAGTGCTAAGAATGGTAGATATGTTTGCGCATGTGCGAGATCTCGATAAATGAAATACATTAAGTTTTATGGATTTTTTAAAGTAAAATTTTAATTAAGCTTTCATGTGCAAGGGATCAATTCTTGAGAACTTTAGATTTCGTCTGGAGAAATAAAAATTAAAAAAAAAACAATTATATAAAAACTATGTATCTGCTTGAGATTCGATCTGAGGGCCTCAAAAGAATGAAATACCCCACCGTCCTCTCCACCAGGCCACACCTCGCACAGGATAGGAGGAGATGTAAGATTCCAAATACGGTTGGCAGTTTTTATTATTAATAATTGTGAAATTCGGGTGTAAAAGCACAATGCTAAGAATGGTAGATATGTTTGCGCATGTGCGAGATCTCGATAAATGAAATACATAAAGTTTTATGGATTTTTTAAAGTAAAATTTTAATTAAGCTTTCATGTGCAAGGGAATAATTCTTGAGAACTTTAGATTTCGTCTGGAGAAATAAAAATTAAAAAAAAAACAATTATATAAAAACAATGTATCTCCTTGAGATTCGATCTGAGGACCTCAAAAGAATGAATTACCCCACCGTCCTATCCACCAGGCCACACCTCGCACTGGATAGAAGGAGATGTAAGATTCCAAATACGGTTGGCAGTTTTTATTATTAATAATTGTGAAATTCGGGTGTAAAAGCACAATGCTAAGAATAGTAGATATGTTTGCGCATGTGCGAGATCTCGATAAATGAAATACATTAAGTTTTATGGATATTTTAAAGTAAAATTTTATTAAAGCTTTCATGTGCAAGGAAATAATTCTTGAGAAATTTAGATTTCGTCTGGAGAAATAAAATATTAAAAATAAAAAAATAAAAACAATTATATAAAAACTATGTATCTTCTTGAGATTCGATCTGAGGACCTCAAAAGAATGAAACACCCCACCGTCCTACCCACCAGGCCACACCTCGCACAGAATAGGAGGAGATGTAAGATTCCAAATACGGTTGGCAGTTTTTATTATTAATAATTGTGAAATTCGGGTGTAAAAGCACAATGCTAAGAATGGTAGATATGTTTGCGCATGTGCGAGATCTCGATAAATGAAATACATTAAGTTTTATGGATATTTTAAAGTAAAATTTTATTCAAGCTTTCATGTGCAAGTAAATAATTCTTGAGAACTTTAGATTTCGTCTGGAGAAATAAAAATTTAAAAATAAAAAAAAAAACAATTATATAAAAACTATGTATCTGCTTGAGATTCGATCAGAGGACCTCAAAAGAATGAAGCACCCCACCGCCCTAACCACCAGGCCTCACCTCACACATCATAGGAGGAGATGTAAGATTCCAAATACGGTTGGCAGTTTTTATTATTAATAATTGTGAAATTCGGGTGTAAAAGCACAATGCTAAGAATGGTAGATATGTTTGCGCATGTGCGAGATCTCGATAAATGAAATACATAAAGTTTTATGGATTTTTTAAAGTAAAATTTTAATTAAGCTTTCATGTGCAAGGGAATAATTCTTGAGAACTTTAGATTTCGTCTGGAGAAATAAAAATTAAAAAAAAAACAATTATATAAAAACAATGTATCTCCTTGAGATTCGATCTGAGGACCTCAAAAGAATGAATTACCCCACCGTCCTATCCACCAGGCCACACCTCGCACTGGATAGAAGGAGATGTAAGATTCCAAATACGGTTGGCAGTTTTTATTATTAATAATTGTGAAATTCGGGTGTAAAAGCACAATGCTAAGAATAGTAGATATGTTTGCGCATGTGCGAGATCTCGATAAATGAAATACATTAAGTTTTATGGATATTTTAAAGTAAAATTTTATTAAAGCTTTCATGTGCAAGGAAATAATTCTTGAGAAATTTAGATTTCGTCTGGAGAAATAAAATATTAAAAATAAAAAAATAAAAACAATTATATAAAAACTATGTATCTTCTTGAGATTCGATCTGAGGACCTCAAAAGAATGAAACACCCCACCGTCCTACCCACCAGGCCACACCTCGCACAGAATAGGAGGAGATGTAAGATTCCAAATACGGTTGGCAGTTTTTATTATTAATAATTGTGAAATTCGGGTGTAAAAGCACAATGCTAAGAATGGTAGATATGTTTGCGCATGTGCGAGATCTCGATAAATGAAATACATTAAGTTTTATGGATATTTTAAAGTAAAATTTTATTCAAGCTTTCATGTGCAAGTAAATAATTCTTGAGAACTTTAGATTTCGTCTGGAGAAATAAAAATTTAAAAATAAAAAAAAAAACAATTATATAAAAACTATGTATCTTCTTGAGATTCGATCTGAGGACCTCAAAAGAATGAAACACCCCACCGTCCTACCCACCAGGCCACACCTCGCACAGAATAGGAGGAGATGTAAGATTCCAAATACGGTTGGCAGTTTTTATTATTAATAATTGTGAAATTCGGGTGTAAAAGCACAATGCTAAGAATGGTAGATATGTTTGCGCATGTGCGAGATCTCGATAAATGAAATACATTAAGTTTTATGGATATTTTAAAGTAAAATTTTATTCAAGCTTTCATGTGCAAGTAAATAATTCTTGAGAACTTTAGATTTCGTCTGGAGAAATAAAAATTTAAAAATAAAAAAAAAAACAATTATATAAAAACTATGTATCTTCTTGAGATTCGATCTGAGGACCTCAAAAGAATGAAACACCCCACCGTCCTACCCACCAGGCCACACCTCGCACAGAATAGGAGGAGATGTAAGATTCCAAATACGGTTGGCAGTTTTTATTATTAATAATTGTGAAATTCGGGTGTAAAAGCACAATGCTAAGAATGGTAGATATGTTTGCGCATGTGCGAGATCTCGATAAATGAAATACATTAAGTTTTATGGATATTTTAAAGTAAAATTTTATTCAAGCTTTCATGTGCAAGTAAATAATTCTTGAGAACTTTAGATTTCGTCTGGAGAAATAAAAATTTAAAAATAAAAAAAAAAACAATTATATAAAAACTATGTATCTTCTTGAGATTCGATCTGAGGACCTCAAAAGAATGAAACACCCCACCGTCCTACCCACCAGGCCACACCTCGCACAGAATAGGAGGAGATGTAAGATTCCAAATACGGTTGGCAGTTTTTATTATTAATAATTGTGAAATTCGGGTGTAAAAGCACAATGCTAAGAATGGTAGATATGTTTGCGCATGTGCGAGATCTCGATAAATGAAATACATAAAGTTTTATGGATATTTTAAAGTAAAATTTTATTCAAGCTTTCATGTGCAAGTAAATAATTCTTGAGAACTTTAGATTTCGTCTGGAGAAATAAAAATTTAAAAATAAAAAAAAAAACAATTATATAAAAACTATGTATCTTCTTGAGATTCGATCTGAGGACCTCAAAAGAATGAAACACCCCACCGTCCTACCCACCAGGCCACACCTCGCACTGGATAGAAGGAGATGTAAGATTCCAAATACGGTTGGCAGTTTTTATTATTAATAATTGTGAAATTCGGGTGTAAAAGCACAATGCTAAGAATGGTAGATATGTTTGCGCATGTGCGAGATCTCGATAAATGAAATACATAAAGTTTTATGGATATTTTAAAGTAAAATTTTATTCAAGCTTTCATGTGCAAGTAAATAATTCTTGAGAACTTTAGATTTCGTCTGGAGAAATAAAAATTTAAAAATAAAAAAAAAAACAATTATATAAAAACTATGTATCTTCTTGAGATTCGATCTGAGGACCTCAAAAGAATGAAACACCCCACCGTCCTACCCACCAGGCCACACCTCGCACAGAATAGGAGGAGATGTAAGATTCCAAATACGGTTGGCAGTTTTTATTATTAATAATTGTGAAATTCGGGTGTAAAAGCACAATGCTAAGAATGGTAGATATGTTTGCGCATGTGCGAGATCTCGATAAATGAAATACATTAAGTTTTATGGATATTTTAAAGTAAAATTTTATTCAAGCTTTCATGTGCAAGTAAATAATTCTTGAGAACTTTAGATTTCGTCTGGAGAAATAAAAATTTAAAAATAAAAAAAAAAACAATTATATAAAAACTATGTATCTTCTTGAGATTCGATCTGAGGACCTCAAAAGAATGAAACACCCCACCGTCCTACCCACCAGGCCACACCTCGCACAGAATAGGAGGAGATGTAAGATTCCAAATACGGTTGGCAGTTTTTATTATTAATAATTGTGAAATTCGGGTGTAAAAGCACAATGCTAAGAATGGTAGATATGTTTGCGCATGTGCGAGATCTCGATAAATGAAATACATAAAGTTTTATGGATTTTTTAAAGTAAAATTTTAATTAAGCTTTCATGTGCAAGGGAATAATTCTTGAGAACTTTAGATTTCGTCTGGAGAAATAAAAATTAAAAAAAAAACAATTATATAAAAACAATGTATCTCCTTGAGATTCGATCTGAGGACCTCAAAAGAATGAATTACCCCACCGTCCTATCCACCAGGCCACACCTCGCACTGGATAGAAGGAGATGTAAGATTCCAAATACGGTTGGCAGTTTTTATTATTAATAATTGTGAAATTCGGGTGTAAAAGCACAATGCTAAGAATAGTAGATATGTTTGCGCATGTGCGAGATCTCGATAAATGAAATACATTAAGTTTTATGGATATTTTAAAGTAAAATTTTATTAAAGCTTTCATGTGCAAGGAAATAATTCTTGAGAAATTTAGATTTCGTCTGGAGAAATAAAATATTAAAAATAAAAAAATAAAAACAATTATATAAAAACTATGTATCTTCTTGAGATTCGATCTGAGGACCTCAAAAGAATGAAACACCCCACCGTCCTACCCACCAGGCCACACCTCGCACAGAATAGGAGGAGATGTAAGATTCCAAATACGGTTGGCAGTTTTTATTATTAATAATTGTGAAATTCGGGTGTAAAAGCACAATGCTAAGAATGGTAGATATGTTTGCGCATGTGCGAGATCTCGATAAATGAAATACATTAAGTTTTATGGATATTTTAAAGTAAAATTTTATTCAAGCTTTCATGTGCAAGTAAATAATTCTTGAGAACTTTAGATTTCGTCTGGAGAAATAAAAATTTAAAAATAAAAAAAAAAACAATTATATAAAAACTATGTATCTGCTTGAGATTCGATCAGAGGACCTCAAAAGAATGAAGCACCCCACCGCCCTAACCACCAGGCCTCACCTCACACATCATAGGAGGAGATGTAAGATTCCAAATACGGTTGGCAGTTTTTATTATTAATAATTGTGAAATTCCGGTGTAAAAGCACAATACTAAGAATTGTAGATATGTTTGCGCATGTGCGAGATCTCGATAAATGAAATACATTAATTTTTATAGATATTTTAAAGTAAAGTTTTATTCAAGATTTCATGTGCAAGGGAATAATTCTTGAGAAATTTAGATTTCGTCTAGAGAAATAAAAATTTAAAAATAAAAAAACAATTATATAAAAACTATGTATCTGCTTGAGATTCGATCTGAGGGCCTCAAAAGAATGAAATACCCCACCGTCCTCTCCACCATGCCACACCTCTCACAGGATAGGAGGAGATGTAAGATTCCAAATACGGTTGGCAGTTTTTATTATTAATAATTGTGAAATTCGGGTGTAAAAGCACAATGCTAAGAATGGTAGATATGTTTGCGCATGTGCGAGATCTCGATAAATGAAATACATTAAGTTTTATGGATTTTTTAAAGTAAAATTTTAATTAAGCTTTCATGTGCAAGGGAATAATTCGTGAGAACTTTAGATTTCGTCTGGAGAAATAAAAATTAAAAAAAACAACAATTATATAAAAATTATGTAGCTCCTTGAGATTCGATCTGTGGACCTCAAAAGAATGAATTACCCCACCGTCCTATCCACCAGGCCACACCTCGCACTGGATAGGAGGAGATGTAAGATTCCAAATACGGTTGGCAGTTTTTATTATTAATAATTGTGAAATTCAGGTGTAAAAGCACAATGCTAAGAATAGTAGATATGTTTGCGCATGTGCGAGATCTCGATAAATGAAATACATTAAGTTTTATGGATATTTTAAAGTAAAATTTTATTAAAGCTTTCATGTGCAAGGGAATAATTCTTGAGAAATTTAGATTTCGTCTGGAGAAATAAAATATTAAAATTAAAAAAAAAACAATTATATAAAAACTATGTATCTCCTTGAGATTCGATCTGAGGACCTCAAAAGAATGAAACACCCCACCGTCCTATCCACCAGGCCACACCTCGCGCAGCATAGCAGGAGATGTAAGATTCCAAATACGGTTGGCAGTTTTTATTATTAATAATTGTGAAATTCGGGTGTAAACGCACAATGCTAAGAATGGTAGATATGTTTGCGCATGTGCGAGATCTCGATAAATGAAATACATTAAGTTTTATGGATATTTTAAAGTAAAATTTTATTAAAGCTTTCATGTGCAAGGGAATAATTCTTGAGAACTTTAGATTTCGTCTGGAGAAATAAAAATAAAAAAATAAAAATAAAAAAACAATTATATAAAAACTATGTATCTGCTTGAGATTCGATCTGAGGACCTCAAAAGAATGAAACACCCCACCGTCCTATCCACCAGGCCACACCTCGCGCAGCATAGCAGGAGATGTAAGATTCCAAATACGGTTGGCAGTTTTTATTATTAATAATTGTGAAATTCGGGTGTAAAAGCACAATGCTAAGAATGGTAGATATAATTGCGCATGTGCGAGATCTCGATAAATGAAATACATTAATTTTTATAGATATTTTAAAGTAAAGTTTTATTCAAGATTTCATGTGCAAGGGAATAATTCTTGAGAACTTTAGATTTCGTCTGGAGAAATAAAAATTTAAAAATAAAAAAACAATTATATAAAAACTATGTATCTCCTTGAGATTCGATCTGAGGATCTCAAAAGAATGAAACACCCCACCGTCCTATCCACCAGGCCACACCTCGCGCAGCATAGCAGGAGATGTAAGATTCCAAATACGGTTGGCAGTTTTTATTATTAATAATTGTGAAATTCGGGTGTAAACGCACAATGCTAAGAATGGTAGATATAATTGCGCATGTGCGAGATCTCGATAAATGAAATACATTAATTTTTATAGATATTTTAAAGTAAAGTTTTATTCAAGATTTCATGTGCAAGGGAATAATTCTTGAGAACTTTAGATTTCGTCTGGAGAAATAAAAATTTAAAAATAAAAAAAAACAATTATATAAAAACTATGTATCTCCTTGAGATTCGATCTGAGGACCTCAAAAGAATGAAACACCCCACCGTCCTATCCACCAGGCCACACCTCGCGCAGCATAGCAGGAGATGTAAGATTCCAAATACGGTTAGCAGTTTTTATTATTAATAATTGTGAAATTCGGGTGTAAAAGCACAATGCTAAGAATAGTAGATATGTTTGCGCATGTGCGAGATCTCGATAAATGAAATACATTAAGTTTTATGGATATTTTAAAGTAAAATTTTATTAAAGCTTTCATGTGCAAGGAAATAATTCTTGAGAAATTTAGATTTCGTCTGGAGAAATAAAATATTAAAAATAAAAAAATAAAAACAATTATATAAAAACTATGTATCTTCTTGAGATTCGATCTGAGGACCTCAAAAGAATGAAACACACCACCGTCCTACCCACCAGGCCACACCTCGCACAGAATAGGAGGAGATGTAAGATTCCAAATACGGTTGGCAGTTTTTATTATTAATAATTGTGAAATTCGGGTGTAAAAGCACAATGCTAAGAATGGTAGATATGTTTGCGCATGTGCGAGATCTCGATAAATGAAATACATTAAGTTTTATGGATATTTTAAAGTAAAATTTTATTCAAGCTTTCATGTGCAAGTAAATAATTCTTGAGAACTTTAGATTTCGTCTGGAGAAATAAAAATTTAAAAATAAAAAAAAAAACAATTATATAAAAACTATGTATCTGCTTGAGATTCGATCAGAGGACCTCAAAAGAATGAAGCACCCCACCGCCCTAACCACCAGGCCTCACCTCACACATCATAGGAGGAGATGTAAGATTCCAAATACGGTTGGCAGTTTTTATTATTAATAATTGTGAAATTCCGGTGTAAAAGCACAATACTAAGAATTGTAGATATGTTTGCGCATGTGCGAGATCTCGATAAATGAAATACATTAATTTTTATAGATATTTTAAAGTAAAGTTTTATTCAAGATTTCATGTGCAAGGGAATAATTCTTGAGAAATTTAGATTTCGTCTAGAGAAATAAAAATTTAAAAATAAAAAAACAATTATATAAAAACTATGTATCTGCTTGAGATTCGATCTGAGGGCCTCAAAAGAATGAAATACCCCACCGTCCTCTCCACCATGCCACACCTCACACAGGATAGGAGGAGATGTAAGATTCCAAATACGGTTGGCAGTTTTTATTATTAATAATTGTGAAATTCGGGTGTAAAAGCACAATGCTAAGAATGGTAGATATGTTTGCGCATGTGCGAGATCTCGATAAATGAAATACATTAAGTTTTATGGATTTTTTAAAGTAAAATTTTAATTAAGCTTTCATGTGCAAGGGAATAATTCTTGAGAACTTTAGATTTCGTCTGGAGAAATAAAAATTAAAAAAAACAACAATTATATAAAAATTATGTAGCTCCTTGAGATTCGATCTGTGGACCTCAAAAGAATGAATTACCCCACCGTCCTATCCACCAGGCCACACCTCGCACTGGATAGGAGGAGATGTAAGATTCCAAATACGGTTGGCAGTTTTTATTATTAATAATTGTGAAATTCAGGTGTAAAAGCACAATGCTAAGAATAGTAGATATGTTTGCGCATGTGCGAGATCTCGATAAATGAAATACATTAAGTTTTATGGATATTTTAAAGTAAAATTTTATTAAAGCTTTCATGTGCAAGGGAATAATTCTTGAGAAATTTAGATTTCGTCTGGAGAAATAAAATATTAAAATTAAAAAAAAAACAATTATATAAAAACTATGTATCTCCTTGAGATTCGATCTGAGGACCTCAAAAGAATGAAACACCCCACCGTCCTATCCACCAGGCCACACCTCGCGCAGCATAGCAGGAGATGTAAGATTCCAAATACGGTTGGCAGTTTTTATTATTAATAATTGTGAAATTCGGGTGTAAACGCACAATGCTAAGAATGGTAGATATGTTTGCGCATGTGCGAGATCTCGATAAATGAAATACATTAAGTTTTATGGATATTTTAAAGTAAAATTTTATTAAAGCTTTCATGTGCAAGGGAATAATTCTTGAGAACTTTAGATTTCGTCTGGAGAAATAAAAATAAAAAAATAAAAATAAAAAAACAATTATATAAAAACTATGTATCTCCTTGAGATTCGATCTGAGGACCTCAAAAGAATAAAACACCCCACCGTCCTATCCACCAGGCCACACCTCGCGCAGCATAGCAGGAGATGTAAGATTCCAAATACGGTTGGCAGTTTTTATTATTAATAATTGTGAAATTCGGGTGTAAAAGCACAATGCTAAGAATGGTAGATATAATTGCGCAAGTGCGAGATCTCGATAAATGAAATACATTAATTTTTATAGATATTTTATAGTAAAGTTTTATTAAAGATTTCATGTGCAAGGGAATAATTCTTGAGAACTTTAGATTTCGTCTGGAGAAATAAAAATAAAAAAATAAAAAAAACAATTATATAAAAACTATGTATCTGCTTGAGATTCGATCTGAGGACCTCAAAAGAATGAAACACCCCACCGTCCTATACACCAGGCCACACCTCGCACAGCATAGCCGGAGATGTAAGATTCCAAATACGGTTGGCAGTTTTTATTATTAATAATTGTGAAATTCGGGTGTAAACGCACAATGCTAAGAATGGTAGATATGTTTGCACATGTGCGAGATCTCGATAAATGAAATACATTAAGTTTTATGGATATTTTAAAGTAAAGTTTTATTAAAGCTTTCATGTGCAAGGGAATAATTCTTGAGAACTTTAGATTTCGTCTGGAGAAATAAAAATAAAAAAATAAAAAAAAAAACAATTATATAAAAACTATGTATCTGCTTGAGATTCGATCTGAGGACCTCAAAAGAATGAAACACCCCACCGTCCTATCCACCAGGCCACACCTCGCGCAGCATAGCAGGAGATGTAAGATTCCAAATACGGTTGGCAGTTTTTATTATTAATAATTGTGAAATTCGGGTGTAAAAGCACAATGCTAAGAATGGTAGATATAATTGCGCATGTGCGAGATCTCGATAAATGAAATACATTAATTTTTATAGATATTTTAAAGTAAAGTTTTATTCAAGATTTCATGTGCAAGGGAATAATTCTTGAGAACTTTAGATTTCGTCTGGAGAAATAAAAATTAAAAAATAAAAAAAAAAACAATTATATAAAAACTATGTATCTCCTTGAGATTCGATCTGAGGATCTCAAAAGAATGAAACACCCCACCGTCCTATCCACCAGGCCACACCTCGCGCAGCATAGCAGGAGATGTAAGATTCCAAATACGGTTGGCAGTTTTTATTATTAATAATTGTGAAATTCGGGTGTAAACGCACAATGCTAAGAATGGTAGATATAATTGCGCATGTGCGAGATCTCGATAAATGAAATACATTAATTTTTATAGATATTTTAAAGTAAAGTTTTATTCAAGATTTCATGTGCAAGGGAATAATTCTTGAGAACTTTAGATTTCGTCTGGAGAAATAAAAATTTAAAAATAAAAAAAAACAATTATATAAAAACTATGTATCTCCTTGAGATTCGATCTGAGGACCTCAAAAGAATGAAACACCCCACCGTCCTATCCACCAGGCCACACCTCGCGCAGCATAGCAGGAGATGTAAGATTCCAAATACGGTTAGCAGTTTTTATTATTAATAATTGTGAAATTCGGGTGTAAAAGCACAATGCTAAGAATAGTAGATATGTTTGCGCATGTGCGAGATCTCGATAAATGAAATACATTAAGTTTTATGGATATTTTAAAGTAAAATTTTATTAAAGCTTTCATGTGCAAGGAAATAATTCTTGAGAAATTTAGATTTCGTCTGGAGAAATAAAATATTAAAAATAAAAAAATAAAAACAATTATATAAAAACTATGTATCTTCTTGAGATTCGATCTGAGGACCTCAAAAGAATGAAACACCCCACCGTCCTACCCACCAGGCCACACCTCGCACAGAATAGGAGGAGATGTAAGATTCCAAATACGGTTGGCAGTTTTTATTATTAATAATTGTGAAATTCGGGTGTAAAAGCACAATGCTAAGAATGGTAGATATGTTTGCGCATGTGCGAGATCTCGATAAATGAAATACATTAAGTTTTATGGATATTTTAAAGTAAAATTTTATTCAAGCTTTCATGTGCAAGTAAATAATTCTTGAGAACTTTAGATTTCGTCTGGAGAAATAAAAATTTAAAAATAAAAAAAAAACAATTATATAAAAACTATGTATCTGCTTGAGATTCGATCAGAGGACCTCAAAAGAATGAAGCACCCCACCGCCCTAACCACCAGGCCTCACCTCACACATCATAGGAGGAGATGTAAGATTCCAAATACGGTTGGCAGTTTTTATTATTAATAATTGTGAAATTCCGGTGTAAAAGCACAATACTAAGAATTGTAGATATGTTTGCGCATGTGCGAGATCTCGATAAATGAAATACATTAATTTTTATAGATATTTTAAAGTAAAGTTTTATTCAAGATTTCATGTGCAAGGGAATAATTCTTGAGAAATTTAGATTTCGTCTAGAGAAATAAAAATTTAAAAATAAAAAAACAATTATATAAAAACTATGTATCTGCTTGAGATTCGATCTGAGGGCCTCAAAAGAATGAAATACCCCACCGTCCTCTCCACCATGCCACACCTCACTCAGGATAGGAGGAGATGTAAGATTCCAAATACGGTTGGCAGTTTTTATTATTAATAATTGTGAAATTCGGGTGTAAAAGCACAATGCTAAGAATGGTAGATATGTTTGCGCATGTGCGAGATCTCGATAAATGAAATACATTAAGTTTTATGGATTTTTTAAAGTAAAATTTTAATTAAGCTTTCATGTGCAAGGGAATAATTCTTGAGAACTTTAGATTTCGTCTGGAGAAATAAAAATTAAAAAAAACAACAATTATATAAAAATTATGTAGCTCCTTGAGATTCGATCTGTGGACCTCAAAAGAATGAATTACCCCACCGTCCTATCCACCAGGCCACACCTCGCACTGGATAGGAGGAGATGTAAGATTCCAAATACGGTTGGCAGTTTTTATTATTAATAATTGTGAAATTCAGGTGTAAAAGCACAATGCTAAGAATAGTAGATATGTTTGCGCATGTGCGAGATCTCGATAAATGAAATACATTAAGTTTTATGGATATTTTAAAGTAAAATTTTATTAAAGCTTTCATGTGCAAGGGAATAATTCTTGAGAAATTTAGATTTCGTCTGGAGAAATAAAATATTAAAATTAAAAAAAAAACAATTATATAAAAACTATGTATCTCCTTGAGATTCGATCTGAGGACCTCAAAAGAATGAAACACCCCACCGTCCTATCCACCAGGCCACACCTCGCGCAGCATAGCAGGAGATGTAAGATTCCAAATACGGTTGGCAGTTTTTATTATTAATAATTGTGAAATTCGGGTGTAAACGCACAATGCTAAGAATGGTAGATATGTTTGCGCATGTGCGAGATCTCGATAAATGAAATACATTAAGTTTTATGGATATTTTAAAGTAAAATTTTATTAAAGCTTTCATGTGCAAGGGAATAATTCTTGAGAACTTTAGATTTCGTCTGGAGAAATAAAAATAAAAAAATAAAAATAAAAAAACAATTATATAAAAACTATGTATCTGCTTGAGATTCGATCTGAGGACCTCAAAAGAATGAAACACCCCACCGTCCTATCCACCAGGCCACACCTCGCGCAGCATAGCAGGAGATGTAAGATTCCAAATACGGTTGGCAGTTTTTATTATTAATAATTGTGAAATTCGGGTGTAAAAGCACAATGCTAAGAATGGTAGATATAATTGCGCATGTGCGAGATCTCGATAAATGAAATACATTAATTTTTATAGATATTTTAAAGTAAAGTTTTATTCAAGATTTCATGTGCAAGGGAATAATTCTTGAGAACTTTAGATTTCGTCTGGAGAAATAAAAATTTAAAAATAAAAAAACAATTATATAAAAACTATGTATCTCCTTGAGATTCGATCTGAGGATCTCAAAAGAATGAAACACCCCACCGTCCTATCCACCAGGCCACACCTCGCGCAGCATAGCAGGAGATGTAAGATTCCAAATACGGTTGGCAGTTTTTATTATTAATAATTGTGAAATTCGGGTGTAAACGCACAATGCTAAGAATGGTAGATATAATTGCGCATGTGCGAGATCTCGATAAATGAAATACATTAATTTTTATAGATATTTTAAAGTAAAGTTTTATTCAAGATTTCATGTGCAAGGGAATAATTCTTGAGAACTTTAGATTTCGTCTGGAGAAATAAAAATTTAAAAATAAAAAAAAACAATTATATAAAAACTATGTATCTCCTTGAGATTCGATCTGAGGACCTCAAAAGAATGAAACACCCCACCGTCCTATCCACCAGGCCACACCTCGCGCAGCATAGCAGGAGATGTAAGATTCCAAATACGGTTAGCAGTTTTTATTATTAATAATTGTGAAATTCGGGTGTAAAAGCACAATGCTAAGAATGGTAGATATAATTGCGCATGTGCGAGATCTCGATAAATGAAATACATTAATTTTTATAGATATTTTAAAGTAAAGTTTTATTCAAGATTTCATGTGCAAGGGAATAATTCTTGAGAACTTTAGATTTCGTCTGGAGAAATAAAAATTTAAAAATAAAAAAAAACAATTATATAAAAACTATGTATCTCCTTGAGATTCGATCTGAGGACCTCAAAAGAATAAAACACCCCACCGTCCTATCCACCAGGCCACACCTCGCGCAGCATAGCAGGAGATGTAAGATTCCAAATACGGTTGGCAGTTTTTATTATTAATAATTGTGAAATTCGGGTGTAAAAGCACAATGCTAAGAATGGTAGATATAATTGCGCAAGTGCGAGATCTCGATAAATGAAATACATTAATTTTTATAGATATTTTATAGTAAAGTTTTATTCAAGATTTCATGTGCAAGGGAATAATTCTTGAGAACTTTAGATTTCGTCTGGAGAAATAAAAATAAAAAAATAAAAAAAACAATTATATAAAAACTATGTATCTGCTTGAGATTCGATCTGAGGACCTCAAAAGAATGAAACACCCCACCGTCCTATACACCAGGCCACACCTCGCACAGCATAGCCGGAGATGTAAGATTCCAAATACGGTTGGCAGTTTTTATTATTAATAATTGTGAAATTCGGGTGTAAACGCACAATGCTAAGAATGGTAGATATGTTTGCACATGTGCGAGATCTCGATAAATGAAATACATTAAGTTTTATGGATATTTTAAAGTAAAGTTTTATTAAAGCTTTCATGTGCAAGGGAATAATTCTTGAGAACTTTAGATTTCGTCTGGAGAAATAAAAATAAAAAAATAAAAAAAAAACAATTATATAAAAACTATGTATCTGCTTGAGATTCGATCTGAGGACCTCAAAAGAATGAAACACCCCACCGTCCTATCCACCAGGCCACACCTCGCGCAGCATAGCAGGAGATGTAAGATTCCAAATACGGTTGGCAGTTTTTATTATTAATAATTGTGAAATTCGGGTGTAAAAGCACAATGCTAAGAATGGTAGATATAATTGCGCATGTGCGAGATCTCGATAAATGAAATACATTAATTTTTATAGATATTTTAAAGTAAAGTTTTATTCAAGATTTCATGTGCAAGGGAATAATTCTTGAGAACTTTAGATTTCGTCTGGAGAAATAAAAATTAAAAAATAAAAAAAAAAACAATTATATAAAAACTATGTATCTGCTTGAGATTCGATCTGAGGACCTCAAAAGAATGAAACACCCCACCGTCCTATCCACCAGGCCACACCTCGCACAGCATAGCAGGAGATGTAAGATTCCAAATACGGTTGGCAGTTTTTATTATTAATAATTGTGAAATTCGGGTGTAAACGCACAATGCTAAGAATGGTAGATATGTTTGCGCATGTGCGAGATCTCGATAAATGAAATACATTAAGTTTTATGGATATTTTAAAGTAAAATTTTATTAAAGCTTTCATGTGCAAGGGAATAATTCTTGAGAACTTTAGATTTCGTCTGGAGAAATAAAAATAAAAAAATAAAAAAAAACAATTGTATAAAAACTATGTATCTGCTTGAGATTCGATCTGAGGACCTCAAAAGAATGAAACACCCCACCGTCCTATCCACCAGGCCACACCTCGCGCAGCATAGCAGGAGATGTAAGATTCCAAATACGGTTGGCAGTTTTTATTATTAATAATTGTGAAATTCGGGTGTAAAAGCACAATGCTAAGAATGGTAGATATAATTGCGCATGTGCGAGATCTCGATAAATGAAATACATTAATTTTTATAGATATTTTAAAGTAAAGTTTTATTCAAGATTTCATGTGCAAGGGAATAATTCTTGAGAACTTTAGATTTCGTCTGGAGAAATAAAAATTAAAAAATAAAAAAACAATTATATAAAAACTATGTATCTGCTTGAGATTCGATCTGAGGACCTCAAAAGAATGAAACACCCCACCGTCCTATCCACCAGGCCACACCTCGCGCAGCATAGCAGGAGATGTAAGATTCCAAATACGGTTGGCAGTTTTTATTATTAATAATTGTGAAATTCGGGTGTAAAAGCACAATGCTAAGAATGGTAGATATAATTGCGCATGTGCGAGATCTCGATAAATGAAATACATTAATTTTTATAGATATTTTAAAGTAAAGTTTTATTCAAGATTTCATGTGCAAGGGAATAATTCTTGAGAACTTTAGATTTCGTCTGGAGAAATAAAAATTAAAAAATAAAAAAAACAATTATATAAAAACTATGTATCTGCTTGAGATTCGATCTGAGGACCTCAAAAGAATGAAACACCCCACCGTCCTATCCACCAGGCCACACCTCGCACAGCATAGCCGGAGATGTAAGATTCCAAATACGGTTGGCAGTTTTTATTATTAATAATTGTGAAATTCGGGTGTAAACGCACAATGCTAAGAATGGTAGATATGTTTGCACATATGCGAGATCTCGATAAATGAAAAACATTAAGTTTTATGGATATTTTAAAGTAAAGTTTTATTCAAGATTTCATGTGCAAGGGAATAATTCTTGAGAACTTTAGATTTCGTCTGGAGAAATAAAAATTAAAAAATAAAAAAAACAATTATATAAAAACTATGTATCTGCTTGAGATTCGATCTGAGGACCTCAAAAGAATGAAACACCCCACCGTCCTATCCACCAGGCCACACCTCGCGCAGCATAGCAGGAGATGTAAGATTCCAAATACGGTTGTCAGTTTTTATTATTAATAATTGTGAAATTCGGGTATAAAAGCACAATGCTAAGAATGGTAAATATAATTGCGCATGTGCGAGATCTCGATGAATGAAATACATTAATTTTTATAGATATTTTAAAGTAAAGTTTTATTCAAGATTTCATGCGCAAGGGAATAATTCTTGAGAACTTTAGATTTCGTCTAGAGAAATAAAAATTTAAAAATAAAAAAAACAATTATATAAAAACTATGTATCTGCTTGAGATTCGATCTGAGGACCTCAAAAGAATGAAACACCCCACCGTCCTATCCACCAGGCCACACCTCGCGCAGCATAGCAGGAGATGTAAGATTCCAAATACGGTTGGCAGTTTTTATTATTAATAATTGTGAAATTCGGGTGTAAACGCACAATGCTAAGAATGGTAGATATGTTTGCGCATGTGCGAGATCTCGATAAATGAAATACATTAAGTTTTATGGATATTTTAAAGTAAAATTTTATTAAAGCTTTCATGTGCAAGGGAATAATTCTTGAGAACTTTAGATTTCGTCTGGAGAAATAAAAATAAAAAAATAAAAAAAAAAAAACAATTATATAAAAACTATGTATCTGCTTGAGATTCGATCTGAGGACCTCAAAAGAATGAAACACCCCACCGTCCTATCCACCAGGCCACACCTCGCGCAGCATAGCAGGAGATGTAAGATTCCAAATACGGTTGGCAGTTTTTATTATTAAT
The DNA here is from genome assembly GCF_947563725.1 of Argiope bruennichi. Classification (NCBI taxonomy): domain Eukaryota; kingdom Metazoa; phylum Arthropoda; class Arachnida; order Araneae; family Araneidae; genus Argiope; species Argiope bruennichi. The sequence goes on from NC_079156.1 coordinate 33,660,658, forward strand.
AATTGTGAAATTCGGGTGTAAAAGCACAATGCTAAGAATGGTAGATATAATTGCGCATGTGCGAGATCTCGATAAATGAAATACATTAATTTTTATAGATATTTTAAAGTAAAGTTTTATTCAAGATTTCATGTGCAAGGGAATAATTCTTGAGAACTTTAGATTTCGTCTGGAGAAATAAAAATTTAAAAATAAAAAAACAATTATATAAAAACTATGTATCTCCTTGAGATTCGATCTGAGGATCTCAAAAGAATGAAACACCCCACCGTCCTATCCACCAGGCCACACCTCGCGCAGCATAGCAGGAGATGTAAGATTCCAAATACGGTTGGCAGTTTTTATTATTAATAATTGTGAAATTCGGGTGTAAACGCACAATGCTAAGAATGGTAGATATAATTGCGCATGTGCGAGATCTCGATAAATGAAATACATTAATTTTTATAGATATTTTAAAGTAAAGTTTTATTCAAGATTTCATGTGCAAGGGAATAATTCTTGAGAACTTTAGATTTCGTCTGGAGAAATAAAAATTTAAAAATAAAAAAAAACAATTATATAAAAACTATGTATCTCCTTGAGATTCGATCTGAGGACCTCAAAAGAATGAAACACCCCACCGTCCTATCCACCAGGCCACACCTCGCGCAGCATAGCAGGAGATGTAAGATTCCAAATACGGTTAGCAGTTTTTATTATTAATAATTGTGAAATTCGGGTGTAAAAGCACAATGCTAAGAATGGTAGATATAATTGCGCATGTGCGAGATCTCGATAAATGAAATACATTAATTTTTATAGATATTTTAAAGTAAAGTTTTATTCAAGATTTCATGTGCAAGGGAATAATTCTTGAGAACTTTAGATTTCGTCTGGAGAAATAAAAATTTAAAAATAAAAAAAAACAATTATATAAAAACTATGTATCTCCTTGAGATTCGATCTGAGGACCTCAAAAGAATGAAACACCCCACCGTCCTATCCACCAGGCCACACCTCGCGCAGCATAGCAGGAGATGTAAGATTCCAAATACGGTTGGCAGTTTTTATTATTAATAATTGTGAAATTCGGGTGTAAAAGCACAATGCTAAGAATGGTAGATATAATTGCGCAAGTGCGAGATCTCGATAAATGAAATACATTAATTTTTATAGATATTTTATAGTAAAGTTTTATTCAAGATTTCATGTGCAAGGGAATAATTCTTGAGAACTTTAGATTTCGTCTGGAGAAATAAAAATAAAAAAATAAAAAAAACAATTATATAAAAACTATGTATCTGCTTGAGATTCGATCTGAGGACCTCAAAAGAATGAAACACCCCACCGTCCTATACACCAGGCCACACCTCGCACAGCATAGCCGGAGATGTAAGATTCCAAATACGGTTGGCAGTTTTTATTATTAATAATTGTGAAATTCGGGTGTAAACGCACAATGCTAAGAATGGTAGATATGTTTGCACATGTGCGAGATCTCGATAAATGAAATACATTAAGTTTTATGGATATTTTAAAGTAAAGTTTTATTCAAGATTTCATGTGCAAGGGAATAATTCTTGAGAACTTTAGATTTCGTCTGGAGAAATAAAAATTAAAAAATAAAAAAAAACAATTATATAAAAACTATGTATCTGCTTGAGATTCGATCTGAGGACCTCAAAAGAATGAAACACCCCACCGTCCTATCCACCAGGCCACACCTCGCGCAGCATAGCAGGAGATGTAAGATTCCAAATACGGTTGTCAGTTTTTATTATTAATAATTGTGAAATTCGGGTGTAAAAGCACAAAGCTAAGAATGGTAGATATGTTTGCGCATGTGCGAGATCCCGATAAATGAAATACATTAAGTTTTATGGATATTTTAAAGTAACATTTTATTAAAGCTTTCATGTGCAAGGGAATAATTCTTGAGAACTTTAGATTTCGTCTGGAGAAATAAAAATAAAAAAATAAAAAAAAACAATTATATAAAAACTATGTATCTGCTTGAGATTCGATCTGAGGACCTCAAAAGAATGAAACACCCCACCGTCCTATCCACCAGGCCACACCTCGCGCAGCATAGCAGGAGATGTAAGATTCCAAATACGTTTGGCAGTTTTTATTATTAATAATTGTGAAATTCGGGTGTAAAAGCACAATGCTAAGAATGGTAGATATAATTGCGCATGTGCGAGATCTCGATAAATGAAATACATTAATTTTTATAGATATTTTAAAGTAAAGTTTTATTCAAGATTTCATGTGCAAGGGAATAATTCTTGAGAACTTTAGATTTCGTCTGGAGAAATAAAAATTAAAAAATAAAAAAAAACAATTATATAAAAACTATGTATCTGCTTGAGATTCGATCTGAGGACCTCAAAAGAATGAAACACCCCACCGTCCTATCCACCAGGCCACACCTCGCACAGCATAGCCGGAGATGTAAGATTCCAAATACGGTTGGCAGTTTTTATTATTAATAATTGTGAAATTCGGGTGTAAATGCACAATGCTAAGAATGGTAGATATGTTTGCACATATGCGAGATCTCGATAAATGAAAAACATTAAGTTTTATGGATATTTTAAAGTAAAGTTTTATTCAAGATTTCATGTGCAAGGGAATAATTCTTGAGAACTTTAGATTTCGTCTGGAGAAATAAAAATTAAAAAATAAAAAAAACAATTATATAAAAACTATGTATCTGCTTGAGATTCGATCTGAGGACCTCAAAAGAATGAAACACCCCACCGTCCTATCCACCAGGCCACACCTCGCGCATCATAGCAGGAGATGTAAGATTCCAAATACGGTTGTCAGTTTTTATTATTAATAATTGTGAAATTCGGGTATAAAAGCACAATGCTAAGAATGGTAAATATAATTGCGCATGTGCGAGATCTCGATGAATGAAATACATTAATTTTTATAGATATTTTAAAGTAAAGTTTTATTCAAGATTTCATGCGCAAGGGAATAATTCTTGAGAACTTTAGATTTCGTCTAGAGAAATAAAAATTTAAAAATAAAAAAAACAATTATATAAAAACTATGTATCTGCTTGAGATTCGATCTGAGGACCTCAAAAGAATGAAACACCCCACCGTCCTATCCACCAGGCCACACCTCGCACAGCATAGCAGGAGATGTAAGATTCCAAATACGGTTGGCAGTTTTTATTATTAATAATTGTGAAATTCGGGTGTAAACGCACAATGCTAAGAATGGTAGATATGTTTGCGCATGTGCGAGATCTCGATAAATGAAATACATTAAGTTTTATGGATATTTTAAAGTAAAATTTTATTAAAGCTTTCATGTGCAAGGGAATAATTCTTGAGAACTTTAGATTTCGTCTGGAGAAATAAAAATAAAAAAATAAAAAAAAACAATTGTATAAAAACTATGTATCTGCTTGAGATTCGATCTGAGGACCTCAAAAGAATGAAACACCCCACCGTCCTATCCACCAGGCCACACCTCGCGCAGCATAGCAGGAGATGTAAGATTCCAAATACGGTTGGCAGTTTTTATTATTAATAATTGTGAAATTCGGGTGTAAAAGCACAATGCTAAGAATGGTAGATATAATTGCGCATGTGCGAGATCTCGATAAATGAAATACATTAATTTTTATAGATATTTTAAAGTAAAGTTTTATTCAAGATTTCATGTGCAAGGGAATAATTCTTGAGAACTTTAGATTTCGTCTGGAGAAATAAAAATTAAAAAATAAAAAAAACAATTATATAAAAACTATGTATCTGCTTGAGATTCGATCTGAGGACCTCAAAAGAATGAAACACCCCACCGTCCTATCCACCAGGCCACACCTCGCACAGCATAGCCGGAGATGTAAGATTCCAAATACGGTTGGCAGTTTTTATTATTAATAATTGTGAAATTCGGGTGTAAACGCACAATGCTAAGAATGGTAGATATGTTTGCACATATGCGAGATCTCGATAAATGAAAAACATTAAGTTTTATGGATATTTTAAAGTAAAGTTTTATTCAAGATTTCATGTGCAAGGGAATAATTCTTGAGAACTTTAGATTTCGTCTGGAGAAATAAAAATTAAAAAATAAAAAAAAAAATTATATAAAAACTATGTATCTGCTTGAGATTCGATCTGAGGACCTCAAAAGAATGAAACACCCCACCGTCCTATCCACCAGGCCACACCTCGCGCAGCATAGCAGGAGATGTAAGATTCCAAATACGGTTGTCAGTTTTTATTATTAATAATTGTGAAATTCGGGTATAAAAGCACAATGCTAAGAATGGTAAATATAATTGCGCATGTGCGAGATCTCGATGAATGAAATACATTAATTTTTATAGATATTTTAAAGTAAAGTTTTATTCAAGATTTCATGCGCAAGGGAATAATTCTTGAGAACTTTAGATTTCGTCTAGAGAAATAAAAATTTAAAAATAAAAAAAACAATTATATAAAAACTATGTATCTGCTTGAGATTCGATCTGAGGACCTCAAAAGAATGAAACACCCCACCGTCCTATCCACCAGGCCACACCTCGCGCAGCATAGCAGGAGATGTAAGATTCCAAATACGGTTGGCAGTTTTTATTATTAATAATTGTGAAATTCGGGTGTAAAAGCACAATGCTAAGAATGGTAGATATAATTGCGCAAGTGCGAGATCTCGATAAATGAAATACATTAATTTTTATAGATATTTTAAAGTAAAGTTTTATTCAAGATTTCATGTGCAAGGGAATAATTCTTGAGAACTTTAGATTTCGTCTGGAGAAATAAAAATAAAAAAATAAAAAAAACAATTATATAAAAACTATGTATCTGCTTGAGATTCGATCTGAGGACCTCAAAAGAATGAAACACCCCACCGTCCTATACACCAGGCCACACCTCGCACAGCATAGCCGGAGATGTAAGATTCCAAATACGGTTGGCAGTTTTTATTATTAATAATTGTGAAATTCGGGTGTAAACGCACAATGCTAAGAATGGTAGATATGTTTGCACATGTGCGAGATCTCGATAAATGAAATACATTAAGTTTTATGGATATTTTAAAGTAAAGTTTTATTAAAGCTTTCATGTGCAAGGGAATAATTCTTGAGAACTTTAGATTTCGTCTGGAGAAATAAAAATTAAAAAATAAAAAAAAACAATTATATAAAAACTATGTATCTGCTTGAGATTCGATCTGAGGACCTCAAAAGAATGAAACACCCCACCGTCCTATCCACCAGGCCACACCTCGCACAGCATAGCAGGAGATGTAAGATTCCAAATACGGTTGGCAGTTTTTATTATTAATAATTGTGAAATTCGGGTGTAAACGCACAATGCTAAGAATGGTAGATATGTTTGCGCATGTGCGAGATCTCGATAAATGAAATACATTAAGTTTTATGGATATTTTAAAGTAAAATTTTATTAAAGCTTTCATGTGCAAGGGAATAATTCTTGAGAACTTTAGATTTCGTCTGGAGAAATAAAAATAAAAAAATAAAAAAAAAACAATTGTATAAAAACTATGTATCTGCTTGAGATTCGATCTGAGGACCTCAAAAGAATGAAACACCCCACCGTCCTATCCACCAGGCCACACCTCGCGCAGCATAGCAGGAGATGTAAGATTCCAAATACGGTTGGCAGTTTTTATTATTAATAATTGTGAAATTCGGGTGTAAAAGCACAATGCTAAGAATGGTAGATATAATTGCGCATGTGCGAGATCTCGATAAATGAAATACATTAATTTTTATAGATATTTTAAAGTAAAGTTTTATTCAAGATTTCATGTGCAAGGGAATAATTCTTGAGAACTTTAGATTTCGTCTGGAGAAATAAAAATTAAAAAATAAAAAAAACAATTATATAAAAACTATGTATCTGCTTGAGATTCGATCTGAGGACCTCAAAAGAATGAAACACCCCACCGTCCTATCCACCAGGCCACACCTCGCACAGCATAGCCGGAGATGTAAGATTCCAAATACGGTTGGCAGTTTTTATTATTAATAATTGTGAAATTCGGGTGTAAACGCACAATGCTAAGAATGGTAGATATGTTTGCACATATGCGAGATCTCGATAAATGAAATACATTAAGTTTTATGGATATTTTAAAGTAAGGTTTTATTCAAGATTTCATGTGCAAGGGAATAATTCTTGAGAACTTTAGATTTCGTCTGGAGAAATAAAAATTAAAAAATAAAAAAAACAATTATATAAAAACTATGTATCTGCTTGAGATTCGATCTGAGGACCTCAAAAGAATGAAACACCCCACCGTCCTATCCACCAGGCCACACCTCGCGCAGCATAGCAGGAGATGTAAGATTCCAAATACGGTTGTCAGTTTTTATTATTAATAATTGTGAAATTCGGGTATAAAAGCACAATGCTAAGAATGGTAAATATAATTGCGCATGTGCGAGATCTCGATGAATGAAATACATTAATTTTTATAGATATTTTAAAGTAAAGTTTTATTCAAGATTTCATGCGCAAGGGAATAATTCTTGAGAACTTTAGATTTCGTCTAGAGAAATAAAAATTTAAAAATAAAAAAAACAATTATATAAAAACTATGTATCTGCTTGAGATTCGATCTGAGGACCTCATAAGAATGAGACACCCCACCGTCCTATCCACCAGGCCACACCTCGCGCAGCATAGCAGGAGATGTAAGATTCCAAATACGGTTGTCAGTATTTATTATTAATTGTGAAATTCGGGTGTAAAAGATCAATGCTAAGAATGGTAGATATGTTTGCGCATGTGCGAGATCTCGATAAATGAAATACATTATTTTTTATAGATATTTTAATGTAACATTTTATTTAAGATTTCATGTGCAAGGGAATAATTCTTGAGAACTTTAGATTTAGTCTGGAGAAATAAAAATTTAAAAATAAAAAAAAAACAATTATATAAAAACTATGTATCTGCTTGAGATTCGATCTGAGGACCTCAAAAGAATGAAACACCCCTCCGTCCTATCCACCAGGCCACACCTCGCGCAGCTTAGCAGGAGATGTAAGATTCCAAATACGGTTGTCAGTTTTTATTATTAATAATTGTGAAATTCGGGTATAAAAGCACAATGCTAAGAATGGTAGATATAATTGCGCATGTGCGAGATCTCGATAAATGAAATACATTAATTTTTATAGATATTTTAAAGTAAAGTTTTATTCAAGATTTCATGTGCAAGGGAATAATTCTTGAGAACTTTAGATTTCGTCTAGAGAAATAAAAATTTAAAAATAAAAAAAAACAATTATATAAAAACTATGTATCTGCTTGAGATTCGATCTGAGGACCTCAAAAGAATGAAACACCCCACCGCCCTATCCACCAGGCCATACCTCGCACTACATAGGAGGAGATGTAAGATTCCAAATACGGTTGGCAGTTTTTATTATTAATAATTGTGAAATTCGGGTGTAAACGCAGAATGCTAAGAATGGTAGATATGTTTGCGCATGTGCGAGATCTCGATAAATGAAATACATTAAGTTTTATGGATATTTTAAAGTAAAATTTTATTCAAGCTTTTATGTGCAAGGGAATAATTCTTGAGAACTTTAGATTTCGTCTGGAGAAATAAAAATTAAAAAAAAAACAATTATATAAAAATTATGTATCTGCTTGAGATTCGATCTGAGGACATCAAAAGAAAGAAATACCCCACCGTCCTATCCACCAGGCCACACCTCTCACAGCAGAGGAGGAGATGTAAGATTAAAAATACGGTTGGCAGTTTTTATTATTAATAATTGTGAAATTCGGGTGTAAAAGCACAATGCTAAGAATGGTAGATATGTTTGCGCATGTGCGAGATCTCGATAAATGAAATACATTAATTTTTATAGATATTTTAAAGTAACATTTTATTCAAGATTTCATGTGCAAGGGAATAATTCTTGAGAACTTTAGATTTAGTCTGGAGAAATAAAAATTTAAAAATAAAAAAAACAATTATATAAAAACTATGTATCTGCTTGAGATTCGATCTGAGGACCTCAAAAGAATGAAACACCCCTCCGTCCTATCCACCAAGCCACACCTCGCGCAGAATAGGAGGAAATGTAAGATTCCAAATACGGTCTGCAGTTTTTATTATTAATAATTGTGAAATTCGGGTGTAAAAGCACAATGCTAAGAATGGTAGATATGTTTGCGCATGTGCGAGATCTCGATAAATGAAATACATTAATTTTTATAGATATTTTCAAGTAAAATTTTATTCAAGATTTCATGTGCAAGGGAATAATTCTTGAGAACTTTAGATTTAGTCTGGAGAAATAAAAATTTAAAAATAAAAAAAACAATTATATAAAAACTATGTATCTGCTTGAGATTCGATCTGAGGACCTCAAAAGAATGAAACACCCCTCCGTCCTATCCACCAAGCCACACCTCGCGCAGAATAAGAGGAGATGTAAGATTCCAAATACGGTTGGCAGTTTTTATTATTAATAATTGTGAAATTCGGGTGTAAAAGCACAATGCTAAGAATGGTAGATATGTTTGCGCATGTGCGAGATCTCGATAAATGAAATACATTAATTTTTATAGATATTTTCAAGTAAAATTTTATTCAAGATTTCATGTGCAAGGGAATAATTCTTGAGAACTTTAGATTTAGTCTGGAGAAATAAAAATTTAAAAATAAAAAAAACAATTATATAAAAACTATGTATCTGCTTGAGATTCGATCTGAGGACCTCAAAAGAATGAAACACCCCTCCGTCCTATCCACCAAGCCACACCTCGCGCAGAATAAGAGGAGATGTAAGATTCCAAATACGGTTGGCAGTTTTTATTATTAATAATTGTGAAATTCGGGTGTAAAAGCACAATGCTAAGAATGGTAGATATGTTTGCGCATGTGCGAGATTTCGATAAATGAAATACATTAAGTTTTATGGATATTTTAAAGTAAAATTTTATTAAAGCTTTCATGTGCAAGGGAATAATTCTTGAGAACTTTAGATTTCGTCTGGAGAAATAAAAATTTAAAAATAAAAAAAAAACAATTATATAAAAACTATGTATCTACTTGAGATTCGATCTGAGGACCTCAAAAGAATAAACACCCCACCGTCCTATCCACCAGGCCACACCTTGCGCAGGATAGCAGGAGATGTAAGATTCCAAATACGGTTGTCAGTTTTTATTATTAATAATTGTGAAATTCGGGTGTAAAAGCACAATGCTAAGAATGGTAGATATGTTTGCGCATCTGCGAGATCTCGATAAATGAAATACATTATTTTTTATAGATATTTTAAAGTAACATCTTATTCAAGATTTCATGTGCAAGGGAATAATTCTTGAGAACTTTAGATTTAGTCTGGAGAAATAAAAATTTAAAAATAAAAAAAACAATTATATAAAAACTATGTATCTGCTTGAGATTCGATCTGAGGACCTCAAAAGAATGAAACCCCCCTCCGTCCTATCCACCAAGCCACACCTCGCGCAGAATAGGAGGAGATGTAAGATTCCAAATACGGTCTGCAGTTTTTATTATTAATAATTGTGAAATTCGGGTGTAAAAGCACAATGCTAAGAATGGTAGATATGTTTGCGCATGTGCGAGATTTCGATAAATGAAATACATTAATTTTTATAGATATTTTAAAGTAAAATTTTTTTCAAGATTTCATGTGCAAGGGAATAATTCTTGAGAACTTTAGATTTCATCTGGAGAAATAAAAATTTAAAAATAAAAAAAAACAATTATGTAAAAACTATGTATCTGCTTCAGATTCGATCTGAGGACCTCAAAAGAATGAAATACCCCACCGTCCTATCCACCAGACCACACCTCGCACAGGATAGGAAGAGATGTAAGATTCCAAATACGGTTGGCAGTTTTTATTATTAATAATTGTGAAATTCGGGTGTAAATGCACAATGCTAAGAATGGTAGATATGTTTGCGCATGTGCGAGATCTCGATAAATGAAATACATTAATTTTTATAGATATTTTCAAGTAAAATTTTATTCAAGATTTCATGTGCAAGGGAATAATTCTTGAGAACTTTAGATTTAGTCTGGAGAAATAAAAATTTAAAAATAAAAAAAAATATTATATAAAAACTATGTATCTGCTTGAGATTCGATCTGAGGACCTCAAAAGAATGAAACCCCCCTCCATCCTATCCACCAAGCCACACCTCGCGCAGAATAGGAGGAGATGTAAGATTCCAAATACGGTCTGCAGTTTTTATTATTAATAATTGTGAAATTCGGGTGTAAAAGCACAATGCTAAGAATGGTAGATATGTTTGCGCATGTGCGAGATCTCGATAAATGAAATACATTAATTTTTATAGATATTTTAAAGTAAAATTTTTTTCAAGATTTCATGTGCAAGGGAATAATTCTTGAGAACTTTAGATTTCATCTGGAGAAATAAAAATTTAAAAATAAAAAAAAAAAAAAACAATTATGTAAAAACTATGTATCTGCTTCAGATTCGATCTGAGGACCTCAAAAGAATGAAATACCCCACCGTCCTATCCACCAGACCACACCTCGCACAGGATAGGAAGAGATGTAAGATTCCAAATACGGTTGGCAGTTTTTATTATTAATAATTGTGAAATTCGGGTGTAAATGCACAATGCTAAGAATGGTAGATATGTTTGCGCATGTGCGAGATCTCGATAAATGAAATACATTAATTTTTATAGATATTTTCAAGTAAAATTTTATTCAAGATTTCATTTGCAAGGGAATAATTCTTGAGAACTTTAGATTTCGTCTGGAGAAATAAAAATTTAAAAATAAAAAAAAACAATTATATAAAAACTATGTTTTTGCTTGAGATTCGATCTGAGGACCTCAAAAGAATGAAACACCCCGACGTCCTACCCACTAGGCCACACCTGGCACAGAATATGAGGAGATATAAGATTCCAAATACGGTTGGCAGTTTTTATTATTAATAATTGTGAAATTCGGGTGTAAAAGCACAATGCTGAGAATGGTAGATATGTTTGCGCATGTGCGAGATCTCGATAAATGAAATACATTAATTTTTATAGATATTTTAAAGTAAAATTTAAGTAAGATTTCATGTGCAATCGAATAATTCTTGAGAACTTTAGATTTCGTCTGGAGAAATAAAAATTTAAAAATAAAAAAAAACCTATGTATCTGCTTGAGATTCAATCTGAGGACCTCAAAAGAATGAAACACCCCACCGTCCTATCCACCAGGCTACACCTCGCACAGCATAAGAGGAGATGTAAGATTCCAAATACGGTTGTCAGTTTTTATTATTATTAATTGTGAAATTCGGGTGTAAAAGCACAATGCTAAGAATGGTAGATATGTTTGAGCATGTGCGAGATATCGATAAATGAAATACATTAATTTTTATAGATATTTTAAAGTAAAATTTTATTCAAGATTTCATGTGCAAGGGAATAATTCTTGAGAACTTTAGATTTCGTCTGGAGAAATAAAAATTTAAAAATAAAAAAAAAACAATTATATAAAAACTATGTATCTGCTTGAGATTCGATCTGAGGACCTCAAAAGAATGAAACACCCCGCCGTCCTACCCACCAGGCCACACATCGCACAGTATAAGAGGAGATGTAAGATTCCAAATACGGTTGGCAGTTTTTATTATTAATAATTGTGAAATTCGGGTGTAAAAGCACAATGCTAAGAATGGTAGATATGTTTGCGCATGTGCAAGATCTCGATAAATGAAATACATTAATTTTTATAGATATTTTAAAGTAAAATTTTATTCAAGATTTCATGTGCAAGGGAATCATTCTTGAGAACTTTAGATTTCGTCTGGAGAAATAAAAATTTAAAAATAAAAAATATTATATAAAATCTATGTATCTGCTTGAGATTCGATCTGAGGACCTCAAAAGAATGACACATCCCGCCGTCCTACCCACCAGGCTACACCTCGCACAGTATAGGAGGAGATGTAAGATTCCAAATACGGTTTGCAGTTTTTATCATTAATAATTGTGAAATTCGGGTGTAAAAGCACAATGCTAAGAATGGTAGATATGTTTGCGCATGTGCGAGATCTCGATAAATGAAATACATTAGTTTTTATAGATATTTTAAAGTAAAATTTGATTCAAGATTTCATGTGCAAGGGAATAATTCTTGAGAACATTAGATTTCGTCTGGAGAAAAAAAATTAAAAAAAAAACAATTATATAAAAACTCTGTATCTGCTTGAGATTCGATCTGAGGACCTCAAAAGAACGAAACACCCCACCGTCCTACACACCAGGCCACACCTCGCACAGCAAAGGAGGAGATGTAAGATTCCAATTACGGTTGGCAGTTTTAATTATTAATAATTGTGAAATTTGGGTGTAAAAGCACAATGCTAAGAATGGTAGATATGTTTGCGCATGTGCGAGATCTCGATAAATGAAATACATTAATTTTTATAGATATTTTAAAGTAAAATTTTATTCAAGATTTCATGTGCAAGGGAATAATTCTTGAGAACTTTAGATTTCGTCTGGAGAAATAAAAATTAAAAAAAAAACAATTATATAAAAACTCTGTATCTGCTTGAGATTCGATCTGAGTACCTCAAAAGAATGAAACACATCACCGTCCTACCTACCAGGCCACACCTCGCACAGCATAGGATGAGATGTAAGATTCCAAATACGGTTGGCAGTTTTAATTATTAATAATTGTGAAATTTGGGTGTAAAAGCACAATGCTAAGAATGGTAGATATGTTTGCGCATGTGCGAGATCTCGATAAATGAAATACATTAGTTTTTATAGATATTTTAAAGTAAAATTTGATTCAAGATTTCATGTGCAAGGGAATAATTCTTGAGAACATTAGATTTCGTCTGGAGAAAAAAAAAATTAAAAAAAAACAATTATATAAAAACTCTGTATCTGCTTGAGATTCGATCTGAGGACCTCAAAAGAACGAAACACCCCACCGTCCTACACACCAGGCCAAACCTCGCACAGCAAAGGAGGAGATGTAAGATTCCAAATACGGTTGGCAGTTTTAATTATTAATAATTGTGAAATTTGGGTGTAAAAGCACAATGCTAAGAATGGTAGATATGTTTGCGCATGTGCGAGATCTCGATAAATGAAATACATTAGTTTTTATAGATATTTTAAAGTAAAATTTGATTCAAGATTTCATGTGCAAGGGAATAATTCTTGAGAACATTAGATTTCGTCTGGAGAAATAAAAATTAAAAAAAAACAATTATATAAAAACTCTGTATCTGCTTGAGATTTGATCTGAGGACCTCAAAAGAACGAAACACCCCACCGTCCTACACACCAGGCCACACCTCCCACAGCAAAGGAGGAGATGTAAGATTCCAAATACGGTTGGCAGTTTTAATTATTAATAATTGTGAAATTTGGGTGTAAAAGCACAATGCTAAGAATGGTAGATATGTTTGCGCATGTGCGAGATCTCTATAAATGAAATACATTAATTTTTATAGATATTTTAAAGTAAAATTTTATTCAAGATTTCATGTGCAAGGGAATAATTCTTGAGAACTTTAGATTTCGTCTGGAGAAATAAAAATTAAAAAAAAACAATTATATAAAAACTCTGTATCTGCTTGAGATTCGATCTGAGTACCTCAATTGAATGAAACACATCACCGTCCTACACACCAGGCCACACCTCGCACAGAAAAGAAGGAGATGATAGATTCCAAATACGGTTGGCAGTTTTAATTATTAATAATTGTGAAATTTGGGTGTAAAAGCACAATGCTAAGAATGGTAGATATGTTTGCGCATGTGCGAGATCTCGATAAATGAAATACATTAATTTTTATAGATATTTTAAAGTAAAATTTTATTCAAGATTTCATGTGCAAGGGAATAATTCTTGAGAACTTTAGATTTCGTCTGGAGAAATAAAAATTAAAAAAAAAAATTATATAAAAACTCTGTATCTGCTTGAGATTTGATCTGAGGACCTCAAAAGAACGAAACACCCCACCGTCCTACACACCAGGCCACACCTCGCACAGCAAAGGAGGAGATGTAAGATTCCAAATACGGTTGGCAGTTTTTATTAATAATTGTGAAATTCGGGTGTAAAAGCACAATGCTAAGAATGGTAGATATGTTTGCGCATGTGCGAGATCTAGATAAATGAAATACTTTAATTTTTATAGATATTTTAAAGTAAAATTTTATTCAAGATTTCATGTGCAAGGGAATAATTCTTGAGAATATTAGATGTCGTCTGGAGAAATAAAAATTTCAAAATAAAAAAAAAACAATTACATAAAAACCATGTATCTGCTTGAGATTCGATCGTAGGACCTCAAAAGAATGAAACACCCCGCCGTCATATCCACCAGGCCACACCTCGCACAGCATCAGAGAAGATGTAAGATTCCAAATACGGTTGGCAGTTTTTATTATTAATAGTTGTGAAGTTCGGGTGTAAACGCACAATGCTGAGAATGGTAGATATGTTTGCGCATGTGCGAGATCTCGATAAATAAAATACATTAATTTTTATAGATATTTTAAAGTAAAATTTTATTCAACATTTCATGTGCCAGGGAATAATTCTTGAGAACATTAGATTTCGTCTGGAGAAATAAAAATTTAAAAATTAAAAAAAAACAATTATATAAAAACTATGTATCTGTTTGAGATTTGATCTGAGGACCTCAAAAGAATGAAACACCCCACCGTCCTACACACCAGGCCACACCTCGCACAGCAGAAGAGGAGATGTAAGATTCCAAATACGGTTGGCAGTTTTTATTAATAATAATTGTGAAATTCGTGTGTAAAAGCACAATGCTAAGAATGGTAGATATGTTTGCGCATGTGCGAGATCTCGATAAATGAAGTACATTAATTTTTATAGATATTTTAAAGTAAAATTTTATTCAACATTTCATGTGCCAGGGAATAATTCTTGAGAACATTAGATTTCGTCTGGAGAAATAAAAATTTAAAAATTAAAAAAAAACAATTATATAAAAACTATGTATCTGTTTGAGATTTGATCTGAGGACCTCAAAAGAATGAAACACCCCACCGTCCTATCCACCAGGCCACACCTCGCACAGCAGAAGAGGAGATGTAAGATTCCAAATACGGTTGGCAGTTTTTATTATTAATAATTGTGAAATTCGGGTGTAAAAGCACAATGCTAAGAATGGTAGATATGTTTGCGCATGTGCGAGATCTCTATAGATGAAATACATTAATTTTTATAGATATTTTAAAGTAAAATTTTATTCAAGATTTCATGTGCCACGGAATAATTCTTGAGAACTTTAGATTTCGTCTGGAGAAATGAAAATTTAAAAAAAAATTAAATTAAAACTATGTATCTGCTTGAGATTCGATCTGAGAACCTCAAAAGAACGAAACACCCCACCGTCCTACACACCAGGCCACACCTCGCACAGCATAGGAGGAGATGTAAGATTCCAAATACGGTTGGCAGTTTTTATTAATAATAATTGTGAAATTCGTGTGTAAAAGCACAATGCTAAGAATGGTAGATATGTTTGCGCATGTGCGAGATCTCGATAAATGAAGTACATTAATTTTTATAGATATTTTAAAGTAAAATTTTATTCAAGATTTCATGTGCCAGGGAATAATTCTTGAGAACATTAGATTTCGTCTGGAGAAATAAAAATTTAAAAATTAAAAAAAAACAATTATATAAAAACTATGTATCTGCTTGAGATTTGATCTGAGGACCTCAAAAGAATGAAACACCCCACCGTCCTATCCACCAGGCCACACCTCGCACAGCAGAGGAGGAGATGTAAGATTCCAAATACGGTTGGCAGTTTTTATTATTAATAATTGTGAAATTCGGGTGTAAAAGCACAATGCTAAGAATGGTAGATATGTTTGCGCATGTGCGAGATCTCTATAGATGAAATACATTAATTTTTATAGATATTTTAAAGTAAAATTTTATTCAAGATTTCATGTGCCACGGAATAATTCTTGAGAACTTTAGATTTCGTCTGGAGAAATGAAAATTTAAAAAAAAATTATATTAAAACTATGTATCTGCTTGAGATTCGATCTGAGAACCTCAAAAGAACGAAACACCCCACCGTCCTACACACCAGGCCACACCTCGCACAGCATAGGATGAGATGTAAGATTCCAAATACGGTTTGCAGTTTTTATCATTAATAATTGTGAAATTCGGGTGTAAAAGCACAATGCTAAGAATGGTAGATATGTTTGCGCATGTGCGAGATCTCGATAAATGAAATACATTAGTTTTTATAGATATTTTAAAGTAAAATTTGATTCAAGATTTCATGTGCAAGGGAATAATTCTTGAGAACATTAAATTTCGTCTGGAGAAAAAAAATTAAAAAAAAACAATTATATAAAAACTCTGTATCTGCTTGAGATTCGATCTGAGGACCTCAAAAGAACGAAACACCCCACCGTCCTACACACCAGGCCACACCTCGCACAGCAAAGGAGGAGATGTAAGATTCCAAATACGGTTGGCAGTTTTAATTATTAATAATTGTGAAATTTGGGTGTAAAAGCACAATGCTAAGAATGGTAGATATGTTTGCGCATGTGCGAGATCTCGATAAATGAAATACATTAGTTTTTATAGATATTTTAAAGTAAAATTTGATTCAAGATTTCATGTGCAAGGGAATAATTCTTGAGAACATTAGATTTCGTCTGGAGAAATGAAAATTAAAAAAAAACAATTATATAAAAACTCTGTATCTGCTTGAGATTTGATCTGAGGACCTCAAAAGAACGAAACACCCCACCGTCCTACACACCAGGCCACACCTCGCACAGCAAAGGAGGAGATGTAAGATTCCAAATACGGTTGGCAGTTTTAATTATTAATAATTGTGAAATTTGGGTGTAAAAGCACAATGCTAAGAATGGTAGATATGTTTGCGCATGTGCGAGATCTCGATAAATGAAATACATTAATTTTTATAGATATTTTAAAGTAAAATTTTATTCAAGATTTCATGTGCAAGGGAATAATTCTTGAGAACTTTAGATTTCGTCTGGAGAAATAAAAATTAAAAAAAAACAATTATATAAAAACTCTGTATCTGCTTGAGATTCGATCTGAGTACCTCAAAAGAATGAAACACATCACCGTCCTACCTACCAGGCCACACCTCGCACAGCATAGGATGAGATGTAAGATTCCAAATACGGTTGGCAGTTTTAATTATTAATAATTGTGAAATTTGGGTGTAAAAGCACAATGCTAAGAATGGTAGATATGTTTGCGCATGTGCGAGATCTCGATAAATGAAATACATTAGTCTTTATAGATATTTTAAAGTAAAATTTGATTCAAGATTTCATGTGCAAGGGAATAATTCTTGAGAACATTAGATTTCGTCTGGAGAAAAAAAAATTAAAAAAAAAAACAATTATATAAAAACTCTGTATCTGCTTGAGATTCGATCTGAGGACCTCAAAAGAACGAAACACCCCACCGTCCTACACACCAGGCCACACCTCGCACAGCAAAGGAGGAGATGTAAGATTCCAAATACGGTTGGCAGTTTTAATTATTAATAATTGTGAAATTTGGGTGTAAAAGCACAATGCTAAGAATGGTAGATATGTTTGCGCATGTGCGAGATCTCGATAAATGAAATACATTAGTTTTTATAGATATTTTAAAGTAAAATTTGATTCAAGATTTCATGTGCAAGGGAATAATTCTTGAGAACATTAGATTTCGTCTGGAGAAATAAAAATTAAAAAAAAACAATTATATAAAAACTCTGTATCTGCTTGAGATTTGATCTGAGGACCTCAAAAGAACGAAACACCCCACCGTCCTACACACCAGGCCACACCTCGCACAGCAAAGGAGGAGATGTAAGATTCCAAATACGGTTGGCAGTTTTAATTATTAATAATTGTGAAATTTGGGTGTAAAAGCACAATGCTAAGAATGGTAGATATGTTTGCGCATGTGCGAGATCTCGATAAATGAAATACATTAATTTTTATAGATATTTTAAAGTAAAATTTTATTCAAGATTTCATGTGCAAGGGAATAATTCTTGAGAACTTTAGATTTCTTCTGGAGAAATAAAAATTAAAAAAAAACAATTATATAAAAACTCTGTATCTGCTTGAGATTCGATCTGAGTACCTCAAAAGAATGAAACACATCACCGTCCTACACACCAGGCCACACCTCGCACAGCAAAGGAGGAGATGTAAGATTCCAAATACGGTTGGCAGTTTTAATTATTAATAATTGTGAAATTTGGGTGTAAAAGCACAATGCTAAGAATGGTAGATATGTTTGCGCATGTGCGAGATCTCGATAAATGAAATACATTAATTTTTATAGATATTTTAAAGTAAAATTTTATTCAAGATTTCATGTGCAAGGGAATAATTCTTGAGAACTTTAGATTTCGTCTGGAGAAATAAAAATTAAAAAAAAACAATTATATAAAAACTCTGTATCTGCTTGAGATTCGATCTGAGTACCTCAAAAGAATGAAACACATCACCGTCCTACCTACCAGGCCACACCTCGCACAGCATAGGATGAGATGTAAGATTCCAAATACGGTTGGCAGTTTTAATTATTAATAATTGTGAAATTTGGGTGTAAAAGCACAATGCTAAGAATGGTAGATATGTTTGCGCATGTGCGAGATCTCGATAAATGAAATACATTAGTTTTTATAGATATTTTAAAGTAAAATTTGATTCAAGATTTCATGTGCAAGGGAATAATTCTTGAGAACATTAGATTTCGTCTGGAGAAAAAAAAATTAAAAAAAAAACAATTATATAAAAACTCTGTATCTGCTTGAGATTCGATCTGAGGACCTCAAAAGAACGAAACACCCCACCGTCCTACACACCAGGCCACACCTCGCACAGCAAAGGAGGAGATGTAAGATTCCAAATACGGTTGGCAGTTTTAATTATTAATAATTGTGAAATTTGGGTGTAAAAGCACAATGCTAAGAATGGTAGATATGTTTGCGCATGTGCGAGATCTCGATAAATGAAATACATTAGTCTTTATAGATATTTTAAAGTAAAATTTGATTCAAGATTTCATGTGCAAGGGAATAATTCTTGAGAACATTAGATTTCGTCTGGAGAAAAAAAAATTAAAAAAAAAACAATTATATAAAAACTCTGTATCTGCTTGAGATTCGATCTGAGGACCTCAAAAGAACGAAACACCCCACCGTCCTACACACCAGGCCACACCTCGCACAGCAAAGGAGGAGATGTAAGATTCCAAATACGGTTGGCAGTTTTAATTATTAATAATTGTGAAATTTGGGTGTAAAAGCACAATGCTAAGAATGGTAGATATGTTTGCGCATGTGCGAGATCTCGATAAATGAAATACATTAGTTTTTATAGATATTTTAAAGTAAAATTTGATTCAAGATTTCATGTGCAAGGGAATAATTCTTGAGAACATTAGATTTCGTCTGGAGAAATAAAAATTAAAAAAAAACAATTATATAAAAACTCTGTATCTGCTTGAGATTTGATCTGAGGACCTCAAAAGAACGAAACACCCCACCGTCCTACACACCAGGCCACACCTCGCACAGCAAAGGAGGAGATGTAAGATTCCAAATACGGTTGGCAGTTTTAATTATTAATAATTGTGAAATTTGGGTGTAAAAGCACAATGCTAAGAATGGTAGATATGTTTGCGCATGTGCGAGATCTCGATAAATGAAATACATTAATTTTTATAGATATTTTAAAGTAAAATTTTATTCAAGATTTCATGTGCAAGGGAATAATTCTTGAGAACTTTAGATTTCGTCTGGAGAAATAAAAATTAAAAAAAAACAATTATATAAAAACTCTGTATCTGCTTGAGATTCGATCTGAGTACCTCAAAAGAATGAAACACATCACCGTCCTACACACCAGGCCACACCTCGCACAGCAAAGGAGGAGATGTAAGATTCCAAATACGGTTGGCAGTTTTAATTATTAATAATTGTGAAATTTGGGTGTAAAAGCACAATGCTAAGAATGGTAGATATGTTTGCGCATGTGCGAGATCTCGATAAATGAAATACATTAATTTTTATAGATATTTTAAAGTAAAATTTTATTCAAGATTTCATGTGCAAGGGAATAATTCTTGAGAACTTTAGATTTCGTCTGGAGAAATAAAAATTAAAAAAAAACAATTATATAAAAACTCTGTATCTGCTTGAGATTCGATCTGAGTACCTCAAAAGAATGAAACACATCACCGTCCTACACACCAGGCCACACCTCGCACAGCAAAGGAGGAGATGTAAGATTCCAAATACGGTTGGCAGTTTTAATTATTAATAATTGTGAAATTTGGGTGTAAAAGCACAATGCTAAGAATGGTAGATATGTTTGCGCATGTGCGAGATCTCGATAAATGAAATACATTAATTTTTATAGATATTTTAATGTAAAATTTTATTCAAGATTTCATGTGCAAGGGAATAATTCTTGAGAACTTTAGATTTCGTCTGGAGAAATAAAAATTAAAAAAAAACAATTATATAAAAACTCTGTATCTGCTTGAGATTTGATCTGAGGACCTCAAAAGAACGAAACACCCCACCGTCCTACACACCAGGCCACACCTCGCACAGCAAAGGAGGAGATGTAAGATTCCAAATACGGTTGGCAGTTTTTATTAATAATTGTGAAATTCGGGTGTAAAAGCACAATGCTAAGAATGGTAGATATGTTTGCGCATGTGCGAGATCTAGATAAATGAAATACTTTAATTTTTATAGATATTTTAAAGTAAAATTTTATTCAAGATTTCATGTGCAAGGGAATAATTCTTGAGAATATTAGATGTCGTCTGGAGAAATAAAAATTTCAAAATAAAAAAAAAACAATTACATAAAAACTATGTATCTGCTTGAGATTCGATCGTAGGACCTCAAAAGAATGAAACACCCCGCCGTCATATCCACCAGGCCACACCTCGCACAGCATCGGAGAAGATGTAAGATTCCAAATACGGTTGGCAGTTTTTATTATTAATAGTTGTGAAGTTCGGGTGTAAACGCACAATGCTGAGAATGGTAGATATGTTTGCGCATGTGCGAGATCTCGATAAATAAAATACATTAATTTTTATAGATATTTTAAAGTAAAATTTTATTCAAGATTTCATGTGAAAGGGAATAATTCTTGAGAACTTTACATTTCGTCTGGAGAAATAAAAATTTAAAAATTAAAAAAAAACAATTATATAAAAACTATGTATCTGCTTGAGATTGGATCTGAGGACCTCAAAAGAATGAAACACCCCACCGTCCCATCCACCAGGCCACACCTCGCACACCATAGGAGGAGATGTAAGATTCCAAATACGGTTGGCAGTTTTTATTATTAATAATTGTGAAATTCGGGTGTAAAAGCACAATGCTAAGAATGGTAGATATGTTTGCGCATGTGCGAGATCTCTATAGATGAAATACATTAATTTTTATAGATATTTTAAAGTAAAATTTTATTCAAGATTTCATGTGCCACGGAATAATTCTTGAGAACTTTAGATTTCGTCTGGAGAAATGAAAATTTAAAAAAAAATTATATTAAAACTATGTATCTGCTTGAGATTCGATCTGAGAACCTCAAAAGAACGAAACACCCCACCGTCCTACACACCAGGCCACACCTCGCACAGCATAGGAGGAGATGTAAGATTCCAAATACGGTTGGCAGTTTTTATTAATAATAATTGTGAAATTCGTGTGTAAAAGCACAATGCTAAGTATGGTAGATATGTTTGCGCATGTGCGAGATCTCGATAAATGAAGTACATTAATTTTTATAGATATTTTAAAGTAAAATTTTATTCAAGATTTCATGTGCCAGGGAATAATTCTTGAGAACATTAGATTTCGTCTGGAGAAATAAAAATTTAAAAATTAAAAAAAAACAATTATATAAAAACTATGTATCTGCTTGAGATTTGATCTGAGGACCTCAAAAGAATGAAACACCCCACCGTCCTATCCACCAGGCCACACCTCGCACAGCAGAGGAGGAGATGTAAGATTCCAAATACGGTTGGCAGTTTTTATTATTAATAATTGTGAAATTCGGGTGTAAAAGCACAATGCTAAGAATGGTAGATATGTTTGCGCATGTGCGAGATCTCTATAGATGAAATACATTAATTTTTATAGATATTTTAAAGTAAAATTTTATTCAAGATTTCATGTGCCACGGAATAATTCTTGAGAACTTTAGATTTCGTCTGGAGAAATGAAAATTTAAAAAAAAATTATATTAAAACTATGTATCTGCTTGAGATTCGATCTGAGAACCTCAAAAGAACGAAACACCCCACCGTCCTACACACCAGGCCACACCTCGCACAGCATAGGAGGAGATGTAAGATTCCAAATACGGTTGGCAGTTTTTATTAATAATAATTGTGAAATTCGTGTGTAAAAGCACAATGCTAAGAATGGAAGATATGTTTGCGCATGTGCGAGATCTCGATAAATGAAGTACATTAATTTTTATAGATATTTTAAAGTAAAATTTTATTCAAGATTTCATGTGCCAGGGAATAATTCTTGAGAACATTAGATTTCGTCTGGAGAAATAAAAATTTAAAAATTAAAAAAAAACAATTATATAAAAACTATGTATCTGCTTGAGATTTGATCTGAGGACCTCAAAAGAATGAAACACCCCACCGTCCTATCCACCAGGCCACACCTCGCACAGCAGAGGAGGAGATGTAAGATTCCAAATACGGTTGGCAGTTTTTATTATTAATAATTGTGAAATTCGGGTGTAAAAGCACAATGCTAAGAATGGTAGATATGTTTGCGCATGTGCGAGATCTCTATAGATGAAATACATTAATTTTTATAGATATTTTAAAGTAAAATATTATTCAAGATTTCATGTGCCACGGAATAATTCTTGAGAACTTTAGATTTCGTCTGGAGAAATGAAAATTTAAAAAAAAATTATATTAAAACTATGTATCTGCTTGAGATTCGATCTGAGGACCTCAAAAGAAGGAAACACCCCACCGTCCTACACACCAGGCCACACCTCGCACAGCAAAGGAGGAGATGTAAGATTCCAAATACGGTTGGCAATTTTAATTATTAATAATTGTGAAATTTGGGTGTAAAAGCACAATGCTAAGAATGGTAGATATGTTTGCGCATGTGCGAGATCTCGATAAATGAAATACATTAATTTTTATAGATATTTTAAAGTAAAATATTATTCAAGATTTCATGTGCCACGGAATAATTCTTGAGAACTTTAGATTTCGTCTGGAGAAATGAAAATTTAAAAAAAAATTATATTAAAACTATGTATCTGCTTGAGATTCGATCTGAGAACCTCAAAAGAACGAAACACCCCACCGTCCTACACACATGGCCACACCTCGCACAGCATAGGATGAGATGTAAGATTCCAAATACGGTTTGCAGTTTTTATCATTAATAATTGTGAAATTCGGGTGTAAAAGCACAATGCTAAGAATGGTAGATATGTTTGCGCATGTGCGAGATCTCGATAAATGAAATACATTAGTTTTTATAGATATTTTAAAGTAAAATTTGATTCAAGATTTCATGTGCAAGGGAATAATTCTTGAGAACATTAGATTTCGTCTGGAGAAAAAAAATTAAAAAAAAAACAATTATATAAAAACTCTGTATCTGCTTGAGATTCGATCTGAGGACCTCAAAAGAACGAAACACCCCACCGTCCTACACACCAGGCCACACCTCGCACAGCAAAGGAGGAGATGTAAGATTCCAAATACGGTTGGCAGTTTTAATTATTAATAATTGTGAAATTTGGGTGTAAAAGCACAATGCTAAGAATGGTAGATATGTTTGCGCATGTGCGAGATCTCGATAAATGAAATACATTAATTTTTATAGATATTTTAAAGTAAAATTTGATTCAAGATTTCATGTGCAAGGGAAAAATTCTTGAGAACATTAGATTTCGTCTGGAGAAATAAAAATTAAAAAAAAACAATTATATAAAAACTCTGTATCTGCTTGAGATTTGATCTGAGGACCTCAAAAGAACGAAACACCCCACCGTCCTACACACCAGGCCACACCTCGCACAGCAAAGGAGGAGATGTAAGATTCCAAATACGGTTGGCAGTTTTAATTATTAATAATTGTGAAATTTGGGTGTAAAAGCACAATGCTAAGAATGGTAGATATGTTTGCGCATGTGCGAGATCTCGATAAATGAAATACATTAATTTTTATAGATATTTTAAAGTAAAATTTTATTCAAGATTTCATGTGCAAGGGAATAATTCTTGAGAACTTTAGATTTCGTCTGGAGAAATAAAAATTAAAAAAAAACAATTATATAAAAACTTTGTATCTGCTTGAGATTCGATCTGAGTACCTCAAAAGAATGAAACACATCACCGTCCTACCTACCAGGCCACACCTCGCACAGCAAAGGAGGAGATGTAAGATTCCAAATACGGTTGGCAGTTTTAATTATTAATAATTGTGAAATTTGGGTGTAAAAGCACAATGCTAAGAATGGTAGATATGTTTGCGCATGTGCGAGATCTCGATAAATGAAATACATTAATTTTTATAGATATTTTAAAGTAAAATTTTATTCAAGATTTCATGTGCAAGGGAATAATTCTTGAGAACTTTAGATTTCGTCTGGAGAAATAAAAATTAAAAAAAAACAATTATATAAAAACTCTGTATCTGCTTGAGATTTGATCTGAGGACCTCAAAAGAACGAAACACCCCACCGTCCTACACACCAGGCCACACCTCGCACAGCAAAGGAGGAGATGTAAGATTCCAAATACGGTTGGCAGTTTTTATTAATAATTGTGAAATTCGGGTGTAAAAGCACAATGCTAAGAATGGTAGATATGTTTGCGCATGTGCGAGATCTAGATAAATGAAATACTTTAATTTTTATAGATATTTTAAAGTAAAATTTTATTCAAGATTTCATGTGAAAGGGAATAATTCTTGAGAACTTTACATTTCGTCTGGAGAAATAAAAATTTAAAAATAAAAAAAAACTATTATATAAAAACTATGTATCTGCTTGAGATTGGATCTGAGGACCTCAAAAGAATGAAACACCCCACCGTCCCATCCACCAGGCCACACCTCGCACACCATAGGAGGAGATGTAAGATTCCAAATACGGTTGGCAGTTTTTATTATTAATAATTGTGAAATTCGGGTGTAAAAGCACAATGCTAAGAATGGTAGATAGGTTTGCGCATGTGCGAGATCTCTATAGATGAAATACATTAATTTTTATAGATATTTTAAAGTAAAATTTTATTCAAGATTTCATGTGCCACGGATTAATTCTTGAGAACTTTAGATTTCGTCTGGAGAAATGAAAATTTAAAAAAAAATTATATTAAAACTATGTATCTGCTTGAGATTCGATCTGAGAACCTCAAAAGAACGAAACACCCCACCGTCCTACACACCAGGCCACACCTCGCACAGCATAGGAGGAGATGTAAGATTCCAAATACGGTTGGCAGTTTTTATTAATAATAATTGTGAAATTCGGGTGTAAAAGCGCAATGCTAAGAATGGTAGATATGTTTGCGCATGTGCGAGATCTCGATAAATGAAATACATTAATTTTTATATATATTTTAAAGTAAAATTTTATTCAAGATTTCATGTGTAAGGGAATAATTCTTGAGAACTTTCGATTTCGTCTGGAGAAATAAAAAAAAAATTATATTAAAACTATGTATCTGCTTGAGATTCGATCTGAGGACCTCAAAAGAATGAAACACCCCACCGTCCTACACACCAGGCCACACCTCGCACAGGATAGGAGGAGATGTAAGATTCCAAATACGGTTGGCAGTTTTTATTAATAATAATTGTGAAATTCGTGTGTAAAAGCACAATGCTAAGAATGGTAGATATGTTTGCGCATGTGCGAGATCTCGATAAATGAAGTACATTAATTTTTATAGATATTTTAAAGTAAAATTTTATTCAAGATTTCATGTGCCAGGGAATAATTCTTGAGAACATTAGATTTCGTCTGGAGAAATAAAAATTTAAAAATTAAAAAAAAAAACAATTATATAAAAACTATGTATCTGCTTGAGATTTGATCTGAGGACCTCAAAAGAATGAAACACCCCACCGTCCTATCCACCAGGCCACACCTCGCACATCAGAGGAGGAGATGTAAGATTCCAAATACGGTTGGCAGTTTTTATTATTAAAAATTGTGAAATTCGGGTGTAAAAGCACAAGGCTAAGAATTTTAGATATGTTTGCGCATGTGCGTGATCTCGATAAATGAAATACGTTAATTTTTATAGATATTTTAAAGTAAACTTTTATTCAAGATTTCCTGTGCAAAGGAATAATTCTTGAGAACATTAGATTTCGTCTGGAGAAATAAAAATTTAAAAATAAAAAAAAACAATTATATAAAAACTATGTATCTGCTTGAGATTCTATCTGAGGACCTCAAAAGTTTGAAACACCCCACCGTCCTATCCACAAGGATACACCTCGCACACCATAGGAGGAGATGTAAGATTCCAAATACGGTTGGCAGTTTTTATTAATATTAATTGAGAAATTCGAATGTAAAAGCACAATGCTAAGAATGGTAGATATGTTTGTGCATGTGCGAGATCTCGATAAATGAAATACATTAATTTTTATACATATTTTAAAGTAAAATTTTATTCTAGATTTCATGTGCAATTGAATAATTCTTGAGAACTTTATATTTCGTCTGGAGAAATAAAAATTAAAAAAAAATATTATATAAAAACTATGTATCTGCTTGAGATTCGATCTGAGGACCTCAAAAGAATGACACACCCCACCGCCCTATCTACCATGCCACACCTGACACGGCATAGGAGGAGATGTAAGATTCCAAATACAGTTTGCAGTTTTTATTATTAATATTTGTGAAATTCGGGTGTAAAAGCACAATGCTATAAATGGTAGATATGTTTGCGCATGTGCGAGATCTCGATAAATGAAATACATTAATTTTTATAGATATTTTAAAGTAAAATTTTATTCAAGATTTCATGTGCAAGGGAATAATTCTTGAGAACATTAGATTTCGTCTGGAGAAATAAAAATTTAAAAAAAAAAACAATTATAAAAACTATGTATCTGCTTGAGATTCGATCTGAGGACCTCAAAAGAATGAAACACCCCGCCGTCCTACCCACCAGGCTACACCTCGCACAGCATAGGAGGAGATGTAAGATTCCAAATACGGTTGGCAGTTTTTTTTATTAATAATTGTGAAATTCGGGTGTAAAAGCACAATGCTAAGAATGGTAGATATGTTTGCGCATGTGCGAGATCTCGATAAATGAAATACATTAATTTTTATAGATATTTTAAAGTAAAATTTTATTCAAGATTTCATGTGCCACGGAATAATTCTTGAGAGCATTAGATTTCGCCTGGAGAAATAAAAATTAAAAAAAAAACAATTATATAAAAACTATGTATCTGCTTGAGATTCGATCTGAGGACCTCAAAAGAACGAAACACCCCACCGTCCTACACACCAGGCCACACCTCGCACAGCAAAGGAGGAGATGTAAGATTCCAAATACGGTTGGCAGTTTTAATTATTAATAATTGTGAAATTTGGGTGTAAAAGCACAATGCTAAGAATGGTAGATATGTTTGCGCATGTGCGAGATCTCGATAAATGAAATACATTAATTTTTATAGATATTTTAAAGTAAAATTTTATTCAAGATTTCATGTGCAAGGGAATAATTCTTGAGAACTTTAGATTTCGACTGGAGAAGTAAAAAATTAAAAATAAAAAAAAAAACAATTATATAAAAACTATGTATCTGCTTCAGATTCGATCTGAGGTCCTTAAAAGAATGAAACACATCAAAGTCCTATCCACGAAGCTACACCCCGCACAGCATAGGAGGAGTTGTAAGATTCCAAATACGGTTGGCAGTTTTTATTATTAATTGAGAAATTCGGATGTAAAAGCACAATGCTAAGAATGGTAGATATGTTTGCGCATGTGCGAGATCTCGATAAATGAAATACATTAATTTGTATACATATTTTAAAGTAAAATTTTATTCTAGATTTCATGTGCAATGGAATAATTCTTGAGAACTTTATATTTCGTCTGGAGAAATAAAAATTAAAAAAAATATTATATAAAAACTATGTATCTGCTTGAGATTCGATCTGAGGACCTCAAAAGAATGACACACCC
The DNA here is from genome assembly GCF_947563725.1 of Argiope bruennichi. Taxonomy (NCBI): domain Eukaryota; kingdom Metazoa; phylum Arthropoda; class Arachnida; order Araneae; family Araneidae; genus Argiope; species Argiope bruennichi. The sequence goes on from NC_079156.1 coordinate 33,688,947, forward strand.
CACCGCCCTATCTACCATGCCACACCTGACACGGCATAGGAGGAGATGTAAGATTCCAAATACAGTTTGCAGTTTTTATTATTAATAATTGTGAATTTCGGGTGTAAAAGCACAATGCTATAAATGGTAGATATGTTTGCGCATGTGCGAGATCTCGATAAATGAAATACATTAATTTTTATAGATATTATAAAGTAAAATTTTATTCAAGATTTCATGTGCAAGGGAATAATTCTTGAGAACATTAGATTTCGTCTGGAGAAATAAAAATTTAAAAAAAAATTATATAAAAACTATGTATCTGCTTCAGATTCGATCTGAGGACCTCAAAAGAACGAAACACCCCACCGTCCTACACGCCATGCCACACCTCGCACAGCAAAGGAGGAGATGTAAGATTCCAAATACGGTTGGCAGTTTTAATTATTAATAATTGTGAAATTTGGGTGTAAAAGCACAATGCTAAGAATGGTAGATATGTTTGCGCATGTGCGAGATCTCGATAAATGAAATACATTAATTTTTATAGATATTTTAAAGTAAAATTTTATTCAAGATTTCATGTGCAAGGGAATAATTCTTGAGAACTTTAGATTTCGTCTGGAGAAATGAAAATTTAAAAATAAAAAAAAAACAATTATATAAAAACTATGTATCTGCTAGAGATTCGATCTGAGGACCTCAAAAGAATGAAACACCCCGCCGTCCTACCCACCAGGCCACACCTCGCACAGCATTGGAGGAGATGTAAGATTCCAAATACGGTTGGCATTTTTTATTATTAATAATTGTGAAATTCGGGTGTAAAAGCACAATGCTGAGAAAGGTAGATATGTTTGCGCATGTGCGAGATCTCGATAAATGAAAAACATTAATTTTTATAGATATTTTAAAGTAAAATTTTATTCAAGATTTCATGTGCAAGGGAATAATTCTTGAGAATATTAGATGTCGTCTGGAGAAATAAAAATTTCAAAATAAAAAAAAAACAATTACATAAAAACTATGTATCTGCTTGAGATTCGATCTGAGGACCTCAAAAGAATGAAATAGCCCACCGCCCTATCTACCATTCCACACCAAACACAGTATAGGAGGAGATGTAAGATTCCAAATACGGTTGGCAGTTTTTATTATTAATAATTGTGAAATTCGAGTGTAAACGCACAATGCTGAGAATGGTAGATATGTTTGCGCATGTGCGAGATCTCGATAAATAAAATACATTAATTTTTATAGATATTTTAAAGTAAAATTTTATTCAAGATTTCATGTGCAAGGGAATAATTCTTGAGAATATTAGATGTCGTCTGGAGAAATAAAAATTTCAAAATAAAAAAAAAACAATTACATAAAAACTATGTATCTGCTTGAGATTCGATCTGAGGACCTCAAAAGAATGAAATAGCCCACCGCCCTATCTACCAGTCCACACCTCACACAGTATAGGAGGAGATGTAAGATTCCAAATACGGTTGGCAGTTTTTATTATTAATAATTGTGAAATTCGAGTGTAAACGCACAATGCTGAGAATGGTAGATATGTTTGCGCATGTGCGAGATCTCGATAAATAAAATACATTAATTTTTATAGATATTTTAAAGTAAAATTTTATTCAAGATTTCATGTGCAAGGGAATAATTCTTGAGAACTTTAGATTTCGTCTGGAGAAATAAAAATTTAAAAATAAAAAAAAACAATTATATAAAAACTATGTATCTGCTTGAGATTGGATCTGAGGACCTCAAAAGAATGAAACACCCCACCGTCCTATCCACCAGGCCACACCTCGCACACCATAGGAGGAGATGTAAGATTCCAAATACGGTTGGCAATTTTTATTATTAATAATTGTGAAATTCGGGTGTAAAAGCACAATGCTAAGAATGGTAGATATGTTTGCGCATGTGCGAGATCTCGATAGATGAAATACATTAATTTTTATAGATATTTTGAAGTAAAATTTTATTCAATATTTCATGTGCAAGGGAATAATTCTTGTGAACTTTAGATTTCGTCTGGACAAATAAAAAATTAAAAATAAAAAAAAAATTAATTATATAAAAACTATGTATCTGCTTGAGATTTGATCTGAGGTCCTCAAAAGAATGAAACACATCACCGTCCTACCGACCAGGCCACAACTCGCACAGCATAGGAGGAGATGTAAGATTCCAAATACGGTTGGCAGTTTTTATTATTAATAATTGTGAAATTCGGGTGTAAAAGCACAATGATAAGAATGGTAGATATGTTTGCGCATGTGCGAGATCTCGATAAATGAAATACATTAATTTTTATAGATATTTTAAAGTAAAATTTTATTCAAGATTTCATGTGCCACGGAATAATTCTTGAGAACTTTAGATTTCGTCTGGAGAAATAAAAATTTTAAAAAAAAATTATATAAAAACTATGCATCTGCTTCAGATTCGATCTGAGGACCTCAAAAGAACGAAACACCCCACCGTCCTACACGCCATGCCACACTTCGCACAGCAAAGCAGGTGATGTAAGATTCCAAATACGGTTGGCAGTTTTAATTATTAATAATTGTGAAATTTGGGTGTAAAAGCACAATGCTAAGAATGGTAGATATGTTTGCGCATGTGCGAGATCTCGATAAATGAAATACATTAATTTTTATAGATATTTTAAAGTAAAATTTTATTCAAGATTTCATGTGCAAGGGAATAATTCTTGAGAACTTTAGATTTCGTCTGGAGAAATGAAAATTTAAAAATAAAAAAAAACAATTATAAAAAAACTATGTATCTGCTAGAGATTCGATCTGAGGACCTCAAAAGAATGAAACACCCCGCCGTCCTACCCACCAGGCCACACCTCGCACAGCATTGGAGGAGATGTAAGATTCCAAATACGGTTGGCATTTTTTATTATTAATATTTGTGAAATTCAGGTGTAAAAGCACAATGCTGAGAAAGGTAGATATGTTTGCGCATGTGCGAGATCTCGATAAATGAAAAACATTAATTTTTATAGATATTTTAAAGGAAAATTTTATTCAAGATTTCATGTGCAAGGGAATAATTCTTGAGAACTTAGATTTCATCTGGAGATATAAAAATTAAAAAAAAACAACAATTATATTAAAACTATGTATCTGCTTGAGATTCTATCTGAGGATCTCAAAAGAATGAAACACCCCGCCGTCCTACCCACCAGGTTACACCTCGCACAGTATAGGAGAAGATGTAAGATTCCAAATACGGTTGGCAGTTTTTTTTATTAATAATTGTGAAATTCGGGTGTAAAAGCACAATGCTAAGAATGGTAGATATGTTTGCGCATGTGCGAGATCTCGATAAATGAAATACTTTAATTTTTATAGATATTTTAAAGTAAAATTTTATTCAAGATTTCATGTGTAAGGGAATAATTCTTGAGAACATTAGATTTCGTCTGGAGAAATAAAAATTTAAAAATAAAAAAAAAACAATTATATAAAAACTATGTATCTGCTTGAGATTCGATCGGAGGTCCTCAAAAGAATGAAACACATCACCGTCCTATCCACGAAGCTACACCCCGCACAGCATAGGAGGAGTTGTAAGATTCCGAATACGGTTGGCAGTTTTTATTATTAATTGAGAAATTCGAATGTAAAAGCACAATGCTAAGAATGGTAGATATGTTTGTGCATGTGCGAGATCTCGATAAATGAAATACATTAATTTTTATACATATTTTAAAGTAAAATTTTATTCTAGATTTCATGTGCAATGGAATAATTCTTGAGAACTTTATATTTCGTCTGGAGAAATAAAAATTAAAAAAAAATATTATATAAAAACTATGTATCTGCTTGAGATTCGATCTGAGGACCTCAAAAGATTGAAACACCCCACCGTCCTATCCACCAGGATACACCTCGCACAGCATAGGATGAGATGTAAGATTCCAAATACGGTTGGCAGGTTTTATTATTAATAATTGTGAAATTCGGGTGTAAAAGCACAATGCTAAGAATGGTAGATATGTTTGCGCATGTGCGAGATCTCGATAAATGAAATACATTAATTTTTATAGATATTTTAAAGTAAAATTTTATTCAAGATTTCATGTGCCACGGAATAATTCTTGAAAACTTTAGATTTCGTCTGGAGAAATAAAAATTTAAAAAAAAATTATATTAAAACTATGTATCTGCTTGAGATTCGATATGAGGACCTCAAAAGATTGAAACACCCCACCGTCCTATCCACCAGGATACACCTCGCACAGCATAGGATGAGATGTAAGATTCCAAATACGGTTGGCAGGTTTTATTATTAATAATTGTGAAATTTGGGTGTAAAAGCACAATGCTAAGAATGGTAGATATGTTTGCGCATGTGCGAGATCTCGATAAATGAAATACATTAATTTTTATAGATATTTTAAAGTAAAATTTTATTCAAGATTTCATGTGCAAGGGAATAATTCTTGAGAACTTTAGATTTCGTCTGGAGAAATGAAAATTTAAAAATAAAAAAAAACAATTATAAAAAAACTATGTATCTGCTAGAGATTCGATCTGAGGACCTCAAAAGAATGAAACACCCCGCCGTCCTACCCACCAGGCCACACCTCGCACAGCATTGGAGGAGATGTAAGATTCCAAATACGGTTGGCATTTTTTATTATTAATATTTGTGAAATTCAGGTGTAAAAGCACAATGCTGAGAAAGGTAGATATGTTTGCGCATGTGCGAGATCTCGATAAATGAAAAACATTAATTTTTATAGATATTTGAAAGGAAAATTTTATTCAAGATTTCATGTGCAAGGGAATAATTCTTGAGAACTTAGATTTCATCTGGAGATATAAAAATTAAAAAAAAACAACAATTATATTAAAACTATGTATCTGCTTGAGATTCTATCTGAGGATCTCAAAAGAATGAAACACCCCGCCGTCCTACCCACCAGGTTACACCTCGCACAGTATAGGAGAAGATGTAAGATTCCAAATACGGTTGGCAGTTTTTTTTATTAATAATTGTGAAATTCGGGTGTAAAAGCACAATGCTAAGAATGGTAGATATGTTTGCGCATGTGCGAGATCTCGATAAATGAAATACTTTAATTTTTATAGATATTTTAAAGTAAAATTTTATTCAAGATTTCATGTGTAAGGGAATAATTCTTGAGAACATTAGATTTCGTCTGGAGAAATAAAAATTTAAAAATAAAAAAAAAACAATTATATAAAAACTATGTATCTGCTTGAGATTCGATCGGAGGTCCTCAAAAGAATGAAACACATCACCGTCCTATCCACGAAGCTACACCCCGCACAGCATAGGAGGAGTTGTAAGATTCCGAATACGGTTGGCAGTTTTTATTATTAATTGAGAAATTCGAATGTAAAAGCACAATGCTAAGAATGGTAGATATGTTTGTGCATGTGCGAGATCTCGATAAATGAAATACATTAATTTTTATACATATTTTAAAGTAAAATTTTATTCTAGATTTCATGTGCAATGGAATAATTCTTGAGAACTTTATATTTCGTCTGGAGAAATAAAAATTAAAAAAAAATATTATATAAAAACTATGTATCTGCTTGAGATTCGATCTGAGGACCTCAAAAGATTGAAACACCCCACCGTCCTATCCACCAGGATACACCTCGCACAGCATAGGATGAGATGTAAGATTCCAAATACGGTTGGCAGGTTTTATTATTAATAATTGTGAAATTCGGGTGTAAAAGCACAATGCTAAGAATGGTAGATATGTTTGCGCATGTGCGAGATCTCGATAAATGAAATACATTAATTTTTATAGATATTTTAAAGTAAAATTTTATTCAAGATTTCATGTGCCACGGAATAATTCTTGAAAACTTTAGATTTCGTCTGGAGAAATAAAAATTTAAAAAAAAATTATATTAAAACTATGTATCTGCTTGAGATTCGATATGAGGACCTCAAAAGATTGAAACACCCCACCGTCCTATCCACCAGGATACACCTCGCACAGCATAGGATGAGATGTAAGATTCCAAATACGGTTGGCAGGTTTTATTATTAATAATTGTGAAATTCGGGTGTAAAACCACAATGCTAAGAATGGTAGATATGTTTGTGCATGTGCGAGATCTCGATAAATGAAATACATTAATTTTTATACATATTTTAAAGTAAAATTTTATTCTAGATTTCATGTGCAATGGAATAATTCTTGAGAACTTTATATTTCGTCTGGAGAAATAAAAATTAAAAAAAAATATTATATAAAAACTATGTATCTGCTTGAGATTCGATCTGAGGACCTCAAAAGATTGAAACACCCCACCGTCCTATCCACCAGGATACACCTCGCACAGCATAGGATGAGATGTAAGATTCCAAATACGGTTGGCAGGTTTTATTATTAATAATTGTGAAATTCGGGTGTAAAAGCACAATGCTAAGAATGGTAGATATGTTTGCGCATGTGCGAGATCTCGATAAATGAAATACATTAATTTTTATAGATATTTTAAAGTAAAATTTTATTCAAGATTTCATGTGCCACGGAATAATTCTTGAAAACATTAGATTTCGTCTGGAGAAATAAAAATTTAAAAAAAAATTATATTAAAACTATGTATCTGCTTGAGATTCGATATGAGGACCTCAAAAGATTGAAACACCCCACCGTCCTATCCACCAGGATACACCTCGCACAGCATAGGATGAGATGTAAGATTCCAAATACGGTTGGCAGGTTTTATTATTAATAATTGTGAAATTCGGGTATAAAAGCACAATGCTAAGAATGGTAGATATGTTTGCGCATGTGCGAGATCTCGATAAATGAAATACATTAATTTTTATAGATATTTTAAAGTAAAATTTTATTCAAGATTTCATGTGCAAGGGAATAATTCTTGAGAACTTTAGATTTCGTCTGGAGAAATAAAAACAACAATTATATTAAAACTATGTATCTGCTTGAGATTCGATCTGAGGACCTCAAAAGAATGAAACACCCCGCCGTCCTACCCACCAGGCTACACCTCGCACAGTACAGGAGAAGATGTAAGATTTCAAAAACGGTTGGCAGTTTTTTTTTTTTTATTAATAATTGTGAAATTCGGCTGTAAAAGCACAATGCTAAGAATGGTAGATATGTTTGCGCATGTGCGTGATCTCGATAAATGAAATACATTAATTTTTATAGATATTTTAAAGTAAAATTTTATTCAAGATTTCATGTGCAAGGGAATAATTCTTGAGAACTTTAGATTTCGTCTGGAGAAATAAAAAAAACAATTATATAAAAACTATGCATCTGCTTGAGATTCGATCTGAGGTCCTCAAAAGAATGAAACACATCACCGTCCTACCGACCACTCCACACCTCGCACAGAATAGGAGGAGATGTAAGATTCCAAATACGGTTGGCAGTTTTTATTAATAATTGTGAAATTCGGGTGTAAACGCACAATGCTAAGAATGGTAGATATGTTTGCGCATGTGCGAGATCTCGATAAATGAAATACTTTAATTTTTATAGATATTTTAAAGTAAAATTTTATTCAAGATTTCATGTGCAAGGGAATAATTCTTGAGAATATTAGATGTCGTCTGGAGAAATAAAAATTTCAAAATAAAAAAAAAATTACATAAAAACTATGTATCTGCTTGAGATTCGAACTGAGGACCTCAAAAGAATGAAACACCACGCCGTACCTATCCACCAGGCCACACCTCGCACACCATAGGAGGAGATGTAAGATTCCAAATACGGTTGGCAGTTTTTATTATTAATAATTGTGAAATTCGGGTGTAAAAGCACAATGCTGAGAATGGTAGATATGTTTGCGCATGTGCGAGATCTCAATAGATGAAATACATTAATTTTTATAGATATTTTAAAGTAAAATTTTATTCAATATTTCATGTGCAAGGGAATAATTCTTGAGAACTTTATATTTCGTCTGGACAAATAAAAAGTTAAAAATAAAAAAAAAATTAATTATAAAAACTATGTATCTGCTTGAGATTTGATCTGAGGTACTCAAAAGAATGAAACACATCACCGTCCTATCCACCAGGATACACCTCGCACAGCATAGGATGAGATGTAAGATTCCAAATACGGTTGGCAGGTTTTATTATTAATAATTGTGAAATTCGGGTGTAAAAACACAATGCTAAGAATGGTAGATATGTTTGCGCATGTGCGAGATATTGATAAATGAAATACATTAATTTTTATAGATATTTTAAAGTAAAATTTTATTCAAGATTTCATGTGCCAGGGAATAATTCTTGAGAACTTAGATTTCGTCTGGAGATATAAAAATTTAAAAATAAAAAAAAAACAATTATATAAAAACTATGTATCTGCTTGAGATTTGATCTGAGGACCTCAAAAGATTGAAACACCCCACCGTCCTATCCACCAGGATACACCTCGCACAGCATAGGATGAGATGTAAGATTCCAAATACGGTTGGCAGGTTTTATTATTAATAATTGTGAAATTCGGGTGTAAAAGCACAATGCTAAGAATGGTAGATATGTTTGCGCATGTGCGAGATCTCGATAAATGAAATACATTAATTTTTATAGATATTTTAAAGTAAAATTTTATTCAAGATTTCATGTGCCACGGAATAATTCTTGAGAACTTTAGATTTCGTCTGGAGAAATAAAAATTAAAAAAAAAATATATTAAAACTATGTATCTGCTTGAGATTCGATCTGAGGACCTCAAAAGAACGAAACACCCCACCGTCCTACACACCAGGCCACACCTCGCACAGCATAGGAGGAGATGTAAGATTCCAAATACGGTTGGCAGTTTTTATTAATAATAATTGTTAAATTCGGGTGTAAAAGCGCAATGCTAAGAATGGTAGATATGTTTGCCCATGTGCGAGATCTCGATAAATGAAATACATTAATTTTTATAGATATTTTAAAGTAAAATTTTATTCAAGATTTCATGTGTAAGGGAAAAATTCTTGAGAACATTAGATTTCGTCTAGAGAAATAAAAATTTAAAAATAAAAAAAAAAACAATTATATAAAAACTATGTATCTGCTTGAGATTCGATCTGAGGACCTCAAAAATTGAAACACCCCACCGTCCTATCCACCGGGATACACCTCGCACAGCATAGGATGAGATGTAAGATTCCAAATACGGTTGGCAGGTTTTATTATTAATAATTGTGAAATTCGGGTGTAAAAGCACAATGCTAAGAATGGTAGATATGTTTGCGCATGTGCGAGATCTTGATAAATGAAATACATTAATTTTTATAGATATTTTAAAGTAAAATTTTATTCAAGATTTCATGTGCCAGGGAATAATTCTTGAGAACTTAGATTTCGTCTGGAGATATAAAAATTTAAAAAAAAAACAACAATTATATTAAAACTATGTATCTGCTTGAGATTCGATCTGAGGACCTCAAAAGAATGAAACACCCCGCCGTCCTACCCACCAGGCTACACCTCGCACAGTACAGGAGAAGATGTAAGATTTCAAAAACGGTTGGCAGTTTTTTTTTTTATTAATAATTGTGAAATTCGGGTGTAAAAGCACAATGCTGAGAATGGTAGATATGTTTGCGCATGTGCGAGATCTCGATAAATGAAATACATTAATTTTTATAGATATTTTAAAGTAAAATTTTATTCAAGATTTCATGTGCAAGGGAATAATTCTTGAGAACTTTAGATTTCGTCTGGAGAAATAAAAAAAACAATTATATTAAAACTATGTATCTGCTTGAGATTCGATCTGAGGTCCTCAAAAGAATGAAACACATCACCGTCCCACCGACCACTCCACACCTCGCACAGAATAGGAGGAGATGTAAGATTCCAAATACGGTTGGCAGTTTTTATTAATAATTGTGAAATTCGGGTGTAAACGCACAATGCTAAGAATGGTAGATATGTTTGCGCATGTGCGAGATCTCGATAAATGAAATACTTTAATTTTTATAGATATTTTAAAGTAAAATTTTATTCAAGATTTCATGTGCAGGGGAATAATTCTTGAGAATATTAGATGTCGTCTGGAGAAATAAAAATTTCAAAATAAAAAAAAATTACATAAAAACTATGTATCTGCTTGAGATTCGAACTGAGGACCTCAAAAGAATGAAACACCACGCCGTACCTATCCAACAGGCCACACCTCGCACACCATAGGAGGAGATGTAAGATTCCAAATACGGTTGGCAGTTTTTATTATTAATAATTGTGAAATTCGGGTGTAAAAGCACAATGCTGAGAATGGTAGATATGTTTGCGCATGTGCGAGATCTCGATAGATGAAATACATTAATTTTTATAGATATTTTAAAGTAAAATTTTATTCAATATTTCATGTGCAAGCGAATAATTCTTGAGAACTTTATATTTCGTCTGGACAAATAAAAAGTTAAAAATAAAAAAAAAAATTAATTATAAAAACTATGTATCTGCTTGAGATTTGATCTGAGGTCCTCAAAAGAATGAAACACATCACCGTCCTATCCACCAGGATACACCTCGCACAGCATAGGATGAGATGTAAGATTCCAAATACGGTTGGCAGGTTTTATTATTAATAATTGTGAAATTCGGGTGTAAAAGCACAATGCTAAGAATGGTAGATATGTTTGCGCATGTGCGAGATCTTGATAAATGAAATACATTAATTTTTATAGATATTTTAAAGTAAAATTTTATTCAAGATTTCATGTGCCAGGGAATAATTCTTGAAAACTTAGATTTCGTCTGGAGATATAAAAATTTAAAAAAAAACAACAATTATATTAAAACTATGTATCCGCTTGAGATTCGATCTGAGGACCTCAAAAGAATGAAACACCCCGCCGTCCTACCCACCAGGCTACACCTCGCACAGTACAGGAGAAGATGTAAGATTTCAAAAACGGTTGGCAGTTTTTTTTTTTTTATTAATAATTGTGAAATTCGGGTGTAAAAGCACAATGCTAAGAATGGTAGATATGTTTGCGCATGTGCGAGATCTCGATAAATGAAATACATTAATTTTTATAGATATTTTAAAGTAAAATTTTATTCAAGATTTCATGTGCAAGGGAATAATTCTTGAGAACTTTAGATTTCGTCTGGAGAAATAAAAAAAACAATTATATAAAAACTATGTATCTGCTTGAGATTCGATCTGAGGTCCTCAAAAGAATGAAACACATCACCGTCCTACCGACCACTCCACACCTCGCACAGAATAGGAGGAGATGTAAGATTCCAAATACGGTTGGCAGTTTTTATTAATAATTGTGAAATTCGGGTGTAAACGCACAATGCTAAGAATGGTAGATATGTTTGCGCATGTGCGAGATCTCGATAAATGAAATACTTTAATTTTACTGATATTTTAAAGTAAAATTTTATTCAAGATTTCATGTGCAAGGGAATAATTCTTGAGAACTTTATATTTCGTCTGGACAAATAAAAAGTTAAAAATAAAAAAAAAAATTAATTATAAAAACTATGTATCTGCTTGAGATTCGAACTGAGGACCTCAAAAGAATGAAACACCACGCCGTACCTATCCACCAGGCCACAACTCGCACAGCATAGGAGGAGATGTAAGATTCGAAATACGGTTGGCAGTTTTTATTATTAATAATTGTGAAATTCGGGTGTAAAAGCACAATGATAAGAATGGTAGATATGTTTGCGCATGTGCGAGATCTCGATAGATGAAATACATTAATTTTTATAGATATTTTAAAGTAAAATTTTATTCAATATTTCATGTGCAAGGGAATAATTCTTGAGAACTTTATATTTCGTCTGGACAAATAAAAAGTTAAAAATAAAAAAAAAATTAATTATAAAAACTATGTATCTGCTTGAGATTCGAACTGAGGACCTCAAAAGAATGAAACACCACGCCGTACCTATCCACCAGGCCACAACTCGCACAGCATAGGAGGAGATGTAAGATTCGAAATACGGTTGGCAGTTTTTATTATTAATAATTGTGAAATTCGGGTGTAAAAGCACAATGATAAGAATGGTAGATATGTTTGCGCATGTGCGAGATCTCGATAAATGAAATACATTAATTTTTATAGATATTTTAAAGTAAAATTTTATTCAATATTTCATGTGCAAGGGAATAATTCTTGAGAACTTTAGATTTCGTCTGGAGAAATAAAAATTTAAAAAAAAATTATATTAAAACTATGTATCTGCTTGAGATTCGATCTGAGGACCTCAAAAGAACGAAACACCCCACCGTCCTACACACCAGGCCACACCTCGCACAGCAAAGATTCCAAATACGGTTGGCAGTTTTTATTAATAATAATTGTGAAATACGGGTGTAAAAGCACAATGCTAAGAATGGTAGATATGTTTGCGCATGTGCGAGATCTCGATAAATGAAATACATTAATTTTTATAGATATTTTAAAGTAAAATTTTATTCAAGATTTCATGTGCAAGGGAATAATTCTTGACATCTTTAGATTTCGTCTGGAGAAATAAAAATTTAAAAATAAAAAAAAAACAATTATATAAAATTTATGTATCTGCTTGAGATTCGATCTGAGGACCTCAAAAGAATGAAACACCCCGCCGTCATATCCACCAGGCCACACCTGGCACAGCATCGGAGGAGATGTAAGATTCCAAATACGGTTGGCAGTTTTTATTATTAATAATTGTGAAATTCGGGTGTAAATGCACAAAGCTAAGAATGGTAGATATGTTTGCGCATGTGCGAGATCTCGATAAATGAAATACATTAATTTTTATAGATATTTTAAAGTAAAATTTTATTCAAGATTTCATGTGCAAGGGAATAATTCTTGAGAACTTTAGATTTCTTATGGAGAAATAAAAAAAACAATTATATTAAAACTATGTATCTGCTTGAGATTCGATCTGAGGTCCTCAAAAGAATGAAACACATCACCGTCCTACCGACCACTCCACACCTCGCACAGAATAGGAGGAGATGTAAGATTCCAAATACGGTTGGCAGTTTTTATTAATAATTGTGAAATTCGGGTGTAAACGCACAATGCTAAGAATGGTAGATATGTTTGCGCATGTGCGAGATCTCGATAAATGAAATACTTTAATTTTTATAGATATTTTAAAGTAAAATTTTATTCAAGATTTCATGTGCAAGGGAATAATTCTTGAGAATATTAGATGTCGTCTGGAGAAATAAAAATTTCAAAAAAAAAAAAAAATTACATAAAAACTATGTATCTGCTTGAGATTCGAACTGAGGACCTCAAAAGAATGAAACACCACGCCGTACCTATCCAACAGGCCACACCTCGCACACCATAGGAGGAGATGTAAGATTCCAAATACGGTTGGCAGTTTTTATTATTAATAATTGTGAAATTCGGGTGTAAAAGCACAATGCTGAGAATGGTAGATATGTTTGCGCATGTGCGAGATCTCGATAGATGAAATACATTAATTTTTATAGATATTTTAAAGTAAAATTTTATTCAATATTTCTTGTGCAAGCGAATAATTCTTGAGAACTTTATATTTCGTCTGGACAAATAAAAAGTTAAAAAAAAAAAAAAATTAATTATAAAAACTATGTATCTGCTTGAGATTTGATCTGAGGTCCTCAAAAGAATGAAACACATCACCGTCCTATCCACCAGGATACACCTCGCACAGCATAGGATGAGATGTAAGATTCCAAATACGGTTGGCAGGTTTTATTATTAATAATTGTGAAATTCGGGTGTAAAAGCACAATGCTAAGAATGGTAGATATGTTTGCGCATGTGCGAGATCTTGATAAATGAAATACATTAATTTTTATAGATATTTTAAAGTAAAATTTTATTCAAGATTTCATGTGCCAGGGAATAATTCTTGAAAACTTAGATTTCGTCTGGAGATATAAAAATTTAAAAAAAAACAACAATTATATTAAAACTATGTATCCGCTTGAGATTCGATCTGAGGACCTCAAAAGAATGAAACACCCCGCCGTCCTACCCACCAGGCTACACCTCGCACAGTACAGGAGAAGATGTAAGATTTCAAAAACGGTTGGCAGTTTTTTTTTTTTTTATTAATAATTGTGAAATTCGGGTGTAAAAGCACAATGCTAAGAATGGTAGATATGTTTGCGCATGTGCGAGATCTCGATAAATGAAATACATTAATTTTTATAGATATTTTAAAGTAAAATTTTATTCAAGATTTCATGTGCAAGGGAATAATTCTTGAGAACTTTAGATTTCGTCTGGAGAAATAAAAAAAACAATTATATTAAAACTATGTATCTGCTTGAGATTCGATCTGAGGTCCTCAAAAGAATGAAACACATCACCGTCCTACCGACCACTCCACACCTCGCACAGAATAGGAGGAGATGTAAGATTCCAAATACGGTTGGCAGTTTTTATTAATAATTGTGAAATTCGGGTGTAAACGCACAATGCTAAGAATGGTAGATATGTTTGCGCATGTGCGAGATCTCGATAAATGAAATACTTTAATTTTTATAGATATTTTAAAGTAAAATTTTATTCAAGATTTCATGTGCAAGGGAATAATTCTTGAGAATATTAGATGTCGTCTGGAGAAATAAAAATTTCAAAATAAAAAAAAAAATTACATAAAAACTATGTATCTGCTTGAGATTCGAACTGAGGACCTCAAAAGAATGAAACACCACGCCGTACCTATCCACCAGGCCACACCTCGCACACCATAGGAGGAGATGTAAGATTCCAAATACGGTTGGCAGTTTTTATTATTAATAATTGTGAAATTCGGGTGTAAAAGCACAATGCTGAGAATGGTAGATATGTTTGCGCATGTGCGAGATCTCGATAGATGAAATACATTAATTTTTATAGATATTTTAAAGTAAAATTTTATTCAATATTTCATGTGCAAGGGAATAATTCTTGAGAACTTTATATTTCGTCTGGACAAATAAAAAGTTAAAAATAAAAAAAAAAATTAATTATAAAAACTATGTATCTGCTTGAGATTCGAACTGAGGACCTCAAAAGAATGAAACACCACGCCGTACCTATCCACCAGGCCACAACTCGCACAGCATAGGAGGAGATGTAAGATTCGAAATACGGTTGGCAGTTTTTATTATTAATAATTGTGAAATTCGGGTGTAAAACCTCAATGATAAGAATGGTAGATATGTTTGCGCATGTGCGAGATCTCGATAAATGAAATACATTAATTTTTATAGATATTTTAAAGTAAAATTTTATTCAATATTTCATGTGCAAGGGAATAATTCTTGAGAACTTTAGATTTCGTCTGGAGAAATAAAAATTTAAAAAAAAAATTATATTAAAACTATGTATCTGCTTGAGATTCGATCTGAGGACCTCAAAAGAACGAAACACCCCACCGTCCTACACACCAGGCCACACCTCGCACAGCACAGGAGGTGATGCAAAGATTCCAAATACGGTTGGCAGTTTTTATTAATAATAATTGTGAAATACGGGTGTAAAAGCACAATGCTAAGAATGGTAGATATGTTTGCGCATGTGCGAGATCTCGATAAATGAAATACATTAATTTTTATAGATATTTTAAAGTAAAATTTTATTCAAGATTTCATGTGCAAGGGAATAATTCTTGAGATCTTTAGATTTCGTCTGGAGAAATAAAAATTTAAAAATAAAAAAAAAACAATTATATAAAATCTATGTATCTGCTTGAGATTCGATCTGAGGACCTCAAAAGAATGAAACACCCCGCCGTCATATCCACCAGGCCACACCTGGCACAGCATCGGAGGAGATGTAAGATTCCAAATACGGTTGGCAGTTTTTATTATTAATAATTGTGAAATTCGGGTGTAAATGCACAAAGCTAAGAATGGTAGATATGTTTGCGCATGTGCGAGATCTCGATAAATGAAATACATTAATTTTTATAGATATTTTAAAGTAAAATTTTATTCAAGATTTCATGTGCAAGGGAATAATTCTTGAGAACTTTAGATTTCGTCTGGAGAAATAAAAAATTAAAAATAAAAAAAAACAATTATATAAAAACTATGTATCTTCTTGAGATTCGATCTGAGGACCTCAAAAGAATGAAACACATCACCGTCCTACCGACCAGGCCACACCTCGCACAGCATAGGATGAGATGTAAGATTCCAAATACGGTTGGCAGTTTTTATAATTAATAACTGTGAAATTCGGGAGTAAAAGCACAATGCTAAGAATGGTAGATATGTTTGCGCATGTGCGAGATCTCGATAAATGAAATATTTTAATTTTTATAGATATTTTAAAGTAAAATTTTATTCAAGATTTCATGTGCAAGGTAATAATTCTAGAGAACTTTAGATTTCGTCTGGAGAAAAAAAATTTAAAAACAATTATATAAAAACTATGTATCTGCTTGAGATTCGACCTGAGGACCTCAAAAGAATGAAACACATCACCGTCCTACCGACCAGGCCACACCTTGCACAGCATAGGAGGAGATGTAAGATTCCAAATACGGTTGGCAGTTTTTATAATTAATAATTGTGAAATTTGGGTGTAAAAGCACAATGCTAAGAATGGTAGATATGTTTGCGCATGTGCGAGATCTCGATAAATGAATTACTTTAATTTTTATAGATATTTTAAAGTAAAATTTTATTCAAGATTTCATGTGCAAGGGAATAATTCTTGAGATCTTTAGATTTCGTCTGGAGAAATAAAAATTTAAAAATAAAAAAAAAACAATTATATAAAATCTATGTATCTGCTTGAGATTCGATCTGAGGACCTCAAAAGAATGAAACACCCCGCCGTCATATCCACCAGGCCACACCTGGCACAGCATCGGAGGAGATGTAAGATTCCAAATACGGTTGGCAGTTTTTATTATTAATAATTGTGAAATTCGGGTGTAAATGCACAAAGCTAAGAATGGTAGATATGTTTGCGCATGTGCGAGATCTCGATAAATGAAATACATTAATTTTTATAGATATTTTAAAGTAAAATTTTATTCAAGATTTCATGTGCAAGGGAATAATTCTTGAGAACTTTAGATTTCGTCTGGAGAAATAAAAAATTAAAAATAAAAAAAAACAATTATATAAAAACTATGTATCTTCTTGAGATTCGATCTGAGGACCTCAAAAGAATGAAACACATCACCGTCCTACCGACCAGGCCACACCTCGCACAGCATAGGATGAGATGTAAGATTCCAAATACGGTTGGCAGTTTTTATAATTAATAACTGTGAAATTCGGGAGTAAAAGCACAATGCTAAGAATGGTAGATATGTTTGCGCATGTGCGAGATCTCGATAAATGAAATATTTTAATTTTTATAGATATTTTAAAGTAAAATTTTATTCAAGATTTCATGTGCAAGGGAATAATTCTAGAGAACTTTAGATTTCGTCTGGAGAAATAAAAATTTAAAAACAATTATATAAAAACTATGTATCTGCTTGAGATTCGATCTGAGGACCTCAAAAGAATGAAACACCCCACCGCCCTATCTACCAGGCCACACCTCGCACAGCATAGGATGAGATGTAAGATTCCAAATACGGTTGGCAGTTTTTATAATTGATAATTGTGAAATTCGGGTGTAAAAGCACAATGCTAAGAATGGTAGATATGTTTGCGCATGTGCGAGATCTCGATAAATGAAATACTTTAATTTTTATAGATATTTTAAATAAAATTTTATTCAAGATTTCATGTGTAAGGGAATAATTCTTGAGAACATTAGATTTCGTCTGGAGTAATAAAAATTTAAAAATAAAAAAACACAATTATATAGAAACTATGTATCTGCTTGAGATTCGATCTGAGGACCTCAAAAGATTGAAACACCCCACCGTCCTATCTACCAGGCCACACCTCGCACAGCATAGGATGAGATGTAAGATTCCAAATACGGTTGGCAGTTTTTATAATTGATAATTGTGAAATTCGGGTGTAAAAGCACAATGCTAAGAATGGTAGATATGTTTGCGCATGTGCGAGATCTCGATAAATGAAATACTTTAATTTTTATAGATATTTTAAAGTAAAATTTTATTCAAGATTTCATGTGCAAGGGAATAATTCTTGAGAACTTTAGATTTCGTCTGGAGAAATAAAAATTTAAAAATAAAAAAAAAAATTATGTAAAAACTATGTATCTGCTTGAGATTCGATCTGAGGACCTCAAAAGAATGAAACATCCCGCCGTCGTACCCACCAGGCCACACCTCGCACAGCATCGGAGGAGATGTAAGATTCCAAATACGGTTTGCAGTTTTTATTAATAATTGTGAAATTCGGGTGTAAAAGCACAATGCTAAGAATGGTAGATATGTTTGCGCATGTGCGAGATCTCGATAAATGAAATACATTAATTTTTATAGATATTTTAAAGTAAAATTTTATTCAAGATTTCATGTGCAAGGGAATAATTCTTGAGAACTTTAGATTTCGTCTGGAGAAATAAAAAATTAAAAATAAAAAAAAACAATTATATAAAAACTATGTATCTGCTTGAGATTCGATCTGAGGACCTCAAAAGAATGAAACACATCACCGTCCTACCGACCAGGCCACACCTCGCACAGTATCGGAGGACATGTAAAATTCTAAATACGGTTGGCAGTTTTTATTATTAATAATTGTGAAATTCGGGTGTAAAAGCACAATGCTAAGAATGGTAGATATGTTTGCGCATGTGCGAGATCTCGATAAATGAAATACATTAATTTTTATAGATATTTTAAAGTAAAATTTTATTCAAGATTTCATGTGCCAGGGAATAATTCTTGAGAACTTTAGATTTCGTCATTTAGAAATAAAAATTTTAAAAAAAATTATATTAAAACTATGTATCTGCTTGAGATTCGATCTGAGGACCTCAAAAGAATGAAACACCCCACCGTCCTACACACCAGGCCACACCTCGCACAGCATAGGACGAGATGTAAGATTTCAAATACGGTTGGCATTTTTTATAATTAATAATTGTGAAATTCGGGTGTAAAAGCACAGTGCTAAGAATGGTAGATATGTTTGCGCATGTGCGAGATCTCGATAAATGAAATACTTTAATTTTTATAGATATTTTAAAGTAAAATTTTATTCAAGATTTCATGTGCAAGTTAATAATTCTTGAGAACTTTAGATTTCGTCTGGAGAAATAAAAAATTAAAAATAAAAAAAAAACAATTATATAAAAACTATGTATCTGCTTGAGATTGGATCTGAGGACCTCAAAAGAATGAAACAAATCACCGTCCTACACACCAGGCCACACCTCGCACAGCATAGGACGAGATGTAAGATTTCAAATACGGTTGGCATTTTTTATAATTAATAATTGTGAAATTCGGGTGTAAAAGCACAGTGCTAAGAATGGTAGATATGTTTGCGCATGTGCGAGATCTCGATAAATGAAATACTTTAATTTTTATAGATATTTTAAAGTAAAATTTTATTCAAGATTTCATGTGCAAGTTAATAATTCTTGAGAACTTTAGATTTCGTCTGGAGAAATAAAAAATTAAAAATAAAAAAAAACAATTATATAAAAACTATGTATCTGCTTGATATTCGATCTGAGGACCTCAAAAGAACGAAACAAATCACCGTCCTACACACCAGGCCACACCTCGCACAGCATAGGACGAGATGTAAGATTCCAAATACGGTTGGCAGTTTTTATTATTAATAATTGTGAAATTCGGGTGTAAAAGCACAGTGCTAAGAATGGTAGATATGTTTGCGCATGTGCGAGATCTCGATAAATGAAATACTTTAATTTTTATAGATATTTTAAAGTAAAATTTTATTCAAGATTTCATGTGCAAGTTAATAATTCTTGAGAACTTTAGATTTCGTCTGGAGAAATAAAAAATTAAAAATAAAAAAAAACAATTATATTAAAACTATGTATCTGCTTGAGATTCGATCTGAGGACCTCAAAAGAATGAAACACCCCACCGTCCTACACACCAGGCCACACCTCGCACAGCATAGGACGAGATGTAAGATTTCAAATACGGTTGGCATTTTTTATAATTAATAATTGTGAAATTCGGGTGTAAAAGCACAGTGCTAAGAATGGTAGATATGTTTGCGCATGTGCGAGATCTCGATAAATGAAATACTTTAATTTTTATAGATATTTTAAAGTAAAATTTTATTCAAGATTTCATGTGCAAGTTAATAATTCTTGAGAACTTTAGATTTCGTCTGGAGAAATAAAAAATTAAAAATAAAAAAAAAAACAATTATATAAAAACTATGTATCTGCTTGATATTCGATCTGAGGACCTCAAAAGAACGAAACAAATCACCGTCCTACACACCAGGCCACACCTCGCACAGCATAGGACGAGATGTAAGATTCTAAATACGGTTGGCAGTTTTTATTATTAATAATTGTGAAATTCGGGTGTAAAAGCACAGTGCTAAGAATGGTAGATATGTTTGCGCATGTGCGAGATCTCGATAAATGAAATACTTTAATTTTTATAGATATTTTAAAGTAAAATTTTATTCAAGATTTCATGTGCAAGTTAATAATTCTTGAGAACTTTAGATTTCGTCTGGAGAAATAAAAAATTAAAAATAAAAAAAAAACAATTATATAAAAACTATGTATCTGCTTGATATTCGATCTGAGGACCTCAAAAGAACGAAACAAATCACCGTCCTACACACCAGGCCACACCTCGCACAGCATAGGACGAGATGTAAGATTCCAAATACGGTTGGCAGTTTTTATTATTAATAATTGTGAAATTCGGGTGTAAAAGCACAGTGCTAAGAATGGTAGATATGTTTGCGCATGTGCGAGATCTCGATAAATGAAATACTTTAATTTTTATAGATATTTTAAAGTAAAATTTTATTCAAGATTTCATGTGCAAGTTAATAATTCTTGAGAACTTTAGATTTCGTCTGGAGAAATAAAAAATTAAAAATAAAAAAAAAACAATTATATTAAAACTATGTATCTGCTTGAGATTCGATCTGAGGACCTCAAAAGAATGAAACACCCCACCGTCCTACACACCAGGCCACACCTCGCACAGCATAGGACGAGATGTAAGATTTCAAATACGGTTGGCATTTTTTATAATTAATAATTGTGAAATTCGGGTGTAAAAGCACAGTGCTAAGAATGGTAGATATGTTTGCGCATGTGCGAGATCTCGATAAATGAAATACTTTAATTTTTATAGATATTTTAAAGTAAAATTTTATTCAAGATTTCATGTGCAAGTTAATAATTCTTGAGAACTTTAGATTTCGTCTGGAGAAATAAAAAATTAAAAATAAAAAAAAAACAATTATATAAAAACTATGTATCTGCTTGATATTCGATCTGAGGACCTCAAATGAACGAAACAAATCACCGTCCTACACACCAGGCCACACCTCGCACAGCATAGGACGAGATGTAAGATTCTAAATACGGTTGGCAGTTTTTATTATTAATAATTGTGAAATTCGGGTGTAAAAGCACAGTGCTAAGAATGGTAGATATGTTTGCGCATGTGCGAGATCTCGATAAATGAAATACTTTAATTTTTATAGATATTTTAAAGTAAAATTTTATTCAAGATTTCATGTGCAAGTTAATAATTCTTGAGAACTTTAGATTTCGTCTGGAGAAATAAAAAATTAAAAATAAAAAAAAAACAATTATATAAAAACTATGTATCTGCTTGATATTCGATCTGAGGACCTCAAAAGAACGAAACAAATCACCGTCCTACACACCAGGCCACACCTCGCACAGCATAGGACGAGATGTAAGATTCCAAATACGGTTGGCAGTTTTTATTATTAATAATTGTGAAATTCGGGTGTAAAAGCACAGTGCTAAGAATGGTAGATATGTTTGCGCATGTGCGAGATCTCGATAAATGAAATACTTTAATTTTTATAGATATTTTAAAGTAAAATTTTATTCAAGATTTTGTTGGAGTTTTTCTCAACAAAAATAGCAGAGTATAAATAAGACCAGGCATTTAGATTAAAAATCAATTCTTTTAATGAAGAACTAAAAGGTCTGCATCTTGCAGTATACAGCTACGGTATATACACACAGGCGGTGTCTGTTCTTTTTACTTAAAAAGAACAAACATCCAATGACAATTCATCCGGAAATACTACGTACTTCCGGTTACAAAATGATTATCCAATTATGTTGCTCCTCTGGGACCGACCTCTGCTTGATTTGAATATGCAACATTCGGCCCCATCGGTCACAGAATTCATTTTAAATATATGCTTTATTACAGAATAAAGTTTCTCTTTCACAAGAGGTTTTGTTAAGAAATCAGCCAAATTTTTCTTAGAATTTATATGTTTAAGGTAAAATTCATTTTCAGATAATAATTTCTGAACAAATTTATATTTGATATCAATATGTTTCGTTTTATTATTCTCAACATTATTTTTAGAAAAATGAATGGCAGCTTGGTTGTCACAATACACTTCAGGAATCTCAAAATCAATTAAATTAAATTCCTTTAGAATTCTTGAATACCAAATAATACATTTTACACTCTCAGTTAAAGCTATAAATTCTGCTTCCATTGAGCTTAAAGCAATACATTTTTGTTTTTGAGACTTCCAAACTATAGGTACATTTCCAAAAAACATTATATAGCCACTAGTTGAGTGTCTATCATTTAACTTACATCCCCAACTAGAATCTGAATACATAGTTAACATATTACTTCTAGTATCTGACAAATTTATCTTATAGTGTCTGGTTTCAAACACATAATTTAATATATCAACTACAACAGTCCAATGATGATAAGTATATCCATTACAAAATTGTGACATAGTGTTTACAGCAAATTCAATGTCCGGCCTGGACCTATTCGCGATAAAGTATAAGCATCCAATTAGAGTTCGGTACGGAAATTGTCTCATCAACTCCGTTTCTTCTATCTCATTTTCTTTTACTCTCTCTGGCAAGATACAGCCTACTTTAAAAGGTAATGAAACTCGCTTTTTAGGTAAATTCTTGAATCATCATAAGTTTATTTATATATGTATTTTGATGCAAATACACGCAATTCCCTATTTGCTCAAAATTTACACCCAGAAGGTATTTAACTGGTCCTAATTCGGTTATTTCTAATTCACTTTTTAAATCTGAAATTAAATTTTCAAGAACTCTTCGCGATTTGCTGTAAACAACTATATCATCTACATACACTAATAGAATACAATCAGTTTTAGTATATAAACCATTACACAGCTCATTTTGCTGAAAACCAAGTTTTATTAAAATTTTATTTAACTCTATATTCCACTGTCTTCCACTTTGATGTAAACCATAAATACTCTTATGCAGCCGGCAAACATGATTTTCGCATCCTTTAACAACGAATCCTTCTGGTTGCTGCATATAAACAGGAGTATCAAGTTTTCCATATAAATAGGCTGCTTTAACATCGATTTGAGCGTGGTTCCAGCCTAAAATACATATTAACAAAACAAATAGAAATTTTATTACATCAAAATTCACAAGTGGTGCAAACACATCAGTAAAATCAACACCAGGTCTTTGCTTAAAACCTTGTGCGACTAGTCTCGATTTGTATTTCCTCACGTTATTTTTCTCGTCTTGCTTAATATTATATACCCACCTACAACCTAAAACTTTCATATTAGAATTTGGCTCGACTAGATCCCAGACCTTTCTACTCTGCATCATTTCAATTTCCTCAGACATAGCTTCATCCCATTTACTTTTATCTGGAGAATTCTGAGTTTCTACATACGTTTTTGGAATTTCAGACATGTATATCTCATGTTGAAAAATATCATCTATACAGTTCCCTTCATCTAGAGAGTTCGAATCTATCGAAGTTTCTTCCTCACTATCTGATTTTTGATCAAAACGCGTATTTACTGTTGTTGGTTTAAAATTAAACTGATTTGGATCAAAGGCTAAATTGTTTTTCTCGCAATATCTTTTAGCATCGTTTAATGACCTAAGTCGTTCTTTACTAGGTGGATAATAGTATACATCTACCCTCTTGCTTTTTTTTTTAGGTTTTTCTAGTCTTTCCCAAGTTGAAATATCTAACAAGGGTAAATTTTCCGGTAAACAAGTTTTATCATCCTGTAATTTCGTATAACCTCCGTCTTTCAAAGTTGGATCCAATTGATACCAAGCATAATCATACCTTTTAATTTTACCAAATAAAGTTTGAACCCCGTTTTTTGTTTCATCAATTTTAACATGAATACTTTCTTCAATCTTTCCTTCTTTTGGTAGCCATACCCTATATTCTCTTTTACTTACTGCATAACCCATAAATATTCCAATCTTAGCTTTGGGTTGCAATTTATTCCTATAAGCTTTTGGAACATACACATATGCTAATGAACCAAATATACGACAATGTTTAATGGAAGGTTTACGTCCCGACCATATTTCAATAGGAGTTTTTCCCTCAGTTAATTTGTGAATACATCGGTTCTTAGTATACACATAGTTCTGGAGTGCTTCCGCCCAAAATCGTGGTTGTAATCCACTATCCTGTAGCAAAGTTCTGACTGCATCCATACTAGATCTATTAAATCGTTCCGAGACCCCATTTAATTCCGGTGTAAAAATGGTTGTTCGTTCACTTTTAATACCCAGCTCTCTTAGAAATTTTTCAAATTCTTTATGGCAGAACTCCATACCGTTATCTGTTCTAACACTTTTAAGTTTCAAACCCAATTCTCTTTCTACCCTAGCTAAGTATTCTCTAAAAACGGTAAATACTTCATTTTTATTCTTAAGAGTAAATACATCCACTTTCCTAGAGAAATCATCAATTATCGATAAAAAATATTTACTGCCTCCCAAAGAATTTACAGGTGTTGGTCCCCATAAGTCCATATGCACTTTTTCTAAAACAGATTTTGTTACCCGTTTATAAACAACATTCTTCAGAGAAGTTCTAGTTGCTTTACCTAGATTACAAGCAATGCAAGGCTCATATTTCGTTTTAACATTTACAGGTTCTAATCCTTTAACTGAATGATTTTTACTCATATCCTTAATCATAGGAACATTAACATGACACAATCTTCTATGTATTACATTTAAATCTACACTAGTATGCATTACATTTTCTATTAAAGGATAACCATATACTATATACAGCATTTCTTGCCGAAATACAGAAAAGAAATATTCATTATTAGAATGATATACTCGCATAACATCATTACACCAATTAATTTTTAAACCGGCAAGATCCATTTTTGCTCCACTAATTAGATTTCTCCTCATGTTGGGAGCATACAAAACATCTTTTAAAGTTATATGCACATCACCTTTAACATCTTTAATACAAAAATCAATATCACCTACCCCTTTTACTTCACATGTGTGTCTTTTATCAGCCAGTAATGCTTTGGTGGGTGAAAGTTCTCTGAAGTTCTTGAACCAATCTCGCTCACAACAAAAATGAGAAGTAGAAGCTGAATCTACCAGAAACTGCTCCAAATCCTTCGATACTGCAAAAACTTCAGCTGATGGATTATATACATAAAATTCACTTTCTGCATTGAAAGCTTTCTTTTCTTTTTGTGATTTCTTGTAACACTTAGATTCAGTATGTCCTTTCCGGGAACAATACTTACACCACGGCCCCACACCTTTAGGGTTACGGTTTTTCTTGTATTGACCAGGACTTCTTGTAGGGTCCAACACGTTTCCACTTCGTTCAACAGATTTCTTGCTCATTTCTTTCCCAGGAGATGATCCGACATTGTATGCGTTCTCCGTAGTGTTCAAATCCTTTTTCTTTAATTGGATTCTCCCCGATTCATTTATTAGTTGTCTTTCAACTTCCAAGTGTGTAAACTCTGCATCCTTCATTCTATAAAGTATTTGAACCAAGTGATCATATTCAGCTGGTAGTCTTCTGATAAGCTGCAGTGCGACCAACAGATCAGGAATTTCGAAGCCCGCATCCTTAACTTGGTTTTTCTTTTCACTGACACGCTTGCAAAAAATACCGATCTGTTCTTGTTCTGGATTAAATCTAAGTTCGAAAAATTCATCGATTAAAACAGCTAATCGAGCTTTAGATACAGGTTCAAAGTTATCTTTTAAAATATTCCATGCTTCTTTCCCATCAGTCGTGTGCCGTATCAAAGGAAGAAATTTTCTTTCTACTCCTTGATAAATTGTTGTGTAACACCGCTGCTTTCTCCATTCATACTCGAGTTTTTCTTTTTCGGTAGCTTCTGGATAAGGTTTTTCTTCACCAATTGCAAAATTCCAACAGCCGCGATCCATCAACAAGACTTTCATGTCTTCCTTCCATGACGAATAGTTCGAATCGTCGAGTTTCGGGAACACAAAAGACGAAAAATCTAAATTCATCTTTTCTTCGGCTTAGTAAAAATTCACAACAATTAGTAGCACTTATTCTTTCAGTTCATAAACACGAATCTTACGGCAAGGGTTTTAAGGATTTTGGCTCACCTGGGCCCATAACCATGTTGGAGTTTTTCTCAACAAAAATAGCAGAGTATAAATAAGACCAGGCATTTAGATTAAAAATCAATTCTTTTAATGAAGAACTAAAAGGTCTGCATCTTGCAGTATACAGCTACGGTATATACACACAGGCGGTGTCTGTTCTTTTTACTTAAAAAGAACAAACATCCAATGACAATTCATCCGGAAATACTACGTACTTCCGGTTACAAAATGATTATCCAATTATGTTGCTCCTCTGGGACCGACCTCTGCTTGATTTGAATATGCAACAGATTTCATGTGCAAGTTAATAATTCTTGAGAACTTTAGATTTCGTCTGGAGAAATAAAAAATTAAAAATAAAAAAAAAACAATTATATTAAAACTATGTATCTGCTTGAGATTCGATCTGAGGACCTCAAAAGAATGAAACACCCCACCGTCCTACACACCAGGCCACACCTCGCACAGCATAGGACGAGATGTAAGATTTCAAATAAGGTTGGCATTTTTTATAATTAATAATTGTGAAATTCGGGTGTAAAAGCACAGTGCTAAGAATGGTAGATATGTTTGCGCATGTGCGAGATCTCGATAAATGAAATACTTTAATTTTTATAGATATTTTAAAGTAAAATTTTATTCAAGATTTCATGTGCAAGTTAATAATTCTTGAGAACTTTAGATTTCGTCTGGAGAAATAAAAAATTAAAAATAAAAAAAAAAACAATTATATAAAAACTATGTATATGCTTGATATTCGATCTGAGGACCTCAAAAGAACGAAACAAATCACCGTCCTACACACCAGGCCACACCTCGCACAGCATAGGACGAGATGTAAGATTCCAAATACGGTTGGCAGTTTTTATTATTAATAATTGTGAAATTCGGGTGTAAAAGCACAGTGCTAAGAATGGTAGATATGTTTGCGCATGTGCGAGATCTAGATAAATGAAATACTTTAATTTTTATAGATATTTTAAAGTAAAATTTTATTCAAGATTTCATGTGCAAGTTAATAATTCTTGAGAACTTTAGATTTCGTCTGGAGAAATAAAAAATTAAAAATAAAAAAAAAACAATTATATAAAAACTATGTATCTGCTTGATATTCGATCTGAGGACCTCAAAAGAACGAAACAAATCACCGTCCTACACACCAGGCCACACCTCGCACAGCATAGGACGAGATGTAAGATTCCAAATACGGTTGGCAGTTTTTATTATTAATAATTGTGAAATTCGGGTGTAAAAGCACAGTGCTAAGAATGGTAGATATGTTTGCGCATGTGCGAGATCTCGATAAATGAAATACTTTAATTTTTATAGATATTTTAAAGTAAAATTTTATTCAAGATTTCATGTGCAAGTTAATAATTCTTGAGAACTTTAGATTTCGTCTGGAGAAATAAAAAATTAAAAATAAAAAAAAAACAATTATATTAAAACTATGTATCTGCTTGAGATTCGATCTGAGGACCTCAAAAGAATGAAACACCCCACCGTCCTACACACCAGGCCACACCTCGCACAGCATAGGACGAGATGTAAGATTTCAAATAAGGTTGGCATTTTTTATAATTAATAATTGTGAAATTCGGGTGTAAAAGCACAGTGCTAAGAATGGTAGATATGTTTGCGCATGTGCGAGATCTCGATAAATGAAATACTTTAATTTTTATAGATATTTTAAAGTAAAATTTTATTCAAGATTTCATGTGCAAGTTAATAATTCTTGAGAACTTTAGATTTCGTCTGGAGAAATAAAAAATTAAAAATAAAAAAAAAACAATTATATAAAAACTATGTATCTGCTTGATATTCGATCTGAGGACCTCAAAAGAACGAAACAAATCACCGTCCTATACACCAGGCCACACCTCGCACAGCATAGGACGAGATATAAGATTCTAAATACGGTTGGCAGTTTTTATTATTAATAATTGTGAAATTCGGGTGTAAAAGCACAGTGCTAAGAATGGTAGATATGTTTGCGCATGTGCGAGATCTCGATAAATGAAATACTTTAATTTTTATAGATATTTTAAAGTACAATTTTATTCAAGATTTCATGTGCAAGTTAATAATTCTTGAGAACTTTAGATTTCGTCTGGAGAAATAAAAAATTAAAAATAAAAAAAAAACAATTATATAAAAACTATGTATCTGGTTGATATTCGATCTGAGGACCTCAAAAGAACGAAACAAATCACCGTCCTACACACCAGGCCACACCTCGCACAGCATAGGACAAGATGTAAGATTCTAAATACGGTTGGCAGTTTTTATTATTAATAATTGTGAAATTCGGGTGTAAAAGCACAGTGCTAAGAATGGTAGATATGTTTGCGCATGTGCGAGATCTCGATAAATGAAATACTTTAATTTTTATAGATATTTTAAAGTAAAATTTTATTCAAGATTTCATGTGCAAGTTAATAATTCTTGAGAACTTTAGATTTCGTCTGGAGAAATAAAAAATTAAAAATAAAAAAAAAACAATTATATAAGAACTATGTATCTGCTTGATATTCGATCTGAGGACCTCAAAAGAACGAAACAAATCACCGTCCTACACACCATGCCACACCTCGCACAGCATAGGACGAGATGTAAGATTCTAAATACGGTTGGCAGTTTTTATTATTAATAATTGTGAAATTCGGGTGTAAAAGCACAGTGCTAAGAATGGTAGATATGTTTGCGCATGTGCGACATCTCGATAAATGAAATACTTTAATTTTTATAGATATTTTAAAGTAAAATTTTATTCAAGATTTCATGTGCAAGTTAATAATTCTTGAGAACTTTAGATTTCGTCTGGAGAAATAAAAAATTAAAAATAAAAAAAAAACAATTATATAAAAACTATGTATCTGCTTGATATTCGATCTGAGGACCTCAAAAGAACGAAACAAATCACCGTCCTACACACCAGGCCACACCTCGCACAGCATAGGACGAGATGTAAGATTCTAAATACGGTTGGCAGTTTTTATTATTAATAATTGTGAAATTCGGGTGTAAAAGCACAGTGCTAAGAATGGTAGATATGTTTGCGCATGTGCGAGATCTCGATAAATGAAATACTTTAATTTTTATAGATATTTTAAAGTAAAATTTTATTCAAGATTTCATGTGCAAGTTAATAATTCTTGAGAACTTTAGATTTCGTCTGGAGAAATAAAAAATTAAAAATAAAAAAAAACAATTATATAAAAACTATGTATCTGCTTGATATTCGATCTGAGGACCTCAAAAGAACGAAACAAATCACCGTCCTACACACCAGGCCACACCTCGCACAGCATAGGACGAGATGTAAGATTCTAAATACGGTTGGCAGTTTTTATTATTAATAATTGTGAAATTCGGGTGTAAAAGCACAATGCTAAGAATGGTAGATATGTTTGCGCATGTGCGAGATCTCGATAAATGAAATACATTAATTTTTATAGATATTTTAAAGTAAAATTTTATTCAAGATTTCATGTGCCAGGGAATAATTCTTGAGAACTTTAGATTTCGTCTGGAGAAATAAAAATTAAAAAAAAAATTATATTAAAACTATGTATCTGCTTGAGATTCGATCTGAGGACCTCAAAAGAATGAAACACCCCTCCGTCCTACACACCAGGCCACACCTCGCACAGCATAGGACGAGATGTAAGATTTCAAATAAGGTTGGCATTTTTTATAATTAATAATTGTGAAATTCGGGTGTAAAAGCACAGTGCTAAGAATGGTAGATATGTTTGCGCATGTGCGAGATCTCGATAAATGAAATACTTTAATTTTTATAGATATTTTAAAGTAAAATTTTATTCAAGATTTCATGTGCAAGTTAATAATTCTTGAGAACTTTAGATTTCGTCTGGAGAAATAAAAAATTAAAAATAAAAAAAAAACAATTATATAAAAACTATGTATATGCTTGATATTCGATCTGAGGACCCTAAAAGAACGAAACAAATCACCGTCCTACACACCAGGCCACACCTCGCACAGCATAGGACGAGATGTAAGATTCCAAATACGGTTGGCAGTTTTTATTATTAATAATTGTGAAATTCGGGTGTAAAAGCACAGTGCTAAGAATGGTAGATATGTTTGCGCATGTGCGAGATCTAGATAAATGAAATACTTTAATTTTTTTAGATATTTTAAAGTAAAATTTTATTCAAGATTTCATGTGCAAGTTAATAATTCTTGAGAACTTTAGATTTCGTCTGGAGAAATAAAAAATTAAAAATAAAAAAAAAAACAATTATATAAAAACTATGTATCTGCTTGATATTCGATCTGAGGACCTCAAAAGAACGAAACAAATCACCGTCCTACACACCAGGCCACACCTCGCACAGCATAGGACGAGATGTAAGATTCTAAATACGGTTGGCAGTTTTTATTATTAATAATTGTGAAATTCGGGTGTAAAAGCACAGTGCTAAGAATGGTAGATATGTTTGCGCATGTGCGAGATCTCGATAAATGAAATACTTTAATTTTTATAGATATTTTAAAGTAAAATTTTATTCAAGATTTCATGTGCAAGTTAATAATTCTTGAGAACTTTAGATTTCGTCTGGAGAAATAAAAAATTAAAAATAAAAAAAAAAACAATTATATAAAAACTATGTATCTGCTTGATATTCGATCTGAGGACCTCAAAAGAACGAAACAAATCACCGTCCTACACACCAGGCCACACCTCGCACAGCATAGGACGAGATGTAAGATTCTAAATACGGTTGGCAGTTTTTATTATTAATAATTGTGAAATTCGGGTGTAAAAGCACAGTGCTAAGAATGGTAGATATGTTTGCGCATGTGCGAGATCTCGATAAATGAAATACTTTAATTTTTATAGATATTTTAAAGTACAATTTTATTCAAGATTTCATGTGCAAGTTAATAATTCTTGAGAACTTTAGATTTCGTCTGGAGAAATAAAAAATTAAAAATAAAAAAAAAACAATTATATAAAAACTATGTATCTGGTTGATATTCGATCTGAGGACCTCAAAAGAACGAAACAAATCACCGTCCTACACACCAGGCCACACCTCGCACAGCATAGGACGAGATGTAAGATTCTAAATACGGTTGGCAGTTTTTATTATTAATAATTGTGAAATTCGGGTGTAAAAGCACAGTGCTAAGAATGGTAGATATGTTTGCGCATGTGCGAGATCTCGATAAATGAAATACTTTAATTTTTATAGATATTTTAAAGTAAAATTTTATTCAAGATTTCATGTGCAAGTTAATAATTCTTGAGAACTTTAGATTTCGTCTGGAGAAATAAAAAATTAAAAATAAAAAAAAAACAATTATATAAGAACTATGTATCTGCTTGATATTCGATCTGAGGACCTCAAAAGAACGAAACAAATCACCGTCCTACACACCAGGCCACACCTCGCACAGCATAGGACGAGATGTAAGATTCTAAATACGGTTGGCAGTTTTTATTATTAATAATTGTGAAATTCGGGTGTAAAAGCACAGTGCTAAGAATGGTAGATATGTTTGCGCATGTGCGACATCTCGATAAATGAAATACTTTAATTTTTATAGATATTTTAAAGTAAAATTTTATTCAAGATTTCATGTGCAAGTTAATAATTCTTGAGAACTTTAGATTTCGTCTGGAGAAATAAAAAATTAAAAATAAAAAAAAAACAATTATATAAAAACTATGTATCTGCTTGATATTCGATCTGAGGACCTCAAAAGAACGAAACAAATCACCGTCCTACACACCAGGCCACACCTCGCACAGCATAGGACGAGATGTAAGATTCTAAATACGGTTGGCAGTTTTTATTATTAATAATTGTGAAATTCGGGTGTAAAAGCACAGTGCTAAGAATGGTAGATATGTTTGCGCATGTGCGAGATCTCGATAAATGAAATACTTTAATTTTTATAGATATTTTAAAGTAAAATTTTATTCAAGATTTCATGTGCAAGTTAATAATTCTTGAGAACTTTAGATTTCGTCTGGAGAAATAAAAAATTAAAAATAAAAAAAAACAATTATATAAAAACTATGTATCTGCTTGATATTCGATCTGAGGACCTCAAAAGAACGAAACAAATTACCGTCCTACACACCAGGCCACACCTCGCACAGCATAGGACGAGATGTAAGATTCTAAATACGGTTGGCAGTTTTTATTATTAATAATTGTGAAATTCGGGTGTAAAAGCACAATGCTAAGAATGGTAGATATGTTTGCGCATGTGCGAGATCTCGATAAATGAAATACATTAATTTTTATAGATATTTTAAAGTAAAATTTTATTCAAGATTTCATGTGCCAGGGAATAATTCTTGAGAACTTTAGATTTCGTCTGGAGAAATAAAAATTAAAAAAAAATTATATTAAAACTATGTATCTGCTTGAGATTCGATCTGAGGACCTCAAAAGAATGAAACACCCCTCCGTCCTACACACCAGGCCACACCTCGCACAGCATAGGACGAGATGTAAGATTTCAAATACGGTTGGCATTTTTTATAATTAATAATTGTGAAATTCGGGTGTAAAAGCACAGTGCTAAGAATGGTAGATATGTTAGCGCATGTGTGAGATCTCGATAAATGAAATACTTTAATTTTTATAGATATTTTAAAGTAAAATTTTATTCAAGATTTCATGTGCAAGTTAATAATTCTTGAGAACTTTAGATTTCGTCTGGAGAAATAAAAAATTAAAAATAAAAAAAAAACAATTATATAAAAACTATGTATCTGCTTGATATTCGATCTGAGGACCTCAAAAGAACGAAACAAATCACCGTCCTACACACCAGGCCACACCTCGCACAGCATAGGACGAGATGTAAGATTCTAAATACGGTTGGCAGTTTTTATTATTAATAATTGTGAAATTCGGGTGTAAAAGCACAATGCTAAGAATGGTAGATATGTTTGCGCATGTGCGAGATCTCGATAAATGAAATACATTAATTTTTATAGATATTTTAAAGTAAAATTTTATTCAAGATTTCATGTGCCAGGGAATAATTCTTGAGAACTTTAGATTTCGCCTGGAGAAATAAAAATTAAAAAAAAATTATATTAAAACTATGTATCTGCTTGAGATTCGATCTGAGGACCTCAAAAGAATTAAACACCCCTCCGTCCTACACACCAGGCCACACCTCGCACAGCATAGGACGAGATGTAAGATTTCAAATACGGTTGGCATTTTTTATAATTAATAATTGTGAAATTCGGGTGTAAAAGCACAGTGCTAAGAATGGTAGATATGTTAGCGCATGTGTGAGATCTCGATAAATGAAATACTTTAATTTTTATAGATATTTTAAAGTAAAATTTTATTCAAGATTTCATGTGCAAGTTAATAATTCGTGAGAACTTTAGATTTCGTCTGGAGAAATAAAAAATTAAAAATAAAAAAAAACAATTATATAAAAACTATGTATCTGCTTGATATTCGATCTGAGGACCTCAAAAGAACGAAACAAATCACCGTCCTACACACCAGACCACACCTCGCACAGCATAGGACGAGATGTAAGATTCTAAATACGGTTGGTAGTTTTTATTATTAATAATTGTGAAATTCGGGTGTAAAAGCACAATGCTAAGAATGGTAGATATGTTTGCGCATGTGCGAGATCTCGATAAATGAAATACATTAATTTTTATAGATATTTTAAAGTAAAATTTTATTCAAGATTTCATGTGCCAGGGAATAATTCTTGAGAACTTTAGATTTCGTCTGGAGAAATAAAAATTAAAAAAAAAATTATATTAAAACTATGTATCTGCTTGAGATTCGATCTGAGGACCTCAAAAGAATGAAACACCCCTCCGTCCTACACACCAAGCCACACCTCGCACAGCATAAGATGAGATGTAAGATTTCAAATACGGTTGGCATTTTTTATAATTAATAATTGTGAAATTCGGGTGTAAAAGCACAGTGCTAAGAATGGTAGATATGTTAGCGCATGTGTGAGATCTCGATAAATGAAATACTTTAATTTTTATAGATATTTTAAAGTAAAATTTTATTCAAGATTTCATGTGCAAGGGAATAATTCTTGAGAACTTTAGATTTCGTCTGGAGAAATAAAAATTTAAAAATAAAAAAAAACAATTATATAAAAACTATGTATCTGCTTGAGATTCGAACTGAGGACCTCAAAAGAATGAAACACATCGCCTTCATATCCACCAGGCCACACCTCGCACAGCATCGGAGGAGATGTAAGATTCCAAATACGGTTGGCAGTTTTTATTATTAATAATTGTGAAATTCGGGTGTAAAAACACAATGCTAAGAATGGTAGATATGTTTGCGCATGTGCGAGATCTCGATAAATGAAATACTTTAATTTTTATAGATATTTTAAAGTTAAATTTTATTCAAGATTTCATGTGCAAGGGAATAATTCTTGAGAACTTTAGATTTCGTCTGGAGAAATAAAAATTTTAAAAATAAAAAAAACAATTATATAAAAACTATGTATCTGCTTGAGATTCGAACTGAGGACCTCAAAAGAACGAAGAACCCCGCCGTCCTCTCCACCAGGCCACACCTCGCACAGCATCGGAGGAGATGTAAGATTCCAAATACGGTTGGCAGTTTTTATGATTAATAATTGTGAAATTCGTGTGTAAAAGCACAATGCTAAGAATGGTAGATATGTTTGCGCATGTGCGAGATCTCGATAAATGAAATATATTAATTTTTATAGATATTTTAAAGTTAAATTTTATTCAAGATTTCATGTGCCAGGGAATAATTCTTGAGAACTTTAGATTTCGTCTGGAGAAATAAAAATTTAAAAATAAAAAAAACAATTATATAAAAACTATGTATCTGCTTGAGATTCGAACTGAGGACCTCAAAAGAACGAAGCACCCCGCCGTCCTCTCCACCAGGCCACACCTCGCACAGCATCGGAGGAGATGTAAGATTCCAAATACGGTTGGCAGTTTTTATGATTAATAATTGTGAAATTCGGGTGTAAAAGCACAATGCTAAGAATGGTAGATATGTTTGCGCATGTGCGAGATCTCGATAAATGAAATATATTAATTCTTATAGATATTTTAAAGTAAAATTTTATTCAAGATTTCATGTGCAAAGGAATAATTCTTGACAACTTTAGATTTCGTCTGGAGAAATAAAAATTAAAAAAAAAAATTATATTAAAACTATGTATCTGCTTGAGATTCGATCTGAGGACCTCAAAAGAATGAAACACCCCACCGTCCTACACACCAGGCCACACCTCGCACAGCATATTAGGAGATGTAAGATTCCAAATACGGTTGGCAGTTTTTATTAATAATAATTGTGAAATTCCGGTGTAAAAGCACAATGCTAAGAATGGTAGATATGTTTGCGCATGTGCGAGATCTCGATAAATGAAATACATTAATTTTTATAGATATTTTAAAGTAAAATTTTATTCAAGATTTCATGTGCAAGGGAATAATTCTTGAGAACTTTAGATTTCGTCTAGAGAAATAAAAATTTAAAAAAAACAATTATATTAAAACTATGTATCTGCTTGAGATTCGATCTGAGTACCTCAAAAGAATGAAACACATCACCGTCCTACCGACCAGGCTACACCTCGCACAGTATCGGAGGACATGTAAGATTCTAAATACGGTTGGCAGTTTTTATTATTAATAATTGTGAAATTCGGGTGTAAAAGCACAATGCTAAGAATGGTACAAATATTTGCGCATGTGCGAGATCTCGATAAATGAAATACATTAATTTTTATAGATATTTTAAAGTAAAATTTTATTCAAGATTTCATGTGCCAGGGAATAATTCTTGAGAACTTTAGATTTCGTCTGGAGAAATAAAAATTAAAAAAAAAATTATATTAAAACTATGTATCTGCTTGAGATTCGATCTGAGGACCTCAAAAGAATGAAACACCCCACCGTCCTACACACCAGGCCACACCTCGCACAGCATAGGACGAGATGTAAGATTTCAAATACGGTTGGCATTTTTTATAATTAATAATTGTGAAATTCGGGTGTAAAAGCACAGTGCTAAGAATGGTAGATATGTTTGCGCATGTGCGAGATCTCGATAAATGAAATACTTTAATTTTTATAGATATTTTAAAGTAAAATTTTATTCAAGATTTCATGTGCAAGTTAATAATTCTTGAGAACTTTAGATTTCGTCTGGAGAAATAAAAAATTAAAAATAAAAAAAAAACAATTATATAAAAACTATGTATCTGCTTGATATTCGATCTGAGGACCTCAAAAGAACGAAACAAATCACCGTCCTACCGACCAGGCCACACCTCGCACAGCATAGGACGAGATGTAAGATTCCAAATACGGGTGGCAGTTTTTATAATTAATAATTGTGAAATTCGGGTGTAAAAGCACAGTGCTAAGAATGGTAGATATGTTAGCGCATGTGTGAGATCTCGATAAATGAAATACTTTAATTTTTATAGATATTTTAAAGTAAAATTTTATTCAAGATTTCATGTGCAAGGGAATAATTCTTGAGAACTTTAGATTTCGTCTGGAGAAATAAAAATTTAAAAAAAAAAAAAAAAACAATTATATAAAAACTATGTATCTGCTTGAGATTCGAACTGAGGACCTCAAAAGAATGAAACACATCGCCGTCATATCCACCAGGCCACACCTCGCACAGCATCGGAGGAGATGTAAGATTCCAAATACGGTTGGCAGTTTTTATTATTAATAATTGTGAAATTCGGGTGTAAAAACACAATGCTAAGAATGGTAGATATGTTTGCGCATGTGCGAGATCTCGATAAATGAAATACTTTAATTTTTATAGATATTTTAAAGTTAAATTTTATTCAAGATTTCATGTGCAAGGGAAAAATTCTTGAGAACTTTAGATTTCGTCTGGAGAAAAAAAAATTTAAAAATAAAAAAAACAATTTTATAAAAACTATGTATCTGCTTGAGATTCGAACTGAGGACCTCAAAAGAACGAAGCACCCCGCCGTCCTCTCCACCAGGCCACACCTCGCACAGCATCGGAGGAGATGTAAGATTCCAAATACGGTTGGCAGTTTTTATGATTAATAATTGTGAAATTCGGGTGTAAAAGCACAATGCTAAGAATGGTAAATATGTTTGCGCATGTGCGAGATCTCGATAAATGAAATATATTAATTTTTATAGATATTTTAAAGTAAAATTTTATTCAAGATTTCATGTGCAAAGGAATAATTCTTGACAACTTTAGATTTCGTCTGGAGAAATAAAAAATTAAAAAAAAAAAAAAAAAAACAATTATATAAAAACTATGTATCTGCTTGATATTCGATCTGAGGACCTCAAAAGAACGAAACAAATCACCGTCCTACACACCAGGCCACACCTCGCACAGCATAGGACGAGATGTAAGATTCTAAATACGGTTGGCAGTTTTTATTATTAATAATTGTGAAATTCGGGTGTAAAAGCACAATGCTAAGAATGGTAGATATGTTTGCGCATGTGCGAGATCTCGATAAATGAAATACATTAATTTTTATAGATATTTTAAAGTAAAATTTTA
Organism: Argiope bruennichi; assembly: GCF_947563725.1. NCBI lineage: Eukaryota > Metazoa > Arthropoda > Arachnida > Araneae > Araneidae > Argiope > Argiope bruennichi. Next base: position 33,726,982 of record NC_079156.1, read on the forward strand.
TTCAAGATTTCATGTGCCAGGGAATAATTCTTGAGAACTTTAGATTTCGCCTGGAGAAATAAAAATTAAAAAAAAATTATATTAAAACTATGTATCTGCTTGAGATTCGATCTGAGGACCTCAAAAGAATTAAACACCCCTCCGTCCTACACACCAGGCCACACCTCGCACAGCATAGGACGAGATGTAAGATTTCAAATACGGTTGGCATTTTTTATAATTAATAATTGTGAAATTCGGGTGTAAAAGCACAGTGCTAAGAATGGTAGATATGTTAGCGCATGTGTGAGATCTCGATAAATGAAATACTTTAATTTTTATAGATATTTTAAAGTAAAATTTTATTCAAGATTTCATGTGCAAGTTAATAATTCTTAAGAACTTTAGATTTCGTCTGGAGAAATAAAAAATTAAAAATAAAAAAAAACAATTATATAAAAACTATGTATCTGCTTGATATTCGATCTGAGGACCTCAAAAGAACGAAACAAATCACCGTCCTACACACCAGACCACACCTCGCACAGCATAGGACGAGATGTAAGATTCTAAATACGGTTGGTAGTTTTTATTATTAATAATTGTGAAATTCGGGTGTAAAAGCACAATGCTAAGAATGGTAGATATGTTTGCGCATGTGCGAGATCTCGATAAATGAAATACATTAATTTTTATAGATATTTTAAAGTAAAATTTTATTCAAGATTTCATGTGCCAGGGAATAATTCTTGAGAACTTTAGATTTCGTCTGGAGAAATAAAAATTAAAAAAAAATTATATTAAAACTATGTATCTGCTTGAGATTCGATCTGAGGACCTCAAAAGAAGGAAACACCCCACCGTCCTACACACCAGGCCACACCTCGCACAGCATAGGACGAGATGTAAGATTTCAAATACGGTTGGCATTTTTTATAATTAATAATTGTGAAATGCGGGTGTAAAAGCACAGTGCTAAGAATGGTAGATATGTTTGCGCATGTGCGAGATCTCGATAAATGAAATACTTTAATTTTTATAGATATTTTAAAGTAAAATTTTATTCAAGATTTCATGTGCAAGGGAATAATTCTTGAGAACTTTAGATTTCGTCTGGAGAAATAAAAATTTAAAAATAAAAAAAAAAACAATTATATAAAAACTATGTATTTGCTTGAGATTCGAACTGAGGACCTCAAAAGAATGAAACACCCCGCCGTCATATCCACCAGGCCACACCTCGCACAGTATAGGAGGAGATGTAAGATTCCAAATAGGGATGGCAGTTTTTATTATTAATAATTGTGAAATTCGGGTGTAAAAGCACAATGCTAAGAATGGTAAATATGTTTTCGCATGTGCGAGATCTCGATAAATGAAATACATTAATTTTTATAGATATTTTAAAGTAAAATTTTATTCAAGATTTCAGGTGCAAGGGAATAATTCTTGAGAACTTTAGATTTCGTCTGGAGAAATAAAAATTTAAAAATAAAAAAAAAACTATTTTGTAAAAACTATGTATCTGCTTGAGATTCGATCTGAGGACCTCAAAAGAATAAAACATCCCGCCGTCCTACCCACCAGGCCACACCTGGCACAGCATCGGAGTAGATGTAAGATTCCAAATACGGTTTGCAGTTTTTATTATTAATAATTGTGAAATTCGGGTGTAAAAGCACAAAGCTAAGAATGGTAGATATGTTTGCGCATGTGCGAGATCTCGATAAATGAAATACATTAAGTTTTATGGATATTTTAAAGTAACATTTTATTAAAGCTTTCATGTGCAAGGGAATAATTCTTGAGAACTTTAGATTTCGTCTGGAGAAATAAAAATAAAAAAATAAAAAAAAACAATTATATAAAAACTATGTATCTGCTTGAGATTCGATCTGAGGACCTCAAAAGAATGAAACACCCCACCGTCCTACACACCAGGCCACACCTCGCACAGCATAGGACGAGATGTAAGATTTCAAATACGGTTGGCATTTTTTATAATTAATAATTGTGAAATTCGGGTGTAAAAGCACAGTGCTAAGAATGGTAGATATGTTTGCGCATGTGCGAGATCTCGATAAATGAAATACTTTAATTTTTATAGATATTTTAAAGTAAAATTTTATTCAAGATTTCATGTGCAAGTTAATAATTCTTGAGAACTTTAGATTTCGTCTGGAGAAATAAAAAATTAAAAATAAAAAAAAAACAATTATATAAAAACTATGTATCTGCTTGATATTCGATCTGAGGACCTCAAAAGAACGAAACAAATCACCGTCCTACCGACCAGGCCACACCTCGCACAGCATAGGACGAGATGTAAGATTCCAAATACGGTTGGCAGTTTTTATAATTAATAATTGTGAAATTCGGGTGTAAAAGCACAGTGCTAAGAATGGTAGATATGTTAGCGCATGTGTGAGATCTCGATAAATGAAATACTTTAATTTTTATAGATATTTTAAAGTAAAATTTTATTCAAGATTTCATGTGCAAGGGAATAATTCTTGAGAACTTTAGATTTCGTCTGGAAAAATAAAAATTTAAAAATAAAAAAAAAACAATTATATAAAAACTATGTATCTGCTTGAGATTCGAACTGAGGACCTCAAAAGAATGAAACACATCGCCGTCATATCCACCAGGCCACACCTCGCACAGCATCGGAGGAGATGTAAGATTCCAAATACGGTTGGCAGTTTTTATTATTAATAATTGTGAAATTCGGGTGTAAAAACACAATGCTAAGAATGGTAGATATGTTTGCGCATGTGCGAGATCTCGATAAATGAAATACTTTAATTTTTATAGATATTTTAAAGTTAAATTTTATTCAAGATTTCATGTGCAAGGGAATAATTCTTGAGAACTTTAGATTTCGTCTGGAGAAATAAAAATTTAAAAATAAAAAAAACAATTATATAAAAACTATGTATCTGCTTGAGATTCGAACTGAGGACCTCAAAAGAACGAAGCACCCCGCCGTCCTCTCCACCAGGCCACACCTCGCACAGCATCGGAGGAGATGTAAGATTCCAAATACGGTTGGCAGTTTTTATGATTAATAATTGTGAAATTCGGGTGTAAAAGCACAATGCTAAGAATGGTAAATATGTTTGCGCATGTGCGAGATCTCGATAAATGAAATATATTAATTTTTATAGATATTTTAAAGTAAAATTTTATTCAAGATTTCATGTGCAAAGGATAAATTCTTGACAACTTTAGATTTCGTCTGGAGAAATAAAAATTAAAAAAAAAATTATATTAAAACTATGTATCTGCTTGAGATTCGATCTGAGGACCTCAAAAGAATGAAACACCCCACCGTCCTACACACCAGGCCACACCTCGCACAGCATATTAGGAGATGTAAGATTCCAATTACGGTTGGCAGTTTTTATTAATAATAATTGTGAAATTCCGGTGTAAAAGCACAATGCTAAGAATGGTAGATATGTTTGCGCATGTGCGAGATCTCGATAAATGAAATACATTAATTTTTATAGATATTTTAAAGTAAAATTTTATTTAAGATTTCATGTGCAAGGGAATAATTCTTGAGAACTTTAGATTTCGTCTAGAGAAATAAAAATTTTAAAAAAAAACCATTATATTAAAACTATGTATCTGCTTGAGATTCGATCTGAGTACCTCAAAAGAATGAAACACATCACCGTCCTACCGACCAGGCCACACCTCGCACAGTATCGGAGGACATGTAAGATTCTAAATACGGTTGGCAGTTTCTATTATTAATAATTGTGAAATTCGGGTGTAAAAGCACAATGCTAAGAATGGTACATATGTTTGCGCATGTGCGAGATCTCGATAAATGAAATACATTAATTTTTATAGATATTTTAAAGTAAAATTTTATTCAAGATTTCATGTGCCAGGGAATAATTCTTGAGAACTTTAGATTTCGTCTGGAGAAATAAAAATTAAAAAAAAATTATATTAAAACTATGTATTTGCTTGAGATTCGATCTGAGGACCTCAAAAGAATGAAACACCCCACCGTCCTACACACCAGGCCACACCTCGCACAGCATAGGACGAGATGTAAGATTTCAAATACGGTTGGCATTTTTTATAATTAATAATTGTGAAATTCGGGTGTAAAAGCACAGTGCTAAGAATGGTAGATATGTTTGCGCATGTGCGAGATCTCGATAAATGAAATACTTTAATTTTTATAGATATTTTAAAGTAAAATTTTATTCAAGATTTCATGTGCAAGTTAATAATTCTTGAGAACTTTAGATTTCGTCTGGAGAAATAAAAATTTAAAAATAAAAAAAAAACAATTATATAAAAACTATGTATTTGCTTGAGATTCGAACTGAGGACCTCAAAAGAATGAAACACCCCGCCGTCCTCTCCACCAGGCCACACCTCGCACAGCATCGGAGGAGATGTAAGATTCCAAATACGGTTGGCAGTTTTTATGATTAATAATTGTGAAATTCGGGTGTAAAAGCACAATGCTAAGAATGGTAAATATGTTTGCGCATGTGCGAGATCTCGATAAATGAAATATATTAATTTTTATAGATATTTTAAAGTAAAATTTTATTCAAGATTTCATGTGCAAAGGATAAATTCTTGACAACTTTAGATTTCGTCTGGAGAAATAAAAATTAAAAAAAAAATTATATTAAAACTATGTATCTGCTTGAGATTCGATCTGAGGACCTCAAAAGAATGAAACACCCCACCGTCCTACACACCAGGCCACACCTCGCACAGCATATTAGGAGATGTAAGATTCCAATTACGGTTGGCAGTTTTTATTAATAATAATTGTGAAATTCCGGTGTAAAAGCACAATGCTAAGAATGGTAGATATGTTTGCGCATGTGCGAGATCTCGATAAATGAAATACATTAATTTTTATAGATATTTTAAAGTAAAATTTTATTTAAGATTTCATGTGCAAGGGAATAATTCTTGAGAACTTTAGATTTCGTCTAGAGAAATAAAAATTTAAAAAAAAAACCATTATATTAAAACTATGTATCTGCTTGAGATTCGATCTGAGTACCTCAAAAGAATGAAACACATCACCGTCCTACCGACCAGGCCACACCTCGCACAGTATCGGAGGACATGTAAGATTCTAAATACGGTTGGCAGTTTCTATTATTAATAATTGTGAAATTCGGGTGTAAAAGCACAATGCTAAGAATGGTACATATGTTTGCGCATGTGCGAGATCTCGATAAATGAAATACATTAATTTTTATAGATATTTTAAAGTAAAATTTTATTCAAGATTTCATGTGCCAGGGAATAATTCTTGAGAACTTTAGATTTCGTCTGGAGAAATAAAAATTAAAAAAAAATTATATTAAAACTATGTATTTGCTTGAGATTCGATCTGAGGACCTCAAAAGAATGAAACACCCCACCGTCCTACACACCAGGCCACACCTCGCACAGCATAGGACGAGATGTAAGATTTCAAATACGGTTGGCATTTTTTATAATTAATAATTGTGAAATTCGGGTGTAAAAGCACAGTGCTAAGAATGGTAGATATGTTTGCGCATGTGCGAGATCTCGATAAATGAAATACTTTAATTTTTATAGATATTTTAAAGTAAAATTTTATTCAAGATTTCATGTGCAAGTTAATAATTCTTGAGAACTTTAGATTTCGTCTGGAGAAATAAAAATTTAAAAATAAAAAAAAAACAATTATATAAAAACTATGTATTTGCTTGAGATTCGAACTGAGGACCTCAAAAGAATGAAGCACCCCGCCGTCATATCCACCAGGCCACACCTCGCACAGTATAGGAGGAGATGTAAGATTCCAAATAGGGATGGCAGTTTTTATTATTAATAATTGTGAAATTCGGGTGTAAAAACACAATGCTAAGAATGGTAGATATGTTTGCGCATGTGCGAGATCTCGATAAATGAAATACTTTAATTTTTATAGATATTTTAAAGTTAAATTTTATTCAAGATTTCATGTGCAAGGGAATAATTCTTGAGAACTTTAGATTTCGTCTGGAGAAATAAAAATTTAAAAATAAAAAAAACAATTATATAAAAACTATGTATCTGCTTGAGATTCGAACTGAGGACCTCAAAAGAACGAAGCACCACGCCGTCCTCTCCACCAGGCCACACCTCGCACAGCATCGGAGGAGATGTAAGATTCCAAATACGGTTGGCAGTTTTTATGATTAATAATTGTGAAATTCGGGTGTAAAAGCACAATGCTAAGAATGGTAAATATGTTTGCGCATGTGCGAGATCTCGATAAATGAAATATATTAATTTTTATAGATATTTTAAAGTAAAATTTTATTCAAGATTTCATGTGCAAAGGATAAATTCTTGACAACTTTAGATTTCGTCTGGAGAAATAAAAATTAAAAAAAAATTATATTAAAACTATGTATCTGCTTGAGATTCGATCTGAGGACCTCAAAAGAATGAAACACCCCACCGTCCTACACACCAGGCCACACCTCGCACAGCATATTAGGAGATGTAAGATTCCAATTACGGTTGGCAGTTTTTATTAATAATAATTGTGAAATTCCGGTGTAAAACCACAATGCTAAGAATGGTAGATATGTTTGCGCATGTGCGAGATCTCGATAAATGAAATAATTAATTTTTATAGATATTTTAAAGTAAAATTTTATTTAAGATTTCATGTGCAAGGGAATAATTCTTGAGAACTTTAGATTTCGTCTAGAGAAATAAAAATTTAAAAAAAAAACCATTATATTAAAACTATGTATCTGCTTGAGATTCGATCTGAGTACCTCAAAAGAATGAAACACATCACCGTCCTACCGACCAGGCCACACCTCGCACAGTATCGGAGGACATGTAAGATTCTAAATACGGTTGGCAGTTTTTATTATTAATAATTGTGAAATTCGGGTGTAAAAGCACAATGCTAAGAATGGTAGATATGTTTGCGCATGTGCGAGATCTCGATAAATGAAATACATTAATTTTTATAGATATTTTAAAGTAAAATTTTATTCAAGATTTCATGTGCCAGGGAATAATTCTTGAGAACTTTAGATTTCGTCTGGAGAAATAAAAATTAAAAAAAAATTATATTAAAACTATGTATTTGCTTGAGATTCGATCTGAGGACCTCAAAAGAATGAAACACCCCACCGTCCTACACACCAGGCCACACCTCGCACAGCATAGGACGAGATGTAAGATTTCAAATACGGTTGGCATTTTTTATAATTAATAATTGTGAAATTCGGGTGTAAAAGCACAGTGCTAAGAATGGTAGATATGTTTGCGCATGTGCGAGATCTCGATAAATGAAATACTTTAATTTTTATAGATATTTTAAAGTAAAATTTTATTCAAGATTTCATGTGCAAGGGAATAATTCTTGAGAACTTTAGATTTCGTCTGGAGAAATAAAAATTTAAAAATAAAAAAAAACAATTTTGTAAAAACTATGTATCTGCTTGAGATTCGATCTGAGGACCTCAAAAGAATAAAACATCCCGCCGTCCTACCCACCAGGCCACACCTGGCACAGCATCGGAGTAGATGTAAGATTCCAAATACGGTTTGCAGTTTTTATTATTAATAATTGTGAAATTCGGGTGTAAAAGCACAATGCTAAGAATGGTAGATATGTTTGCGCATGTGCGAGATCTCGATAAATGAAATACATTAATTTTTATAGATATTTTAAAGTAAAATTTTATTCAAGATTTCATGTGCAAGGGAATAACTCTTGAGAACATTAGATTTCGTCTGGAGAAATAAAAAATTAAAAAAAAAAACAATTATATAAAAACTATGTATCTGCTTCAGATTCGATCTGAGGACCTCAAAAGAACGAAACAAATCACCGTCCTACCGACCAGGCCACACCTCGCACAGCCTAGGACGAGATGTAAAATTCCAAATACGGTTGGCAGTTTTTATAATTAATAATTGTGAAATTCGGGTGTAAAGGCACAGTGCTAAGAATGGTAGATATGTTTGCGCATGTGCGAGATCTCGATAAATGAAATACTTTAATTTTTATAGATATTTTAAAGTAAAATTTTATTCAAGATTTCATGTGCAAGGGAATAATTCTTGAGAACTTTAGATTTCGTCTGGAGATATAAAAATTTAAAAATAAAAAAAACAATTATATAAAAACTATGTACCTGCTTGAGATTCGAACTGAGGACCTCAAAAGAAAGAAACACAACGCCGTCACATCCACCAGGCCACACCTCGCACAGCATCGGAGGAGATGTAAGATTCCAAATACGGTTGGCAGTTTTTATGATTAATAATTGTGAAATTCGGGTGTAAAAGCACAATGCTAAGAATGGTAGATATGTTTGCGCATGTGCGAGATCTCGATAAATGAAATATATTAATTATTATAGATATTTTAAAGTTAAATTTTATTCAAGATTTCATGTGCCAGGGAATAATTCTTGAGAACTTTAGATTTCGTCTGGAGAAATAAAAATTTAAAAATAAAAAAAACAATTATATAAAAACTATGTATCTGCTTGAGATTCGAACTGAGGACCTCAAAAGAACGAAGCACCCCGCCGTCCTCTCCACCAGGCCACACCTCGCACAGCATCGGAGGAGATGTAAGATTCCAAATACGGTTGGCAGTTTTTATGATTAATAATTGTGAAATTCGGGTGTAAAAGCACAATGCTAAGAATGGTAGATATGTTTGCGCATGTGCGAGATCTCGATAAATGAAATACTTTAATTTTTATAGATATTTTAAAGTAAAATTTTATTCAAGATTTCATGTGCAAGTTAATAATTCTTGAGAACTTTAGATTTCGTCTGGAGAAATAAAAATTTAAAAATAAAAAAAAAACAATTATATAAAAACTATGTATCTGCTTGAGATTCGAACTGAGGACCTCAAAAGAATGAAACACATCGCCGTCATATCCACCAGGCCACACCTCGCACAGCATCGGAGGAGATGTAAGATTCCAAATACGGTTGGCAGTTTTTATTATTAATAATTGTGAAATTCGGGTGTAAAAACACAATGCTAAGAATGGTAGATATGTTTGCGCATGTGCGAGATCTCGATAAATGAAATACTTTAATTTTTATAGATATTTTAAAGTTAAATTTTATTCAAGATTTCATGTGCAAGGGAATAATTCTTGAGAACTTTAGATTTCGTCTGGAGAAAAAAAAATTTAAAAATAAAAAAAACAATTATATAAAAACTATGTATCTGCTTGAGATTCGAACTGAGGACCTCAAAAGAACGAAGCACCCCGCCGTCCTCTCCACCAGGCCACACCTCGCACAGCATCGGAGGAGATGTAAGATTCCAAATACGGTTGGCAGTTTTTATGATTAATAATTGTGAAATTCGGGTGTAAAAGCACAATGCTAAGAATGGTAAATATGTTTGCGCATGTGCGAGATCTCGATAAATGAAATATATTAATTTTTATAGATATTTTAAAGTAAAATTTTATTCAAGATTTCATGTGCAAAGGAATAATTCTTGACAACTTTAGATTTCGTCTGGAGAAATAAAAATTAAAAAAAAAATTATATTAAAACTATGTATCTGCTTGAGATTCGATCTGAGGACCTCAAAAGAATGAAACACCCCACCGTCCTACACACCAGGCCACACCTCGCACAGCATATTAGGAGATGTAAGATTCCAATTACGGTTGGCAGTTTTTATTAATAATAATTGTGAAATTCCGGTGTAAAAGCACAATGCTAAGAATGGTAGATATGTTTGCGCATGTGCGAGATCTCGATAAATGAAATACATTAATTTTTATAGATATTTTAAAGTAAAATTTTATTTAAGATTTCATGTGCAAGGGAATAATTCTTGAGAACTTTAGATTTCGTCTAGAGAAATAAAAATTTAAAAAAAAAAACAATTATATTAAAACTATGTATCTGCTTGAGATTCGATCTGAGTACCTCAAAAGAATGAAACACATCACCGTCCTACCGACCAGGCCACACCTCGCACAGTATCGGAGGACATGTAAGATTCTAAATACGGTTGGCAGTTTTTATTATTAATAATTGTGAAATTCGGGTGTAAAAGCACAATGCTAAGAATGGTAGATATGTTTGCGCATGTGCGAGATCTCGATAAATGAAATACATTAATTTTTATAGATATTTTAAAGTAAAATTTTATTCAAGATTTCATGTGCCAGGGAATAATTCTTGAGAACTTTAGATTTCGTCTGGAGAAATAAAAATTAAAAAAAAATTATATTAAAACTATGTATCTGCTTGAGATTCGATCTGAGGACCTCAAAAGAATGAAACACCCCACCGTCCTACACACCAGGCCACACCTCGCACAGCATAGGACGAGATGTAAGATTTCAAATACGGTTGGCATTTTTTATAATTAATAATTGTGAAATTCGGGTGTAAAAGCACAGTGCTAAGAATGGTAGATATGTTTGCGCATGTGCGAGATCTCGATAAATGAAATACTTTAATTTTTATAGATATTTTAAAGTAAAATTTTATTCAAGATTTCATGTGCAAGGGAATAATTCTTGAGAACTTTAGATTTCGTCTGGAGAAATAAAAATTTAAAAATAAAAAAAAAACAATTATATAAAAACTATGTATTTGCTTGAGATTCGAACTGAGGACCTCAAAAGAATGAAACACCCCGCCGTCATATCCACCAGGCCACACCTCGCACAGTATAGGAGGAGATGTAAGATTCCAAATAGGGATGGCAGTTTTTATTATTAATAATTGTGAAATTCGGGTGTAAAAGCACAATGCTAAGAATGGTAAATATGTTTTCGCATGTGCGAGATCTCGATAAATGAAATACATTAATTTTTATAGATATTTTAAAGTAAAATTTTATTCAAGATTTCAGGTGCAAGGGAATAATTTTTGAGAACTTTCGATTTCGTCTGGAGAAATAAAAATTTAAAAATAAAAAAAAAACAATTTTGTAAAAACTATGTATCTGCTTGAGATTCGATCTGAGGACCTCAAAAGAATAAAACATCCCGCCGTCCTACCCACCAGGCCACACCTGGCACAGCATCGGAGTAGATGTAAGATTCCAAATACGGTTTGCAGTTTTTATTATTAATAATTGTGAAATTCGGGTGTAAAAGCAAAATGCTAAGAATGGTAGATATGTTTGCGCATGTGCGAGATCTCGATAAATGAAATACATTAATTTTTATAGATATTTTAAAGTAAAATTTTATTCAAGATTTCATGTGCAAGGGAATAATTCTTGAGAACTTTAGATTTCGTCTGGAGAAATAAAAATTTAAAAATAAAAAAAAAAAAACAATTATATAAAAACTATGTATTTGCTTGAGATTCGAACTGAGGACCTCAAAAGAATGAAACACCCCGCCGTCATATCCACCAGGCCACACCTCGCACAGTATAGGAGGAGATGTAAGATTCCAAATAGGTTTGGCAGTTTTTATTATTAATAATTGTGAAATTCGGGTGTAAAAGCACAATGCTAAGAATGGTAAATATGTTTTCGCATGTGCGAGATCTCGATAAATGAAATACATTAATTTTTATAGATATTTTAAAGTAAAATTTTATTCAAGATTTCATGTGCAAGGGAATAATTCTTGAGAACTTTAGATTTCGTCTGGAGAAATAAAAATTTAAAAATAAAAAAAAAACAATTTTGTAAAAACTATGTATCTGCTTGAGATTCGATCTGAGGACCTCAAAAGAATGAAACATCCCGCCGTCCTACCCACCAGGCCACACCTGGCACAGCATCGGAGTAGATGTAAGATTCCAAATACGGTTTGCAGTTTTTATTATTAATAATTGTGAAATTCGGGTGTAAAAGCACAATGCTAAGAATGGTAGATATGTTTGCGCATGTGCGAGATCTCGATAAATGAAATACATTAATTTTTATAGATATTTTAAAGTAAAATTTTATTCAAGATTTCATGTGCAAGGGAATAACTCTTGAGAACTTTAGATTTCGTCTGGAGAAATAAAAAATTAAAAAAAAAACAATTATATAAAAACTATGTATCTGCTTGAGATTCGATCTGAGGACCTCAAAAGAACGAAACAAATCACCGTCCTACCGACCAGGCCACACCTCGCACAGCCTAGGACGAGATGTAAAATTCCAAATACGGTTGGCAGTTTTTATAATTAATAATTGTGAAATTCGGGTGTAAAGGCACAGTGCTAAGAATGGTAGTATGTTTGCGCATGTGCGAGATCTCGATAAATGAAATACTTTAATTTTTATAGATATTTTAAAGTAAAATTTTATTCAAGATTTCATGTGCAAGGGAATAATTCTTGAGAACTTTAGATTTCGTCTGGAGATATAAAAATTTAAAAATAAAAAAAACAATTATATAAAAACTATGTACCTGCTTGAGATTCGAACTGAGGACCTCAAAAGAAAGAAACACAACGCCGTCATATCCACCAGGCCACACCTCGCACAGCATCGGAGGAGATGTAAGATTCCAAATACGGTTGGCAGTTTTTATTATTAATAATTGTGAAATTCGGGTGTAAAAGCACAATGCTAAGAATGGTAGATATGTTTGCGCATGTGCGAGATCTCGATAAATGAAATACTTTAATTTTTATAGATATTTTAAAGTAAAATTTTATTCAAGATTTCATGTGCAAGGGAATAATTCTTGAGAACTTTAGATTTCGTCTGGAGAAATAAAAATTTAAAAATAAAAAAAAAACAATTATATAAAAACTATGTATCTCCTTGAGATTCGATCTGAGGACCTCAAAAGAATGAAACACCCCACCGTCCTATACACCAGGCCACACCTCGCACAGTATAGGAGGAGATGTAAGATTTCAAATACGGTTGGCAGTTTTTATTATTAATAATTGTGAAATTCGGGTGTAAAAGCACAATGCTAAGAATGGTAGTTATGTTTGCGCATGTGCGAGATCTCGATAAATGAAATACATTAATTTTTATAGATATTTTAAAGTAAAATTTTATTCAAGATTTCATGTGCAAGGGAATAATTCTTGAGAACTTTAGATTTCGTCTGGAGAAATAAAAATTAAAAAAAAAAAACAATTATATAAAAACTATGTATCTGCTTGAGATTCGATCTGAGGACCTCAAAGGAATGAAATACCCCACCGCCCTATCTACCAGGCCACACCTCACACAGAATAGGAGGAGATGTAAGATTCCAAATACGGTTTTCAGTTTTTATTATTAATAATTGTGAAATTCGGGTGTAAAAGCACAATGCTAAGAATGGTAGTTATGTTTGCGCATGTGCGAGATCTCGATAAATGAAATACATTAATTTTTATAGATATTTTAAAGTAAAATTTTATTCAAGATTTCATGTGCAAGGGAATAATTCTTGAGAACTTTCGATTTCGTCTGGAGAAAAAAAAATTAAAAAAAAAACATTTATATAAAAACTATGTATCTGCTTGAGATTCGATCTGAGAACCTCAAAAGAATGAAACACCCCACCGAGCTATCCACGAGGCCACACCTCGCACAACATAGGAGGAGATGTAAGATTCCAAATATGGTTGGCAGTTTTTATTATTAATAATTGTGAAATTCGGATGTAAAAGCACAATGCTAAGAATGGGTGATATGTTTGCGCATGTGCGAGATCTCGATAAATGAAATACATTAATTTTTATAGATATTTTAAAGTAAAATTTTATTCAAGATTTCATGTGCAAGGGAATAATTCTTGAGAACTTTAGATTTCGTCTGGAGAAATAAAAATTTAAAAATAAAAAAAAAACAATTATATAAAAACTATGTATCTGCTCTAGATTTGATCTGAGGCCCTCAAAAGAATAAAACACCCCACCGTCCTCTCCACGAGGCCACACCTCGCACAGCATAGGAGGAGATGTAAGATTCCAAATACGGTTGGCAGTTTTTATTTTTAATAATTGTGAAATTCGGATGTAAAAGCACAATGCTAAGAATGGTAGATATGTTTGCGCATGTGCGAGATCTCGATAAATGAAATACATTAATTTTTATAGATATTTTAAAGTAAAATTTTATTCAAGATTTCATGTGCAAGGGAATAATTCTTGAGAACTTTAGATTTCGTCTGGAGAAATAAAAATTAAAAAAAAACAATTATAAAAAAACTATGTATCTGCTTGAGATTCGATCTGAGGACCTCAAAAGAATGAAATACCCCACCGCCCTATCTACCAGTCCACACCTCACACAGCATAGGAGGAGATGTAAGATTTCAAATACGGTTTTCAGTTTTTATTATTAATAATTGTGAAATTCGGGTGTAAAAGCACAATGCTAAGAATGGTAGTTATGTTTGCGCATGTGCGAGATCTCGATAAATGAAATACATTAATTTTTATAGATATTTAAAGTAAAATTTTATTCAAGATTTCATGTGCAAGGGAATAATTCTTGAGAACTTTAGATTTCGTCTGGAGAAATAAAAATTAATAAAAAACAATTATAAAAAAACTATGTATCTGCTTGAGATTCGATCTGAGGACCTCAAACGAATGAAATACCCCACCGCCCTATCTACCAGTCCACACCTCACACAGCATAGGAGGAGATGTAAGATTTCAAATACGGTTTTCAGTTTTTATTATTAATAATTGTGAAATTCGGGTGTAAAAGCACAATGCTAAGAATGGTAGTTATGTTTGCGCATGTGCGAGATCTCGATAAATGAAATTCATTAATTTTTATAGATATTTAAAGTAAAATTTTATTCAAGATTTCATGTGCAAGGGAATAATTCTTGAGAACTTTAGATTTCGTCTGGAGAAATAAAAATTAATAAAAAACAATTATAAAAAAACTATGTATCTGCTTGAGATTCGATCTGAGGACCTCAAAAGAAGGAAATACCCCACCGCCCTATCTACCAGTCCACACCTCACACAGCATAGGAGGAGATGTAAGATTTCAAATACGGTTTTCAGTTTTTATGATTAATAATTGTGAAATTCGGGTGTAAAAGCACAATGCTAAGAATGGTAGTTATGTTTGCGCATGTGCGAGATCTCGATAAATGAAATTCATTATTTTTTATAGATATTTTAAAGTAAAATTTTATTCAAGATTTCATGTGCAAGGGAATAATTCTTGAGAACTTTAGATTTCGTCTGGAGAAATAAAAATTTAAAAAAAACAATTATAAAAAAACTATGTATCTGCTTGAGATTCGATCTGAGGACCTCAAAAGAATGAAATACCCCACCGCCCTATCTACCAGTCCACACCTCACACAGCATAGGAGGAGATGTAAGATTTCAAATACGGTTTTCAGTTTTTATTATTAATAATTGTGAAATTCGGGTGTAAAAGCACAATGCTAAGAATGGTAGTTATGTTTGCGCATGTGCGAGATCTCGATAAATGAAATTCATTAATTTTTATAGATATTTAAAGTAAAATTTTATTCAAGATTTCATGTGCAAGGGAATAATTCTTGAGAACTTTAGATTTCGTCTGGAGAAATAAAAATTAATAAAAAACAATTATAAAAAAACTATGTATCTGCTTGAGATTCGATCTGAGGACCTCAAAAGAATGAAATACCCCACCGCCCTATCTACCAGTCCACACCTCACACAGCATAGGAGGAGATGTAAGATTTCAAATACGGTTTTCAGTTTTTATTATTAATAATTGTGAAATTCGGGTGTAAAAGCACAATGCTAAGAATGGTAGTTATGTTTGCGCATGTGCGAGATCTCGATAAATGAAATTCATTAATTTTTATAGATATTTAAAGTAAAATTTTATTCAAGATTTCATGTGCAAGGGAATAATTCTTGAGAACTTTAGATTTCGTCTGGAGAAATAAAAATTAATAAAAAACAATTATAAATAAACTATGTATCTGCTTGAGATTCGATCTGAGGACCTCAAAAGAATGAAATACCCCACCGCCCTATCTACCAGTCCACACATCACACAGCATAGGAGGAGATGTAAGATTTCAAATACGGTTTTCAGTTTTTATTATTAATAATTGTGAAATTCGGGTGTAAAAGCACAATGCTAAGAATGGTAGTTATGTTTGCGCATGTGCGAGATCTCGATAAATGAAATTCATTAATTTTTATAGATATTTAAAGTAAAATTTTATTCAAGATTTCATGTGCAAGGGAATAATTCTTGAGAACTTTAGATTTCGTCTGGAGAAATAAAAATTAATAAAAAACAATTATAAAAAAACTATGTATCTGCTTGAGATTCGAACTGAGGACCTCAAAAGAATGAAATACCCCACCGCCCTATCTACCAGTCCACACCTCACACAGCATAGGAGGAGATGTAAGATTTCAAATACGGTTTTCAGTTTTTATTATTAATAATTGTGAAATTCGGGTGTAAAAGCACAATGCTAAGAATGGTAGTTATGTTTGCGCATGTGCGAGATCTCGATAAATGAAATTCATTAATTTTTATAGATATTTAAAGTAAAATTTTATTCAAGATTTCATGTGCAAGGGAATAATTCTTGAGAACTTTAGATTTCGTCTGGAGAAATAAAAATTAATAAAAAACAATTATAAAAAAACTATGTATCTGCTTGAGATTCGATCTGAGGACCTCAAAAGAATGAAATACCCCACCGCCCTATCTACCAGTCCACACCTCACACAGCATAGGAGGAGATGTAAGATTTCAAATACGGTTTTCAGTTTTTATGATTAATAATTGTGAAATTCGGGTGTAAAAGCACAATGCTAAGAATGGTAGTTATGTTTGCGCATGTGCGAGATCTCGATAAATGAAATTCATTAATTTTTATAGATATTTAAAGTAAAATTTTATTCAAGATTTCATGTGCAAGGGAATAATTCTTGAGAACTTTAGATTTCGTCTGGAGAAATAAAAATTAAAAAAAAAACAATTATAAAAAAACTATGTATCTGCTTGAGATTCGATCTGAGGACCTCAAAAGAATGAAATACCCCACCGCCCTATCTACCAGTCCACACCTCACACAGCATACGAGGAGATGTAAGATTTCAAATACGGTTTTCAGTTTTTATTATTAATAATTGTGAAATTCGGGGGTAAAAGCACAATGCTAAGAATGGTAGTTATGTTTGCGCATGTGCGAGATCTCGATAAATGAAATTCATTATTTTTTATAGATATTTTAAAGTAAAATTTTATTCAAGATTTCATGTGCAAGGGAATAATTCTTGAGAACTTTAGATTTCGTCTGGAGAAATAAAAATTAAAAAAAAACAATTATAAAAAAACTATGTATCTGCTTGAGATTCGATCTGAGGACCTCAAAAGAATGAAATACCCCACCGCCCTATCTACCAGTCCACACCTCACACAGCATAGGAGGAGATGTAAGATTTCAAATACGGTTTTCAGTTTTTATTATTAATAATTGTGAAATTCGGGTGTAAAAGCACAATGCTAAGAATGGTAGTTATATTTGCGCATGTGCGAGATCTCGATAAATGAAATTCATTAATTTTTATAGATATTTTAAAGTTAAATTTTATTCAAGATTTCATGTGCAAGGGAATAATTCTTGAGAACTTTAGATTTCGTCTGGAGAAATAAAAATTAAAAAAAACAATTATAAAAAAAACTATGTATCTGCTTGAGATTCGATCTGAGGCCCTCAAAAGAATGAAATACCCCACCGCCCTATCTACCAGTCCACACCTCACACAGCATAGGAGGAGATGTAAGATTTCAAATACGGTTTTCAGTTTTTATTATTAATAATTGTGAAATTCGGGTGTAAAAGCACAATGCTAAGAATGGTAGTTATGTTTGCGCATGTGCGAGATCTCGATAAATGAAATTCATTAATTTTTATAGATATTTTAAAGTAAAATTTTATTCAAGATTTCATGTGCAAGGGAATAATTCTTGAGAACTTTAGATTTTGTCTGGAGAAATAAAAATTAAAAAAAACAATTATATAAAAACTATGTATCTGCTTGAGATTCGATCTGAGGACCTCAAAAGAATGAAATACCCCACCGCCCTATCTACCAAGCCACACCTCACACAGCATAGGAGGAGATGTAAGATTTCAAATACGGTTTTCAGTTTTTATTATTAATAATTGTGAAATTCGGGTGTAAAAGCACAATGCTAAGAATGGTAGTTATGTTTGCGCATGTGCGAGATCTCGATAAATGAAATTCATTAATTTTTATAGATATTTAAAGTAAAATTTTATTCAAGATTTCATGTGCAAGGGAATAATTCTTGAGAACTTTAGATTTCGTCTGGAGAAATAAAAATTAAAAAAAAACAATTATAAAAAAACTATGTATCTGCTTGAGATTCGATCTGAGGACCTCAAAAGAATGAAATACCCCACCGCCCTATCTACCAGTCCACACCTCACACAGCATACGAGGAGATGTAAGATTTCAAATACGGTTTTCAGTTTTTATTATTAATAATTGTGAAATTCGGGGGTAAAAGCACAATGCTAAGAATGGTAGTTATGTTTGCGCATGTGCGAGATCTCGATAAATGAAATTCATTATTTTTTATAGATATTTTAAAGTAAAATTTTATTCAAGATTTCATGTGCAAGGGAATAATTCTTGAGAACTTTAGATTTCGTCTGGAGAAATAAAAATTAAAAAAAAACAATTATAAAAAAACTATGTATCTGCTTGAGATTCGATCTGAGGACCTCAAAAGAATGAAATACCCCACCGCCCTATCTACCAGTCCACACCTCACACAGCATAGGAGGAGATGTAAGATTTCAAATACGGTTTTCAGTTTTTATTATTAATAATTGTGAAATTCGGGTGTAAAAGCACAATGCTAAGAATGGTAGTTATATTTGCGCATGTGCGAGATCTCGATAAATGAAATTCATTAATTTTTATAGATATTTTAAAGTTAAATTTTATTCAAGATTTCATGTGCAAGGGAATAATTCTTGAGAACTTTAGATTTCGTCTGGAGAAATAAAAATTAAAAAAAACAATTATAAAAAAACTATGTATCTGCTTGAGATTCGATCTGAGGCCCTCAAAAGAATGAAATACCCCACCGCCCTATCTACCAGTCCACACCTCACACAGCATAGGAGGAGATGTAAGATTTCAAATACGGTTTTCAGTTTTTATTATTAATAATTGTGAAATTCGGGTGTAAAAGCACAATGCTAAGAATGGTAGTTATGTTTGCGCATGTGCGAGATCTCGATAAATGAAATTCATTAATTTTTATAGATATTTTAAAGTAAAATTTTATTCAAGATTTCATGTGCAAGGGAATAATTCTTGAGAACTTTAGATTTTGTCTGGAGAAATAAAAATTAAAAAAAACAATTATATAAAAACTATGTATCTGCTTGAGATTCGATCTGAGGACCTCAAAAGAATGAAATACCCCACCGCCCTATCTACCAAGCCACACCTCACACAGCATAGGAGGAGATGTAAGATTTCAAATACGGTTTTCAGTTTTTATTATTAATAATTGTGAAATTCGGGTGTAAAAGCACAATGCTAAGAATGGTAGTTATGTTTGCGCATGTGCGAGATCTCGATAAATGAAATTCATTAATTTTTATAGATATTTAAAGTAAAATTTTATTCAAGATTTCATGTGCAAGGGAATAATTCTTGAGAACTTTAGATTTCGTCTGGAGAAATAAAAATTAAAAAAAAAACAATTATAAAAAAACTATGTATCTGCTTGAGATTCGATCTGAGGACCTCAAAAGAATGAAATACCCCACCGCCCTATCTACCAGTCCACACCTCACACAGCATAGGAGGAGATGTAAGATTTCAAATACGGTTTTCAGTTTTTATTATTAATAATTGTGAAATTCGGGTGTAAAAGCACAATGCTAAGAATGGTAGTTATGTTTGCGCATGTGCGAGATCTCGATAAATGAAATTCATTAATTTTTATAGATATTTTAAAGTAAAATTTTATTCAAGATTTCATGTGCAAGGGAATAATTCTTGAGAACTTTAGATTTTGTCTGGAGAAATAAAAATTAAAAAAAACAATTATATAAAAACTATGTATCTGCTTGAGATTCGATCTGAGGACCTCAAAAGAATGAAATACCCCACCGCCCTATCTACCAAGCCACACCTCACACAGCATAGGAGGAGATGTAAGATTTCAAATACGGTTTTCAGTTTTTATTATTAATAATTGTGAAATTCGGGTGTAAAAGCACAATGCTAAGAATGGTAGTTATGTTTGCGCATGTGCGAGATCTCGATAAATGAAATACATTAATTTTTATAGATATTTTAAAGTAAAATTTTATTCAAGATTTCATGTGCAAGGGAATAATTCTTGAGAACTTTAGATTTCGTCTGGAGAAATAAAAATTTAAAAAAAACAATTATATAAAAACTATGTATCTTCTTGAGATTCGATCTGAGGACCTCAAAAGAATGAAATACCCCACCGCCCTATCTACCAGGCCACACCTCACACAGAATAGGAGGAGATGTAAGATTCCAATTACGGTTGGCAGTTTTTATTATTAATAATTGTGAAATTCGGGTGTAAAAGCACAATGCTAAGAATGGTAGTTATGTTTGCGCATGTGCGAGATCTCGATAAATGAAATTCATTATTTTTTATAGATATTTTAAAGTAAAATTTTATTCAAGATTTCATGTGCAAGGGAATAATTCTTGAGAACTTTAGATTTCGTCTGGAGAAATAAAAATTTAAAAAAAACAATTATAAAAAAACTATGTATCTGCTTGAGATTCGATCTGAGGACCTCAAAAGAATGAAATACCCCGCCGCCCTATCTACCAGTCCAAACCTCACACAGCATAGGAGGAGATGTAAGATTTCAAATACGGTTTTCAGTTTTTATTATTAATAATTGTGAAATTCGGGTGTAAAAGCACAATGCTAAGAATGGTAGTTATATTTGCGCATGTGCGAGATCTCGATAAATGAAATTCATTAATTTTTATAGATATTTTAAAATTAAATTTTATTCAAGATTTCATGTGCAAGGGAATAATTCTTGAGAACTTTAGATTTCGTCTGGAGAAATAAAAATTAAAAAAAACAATTATAAAAAAACTATGTATCTGCTTGAGATTCGATCTGAGGCCCTCAAAAGAATGAAATACCCCACCGCCCTATCTACCAGTCCACACCTCACACAGCATAGGAGGAGATGTAAGATTTCAAATACGGTTTTCAGTTTTTATTATTAATAATTGTGAAATTCGGGTGTAAAAGCACAATGCTAAGAATGGTAGTTATGTTTGCGCATGTGCGAGATCTCGATAAATGAAATTCATTAATTTTTATAGATATTTTAAAGTAAAATTTTATTCAAGATTTCATGTGCAAGGGAATAATTCTTGAGAACTTTAGATTTTGTCTGGAGAAATAAAAATTAAAAAAAACAATTATATAAAAACTATGTATCTGCTTGAGATTCGATCTGAGGACCTCAAAAGAATGAAATACCCCACCGCCCTATCTACCAAGCCACACCTCACACAGCATAGGAGGAGATGTAAGATTTCAAATACGGTTTTCAGTTTTTATTATTAATAATTGTGAAATTCGGGTGTAAAAGCACAATGCTAAGAATGCTAGTTATGTTTGCGCATGTGCGAGATCTCGATAAATGAAATACATTAATTTTTATAGATATTTTAAAGTAAAATTTTATTCAAGATTTCATGTGCAAGGGAATAATTCTTGAGAACTTTAGATTTAGTCTGGAGAAATAAAAATTTAAAAAAAACAATTATATAAAAACTATGTATCTTCTTGAGATTCGATCTGAGGACCTCAAAAGAATGAAATACCCCACCGCCCTATCTACCAGGCCACACCTCACACAGAATAGGAGGAGATGTAAGATTCCAATTACGGTTGGCAGTTTTTATTATTAATAATTGTGAAATTCGGGTGTAAAAGCACAATGCTAAGAATGGTAGTTATGTTTGCGCATGTGCGAGATCTCGATAAATGAAATTCATTATTTTTTATAGATATTTTAAAGTAAAATTTTATTCAAGATTTCATGTGCAAGGGAGTAATTCTTGAGAACTTTAGATTTCGTCTGGAGAAATAAAAATTTAAAAAAAACAATTATAAAAAAACTATGTATCTGCTTGAGATTCGATCTGAGGACCTCAAAAGAATGAAATACCCCACCGCCCTATCTACCAGTCCACACCTCACACAGCATAGGAGGAGATGTAAGATTTCAAATACGGTTTTCAGTTTTTATTATTAATAATTGTGAAATTCGGGTGTAAAAGCACAATGCTAAGAATGGTAGTTATGTTTGCGCATGTGCGAGATCTCGATAAATGAAATTCATTAATTTTTATAGATATTTTAAAGTAAAATTTTATTCAAGATTTCATGTGCAAGGGAATAATTCTTGAGAACTTTAGATTTCGTCTGGAGAAATAAAAATTAAAAAAAAAACAATTATAAAAAAACTATGTATCTGCTTGAGATTCGATCTGAGGACCTCAAAAGAATGAAATACCCCACCGCCCTATCTACCAGTCCACACCTCACACAGCATAGGAGGAGATGTAAGATTTCAAATACGGTTTTCAGTTTTTATTATTAATAATTGTGAAATTCGGGTGTAAAAGCACAATGCTAAGAATGGTAGTTATGTTTGCGCATGTGCGAGATCTCGATAAATGAAATTCATTAATTTTTATAGATATTTTAAAGTAAAATTTTATTCAAGATTTCATGTGCAAGGGAATAATTCTTGAGAACTTTAGATTTTGTCTGGAGAAATAAAAATTAAAAAAAACAATTATATAAAAACTATGTATCTGCTTGAGATTCGATCTGAGGACCTCAAAAGAATGAAATACCCCACCGCCCTATCTACCAAGCCACACCTCACACAGCATAGGAGGAGATGTAAGATTTCAAATACGGTTTTCAGTTTTTATTATTAATAATTGTGAAATTCGGGTGTAAAAGCACAATGCTAAGAATGGTAGTTATGTTTGCGCATGTGCGAGATCTCGATAAATGAAATACATTAATTTTTATAGATATTTTAAAGTAAAATTTTATTCAAGATTTCATGTGCAAGGGAATAATTCTTGAGAACTTTAGATTTCGTCTGGAGAAATAAAAATTTAAAAAAAACAATTATATAAAAACTATGTATCTTCTTGAGATTCGATCTGAGGACCTCAAAAGAATGAAATACCCCACCGCCCTATCTACCAGGCCACACCTCACACAGAATAGGAGGAGATGTAAGATTCCAATTACGGTTGGCAGTTTTTATTATTAATAATTGTGAAATTCGGGTGTAAAAGCACAATGCTAAGAATGGTAGTTATGTTTGCGCATGTGCGAGATCTCGATAAATGAAATTCATTATTTTTTATAGATATTTTAAAGTAAAATTTTATTCAAGATTTCATGTGCAAGGGAATAATTCTTGAGAACTTTAGATTTCGTCTGGAGAAATAAAAATTTAAAAAAAACAATTATAAAAAAACTATGTATCTGCTTGAGATTCGATCTGAGGACCTCAAAAGAATGAAATACCCCACCGCCCTATCTACCAGTCCACACCTCACACAGCATAGGAGGAGATGTAAGATTTCAAATACGGTTTTCAGTTTTTATTATTAATAATTGTGAAATTCCGGTGTAAAAGCACAATGCTAAGAATGGTAGTTATATTTGCGCATGTGCGAGATCTCGATAAATGAAATTCATTAATTTTTATAGATATTTTAAAGTTAAATTTTATTCAAGATTTCATGTGCAAGGGAATAATTCTTGAGAACTTTAGATTTCGTCTGGAGAAATAAAAATTAAAAAAAACAATTATAAAAAAACTATGTATCTGCTTGAGATTCGATCTGAGGCCCTCAAAAGAATGAAATACCCCACCGCCCTATCTACCAGTCCACACCTCACACAGCATAGGAGGAGATGTAAGATTTCAAATACGGTTTTCAGTTTTTATTATTAATAATTGTGAAATTCGGGTGTAAAAGCACAATGCTAAGAATGGTAGTTATGTTTGCGCATGTGCGAGATCTCGATAAATGAAATTCATTAATTTTTATAGATATTTTAAAGTAAAATTTTATTCAAGATTTCATGTGCAAGGGAATAATTCTTGAGAACTTTAGATTTTGTCTGGAGAAATAAAAATTAAAAAAAACAATTATATAAAAACTATGTATCTGCTTGAGATTCGATCTGAGGACCTCAAAAGAATGAAATACCCCACCGCCCTATCTACCAAGCCACACCTCACACAGCATAGGAGGAGATGTAAGATTTCAAATACGGTTTTCAGTTTTTATTATTAATAATTGTGAAATTCGGGTGTAAAAGCACAATGCTAAGAATGGTAGTTATGTTTGCGCATGTGCGAGATCTCGATAAATGAAATTCATTAATTTTTATAGATATTTAAAGTAAAATTTTATTCAAGATTTCATGTGCAAGGGAATAATTCTTGAGAACTTTAGATTTCGTCTGGAGAAATAAAAATTAAAAAAAAACAATTATAAAAAAACTATGTATCTGCTTGAGATTCGATCTGAGGACCTCAAAAGAATGAAATACCCCACCGCCCTATCTACCAGTCCACACCTCACACAGCATAGGAGGAGATGTAAGATTTCAAATACGGTTTTCAGTTTTTATTATTAATAATTGTGAAATTCGGGTGTAAAAGCACAATGCTAAGAATGGTAGTTATGTTTGCGCATGTGCGAGATCTCGATAAATGAAATTCATTAATTTTTATAGATATTTTAAAGTAAAATTTTATTCAAGATTTCATGTGCAAGGGAATAATTCTTGAGAACTTTAGATTTTGTCTGGAGAAATAAAAATTAAAAAAAACAATTATATAAAAACTATGTATCTGCTTGAGATTCGATCTGAGGACCTCAAAAGAATGAAATACCCCACCGCCCTATCTACCAAGCCACACCTCACACAGCATAGGAGGAGATGTAAGATTTCAAATACGGTTTTCAGTTTTTATTATTAATAATTGTGAAATTCGGGTGTAAAAGCACAATGCTAAGAATGGTAGTTATGTTTGCGCATGTGCGAGATCTCGATAAATGAAATACATTAATTTTTATAGATATTTTAAAGTAAAATTTTATTCAAGATTTCATGTGCAAGGGAATAATTCTTGAGAACTTTAGATTTCGTCTGGAGAAATAAAAATTTAAAAAAAACAATTATATAAAAACTATGTATCTTCTTGAGATTCGATCTGAGGACCTCAAAAGAATGAAATACCCCACCGCCCTATCTACCAGGCCACACCTCACACAGAATAGGAGGAGATGTAAGATTCCAATTACGGTTGGCAGTTTTTATTATTAATAATTGTGAAATTCGGGTGTAAAAGCACAATGCTAAGAATGGTAGTTATGTTTGCGCATGTGCGAGATCTCGATAAATGAAATTCATTATTTTTTATAGATATTTTAAAGTAAAATTTTATTCAAGATTTCATGTGCAAGGGAATAATTCTTGAGAACTTTAGATTTCGTCTGGAGAAATAAAAATTTAAAAAAAACAATTATAAAAAAACTATGTATCTGCTTGAGATTCGATCTGAGGACCTCAAAAGAATGAAATACCCCACCGCCCTATCTACCAGTCCAAACCTCACACAGCATAGGAGGAGATGTAAGATTTCAAATACGGTTTTCAGTTTTTATTATTAATAATTGTGAAATTCGGGTGTAAAAGCACAATGCTAAGAATGGTAGTTATATTTGCGCATGTGCGAGATCTCGATAAATGAAATTCATTAATTTTTATAGATATTTTAAAGTTAAATTTTATTCAAGATTTCATGTGCAAGGGAATAATTCTTGAGAACTTTAGATTTCGTCTGGAGAAATAAAAATTAAAAAAAACAATTATAAAAAAACTATGTATCTGCTTGAGATTCGATCTGAGGCCCTCAAAAGAATGAAATACCCCACCGCCCTATCTACCAGTCCACACCTCACACAGCATAGGAGGAGATGTAAGATTTCAAATACGGTTTTCAGTTTTTATTATTAATAATTGTGAAATTCGGGTGTAAAAGCACAATGCTAAGAATGGTAGTTATGTTTGCGCATGTGCGAGATCTCGATAAATGAAATTCATTAATTTTTATAGATATTTTAAAGTAAAATTTTATTCAAGATTTCATGTGCAAGGGAATAATTCTTGAGAACTTTAGATTTTGTCTGGAGAAATAAAAATTAAAAAAAACAATTATATAAAAACTATGTATCTGCTTGAGATTCGATCTGAGGACCTCAAAAGAATGAAATACCCCACCGCCCTAGCTACCAAGCCACACCTCACACAGCATAGGAGGAGATGTAAGATTTCAAATACGGTTTTCAGTTTTTATTATTAATAATTGTGAAATTCGGGTGTAAAAGCACAATGCTAAGAATGGTAGTTATGTTTGCGCATGTGCGAGATCTCGATAAATGAAATACATTAATTTTTATAGATATTTTAAAGTAAAATTTTATTCAAGATTTCATGTGCAAGGGAATAATTCTTGAGAACTTTAGATTTAGTCTGGAGAAATAAAAATTTAAAAAAAACAATTATATAAAAACTATGTATCTTCTTGAGATTCGATCTGAGGACCTCAAAAGAATGAAATACCCCACCGCCCTATCTACCAGGCCACACCTCACACAGAATAGGAGGAGATGTAAGATTCCAATTACGGTTGGCAGTTTTTATTATTAATAATTGTGAAATTCGGGTGTAAAAGCACAATGCTAAGAATGGTAGTTATGTTTGCGCATGTGCGAGATCTCGATAAATGAAATTCATTATTTTTTATAGATATTTTAAAGTAAAATTTTATTCAAGATTTCATGTGCAAGGGAATAATTCTTGAGAACTTTAGATTTCGTCTGGAGAAAAAAAATTTAAAAAAAACAATTATAAAAAAACTATGTATCTGCTTGAGATTCGATCTGAGGACCTCAAAAGAATGAAATACCCCACCGCCCTATCTACCAGTCCACACCTCACACAGCATAGGAGGAGATGTAAGATTTCAAATACGGTTTTCAGTTTTTATTATTAATAATTGTGAAATTCGGGTGTAAAAGCACAATGCTAAGAATGGTAGTTATGTTTGCGCATGTGCGAGATCTCGATAAATGAAATTCATTAATTTTTATAGATATTTTAAAGTAAAATTTTATTCAAGATTTCATGTGCAAGGGAATAATTCTTGAGAACTTTAGATTTCGTCTGGAGAAATAAAAATTAAAAAAAAAAACAATTATAAAAAAACTATGTATCTGCTTGAGATTCGATCTGAGGACCTCAAAAGAATGAAATACCCCACCGCCCTATCTACCAGTCCACACCTCACACAGCATAGGAGGAGATGTAAGATTTCAAATACGGTTTTCAGTTTTTATTATTAATAATTGTGAAATTCGGGTGTAAAAGCACAATGCTAAGAATGGTAGTTATGTTTGCGCATGTGCGAGATCTCGATAAATGAAATTCATTAATTTTTATAGATATTTTAAAGTAAAATTTTATTCAAGATTTCATGTGCAAGGGAATAATTCTTGAGAACTTTAGATTTTGTCTGGAGAAATAAAAATTAAAAAAAACAATTATATAAAAACTATGTATCTGCTTGAGATTCGATCTGAGGACCTCAAAAGAATGAAATACCCCACCGCCCTATCTACCAAGCCACACCTCACACAGCATAGGAGGAGATGTAAGATTTCAAATACGGTTTTCAGTTTTTATTATTAATAATTGTGAAATTCGGGTGTAAAAGCACAATGCTAAGAATGGTAGTTATGTTTGCGCATGTGCGAGATCTCGATAAATGAAATACATTAATTTTTATAGATATTTTAAAGTAAAATTTTATTCAAGATTTCATGTGCAAGGGAATAATTCTTGAGAACTTTAGATTTCGTCTGGAGAAATAAAAATTTAAAAAAAAACAATTATATAAAAACTATGTATCTTCTTGAGATTCGATCTGAGGACCTCAAAAGAATGAAATACCCCACCGCCCTATCTACCAGGCCACACCTCACACAGAATAGGAGGAGATGTAAGATTCCAATTACGGTTGGCAGTTTTTATTATTAATAATTGTGAAATTCGGGTGTAAAAGCACAATGCTAAGAATGGTAGTTATGTTTGCGCATGTGCGAGATCTCGATAAATGAAATTCATTATTTTTTATAGATATTTTAAAGTAAAATTTTATTCAAGATTTCATGTGCAAGGGAATAATTCTTGAGAACTTTAGATTTCGTCTGGAGAAATAAAAATTTAAAAAAAACAATTATAAAAAAACTATGTATCTGCTTGAGATTCGATCTGAGGACCTCAAAAGAATGAAATACCCCACCGCCCTATCTACCAGTCCACACCTCACACAGCATAGGAGGAGATGTAAGATTTCAAATACGGTTTTCAGTTTTTATTATTAATAATTGTGAAATTCGGGTGTAAAAGCACAATGCTAAGAATGGTAGTTATGTTTGCGCATGTGCGAGATCTCGATAAATGAAATTCATTAATTTTTATAGATATTTTAAAGTAAAATTTTATTCAAGATTTCATGTGCAAGGGAATAATTCTTGAGAACTTTAGATTTCGTCTGGAGAAATAAAAATTAAAAAAAAAAACAATTATAAAAAAACTATGTATCTGCTTGAGATTCGATCTGAGGACCTCAAAAGAATGAAATACCCCACCGCCCTATCTACCAGTCCACACCTCACACAGCATAGGAGGAGATGTAAGATTTCAAATACGGTTTTCAGTTTTTATTATTAATAATTGTGAAATTCGGGTGTAAAAGCACAATGCTAAGAATGGTAGTTATGTTTGCGCATGTGCGAGATCTCGATAAATGAAATTCATTAATTTTTATAGATATTTTAAAGTAAAATTTTATTCAAGATTTCATGTGCAAGGGAATAATTCTTGAGAACTTTAGATTTTGTCTGGAGAAATAAAAATTAAAAAAAACAATTATATAAAAACTATGTATCTGCTTGAGATTCGATCTGAGGACCTCAAAAGAATGAAATACCCCACCGCCCTATCTACCAGGCCACACCTCACACAGAATAGGAGGAGATGTAAGATTCTAAATACGGTTTTCAGTTTTTATTATTAATAATTGTTAAATTCGGGTGTAAAAGCACAATGCTAAGAATGGTAGTTATGTTTGCGCATGTGCGAGATCTCGATAAATGAAATACATTAATTTTTATAGATATTTTAAAGTAAAATTTTATTCAAGATTTTATGTGCAATGGAATAATTCTTGAGAACTTTCGATTTCGTCTGGAGAAATAAAAATTAAAAAAAAACAATTATATAAAAACTAGGTATCTGCTTGAGATTCGATCTGAGAACCTCAAAAGAATGAAACACCCCACCGTCCTATGCACGAGGCCACACCTCGCACAACATAGGAGGAGATGTAAGATTCCAAATATGGTTGGCAGTTTTTATTATTAATAATTGTGAAATTCGGATGTAAAAGCACAATGCTAAGAATGGTAGATATGTTTGCGCATGTGCGAGATCTCGATAAATGAAATTCATTAATTTTTATAGATATTTAAAGTAAAATTTTATTCAAGATTTCATGTGCAAGGGAATAATTCTTGAGAACATTAGATTTCGTCTGGAGAAATAAAAATTTAAAAATTAAAAAAAACAATTATATAAAAACTATGTATCTGCTTGAGATTCGATCTGAGGACCTCAAAAGAATGAAATACCCCACCGCCCTATCTACCAGGCCACACCTCACACAGCATAGGAGGAGATGTCAGATTTCAAATACGGTTTTCAGTTTTTATTATTAATAATTGTGAAATTCGGGTGTAAAAGCACAATGCTAAGAATGGTAGTTATGTTTGCGCATGTGCGAGATCTCGATAAATGAAATACATTAATTTTTATAGATATTTTAAAGTAAAATTTTATTCAAGATTTCATGTGCAAGGGAATAATTCTTGAGAACTTTAGATTTCGTCTGGAGAAATAAAAATTTAAAAAAAACAATTATATAAAAACTATGTATCTTCTTGAGATTCGATCTGAGGACCTCAAAAGAATGAAATACCCCACCGCCCTATCTACCAGGCCACACCTCACACAGAATAGGAGGAGATGTAAGATTTCAAATACGGTTTTCAGTTTTTATTATTAATAATTGTGAAATTCGGGTGTAAAAGCACAATGCTAAGAATGGTAGTTATGTTTGCGCATGTGCGAGATCTCGATAAATGAAATTCATTAATTTTTATAGATATTTTAAAGTAAAATTTTATTCAAGATTTCATGTGCAAGGGAATAATTCTTGAGAACTTTAGATTTTGTCTGGAGAAATTAAAATTAAAAAAAAACAATTATATAAAAACTATGTATCTGCTTGAGATTCGATCTGAGGACCTCAAAAGAATGAAATACCCCACCGCCCTATCTACCAGGCCACACCTCACACAGAATAGGAGGAGATGTAAGATTCTAAATACGGTTTTCAGTTTTTATTATTAATAATTGTTAAATTCGGGTGTAAAAGCACAATGCTAAGAATGGTAGTTATGTTTGCGCATGTGCGAGATCTCGATAAATGAAATACATTAATTTTTATAGATATTTTAAAGTAAAATTTTATTCAAGATTTTATGTGCAATGGAATAATTCTTGAGAACTTTCGATTTCGTCTGGAGAAATAAAAATTAAAAAAAAAACAATTATATAAAAACTAGGTATCTGCTTGAGATTCGATCTGAGAACCTCAAAAGAATGAAACACCCCACCGTCCTATGCACGAGGCCACACCTCGCACAACATAGGAGGAGATGTAAGATTCCAAATATGGTTGGCAGTTTTTATTATTAATAATTGTGAAATTCGGATGTAAAAGCACAATGCTAAGAATGGTAGATATGTTTGCGCATGTGCGAGATCTCGATAAATGAAATTCATTAATTTTTATAGATATTTAAAGTAAAATTTTATTCAAGATTTCATGTGCAAGGGAATAATTCTTGAGAACATTAGATTTCGTCTGGAGAAATAAAAATTTAAAAATTAAAAAAAACAATTATATAAAAACTATGTATCTGCTTGAGATTCGATCTGAGGACCTCAAAAGAATGAAATACCCCACCGCCCTATCTACCAGGCCACACCTCACACAGCATAGGAGGAGATGTAAGATTTCAAATACGGTTTTCAGTTTTTATTATTAATAATTGTGAAATTCGGGTGTAAAAGCACAATGCTAAGAATGGTAGTTATGTTTGCGCATGTGCGAGATCTCGATAAATGAAATACATTAATTTTTATAGATATTTTAAAGTAAAATTTTATTCAAGATTTCATGTGCAAGGGAATAATTCTTGAGAACTTTAGATTTCGTCTGGAGAAATAAAAATTTAAAAAAAACAATTATATAAAAACTATGTATCTTCTTGAGATTCGATCTGAGGACCTCAAAAGAATGAAATACCCCACCGCCCTATCTACCAGGCCACACCTCACACAGAATAGGAGGAGATGTAAGATTCCAATTACGGTTGGCAGTTTTTATTATTAATAATTGTGAAATTCGGGTGTAAAAGCACAATGCTAAGAATGGTAGTTATGTTTGCGCATGTGCGAGATCTCGATAAATGAAATTCATTATTTTTTATAGATATTTTAAAGTAAAATTTTATTCAAGATTTCATGTGCAAGGGAATAATTCTTGAGAACTTTAGATTTCGTCTGGAGAAATAAAAATTTAAAAAAAACAATTATAAAAAAACTATGTATCTCCTTGAGATTCGATCTGAGGACCTCAAAAGAATGAAATACCCCACCGCCCTATCTACCAGTCCACACCTCACACAGCATAGGAGGAGATGTAAGATTTCAAATACGGTTTTCAGTTTTTATTATTAATAATTGTGAAATTCGGGTGTAAAAGCACAATGCTAAGAATGGTAGTTATGTTTGCGCATGTGCGAGATCTCGATAAATGAAATTCATTAATTTTTATAGATATTTTAAAGTAAAATTTTATTCAAGATTTCATGTGCAAGGGAATAATTCTTGAGAACTTTAGATTTTGTCTGGAGAAATAAAAATTAAAAAAAAAATTATATAAAAACTATGTATCTGCTTGAGATTCGATCTGAGGACCTCAAAAGAATGAAATACCCCACCGCCCTATCTAACCAGTCCACACCTCACACAGCATAGGAGGAGATGTAAGATTTCAAATACGGTTTTCAGTTTTTATTATTAATAATTGTGAAATTCGGGTGTAAAAGCACAATGCTAAGAATGGTAGTTATGTTTGCGCATGTGCGAGATCTCGATAAATGAAATTCATTAATTTTTATAGATATTTTAAAGTAAAATTTTATTCAAGATTTCATGTGCAAGGGAATAATTCTTGAGAACTTTAGATTTTGTCTGGAGAAATAAAAATTAAAAAAAAATTATATAAAAACTATGTATCTGCTTGAGATTCGATCTGAGGACCTCAAAAGAATGAAATACCCCACCGCCCTATCTAACAAGGCCACACCTCACACAGAATAGGAGGAGATGTAAGATTCTAAATACGGTTTTCAGTTTTTATTATTAATAATTGTTAAATTCGGGTGTAAAAGCACAATGCTAAGAATGGTAGTTATGTTTGCGCATGTGCGAGATCTCGATAAATGAAATACATTAATTTTTATAGATATTTTAAAGTAAAATTTTATTCAAGATTTTATGTGCAATGGAATAATTCTTGAGAACTTTCGATTTCGTCTGGAGAAATAAAAATTAAAAAAAAAACAATTATATAAAAACTAGGTATCTGCTTGAGATTCGATCTGAGAACCTCAAAAGAATGAAACACCCCACCGTCCTATGCACGAGGCCACACCTCGCACAACATAGGAGGAGATGTAAGATTCCAAATATGGTTGGCAGTTTTTATTATTAATAATTGTGAAATTCGGATGTAAAAGCACAATGCTAAGAATGGTAGATATGTTTGCGCATGTGCGAGATCTCGATAAATGAAATTCATTAATTTTTATATATATTTAAAGTAAAATTTTATTCAAGATTTCATGTGCAAGGGAATAATTCTTGAGAACATTAGATTTCGTCTGGAGAAATAAAAATTTAAAAATTAAAAAAAACAATTATATAAAAACTATGTATCTGCTTGAGATTCGATCTGAGGACCTCAAAAGAATGAAATACCCCACCGCCCTATCTACCAGGCCACACCTCACACAGCATAGGAGGAGATGTAAGATTTCAAATACGGTTTTCAGTTTTTATTATTAATAATTGTGAAATTCGGGTGTAAAAGCACAATGCTAAGAATGGTAGTTATGTTTGCGCATGTGCGAGATCTCGATAAATGAAATACATTAATTTTTATAGATATTTTAAAGTAAAATTTTATTCAAGATTTCATGTGCAAGGGAATAATTCTTGAGAACTTTAGATTTCGTCTGGAGAAATAAAAATTTAAAAAAAACAATTATATAAAAACTATGTATCTTCTTGAGATTCGATCTGAGGACCTCAAAAGAATGAAATACCCCACCGCCCTATCTACCAGGCCACACCTCACACAGAATAGGAGGAGATGTAAGATTCCAATTACGGTTGGCAGTTTTTATTATTAATAATTGTGAAATTCGGGTGTAAAAGCACAATGCTAAGAATGGTAGTTATGTTTGCGCATGTGCGAGATCTCGATAAATGAAATTCATTATTTTTTATAGATATTTTAAAGTAAAATTTTATTCAAGATTTCATGTGCAAGGGAATAATTCTTGAGAACTTTAGATTTCGTCTGGAGAAATAAAAATTTAAAAAAAACAATTATAAAAAAACTATGTATCTGCTTGAGATTCGATCTGAGGACCTCAAAAGAATGAAATACCCCACCGCCCTATCTACCAGTCCACACCTCACACAGCATAGGAGGAGATGTAAGATTTCAAATACGGTTTTCAGTTTTTATTATTAATAATTGTGAAATTCGGGTGTAAAAGCACAATGCTAAGAATGGTAGTTATGTTTGCGCATGTGCGAGATCTCGATAAATGAAATTCATTAATTTTTATAGATATTTTAAAGTAAAATTTTATTCAAGATTTCATGTGCAAGGGAATAATTCTTGAGAACTTTAGATTTTGTCTGGAGAAATAAAAATTAAAAAAAAAATTATATAAAAACTATGTATCTGCTTGAGATTCGATCTGAGAACCTCAAAAGAATGAAACACCCCACCGTCCTATGCACGAGGCCACACCTCGCACAACATAGGAGGAGATGTAAGATTCCAAATATGGTTGGCAGTTTTTATTATTAATAATTGTGAAATTCGGATGTAAAAGCACAATGCTAAGAATGGTAGATATGTTTGCGCATGTGCGAGATCTCGATAAATGAAATTCATTAATTTTTATAGATATTTAAAGTAAAATTTTATTTAAGATTTCATGTGCAAGGGAATAATTCTTGAGAACATTAGATTTCGTCTGGAGAAATAAAAATTTAAAAATAAAAAAAAATAATTATATAAAAAATATGTATCTGCTTGAGATTCGATCTGAGGACCTCAAAAGAATGAAACACCCCAACGTCCTACACACCAGGCCACATCTCGCACAGCATAAGAGGAGATGTAAGATTCCAAATACGGTTGGCAGTTTTTATTATTAATAATTGTGAAATTCGGGTGTAAAAGCACCATGCTAAGATTGGTAGATATGTTTGCGCATGTGCGAGATATTGATAAATGATATACATTAATTTTTATAGATATTTTAAAGTAAAATTTTATTCAAGATTTCATGTGCAAGGGAATAATTCTTGAGAACTTTAGATTTCGTCTGGAGAAATAAAAATTTAAAAAAAAAACAATTATAATAAAACTATGTATCTGCTTGAGATTCGATCTGAGGACCTCAAAAGAATGAAACACCGCGCCGTCCTATCCACCAGGCCACACCTCGCACAGAATAGGAGGAGATGTAAGATTCCAAAAATAGTTTGCAGTTTTTATTATTAATAATTGTGAAATTCGGGTGTAAAAGCACAATGCTAAGGATGGTAGATATGTTTGCGCATGTGCGAGATCTCGATAAATGAAATACATTAATTTTTATAGATATTTTAAAGTAAAATTTTATTCAAGATTTCATGTGCAAGGGAATATTTCTTGAGAACTT
Source organism: Argiope bruennichi (assembly GCF_947563725.1). Taxonomy (NCBI): domain Eukaryota; kingdom Metazoa; phylum Arthropoda; class Arachnida; order Araneae; family Araneidae; genus Argiope; species Argiope bruennichi. Next base: position 33,762,229 of record NC_079156.1, read on the forward strand.
TAGATTTCGTCTGGAGAAATAAAAATTTAAAAAAAAAAAACAATTATATAAAAACTATGTATCTGCTTGAGATTCGATCTGAGAACCTCAAAAGAATGAAACACCCCACCGTCCTATCCACCAGGCCACACCTCGCACAGAATAGGAGGAGATGTAAGATTCCAAAAATAGTTTGCAGTTTTTATTATTAATAATTGTGAAATTCGGGTGTAAAAGCACAATGCTAAGAATGGTAGATATGTTTGCGCATGTGCGAGATCTCGATAAATGAAATACATTAATTTTTATAGATATTTTAAAGTAACATTTTATTTAAGATTTCATGTGCCAGGGAATAATTCTTGAGAACTTTAGATTTCGTCTGGAGAAATAAAAATTAAAAAAATAAAAACAATTATATTAAAACTATGTATCTGCTTGAGACTCGATCTGAGGACCTCAAAAGAATGAAATACCCCACCGCCCTATCTACCAGTCCACACCTCACACAGCATAGGAGGAGATGTAAGATTCCAAATACGGTTTGCAGCTTTTATTATTAATAATTGTGAAATTCGGGTGTAAAAGCACAATGCTAAGAATGGTAGATATGTTTGTGCATGTGCGAGATCTCGATAAATGAAATACATTAATTTTTATAGATATTTTAAAGTAAAATTTTATTCAAGATTTCATGTGCAAGGGAATAATTCTTGAGAACTTTAGATTTCGTCTGTAGAAATAAAAATTCAAAAATAAAAAAAAACAATTATATAAAAACTATGTATCTGCTTGAGATTCGATCTGAAGACCTCAAAAGAACGAAGCACCCTACCGTCCTATCCATCAGGCCACAGATTGCACAGCGTAGGAGGAGATGTAAGATTCCAAATACGGTTGGCAGTTTTTATTATTAATAATTGTGAAATTCGGGTGTAAAAGCACAATGCTAAGAATGGTAGATATGTTTGCGCATGTGCGAGATCTCGATAAATGAAATACATTAATTTTTATAGATATTTTAAAGTAAAATTTTATTCAAGATTTCATGTGCAAGGGAATAATTCTTGAGAACTTTAGATTTCATCTGGAGAAATAAAAATTCAAAAATAAAAAAAACAATTATATAAAAATTATGTATCTGCTTGAGATTCGATCTGAGGACCTCGAAAGAATGAAACATCCCACCGTCCTATCCAATAGGCCACACCTCGCACAGCATAGGAGGAGATGTAAGATTCCAAATACGGTTTGCAATTTTTATTATTAATAATTGTGAAATTCGGGTGTAAAAGCACAATGCTAAGAATGGTAGATATGTTTGCGCATGTGCGAGATCTCGATAAATGAAATACATTAATTTTTATAGATATTTTAAAGTAAAATTTTATTCAAGATTTCATGTGCAAGGGAATAATTCTTGAGAACTTTAGATTTCGTCTGGAGAAATAAAAATTTAAAAATAAAAAAACAATTATATAAAAACTATGTATCTGCTCTAGATTCGATCTCAGGCCCTCAAAAGAATTAAACACCCCACCGTCCTATCCACGAGGCCACACCTCGCACAGTATAGGAGGAGATGTAAGATTCCAAATACGGTTGGCAGTTTTTATTAATAAATTGAAATTCGGATGTAAAAGCACAATGCTAAGAATGGTAGATATGTTTGCGCATGTGCGAGATCTCGATAAATGAAATACATTAATTTTTATAGATATTTAAAGTAAAATTTTATTCAAGATTTCATGTGCAAGGGAATAATTCTTGAGAACTTTAGATTTCGTCTGAAGAAATAAAAATTTTAAAAAAATAACAATTATATTAAAACTATGTATCTGCTTGAGATTCGATCTGAGGACCTCAAAACAATAAAACACCCCACCGTCGTTTCCACCATGCCACACCTCTCACAGTGTAGGAGTAGATGTAAGATTCCAAATACGGTTGGCAGTTTTTATTATTAATAATTGTGAAATTCGGGTGTAAAAGCACAAAGCTAAGAATGGTAGATATGTTTGCGCATGTGCGAGATCTCGATAAATGAAATACATTAATTTTTATAGATATTTAAAGTAAAATTTTATTCAAGATTTCATGTGCAAGGGAATAATTCTTGAGAACTTTAGATTTCGTCTGAAGAAATAAAAATTTTAAAAAAATAACAATTATAAAAAAACTATGTATCTGCTTGAGATTCGATCTGAGGACCTCAAAAGAATGAAATACCCCACCGCCCTATCTACCAGTCCACACCTCACACAGCATAGGAGGAGATGTAAGATTTCAAATACGGTTTTCAGTTTTTATTATTAATAATTGTGAAATTCGGGTGTAAAAGCACAATGCTAAGAATGGTAGTTATGTTTGCGCATGTGCGAGATCTCGATAAATGAAATTCATTAATTTTTATAGATATTTTAAAGTAAAATTTTATTCAAGATTTCATGTGCAAGGGAATAATTCTTGAGAACTTTAGATTTTGTCTGGAGAAATAAAAATTAAAAAAAAAATTATATAAAAACTATGTATCTGCTTGAGATTCGATCTGAGAACCTCAAAAGAATGAAACACCCCACCGTCCTATGCACGAGGCCACACCTCGCACAACATAGGAGGAGATGTAAGATTCCAAATATGGTTGGCAGTTTTTATTATTAATAATTGTGAAATTCGGATGTAAAAGCACAATGCTAAGAATGGTAGATATGTTTGCGCATGTGCGAGATCTCGATAAATGAAATTCATTAATTTTTATAGATATTTAAAGTAAAATTTTATTTAAGATTTCATGTGCAAGGGAATAATTCTTGAGAACATTAGATTTCGTCTGGAGAAATAAAAATTTAAAAATAAAAAAAAATAATTATGTAAAAAATATGTATCTGCTTGAGATTCGATCTGAGGACCTCAAAAGAATGAAACACCCCAACGTCCTACACACCAGGCCACATCTCGCACAGCATAAGAGGAGATGTAAGATTCCAAATACGGTTGGCAGTTTTTATTATTAATAATTGTGAAATTCGGGTGTAAAAGCACAATGCTAAGATTGGTAGATATGTTTGCGCATGTGCGAGATATTGATAAATGATATACATTAATTTTTATAGATATTTTAAAGTAAAATTTTATTCAAGATTTCATGTGCAAGGGAATAATTCTTGAGAACTTTAGATTTCGTCTGGAGAAATAAAAATTAAAAAAAAAAAACAATTATAATAAAACTATGTATCTGCTTGAGATTCGATCTGAGGACCTCAAAAGAATGAAACACCGCGCCGTCCTATCCACCAGGCCACACCTCGCACAGAATAGGAGGAGATGTAAGATTCCAAAAATAGTTTGCAGTTTTTATTATTAATAATTGTGAAATTCGGGTGTAAAAGCACAATGCTAAGGATGGTAGATATGTTTGCGCATGTGCGAGATCTCGATAAATGAAATACATTAATTTTTATAGATATTTTAAAGTAAAATTTTATTCAAGATTTCATGTGCAAGGGAATATTTCTTGAGAACTTTAGATTTCGTCTGGAGAAATAAAAATTTAAAAAAAAAAAAACAATTATATAAAAACTATGTATCTGCTTGAGATTCGATCTGAGAACCTCAAAAGAATGAAACACCCCACCGTCCTATCCACCAGGCCACACCTCGCACAGAATAGGAGGAGATGTAAGATTCCAAAAATAGTTTGCAGTTTTTATTATTAATAATTGTGAAATTCGGGTGTAAAAGCACAATGCTAAGAATGGTAGATATGTTTGCGCATGTGCGAGATCTCGATAAATGAAATACATTAATTTTTATAGATATTTTAAAGTAACATTTTATTTAAGATTTCATGTGCCAGGGAATAATTCTTGAGAACTTTAGATTTCGTCTGGAGAAATAAAAATTAAAAAAATAAAAACAATTATATTAAAACTATGTATCTGCTTGAGACTCGATCTGAGGACCTCAAAAGAATGAAATACCCCACCGCCCTATCTACCAGTCCACACCTCACACAGCATAGGAGGAGATGTAAGATTCCAAATACGGTTTGCAGCTTTTATTATTAATAATTGTGAAATTCGGGTGTAAAAGCACAATGCTAAGAATGGTAGATATGTTTGTGCATGTGCGAGATCTCGATAAATGAAATACATTAATTTTTATAGATATTTTAAAGTAAAATTTTATTCAAGATTTCATGTGCAAGGGAATAATTCTTGAGAACTTTAGATTTCGTCTGTAGAAATAAAAATTCAAAAATAAAAAAAAACAATTATATAAAAACTATGTATCTGCTTGAGATTCGATCTGAAGACCTCAAAAGAACGAAGCACCCTACCGTCCTATCCATCAGGCCACAGATTGCACAGCGTAGGAGGAGATGTAAGATTCCAAATACGGTTGGCAGTTTTTATTATTAATAATTGTGAAATTCGGGTGTAAAAGCACAATGCTAAGAATGGTAGATATGTTTGCGCATGTGCGAGATCTCGATAAATGAAATACATTAATTTTTATAGATATTTTAAAGTAAAATTTTATTCAAGATTTCATGTGCAAGGGAATAATTCTTGAGAACTTTAGATTTCATCTGGAGAAATAAAAATTCAAAAATAAAAAAAACAATTATATAAAAATTATGTATCTGCTTGAGATTCGATCTGAGGACCTCGAAAGAATGAAACATCCCACCGTCCTATCCAATAGGCCACACCTCGCACAGCATAGGAGGAGATGTAAGATTCCAAATACGGTTTGCAATTTTTATTATTAATAATTGTGAAATTCGGGTGTAAAAGCACAATGCTAAGAATGGTAGATATGTTTGCGCATGTGCGAGATCTCGATAAATGAAATACATTAATTTTTATAGATATTTTAAAGTAAAATTTTATTCAAGATTTCATGTGCAAGGGAATAATTCTTGAGAACTTTAGATTTCGTCTGGAGAAATAAAAATTTAAAAATAAAAAAACAATTATATAAAAACTATGTATCTGCTCTAGATTCGATCTCAGGCCCTCAAAAGAATTAAACACCCCACCGTCCTATCCACGAGGCCACACCTCGCACAGTATAGGAGGAGATGTAAGATTCCAAATACGGTTGGCAGTTTTTATTAATAAATTGAAATTCGGATGTAAAAGCACAATGCTAAGAATGGTAGATATGTTTGCGCATGTGCGAGATCTCGATAAATGAAATACATTAATTTTTATAGATATTTAAAGTAAAATTTTATTCAAGATTTCATGTGCAAGGGAATAATTCTTGAGAACTTTAGATTTCGTCTGAAGAAATAAAAATTTTAAAAAAATAACAATTATATTAAAACTATGTATCTGCTTGAGATTCGATCTGAGGACCTCAAAACAATAAAACACCCCACCGTCGTTTCCACCATGCCACACCTCTCACAGTGTAGGAGTAGATGTAAGATTCCAAATACGGTTGGCAGTTTTTATTATTAATAATTGTGAAATTCGGGTGTAAAAGCACAAAGCTAAGAATGGTAGATATGTTTGCGCATGTGCGAGATCTCGATAAATGAAATACATTAATTTTTATAGATATTTTAAAGTAAAATTTTATTCAAGATTTCATGTGCAATGGAATAATTCTTGAGAACTTTAGATTTCGTCTGGAGAAATAAAAATTAAAAAAAAATTATATTAAAACTATGTATCTGCTTGAGATTCGATCTGAGGACCTCAAAAGAATGAAACAACGCACCGTCCTATAAACCAGGCCACACCTCGCACAGCATAGGAGAAGATGTAAGATTCCAAATACGGTTGGCAGTTTTTATTATTAATAATTGTGAAATTCGGGTGAAAAAGCACAATGCTGAGAATGGTAGATATGTTTGCGCATGTGCGAGATCTCGATAAATGAAATACATTAATTTTTATAGATATTTTAAAGTAAAATTTTATTCAAGATTTCATGTGCAATGGAATAATTCTTGAGAACTTTAGATTTCGTCTGGAGAAATAAAAATTAAAAAAAAATTATATTAAAACTATGTATCTGCTTGAGATTCGATCTGAGGACCTCAAAAGAATGAAACACCGCGCCGTCCTATAAACCAGGCCACACCTCGCACAGCATAGGAGGAGATGTAAGATTCCAAATATGGTTGGCAGTTTTTATTATTAATAATTGTGAAATTCGAGTGTAAAAGTTCAATGCTAAGAATGGTAGTTATGTTTGCGCATGTGCGAGATCTCTATAAATGAAATACATTAATTTTTATAGATATTTTAAAGTAAAATTTTATTCAAGATTTCATGTGCAAGGGAATAATTCTTGAGAACTTTAGATTTCGTCTGGAGAAATAAAAATTAAAAAAACAATTATATTAAAACTATGTATCTGCTTGAGATTCAATCTGAGGACCTCAAAAGAATGAAACACCCCACCGTCCTACACACGAGGCCACACCTCGCACAGGATAAGAGGAGATGTAAGATTCCAAATACGGTTGGCAGTTTTTATTATTAATAATTGTGAAATTCGGGTGTAAAAGCACAATGCTGAGAATTGTAGATATGTTTGCGCATGTGCGAGATCTCGATAAATGAAATACATTAATTTTTATAGATATTTTAAAGTAAAATTTTATTCAAGATTTCATGTGCAAGGGAATAATTCTTGAGAACTTTAGATTTCGTCTGCAGAAATAAAAATTCAAAAATAAAAAAAAAAACAATTATATAAAAACTATGTATCTGCTTGAGATTCGATCTTAGGACCTCAAAAGATTGAAACACCCCACCGTCCTATCCACCAGGCCACACCTCGCACATCGTAGGAGGAGATGTAAGATTCCAAATACGGTTTGCAGTTTTTATTATTAATAATTGTGAAATTCGGGTGTAAACGCACAATGCTAAGAATGGTAGATATGTTTGCGCATGCGCGAGATCTCGATAAATGAAATACATTAATTTTTATAGATATTTTAAAGTAAAATTTTATTCAAGATTTCATGTGCAAGGGAATAATTCTTGAGAACTTTAGATTTCGTCTGGAGAAATAAAAATTCAAAAATAAAAAAAAACAATTATATAAAAACTATGTATCTGCTTGAGATTCGATCTGAAGACCTCAAAAGAACGAAGCACCCTACCGTCCTATCCATCAGGCCACAGATTGCACAGCGTAGGAGGAGATGTAAGATTCCAAATACGGTTGGCAGTTTTTATTATTAATAATTGTGAAATTCGGGTGTAAAAGCACAATGCTAAGAATGGTAGATATGTTTGCGCATGTGCGAGATCTCGATAAATGAAATACATTAATTTTTATAGATATTTTAAAGTAAAATTTTATTCAAGATTTCATGTGCAAGGGAATAATTCTTGAGAACTTTAGATTTCATCTGGAGAAATAAAAATTCAAAAATAAAAAAAACAATTATATAAAAATTATGTATCTGCTTGAGATTCGATCTGAGGACCTCGAAAGAATGAAACATCCCACCGTCCTATCCAATAGGCCACACCTCGCACAGCATAGGAGGAGATGTAAGATTCCAAATACGGTTTGCAATTTTTATTATTAATAATTGTGAAATTCGGGTGTAAAAGCACAATGCTAAGAATGGTAGATATGTTTGCGCATGTGCGAGATCTCGATAAATGAAATACATTAATTTTTATAGATATTTTAAAGTAACATTTTATTTAAGATTTCATGTGCCAGGGAATAATTCTTGAGAACTTTAGATTTCGTCTGGAGAAATAAAAATTAAAAAAATAAAAACAATTATATTAAAACTATGTATCTGCTTGAGACTCGATCTGAGGACCTCAAAAGAATGAAATACCCCACCGCCCTATCTACCAGTCCACACCTCACACAGCATAGGAGGAGATGTAAGATTCCAAATACGGTTTGCAGCTTTTATTATTAATAATTGTGAAATTCGGGTGTAAAAGCACAATGCTAAGAATGGTAGATATGTTTGCGCATGTGCGAGATCTCGATAAATGAAATACATTAATTTTTATAGATATTTTAAAGTAAAATTTTATTCAAGATTTCATGTGCAAGGGAATAATTCTTGAGAACTTTAGATTTCGTCTGTAGAAATAAAAATTCAAAAATAAAAAAAAACAATTATATAAAAACTATGTATCTGCTTGAGATTCGATCTGAAGACCTCAAAAGAACGAAGCACCCTACCGTCCTATCCATCAGGCCACAGATTGCACAGCGTAAGAGGAGATGTAAGATTCCAAATACGGTTGGCAGTTTTTATTATTAATAATTGTGAAATTCGGGTGTAAAAGCACAATGCTAAGAATGGTAGATATGTTTGCGCATGTGCGAGATCTCGATAAATGAAATACATTAATTTTTATAGATATTTTAAAGTAAAATTTTATTCAAGATTTCATGTGCAAGGGAATAATTCTTGAGAACTTTAGATTTCATCTGGAGAAATAAAAATTCAAAAATAAAAAAAACAATTATATAAAAATTATGTATCTGCTTGAGATTCGATCTGAGGACCTCGAAAGAATGAAACATCCCACCGTCCTATCCAATAGGCCACACCTCGCACAGCATAGGAGGAGATGTAAGATTCCAAATACGGTTTGCAATTTTTATTATTAATAATTGTGAAATTCGGGTGTAAAAGCACAATGCTAAGAATGGTAGATATGTTTGCGCATGTGCGAGATCTCGATAAATGAAATACATTAATTTTTATAGATATTTTAAAGTAAAATTTTATTCAAGATTTCATGTGCAAGGGAATAATTCTTGAGAACTTTAGATTTCGTCTGGAGAAATAAAAATTTAAAAATAAAAAAACAATTATATAAAAACTATGTATCTGCTCTAGATTCGATCTCAGGCCCTCAAAAGAATTAAACACCCCACCGTCCTATCCACGAGGCCACACCTCGCACAGTATAGGAGGAGATGTAAGATTCCAAATACGGTTGGCAGTTTTTATTAATAAATTGAAATTCGGATGTAAAAGCACAATGCTAAGAATGGTAGATATGTTTGCGCATGTGCGAGATCTCGATAAATGAAATACATTAATTTTTATAGATATTTAAAGTAAAATTTTATTCAAGATTTCATGTGCAAGGGAATAATTCTTGAGAACTTTAGATTTCGTCTGAAGAAATAAAAATTTTAAAAAAATAACAATTATATTAAAACTATGTATCTGCTTGAGATTCGATCTGAGGACCTCAAAACAATAAAACACCCCACCGTCGTTTCCACCATGCCACACCTCTCACAGTGTAGGAGTAGATGTAAGATTCCAAATACGGTTGGCAGTTTTTATTATTAATAATTGTGAAATTCGGGTGTAAAAGCACAAAGCTAAGAATGGTAGATATGTTTGCGCATGTGCGAGATCTCGATAAATGAAATACATTAATTTTTATAGATATTTTAAAGTAAAATTTTATTCAAGATTTCATGTGCAATGGAATAATTCTTGAGAACTTTAGATTTCGTCTGGAGAAATAAAAATTAAAAAAAAATTATATTAAAACTATGTATCTGCTTGAGATTCGATCTGAGGACCTCAAAAGAATGAAACAACGCACCGTCCTATAAACCAGGCCACACCTCGCACAGCATAGGAGAAGATGTAAGATTCCAAATACGGTTGGCAGTTTTTATTATTAATAATTGTGAAATTCGGGTGAAAAAGCACAATGCTGAGAATGGTAGATATGTTTGCGCATGTGCGAGATCTCGATAAATGAAATACATTAATTTTTATAGATATTTTAAAGTAAAATTTTATTCAAGATTTCATGTGCAATGGAATAATTCTTGAGAACTTTAGATTTCGTCTGGAGAAATAAAAATTAAAAAAAAATTATATTAAAACTATGTATCTGCTTGAGATTCGATCTGAGGACCTCAAAAGAATGAAACACCGCGCCGTCCTATAAACCAGGCCACACCTCGCACAGCATAGGAGGAGATGTAAGATTCCAAATATGGTTGGCAGTTTTTATTATTAATAATTGTGAAATTCGAGTGTAAAAGTTCAATGCTAAGAATGGTAGTTATGTTTGCGCATGTGCGAGATCTCTATAAATGAAATACATTAATTTTTATAGATATTTTAAAGTAAAATTTTATTCAAGATTTCATGTGCAAGGGAATAATTCTTGAGAACTTTAGATTTCGTCTGGAGAAATAAAAATTCAAAAATAAAAAAAAAACAATTATATAAAAACTATGTATCTGCTTGAGATTCGATCTGAGGACCTCAAAAGAACGAAGCACCCCACCGTCCTATCCATCAGGCCACATATTGCACAGCATTGGAGGAGATGTAAGATTCCAAATACGGTTGGCAGTTTTTATTATTAATAATTGTGAAATTCGGGTGTAAAAGCACAATGCTAAGAATGTTAGATATGTTTGCGCATGTGCGAGATCTCGATAAATGAAATACATTAATTTTTATAGATATTTTAAAGTAAAATTTTATTCAAGATTTCATGTGCAAGGGAATAATTCTTGAGAACTTTAGACTTCGTCTGGAGAAATAAAAATTTAAAAAAAACAATTATATAAAAACTATGTATCTTCTTGAGATTCGATCTGAGGACCTCAAAAGAATGAAATACCCCACCGCCCTATCTACCAGGCCACACCTCACACAGAATAGGAGGAGATGTAAGATTTCAAATACGGTTTTCAGTTTTTATTATTAATAATTGTGAAATTCGGGTGTAAAAGCACAATGCTAAGAATGGTAGTTATGTTTGCGCATGTGCGAGATCTCGATAAATGAAATTCATTAATTTTTATAGATATTTTAAAGTAAAATTTTATTCAAGATTTCATGTGCAAGGGAATAATTCTTGAGAACTTTAGATTTTGTCTGGAGAAATAAAAATTAAAAAAAAACAATTATATAAAAACTATGTATCTGCTTGAGATTCGATCTGAGGACCTCAAAAGAATGAAATACCCCACCGCCCTATCTACCAGGCCACACCTCACACAGAATAGGAGGAGATGTAAGATTCTAAATACGGTTTTCAGTTTTTATTATTAATAATTGTTAAATTCGGGTGTAAAAGCACAATGCTAAGAATGGTAGTTATGTTTGCGCATGTGCGAGATCTCGATAAATGAAATACATTAATTTTTATAGATATTTTAAAGTAAAATTTTATTCAAGATTTTATGTGCAATGGAATAATTCTTGAGAACTTTCGATTTCGTCTGGAGAAATAAAAATTAAAAAAAAAACAATTATATAAAAACTAGGTATCTGCTTGAGATTCGATCTGAGAACCTCAAAAGAATGAAATACCCCACCGCCCTATCTACCAGGCCACACCTCACACAGCATAGGAGGAGATGTAAGATTTCAAATACGGTTTTCAGTTTTTATTATTAATAATTGTGAAATTCGGGTGTAAAAGCACAATGCTAAGAATGGTAGTTATGTTTGCGCATGTGCGAGATCTCGATAAATGAAATACATTAATTTTTATAGATATTTTAAAGTAAAATTTTATTCAAGATTTCATGTGCAAGGGAATAATTCTTGAGAACTTTAGATTTCGTCTGGAGAAATAAAAATTTAAAAAAAACAATTATATAAAAACTATGTATCTTCTTGAGATTCGATCTGAGGACCTCAAAAGAATGAAATACCCCACCGCCCTATCTACCAGGCCACACCTCACACAGAATAGGAGGAGATGTAAGATTCCAATTACGGTTGGCAGTTTTTATTATTAATAATTGTGAAATTCGGGTGTAAAAGCACAATGCTAAGAATGGTAGTTATGTTTGCGCATGTGCGAGATCTCGATAAATGAAATTCATTAATTTTTATAGATATTTTAAAGTAAAATTTTATTCAAGATTTCATGTGCAAGGGAATAATTCTTGAGAACTTTAGATTTTGTCTGGAGAAATAAAAATTAAAAAAAAAATTATATAAAAACTATGTATCTGCTTGAGATTCGATCTGAGGACCTCAAAAGAATGAAATACCCCACCGCCCTATCTAACCAGTCCACACCTCACACAGCATAGGAGGAGATGTAAGATTTCAAATACGGTTTTCAGTTTTTATTATTAATAATTGTGAAATTCGGGTGTAAAAGCACAATGCTAAGAATGGTAGTTATGTTTGCGCATGTGCGAGATCTCGATAAATGAAATTCATTAATTTTTATAGATATTTTAAAGTAAAATTTTATTCAAGATTTCATGTGCAAGGGAATAATTCTTGAGAACTTTAGATTTTGTCTGGAGAAATAAAAATTAAAAAAAAAATTATATAAAAACTATGTATCTGCTTGAGATTCGATCTGAGGACCTCAAAAGAATGAAATACCCCACCGCCCTATCTAACCAGGCCACACCTCACACAGAATAGGAGGAGATGTAAGATTCTAAATACGGTTTTCAGTTTTTATTATTAATAATTGTTAAATTCGGGTGTAAAAGCACAATGCTAAGAATGGTAGTTATGTTTGCGCATGTGCGAGATCTCGATAAATGAAATACATTAATTTTTATAGATATTTTATAGTAAAATTTTATTCAAGATTTTATGTGCAATGGAATAATTCTTGAGAACTTTCGATTTCGTCTGGAGAAATAAAAATTAAAAAAAAACAATTATATAAAAACTAGGTATCTGCTTGAGATTCGATCTGAGAACCTCAAAAGAATGAAACACCCCACCGTCCTATGCACGAGGCCACACCTCGCACAACATAGGAGGAGATGTAAGATTCCAAATATGGTTGGCAGTTTTTATTATTAATAATTGTGAAATTCGGATGTAAAAGCACAATGCTAAGAATGGTAGATATGTTTGCGCATGTGCGAGATCTCGATAAATGAAATTCATTAATTTTTATAGATATTTAAAGTAAAATTTTATTCAAGATTTCATGTGCAAGGGAATAATTCTTGAGAACATTAGATTTCGTCTGGAGAAATAAAAATTTAAAAATTAAAAAAAACAATTATATAAAAACTATGTATCTGCTTGAGATTCGATCTGAGGACCTCAAAAGAATGAAATACCCCACCGCCCTATCTACCAGGCCACACCTCACACAGCATAGGAGGAGATGTAAGATTTCAAATACGGTTTTCAGTTTTTATTATTAATAATTGTGAAATTCGGGTGTAAAAGCACAATGCTAAGAATGGTAGTTATGTTTGCGCATGTGCGAGATCTCGATAAATGAAATACATTAATTTTTATAGATATTTTAAAGTAAAATTTTATTCAAGATTTCATGTGCAAGGGAATAATTCTTGAGAACTTTAGATTTCGTCTGGAGAAATAAAAATTTAAAAAAAACAATTATATAAAAACTATGTATCTTCTTGAGATTCGATCTGAGGACCTCAAAAGAATGAAATACCCCACCGCCCTATCTACCAGGCCACACCTCACACAGAATAGGAGGAGATGTAAGATTCCAATTACGGTTGGCAGTTTTTATTATTAATAATTGTGAAATTCGGGTGTAAAAGCACAATGCTAAGAATGGTAGTTATGTTTGCGCATGTGCGAGATCTCGATAAATGAAATTCATTATTTTTTATAGATATTTTAAAGTAAAATTTTATTCAAGATTTCATGTGCAAGGGAATAATTCTTGAGAACTTTAGATTTCGTCTGGAGAAATAAAAATTTAAAAAAAACAATTATAAAAAAACTATGTATCTGCTTGAGATTCGATCTGAGGACCTCAAAAGAATGAAATACCCCACCGCCCTATCTACCAGTCCACACCTCACACAGCATAGGAGGAGATGTAAGATTCCAATTACGGTTGGCAGTTTTTATTATTAATAATTGTGAAATTCGGATGTAAAAGCACAATGCTAAGAATGGTAGATATGTTTGCGCATGTGCGAGATCTCGATAAATGAAATTCATTAATTTTTATAGATATTTAAAGTAAAATTTTATTTAAGATTTCATGTGCAAGGGAATAATTCTTGAGAACATTAGATTTCGTCTGGAGAAATAAAAATTTAAAAATTAAAAAAAAATAATTATATAAAAAATATGTATCTGCTTGAGATTCGATCTGAGGACCTCAAAAGAATGAAACACCCCAACGTCCTACACACCAGGCCACATCTCGCACAGCATAAGAGGAGATGTAAGATTCCAAATACGGTTGGCAGTTTTTATTATTAATAATTGTGAAATTCGGGTGTAAAAGCACAATGCTAAGATTGGTAGATATGTTTGCGCATGTGCGAGATATTGATAAATGATATACATTAATTTTTATAGATATTTTAAAGTAAAATTTTATTCAAGATTTCATGTGCAAGGGAATAATTCTTGAGAACTTTAGATTTCGTCTGGAGAAATAAAAATTTAAAAAAAAAAACAATTATAATAAAACTATGTATCTGCTTGAGATTCGATCTGAGGACCTCAAAAGAATGAAACACCGCGCCGTCCTATCCACCAGGCCACACCTCGCACAGAATAGGAGGAGATGTAAGATTCCAAAAATAGTTTGCAGTTTTTATTATTAATAATTGTGAAATTCGGGTGTAAAAGCACAATGCTAAGGATGGTAGATATGTTTGCGCATGTGCGAGATCTCGATAAATGAAATACATTAATTTTTATAGATATTTTAAAGTAAAATTTTATTCAAGATTTCATGTGCAAGGGAATATTTCTTGAGAACTTTAGATTTCGTCTGGAGAAATAAAAATTTAAAAAAAAAAAAACAATTATATAAAAACTATGTATCTGCTTGAGATTCGATCTGAGAACCTCAAAAGAATGAAACACCCCACCGTCCTATCCACCAGGCCACACCTCGCACAGAATAGGAGGAGATGTAAGATTCCAAAAATAGTTTGCAGTTTTTATTATTAATAATTGTGAAATTCGGGTGTAAAAGCACAATGCTAAGAATGGTAGATATGTTTGCGCATGTGCGAGATCTCGATAAATGAAATACATTAATTTTTATAGATATTTTAAAGTAACATTTTATTTAAGATTTCATGTGCCAGGGAATAATTCTTGAGAACTTTAGATTTCGTCTGGAGAAATAAAAATTAAAAAAATAAAAACAATTATATTAAAACTATGTATCTGCTTGAGACTCGATCTGAGGACCTCAAAAGAATGAAATACCCCACCGCCCTATCTACCAGTCCACACCTCACACAGCATAGGAGGAGATGTAAGATTCCAAATACGGTTTGCAGCTTTTATTATTAATAATTGTGAAATTCGGGTGTAAAAGCACAATGCTAAGAATGGTAGATATGTTTGTGCATGTGCGAGATCTCGATAAATGAAATACATTAATTTTTATAGATATTTTAAAGTAAAATTTTATTCAAGATTTCATGTGCAAGGGAATAATTCTTGAGAACTTTAGATTTCGTCTGTAGAAATAAAAATTCAAAAATAAAAAAAAACAATTATATAAAAACTATGTATCTGCTTGAGATTCGATCTGAAGACCTCAAAAGAACGAAGCACCCTACCGTCCTATCCATCAGGCCACAGATTGCACAGCGTAGGAGGAGATGTAAGATTCCACAGCGTAGGAGGAGATGTAAGATTCCAAATACGGTTGGCAGTTTTTATTATTAATAATTGTGAAATTCGGGTGTAAAAGCACAATGCTAAGAATGGTAGATATGTTTGCGCATGTGCGAGATCTCGATAAATGAAATACATTAATTTTTATAGATATTTTAAAGTAAAATTTTATTCAAGATTTCATGTGCAAGGGAATAATTCTTGAGAACTTTAGATTTCATCTGGAGAAATAAAAATTCAAAAATAAAAAAAACAATTATATAAAAATTATGTATCTGCTTGAGATTCGATCTGAGGACCTCGAAAGAATGAAACATCCCACCGTCCTATCCAATAGGCCACACCTCGCACAGCATAGGAGGAGATGTAAGATTCCAAATACGGTTTGCAATTTTTATTATTAATAATTGTGAAATTCGGGTGTAAAAGCACAATGCTAAGAATGGTAGATATGTTTGCGCATGTGCGAGATCTCGATAAATGAAATACATTAATTTTTATAGATATTTTAAAGTAAAATTTTATTCAAGATTTCATGTGCAAGGGAATAATTCTTGAGAACTTTAGATTTCGTCTGGAGAAATAAAAATTTAAAAATAAAAAAACAATTATATAAAAACTATGTATCTGCTCTAGATTCGATCTCAGGCCCTCAAAAGAATTAAACACCCCACCGTCCTATCCACGAGGCCACACCTCGCACAGTATAGGAGGAGATGTAAGATTCCAAATACGGTTGGCAGTTTTTATTAATAAATTGAAATTCGGATGTAAAAGCACAATGCTAAGAATGGTAGATATGTTTGCGCATGTGCGAGATCTCGATAAATGAAATACATTAATTTTTATAGATATTTAAAGTAAAATTTTATTCAAGATTTCATGTGCAAGGGAATAATTCTTGAGAACTTTAGATTTCGTCTGAAGAAATAAAAATTTAAAAAAAATAACAATTATATTAAAACTATGTATCTGCTTGAGATTCGATCTGAGGACCTCAAAAGAATGAAACAACGCACCGTCCTATAAACCAGGCCACACCTCGCACAGCATAGGAGAAGATGTAAGATTCCAAATACGGTTGGCAGTTTTTATTATTAATAATTGTGAAATTCGGGTGAAAAAGCACAATGCTGAGAATGGTAGATATGTTTGCGCATGTGCGAGATCTCGATAAATGAAATACATTAATTTTTATAGATATTTTAAAGTAAAATTTTATTCAAGATTTCATGTGCAATGGAATAATTCTTGAGAACTTTAGATTTCGTCTGGAGAAATAAAAATTAAAAAAAAATTATATTAAAACTATGTATCTGCTTGAGATTCGATCAGAGGACCTCAAAAGAATGAAACACCGCGCCGTCCTATAAACCAGGCCACACCTCGCACAGCATAGGAGGAGATGTAAGATTCCAAATATGGTTGGCAGTTTTTATTATTAATAATTGTGAAATTCGAGTGTAAAAGTTCAATGCTAAGAATGGTAGTTATGTTTGCGCATGTGCGAGATCTCTATAAATGAAATACATTAATTTTTATAGATATTTTAAAGTAAAATTTTATTCAAGATTTCATGTGCAAGGGAATAATTCTTGAGAACTTTAGATTTCGTCTGGAGAAATAAAAATTAAAAAAACAATTATATTAAAACTATGTATCTGCTTGAGATTCAATCTGAGGACCTCAAAAGAATGAAACACCCCACCGTCCTACACACGAGGCCACACCTCGCACAGGATAAGAGGAGATGTAAGATTCCAAATACGGTTGGCAGTTTTTATTATCAAAAGAACGAAGCACCCCACCGTCCTATCCATCAGTCCACACATTGCACAGCATAGGAGGAGATGTAAGATTCCAAATACGGTTGGCAGTTTTTATTATTAATTATTGTGAAATTATAATGTGCGCGAGATCTCGATAAATGAAATACATTAATTTTTATAGATATTTTAAAGTAAAATTTTATTCAAGATTTCATGTGCAAGGGAATAATTCTTGAGAACTTTAGATTTCGTCTGCAGAAATAAAAATTCAAAAATAAAAAAAAAAAACAATTATATAAAAACTATGTATCTGCTTGAGATTCGATCTGAGGACCTCAAAAGAACGAAGCACCCCACCGTACTATCCATCAGTCCACACATTGCACAGCATAGGAGGAGATGTAAGATTCCAAATACGGTTGGCAGTTTTTATTATTAATTATTGTGAAATTCGGGTGTAAAAGCACAATGCTGAGAATTGTAGATATGTTTGCGCATGTGTGAGATCTCGATAAATGAAATACATTAATTTTTATAGATATTTTAAAGTAAAATTTTATTCAAGATTTCATGTGCAAGGGAATAATTCTTGAGAACTTTAGATTTCGTCTGCAGAAATAAAAATTCAAAAAAAAAAAAAAAAAAAAACAATTATATAAAAACTATGTATCTGCTTGAGATTCGATCTTAGGACCTCAAAAGATTGAAACACCCCACCGTCCTATCCACCAGGCCACACCTCGCACATCGTAGGAGGAGATGTAAGATTCCAAATACGGTTTGCAGTTTTTATTATTAATAATTGTGAAATTCGGGTGTAAACGCACAATGCTAAGAATGGTAGATATGTTTGCGCATGCGCGAGATCTCGATAAATGAAATACATTAATTTTTATAGATATTTTAAAGTAAAATTTTATTCAAGATTTCATGTGCAAGGGAATAATTCTTGAGAACTTTAGATTTCGTCTGGAGAAATAAAAATTCAAAAATAAAAAAAAAAAACAATTATATAAAAACTATGTATCTCCTTGAGATTCGATCTGAGGACCTCAAAAGAACGAAGCACCCCACCGTCCTATCCATCAGGCCACATATTGCACAGCATTGGAGGAGATGTAAGATTCCAAATACGGTTGGCAGTTTTTATTATTAATAATTGTGAAATTCGGGTGTAAAAGCACAATGCTAAGAATGTTAGATATGTTTGCGCATGTGCGAGATCTCGATAAATGAAATACATTAATTTTTATAGATATTTTAAAGTAAAATTTTATTCAAGATTTCATGTGCAAGGGAATAATTCTTGAGAACTTTAGATTTCGTCTGGAGAAATAAAAATTCAAAAATAAAAAAAAACATTTATATAAAAACTATGTATCTGCTTGAGATTCGATCTGAGGACCTCAAAGGAACGAAATACCCCACCGCCCTATTTACCAGGCCACACCTCACACAGCATAGGAGGAGATGTAAGATTCCAAATACGGTTTTCAGTTTTTATTATTAATAATTGTGAAATTCGGGTGTAAAATCACAATGCTAAGAATTGTAGTTATGTTTGCGCATGTGTGAGATCTCGATAAATGAAATACATTAATTTTTATAGATATTTTAAAGTAAAATTTTATTCAAGATTTCATGTGCAAGGGAATAATTCTTGAGAACTTTAGATTTCGTCTGGAAAAATAAAAATTAAAAAAAAATAACTATTATATTAAAACTATGTATCTGCTTGAGATTCGATCTGAGGACCTCAAAACAATAAAACACCCCACCGTCGTTTCCACCATGCCACACCTCTCACAGTGTAGGAGTAGATGTAAGATTCCAAATACGGTTGGCAGTTTTTATTATTAATAATTGTGAAATTCGGGTGTAAAAGCACAAAGCTAAGAATGGTAGATATGTTTGCACATGTGCGAGATCTCGATAAATGAAATACATTAATTTTTATAGATATTTTAAAGTAAAATTTTATTCAAGATTTCATGTGCAATGGAATAATTCTTGAGAACTTTAGATTTCGTCTGGAGAAATAAAAATTAAAAAAACATTATATTAAAACTATGTATCTGCTTGAGATTCGATCTGAGGACCTCAAAAGAATGAAACAACGCACCGTCCTATAAACCAGGCCACACCTCGCACAGCATAGGAGGAGATGTAAGATTCCAAATACGGTTGGCAGTTTTTATTATTAATAATTGTGAAATTCGGGTGTAAAAGCACAATGCTGAGAATGGTAGATATGTTTGCGCATGTGCGAGATCTCGATAAATGAAATACATTAATTTTTATAGATATTTTAAAGTAAAATTTTATTCAAGATTTCATGTGCAATGGAATAATTCTTGAGAACTTTAGATTTCGTCTGGAGAAATAAAAATTAAAAAAACATTATATTAAAACTATGTATCTGCTTGAGATTCGATCTGAGGACCTCAAAAGAATGAAACACCGCGCCGTCCTATAAACCAGGCCACACCTCGCACACCATAGGAGGAGATGTAAGATTCCAAATATGGTTGGCAGTTTTTATTATTAATAATTGTGAAATTCGAGTGTAAAAGCACAATGCTAAGAATGGTAGTTATGTTTGCGCATGTGCGAGATCTCGATAAATGAAATACATTAATTTTTATAGATATTTAAAGTAAAATTTTATTCAAGATTTCATGTGCAAGGGAATAATTCTTGAGAACTTTAGATTTCGTCTGGAGAAATAAAAATTAAAAAAAAATAACTATTATATTAAAACTATGTATCTGCTTGAGATTCGATCTGAGGACCTCAAAACAATAAAACACCCCACCGTCGTTTCCACCATGCCACACCTCTCACAGCGTAGGAGTAGATGTAAGATTCCAAATACGGTTGGCAGTTTTTATTATTAATAATTGTGAAATTCGGGTGTAAAAGCACAAAGCTAAGAATGGTAGATATGTTTGCGCATGTGCGAGATCTCGATAAATGAAATACATTAATTTTTATAGATATTTTAAAGTAAAATTTTATTCAAGATTTCATGTGCAATGGAATAATTCTTGAGAACTTTAGATTTCGTCTGGAGAAATAAAAATTAAAAAAACATTATATTAAAACTATGTATCTGCTTGAGATTCGATCTGAGGACCTCAAAAGAATGAAACAACGCACCGTCCTATAAACCAGGCCACACCTCGCACAGCATAGGAGGAGATGTAAGATTCCAAATACGGTTGGCAGTTTTTATTATTAATAATTGTGAAATTCGGGTGTAAAAGCACAATGCTGAGAATGGTAGATATGTTTGCGCATGTGCGAGATCTCGATAAATGAAATACATTAATTTTTATAGATATTTTAAAGTAAAATTTTATTCAAGATTTCATGTGCAATGGAATAATTCTTGAGAACTTTAGATTTCGTCTGGAGAAATAAAAATTAAAAAAACATTATATTAAAACTATGTATCTGCTTGAGATTCGATCTGAGGACCTCAAAAGAATGAAACACCGCGCCGTCCTATAAACCAGGCCACACCTCGCACACCATAGGAGGAGATGTAAGATTCCAAATATGGTTGGCAGTTTTTATTATTAATAATTGTGAAATTCGAGTGTAAAAGCACAATGCTAAGAATGGTAGTTATGTTTGCGCATGTGCGAGATCTCGATAAATGAAATACATTAATTTTTATAGATATTTTAAAGTAAAATTTTATTCAAGATTTCATGTGCAAGGGAATAATTCTTGAGAACTTTAGATTTCGTCTGGAGAAATAAAAATTAAAAAAACAATTATATTAAAACTATGCATCTGCTTGAGATTAAATCTGAGGACCTCAAAAGAATGAAACACCCCACCGTCCTACACACGAGGCCACACCTCGCACAGGATAAGAGGAGATGTAAGATTCCAAATAAGGTTGGCAGTTTTTATTATTAATAATTGTGAAATTCGGGTGTAAAAGCACAATGCTGAGAATTGTAGATATGTTTGCGCATGTGCGAGATCTCGATAAATGAAATACATTAATTTTTATAGATATTTTAAAGTAAAATTTTATTCAAGATTTCATGTGCAAGGGAATAATTCTTGAGAACTTTAGATTTCGTCTGCAGAAATAAAAATTTAAAAAAAAAAAAAACAATTATATAAAAACTATGTATCTGCTTGAGATTCGATCTGAGGACCTCAAAAGAACGAAGCACCCCACCGTCCTATCCATCAGGCCACATATTGCACAGCATTGGTAAAGATGTAAGATTCCAAATACGGTTGGCAGTTTTTATTATTAATAATTGTGAAATTCGGGTGTAAAAGCACAATGCTAAGAATGGTAGATATGTTTGCGCATGCGCGAGATCTCGATAAATGAAATACATTAATTTTTATAGATATTTTAAAGTAAAATTTTATTCAAGATTTCATGTGCAAAGGAATAATTCTTGAGAACTTTAGATTTCATCTGGAGAAATAAAAATTCAAAAATAAAAAAAACAATTATATAAAAACTATGCATCTGCTTGAGATTCGATCTGATGACCTCAAAAGAACGAAGCACCCCACCGTCCTATCCATCAGGCCACACATTGCACAGTATAGGAGGAGATGTAAGATTCCAAATACGGTTGGCAGTTTTTATTATTAATAATTGTGAAATTCGGGTGTAAAAGCACAATGCTAAGAATGTTAGATATGTTTGCGCATGTGCGAGATCTCGATAAATGAAATACATTAATTTTTATAGATATTTTAAAGTAAAATTTTATTCAAGATTTCATGTGCAAGGGAATAATTCTTGAGAACTTTAGATTTCGTCTGGAGAAATAAAAATTCAAAAATAAAAAAAAACAATTATATAAAAACTATGTATCTGCTTGAGATTCGATCTGAGGACCTCAAAGGAACGAAATACCCCACCGCCCTATTTACCAGGCCACACCTCACACAGCATAGGATGAGATGTAAGATTCCAAATACGGTTGGCATTTTTTATTATTAATAATTGTGAAATTCGGGTGTAAAAGCACAAAGCTGAGAATGGTAGATATGTTTGCGCATGTGCGAGATCTCGATAAATGAAATACATTAATTTTTATAGATATTTTAAAGTAAAATTTTATTCAAGATTTCATGTGCAAGGGAAAAATTCTTGAGTACTTTAGATTTCGTCTGGAGAAATAAAAATTTAAAAATAAAAAAAACAATTATATAAAAACTATGTATCTGCTTGAGATTCGATCTGAGGACATCAAAAGAATTAAGCACCCCACCGTCCTATCCACGAGGCCACACCTCGCACATCATAGGAGGAGATGTGAAATTCCAAATACAATTGGCAGTTTTCATTATTAATAATTGTGAAATTCGGGTATAAAAGCACAATGCTAAGAATGATAGATATGTTTGCGCATGTGCGAGATCTCGATAAATGAAATACCATTATTTTTATAGATATTTTAAGGTAAAATTTTATTCAATGTTGCATGTGCAGGGGAATAATTCTTGAGAACTTAAGATTTCGGCCGGTGAAATAAAAATTTAAAAATAAATAAAAACAAAACAAAATGTATATAAAATTAATGTATCAGCTCGAGGTGTGAACTGAGTTCTTCAAAATAGTTAAACGACCAACCGTTTCATCCACCAGGCCGCACCTCACAAGGTGCTTTTATATGTTGATTCTATGAACTTTTGTGATATTTGCAATGACGTAATTGGGCATTATTTTATACTTGATAATTTTTCAGCCTCGATTTTTAATTCTTTTTGCTTTTATTTTTTAAATTTTCAACTGCCAGTTTTAAAAATTTGTATATTTCTTCGCTTTCCAGATAGTTAGATATAAAATAATAATTATGATGTGTTGAAATGTATTTGATATTTATTTATCAATTTTTTTACTGTTTATATTGATATTTTCATATTCATATCTGGTTTATCTTCGTATAGCATTAAAATGAGTATTCCCAAAGGATTTGAATGAATTGATAGTGATATAATTATAAATCTAAGGTAATTCTAAAGTCAATTTATGATAATATCGAACGCTTTCTTTTTTTCTTTTGTTTCTTTTTTAATTTTTTTCATGTTTATTCAATACTACATATAAATAAATGAATATGTAGTATTGAATTGAAGTATTGAATTCTATTTGAATATGTAGTATTGAATTCTATTTAACACAAATAGAATTTGATGATTCTTTCATGAATATGTAGTATTTAGTGAATGATTTCAATGGATAACTCATATAATTACGAATATACACAAAGTGTAAAAGAAGTGAAAATTGATTTTTTTTAAAATTTGTAATTGAATAACAGCTATATTGAGTTTGCTGTTATTGTTGTGTTACATATGTGCGATGAGGAGGCTATATTATTTTCTATGAAGAATAAATATTATGTAAAATAAAGGTAAGCTCTTTCCTGAAAGTATATATATATATATATATATATATATATATATATATATATATATATATATATATATATATATATATATATATATATATATATATATATATATATATATATATATATATATGTAGACGTATGGATACAAATTTCATATTTTTAAGAAGCACGGTTTTCTAAATCGAATAATATTTTTTTTATATATTTAAATTTTAAGGATTGTGAGCAATAATAAGTGACAGGGAAGTTTTTGGTTGGTTGTACTGTTCTTTATAATATCAAATTATTCTTGGAGAGGATTTTTTGTTGATAAAATTTTGAATTTTCTTAAGTTTTGTATTTTAATGTTTCAACACTGAAGCAGATTTAGGTCATGAAAAAAGATGGATGATATAGATGTGATTAAATTTTGCTTCTTTTTCTTTTTTTTAAATAAAACAAAACCAAATTTTAATTTACACAGATCAGTTATAGTAAATCAACATCTTGATTCAATAATTGAAAACATTGGGAAAATAAGACTAAAATATTATTTTGGAATTTAATACCATAATATAACTTTTGTAAGGTTAAATATTTTAAATTAACAAATATTTAAATTTCTTGCTTTTATATTTGAAATATGATTTCATAAAGTACAGTCCTGCGTTCTCTTTTATCGGAGGCCGTCAAACTTCTCTGCATGGCCGCCCTCTCTACAGAAAAAAAAACTACCCATTTGTCATAAAAATTAATCATATCAAAAATGAAAATGTTGTTGCATATCATTCATAACTATTTTATTTGTTCTGCATGTTTATTAAAATTAATAAGTAAAAATAAAAACAATTATCAAATGTAATAAAAAAAGTGTTAGTTAAAAAAATACCACTAAACATATTAGAATTAAAAATGATATTGAGATCACTGAGGCTGGTGTAATTTCAACAGTATGTAAATGTAATAATAATAAAATTTGTAATTTTGTTAACATCAGTCGCGAATTTCCACTTTCAGTAATGTACAATGTTTTTATTCTTAAACAGTAAACAACCTTTTGAAACAACCTCAGCTGAATGAGATGGAAGAAAATCAATAAAATATTTTCTTATTTTCTTGCCCACAATCTACAGTAGATAGTTGGTAACGAGTTTTAAAGATAAACTCTTGATATCAAATTTTATTTTTATTCTTCATCATTTGTGAATTCTACGAATTGCTCTACTAAATTTGATGATTCTTCTGCATCTCTATTTATGAAAGGATTTAATACCCAATTCAATTAATTCATGCAACCGCAGACATGTTGTTGGTTCTGACATGTTGTTATATTAATTTCCTAAGAAGACAGATACTTCCTATTGATTGTTTTATTGCACACCTCCCTTCTCTATTAAACACTGAAATATTCCAGTGCTCGCTGGCAACCTATGCACTTTATATTTGAATTTTTGAATTTTTGAATTTTTTAGATAAAATAATAATCGTATCAGGGATTAAGTGTATAGAGTCATTAAGATTGCATTACATAGTCTCAAATAGCAGTTTCAATTTCAGTACATAGTTTCAAATAGCAGTTTCAATTGCAGTACATAGTTTCAAATAGAAGTTTCAATTGCAATATATAATTTCAATTGCAGTACATAGTTTCAAATAGCAGTTTCAATTGCAATATATAGTTTCATAACAGATTTTAATTTCAAATGGAATATTGTATATTAAAACAAAACTGCAGAGAAGAAATTTTTATATTTACCCTATGAAAACGAATTTTAATAGTAAAATGTGATATCATGCATGAATTGTGGGTTAAAATTGAAAACTAATGATTACTATATTTATTTTGAAATGTGTTTTTGAATAATCTGTGAGTTTCTGATGAATAAAAGATATTAGTTTTCCAGCATAGGAAATACTCATCCATTTAATTATAATATTTACATGCATATTTTTATAGTATGCATATTTATTTTCCATATCTAATGAAAATAACAACCATTAAATGTTCTTGATATAAAGACTTTTAAATATCAAAATGTATATCGACAATTCTAGCCATAAAGTTTTTATTTAAAATATTTAACATTCTTTAATATGGTATCCCAAAAGACATTTCATTTCAAATCAAAGAGAAAACATTGTCAAACAGAAATTATGAAAAGTTGATTCAAAGCTCAATATATATATTTTTTTAATTTTAGGCAGCAATATAAAATGTATCATGTACAAAGACACAAAACAAAAATGAACAAAACATGATGTTATGTTTTACCAAGTTGCCATGAATGATATTAGGAAATAATATTTAACACAGATACAACAAATAAAGGAAGATCATACTAAATTCTATTTACTCGTTAGAAGAACACAATTACAAGTCACTCAATGGAAAAAGCAACGATCAATAGCCAACAGCCAGATTTTTGAATTTTATGACAGATATATAAATTTTTGAAATGTGATAAAAATTCAGTTTTGATTGAAAATTTCACTTTGCTATACTTGATTAATGTATTTTAACATAATTAAAGTAAGCATAAGCATCAGAAATAATGACTCAAATATTGGTTTTAGGTGATAAATGCATTTATCAGCCGCATAAATAGAGATAAATCAACAACATCATTCAACTTTTCATATTTTTTTTATTTAAATGCTAAATATTTCTTTATTTATGTAATAATATCTAACATCTCAATAAGAGAGGTTTGAAATATATGCATCATAGAATCAGAAAAGTGCTTTCCTTCGTTGAATCATTAAAGTACTAAATCTTCCAGACATTTCATATTAGATAAAATTATTTATTTTTGTTTGTAAACTTTCTATGTGAATGAATTTGTTATGTATAAAAAAGTTCAAATTTGTTTTGAAAATTCACTTATAATTTTCAAAATTCTTCCTTCTGAGGTGCAGATATGATCCACAAATTCGGCATCCACGTACTCATAGCTGGTGTCGAAGTTTCCCCAGTACTAGATTACGGGGTTGGAGTTGAAGTGTACCCTTCTGATGATGACATAGCTGCGATCGAAACTGGTGTAAGAGTAACCCCTAGGCTTGAGATTGCAGTTGGTATTGATCCATTTGAAGTTGACATTCCTGTGCTGTTTGCTGGTGTTGCAGAATCACCAGCGCCAGACGTCTCAGATGAAGGTTCTGAATTCATGAATAAAACTGTTCTTAATTTCATGCAATTTATGAATAATGGTCAATAACTATTAAAGCTTATAATATGTCGAAACTCATAAATAACAACAATATGGTCAAATTATAAAATATTTGATAATGATAAAATATTAGATATTTGAAATGATAAAATATCTTAAAATTTTTGGGATGATAAAAAAAGTAACACGAGATTTAACTGCCTACAATATAATCCTAATTTTCATAAAATAGAACATCGATTTCTAGTGTTAAGAAGAAAATTATTTTCAAATACTCAATTATATCTCAGAGTTATTACAAGTAGAAGGACACTTATAACTATTTAATTAATCCCAATTCTGCATCAATTCCGCAATGACTTTTCCACTCTGTCAGCCTGAGTTTCCATTGACCTATATTATTAAGAAATAATATCACAATTATTTCTTAATAATATTAATATATAATTATTCATATCATTAAGAAATAACATTATAAATATTGATTCTTCGTTCATCAAATGTAACTGAAAGCGACTGTATTTTAAAACATTATTTAACTATTGAATATTTATGATGCTCTCAAGATAACATTATAGTGGACTCTGTAATGTATTGTTATCACGTAACACTGGGAACCATGCAATAATAACACTTAAAAGCCATATGAATATCACGAGACATTATAAATGAGAAATATATACAAGGTTTAAGTTTACATGCATGTTATTTCGTGTGATATGCAGTTTCATGTTTTTAAATTTAACATCCGTTTCCTCATTCAAATCTTTCACGCAATAGGTTGGCAACTGAGAAACGATCATAGTAACGTGGAAATTTCCTATGAAACGTCAGAAAACTGAATACTAGCAAAATTAAAAATCAGAACTGCGAAACAAGACCTTCTAGACCGTGTGACTTTGGCGTATCAATCCGGCACAATGTATTCAAAATTAAATATGATAGTGTCAGAGGAATAATGGATGGCACAGCAGCATGAGAAAAGGCATTGTCTTGCAGATTTGCCAAATTGTTTATCCAAACACATAAATTCCTATACTTTATACTGCAGTAAATGGGTGTAAAACTGCACAATTGTAACAAAATATATGAAATAAAGCTAATTAGTTTGAAGCTGAACATCTGCAACAAGACAGATGAGATATGGGTAATCAATGTAAAAGTAAGCAATCAACAGGATATATAACTATATGTATGATAATTAGAAAAATTTTGTTAAATTTTGTTAATTCTGTTAAACGTTTTTGTTAAACATCCCTATCAAAAACGTGCTAAGAATGGTAGATATGTTTGCGCATGTGCGAGATCTCGATAAATGAAATACATTAATTTTTATAGATATTTTAAAGTAAAATTTTATTCAAGATTTCATGTGCAAGGGAATAATTCTTGAGAACTTTAAATTTCGTCTGGAAAAATAAAAATTAAAAAAAAAACAATTATATAAAAACTATGTATCTGCTTGAGATTCGATCTGAGGACCTCAAAAGAATGAAATACCCCACCGCCCTATCTACCAGTCCACACCTCACACAGCATAGGAGGAGATGTAAGATTCCAAATACGGTTTTCAGTTTTTATTATTAATAATTGTGAAATTCGGGTGTAAAATCACAATGCTAAGAATTGTAGTTATGTTTGCGCATGTGTGAGATCTCGATAAATGAAATACATTAATTTTTATAGATATTTTAAAGTAAAATTTTATTCAAGATTTCATGTGCAAGGGAATAATTCTTGAGAACTTTAGATTTCGTCTGGAAAAATAAAAATTAAAAAAAAAACAATTATATATAAACTATGTATCTGCTTGAGATTCGATCTGAGGACCTCAAAAGAATGAAATACCCCACCGCCCTATCTACCAGTCCACACCTCACACAGTATAGGAGTAGATGTATGATTCCAAATACGGTTGGCAGTTTTTATTATTAATAATTGTGAAATTCGGGTGTAAAAGCACAAAGCTAAGAATGGTAGATATGTTTGCGCATGTGCGAGATCTCGATAAATGAAATACATTAATTTTTATAGATATTTTAAAGTAAAATTTTATTCAAGATTTCATGTGCAAGGGAATAATTCTTGAGAACTTTAAATTTCGTCTGGAAAAATAAAAATTAAAAAAAAAACAATTATATAAAAACTATGTATCTGCTTGAGATTCGATCTGAGGACCTCAAAAGAATGAAATACCCCACCGCCCTATCTACCAGTCCACACCTCACACAGCATAGGAGGAGATGTAAGATTCCAAATACGGTTTTCAGTTTTTATTATTAATAATTGTGAAATTCGGGTGTAAAATCACAATGCTAAGAATTGTAGTTATGTTTGCGCATGTGTGAGATCTCGATAAATGAAATACATTAATTTTTATAGATATTTTAAAGTAAAATTTTATTCAAGATTTCATGTGCAAGGGAATAATTCTTGAGAACTTTAGATTTCGTCTGGAAAAATAAAAATTAAAAAAAAAACAATTATATATAAACTATGTATCTGCTTGAGATTCGATCTGAGGACCTCAAAAGAATGAAATACCCCACCGCCCTATCTACCAGTCCACACCTCACACAGTATAGGAGTAGATGTATGATTCCAAATACGGTTGGCAGTTTTTATTATTAATAATTGTGAAATTCGGGTGTAAAAGCACAAAGCTAAGAATGGTAGATATGTTTGCGCATGTGCGAGATCTCGATAAATGAAATACATTAATTTTTATAGATATTTTAAAGTAAAATTTTATTCAAGATTTCATGTGCAAGGGAATAATTCTTGAGAACTTTAGATTTCGTCTGGAAAAATAAAAATTAAAAAAAAAAAAACAATTATATATAAACTATGTATCTGCTTGAGATTCGATCTGAGGACCTCAAAAGAATGAAATACCCTACCGCCCTATCTACCAGTCCACACCTCACACAGCATAGGAGGAGATGTAAGATTCCAAATACGGTTTTCAGTTTTTATTATTAATAATTGTGAAATTCGGGTGTAAAATCACAATGCTAAGAATTGTAGTTATGTTTGCGCATGTGTGAGATCTCGATAAATGAAATACATTAATTTTTATAGATATTTTAAAGTAAAATTTTATTCAAGATTTCATGTGCAAGGGAATAATTCTTGAGAACTTTAGATTTCGTCTGGAAAAATAAAAATTAAAAAAAAAAACAATTATATATAAACTATGTATCTGCTTGAGATTCGATCTGAGGACCTCAAAAGAATGAAATACCCCACCGCCCTATCTACCAGTCCACACCTCACACAGTATAGGAGTAGATGTATGATTCCAAATACGGTTGGCAGTTTTTATTATTAATAATTGTGAAATTCGGGTGTAAAAGCACAAAGCTAAGAATGGTAGATATGTTTGCGCATGTGCGAGATCTCGATAAATGAAATACATTAATTTTTATAGATATTTTAAAGTAAAATTTTATTCAAGATTTCATGTGCAATGGAATAATTCTTGAGAACTTTAGATTTCGTCTGGAGAAATAAAAATTAAAAAAAAAAACAATTATATTAAAACTATGTATCTGCTTGAGATTCGATCTGAGGACCTCAAAAGAACGAAGCACCCTACCGTCCTATCCATCAGGCCACAGATAGCACAGCATAAGAGGAGATGTAAGATTCCAAATACGGTTGGCAGTTTTTATTATTAATAATTGTGAATTTCGGGTGTAAAAGCACAATGCTAAGAATGGTAGTTATGTTTGCGCATGTGCGAGATCTCGATAAATGAAATACATTAATTTTTATAGATATTTTAAAGTAAAATTTTATTCAAGATTTCATGTGCAAGGGAATAATTCTTGAGAACTTTAGATTTCGTCTGGAGAAATAAAAATTCAAAAATAAAAAAAAAACAATTATATAAAAACTATGTATCTGCTTGAGATTCGATCTGAGGACCTCAAAAGAACGAAGCACCCCACCGTCCTATCCATCAGGCCACACATTGCACAGCATAGGAGGAGATGTAAGATTCCAAATACGGTTGGCAGTTTTTATTATTAATTATTGTGAAATTTGGGTGTAAAAGCACAATGCTAAGAATGGTAGATATGTTTGTGCATGTGCGAGATCTCGATAAATGAAATACATTAATTTTTATAGATATTTTAAAGTAAAATTTTATTCAAGATTTCATGTGCAAGGGAATAATTCTTGAGAACTTTAGATTTCGTCTGGAGAAATAAAAATTCAAAAATAAAAAAAAAACAATTATATAAAAACTATGTATCTGCTTGAGATTCGATCTGAGGACCTCAAAAGAACGAAGCACCCCACCGTCCTATCCATCAGGCCACATATTGCACAGCATTGGAGGAGATGTAAGATTCCAAATACGGTTGGCAGTTTTTATTATTAATAATTGTGAAATTCGGGTGTAAAAGCACAATGCTAAGAATGGTAGATATGTTTGCGCATGCGCGAGATCTCGATAAATGAAATACATTAATTTTTATAGATATTTTAAAGTAAAATTTTATTCAAGATTTCATGTGCAAGGGAATAATTCTTGAGAACTTTAGATTTCATCTGGAGAAATAAAAATTCAAAAATAAAAAAAAACCATTATATAAAAACTATGCATCTGCTTGAGATTCGATCTGATGACCTCAAAAGAATGAAGCACCCCACCGTCCTATCCATCAGGCCACATATTGCACAGCATTGGAGGAGATGTAAGATTCCAAATACGGTTGGCAGTTTTTATTAATAATTGTGAAATTCGGGTGTAGAAGCACAATGCTAAGAATGTTAGATATGTTTGCGCATGTGCGAGATCTCGATAAATGAAATACATTAATTTTTATAGATATTTTAAAGTAAAATTTTATTCAAGATTTCATGTGCAAGGGAATAATTCTTGAGAACTTTAGATTTCGTCTGGAGAAATAAAAATTCAAAAATAAAAAAAAAACAATTATATAAAAACTATGTATCTGCTTGAGATTCGATCTGAGGACCTCAAAAGAACGAAGCACCCCACCGTCCTATCCATCAGGCCACATATTGCACAGCATTGGAGGAGATGTAAGATTCCAAATACGGTTGGCAGTTTTTATTATTAATAATTGTGAAATTCGGGTGTAAAAGCACAATGCTAAGAATGGTAGATATGTTTGCGCATGCGCGAGATCTCGATAAATGAAATACATTAATTTTTATAGATATTTTAAAGTAAAATTTTATTCAAGATTTCATGTGCAAGGGAATAATTCTTGAGAACTTTAGATTTCATCTGGAGAAATAAAAATTCAAAAATAAAAAAAAACCATTATATAAAAACTATGCATCTGCTTGAGATTCGATCTGATGACCTCAAAAGAATGAAGCACCCCACCGTCCTATCCATCAGGCCACATATTGCACAGCATTGGAGGAGATGTAAGATTCCAAATACGGTTGGCAGTTTTTATTAATAATTGTGAAATTCGGGTGTAGAAGCACAATGCTAAGAATGTTAGATATGTTTGCGCATGTGCGAGATCTCGATAAATGAAATACATTAATTTTTATAGATATTTTAAAGTAAAATTTTATTCAAGATTTCATGTGCAAGGGAATAATTCTTGAGAACTTTAGATTTCATCTGGAGAAATAAAAATTCAAAAATAAAAAAAAACCATTATATAAAAACTATGCATCTGCTTGAGATTCGATCTGATGACCTCAAAAGAATGAAGCACCCCACCGTCCTATCCATCAGGCCACATATTGCACAGCATTGGAGGAGATGTAAGATTCCAAATACGGTTGGCAGTTTTTATTAATAATTGTGAAATTCGGGTGTAGAAGCACAATGCTAAGAATGTTAGATATGTTTGCGCATGTGCGAGATCTCGATAAATGAAATACATTAATTTTTATAGATATTTTAAAGTAAAATTTTATTCAAGATTTCATGTGCAAGGGAATAATTCTTGAGAACTTTAGATTTCGTCTGGAGAAATAAAAATTCAAAAATAAAAAAAAACCATTATATAAAAACTATGCATCTGCTTGAGATTCGATCTGAGGACCTCAAAAGAATGAAGCACCCCACCGTCCTATCCATCAGGCCACATATTGCACAGCATTGGAGGAGATGTAAGATTCCAAATACGGTTGGCAGTTTTTATTATTAATAATTGTGAAATTCGGGTGTAAAAGCACAATGCTAAGAATGTTAGATATGTTTGCGCATGCGCGAGATCTCGATAAATGAAATACATTAATTTTTATAGATATTTTAAAGTAAAATTTTATTCAAGATTTCATGTGCAAGGGAATAATTCTTGAGAACTTTAGATTTCATCTGGAGAAATAAAAATTCAAAAATAAAAAAAAACCATTATATAAAAACTATGCATCTGCTTGAGATTCGATCTGATGACCTCAAAAGAATGAAGCACCCCACCGTCCTATCCATCAGGCCACATATTGCACAGCATTGGAGGAGATGTAAGATTCCAAATACGGTTGGCAGTTTTTATTAATAATTGTGAAATTCGGGTGTAGAAGCACAATGCTAAGAATGTTAGATATGTTTGCGCATGTGCGAGATCTCGATAAATGAAATACATTAATTTTTATAGATATTTTAAAGTAAAATTTTATTCAAGATTTCATGTGCAAGGGAATAATTCTTGAGAACTTTAGATTTCGTCTGGAGAAATAAAAATTCAAAAATAAAAAAAAACAATTATATAAAAACTATGTATCTGCTTGAGATTCGATCTGAGGACCTCAAAGGAACGAAATACCCCACCGCCCTATTTACCAGGCCACACCTCACACAGCATAGGATGAGATGTAAGATTCCAAATACGGTTGGCAGTTTTTATTATTAATAATTGTGAAATTCGGGTGTAAAAGCACAATGCTGAGAATGGTAGATATGTTTGCGCATGTGCGAGATCTCGATAAATGAAATACATTAATTTTTATAGATATTTTAAAGTAAAATTTTATTCAAGATTTCATGTGCAAGGGAAAAATTCTTGAGAACTTTAGATTTCGTCTGGAGAAATAAAAATTTAAAAATAAAAAAAACAATTATATAAAAACTATGTATCTGCTTGAGATTCGATCTGATGACCTCAAAAGAACGAAGCACCCCACCGTCCTATCCATCAGGCCACATATTGCACAGCATTGGAGGAGATGTAAGATTCCAAATACGGTTGGCAGTTTTTATTATTAATAATTGTGAAATTTGGGTGTAAAAGCACAATGCTAAGAATGGTAGATATGTTTGTGCATGTGCGAGATCTCGATAAATGAAATACATTAATTTTTATAGATATTTTAAAGTAAAATTTTATTCAAGATTTCATGTGCAAGGGAATAATTCTTGAGAACTTTAGATTTCGTCTGGAGAAATAAAAATTCAAAAATAAAAAAAAAACAATTATATAAAAACTATGTATCTGCTTGAGATTCGATCTGAGGACCTCAAAAGAACGAAGCACCCCACCGTCCAATCCATCAGGCCACACATTGCACAGCATAGGAGGAGATGTAAGATTGCAAATACGGTTGGCAGTTTTTATTATTAATTTTTGTGAAATTTGGGTGTAAAAGCACAATGCTAAGAATGGTAGATATGTTTGTGCATGTGCGAGATCTCGATAAATGAAATACATTAATTTTTATAGATATTTTAAAGTAAAATTTTATTCAAGATTTCATGTGCAAGGGAATAATTCTTGAGAACTTTAGATTTCGTCTGGAGAAATAAAAATTTAAAAATAAAAAAAACAATTATATAAAAACTATGTATCTGCTTGAGATTCGATCTGAGGACATCAAAAGAATTAAGCACCCCACCGTCCTATCCACCAGGCCACACCTCGCACATCATAGGAGAAGATGTAAAATTCCAAATACGTTTGGCAGTTTTTATTATTAATAATTATGAAATTCGGGTGAAAAAGCACAATGCTAAGAATGGTAGATATGTTTGCGCATGTGCGAGATCTCGATAAATGAAATACATTAATTTTTATAGATATTTTAAAGTAAAATTTTATTCAAGATTTCATGTGCCAGGGAATAATTCTTGAGAACTTTAGGTTTCGTCTGGAGAAATAAAAATAAAAAAATAAAAATTATATTAAAACTATGTATCTGCTTGAGATTCGATCTGAAGACCTCAAAAGAAAGAAACACCCCACCGTCCTACACACCAGGCCACACCTCGCACAGCATAGGCGGAGATGTAAGATTCCAAATGCGGTTGGCAGTTTTTATTATTAAGAATTGTGAAATTCTGGTGTAAAAGCACAAAGCTGAGAATGGTAGATATGTTTGCGCATGTGCGAGATCTCGATAAATGAAATACATTAATTTTTATAGATATTTTAAAGTAAAATTTTATTCAAGATTTCATGTGCCAGGGAATAATTCTTGTGAACTTTAAATTTCGTCCCGAGAAATAAAAATTTAAAAATAAATAAATAAATAAAAAATTATTCAAAAACTATGTATATACTCGAGATTCAAACTGAGGACCTCAAAAGAGTGAAACGACTGGCCGTTCTATCCACCAGGCCACACCTAGCACAGTATAGAGTGAGATGTAAGATTCAAAATACAATTGGCAGTTTTCATTATTAATAATTGTGAAATTCGGGTATAAAAGCACAATGCTAAGAATGATAGATATGTTTGCGCATGTGCGAGATCTCGATAAATGAAATACCATTATTTTTATAGATATTTTAAGGTAAAATTTTATTCAATGTTGCATGTGCAGGGGAATAATTCTTGAGAACTTAAGATTTCGGCCGGTGAAATAAAAATTTAAAAATAAATAAAAACAAAACAAAATGTATATAAAATTAATGTATCAGCTCGAGGTGTGAACTGAGTTCTTCAAAATAGTTAAACGACCAACCGTTTCATCCACCAGGCCGCACCTCACAAGGTGCTTTTATATGTTGATTCTATGAACTTTTGTGATATTTGCAATGACGTAATTGGGCATTATTTTATACTTGATAATTTTTCAGCCTCGATTTTTAATTCTTTTTGCTTTTATTTTTTAAATTTTCAACTGCCAGTTTTAAAAATTTGTATATTTCTTCGCTTTCCAGATAGTTAGATATAAAATAATAATTATGATGTGTTGAAATGTATTTGATTTTTATTTATCAATTTTTTTTACTGTTTATATTGATATTTTCATATTCATATCTGGTTTATCTTCGTATAGCATTAAAATGAGTATTCCCAAAGGATTTGAATGAATTGATAGTGATATAATTATAAATCTAAGGTAATTCTAAAGTCAATTTATGATAATATCGAACGCTTTCTTTTTTTCTTTTGTTTCTTTTTTAATTTTTTTCATGTTTATTCAATACTACATATAAATAAATGAATATGTAGTATTGAATTGAAGTATTGAATTCTATTTGAATATGTAGTATTGAATTCTATTTAACACAAATAGAATTTGATGATTCTTTCATGAATATGTAGTATTTAGTGAATGATTTCAATGGATAACTCATATAATTACGAATATACACAAAGTGTAAAAGAAGTGAAAATTGATTTTTTTTAAAATTTGTAATTGAATAACAGCTATATTGAGTTTGCTGTTATTGTTGTGTTACATATGTGCGATGAGGAGGCTATATTATTTTCTATGAAGAATAAATATTATGTAAAATAAAGGTAAGCTCTTTCCTGAAAGTATATATATATATATATATATATATATATATATATATATATATATATATATATATATGTAGACGTATGGATACAAATTTCATATTTTTAAGAAGCACGTTTTTCTAAATCGAATAATATTTTTTTTATATATTTAAATTTTAAGGATTGTGAGCAATAATAAGTGACAGGGAAGTTTTTGGTTGGTTGTACTGTTCTTTATAATATCAAATTATTCTTGGAGAGGATTTTTTGTTGATAAAATTTTGAATTTTCTTAAGTTTTGTATTTTAATGTTTCAACACTGAAGCAGATTTAGGTCATGAAAAAAGATGGATGATATAGATGTGATTAAATTTTGCTTCTTTTTCTTTTTTTTAAATAAAACAAAACCAAATTTTAATTTACACTGATCAGTTATAGTAAATCAACATCTTGATTCAATAATTGAAAACATTGGGAAAATAAGACTAAAATATTATTTTGGAATTTAATACCATAATATAACTTTTGTGAGCTTAAATATTTTAAATTAACAAATATTTAAATTTCTTGCTTTTAAATTTGAAATATGATTTCATAAAGTACAGTCCTGCGTTCTCTTTTATCGGAGGCCCTCAAACTTCTCTGCATGGCCGCCCTCTCTACAGAAAAAAAAACTACCCATTTGTCATAAAAATTAATCATATCAAAAATGAAAATGTTTTTGCATATCATTCATAACTATTTTATTTGTTCTGCATGTTTATTAAAAATCAATAAGTAAAAATAAAAACAATTATCAAATGTAATAAAAAAAGTGTTAGTTAAAAAAATACCACTAAACATATTAGAATTAAAAATGATACTGAGATCACTGAGGCTGGTGTAATTTCAACAGTATGTAAATGTAATAATAATAAAATTTGTAATTTTGTTAACATCAGTCGCGAATTTCCACTTTCAGTAATGTACAATGTTTTTATTCTTAAACAGTAAACAACCTTTTGAAACAACCTCAGCTGAATGAGATGGAAGAAAATCAATAAAATATTTTCTTATTTTCTTGCCCACAATCTACAGTAGATAGTTGGTAACGAGTTTTAAAGATAAACTCTTGATATCAAATTTTATTTTTATTCTTCATCATTTGTGAATTCTACGAATTGCTCTACTAAATTTGATGATTCTTCTGCATCTCTATTTATGAAGGGATTTAATACCCAATTCAATTAATTCATGCAACCGCAGACATGTTGTTGGTTCTGACATGTTGTTATATTAATTTCCTAAGAAGACAGATACTTCCTATTGATTGTTTTATTGCACACCTCCCTTCTCTATTAAACACTGAAATATTCCAGTGCTCGCTGGCAACCT
The DNA here is from genome assembly GCF_947563725.1 of Argiope bruennichi. Taxonomy (NCBI): domain Eukaryota; kingdom Metazoa; phylum Arthropoda; class Arachnida; order Araneae; family Araneidae; genus Argiope; species Argiope bruennichi. The sequence continues at coordinate 33,800,156 of NC_079156.1, forward strand.
ATGCACTTTATATTTTAATTTTTAAATTTTTTAGATAAAATAATAATCGTATCATGGATTAAGTGTATAGAGTCATTAAGATTGCATTACATAGTTTCAAATAGCAGTTTCAATTTCAGTACATAGTTTCAAATAGCAGTTTCAATTGCAGTACATAGTTTCAAATAGAAGTTTCAATTGCAGTACATAATTTCAATTGCAGTATATAGTTTCAAATAGCAGTTTCTATTGCAATATATAGTTTCATAACAGATTTTAATTTCAAATGGAATATTGTATATTAAAACAAAACTGCAGAGAAGAAATTTTTATATTTACCCTATGAAAACGAATTTTAATAGTAAAATGTGATATCATGCATGAATTGTGGGTTAAAATTGAAAACTAATGATTACTATATTTATTTTGAAATGTGTTTTTGAATAATCTGTGAGTTTCTGATGAATAAAAGATATTAGTTTTCCAGCATAGGAAATACTCATCCATTTGATTATAATATTTACATGCATATTTTTATAGTATGCATATTTATTTTCCATATCTAATGAAAATAACAACCATTAAATGTTCTTGATATAAAGACTTTTAAATATCAAAATGTATGTCGACAATTCTAGCCATAAAGTTTTTATTTAAAATATTTAACATTCTTTAATATGGTATCCCAAAAGACATTTCATTTCAAATCAAAGAGAAAACATTGTCAAACAGTAATTATGAAAAGTTGATTCAAAGCTCAATATATATATTTTTTTAATTTTAGGCAGCAATATAAAATGTATCATGTACAAAGACACAAAACAAAAATGAACAAAACATGATGTTATGTTTTACCAAGTTGCCATGAATGATATTAGGAAATAATATTTAACACAGATACAACAAATAAAGGAAGATCATACTAAATTCTATTTACTCGTTAGAAGAACGCAATTACAAGTCACTCAATGGAAAAAGCAACGATAAATAGCCAACAGCCAGATTTTTGAATTTTATGACAGATATATAAATTTTTGAAATGTGATAAAAATTAAGTTTTGATTGAAAATTTCACTTTGCTATACTTGATTAATGTATTTTAACATAATTAAAGTAAGCATAAGCATCAGAAATAATGACTCAAATATTGGTTTTAGTTGATAAATGCATTTATCAGCCGCATAAATAGAGATAAATCAACAACATCATTCAACTTTTCATATTTTTTTTATTTAAATGCTAAATATTTCTTTGTTTATGTAATAATATCTAACATCTCAATAAGAGAGGTTTGAAATATATGCATCATAGAATCAGAAAAGTGCTTTGCTTCGTTGAATCAATAAAGTACTAAATCTCTCAGAGCTTTCATATTAGATAAAATTATTTATTTTTGTTTATAAACCTTCTACGTGAATGCATTTGTTATGTAAAAAAAAGTTCAAATTTGTTTTGAAAATTCACTTATAATTTTCAAAATTCTTCCTTCTGAGGTGTAGATATGATCCACAAATTCGGCATCCATGTACTCATAGCTGGTCTCGAAGTTTCCCCAGTACTAGATTAAGGGGTTGGAGTTGGAGTGTACCCTTCTGAGGATGACATAGCTGCGATCGAAGCTGGTGTAAGAGTAATCCCTAGGCTTGAGATTGCAGTTGGTATTGATCCATTTGAAGTTGACATTCCTGTGATGTTTGCTGGTGTTGTAGATTCATCAGTGCCAGACGTCTCAGATGAAGGTTCTGAATGCATGAATAAAACTGTTCTTAATTTCATGCAATTAATGAATTATGGTCAATAACTATTAAAGCTTATAATATGTCGAAACTCATGAATAACAACAAAATGGTCAAATTATAAAATATTTGATAATGATAAAATATTAGATATTTGAAATGATAAAATATCTTAAATTTTTTGGGATGGTAAAAAAGTAACATAAGATTTAACTGCGTTCAATATAATCCTAAATTTTATAAAATAGAACATCCATTTGTAGTATCATTTTCGCAATGACTTTTCCACTCTGTCAGCCTGAGTTTCCACTGACCTATATTATTAAGAAATAATATCACAATTATTTCTTAATAATATTAATATATAATTATTCATATCATTAAGAAATAACATTTTAAACATTGATTCTTTGTTCATCAAATGTAACTGAAATCGACTTTATTTTAAAACATTATTTAACTATTGAATATTTATGATGCTCTCAAGATAACATTATAGTGGACTCTGTAATGTATTGTTATCACGTAACACTGGGAACCATGCAATAATAACAATTAAAAGCCATATGAATATCACAAGACATTATAAATGAGAAATATATACTAGGTTTAAGTTTGCATGCATGTTATTTCGTGTGATATGCAGTTTCATGTTTTTAAATTTAACATCCGTTTCCTCATTCAAATCTTTCACGCAATAGGTTGGCAACTGAGAAACGATCATAGTAACGTGGAAACTTCCTATGAAACGTCAGAAAACTGAATACTAGCAATAATAAAAATCAGAACTGCAAAACAAGACCTTCTAGACCGTGTGACTTTGGCGTATCAATCCGGCACAATGTATTCAAAATTAAATATGATAGTGTCAGAGGAATAATGGATCGCACAGCAGCATGAGAAAAGGCATTGTCTTGCAGATTTGCCAAATTGTTTATCCAAACACATAAATTCCTATGCTTTATACTGCAGTAAATGGGTGTAAAACTGCACAATTGTAACAAAATATATGAAATAAAGCTAATTAGTTTAAAGCTGAACAACTGCAACAAGACAGATGAGATATGGGTAATCAATGTAAAAGTAAGCAATCAACAGGATATATAACTATATGTATGATAATTAGAAGATTTTTGTTAAATTTTGTTAATTCTGTTAAACGATTTTGTTAAACATCCCTATCAAAAACTTGCTAAAGAATGACATCAAATAATGTTTAAAGATGGGACCTATTTTTATTTATAAAGAACCTTTTAGAGACCTCTTGAGTATCCTCCAACTGCAATTAACGGCAATTACATCTTTTATCGAAAAGTTTCTATCAAGTCCATAATTGGACATAGTTATTTATTTCAAGTTCCGGCAGCGATCATGTTTTACCAATAATTTAAGAAATGATTGGTCTGTTATTCAAGATGATGTGCCTTTGGTTCAGCCATGGATATATTTAATCTTCACAGTAGTATAGAAGAACGCTAGCTGACCACACTTAACATAGCGAAATCCCCAAATTCTGAACAAAAATATTTACTTCACAGTTGTGATAGTTTCACTATCTCTCTCTCGCTTTTTCTCTCTTGAAACATACGCTGGCTGTCCTGAGATATCAGATGAACAGATTATCTCCAATAGATACAATTAAAAGTAGAGATAGGCATAGATCCATTAATAATTACTGGGCCGGCGTCCTGGCATATGGGTAGCGCGTCTTCCCCGTGATTTGTGCGTCCTGAGTTCGAGTCCCGATTCGGGCATGGTTGTTCTTCTATCTGTGAGATGTTTCAATGTGTCCCCCTGTAAAAAGGGGTTGTCAAAGCAAATGAGTGATGCGTGAGTAGCAAAATCGTACTCCTGTCCCTAGTTGGCGCTACTAAAAAAAGAGACTCTCTCTATCGGCTTAAATCGCTGACTTTGAAACAGCGAGCTTGTCCATGGCAAGTGCCATAAGAAACAACTACAATAATTACTGGGATCACCAATAATATACCATCGTTTAATGATATTTAATGCTGCCTATGAGAGCTATATAACTCATTTTAAATAATTTATTTTGCATATTTTTATATATTACATCACCAATAATATATCGCCGTTTAATGATATTTAAAGCTGCTTATGAAAGCAATATAACATTTTAAACTATTTATTTTGCTTAGATTTATATAATATATTATATATTTTACATAATTTTATATAATATTAATATTCTATATTTTATTAATTGAACATGATGCTCGTTTATTTCCCAAGGATTGATGTGCATATGCTTACCCTCATTCCTTCTCAATTTTTGAATTCCACTTTTGACAAATACGTATTGAAACCATTTAAATACTTTCAAAGCAATGTTAAGTTTCTTAACAAAAAAAAAATATTTTTAAAAATTAAATAATATATATATTTTTCGAAATATATATTAAAAGACGCATCTTTACATAATGTCTTCGCCCGCCCACATAGTTAATACAAGATACTGATTCGTCCTCAACAAACAATAAATAATCCTTCAGCTGAACCAGAAAACCGAAAATGTACTTCCAACCTCACCCTCACCTACTCCTTTGAGTTCCTGCAACACGATTGGTCTGGACAATCTCTCTCCTTCTCCCTCCCCTAATCTCCAAGAACCGGGTTGCCAGTTCCTATTCCATCTTCTCATTCTCCTCTCTAGCCCAGGACAGTTATGTCCTCAGAGATTTATAGCTCTGCCATAATTCGGAAATAACGTTGTTCCATAAGACAAGAGCTCCATCAAAATATCAGTCAAAAAATACAAATAATTCCGTCATATTATATGCACGTCATGTGCTCGTATATAGTGATGTTGGGATTTATTATGAAGAAAGCTATTCTAATGAATGAATTACATTGAAGTAGAGAGATAATTTCAAAATACATTATATTGAAACACAAAATGCATTTTTAACATCTGAAAGGTCTTTTTTAAAAGAAGATGACCTCATGTGGGATATTCAATTTTATAAAATTAAAATATATTATTGATAAATCAAATTTTTTGGAGAGAAAACAAACCCGTAGTCATAGGAGGGTTAGTTACTGCACCACTCACTGCAACAGAAGAACCCATGCCAGAATCAGACTGTGAATTTCCTTCAAATAAAAAATTAAATCAAATATCTGAGAAATTTTCTTTTAAATTTTGAATTAGGAATCAAATAAATAAAATTTCAACGATAAAAGTAAATATAAATCTTCAATAACCAAATTATCAAACAATATACAAATAATTTTCTTAATTAAGAAATTACCAGTACTTGTCCTATAACAGATTATTTTTTAAAACCGATTATACCAAAGGAAATTCTCTGTAATCGAAGTACCTGATGAGACGTCACTTCCGGTTGATCCGACATTAGAATTGCTTGAACTACCTACGAGTAAAATACACATTACTTTAAAAAATATCTTGCACAAATTTTCAAATTTAGTTGAAAATCGAAATTTATTTAATAACTCTAGACTAATTTTTTTTGTAAATTCTAAGAACATCTGTATTGTTTCTTTTAAATATATATGACTTTTAGAACAACCTGTAGAAGCAGGAATACTGGACGAGTCATCTTTCTCTGAAGATTCCGGGATAAAAAATTGAGAAAGGTCCACATTCGAGATAACAAAGTCAATATCTATTTCGATGTCTATATGCATTTTAAGAAATAAAACAATAAGAAGAATATTATTAAAAGTAAATAAAAATTCTATTGTACACATTGAAATTCATAATAGTTCATTTAATTAATAAGATTGCAAAGTCACACCTAGAGTCGAAGGGCTGTCGCTTTCTGGTGTAGTTCCTGAACTCCTTGCACCATCTTAAAATAAAGATTAATATCAATTTCAAGAAAGAAAACTATGAGAAAAAAATGTTAATAAAACAAATGAAAATTCTCGTGTACACGTGTAGGGGGGGGCTCAGAGATCTCCCATCGAATTGCAAACGCAGCCCAGGACACAATACCAGATCCGCTATCATTTCTTCCCATAGTGAACATCATAGTAAAACAATTAAAGCTATTGATTACATGTTGAAAAGTTGTTGATTAAAGCTATTGATTACATGTAGATATTTGTTCTACCCACATTGGTGAGGAAATAAGTCTTCGCTTGTGAACTTAATTAACCTCAGGTATGGGTAGATGATTACATAAAGAATGCAACCGATAATGTTAGTGATAAACATAAATATCTGTGATACAGTAGCGTTAAGAAGTTCTCGGCACTTTGATTTACTCATGGCTAACTGATAACCTAGTATTAAAAAGTTAGTTTTAGAGATATAGTAGATATTTATTTATTGCTCAATCTGTGTATTATATTATTTAAACTTTCATTTATTGGTTTATGGGTTTGTACAACTGGAGAAAAAAAAAACGTTAAAAACAAGAATTTTACTTCTACATTTTTATAGCATTTATATGAATCTCTCTAACGTTTCATTAATCTCTCATCCCTTAATCAATTTAATCAGGTATATATAAAAATTAATTTTAGATTTCCTATTTCTTTTACTTGTCCCTTTTCAGGTTCCCAGTCAGAGGATGGAACAGTGGGGGTGCGAAAGGAAATAGGTTTAGTATTATTTAATTTGATTTTAATTTCATAACCTTTAAATAACTAAATAAAGGCCGGGATAGCCTGGTTGGTAGAGCGTCGGATTCGCGTCCCTCAGGTTGCGAGTTCGAACCTCGCTGGCCGAAGATTCCCCGCGTGCTTGGTGGCTGACGCGCGTTAAATCTGTCGTGGTCACAAAGTCTTCCATGTCGATAGTAATACCATTGGGGGTACTGGATCAGGCGTGATCGTTCTCTGATTCAGGTCTAAATTACGATCTGTGGTTAAGTGAATGAAAAGCGTGAATGAAGTCCACCCTGTAAAAAGGGTTGTGACGTGTGTGTAGCTAAGTCGTTCTCTTGGCCCCAGATGGCGCTACTATAGAAACAAGAGACGCTCCCCCTCAGACTTAAATCGGCTGTCTCCGAACAGCGGGCTTGCCCATGGCAAGTGCCATAAGAAACAACAACAACAAATCACTAAATGTATTAATCATACCAGTCCCCACCCCCGCAGGTGGATAAGTGATATTAAAGTCTAGAGAAAAAATTTATTTAGAGAAGATTTTCTATCGTGAATTTCGTTTTAAAAAATTCTAACTTTAAAGTTAAAAGATTTTTTTTAATTTTTTCCTATGAAAGTTGTAAAATTATTAAATTAAAAAAGAGTAATTATTTCAAATTGTGTGATATTGAAATATTAATACATTTTTAGCTTCTAAAATTGCTTTCTATAAATAGATAGACTCATGTCTGATACTTTGTTTCAGAAAGTAAATTATTTCAGAAATAAAACGAATTTTTGCAGTGAAAAAAAAGTCTTAGTCATAAAAATGCCAGTTACCACATCACTACCTGTAGCTGAAGGACCCATGCCAGAATTCGCTGACTGTGAACCATCTGCAATTGAATGCAAATCAAAATATTTGAAACAATTTCTCTTAAAACTTGATTTATGAACTAATAAGTATAATTTCAACCATGAATTAAAATGTAAATATTTCATAATTCTAATTACCAAATACAATTTGTTTTGTAAATTAAAAAATTACCAGTTCCTTGTCCTATAACCGATTAACATTTTTAAACTGATTATACCAAAGAAAATTCTCTGTAATCGAAGTACCTGATGAGACGTCACTTCCGGATGATCCGACATTAGAATTGCTTGAACCACCTACGAGTAAAATGCACACAACTTTAATAAAATATCTTGCAAGGCTTTTCAAATTTGTTTGAAAATCAAAATTTATTCATAATTTTAAAATAATTATATAAAGAATAATAATTATTATTTAAGAACAATTTTGAATCATTTTAATTATATATGACTATTAGAACAACCTGTTGAAGTAGGATTACTTGAAGAGTCGTCGTTCTCTGAAGATTCGTGAGTAAAAAACTGGGACAGGTCCACACTCGAGATAACAAAGTTAATATCAAATTCGATGTCTGCATGAGTTTTAAGAAATAAAACGAAGAGAAAAATAATATCAAAAATAAAGTCTATTGTACATGTTGGAATTTAAAATAATCTTTTAATAAATTAAAATTGCAAAGTCATACCTAGAGTCGAAGGGTTGTCGCTTTCTGGTGTAGTTGCTGTACTCCTTGCATCATCTTAAAGTAAAGAGAAAAAATTATGAAAGTTGTGCTTCATTTGTATAGAAAGCTATGCAAAGAAATGACTAAATTTCGTGAAATTATAATTTTTCTATGTTGAAAGAATTATAAGAGGAAACAAAAACCGTGGAAATTTTCTTATTGGTCTTTTTTCTTAACTAAAAGTATTCGACATTTATATCACCATACCAGGGTAGCACAACTTGTTGCACAATACTGTACAATATACTGTAATATTATATTATTCAATACTTTAAAATATTATACAATATTACCAATATTGTTTAATGTCATACAATATTGTTCGATATATCCGTGCTAATAGGGTATTTAGGATAAACAATTGTAATCATTTTATCCAGTTAATATAACATGACATAACACCATCATTTACCCCCCCCCAGTGCCTATAACAATAAGTTATCTAACCAGTTGGATGAGCACAAGATGGAAGGAGAGGGGGAAGAGGATAAATAAAAGAAAGAGACGGCAAACAATCCAGGGATCTCCAAAGAGAATCCCATCAGTGTTAAATCCTACACGACTGTATTTAAAGTTTTGGCGAAGTAATAAGTAAATGGAGCGAACAATAATATATAAAAACAAATGGTGACAATGGAATGAACTTACAGAGCAATGAGATTACTAATTGAAAAGGAGGAAAAGAAAATTTGATGAACTACATTGTGAACATCTATATGACATGTATAAACATATAATCAAACATTGTGGAATCAGAAATCTGTAGCATCCGTCTGGGTCCTGTGGTTTTGGTCTCCTTTGTGAGAACGTGGTTCTGTAAGGTAGTGAACTTTTGAGGGAATAATTTTGGCTGATTTTGACAAACAAATTGGTATTTTTGTTTTAGCTATTGTGTGGTCTGAAAGAGGTCTTCGTTTTTATGAATATTATTTACTATGGAGTGGATCTTACCGATTGAAAGGGTATTCGATGCAACTCTCATGTACCATTCTTTCTCGAGATTTGTTTCTGGCTTTCTCCTGTGCCATGAGAGAGTAAGCACTCGTTGGTATAGTGAATTGGGAATCATATTTCCCCACAGCTACGGCAAAGAGAGTTGGACGATGGAATCTGTGTAGGTATATCGGGAATGGGCCGTGTCCAGTGAAGAAAACGACATCCGCTCTATACCAATTGGCTGTGTAGAGAAAAACTTTTAGTATTATGTTAAATGTGGACGGGCCAGTTTCGCCTTCTTTACATTCCTTTTGCCATTTTGTTATCATCTCGGTTTGGAGGATGTTCTTCAGATGACATCTTGGAATCTTTACTAAATTTCAATCTTGATTAGCACTAGCCGCTGTTTTGGTTAGTTTGTCCACCTCTTCATTCCCGTCATAGCCTACATGTGCCTTGATCCATGAAATTTTAATGTGAGGATTTACAAAAAGAAGGGAGAATGTATCTCTTCCTAATTGGCTATTGTATTTTGGAGAGCTTGAGACTTGCATACTTGCTTTATTGTCAACAAAAATAGTAACTGGATCTGATGAAGGGATAGAATTTGTGTATTTGACTGCTCTATTGAGTGCTAGTTCAAATCAGTAAATAATAAAACGTTCATCTCCAAGCAGAACTTAATTTGTATCTGATGGTATTAATTTAATGGATAATAAGTAAATAATCAAATGATGCACTAATTTTTTCCGTCTTTAAAATTATAGACATTTTTTGACACTGTTTTATGTACCATTTTACACATTTAAATCATACTGAAAAATTTCAGTCATGTAGTAGACCAATTCCATTGGTTTATTGTAGATGCCCCTTAAGTTGTAAATTAGTAGAAAATAGAAAATTCCTGCCACAAACTTCTAATATAAGATCTCGAACCAAGTACCCAGACAATAATTGATAAAATGTCAAAAATCCATAGTCACGATTTTTACTGAATTGCTAAAAAGGTAAATTCCAGATATTTTAATGTGAAAGATTTATAATTATGAAAATTGATATTGTTATATTTAGCCGATATTATATTAAAAATTGATATTGTTAAACGCAGTTACAATGCAGATTCTATAGTCCTAAGTCAACATGCGATTTTTCATAACTATTTTTGTCTCACTTATAATTTCGATTTTTATTTAAATGGTGAAATAATCACTGTTGCAATATTTAAACACACACATTTTTATAAGAACCTACAGCATATTCCTTCGAAACCATGGACTGCAAACAAAACAGCATCAAACTGCTCTCTTTACACATAGTTTTAAATTGAAATCTAATTTTCTCACTATGTTTCTAAAAGACAGTGTAAGAAAAGTACTGCTAATAACTACAGATAGACTTCAATATGTTTCATGAACTAGTGTATATGGAATGTGATGGTCTGGAAACTTCTAAATGGATACATACTGAGAAAACTATTTGTGACACTATTTATCGATTTCTAAATCTTTGTCTAGATGTAAAAACTGAAATATTCCGTATTGTTTTTGGTTCTGTTTGTAACATCGATGAACTGCGCTATTTATTGCTGATGTATTTCACAAAAGTTACTGTTTCTATATATGCTGCGAAATACCAAAGAAACCACGATACTTATTTTGAGCAGAAATATACTTGCTTCACTTCGGCTACAGTTACTTACAGAATAAAGTTATGCAGTTACTACAAGAATAAAAGTATGTGAAATTATATGAATCTATTTTAAAGGAACGACAATAATGAAATAAAAGTAGAAAAGCTGAAAAATTATAGCTAACAGAAAATACTATAAGAATGGAAAGAAAAGAGTGCAATTACAACTTGTACCAGACACTGAAGTTTCTGAAGTTCCACCAGTGGATCCAGTGCTGTCACTGCCTGCTGACCTTGTAATATCTGTATTTGGAGTACCACCACTAAGTGAAGTCCCAGTGCTCTCCAATCCTGGAGTTCCAACAGTTGCTGTAGTTGGTCCACTACTTAATGTAAAACCAGTACTACTTTCTGAGCCAGTACCTCCAACCCCAGGAGTTCCACCACTTTGTGTAGTGCCATCACCTCCTGTTGCTTCGGTACCACCTGTTACAGGAGTTCCGCCACTTAGTGTAATACCAACACTACTTATTGAGCCAGCACTTTCTGTTCCTGGAGTTCCACCGCTTTGTGTAGTGCCATCACTTCCTGTTTCTCCGGTATCACCAGTTCCTGGGGTTCCACCACTTTGTGTAATGCCAGCACTACTTGCTGAGAAACTGGCCCCTGTTTCAGGAGTTCCACCACTTGGTGTAGTGCCATAACTTCCAGTTGCTTCGGTATCAAAAGTTCCTGAAGTTCCACCACTTTGTGTAATACCAGCACTATTTGCTGAGCCAGTACCTCCCGTTCCTGGAGTTCCACCGCTAAGCGTAATGACAGCATTTGTTGTCGATCCAGTACCTCCTGTTGCTGGAGTTCCACCGCTTGGCGTAGTGCCATCACTACCTGTTGCTTGCGTATTTCCTACATCTGGGGTTCCACCACTTGTCCCAACGTCACCTGTTGCACTAGTGCTTCCTGTTCCAAGTGTTTCACCGCTTAGTGCAGTGCCAAAACTACTTGTTGTTCCAGTGCCCTCGGTTCTTGGAGTTCCTCCGCTTGATGTTGTTTTGCCTGAAAAATGAATAATTCAAAATCAATGAGTACTTATCGTGGATATTCATATTATCCCTTAACGGTATTATAACTGATGTTTCTTTAGATTATTTAGTTATATTATTAACTTAATAACAAATGTAAATTTATTAATTGGCATAATAATACCTTTTATAACAAATTGCAAAATTAGTGTGAAGAGAAAATTGTTAATACAAATAGATTTTAATTGAAATAGGAAATTTTTTGAAATTTTTATATACATATTTCAAACATTATTCTTAGGATTGATATTAAATGAAAAATAATTTTAAACATACCAATTGGAGCTCCTTGAATCATAGGAGAACTCATGATTTCCGTTCCTGTGGAGTCTGAAGTCAATTCTTGGATCGTCTCGCCTAAATAGAAAATATTTAAATCAATAACTGATGAACACTTTTTAATGTGTATATTGTATATTTAATCGTAATTAAATTCAATTTTATGCTTAGAAGCTAATTTATTATTTAGAAAAGTTGCAGAAGGGTCTCGGGAACAGTATGTTCCAACTTTGGAACCTGATTATATTAAAATACATATGGATATGTTTTATATTAAACTTCAGATTTAACAAACCTTTTCTACCTTTGATATAGTGACTTGTAATTTCGAAAGGGAATAATCATCTTTCAAAAGTGAGAAATTGCTGGTCCAAGCCAAAATCGCCATCGTATTGCTTTAAAATGGCACTCTAATGTAAATAAACTAAACTAAATTTAGGGGATATTAGAAGAAGATATTCTGATATTTTTAAGCGGAATATAATAAATAACAATTATTCTGCCCGTATTTGATAATATATACTGTATGTATTTGCTGAAATATGCACCTTTTTTGACTGTTAGTAATAGTTAGTTAGAATTAGTAAATGTTAGAATTTCATGAACAAAAATGAAGAATACAATGTCTTAAAATATTATTTCAAGAATATTTCGTTATTCTGTTGAAATTAATTAATTAATACATTAATAAAATTAAATGCAGTTTCAGATATAGGGAGTCAATGACTCCATAAATAACAACAAAAATTTGAAAAAGTACGCACGTGTTTTCATTTTGTACGCACGTTATAAGCGTGTGTTCACTTTGACTTTTGCAAACAGACTACTGAAAGAACCATTTGAAAGAACTGAGGAGATGATTGTCTACAAGGACAAAATACCACGTGATAATTAGAGCTAAGAAGCAAATTGGAGTCATTTTGACTCCCATCTAAAGGACTGTTAAATTACAAAAGAAAGCAATATATGACTTACCTGTATAAGCAGAAAATGCTCCAATGGACGTTTCAAATATTCCTGTAGAGCCCACTGTTGTATCACTGGAAGCTGAGCTCGCAGTACCTGTTGTTCCAGTGCTTGCAGTCCCCGACTTAGAGTTGCTCGAAAGAGTGCTATCGTTTCCAGTTGTCCCAGTACCTAATGTTATAGAAGTTGTATCGCTTGACAGAGCATTGTCACTTCCTGTTGTTCCAGTACCTGCTGTTCCAGAAGTTATATCTGATGACAGAGTGCTATCACTGTTTGTTGTTCCAGTACCTCCTGTTCCAGAAGTTGTGTTACTTGACAGAGCATTGCCATTTCCTGTTGTTCCCGTACCAGCTGTTCCAGAAGACGTATCGCTTGACAGAGTACTGTCACTTCCAATACCTGCTGTTCCCGATGTTGCATCGCTTGGGAGAGTGCTATCACTTCCTGTTGTTCCAGTGCCTGCTGTCCGAGATGTCGCATCGCTTAGGAGAGTACTGCCACTTCCTGTTAATCCAGTGACTGCAGTTCCAGGAGTTGTGTCGCTTGATAGGGCACTGTCACTTCCTGTTTTTCCAGTACCTGCTGTACCCGATGTAGAGTCGCTTAGAAGAGTGCTATAGTTTCCATTTGTTCCAGTACCTCCTGTTCCAGAAGTTGTATCACTTGACAGAGTAATATCACTTCCTGTTGTTCCAGTACCAGCAGTTCCAGAAGTTGTATCTCTTCGGAGAGTGCTATCATTTCCGGTTGTTCCAGTGCCTGCTGTCCCCGATGTCGCATCACTTTGGATAGTACTACCACTTCCTGTTATTCCAGTGCCTGCAGTTCCAGAAGTTGTGTCACTTGACAGGGCACTGTCACTTCCTGTTTTTCCAGTACCTCCTGTTCCCGATGTTGTGTCGCTTAACAGGCCACTGTCACTTCCTGTTATTCCAGTACCTCCTGTTACAGAAGTTGTATCGCTTGACAGAGTAATGTCACTACCTGTTGTTCCAGTACCTGCTGTTCCCGATGTTGTATCGCTTGACAGAGTGCTATCACTTCCTGTTTTTCCAGTACCTGCTGTTCCCGATATTGTGTCGCTTGACAGGGTTCTGTCACTTCCTGTTGTTCGAGTACCTCCTGTTACAGAAGTTGTATCGCTTGACAGAGTAATGTCGCTTCCTGTTGTTCCAGTACCTGCTGTTCCAGAAGTTGTATCGCTTGACAGAGTAATGTCACTACCTGTTGTTCCAGTACCTGCTGTTCCCGATGTTGTATCGCTTGACAGAGTGCTATCTCTTCCTGTTGTCCCAGTGCCTGCTGTCCCCGATGTCGCATCACTTTGGATAGTACTACCACTTCCTGTTATTCCAGTGCCTGCAGTTCCAGAAGTTGTGTCACTTGACAGGGCACTGTCACTTCCTGTTTTTCCAGTACCTGCTGTTCCCGATGTTGTGTCGCTTGACAGGCCACTGTCACTTCCTGTTGTTCCAGTACCTCCTGTTACAGAAGTTGTATCGCTTGACAGACTAATGTCACTACCTGTTGTTCCAGTACCTGCTGTTCCCGATGTTGTATCGCTTGACAGAGTGTTATCACTTCCTGTTGTTCCAGTGCCTGCTGTCCCCGATGTCGCATCACTTTGGATAGTACCACCACTTCCTGTTATTCCAGTGCCTGCAGTTCCAGAAGTTGTGTCACTTGACAGGGCACTGTCACTTCCTGTTGTTCCAGTACCTGCTGTTCCAGAAGTTGTATCGCTTGAAAGAGTACTACCACTTCCTGTTATTCCAGTGCCTGCAGTTCCAGAAGTTGTGTCACTTGACAGGGTACTGTCACTTCCTGTTGTTCCAGTACCTGCTGTTCCAGATGTCGCATGACTTGGACGAGTGCTCTCACTTTTTGTTGTTCCTGCTTTCGTCATTCCCGATGTTGTATCACTTGATAGAATACTATCGTTTCTTGTTGTTTCAGTTCCTGTTATTTTAGATGTTGTAGCGATTGACATAGTGCTGTCGCTATCTGTATTTCCAGTTCCTGTCATTTTCAATGTTACGCTGCTTAACATAGTGTTTTGACTTCCAGTTGTTCCTTTACCGGTCATCCTGGAGATTGCATCACTTGACAGAGTACCGCCACTACTGGTTACTGCAGTGCCTGCCGTTTCAGATGCAGCATCACTTGACATAGTGCTGGTAGTAGTCGTTATTCCAGTACCCACCGTTCCTGTCATTGCATCACTTGATATAATATTGCCACTACTCGTTGTTCCTGTTCCTGTCGTTCCGGATGTTGCATCGCTTGACATAGTGCGGTCGCTTCCTGTCATTCCAGTACCTGCAATTCCCGAGGTTGCATCGCTTGACAGAATGCTATCGCTTCCACTTATACCAGTGACTATCGTTCCGAATGTTAAATCAGTTATGCCTCCTGAAATATGTGTGAAATCTTTATTGAGTTATTTCATAAAAATAATTTCATAAGAATTATTACTATGCTTTTGTTTGCGTTATTATGGCGTATTTCCACGTAGCAATATTAAGAGGCATTATAAGGCAACATCTAGGAACATACATTATATTTTACACTTTCTCATCTATTATACATTAAAAATTTTAACGTAACTTATTTCACAATGCTGTAAAAATACTTCATTATATTTTAGTTTGATAGAAAATTATTCAAGAAAATATAATTAATATGAAATATGTGTTTGATTTTCTAAATTCATTCATATATATTCTTTCAGAAAGACATTTTCAAATATTTCAAAGAAGCATAAAGTTTTTTGAATCTACCTGTTCGACCTCCTAGCGTTATAGAACAAATTGTGCTTCCTGTTGAGTCTACAGTATTGTCACTAGAGGTGACTCCTATAAAAAGCAATATATTTGAAATTTTTATATTTCATTTTAAAAGTGATATCAGATTTTGAAAATTTGTATTTTTATTTTGAGATAGAGGATAGGGTATAAGCACTCTTATATCACCTTGTATGCACTAAAGAGTTAATGCTAAGAAACGAATTGAATGCGTATTTATAAAATGAAAATAAATTATTATTGTTGGTAAAGAAAAAAACTCTTTCGGGATAAAAAGATACATTAATGCACAAAAATAGGGTAATAATTTATTTATAGTACTTTTATTTTATTTATAGCTTTAGTGTGTTGATTTATTTATTCATATGCTCTATATTACCATGCTAAGGTGATGATTAGAATGGTCTCGCTTTATAATAACTGCTGTACAACTTATAGTAGAAACATTTACTTAATTTAAATATGACACGCAATTAGAAATCAACTATTTTATAAATTGCATTAATAAATAATTTAACTAAATACGTATATTTTGAGTGCAACAATATTTGTCTTTAATAAATTAAAACAATTGCAAACTGTTTAAAGTATAATATTAAAATTTCTTCTTTAAAATTAAATATTTCAAAAGACACCTTCCCTACCAACCTTTCTCTCAAAAACAATAGAATTAAAGTAATCAAGAAAGTTCCGCAGATACAACTACCACACTGACTTCTTTAATACTTATTTCATATGAGATTAATGACAGCAATGATTGTATGAATATTATTTGAAACTAATGGTTCTTTGCTCTTAACCAGTGGCCATTTTGAAGAACATTTCAAAAACTTTACTTCCTTTACTCTGCAGAGAACATCCTGAATCATGCTTTAGCTAATCAATTAATAAAATATTTAATGCACTGATTTCGCTAATTTGTGTTTTATATGAAAATTTAGGATCCCTAGATATGTCATCACATTTTGAGAGATACTGCAAAATAAAACTTAGACAGAGCTCTAAATCTCAACAGCTTGATCAGTGTTTCCAAATTTCATTACCAATAAATCTCAGTATTTTGCAAACATAACTAACCAATTAGAATCTTTATATCATTATTATGCAATAATAATTTAAATAAGTATTTTCTTTTGTATTAATAAGATGTATTTAATCAAAATTTGCAATCATGATTATATTAACCTTCTAAATACCAGCCCAGTTTAACCCGGCGGAATAACTTCTATACTTTCGGGGCGATTTAGGACTGATGTTTGTCGCAAAGGAGGGAATATTGAGAAAATTATCATCATGGGTGTTTTCTGGTAAGCAATATGAATTACTCATATTTGATTGAGATTATTTACTTTTAGCAGCTGAATAGCTTCTAATGATTAAACAAAGAATTATAAGCTAAATTTTACTTGATGCATTCTGAAATGATAATTAATTGATTTATTTTTCATTTTTAAGGTGTTTTTATTGATTTGAATGGGAAAGGTATTAAAAAAGTAAAATAAAATACATAAATGTAAATTTTTGAAAAATTATTTTGCTAAAATTGATTTAATCGAAAATATGACAATCAACATTAAGAATCAATAGTTAATTTTTCTTATAAAATGGGATTCTCATTCCAGAAAATGGCATTAAAAATATTTTATACACAATTTATAATTTTTAATGCTTGGACTTGATTGATGGATTCAAGATTTTTAAAAAAAGTTAAATTGCTGTAAGATTTATTACTAATGAAAAAAAAATTATATTTGAATGAGTTTTGAAGTTTTGGGTTCTGTATGACGACGTACATCTTTAATAGTTTCATAATTAAATTGCTAATTAATCAATTAAATATCAATTTCATACACTAAGTGCTTTATAATTTCGAATTCGAGAAAAAGAATATTTTATGATTGCGTAAACAATGAGAAATAATACAATTAAATGCTTATTAATTAAAAGAAACACACATATGCTAAAGCAGCAAGAATTTTTTAAAAGTTTAAATGTATAAAACAAAAGCTAAATTTTTCCTTATAAAAATACATTTAACTTTTTAACGAATTAATAAGATTTATTTGATTTAGCTAAGATGTAGGAGATGGGATAGATTTCTTGATATCGATCTAATGAAAATTTTGATCATTCTAACTTTTAATCATTTTTTTTAATTATTTGTATCAATACATGTATGGTACTATTCAACTTGTTTTATATAATCTTTTTTTAAAAAATTACATCTTATCAGGAATTATACTGTAAAATACGTATTGCAAATGTTTTGACTGTTTATAAAATCCGGATTATAATTTTTAATAAGGAGAAGGAAATCTTTAAATAAATCAAAAGTTTTTAATCGTTTTTGAAATAAATATGAATAGTAAAATAATCACAAAAAGATAATTTATCTTATATAATTCAATAAAAATCTACCTACTTTTTACATCTACTCAATAACAAAATTGAAACAAATAAGTATAGAGTTATTTAATTTTGTAGCTGATAATTATACAAGAAAAGATAGAATTATAAAATAATAAATGTGTAGATAGACAAAAAATTCAATAATGTCCAAAAAATCAGCATAATAAATTAATCGTTATGACACGAGCAGTATTACTTTTGCACACGTTATGTATCCTTATAAAGGAAAATAAAATATTTTAAATTTATTCAATTCTTTAGTTGTGGAATATTTAATTAAACATTAAATTGGTTTGGATTTTATTTTTTAGCAAAAGTAGCCACCACTTTTCTGTCACAGAATTTTCGAAATTTAATCACTTCCGGGACTGCTGCATTATTAAAAAACAATCTAAAACGTATTTTGATACAATATGTTTCCCTGCTCTGCAAGTTTATTGGGAAAAAAAAACAGAATATGATAAAGAAAATTTTAACTTATTTATAAATTAAAAAAAAATATTTTTTAAAAAAAATTTAAACTTACTTTTTTTCTTTTTTCTTATACCATTATCCAGATTTCAATATCTCATGACTTTGAAATTTAACCTTGTACAAAATATAAATAGTTTCTTGAATAACAATTACCTGTTGCCCCAGTGCCTGCAGCATGAGAAGCGCCACCGCTTGGTGCAGTAAAAACACTTCCAGTTGATACGGTACCTTCAGTTCTTGCAGTTCCACCACTAAGTGAAATGCCAGAAATACTTATTGAGCCAGTAACTCCTGTTCCAGCAATTCCACCAATTCCTGTATTGTCCTCACTTCCTGTTGCTCCGGTACCATAAGTTAATGGAGCTCCACCGCTTGGTGCAGCGCCGTCACCTCCTGCTGCTTCGGTACCACCAGTAACAGGAGTTCCACCACTTTGTGTAATGCCAGCACTACTTGCTGAGCCAGTACCCAACGTTTCAGGAGTTCCAAAACTTGGTGTAGTGCCATCAACTCCTGCTGCTTCGCTACCACCAGTCACAGGAGTTCCACCGCTTGGTGCAGTGCCATCACCTCCTGTTGTTTCGGTACCACCAGTAACAGGAGTTCCAACACTTTGTGTAATGCCGGCATTACTTGCTGAGTCAGTACCTCCTGTTCCAGGAGTTCCACCACTTGGTGTAGTGCCCGCACTTCCCATTGCTCCGGTACCACCAGTTTCTGGAGTTCCACCACTTGGTGTAATGCCGGCATTACTTGCTGAGCCAGTACCTCCTGTTACAGGAGTTCCACCACTTGGTGTAGTGCCAACATCTCCTGTTGCTCCGGTACTACCAGTTCCTGGAGTTCCACCACTTGGTGTAATGCTAGCACTACTTGCTGAGCCAGTACCTCCTGTTCCAGAAGTTCCACCACTTGGTGTAGTGCCATCAACTCCTGTTGCTTCAGTACCACCAGTCGCAGGAGTTCCACCACTTGGTGAAGTGCCATCACCTCTTGTTGCTTCGGTACCACCAGTAACAGAAGTTCCACCACTTTGTGTAATGCCAGCATTACTTGCTGAGTCAGTACCTCCTGTTGCAGGAGTTCCACCACTTGGTGTAGTGCCCGCACTTCCGATTGCTCCGGTACCACCAGTTTCCGGAGTTCCACCACTTGGTATAATGCCAGCATTACTTGCTGAGCCAGTACCTCCTGTTCCAGGAGTTCCACCACTTGGTGTAGTGCCATCATCTCCTGTTGCTCCGGTACCACCAGTTCCTGGAGTTCTACCACTTGGTGTAATGCTAGCACTACTTGCTGAGCCAGTACCTCCTGTTCCAGGAGTTCCACCTCTTGGTGTAGAGCCATCAAATCCTGTTGCTTCGGTACCACCAGTCACAGGAGTTCCACCACTTAGTGTTGTGCCATCAACTCCTGTTGCTTCGGTACCACTAGTCACATGAGTTCCACCACTTGGTGTAGTGCCATCACCTCCTGTTGCTTCGGTACCACCAGTAACAGGAGTTCCACCACTTTGTGTAATACCAGCATTACTTGCTGCGTCAGCACTTCCTGTCCCAGGAGTTCCACCACTTGGTGAAGTGACATCACTTCCTGTTGCTCCTATATAACCCGTTCCTGGAGTTCCACCGTTTGGTGTAGTGCCATCGCCTCTTGTTGCTTCGGTACGACCAGTAATAGGAGTTCCACCAATTTGTGTAATGCCAGCATTACTTTCTGAGTCAGTACCTCCTGTTCCAGGAGTTCCACCACTTGGTGTAGTGCCCGCACTTCCGGTTGCTCCGGTACCACCAGTTCCTGGAGTTGCACCGCTTGGTGTAGCGCCATCACCTCCTGTTGCTCCGGTACCACCAGTTCCTGGAGTTCCACCACTTGGTGTAATACCAGCACTACTTGCTGAGCCAGTACCTCCTGTTCCAGGAGTTCCACCACTTGGTGTAGTGCCATCAACTCCTGTTGCTTCGGTGCCATCAGTCACAGGAGTTCCACCACTTAGTGTAATACCAACACTACTTGTTGAACCAGTACCTCCTGTTCCTGGTGTTCCACTGCTTGATGTAGTCCCATCACTTTCTGTTGCTTCAGTACCTTCAGTTCCAGGAGTTCCACTGCTTAGCGAAATGCCAGAACTATTTGTTGAGCCAGTACCACTTGTTCCGGGAGTTTTACCGTTTGATGTAGGGCCATCACTACCAGTTGCTTCCTTTTCTCCTACTGCAGGGGTTCCACTGCTTGGTGTAGTGCCTGCTCTACTTGTTGAGCCAGTACCTCCTGTCCCGGGAGATCCACCAGTTGGTGTATTACCATCACTTCCTGTTGCACTGGTACCTTCTATTTCTGGAAATCCACCGCTTGTTGTAGTGGCAACTATTCCTGCTGGTGTAGTGGCATCATTACCTGTTGTACTAGGGCTTTCTATAATGAATAAATATAAAATTATTTGGAAATCAATTAACAATTCGTCTAGCAAAAATCAAGCTTAATTTTTATAAAGTAATTCCATAAAAACAAATTATCATCTCTGATAAGTTTTAAGTTGATCATTCTCTAATCAGCAATTATCAATCAGCAAAAATATTTCGCTGCTATATAGAGCTATATATTCATCGAGACAAATTCCATAAATCTATTGCTATATTGACACTCATCTGCACATTTAAAGGTTTAGACAGAAATTTTTCATTCAGTGTTTAGCAATTCCTTAATTATTGAAGAAAAAACTAGATCAACTAGAATGTAGACATATTTAGAAATGGAATTATATTTAACAAATTTACTTCAGTAAATTATAAATTTATTCAATTATTTTGAAGAAAATTTAACCTTTACCAATGGAAGTGATTTTCTCAAAGGAAATACTAACGATTAATAAAAACAGAATAAATATTTTTTTTAAATAACTTAATTTTATAATATTAGTAAAAAAGTAAATTCCAGTAACAAGCGAAATTGCATATTTTAAAAGATTAAAATTTAGGCTAAGTTATTTTCTACACAACTTATTTATTTGATTACAGTTTATTGATTACAAGTATGATTTTGGTGAGTTGATGAGCCGCCATTTCAAATGCGAAATGATGGTACATCAATAATTGCTTCAATAGTCGCGATTTCAAATGCAGGCATGCATTCTTTCATACATTGTATCGTAAAGTTGTCGTAATTGTCTTACAGTATCGAAATATGTCATTTTATTGAGTGGAGCTACATGCTCATTGCTCTTAGTTTGTCAAGTCAGTAATAGTCCATGCTTGTTGGAGATGAAGATTAAATCAGCCGTTATCCAATAATCACCCATTTGAACTCGATGGGAGAAACAATTATTGATCTTACATGTCAAGGCAGCTTACTAATACATTAATAGAGAACTTGTGTAACAATAGCGACGTAGGCAATATGTTCTTCCACTGGAAAATGAATCAGAGAATAATGATTAAAATATGTTACTCAACCAATTCAATTATCAATCTGATATGCATATTTGTTCTCACAATATAATACGATATCGATGAAAGCGCTTCTGTTGCCATAGGAATTTACTTACTCGACCATATCTTCTGATGTAAGTCTGATATATCTATGCCATAGATAGTTTGATTCTAAACGTTTATCTGGCCTTCTGCAGTGGTATCAAGATAGAAACAGCTTTCATCTGGGACTGCATCTACTCTAGATTCTATTGTATTCTAGCTCAACACTACTGAAGTCGGTAATTTAAATTTAGTTGCATAATGAACAACGACCCCAATGAGACAACTGCAAATATTTGTCTTATCGGGGCAACTACTTAATATTAACCCATTGGAGTCACGTGATCTCCCTGAGGTAAGCGTGGTCTTCTACTGCTCGCAACAATTGGCTTCGTGTGAACACTGCTTTATTCTTACCCCTCTTGTATTCCATATTCCAACCAATAAAGAGTTGTCAAATAACAAATACATAGTTCAACAGGCGTGCACCTTGAAAGGCTGTAGAAACACAAATACTCATCTGACGCAGAGCGCGTACAGAACCAACAACTCGATGGCAAGGTACTATCCACCATTACTCTCAGATGTATTGAGTCAAATTTATATACAATGCCTGAACAATGATTGCAATTATAAACGTGAAAATACGAAATAATTGCTGAACTCACATCAGTGGGAAGAATACTTGTTCAAAAAGAGTAAATTCAAGTACAGAAAGAAAAGTCTTCATTTGTATTGAGGAAAAATGTTCACGACTAGTCGAGGGAGATGGCCATCGGTCACCGCATTCAAACGCGACTATCCTTGACTGGCAATTCTCTAAGATTAGAATTTAAAATATATACAATTAATTATGATTAAATATATTTCTGCCTTATAAGATCTCTTTTTGTGTGTGTATATTTTTGTTTTGAGATTTCATCTAAGACCAACAGCAAGAACTAGTTTACCTAAAAAGAAATCCAGATAAAAAAATTGAGTAAATTTTTAATTTTTAATAATCAAGACAGTTCGTAATGTTCATTATAATTATACAGCATCCACCATTATATCCACCAAGTGATAGTCAAAAATAAGAATATCTATCCTGCATAAGCATCTAAATACAACTGATGCAAGTAACAAGACGGAAATAAGGAATTGAGGGTACACAGAAGAATGCTTCACATGGTAGCAAAAGAATTACTTCTTGGGTGTTATTTATGTGTAGTTCTACTAAGGAAAAACTACTCCAAAAAGAAACGAGGCTGCAATGAAGAATTGAAGGTCAAGGGAATGCTTCACATGGTAACAAAATGAACTACTCTTTAATGAATGTTACTCATGCAACAAAAAAAGAAATCACATAGAATTATTACTATGTTATTAATTAATATATCCCTCCGCTTTGCTGTTATATTTTTTTAGTCTTATTGTTGTTTACAAAGAAATTATATTCGTCTGTAATCAATACAATTTTTTGAATAAACATTTATTTTATTTTATTTACTAAGTGGATAAGATTGAACCATCACTTTCTGCAGCATTGGAAGAAAAATATTAGCATTATTAAAAACGTCAAAACATCGTGATATGTTTTTCAGAACTAGAATGTGAAATTCAAATAAACTCAGTACAAAGTTTATGATTTGAAGAGAAAGATAGGAGAATAATTCACAAAAGAATCATAATTGAATGTTTATCATGCGATGAGAATCCCGATGTATACTAATTATTAATTGCAAGCAAGAAATAATTTAAATTTCCGTAAGCGAAATTTTAATTAATTCACATAAGGTTACGAGCTTTAAAGTAATAGATGGATATCTTGACAAGTGTTTCTGTTCATAATCTTTTTTGCACCATTCAATTTTTAAGTTCTGAAATACACATCACTCCAACCTAGTGATATTAAAAGTTTTTTGTTCTCTTTAATATACAGTGAAAAAAATATTCTTCTATTCTAATCTTCGCATACGCAATCATCTATAACACTGATTTCTGTTGCCAACCTTGCAAACAGATTTATTTATTAATTTTAATAAATAAATCATTTTTAAACTATTTATAAACATTATTATAATTCTAAAACTAAGATTAATATTATTATTTCAATTGTGACTTATACTAAAAATTGCAGTTTTTGAAATTAAGAGGCATGATATGAAAACATAATGTTACCGCTAATTATTTATGATATTTATAGTGGCGAAAATAAAACTATGATTATAATTTTAAAAAATAACCACATACCTGGTGTAGTAGGCACAAGCAGTATTAATTTTCCATTTATCAACTCGAAAGTTTCTGTAACATGAAACAAAGTATTAAAACACTTCTGAGCTCTTCGTAAATTCAGTTTTGCTCTTATATTTATATTATCATATCAAAGAAATATTATTAATACTTAAAATATCAGAGGGTAAATTTATATTTCTAGTTTTCGTGATTAAATTAAGTACACGTTAATCACTTAATATTTGTGTTAGCTTATCATTGGTAAGACGTTGTCCTCGTTATATTTTATCGTTTATTTGCATGTATTGTTACTTAAGCATTCTCCTATTTTGATACATATCATAACATCTTTCCATGGCAAATTGTGGCAAAATGTTGTATTTTTCTCTTAGATATATTATAGATAAATAATATATAGATAAAAAATATTTTATTTAATATTCTCCATCAGCATATGCTGAATGTCGACATATGCTGCTATAAGTTCGAAATAATCATATTTGTATAGAGTTGAGTTGTGACTTATGGCACTTTATAAGCCCACTGACAGTTATCTTTCAGTGATTTAAGCCGAGTGAGCGTCTCTTGTTTTTTCAGTAGCGCCAACTAGGGCCAAGAGCACGACTTAGCTACTTCATGCATCACATTCGCTTACATAACCCCTTTTTACAGGGGGGCATATTCACGCACCTCACAGATAGAAAACAGAAGAAGAATAACCATGCCCGAACCGGAACTCGAACCCTGGACGTCCAGATCACGGGGAAGACTCGCTACCCTTATGCCAGGACGCCGGCAATAATCATATTTAGCAAATAATAGGTCTTTTTACTCCATATTTGGCACAAGGCCACATTCACTAGAGAATAATTTGAGTTGTCACAATTCACTTTTTCATGACAATATTTATATCAATGAGCTGAATAAAGAATACATTAACTTATAAATACTTACATATCTGTAAAGAAACTATACGCTAATATGTGTTCGATACAGCTTACTTCAAAGTATCTTAAGATATATATGACATGTTTTCAAAAACGAATTGAATTACCTGAAAATGCGCCTATTCCAGCTTTCACTATGTTACCTTCTTCTTCAACAAATTGATTACCTAAAAATAAGCGATTTAATTATTAAAACGTCAAAAGCAAAATAATTAATCTTTTTTCAGTATTTGCTAGTCGACATTGGCGATCATACAAATGACCAGAAATATTGAAAGTACTTAATTTTAATAAAACCTTTCATCCAAACCTTATTATTTTAATAGTCTTATAACTGTTCTGATCATTGTGCAAATGACGCTTCATATTACTTGTAATCTTTCGAGTTCTGTAATTTCACTTCCTTAATACACGTATACCGTCCAGATAATGAATAGAATCTTTCATCTTTAGCTTTTCAAGTTTGAAGAATATCAACCCATTAAATATTTGATGAAATAATGAAACAGTTGCACTTCATTGCAACAGTAAAATGAATAAAAAAATTATCAATCAAAACTAGCTCAAATTATACCAATAAAAAGTTATTGAAATCCAGGGGGAAATGGCTAGTCAATTAAATTGATATCACTGAAAACTAGATTACTTTTGTAACTTAAAATACTGTAAAAATCATTTTTGTGTTATTTCATTTTTGGAAGTCATCTCGAAAAAATACCAAAATTTCATTTGAATTTTTAATTAATTAAAATTTCGAAACGATCTCTTCCAAGGTGCATATTTCTCTCCCCTTCCGAAAGTACATTTACGCTGAATTCGATAATTCTTTGTCAAACAGTCTGTTTTAGAGTTCAAACCCACACATATTCTCATTTATTATTATTAGAGATTATTAGCATTTTAGATAAATAGTTTATTTATTTGCATGTTTTAAATTAATGGAGCCGATTCGGGCTCACGTGATGAGAGTCAATTGTACTGTAGCCAAACGGAAATTTGAAACCCAATGCACATTCAAGAACAGGACTTGAAGACACACTCAAAGACAATGTGACGATAAATGATATCCATGATTGTATTGTTCACATTTTTTTAATGTTTTTTTTTATTTACATTGTGTTTAGATGAATGTACGGATGGTAGGCCCGGCAGTGGGAGACGTACACTGGTGATGCGTATTTGACACACATGTCGCGAAAGGGATTATGTACTGAACTCATGACAGATTTCCGTCTAGAAAAATTATGTAGCTGCTTATGGCTTCAAATAAGTTGCTTAAAAATATCATTAAATTAAATAATATTGTGCACAAATTTGGACATCGTGCATTCAAGGGTCATTATATTTAAATAATATCATTTATATTTTCACAAAATCTGTAAAATAAAAAATAATTTAAAATAAATAATGTTAAGTTAAAAATGTATTAAAACATGAAGCCGTTAACTACACTGGTGGACAAAATTAAGAGATGGAAGACATTTTCCCAAATATCTAAAAAAATACTGAATATAAATAAATGAAATTTGGTATGGATATAGCTTATACCATGATAACAAAGTATGCAAAACAAAAATGAAAGTGCCATTCACTGGAAAGACCTATTGTTAATAAATCCAATGTAGTCTGAACTTAAGGATAAAAGATGACAATAAAAGTGAGGCTTGTACAGTATGTGTTGCCTCTAGTATGGTGTATGGTCACCCCTGACAGACGGACAGCATGCACAACGAGTATGCATGCTGTTAATAAGGGAGTTAAGGAGGGGTTGTGGAAGACCCTCCCATTCTTCCACCAGAGCAATTTTTAACTCTAGAATGGTTCTGGGGGGAGGTTGGCGCATTGCAATAGCTCTCCCAAGAGCATCCCAAGCATGTTCAATAGGATTCAGGTCAGGGGATTTGGCTGGCCAATCCATTCGTTGAATGTCCTCGCTTTCCAGATACTCATCAACCATGAGAGCCCTATGTGGTCGCACATTGTCGTCCATAAAAATGAACTCAGGGCCAACAGCGCCCCTGAAAAGACGCACATAGGGCTCTAGAGCCTCCTGCCTGTACCTCTGGGCATTCACGGAACCATTGTCAAACACATGGAGCGGAGTGCGGGTATCTTGCATAATCCCTGCCCAAACCATGATTCCTCTACCAGCATAATGGTCCCTTTCGATAATGTTGCAGGGATGATATCGGGTTCCAGGTTCCCTCCATATCAATAACAGTCCAGAATCAGGTTGTAGACTGAATCTGGACTCATCGGTGAAGAGAACATTAGTCCATTGAAGATGTGTCCAATTCTGATGTTGTCTGCACCATTCTGCACGCGCTCTTTTGTGGGAATGAGTGAGTGGGATGCAAATAGCGGGCTTCCTGGCATACAGCCCTCTTTCATGGAGTCTTCTGGAAACTCTCTTACTCGAAATTGATGTTCCTGTAGCAGCCGCGAGGTCCCTAGACAATTGAGTGGCTGTAGCCGTCCTATGGCGCTTAGCTGAAACGAACAAATACCGGTCTTCATTGGCAAAATGTAGCCCTCGGGCGACCTTGTCCTGGTCGTCTGCATACTGTCTCATTAGTTTTAAATTGACTCAATAAATTGGAAATGACGCTTGGTGTTATATCCAATTCCCTAGCAACCTGAGCTTGGGACTGGCCTGCCTCAAGTATACCCACAATTCACCACCTCATACCGTCGTCTAAACGATGATGTTCACTCATTTCACCTAAAAACCAGCAAGAAACAACACAATTATTCAAAAAATGCACTAAAATCTGCAACTGTGTTGAAGAGTGGAATGAGATGAACAGCTCGATGCGGACTTTTATACCTCCTGCTGGCTTAGCAACGCCCACAAGAATACGTAAACTTATCTCAGGGCCAATAGCGCTACAGTGATCATTTATAGCAATCAACTGTCCAGGTTTTGTGCGGTATTTTTAGAGAAATGTGTGAAAATGTTTTCCATCTCTTAATTTTGTCCACCAGTGTATTTTTTGATAAAAATTAATTCATTTGGTAAACTGATTAGAGAGCCCAAATACTTGAATCCATCACTGAATGCACGGCACGTTTTAAGAAAAAAAGTATCTAAGAGGAAATATTTTGTACTATTTTAAGATAAATTTGTTAGTGCGTAAGGGAACAACACAGTTGAAACACGTGCTTTGCTTGTCTTTTCTGATACCTGAATAAAACGCCTGAATGAATTCAAGTGAATTGCTCTTCATTTTTTCAAACATGGCCGGATAGATGGTGACCGAATAATCGAAATTCTAAAGCATTCAATTTTTCAAATAACGAAAAAAAGTTCATTTTTATTTTAGCTCATAATAAAAAGAAAAAAAAACATTTCATAATAAAAAGAAAAGAAAAGAAAAGAAAAACCTCATAATAAAAAGAAAAGAAAAGAAAAGAAAAACCTCATAATAAAAAGAAAAAAAAACATTTAAAAAGAGAAAAACAAACAAACAAGAAAAACTCGTAATAAAAGGAAGAAAAAAAAACATTTAAAAAAAGAGAAAAAATCCATTAAATTTTATGAAAATGAGCTGCTGTAAAATTATAGGGAAATTTTAATAGAACTTTTAACTTATTTAAAAAAAATTATTACAAATACTACAAAAGTGTTTTTACCTGGTCCGGCTTGAATGTAAAAGTTTTGTCCTAAATAAAACAAATAAAAGATGATAAATATCAGAAATTTTAGTTATTCTTGAATAAATATACTTACTTTATAGTGTTTTTAATATAAATGCATTACTAATAAAATTACTACTAAAAATAAAGTTCAGAATTACTCACCGTCTTCATCTCTTCCATATTTAACATCGTAATAACCTAAATCAAAAGACACATATTTAATTTTAATTAATGTATTAATTAAAATAATGAAAAGCGTTTTTAATAGATTAAGCGTTATAATTTTAAATATTTATCAGATTTGTTAATAAATTTAATTCCTTTAAAAATTTTCCTCACTATGCTTTTAAAAATTTATAAGATTCCTTGAAGTGCAATATTCTCCTGCTGATGCAGCATAGAATTACAGAATTTAGGAGCAGACTAAGCATCTGAACACCATTCAAAATCAGGAATAAACCTAGTGTTACTTCAAAATAAAGGGTAAATATAAATAAAATGTGCTTTTAAAAAAATAGAGAAAAAGTACAGTAATTGAAATGAAATTGGCATTACTATCAAACTAATATTTTTGAATTTTAATGTAGTATCAAGTCGAAATTTTGAGTCAAATTATTCCGAAGTTACTGAAGAAATCGTTAAAATTTTAATTAGTTTATTTCTAAAAATCGAATTAAAATTTTGAAAAACTTTGAACTAGCAGAATCTACAACCCAATATGTTCCATTTACCAAAACAGATCTATTTGTTTATCTTGCAAACAGTTGAGTTCGTCTCTTACATCCTGCTTGTCGAATTCTATTACGGGCAATATATGCTTATGAACATTATCACTGTAGTTAAAATGCTCCATTTTATCTAAATTTAATGGAACATGAAAATGGCAATCACACTAAATGTCATTTGTAATTCGCATTAAAATTTTTCTTGTCTATTCTTCTGTCTGTCATTGTTCAGAAATTTTATGTTTCATTATTTCGTTTGTTAAGATGATAATATTTACAGGCTACCATACTACTTGTAAGGTGTGTCATGCAACGTATGTGATTGTTACGTCAAGATCACCATGCTCATTATATATATGATGCCAAGATTTCGTCAGAATTGCGCTTCTTTCCGAAATTTAGCGTAATTTGTCATTCATTTGTAATTATTCTGTATAACTCATAGGAAGAATTACTCCTAATAATAATATGTATATAAATGCCTACATGTTTCAATGCTACAAAATCGTGTTTGAAATTCATAAAAATGAAAAAAATAAGCTTCACCAGTTATATTATATAACATATATATTTGAAGACAAGAAATAAACTAAATTAAAATTATGTTTATACAAAATTAGTCTTTGTTAAATGATTTCTTATCTAATATTATATAAATGAATTTCTGCAATCCCTTAAACGTAATTTTACATATACTTCTTAATAGCTTCTTTTCTCATTTTTAATTCAATTCATCATGTAATGAATGTATGTTTCTTGCTTTTTATAAATTTTTTCTATTTATTTTCAAACAAAAAAATGAGGGAAAATGAAATTATTAATTGTAAATAATGCTTTATAGTTATATCCGTTCCCAGAAAATGTAATATTTTTTAAAAAAAATATTTATTGATGATATATTTTATAGCATATTAAAAAGTTTCAATATAAGTAATAAGATCCGCAATTTTTATACGCGCATTTCATGAAAAAAAATTTTTTTACAGATGCTTACCTTGCGCATTAACCCCTGAATATTCTTTTTCGAATGCACCTAAATTAAATAATAAAAAGATCGACATTGTAATAAATACATATTAATGATTAATATTGATGATACAGAATAAAAATAAATCACATCAAAGAAGAATTGAGAAAATGAAGAAAAAAATAAGAATAATTATAGAAAAGCTTAATGAAAAAAAATGAAGAATTATCAGAACATAATTTTTGAAAATAAGAATAATTAAAGAAAAAAAATAACCTTAAAAATCTTTAAAGCACTTATCGGTTATCAAATTAATTACAGACTTTTATTAAACTTGATCTGTTTTATGCTCATAATACAGAATTTTATTATCGACGTTTTATTCACTTCCTGACGCACTACAGGTTACTAAATTTCTAGATAACGTTTTAAAAAATCATAAGTTTTGATCATAATGACATACAATTATTTTGATAAAATTATATCTTCCCTTACATTATTTTTCAGGACACATTTTCCAAGTTTTTATTTAACTCGTCCTTTTTTCCATCTGTAATATTTCCTGAATTTGATTATCAATCAATCGATTAATTGTAATTAAACTTTGCTGTTAAATGAAAGGCGCCATATAGTTTTGATTTCGGGAAAAATGGCATTATTAGTTTCCTCAATATTTAAAACTTCGAAATATGTAAAAAAGTAATATTGCCAAAATTTTAATAAAAAACAACCATAAGGTGCTTAAAAGGAGCTATAAACACTATTTTTCCTAAGAAATTAAGAACACGAAGAAAAACTTCTATTTGCACACTTAAAAAGTAAAATATTCCAGAAATAAATAAAAAATAATAAAATTCCGATTTATTAATGACATTTCTATAATCGTTTCACATTTTTACGATTTTGTCCAATTAATATATTTTGGATATTTTTTTAAATTTAAAACTCTAATAAAAACATTTTAAAAATCTTTCTTATTTTGATCATTTTGTTTCTCCTGATCTGAAAAGCATATTTTTACATGTTAGATTTTAAATGTTTAATACATTGATGAACTTGTTTTTAGAATTCTTTGTTTTCAATCTCGTGGTCTTTACTATTTTATTTAATCAACTTATTTTTGATAATTTTTTACTTTTTTAAATTCTAATAAATGTGTTTTCAATTTTTTTTAGTTTTCTTAATTTGTTTTTCATGACCTGAAAAGCATAATAAAGACATAGGACGTCCTTATAATAATTGCTTTTTCCCTTACATAGCTTTCGAAAAGAATAAACAACTTCAGCTTTGTACAAGAAATTGTTGAATACTTTTTCATCTAAAGAATATTTTCTGTAAATACTTACCATCACCATCACCATCACTTGACGATTCTGATTGAGCTGCACCTGGAACAAGTAGAATAAATTGAATTATCGATAAAATACTCTTACAAATGTTTTTTGACAAGATTCAACATATTAAGATTAAAAATTTATTAAAAGTGCTTTAAAAGAATTATTTAGCATTAAAATTATTCAACATTCATCTGTGCCAAGGAAAATTATGCGATTTACAATTCCCTTTGAAGTTAACAAAATTTTAACACTTGAATAAATGTTCTGTGTTATCTTCTATCTATAATAAAAGCTTTTGCAAATATTATTTACAATTTTACTATACACAAAAACAGTTGCTCTCAAAACAGGGCATTTACCACAAATTTTTGTTTGAATAACCAGAAGTGATTTTCGGAAGAACTATATGAAAAAATACTGTTAAAAAATATAAACATATTATTTGAAGAAAGAAAATCGTCAGTACTCTTGAAATCTATCTCTAATTTGGAAAAAAAATTCTATTGAATAAATAAAATAAGTTTTGAGGGCACTTACCTCCATTGCCAGAGGATGATGCCGAAGCAGCTGCGGCTCCTATTGAATTATAAGATAGAAACAGAAATTTGTAATTTCCTTTTAAAATCTGAGCCAAACTTAGCTTTCTTAAAATTCTTAAATTTTTTTTGAAATTTTGAAATGAAAACAATTTTTCAACATTGATTGATTTTCGAAAGTGATTTCAAGATTTGTATGACAGCATTAAAGCACTTATTTCTATCTTAAAAGAAGCAGCTGAAAAATTTTTGGAAGATGATTATCGAAATAAGAGATCTTCAATGATGCGAAAATATTTCAATATATAAACTTTTAAAATCAAAATGCATTACATAATAAAATTCCAAAAGTATTAAACTATTGTCCCGCCAGCAGCAGAAAATAACTATACAAAATTTCAGAATTCTGTTACATCAGATGAGGAAAAAAGTCGATTGCTAAATCCTGCCATTACAAACATAAAAGAAGATAAGCCGAATAAAAGCGTGTAAACTAAACTATGTGTAGCATATTTTTCAATTGTTGAATTCTGCCACTTCTGTCAGATGAAGAAAAAAATACGTTTGGAAAATAATTATATTGTTAAAGACATAAAAGAAGATAATCTCAATTAAAACCGTTTGAAATAAATTATGTGTAACATTTCAATTTCAAAATTCTATCATATGAGATGACGGAAAAATTAGATTGCAAAATTCTGTCATTAATAAGATAATTCTGTCATAAAAGAAGATAACTTTAATAAAAACACATAAAATAAATTATGTGTAGCATATTTTTCAATTGCAGAATTTTACTACATCAGATAAGAAAAAATCTCAATTGCAAATTTTTGTCGTTACGAAAAGAAGATAAATTCAATAAACCCGTGTAACATAAACTATGTGTAGCATATTTTTCACAATATTATTTAGCATACAAATACAAATTGACTATTTTTTTTGTGTCCGAAAAATATTGCATCTAATTTGAGAAATCGCTATTTCCGAAAGAGAATAAATTTTGTGAAAATTTGAATAGAAATTTGTAAATAGATTGATAGAAAGAATTAATACGAAATTTGTAAAATCCAAAAACGTTTTTCCATTCCTAATATTTAATATCAAAAGCGTTTCTAATAATCAATGATCCTAAATAATTTCGGATGATATTTCATCTCTGTTAGTTCCTTAAATGAAAAAAAAAAATGAATACAAAAAATAGAGAGTTGAAAAATATTTCAAGAAATTGGCAACACATTTTAAAATGCTTATACTATGTCGTGATATACCAATGGTATTTTAAATAATAATACATTCTGTAGGAAAGTCATTCTAAAAGAATTCGAAAGCCTGAGTGATTATATTGATAAGGAAAACGTGGAAGTATTATTTTCTTCCATCAGTATAATAACAATGAAAATATTTTGAGTTTCTGATGTTTCTAGAGAGATAAATCTTGATGTCTAGCCGGAAAAGTAGACGGGTCAAAAAGCGATTTTATTGATATCCAGAAGCAAAACAAAGTTTGTCTATCTGCAAGGGAAGCAAAAATCGTGGCAGATTATATGTATTGAGATCATGGTCGCAAATACTAAAAGACGGATTTCCTTTGTATTCCAAAAAATAAAAGTCAAAAGTTATATAACAAGCTGTGGATTTTAATTTATGATTATCGTGTTTATTATACCATCTGCTGACTACTTTTGAAACAGAGAATTGATGAACGTGAATTATTCTTACGTTACCAGGGAAATAACTATGAATAAATTAATTAGCAGAAATGATATTTAAATCATTTGATGCGTAATTTCTTGCCTTTAAAATATTATTATAGTAAATAGCATCGCATTTTGGAGTTATAATTTATTTTGGAAATAAAAGAATTGACTTAGAATTTATTTTGATACAAAATAATTGACATAGAAATTATTTTGAAATAAAAGAATTCACATAGAATTTACTTTGAAATAAAAGAATTCACATACGAGATAATGCGTAAACTTTAATCGAAGATGATTCACTTATAACTGTTTAATAGTTAAAAGGTACATCTTCTTGAAAAAGGAGTAATTAATTAATGATACGAATAATTAAAAGATTAATTTTCAAAAACATTCACTGAACGAATATTTACAAGAATATTCTTTCTCTAAAAGAATATATTTTAAAAACATTTAATTGACCAATATACAGTTTGTTCACTTCAATCGTGATCTAATAGTTAATTTCTAAACCATTAAAAATAGCCATATATTTCTCATTTGACGAAAAATAGATTAAATCTCATAAAGAAAAGTTTTTATGTTGTTTGAATCAATATCGAAATAGATGAAAAATTTACAAAATTTTAATTTTTTATACTTTGCCCAGTTTTATCAATCAAATATAATATAATATTCTTAATTATACTGATATTTTAATCCATAAAAATGTTTTTCTTCTGAATCTTTGATTTTCTTATTTTAGATCACTCAATAGCTATCTGGAAAATACATTGTATGTTGATATTTTCAATTGGAAATATACGCCAGCCGCAAATGACTCAATCATTAGCTATTGAGAAATAATTAGAGTGGACACTGTATGATAAGGTGGAATTAGTGAGTTTATGAAAGAATAGAACTATCCATATATGTGATTTAGTACTGCTCTCAAGATTTTGGTTTCAACTCTATATTTTAAAAAAAATGAATTTTCTAATATTCTGATGCGAATGTGTTTTTTTTTATTTAAATATTTTCTACATTTTAGATTTCAATACTTCATATATTTCATGATTCATTATTATTTATATTATAGAAATTATTAAGGAATTTTTATTTTCAGATGTATTTCTAGATTTATTGTTTTATCTATGTGAATTCAAAATTTAATTACATTTAATTTATTAGCTGAAAATTATATTCCAAAAATTATTGTTGTATCATCGGGTATGTAGTAAATTGTTCAAAATTCTTGACTTCAATAATATGCAAAGAGAAAGAAATTCGATTACAGAATTCTTCCATAAGAAATACGAGAAGTTCTGCATCAAAAATAGTTTAATAAATTTGACAAATAGGATCTTGAGACTGTAACATACTTAAACATTGTAATTATTTTTTTACATTCATTGATTCAAATTCAATAACATAATACTTATATGATTTAGAGTATTTTTACCAGTGAAAGACATAATTTAGAAATTAACTATTGAGCTGTTATTAAAGTAGGCCTTTTTTATTTAATAGTGTGGAATAGTGAATTCGAGAAAAAAGAAAATTCGACGAACTATTTGTGAATTGATGGTGTTTTTGCTAGTCATATTTCACAAGTCTTCACTTCCTTCATTTTTTAAAAGGCTTAGTCAACTTGAATTATGAAATAAAATAAGAATTTGCCTTTGAAGGAAGGAAACAATGAACATTTTGTCGAGAGTTGTCTTCTGGTGATGATTAATTGTTTGTTAATTTAAAGAATACCATTCTGTTTTAAGAATTTTACTTGCTTTCTGATTCTTTTGTTTCTTGTTGCTATTTTGATTCTTAATCAGAAGAAATTTCGAAGGATTTCAGAAAAGAATATTACACTGTATAATTCAGTTTAAAAGAATAATTTTAAAACTTAATATTAAAACATATGCACAATATGCGCATGTGCATAGTACACAAAAAGAAAAGTACATAAAATCATACCTCCACCTCCACCAACAGAGTTTGCAAAGGATTCTAAAAATAATAAAAGAATAAACAATAATAATGAATTAAGACTAATGAATACTAAAAATAACGAATAAAATAAATGGACTTCCTTGACTATTCTCACATACTATATAAAATTCATAAAGTTTATTAAAAGAATAACTGCACATGTTAAATACATAACCAAATATTTTCAATTAACATCAATTCGCTGAATTATTGGCAAATTGCTGGCATTGCTGCTAGTGATTTCCTTGATTTAATATGTGAATAATTATTTTTCTTATTAATCAAAAAACTTTTACAAGGCACAATCAATTTAAATCATGAAATGAAATAAGAATTTGTATTTGAAATAAGGAAACAATAAACACTTAGTCATTATTTTACTTCTGATGAGGATTATTTACTGTTACTTAATTTGCGAAGAGAAAAGATGCTGTCTGTTTCAAGATATTTGTTTTATTTATGTTAAAACCGAAGAAATTTCGAAAATTTCATAAAATACTGTATATTTCAGTTTAAAAGTTTATGACAGAAATTAATTTAATATAAAAAACACGGTTTTATATTAAGTACATAAAAAATCTATGAAAAATTAGAAAATCATAATTCCAGCTCCACCAACAGAGTTTGCAAAGGATTCTACAAAATAATAATGAGATAAGCAATAATGATGAAATAATATTAAACAATAATAAAAATAACAAATAAAATAAACTAACTTTATCATGTATTCTCCCATACAGTAAATACATATACATTCTCCCATACAAAATTCATAAAGTTTATTAAAAGAATAACTGCACATGGCAAATACACAACTAAGTATTTTGAATTAATATTAATTAAAATGCTCAGCATTATTCAAAACTATGACATTAAATTATTTTTTTGCAAAGCGAAAATTAGATGATTTCGATATTTCCGTACCATATGAAATAATAAATGACATTTAAAAAAACTAGAAACTAAATATAAAATTACATAAACAAACATATTTTTAAAAATGTACGCAAAATTTTCTTTGATAACCTGTAAATAATAATAATAATAATAATAATAAAATGTACGCAACCATCATTTCAAAATGAATGGCACAGCACCTGCAGAAATTTTTTTTTAATATAGTGTTTTCTTGTTTACTATTCGTTATAATGTAGAATTTTCAGCATATTTTATGTTAGTTGCCTGTATATTGTTGATGATTATTTGGCATACGTCAGCATCTTTAATATAAGGCCTACAAGCTGAATTTTATTGATGTGTATCATTGCGTCCCCGATTTATAAAGCATTCTGTTAGACATATAAAATAAAAGCAACCTTTTGAACAGAGTCATGTAAAGCACCAAAAACTCTCAAAACCTTGAGATCGACTTTTTCTCTTCAGGAAGGGATGAATACTGTTTCTTGGATTAGTAACTCATATCTTGGCAGGGACTTCAATCTCAAAACAA
Source organism: Argiope bruennichi (assembly GCF_947563725.1). Classification (NCBI taxonomy): domain Eukaryota; kingdom Metazoa; phylum Arthropoda; class Arachnida; order Araneae; family Araneidae; genus Argiope; species Argiope bruennichi. The sequence continues at coordinate 33,837,588 of NC_079156.1, forward strand.
ATAGTTGTGTTGTGACTTATGGCACTTTTATAAACCCGCTGACAGTTATTTGTCAGTGATTTGAGCCTAGTGAGCGTCTCTTGTTTTTTCAGTAGCGCCAACTAGGGCCAAGAGTACGACGTAGCTACTTCATGCATCACATTCACTTGCACAACCCCTTTTAACAGGGGGGCACATTCACACACCTCACAGATAGAACAGATGAAGAAGAACAACCATGCCCAAACCGGGACTCGAACCCAGGACACCCAGATCACGGGAAGACGCTCTACCTTTATGCCAGGATGGCGGTTAGCAAACAATAGAAGTGTTTAAGCAGTACTTACTAGTTACAAAATAAAATTTTGTTCTTGTTTACTATTTAGGTTTTCTTTACAAATTCGGATATAAACTGTTTTTTCAAATAAAAATTTCTGCAGAAATATGTTTGTTTATTTACAAATTTCAAGAAGCGTTTGAAAATTTTCTCTACATTCCAGTTCGTGCAATATTATTTGGTAAATAAACCTACATATTGTTTCGAAAATAATCTATAAAGATTATCACATGTTAAAACTATAAAATATCATCGGTTGTACAATGTAACAACACAAAGGCATTGTATATCATGAATCCTTGAGCCGAGATATTCAATGTTAATTATTTTCGTTTTTTAGATTAAAATATCACGCTACTAAACAAGAAGGAGAATACATGAAAGTATTGATCTTAAAGCTATAAAATAAGCAAAACTTGCTTGAGCTGCAGAAAAGAAATTTTTAATTAGAGAATGATTTTAAATGTTTAACGTTAAATTTACAACTTTAATTCGGCACTTCAAGGCCTTTAAGAAATCTGGAGGAAAAAAAGACCAATACATGTTCTGGAAAAATGGTAGAAAGTTTTTTTTTTTTTTTTTTGCTTTGCTTTGAAAAAGAAGAATTGTGTTTAGAACAGTATGTCAACAACTTAAGATATATAAATAGGAAAGTAATTTCGAATTTGAATAATAAGTTAGCTATGAACAATAATAAAATTCAAATCATCAAATGGAATGAAGGGAAAAAACAGCTGGAGAAGAGTAGCTGAGGTTATTTATGACAAAATACGTTGCACAATTATACAATAAAAAGCCAGAAAAGACGATAATGTGAAGGGAAAAAGCTTCCATGCTTGTTAATATTGAAATCTTTTTTTAAAAAAATCTCGAAAATATAGATGAGATTAAGAGTTTTTCCTTTCTGTCGTACTTGAAATCAAGACAAAATGGTTAACAATAAACATTACAAACAATAATAAGATCCAAATCTGAAATTTTATTTTTACCATTTTTAAATATGAAAAATATGAATTCGATTAAATGTTATATAAAATATGATATTTACAATTAAAGTAAAAGTATAATTGTTATTTTTAGGCATATATCAGAAAAAGTAAGCGGAAGTCCAACAGTTTTCCCTTTATAGCATGCAACGTGCAGTAATGGAGTGAAAAATATTAATAATGGAATAAATTAAATATTATGTGTAATAATATGAAATACGAATGAAAATATCGAAAATACTATTAATCTTAGAATAATAATATTAAAAAATCATACCTGCTCCGTTTGCACCACTAGATGCTCCCGAGACGCTTAAAGCTGGCATAAATAGAAAGGTAAAAAATTAATTTTGTTTATTAAAAAAATAGGTCAATTACTTATTTTATGATTTCAATCAAAAACTTAAATAAAATTTTTTGCAATTTCAGGAAAAAGTAAATACCAACATAACTAAATGTTTTTGAATATTTTATTTTCAATCTGAAAGGCAATTACGGTCATGGTCAAGCCAAGACAAAAACTTGGACTGTTCCAGATAATCTGGACTGACTTTTGCATTAGCACTGACGAGCAATAGCATGATAGCATAAGTAAAAGAAAGTATCATTCGTTGAAACTTCTGCATTGAATTATTATTACTATTATTCAGCGAAAAATGATTGTGAATTTTAAAATTTTCTTTAAAAGATATTAAAAATGTTGATAAGTTTATTTTTTTATCGTTTTTAAACCACCTTTGGCAACAAATTATTTCTGGAAGGGGGGGGAGAGTAGTGGTTGTCTTTATTTTCCTTTACGTGTAATTTAATGTTTCAGCAAGGAAATAGTTTTAAGCAACAAATTGATATCGACAAGAAAGGTGTATTATTTTAATAGCCTTAATATATTGTTTGTGTATATGAACATCATGATAGAATCGAATCCCATGATATCATAGGACTATTAAAACTATAATTATATAATTCATTTAACTTTCGCGGCATTTTAAGTTCACTTTCTTATTCCTTATGTTAATTACATAAGTATTAAACAGAATTCTTCTTCAGTTTTCAACTACGAAAAAATTCAAATGATTAAATAAAACATATGATAAAAAAAAGAAATCAGAATTTTATAGCATCCTGTACATAAAGAGTAAAATCTATTGTTGAAAACTAGAAAAGAAAAATATTTTTAAAAATTTCCAAAATTCGGGGAAATCGGTATAAATTTATTATTATTAAAAAGACATTTTTTTAATGTCCAAAGTATACCAAAATCACTTTTGTGCAAAAATATTCTCGGATGTTATCGCGGAAAAGTCAAATTTCACTTCATTATTAATAAATTCGAATTTTAATTAAAACTTCAAAAAAATCGCTTCGATGCTCATCCTGCCCCTCCTAAGTATAGAGGTGCCAAATTTGATGGGCCTACATCAAATGATCTGGAGTGAGAAGCGCAAACATACACACGCATGTTTTTCTTTATTATAAGTAGAGTAAGGAAAAAAAATTGCTATTCAAAGCCGTTTATCCGAATTCTGAACTAATATGCTTCCGGCAAATAATGATGAAACAATGAATGATGAAAGTGTGAATAATGATGAAACAAATAATGATGAAAGTGTCTTGGTTAATCAGAACCCTCTGATAACTTTGAAGTGCATTTTCATAATAGGCCAGTGAATGAAATCGGAACTGGGCTGGATATCTTTGTGGATCAGATTTTGAGGACTCAGATTAGACCCGGAATAAATCATGGATCAGAATGATCCATGGTATTGGAAACCATGCATCAGATTATTGTTAATGGTGCTTTAAACTAATATGTTGATGACATGCTTAAATACATTTCCATTTCTGTTACTTACAATGTGTATTTAAAGGTAATTAATGGTGTTTATACATGCTGCAAAGTGATATAATAAAGTTATGTATGTTATACAACTGTCATATCAAAATACATATCTTCCATTCCATTCCTTCACTTCCATGGCCATTCGTATAAAGATAATGAAAACTATATTGGGCACTCTAATTCTAAACTAATAAATTGTTTGAGTAATACATCTGTCTTTCTTACTTTACCTTAATAGCATTTATCATTCAATAGAATGTCTAGATATTGCATACAATGCCTAGGAAAAGTATAAAATAATTCTCATAATTCACCGGTGAGAATTCATAGAAACCGGTCAATACATTGCAGCAAACGTATACATAGCTTGTAAATAATTCTAACAATTTTGATATTAAGTTACTATTTATATACTTCGCCAGTTACTATTATTATTTATTAATTGTCATTATTCATAACAAGTTACTTATAAACAAGATTAAATATTACGCTGTATTTACTAATATTACAATTATTAATATTAAATATTAATAGCTAGTTACTTATATCAGCAACTAATAGCTAGTTATTTATATTATCGACTAACAATTAGTTATTTGAATTATCTACTAACAGCTATTATTCACATTAGCTATTAGCAGCTAGTTATTCATATCAGTTACTAACAGCTAGTTACTCATGTTACTTACTGATAGTTAATTACTTATATCAGTTACTAAAAGCTGGTTACTTATATCAGCTACTAACAGCTAGTTACTTATATCAGTTACTAACAGCAAGTTACTTATATCAGTTGCTAACAGCAAGTGACTTATGTCAATTACTAACAGCTAGTTACTTATATCATCTAATTATAGCTAGATACTGTTTATATGCTAAAATGCAATAGTTTAATGTAATTTATTGAAATTGTAAAAGCATAAATCTAAATTGTGTGGATTATTTAGCTCTGAATTTCTGCATTTCTAACACAAGAGGATAAAATAAATTTACATAATACAATGCAAAATATAATTACAAAGACACAATTGTCGCAAAAACAATTGTTACAATTGTCAATATTTAGTACATAAAAAAAATTTAAAGTGTTAAAAAAATATGAATCAATAAATACAAATTATAATGCACATACTAATTACCTGCTTCACTATATGATATGATGTTGCAAATTAGTAAAAAAATCGCTCCTTTTTTCATATTGCTCTAGGTGGAAATTCTGCTAGACCGACACCAACGAAATTCAACTATTTAAAAAACCATACCGAATCTAGGAAATCATTTAGACCACGACTTCCATTTTTATAAAGGATAGTTTATACAGCGACTGTAGTTAGTGATACAGTTATTCGATTAAACAAACTTGTCTGCCAATCATAATTATGATCTGAATAACAGTTAAATCAAATATTTACCCGTCGTGCTTTTTGTGCTTTCGAAACCTGGAAAGTTCAACCCGTGTTCGAAAACAAAGCCTTAAATTCGAATTCAATCTCTGTTTAATATCATTTCAAAAGAATAAATATTTAAATTTAGGCTTAAAAAATAGAAGAAAAATATTTTTAAATCAGAAGTCAAATTTTAGTCTAGAAAATAAAATTGTTTCAAACTTTGTGTTGTCTACATAAGATAAAATATTCACTGGAAAGGGAATTTTTACTTAAGGAAAATAATTTTCTTAATACACTATTTCTGCTCAAGCATATTTTTAAAAAACTCACTAAAATCTTAATAATGTAGCTAATTACAAATTTCGTTCGGTATGATAAATAGTATTCAATGTGTATGATGAAAACATTTTAATGGATAATTGTTTGTACATATTAACATTTAAAATACAAAACGTAAATTCATTCTGATAATTTAATGTAATGATAGCTTTCAAATGTATTCCATTTATGTTAATTATATCAAGACGATAGAAAATAGATAGGATCAATAAGTGTTTTTTATATAATTTGTATTAGATTTTAAATAAATAAATCTCAAAATTTTTGTTACAAATGTTTTAATATGCCTTTTTTTAACAACAAATTAAATATTTTATTTAATTTATAACCAATTAAAATAGTTCATAATAAATCAACTATTTTAGTTAACATGTTCTGTTTAGCGTTTTAATAAACTAAGATTTTTCACCGTAACATCTTAATTAAATTTTAATGAATGGTAGCTGAATTGTTTGACAAACGGAAATGTAACAGTTGCACCTCAATCAACAAACCTGAGTATAAATATACGTCTAAAAATGTAATAAAATATTCCTTATCGTTGAAGCGAAAAACGTCACGAAAATGCTTTTAGAAATCAAATGGTAAATATAACAGGAATATTATATCAATCATTACTTATTTTCAGCAAATGGTTCTACGCCTTTTTCGAAAACAATAGATCACTAGATTACCTCCATTTTAATTTCTTATTTAAACATTTATTTATTTTCATTAAACGGCTTGTTTATTTACATTATACTCTAAACTTATTTTGATTGATTGATTGAAATAGGATGAGAATGGGATTTTCGGGAACAAAGGTCGTTATCCCCTGATGCCAAAATATTTCATAAAATAGATGTTAAAAAACTTCAGATATTGGAAAAAGATCCGAAGATACTGTTTATTAGAAACAGTTTTTTTTGAATAAACGATTTGAATGAAGATCAAGAATGAAGATCAATATTATGTTTTGCAAAGAGATTTGATTTATGAGCTGCGTATTTGGAACAAAACAAGATGGTATGATCAATGTTATTTTCATAATTAGAAACCTGAGCTGGGGTTATAATCATCCGGATTAAAAGACGTGCAGCTATAATATCTTCTCTTCTATTTTTGAGCCATGGCTTAAGGGAAAACATTATGGGGACATTGCCAATAGACTCTTGATATTTGCTATTTTTAAAAATGTGATTCGTTTTTTATAGTGAGGTTTCTTGAGAATGAGAAATTAAGTCTTCTGAAGCAATCCACTCCAGCAATGAGTGCGACTCCGTGACCATTTTTGCTAGTACATCCGCTTTTTCATCCCAATATATCTGTGAATGTCTTGGAGACCACACCAAGCATATTTTCTGCTTTAATTTTCGCAGGGCTTTAATTTTGTCAGTTAATATGTGAATGACTTTTGGAGCTTTGTTTGTAATGCATTTTAAAGTTTGAAGAGCCGAAAAGTTGTCGTTAACAAAAGCAGATTTTTTTCCTGTAACTGAAAGATCATTCAGAGCTTGACAAAGTGCTAAGGCTTCCACTGTAAATATTTAATTCATGGAGTGAATTTTATAGTCGAAAAATTGCTGACTAGAGATACCCGCTATAGAAGTAAAAGAATGAGATTTGGATGCGTCCGTAGCGATAATATAATAATCTTGGAAATTGTTTGCACCGGCTGAAGCATTTTATTCCACTAAGTTTAACACATATTAAATTTCGTTAAAATGTAACATAATAATGCTTAAAAACTCTTTACATAAAAATAAAACCATTTATAAATATGTGATAATAGGTCTCTCATTTTCAGTTTTAATAAAAATAATTAAAATACATATTTTATATTCAAAAACAATATATTTTAATTAATGATATTAAAAGTAGCAAAATTAACTTAAAATTATTGACGCAGATCTTTGCTAAAATATTTCCCATAATATTCCATCCGAAATGACTGGAGAAATTATGAATAACCACTTCAAATAGACCCATGTTTCTCTTTATATTCGCTAGCACGTGTTTCTGTTTATATTTGTGAAAATTTAATGATTAAAATCACTTCTGAAATCCCACTTTGAACTCGATGAAAGAAATTCAAATGTAGAGGCTATTCTTTTGAAAAAAACATGGAGTAATAAAGGTATCTGATAGAAAATATTTCGTTCCAAAAGCTAGTAATCCAATGGATCAAACCCATTAAGATGAGGCATTTAGCTTTAAGGGTAATTAAACGCAAATGTGCTTGTAGTCATTCGTTCCTTTTTGTTTTTGTTCCATAATTATGTTTGAAAGCGCCTCTTGAATTTCTCAATTCTCTGGATACTGCTAATAATGATATATTTATAGTAATAAAATTGGAGATATAATGCATTCCTCTCTGCCATTGTTAAATAACCGTTTAATTTGAAAGCTGACAAACAGCGACTCCAAACATGGTCCTAACCGCGGTTTATTAAGCCTTAATTGCTTTACTTAGAGCGATTATGGCTTACTAAATCGAACAGCCAAGAGGAAAATTTAAGACTAAAATTACCAAACAGAAGAGTTTCCTTAAAACGTCTGACTCATCGGAATATACAACTAAGGAACTGAATATTTATTTAACTTCATTGAAGAACATTTTTAAATATTTGGAATATTTTGCGTTGTACGTCTTATCTGATGATGATGACTTAAAATATGCTTTGGATATATTTTCGATAAGAAGGAAACAACTCCGGAAATCAAGGTAAGCATTCTTTTGCTTTTGTTAAAGAATGATAAAGAAACAGGGGATGTTAATATGATTCTAAAAAATACAATTTAATCACTGGATCTATCTTTGCCCATATTTCATGGCTGATTTCAAAAGTTTGAATTTTTGAAAGCGCAATTCATGTGTGTCGTTGATAATAGTCCATTATTGAATGAAACTCAAATGTTCTTGCTATTTTAAAAGGGAGTTCAAAAAGTATGCGCCGTTAATTCAAAATAGCTGCGATTATTTTGAGTCATTTATGAAAGATTTATAAATTCGATGATAATCCTTTCTCCTGGAAATCCAAATTATGGAGATATTTTCGATTAAAAAGATGCAGTAATAAAATCCTTTGTACATCACACTTAACAGTCGCAATTTAAAGGCATTTGGGCTCTCTAAAAATTTTTAATTGAAATCTACTTCCAAGTGCAATTTTCATTGGCATACATTTAACAACAAAATAGATTTTTAAAAAATCGCATAAGCTGTTGCAATCAAGCTTAACTATTAAATTATCTAATTTGATAGATTTCCTTTCGCTTATAAAAAATAAAAACAATGAAATATTATTGATTACTAAGATGTATTTCCTAACAAGAAAAAATGTAATAAAAAATAATTCCGGTGTTATAGTAAATTATATATCACCATCGAAATCTTTGTTTAACAAAGAATAAACAATTAAAAAGTGAAGCATTGCTGACTATGATTCGTTCCATCTTTTGCATAAATGTGATGATTTCAAAATCTTTTCTCTTCAACAAAGCAAACTAATAAAAAGAATCGCATTTATGAATTCTGTCCTTTTCTTAATCATTCAATTATATTCACTACTTATAGAAATGCTAAAGGTAACACTGCTATAGAAAAAAATTAAAATGAAATGTTTAGATTATGCATAGTACCTTATTGATTGAAGACAGATTTATTGTGTATTCCAAAATCCAAAACAAACGGAAAAGACTGAATCATTCTGCGAAATGAATGTTGAACCATCTGCCCACGCAACAATATTTGCTTCAAAACAAGACTGTAAAAGTGTTAGTCATTCTAGCACAGTTTTGATTTACATTCCAACTAAGCTAAATCAACTGCTCGTATGCCCCTGCTTAGTCAAACTCCGATAAAATCCAAAAGTATATGATAGAAACTGATGCCTGTGCATGAAGTCCGAAGTCATATGACTCTATAATTGTGAAAAGACCCATCATGTTACTGGAACCAGTGGCGTGGAAGCGACACTGGGCTGATTAAAGAAGAATTGTTGAGTCGTGTCTGCTACATTGGTCACTAAGTTATTAAGAACATTAATGAGAGAGAAATTTGGCTCATTAAATATATTTAAAAACCTGAACTCATTATTGAAAACTGAGCCTCATTATCGTAACAGTAAATTAACTTAATTAAAATACGTTTTTGATGAAAACGATATTATTAATTTACGAAAGTTACAAATTCCATCTGACATTAAATGATATCCAACTGTACCGTTTAGAAAGAATGTCATAACTCGAATGATCCTTTAACACTTTAATTTCGACTCGAATAATTTAATGAGTTGTCGCAAATACTGGCCAATTATTAATAGAAATTGGACGTATTGTCACTTTTATTGTAAAGCTGCAACTTGCAGATAATAAAGAAAATAAATTAATTGAAAGACAAAGATTTAACCAGTTATCACTGTAAATTTAGAATAGAGAAAACCAAAATAATTTGCAAGAAAGGAGCATATGGAAATTCATAAAAATTATATGAAGAAAGAAATTGTCTCTTAAAAATGAATCCAGAGTTTCATTGGAAATATACGGGATTAAATTTTAAATTTATTAATGGTAAAATAATTGAAAAGTCTGCAATATTTGTATTTTACCGTTGAGTGAAAGTGTGCCGAGTCATTTTTTTTATCTTAAGTATCTGTGTTTATATCTCAGTTTTCTTTTGAATATAATTTCGATTATATTTTAACGAAGGCTGAATATTGACACCTATCGTTTCCTGTTTAATTTTTAGTGTTTATTAAAATTTTAAAATTTTTACTTAATTTTTAGAATTTAATTTTTAGTGTTTATTATAAATTTACTTTAACAAAACTTCTTACACAAAACCTTCGCACATGTTGACGCTCTTTGTTCAATCTTTTGTGTATAAAAATCCCCCCCCCCTATGAATTTACTAATTATTTTGATATTTTGATAGTTATGAAATTTGTTATCTTGGAGATGCATTGAATTCGGCTTAAATCGACGTTTAATTTGAATGCATAACATCAAACAATGTAGTTCGTCAAAGATAGGATAAATAACCCTATTGCCAATTTTTGTTTATTTTTAATTGCTAATCATTTTCATTGAGGATTTGCGAATGCATCTAATTTAGTGTGATGAATTTTAGATTATTGCCGCTTGACCCTCGTTTCAATGAAGTATATCTGAATACATAACGCCATTGATTGTTACGAATTTTCATTGTGGATTTGTGACGGCATCTAATTTAGCGTGATGATTTTTAGATTATTGTCCCTTCACCCTTGTGTCAATGAAGTATATCTGAATACATAACGCCATTGATTGTTACGAATGTTCATTGTGGATTTGTGACGGCATCTAATTTAGCGTGATGATTTTTAGATTATTGTCCCTTCACCCTTGTGTCAATGAAGTATATCTGAATACATAACGCCATTGATTGTTACGAATTTTCATTGTGGATTTGTGACGGCATCTAATTTAGCGTGATGATTTTTAGATTATTGTCCCTTCACCCTTGTGTCAATGAAGTATATCTGAATACATAACGCCATTGATTGTTACGAATTTTCATTGTGGATTTGTGACGGCATCTAATTTAGCTTGATGATTTTTAGATTATTGTCCCTTCACCCTCGTTTCAATGAAGTATATCTGAATATATAACGTCATTGATTGTTAAGAATTTTCATTGTGGATTTGTGACGGCATCTAATTTAGTGTGATGATTTTTAGATTATTGTCCCTTCACCCTTGTGTCAATGAAGTATATCTGAATACATAACGCCATTGATTGTTACGAATTTTCATTGTGGATTTGTGACGGCATCTAATTTAGCTTGATGATTTTTAGATTATTGTCCCTTCACCCTCGTTTCAATGAAGTATATCTGAATATATAACGTCATTGATTGTTACGAATTTTCATTGTGGATTTGTGACGGCATCTAATTTAGCGTGATGATTTTTAGATTATTGTCCCTTCACCCTCGTTTCAATGAAGTATATCTGAATATATAACGTCATTGATTGTTACGAATTTTCATTGTGGATTTGTGACGGCATCTAATTTAGCTTGATGATTTTTAGATTATTGTCCCTTCACCCTCGTTTCAATGAAGTATATCTGAATATATAACGTCATTGATTGTTACGAATTTTCATTGTGGATTTGTGACGGCATCTAATTTAGCGTGATGATTTTTAGATTATTCTCCCTTCACCTTCGTTTCAATGAAGTATATCTGAATATATAACGTCATTGATTGTTACGAATTTTCATTGTGGATTTGTGACGGCATCTAATTTAGCTTGATGATTTTTAGATTATTGTCCCTTCACCCTCGTTTCAATGAAGTATATCTGAATATATAACGTCATTGATTGTTACGAATTTTCATTGTGGATTTGTGACGGCATCTAATTTAGCGTGATGATTTTTAGATTATTGTCCCTTCACCCTCGTTTCAATGAAGTATATCTGAATATATAACGTCATTGATTGTTACGAATTTTCATTGTGGATTTGTGACGGCATCTAATTTAGCTTGATGATTTTTAGATTATTGTCCCTTCACCCTCGTTTCAATGAAGTATAATCTGAATATATAACGTCATTGATTGTTACGAATTTTCATTGTGGATTTGTGACGGCATCTAATTTAGTGTGATGATTTTTAGATTATTGTCCCTTCACCCTTGTGTCAATGAAGTATATCTGAATACATAACGCCATTGATTGTTACGAATTTTCATTGTGGATTTGTGACGGCATCTAATTTAGCGTGATGATTTTTAGATTATTGTCCCTTCACCCTTGTGTCAATGAAGTATATCTGAATACATAACGCCATTGATTGTTACGAATTTTCATTGTGGATTTGTGACGGCATCTAATTTAGCGTGATGATTTTTAGATTATTGTCCCTTCACCCTTGTGTCAATGAAGTATATCTGAATACATAACGCCATTGATTGTTACGAATTTTCATTGTGGATTTGTGACGGCATCTAATTTAGCTTGATGATTTTTAGATTATTGTCCCTTCACCCTTGTGTCAATGAAGTATATTTGAATACATAACGTCATTGATTGTTAGAAATTTTCATTGAGGATTTGTGACGGCATCTAAATTAATGTGATGATTTTTTAAATTTTTGGCCCTTTACCGTCATGTCAATATAATTAAACGCATAACACCATCTCAAACATTAAAATTCGTCTAAGAATGGATAAATAACACGATATTTGCAGTCTGGAGACTTTTATCTAGATTTTATTAATTTGATTAGTAAGAATTTTTATTGATGATTTGTGGCTGCATGTGATGATGTTTAGATTATTGTACATTCGTATTTCTGTCAATGAAGCATCAGTACAGATGTTTACTGGACAATATAAACTCAATAATCAGATAATTATGCCTTTTGTGTATTAATTGATATACTAATATTAATAACAATATACCAACCATCGTTAGCAGAATAAATCGTTGCAATGATCATATTGATTACTCATTTTTTTTATTTGGATTCAATATTATAGCACTTTTTTAAAATTAGAAGTAAGCAAAATTGATTATATCAGTGACTTCAATCCCAATTTAAATTTCGTATTATCTTTATTCTTTTACCATTTCGTTATATACTCCGTTCTTCTTATTTTCTAAATTAATTGAATGGTTTTTTGGTCACTCAAAAGTATGAAAAACGTTGCAATGCCTGTGCGCCATTATATCTAATTTGAAAAATGGAGTTTTATTTAAAATTAATATAACGATTTCTTCTTATTTTTAATGTGAATATCTATAATTTATTGATTATACCGTCGTCCTGGCATAGGGGTAGCGCATCTTCCCCGTGATCTGGGCGTCCTGGGTTCGAGTCCCTGTTCGGATATGGTTGTTCTTCATCTGTTCTATCTGTGAGATGTGTGAATGTGCCCTCCTGTAAAAAGGGGTTGTGAATGTGATGCGTGAGTAGCAAAATCGTACTCTTGGCCCTAGTTGGCGCTACTTAAAACAAAAGACGCTCCCCCACGGGCTTAAATCACTGTCTTCGTAACAGCGAGATTGTCCATGGCAAGTACCATAAGAAACAACAACATATAATTTATTGATTATGGTATTCATTTTGATTTCTTTTTTTCTGCTCTAAAGAGTGAATACTTCTTGCAAAGTGACAATTACATATGCAAAAGCAAGAATTTTTCACAATTTATTCTAAATGATGCCTTTATAGATACTAAATGCCTTTCGAGATTTATGTATATATACATGTACTAAATGCCTTTATATATAACATGAAATCAATTGCTTTAAATATTAAGTTCGAATTCATTTTTTATTTGAATTTTTGATTTGTATAACATTTATCAAATCCTCCACCCTTTGGAGATTTAATATTACATGCCATTTTTATTACCTCAATTTTATGGATTTCTGATCCAGAGGTACATTTTTATTTCCATACAATGTTAACCACATTATTACTTCTTGCTTTATCTCCAAAATGATGGAAACTTGCGGTTATAATTGAAAATGATGCGATCTTGAATTTTTCTATATCAAAGAATTCAAGTCGGAATGAGTCAGTTTCTGTCATGTCCTGATAAAACATTATCTGTAGATTTTTTTTAATAATTGAATTATTGCAATTCTTTTTTTAATTTAAAAGTATTCATTAAAAAATTGCAATAATTAAAGTGGTAATTTAAAAAAACATATTGCTTCAATTTATCTTCTAAGAGAAATAACTCTTAAGCAGATAAATTAATTTCGTTGAATAAATTCAAAAATAATTCAAATTAAAAATTAATAAAACTTGTTTTTATGTTCAGTAAAATAAATAAATCAATTACTTTTATTTGAAACAATTCAAATATAAAGGGACGGGAAATATTTTTATAGACAAAGAGTATATCCATAGAGTATTTTATATCCATAGATTCATTATATTCAACAGCATATATGTTTTCAAACAAATATTATCTGTTGTGAAATCCGCTTCACAAAAGAGCTACTGCAATATAAGAACTACTGAAGTACAAGGCCTTGTTTATCTAATCAGTTTTTCAAAATGCTATCCAATTAAAAGACTGATAATTTTGATTTAATTCAACTTAATTTCACTTTATGGTGTTCTTCTAAGATATAATTTTTCATTACTTTCATAAATAGTTAAAATTTAATGCTCTTTGCAGAATTTTAGATTAATTTTTTTAAAATTATGTAAACAGATGCTATAAACTCCAGATAAGGTTTTACATTTAAAAGTTTATATCAACTGTCATTAAGATCTGTTTGTTTCTTTTGTGTTTCAACGAACTGTTCCTTTCAGGGACTGATGCTTTTTTCTGCTTTCTTTAGAGATTGTTGCTTTTCTTGTGTTTCCGATGCCCCTATGGCTTTATTGAAAGAGAATGAATACAATCATGTAGGTTTGTAGGCATTCCACTCCTTATATATATATATATAGTGTGTGTGTGTGTGTGTGTGTGTGTGTGTGTGTGTGTGTGTGTGTGTGTGTAATAAATTTGAATTATCCCTGTTTTAAAAACTAATCGTTTTCTAATCACTTAAATTCAAAATTTGAAATGCACTTTAACTTCTGAATGAACACTTGACTTTCCTTCACTTCTCATGGTTTAGTTTCTGTAACTTAAACACTGCAACATTCATCTGCAGAATCAGGTGAAAATCGTGCCTCTAAAAGAAACACTAGTTGGTTACATTTCGGGGAAATTCCTTATATAATAAAATATGTATAAGATAGTGAAGTATCAAGACAATTAACCGATGTGATTGGTTCGCTTTCTTTTTGGTAGAAGACAGATTAATTTCTATTGATGAATTCTTCTATGGTTATATTTTTAGTGTTAAAAAGAGGCATATCTTATTTAAATGAAATATTCTGCAATTTTTCCTCGATAAAAATAACTCTGACACTTGGAAATAAGTTTTGAAGCATCTAGATATATTCTTGTAGCTTGCTTTATAATTATTTAGTTTTTCAAATATAATTATTTATGATCATTGAGCATTTGGTTTATTTTATTACAAAAATATTAACACTACAAACATATTTGTTGGCAACCTTACAGTTACATTCTGTGTAGAAGTTCTGATATAAATGTTATGCATAAACGAACAAATTGAAAGTCTTACGACGATTGCTACCTGGCTTCTAAAAAATTCTTTTTGAGAGTTTCTGCAAAAAAAGAGAATTCTTTTCATATCATAGAGAATCAATTAAAATCGTAATGAAACAATTAAAATTTATTCATGCAAAGATTGAAGTGAAAATGAAAGCTAAAATGGGATATTAATGCACGTCTGTGGTTTTATTTCATTTCAATTTCGATGCAATGTGAAATATTTTTGTTTTGTTGGGCTTTCTGGCGTAAGAATCATTAGGTTGACTAAAATACAAACAAGAATGTGAAAAATATAAATGCTTTTAATGATAAAATATCAGGGTAATATTAACACTTTATCAAGAATAATTGGTTATGTCCCTGTATGTTTCATTATGTTGATTCAGTTATGAGAATATATTTATAAAAATGGGCATTTACTTCCATAATGTGAAAATGTCCTGAACATTTACTTCCATAATGCGAAAAATGTCCTGAACATTTACTTCCATAATGCGAAAAGTGTCTTGAGCATTTATTTCCATAATGTGAAAAGTGTCCTGAACATTTATTTCCATAATGTGAAAAGTGTCCTGAACATTTATTTTCATAATGTGAAAAGTGTCCTGAACATTTATTTCCATAGTGTGAAAAGTGTCCTGAACATTTATTTCCATAGTGTGAAAAGTGTCCTGAACATTTATTTCCATAGTGTGAAAAGTGTCCTGAACATTTATTTCCATAGTGTTAAAAATGTCCTGAACATTTACCTCCATAATGTGAAAAATGTCCTAAACATTTAATATTCAGTCACTTTTAACAATTTTATCTAAAGAGGGGTCACTTAATGTACACTGCTTAGGCCTATAAAATAATTAAACCTACCACTGCAGCAGAATATTAGCTCTTCTCACTAAAAAAATGTCTTTTTAAATAACTTAAAAACTGTAAAAAAAAAACAATTTTTAAAGGAAAATTTCTTTCAATTATTAAACAATTGATGGTTAAATTATTTTATAATCATAAAACAGCTGTAAAATAGAGAATGTTCTTACCAATGTATTTACTTTTCTAATTCTGTTGGTTGGTGGTTATATTTACTTATAAACACGCAATCAATTTATCATAATCTTGTGCTCATGTAAAAAAGGTTTCATATGCATGGCAATGAATTTCACTTCTGAGATTCACTTTCCTGATCTTTCTTCAGTTCGTCATTTCATGTGACGTCGTGGTCACGAGTTGGCACATGCACTTATAATCTGACATTAGTCTACATGCTATCTTACGTTGTGCATGCATTCGTCATAAATTCGACGTGCTATGACAAAATACTACTACTGCACAAATAATTCAAATTCCATAGCGCAGGTTTAAAATTATATATTACAATTTGTGCGTCAGTTGAACATGAAATGGAATATATTTTATTCTGGGAAAGCATATTTTACTTACTGTTTCAAGAAGGAAAATTTAGATATTCGATTTTGTGCCCCAACGGAAATACTGTATCCATTATTATTTATAATGTCTTACTACATACTATTTTATGTCATCCATGAGTTCGTCATATTTTACATTTGTCTAGATATTCGCCTAAAGTCTTGACTTTGTTAAATTGAAACTCCACGGCACTTTGAAGAATGTTTTTAGAAGTGGACTTATTGCACTTAGAAAAATATTTTTAAATACACACTTCATTAACACTGAAATCATTATAATACCAACGCACGTTGATACTACAAGTGACATGGTTTCCTTCTTTATATTGATCTGTTTTTCTAAAAAGAATTCATTTGTTTTCTTAAGTCTCTTTTTATATATTTATTTCGCTTCTCTCTTTAAAATCTGCCTTTTCTAGGAAAGTTTTTAGATTTTTCAAATGACTATTTCCCTGAGATATTTTTATACTCCACGTTTTAATTAGGACCCCCATAGATAGGTATATAGCTTCAGATAAGAAATGTTATAGGCAACGTAACTAATAATATTTTGTTCTTTTTCCTGGCAATAAAAATGGTTCTGAAAAATTATGAAGTTTAAAATTAATACAGTTAATCTGTTCCCTGAATCATATTCAGTAAAAATTTCTTAAGCTCTAATAAAAAATTCTTAAATATTTTCAATATTATGTGATCAAATCTGTCACAGTTATATAGATTAAAATATAATTATTTTTGAACAATAAAAATTTTCCTTATTTGGGGCATTAAGGGATATTACGGACACTGATTTCCTTATCACCTTTCAGACGGTCAATGGCGTTGTTCAAATATAACCCGCATTTTCATCAAAGAGCGGAATTTCTTTTATTTAATATAATAGGGTCTCAAGAATGATTTATTAAATATGACTCATAGAGCTGATGATCACTATAAATTATACACGGCTCATTGAATAGATTATCTCTATAGATTTTTCTTTTTTAGAAAATCCTCTTGTTTCTATTTATTTTTTTCAGTTAGTAATCTCATTTCCCTGTAAGTTTAAACCAAAGTCACCATTTGTTTAAGTATTCTTGTCCCCTCCATCCAGTTATTACTTTACCAAAAAATTAAATACAGTCGTGTAGGATTTGACACCGATGGGATTCTCTCTGGAGAACCCTGGATGATCTGTCGTCTCTTTCTATCAACAATATTCTTTCTTTTTTTTTTCCTTCCATCTTGTGCTCATCCAACTGGTTAGATAACTTAGTGTTATGGGCACGGGATGGCGTTATGTTATTTTATGTTTCTATTTATTTCATTACTTTTAGGTAGGTACAGAAATTTTTAGTTTCCTGTTTTTAGTTTCCAG
The DNA here is from genome assembly GCF_947563725.1 of Argiope bruennichi. Lineage (NCBI taxonomy): Eukaryota > Metazoa > Arthropoda > Arachnida > Araneae > Araneidae > Argiope > Argiope bruennichi. The sequence continues at coordinate 33,855,355 of NC_079156.1, forward strand.
CGAGAATGAATTAGCTCTTTCATTTGAAGCATTTGTCAATACAATGCGTTGATAAAAGCTACATTTTTTAATGCACGCATAATGTGCTTAAACAAGTTAAAATGTATTAAACAAATTTTTATGAAATATATATTTTTGAAAATCAAAATATTTCTGGAAATTAATTTAAAATTAATCAAAATATTTCTGGAAATTAATTTAAAATTTAAAAAAATAATTCAACGGCAAAAAAAATGGTATTACCAAAATGTAATTTACGGGATTTTAAAATGATGGGAAAATACATTTTATTCTGTTAATAATTGAATTCTAATTGAATTTTTTAAAAAATAGTTGCGATGTGTATATTTTTATTCTCTAAAGTATATATGTTCCAAGTATAGTCTTGGTTTGATTGTCTGGTCCGAAGAGTTCTAAACACACACACTTTCATTTTTGTTATGAAGTAAATATTTCAAAAATCGTGCGCAAGTTTTAAGAAATAGGACTAAATCTCAAAAATATCAAGATGGTAAACTAATTTCTATTTATTAGAATAAATGTAATTATTTTTTAAAAATTAATACAGATTTCTGTAGTAACTTAGTTTTACTTACCTTAATTTTACCTTTCTAATTTAATATTTAAGATGCTTTAAAACATTTTAACACATGATTTTATTTTTAATTGCTATTTTATTCAGTCTCGGAATACGTAATATGTCTTATTAAATTTTCAATTTTGTAACTGCTGAAACAACATTACTTAGAAATAGAAAAGTGCAATATTTGTAAATGATTACAATTCTGCTATTATTAAATCAATAACATTCATTTGACAAGAATGAAGTATATTCATGCTGATTTCCTGCATATCAAATGCACTATTTCCAATTTACTAATGGAGTATATCGTGCATGCTGCAGAAATTTAAAAAAAAGTAGTCTTAAGTACAGAATATAAAACAACATGCTGTTGGATATATTAAAGGGCATACACGGTTTTACTTTCAAAAGCAATGTCCAGGGCACTGGCGGTTCTTAAAGTTGTCCTTTGTGAATATGTAAAAGAAAATTCATTATGATTTTTAATAGAACGAAAAAGTATTTAAATTATCTATGGGAAAAGAAAAATATTATGAAATTACATTTTAAGCATAAATGATGCGTGAGTGTTTGTTGGTGCTCTTCATACCAAACCGTTTGACCTAGAATTACTAAATTTAGTATATATATATATATATATATATATATATATATATGTACTTTGTGCGATAAAAAAAGTGTTTATTTAAAATTTTAATTGAACAAAATTTTGGCGCATTTCCGTGATAGCTTTCAAAAATATCACATCATAATATTAATCTTTACATCATTTTAAAGCTTAAAATGATGCAATCTTTGCAATTATACTCATTTTTCTTCGAAATATTTTTCAATTTTTAATCAATTTTCAAAAATATACGAAGTTTATTTCGAAATATCGATTTTATTAATTTAGCAATCCTGTATTATTTAAGAAATGAATGCATATAAAATGATAATAAACTATACTAAAACAATCTTAACATTGCCTCTACATTGATCACTCTTGCAAAACTCCCAATATCATCTTTTCGAAAAAAAAAGGTCCATACCTCCTTTAATTACAGTGTGAGATCTGCTCTATTACACATATTTTAAACGAATGCTTTAGATTTAATTGCTATCACATAAGTTTCTTTTATTTGTTTGTTTAAATTTTAAGGGCTGAAAGAATAAAAAACACCAATCTCAACATTTTGGTTTTCACGAAACCATTAACTCCTTTCATTGTGTTTGTCTTTCGTCAATTTATATTAATTGCAATATATTTCATTTCTCTACACTGAAATATTTCTTATCTTTAGACTATATGACTACTTTTTTGAAGTAATTCAATATTTGGTCATTCAATCAAACTTGAGTTTGGTTCATGCTGTCTTATATTTGACCTTGTGCCAAAAAATTCCACCATATTATTATTACTACTAAATTCAAATAATTTTCTTCATTTCCCGAAGAAGTATTAAGTTTTTCGTTATCAAAAACTATTTCTCCGTAATTTGGAAATTTTGATTATTTTCTTTAATTGATTTTTCCAGTAATGTTTCGTCAAATGTTGACAGTTAAAATATGAATTTATCGTTTGGTTCCATTAAAGGAAAAAAATATATACAATTCTTTTAGAAACGTAACAATTGAAAACTTGATGGTTTGTTTTTATGCATTTAAGTTTTCGGTGTGATATACACACATTGATATTGTTCATGTAATTTTGTTATTTGTAATTATTATTTTGTGTGTGATTATTCCTTGGCTAATTAATATTGTTAATAGATGGCGCTGCATGTATTCTTTCAACTGCTGTAGTTTGAAAGTGAGTGGCGAGTTCTGTTGCTTTCTGACTTCCATGTCTGTGATGGAAAAAGTAAGTAAAACTAGGAACAACTCTCTCGTTGTTAGCGGCATTGTTGAATTTGAAATGATATGTATTATTCTAAATTGTTATGTGCTTTTCGTGAATGTTTTGTGAGTATATATGATGTCGAATTGAAAAATTAAATAAGCAAAAGTAATCAAAAATTTTCCATTGAATAAAACCCCAAACACAGAGCTACAGGTATCGTTTTTTAATTTTACTGTGGATGATCGATTTTTTTAAACTTCAATCATAATTTGCTTTAAAAAAAGATCGAATTTATTGTATTTGAAATGCATATCATAAGCGAATCTCTTACTTTATATGGAACTCAACTATCGAGTTTCTTAGCGAAATTGATCTAAAATTCTTTGCGATTAATTTCGCATAGTTATATGGCGATATGATTTAATTAAAGTTTTGATTTGATCATCAAAAGCTTCAGGAAACTTTGAGTTTACTAGAATGTAAGAAACATGCCCTGAACGGAATTTTTAAACCAATTCTAACACATGAATTCTGTTAAACAGTGAACATTATGAACTTCATTTATATTTTTGTGAACCTGCGGAACTATTTTGAATATATGGAAATAAAAAAATGAGTGAATGTATTGAAAACGTTTGCTTTTAAATTCCATATTAACATGTTTGAAAATTAGCAGCTGAATTTTAATAATGAAAATCTTATAATTAGATCTTCTAATCTCAGCTAAAACTGACAATCATAAATATCATTCATAAGTCTTAATGCCATTTCTTTATCAAAACTATAATTAATTTCGTCACAACCTAATGTATATTTTGTATACGAAAAAGTAAAAATAAATTCACAGTATAAATTAAAATTCTTTTATTTCGCAGTTATAAGTGGCAAGAACTGAAGACATTAATATGAGTGTTTCAAAATATTTCATTTTTTTTTACTACAATAGAAGAGAAGCCCAGTGTAATGAATTTTAATTAAAACATCTTAAATAGACAATGAAACTTTTGACAGCTTAGCATTTTTATATAATTGCTAAACATATTTCCAAAAGGTTCTTTTAAAACATATTTTGGATTCAAAGCCCGTTATAAATCTTTGAATATTGTACGAAAATATTTCTTCTCATATCTTCTTATGCTCGAAGATGATTTCAGGCTTCATTCTTTCTATTTTCTTCTTTCTTGAAGCATAGTAAAGATAAATCCTTTGTGAATTGCAATTTCAGTCTACATATATAAATATATTTGTTGCCAATAATTATTTTCTATATCCAGTACAATATTTTTTTTCACATCTGTCCTAGCACATGATAAAAGCCTCAGAAAAAATTCTTAGTACTTGAATGTCTTCCTGGTCTTGAATTGCTTCTTAGGCCATAGCCCCTATGAAATTTAAAAGAAATGTGTTAACAATTATTCAGAATGCTTCGTAAATGAACAAACAAGTTTAAAATATACCATTCTTGTTATTCGTAATATGTGAAATATTGGATAATGTTCCGAATTACTGAATAATTCGCATGTGCTTGAACCTGACAACAAAAGTGTTGTATTAATCAATCCTAAATCTTTTAATTGTTGTGAATTCTAGCAGAATTGGAAGGAGAAGTTTCACGTTATCGTAAATCACGGTGCATTTGAGTTTACTGCCGGACGAATTTATATAAATTCAAATGTGTCTTTAAATTATAACTGAGCATATCAGCGAAATATGAGTCAATTTAAAAATTATTTTATAGAGAATAGTGTTAAGGTATCTGTCTAAGTGCGAAGACAAATTTTTGAAAAAACTGTTTAATTTTCATTTTTAGTTTATTTTTTAGGTTATTGCAATTCAAAACAATGAATAATACCATTTAAAAAGTTTTATGTAATTTGCAACTCAGTCAAATGGGGAAATTTGGGTAAAAAACTGTGAAAATTGGTGTAAAACGCAAAACATCCTAACAAGAATTCTAATCAAAATTTTCAAATTCTTTTTCTACAAAATGTAGTTAGAGCTTTAGTGAAGGCAATGAACTAGTATCTAAGAAATATTTGCATTTATAAGAAAGTTATAGCAGTTCGAGTATTTCCTAACTGAAAATTTATCAAAATTCTTATGCATAAACAACATTAATGAGCTCTAAATAAAAAACTATTCATCTCAAAACTATAATCCTAGTTCATTGCCTTTAGGATAGTATAAATAACATACATACAAAATTTCATTAAAAAATATTCATAATATTTTGAGATATCATGTTTTGCGTATCAAAATTTTTACAAAATTAAAGTTCCTCAAAAAATGCATTTAAAGTTTTTAATTGTGTTTTATGAAAAATATCTCTCTTCATTTTTATTAATATTCACCACATTTATATGATACACCTTCTTTGTTAACAATTTTATCTGTTTTCTTCTTTCTAACAGCTCTTAATTTTTTCCTGGCAACTTTTGTTGTACCCAATGACTGCCTTTTTGACGTGATGATTCTTTCTTTATCGAGAGAAAGGAAGTGTCTCAGGGTATAATCCCCAGGAGTTATTCCCAGTTCAAAAAAAATTTCCAAGAGACCATAAAATCCATCATTAAAAATTATTGCAGTTATTGATGCTCCCAAACGTAAAGTCTGTAGCTCCACAAATGTGTTTTTGGGAATTATTGTCCACAAAAGATTATTGAAGCTTTCATTGGCATTTTGAGTCTTACCGTGTAAGCATTTTTTCAATAAGTTTTGATCGCATAGCTGCATATATGTTGGCTTAATGATTTTAATAATGTTCTTTGGAAGACCTGCATTTGTTTCTTTGAATTTTTTTCCACAGGAAATTGCACGTTGATATTTACACCAACTGTCCTTTCCTGTTGGGCACTGTCCATGCATGGGATGTTTATTATTAGAACATGTGTGAGCAAATGCAGCAATGGTTGCACTCTGCATTTGCAATAAATTCCCTGCATTAGCTCTAATTGCTATCCCATAGTAATTTTGCAACTTATTTATGAAGGAGTCTGTTAATTTCCCTTTGCCACCAAGAGATTTATTCGATGACTTTAATTTTCTCAAACGAGTGCCTACTCGCTTCTGAATATGGCCAATGCATTCCAGTTTTGAAACGGAATCTTTCCCATAAATGTCTTTAACTGTATCATAGCCCTTAGAGTCACCATCTCCATAGTATTGTGAATAAATGAGTTTACGACAACTCTTGGAACGCTCAAATATTCTGTAAGCACCAAGCACTTCCATACTTCCAGATGAACCCTTATGATTTGCACACTGATGTTTTGATGCACATGATAAATTCAGCTTTTTCGTGTGACACCATTGGCAAAACTGAGACATCACTTCAATATCCAGCACCTTACCACATGTCACAGAGATTGCACTCACTACTCCATTCAGTGATGAAAACTTTCTCCGTTGCCATGTTCCATCAACAGATACACCACATTCAGTAATAGCAGCAGGGTTTTTATTGTCTTTTAACTCAGTAGCAGCAATATTCATTGAATTTTCTGCAACAGAACGAGCAGCACGAAGAAGCTTCAGTTCCTGCATTCTGAATGCTTGTTTGGAAAGAAAAGATGGAAAATTGAGGGTAGAAAAAAATTTCTTTCCAGCCGTATAACCCTTTCCAATGATTCTAAGTGCACACACAAGTCGAGTGTTTATTTCATTGGATGTGTTTTTCTTTTTAGATGAAGAAAAACCTTTGTAAAAGGAGCAATTCTTGCATTTGAGGCAGAAATTCGAACACAATCCAAAGGTAGAATCCTCTATCAAATACAAGTTGCTTTTGAAGCATAAAGGACAACATAAAAGAGTAAAAACACTTATTAATATCTCGATATCCATAATTCGAAATCCAGAAAGGTTATTTGTTTTCAAATCAGGAACATTATCTTCACATAACTGCGAATTCAGCAGTTTCTTTTCGCTGCAAGTCTTTTGTTTTGAATCTGATACACCAACAGAGCCTGCAGCTTGCATGGAAGAAGAATGCCTATTTCCATGAAACTTTCGTTTCTTACTTCTGTTAATGCTTTTTCCACCCATTTAAAACACTTTTTAAACAAAAAGCAATAAATATTCAAATCAAACTAAGCTGTATTCACTCGAAAAAGCAAAGTAAATAAACATATAACACGAGACGAGCAGATGTTTTCAAACGTAAACAATGTTCGAGAAGCAGCTGTTGCCAATCTTTTCTGTATATAAAGAGCTGAAAATTAATTCAAATTTAGGTGGCTTGCATATAGTTTTGTATAAATTTAAAAAAATAATTAATTTCTGATTTTAGGAGCGTATGTTTGATGAAACGACGAAAAACATTCAACTTCCGGTAAGCACTTCCGGTTTCGTTTTCGACTCTTTTGAATTACATAAATCTTCATATCTCCATTTCTATCAATCGTAGGAGAAAAATAAATACAGATTTAGAAAGCTAAATAAATGCACTTTAAAATAAAAAAATAAAAAAAATTGTGAATTTTGACCAAAAGTGGCCTTTTAGACGTAGACAGATACCTTTTAATGTAAGACTTATTTCAAATATATCTGAATGATTACAGTTAAATGTGTTGCAAATCGTTACTTTCTTTCACTTTCTTACCAACAATATTTAAAACAAAAACTTTTCGTAAGTGTTACAAATTATATACGAACTAATCACAATTTTCTCGTCTCATAAGAATATAATGGGAAGTTAAACTTCCGTTGAATGAAAAATGCTTAAACCGAATTCATATTTATCCAAAGTTGCAACAAAAGTGTTAAAATGTGCTGTGTATCATACCCAAGAAAAATTTAAATTAAAGTTTTTTGTGAATTACTAAATTGATCCGAATTCACTACAAATTATTAAATAGCTTTATCTTATCTATAAATAGTGCATATAGATCCCTGGTCTCCCACTGGGGGCCACCTTAGATATGAGAATGAGCTTCCAGCTTGGTGGTTGGTTCTAGCCTTGGTTGGTTCTTGGTGGTAGGTATAGAAATGGTGGCGGTCGGCTACTTGCTACCGATGACGGAACGTGCTTCCTACGGGAAAGGTTGTATGATGGCTGGTGATGGCCATTAGTATTCAACCTTAGCTCCTGCCATTGCTGTCGCAGCGGTCTGGTCATTCAGATTTTTCTATGTGCCTCAGGGCGGGTGTCGGTTTGTGATAGTCAATTTGTGATTGTAATATAGATCCCAGGCGTATGACCTTCGATATAATATTATGTTACTCAATACGCGTTTAGTATGTTATGTCTATCCCTACTGGCTTATAATTTAGCTGCTAGGTTACAAACTAGCTGCTAGGTTTGGGAGGGGGACCTTGTTTATCAGTAGATTTTAAATATAATATTTTTGTAATTATTTCATTAGAAAAACAAACATAATTATAAAAATATTTTGATACATACCTTCGATGTTCATGCTTGGTGTAATGCCTCTGTTTTCTAAATCTATTAATATGTCCACAATTTCTGAAAAACTTTTTTCTAGAATGTCTGGAGGTAAACCATCTGCAAATATATTAAAAAGATACGAGTTCAAAAACGAGTTGATTTAACTCAAATCAATTAAAACGAAGGTTTAGACTTGCACCATTCGTAATATATGTAATTGTACTGAATAGAAATTAATATCCTGGAAACAAACCTGTTGAGTCTGAACTTTCCATTGGGAAATTGAGATAAAGGCCCAAATCCACTACAATATCTATTAATGGTGATATAAGTCCAGGAGCTCCAGATTCTAAAAGAAAAAAAGATATACATACTGAATCTTTGTTCATGCATTTGAATCTTAACTTGAATTAAATTAATTTCAATCTCTTGAATAAATTTATAAATAGAGTATATATGCACGTAAGTTAAAAAATTTAGAAAGTTTATATTTTCTGATATTATCATAAAATATTTACGAAAAGACAATTATTAACCAATTTTTGGATACTCAGAGGTTCTCCTCAAGCTTTTTTTATTAATATATGTTCAATTTTTCATTAAATTGAAATAATGAAATTGTTTTCAAAACTAGAAATGTATTCACAGATCAAAAGTTTCATTCAGGTGTTGGCAACTAATCGGTAAAACGGAACAATAAAATTGTTGTTAAAATTGTGTGGGAACTTGCAAATTTAATATACATTATGATAACAGGAGCAATAACAAATAAATTCAAAAGCAAATGGCCGATAAAAATGTATTGTAACTAAATAAATGTACATCAATTTACTATTGAGAGATAACTAATTCACAAAATATAGAAAAAAGTTCTACTTGAATTTTTCAAACTATACATAATACAGAAACTCAATAGTAAGAAGATAAATTTTCATCTTAAGAGACAAATTGTCTTCCTCCATTGGCGTTTACTTTCATGTTTGAATTACCTCTCCATTGACTTCATAGAGTTAATGTACTAAATTACTCCATGTACTCTTCATTAAACTGCACTAGTCAATTTCTTATGAATTTCATTGAAATAATATATGTTAAAACAGAATCCAGGCTAACCTATTGGGTCTGCAGTGACTACAGTTATTGCATAGTCAGGTAGATATGAGACATACACACTAAAACAATACAGAATGTTTGATTTCCGACCAGGAATCTAAGTTCTCTAAGCCGGGATGGGACCGTAGTCAGATCAATTAAAAATCTTCCTTTTCTCTAGTTTAACAAATAAATAAACTTGCAAAAATCACAAATTTTCAGAATTTTATCATGATATTTAGCTATCTGCATATGTTTAGAGACAATTTTGAGAAATATCATGAAAATAAGCCTTTTTAATTACATTTTATGATCATTATTGCATAAAAACTTCAATTTAAGCAACAAAAAATGTTTAACTGTCACAATTTTTTTATAAAGTTACATTTTATAGTAAGACTTGACAAAAATTCACAAAACCCGTGATAATAAAACAAAATTAAAGGAATAATACTGCAAATAAAGAATGTTGAAATACTTTAAATACATTTGTCTAGAGGATGTACTATAATCTAATAAAAATTCTTAAAAATAAAGTTTTGACAAATTTTTGAAGTGAATGATATAGAATTTTCTTAATATTTATACGACTGTCGACACGGTAAAGAGCTATAAAATTGAAACATTCTGATGCAATTGCAATAATTTTAATACATTCCCTATGGAATTATATGTAAGCTGTACTTACCAAATTTGGACGCTGTAGTGTAGAAAGAATTTGAAAAATAATGTCACAGGTATGGGATTGTCGATTTTCAGAAAAATGCGTTTCAAATACATAAGTCTATTTTTTAATATAAAGTTAAGGAGCAATTCATTTAAAATTCATCACAATTACACACTTTTCATTCTCCTCAGGCAGTTTGTTTTAGTAATGCTATCTAAGAAATAAAAAAGATGTTCATAATTCAACATTAAGAAGAACAATGCGTTTTGTTTTCCCAAAAGCAAGAAGCAATGCATTTTGTAGTTTCACCTGAATTCTCACGTATTTCAGAATGACTCTTCTGACTTATGAAAGGAGATAACCTCCGTTGTGTGGATATACCAAAAAAAAATGGAATGAAAAGATGCTTGTAAAGTGGTTTTATTTGTTCTCTAATGGTTAAAATATTGGCTTGCTACTATCTGAACATATTTCCTACGGAAAGGATTGTAAATGGATGGAAATGGTCAATAAGATTCAAAAACAGTTCTGTCCAGAATACTTTCATGACTATGATGGCCATTCAGTTTTTCCTCAGCGCTACGGCAGCGCGAGGGCAATTCTTTTACAGTTACAAAAGGACAAAAAAACAATCAAAATTTACTTACTTATGCATAAGTATTTCAATCAATTATATATTAAACAAATGAATTTAGAATTTAATGATTTTGAATGTAGTTATTCCGGCTTATGAGCATTGAGTTGGTGTTTGACTTACTGAGCATTCAGAGTGATACAACTAAGTTTATACAAATATGCATAAATTTAACATCACAAGAAGTATAGTCATGTCGTATTTCTCACTCGGCCAACTAGTTGAATTTCACTTTGAGTTAAAAATTCTCCCTAAAACTATAGATCATTAGCTTATATAGAAACTGAGCATCTCAGTGAATATTAGGAATTGTAGGTTTTTATATACCTCCTTTATTGCCTTATTTTATATATTGTAATAATCAAAAAACTGGAACTCGTGATTATGACATGTCTCAACATTTCAGACTTTTGTGTCCTAAAACACATTAATGGAATTATGCTTATATGTCTGTTCGTCCGCCTGTGAAATTTAGTATAACACCTTTAATCCAAATTTATAAATATTTATCAGTTTTTGAATGAAATCCATGCTGAAAAAGTCTATATGATCAATTGTCCGAATATCAATTAACAAAATGACTAAAATTGACAAGAGCTAGATGGATTACATTTGGAAAATAAATTTATCACCTAAGTGTAAATACGTATCATGTTTAAAATGATATTCGTCATGGGAATGACCGTCTTTCGGTCTGTACTTTCACTAGCATGTAAATGCGATAAATTAAACTTGCATTGATTTAAATATATGAAATCTGGCTTGCGATTTTGTTTCTATAATTATAATTCAATGTATTTTCACATTTAATCTATAGCGAATAATACCAGGGATTAATAGCTATAGATTGCTCTCTAGTAGACGTTTTCGTAACTGTTGTGCACCAATGCCCTGTGGTAAATAATACAGAAGTATGTAAGAGAGTATAAGAAAAATGGTTGAGGAGCAGTAATACTTGCAACATTCAGATATAGGCCAAATATACACTTGCATTATCTTTAATCAGACATTTATGAAACAGAAATCCCACCATTGTAAATTTTGAAGGCTAAATATTTCTGACTACAAGACATAAGGCTGATAAAGTATAGAGAAAAATAATAATGGACATTTTGATGAGCATATCATTTCCGAACGCAAGAAATAAAATAATAAAAGTACAACCTGTTGGTGTTCCGGTAGTTGGAGTAGTGCTCATTGCTGGCATTGGTGTTGTTGCTGTTAATATTCCAGTCGGTGTACCACCTGCAAACCAAATTTGAAATTACGTACATATGCGTAATATATATCTCAATACATTGATTTTATTTCATTCCTCTCAATACAATTTTTATTCTTCTTTTATTCTTCTATTATCTTCCATTTTTATCAATGCATTAATAATCCATGCAGCTATAACTGCAGTACTTATGGTACCGTTGTTTGATCCCGATATTTCTCTACTGAGAGTTGAATCACCAAATGTCGTTTCAACACTAGATACGTTTACTACACTGCCCACAGTTCCTGGTCCCATAAATCCAAGTTATCCGCGCATATAAGTGGTTTCAGTTCCAGTTCTAATGCATTTGTGCCTCCCCTTAAAGTAGTTAAAATATTTCAAGATAATATAGATATTCTTTCCTAAAAAATAGATTAATATCACGAAGAATATTTCGTACGCTTATCCTGTATGTTATTTCCGAAACAAATTCCCAAGGATTTCTGATGTAAGGAAATGGGATGTATGGAATGTTGGATGTAAGATGCAATGGGATGTTTTGATGTCAGAAATTTCGCACAATTGTCGGTACTAAAAATTTTTAAAAAACGATTAATAAATTAAAAAAAAAATTGTTACTAAATCCACTACATACCCGTGCAAGTTGTTCCTGCACTACCTGTGGTTCCAGTGCCGGTTGATCCCGCCGTTCCACCACTACTCGTTGTTCCAGTTCCAGTGGATTCACCACTAGACATGGTGCCTCCAGTGCCAGTAGTTGCTGTTTCTCCAGATCCTGATGTTCCATCTGTACCCGTGGTACCAGTTCCTGTCGAACCGGCTGTCGCGCCACTCGATGTTGTACCTTCACTACCTGCAGTTCCAGTACCAGTTGTGGCACCACTAGACGTTGTGCCTCCACTGCCAGTGCCTCCCGTTCCCACCGAGCCCGCCGATCCACCACTGGGTGTCGTGAAACCTATCGCAAAATGAGTCAACTTCAGTGAATAAGCTCAAAATGGGCCTTACGAATTGATTTTAAATTAGATTTACTTTTTAGAATATTAGTTTTTATTCATATGGAATTTAAATCGTATTAACCTCCTTTTTTGTTGTATTTAGCCTACTTCAAGAAGGAAAGTACCTTTAGATTGCGGATTTGATGCGCACTCATTTCGTATAAAATTCGTAGCTGAAATCTCAAATGATTTATCAGTAATGTTCTTCCAACATTCGGAATTCGGCGAAGTGTGATTAAAAGCATTTTACTAATGATAACACAATATATCCAACTTACCGCTTGGAGATCCTTGTGACACAGCAGTGCCTGCACTTCCAGTACCAGCAGCTCCTGATGTGCCACCACTTGGTGTGGAGCCTCCTGAAAAAATATAAAATGAACTCTTTGAAAATAATACGAAAATTATTTATGTTTGAGAAAAAAATGGGGCTTTAGAAACATATTAAGAAATATCTTCCTTCACTTTCGATTCTAATTTTTAATGTGTCTCGGAACAAGTTAGAAAATTATATATTAAACGTGTTAATGCATATAATTGGGTATAATTTTAACAACGTTCGGATTAAAGTCCAAACATGTGCGAACAGATCAATATTTAGAAAGAATGAAAAAAAAGGTCGAAAAAATTCACCAGAAATTCAGTTATGCAATTTGATCAAATTATTCTATACTCGAGGTTTCTATAACTGATGTCAATCCTGAGATGTCCATTAGAAGATGAAATTTTTTTCATGGGATTTAAGAGAAGTACTTGAAAATCTGTATTCATGATGTCTATATTTTTCCTTAAAATATTATTCTAATAAATACAGCGAACAGATAAAATTTCTTCCTAAAAAGAAATTACTCCATTGAACTACTAGTTCTCCAACAGTAAATTTTATTTTCCGAACCATTTCCTGGTAATTTCTGATGTAACGAGTTAATTCTAACAAAGGAGGTTAGATAAATTTCTATAATTGTGAGTATGAACTTTTTATCACTTATTTAATAAACTGAAGATATTATTTTCATTCAATCCATTGCATACCTGTGCCAGTTGTTCCTGCACTACCTGTGGTTCCAGTGCCTGTAGACCCCGCTGTTTTACTACTACTCGTTGTTCCAGTTCCAGTGGATCCACCACTAGACATGGTGCCTCCAGTGCCAGTAGTTCCTGTTTCTCCAGATCCCGATGTTCCACCTGTACCCGTGGTTCCAGTTCCTGCAGTTCCACCACTCGATGTTGTTCCAGTACCTGTCGAACCGGCTGTCGCTCCGCTCGATGTTGTACTTTCACTACCTGCAGTTCCAGTACCAGTTGTGGCACCACTAGAGGTTGTGCCTCCGCTGCCAGTGCTTCCCGTTCCCGCCGTTCCACCACTGGGTGTCGTGCCACCTGTCGGAAAAGAAGTCAACTTCCGTGATTAAGCTCAGAATTTGCCTTACGAATTGATTTTAAATTAAATTTACTTATTGAAATATTAGTTTTTATTCCTATGGATTCCAAATCATATTAATTCTCTTTTGATTGTTGCATATAGTCCTACTTCAAGAAGGAAAGTACGTTTATATTGTGTATGTGATGCGAACTCATTTCTTATAAAATTCATGGCTCAAATCTCAAATGATTTGTCTCGAATGTTCTGCCAACATTCGGAAGTCGTTGAGAGTATCATGAAAACTATTTTACTAATAGAATTTACTCTAACTTACCGCTTGGGGCTCTATGTGACATAGCAGTGCCTTCACTTCCAGTAGCAGCTGTTCCTGAATTGTCACCACTTGGTGAGGAGCCTCCTGAACAAAAATGCATTCTTTGAGGTTGATGTGTAAGCATTTATATTTGAAGAAAAGTGGGGCTTCAGAAGCAAATTACACAATATCTTAAATCTGGTTCTTGTATTACTTTTAACTTTATTTTTCTTGCCTCTGATAAAAAAAATATTGAATTAAATATTAAATGAGATCATGAAGGTTTGATTTTAATAAGATTCCGTTGGCGGTCTAAATATATGCGACAACCTCTTTTATCTAGATAAAAAGAAAAATGATCGAAAAATATCATAAGAAATTCATTTATGCAGTTTGATGAAATAACTCTTTGTTTTTAATCTCTCGAGTTTCGTATACTAATGTTTAACCCGAAATATCCTTTAAAAGGTGAAATTTAATTGATGAGTTGATTTTATGCTCGAATCTATGAGAAATATTTCAAGATCTCTTTCATTATTTTTGGATTATCTGTTCTGGGCAAATAATATTTAAGTTAATTTGAAAATTTTGAGATTTTATATCTGAAAAACTGAAGGAGACAGAATAGAAAAAACAGCCGTGACACTAAATATCAACATCCTTATTCGACGTTCCCTTAAATTTTGCTTTTCTCCAATAATTAAGAATATTAATTTGTCATTCTAATTTTGGGGAAAGTGGGAATTTCCCAAAGATAATATTAAAATATATTCCGTATCAGATGCGATTATTTTTACTTTGGAAATCTCGAGATAATAGACAAAAAAAATCCCATTTTTCGGAGATAGATGATTCTAGCGGCAAACTTAAATGTTAGTGTATATATCTTCTGCTGGACAAATAGAACATATTTTTTTGTCATTTCATAACGCAAAAAAGCACCATTTAAATTTCGTAATGAATTTCATATCATAAGCAGTATTTGTTTTTGGTAATAAGTGTGATTTTTGTTTCTCTACGATTTCGACCATATCAGCCCCACACTGAATGTACCGGAAATTATGCCTGCAGGAAGGAATGATTTATCTTTATTTTTTTTTTATTTTGTTTGACTTTCTTCATCCCTCAATTGATAGGCTTCTCTGATGCTTTTCTTTTATAAATAAACAAATAATCATTAAAACGATATGTGATAGTTCTTCGGTAGCAAAATTTTTATGCCCCCCTTTTAAAGATACAAGTTTTATAAAAATCGGAAAATTCTGTCAATAAAATGCATTGCATTACGCCTTATTCTTTAATAAAAAAATTTCCAAACAATACAATAAAAAGATATTTCATCCTAAAAAAAATGACTTACTGCAATGAATATACTTCATACTTGTGTCGTAATTTTATTTCTAAAATCCCTTTCTGGGAATTTCTTATGTAACTAGTTCATTTTCACAAAGGAAATGAAATAAATTTCTATAATTATGAGTACCAAAATTTTTTTCAGTTATTTAATAAACTGAAGATAAGATTTCATTCAATCTGTTACATACCCGTGCCAGTTGTTCCTCCACTACCTGTGGTTCCAGTTCCTGTAGATCCTGCCGTTCCACCACTACTCGTTGTTCCAGTTCCAGTGGATCCACCACTAGACATTATGCCTCCAGTGCCAGTAGTTCCTGTTCCTCCAGATCCCGATGTTCCACCTGTACCCGTGGTTCCAGTTCCTGCAGTTTCACCACTCGATGTTGTTCCAGTACCTGTCGAACCGGCTGTCGCTCCGCTCGATGTTGTACCTTCACTACCTGCAGTTCCAGTACCAGTTGTGGCACCACTAGAGGTTGTGCCTCCGCTGCCAGTGCTTCCCGTTCCCGCCGAGCCCGCCGTTCCACCACTGGGTGTCGTGCCACCTGTCGGAAAGGAGTCAACTTCCGTGATTAAGCTCAAAATTTGCCTTACAAATTGATTTTAAATTAGATTTACGTGTTGAAATATTAGTTTTTATTCATATATATTTCAAATCGTATTAACTTTATTTTGATTGTTTTATTTAGCCTACTTCAAGAAGGAAAGGACGTTTACATTGCGCAGATGCGAACTCTTTTCGTATAAAATTCGTGGCTGCTATCCGAGATGATTTGTCTCTAATTTTTTGCCAACATTCGGATTTCGGCGAAGTGTGATGAAAAGCATTTTGCTAATGGGAATACAATACATGCAACTTACCGCTTGGAGCTCCTTGTGACACAGCAGTGCCTTCACTTCCAGTACCAGCAGTTCCCGATGTGCCACCACTTGGTGTGGAGCCTCCTGAAAAAAAATGCATTCTTTGAGGATGACGTGTAAGCATTTATATATGAGAAAAAATTGGGCTACAGAAGCAAATTACACAATATCTTAAATCTGGTTCTTGTATTACTTTTAACTTTATTTTTCTTGCCTCTGATAAAAAAAATACTGAATTAATTATTAAATGAGATTATGAAGGTTTAATTTTAATAAGATTCCGTTGGCGGTCTGAATATATGCGACGATATCTTTATCTAGATAAAAAGAAAAATGATCGAAAAATATCATAAGAAATTCAGTTACGCAGTTTTTTGAAATAATTCATTGTTTTTATGCTCTCGAGTTTCGTATAACTAATGTTTAACCTGAAATATCCTTTAAAAGGTGAAATTTAATTGATGAGTTGATTTTATGCTCGAATCTATGAGAAATATCTCTAGATCAGTTTCATAATTGTTGGATTATCTATTCTGGTCAAATAGTATTTAAGTTTATTTGAAAATTTTGAGATTTTTATCTGAAAAACTGAGAGAGACAGAATAGACAGAACAGCTATCACAATAAATATAAAGATCCTTATTTGACGTTTCGAATTATTTTTCCATTGAAAAAATTGTTTTCGGCATTTCTCCGTTAACTACGAATATTAATATGTCATTCTAGTTTTAGGGAAAATGGCGATTTCCCAAAGATAGTATTAAAATATATTCCATATCAGATTCGATCTTTTTTAATTTGGGAATCTCGAGATAACAAAAGAATTCCCTTGTTTCGGAGTTGATGATTCTTGCGGAAAACTTCAATGTTAAGTGTATATATCCTCTTCTAACTAAATAAAGCACATTTTTTCCATTTAATAAGACAAAAAAGCATGAATTTAAATTTCGCAATGAATTTCATACTATGAGCAGGATTTTTTTTTCTAATAAGTGTGAAATTTGTATTTCTACCATTTCGACCATTTCAACCCCACACTGGATGTATCTAAAATTATGTCTTCAGAAAGGGATGATTTATCTTCATTTTTTTCATTTCGTTTGGCTTCCCTTTATCGCCTCAATGGAAAGAGTTCTCTGATGCTTTGCTTTTATGAATGAGCAAAAAATCATTAAAACACTATGATATATCATTGATGGCAAGAGTTTTATGCCCCCATTTAAAAGGTACAATTTTTATAAGTATCTGAGAATTCTGTCAATAAAATGCATCGCATTATGTCTTATTGTTTTATAAACAAAACTTCCAATAAATACAATAAACAGATAATATTTCATCTTAAAATAATGAGTGACTTCAAAGAATTTACTTCTTACTCGTGTCGGAATTTTATTTCTAAAATCACTTCCTGGGGATTTCTTATATAACGAGTTAATTATAACAAAGGAAATGAAATAAATTTCTATAATTGTGAGTATCAAACATATTAACAGTCATTTAATAAACTGAAGATAAGATTTTCATTCAATCCATTACATAACCGTGCCAGTTGTTCCTCCACTACCTATGGTTCCAGTTCCTGTAGTTCCCGCCATTCCACCACTACTCTTTGTGCCAGTTACAGTCGATCCACCACTAGACATGATGCCTCCAGTGCCAGTAGTTCCTGTTCCTCCAGATCCCGATGTTCCACCTGTACCCATAGCTCCAGTTCCTGCAGTTCCATCACTCGACGTTGTTCCAGTTCCTGTCGAACCAGCTGTCGCTCCGCTCGATGTTGTACTTTCACTACCTGCAGTTCCAGTACCAGTTGTGGCACCACTAGAGGTTGTGCCTCCGCTGCCAGTGCTTCCCGTTCCTGCAGAGCCCGCCGTACCACCACTGGGTGTCGTGCCACCTGTCGAAAAGGAGTCAACTTCCGTGATTAAGCTCAAAATTTGCCTTACAAATTGATTTTAAATTAGATTTACGTGTTGAAATATTAGTTTTTATTCATATATATTTCAAATCGTATTAACTTTATTTTGATTGTTTTATTTAGCCTACTTCAAGAAGGAAAGGACGTTTACATTGCGCAGATGCGAACTCTTTTCGTATAAAATTCGTGGCTGCTATCCGAGATGATTTGTCTCTAATTTTTTGCCAACATTCGGATTTCGGCGAAGTGTGATGAAAAGCATTTTGCTAATGGGAATACAATACATGCAACTTACCGCTTGGAGCTCCTTGTGACACAGCAGTGCCTTCACTTCCAGTACCAGCAGTTCCCGATGTGCCACCACTTGGTGTGGAGCCTCCTGAAAAAAAATGCATTCTTTGAGGATGACGTGTAAGCATTTATATATGAGAAAAAATTGGGCTACAGAAGCAAATTACACAATATCTTAAATCTGGTTCTTGTATTACTTTTAACTTTATTTTTCTTGCCTCTGATAAAAAAAATACTGAATTAATTATTAAATGAGATTATGAATGTTTAATTTTAATAAGATTCCGTTGGCGGTCTGAATATATGCGACGATATCTTTATCTAGATAAAAAGAAAAATGATCGAAAAATATCATAAGAAATTCAGTTACGCAGTTTTTTGAAATAATTCATTGTTTTTATGCTCTCGAGTTTCGTATAACTAATGTTTAACCTGAAATATCCTTTAAAAGGTGAAATTTAATTGATGAGTTGATTTTATGCTCGAATCTATGAGAAATATCTCTAGATCAGTTTCATAATTGTTGGATTATCTATTCTGGTCAAATAGTATTTAAGTTTATTTGAAAATTTTGAGATTTTTATCTGAAAAACTGAGAGAGACAGAATAGACAGAACAGCTATCACAATAAATATAAAGATCCTTATTTGACGTTTCGAATTATTTTTCCATTGAAAAAATTGTTTTCGGCATTTCTCCGTTAACTACGAATATTAATATGTCATTCTAGTTTTAGGGAAAATGGCGATTTCCCAAAGATAGTATTAAAATATATTCCATATCAGATTCGATCTTTTTTAATTTGGGAATCTCGAGATAACAAAAGAATTCCCTTGTTTCGGAGTTGATGATTCTTGCGGAAAACTTCAATGTTAAGTGTATATATCCTCTTCTAACTAAATAAAGCACATTTTTTCCATTTAATAAGACAAAAAAGCATGAATTTAAATTTCGCAATGAATTTCATACTATGAGCAGGATTTTTTTTTCTAATAAGTGTGAAATTTGTATTTCTACCATTTCGACCATTTCAACCCCACACTGAATGTATCTAAAATTATGTCTTCAGAAAGGGATGATTTATCTTCATTTTTTTCATTTCGTTTGGCTTCCCTTTATCGCCTCAATGGAAAGAGTTCTCTGATGCTTTGCTTTTATGAATGAGCAAAAAATCATTAAAACACTATGATATATCATTGATGGCAAGAGTTTTATGCCCCCATTTAAAAGGTACAATTTTTATAAGTATCTGAGAATTCTGTCAATAAAATGCATCGCATTATGTCTTATTGTTTTATAAACAAAACTTCCAATAAATACAATAAACAGATAATATTTCATCTTAAAATAATGAGTGACTTCAAAGAATTTACTTCTTACTCGTGTCGGAATTTTATTTCTAAAATCACTTCCTGGGGATTTCTTATATAACGAGTTAATTATAACAAAGGAAATGAAATAAATTTCTATAATTGTGAGTATCAAACATATTAACAGTCATTTAATAAACTGAAGATAAGATTTTCATTCAATCCATTACATAACCGTGCCAGTTGTTCCTCCACTACCTATGGTTCCAGTTCCTGTAGTTCCCGCCATTCCACCACTACTCTTTGTGCCAGTTACAGTGGATCCACCACTAGACATGATGCCTCCAGTGCCAGTAGTTCCTGTTCCTCCAGATCCCGATGTTCCACCTGTACCCATAGCTCCAGTTCCTGCAGTTCCATCACTCGACGTTGTTCCAGTTCCTGTCGAACCAGCTGTCGCTCCGCTCGATGTTGTACCTTCACTACCTGCAGTTCCAGTACCAGTTGTGGCACCACTAGCGGTTGTGCCTCCGCTGCCAGTGCTTCCCGTTCCTGCAGAGCCCGCCGTACCACCTGTCAGAAAAGGAGTCAACTTCCGTGAATAAGCTCAAAATTTACCTTACGAATTAATTTTAAATTAGATTTTCTTAATGAAATATTAATTTTTATTCAAATGGTTTTCAAATAGTATGAACCTTCTTTTGATTGTTGTATTTAGCGTGCTGCAAGAAGGGAAGTAGGCTTACATTGCGCAGATGCGAACTCATTTCGTATAAAACTCCTGGCTGAAATCTCAGATGATTTGTCTCTAACGTTCTGCTATCATTCGGAATTCGGTGAGAGTATCATGAAAACCATTTTTCCAAGGGGAACACAGTATATCCAACTTACCACTTGGAGCTCCTTGTGACATAGCAGTGCCTTCACTTCCAGTACCAGCAGTTCCCGATGTGCCATCACTTGGTGTGGAGCCTTCTTAAAAAAATGCATTCTTTGACGTTGATGTGTAAACATTTATATTTGAGGAAAAATGGGGCTTTAGAAACAAATTACTCAATACATGAATTCGGTTTCTTCCATTACTTTTGAATTTGATTTTTCTTACCTCTGGTAGAGAAATACTAAATTAAATATTAAATGTGTTTATGACGGTTTGATTTTAAAAACATTCCGGTCGCGGTCGAAACATGTGCGACAACGTCTTTCTCTAGATATAAAGAAAAATGATCGAAAAATATCAAAAATATCATTTATGCAGTTTGATGAAATAATTCTTTGTTTATAATCTCTCGAGTTTTGTATAACTAATGTTTAACCCGAAACATCCTTCAAATGGTGAAATTTAATTTATGAGTTGATTTTATGCCCGAATCTATGAGAAATATTTCTAGATCTCTTTCATTAATTTTGGATTATATGTTATGGAGAAATAATATTTAAGTTAATTTGAAAATTTTGAGATTTTATATCTGAAAAACTGAGAGAGACAGAATAAAAAAGAACAGACGAAACACTAAATATCAAGATCCTTATTCGACATTTCGAATTATTTTTCCATTGATTTTTTTTTTTTTTTTCATTTCTCTGTTAAAAAAGAATATTAATATGTCATTCTAGTTTTGGGGAAAATGCAATTTTCCAAAGATAAAATTAAAATATATTCCCCATCAGATGCGATCTTTTTTACTTTGGTAATCTCGAGATAACAGACAAAAAAATTCCAATGGTTCGGAGATTGATGATTCCCGCGGCAAACTTCAATGTTAGGTATATGTATCCTCCGCTGACCAAATAGAACTCATGTTTTACCATTTAATAACGCAAAAATGCATGCATTTGGACTTTTCAATGAATTTTATACCATCAGCATGATTTTTTTTTTGTAATAATTTTGAATTTTGTTTTTCTACCATTTCGATCATATCAGTCCCACACTGAATGTATCGGAAATTATGACTGCATAAAAGGATGATTTATCTTCATTTTTTTCATTTTGTTTAGCTTTACTTTATCGCCTCAACGGTTAGAGTTCTCTTATGTTTTGCTTTTATAAATGAACGAAAAATCAATAAAACGATATGTGATATTTCTTTGATGGTAAGATTTTTTACGCCCCCATTTTGAACGTACAGTTTTTATAAGAACCGGAGAATTATGTCAATAAAATGCATTGCATTATGCCTATTATTTAATAAAAAAAATTCAATAAATTCACTAAACAGATAATATTTCATACTAAAAAATAAGTTACTGCAATGAATTTACTTCGTACTTTTGTCGTAATTACTAAAATCACTTCCTCAAAATTTCTTATGTAACGAGTTAATTATAACAAAGGAAATGAAATAAATAACTATAATTATGAGTATCAAACTTTTTATCAGTCATTTAATAAACTAAAGATAAGATTTTCACTCAATCCATTACATACCCATGTCAGTTGTTTACATTGTTTTACACTGTTTTACGTTTACATTGAGCATTTGATGCGAACTGATTCCGTATAAAATTCTTGGCATAAATTTTAGGTGATTTGTCTCTAATGTTCTGCCAGCATTCGAAATTCGGCGAAATGTGATGAAAAGCATTTTGCTAATGGGAACACAATATATCCAACTTACCACTTGAAGCTCTTTGTGACACAGCAGTGGCTGCACTTCCAGTACCAGCAGTTCCCGATGTGCCACCACTTGGTGTGGAGCCTCCTGATAAAATATGAAATGAACTCTTTGAAAATATAATGTAAATTATTTGTATTTGAGACAAAAATGCGGTTTTACAACTATATTACCAAATATCATGCTCCAATTAAAATTTTTTTTTGTCTCGGAACCAGTTAGAAAATTATATATTAAACGAGTTCATGCGGGTATAATGTTAACAACATCCGAATCGAAGTCCAAACATGTACAAATATCATTATTTAGAAAAAGTGAAAAAAAAATCGAAAAAAAAATCACCAGAAATTCAGTTATGCAGTATGATCAAATTACTCTATAGTCCAGGTTTATATAACTGATGTCTATCCTGTCATATCCTTTAGAAAGTAAAATATTTTTTCATGTGGTTTATGAGAAGTACTTCAAAATCTGTAATGCATGATGTTTATATTTTCCTTAATAAAGTATTCATATAAATACAGTAAATAGATAATATTTATTGCTTAAAATTACTTCGTACTCGTGCAATAAATCTTAGTTCCGAAACCACTTCCTGGTAATTTCTGATGTAACGAGTTAATTTTAACAAAGGAATTGAGTTAAATTTCTATAATTGTGAGTATCAAACTTTTTATCAGTCATTTAATAAATTGAAGATAATATTTTCATTCAATCTATTACATACCCGTGCCAGTTGTTCCTCCACTATCTGTGGTTCCAGTTCCTGTAGATCCCGCCGTTCCACCACTACTCGTAGTTCCAGTTCCTGTAGATCCCGCCGTTCCACTACTACTCGTAGTTCCAGTTCCAGTGGATCCACCACTAGACGTGGTGCCTCCAGTTCCAGTACTTCCTGTTCCTCCAGATCCCGATGTTCCACCTGTACCCGTGGTTCCAGTTCCTGCAGTTCCACCACTCGATGTTATTCCAGTACCTGTCGAACCGGCTGTCGCTCCGCTCGATGTTGTACCTGCACTACCTGCAGTTCCAGTACCAGTTGTGGCACCACTAGAGGTTGTGCCTCCGCTGCCAGTGCTTCCCATTCCCGCCATTCCACCACTGGGTGTCGTGCCACCTGTCGGAAAAGGAGTCAACTTCCGTGATTAAGCTCAAAATTTGTCATTCGAATTGATTTTAAGTTAGATTTACTTATTTAAATATTAGTTTTTATTCATATGGATTTCAAATCGTATTAACTCTCTTTGGTTGTTGCATTTAGCCTATTTTAATACGGAAAGTACGTTTTTATTGTGCATTTATGCGAAATCATTTCTTACAAAATTAATGGCTGAAATCTCAGATGATTGGACTCGAATGGTCTGCCATCATTCGGAATTCGGTGAGAGTAATATAAAAACCATTTTACTAGTGGGAACACAATGTATCCAACTTACCACTTGGAGCTCCTTGTGACACAGTAGTGCCTGCACTTCCAGTACCAGCAGTTCCCGATGTGCCACCACTTGATGTGGAGCCTCCTGATAAAATATAAAATGAACTCTTTGTAAATAATATGTAAATTATTTATATATGAGAAAAAATGAGGCTTTTGAACCATATAACGAATTACCTTGCTTTACTTTTGATTACAATTTTTAATATGCCTCGGAATGAGTTAGAATATTTAATATTAAACGTTTTCATGCAGGTATAATTTTAACAACATTCGGATCGAAGTCCAAAAGTGTTGGAACTTATCCTCATTATTTAGAAAAATAGAAAAATAATCTGAAAAAAAATCAGAAATTCAGTTATGCAGTTTGATAAATGTACTAGAAACTCGAGGTTTCTATAACTGATGTCTATACTGAGATTTCCCTTAGAAGATAATTTTTGTTCCTGGGATTTATGCGTAGTACTTCAAAATCTGTAGTGCATGATGTCTATTTTTTATTAAAATATTATTCTAATAAATACAGTAAAAAGATAATATTTCTTCCTAAAAAGGAATTACTGCATTGAACTGTAATTCCTACTCGTACAGTTAACTTTATTTCTGAAACCACTTCCTAGTAATTTCATATGTAAGGACTTAACTTTAGCAAAAGAAGTGAGAGAAATTTCTATAATTGTGAGTATCATACTTTTTATCAATCATTTAGTAAGCTGAAGATATGATTTTCATTCAATCCATTACATACCCGTGCCCGATGTTCCTGCACTACCTGTGTTTCCTGTGCCCGTAGATCCCGCCGTTGTTCCTGTACTCGTTGTTCCAGTTCCAGTGGATCCACCACTAGATATGGTGCCGCCAGTGCCACTAGTTCCTGTTCCTCCAGATCCCGATGTTCCATCTGTACCCGTGGTTCCAGTTCCTGCAGTTCCATCACTCGACGTTGTTCCAGTTCCTGTCAAACCGGCTGTCACACCGGTAGATGTTGTACCTTCACTACCTGCAGTTCCTGTACCAGTTGTGGCACCACTAGAGGTTGTGCCTCCGCTGCCATTGCTTCCCGTTCCCGCCGAGCCCGCCGTTCCACCACTGGGTGTCGTGCCACCTGTCGGAAAATGAGTCAAGTTTCGTGAATAAGCTCAAAGCCTTTCGAATTGATTTTAAATAAGATTTACTTCATGAAATTTTCATTTTTGTTCATATGGATTTTAAGAAAACTCGGCATTTTGCTGGAACTACCTGTGATTCCAGTTCCTGTAAATCCTGACGTTGCTGCACTCGTTGTCGTACCTGCACTACCAGTATTTCCAGTACTAATAACACTACTAGAAGTTGTGGCTGGACTCCCAATAGATCCTGTTCCTGACGATGCTGCAGTTCCTCCACTTGGTGTCGTGGTGTCTGTAACATGAAACTCTTGTAAATAAGTAATCTCATGACATTTTTCATATTAATTTTGATACAATTTGATACAACATATTTTACAATACTCTTTGTAGATTTTTTTTTCTTAAGTGTTAGGTGGTTTTCTTGGCCACGTTTCTGTGAATAATTTCCTGTTTTACTGTTAAGTGAGATGGGAGATGGAGATACTGGAGTATTTTCATTCTTTAAAACGTTTTAGATGTCATTGTGGAAATGGACTTAAACAGAATCTCTGGAAACATCTCTAATGGGGCGAAATATTCTGAAATAGCAGTGAAGAAAACCAACTGACCTTTCGGAGCTCCTTTTGACACACGAGATCCCGTACTTCCGGTATCAACAGTTCGTTTTTTCCCGCCTCTTCCTCTCCTTCTTCCTAATCAAGCCGGAAATGCATATTTTTAATGAAATATAAAAATAATTTATTTTTGGAATATTAAACACGATGTCAGACTGAAATTCTGATAAAACGCAATTTTATGACTTATACGCTTTGACTGATAAACATGATATGTTAGTTGAGTAAATATATTTACATACTATTTGATTTTCGTCCCCTGTCACTGAATATCTATCGTAAAGAAATCATTTAAAATTGTAGAACAATTCTTTCAGAGTAAAACTTTTTTTTTTTCTTTTTGCATCGCTAATTCTGTTTGAGGAAAGTTTTTTGAAGATATTTTTTAATGATCCTTTTTTTATGACGGAGTTTAATATTTGAAGAAATAATACAAATGTCGACTGAAAGTTTTGTTGATACTGTTGATTCGTTTTTATACGCCTTTCAATGAAACTGCAAAATTTTTAAAATTTCATATTAATTTAAAATTTATTCCAAATTTAATTATGTTATCTTAAATTTCATAATTTGTTTCATGGATCTTTTTCAAACTAATGACTTCTTTATTTAAATTCTTTTATCTAAAGATAGAAGACAGTTGTTGAAACTATTTTATTTAAGATTTGGCATCTTTTAAATTCATTTTAACTCTATCTTTCAGGATCGTTATTTTATTCAGAAATAATTATATGAATATTCATACATGCAAGAAAGAAGTACAGATAAAATAATCATTTTTAATTATTCTCAAAATCAAATTCTAGTTTCTTCATAAACCCAAAATTTCAATACTGTTACATTAACATCATGATATTTTATGGCATACATAATATCGAAGAACCTCTTGGAGGTATCGTTCAATATCTTGTGTTCAAAAAATTCATATTGTTTGTTAAAATTTATGAAACTATTTTTTTTATGAAAATGGGATCAGTATATTGAAGATATATCAAATTTAAAAGCTAATAAAAAAGCCGAAAATTTTAATAGCTCAAATATGAATCACTATGCCATAAAGTGTTACATTCTAGGCAGGCGTTCTTCCCATCACACAAGATGCCACAGGCTGAAAAGATATTGTTGAGGAAAATCGTTCGGTGGGTGTTTGGTAAGAGAAGAGGAACATATTGGATAATGGAAGAAGACAGTTCGCAAAATGAATGTTATGAAAACATGGACAAATAGGTGACAAAAATTCAGCCGAGATGTAAGCAAAGAACGATAGGTAGAAATACTAACACAAGCAAATGGTAATCTGCTAAATAATTAGTAATGATGTAGTTCAACGAAAAGAACTAGAAACTTCGCTCTAAGGTTAATCCTTCAAAAAATAGATTCATAATGCTTGTGTGAACGTCTCCACTTCGAGTATAGTCTCCCGACAGACCAAGACATCACATGGAATTCCCAAGAAGAATCTTCGGATTACGATCACAGTTCCTAAAGCTAGGGTTATGCATTTTTAGAATCATGATTTCTATTGCCAAATGTTCAACAAGTTTGTCGCCAAGAATGAAAATCATTGAATCGTTCTATTAGCATTCTTTAGAAATATTCTCAAATCTATCATGTTTAGAATACTGCTAACATTGCAGGGAAGTAGTATAATATCATATTGAGTCAAAATGTTTTAATAACTTTAAAGTTGAAACATCTTCGTTTGTTCGAAAGTATTAGATAGATATCGTAGATATCAGTATATCTATCTGATAGAAATATCAGTAGATATCAGTATATCAACATGTGGGTTATAGGGCCTTTCTGAAATCATGAGTGTCAGAAATTTAATAGTGACAGCTACGTAATTACTGCTGATGGAGCATTGGTGTTGGCTTCGAATACTTATAACTCCTTCATGTTGTCTGCACTATTTCGTGCACCTTTTTTCCTGTAAAATACTAAAATACATAATAATAAATACAGTGTTTATTTCTATTGATGATCCTACATATCTCAGTAAGCATTTCTTTGAAACACAAAACTTGAAAATGTTCTTCGAACACATTGGTCGCCCCCTGTGGATGATTTTTACTTTCTCGTAGACGAAATATACAGGGGGAAAGTATGTAACCGTTAGAAAAAGTCGATTTTGATATTTTTATGGATCTTCATGTTTCACATCTTCTTGAATCGGAAAAAAATACTTATTTTGAATTATCCCTATTTGTCAGCATTATTCAAAAATTATATGAATTGTAACAATGAAATTTGGCATATGAATTTTAGACCAGATCTGTAGATTTGTATCAAGTTCCTAACGAAATCAAAGGAAATCCCTCTATCGGACTGTTTCAGTACAAATGGACAGACACTATTATTACAGAACGTGAAAGCCACATACAAATGCTATAATAAATTACTGGCAATGTAGCCCAGAAATGTGGTTATAATACTGTTTAATAATTCACATATTTTTTCACATGTCAAGGTATTATTTCTTCAGTAGGGGTGTTTGCCTCATATAAGAATTATTAATAAAAATTATTCAATATATATATAGGAATAAAAAGAATGAATAGAAAATTTTTAATGAGAAAAAAAAATAGAATACTGAAAGATATTCTATGAAAACAAAATATCTAACAGAGCGAAAAAATTGTATGCCTGTTAAAAATTGGGAAGTAGAATTTGTCAAGTTAAAACAGTAAAATCAAATCAACTAACCATCCAATTTTTGCAACATAAACCATTCGACAATGAGTAAAAAAAAAGAAATATTATTCTACTTCTATAAAATCGTGATTTGTTTTTCACTTCTCTCTCCCTATATATATCTAAAACAGAGAAGCATCATTAAAGAAGTAACATATTATTAGAAATTAATATGATATTTGTTTAGTTAATTTTAATATGTTTTCTGTGATGCAAATCTGATTGTTACATCTTAATATATTGGGTTGGCAACTAAGTAATTGCGGATTTCACTCATAGATGGCTTCAGTTGAATTTTTAAGCTTGCAGACGTAGTACAAATGTAAAACACATTTTGTTATTTGATAGTTGGCAATTCAGCTGTCAATCAGTAAAAAAAGTTTTTTGATCGGGTGCGTAGTTTTCGTTTGGCGTTCGTTGAAAAATGGAAAATCAAAAGGGACATTTTCGTCATATTTTGCTTTTTTATTTCCGCAAAGGGAAAAACGCATTGCAAGCTCATAAAAAGTTATGTGCTGTTTATGGTGACGAAGCCTTAAAAGAACGGCAGTGTCAAAATTGGTTTGCCAAATTTCTTTCTGGTGATTTTTCACTCAAAGATAAAAACCGCTCTGGTCGTCCAGTTGAAGTGGATGACGACCTAATCAAAGCAATAATCGATTCGGATCGTCACAGTACAATACGAGAGATTGCAGAGAAGCTTCATGTATTACATACATGCATTGAAAATCACTTAAAACAACTTGGCTATGTTGAAAAACTCGATACATGGGTTCCTCACGAACTGAAAGAAACGCATTTAACGCAACTCATTAACAGCTGCGATTTGCTAAAGAAACGTAATGAAAATGATCCATTTTTAAAACGACTGATAACTGGCGATGAAAAATGGGTTGTATGCAACAATATCAAGCGGAAAGGATCGTGGAGCAGGCCAGGTGAACCAACTCAAACAACATCAAAAGCTGATATTCATCAAAAGAAGGTTTTGTTATCAGTTTGGTGGGATTACAAAGGAATTGTCTACTTTGAACTCTTACCACCCAACCGAACGATCAATTCTGATGTCTACATTAAACAACTAACGAAATTAAACAATGCAGTTGAAGAAAAGCGGCCCGAATTGACAAATCGAAAAGGAGTTGTATTCCATCATGACAATGCAAGGCCACACACATCTTTGGTCACTCGGCAAAAATTATTGGAGATTGGTTGGAATGTTTTGCCACATCCACCATATAGTCCTGACCTTGCACCATCTGCTTACTTTTTGTTTCGATCTTTACAAAACTCCTTGAATGGTAAAAATTTCAATAATGATGATGATGTCAAATCGTACCTTTTTCAGTTTTTTGCTAATAAAAACCAGAAGTTTTATGAACGTGGGATTATGATGCTGTCTGAAAGATGGCAAAAGATCATTGATCAAAATGGGCAATATATTACAGAATAAAGTTATTTAGTTACATGAAAAAATTATCTTTGATTTTCTAAAAAAAATCCGCCATTACTTAGTTGCCAACCCAATATATGAAAGTCACTCTCACTACATATATATGTTCCACATCTCCTAAATAATTAGGCGATTTCAATTAGATTTTGCACCTTTTTTTATGATAAAAGAATGAATATTGTCATTTTTTTAAAACATAAAAGGTTAATAAAATATTCAATTAATTAGAAATTAGTCAAAATTTAGCTTTTGCAGTAGTTTTGGTGGAAATAATATTACAAGAAATATTTTTAGATTTTCTTGAGTTTCAATTTTTTTTTATTTCTGTGATATAAGTTTTATTTTAGCACAATATTTCTTTGAATTGGTTTTAGCTATTTAAAAAAAAATTAAACGCATTAAAATTGTCAAGTTTGAACTACTCTATCACTATTTTATAAATTTCTAATTTTAATATAAATCTATAGAATTTTCATTTGTTTCAAAATAGACATTTATGGATGCAAAGTATGAAGAAGGATTTAGGCATCTTAAAGAATGAATAACTGACCGTACCTGTCCTTATCAGGACTAAGTGGGAAAGTCATTATCATTGAACTACCAGAAAGAGCCCTTGCGAAGACTGATCAGTATGAAGGGATGAAGACGTGCCAGTAACAGTTACAAGGAAACAGAAGAGAGTGGAAAATAGATCTCTCTCTTTCTTTTTCTTCTCTCCCATGGTAATAATTTTTTGTATGAGAGTATGTATGAATGTAGAGCGAAAGGATGAACGAATGAGTTATACCATATCAGTAAATATTAATTCTCTTACAGATAGAAAGAAAACAAAGTTACTAATATTATCTAGGGCTTAAAGTAATATTTTAACAAGATCCAAATAAAGCAACTATCCAGTCTAGTAGTTGTAGGATCACAGAGTCCAAGTGCTCCTTCCGAAACTTCCATCACTGGCGCAAAGTAGAGATTTAACATTATCCAAAAGCAGGCATAAGTCAATCGCACAACCGGAGGCAAGAAAAGTAAAGCTCTTGCGAGCAAGTAAAACTAATGATGACAACAGATGCTTCAAGTTACGAAAATGTAAAGAAATTTTTGCCTTTGTTCTAGCAAAAATTTCAAAAAAAGTTAAAGAAAAAAAAAAAGTGTGCACCATCATGAAATATATAAAAAAAATGCTTTAATGATACTAATTTATTTAATACTTTCTTTAGAGTTTATTATTTAATTATTAATTTATTTTCAGGTAAATTTAACTCAAATAATTTTGAAACAAACATATATATAGACGCATTTCTTTGTAGGGTAACATTAAGACTTTGAACTTATCTACCACTATCTTTTAAAATTAGTCTTTTATTTTGATAGATATGCCTCGTAGAAGATTTTTGTATTATAATATTTCTACAAAAGAGTGTTTCTCTTTAAAACATTAACATGAAAGGAATTTTATCCCGAGCAAATCCAGATATATCAACTAATATATAAATAAACGTTAGGTGGATTTCCGAAAAAATAAATAAAAAAGATTGACTTTATATTTCCTACTTTTAAGTATAAATCTAGATATTTATATTTTATACAAACCGAAAACAAAATTTGGATTTTTAATTCGATTTTTGTATTCAACATTTCAGATTTTCCCAATAAAAATGACGTATTTTAGAATATTTGACAATTAAATACGATAGATGTTAGAAGTGTTAACGATTATTAAGAATGGTATTAATCTATTTATGAAGAGTAAATTTTTCTTCTCTTAAAGAATATTTAATCACATGAATGAGATAATAAATATGTTTTTTAATGTTGTAATGTTTTTAATGTTGTAATATCATATAAATTTATCATGTTTCAGAAAAAAATCGTTTAGATTTCTGTTGTACCAATTATACTGGCAATCTTCCAAAATAAATCAATTCTATATTTCTTTTCATTCCATTGCTATATTTTATTTTCTTTACGTTTTTTTAATTCTTTTTTTATAAAGAATCCTTAGCGTGAATTGAAGGTCAAAGAATTAATTTTTTGCCTGACTAAGCGCTATTTGAAGCATCAGCAGCAAATAAAAATAAATCTCTTAGATGAATCATATCTACGACTTATCTGCATATCATTCGTGAATTGACTGACGAATTTATTATATCTGCTATTTATTTGAAGCATCAATGAAAATTCTTAAGCGGAAATTATCAAAGGTATCATTTATAAAAGAGGAGATATTTTATAAAAGTTTAATGTTATGAAATCTTTTAAATATCATGATAGATATTAGGATATATAGTGTATCTCAGGTAAGAATATTTTTTCAACATTTTTATAATTGTTAAAATAAAAATTTAATTTTCCTCGAAGAATAGATTTTTTTGAATGTAGGTTCTTAATTCTTTAATGCTTTTCATGATACGACGTCGGGAATATTTCGTCAATCTTCACTGATCATGGCCCTTTTATATTCCAAATCAATATCATTCTCAAACTCGATGCGGGTGCAAGTGATATGTGGTGAAATTTTCATTTCTCCTATAATTTCCTTACGATTGAGGATTGAAAATAAATCATGCAAATTAGTGACTTGTTAAAGGGACGAATTTGCTTTTTTGATAATACAATACACTCCCAAGTATGGCCTAATGTGGCGGAAGGGCAGACCGGATAACAAAAGCCAAAAAGGATAGACCAGAAGATAAAGTTTTATAGCAACACTCACTGCTTTTTTATGCGTGTAATATACGGGTAGTGATTCCACATTTTTTTTTTAAAAAAAAAGCTCTAGGTTTCTTAGATTTTTCAATTAACGTCAACCTAAGGTTATGGTTGCTGGTTGCATTGCTGCAAGCCAAAATGGTAACTCCTTCCTTGCTCTTTTTGTATCTTGGTGGACCTGCTTGTTTTTTCGATGCAAGTGTTTTTACAGAGAACGATAAGACAGTTTTAAACATGTCTTATCGCAGTTGTAAAACTTCTCCCCAGATATTTCCTTTTTTTTCTATAAACTTGAAAATATGGTCTTTGAATATAGGTACAGTCTTTTTATCAGCAGACTATGCTTCCCCAATTACAGTAATTTTGCGAATGCCGAATCGTTTTTTCCATCTATCTAACCATCCATCACTGGCTGTAAACTCTGAATTTTGTGCTTCTATTTGTTGCTTAAATTCCAAGTTTTTTCTTGCATTATTGGCACAGTTACACCTTTTCCTCTTATGTGTTCATACCGCAAAAATAAAGTTTTCTTAACTTCTTTATGTTTACCTTTCAAAATGGTTTTTCTTTCTTTTATTCCTCTTCCAATAGCTTGGGCAACACACCATTTTTAGTTTCTGCTCGACTTTGTTTCCATTCTCCCACTATATTTGTCCTAACTCCGAAGCTACATTTTTTGCTGTTATGTTTGTATATATTTTGAAAAAAAAAACCAATGCATGCTTTTTTTCCTTACTTTGAAACAGCTTAAATACTCTTCGATCAAAGTTTAATAACTTCAAGAAAAAGAAATAAAAATAATGATGCTGATATTGATCGAAGATGATAATAATGATGTTGATATATTATCGACATCATTATGTAAAAACTACTAAATCTTTTGAGTGTATTTTGTTATGGTCATGAAAAATAGAGTGGGAGTGTGTTCGCGTTAGTTTAATTTTTAAAATTAACCAAATTATTTTTATACTTGTATTTTTTCTTGACAATACATCTAAGAGCTAAAATCTTCTTAACTATGAGTGTTAAAAGTTTCTTTTTCAAAAAAATGTTTAAATTCTACCGGTAAGACTTAATATTTTGTTGTCCAAATATACTGCTTGTCGCCGACTTTTATAGTCATCAATCAATTTGCTGAACACATGCCGATGATCTTGCGAAGACATAATATAGGCTCCTACTCAGATTTTGATTCACATTTTGAAATATTTATCATATGTATAATAGGTTTTGTAATAATTATATGCATAATAGTTTTTTGTATAACTTTATATTCATTATTTTATTTTAATAAATAATTTTGCTAATTTTATATATTAATATATAAATGATGAAATGGATATTTTATATTAAATATAAAATTATGTTTAGATATAAAATTTTATAATTTTTAAATGAACCTCGATCTTTCGGAGCTTTGTTATTATGGTGTTGTTTTAATCTTATATCTACTGCATTACTGAGAGTATATTGTATCAAAAAAGACGATCATTGCTTTAACGCAACTATGTTAAAAAAATAGATTATATATACTTACCAGAATATCTAACTAATTTTTTTAAAATTAATAATTATAACTGAGGTATTCGAAAAGGCTTTAAATAAGACCCAAATCGTTAAGTAACAGATCTATCCTATTGACTCCTCGACAAATGATTTTTTTTTAATTTCGTAACTTTGGCGTGACTTCCTCATTAATCTTAACTGGGGCATATATTGTTATTTTCATTCCTATACTAATATAAAAGGCATTTGGGATATTGAAGCATTATTTTTGTATTTTGAATGACAATACTTTCACTTAATTGGAGATATAAAATTAAAAAAAATTTAATTAATTCGATGATCATGTCAGATATGTAATTGCATACAAAGGGCTTATGAAAAGCAGATGACATTTTCTCGATAAAATAATGGAAAATAATCAAATTATAAATTTTTGAGTTTTGTCGTAGAACTTTATTACCGGTATTCAGTAGGAAGATGAGCAATTGAAAACAATAACTTCTTCAAACATATTTGAATCGCACATGATCGATTATTACTTTCGAGAATAAAAATTTCAAGCCTATTAAATAATATATTTTAAACTTCGTAACAAACCAGTTTGTATTTTATTTTCATAATATTCGTTAAATTAATATTATTTATTTTGCAATATTTTCTGAATTATCGAAAACGATAGTCATTATATGGTTGCTTCAATTTACGATACTTCATTGTTTTGTTTGAGGATTAAGGTGAAAATATTAACTAATTTAATAAGGAAACTGATTTACCTTCCAACTTTTCAAGATGAATTTTTTCAATTTAGGCTTGATTATTCTTTATAATAAACGTTACACTGAGTAATATTATAGTGGAAAGAATTATCTTTACATCTTTAATATTTTATTTTCAGAAGTAACATGAGCTTCTTTTCTTTACAGAAATGTTTATTTTATCTTTAATTTTGATGAGAAAAAAAATGGAAGCATTACAGCACATTTTTAATCACCCTAATTATCCAAAAAAATGAGATTTTATGTGATTTTTTTTTATTTATTTATTTTTTGCTCTGTAAAATGTATTACAATTTTTTTTTGCACATCTTATTATTTTTACGTGTGCAACAATGTATAAAATGTGATAACTCACATCAATAGATAATGAAAATTGAGACAATCTCATTGTAAAATCTGGCTCTTTTTGTGCCATTTTTGTAACTTCTTATTAGTGAAATTTATCTTTTTTAGTACAGTTGTTTTGGGGGCATCTTTTGTTACAATTTCATCAAATTCATCATTTGTTATTTTTTATTTGTTCGTTGATTCCCCATCTTTCCTTTATGATAAACATTCATTAACAATTCCTGTTGAAATACAATTTTTCTGTCTTGCTTTCGAATGAATTAAGTATTCGCAACTTCTGTCGGCCTATGTGACCTATGAACAAAACTTTAGCTTTGGATAAATTAAGTGTAAACAGTTTTCAATGTGTTTTTGCGGAATCGCATTCCATAAACCAGTATTCATTTTGGGCATACTATTACATAACTAGTTTGAGTTAAATGGTTCCGAATGTGATCTTAATTTAATTTATATAAAACTGAATCTCCCTATGTGTGTTTGAATTTATAAAATTAATTACACTTGAATGGATTGAAACGGAATTTATCACATTTTACTTATCATTCCAAAAGGAATAACTCTAGAAACACGATGCTATTAAAATGTTTCTACTTTCCTCTGAAGGGGATAGAATGTTAATTATTATTTTTTCGCTATAACATCTGAACCGTACAAAAATAATTTTCCACCATCCTAAAATTGAAAAAGTTAGCTTTATTGCGATATCAATTTCATTATCATAATATTTTATTTTTTTAATCAAAATATTATTAAACTTATTTCACAGTTTCAGCACTCGCACGCTTTTTCTAAAGTTGAAGTTCGGCTACTTTCTTCCGAATTTTTACATTTGCTTATGTTACCTAATCTTTTTTGTAGATTAATTTGCAGATGAATTTGTTTCCTAATATTTTTTTTATTTGTGTTTAAATCCTTCATTTAAAAACGGTTGCATTTTTAAAATATCAGACCAATTTTTTCTCTCTCATATTTTAAAAATTCTAAAATTTTAATGGGATCAATTACAATATTTCGTTTTTTTTTTACTATTTTTTAGCTTGAGTTTTTTTTTTTTTAATACGATTTTAGATAAAACAATCATAGACGGAGCCGTGGATACAGCGATTAGTAATTGGTAATTTTGAATAAATTTTAAAAAATAGTTATCTATGTTCTAGAAATTAAAATTCTAGATTTTATTTTCATAGAAGTCTTTCTATACTAACTGTATCTAAAATACGTAGAAAAGGCTTTATGTGTTTATCTATGATAAACACATAATTAAATTTATTAAATTTTTAGGCCTACCCGGTTTCTTTCTTTTCCTATTTCTATCTATATTTGTGATGAAGTTAGAAAATGTGTTTGCACTGATGAGAACACGAAAAAAATCATGAAAATCATTTAAGAGTAATTATTTAGGCATTGTGAAAAGAAAAAAAATAACAGAATTTTTAACAAAATGAACTTTTATTGACAACATTTGTCATTATTCTTTTACTCGTGCACAATCAACCAAATAAAAAGTTTTAATATATATCCTTTTATTATTTTTATGCTGTGTAAATATGTACTAATTTTTATAACTATCATTAGTGAGAAGTATTTAATTTTTCCGTGAGATGAAAGAAAACAGTAATTAAACAAAATCGGCAGAAGGATCTCTGATAGTCAAAATAAAAATCTAAAACATCCTTTTCCATAAATAATTGCGTTTTTTTCTACGTTTTTTAAACAGTGTTTAATTGAGTGAAAACATCCCCCGCACGTAACTATGAAAATAAAATTTGACAATGCCATTCATTTAAAGTTTTGGTTCCATATATGGCATGAAACATTTTGTGGGCTTGCTGTGCTTTTCTTCCTTTGTCTAAGTAAATACAGTTTTTTTTTCTTTCTATTTTGTAGTCCATATCAATCAGAAACTGCACACTTAATCAAAATAAGACTTTTTCTGAACCTACTATGACGAAATAACTATATGGATTTGACTTGCAATATATAAAAAACAAAAGAAAAATTGCATCCACTTGTGCATCAAATTCTGAATTACCGACTCATTGGTTCAAAGAGTCAAGCTAATCAATGTCTTATCTCAAGCACCTCATACTTTTAATATCAGTTGATAGTTACATCTCAG
This sequence comes from Argiope bruennichi, assembly GCF_947563725.1. NCBI lineage: Eukaryota > Metazoa > Arthropoda > Arachnida > Araneae > Araneidae > Argiope > Argiope bruennichi. The sequence continues at coordinate 33,892,546 of NC_079156.1, forward strand.
TAACAGATTTTTACGTTTTATTAATGATTATATTCAGGGATTGACAAGTAAACCATTTATACTTCACGAAATCATTCAGTCTCATTTTTAAGACATACGGACTGGTGTTTGTAAATTGATTTAGTATGTATTAAAGGTTTCTCTAGTAAATAACAAAAATATCTTTTAGTATGAAAATAAATTATATTCAAAAGAATAAAAATAATGAGCAGCTTCTTACCAACCTGTTTTTCCTGTTGATGAAGATCTGGGACGGGAGCTTTGAGCAGGCGCAGCAGGTGGGCCATTGGATGATGCATTACCTAAAATAAATGCACTATATTTATCTCATATTAGTAATAACAACAAAAAAAGTATTGAGTTATATTTAATATATTTTATGTTGTGGCTAATTTATTCATTATCTGTTGCTTTTGCTGCAATTTCAATTTATTATAAATATTTCATTCCGTACATTTAGATTATTTCATACAATTTGTGGTGTTACTCAGTCGTTTAAAAATATCAGTGGAGTAAGTTAAACGATAACAGGGATTAATTTGATGGAGAATTTATTACGTATCGTAGAGAGAATATCGCAAGCCACCATGTAGTTACTTATGAATTGTGAGAACTTTTAATTTCCTAAAGTCCCATTAAAATTAATGATTTAAAAATTTCTGAATCTCATTTCTCAAGTTTGTTCCCAAATTATATTAAATGTTGTAAGCTCGTTTCTGTTGTATTCTTTCGTCTGTCATCTAGAGCATATGACCAATTACGGATATGATCACTTGAAGGATCCTAAGGAATCGCATCGCCATGCCATTACTCTATTCGCCTGTTATATCCGGAGGTTAAAACCCTTTAGTTTAAGCACTTCATGACACTTCCTCTGATGCGTTCAACTGAATATATCCTTTCTTGTATTCCGTGGCAGGCACTGTCTATTTGATACATCTTAAAGGAGTCGTTTGTACTCGTGATGAAGTCTAAAGTCATTTAAGATTTTTCATAATAGTATTATGAAAAATAATTCATCCGGTGGATGTACAGATAGGTCAGTAACGAATTACCCTGTAGCAAAGCAGAGTCGGAGCATATACAAGAACAGCCTTTGCTATAAACTACAGCACAAAACAGCAAATTTATATTAAACAATTACAACCACACATAGCTCGAATTTGCTAGGGATCTGAATTCCAAGGAAGTATTTTGTACAACTATTCATTTGAGCTCAATTCAACAGCCGACTACTTACCTGAAATCTATACACCCCTGCTTTTTATAGGTCCCGTGACATGGCATGGGATGTTCTAGAGCAAACAATGGAGCTAGATTCCTAAGGAATGTGAAGAAAAGATTCTCGAATATTCGGAATCCTTTATTTTTCTCGCGAAATCTCAAAATTTGTTGCATTGACTCGGCATCCTTTCAGTATTCCTTACCATACTTGTAAAATTATCTTTCTTATTAGAAAATTTAACTCACTGGGAAGCAATATTACAAATTTGTAATCATATCTTAAATAAATGGAAGATCAATTTTAGATTTAAATAATATTTTAGTGAAAACACAAATAATTAGAAAATACAAAGCGTTGGGTCGTAAAATCGTAAAAAGAGGAAGTTAAAATATTTATTTTGCTATTATTCTTTTAGAACAATAAATTCTCCCAATTTTGTACAATAGATTTAATTTCTAAATATTATGCGATTCATAAGTTGACCCGAAGTGCTTTTTTTTCCCTTTGAAGTTAAATTTCATGAAAAAAAAGCGTCTGACATTATATATGAGGCTTTGTAAGGCCATGATGACTGACTTTCCACTGAATATTTTTTTAACGCAAAATAGAATGGACTGTTTTTTTTTTTTTTTTTTTTTTTTTTTTGTTTTGACGAAATATATTTCACTATTTATAATTTTCATCCAAGTTTATTTTTTATTTAATTTTTTAAAAATATTGCACTGTTTATGTGGTTTTATTTTATATCCCACAAAGCTATTAAAAATATATTGGATTTTTTAAAGTACTTTTTATTTATTGAAAGGTAATAACTTCCGATTTCTTTAAATTCAAAAAAGCAGGTTCAATTCAAACCTGCTTTATGCTGCAAACAAAATAATGTTACATACATATAAAGACAAATATTCCTCTTTATATTAGAATTTTGTCATTTTTTTAAAGTTTAACAAGCCTTTTGAATTATAAGCAGGTCTTCAAAGTTATCGTCGTTAGCCAACGTTATCACTGTGCCTTTTCCCAAGTCCGTCTGGATAAAAGACATTAGTCGACTGTGTATCCGTTTTCTAGGCATTTCAGTTTTATATTTCTGTAATATGATAAAATATTTTAAGCTATACAAAGCTATTAAAAATATATTGGATTTTTTAAAGTACTTTTTATTTATTGAAAGGTAATAACTTCCGATTTCTTTAAATTCAAAAAAGCAGGTTCAATTCAAACCTGCTTTATGCTGCAAACAAAATAATGTTACATACATATAAAGACAAATATTCCTCTTTATATTAGAATTTTGTCATTTTTTTAAAGTTTAACAAGCCTTTTGAATTATAAGCAGGTCTTCAAAGTTATCGTCGTTAGCCAACGTTATCACTGTGCCTTTTCCCAAGTCCGTCTGGATAAAAGACATTAGTCGACTGTGTATCCGTTTTCTAGGCATTTCAGTTTTATATTTCTGTAATATGATAAAATATTTTATCTATATGAATTTGAAATGCAAATTATTTCAAAGTGTAAAATATTTTTTTTTCTCTGTCTGCTATATCTTTTGATAACTCAGATGTATATTCTTTGTAAGAACTTTGTCCAAATTAAAGAGCACAATGATATTCAATTTTTTTAAATAAATAAATAAAGCATAAAAAAATATTGAAAGAAAAATAAGAGCAGTTATACGTCTGCTTTATCTAATTCAAAATAAAACTTCATCTATTTAGAGAACAACTAGGAAGATTTGAAACTAATATTATTTTTCTAATATTTCTCAAATAGTTTTATTTTTAGTATCATAAAAAAACAGATTTTAAGATTGAAAAATGTATTCATTCGAAACTGATATCTCACTAAGATCAAATTAATTACGTTTAATGAAATTAACTACATTTTCCTTAAAGGTATAGTTCGTTCTAAACATGCCTGGGGTATACGAAAACATAATAGAATAATAAGAAATTTATTATTAAATATAATTTTTATTATTTTATTCGGAACTGGGAACTTCGTAGCATCGCAAGCATATAAAAAATTGTTGGATTTGAAAAACTAGAATGGAACAGAATAGCAAAAATATAAAGAGTTAGAAGCTAAAAAGTGTTAACAAACAATTTTAAAGAACTTAGAAAGAAGAAAAAAAATTTTAAAAGCACATTTTTATACCTGAATCAAAATGTAATAATAATAATAATAATAATAATTTTCATTCTTTAATCTGCAATTTATTATTTAATATTATAAATATTTTAGAATGTTGAAATCCTTTTTTTTTTCTTTCTCAAATTCCTTACCAGATGGTAGCTCGATAGCGGAATCAAAATTCAATTTAATTAATCGACTAATTGACAATTTAGTTCTGAAAAATATTAAAATGAAGATTAACGCCGATGAAACTTGGAAACATAGACATTCTTGAAACTCTAGTTCATGAAGAAATGAGTGAAAAGTCGATTATAAAATTCTATTCTTAAAAACGTTTCAACAAATCAAATTAAATTAAGTGGTTAACAAAGCTTACAAAAAATTTATAGATTTATTCGTGTTTTCTAATCTTTTGACCAGACAAGTAACAATAAAAGTAAAATATATACAGTTATAAATAATTGTTAATCTGATTTATCTTTACTGACAAATTTAAAAAAAAAAACCTTTACTCATCTATCAAAAAGGTATCAACAGAAATCACGAGATATTAAATAAAATAAAAACGGTGATAAGCAGTTCGTACAAGATTTTTATTGAAATAAAAAGTCGATAAAATCTTTTTTTTAACTAGAAACAAATGAAATAAATAAATTTTAATTATATCTAAAATTCTTAATAAAATAGCTTTTAATTTATTTTCTATCAATAATTATTTAAAAACAATATTTAAGTAATAAATCTCATATGAAATTCAACTGCTAAAATACTTGCAAGTATGTCAACGGTCAAGGGGAAGTATTTTCATCATAAATATCTAGTCTGATTGTTTTGATTGCTGCATAGCAACAACTTCCATCTCATCAGAAAGTTGATTCCTATCATACTCAATAAGTTACAAATATCGAATAAATAATAATATAAATTGATAGTTATATCAATTCATATTTATTTCAATCAATGAAAGAGCTATAAAGGTATTTAAATAATCTATACTACTATTATAAATGTGAAACTTTGGATGGATGTTTGTTAGTCAATCACGCCAGAACTGCGGAACAGAATTGGATCAAATTTAGCTGAGAGATAGATTATAGTCTGGAATAGGACATAGGCTACTATTTATTCCGTTTAATTGAGTGGTTAATTGTTTATTAATTAAAAACTAACTTTCCCGCCAAAAATAGAAAAATGAGTAAAGCTTGAGGTTTTTTTTCCCCCCCACGCCAATGAGATTAGGCTTAACATGATTTTGACTATTATTTCAATCAATTCTGTTTATTTTCTTAGTGTTTGATACATTTAAAATTAAGCTTTGTTAATTAATCGATCATTCGTATTCATTCTGAAGTATTTTTGAATTAAAAATAAAACAGAAGAAAGGAAATTAAAAATTTATAATCTATATTGCGTTACCCCAACTGGCGTAGAAAATTCATACATTTTTGTTGTCCCAATTAGCGTTGAAAAAACACGCATGCGCAGGAGTAACAAAAGATAAAACCATTGATGCCATAAATTAGAATCTATTTCCACGCGCACGAAGTCGCGGGGAAAAGCTAGTATTGATATAAAGAATACCTTTCTTTTGCTGATTACTTATCAAATTGTACTGGCACAACATTGATATATAATTTAAAAAGTAGCTACTTGTTTGCTGCACATCATTCTTGAAATATTTTGAAAACTTAGAAATATTTAAATACGACTTAGCCTCAAAGAAAAATTCAGATCCCCAGAAGACGGAAAAACGGAACATTTATTTCAGAACTCCCCTCCCGCCAAGCAAATGCCAAACATTTTTTTGCAATGGCTTTTCATATTGGAATAAATATACTTTCTAATCCAGAATACCAATGAAGGTCAAATAGAGTATCACTTACAAGCAACAAGATATCGCAATTTGAAAAATTTATCTAAAATCTAGTGACCATTATTTCTTCTCTAATGATATCACAAAAGGGATTTTTATTTCTTTTTCTTCAATCAATAAAAGAGAATAAAATTGGCAACTTCCCACACCCCCTTAACCCTTTAAAGGCCCATTTTTTTCTAGTCATATTATGTTAAAATATTTTTAGGCTTGAAATTAGAATAAGAAAAGGGATTCATTTAGTTTATTAGATAAATTTAATTTGATTAATTAATAAGTAAGTAACAAATCAAAACATATCATTTTGTCTGAGATAAAGAACTGAAGCATCTAAATTTCTGTCTTTCTAAAAAAAATTTGTCAGAACTTATGCCAACCTACAAAATTCCATACAAAGATTGATAAATTTGGCGGGAAGCTTACTTCCCATGGCCCTAAAAGGGATTAAAGAAAGGCGACGATGAAAAGAAAATTAACTAAGCAGTGACTATGTTAAAGGCGAAAATCTTTTCCAGTCACTTATTAAACATTTAGTAAGTCGTTTAGTGGAAACAATGCCTGCAGTCGAATCAATTAAAAAAAAAGTACCTTGCAGTTGCATATGTGCTAATAAGATACCTTAAAGATGATAAATAAAAACTTAAATGTACACATCTGCTAGCTAACAGCTATAAAACAACATCAATGATTGTAATGGAAACGCGTTATTCAAAAAACATCCAGAAGGCACATAAATATGGCATTACATCTAATAACATGGTATGGGAGTGTATTTATATCCGAAACGAAACAATTTATAAGACATCCATGCAATCATAACAACATAATTGCACATTTAATAAAGCAAATGATCACATATCTTTTAAATTGAGTAGTGTTGTCAAGCCTATATGTAACAAGTTGGAAGGTGCATAGTTTATTACGCAATTAATAGAAAATCGCAAATTTGACAAATTATATATATATATATATTCTTCGAATCCTGTGGACTAAATAATGTGTAACATTATTTTTGGTTGAAGACATAGACGAGACGTTATATTTTTAATTTCGTTTTATTCTCTCTCTTCTCTCCTGGGAGACAAACATGATTATTTGCAAAAACGCACGAACAAATGATCACTAGTCTTATATAACATCGGATTTCTGGACACTCGCCAAGAGAATACATATGTTGACCTTGAGAAGAGTAACGGAAGTATCACTTTTATTTGATACGTAGTGCTGATGGCGCATTATTTTTACAGAGGAATTAACTAAACCGAAAGTGGAATTGGATCACGAAATAAGAGAATATTTTAGAATGGGCTAAATTAAGATAAAATCTTGAACATTAATTTGGATTAAATTAAGAGTTTAAAATATCATTACATACATTATATATATATATATATATATATATATATATATATATATATATATAATTCATTTTGTGACCAATATAAATATATAGTTTGTTCTTTTTACAAAACATTAATTAAATGGTTCTAAAAACGCAAGAATATAATCATAATAATAAAAATCTGCAAATTAAAAATATAATGTAGACGTATTGATTTACGTTTGAAGTTTGGAAGAAAATAGTATTATAATTGATTCACGAGTGCATGATTTTCTTTGATAGGGTTTAAATGTTTAATTCAATAAATATATGTTAATGTATGCCACAAATGTTTAAATAAACATTTAAAAAATAGTATTTTTAAGTGCACTATTAGACAATAACAACACGAATGTGCTTAAATCATACATTAAATTTTATAGTTGGCGTTAAAATTTTGGAATTCAAATATGTTAAATTTCTACTGAGAAAACCAACCAAATATCAGATATTTCAGAAACTACCGCTCAAATAATAGAAAAAAAAATTTCGACCTTACTATAAAGAGAATAAATTATTTAAGATTGTTTCTCAAACCATAGACTATACGGCTTTTGAAAATAATGTTTTGGAAGAAATCTGGAATATACGTATTCTATTCCGATATTTCTGAACAGAAAATAACAGATGTTAACAAAAAAAATTCAAATATTAGTAAGCAAAAATTCCTGAAGAGGAAAAAGAAAATAATTAAATTTAGGAAAAAATTACATGCGTGTAATTTTCTTTTAAATTTTATACAACCATAAATAAAAGAAAAAAATATATACAAAGCAAAACGGTTGCTAGGATGCTAATTACCATATAAATACTAATAATTTGAGATACCTAAAAGGAAAATAAATACAAAGAACTGCTTAAAGGATTAAGAAAGAAAAAGGATAAATTTATCTATAATTATCGTTTAAAGCAACGTAGCAATAAATATGGGCAATATTCAAAAAGACTCAAGCCCATACAGCAGTTAATAAGTTTCAATATGATAATTCAATATTAATTATCACACTACATTTACGATCCATTTGCAGCAATACGTTTGACAAACGAAATAAATAATTATGTGCATTTTAAATAGTAAGTTTAGCTTCTTTTGTTACGAAAAATAAAGAAAAAATATATTTTCAATCCACTACATACCCGTGATAGATGTTCCATCACTACTCGTTGTTCCAGTTCCAGTGGATCCACCACTAGACATGGTGCCTCCAGTGCCAGTAGTTCCTGTTCCTCCAGATCCCGATGTTCCACCTGTACCCGTGGTTCCAGTTCCTGCAGTTCCACCACTCGATGTTGTTCCAGTACCTGTCGAACCGGCTGTCGCTCCGCTCGATGTTGTACCTTCACTACCTGCAGTTCCAGTACCAGTTGTGGCACCACTAGAGGTTGTGCCTCCGCTGCCAGTGCTTCCCGTTCCCGCCGTTCCACCACTGGGTGTCGTGCCACCTGTCGGAAAAGGAGTCAACTTCCGTGATTAAGCTCAAAATTTGCCTTACGAATTGATTTTAAATTAGATTTACTTATTGAAATATTAGTTTTTATTCATATGGGTTTCAAATCGTATTAACCTTCTTTTGATTGTTTTATTTAGCCTACTTCAAGAAAGAAAGTACGTTTACATTGCGCCGATGCAAACTCATTTCGCATAAAATTCGTGGCTGCAATCTCAGATGATGTGTCTCTAATGTTCTGCCAACATTCGGAATTCGGCGAAGTGTGATGAAAAGCATTTTGCTAATGAGAACACAATATATCCAACTTACCGCTTGGAGCTCCTTGTGACACAGCAGTGCCTGCACTTCCTGTACCAGCAGTTCCCGATGTGCCTCCACTTGGTGTGGAGCCCCCTGATAAAATATAAAATGAACTCTTTGAAAATATTATGTTAATTATTTATATTTGAGAAAAAATTGGGGCTTTAGATACAAATTACGAAATATCATGCTTCAGTTTCGATTACAATTTTTAAAGTATCTCGGAACGAGATAGAAAATTTGACATTAGACGTTTTCATGCAGGTATAATGTTAACAACATTCTGATCGAAGTCCAAACATTTGCGAACAGATCATTATTTAAAAAATAGAAAAAAATCACTAAAAATTCAGTTAGTCAGTTTGATGAAATTACTCTATACTCGAGGTTTCTGTAACTGATGTCTATCCTGTGATATCCTTTGGCAAATAAAATATTTTTCCTAATATTCATGAGAAGTACTTCAAAATCTCTATTGCATGGTGTCTATTTCATTATTAAAATATTATTCAAATATATACAGTAAGCAGATAATATTTCTTCCTAAAAAGGAATTACTGCATTGAACTGTACTTCGTACTCGTGCAAGAAATCTTATTTCCGAAACCACTTCCTGGTAATTTCTGATGTAACGAGTTAATTTTAACAAAGGAAATGAGTTAAATTTCTATAATTGTGAGTATAAAACTTTTTTTCAGTCATTTAATAAACTGAAGATAATATTTTCATTCAATCTATTACATACCCGTGCCAGTTGTTCCTCCACTACCTGTGGTTCCAGTTCCTGTAGATCCCGCCGTTCCACCACTACTCGTTGTTCCAGTTCCAGTGGATCCACCACTAGACATGGTGCCTCCAGTGCCAGTAGTTCCTGTTCCTCCAGATCCCGATGTTCCACCTGTACCCGTGGTTCCAGTTCCTGCAGTTCCACCACTCGATGTTGTTCCAGTACCTGTCGAACCGGCTGTCGCTCCGCTCGATGTTGTACCTTCACTACCTGCAGTTCCAGTACCAGTTGTGGCACCACTAGAGGTTGTGCCTCCGCTGCCAGTGCTTCCCGTTCCACCACTGGGTGTCGTGCCACCTGTCGGAAAAGGAGTCAACTTCCGTGATTAAGCTCAAAATTTGCCTTACGAATTGATTTTAAATTAGATTTACTTATTGAAATATTAGTTTTTATTCATATGGGTTTCAAATCGTATTAACCTTCTTTTGATTGTTTTATTTAGCCTACTTCAAGAAGGAAAGTACGTTTACATTGCGCAGATGCGAACTCATTTCGCATAAAATTCGTGGCTGCAATCTCAGATGATGTGTCTCTAATGTTCTGCCAACATTCGGAATTCGGCGAAGTGTGATGAAAAGCATTTTGCTAATGAGAACACAATATATCCAACTTACCGCTTGGAGCTCCTTGTGACACAGCAGTGCCTGCACTTCCTGTACCAGCAGTTCCCGATGTGCCTCCACTTGGTGTGGAGCCCCCTGATAAAATATAAAATGAACTCTTTGAAAATATTATGTTAATTATTTATATATGAGAAAAAATTGGGGCTTTAGATACATATTACGAAATATCATGCTTCAGTTTCGATTACAATTTTCAAAGTATCTCGGAACGAGATAGAAAATTTGACATTAGACGTTTTCATGCAGGTATAATGTTAACAACATTCTGATCGAAGTCCAAACATTTGCGAACAGATCATTATTTAAAAAATAGAAAAAAATCACTAAAAATTCAGTTAGTCAGTTTGATGAAATTACTCTATACTCGAGGTTTCTGTAACTGATGTCTATCCTGTGATATCCTTTGGCAAATAAAATATTTTTCCTAATATTCATGAGAAGTACTTCAAAATCTCTATTGCATGGTGTCTATTTCATTATTAAAATATTATTCAAATATATACAGTAAGCAGATAATATTTCTTCCTAAAAAGGAATTACTGCATTGAACTGTACTTCGTACTCGTGCAATAAATCTTATTTCCGAAACCACTTCCTGGTAATTTCTGATGTAACGAGTTAATTTTAACAAAGGAAATGAGTTAAATTTCTATAATTGTGAGTATAAAACTTTTTATCATTCATTTAATAAACTGAAGAGAATATTTTCATTCAATCTATTACATACCCGTGCCAGTTGTTCCTCCACTACCTGTGGTTCCAGTTCCTGTAGATCCCGCCGTGCCACCACTACTCGTTGTTCCAGTTCCAGTGGATCCACCACTAGACATGGTGCCTCCAGTGCCAGTAGTTCCTGTTCCTCCAGATCCCGATGTTCCACCTGTACCCGTGGTTCCAGTTCCTGCAGTTCCACCACTCGATGTTGTTCCAGTACCTGTCGAACCGGCTGTCGCTCCGCTCGATGTTGTACCTTCACTACCTGCAGTTCCAGTAGCAGTTGTGGCACCACTAGAGGTTGTGCCTCCGCTGCCAGTGCTTCCCGTTCCACCACTGGGTGTCGTGCCACCTGTCGGAAAAGGAGTCAACTTCCGTGATTAAGCTCAAAATTTGCCTTACGAATTGATTTTAAATTAGATTTACTTATTGAAATATTAGTTTTTATTCATATGGGTTTCAAATCGTATTAACCTTCTTTTGATTGTTTTATTTAGCCTACTTCAAGAAGGAAAGTACGTTTAAATTGCGCAGATGCGAACTCATTTCGCATAAAATTCGTGGCTGCAATCTCAGATGATGTGTCTCTAATGTTCTGCCAACATTCGGAATTCGGCGAAGTGTGATGAAAAGCATTTTGCTAATGAGAACACAATATATCCAACTTACCGCTTGGAGCTCCTTGTGACACAGCAGTGCCTGCACTTCCTGTACCAGCAGTTCCCGATGTGCCTCCACTTGGTGTGGAGCCCCCTGATAAAATATAAAATGAACTCTTTGAAAATATTATGTTAATTATTTATATATGAGAAAAAATTGGGGCTTTAGATACATATTACGAAATATCATGCTTCAGTTTCGATTACAATTTTTAAAGTATCTCGGAACGAGATAGAAAATTTGACATTAGACGTTTTCATGCAGGTATAATGTTAACAACATTCTGATCGAAGTCCAAACATTTGCGAACAGATCATTATTTAAAAAATAGAAAAAAATCAATAAAAATTCAGTTAGTCAGTTTGATGAAATTACTCTATACTCGCGGTTTCTGTAACTGATGTCTATCCTGTGATATCCTTTGGCAAATAAAATATTTTTCCTAATATTCATGAGAAGTACTTCAAAATCTCTATTGCATGGTGTCTATTTCATTATTAAAATATTATTCAAATATATACAGTAAGCAGATAATATTTCTTCCTAAAAAGGAATTACTGCATTGAACTGTACTTCGTACTCGTGCAATAAATCTTATTTTCGAAACCACTTCCTGGTAATTTCTGATGTAACGAGTTAATTTTAACAAAGGAAATGAGTTAAATTTCTATAATTGTGAGTATAAAACTTTTTATCAGTCATTTAATAAACTGAAGAGAATATTTTCATTCAATCTATTACATACCCGTGCCAGTTGTTCCTCCACTACCTGTGGTTCCAGTTCCTGTAGATCCCGCCGTTCCACCACTACTCGTTGTTCCAGTTCCAGTGGATCCACCACTAGACATGGTGCCTCCAGTGCCAGTAGTTCCTGTTCCTCCAGATCCCGATGTTCCACCTGTACCCGTGGTTCCAGTTCCTGCAGTTCCACCACTCGATGTTGTTCCAGTACCTGTCGAACCGGCTGTCGCTCCGCTCGATGTTGTACCTTCACTACCTGCAGTTCCAGTACCAGTTGTGGCACCATTAGAGGTTGTGCCTCCGCTGCCAGTGCTTCCCGTTCCACCACTGGGTGTCGTGCCACCTGTCGGAAAAGGAGTCAACTTCCGTGATTAAGCTCAAAATTTGCCTTACGAATTGATTTTAAATTAGATTTACTTATTGAAATATTAGTTTTTATTCATATGGGTTTCAAATCGTATTAACCTTCTTTTGATTGTTTTATTTAGCCTACTTCAAGAAGGAAAGTACGTTTACATTGCGCAGATGCGAACTCATTTCGCATAAAATTCGTGGCTGCAATCTCAGATGATGTGTCTCTAATGTTCTGCCAACATTCGGAATTCGGCGAAGTGTGATGAAAAGCATTTTGCTAATGAGAACACAATATATCCAACTTACCGCTTGGAGCTCCTTGTGACACAGCAGTGCCTGCACTTCCTGTACCAGCAGTTCCCGATGTGCCTCCACTTGGTGTGGAGCCCCCTGATAAAATATAAAATGAACTCTTTGAAAATATTATGTTAATTATTTATATATGAGAAAAAATTGGGGCTTTAGATACATATTACGAAATATCATGCTTCAGTTTCGATTACAATTTTTAAAGTATCTCGGAACGAGATAGAAAATTTGACATTAGACGTTTTCATGCAGGTATAATGTTAACAACATTCTGATCGAAGTCCAAACATTTGCGAACAGATCATTATTTAAAAAATAGAAAAAAATCAATAAAAATTCAGTTAGTCAGTTTGATGAAATTACTCTATACTCGCGGTTTCTGTAACTGATGTCTATCCTGTGATATCCTTTGGCAAATAAAATATTTTTCCTAATATTCATGAGAAGTACTTCAAAATCTCTATTGCATGGTGTCTATTTCATTATTAAAATATTATTCAAATATATACAGTAAGCAGATAATATTTCTTCCTAAAAAGGAATTACTGCATTGAACTGTACTTCGTACTCGTGCAATAAATCTTATTTTCGAAACCACTTCCTGGTAATTTCTGATGTAACGAGTTAATTTTAACAAAGGAAATGAGTTAAATTTCTATAATTGTGAGTATAAAACTTTTTATCAGTCATTTAATAAACTGAAGAGAATATTTTCATTCAATCTATTACATACCCGTGCCAGTTGTTCCTCCACTACCTGTGGTTCCAGTTCCTGTAGATCCCGCCGTTCCACCACTACTCGTTGTTCCAGTTCCAGTGGATCCACCACTAGACATGGTGCCTCCAGTGCCAGTAGTTCCTGTTCCTCCAGATCCCGATGTTCCACCTGTACCCGTGGTTCCAGTTCCTGCAGTTCCACCACTCGATGTTGTTCCAGTACCTGTCGAACCGGCTGTCGCTCCGCTCGATGTTGTACCTTCACTACCTGCAGTTCCAGTACCAGTTGTGGCACCATTAGAGGTTGTGCCTCCGCTGCCAGTGCTTCCCGTTCCACCACTGGGTGTCGTGCCACCTGTCGGAAAAGGAGTCAACTTCCGTGATTAAGCTCAAAATTTGCCTTACGAATTGATTTTAAATTAGATTTACTTATTGAAATATTAGTTTTTATTCATATGGGTTTCAAATCGTATTAACCTTCTTTTGATTGTTTTATTTAGCCTACTTCAAGAAGGAAAGTACGTTTACATTGCGCAGATGCGAACTCATTTCGCATAAAATTCGTGGCTGCAATCTCAGATGATGTGTCTCTAATGTTCTGCCAACATTCGGAATTCGGCGAAGTGTGATGAAAAGCATTTTGCTAATGAGAACACAATATATCCAACTTACCGCTTGGAGCTCCTTGTGACACAGCAGTGCCTGCACTTCCTGTACCAGCAGTTCCCGATGTGCCTCCACTTGGTGTGGAGCCCCCTGATAAAATATAAAATGAACTCTTTGAAAATATTATGTTAATTATTTATATATGAGAAAAAATTGGGGCTTTAGATACAAATTACGAAATATCATGCTTCAGTTTCGATTACAATTTTTAAAGTATCTCGGAACGAGATAGAAAATTTGACATTAGACGTTTTCATGCAGGTATAATGTTAACAACATTCTAATCGAAGTCCAAACATTTGCGAACAGATCATTATTTAAAAAATAGAAAAAAATCACTAAAAATTCAGTTAGTCAGTTTGATGAAATTACTCTATACTCGAGGTTTCTGTAACTGATGTCTATCCTGTGATATCCTTTGGCAAATAAAATATTTTTCCTAATATTCATGAGAAGTACTTCAAAATCTCTATTGCATGGTGTCATTTTCATTATTAAAATATTATTCAAATATATACAGTAAGCAGATAATATTTCTTCCTAAAAAGGAATTACTGCATTGAACTGTACTTCGTACTCGTGCAATAAATCTTATTTCCGAAACCACTTCCTGGTAATTTCTGATGTAACGAGTTAATTTTAACAAAGGAAATGAGTTAAATTTCTATAATTGTGAGTATAAAACATTTTATCAGTCATTTAATAAACTGAAGATAATATTTTCATTCAATCTATTACATACCCGTGCCAGTTGTTCCTCCACTACCTGTGGTTCCAGTTCCTGTAGATCCCGCCGTTCCACCACTACTCGTTGTTCCAGTTCCAGTGGATCCACCACTAGACATGGTGCCTCCAGTGCCAGTAGTTCCTGTTCCTCCAGATCCCGATGTTCCACCTGTACCCGTGGTTCCAGTTCCTGCAGTTCCACCACTCGATGTTGTTCCAGTACCTGTCGAACCGGCTGTCGCTCCGCTCGATGTTGTACCTTCACTACCTGCAGTTCCAGTACCAGTTGTGGCACCACTAGAGGTTGTGCCTCCGCTGCCAGTGCTTCCCGTTCCACCACTGGGTGTCGTGCCACCTGTCGGAAAAGGAGTCAACTTCCGTGATTAAGCTCAAAATTTGCCTTACGAATTGATTTTAAATTAGATTTACTTATTGAAATATTAGTTTTTATTCATATGGGTTTCAAATCGTATTAACCTTCTTTTGATTGTTTTATTTAGCCTACTTCAAGAAGGAAAGTACGTTTACATTGCGCAGATGCGAACTCATTTCGCATAAAATTCGTGGCTGCAATCTCAGATGATGTGTCTCTAATGTTCTGCCAACATTCGGAATTCGGCGAAGTGTGATGAAAAGCATTTTGCTAATGAGAACACAATATATCCAACTTACCGCTTGGAGCTCCTTGTGACACAGCAGTGCCTGCACTTCCTGTACCAGCAGTTCCCGATGTGCCTCCACTTGGTGTGGAGCCCCCTGATAAAATATAAAATGAACTCTTTGAAAATATTATGTTAATTATTTATATTTGAGAAAAAATTGGGGCTTTAGATACAAATTACGAAATATCATGCTTCAGTTTCGATTACAATTTTTAAAGTATCTCGGAACGAGATAGAAAATTTGACATTAGACGTTTTCATGCAGGTATAATGTTAACAACATTCTGATCGAAGTCCAAACATTTGCGAACAGATCATTATTTAAAAAATAGAAAAAAATCACTAAAAATTCAGTTAGTCAGTTTGATGAAATTACTCTATACTCGAGGTTTCTGTAACTGATGTCTATCCTGTGATATCCTTTGGCAAATAAAATATTTTTCCTAATATTCATGAGAAGTACTTCAAAATCTCTATTGCATGGTGTCTATTTCATTATTAAAATATTATTCAAATATATACAGTAAGCAGATAATATTTCTTCCTAAAAAGGAATTACTGCATTGAACTGTACTTCGTACTCGTGCAATAAATCTTATTTCCGAAACCACTTCCTGGTAATTTCTGATGTAACGAGTTAATTTTAACAAAGGAAATGAGTTAAATTTCTATAATTGTGAGTATAAAACATTTTATCAGTCATTTAATAAACTGAAGATAATATTTTCATTCAATCTATTACATACCCGTGCCAGTTGTTCCTCCACTACCTGTGGTTCCAGTTCCTGTAGATCCCGCCGTTCCACCACTACTCGTTGTTCCAGTTCCAGTGAATCCACCACTAGACATGGTGCCTCCAGTGCCAGTAGTTCCTGTTCCTCCAGATCCCGATGTTCCACCTGTACCCGTGGTTCCAGTTCCTGCAGTTCCACCACTCGATGTTGTTCCAGTACCTGTCGAACCGGCTGTCGCTCCGCTCGATGTTGTTCCAGTACCTGTCGAACCGGCTGTCGCTCCGCTCGATGTTGTACCTTCACTACCTGCAGTTCCAGTACCAGTTGTGGCACCACTAGAGGTTGTGCCTCCGCTGCCAGTGCTTCCCGTTCCACCACTGGGTGTTGTGCCACCTGTCGGAAAAGGAGTCAACTTCCGTGATTAAGCTCAAAATTTGCCTTACGAATTGATTTTAAATTAGATTTACTTATTGAAATATTAGTTTTTATTCATATGGGTTTCAAATCGTATTAACCTTCTTTTGATTGTTTTATTTAGCCTACTTCAAGAAGGAAAGTACGTTTACATTGCGCAGATGCGAACTCATTTCGCATAAAATTCGTGGCTGCAATCTCCGATGATGTGTCTCTAATGTTCTGCCAACATTCGGAATTCGGCGAAGTGTGATGAAAAGCATTTTGCTAATGAGAACACAATATATCCAACTTACCGCTTGGAGCTCCTTGTGACACAGCAGTGCCTGCACTTCCTGTACCAGCAGTTCCCGATGTGCCTCCACTTGGTGTGGAGCCCCCTGATAAAATATAAAATGAACTGTTTGAAAATATTATGTTAATTATTTATATTTGAGAAAAAATTGGGGCTTTAGATACAAATTACGAAATATCATGCTTCAGTTTCGATTACAATTTTTAAAGTATCTCGGAACGAGATAGAAAATTTGACATTAGACGTTTTCATGCAGGTATAATGTTAACAACATTCTGATCGAAGTCCAAACATTTGCGAACAGATCATTATTTAAAAAATAGAAAAAAATCACTAAAAATTCAGTTAGTCAGTTTGATGAAATTACTCTATACTCGCGGTTTCTGTAACTGATGTCTATCCTGTGATATCCTTTGGCAAATAAAATATTTTTCCTAATATTCATGAGAAGTACTTCAAAATCTCTATTGCATGGTGTCTATTTCATTATTAAAATATTATTCAAATATATACAGTAAGCAGATAATATTTCTTCCTAAAAAGGAATTACTGCATTGAACTGTACTTCGTACTCGTGCAATAAATCTTATTTCCGAAACCACTTCCTGGTAATTTCTGATGTAACGAGTTAATTTTAACAAAGGAAATGAGTTAAATTTCTATAATTGTGAGTATAAAACATTTTATCAGTCATTTAATAAACTGAAGATAATATTTTCATTCAATCTATTACATACCCGTGCCAGTTGTTCCTCCACTACCTGTGGTTCCAGTTCCTGTAGATCCCGCCGTTCCACCACTACTCGTTGTTCCAGTTCCAGTGGATCCACCACTAGACATGGTGCCTCCAGTGCCAGTAGTTCCTGTTCCTCCAGATCCCGATGTTCCACCTGTACCCGTGGTTCCAGTTCCTGTAGTTCCACCACTCGATGTTGTTCCAGTACCTGTCGAACCGGCTGTCGCTCCGCTCGATGTTGTACCTTCACTACCTGCAGTTCCAGTACCAGTTGTGGCACCACTAGAGGTTGTGCCTCCGCTGCCAGTGCTTCCCGTTCCACCACTGGGTGTCGTGCCACCTGTCGGAAAAGGAGTCAACTTCCGTGATTAAGCTCAAAATTTGCCTTACGAATTGATTTTAAATTAGATTTACTTATTGAAATATTAGTTTTTATTCATATGGGTTTCAAATCGTATTAACCTTCTTTTGATTGTTTTATTTAGCCTACTTCAAGAAGGAAAGTACGTTTACATTGCGCAGATGCGAACTCATTTCGCATAAAATTCGTGGCTGCAATCTCAGATGATGTGTCTCTAATGTTCTGCCAACATTCGGAATTCGGCGAAGTGTGATGAAAAGCATTTTGCTAATGAGAACACAATATATCCAACTTACCGCTTGGAGCTCCTTGTGACACAGCAGTGCCTGCACTTCCTGTACCAGCAGTTCCCGATGTGCCTCCACTTGGTGTGGAGCCCCCTGATAAAATATAAAATGAACTCTTTGAAAATATTATGTTAATTATTTATATTTGAGAAAAAATTGGGGCTTTAGATACAAATTACGAAATATCATGCTTCAGTTTCGATTACAATTTTTAAAGTATCTCGGAACGAGATAGAAAATTTGACATTAGACGTTTTCATGCAGGTATAATGTTAACAACATTCTGATCGAAGTCCAAACATTTGCGAACAGATCATTATTTAAAAAATAGAAAAAAATCACTAAAAATTCAGTTAGTCAGTTTGATGAAATTACTCTATACTCGAGGTTTCTGTAACTGATGTCTATCCTGTGATATCCTTTGGCAAATAAAATATTTTTCCTAATATTCATGAGAAGTACTTCAAAATCTCTATTGCATGGTGTCTATTTCATTATTAAAATATTATTCAAATATATACAGTAAGCAGATAATATTTCTTCCTAAAAAGGAATTACTGCATTGAACTGTACTTCGTACTCGTGCAATAAATCTTATTTCCGGAACCACTTCCTGGTAATTTCTGATGTAACGAGTTAATTTTAACAAAGGAAATGAGTTAAATTTCTATAATTGTAAGTATAAAACATTTTATCAGTCATTTAATAAACTGAAGATAATATTTTCATTCAATCTATTACATACCCGTGCCAGTTGTTCCTCCACTACCTGTGGTTCCAGTTCCTGTAGATCCCGCCGTTCCACCACTACTCGTTGTTCCAGTTCCAGTGAATCCACCACTAGACATGGTGCCTCCAGTGCCAGTAGTTCCTGTTCCTCCAGATCCCGATGTTCCACCTGTACCCGTGGTTCCAGTTCCTGCAGTTCCACCACTCGATGTTGTTCCAGTACCTGTCGAACCGGCTGTCGCTCCGCTCGATGTTGTACCTTCACTACCTGCAGTTCCAGTACCAGTTGTGGCACCACTAGAGGTTGTGCCTCCGC
Source organism: Argiope bruennichi (assembly GCF_947563725.1). NCBI lineage: Eukaryota > Metazoa > Arthropoda > Arachnida > Araneae > Araneidae > Argiope > Argiope bruennichi. The sequence goes on from NC_079156.1 coordinate 33,911,740, forward strand.
TGCCAGTGCTTCCCGTTCCACCACTGGGTGTTGTGCCACCTGTCGGAAAAGGAGTCAACTTCCGTGATTAAGCTCAAAATTTGCCTTACGAATTGATTTTAAATTAGATTTACTTATTGAAATATTAGTTTTTATTCATATGGGTTTCAAATCGTATTAACCTTCTTTTGATTGTTTTATTTAGCCTACTTCAAGAAGGAAAGTACGTTTACATTGCGCAGATGCGAACTCATTTCGCATAAAATTCGTGGCTGCAATCTCCGATGATGTGTCTCTAATGTTCTGCCAACATTCGGAATTCGGCGAAGTGTGATGAAAAGCATTTTGCTAATGAGAACACAATATATCCAACTTACCGCTTGGAGCTCCTTGTGACACAGCAGTGCCTGCACTTCCTGTACCAGCAGTTCCCGATGTGCCTCCACTTGGTGTGGAGCCCCCTGATAAAATATAAAATGAACTGTTTGAAAATATTATGTTAATTATTTATATTTGAGAAAAAATTGGGGCTTTAGATACAAATTACGAAATATCATGCTTCAGTTTCGATTACAATTTTTAAAGTATCTCGGAACGAGATAGAAAATTTGACATTAGACGTTTTCATGCAGGTATAATGTTAACAACATTCTGATCGAAGTCCAAACATTTGCGAACAGATCATTATTTAAAAAATAGAAAAAAATCACTAAAAATTCAGTTAGTCAGTTTGATGAAATTACTCTATACTCGAGGTTTCTGTAACTGATGTCTATCCTGTGATATCCTTTGGCAAATAAAATATTTTTCCTAATATTCATGAGAAGTACTTCAAAATCTCTATTGCATGGTGTCTATTTCATTATTAAAATATTATTCAAATATATACAGTAAGCAGATAATATTTCTTCCTAAAAAGGAATTACTGCATTGAACTGTACTTCGTACTCGTGCAATAAATCTTATTTCCGGAACCACTTCCTGGTAATTTCTGATGTAACGAGTTAATTTTAACAAAGGAAATGAGTTAAATTTCTATAATTGTAAGTATAAAACATTTTATCAGTCATTTAATAAACTGAAGATAATATTTTCATTCAATCTATTACATACCCGTGCCAGTTGTTCCTCCACTACCTGTGGTTCCAGTTCCTGTAGATCCCGCCGTTCCACCACTACTCGTTGTTCCAGTTCCAGTGAATCCACCACTAGACATGGTGCCTCCAGTGCCAGTAGTTCCTGTTCCTCCAGATCCCGATGTTCCACCTGTACCCGTGGTTCCAGTTCCTGCAGTTCCACCACTCGATGTTGTTCCAGTACCTGTCGAACCGGCTGTCGCTCCGCTCGATGTTGTACCTTCACTACCTGCAGTTCCAGTACCAGTTGTGGCACCACTAGAGGTTGTGCCTCCGCTGCCAGTGCTTCCCGTTCCACCACTGGGTGTTGTGCCACCTGTCGGAAAAGGAGTCAACTTCCGTGATTAAGCTCAAAATTTGCCTTACGAATTGATTTTAAATTAGATTTACTTATTGAAATATTAGTTTTTATTCATATGGGTTTCAAATCGTATTAACCTTCTTTTGATTGTTTTATTTAGCCTACTTCAAGAAGGAAAGTACGTTTACATTGCGCAGATGCGAACTCATTTCGCATAAAATTCGTGGCTGCAATCTCCGATGATGTGTCTCTAATGTTCTGCCAACATTCGGAATTCGGCGAAGTGTGATGAAAAGCATTTTGCTAATGAGAACACAATATATCCAACTTACCGCTTGGAGCTCCTTGTGACACAGCAGTGCCTGCACTTCCTGTACCAGCAGTTCCCGATGTGCCTCCACTTGGTGTGGAGCCCCCTGATAAAATATAAAATGAACTGTTTGAAAATATTATGTTAATTATTTATATTTGAGAAAAAATTGGGGCTTTAGATACAAATTACGAAATATCATGCTTCAGTTTCGATTACAATTTTTAAAGTATCTCGGAACGAGATAGAAAATTTGACATTAGACGTTTTCATGCAGGTATAATGTTAACAACATTCTGATCGAAGTCCAAACATTTGCGAACAGATCATTATTTAAAAAATAGAAAAAAATCACTAAAAATTCAGTTAGTCAGTTTGATGAAATTACTCTATACTCGAGGTTTCTGTAACTGATGTCTATCCTGTGATATCCTTTGGCAAATAAAATATTTTTCCTAATATTCATGAGAAGTACTTCAAAATCTCTATTGCATGGTGTCTATTTCATTATTAAAATATTATTCAAATATATACAGTAAGCAGATAATATTTCTTCCTAAAAAGGAATTACTGCATTGAACTGTACTTCGTACTCGTGCAATAAATCTTATTTCCGAAACCACTTCCTGGTAATTTCTGATGTAACGAGTTAATTTTAACAAAGGAAATGAGTTAAATTTCTATAATTGTGAGTATAAAACATTTTATCAGTCATTTAATAAACTGAAGATAATATTTTCATTCAATCTATTACATACCCGTGCCAGTTGTTCCTCCACTACCTGTGGTTCCAGTTCCTGTAGATCCCGCCGTTCCACCACTACTCGTTGTTCCAGTTCCAGTGGATCCACCACTAGACATGGTGCCTCCAGTGCCAGTAGTTCCTGTTCCTCCAGATCCCGATGTTCCACCTGTACCCGTGGTTCCAGTTCCTGCAGTTCCACCACTCGATGTTGTTCCAGTACCTGTCGAACCGGCTGTCGCTCCGCTCGATGTTGTACCTTCACTACCTGCAGTTCCAGTACCAGTTGTGGCACCACTAGAGGTTGTGCCTCCGCTGCCAGTGCTTCCCGTTCCACCACTGGGTGTCGTGCCACCTGTCGGAAAAGGAGTCAACTTCCGTGATTAAGCTCAAAATTTGCCTTACGAATTGATTTTAAATTAGATTTACTTATTGAAATATTAGTTTTTATTCATATGGGTTTCAAATCGTATTAACCTTCTTTTGATTGTTTTATTTAGCCTACTTCAAGAAGGAAAGTACGTTTACATTGCGCAGATGCGAACTCATTTCGCATAAAATTCGTGGCTGCAATCTCAGATGATGTGTCTCTAATGTTCTGCCAACATTCGGAATTCGGCGAAGTGTGATGAAAAGCATTTTGCTAATGAGAACACAATATATCCAACTTACCGCTTGGAGCTCCTTGTGACACAGCAGTGCCTGCACTTCCTGTACCAGCAGTTCCCGATGTGCCTCCACTTGGTGTGGAGCCCCCTGATAAAATATAAAATGAACTCTTTGAAAATATTATGTTAATTATTTATATTTGAGAAAAAATTGGGGCTTTAGATACAAATTACGAAATATCATGCTTCAGTTTCGATTACAACTTTTAAAGTATCTCGGAACGAGATAGAAAATTTGACATTAGACGTTTTCATGCAGGTATAATGTTAGCAACATTCTGATCGAAGTCCAAACATTTGCGAACAGATTATTATTTAAAAAATAGAAAAAAATCACTAAAAATTCAGTTAGTCAGTTTGATGAAATTACTCTATACTCGAGGTTTCTGTAACTGATGTCTATCCTGTGATATCCTTTGGCAAATAAAATATTTTTCCTAATATTCATGAGAAGTACTTCAAAATCTCTATTGCATGGTGTCTATTTCATTATTAAAATATTATTCAAATATATACAGTAAGCAGATAATATTTCTTCCTAAAAAGGAATTACTGCATTGAACTGTACTTCGTACTCGTGCAATAAATCTTATTTCCGGAACCACTTCCTGGTAATTTCTGATGTAACGAGTTAATTTTAACAAAGGAAATGAGTTAAATTTCTATAATTGTAAGTATAAAACATTTTATCAGTCATTTAATAAACTGAAGATAATATTTTCATTCAATCTATTACATACCCGTGCCAGTTGTTCCTCCACTACCTGTGGTTCCAGTTCCTGTAGATCCCGCCGTTCCACCACTACTCGTTGTTCCAGTTCCAGTGAATCCACCACTAGACATGGTGCCTCCAGTGCCAGTAGTTCCTGTTCCTCCAGATCCCGATGTTCCACCTGTACCCGTGGTTCCAGTTCCTGCAGTTCCACCACTCGATGTTGTTCCAGTACCTGTCGAACCGGCTGTCGCTCCGCTCGATGTTGTACCTTCACTACCTGCAGTTCCAGTACCAGTTGTGGCACCACTAGAGGTTGTGCCTCCGCTGCCAGTGCTTCCCGTTCCACCACTGGGTGTTGTGCCACCTGTCGGAAAAGGAGTCAACTTCCGTGATTAAGCTCAAAATTTGCCTTACGAATTGATTTTAAATTAGATTTACTTATTGAAATATTAGTTTTTATTCATATGGGTTTCAAATCGTATTAACCTTCTTTTGATTGTTTTATTTAGCCTACTTCAAGAAGGAAAGTACGTTTACATTGCGCAGATGCGAACTCATTTCGCATAAAATTCGTGGCTGCAATCTCCGATGATGTGTCTCTAATGTTCTGCCAACATTCGGAATTCGGCGAAGTGTGATGAAAAGCATTTTGCTAATGAGAACACAATATATCCAACTTACCGCTTGGAGCTCCTTGTGACACAGCAGTGCCTGCACTTCCTGTACCAGCAGTTCCCGATGTGCCTCCACTTGGTGTGGAGCCCCCTGATAAAATATAAAATGAACTGTTTGAAAATATTATGTTAATTATTTATATTTGAGAAAAAATTGGGGCTTTAGATACAAATTACGAAATATCATGCTTCAGTTTCGATTACAATTTTTAAAGTATCTCGGAACGAGATAGAAAATTTGACATTAGACGTTTTCATGCAGGTATAATGTTAACAACATTCTGATCGAAGTCCAAACATTTGCGAACAGATCATTATTTAAAAAATAGAAAAAAATCACTAAAAATTCAGTTAGTCAGTTTGATGAAATTACTCTATACTCGAGGTTTCTGTAACTGATGTCTATCCTGTGATATCCTTTGGCAAATAAAATATTTTTCCTAATATTCATGAGAAGTACTTCAAAATCTCTATTGCATGGTGTCTATTTCATTATTAAAATATTATTCAAATATATACAGTAAGCAGATAATATTTCTTCCTAAAAAGGAATTACTGCATTGAACTGTACTTCGTACTCGTGCAATAAATCTTATTTCCGAAACCACTTCCTGGTAATTTCTGATGTAACGAGTTAATTTTAACAAAGGAAATGAGTTAAATTTCTATAATTGTGAGTATAAAACATTTTATCAGTCATTTAATAAACTGAAGATAATATTTTCATTCAATCTATTACATACCCGTGCCAGTTGTTCCTCCACTACCTGTGGTTCCAGTTCCTGTAGATCCCGCCGTTCCACCACTACTCGTTGTTCCAGTTCCAGTGGATCCACCACTAGACATGGTGCCTCCAGTGCCAGTAGTTCCTGTTCCTCCAGATCCCGATGTTCCACCTGTACCCGTGGTTCCAGTTCCTGCAGTTCCACCACTCGATGTTGTTCCAGTACCTGTCGAACCGGCTGTCGCTCCGCTCGATGTTGTACCTTCACTACCTGCAGTTCCAGTACCAGTTGTGGCACCACTAGAGGTTGTGCCTCCGCTGCCAGTGCTTCCCGTTCCACCACTGGGTGTCGTGCCACCTGTCGGAAAAGGAGTCAACTTCCGTGATTAAGCTCAAAATTTGCCTTACGAATTGATTTTAAATTAGATTTACTTATTGAAATATTAGTTTTTATTCATATGGGTTTCAAATCGTATTAACCTTCTTTTGATTGTTTTATTTAGCCTACTTCAAGAAGGAAAGTACGTTTACATTGCGCAGATGCGAACTCATTTCGCATAAAATTCGTGGCTGCAATCTCAGATGATGTGTCTCTAATGTTCTGCCAACATTCGGAATTCGGCGAAGTGTGATGAAAAGCATTTTGCTAATGAGAACACAATATATCCAACTTACCGCTTGGAGCTCCTTGTGACACAGCAGTGCCTGCACTTCCTGTACCAGCAGTTCCCGATGTGCCTCCACTTGGTGTGGAGCCCCCTGATAAAATATAAAATGAACTCTTTGAAAATATTATGTTAATTATTTATATTTGAGAAAAAATTGGGGCTTTAGATACAAATTACGAAATATCATGCTTCAGTTTCGATTACAACTTTTAAAGTATCTCGGAACGAGATAGAAAATTTGACATTAGACGTTTTCATGCAGGTATAATGTTAGCAACATTCTGATCGAAGTCCAAACATTTGCGAACAGATTATTATTTAAAAAATAGAAAAAAATCACTAAAAATTCAGTTAGTCAGTTTGATGAAATTACTCTATACTCGAGGTTTCTGTAACTGATGTCTATCCTGTGATATCCTTTGGCAAATAAAATATTTTTCCTAATATTCATGAGAAGTACTTCAAAATCTCTATTGCATGGTGTCTATTTCATTATTAAAATATTATTCAAATATATACAGTAAGCAGATAATATTTCTTCCTAAAAAGGAATTACTGCATTGAACTGTACTTCGTACTCGTGCAATAAATCTTATTTCCGAAACCACTTCCTGGTAATTTCTGATGTAACGAGTTAATTTTAACAAAGGAAATGAGTTAAATTTCTATAATTGTGAGTATAAAACATTTTATTAGTCATTTAATAAACTGAAGATAATATTTTCATTCAATCTATTACATACCCGTGCCAGTTGTTCCTCCACTACCTGTGGTTCCAGTTCCTGTAGATCCCGCCGTTCCACCACTACTCGTTGTTCCAGTTCCAGTGGATCCACCACTAGACATGGTGCCTCCAGTGCCAGTAGTTCCTGTTCCTCCAGATCCCGATGTTCCACCTGTACCCGTGGTTCCAGTTCCTGCAGTTCCACCACCCGATGTTGTTCCAGTACCTGTCGAACCGGCTGTCGCTCCGCTCGATGTTGTACCTTCACTACCTGCAGTTCCAGTACCAGTTGTGGCACCACTAGAGGTTGTGCCTCCGCTGCCAGTGCTTCCCGTTCCACCACTGGGTGTTGTGCCACCTGTCGGAAAAGGAGTCAACTTCCGTGATTAAGCTCAAAATTTGCCTTACGAATTGATTTTAAATTAGATTTACTTATTGAAATATTAGTTTTTATTCATATGGGTTTCAAATCGTATTAACCTTCTTTTGATTGTTTTATTTAGCCTACTTCAAGAAGGAAAGTACGTTTACATTGCGCAGATGCGAACTCATTTCGCATAAAATTCGTGGCTGCAATCTCAGATGATGTGTCTCTAATGTTCTGCCAACATTCGGAATTCGGCGAAGTGTGATGAAAAGCATTTTGCTAATGAGAACACAATATATCCAACTTACCGCTTGGAGCTCCTTGTGACACAGCAGTGCCTGCACTTCCTGTACCAGCAGTTCCCGATGTGCCTCCACTTGGTGTGGAGCCCCCTGATAAAATATAAAATGAACTCTTTGAAAATATTATGTTAATTATTTATATTTGAGAAAAAATTGGGGCTTTAGATACAAATTACGAAATATCATGCTTCAGTTTCGATTACAACTTTTAAAGTATCTCAGAACGAGATAGAAAATTTGACATTAGACGTTTTCATGCAGGTATAATGTTAGCAACATTCTGATCGAAGTCCAAACATTTGCGAACAGATCATTATTTAAAAAATAGAAAAAAATCACTAAAAATTCAGTTAGTCAGTTTGATGAAATTACTCTATACTCGAGGTTTCTGTAACTGATGTCTATCCTGTGATATCCTTTGGCAAATAAAATATTTTTCCTAATATTCATGAGAAGTACTTCAAAATCTCTATTGCATGGTGTCTATTTCATTATTAAAATATTATTCAAATATATACAGTAAGCAGATAATATTTCTTCCTAAAAAGGAATTACTGCATTGAACTGTACTTCGTACTCGTGCAATAAATCTTATTTCCGAAACCACTTCCTGGTAATTTCTGATGTAACGAGTTAATTTTAACAAAGGAAATGAGTTAAATTTCTATAATTGTGAGTATAAAACATTTTATTAGTCATTTAATAAACTGAAGATAATATTTTCATTTAATCTATTACATAACCGTGCCAGTTGTTCCTCCACTACCTGTGGTTCCAGTTCCTGTAGATCCCGCCGTTCCACCACTACTCGTTGTTCCAGTTCCAGTGGATCCACCACTAGACATGGTGCCTCCAGTGCCAGTAGTTCCTGTTCCTCCAGATCCCGATGTTCCACCTGTACCCGTGGTTCCAGTTCCTGCAGTTCCACCACTCGATGTTGTTCCAGTACCTGTCGAACCGGCTGTCGCTCCGCTCGATGTTGTACCTTCACTACCTGCAGTTCCAGTACCAGTTGTGGCACCACTAGAGGTTGTGCCTCCGCTGCCAGTGCTTCCCGTTCCACCACTGGGTGTTGTGCCACCTGTCGGAAAAGGAGTCAACTTCCGTGATTAAGCTCAAAATTTGCCTTACGAATTGATTTTAAATTAGATTTACTTATTGAAATATTAGTTTTTATTCATATGGGTTTCAAATCGTATTAACCTTCTTTTGATTGTTTTATTTAGCCTACTTCAAGAAGGAAAGTACGTTTACATTGCGCAGATGCGAACTCATTTCGCATAAAATTCGTGGCTGCAATCTCAGATGATGTGTCTCTAATGTTCTGCCAACATTCGGAATTCGGCGAAGTGTGATGAAAAGCATTTTGCTAATGAGAACACAATATATCCAACTTACCGCTTGGAGCTCCTTGTGACACAGCAGTGCCTGCACTTCCTGTACCAGCAGTTCCCGATGTGCCTCCACTTGGTGTGGAGCCCCCTGATAAAATATAAAATGAACTCTTTGAAAATATTATGTTAATTATTTATATTTGAGAAAAAATTGGGGCTTTAGATACAAATTACGAAATATCATGCTTCAGTTTCGATTACAATTTTTAAAGTATCTCGGAACGAGATAGAAAATTTGACATTAGACGTTTTCATGCAGGTATAATGTTAACAACATTCTGATCGAAGTCCAAACATTTGCGAACAGATCATTATTTAAAAAATAGAAAAAAATCACTAAAAATTCAGTTAGTCAGTTTGATGAAATTACTCTATACTCGAGGTTTCTGTAACTGATGTCTATCCTGTGATATCCTTTGGCAAATAAAATATTTTTCCTAATATTCATGAGAAGTACTTCAAAATCTCTATTGCATGGTGTCTATTTCATTATTAAAATATTATTCAAATATATACAGTAAGCAGATAATATTTCTTCCTAAAAAGGAATTACTGCATTGAACTGTACTTCGTACTCGTGCAATAAATCTTATTCCCGAAACCACTTCCTGGTAATTTCTGATGTAACGAGTTAATTTTAACAAAGGAAATGAGTTAAATTTCTATAATTGTGAGTATAAAACATTTTATCAGTCATTTAATAAACTGAAGATAATATTTTCATTCAATCTATTACATACCCGTGCCAGTTGTTCCTCCACTACCTGTGGTTCCAGTTCCTGTAGATCCCGCCGTTCCACCACTACTCGTTGTTCCAGTTCCAGTGGATCCACCACTAGACATGGTGCCTCCAGTGCCAGTAGTTCCTGTTCCTCCAGATCCCGATGTTCCACCTGTACCCGTGGTTCCAGTTCCTGCAGTTCCACCACTCGATGTTGTTCCAGTACCTGTCGAACCGGCTGTCGCTCCGCTCGATGTTGTACCTTCACTACCTGCAGTTCCAGTACCAGTTGTGGCACCACTAGAGGTTGTGCCTCCGCTGCCAGTGCTTCCCGTTCCACCACTGGGTGTCGTGCCACCTGTCGGAAAAGGAGTCAACTTCCGTGATTAAGCTCAAAATTTGCCTTACGAATTGATTTTAAATTAGATTTACTTATTGAAATATTAGTTTTTATTCATATGGGTTTCAAATCGTATTAACCTTCTTTTGATTGTTTTATTTAGCCTACTTCAAGAAGGAAAGTACGTTTACATTGCGCAGATGCGAACTCATTTCGCATAAAATTCGTGGCTGCAATCTCAGATGATGTGTCTCTAATGTTCTGCCAACATTCGGAATTCGGCGAAGTGTGATGAAAAGCATTTTGCTAATGAGAACACAATATATCCAACTTACCGCTTGGAGCTCCTTGTGACACAGCAGTGCCTGCACTTCCTGTACCAGCAGTTCCCGATGTGCCTCCACTTGGTGTGGAGCCCCCTGATAAAATATAAAATGAACTGTTTGAAAATATTATGTTAATTATTTATATTTGAGAAAAAATTGGGGCTTTAGATACAAATTACGAAATATCATGCTTCAGTTTCGATTACAATTTTTAAAGTATCTCGGAACGAGATAGAAAATTTGACATTAGACGTTTTCATGCAGGTATAATGTTAACAACATTCTGATCGAAGTCCAAACATTTGCGAACAGATCATTATTTAAAAAATAGAAAAAAATCACTAAAAATTCAGTTAGTCAGTTTGATGAAATTACTCTATACTCGAGGTTTCTGTAACTGATGTCTATCCTGTGATATCCTTTGGCAAATAAAATATTTTTCCTAATATTCATGAGAAGTACTTCAAAATCTCTATTGCATGGTGTCTATTTCATTATTAAAATATTATTCAAATATATACAGTAAGCAGATAATATTTCTTCCTAAAAAGGAATTACTGCATTGAACTGTACTTCGTACTCGTGCAATAAATCTTATTCCCGAAACCACTTCCTGGTAATTTCTGATGTAACGAGTTAATTTTAACAAAGGAAATGAGTTAAATTTCTATAATTGTGAGTATAAAACATTTTATCAGTCATTTAATAAACTGAAGATAATATTTTCATTCAATCTATTACATACCCGTGCCAGTTGTTCCTCCACTACCTGTGGTTCCAGTTCCTGTAGATCCCGCCGTTCCACCATTACTCGTTGTTCTAGTTCCAGTGGATCCACCACTAGACATGGTGCCTCCAGTGCCAGTAGTTCCTGTTCCTCCAGATCCCGATGTTCCACCTGTACCCGTGGTTCCAGTTCCTGCAGTTCCACCACTCGATGTTGTTCCAGTACCTGTCGAACCGGCTGTCGCTCCGCTCGATGTTGTACCTTCACTACCTGCAGTTCCAGTACCAGTTGTGGCACCACTAGAGGTTGTGCCTCCGCTGCCAGTGCTTCCCGTTCCACCACTGGGTGTCGTGCCACCTGTCGGAAAAGGAGTCAACTTCCGTGATTAAGCTCAAAATTTGCATTACGAATTGATTTTAAATTAGATTTACTTATTGAAATATTAGTTTTTATTCATATGGGTTTCAAATCGTATTAACCTTCTTTTGATTGTTTTATTTAGCCTACTTCAAGAAGGAAAGTACGTTTACATTGCGCAGATGCGAACTCATTTCGCATAAAATTCGTGGCTGCAATCTCAGATGATGTGTCTCTAATGTTCTGCCAACATTCGGAATTCGGCGAAGTGTGATGAAAAGCATTTTGCTAATGAGAACACAATATATCCAACTTACCGCTTGGAACTCCTTGTGACACAGCAGTGCCTGCACTTCCTGTACCAGCAGTTCCCGATGTGCCTCCACTTGGTGTGGAGCCCCCTGATAAAATATAAAATGAACTGTTTGAAAATATTATGTTAATTATTTATATTTGAGAAAAAATTGGGGCTTTAGATACAAATTACGAAATATCATGCTTCAGTTTCGATTACAATTTTTAAAGTATCTCGGAACGAGATAGAAAATTTGACATTAGACGTTTTCATGCAGGTATAATGTTAACAACATTCTGATCGAAGTCCAAACATTTGCGAACAGATCATTATTTAAAAAATAGAAAAAAATCACTAAAAATTCAGTTAGTCAGTTTGATGAAATTACTCTATACTCGAGGTTTCTGTAACTGATGTCTATCCTGTGATATCCTTTGGCAAATAAAATATTTTTCCTAATATTCATGAGAAGTACTTCAAAATCTCTATTGCATGGTGTCTATTTCATTATTAAAATATTATTCAAATATATACAGTAAGCAGATAATATTTCTTCCTAAAAAGGAATTACTGCATTGAACTGTACTTCGTACTCGTGCAATAAATCTTATTCCCGAAACCACTTCCTGGTAATTTCTGATGTAACGAGTTAATTTTAACAAAGGAAATGAGTTAAATTTCTATAATTGTGAGTATAAAACATTTTATCAGTCATTTAATAAACTGAAGATAATATTTTCATTCAATCTATTACATACCCGTGCCAGTTGTTCCTCCACTACCTGTGGTTCCAGTTCCTGTAGATCCCGCCGTTCCACCACTACTCGTTGTTCCAGTTCCAGTGGATCCACCACTAGACATGGTGCCTCCAGTGCCAGTAGTTCCTGTTCCTCCAGATCCCGATGTTCCACCTGTACCCGTGGTTCCAGTTCCTGCAGTTCCACCACTCGATGTTGTTCCAGTACCTGTCGAACCGGCTGTCGCTCCGCTCGATGTTGTACCTTCACTACCTGCAGTTCCAGTACCAGTTGTGGCACCACTAGAGGTTGTGCCTCCGCTGCCAGTGCTTCCCGTTCCACCACTGGGTGTCGTGCCACCTGTCGGAAAAGGAGTCAACTTCCGTGATTAAGCTCAAAATTTGCCTTACGAATTGATTTTAAATTAGATTTACTTATTGAAATATTAGTTTTTATTCATATGGGTTTCAAATCGTATTAACCTTCTTTTGATTGTTTTATTTAGCCTACTTCAAGAAGGAAAGTACGTTTACATTGCGCAGATGCGAACTCATTTCGCATAAAATTCGTGGCTGCAATCTCAGATGATGTGTCTCTAATGTTCTGCCAACATTCGGAATTCGGCGAAGTGTGATGAAAAGCATTTTGCTAATGAGAACACAATATATCCAACTTACCGCTTGGAGCTCCTTGTGACACAGCAGTGCCTGCACTTCCTGTACCAGCAGTTCCCGATGTGCCTCCACTTGGTGTGGAGCCCCCTGATAAAATATAAAATGAACTGTTTGAAAATATTATGTTAATTATTTATATTTGAGAAAAAATTGGGGCTTTAGATACAAATTACGAAATATCATGCTTCAGTTTCGATTACAATTTTTAAAGTATCTCGGAACGAGATAGAAAATTTGACATTAGACGTTTTCATGCAGGTATAATGTTAACAACATTCTGATCGAAGTCCAAACATTTGCGAACAGATCATTATTTGAAAAATAGAAAAAAATCACTAAAAATTCAGTTAGTCAGTTTGATGAAATTACTCTATACTCGAGGTTTCTGTAACTGATGTCTATCCTGTGATATCCTTTGGCAAATAAAATATTTTTCCTAATATTCATGAGAAGTACTTCAAAATCTCTATTGCATGGTGTCTATTTCATTATTAAAATATTATTCAAATATATACAGTAAGCAGATAATATTTCTTCCTAAAAAGGAATTACTGCATTGAACTGTACTTCGTACTCGTGCAATAAATCTTATTTCCGAAACCACTTCCTGGTAATTTCTGATGTAACGAGTTAATTTTAACAAAGGAAATGAGTTAAATTTCTATAATTGTGAGTATAAAACATTTTATCAGTCATTTAATAAACTGAAGATAATATTTTCATTCAATCTATTACATACCCGCGCCAGTTGTTCCTCCACTACCTGTGGTTCCAGTTCCTGTAGATCCCGCCGTTCCACCACTACTCGTTGTTCCAGTTCCAGTGGATCCACCACTAGACATGGTGCCTCCAGTGCCAGTAGTTCCTGTTCCTCCAGATCCCGATGTTCCACCAGTACCCGTGGTTCCAGTTCCTGCAGTTCCACCACTCGATGTTGTTCCAGTACCTGTCGAACCGGCTGTCGCTCCGCTCGATGTTGTACCTTCACTACCTGCAGTTCCAGTACCAGTTGTGGCACCACTAGAGGTTGTGCCTCCGCTGAAAGTGCTTCCCGTTCCACCACTGGGTGTCGTGCCACCTGTCGGAAAAGGAGTCAACTTCCGTGATTAAGCTCAAAATTTGCCTTACGAATTGATTTTAAATTAGATTTACTTATTGAAATATTAGTTTTTATTCATATGGGTTTCAAATCGTATTAACCTTCTTTTGATTGTTTTATTTAGCCTACTTCAAGAAGGAAATTACGTTTACATTGCGCAGATGCGAACTCATTTCGCATAAAATTCGTGGCTGCAATCTCAGATGATGTGTCTCTAATGTTCTGCCAACATTCGGAATTCGGCGAAGTGTGATGAAAAGCATTTTGCTAATGAGAACACAATATATCCAACTTACCGCTTGGAGCTCCTTGTGACACAGCAGTGCCTGCACTTCCTGTACCAGCAGTTCCCGATGTGCCTCCACTTGGTGTGGAGCCCCCTGATAAAATATAAAATGAACTGTTTGAAAATATTATGTTAATTATTTATATTTGAGAAAAAATTGGGGCTTTAGATACAAATTACGAAATATCATGCTTCAGTTTCGATTACAATTTTTAAAGTATCTCGGAACGAGATAGAAAATTTGACATTAGACGTTTTCATGCAGGTATAATGTTAACAACATTCTGATCGAAGTCCAAACATTTGCGAACAGATCATTATTTGAAAAATAGAAAAAAATCACTAAAAATTCAGTTAGTCAGTTTGATGAAATTACTCTATACTCGAGGTTTCTGTAACTGATGTCTATCCTGTGATATCCTTTGGCAAATAAAATATTTTTCCTAATATTCATGAGAAGTACTTCAAAATCTCTATTGCATGGTGTCTATTTCATTATTAAAATATTATTCAAATATATACAGTAAGCAGATAATATTTCTTCCTAAAAAGGAATTACTGCATTGAACTGTACTTCGTACTCGTGCAATAAATCTTATTTCCGAAACCACTTCCTGGTAATTTCTGATGTAACGAGTTAATTTTAACAAAGGAAATGAGTTAAATTTCTATAATTGTGAGTATAAAACATTTTATCAGTCATTTAATAAACTGAAGATAATATTTTCATTCAATCTATTACATACCCGCGCCAGTTGTTCCTCCACTACCTGTGGTTCCAGTTCCTGTAGATCCCGCCGTTCCACCACTACTCGTTGTTCCAGTTCCAGTGGATCCACCACTAGACATGGTGCCTCCAGTGCCAGTAGTTCCTGTTCCTCCAGATCCCGATGTTCCACCAGTACCCGTGGTTCCAGTTCCTGCAGTTCCACCACTCGATGTTGTTCCAGTACCTGTCGAACCGGCTGTCGCTCCGCTCGATGTTGTACCTTCACTACCTGCAGTTCCAGTACCAGTTGTGGCACCACTAGAGGTTGTGCCTCCGCTGCCAGTGCTTCCCGTTCCACCACTGGGTGTTGTGCCACCTGTCGGAAAAGGAGTCAACTTCCGTGATTAAGCTCAAAATTTGCCTTACGAATTGATTTTAAATTAGATTTACTTATTGAAATATTAGTTTTTATTCATATGGGTTTCAAATCGTATTAACCTTCTTTTGATTGTTTTATTTAGCCTACTTCAAGAAGGAAAGTACGTTTACATTGCGCAGATGCGAACTCATTTCGCATAAAATTCGTGGCTGCAATCTCAGATGATGTGTCTCTAATGTTCTGCCAACATTCGGAATTCGGCGAAGTGTGATGAAAAGCATTTTGCTAATGAGAACACAATATATCCAACTTACCGCTTGGAGCTCCTTGTGACACAGCAGTGCCTGCACTTCCTGTACCAGCAGTTCCCGATGTGCCTCCACTTGGTGTGGAGCCCCCTGATAAAATATAAAATGAACTCTTTGAAAATATTATGTTAATTATTTATATTTGAGAAAAAATTCGGGCTTTAGATACAAATTACGAAATATCATGCTTCAGTTTCGATTACAATTTTTAAAGTATCTCGGAACGAGATAGAAAATTTGACATTAGACGTTTTCATGCAGGTATAATGTTAACAACATTCTGATCGAAGTCCAAACATTTGCGAACAGATCATTATTTAAAAAAATAGAAAAAAATCACTAAAAATTCAGTTAGTCAGTTTGATGAAATTACTCTATACTCGAGGTTTCTGTAACTGATGTCTATCCTGTGATATCCTTTGGCAAATAAAATATTTTTCCTAATATTCATGAGAAGTACTTCAAAATCTCTATTGCATGGTGTCTATTTCATTATTAAAATATTATTCAAATATATACAGTAAGCAGATAATATTTCTTCCTAAAAAGGAATTACTGCATTGAACTGTACTTCGTACTCGTGCAATAAATCTTATTTCCGAAACCACTTCCTGGTAATTTCTGATGTAACGAGTTAATTTTAACAAAGGAAATGAGTTAAATTTCTATAATTGTGAGTATAAAACATTTTATCAGTCATTTAATAAACTGAAGATAATATTTTCATTCAATCTATTACATACCCGTGCCAGTTGTTCCTCCACTACCTGTGGTTCCAGTTCCTGTAGATCCCGCCGTTCCACCACTACTCGTTGTTCCAGTTCCAGTGGATCCACCACTAGACATGGTGCCTCCAGTGCCAGTAGTTCCTGTTCCTCCAGATCCCGATGTTCCACCTGTACCCGTGGTTCCAGTTCCTGCAGTTCCACCACTCGATGTTGTTCCAGTACCTGTCGAACCGGCTGTCGCTCCGCTCGATGTTGTACCTTCACTACCTGCAGTTCCAGTACCAGTTGTGGCACCACTAGAGGTTGTGCCTCCGCTGAAAGTGCTTCCCGTTCCACCACTGGGTGTCGTGCCACCTGTCGGAAAAGGAGTCAACTTCCGTGATTAAGCTCAAAATTTGCCTTACGAATTGATTTTAAATTAGATTTACTTATTGAAATATTAGTTTTTATTCATATGGGTTTCAAATCGTATTAACCTTCTTTTGATTGTTTTATTTAGCCTACTTCAAGAAGGAAATTACGTTTACATTGCGCAGATGCGAACTCATTTCGCATAAAATTCGTGGCTGCAATCTCAGATGATGTGTCTCTAATGTTCTGCCAACATTCGGAATTCGGCGAAGTGTGATGAAAAGCATTTTGCTAATGAGAACACAATATATCCAACTTACCGCTTGGAGCTCCTTGTGACACAGCAGTGCCTGCACTTCCTGTACCAGCAGTTCCCGATGTGCCTCCACTTGGTGTGGAGCCCCCTGATAAAATATAAAATGAACTCTTTGAAAATATTATGTTAATTATTTATATTTGAGAAAAAATTGGGGCTTTAGATACAAATTACGAAATATCATGCTTCAGTTTCGATTACAATTTTTAAAGTATCTCGGAACGAGATAGAAAATTTGACATTAGACGTTTTCATGCAGGTATAATGTTAACAACATTCTGATCGAAGTCCAAACATTTGCGAACAGATCATTATTTAAAAAATAGAAAAAAATCACTAAAAATTCAGTTAGTCAGTTTGATGAAATTACTCTATACTCGAGGTTTCTGTAACTGATGTCTATCCTGTGATATCCTTTGGCAAATAAAATATTTTTCCTAATATTCATGAGAAGTACTTCAAAATCTCTATTGCATGGTGTCTATTTCATTATTAAAATATTATTCAAATATATACAGTAAGCAGATAATATTTCTTCCTAAAAAGGAATTACTGCATTGAACTGTACTTCGTACTCGTGCAATAAATCTTATTTCCGAAACCACTTCCTGGTAATTTCTGATGTAACGAGTTAATTTTAACAAAGGAAATGAGTTAAATTTCTATAATTGTGAGTATAAAACCTTTTATCAGTCATTTAATAAACTGAAGATAATATTTTCATTCAATCTATTACATACCCGTGCCAGTTGTTCCTCCACTACCTGTGGTTCCAGTTCCTGTAGATCCCGCCGTTCCACCACTACTCGTTGTTCCAGTTCCAGTGGATCCACCACTAGACATGGTGCCTCCAGTGCCAGTAGTTCCTGTTCCTCCAGATCCCGATGTTCCACCTGTACCCGTGGTTCCAGTTCCTGCAGTTCCACCACTCGATGTTGTTCCAGTACCTGTCGAACCGGCTGTCGCTCCGCTCGATGTTGTACCTTCACTACCTGCAGTTCCAGTACCAGTTGTGGCACCACTAGAGGTTGTGCCTCCGCTGCCAGTGCTTCCCGTTCCACCACTGGGTGTCGTGCCATCTGTCGGAAAAGGAGTCAACTTCCGTGATTAAGCTCAAAATTTGCCTTACGAATTGATTTTAAATTAGATTTACTTATTGAAATATTAGTTTTTATTCATATGGGTTTCAAATCGTATTAACCTTCTTTTGATTTTTTTATTTAGCCTACTTCAAGAAGGAAAGTACGTTTACATTGCGCACATGCGAACTCATTTCGCATAAAATTCGTGGCTGAAATCTCAGATGATGTGTCTCTAATGTTCTGCCAACATTCGGAATTCGGCGAAGTGTGATGAAAAGCATTTTGCTAATGAGAACACAATATATCCAACTTACCGCTTGGAGCTCCTTGTGACACAGCAGTGCCTGCACTTCCTGTACCAGCAGTTCCCGATGTGCCTCCACTTGGTGTGGAGCCCCCTGATAAAATATAAAATGAACTCTTTGAAAATATTATGTTAATTATTTATATTTGAGAAAAAATTGGGGCTTTAGATACAAATTACGAAATATCATGCTTCAGTTTCGATTACAATTTTTAAAGTATCTCGGAACGAGATAGAAAATTTAATATTAAAATTTTCATGCCGGTATGATGTTAACAACATTCTGATCGAATTCCAAACATTTGCAAACAGATCATTATTTAAAAAATAGAAAAAAATCACTAGAAATTCAGTTAGTCAATTTGATGAAATTACTCTATACTCGAGGTTTCTGTAACTGATGTCTATCCTGTGATATCCTTTGGCAAATAAAATATTTTTCCTAATATTCATGAGAAGTACTTCAAAATCTCTATTGCATGGTGTCTATTTCTTTATTAAAATATTATTCAAATATATACAGTAAGCAGATAATATTTCTTCCTAAAAAGGAATTACTGCATTAAACTGTACTTCGTACTCGTGCAATAAATCTTATTTCCGAAACCACTTCCTGGTAATAGTTGATGTAACAAGTTAATTTTAACAAAGGAAATGAGTTAAATTTCTATAATTGTGAGTATAAAACTTTTTATCAGTCATTTAATAAATTGAAGATAATATTTTCATTCAATCTATTACATACCCGTGCCAGTTGTTCCTCCACTACCTGTGGTTCCAGTTCCTGTAGATCCCGCCGTTCCACCACTACTCGTTGTTCCAGTTCCAGTGGATCCACCACTAGACATGGTGCCTCCAGTGCCAGTAGTTCCTGTTCCTCCAGATCCCGATGTTCCACCTGTACCCGTGGTTCCAGTTCCTGCAGTTCCAGCACTCGATGTTGTTCCAGTACCTGTCGAACCGGCTGTCGCTCCACTCGATGTTGTACCCTCACTACCTGCAGTTCCAGTACCAGTTGTGGCACCACTAGAGGTTGTGCCTCCGCTGCCAGTGCTTCCCGTTCCCGCCGTTCCACCACTGGGTGTCGTGCCACCTGTCGGAAAAGGAGTCAACTTCCGTGATTAAGCTCAAAATTTGCCTTACGAATTGATTTTAAATTAGATTTACTTATTGAAATATTAGTTTTTATTCATATGGGTTTCAAATCGTATTAACCTTCTTTTGATTGTTTTATTTAGCCTACTTCAAGAAGGAAAGTACGTTTACATTGCGCAGATGCGAACTCATTTCGCATAAAATTCGTGGCTGAAATCTCAGATGATGTGTCTCTAATGTTCTGCCAACATTCGGAATTCGGCGAAGTGTGATGAAAAGCATTTTGCTAATGAGAACACAATATATCCAACTTACCGCTTGGAGCTCCTTGTGACACAGCAGTGCCTGCACTTCCTGTACCAGCAGTTCCCGATGTGCCTCCACTTGGTGTGGAGCCCCCTGATAAAATATAAAATGAACTCTTTGAAAATATTGTGTTAATTATTTATATTTGAGAAAAAATTGGGGCTTTAGATACAAATTACGAAATATCATGCTTCAGTTTCGATTACAATTTTTAAAGTATCTCGGAACGAGATAGAAAATTTAATATTAAAATTTTCATGCCGGTATGATGTTAACAACATTCTGATCGAATTCCAAACATTTGCAAACAGATCATTATTTAAAAAATAGAAAAAAATCACTAGAAATTCAGTTAGTCAGTTTGATGAAATTACTCTATACTCGAGGTTTCTGTAACTGATGTCTATCCTGTGATATCCTTTGGCAAATAAAATATTTTTCCTAATATTCATGAGAAGTACTTCAAAATCTCTATTGCATGGTGTCTATTTCATTATTAAAATATTATTCAAATATATACAGTAAGCAGATAATATTTCTTCCTAAAAAGGAATTACTGCATTAAACTGTACTTCGTACTCGTGCAATAAATCTTATTTCCGAAACCACTTCCTGGTAATAGTTGATGTAACAAGTTAATTTTAACAAAGGAAATGAGTTAAATTTCTATAATTGTGAGTATAAAACATTTTATCAGTCATTTAATAAACTGAAGATAATATTTTCATTCAATCTATTACATACCCGTGCCAGTTGTTCCTCCACTACCTGTGGTTCCAGTTCCTGTAGATCCCGCCGTTCCACCACTACTCGTTGTTCCAGTTCCAGTGGATCCACCACTAGACATGGTGCCTCCAGTGCCAGTAGTTCCTGTTCCTCCAGATCCCGATGTTCCACCTGTACCCGTGGTTCCAGTTCCTGCAGTTCCACCACTCGATGTTGTTCCAGTACCTGTCGAACCGGCTGTCGCTCCGCTCGATGTTGTACCTTCACTACCTGCAGTTCCAGTACCAGTTGTGGCACCACTAGAGGTTGTGCCTCCGCTGCCAGTGCTTCCCGTTCCACCACTGGGTGTCGTGCCATCTGTCGGAAAAGGAGTCAACTTCCGTGATTAAGCTCAAAATTTGCCTTACGAATTGATTTTAAATTAGATTTACTTATTGAAATATTAGTTTTTATTCATATGGGTTTCAAATCGTATTAACCTTCTTTTGATTTTTTTATTTAGCCTACTTCAAGAAGGAAAGTACGTTTACATTGCGCACATGCGAACTCATTTCGCATAAAATTCGTGGCTGAAATCTCAGATGATGTGTCTCTAATGTTCTGCCAACATTCGGAATTCGGCGAAGTGTGATGAAAAGCATTTTGCTAATGAGAACACAATATATCCAACTTACCGCTTGGAGCTCCTTGTGACACAGCAGTGCCTGCACTTCCTGTACCAGCAGTTCCCGATGTGCCTCCACTTGGTGTGGAGCCCCCTGATAAAATATAAAATGAACTCTTTGAAAATATTATGTTAATTATTTATATTTGAGAAAAAATTGGGGCTTTAGATACAAATTACGAAATATCATGCTTCAGTTTCGATTACAATTTTTAAAGTATCTCGGAACGAGATAGAAAATTTAATATTAAAATTTTCATGCCGGTATGATGTTAACAACATTCTGATCGAATTCCAAACATTTGCAAACAGATCATTATTTAAAAAATAGAAAAAAATCACTAGAAATTCAGTTAGTCAATTTGATGAAATTACTCTATACTCGAGGTTTCTGTAACTGATGTCTATCCTGTGATATCCTTTGGCAAATAAAATATTTTTCCTAATATTCATGAGAAGTACTTCAAAATCTCTATTGCATGGTGTCTATTTCTTTATTAAAATATTATTCAAATATATACAGTAAGCAGATAATATTTCTTCCTAAAAAGGAATTACTGCATTAAACTGTACTTCGTACTCGTGCAATAAATCTTATTTCCGAAACCACTTCCTGGTAATAGTTGATGTAACAAGTTAATTTTAACAAAGGAAATGAGTTAAATTTCTATAATTGTGAGTATAAAACTTTTTATCAGTCATTTAATAAATTGAAGATAATATTTTCATTCAATCTATTACATACCCGTGCCAGTTGTTCCTCCACTACCTGTGGTTCCAGTTCCTGTAGATCCCGCCGTTCCACCACTACTCGTTGTTCCAGTTCCAGTGGATCCACCACTAGACATGGTGCCTCCAGTGCCAGTAGTTCCTGTTCCTCCAGATCCCGATGTTCCACCTGTACCCGTGGTTCCAGTTCCTGCAGTTCCAGCACTCGATGTTGTTCCAGTACCTGTCGAACCGGCTGTCGCTCCACTCGATGTTGTACCCTCACTACCTGCAGTTCCAGTACCAGTTGTGGCACCACTAGAGGTTGTGCCTCCGCTGCCAGTGCTTCCCGTTCCCGCCGTTCCACCACTGGGTGTCGTGCCACCTGTCGGAAAAGGAGTCAACTTCCGTGATTAAGCTCAAAATTTGCCTTACGAATTGATTTTAAATTAGATTTACTTATTGAAATATTAGTTTTTATTCATATGGGTTTCAAATCGTATTAACCTTCTTTTGATTGTTTTATTTAGCCTACTTCAAGAAGGAAAGTACGTTTACATTGCGCAGATGCGAACTCATTTCGCATAAAATTCGTGGCTGAAATCTCAGATGATGTGTCTCTAATGTTCTGCCAACATTCGGAATTCGGCGAAGTGTGATGAAAAGCATTTTGCTAATGAGAACACAATATATCCAACTTACCGCTTGGAGCTCCTTGTGACACAGCAGTGCCTGCACTTCCTGTACCAGCAGTTCCCGATGTGCCTCCACTTGGTGTGGAGCCCCCTGATAAAATATAAAATGAACTCTTTGAAAATATTGTGTTAATTATTTATATTTGAGAAAAAATTGGGGCTTTAGATACAAATTACGAAATATCATGCTTCAGTTTCGATTACAATTTTTAAAGTATCTCGGAACGAGATAGAAAATTTAATATTAAAATTTTCATGCCGGTATGATGTTAACAACATTCTGATCGAATTCCAAACATTTGCAAACAGATCATTATTTAAAAAATAGAAAAAAATCACTAGAAATTCAGTTAGTCAGTTTGATGAAATTACTCTATACTCGAGGTTTCTGTAACTGATGTCTATCCTGTGATATCCTTTGGCAAATAAAATATTTTTCCTAATATTCATGAGAAGTACTTCAAAATCTCTATTGCATGGTGTCTATTTCATTATTAAAATATTATTCAAATATATACAGTAAGCAGATAATATTTCTTCCTAAAAAGGAATTACTGCATTAAACTGTACTTCGTACTCGTGCAATAAATCTTATTTCCGAAACCACTTCCTGGTAATAGTTGATGTAACAAGTTAATTTTAACAAAGGAAGTTAGATAAATTTTTATAATTGTGAGTATAAAACTTTTTATCAGTCATTTAATAAATTGAAGATGATATTTTCATTCAATCTATTTCATACCCGTGCCAGTTGTTCCTCCACTACCTGTGGTTCCAGTTCCTGTAGATCCCGCCGTTCCACCACTACTCGTTGTTCCAGTTCCAGTGGATCCACCACTAGACATGGTGCCTCCAGTGCCAGTAGTTCCTGTTCCTCCAGATCCCGATGTTCCACCTGTACCCGTGGTTCCAGTTCCTGCAGTTCCACCACTCGATGTTGTTCCAGTACCTGTCGAACCGACTGTCGCTCCGCTCGATGTTGTACCTTCACTACCTGCAGTTCCAGTACCAGTTGTGGCACCACTAGAGGTTGTGCCTCCGCTGCCAGTGCTTCCCGTTCCACCACTGGGTGTCGTGCCACCTGTCGGAAAAGGAGTCAACTTCCGTGATTAAACTCAAAATTTGCCTTACGAATTGATTTTAAATTAGATTTACTTATTGAAATATTAGTTTTTATTCATATGGGTTTCAAATCGTATTAACCTTCTTTTGATTGTTTTATTTAGCCTACTTCAAGAAGGAAAGTACGTTTACATTGCGCAGATGCGAACTCATTTCGCATAAAATTCGTGGCTGCAATCTCAGATGATGTGTCTCTAATGTTCTGCCAACATTCGGAATTCGGCGAAGTGTGATGAAAAGCATTTTGCTAATGAGAACACAATATATCCAACTTACCGCTTGGAGCTCCTTGTGACACAGCAGTGCCTGCACTTCCTGTACCAGCAGTTCCCGATGTGCCTCCACTTGGTGTGGAGCCCCCTGATAAAATATAAAATGAACTCTTTGAAAATATTATGTTAATTATTTATATTTGAGAAAAAATTGGGGCTTTAGATACAAATTACGAAATATCATGCTTCAGTTTCGATTACAATTTTTAAAGTATCTCGGAACGAGATATAAAATTTAATATTAAAATTTTCATGCCGGTATGATGTTAACAACATTCTGATCGAATTCAAACATTTGCAAACAGATCATTATTTAAAAAATAGAAAAAAATCACTAGAAATTCAGTTAGTCAGTTTGATGAAATTACTCTATACTCGAGGTTTCTGTAACTGATGTCTATCCTGTGATATCCTTTGGCAAATAAAATATTTTTCCTAATATTCATGAGAAGTACTTCAAAATCTCTATTGCATGGTGTCTATTTCTTTATTAAAATATTATTCAAATATATACAGTAAGCAGATAATATTTCTTCCTAAAAAGGAATTACTGCATTAAACTGTACTTCGTACTCGTGCAATAAATCTTATTTCCGAAACCACTTCCTGGTAATAGTTGATGTAACAAGTTAATTTTAACAAAGGAAATGAGTTAAATTTCTATAATTGTGAGTATAAAACTTTTTATCAGTCATTTAATAAATTGAAGATAATATTTTCATTCAATCTATTACATACCCGTGCCAGTTGTTCCTCCACTACCTGTGGTTCCAGTTCCTGTAGATCCCGCCGTTCCACCACTACTCGTTGTTCCAGTTCCAGTGGATCCACCACTAGACATGGTGCCTCCAGTGCCAGTAGTTCCTGTTTCTCCAGATCCCGATGTTCCACCTGTACCCGTGGTTCCAGTTCCTGCAGTTCCACCACTCGATGTTGTTCCAGTACCTGTCGAACCGGCTGTCGCTCCGCTTGATGTTGTACCCTCACTACCTGCAGTTCCAGTACCAGTTGTGGCACCACTAGAGGTTGTGCCTCCGCTGCCAGTGCTTCCCGTTCCCGCCGTTCCACCACTGGGTGTCGTGCCACCTGTCGGAAAAGGAGTCAACTTCCGTGATTAAGCTCAAAATTTGCCTTACGAATTGATTTTAAATTAGATTTACTTATTGAAATATTAATTTTTATTCATATGGGTTTCAAATCGTATTAACCTTCTTTTGATTGTTTTATTTAGCCTACTTCAAGAAGGAAAGTACGTTTACATTGCGCAGATGCGAACTCATTTCGCTTAAAATTCGTGGCTGCAATCTCAGATAATTTGTCTCTAATGTTCTGCCAACATTCGGAATTCGGCGAAGTGTGATGAAAAGCATTTTGCTAATGGGAACACAATATATCCAACTTACCGCTTGGAGCTCCTTCTGACACAGCAGTGCCTGCACTTCCAGTACCAGCTGTTCCCGATGTGCCTCCACTTGGTGTGGAGCCTCCTGATAAAATATAAAATGAACTCTTTGAAAATAATATGTAAGTTATTTATATTGGAGAAAAAATGTCGCTTTAGAACGAAATAGTGAAATTTTTTACTATGTTAGTCGGTTTAATTCTTATTATTTCCAGTAGCAAAGTTTTTATCATTTAGTTATTATAGTAAATACAAAATTTTTCACGTTTCTAGTAATGAATTTAAAAAATTAAGAATTAAACTTGACGATGTTGAAAATTTTTAGCAATGGTCTGATCGAGTGCTAAACATTTGCGCCGAGATATTTATTCAGAAAACTGAAAAAGGATTGAAACATATAAGAAGATTTTGAGTTATGCTGTTTGCAATAATTCTGCCCTCAAGTTTTGCAAAGCTGGTATCTATCTTGGAATATCGTTAAGAAGGTAAAATCTAATTTTAGGTGATTTTATGTTTGAATCTGTAAGAAATATTACAATATCTATCTCATATTTTTTGGATTAACCGTTCTTAACAAACGATATTTAATTTCATTTGAAAATTTGAGTATTTATTTTCCTTTATTGTTGACATACTGAAAACGTAGAACAGAATTATGAGTCGTGAAATTAAATAAAAAGAAAATTATTCGACCTTTGTCAATTTATTTCCATTGGAAAAATTATTTCTTGAATGTTCAAAGTGTGTGGATAACTAAAATGATTTATTACTACAATCTAGTGCACATGGCACATGGGGTTCTCTATTATATGTGTTTTAAGGAGCATAGGAAATTTACGTATTCATTCATGGAAATAAAGACTTCGGTTATTTAATAGGATTTTATAGTTCAAAAATGAGATGTTATTAATGAAATAAATTATCATATACATTTTATATGTTTAATGAGTAGACATTAATAACTGTTCATTTTATGAAAACTAATTTTTATAAAATGAGCAGATGTTTACTTTTTTTTCCAATTAACTTGGTTAATTGATTCATTTATATATCAATTAAAAGAATTTATATCTTTACTGATTGATGATAGGATATAACAAATATAGCAAAAGAATGTTTCGTTATTTGATATCTGTCTTCGCTATATATATATATATAATTCACAAATGTTACAATAGGAGACTGGGATATATTTCACTTCAGATGTCAAATTATCTTGCTGATGATGCTCAATGGATGAGCAGAATGAATGTCGGAATTATTAGATCTGTATAAAAATATTTGGAACTTTACAAATTGTATCATAATTATGCGATTTAAAACCAAGCTTAAAATAACGTATTTGGACAAATCGTTTTGGCAAATATATATGTTAAAAAAGAAATAAAATCAAATACTATGATTTTGCGAAATGACTGCATTATTTACTATATTCTTATATTATTTAAATGTTTCAACCTACAGGTAATTATCAAAATAATAGAAACACCTTAGATTTATAAAGAATGCTTTATTAGCAAGGTGTAAGTCCGCCTGTTGGCGTGTAATACAGCTTGGATTCGCTTAGGAATCGATTCATACAAGTGTTGATAGTGTTTAGAGAAGTATTGTAGCATTCTTCCTGGAGATGTGAAAGTTCTGGGAGAGTTGCCGGTGGTGGATATCTATTCCATATTGAACGCTCTAAAATAGACCATAATGGTTCAATTATAATGAAGTCGGGTGACTGTGCTGTCCAAGGCAGATGTTTAACTTCATTGTCGTGCTTATCAAACCATGATTAGGCAAGTCTCGCTGCATGTATAGGTGCATTATCATTCTGGAAAATTCCATTTCTTGCAGGATACAAAGTTTGCATGAGAGGATGGACCTGGACCTTCTCTATACTTCTTCCCAGTGATCCTTCCTTTCAGGATTGTGGTGGCTGGTTCGTGAGTGCTTTGAAAAAATTAGGCAAATAGAAAACTTAACAAATTTATTGCAGATTCGTTCGAGTTACTCTGCTCAGTAACTCATTCTCCTCCCAGAGCCAACACTCGAATGACCTCACTCTTTTAATTACACTCGCGCTAGTTTTCTAGCGCCATCTATGAACGTTTATTTCCTAACGCTTCAAAATCCAATCACTACACCCCCAACGTAAGAGTAGTGTTTATATGAAAACATAAACTTACCTCTGAATTAAAATTATGAATTGGATTTTAAAACGTATCTAATAACATCAAATTATCCAAATAAAAATAAACACAAATGCAAAGTTAACTCGAATGAATAACTAATTACTAACAAACACTTAAGAAAACAATGAGGTAAAATAAGAAATGCACAATTGAATATAAATACCATCTTGATAATAAGAAACTCACTTATCTGTTAATATACATTAATATATACTCAATAACTATATAATCACTTATCAACTAATAAACACAAATTTATAATGAATATAATCACTTAGTAAACATTAATACATAATTAAGAAAGGATTTCACTTGATAAACATTACTCAAATAATATTTCAAATATAACCAAAACTGCTGAATGAAAATTTATAACAACCACTAGAAAAAGTTATATTCCTGTAACTAATCCTATTTCAAACAGTTTTGCACATTATAATCTTAAACTTGCGAATACCAATTATTCAACATATTAAGAAAATGATAATAAAAAAAACATTAAAACAAATATACATAATATCAAGCATAAATTATTATTATTTTATAGTCACTAATCCCATATTGATATATAAAACAGAAAAATGATATTAGTACTAAAAAAAATGTTTTTCAGTCTATTTTGGTAATAAACGTGCCAGGGCATCAGCATGCGGCATTTTACAACCAGGGCAATGTTTTAATGTTATGTTGAATCTCTGCAAGGCAAATACCCACCTTTGTAGTCGAGATGACTGAGGAGCGCACTTGGTCAGATAAGGAAGGGGGTTATGATCGGTAAAAATGTGGATCTCGGATCCAAACACAAGGGTTTCAAACTTTTTCAAGCTCCAAACTATAGCAAATGCTTCCCGTTCGATTGTCGACCAAGATTGTTGGCTTTTGTTTAATTTTTGACTTGCATAAGCGATAGGGCACATTTTTCCATCAACAGTCTGTGATAAACACGAGCCAATCCCGATTGACGAGGCATCACAATGAATCACAAAGGGTTTGCTCATATTCGGAGTGTGTAGAGTAGGAGCGTGTAACAATGCTGATTTTAATTTTTCAAAAGCAACACTATGCATTTCACACCACGGTAACACATCAGGGCTTCTTTTCTTTGTTAGTTCCGTTAATGGAAAGGCAATCTCGGCGAAATTCGCAATATAATCACGATAATAGTTGAACAAGCCAAGAACACTACGTAGTTGTTTCTTGATTTCAGGTACGGGGAAACGGGAGATCGTTTCTAACTTAGCTGGATCAGCTTGATGCTTTCCTGAGCCAATTATATGTCCCAGGTACGAAATTTCAGATTTCGCAAAAGCACACTTTGAAAGATTAACAGTGAATTCCAGCTCTTCCAATCTATCCAGCACCAAATGAAGATGTTTCAAGTGATAGGGAATATCATTGGAGAATATAGCAACGTCATCAATATAAGCATGGCAAAATTCTCTGTATGGCGACAATGCTTTGTTCATTTCCCTTTGAAAAGTAGCAGCTGCATTTTTCAGCCCAAAAGGCATTATCTTAAAACGATATTGTGCTCTATGGGTCTTAAAAGATGTATAATCCCGCGAATCTTCTTCCATGGGAAGCGAATAGTACCCCTTCAAAAGATCTAACACACTAATCACATTTGCCTGTCCTATGGAATATATTAATTCCGTTGCGTCTTCCATGGGGAAATCGTCAGTTTTAGTCGCTGCATTCAAAGCACAATAATCCACGCACATCCTGATAGATCCATCCTTCTTGTTTACACAGACTATAGGATAAGCAATGTCAGCTGAGCTCTCTTCGATTAGATCTAGTTTTAGTAGTTCTTCGATTTGGGAGTCTATTTGAGGTTTCAAAGCTTCAGGAATCCTGTACACGTAAGGTTTTTTCCTTTCTTTATCGTCCTCTAATTTTATCTTGTGATGACCAACCTTTGCAACTCTAACTTGTCCGGTAAATATTGAATGATGATTCCGCAATAAGTTCAGGATTTGACATTTCACTTCCTCAGAAAGATGTCGCAAATCCACTTGATCAAATATCTCTTTCCAGTAACATACATTTTTATAACTGGGGGATGAATAAACTTCTCCAAAGTCTGCATCATCTTCAAAGATCATACATACAGCATTAATTCTTGGGTAGTATTTCCGCATTTAATTTGCATGACAATGCCGAATTTTTCCATCGCTAAGTTTTACTTTATATGAATGTGGAGGGCAATGCTCGATAACTTCTCCAGGACCAACGGTCCTGTTCGATACAGTTTGTTCGATGAATCAGGTATTAATAAATAAACTTGGTCACCTGGCTTAAATTCCTTAGAAGCGGTTCGGCGGTTAAAATATTCTGCATATGCCTGCTGTTTACCAGAAGCGATGAGCGATGCTTCCTCTGCAGCTCTTTCTAAGTTTATTTTTTGCTCCTGTAAATAATCCACAACTGATTTCTCCATGTTTAACGGAATGGCAATATCACCACACCAGCTCGATTTTAGAACACTGAGAGGTCCTCGTGCTTCACGTCCATACATCAACTTGAATGGTGAAACACCCGTCGTACAGTTAGGAACTTCCCTGTACGCAAAAAGCATATATGGAATGTATTTATCCCAATTACTCGGATCAGTTCTGATAATGTGATGGAGTGAATTTTTGAACACCCTATTATATCTTTCTATAAGGCCATTCCCAGCTGGATGGTTAGGCGTCGTAAATCTGGGAGCACAACCTAATCTTTTCATGAATTCCTGGGTTAACTTAGAAATAAAGTTCGTTCCATTATCACTTGCAATAACATTGGGTATTCCAGTCCGCATGAATATCTCCAATAAAGCATCACACGTAGCTTTAGCCGTTAACGAACGAAGAGGGATAGCCTCCGGCCATCGAGAATGCTGGTCCGTTAGACATAATACATACTTATGCCGACGAGCAGAAGGGGGTTCAATGGGTCCTATTAGGTCTATATTTACTATCTCAAATGGCAATTCCGGACGGAGAACAGGAGTAATAGGAATTTTATCAATTTTTTCCGGACTCCTCAACTGGCATTCTTTACAGGATTTACAAAAGTTTATGATATCATCTGTCATATTTGGCCAATAAAAACTGTATTTAATTCTTTCACTAGTCTTTTTTAATCCCATATGGCATCCGAAAATTGATTCATGTGCTAATTTAAGAACTTGCTGTCTCTTATTTTTGGGCAAAACCAACTGACTCACTTTTTCGCCTAATATTTTATCCCGGTGGAATATTAATTCATCATTCATAAAAAAGTTTCCTTTTCCAAGGGATAAATTTTTTCTTACTGACAGCAAAGTATCACATTTTCTTTGTTCTTCTTTCAACGCATTAATTTTGTTTTTCTTATCCAAAGAATCGCTTTCATTTCCGCTCGGTTGTTCTTCGCTCTGACTAATTCCACAACAAATCATAAATTCATCAAAGCTCTCTTCCATCGGCGCCTCTAATCCAGACAAGTTTTGGGTGCGGCTGTGGTTTATGCTTTCTCCCAATAAATTTAATACAGAGGGGGGGGGATGATGAATTGCTCTTGAATTCTATCCGTGACAGCTGCAACTATCTCAATAGGCCTGGAAAATCCTTCGTTGTTTTTATCTTTTAATGATATTTGAAAACTCGAAAAAATAGCGTTAATCCTTTCTCCAAATGCACTTTTTAAAATGATCTTTCCTTTTTCATTTTGTTCACTTGACACATATTTAGAATTTAAAACTGGTATCATAGCACCTGAGTCAACTAGGGTTTTCAGTTCTCTATTGTCCACACAAATATCAACGTATTGTAAAGGGTTGATATTTAAACTTTTTTCACCATTAATTAATTCCGACTGAATTTCCGCGGTTAAAATGTCTTCCCGTTTCTTTTCTACCGCAGATTCTCTCAACTGCGATTTTTTATGTCTATTTGGGCAGTCTCTAGCAAAATGTGACAGTCCACAAACGTAACAGTCTCTTGTTACTTTTCTTGAATTTGTAGTTTCATTTTTATGAAAGTTTTTGTTTCTGAATTCTCGTTGATGCGGGGGTACATATTTCTGTTCCGAAAAATGTCTCTCTTCTCTTTCGTCGTAGGTTTGATATTTAGAACAGTTATTCTCTTGATATAGTTCTTTCTTTTTCCTCACACTGTTTGATAGCACATTTTCATAATCATCTAATTTGCTCGCAGTTTCGTTTGGATTCGTGAAATTTGACCAAACATCAATAAAATGTTCTTTAATATCCGTAGGTACTTTTCGCTTTATCTGTTCTGTTATGATTAAACCCGACAAACTTTCAAAAGTAGTTATTTCCAATCCTTGAATCCATTACTCAAAATAATTTTTAAGTTCGTAAGTAAAATCGCACCAGGTAGTCTCCGGTCTTTTAAAATGAGTCATAAATTTTTGCCTGAATTTTTCTGGGCTGAGTTTAAATCGTTTCACTAATAAACTCTTGATGTGGTCATAGTCCTTAACTTTCTCGATTGGCTCTCGAGCGATGAGTTGGGTTATATTCATTGGCAATAATCCTAATGGATGCGACACGTAATCTTCTCGTTTTATTTGAGCCCACTCGGCTTGTCTCTCGAACAACAGCAAATATAAACTGATATCACTGTTCTTTTCATCGAATTTTTGCATCACGTGCCTGAGTTCTATCTTGGGAGTTGGTAATTCGACATCCACGGGTACACTGGAATATTGCAGCTTCAGTTTCTCAAGTTCGAATTCTCGTTCTTCTTGTGCCTTTTTCTCCTGCAATTCCCACTCTTCTTTAATTTTTCTTTCTTCAAATTCTCGTTCTTCTTTAATTTTTCTTTCTTCAAATTCTCGCTCTTCTTTAATTTTTCTTTCTTCAAATTCTCGTTCTTCTTTAATTTTTCTTTCTTCCAATTCTCGTTCTTCTTGCTTTCGTTTTTGATCTTCTCTCTCTTTTCTATCCTCTATGATAACTATCACTTGTTTCTTCACAAACTCTTCCTCGTAATTTTCACTTCCAATAATTATTTTTTTTAAGACCACAATTTTCATCTCTAATGAAACAGTTTCACCCAGCTCTTCAGCCAACAACTTCAAATCTTCCTTTTTCGCACTGCCTAGGAAGGCCATATAGATACCGAAAGCACACCTTTATCAAATAAAGTTCGATTTCAAGTTCGTCAAAAATAGCACTCGATTCTCAATCTGGTCGACTGCGCCAAATGTCGTGGCTGGTTCGTGAGTGCTTTGAAAAAATTAGGCAAATAGAAAACTTAACAAATTTATTGCAGATTGGTTCGAGTTACTCTGCTCAGTAACTCATTCTCCTCCCAGAGCCAACACTCGAATGACCTCACTCTTTTAATTACACTCGCGCTAGTTTTCTAGCGCCATCTATGAACGTTTATTTCCTAACGCTTCAAAATCCAATCACTACAAGGGTTACGATTGGGCCAGCAGAAAACTACGGCATGGCTACCCATATCATGACAAATCAACCTCCATACTTAACAATTGAAAAGGAGACCATCACGATCATACATTTTTGCAGGTGTCCTTTAAACGTGCACCTGTCCTGTTGTAGGGAAAAGTATGAAACATGATTCTTCGGACCATTTACTTTCTTCCACTTAACAATCGACCAGAGTTTGTGAATGTGACACCACTGTAGACGACGTTTACCATTAACATCTGTGACAAGTGGCTTGGAAATTGCTGCTCTGCTATAAATGTTCTGTTTATGAAAGTGCCTTCTAACTGTAATCACTGACATTGGAGAATCCAGATGGGTATTGAGCTCTGCAGTCACTTTTACTGCAGTTGTTCCCTTTTTATACATTACAATCCGCTTCAATACCCTCTCTCTCTTTCATTGAGCTTCTCTTTCCGACCACTATTTTGCTTTGCCGAGCTTGTATTGCCGCGCTGTGTGTATGCTATCATGACTTTAGACACCATATTTCTAGAAACGCCTAAAAATTGGGATGTTTCGATCACACTTGCTCCAGCTAGACGGGCTCCTACAATCTGGCCTCTTTGATCTGAGAGATCCGACCTTTAACGCTTTTGAAAATAATCCAAGAATTACAGAACTTCAATAAATACTCCAAAATATATACATTGCTATTTGTTAAATAAAAACTGGTGGCTATTATTATATTTTAATAAGGAAGTCTGTCTGTCTATCTATCCGAATACAAAGTAATATGATATATATCAAGTGAAAAGAACTTAATTGAATAAAATTTGGTATACCAATTTATGCCCATAATAATTATATACAATTTTGAATCAAATTTATTAAACGGTTGACCATCTGCCAATCTGTACTTTTGCAAGCATTAAGATGCAATATTTCAAAAACGAAATAACTTAAATAAATGAAATGTGGTTTGTGATTTTGCGACTACAATTGTAATTCTCTATTAAATTTTGGTTTGAATTATTTGGGAGAAAAGACATCCAAAATAAATAATTGGTTTTCTGATAGTTGTGTTGTAACTGTATCTTTTCGGTTAACCGCCAGCGATCACACATTAATAGACTATTTCATAATTGTTCTTCACAATGCGTTTAAGGCAACGGTGGATTCTATTAGGCACTTTTGTGAGTTATTCACTTAGGTTTATAAATTTTTTTGAATATGTATTAAAATATAAATGCTCTTATATATGTATGAATATGCATTAAAATGTATGAATATAAAATGTCTTATATATGTATGAATATGTATAAATGCTCTTATATCTTATATATGAATATGTATTAAAATGTATTACTCTTTTCTTATTATACTATATAAATTTATTTGGAACAAAATAGAGCATGATTTTGTAATTCCAATTAAATATTAAATTTTTAGGAATAATTTTATGCGCAAGCATTTATTTTTCATAACAATTTTATGTTTTTCTCAATTAAAATTGTTATTTAACTCTCTAAAAATACTCGAAATATGTAATGCATATCCTGTTTTCTTTTAATATTTAGCTGAAATATATATTAGCAGTTTTATTTAATTTCTTCAATAATTAAGACACCTGAAATATTTCAGATACTTAAGTCGAATTAGAATATCATTTTGAGAAATGTTTATTAAAATATTCATTTTTTCCTCTAGACATTTCAAATATTTTTCAAATTCATTTTCATTAAAAGATTCATTTTATCATGCTGTGTTAAATTGAAAAGAGATTTAAATTTTAGCGATGAATCAATAAAATGAAAATTTCGTATTTTTATCCATTTTCTTTTTAATTTCAAAGTCAATTTTTCCTTTAATAGTAAGTACCGGTTTTCTTTTCATTACTGCTGAGTACACAGCTGTTATCTGAGAAAAAAAAATTCCGAAAACTCGTGATGTTTACTCCCTTTAAGATGCTCAGTTGATGATGTCGTGTCCGCGTTACCACGGAAAGGGGGTGCAGTAGCTTCTGAGGATGAAGACCCCTGAGCACCCGAAGGCAGAAGTCTGACTTCTAGCTCATATGAAGATGAAACTCACACATTCGCTTGCACTACCCTTTTTTACAGAGGGGCACATTCACACACCTCATGGATAGAACACCATGCCCGAACAAGGATTCGAACCCAGATCACGTTTAAGATGCGCTACCCCTATGCAAGGACGCTGGCAAGATGCTCATTGTTATGTAGAAAACGCAGAGGGATAATAACTTTATTAAAGAATTTGGAGAAAGCCTCGGTGAGACCATGCTCGCATGATAATTTTAAGTATGTTTATGAAATATAGTCCGTACTTAAAAGCAATTTAATGATTCCGTTGGAAAAATTAATCTTAGAGACGAAAACAAACATACACTTAAAGTAGATCCTGATTTACTATTGAAAACACTGATATGCTTTATTTAATCTATTTTTTTCATTTTTATATGATGGTTTCGAAAAATATAAAAAGAATATGAATAAATAACCTGCATTGTATGGTACTGGAGCAGATTGCGGAACTGGTGCAGATTGCAGCGGTGACAAATCTTCTGTAAAAAAGAACAAAATTTTTATTATCAAATTTATCAGTGCTAAGCACGAATTAAAAAAATTCTCCTCAGCTCCACTGGGGGTCACCTCAGAAATGAAGATGAGAAGCTTCATGTATGGTGGCTGGTTCTCGCCACCCTGGTGGGTACAGAAAAAGATGGGAGTCGGCTACCCTACATCCATAACGGGACCTACTTCCCAAGGGAAGGGTTGTACCGTAATCAGTGATGGCCCGTAGGACTCAACCACAGTTCCGCCAGCGGTGCTATTGTGGCTACCCTGTCATTCAGGTTTTTCGTATGCCTTCGGTCTGGTTGGAGTAGCCGGTTAACGGTTTAATTAATTAATCTGTAATTTGTGATTAATGATACTTTCTTCGAATCAAGATATGAAATTAGTTTAAATTTATTAGATTATTTTCCTTTTCGGCTTAATTAAATTAAAAATCATAATGTTTATGAAAATAAACAGGTACATAAATATGAATCACGGATTGAATTTAAATATACAGTCAAATAAATTTGTTTCTATAGCCTAGACATGAAAAATACATTTCATTTTAATAAAGAATTTTATGAGAAAAATTATTAAATATAAAAATTAATTTATTTTCTTTTGCTGCATTTTAGGAGACATAAATTTTAAAATATGATTCCCAAGGCTTCATGCTTTAAGAAGGAAATACGTATCTCTATTTCAGAAAATGAATAGACAAAATGTCATTTTGGAGAAGATTAAATTATCAATATATTTAATGTATTTTTAATTGTAAATATGAAGAAGATATAATCACTTTATGAAATGTTAACTTTGCTTGGAAAAATGAAAGAAATCCTCTCATTTAAAAATTCAATTACTAAACAAGAGTAGAAATAATTCCCGAAATTGGTCACTGATGACAGATACATTCTGGAAACATGCAAAGTTTTTAGCCTTTTAGTTTCTGAGCGAATTTAGACTTAGTTATAAAGTAGAATCTAATCGTAATATAGCAAGAATGCTCTACTAACTCAAATCATGTTTGTTTTGCAAACTATTGAACAATCAGAAGAAAAAAAACTTTTAGTAAGATATGTTGGCAAGAAATTACACTTCATGAGCATGAATAAACTAATCCGAAAATACGAATGTCAGTTCATATCATTTGCAGCAATACACCAGCAGTAACAAATGAATTCGAAACAAAAAAATGATGCACAAAGTCTAATCTATATACGAAATTTCTGTATAAAATAAGCCTAGTAATTATAATTTGATAGTGTGGTATCAGCACTTCGCATGTGCTCCATGTAATTGGCGCTATACATTTTACTATTTGAAAAGTGAAAAGTCTATGTCTTTGATAGTCATTTTCCATTTTCATCAGAATTCATTTCAGGTCTTAAGTTTTTTGAATTGACTCTGTTTTTTTTGAACTTTTTGTGTTTATTGCGTTTCCTTTAACACTATTCTTCAGCATTTATCTATTCAAGAGCAAAAATAAAGGAACGACTGGTGGAGTTATTCACAATATAGTTATTTAACCGACTCGAATTCGCATGATTATGGTGTTAACACAACCTAGATCTCTGTCATATACGAAAGCTAATGAAAATGAAACATCATTTTTCAATTTAGGATTTTTTTTTAATTCTGAACCATAGCAATTCTACGCCAATTATATTGCAATTTTAAGCCATTTTCTACTCATAATAATTATACGTTGCAACCATCACTGGCCTTACATTTGGCGATAATTTAATCGTATATCTATAAAATGCTATTTGCCCATCTCTCTCTATTATTGATTTTCTAAACCTTTACCTAATTCATGAACATGTGCAACTTTTGCCCTCACTAGATTTTCTTTGTCTGTGTAATCCTCTGAATAATTGCAGTCACTCGGTATTGCTCATTACCTTAACGTTGCTTTTATGATAATTTTATTTGCTGTTATACTTTTGCTTCCTATCCAGCATTGGTAAAGGAAGCTTTCTTGTGTTGTTTAAAAACAGTTCGTGAAAATAACCATTGATTTATTTGGAAAAGTGAGAAGCATTATCACAAATATAATCGTATCTTACTTATTTATTCGGGTTCGCTGATAAACTCGAGATCCAACTGCTCCAACCAGTAAGACATTTGGGACGGTGGTGAAACTAACTTCACGGACGGAAACCAAATTTCCACATAAATTCCGATTCTTACAATATCATTCGTCTCCAATCACTGATCATCTTTAAAGTGTGTAAATTTCTAAAGCGTTTACTTTCCCTCAAAATATAGAGATTATTCGAAGAATGAAGTTAAAGAAAAGCAAAATTTCATGCAAGATGCATAGCCACAGCACCAAAATTTGGAACTTGCCCAATTCCTTCAATCTCACATCAGATAACTCCCGAAACTGCTTTATTTCTTTCTGGTAACATGCATGATATTCTGTTTTTTAAATATCATAATAACAGTTGCCATTTAAAAAAACATAAAACAATGATTGACCATAAGTCCCTAACAGCTCACAAATGTTGTGCAATATTGTATTAAACAATATTCGCTATATTGTATAATGTTGTTGAATATAGAATAATATAATATCCAATATTGAACTATATTGTACAACAGGCTCTGCTACCTGGGGTAATATAATCATAAAAAAATAAAAAGGCTTTAAGATCATAAGAGAAGATTCAAAAACAATTTGCATTAACAGTGTTTGCATCGTTTAGGGACTCACCATTTTTTAAGACTTCCAAAATATTTAATAATGAGAGCAGTTGGAAAAATATTTTTTTTCAAATCCTTAAGAGCAGTGTACATTCAAAATTTATAGTGTGATGTATAGTATCATCAATTCCAAAAAAGCTTTCTGAATAATAATAAGAAAAATTATAAAATTTACCATTATTCTCGTCAGATGAAGCTGGAGTGGAAACAGGCGTAGATGCGTCAGAAGTGCTCGAAGTCAACATTGAAGGACCTCCTGCAGTAGCCGATGAAGAGGATGTAGGGGTCGTTGAAACACCTATTAAAAACACCGACTGCTGAAGATGATAGATATCTAGATCCCTGCCATTAGGATCAAAAGATAACGAGTTTGTAACCCAATTCCTCGAAATATTCACTTTCAAATATTAAGGTGAAAATCGATATTCTTAGGTGGTTTTCAGTATTCACATAGTCGTTTGGTGTGTGGCGTAAATATTTGCTTACTATAGATTCTCATTTGTTCTGGTAAATGTCGACATTCAGCATGCTCTAATGGTGAATGTTGAATAAAAATGTTTTCGTTATGTTAAGATAAAATTGTAACTTTTTAAATTAAAACTGATTATGTTATATATTGAAATAGGAGAAAGAAAGCTTTAAATATAGCAAATGTGGAAAAGCTGTTGGACCTTAAACAAATAACACAAGAAAAAAGAAAATAATTATAATAATAAACTTAAATATTATGGGATTATGATATATAAATATATTTATTATCATATGGGATTATGATATATAAACATATTTATTATCATATGGGATTATGATATATAAACATAGTTATTATCATATGGGATTATGATATACAAACATATTAGTTAATTAATGTGGATATGTATTTAGGAAGCGGATGAAATTTATCAAAGGAAATTCTGCCGATCTGTCTGTTTGTAAGTCTATCAATACATCTTTGTATGATTTAATAGTCATACGAACATGAAAGAAAAAATTATTGACATTTCCCATGTAATAAAACCAGAAGAACTGATTTGAACTGTAAATGGTTTTTTATTATTACTAATAAATAATAACTTTATCCCTATATGAATGTTCATATTACATTAGACTTCATGAATGATTTAAACATTCAATCGCTATTGTTTGTATCATCATGAACAAAAGTAAGAAATGTAGGAAAAACAGTGGAGAAAAGATCTTGATGTTAAATTTTTACTTAAAAATAATCAGTGTCTTAAATGTTTTTCAATTAAAATAAACTTCACCACGTTAATATTATAGTAACTTTTATTAATTAATTATTTATCTGCTGAAAATGAATTAAAACTGTAAATTAAGTTATACAGAAACCATTGCTAAGCAGTGTAGAATTTTAAGTTACAGAACCTTCAAAGTAGTAGTGCTCGAGAAGCCATTGCGTATATATATGATATAGCATATCCAGGTCTCTTTTTACATCAATAAACCAAGCCCAGAATATCTCTCATACTACTTCAATGCTCCATTTACCAAAATTGTTTTAAATCTCTTTGAAGAATGACAACAAGCTTAATTTGAGGACAAGCAAATGATTTTTTTTATTTCGCTGTAAATTATTTTATTGTCTGTTACTGATTCGGTTCCTGAGGACTCGAACTGGAAACACTGACCGTAGATGCTTTTTTTTAGAATATAATAATCATAAAAAAAATTCGTTGCATGTCGTTGCAATAAAAATGTTCGAATTTTAAGAGATAATCTATGAAATTTTTAAAGTGAATTTCCAAGTTGCTTAAAGTTGCTTTGGATGCTTATAAAATTAATGAATGTAAAACAGAATTTCTCTATTTACCTGCTGATAAGCTTGAAGATCCGGAACTTCCTCCTCCTGATGAGCCGGAGCCATTCATCGTGGAAGCACCTGCACTAGAACCAATCGTGGAAATTACGGTTGATGAACCACCTGTTTAAGCATATATTTAATATGCATTATTTTTGATGTTGTAAAATACTTAACATAATTTAAAAATAAAACTTGCGTGCATTTTTTCTCTTTGCATTCTGCGAATGATAAAATGGACGTGATTGCAAATCATATCCCTGTTAATATCATCGGAATGAAATATCGATAAATTATTAAAGATTATTATTTATTAAGAAATTCTCCGAAATTTTTTTTCGCATATTCCATATTTCCATATATTTTCTATCAGATAACTGTACATGTCGTCCATTACCCATTTGCACATGATTGGGTTACTACGCGGATTTATTACTGAGGTGATATTGATACTCGACCATATTTGACAATTTTATCTCATACTTTTGTCCCTGATACAAGAGAAAACCGATTTTCCCCCTTGGAACGGTGAGTATCAGTTCTCGCACTTTCGACGAGATTAGTAACTGATATAGCTTAAAATTAGGATTTAGCTTTTTCGGAAGTGTTATTGATGATTATCTGCGGTTGCGGTTACCTTGATAGGGACAATTATTGACGATTGGGTGCGAAAAGGAATGGGAAGGCTTTGCTGATATAATTCGTACAAGTGAATGTATTAGTATGGAATTCACCATTGGTAAGTGCATCGTTACATGAGGCAAATCATAGTAATGAAATGCACATAGTAAAAAAAAATAATAATAACATCTTGCATATCCATAGTGTCGCCAAAGTAGAACGGCAGCCTAACCTATATCTTCCTAATACTTTGTACAGATTCATTCAATATTAGCCGAATGGCAAAGAATGAGGTTGAAGAGATTGCCAATCTTCATCGATCGAGTCCAGAAACTGATAATGAGTACCTGATAGACATAGTCTGCATCAGTTTTGTATACCAATTACTTGTGTATGCCTGATACAAATAAATTAAAAACTTGTAGGATGATGCAAATAAAGTCTGTGCACGTCTAATAAAGTAACGTGGCGTTCCTGATGATCTTGAACACTAGTATTTTCATTTTTGGATTGAATAAAATAGGATTGATTGAATTTATCTCGAATTTAAATCTAGGACATAACGCAAGAGTACTTTCAAATAAAATCATTTTGTGTTTATATTATATTAAATTGGTCTTTCAGATAGAAAATAGCTAAATATTACTCTTTGACCCATTAGTTTATGAAAATTCTGATGATAAATCCAATATCCTACAGTTGGTTATTCAGGTCATACTCAAAAAGGTCAAATATACTTTCCGTGGAGAATCCTGGATAAAAATATCTTAGAATTTTCATTTGTAAATTTTCTTATAACTTAATTTTAACAATTTATATCAATTAGCTATACTTTTTTTAATAATAAAGCATGGAATTTCGCACAAATGGAAACGGGTGTTTAGTTAATCTGAAATTTGGATTAAATTATGATAGTCACATGGATGTGATATATTAGAAAAAAATAGCATCTAATATATGAAAAATAAGTAATGACATCTTAACCATTTTTTTATTAAGAAATGATTTGAAAAACTTATCAAATATCAAAATAGGTATAATCCATTCTTAAGATAATTCTAGCCCCGCTACTTCAAAATACTCCCCAAGTTTCTTTTCCAAAAATAAGAAAAATTATCTCAAAAGCTACAATGACAGTTCATATTTTTAAGGGGCTGATATGAAAAACAAGACCCACTTAGCTAATAACTATTAAGCAAATGTACGCTTAGAGAGGTTTTTTTTTTTTAAACTTCCCTGTCTCATAAATCCATTAAAGTGAACATAACATTCGCTACCAGTATTCAATGAAAGAAGGTTAACGAAATTTTGCAATTATCGCCATAATTTCATTGAACGGGCGTTTGGGTCTTTTCAGAATTCATAGAGTAAATTGGAAGATTTTAAATTTGAAGAGGTATTTATATCAAAAGTATTTATAGTGATCCAGAAGTTAAAATTTAATTTAATTTAAATAAATTAAAGTAATAATATGTTAATAATTAAAGATAAAAATATTTTTAACTGAAAAAAAAACAATTCAAATTTATTTTTAATAGAGAAAATTTCTGTCAGTTGAAAAATTAAATGGAAGTACAAGAATTAGATAACATTTCTAAACAACTCGCATCATAAACATGCAATAGTAATAAATTTTACCACCTTTTTTTCTCAAATAAGGTATGTAATAATTTTAATGTTTTTCAGTGTTATTGTTGTAACTCAATCGAATGTGAACCATCCAAGTATACTACTTATAATGTTATAAGTCTTTTTTAGAGCATTAAAAGAAATCTCTGAAAGCGACAACTATCTATATCATCCACCTGGAAATGGCTATCACCCAAGTTCTCTCGAATTTTATTTATAGGTAA
Source organism: Argiope bruennichi (assembly GCF_947563725.1). Classification (NCBI taxonomy): domain Eukaryota; kingdom Metazoa; phylum Arthropoda; class Arachnida; order Araneae; family Araneidae; genus Argiope; species Argiope bruennichi. The sequence goes on from NC_079156.1 coordinate 33,954,320, forward strand.
ATAGCTCATTTAAAAAATGTTAATAAATTTAATTCTTAAATATATTTTCTAACAAGTTAATTTTAAATTATAAAATGAAGTAAAAGGGATTTCTTCCTAACTTTTCTTGTGCGTTCAAAGTGATCTGAACTGTTGTATTAGCCAAAACAATTCAGAGTTATGACTCTCGAAATTGAAAATGTATCTAAAATGCAATTAAATGTCTCTCTGATTGCCTTACTGAATGTATTTTCCTTGAAGGATTTTCTCTTTTAGCATTTTAGTGAATGGAATATAATGACAGTTATAACAATATGTATTATTTGTATTTCTTATTCCCTTCTGCTTTCTTTTAAATAACTGAGTATTTTATTTCTGATTTTAAATTTTTTTCGTTTATTTACCTTCTTTTAAGATTTTGTCCAATCATTCTTGCTCTATTTCTACATCTAGTGTGTCAAATTATAGCATTATATAGTCATCGCATTTTCGTTTCTCAAATTTATAAGCTGAAATTAAATCATCCAAAGACCCTAGAGCTTGATTTAAAACTTACACTAATACTTTCACTACTTTTTAGATGTTAAATTCTGATATGATTATTTCAGGTTCATTTTAAATTATTTAGCAATAAATTGATTGAAACATTTATTGAAATACTTTATAATAAAATTTTCTGACGCGTAAAATAATAATCCAATTACATAAGTTCGAATTCCCACAAAAATATGATACGACAGTTGATATTTTTTTTTTAAATCTGTTAGAAATAAAAAAAAATCCGTATGTTAGTTTGACGTATTTTTATAACATCACATAAAATTTCTATATCACATTGTAATTTTAAAGTATATGGTAACTTTATATGAATACCTTCTTTTGCCGTCGTTATTATTATAGTTGAAGCTGTGTTGCTGCTTCCTGCTGTTGAACGTGCTAAAATTAGAAATAACTATTTGAAAATGCAAATAACAATTGAGATTTACATAAAAATGATATAATATAATAAATTAGTTTCTTTTTTTTCAACAGAAGTAAAATTACAACGGAAAAAAAATATTTTAAAAAAAATGGTTAGCTTTAGTCCATGTTTATAGTTTTCGTTAGATGTATCAGTTATGGTTAATATGATTAATTTATTGTTATTAATAATAATCGGTAAGAGTGATTAATCGATTAATTCTAAACACGGTTTCTATTCATAATAACGGATTAATAACATTAACCGTAACATCAGCATATTGTCACTGAGTTTCGTATGTATATTTTTATATGCAGTGTAAGTAAAGTATTCCACATTCATCTAAAATATTCAATAGCAAGTTGCAATAATTGTCCTTTTTATATAACTGTAAATTGAGAATTTTCTTATTTTAAAATGTTTACACATTCTTAATATTTATGAGGCATGATTTCTACAAGTCAGTCATTGCTACGTATGATTACCATAAATTGTTATGAGTTTTAACACAAACACGACTTTTAAGACAAGTTGCAGATTCCTGATTCCAGAATCTAAGTTCATTCAATCATGAAGTTTTATTCTTTATCTTAAATATAACCAAAATAAACTATCAAAATTATTATTAATTTATTTTTGAAAAAAAAAAAGGATTTCCCTTGTAGTTGGATTTGAAGTTTTTCATGGATGATGATTAAAAAAACCCATTTCTGTTGAATCTAACTTTTCGACTAACCTTCCGTTGCCCAATTTGTGAATGCAGCCATTTTTGTTTAGAAGACTATTTCAAAATATATCATAAAGCATAATGCGGCATTTTTCATACTACTTTTCATATATTTGTTTCTTTTCAATTCGCTATTAAAAGTTCTGATTCTGTATAGTTGCCTTGATTTTCAATTAAATTCCTAACAGTGACTTTTGCTAAAAAAAACATTATTTTCTACGAATTTCAGACCATTATTTTCTACGAATCTTATATCTTCTTGAACCGGTTTGTGTAGTTTATACGACATGATTGGTAAACGTCTTCCAAAAGAAGTTCATCTTGATGGTTGGGTTGACGGGGCGCCTAGCCCCGGCAGGGGCTTATCCCCGGTAAGGAGAGACTTCACAGTGCTTTGCTGTCTATACTTTGCCGTGGCCGTTTTCGACGAAATTTGGAGATGACGAGTGTCAGGACTCATTGCGATTGTCCGATATTAGGGTGAGGGTGGGGGGAGGGGTTACGCTGCCGTTGGGCTTAGTAAGTTTTTACTGCTTGTGAGCTAGAATTGGCTATTGAGATACTGTTTAGTTTGAGTTTGAAAAAATAAAAGTTAGGAAGAAAAACTAAAGGGCTGAGATAAATTAAAGTAGTATATTACGGGGTCTTCTAGAGTTTGTAGATGGTTTATATTTAGGGATTTTAGCTATTGCTTCATTTTCATTCTTATCCATGTTTTTAAAGAAGTTAGTGGCTAGATTTTTAATGAATTTTTTAAGAGGAGGATAGTCTAAGCATAAGTACATATTTGTATTGGGCATGTAGTATTTCATATTGCAGAAATTTCTAATTAAGTTATTTTGCTGGCGTTCAATAAGTCTAAGATTAGTCTTGGCAGCATATCCCCACACAGGGCAGGCATAAGTTAATACTGGACGCAAGTAGGCAGAGTAAATAAGCATTTTATTTTGTCTACTCATTTTGGAGTTTCGAGAAATTAAGGGATAAAATTTACGAGTTAGGTCTCGAAACTTTTTAGCTGTGTAAATAAAGTGGGGTTTCCAAGTTAATTTACTATCTAGAATAACGCCTAAATATTTGCATTCCTTAGACCACGGGACAGTTTGATTTTTAATTTTAAGTGGGGAGAAATTCTTTTTACAGTTATTTTTATTAAAAACTATAGCTTCAGTTTTACTAGCATTTATTTCAATTTTCCATTCGACGAACCAGTCCTCAAGAGATTTAATATGTCGGTTTAAAGCTATGGTAATGAAATTTTGATTTTTGTTTCTAGCTAGTATTGCAGTGTCATCAGCTTACATGCACAACATAGTGTTAAATTGCTTGGGGATATCATTAATAAACAAGGAAAATAAAATTGGACCTAGTTTAGATCCTTGAGGTACACCTGCAAGAATAGGTTTTACTTCAGAAAATTCATTGTTTATCTTGATTTTAAAGGATCTGTAACTGAGGTAAGAAATTATAATTTTGATAAGGTGTGGGGGTATGTTGTAATTAATTAGCTTGTATATAAGACCATCTTGCCAAACTCTGTCAAAAGCTTTCTGAATGTCAAGGAAAACCGCTGCAGTTTTTTGTTTATTTTCAAAACCTTCCTCAATGAATTCTACTGCTCTAATTAATTGGTGGGTTGTAGATAGGTTACGGCGAAATCCAAATTGTTCAGGTGTTAGTATATTATGTTCTTCTAGGTAATTATTTAATCTATTGAGAATTATCTGTTCAGCAATTTTGCTGACAGAGGAGAGTAGGGATATGGGTCTATAACTGCAGGGATCAGTTGGGTCTTTTCCTGGTTTTAATATGGGGATAACTGCAGCTGTTTTCCATAACATAGGAAAATGTCCTAATTTGAGAATGCTATGAATTATATTAATTAAAAATTTTAGGTAATTGTCCGGAAGTGTTTTTAACATTTTGTTGTTAATGCTGTCAAGGCCAGGAGCTTTTTTGATATTAAGTTTTTTAATATGATCCTTTAATTCATCAGTTGAGGGAGGGGGAATATCAATAAATTTTTGTGGCAATGAGCCGAGAAAGCTTTTGACTGTATTATTTACATTATGTTCTGTAGTGAAATTGCTCAATTCATTAAGTTGAAATTGTTTCTCAAGGCTAGCCGCCAGGCAGTTTGCTTTTTCTTTATCAGTTATTGCAATACTAGCAGGGCCTTTAAGGGCCGGAATTTTTTGTTTTTTACTTTTAAAAGTTTTGACAAGTTTCCAGATTGAACCGTCTTCTGTGTTAACACTAATTAATTTGTGTATAAATTCATTGCTTTGGATTTTATTGTTAAGTTTTTCAATTTCCTTATTAATTTGGTTCATTAGTCTCTTGAAAACTGGGTCTCTAGTTTTTTGAAAATTTTTCCTGGCAAAGTTCCTGTTCCTGATTAGGTCTCTAATTTTAGGGTCAATAAAATTTTGACTATTTATAATGGGGGTGGAGGCTAGATTTTTTGCATTAATAATTTGCGATTCGAAGATGTTTACAAAATGGTCAAGTTTATCTGGGTTTGTAAATTCATCAATGTTTGGGGTTTCTGATTGACTGAGGGTTAATTTAAAATTATTCCAGTTTGTTTTATATTTATTAAGATTATTGGGCAGGGAATATTTAAAGAAAAAATTTAATAAGATGGGATTATGGTCAGAGCTAAGTTCAGGTAAGGAGTGAATTTCATATGGGTACAGGAAGTCTTTAATTAAGGTGAGGTCTATTGTATTGGCTGATTGAGGCCCAAATCTAGTGGGGGTGGACGGGGCTATAATGTCTAATCCAGCCTGAAGGGCGAATGATTTTAGGGAATTACCTTTTGGGCAGTTACGCTTACAATCCCAGCTAACGTGGTGAGCGTTAAAGTCTCCGCAAATTATTTGATTAGGTCCTGTTTGCATCAGGTTTTCGATGTCGAAAATAAAATTGGAATTATCTGCACTAGGGGGGATATAAATAGAGATTAAGGTTATTGGATCTTGATTTTTAAAATTTAATTTTACCACGCTAGCTTCTACATGTTGTAGTAAAGGTGGGGGGACCTTACTGTGAGGTAAACCATTTTTAATTAAAATTGCAGTACCGCCGCCAGCCTGGTTAGCTCTGTAACTGTAATATGAGAAATAGTTTGCCAGGAAAATTTTTCTTTGTGGTCTAAGGTGGGTTTCTTGCAGTAGGATTACATCGGGGTTATACTTATTTACAAAATTACGAAGATCAATTATTTTATTGTTAATGCCATTTGCGTTCCAGTAGACTATGCGAAGGCTATTGCAGGAGAAAACTAGTTAATGACAGGTTGACTTGGGTTATCGAATGCCTTCATGAGTATATCCAGTTTTTCCATAACAGTGTTTGCGGTTTTTAGTTTTTTAAGCTGTGAGAAGAGTAAAGGGTACTCGGTCGTTAGCTTTTTCAGTTCTTTCATTGCTTCTATAATGTCAGCGAAATCATTGCCTTCTAAAACGGTGTTGTTGGCTTGTTTGTGACCATAAGTTTGTGGCGCCAGAGAAGTTCATCTTTATCGTCTACGAGTTATTTATATGGCAGTCAAGGTATTAAATGCATTTTATATTTAATATTAAGAAGACTTTAAAACTAAAAATATAATCGCTACTTTTTAATACGATTATATTTTAATCGTTACTTTTTTATACGATTATAAAAGGAAGACAACTAATCTTTTATATTGAGCAAATTTCTTTTTAGCAGTACGAATATAAATATCCTTTTTCACTTTCACAAAACTGCAGCTTATTTCTTTTTCAAATGATTGTTAATATGCATTGTTTATTACCAACTTTGGAGAAATCTACAAGGTAATCTACTTTGACAATTTACAAGGATAAGAAATTTAATGAATACACCATTGTATTTCGATTATCTATTGTCTACATCATGTTTCCATTGATATGAAATTCGTAGAATATCTGATGCAGTATACTATTTCTATTAAAGATTTGATAGGCGGGGTCTATCATTTTAAGAATCACTGGTAAAATTTGGTTGAAACTAGTAAGTGATCTTTTTCCTTGCTGAGGCTAGAAGGTAGTCTGTTCAGATTTAAACTCCATAAATTATAATTTGATTCAAAAACAGAAGGAATCACAATGTAACATTTATTACCAAACTGTTCCAGAATTTTGTCAAGCGATAGACAGATCGGGGAATCAGCAAAACTTCGTAAAATACAATTATTGGATAATTAGAGTATTCGTAGAATCATAGAAGAACAGAATAATCGTAGAAAACCAAGTATTTTTCGAGTTATTCTACGACTATTATATTGCTACAAACAAACTATACACAATGCTGGTGTATTCGTCCGTGGACTATAAGTATCTCAGGCTAATATAAGTGTTGCATTAGCTACAGCTGTAAAACCGCCATCATAAAATGTCCAATATTTTTAATTGAAATCAGTTATCTTAAACATTTCATTCAATTGAAGTTAGAAACTTGTAACAGTAGTAGAATAGATCTTGAACTAAAACTGATTTTCAAATGGTGAGAGAGTTTTAAAAGGTTTGGACACTCTACATTTCATAGAACTTTCTTTGAAAAAATGTTCTGGAAGAATTTAATGTGTTTGGTATACCCATTTATGCATTCTATTTAATTTCTGCTTACGTGAAAATTAACTTCTGTAATACGTGTGAAAGAGAAATGATTATTGATAAGAAGCGGCGTCATTTCTGACCCTGAAAGTTAAAGTATATTAAAAAATTAATTAAATGCTACATTCAGATAACATCCGCTGTAATTATCGCAGCTAAAAATCGTTTTAATTTAGAGTTGACGATTATCCCTTCTGGGGCACCTCAGATATGAGGATGAGAGGGTTCTCGCCACCTCAGTGGATACAGAAATTGTGTTGAGTCGACTACCCTCTATCAATGACAGACCATGGGAAGAGTTGTACCGTGTTCGGAGATGGCTCTTAGGAATAAATTTTAGTTTCCGACAATGCTATCGCGGCAGTCCAGTCAATCAGATTTTATGCATTTGCTTTCAATTTCAATCGCAATTTCGCAATTGTTTATTAAAAAATTTAAATAATTATAAATAGTTACTGAAACTGATTTAAAAATGTAAAATAGAAAAAGTAATAATAAAAAGACAAAATAATAAGAAGCAAAAATAAAAAGATAAAATAACAAAGGATAGAACCTTTAAGACTTATATTATGAAAAAAAGTTACTTTTATTTGTAAATTGAAATTCATCCTTTATTTTTAACTAGTTTAAGCCAAATTGTCCAATCTTTTGTAATTTAAATGTGTTTTTAATGAAATCTTTATTCATCTTTCCTGACCATCATTATATTTCCTTAAAATAAAAAGAAGTGTATACTATTAATCTAAAGTGATTTATGACAAAATTACATGGAAGAATAGGAGAAAACAAATAAAAATACTCGAATATATATTTTTACTTTAAGAATCTGTAATAAAGTAATAATACTGTTGAAACCTGCTAATAAATATCCTGGTTACATTTCCACTGAAATACTCTTTAAAATATGTATAATGCTGGATTAAAATTTTATTTACCGGAAAAAAAGTTTCGATATCGAAATATTTGCTTACTTGGTTCTGGTGTAGTGGTAGTGGTCATTGATAATGGCATATTTCCTACTACTCTAGGTGCATTTCGGTCAAAAGGTGGGGAGTTCTTTGAAGAACCTGGTGGCGCTGCTTGGGGTGGATGTTCATTATTTCGCGGTCTTGATCGGGGATAATTATTTGGTGCCACTGATGTCATCCCATTGACAGGCCTACCGTTGATATATTCATAGTAACCTAGGTGAATATTTGAAAATTAAAATAGACTTAAGTTTTGAATTTAATTTTTATATTCAAAAATATTAATCAAACAGTTTAAGAAGTGTTGTGAAATATTATTTATTTTAGGTATAAAGTAATTTGAAGAAATGTGACGCTATTTAGTTAAGCATCATGTAATGCCATTGCTTTGGATGACGTTTAAGTTGATACTCCTTCTCTAAATTTCTGCTGCACACCAGCGAGAGGACTAGGTATCATATTTAACATGGATCAGTGCTACATACAAGACTTATCGTTAGTAGAAAAGTCATTTTTAGCGGATCTTCGGAGGACAAATCTTCTAGGAACCACTTCTACGCCACACCCGTGTGTCTGTTTCCACACTTACGTTGACAAGGTCATTTACGTTACGAACCGCATTATGAATGGCTAGATTAAAGCAGAGCTCACATAAGGCTAATTACTACGACAATAGAAAGTTGCGCCTACTTCAGGAAGATCACGTGGCAGCAATGGGGCAATGACAAAACCTTGTCCCGATAAGACAACCATTTGTTATTGTGCCATTGGGGGGGCCACGTGATCTTCCTGAGGTAGGTGTGATCTTCTATAACACGCGATAGTTGGCCTCGTGTGAATGTTGCTTAAGAGTAAAGATTTCAGAGGAAATCCAAAATTTGTCAACACGATACATTTCAGCGTCGTGCCATTTGTGTAATCAACCTATGATTTAGAAGCGATCTCTTGTAATACAGGGTGTCCCAAAAAATGTATACACACTTTAAATAATTGTAGATTTGGGGTTTATTATAATTCGAATAATTTTCAACATGTAAAAGATTCTACAAATATCATTCTATTGTCTTGTTATCGCATGTTCTCAAACTGATGTCCGTTCTGCTCCAGACACTGCTGACAAAGCGAAGCGATGGAATAGCACACATGATGGAACAATTCCCTTGGGATATTCGTACATTCATGTTCAATGGCTGCGCTCAATTGAACAACTGTTGCAGGTTTATGGACGTCCTTAACAGTTCCATCAGCTTCAAACTTATCTCTAATTCGAGTGATGGTAACTCGTGTAGGTGGTTCTTTGTTAAACTCCCTCTTAAATTGTCTTTGCACTTCTACTGCATTTTCATACTTCCTGTAGCATTTTAGAATAAATTTCCTTTCTTCAAATTAAAGTCTGTCTGCCATCACTCGGTTCAATGGGTTCAGTATATAAAGAAAGAAGAAATAACTTAGTTATCAGCTGCTAAAATGTGTATGCATTTTTTTGGGACACCTTGCATCATTATTTTACTTTGTAGTCAACAGTTATAGTTTTCCTTTTGAATTTATTAATAACTAACAAAAGCACAAGTGATGGAATTAAGAATAAGAGCCTCATATAAATTTTACCGTTTTGTATACGAAATATAAAAACCGAAAGTATTGTAATCATCACAAAATTCGAACCCGAGATTTTGACGAATCTGTACATCTCAGGCATCCATGAGTTCGTAAAACACATTTGTGAAGTTATATCTATCTGTCTTTAAGCACGAGATTTCAAAAGATTTTAGAGCTAGACGGATGAAATTTGGAATGCGTTCTTCCATTATTTATAGATTTTTTTTTTTACTAAACTTTGAAGAATTTTAATCCAGTTGTTTTAAAATAAATATTCAGATAAATATTATTTTTAAAAAATTTTGTTTATCATTTAATTTTAAAAAAATACATTTAGCAAAAATTCTGATTATACTAAAATAAATCTAAAAGTATCAATAAAATAAATCGACTTACTTCCATCAGGATTCATTCCATACGAATAAGAGGGCCCTGTATAAAATAAAAAAATAATAGTAATAATGTTGATGTATGCATTTTATAGAAGTGTTTGCAAAAAGTATATTTTAAAAAGATAAAACTTAGACTTTTAATCTAAAACGGAGCTATTTTTGAAAAAAATGAATAAAATCACAAAATATACTCAATGTAAAGAATTTCTTGAAACTATTCGTCACATAAAATATGCAAAACAGGCTTTGAAGGTGCAGGCATGGAGTTATATATATATATATATATATATATATATATATATATATATATATATAACATATTTTAGCTGTTGCATGACCGAATAGAAGAAACTTTTGAAGTTTTAAAACTCTCACCGCAGGAGGCATAATTTATTTCACCGCAGGAGGCATAACCGCCAAATCTACATCATGACATAAGAGCAGAACAGAGCAAAACTTTTCCCTGCAGTGATTTTACTATGAGATTTCGATAGGGATTTCTTTGACACGTCTAGATTTAGGATAGGGAATCTTATGTGTCTTTAAAAGAATGTTTTAAGCATTCAGAATTTTTATCCCTTCACTCGAAGTGTGAGAAAATGCTGCTACCAGCAATTTTATAGAGGTGCTTGAAGAATTAATTAAATAAAAAAATGGGAATCGAATCAGATAATAAGAGAACATTTTACGGTGAAGTTAATATGGGCTACATTAAGATAAAAATTAACTTCACCGTAAAATGTTCTCTTATTATCTGATTCGATTCCCATTTTTTTATTTAATTAATTCTTCAAGCACCTCTATAAAATTGCTGGTAGCAGCATTTTCTCACACTTCGAGTGAAGGGATAAAAATTCTGAATGCTTAAAACATTCTTTTAAAGACACATAAGATTCCCTATCCTAAATCTAGACGTGTCAAAGAAATCCCTATCGAAATCTCATAGTAAAATCACTGCAGGGAAAAGTTTTGCTCTGTTCTGCTCTTATGTCATGATGTAGATTTGGCGGTTATGCCTCCTGCGGTGAAATAAATCGAGAGTTTTAAAACTTCAAAAGTTTCTTCTATTCGGCCATGCAACAGCTAAAATATGTTATATATATATATAATAGTTTTCTTATGTTTTACCAAAGTTCTTCATTTAAGTCATGATGAGAACACGATGCAACATATTGAATAGAAAAAGGGAGAAAGCATGAAAAAGAGAAACTTGAGAATTTTAGAAAAGAATTTGGCAATTTAGTGTTTTGATCACGTATAAAAATAATAAACCACGCAGCTGAAAAATTAAAGTTATAGTGAAGCCAGAGTTCGAGTGATAAGGAAATTATTTTTAGAGTGTAGCTTATTTAGAATTTCACATATATACATATATATAGATGTATTAATAATAGTGGAGAACATCAGAACACTATCTGTTAGAAAATATTTATGTTAACATTATATTCAAACTTTGAGAAATGCAATTGTGATTTATTTCAAAACTATCCTATTTTTTTTCTGAAATGATTTTTATAGTAATTTTGTATTTCTATCAATCCGTTAATTGATATTCAATTGATTTCCTCGTTGTTGAGAATATATGTTTAATTGTAAAGGGTGCTTTTATTTATTTTTACCGAAAAAATTCTAAATACAAAAGGAATGTATTCTATCTTTTGAATATACTACACAATTCATCACTGGATCACCGTTATGGTGTTGGAAATATTCATTGGACTATGATGTCATCATTCTTATTATATATAACTTCTGTCAGCTGATAGGGAACACCTGCAAAAATGATCAATGCCTGCTGGACATAGAAGCCACATCAGATGATAAAGACATTGGAGGATTTTACGATGACGACTATGTGTTTGTTTAGGACACATATACGTGACTTTTTCTCATCTATAAAATATGACTTTACGATGACGACTATGTGTTTGTTTAGGACACATACATGAGACTTTTTCTCATCTATATAATATGATTTTACAAGGATTTTACGATGTTGACTATGTGTTTGTTTAGGACACATATATGTGACTTTTTCTCATCTATATAATAGGATTAGTGTTTTAGGCCTAATGTGTAGTTTCAGGGATATAGACTTCTTTTATTATGAGGATTAATAAATCTTCTCTGGTTGTGTCAAATTTTCAACTTTATAATGCTATCATTAAACCAATGAAATCAAATATGAATATTTATTGTATGTGTTATTATTTATAGCCAAAGTGAAGATTTTTTTATAATCTTCGTTATCTTAGTAATTTCATCGATCTTGAGAATCTGGTCTCCTAAGTTTTAATATGTCTTTGTGTCTACCATTTTTTCATTGTACTTTATTGCATGGAAAATCTGAATCAAAAGATAATACATTGATTTTTTTTTATTTGTTTTGAGTTCACATATCTTTTGCAAACATTTTCATTGGTTGAAATATAATAAAAATCATTTTAATTAATTAACAAAAAATATTTTTTTAATCTGCAAACGTGATGTTGTTAAAATGAGCACTTTTTCATTCTTACTTATTTGTTCAAAAGTCAGTTTTTAGAACACTAATTAAGATCATATTTCAGCATGAAGTTCATAAAAATTCACAAGCACTTGAGTCTACTATAGCTGTAGATAAATATGTTTTGCCATAAAGATTTTGAAAGACTTGGATGATTATTTGGAAATTTTTCTCTGATTACTTGGATGTTTCGAGAAGTTCTCTAACACATCATTTAATAATTCATTTGAAAATATGGAACGTTTTTCATATAAGCAACTAAAACATTTTCAGTTACCATTTGGATTAGAGTATGCCACTTGATAAGATGGATAATTATTATTGCCCCTGTCATAAGGTCCATAATTGTAATTGTAATTGTACTGATAAGGTCCATAGCCATAATTCTGGTAATAGCTGTAACCTGAAATAAATATAAATAAATATAAATTAGGTTATTTGCATTTAAAGTAATTATTTAAACAGAGCTGATTGTAAAACGTATGCTGAAAACACTCTATTTAATATATCTATTACCTATATTTTAATCATAATAAAAATATGTATTTATAAATATATAGCGGATGGACAAATATCTATAGTAACTACTTTTCCAATTTTAAAAGTTCAAAATTAATAAATTAAATGAAACTACTTCTAAAGTTTTATGAATTAGAATAATGAAATTGAGTGGATTAAGTGAAGAATAAATATTTTTAAAAAGTGATCTAATTTATGTTTATAATAAATACAAAAGTATTAAGTAAATTCATAGTCTATTCCCTTCATACTTCAAATGATGTCACATCAGAGATTCTGATTACAGTGATTGCGAGTAGGCAGGTCACCCACTTCAGTATCCAGGTAGCACATCCTGCTGCACAATATTATACATTATTGTTCAATATTATATCATTTAATAATGCAATATCCCAGATGTCCACACACTACATATTTTCATTTCAACAAATCCACCCAGGACCTCAAACAAATCATGGTGGAATATTGTGATTGGAAATAAAACGTCCAGGGTAAAAAAAGGAGCAATTTGAATTCCTACAAGATAATGAAGATCTACTTTCTCAAAACAGAATATTTTCTTTACTCTTCCACCACAATTTAGCTCACCGGCATCCTAACCTCATTGTTATTCCCTATTAAACCCTTTCTCAAAGTAAAATAAATTTTACCTCACATTGTAGGAGCTCTATGTTCACAACCAAACACTTTCTGTATAAAATATTGTTAAAGACAAATCAATAATCTTGCCTTTAACAATATTTTTTTTAAAAAACAAATCATCTTTCGTATACTCAGTCATCTAAACCTAACCTTCACTATTGAACCTAAAAGTTCAACCTCGGTTACATAGCGTGATGGAAAGAAAAAAAAATATGCAATATTATAAAGATATTGCTAAGCATAATGATACATTTGTGTATAAATTTAGCTTCAAAGACATAGTATACTTCATAGACAACAATAAAAGACAAACTAGGCTGATAGTCAGTTGAATGTTTAAATGAGTGAAGTTTATTTGGAACTTTAAGATCCTATTGAATATGCAATTTTGAGTGAAGTTTAAAGCATTTTTAAATATTATTGATGGGTACAGTAGAAACTATTATATTGTTTATTTCTATAATTTTAGCACTATTTGGTATGCCCCTTTACTGATCTAGAAAAATTCGTAATTTTGGGAAAGTGCTTTTGCTAATTTTGAAACTTTTCCAGTTATATCAGTTATATGAATTAAAAAAAAAAACCTTTTTATTGCTTAAAAACTGTTAAGTGAAAACTTGTAAATATTTAACGATTACGTTAGCCTAATTTGCTTTTTTCAGCATTTTGTTAAAGTCTCTTAATATGATAATAATATGATTTTTAAAGTAAATCCTTTAACAGATACATATTTTTTACTATTTTAATGAAAACCTTTGGGATGGGTCTCCCCTAAACTTTCTCGCATATTCTTTAATAATCTTGCACCCCACCCCCTTGCAGTCATATAATTGTGGACCTTGGATAAGGCTAGAAAGTACGAAAGATTGATCTTACGAATAATTTAGCATTTTTATTGGATCCATCGTGTGATTCTTATTAATTTTTGGCGATTAATCGCCGTAAAACCGACTAATCGAGTTAATAAACAACAATCTCGAAACTTTTCCAAACAGAAATTGAGATTTTATAATAATTCAAGTCAGGTCTCTAGATATATTGAATTTTCTTTGCTGAAAAATCCGCCGATAAAGAACCAAACACTGGGGGCCGTATATTAAGTAAATCTCTGCTTGTTAATTTCAAAATAAGACTTTTTTCGCTAGTTTATTCCAGGAATTTTTGGGGAACAAGCAACTAGACTAGATTTAGATTTATCTTTAATATGAGTATTATTTTTTTAAAATATAAATATTTTTTTACTTCCTATTTAAATATTAAAGAATTTCCATTAATTTTAAAATCAATTAATCGCTCATTCTTTTTTACCTGATCCCGCCCAAAGAAACTAACATTAAATTTTTATGGTGACTAAGCAAGGTTTTTATGGTGACCGCGAGTTTTCAGACTTAGATTTTCAGAACCGCACACATGAGAATTTTGTGCTTCGTAATGTAGCAAAAAATAATTAACAGAATATGCATTTTGTGCACTTTTTTTTTTTGGCCTGCTGAAGTTCAAATTTGACTTAGAAAGACAATTTTAGTAACAATATCATATACTAAATTTTCATTTCTTTAGGATTTTTGAGTTATAAATAAAGAAATGGACTAATGGTCAATCCTTTCATTGATTTTCATCAAAATTTGAAAATTCTTTAAATACTGAAGCGGTGTGCCAAATTTCATTTCTAAGTAGTTACAATTTTTAGATATCAAGCTTAGATGCATGTGCAATTACAGACCAATATACAATAAAAACATTGAACATTTATTCGGATCGTCACTTTACACGTTACATCTATGCACTAAATTATAGCCATTTATCTCTTTATGTTGTGTGGTTTTCGTGTTCACTTGCTTTTGGACATACAAACTTTCCATGGGTAGATTTTATTCAAAATTTTCTGGAAATTAGTGTAAAATTACTAAATTTCATGCATCTAGTTCAAAGCGTTTTTCAGTTATTGGATTTGCAGAGATATAATTTTGAAAAGGTGTTTTTCGGATCCAGAGAGATCTGAAATTAGGGATTGTCAAAATCTCGAGTTAGAATTTGTTGATGATTACAATATTTTCTCTTTGTATACGAAAAAATAAAAATTATTGGGTTTTACTATTTAATATAGCATTTTTAAGCATGCTATGAAATTATATTTTTTGCATTCAGATCTTTGTTTCAGACTATATAAATTCATAAACAAGTTTTTAAAAGATTTAAGCCCATATCATTTTATTAATGCAATTTGATCAAGCATGGCATTTGTGCCAATAACCTTCCTCAAATCAGATCATAGAAATAACCACACATTTTTAATCCCTGATTTTGCCCGAACAGGAAATATGCAAAAGAAAAACACAGTAATAAATCGCTCACTACGGAGATTTCATATATAAACAAAAATTATGTCATCAATTTTCTGTCCTTTATAAAGTCTGTGCGCAGGAAAGCGTTCTTTTCTTTAAGTATTTTTTCACGTTTATTATGAATAAACGTGAAAAACGTGACCGGAAATAATCATCATCCACAGTTGTTGATTTTGCCTACCCCTGTGATTCTAAAGCAAATGTCATTTTTATTACAATGTGGTTCAAAGAATTTATTCAATTTCCTTTTCATCTTTGACCTTTTTCTTTGTTGTGGTTAAATTTATTACATATTATAAATGTCCAAAACAGGCTTAGAGTAATAAGAATTTTTTTCTGTTCAAACTATATTTTAAATTTATTTTAAAATTATTTTCCTTTCTGGTTCTTTAAATATTCAAGTCACGATCGAATTTCAAGTTTGAAACTTCTTTCCTTTCTTCACTATTATCATATTTGATATTTGTTTGTTATAGATCACATTTCTTGAAAGAGATTTCAATGATATAGAATTGTGATTGCTAATTCCAGCGATCTTATATTATAATTCTTCTGGCATAAAAATATAACGCCAAGACATAAAAGAACGTCAATAATCGATCTTTCGTAACTATTATTTGCCAATAGCATACAGTTAATATTATTAAACACCGCTTTTCTTTCATATATGGTGAAGAACACTACTGTCATGTATGAAAACAAAAATTCTATCATTCATTGTATTCACAGTCATTACTTATGAAATTTGGCCTAGTATCTTTATGCCAAATTTGTAGACCTTTATTCAATTTTGAATGAATTCTATTTGCTTGAAGTCTATCTATTCCAATGCATGTAATCAAAATAACTGCAAAACATACTGAGGATAGATAGGTTCTCCCTTTTAATAAACTGATCAAATTAGTTTCACATTTTCATTCATTTTTAATATATTATTAATGGTTAATTTTAGATATTTTTCTTTAATTTAATAATTACGAAAGTACATATGATTATTATGACTCATAATTATTAATTGAGTCTCTTGACTGCGTGCATGCAAGTTTGTGCCCGGTCATTTAAGCAGACGCTCTGCGTTTATAAAAAATCTATAATGAAACAGTGAAAATTTAATAACACTTAGCAGCCGGATCAGTTATACTTAAAAAGGTATTAATATTGCATTAATAATTTTTAAATCATATAATTAGTGGATGAATAATTTTTAGTATTGAATATACAGTATCCAGCGACTAAACTTATTCTGTCTCACATTAATTTGAGAACAGCGACAACTATTGCCCAAACATGGTGTCGGTCCAAAGCGTTAATGCACTAACATCGATTATAGCACCATCTGGTGATAATAAAAGTTAGTGCTCGTATATCGTAAATGATATAAGATGCGAGGGAAAAGTTATTACCAAATTGTAAAATATCTTTGATCTAGTTCGAAAAAATACTGTGAGTACAATAATGATTAAAATAAAATGTCTAAAACGCGCATTTATTTGGAATGATTTTCCAAACTTGAGCGGAACAGGAAATTCGCCAGAGAAAAAAAAAGGCATTCGCGACAACAAGGTAAAAAAAAAAAAAAAAAACATCTTTTGACATCTACACAATGAAGTAGTCGTCTGTGTACGCCGAATATAAAAATTTCTAGTGATACTCATTGTTTTGTGTTTATTTTTAACAATTTCTAACACTTTTCTGGTTTAAGAGTGTTAGAAGTAGTGGTCAAACAAATACGCGTTTTACAGCTCTTGTTCTTAACATTAATGCTCCCAAGATACTCTCTTTTCATTATACATTCAAGGCGCTTTACACTTTTGAAATTAACTTTTTAAAATTTCTTTTGTAACTGTTTAAAGTTGTACCGTTTTCAAGGTGGGAACACTAACTCCCGTTTTCTTCATCAGGTGGTGCTGAAACTGAATTTACCAGCGCATGGTCACTTTACTACATTTAGACACCAAGTTTGTGGCTGTACTTGTTGCAGTTCTCAAGTAAATATGAGGTAGAATGACATTGATGAAAACCCTATATATAGTGAATAATAATGAAAAATTTCTTAATGATTTGGATTTCTCATAACTTGGAATCTTTAAAAAATATGAAAGCTGATTGTCGAAGATTAATTATTGGAAGTCGTAGCAAATGGTAGAATGATTCAGAATTTCTTATTATTTGCAGTACTCTTTATATGTTAATAAATAATAACATTAAAAGTTTTGTCTTCCTTGCAATCCTCTTCGTCCATAAATTGAGTTTAAAATTGAATCCTCTGTATGCACAACGTTTATGAACACTCAATTCCAAACTAATCCCTAAAATCGGTTTGAAACAAATAGTGACAACTAACAGGATATCAAATACAAATTTTTAAAAATGCTGAAAGACACTGTTAGAAACGATTTTTTTGTTTCTCCGTGAAGGTAGAATATAACTAACTAGCATAAATACTATTTTATCATGATTTGGTTTATTTCCACAGTAATAAATCAGTCATTTTTAAATATAAAAGATAAAAGGGGGTTATAAATTTAAACTCCGTCCAGTATTACAAATGGCGGTGGAGGATAGTTTATATAATTTATTGTGCTCTTTATCAATGGTATAATTAAGAAAAATTTTAAAATGCAATATTACGCATCCAAATAAAATATATTACATTACGAAATTTCGGATTAGAAATTCTAATCCTCTATAAATTTTATATCTGTCCTTTGTAGATACTTTTACAAAAACATTAAGCAATAATTGCAGCTGGATGAGAATTCTTTACAGCTGCAACTACTGTAGAGCTAAATAAAATAAAATTCAGAAAATATATTATTATATCTATTCAGCGAAATTTATTATTACGCATCTGTTTAATTTTATAAATAAATAAAAAAAAATATTGTATTGCATATAAAGTTATTCTTTACTGTTATTTCAAAACTAAGGGAGACAGTAATTTCTTTAAAAATTTAGTATCTTACTAAGTCTTTTCAGCAGAATTATTTTTTTTATCTTATCAAAAAAGATGATAAAGATAAAAATGAACGATTAAACGGTTGTTATGATAACACGATGCACAGAAATAAATGGTACTATTTTAAATATTATACGTCTATTATAATATATTTATTATATTAGGCCATTACAAAAGTTTATGCTCAGTTTTCATAGATGAAGTCAGAATGTACTCTAAAAGAAAATGTAGATGTTTTATTTAAATGAGTTGCTTGCATTTGAAAGATAAAATTGACCTTTTTTCTTACAACGGGAAAGATTGATAAAAAATAAGTTGGGTATTTTTTTAATACGATAAATTTTTAAAAACGGACAATAAAAAGGAAATTTTTGACATGTAATACTTTATGAATTTTAGAAAGCATGAGTATCAGAACTTTATACATACAGAAAAAAAAAGCATTTAACTTTCTTATTTAGACTTGGAAGATCAACCCCGTTGATGATCGTTTTGAATGCGAGTAATTTGATGGAAGAAAACTCTAGAATAATATCTGTAAAAATTGTGGAGAAGCTGAGAATTGATAATCCTACCATATTTCGCCGTCTCTAATACGTCTCTGAGGTCAGTACCTGTGTACAAAATCTCACTCTCTATTTCGTCCATTTCTTCAGACTACATGTCGCATAACAAGCGTTGAGAAAACTGAAAAAAATTGCATGGGAAATTCTTTAACTCTCACCATATTGCGCCATTTGATTGTCACCTGTTTCTGACTTTGTAGATTAGTTTAAGGGACAAAAATTTAATATCCGAGGAAGATGTACGAAAGCTTTCGCATCCATTTAAATAAAAAATCGAGATTATATTTCAAAAAAGAAACTGACAAATTTTTAGATCAATGAAAATCTGTCTTTATAGTAATGATGATTATATTTGCCGATATTATACTTCAGAAATGGAACTGACAAACTTATAGATCACTTGAAATATATCTTCAGAATAATGGAGGCTGTATTCTATTATTACATACATTTCTCTACTGGCACTATTATATATGACTTTCTCTATTATAAAGAACCCTTTTTGCTAATCTCGCTACAAGCGATGAAACGTGGATTTTATAAAGCAATGCTCACCTCGAGCAATGCTCAAAAAGAAGTTGAAAGTGCAGAATTGGTCGCAAAGGCTTGATTGTACCTTTGAAATTATTGTTATGTTTTTGGTAAACCATAATCGGAATATTTCATTTCAAAATACTCTTGTTTGTCTTCACATCAACTATTTCTTTCTAATGAGTAACTCACAGTATTCGTCAAACGAGAAATGATCATGGCAGAAAACTAATGTGAACAGTTTACTAGATCCAATGCACCATTCGAAGGAAAGAAAAAATTAGGTCTTTGCAAACAAAAAGAATGTACCCCTCCTCTACTACAATGAGAAACCACATGTTGCATAATAAACAGTGAGAAAACTGCAAGAGTTAAAATGGGAAATTCAAGAACATTCATCATATTTCCCTGACTTTGCACCATCTGATTGTCACTATTGCGGACTTACTCATCTGGATCTGGATTACTCATCAAAAATGGAATTGCCAAATAAGTAGATTGACAGAAATATGCCATTTAGAATAATGAAGATTATATTTTATGTTAATAAAGTTATATTATGTAAAATTTGGTTTGTTACAAGATTATCAATACATCAGGTACGAACTTATGTAAACATCTGCCATTATTGTATTTAATACGTATTTTTATTATATTATTGTAATTGTATTATATTATAGTACATTTTAGTCGAAAGATTGGACTACCCGAATTCTCTTCGAGAAGTAGCGAATCTTTGCATTCTTCCTGCAGCAGAAGTTATAGTGTACCTCAGATAAAATCTTCAAAACTATAGATAAGAACAGGAATTCAAGTCATATAAAACTGTAGGTTCCCTTATAGGTGGATTTTGCATATTCTCCGGTTTTCTCAGACACATTTTTATTGAAACTTTTGAAAAATTAGCTACTGTAAAGAAATTAATGATGATGGATTATTTTTACCAGTTATAGGACTTTGAAATAGATGCAAAGATAAAAGCAGAAGAAAATTGCAAATTATATGCTCATTTACAATGAAGGATATTCTTTATTTAAATAAATATTAAAAAAGTAGAAGGCAATAGTGATCATGGTATTTTTAGAAATCACCAAACAAGATTCTTTGAAGAAGTTGAAAAACCTTTACATATAAAATAAATTGAAAATATTGAACATACTTTGTGAATGAAGAAAAAGAAAAGATCATTTGGCCATTTTATTGGAGTTAAAACCTAACATTTTAGTAGAATGATGAAATATGTATAAGAGAAATACAAAGAATATCGTTACAAATCTTATGAGCCCTGAACTGAGTTATTAATAGTTGTCTTTTTTTTCTTTTTATTATCTTTTTATCTTTTTTTTCTTTTTTTACTTTCTGTGTTTTTCAATTTTTGACTTTTTTGAGTTGTTTAATATTTGTCTTTTGTTGTCACAATTTTAAATATAGTAACTGAAAATGCTGTATTAATGTACCTATCTCCAGTGTCGGCCAAGTAAAGCTTACGCCTTGACTATTGTAAGGAGTTTCTTCGAAGCAACTTATGGCTTTAGTCCTGTTGGTGTATGTTTTGATTTTATGAATTATGAATAATATGAGTTAGATGAATTTTTATTCTTTGATTATTGTGAAGTGTAATGAAATCGCTTGATTCCACAGTCACATACAAATGTAACTAAGCAAGCCACCTAGCGGTAAATTATAAGACTCTTCAAGCTATTTTGTGACATCATGTCCTTTTTGCTTCTGCAAGATCTATAATACTGTTGTTGTTGTGTTCATGGAAAAGCAAAAAGTGAGTAAAGAATATCTCAGATATCGTCAAAGGCCCGGAGGACCACTACTGCCAGCTTTGGCGGTAGGGGTTCTGGACTGTAAAGGATCTCCCGAAGTGGATCCTTCAGCGGTAACCAGCCAAGCTTTAATATAAGATAAGATATCTGCGGTAATGGATGGATTTCAAAGATCTATAATTTATACAGATCATAAAGGTTTTAAAGATCTATAATGAATTTTAAAATTACATTACGCAACTCATTTGACGAGAAGTGGAATTAATTTAGTACATTTCAGTGACAAATGTTCATAAGGAAGTTCGTATAATTCTGTGCATTTTTTTGGCGAAGGGGGAGATCATGGATCATTATTTTTAGGTAATAATTGGGTTACTAAATGAAGAAAGAATAAAAAATATTCTTCACATGCTCATGACGAACTATTTTCGATTTTATATATACTCATAGTAATAATATATATGCGTTTATATTCATAATAAGGAAGTGTACAAGAAAATAGCTGAGCTTGAGCTGCTGCTGGGAATATTTTAATAATCTTACAAAAAAATACAAAAATAACACTTTTATGATTCAAAATTATCAATTTACTTCTTAAGTTTTTAAGCATTATGTTTATTACACAAACTTTATTACAAACTTTGCTATTTCATATTGTTTTATTTCGAAATCGTTTGAAGGCGAGGATTTATTTTATTCTGCTTTTTATTTTGTCAGATTATTATACAATATATTGACGGAGATGAATCATTATTACTTTTTATTTTGCTTGTTAAATAGGATCATATTGAAGCAGTCGACTCTTCTGTGACAAAACTTCATAATCGATTGTAAGTGATATTTTAGAAGACAAATTTTCTTTCAAAATTTTGTTCATAAATTAGTGGCGGAAAAGAAACAATCATCATTTTTGCAAATATGACAACTCATATTCTAGCTTGCGAATGTGTCTTTATTGTTTAGATATCCTTGGAGGCAAGATCCTTTTGTGTGTGTAGGAGGAATGGACATTCGTTATTTGGAAAGAAATTGTTCCTTTCTGAGCAAGTTTTGCAATCGAGTACATAAGAGATACTGAAGAATATGAATCTTTTGTTTTCAGTATTTATTTCTGAAGGATCTGTTTCAAAATTTTGCTCATGAGTTATTGATAAGAGAAAAATTCACCAATTCTTACAAATATAACGACAGATTTTCTAAATAACGAATGCATTTTAATCTATTTATGTATCCAAAAAGTAATTCTGTATGTAGGAGAAAAATGGGATCTCAGTCTCCAGGAAGAAGTTTGCTTTGGAAGGACAAGCTTTGGAAGAGATAAAGAGATTTCGAAA
Organism: Argiope bruennichi; assembly: GCF_947563725.1. Classification (NCBI taxonomy): domain Eukaryota; kingdom Metazoa; phylum Arthropoda; class Arachnida; order Araneae; family Araneidae; genus Argiope; species Argiope bruennichi. The sequence goes on from NC_079156.1 coordinate 33,976,742, forward strand.
TCGTCTGTTCTCAGTATTTCTCCAGAATTATTGGTATATTAGAATTCTTCAAATTGAATAAATATTGTGGCAAAGCTATTTCAAGTACCGAAAGTATTTTCCCTCTTCTTATTTAGAAACTGAAATAAAATATGAGGGGGTGTCACTGGCTAAATCTTCCACAAGTTTTTAAAGTAATAATTTTAATTAAGGGATATGTTTTATAAGTTATTTTTATGGCATAATCAACTATTCGGGAATAATAAATAAATGAAAATTTTAGTTAAATTTAAAAATTACATTAAAGAAGAAAGATAATATTTTATTTACAATAACAGGAATGCCCAGCTTTTTATACTGCAGGAGAAACTGGGGCTAATTGTTTCAATATTCGGAAAAATTCTCTCATGTTTTTTAATGTAACTGCAATTTCTTAATAATAACTATTTTTACTATAGCATAAATATTACTTCATAAAATACATAAAAAAATTTTTTTTTAAAAATTGTTGTTTTTGGCACCAAAAATTTTATTTCAAAATTTGCCGGCAATTCCTTATATGAGGCAAGTTGTAACAAACGTGGGATAGGTTGTAACAATAAAAGTAACAGTATTCAAAATTATTTTCTCGTTATTATTCTTTTATTAATTAAAGCACATAATGCATTTTTTTAATTATTATCACTTGATATAATGGTAATAAATGATATCAAGTGATTTTCAGAAAAATAACGATAAAATTCTTTAACCAATCAACATCTTTGTCAAAATTGCTGTTAGCCCTAGCAATTTATACACAATTTCCTATTGCACAAATTTTTATCCTTATTTTTTGAAAATTAAAAATTGAACCCATTTTTTTTCTTCGGATTTGTGAGACACAGCGATCTTTTTGTAATATTTTCTTCTCAGAATTGGAATGATCTGGATTTGAACCCCGATCTCAATTAAAATCCTCCGGGTAAGAGGGATTAGCATGCCCTAAATATTTTTGAGCTGGATGCCTCCCTCCCGCTGTGCGACTCGAAAAAGCGATGAAGGGTTGTCTAACCAAGCAACGTCCGCGTCATTCGACCATTGCTCTAAATTACGTGATCTCTGTTTATAAAATGGGGTAAAATAAAATATTGTCATTTAATGCATGCAGTATTGTTCAGAGTTTACATTCAGCACATGTACGCAAAATAAATCGTTTTTTTTTTCTTTCAGAATTTGAATGATAGTATAGAATCCTCTTCTTCGCTTCATTTCCTTTCCTTTTTCGGGGGGCGGGTGTGTGTGTGGAGGTGGGAGACATTTTTATTATTTTATCATTTTTTTCTTCTTTTCTTAATCCGTCCTTCTTGTTTTCGTTTTTTTTATTGCTTATATCGTAATATTATTTTTCTGTTGCTTCTGCATGAGGTAGATAAATTAGGAATTAAAAAACATTTAAATTTTAATTATTATGTTTTTTATAAAATGAGCATCGGTTATATTTTTAGAAATTTGATCTTTTAAGTTTTTTTTTTTGATATTTTAATCAGAATATCTAATTACATGAATCAAACACAAATCAAGATAAATCTCGGAATTAACAATGTTACAACTTGCCACATCCCTAGTTTCGGACGGTTTTGTTGATTTATAAAAAAAATATTTCGTTAATTAAAAAAAAATAAAATAGTCTTTTAAAACTTAATACATAGACAAAGAGAAGAAATAAATTTTTTTAAAGGTGGAATAATCTTACTTTAAATCAAAATTCACGAAATATTTTTACACCATTTACTAGTTAAAATGGGGGATGTATTCACAACTTCTCAGAATCTGTTTTGACTGTTCTAATATGATAGGGCCCGTCTTAAAAATCATGTTCAGTCAAAATTCCGACTAAAGATTTTAAAAATCACCATGTAGTATAAGTTTTACTACTTACCCCTGTCTCCACCAGTCCTTGCATCACCTATTATTATCACTAATATAAACTCTGTCTGATGTATGTAGTGAATGGAAAAAAAATAAAATAAAAGTGACTCACATACATGCGTTATAACAATTCCTTTCTAGTACATGATTTTAAATATTAGGATTGAAATGTTACGCAAATCTCTAAAATATTTGAAAATTCGTGATTTCCTTTCTTCTGATTTCAATCTTTTGAAGCAACTGTGCACATCAATTATGATTTATTTGAAATAGTACATTTATTTATGTCATGCAAGGGACTGCATGTGATCTTCAGAGAAATTTAAAATTCCCTTATCAATGTTCAAATAAAAGCACCGAACCTTGAAGTAGGAAATTTATGGTATGTGTCTTGACGTCAAATGTCTCAAAAGTATTAGCATTAAGAACTTTATTGGTTTCTCCTATATAATGATTGACTAAATATTCAATAAGTTTAAAAAATTTGTTTAAAATGTTTTGTTAAAAGTAGCTCTGATACATAAGTATTAACTTTAAGTACTACTATAACAATTTTCCCTAGTTCTGTAATTGTTTACTACTGAATAAATATTATCTGATATATATATATATATATATATATGATATCTAAAAATTTTGAATGTAAGTTAACCTTAAATAATATAGCAGTCTTTCTGAGACCAATAATAGGTATCAACTACTGCATAAATATCTTTAAATTTAAGATTGAATTTATTTTTTAAAAATTCTTTAATATCATGAAATCCGTGCATCGCAGTTTTCGCAATAATTTTTAATATTATTCAGATATATATTACATTTGCAATATCCATTAAGTGTGACATTTCGTTTGCTTATTTTAGAAGACGGTGTCGGTTTTATTAAGTGAGGGAACAGATAAAATTTAATGATGAAATAATTTGATAAATTTTAAATTTGAAGTTATTAATCTTAAACATTCTTAATAATCTTCTTTGTATCTATTAAGTGAATATGAAAAAAAAAATAGAGCGAAAACTTTAAAAAAGGTCACTTGCTATTACTATTATTGAACGCACACAAAGAACTATTATGAAATGAATTGTTACTAATTATTATTAAAGATATTATTTAAAATATCTTGGTTTAATAAATGCTATTTATTTTAACAATTAGCATATGAGAGTTCTTTGCAAAACATATTGTATCCCTTCTAATTATTATAATGAAATAGAATAAATTTTCCTACTGCTATTTTTGGACAAGTGGAAGTTGGAAAGAGGACTATTTTGGAAGAAAAAGGTAGATACGGTGAATTTAAGCACAGTTCTCAGAAATGTTCTATACTTTTTTATATTGTTCTAGTATGCTTAAGCACTTGAACAAAAAGCATACATATGAAGTTCGTCGAGGAAAATTCGTCTAGATTTTTTTTTCCTGTAAGACAATAAATGCCAAGCATAGTTATATTTACCACGTGACTATGACATCACATGAATTGATTTCATTTCAGTTCAATCATTCTGTCAATGAAATTCGCAAGGAATTTAAATCATTCTTATTCGAACAGATATGTAAACTTCCTTTTGCTTCAGTTTTCAATTTTTGAAAGCAATATTTTCTAAAAAGTCTATAGTATCCTTCCTTCTCAACCGTAAGTTTTTAAAATTATCTTTTTTTTCCGAACTGCATTGCATGTCCGATATAAATTATCTTTCTGCATTTTTATGCATAGAATTTCATTTGAGTAAAGTTTGGGATACGAGTAATATAATATTGATTAATTAATTATAATCCTGAATAATGAAATGTGTTAAAGATTTTGAAATAGACAGTAACAAAAATAAAAACTTTTTATGTATGATTTTATTAGTGCACTATCAAGTAAGAAAATATAATTTCTGTTGAAATTTTTTTATAAAGTAATTATTCAACTATTAAAACATAAGAGAATAAATTTAATTAAAGATTAAATTATTATTCATTAAAAGTTAAAGAATATTAAAAAAATAAGATTAAAATTCCAATTTAAATAGTGTTTCTATCAGAATCTCAGAATTTTACGGTTATGATTTAGTATTTATATTTTTAATAAAAATAATTAAAAATTAAAAATATTAACAGAAAATAGGAATTAAAATATTTATAATTAGAATATTTAATATATTTGTACAATATTAAATATGCGCCGGCGTCCTGGCATAGGGGTAGCGCGTCTTCCCCGTGATCTGGGCGTCCCGGGTTCGAGTCCCGGTTTGGGCATGGTTGTTCTTCTGTTGTTCTATCTGTGAGATGTGTGAATGTGCCCTCCTATAAAAAGGGGTTGTGCAAGCGAATGAATGATGCGTGAGTGGCAAAGTCGTACTCTTGGCCCTAGTTGGCGCTGCTATAAAAAATAAGAGTCGTCCCCCTCAGGCTTAAATCGCTGTCTTCGTAACAGCGGGCTTGTCAGTGGCAAGTGCCATAAGAAACAAACAAATATTAAATATGCAGATTATGTATGAATTAGAATTAATATCTTGCCGAATATTATACTGCATGCGAATTATAATATTTGTTCTTAAAAATTTAGAGTTTAATTAAGGAAGGTTTATTCATAATAAAATTTTATATGATTATTTAAAAAAAATGTAAGATTAAAGATAATTGGGGGAAGCATGATGTAGTTGTTTGTAAACAGTGCTGAGATGCCATTGTGACTGAACTTCAATTCTTAAACAAGGTGCAAGTGTTTTAAGCGTTCTTTTAAACCATATTGAATATCATAAGAAATTAATACTGAGGATTATAAAATGATAAACAAAAAATTCTTTTTTCTGTAAATAAAAAAAAGGAAAAATGATTCTCTATAAAGTATTTTATAGTCAATAGAAAATATAAAAGATTTAGGTGCATGAAATAATAACAGAAGTTTATAAAACCACAATAAATATCATAAAAAGTAAAAAAACCCAAATTTCCATTATACTAAAATTCGCAAAAAATATGAAAAGGATTTCAATTTATTGAAAATTTTTCTATCTATATCTAAGGATTTTAACATTTTTGTTTTGGCATTGTGAGTTTTGATAAGAATGTTTTTTCCTTTTTAATGCTCTGATTAACGCGTTTTCTAAATTCTTTAAATATTTATTATTTTCCCATATTTTTTTTAAATTTAAGAGTACGAATTTCCCATATAGAGGATCGTTATTTGAATTTTTTTTCCCCAAGTAAATATTTAAAATATCTATCAAGAATTTTTGCTTCAATTTCAGTCATGTGGTTAAAATAAATAGACTGACAAACTCCGACACCGTCTTTTCCCAATTTCATCCTAAAGTTATTTCGTTTTCGAAAAAGAGGTTTATTCTGCTCATTTTTATCTATAATTAAAATTATTGAAATATTTAGTATATATTTTTATTTCAGATATAGCTTCCCCTTAATGCCAATAGGAAGTGATTTCATTTACGTTAATGGTAGTAGACTTAGTGTTTTTCAATGGCTGTAGCTTGATATTTATTTATAAATTATATTTTTTTATTTAAAATTTAATTATAAATTATATATTTATAAATCCAATAAAGAATGTTTATCCGAATATTAATATCATCTACTCATTCTGGAAATAGAAAGTTTAATAGAAATTCCTAAAGGGCGATAAAATCTGTTAAAACTTCCAATAAACAATTTAAAGCAACAATTTTATAGTAATAGTTAAGATTACCATCATGTTGGTAATAATGCTCTTCGTCAATTCAATAATGATTTTTAATTGAAGAAAAATGTTCGAACTAAACAATTGATATAAAAAAAATCTCTATTTTTAATGGAAGTTAAAATAATGAACTAAATAAAACATTCTGAAACTTTGCATAGAAAGTTAATCTATTTATTTCATTAGAAGTAGGAATTATAATATTTCATATTATCTTACTTCAAGACAATCAAACTATAAGGTTAGACTAGAAATGATATAAACAGAATACACATGAAAAAAGTTTTTTTTTTTAATTTATAAGGAGTGATTTTTTAAAAACCGGATATATTTGTTTCCTGTTGTTATTTTTTTAAATTTTATTTTTTATAAACTTAATTTAAAAACTATGATTTTCTTGTTCAATTTGGTACAAATGCTGCATACAGATATTACATTTGACAATACATGATGATATCAGATGATTTTAATTTAGATGTAATCATTTTTAATTAATTTATATTAAAAATATTCAATATAAATTACGAGACTATTTTTTTCTCTTTTGATGCATGCCTTTTTGCATTTAATTAATTTAATGTAATGAAAATGCTACATTAAATTTTCCAAATAGATGAACTGATTTTTAATTACTCAATAATTCTTAATCAGCCCTTAATCAAACCCTTTAATTGCCCTGATATCAAATACAGATCTATTCTTTTTTTTGAAAAAGCATGTAAATTTTTTAAATATTTATTCAAGTTAAAATATCATCACAATAAAGAAATGAATGAATGAATTACTCAAGAAACAACTTTGTTTACATGTGCTGCTAATAATCCTTTTTTTCATATACATGTAAACTAAATATACTCAATTATTTTTTTCAAAACACAATCAACTAATTATTTCAATAATATAATAACTATGTTATTACCCTGTGTTCCAGAACATATAATCCCGAGAAGAAGCACGGGTATCAGCCTTTTCATGTTGCTTGCCACTTCCAAAAATCTCACGAATATATGAAGTAAGTATATTTATAAAACTTTTTCTAATATCTAGGAGTCACGATTAGACATTTATTTTATATTTTGACTCTGTTCACCTGAATCGATTACTTTCCGACTCATGGTTTTTGCATTAAACCGAAGTGCGCTTATCGTCGTTTCATTTTAAACATACCCTGATTCGAATCTGTAAGTGCTTGTAGATCTGTCACTAAGACTTATCCAATAACATCACTTTCAACTCCTACTCTCTTTTGAATTTATAACTTCACATGTGTTTGAATGTGATAAAAATAAAAAACTGATTTTTTTCCCTTTTGATTCTGAGAATAAAGAAAACAATAAAGGTCTATTTGATTAATAATATAAGCAGTTTGGGAAAAATTTGGCTTGAAATTATGGATATTCACTCTTAAAGTCAGTGCTGTGTAAAATTTTGTGTCCAAAATGAAGTTAAAAAGGAAAAGTATTTCTAGCTGGTGTTTTCATCCGCCCGTTATATATATATATATATATATATATATATATATATATATATATATATATATATATATATATATATACAAAAGTATTAGAATCAAGTTAATAGGAAAAACAAAAATCAAAGAAAAATTAAACCAAAAAAATTATTAAAAAATATTAAAAAAGAATCCGGCCTGAAGACTTTTTCAAGGGTCACCCTCAGGCAGGGATTCAAATAAAGGGATTTTTTCTGTGAGGACATACAGACATTAAGTCTAATAATGATTCCTCGTGACCCGAAAATCCCCCGAAATTATGCTCAAGAGATATACCATTTTAACAGAAAGGAAATACTAAATAACAAATTAGAAAAAAAACCACAAAGTAAAAATACAATAAAAACAATAACAATAAAAACAAAAACAGCATTAAAATTAAAATTAAAATTAAAAACGAAAAGCCAGAACATACCATCCAACAGTGAAGTAAACTTTAAACAATCGATTGTGATTTCCTGTTTTTGAAAGTTAACGGTAAATTATGTAAACAGAGGTAGGCACCCAGCGCCATCTATTGAGTGATCCAATATGCAAGTAAATTTCTATTTTTATTTAAGCCAAAAGATTAATCCCAAACCATACCTTGTTTAATTAAAAAATTGACATTACAGTAATTTCTAGGAAAATCATTTTTAATTAAATTTTTAAGGAGGTTATTTGATGCTTCAATATACTACCTCTGTTTACATAATTTACCGTTAACTTTCAAAAACAGGAAATCACAATCGATTGTTTAAAGTTTACTTCACTGTTGGATGGTATGTTCCGGCTTTTCGTTTTTAATTTTAAAATAACCTCCTTAAAAATTTAATTAAAAATGATTTTCCTAGAAATTACTGTAATGTCAATTTTTTAATTAAACAAGGTATGGTTTGGGATTAATCTTTTGGCTTAAATAAAAATAGAAATTTACTTGCATATTGGATCACTCAATAGATGGCGCTGGGTGCCTACCTCTGTATACATAATTTACCGTTAACTTTCAAAAACAGGAAATCACAATCGATTGTTTAAAGTTTACTTCACTGTTGGATGGTATGTTCTGGCTTTTCGTTTTTAATTTTAATTTTAATTTTAATGCTGTTTTTGTTTTTATTGTTATTGTTTTTATTGTATTTTTACTTTGTGGTTTTTTTTCTAATTTGTTATTTAGTATTTCCTTTCTGTTAAAATGGTATATCTCTTGAGCATAATTTCGGGGGATTTTCGGGTCACGAGGAATCATTATTAGACTTAATGTCTGTATGTCCTCACAGAAAAAATCCCTTTATTTGAATCCCTGCCTGAGGGTGACCCTTGAAAAAGTCTTCAGGCCGGATTCTTTTTTAATATTTTTTAATAATTTTTTTGGTTTAATTTTTCTTTGATTTTTGTTTTTCCTATTAACTTGATTCTAATACTTTTGTATCAATTCATCTGTGTTTTAGAAGTAGCTGCAATTGCGCTCTCTAAATACTATGAAGTTCCTTTTTGGTTTTAGTTTAAATAGGTAATAAATTTTAGTTGCGATTTCGAAACTGTTTTGTTTCGTTTTCATTTTAGTTTCGTTTTCAAACTTTTTCTTACTTTAGATTGGTTACTATATATATATATATATATATATATATATGATATTTTAATATCTAATTTAATCTAAATTAATTTCCTAAATTTTTTGCCTAATTCTGCCCATGTCGGAGTCAATCTAAAGTATTCTCTTGTTTCCGGATCCCATTCCACGTATGAAGCTGTGTAAAAATTACTCGCAATCAGTTCTACGTATGAAGTGAAAATGATCCTTCCGTTGCCCTTGTCAAAGGTCAACACGTGCATTCAATCGTCACGTGGTTGCAAATCCCATTTTGTATAAGACTAGTGATCATCTGTTTCGGGCCTTTTCTTATTACTTCTTTTACACCACGCTGTTGTGAACGTGTTCTGTATATATATATATATATATATATATATATATATTCAAATTCTAAATAAAAAATATCTTCTCTGATCAAAATATGAAATTTATTTTGTTTCCAAGTATCTTAAGGCATACTATATAGCTAAATCAAAGTAGTTACTATATCTGTAAGAAATGTAATAAAATACTGAAATATAAGCATTGTAAATGCAAAACCTTAAAATTTTGCTTAAATTTTAAGTAAACTAAATTAAAACTAAAATTTTAAACTTAAAAAACTAATTTAAACTAAAAATTTTAAATTGATTTTTAATTTTACCGTGCCTTTACTATTGTCACCTATATGCTTTAGTACAGAACTCAATGGCACACACAGAAGAAGTAGAGCTAAATCAATATATTAACTAAACTCGCAACTCAGACTGACAAATCTTCTGCTTTTATACTAGCAGGGAAAATTCCAGAATACTTTTCTGGAGACAGTAAGAAAAGTCCAGAACACTTGTCTGATAAACTAAAGAAATGCCTAGAATCTTCTGGAACATGAAATAAAGGGAAATATAAAATCAAAGAATTAGATATTTACACAAAATGTACATCGCATTGTTGCTAGCGAGATTCGAACTCGGAATCTCTTGATTATAAGTCCAGTGCTATGACCATTCGGCCATGAAAATTCGACTGTGTCTTTTTTCAATGCGGCACTATAATTCCCTTTCATGCAGTTCAAATTTTTGTATGCATTATGATTTGCTATAAGCTGAAATACTACAACACATTTCAAAGACGTTTAATTATACGATCTGGTAGCTAAACATCTTTCTATGTTCAAGTCTATTTGACAAGAATAAGAAATGACATTTCACCTTTCTGTCCCCCTTATCAAAAACTTTCGAGAGTCACTATGAAAATATGGAATGTTAGGAAAGATTTTTGGCAGAAGTGGCTTTGGATCTTTGATTTGTCCATAAATTTTGAATCCAGGATTCTTTAAGACAGTTTCGATCATTTTATATTATGAAAGCTTTATGGTTAACTTCTAATCAGATTTTAAAGAATTTTGAAATTATAATCAACTTAAAGACACGTATCAAATTTTTATATCCTTTAGAAATTTTGCTAAACAAATACATAGCTTCTGTAAGACTATATATTATTTCCCAACATGCTGAGTTTGAAAATAGTCTTTTTGCAACATCCCATAGCTTAAGGATTGTATTCATGGAAACAATGGATAAAATGCTATATAATATACGCTTATACTAAATACTAATAATATGCTCTACACATAATCGCTCATTTTTAGAAATCTCTGACATTTCATTAAAGCTTTGTGGTGGTAACTTCATAAGCCAGATAACAACCTCCGGAAATGAGTGTACCCTTTGTCTAGTGGCTTTGTTACTCGGCTGCGAACCCTAACGTTGCGAGTTCGAACCTCAAACTTGCACATTGGTGACTCTGGTTCTGAACAACCGTATCCTTCGTTCAGCTGTCGTGGCTCCATCTACCGGCAGCAACCATTCACACACGCTTGCCGTCGCCGGCCATAACACCTGGCGCGATAAACTCCACCGACTCACTAATGGGGGAATATTGTGGTGGTAACTTCATAACAACCTCCGGAACGGAGTGTACACTTTTGTCTAGGGGCTTTGTTACTCGGCTATGAACCGTAACGTTGCGAGTTCGAACCTCAAACTTGCACAGCTTTTAATTCCAGTTTATTTTTACTTTCTTCAACACGAAGAATACAAAGAGAAAGTATTACATTCTTTAAAAAATTCAAAATTCAGATTTTAATGAGTCTCCATATTTAAGAAATCCCAGAGTAGGAAGAACTATATATATATATATATATATATATATATATATATATATATATCTGCTAGTTTGCGAACAAGATAACTGGAAAACGCATCACCTAGACAATTATATTAGTATAAAGACTTAGAATTACTTTTATAGATTTTAGTATTACAGTTTCTGGATTTTATTTTGTTTTAAACGAAATCCATTCGGATCAAGTCTGACTGATAGTAGTAGATAACTAACAAGTAGCAAGATAACTAACAAATGAAAAAAGCTAGATAGATGATATTTGGTGGACAGACTTAGAATTTAAAGTGCAAATTCGCACCAAATTTTGAATCAAATCTGTGTAGGAATTTGCGCCTATTGATCTAAATTTTTTTATGCATATAAATATAACTGAAGAACGGAAAGACAGGATTAAATAAAATTTGGTGTGTGATCTAGTGACAACATTTGTATTTCTGTGTCAAATTTTAATTTCAGTCAGTTGGAAGAAAGCGTATAAAATGCATATTTGATTATCTGATTCATATTTGTTAATCAGATCCCAGCGTTTAATCGCTAAAATAATTCCTTATATGTTACTCATGAATAGATTCTTCCTCAGCCTTTGTTTCGCCAAAGGTACGCGGTTAATAATAGGTTCTTGTTGTTATTTATGGCACTTTACAAGCACTTTTTAAGCCGAGTGAGCGTCTTTTGTTTTTTCAGTAGCACCAATTAGGGCCGAAAGAACGACTTTGCTACTTCTTGCGTCACATTCGCTTGCACAACCATTTTTTACAAAGGAGCGCATTCACACACCTCACAGTTCGAACAGAAGAAGAAAACCATGTCCGAGCCGGGACTCGAACCCGAGACGCCCAAATCAAGGGAAAGACACGCAACCCCTATGTCAGGACGCCGGCAGCATTATACTAATACCTGCCAATGTTCTTTGCTGTATTACGGAATACACAACTCTAATGTGCGTAAATTAAAAATAAAAATTTGTGCACCCATGGCATTTCCAGCTCATACTTAAGATCCATAATTTCATGTAGGAATGGAGTTGAAATAACACCTTTATTAGGGACTATGCCATAAGGTTTGGGGTGACTACTTCTGTGGATTTTTGATTCTAAAGAATTTGTTAATTATTGTTCCTCAATATCAGTAAACTATCTCTGTTTTTTAATCAATACTGATACTGATACTTAATACTGATAGCTAAATTGGAAAAAATAAATTTTTTATTTAAATTCAAAATTATTCAAAAATGATTCTACAAATTTGAATACAAGTACATCCTTGTAGTTCAACGAGTTCTTGATTTACTTCATCAAAAGTTTCAAATATTAAAATTTGAGCTATTTGTAAACAAAAACTATTTAAATAATAGATTGAATATTTCGGTAATTTATTAAAGAAAAATGGCCTTTTCTTTCAAGGCAAATTTAGACCAACGAAAAATCTGAATATTTGTAAATATAAAACAATAAAATATGTGGCACAGAAATCGCTCTTATCATTTATTCATTGTCATGTCAAAATAAGCAAACCATCGTTCAGTCTTCTTCAATAAATGTTTTTACATCTGTGTTTCAATATTTTGCTTGGTTAATTAACTAAGCAAAGTATTATTAGAAGCGATCTGAAAATATTTCGCCGTGTAACCAAAAAATCATTCAGTCAAAGGAACGAAAGACAATTCAAAGAAAATTTAATCAAGCGCAAAAATAGGTTTAATTGTTGCCAAATAGGCAATATTTATGACCATACCTTCCAAAAATTTATATTACAAAAATGGACTTTGTCTTATCTTATGATTAAAAAAATTAATTTTTAAAGATATCATTTTATTTCCACACATTCCCACACTTAATTTTAATAATATTTTAAATTCAATTTGAAACAAAATGTTTTAAAATGTTATGCTGTTATTCAAATTCATTTTATAAAACATTTAATTGCGTACTTTTCCAATTATTATTAATATTTTTATTTCCGTATTTATTTTTTAATTTTAAATTTTTAATGTGCAGTAAATTGATTCAATTGATTTCACGTTTTATAGTAGTATAAAATATCAAAGTGAATTGTAAAAAATTGCATTTTTTTTAATCATTTGAAGGTATTTGTATATGTAAAAGACAAGGTAAGAATGGGAAAATGTTTTACAAAGATGCTTACAATTTTACAGTAGACATAGATTTTGGCTTGAGACGTATAAATGAAGCTTGCATGCTGATATTGATCCATATTTTGTATAATTTTACATTTGATGTCAAACATATGTTTCCAATGGGATTTTCAATTTAGGTAAGATATATTTCATTCGGCTGTTTAGAAGGAAAGGATCATTTTAATTAAAGAAGGAAATAACATTTTTGAATTAAGTAAATAATTTTTCAGGTTAATATAATACTAATTTAGTTCCACTTCCGATGTAATCTAGATGATTTAGATGCCTTAATGAATGTATGATTGTTTTCCATATTTGTACTATATTATACTGTATATTAAATTATACTGTACATTAAATTTTCAAATATTGAGCATAAATATTAGTTCTTTAGATTTTGCGTGCATTACAGGAAATATCTTATATATAGATGTAATATGCATCATAACGCGACTGCTTTGTTGAAAAATCCGATATCAAACATGCGATCTTTCGAAATCACGTGTGTACTGAAAAATCTAGTAATGACATTATGCATATTATATTTAAATTGTATAGAAAAATTTGAACTAAAAATTATATTATCTATAATTTATTGGTCAAAATCTTAGAATTTGAACTGAAATGTAAACATCAGATTTCTTTGTTATGGTTTAGGAAAATTCTCCTATTTAATTAATTGCAATTCGGCTTAGGTTAATTTGTATCAAATAAAAAGTAATTCGAATGAACCTCATATAGTCTACCAAAAATAAAACTTTTGATATAAAATAACAATATTTCCTGCTTCATAATATATTTAATAGATTTTTTTTAATCTTTCGTCTACGTTTCTTATGGTTTACGGGATTTATTATATCCTCCCTCTAGAACGGCTCGCGTGAAACTTGGGGGGGGGGGGGGGGTTCATAGTTTTCATTGCAGATAAAAAAAAATGATTTAAAATGATATTAATTTTGTTCAAGTTTAGTTTTGAACTTGTGTGTTACCATATGATCCATTTTATCGCGTGGGGTTTCCATATTTAAATTTTTTCGAGTGGGTGTCGTGGGTCCATTTCATCTCGTCGGCTTGGCTTCCGTCGCATTATTTTTACTGTCTCGTATACCAAATAAACAAAGAAAAATATAATTGTCAAAATACTTAAACTTGAAATTTTGACGAATCTTCACGTTTCAGATCTCCCTTAGTCAGAAAAAAATTGTGTCGGTCTGTCTGTCCGTCTGTTAACATGATAACCCAAAATTGTTTTAAACTAGATGGGTGAAACTGGGTACATATACTTAAGACCAAGTTTGTATATTTCTTCAAATTTATAACAAAATCCAATCAGAAGAAGTATTTATATCTGGTTGTGAATATAATTTAAAGCAATAATTATAACATCAAGAGAGCTAGATCGATAAACTTGGTATCTTTTTTTTATCTCTTGGTGTTTTTATTTTGGAATTACGTAAAGAACGAACATTACAAATTACATAAAGATTACATATAGATAATACTAATACATAATTACATAAAGATATTGTAGTGAATAGCTTATAAGCCAGTTAACAGCTACGCTCCCTGAGCAATTGCTTTTTTGTACCGTGGTCATGTTACTGGACTGCGAACCATAAGATCCCAGGTTCTATCTTCGCTCACAACAATTCACCACATTGGTGACCTCGGACGATGAACCTTCAACCTCCGTATAACTGTTGTGGCGCCATCTACCCACAACCGAAGTCATCAGACTCACTTGGCGCAGCAACAGAAAGTCGTCAGATTCACTTGATGCAGCAACACTAAAATGCCGCAGCAACCCAAAGTCGTTAGACTCACTTGACGCAGCAACAGCATCAGCAACCACTCACCTATACAACGCTCGCCATAACGCTTAGCGCTACTCAAATGGTTACAGGCGCATTAGAATCAACAGCTAATACATCACCACTCAACAGCCATATCGTTCCTCTCACCTCCGGCTCACTGGAGGGAGAGTCTGTAGTGAATAGTTTATAAGCCAGTTAACAGCTATGCTACCCGAGCCATTGCTTTTATATTGTGATCATGTTACTGGATTGCGAACCGCAAGGTCCCAGATACTATCCTCGCTCATCTCAACCCCCTATAACATAATACATAATTACATAATATTCATAGAGAATTACATAAAGATAAATTATTATTAAATTAAAGTTGTTGAAGATGATACTTTCAAAGCTCACATCATATAGGCTGTGTCTAGTGTGACAACCGAAATGTTGGGCATTATGAACATTAAATGTTGGACAATTTGAAAATCGCTTTGGCATTCTTCTAGCTACCAAGGGTGCTCACATTGGAATTTACTGGCATACGTGGGCTTATTAAAAATTTCATAATGCCATTTACATTGCATCAGAACATCCATATGCCAAGTTACAATATTGTTTTAGAATAATTGTTCCTCGTGAACTGGGCGTCCTGGGTTCGAGTCCCGGTTTGGGCATGGTTGTTCTTCTTCTGTGTTCTATCTGTAAGGTGTGTGAATGTGTCCCCCCCCCTGTAAAAAGGGGTTGCGCAAGCGAATGAGTGATGCGTGAGTAGTAAAGTCGTACTCTTGGCCCTAGTTGGCGCTACTATAAAAACAAGAGACGCTCCCCCACCGGCTTAAATCGCTGTCTTCGTAACAGCCGGCTTGTCCATGGCAAGTGCCTTAAGAAACAACAACAGGGAGGACTCTTTAATTATTATATTTCAACAATCATAATTTCTTTGTTTCTGAAATGTAATGTATGGAAATTTTATATCATCTAAGAATCCAAGTGACTGCTTCCGAGTTATATACAGATTTTACATCGTCTCTGAACCTACAAGAATAGTTTTTGAAATCATATTAGTTTTCTGGTCCCTCGGTCTGTCTAGGAACACGAATCGTTAATCAACTGAAGAGCTATGTGAATGTAATTTAGTATGTTATCGTAATACTAATATTGTAGATCTCTATAAATTTAAGTGCACCTAAAAACATTGTTTGTCTGTCTGCCCTGGCGTAATAACTCAAAACAGCGAGAAGCCAAATTCATGGTATTTCTCTAATAATTTATTCTGATTAATTATTTTGTATTTTATTCATAAATTGTTTAATGTCGTTGTATATTCATTTCCTGATTCTTATCATGGCTATTTACTTTTTAAAAAGGCTGTCTGTTAAATACCTGGTATTTGAGGTTTGGTAATGCATAAAAGCAACGACAATTTGAATGGACGAAATCTGACAAGCCATCTTTATACCAACTGTGTATTTGTATCAAATTTTGGACCGAATTTCAGAAAATATTTCCGTTTCCTTAATCATACGGATGTCAACGTCATACCTCATGTGGATATAAACGTGATGGTGAAGAGCTGTCAATAGAAAATCACGCATCGTCAAGATATTGAGCCTTCGGTTGGCAACTTTCCAAAAATGGAAAGGATTAACCCTTTTTTTTTTTTCTCTCTTCTCTCGTTTCAATTTCGCTGCACAATTTCTTTAGTATCCGATGCAAATTTTATTTGTTATTTTAAAGACATTTAATATATCGTAAAAATATTATTACATATTGTAGCTAAATCTGGTTGTGTATGTATTCATCGTTTTAAAGATTTCTGCTGGGAAAGTCCATCTTTTTGTGGAAAAATTCTTGAGACGAATTAACTATCTTTCTCTGATTAGTTGAACTATACCAATTGCCTGTGACAAACGTTTTAGAGAATGTTGGTTGTGATTAATACTAATTAATTCTTCCATATGTAATATTGCTTTCATGGTTTTCCCATGAATATAATTTAAAATTTTAATAGACAATTTATATTTTTTAGTTTTACCAGCTATATGTCTATATTGTGTATTAAATAATAAAACAAAATACATTACGCTTTATGGAATGCACGGCTTAATATCCAATCGCTCTTTTTGTATGCTTTGCAATAACCTCACAACCTTTATCTTCTCATTGAGACCATATAATATTTTCAATTTAATTTTGTGTTTGGCCTATTTAAAGGAGTCTTTTTTGAGAACAAACACCATTAAATCGCAATAACATATCCCGTTTGTTGGGTAATTTTATTCAAAATTTAAATTGGTATCATGTGTGTAGCATGTGTCTTGAAAAAGTGACATCTTTATTTCTTTTTACCTCATAATCCCTCAATTTCACATCTCCCAAACTTGGAGTTTCTAAATTTTCCTGTCAATTGAATGGGCACTTCGGAAAGACTTTTTAAAAAAGAAAGAAATTTTCTATTAATAGCTAAATCAAAATATAGAATATGTGTAGCAAGAACTATGAGTTCATGAGATTTAATGTAGTTTCCGTCGAAAATGGGCTTGATTAGGAATATCATTGAAACTCGGAGCGTCTCTTTGACTCTGAACTGAATTTTGGTTGGATTAAAGAAATTATTCTGCAGTGAAGGTCTTTGTTATCTTGAAGGAATTGCTTAGAATTTTTATTTATTTTGAAGGCCGGGATAACCTGGTTGGTAGAGCGTCGGATTCGCGTCTCTTGGGTTGCGAGTTTGAACCCCGCCGGCCGAAGATTCCCCGCGTGCTTGGTGGCTGACGCGCGTAAAATCTGTCGTGGTCACAAGATCCTCCATGTCGAGAGTAATACCACTGGGGGTACTGGATCAGGGGTGATCGTTCTCTGATTCAGGTCTAAATTACGATCTGTGGTTGAGTGAATGAGATGTGTGAATGAAATCCGCCCGTAAGAAGGGTTGTGACGTATGTGTAGCTAAGTCCTTTTGGCCTTAGATGGCGCTGCTATAGAAACAAGAGGCGCTCCCCCTCAGACTTAAATCGGCAATCTTCGAACAGCGGGCTTGTCCATGGCAAGTGCCATAAGAAACAACAACAACATTTATTTTGATCTATTACTCTTTGTTTTCCGTCACGCTTTTCTGTTAGATTGGTTAGAGTTCCTAGATGGTTTCTAGAAGTGAAAAGATGTGGTGAATGGGCAGTAGGCAACTTAATGAAGTGGCCCCATAACTACAGCGGGCAGAATCAATTTTGATGAATCTCTTGAATAATGAGAGGAATGGGACATGATGGGCTGCATAGATATCTTGCCGATTTTATGCTGCCCGGTTAAGGGAAAATTTGGGTATTTTTTGGTGGATATTTTCTTTCAATTGCACTGTTGTCTCATTCTTTTTTGGCATTATTGAAGATTAGATATTTTTAGGGTACACTCTCAAGAAACATGGAGATATTGCAAGAGGGATCCTATAGATATAACCTGCTTGCCTAAAGAAAACATTTCCGCGTATCTATTGTATCCTACGTGTGCCTTGATATATCTTAAATGATTAGAAGGATGGCTGAGTAGGAAAGGTTGTATTTATTATGCTTATGCTTGAGTAGAAAAGTCACCTTTTACTGGACTCGCTGTCACTTCAAATCTTAACATTGTTATCGCATTTACTAACCCTAGTAATGTCTTGATTTAGACTGATCAAATAACGAAGCCGAATTTCCAGACAATTCTTTATTTTACAGCTCTATATATACAAAAGAACAACTGTTCTAATCGTGGTTAAATAAATAGTTATTTACATCTGTAGTAGGAGATACAACAGTCGAAGTCGAAGGCTTTCTTGAAACTCCGTTGGTTTTCGGACTCTGAACTCGTAGGCGTAGTCCAACAGTCCCCTGCAATTCATTTCTTCTCTTCTCCGAAAAAAAATCTCCGCCTCTTAATTTACATTGGCCATTTGAGCTCTCTTTCGGCCAATCGTGGTTCAGCAATATGCTCTCTCAGCGGCGCCAGTGGGTCGTGGGAAAGTCCTTTCACAATGAGAAACATTTGGCATCCAGATGTTTGGACATCCCTTTCTCTTTGAATGTACTATCAAACCTCTTGGACGAGGAATTCCACATGTGGTCTTTTACTGTAGTCGCTAATGAACCGATGCGAGACCACCCAGGTGAAAAGATTCACCATCTGGCTATATCGAGGAGTTAAGTACTTAACAGCGACGACACAGCTGGCTGTAAATGTCTTATCAGTACTGAGAAACGGGGAATGTTACACCCTATTGTACATTAGTGGTTTTTAAGAAATGAAAGCTCTTTATGAAGGACTAAGTATTTTTTGTTCAAATTGCTATGTTTTTTTTATTTTATAATATGTGATATGCTAAACCAATTTTTAAGTTTTTATTTATCTATGAAAATCTTGTTTGAAGATTGGAATTATTTCTATCTTTAAGTAGAAATTCTGGGGAGTCGATTTTAGAGGGGGCTGGGATTCTGCCTTCGCTGAATGGAATATTGAATTTTCGAAATATCTAGCCGTATTAAGACGAATTATTTTTATGTAAGCTACTTCTGCTTATTCTTTATTATAGAATGAGATTAGGCTGAGTTTATTTGATTCTTTATTTTACAGCATTTAAGAAGATTAGAAAACATTTGTAACAAACATACAGAACGGACAATCATTCATTAACTCAAAGTTGATTGTTGAAAGATGCATTCATATAAGTCCAGCACTTCATTTATAAGTTGGCATTAAATTATTTTTTAAAAAGTTTTAATTTGATAAAAAATAACATAAAATCCACAAACGTCTCATGTATTTAATGGATTTATAAGTAAATAAAAGGATAGCATATTCTCGAAATGGGACAATTTTCAAGTCAGATCATTAAAAAAAATATTAAAAGGATTAATTCCGTAACGATTGTCATGCAAAAACGATATATCTCAATATTTTTCTTAACAGCTGGTTTATTGTGTAAGAATTAAGAATTAGGTTTAACACATCTTAAAAATCGTTCTGTATTCTCTGAAAATACACCAGAAATATATGAAATTGCATGTCTTGAACTACTTTCTCTAATCATGTATTACAAGTAGAAATATTGTTAACATGGCAAGAAATAAATTTATGAGTCGAATATTATTACATGTTTGTTTTTAACTATGTTTTGCCTAATTATTTGTTCCGTGAGTAAGCATTTAACAAAATATTTTGATTTCATTTTTCTATACTTCTTGAAAGTGTGGTAAATGCTTTTATTGCTTTTCTGCTGTATAATTTGGTTCAGAATCTTTCAGTATGAAATAGTACAATTCACTACATACATCATTGTAATCAATTTGTCTATCTACGTATAAAACGGAAATGTCTTTCTTCCATTTTTTTTTTATTTCTTCCTGCCCTAAATAGACTTTTCAGACATTGCTAATCGCATTCTGTCTTTCTTCAGTTTGAGATTACTATCAGCTACATTTATGATCCACCTGTAAAGAAGAAGAATTCTATTTATATTACAGAATAATTAACTAAAACTTTAGTAGTTATAAATAATTTACATCGAAATTGAATTAACTGCATTTTATAACTGAGTTTTAGGGCTTTCAAAATAATCGTTGAAGTATTACTCTGGAATAGAAATAACATTTACAAAATGGTCAACAACAGCCGTTCCTATTTTAAAACGGCAGGAATTTCAAATAAAAGCCGCCTTCCAGGATGCCTCATCAGAACAAGAAATTTTCTTTCCGATATATTTCATATTTATGTATGTCAAATGTTACATTTTTCAAGTATTTTCCATAAACTATTTTGCAATCCTCTGAAATTGTTAATTGCCTCTGAAAGAGTTAATTATAAATTATCAGAATTAAAAAAAAAGAGTGAAAGTATTTAATATTTTCCAAAAAAAAAATGACACACATTTTTGAGAAATTTTGAAAATAACTAAGAAACTAATGCAAATATATATAAAATCTCAAATTCAGATTTATTTGTTACTTTTTGAGAATTATTTCGAAAATTTAGGTGAGAAAATGTTCAAAATTAAAGCAGAAAAAAGTATTTAAGAAAATCTTTTCTAGATTTCGAATTTGTGTTCGAATCTTATTTCTTAACATGATAAATATTTTATATAATCTAATGGCAATTAAGATAAGCTGGTTTTATAATAATTATTTTGCAAATAGTTTTTTTTTATTTATTTGCATAGTGATTTGAATAAATAAGTATGTATGTAAAACCCTTACCCTTTCACAAGTACTATTAAAAAAATAGAAGGAATATGAATGCTGTTTTATAAATAAAGATATAAGAATATATTTCAATATATAAAATATTTTTTCGAACATTCATCACAGAAAGAAAACCGTTGCACTATAGAGAAGACAAATTAATATTTAACAACAATAATTAACAGAATTATTAGAAAAAATACTTAGATCTGTATTTTGATCTAAATGAATGAAGTTCCGGAAATCATATATAACGAGGCTACTACCAGGTACCTCTTTTATCCGGTCTGGATATCATTTTTAATTCACATGGGATTTTCGATATTTTCTTTCCATATACTAATCATAAATTAAGATTAGCTTGAATTCAGGTTTCAAACAAAGACGTTTTTCTAGGGATGGAAACACATAATTTCTTTTAAGAATTTTTTCAATATTTCATAATCAAATATTGAATAAGACTTTAATATTTATTTATCAAATATTGAAGATAATATATTAATTTATTCAAGCGAAAAATAATCATTAGTAAAAAAAATCAGTATATTTATGTCAAAATAAATATCTAACAAAACACCCGTAACAAGTCAACGTTTCTATTTTGTGTAATGAGATTTCTATCCAAGCATTTATGTAACAATTGAATTTTGATACAAATGTTTCGCTCATGATAAAAGTGCTCAAACTTTTACATATATATAATTTTTCTATTTTATCATTTTCACAATAAAGAATCCCTTTTTCTGCGTAAAGTAAATTAACTTTTTTTATGCGAGTCTGTCTATTGTAAAGCTTTGCAGTAATCAGTTCTTCGCTGTCAATAAATAGCATTAACTAAAGAGAACCTCAAAACCGAATAAACACTCGTTAAAATAGTTATCGACGGCAAAATTCGAAGTAGGAAAAAAACCGTTTTATCCTGTTCGGTCATTAGATATTTCACTAAAATATTTTATCTAAAATGTTTACTTTCTTCTTGCATTGTACTTTACTCGTACCAGTATATGAGTTACTGAAAAAATAATGAATTTAGTGAATAAAATGTGGTTCAATCTGCACATCTAATAAGCTTTGAAAATAATTTTGATTTTCTTTGTTTTTCATCTTTTGTAATATTCCGATATTAAAATATTTTATGGCTGGTAAATTTGATGTACCAACAGATGTGTTTTCTCTAAATGGGTTAATAAAAGTTGTTTTGATTTAGAAGTTTAATTTTCTTGGTAGAACTAGACGTTTCACTATTTAACCCTAAATAAATATTTTACTATCCGGTCTTATCCCATGATAACTTATAGTAAGGGAAAGTCATAGCAAATTGGGTGGTCAGTAGCAACCACAACTCATATCATTCAAAGATTTGAAAAGGAAGGAAATTACTCTCCTATTTCTTAAAAAAAATCTCGCTATATAATGTGAGTTCGGGATTTTAATACAACTTACATTAAAGATTTAATAAATTGTTTCAATTTAAAGGTCATAATGGAATCGGTGTCAATTAATCAACATGTTAACATTGTTTTAGAAAACATATACCATTCACTTAAATAGAATGCTAAAAAGTTCATCTGAAATCTATATTCTTATACTAAATGACCTATACCAAGTTACTGACACTTAACAATTGTTGTTGTTTCTTATGGCACTTGCCATGGACAAGCCCGCTGTTCGAAGACAGCCAATTTAAGCCTGAGGGTGAAAGCCTCTTGTTTCTATAGTAGCGCCATCTAGGGCCAAGAGAATGAGTTAGCTACATACACGTCACAACCCTTGCCTAAGTCTCGCTATCAAAACTGAAACAAACTTCTTACCCCCTCAAGAACCGCAATGACAGCTCGTAACCTTAAGGTGATTATATATATAAAAGAGAACTTCGCTCAGCTGGTAACTATTCAATAAATACTCAGAATCCCTTGAGATTTTTCAGACCCTCCCCCAATCAATCTGAACTAGCATTTCCAATGAACAAAGTAAGTGTCATGATATTGAATTAATCATACGTAACGAAAGCGGAGGAAATTTCACAATAATATCTTGGCGTCTTGAGTGTTAGGGGCTATTAAATATCGATAAAGTTAAAATAATGAAACTGAAAGCTGCAGTGGATCCAGTTGTCAAACAAAATCTGGAACTAGATACAATTCCATTAGCCATTGATTCTAATATTCAATTTGTATTCCATTAGATGTTATTTTCCTTTAGCATTACTCATTAATTTTCCTAAATGTATTTTGTTTCATGAAAGTTTGAATATTTTTTGCACTCGTTGTTTGTAAGAAATGAGTTGGTGTTTTAGTGATGCATTCTTTTTCCAAACAATTAGGATTATTGCGCAAGGAAAGCAATGCTTAGCATATATTTAATTTCTCATAGATCGTTAGACAAGATTCATTTCTATAGATATAAACATTCGATAGCGTTTTTAGGAAATATTGATAGAGTAACCTATAATTTATATTTTTATTGGTATTTATTAAAATTTCTGAAGATAATATTTTATCTTATTATTATCTAGTTGAATTTAAAATAAAATTGTGCTAGTAAAAATTAGTAGAAATTTATTATTACTAGGAAAGTTTAACATTTTTGAATCTTGAGTTGAAACGCTTTAATTTTATTTTTATAGTGTTTTATTTTCTAATGCTTGTATTGGATAACTTTCGACTGGAATTTGTTTTATCATCCTAGAATTTTTCTTCCATCATATTTAACCTGAAATTTTTTTCGTCCGTTTCTTTCCCCAGTTTCGAAGAAGTTTCAAGATTTAAACCTAAGTTAGAAAAGCAATGCGATGCAAAAATGCAATTTAACTTACATTTGAAACACTTTTTTGCAAGAAAAAATAAATCAATTCAAATAATAGATCAATTGTGATGTGACTGGTATTGAGCAAGTGTAAATCTTGGAGTGGAGGATTTTTCTACACTTGAGGCTAGATTTAAAGATTCACCATCATTTATGTTGGCATTGAGGTTGATTCGATTTTTTAATGTTTAATATCTGCAGCTGCATCATACTCATTATTTTCCATTGCAGATTTGAGAATTAAGTCATATTTCCCAGTTAATACTATGAAAATGTTACTGTATTATTTGAGCCGTTTATTTTGAAAATGGGGAAGTCCATTTTTTGTTATAGCGAGATATTTAAAGGTTTGCGTTTCAATAAATTAAAAAATGTTGATAAGTATTAATAGATATATTTTCTGTATTTTGAGGTATCAGATAATGTAAGTTTGTAATCCAATAGTTTTTACAATGCTGATTAAAAAAATAAGAGTTTTAGTATAACTAAATGGATTTAACTCACTTTCAAAATTAATGAATTATTGTAAACGTACATTTAATTGGGAAATATTTCAGTTGCATCAGCCTTTTTTTAATAATAAAAACCAAATACTATTCAAATTTTTATAAATATTTAATCATTTGATGAAAAGTGATTTAATCATGTGATAAAAGTTCATCGGTATTTTTCTTTCTTTTTAAAACCGCTTTTTCCAGAGGATGGGTTGAAAATAAATTTCCACGTTTAATTTTACTAAAAATTCATTATGTTTTCGACAATTTTATATTAGTTTATAGTAATCCTGGGGAATATGCAAGGAACTGGTTTCTGGATTGAATAGTTCCTAGATAGTTCCACTCCAAAATCACGATCATTCGGTAGAAATGAATGTCCTGACAATAAAAATTTGTGATCAATCATATTTATTTATTTGTCACTGGACTGAATAAGCGGTGATGGAAGTAAACATATTATTATCAACACACAAAAATAAGATATACTTTTTATTATTTATAAAAACTGTAACCACCGATTTTCAATATCAAAAATAGATAAATAGAAACACCCTATATTTCAAACATGATGTCAAACGGCCACATTTCCTTCACCATAGAGCAACCGAAGTTAAATTTTGCCGTAATATATTCGGTCAAATGTAATTTCAATCTAAGATTGACTTGCACCACTTTCAAAATAAACAGATTTTCGACACTGTTAAGAGCTAAAACTTCCAATTCCCAAATATTCGAATCTAATATCTCTCTTTTTTTTTTGCTATAAATTTTTTGCGCATAAAAAGATTATAACAAGTTTTATTTATAACTGCCATTATCACCATTTTTTTCAAAAATGGACTTGCCCCACTTTCAAAATAAACGGCTCATTTATTCTAAGACCAAAACATAACATAAATAAAAGATCTGTTTATACTATGACAAGTGCAGCTCTTGTCATTGAAGATCCTCTTTATTGGAAGATGCTGTAAACAATCCACAAGCATTTAAAGGTAAATACATACGAGTACCCACCTGGAATTGCTAAAAACTGATTTATTTCAATTTTAAATCATATTTAAAAAATGATGCAACATTTGAGGATTAGGAATAAGAAGTAGAAATTATTGCATGATGGATAAAAAGTAAGAGATACTGTGGGAAGAAAGGTCTAATTATTACTTACCAGTAATAATGCATTCTTCATCGTGTAAACCCCAGCGACTTTTGTTAAGCTCAAAACTAAAGAAGCATTATCGGTGCATTGCCAACAAAGAGTGCAAGATTTGAATGAAGTCTGAGGATTAAGAAGGAAATATTTCTGAGGGTGTGGAAAAAGCAACTACTGGTACTTTTTAAATCAAGAATTTCATGATTAAGTGATTTATGATAAAAGGATCTAAATGAATTACATTTTCAAATCCATGATGCAACTTTCATTAAAAAAATAAATGGAAGTCAAGCTTGACCATAAACAACTACCCGGATTATCGAGAATGACAGTCATTATATTAACTGAAGAAGGATTCCTAAAGGCTATCATCAGCTATATTTCTCCTTGCAGATACTATTTTTGTCATCTCAATGGAGGTAACTCGTCTTCCAATCATTACTATAACTCCGAAAGTAACAAAAACCGGATTACTTATTTGGTAACTCGTATTTGGTATTTGATAACCATAAAGAACTACCCGGATTCATGAGAATGACAGTCATCATATTAACTGAAGGAGGATTTCTAAGAGCTATCTTAAGCTATATTTCTCCTTGCAGATACTATTTTTGTCATCTCAATGGAGGTAACTCGTCTTCCAATCATTACTATAACTCCGAAAGTAACAAAAACCGGATTACTTATTTGGTAACTCGTATTTGGTATTTGATAACCATAAAGAACTACCCGGATTCATGAGAATGACAGTCATCATATTAACTGAAGGAGGATTTCTAAGAGCTATCTTAAGCTATATTTCTCTTTGCAGATACTATTTTTGTCATCTCAATGGAGGTAACTCGTCTTCCAATCATTACTATAACTCCGAAAGTAACAAAAACCGGATTACTTATTTGGTAACTCGTATTTGGTATTTGATAACCATAAAGAACTACCCGGATTCATGAGAATGACAGTCATCATATTAACTGAAGGAGGATTTCTAAGAGCTATCTTAAGCTATATTTCTCCTTGCAGATACTATTTTTGTCATCTCAATGGAGGTAACTCGTCTTCCAATCATTACTATAACTCCGAAAGTAACAAAAACCGGATTACTTATTTGGTAACTCGTATTTGGTATTTGATAACCATAAAGAACTACCCGGATTCATGAGAATGACAGTCATCATATTAACTGAAGGAGGATTTCTAAGAGCTATCTTAAGCTATATTTCTCTTTGCAGATACTATTTTTGTCATCTCAATGGAGGTAACTCGTCTTCCAATCATTACTATAACTCCGAAAGTAACAAAAACCGGATTACTTATTTGGTAACTCGTATTTGGTATTTGATAACCATAAAGAACTACCCGGATTCATGAGAATGACAGTCATCATATTAACTGAAGGAGGATTTCTAAGAGCTATCTTAAGCTATATTTCTCTTTGCAGATACTATTTTTGTCATCTCAATGGAGGTAACTCGTCTTCCAATCATTACTATAACTCCGAAAGTAACAAAAACCGGATTACTTATTTGGTAACTCGTATTTGGTATTTGATAACCATAAAGAACTACCCGGATTCATGAGAATGGGAGTCATCATATTAACTGAAGGAGGATTTCTAAGAGCTATCTTAAGCTATATTTCTCTTTGCATTTACTATTTTTGTCATCTCAATGGAGGTAACTCGTCTTCCAATCATTACTATAACTTCGAAAGAAACAAAAACCGGATTAAGGTAACTTCTCAAGTATGTATTCGTGATATTCTCCTAGGAGGGATAGACCATAGTGTAACCAATAACAGCATCTCTTTCACCTCCGAATTTCTGGGGGGGGGGGGTAATCTGACTATTTGTAATTATCGCAGAAACACAGGAATTGCTAATGTCATTACGACTTTCAGTTCCCGCACGAAATAAAGTATGGAGACCTTAATAGAAGAATTATTATTATATTTCATGAACAATGGCACAAGTTGTAATATCATAAGAAGTGATATCATCATGAGAAAATAAATTAACGCTTCAAAGCTATCGAGTAATATTGTGATATCATGAGAAGCGATACCATCATGAAAAAAGAAATTAACACTTCAAAGCTATCGATTAATATACCATTCTCGTAAATTTCATTTATCCAATTATCTTCGTATATTTTTAATGAAAATTTAATGCAATTGTAATTAATGCACTTCAAAACTTGCAATATGTTCTTATAACAGCAGTAACATAGCATCTCTTTGGAAAGAAAATTTATTCTATGTAGCTACAAAAGCAAGTGATGACATTGATGAGATATGCTGTTTTTCAGTCATCATCAAATAAGGACGAGACAGGAAAATTTCATTCTAATCTTTTTTGTTTTTCTCTACTAAAACTCCTTAAAGACAGTACCATTTATTTACTTTAGAATCAACGAAAACTTTTTGATTTCTACATTTGACGTAATTACAAACACATATAAAATAGTGGAAAGTAATGCAAAAAGCCTAATTTTGCTCTGCTTTATTTCTGCATTGATAAAATCCAAGTTATAAATTTTGTATGATTTGAAATGTTTTACTTCTCTGATTGAATTACATACTAAGAGAAATCAGAGAGAGCGAGTCACAATAGCTAATGTCTGTTTGGTTTGTTTTAGCACTTTTTAGGAATGAAATGAAGTTTCAAAACATAAAATGTTGAGTTTTCTATACAGCTTACATTCCTTCCAATACATTATAACCAAACTAACAATGTCATCAAACGAGCATTAACCATAATGACTTGAACATTTAAAGTTTTTAAAGGAAAAAGAACCCAGTTTTAGCATGATGAAAAAGGTGCAAATGTCAGTTTTATTGTATTTTTTTCATACGTGATGAGAAATTTATAATATATTCAAAATATTGTTACGAAATTTCCGGGGTTCGTTTGGATAGTGGGAGTTATATGGTGTGGAGAACACTCAATCACCAGGCGGCAGTAGAAAATAAAAACAACGACGTTTATTTACACGAAGACAGCACATATATACAGCACAGAAGACGATTATCTTCAGCCGAGACGTGCAGCATACAACAGCATACACAGCAGCATACAACAATATACACAGCAGCATACAACAGTATACACAGCAGCTCTACTCCGTCGCTGCTCCGCTAGTCCCTGGAAGACGAGTTCTTCACAGTCGCTTCCGACTACTCTTCGACTCCACCGGTCCACGACTCAATTCACCGTCGGTTCACAACTACGACGACTCCACTGGTCCACGACCACTCTTTTGTCGCTTGCGACTACTCAATTCACCACTGGTTCACCACTCGATTCACCACTGGTTCACCACTCGATTCACCACCGGTTCACAACTCGACTCACCACTGCCCGGCAGCTGCGGGTGCTTCCTTTTATAGGTCTCAGGAGGCGGGGCTAGAATCCTCTCAACCAATCAGGAACGTTCGAGGCGTATCTCCGTTCCTACTGGACCGATCGGGAAAATTCTCGATGTTTCGGGTATAATCCATTTTGCGCCAAAGTCGCCAAATTCGTCGCCAAGTTTGTGGTCAAGCTCTGTGACCTCCTATGGAACCGACTATGCTGGGAAGCCGCCTCACAGATTCGTAACAATATCTTATTACATGACTAAATCATTAGGTGATATATCGAAACGTGATATAAGAGGCATTCAAAATAATATTTGGAATTCAGTCTTAGCATTTATGTGAAATATGTAATGTTTGATGCCATGATGTTAGATTCCATTATTTTCACATCCCTCATCGAATGTTTTATTATAAAAGATATGACTGCACCTAGATCAAACGTGTTTATCAAACGTATATTTTTTAAAGAAAACCAGTGCGAGTGGTCGTCCTTATATACTCTATTATATATGTTACACCATATAAATAAAAAATGTTTGATCTTGAGATAAGCCGTGAGTACCACGAGCGCTCAGGTTTTTATTTCCAGAGTCCGCATTATGTGCTTTATAGCGTGGTAAAGAAAATTAAAATGCAATTATCTGTTCTTTAGAGCGATTGAAACTAAAATTTGACATAGAATACTTTTAGTAACAAAATTGCATATTAAATTTAAAATTTTAATAGTGGCGTTTTTGCGTTATTGTGTTCATATGCATGTGACATTGGAGAAGAACAGATGATAAATTTTTGAAAGATTCGTTTTAAAAATTGATAAACACTTTAGGTGCTAAAACTGTGCATAACATTTTATCGATCTAGTTCTTTAATAGTTATCGTGTTCTTTAGCACTCGAGAAAACAGACAGACGGACATATTTTCTGTTGATGGATTTCGCTCAAGATTTGACATAAACCTGCAAATTTGGGGTAAAAACTGATTAAAAACTCTTTCACTGTAATTTAAAGCGTTTTTTTGTTTGTTTGAGATATGGAGTTCTCAAAAAGACATTCAAATGAAATTCCAAAGATGTATTTTTCTAACTCGATCTGACTTCGAAAGATCTGAATTGCGTCGATTTGAGTTGAAAGTAAACACAGTGAGAATGGTGTACCATAATATTTCTTTCACTGTTTTTTTTAAAAAAAGATGCTATCATTTCGCAAAAAAATGGTAGATCTTTAGCATAGTCAGAACTGTCACGAAAATTCAGTTTCCTTATTCTGAAAATCGGAAGCTAGGCATTAATGCGGGAAAACGATAGCATATAAAGGACTAATGCCCCTATGCATACACAACCTTTTAACTTCCGTTGCTAATTGTACTATATGTTATATTGTGCTGTATAATATAATGACGAAATCTGAGTATGCATTTTGAACAGTTGAAAGTAAAATTCATAGTGATGTGCAATTTTGATTATGAAATCATATGCCAACTTTTATTTATCTGAATCTTTGCTGTTTTCGCATTTGTAACAGATTGGATAATGAGGCATTAAAATATTGAGAAACAGGAATACGCAGGGATTTCAATTCCATATTGGTAGGCTTAAATTTTCCCGACGATATTGTTTTGTTGTCTTCAAATTTTACTGACATAAAAAAAAATTCAGAAAGATAGAGAATATTTCGAAACAGATGGATTTAAAAATAAAATGAAAACAAAACGAAAGTGATGAAAATATCTATTGAAAGCAATGATGCACTTTTAATAAATCAAAATAAGATTCTGATTGTTTTTGATACTTTGGAGCTGCAATAGATAAAATGGGTGACACAGAAGAAACGATGGAAATTAGAATTATAAATACCAAACGTTCAATCAGTGTAAAACGCAGATTCTGGAAAATTCAAATATAAACAATAAATAAAAAAATTTATGTGTTCAGTCTTACAGTATTAGCAATCCTTTTTTATGGTACTGTAGCTTGAAAACTTATTAAATTATAAGAACAGGTATTAAATGCCTTACAAATTACTTGCATCAAAAAGCTACATAAAATATATTGATTAAATGAAATTTCTACCATTGAATCGTATAAAAAGGTTTCTGTTCAAAGGCATTTCCTCCGAAATTACAAATATATGTCGCTAGATATCGATCGGGCATATACTTAGGATCTCGCCAAATGATAAAACAATAATTACTCCTGACATGGAGTTGAAAGAGGAAGATAAAGGACAACATGACTATGGAAGAGAAAAAGTATCTTTTGGAAAAACCAAGTTGGAAAAGAACTTGGGGAGTTAGTATTATACCAGACTTAATGACTATACACTAATCTAATGTAAAGAAAAATGATGATGCTGATAATTGAGATTTTTGCTTATCGTTTTCTTATGTATGGAGAGAAAAATATAATCTGCCAAGCAATCAATTCGTTGGCATGATTTGTTCCAAAATATCACCCAGATCTACAATTTCAATGATAGAATTGCATGCTGTCTAACTCTTCCCATTGTTTAATGTTCCCATGCGCGCAGACAGACGAACTTCAGCGAATGAATTCCTTATAAAATCTAACAGAAATATGAAAATTTAATATGAAGATAGTTCACAAAATTTCCCCTGTCTAACTAAATACGTTTTGGAGTTATCGTGTTTTCATATAAACAGTCATAGTTCCAAAAGTGTTTTTTTTTCTCAAGGACATCTGAAATGTAGATTCATTAAAATTTTGATATCAAAATTTTTTGTGTCTCTGTATATTTCGTACATCAGAATAGAAACGGAATCATGTATTTTTTTATTTATCTCTTCATAAGTGTTTTGATACAAAATATCCTAATTAAAGATTATGTAACGGGATAGACTCAGAAAAAATTATGGTATATAATATACATAATCTGACAAGTTCATGAGGTAATAAATTTCAACGAAAACTTTATCATAAACAACTCTTGCCGAAGAAGAATAAATGTCAAAATAGATTTCAAATTTGAGTGACTCATAAATCTGGTAAAAGCGATGCATACTCGGTAGGTGAGTTTCAAGAATTTAACTTTGTATTGTAGATTTTGAATGAAAGTGGTTAATTTTAAACATTCTAAAATACACAAAC
Organism: Argiope bruennichi; assembly: GCF_947563725.1. Taxonomy (NCBI): domain Eukaryota; kingdom Metazoa; phylum Arthropoda; class Arachnida; order Araneae; family Araneidae; genus Argiope; species Argiope bruennichi. The sequence goes on from NC_079156.1 coordinate 34,008,614, forward strand.
ATAATTTTGTATTCTGGTTATGTACTTTCTTAACATTCTCACGAATGTTTTACAAGTCTATGTTTCTTAAATGTTAATCAACAAAATGAAAGCCATTCTTAGTCGAAATATTCTTTTAAAGTATGCAATATTTATTTTATTTTCCAAACACTACAAGGATTATCATTAACATGCAACAGCGCAACATATACTAAACTGTTTGTACGCAAATAAGCTTAAAAACTCAAACTTATATAATTATTAAAATACAAGCGAAATCATTTAAGATATATTCTCTTATTTCATGTAATTTTTTGTAATTCATCCATGCAATAATTTTTAAGCACAATTTAATAGCATTTACGAAAGCCTGTTCAACTGAAGTCAGTACAGAAAAGATTGTCATTTTATTTAATTATAATTAATATTTGAAATTCTGATTAAAATTAGAAGCAATTATTGGTGCAGAGTTGTGCAAAAGGTGTTAGAAGCAATTAAGGTGCAGTATTGAAGGTGCTGATAATAGAAGTAACCTTGGTTTGATGACTCTGGCATTGACTACGGTACTGGATCTGACAGAGGAACTTTTGTCGATTCAGGTGCTTGAACCGACTGAGAAGTTGGTGCTGATTGCAATGGTACAATTGCAGGTGCTGTTTCAACTGATAAGTCAGTAGAGAAAAGAAAAAAAATGGAATTATTAAAGTTCATGGATACATTTTCAGCAATAAATACAATCAACTATAGAAAAAATTAAATTTAAACGATAATTTAACATGAATTACAAATTTGCAAATATTAGTTTGCTTTTAAAGGTGGATAGCTTTTTAAATACTTTTTTGGAATTTTTATATATCTATTTATAATATAAATTTCTCATCAAAAGTTTAAGCATAATTTGTCTTTTGACTCTCATTATTAACCGTGGAATGGAAAATAGGAATTTGATTCCACATTCCAATTGAATTAAGATACTTATTCTTCTGGTAAAGGTGGAAATTACTTTTTCTATGTTAGAAACCTTGATTTATTTTAGGAGCAGATACCATACAGTTTGGTGCACAGGTACAGTTTGCTGTTTCAATTCAATAAATAATTTTCAAAACAATATGAATTAAACTTACTCTATGTTTATTAGTGTTAAGTCTTTGTCTTTGAAATGGAAAGCTTCATTTTCGAAAACCAATTCAACTTATGTACATATGGGTCACGTAAATGTTAATTCTGACATCATGGGCCCACCACCCTCTTGTTGGTATAGCGTGAATGTTTGGAGATGAGATGCCAGTTCAGGTATCGCCCTCGTTATCTGACTGGACTTCATAATTTCGAGGTCCATTTCAAAATAAAGCCTTAGTGTAGCTTTCAAAACGGATATTAATGTAGCTATACTAAACTAACTCCACATTTGAAACAGAAGTAGTATAGAATTAATTAATATGATTCTCTCTTCCCTCCAAAGTTATGCAAGAAAAATAAGATGAACTTATTGTTTTCATTCTCTTTGGTTTGTTTTAAAAGATAGATATTTTTTTTGAATTCCCTTGTCTGTTTATAGTAAGCTATTCCCTAAAAGTTTGTGTAGTATTTGGCATTTAAACTCGTCATTAACCTTTTAAAGGAAGAAAAAGTTGACTCATATTTACTCTTTGTCCTATTCATTCGAACAAAAATTTTGATACTTGGAAGAGAAGTGACATCATGGCCAACTGTTTACTCATTAGTATGGTGTGGAAGTTTGGAGAACGAATACCTATTTTCTATATTATGCAATTTACAAATATTAAGACAGTTTAGGATGAGCTATCATTCGTGTGTAGTTTGCCATTTTCATTCAAGAGGTAATTTTCAAAAGGTAATGCTAAATTGACTCCACATTTACAAAGGAAGTAGTATTGAATAAGGAAGCAATATGATTCCTTATTTCTATCCAAAGTTATGAAAGAGGAGTCTTTATTTTGTAGTCTTTTGGATCTTTGATATATTTTTAATCAAGATTATATAATTTGGTGAATGCATTTCTTTTGACCAAATGGTATAATGTACATAAAAGAAAATTTTATTTCTCGCTGGAGAGAATACAAACAAAGTAGATATGAGGCTTTACAACCGACAGAATTATTATTATGTAAATGAACAGGCAATAATTCGATAATTCACACGAAAGTAAGGAAATGTTTTTATTTATTTAAGTAACAATTTTTTTACGATTGATTTTTACAAATAACTTTTTCGAAGTACTTAAATTATTTATATATCCTCTCGATGTACTTAAGACCACACTTCTTTAAGCATTCTTTATAAAAAATTTACATTTTGAATTTAATTCTATGAAAAAATTAAAGTCCTTTTCTTCGTAAATATTAGTAATTTGCTTAATCATTTAGACCCTAAAATTGTTATTAAATTCATTTTGTCATTTTATGTATATAATTATATATTAGTGCTTTTTATTTTCTATTTTATTGTAATATTTTTTCCCTTAGCTTACATCAGTTTTAATTTTTTAGAAAGTTATTTCTACCAACGAAAAATTCAGTTTGTGCAAATTCTATAAATTGCATTTGCAAAATTAGTACAGGTGCATTAGAATCAATAGCTAATACATCCCCACTCAACAGCCATATCGTTCGTCTCACCTCTGACTCACTGGAGGGAGAGTCTGTGGTGAAAGTTTATAAGCCAGTTAACAGCTACGCTACTCGAGCAATTTCTTTTGCATTGTGGTCATGTTACTGGACTGTGAACCACAAGGTACCAGGTTCTATCCTCGCTAATCGCCAATTCGTCGCAGTGTTTTATTTTCAATAGTTGAAGAGTAATCTTACAGTACATAAATTGTATGAATTAGAATACATTAATTTAGTTTAAATTAATGTAAAAAAAGGTTTATTCACCTTGTGGATAGTTTCCATAATTGTAACCAGGGTATGGTGGGTAGCCTGGATAAGATGGATAATAGTATGGATAATTGTATCCTTGATATGGATTGTATCCATTTTGTCCTGGAATAAGTCAACAAATATTTAAGCAATAAAATACTTAAGGAAATATAAGTAGATATAGTAGCGAGATTAAGACTAAAATATTTCTCAAAGAATATAGAAATTAGTATGTTCAAAGAATTGGGATGTTCGCAAGAGATTTTTAAGTTCATTGAATTTCTGAAAAAATAAATACGATATGTTTCTAAAAAGATAGGTCTAAAATAGAAGGGAACAATATATGAAAGAATATAAACTATTTTAATTATTTTCTTTTGTACTTTGGCATATTCAACTTCTATCTTTGAATTAAATAATTAGTATATGATATTGTGTTTTCCAATGAGATGTCTAAATAATTTTGAAAAAATTCACCATTTGTCTACTGTACTTTGAAGTTTCCATTAACATTTTTCTCATTATATGCAAATTTCATTATTATTCTATCTATTTTCGTAATTTCCATTTACTTTTAATTTTTTAATCATTAATTTATTTGATTTAAAAAATTTCCTACACTTTTTTTCAAGTGGAAATTTATTATGAAACGATTTTGGATTTAGATATGCAAATTTGAACATTTATTTAATATATCAGGTTGGTAATTGACGGAGTACTAAATGGATCCGAATAAAGAGCGTTAAAAGCATAGTTTGGCCTGGATATTTCATTGTTTGAAATTATTAAGAATTGTATGGATAATGGAAACTTTGAAAAGCATTCGATTTGCTCTCTAATCTTTTACGTTTTATTTAATCAAGTCTGATTAAATTTTGAATCAACGCAACATTTATTTGAGGTTTGAAATCATATTTTTGAATCATGATAAGATAAAGAGGACAGCATAATGGATACCACTTCCTTTCAAATTTCCATACCTTACCAACGGAAGAACGCTTGAGTTTCACAATTAAAGTTGAAGCACACCAAATTTGCATTCAGGGCATATGTTTGATGGAATCCAGTTTGAATTATTAATTCTTTATTAAATTAATTCTATTTAAAAACCGAATTCGAAGATTTTTTTTGTTTCCTTTTTCGATAATTAAGTCAAATGTACCGATTTTTATTTAGTTAGTTTTAATATTAAAAAAATTTCGATTACTTTCTTGCATTCCTTTCATTTACTTTTTAAAAGTTATATAAATTGCAGAGAAATATAAAGAGATGCTTACTCTACGTTAAAATTTGAAAAAAAAAAATTCCCGAAAAAAGAAAATTACATTACATTACTTTACATATTGGAAGTAAATGTCTATCTCTAATCTTTTAGAATTTAGAGGTTATTATAAAAATTATTGTTTCTTTTCTTGATTACACAATAATTCATTCGATAGCGACGATTGTGGTCTGGGTGAAATGACTTGAAGACACAGGTTGTCTTTTATGGGGTTTATTAGTAACATCAACAACAAAAGGCACGTGATTACGCCAAAGTGTAGAAGGCCTAGAGAACTACATATAAAATTTCTCGGGAAAAAGAGAGCCGAGATCGCACTCCCCCTAGTACACGAGTGGTACATGATTGGCAGCTAGCTCCGCCCAGGAAGATCACGTGGTTAACTGAATTCTTAACAGTTATGTCTCGATTAGAGTGGATGCCTTGTATATAAAAAAGCGGAACAAATAATATCAGAGAGTTTTACATAAACTCTGTAAATAAGAGAAGCATTTCTATAAATAAAGCTCTGTTTAATAAAGCAAAGTAACTGTTCTTTTCAATGTTCAATTGAAAAAAAAAATCTTACCATTGCCATAAGGGAAAGGATACAGTGGGTAGCCCGGATAGTTATAAGGAGAAAAGTAGTAATTTTCATAAGGGTTAGGATTGTATGGGCTAGAACCTAAGCATGAAAATATTAGTAGGTTAGTAGTAGAATATACTTATATAATAATACAATCAATGACATAAAGATAACTCTAAATTGGTTTGTATCCAAACAATTAAACAAAAATATTTTTTGAATAAATGTTTTACCATGCTTTATATTAAGCGCAGTGATTTCTTAGATCGCATAGTACATTTTTGATGTGTGATATCTATAACTTTAATTTTGAGCATTAAAATACTAAAATACGTTCATTCTTTAATATAATATTTTTACTTCCATACTTTTGCAAAACCATTCTTCCCTTCCATACTTTTTATATACTATTCTCAATTCAACAACTTCTTAAGAATTTTTTTTAAAAAATATATTTTATCAAAATATGTTTTTTAATATCAAAAATATTTATCGGGCATTTGCAGTTAAAATAAAGTGTAAAATAAAAAAAATAATTAAGAGAAAAAATAATAAATAAAAAAAAGAATAAATAAAAAGTTTGCTTTACGTGGTACGGTGATCTGACTGATCGGAGTTGTAGGTTTCGGCTTTTTGTGATAATTTATTGAATTTGAAACCTTGTTAAAAACAATCCACAAAAAGCTATGAAGATAATTGAAAGGGCGCGCAAGATATATTCAAGCGACTGGAGAAATCATGAACGGAAGATTAAAATGCTTCATGCTAAAAACTACACATTTCTTTTATTATTTGTTTATAGATAGATATCACAGCAAATGCTCAGTTATTTACAATTTTCATGGAATAAGATATTTGGACTTGATATAAGAACAAATCAAGTTTACTGATCCATCGAATTACCTGAATTTCTAGTGAATTTCTCTATAGTGACCAATGTCGTAGCGAGGGTCATAGGTGCCCGAGGCGTTATATAATGCTTCCGCTCCCATTTGTCCTCAGTTATTCAGTATATATAGACGGCGCCCGGGGCAAGGACTTCCTTTTCGGTTCTTCGTGACATTTTTATTTCAAAAACAATGTAAACGCACTAATGTTTTCGTCTCGATGATTCCATAAGGCTAGTATCCGAGATATGGATACCTCTTTTTCTCCCCTCCCTCAGATTGCTACAAAACTGAAGGTGATCTTTTTTATCTAATCGTGAAGCAATTAAAAAAGTAGTCGATGATATCTCAAGTAGCTAGTTTAAGGAAAGTATCTAGCTGTGCCATAAAAGCTAGCATTAGGATAAATAATTTTGAATGCTTCACAAATTGATTAAAAGTATCCATTTTCCTGCCGAAGCTTACTTTCGAATATTTTTAATCGCTAATGGATGTAATGAATTCAGTTTTTAAAGCTAATTTTATTTAAAATTTTGGGATCTCTTTCTACATCTAAAAGTAGATTTTAGAACAAGATATTTTTTTTTTCGATTTTCTAAATATTGAAAAATATCATGAAGTTATCGTAACAATGTTGTTTGGAATTTTGTAGTAATAAGAGGGTAAAAAATAAGCACTATATATCCACAGTTAAAGGATAGAGTCGTAAGTTTATACTTCATTAATTTGAAATATCATTATATGATTCATAGCCTAGCCATATGATTAAAGTATTCAATATTCTGAGAAATTATCCATAATTTAACCTGTAAAGAATTTAACCATTATCACATTCTCATTAAGATATTCAATTATTTAATATTATTACTTGCGTTACATAATTGATCGACATTTCCAGAATTCACAAATTTTCTATTGATACTTCGTATATTTTGATACAGGAACATTGCATTGGTGCTTTTACTGGTGCATTTTTATTCTGGAACATTGCATTGGTGCTTTTACTGGTGCATTTTTATACTGGAACATTGCATTGGTGCTTTTACTGGTGCATTTTTATACTGGAACATTGCATTGGGGCTTTTACTGGTGCATTTTTATACTGGAACATTGCATTAAGCATAAGAATGGTGGATTTAGGTATTTAATGACCCTAGACTACACGAATAACCATGCCCGTCTTTTAACAAGATAGCCAGTTTCGTTTCAAATCAACACAGTTCTTAATATGTCCATAGTTTATTTTAAATTGACATTTTTTATTAATTTTGTGAAGATGTATTTGTTTCAGTTTATATTTTATCATTCCAGGTCACCGGGCATCTAAATTTCAGCAAATATTATTGAAAAGATGTCTGGGTTTTAAATATATTCTAATAATTAAATGGACGTGATGAAACATATAGGAACACAATCAATTATGTATGATAAATTTTTTTTATTGTATTAATACTTTCCCTTTCCTTTTACTTTTATTGTATTTAATACTTTCTATCCGTGTGTGTAAGATATTTTAATGAAAGGACAATTTTTTAACTATACAATCAATTGTAATAAATTAGAAGTTAAAGAAGGCTTTTGGATTTCTTGTTATGCTTTTCAGTTGAAAGGCATTTCTATGATCTGATAGGTATTTTTATTTCTCGTATATTCCCTATATGTATGAGATAATGTATGATATTTCAAAGTCGTTGTCCTATATTTTGAATGCGTGAAAATGTCATAAAAATGTTATCAAGCATTTTGTACTAAAAAAAAGACAAAATATCAAATTCGAAAAGTGTAATTGAATTACATTTTTTATTTAAGCTGTGATTTATAAGAGGAATAATAATAGTTACAACAGGAATGAAGCAAAAACAAAAATGAATTTTAAAAAATCGTTGGAGTGAAATATACATTTTATGTTATGTTCATTTGATTCTATTGAAATGAAAGACTTCAAACTCTTATTCAACAAAACTATGACAGGTCTCCCAAATGTCTGGAGATTACAGCAATATTTTCTTTCCCTTTCCTTAAATGCGATTAATCGAATATACGTTTGTTCATTAAAGATGCTCGACCAAATGGGCTTGGAGAACAAAGAGCTTTTCTCTCAAAACATATCCGATCATACATTTGCTTCGCAATCCCTTAAGAACGTGGTCCGTCATTCTGGTTTTGAAAGAGAGAGGGATTTTTTTTTTATCTTTGAAAAGGAAACTCGGGCTCCCGAATGTTCATAGAAATGAGAAAATTAATGCGGTATCATAAAAAGTAATTAATTCATTTTTCTATTATTCATTTTTAGTTTCTATCAAGCATTAATATTAGTTAATCACAACTGTTATGTCGAAATAAGGAAAAATGGATTGTGTTCAATTTTAAAGTTGAATTTATTGAGCTGTCTACAGCTTACCTCACACACATACATACGAAAGAAAACATAACACAAAGAACAGAAAAACATCTTGCACCTCCCAGGGGTTTGGTATGCCCAAAAAAAGATTGCCATCTAAAAGACAAGTTCGTCCTTTGCATTTGGAACTGGATCATTTTGAATTACCAATATAATCAAAGATTATCAGTGTTTGGATTAAAGTGAAAAATCATTTTAGTTTGAATAAATCAGTTGTCAGTTATCATTACCAATAAACACGGTTTTCGATTCATAAAAGCAACTAATCTCTGTAATACATATATATATGCGTCTTTCAGGACATAATTATTTTATTTCAATGTCCTGAGCTTCATTGGCTGCTTGAATGAGCTACCTTCACTAAATTAAACTATTCTAATATATCAAGTTAACAGTTCTTCAGCAGAAAAATTCTTAATTTTGAGGTATGTACTATTTCAAAATTATAACAATCCAAGAATTAATTTTAGCATTCTCTTTCTATGAATTTCACTTTTACAGACCAGCATAATATTATTCACAACGCATGAATATTTCAAAAAAATTATGGCAATTATAATATCTTGATAGAGTATTGAATTATTTAAAATTAATGATTGAATCATCTATTTTTCTTTTATCATTTTTTTCCAATAATATTTTGACTTCAATAAAAAGCAGTTTCATAGTTCGAGGAAACTGCCAATGTCTTCAAAAAATGCCTATACTCCAGTAATGTTGCATTTATACGGATTTTTGGGAAAAATGATATTGTTATTAGCATAAAATGTCCAAATCTATTGTAATGATATTTTGGTCATATTATTCAGCACATGGAGAATAAAGAGTAATATTGTCGATATACCATAAAATATTTTGTGCCAATAAGAATCAGAATTATTAATGATATTTAAAATGTGATGTATACAAATAACAAAATTTTTTATCCTAAGCAACTAAATTAAATGCACTAGCAGTGAAACGTGATATTTTACATGTATTATTGTAGAAAAAAAATATTCATATTATTGTTTTTGTCTTAAATAATATATATTTTCTCAACAACCTTGTGCCTATTTTAGATGATCTTAAGAAAATATCGAGATATTGAATTAGATACATTTGACTGAGAAACTTAGCCCTATAACACAAGATATTGCGCGATATCTTCACGATGTTTAATATTCTGAATTTCGCGAGATATCGTGTAGATATTCTAATAATATTGTTTGAATTTTGTTCCAGTAGCAATGATTTCATTGTGTGGAAGAAATAGGACTCTTCACTTTGTTAAACTTGCGGATATATACCAAGTACAAATTCTGCAATTGAAGTTGCAATACCTCCTATAAAGTATTAAGCAAATGTGTGTTTTAACCATAGACATACATTTTCACCAGTATCTCACGTTTACTTAGAATATTGTTATATATCATAAGAAAATAAAATTGTTATTATTTTGCACACCAATATTATTATCTGTGAATATTGAGAAAATTTCTCAAACCTTTTGTGAAAACATATTTTATAAAAATACTTTGAGTTTCTCGTGTCATAATAATTTTGTACGTGTTTCATTTCTAGTGTATTCAGAAGTAACAAAATATTTTATTTCGTATTACTTACCACCTCCTGCCCCTCCATATCCTCCAGCCCCTCCAGCTCCACCGGCTCCACCCGCTCCTCCTGCACCACCAAGCTGTCCTGGACTGCCAGGTTGCCCTGGACCACCAGGTTCTCCTGGACTGCCAGGCTGCCCTGCACCACCAGGTTGTCCAGGACCTCCATCTTGTCCTGGAATGCCAGGTCGACCTGGTTTACCAGGTTGACCGGAAATGGCTGCATTTCCTGGATACCCTCCTCCAACACTGGCCCCTAAAATTGAAATGAATCTTATCGTAGAATATATATTTAAAAAATATTGATATCCATGTCTATTTGGCCAAAAAAATCGAATCTGCTCACTTATTTAAACTTTTTATCACAGTGTCTTTGAAAATAGAATTAAGTATTTTGATATTCAATTTGGTATTTTAAACTGGTGTAACTTTATATGAAGTTATTGGATTATATCCTTAATATATCCTAATATCTATTGAAGTATATTCTTAAACTGTGACAATAAAAAAAAAAAAGGTGGTGAAATAAACATCATGGACACTATTTTTTTTTTCAAAAAATATACAGGCACGTTTGAATCACAATAAGAATAAATAAATGGCCTATGTTAATCCTTTATTTAAAAAGAGGTAGACAATGATACAAAATATACCATTCGCTCTAACAAAACATACTACTGAAAATGTGATTGTAATTTAGTGCACTTTTTAAATTCAATAAAGAAAAAAATCGTCAAAAGTTTAGTTGTTGATGTGATTTTGCAAGAATTGGCAAAGCAATTGCTTTAATTAGTCTAATAGATGTTATCTTAAGCATTATTTGTTTTGTCTATACTTATAATAAAGCTCAATGTGTGTGTCTGAGTGTATTGGCGCTCTACAGGTCAGACCGTTCGATCTACAGCTAACAAATTTGGCAAATGTATAACCTTGTAGGTCGAAAATATATACCTTGGAGCGATTCGAATTTTTAATTATTTTAATTAATTAAAAATTAAGCGAAATTTTGATGTTTTCCTCTTTAACTTCCGAAAATATTACAGCCCAAATTTGATTTTTACATCATATTGAAGATCAAAAAATTATATTTCTAATGATATTAATGTTTTAACCTATAACTTCCTATTTTTAATGAATTAAAAAATATTTTAACCATATTTTTCAACAATTTATTTCGTACAAAATAAAAATAAAATTTAATTTGCACGAGTACTTTAAGAGCGAAAGGGGAAAAAATTAGTTTTTATCAACGTATTGCCATCACATTAATAAAAGCTCAAATTAAAAAAAAAAGTTAACTGTTACTAGAAATTAAATCAAGAAAGGAGTAATATTCAGCACGTGTCTATATAAAATGAAATAAATATATAATATGAAATGTTTTAAAAAATAAACGCATAAAAGGTTTCTATGATTTTTATAAAATCTGCATTATTAATTCAATAAGTCAGCTTTATTTAAGGCAAATATGATATAATATATATCCTCTTAAATCAGAGCCCGACGTCTAATTTGTAAACCTTTAATAATAGAAATACATGTGTTAAAATGATCTAAATAAGGTAAATAATTATATTTTATATAATTTGACTCAATAAATGTTCTAATAAATTATTAATGTTTAGCCTTTATCTAGATCCTCTGTTTTGTGAATCATATTTAACAAAATATTCTTGAAACACCAATATTTTAAATAAAAATTGTTGAACTCCAATCAACAAAATCAATCACTAAAGATGACTAATTTATGAAATTTGAATATCACTATTTAATATGAACTGGTGATTTTAGACCACTAAATAGATGTCTGAAAGATGAGATCCAAAACAGCTCAAGACTGATTTACCTGTGATTATGAAAATGTTGGTTTTTCTAAACATTTCTATCCAAAACGTCATAAATCGATCATATTTGATAGCAGAAGATAGAAACGTTCATTTATTTATTTAAAAGATGATGTGTAAAGAATATTTCGCAGAATATGATTCCTTGGGGCAAAAGACTGTAAAAATATTTAGATTTCACAATTTTTTTGAATTATATTTATAAACCTAAACAAAATAAAATAATATTATTCACGTTATTTAAATCCTTTTGAAAATAAAACTAAAAAGTGAATATTATAATGAATCTGAGAAATTTTTAACGATTAATAATTGAGATATCACATAAATTATGAAAATTATTCTTTAACGTATAAAACTTAAATGCTGAACGATTCTGTTTTCCATATTCATATTTTTAAAAATGCTTGGTTTCAGTAAAAAAAAAAAAAAAAAAAAAATGTTTTTATATTAATTTCAGTTTAATCAATTCCACTTTAATTTTAAGTTTTACGGGAGCTGGTAATAAATTAGAGAGATACCTAGTACATTATGGCTTAAGAACTTTATAATACATTGTATGAGTGAATTATATGACTATCAAAATTAAAGCTTAAAAATATTTTAATGAAGAAACTATTAAGAGAAAAGTTATATAAAATATTGAATTGAAACTTTTATCAAGCATTAAAACTGGCGAATCATTTTGTAGCCAAATACGGTTAGTTTGTTTCTAAGAGAAGAGTTACTAATTAGGGTATCGAAATGAACTATGAGTGCCTAGCTACAAGTTCGTCATGTTTTTTCCGACTGGGGAAATATTCATAGCCTTGTATGAACAATTTGTTTACATGTATGATAAGTTATACATCTGACCTCCGACCCGCCACGAAGGCACACGGAAAAATTACTGGTTGACCACACCGCCGCAACAGCAACACTGGCGGGAACTGTGGTTGAGAACTAAGGGTGACCATCATCGGCCATGGTACAACCCTCCTCGAAGGAAGTACGTCCCGTCATCGATGGGAGGAGCCAGATCCTCTACCTATTTGTGTACCCTCCAGGGTGGCGAGATCCAACCTCCATGCCGGAAGCATCTCATCCTCGTTTCGAGGTGTCCCCTAGGGTTTTTAACATGTATGATAAACGGAATAACTTTGGCTTGAAGATTATTTAAAATCATCAAGGCGTCACTTGATTGATGTGTTGATGAGGTTCTGTAATTTTTTTGAAGAATCGCTAAATTTTTCACTGTATGTCTTGTACAATATATATGATTTTTCTTATTCCAAATTTAGTGAAAGTTATTGTTTTTGTTGACTATGCAACTTCTCACCTCCATTTTGTTGTGAAATTTGGTGGCTTGCTTTGAACCTCATTCACTAATTAAGAATAATTTTAATTTTATATTGATCATGCACTGTGGTTTGATATTGATCATATACTGTGGTTTTCTATTGAAAGTCACTCAAGAATAATATGCTCAGTATCTTGCACAAAGCGTTTCATTAGTTTATGTTATTAAGTTCGTATACTTACCAATATTACCAGAATTTTGATTATTTTTGTACTCCGGAGAATTTTGATTAAATGGAATCTGATCACTAAATTCATATTCATATACTCCTTCCCCTGGTCCAAAAGTCTTCTGTAAATATAAGTCGAATATGTCGAAATTTCCTGTTGATAAACGTTTGTTTAAAGAATTGAATGCATGATCATAATTGAAATATTTTTTTAACTTCAAACATAGGGAATTACTTGCACAAAACGTTACAATTTCACTATGGAATTTCAAAACGAAAATCAAAGAATCGCTTTCTCGATGCAGGTTTATGAATAAGGGATAAGAAAGCCAACAAAAAGTGAAAATATAATCAAAAGGGGAGTAGTGAAAAATTTAAAGTACAGTGATAATAATATTGTGTTTTTAATAATTATTATTGCAATTTGTATCATGAAAGAATTAGTTTCATTGTAATGTTAGACAATTTTTACCTTAAGAATTTCTCTATTCCCAATCTTCTTTCATCAATTTAAATTAAATTGTTGTTCATTTTCTTACATGAATATATTTTGTCTGTGTTTAACTCATTTGCATACGTAAACAGGATAGCTGGAATATGACAACTGCTAATTTTTTTCAGCCGTTGATTTTTCATCCTCGGCTCAATGAGTTTTTCACGAAACGAACAGCACATTCTATTTTCGAAAAAAAATTTATTGGTCAAGAAATAATTTTTGTGAAGTAAATAATAACATTATTAAATTAGCCGCTTCTGGAGACTACCAGATTGAGGAGATTAAAAATCTGTAAGACTTTCAATTAAATATTTTATATAAATTTGTCTTAATGCGTTCCATAGCAAAATATTCTTAAGCTTCAAATTTTGTTAGTCATATAAACATAGTATTTTAGAAATTTTACATCATTATGTTACTTGTATTTACTTCATTTTCTTCATCTCCCCCAGAAATGTGAGCTTAATTTGAAACAGAATTGGTAAAGCTTTTACAAATGCCAAAATTCTTTGCTGAAATCAAAATATTTTTTTTTAATTATGAGTACTGTAATTAGAATCGTTTAGCATTAAGGTTTTTTAGTACCAAAGAATATCTTTTTTAATTTATGCAATATCTCAATTTTATCTCCCTCTTATTCAATAAAAATTTCTCTTATTGAACATACAATTCAATTCACAACAATATGAAAGTAATTTATTGAATATAATTTATAAGACCGAGTATCTGTATAGAAATTTAAAATTCGTATTACATCAGAACATTTATTGATTCAAATTAGATAAAATATAAGTATTTATTTTATTTACATCATCTTTGTTACTAGACGTGTATGTCTATTATTAATTACATTAGCTGTTGAGCCCTAGTTAGAGCAGATATACTGCGTGTATCAAACTATATGTGCTTTAAATTACACAGAATTATAGAACTAATAATTATAGATATTTTGAAAAGCCACAAAAGCATTTTCTTGCATTCATTTTCCTAGAAAATATCATGCTCCATAATTATTTCAGTTAATTCAAATCTGTGCTGAAACTCCTAACTATCTAGGATTAGTTAGTAGAAAATTTTAACTCAATCTCTTAATATGAACTTTCATGAGTGTGTGAATTATTGATAAAAGTGCATTTTTTTTTCATACATGCGTAACGCTCAACTTCATGCATGTCAAATTTTATTTTTTATTTTATATTGAATATAATGCTGGAGAATATGCTTAAAATATTTTTCAAAATTAATTAAAAGAAAAAATAAGTTCAACGACAAAAAATAGGTATCATTGAAACGATAACTTTTTTGATGATGTAAAAATCAATTTGAGCTGCAGGATTTTCGAATATTCATGCGGAAAAACTCCAAAATTTAGCACACCTTTTAGTTAATTAAAATTCCAATGAATTTTTTTTAAATCGTCCCAAGGTGCAAATTCACATCCTTCAAATTAGTACATGTCTGCCAAGTTTGGCTACTCTACATAAAATGATGTGACCTGCAGAACACTTTAGGGGATTGAATTGAGCGAGGTTAGAACCTGGGACCTTGTGGTTCGCAGTCCAATAACATAACCAGGATACAAAAGCATATGCTCGTGTAGCGTAGTTGTTAACTGGCTTATAAGCTATTCACCACAGACTCTCCCTCCAGTGAGTCGGAGGTGAGACGAACGATATGACTTGTTGAGTGGTGATGTATTTAGTGGTTGTCTAATGGTCCTGTACCTAGTTGAGTAGCGCCAAGCGTTATGGCGATCGTGTGTGGGTGAGTGGTTGCTGCGTCAAGTGAGTATGACGACTTTTGGGTTGCTGCTGGTAGATGGTGCCACAACAGCTGTACGAAGGTTGAAGTTTCATCGTCCGAGGTCACCAATTTAAGGGAGTTGTAATGCGCGAGAATAGAACCTGTCGTCTTGTGGTTCGCAGTCCAGTAACATAACAGGATACAAAAGCATATGCTCGTGTAGCGTAGTTGTTAACTGGTTTATTTGCTATTCACCACAACACTAACATATTAATTTTTATTATATGTAGAAATAGAGATGTGTAGTTTGATAAAGATTTTAAGCTCTATTCATATTTTTATAAATTATGGAAAGATATATAGGCATTCAAGATTTTATCGTGACTTGCAATTTAAGTCAACCCTCTAAAAATATGGACTAAAATATCATTTTCTGAACTGCATTCCTGTATTTATCTTGTACAAAATAGCGGCATATATCTGATTCAAATGTAAGAACCTTATAGTTATTTTTAAAGGGTTATAACTGCAGATATTTGAACAAGTATTTAATATACCTACTACGAGGAAAATAAATAAACTGGGTTCATGTTTTTTTATCACATTAAAATTGCTCAACACCATTTTTTTCAAAGCTTTGCACTACTTTATTGTTGCGATTTTCTGTTTGTTACAATTTATGCGTTTACATTGCATAAGTGCAATCATATTTAAGATAATACAGAATCAAAAATAAATTAAAATCTTTAGGGATAAATATCATTTTTTCATTTTAATTTGTTTCCTGACTCCGTAAGGATTTTACCTTCAGATGCCAATGTATTACTTACTGATACATGCCAATCATAGACCAATTACTGATGATACCAATGTATTACTTACTGATACATGCCAATCATTGGCCAATTTCTGATGATTCCAATGTACATGATACATACCAATAATTGGCCAAATACTTATGATGCCAATGTATTACTTACTGATACATGGCAATCATTGACCAATTATTGATGATGCCAATGTATTATTTACTGATTTTTCGTTTGCTACAATTTATGCATCTATATCTGTATAGTTACTCATTCTCTGTATTCTGTATAGTTTTAAATATGTATTATAGCATTTATTATTAAAACTAGACAGAATCTAAAATTATTAAAAATATTTTAAGAATGAATATGGTTTCTTTTATTTTAATTTGTTTACTGATTTCATAGGAATTTTTAATTCAGAGACCCATGTATTACTAACTAATGTGTTAGATTCATCCACATAAGAAAAATACACAATGTAAGAAAATGAATGAATTCAAGCATAATTAAACTCTTGGATATGAAATCTGGTCATACAAATAATAATTTTTCCCAGAGAAAGAGAGAGAGAGAGCTGGGAATTCGAAAGCGTTTTTCTTTTATTTTCATTTATCTAGTCATCAATGAAGAAATTATCCATAATAAATAATATAAGATAATAAAATAATATAAGATACAAACAATGATCATTAAATATGTAGAGGAAAACATCGTTATGCAATACCCGAAACTTATAGAAAGATAGAAAATCTTACCCTTGCAATTTTTGTAGAAATATTTTATAAAATTCATTATTACATCCAATTTATTAATTGAGTTAAAACGAGGCTGGATAAAAGATATTATTAAAATTCTTTTATGTTATTTAATTTAAAACGAATGGAAAAAGTATGAAAAGCTAAATGAGCTTAATTTTAACATTTCTGATACTAATATTCTATTGAAAATTATTGTGTTTATATTAAATATTTTTTACTTGCTTTGTTATAGCTAAATATTGAAAACTAATTACCAATATTTAAATATCTCATAGCTATTTTGAGTGGTTCATTCAAATTGATAGATAGGCTGGAAATAATTTATATGGGTTACAGTATTTATTTATTACAATGAGTTGTCAATCATACAAATAAGCCTTATTTATCAACAATTAGTTAATTATTATTATTAACTATAAATTATATTATTAACTGTTCTCTTACATAATGATTAAAGTGACACTATTTGAAAGTAACAGGATATTTTTTAAACATATAAGAATAATTTGTTTTGTAATTAGTTACTTAGGATACTTAATATGCATTTCAAGGGAACATGTTATTGTTTATCAGAAAGAGATAAATAATTTAAGATAAAATGATTCTTTACTGGAAACAAGATTTGTAACTCGGAGGCGAATCCAAATGACTCTAAAAATCAAATATATGATAAATATATATCATTTATTGACTTTAATGCCATGCAAATGTTTCTCTTCATGCGATTGAATATTTTGTCAAATACATGCACCCAAACTAGTTATTATGCAGTTATATTGTGTAGAAAGCGAGCAATATTTGCACATGTTTTGAATAAGACATGAGTTATCGCACTTTATGATCATATTTAAAAGAAGAATACAAAAATTGGAATTGGAGAATCGAAAAGAATAAGCATAACTTATTCATATTTCTGTCTGCCATTTTTTTTCCGTGTTTACAAGCCACCTCTGTAAGCAAAATACGATTTTTCTGTGTTTAGTATTGTAATGAATAGAATCAAGTAGGCATCTTAAAACTTTTTTATTTTGATTGATTTGGCTCTAACTTTGATGTATTTAAATATTATAATATTTCGTAACCGTTCGCTGCACAAAATTTTTCTTCTCTGCCTTCGAAGCATTTTGCAAATTTGTATTTAAATGTCCAAATATGAAACACAAAACACGTTACAGCATAGTAAATCTTTTGAAGTTTAATAAGTCTTCCAGGTATAAACTGTAATAAATCTTCTAAGGTAAAATAAATCATCCAAGTATATAACGCAATAAATCACCACAATAAATCTTCTGAAGTATTATTTACTATTATTAGGGAATATTTCACAATATTACTAAAATCATGTACCGAAATGCAATATCTTCCAAAAAACTTTAAACAACATACTTGTATTTGACTTTTAATCTGCTGCCTTTGGCAAATAATGATTGACATAGCAAAAGCAGCGCATTGATATAACCGGTAAATAACGACTGGTTTGCCAAGAGCATCTCTTTCATGTCACCGAATTTAAAAGTGTAAGAATACATAACAGATTTAAGTTATTTTGCAAGTAGCGCTTTTGACCTATCTCATCAACATGAATTACTCGTAATGTTCATTAAGATTTTACAATAAGTATGTGCCATAAGTCACAACAATAACAGCAGCAACAATAATAATTGTAAACATGTGTGGCATTCATTATTAGATTTTAAATTTAATCATCTTTAATTTTGATTTCTCGTTGCCGGAGTCCTGGCATAGGGGTAGCGCATCTTCCCCGGGTTCGAATCCCGGTTCGGGCATGTTTGTTCTATATCTGTGTTCTTTCTGCGAGGTGCATGAATGAGCCCCCCTGTAAAAAGGGGTTGCGCAAGCGAGTGTGTGAGTTTCATCTTCATTTGAGCTAGAAGTCAGACTTCTACCCTCGGGTGCTCAGGGGTCATTCCCCTCAGAAGCTATTGCACCCCCTTTCCGTGGTAATGCGGACACGACATCATCATCATTTGATTTCTCGTTAACATTCACATACAATGCTATAGTTTTAACACTTGAAGTAAATAAAAATTGAATTTTTAGAGGTTACATAACTCTACTAGCTTCTCTTTTGATACAACAAATGGCGTTACCTTATTAACATCAAAGTATATTTCCCATGACACCATGATCCTTATTGGGGGTCATTATTCGATTGTATTTTAATTGTTTTTTTTTCTTTTTTCCGATTTCTTGTCTGTTTAGTCTTGTGAAATGCGGAACTTCTGTTGCTGAACTCGTTGATTATTTTCCTCTACCTGATAATGAAGCTATAAAGAGTCTCATCCCTCAGCAAATTCAAAATTGGGGCAAAATTCCAATCCAAAATTTTTCGGTTTAAATAAATCACTAATCGGCATCGTGCTTTTGGTATCACTTATCACTAAACCAACCAATGATATCTTATTTATATTTTAAAGAAATTTTCTAAGTACGAATAAAATAAAATTCTATATATATAAATGCAATTCCTAATGATTCCATTAAATTCAAATTACATTTATCTGAAAGGTGTTTATGAAATCTATGTATTGTTTTTACTTTCTGTGTATTTCAAATTTGGATGAATCTTCATATTTCATATTTCTCCGAGTTCAGAAAATGAATTTTCGCTTTGTGTTTGTATGTGAAAGCGTCTTGAGCTAAGTGGATGAAATTTGGTATATGAACTTACAACCAAATTAATAGATTTCTGTCAAGTTTTGAATGAAATATATTTAAAGGTAGTCTGTCTGGTTGTTCGAGTACAAATGAACTTGACAGCTACAAAACGGAAGAAATTTATGTAGATAAAATTTGATGCACATATTTTGTATCTAAAATATAGAATCTTATTAAATGTTGAACAAAATTTGTCGAAGGGCTGACTATCGGTCTGTATTTTCTCACGCATATAAATGCTATAACTCATATATGTAATTATTTATATCAATGTAATTCGATACATGAACTTGTGATAACAACTAAAATTCCATGTCAAATTTTGGTTCCAGTCATTTGGAAAAAAAGACGTCTAAAATATGTATTCGCACTACACATTTATTAAAGATACTAGATTCGAACCGAAGACCTACATTTCGTAACCA
The DNA here is from genome assembly GCF_947563725.1 of Argiope bruennichi. Lineage (NCBI taxonomy): Eukaryota > Metazoa > Arthropoda > Arachnida > Araneae > Araneidae > Argiope > Argiope bruennichi. The sequence continues at coordinate 34,028,473 of NC_079156.1, forward strand.
TTCATTGCCATTTCCACGCAAGATATTCACAGCCTTACCAAGGTTGAAGTGAAGGGGTTAATTAGAATGTTATTGGAAAAGATAAGCGAAAGTTTCGGGGAGATTATTCCCATTATTATTAAAGAAAAGCCAATTTTAGTACTATGAATAACAGAAATAATTTAATATAGCTATGTTAATATTTATCTTAAAATCAACAATGTAAATTATTTCACGTGCATATTCATTTATTTGTACAGAAATCTTGTTTCAAGATTTCGTGATGACAGTAAAATAATTTTTTTAATTTATTTCATATAATTCTGTTTATACGTGGACAGTGACCTCATACGAGGTATTGTAGATATTAAAGATTGGATTGCATTTTTTTTATTTTGCTTAGATTTTGAAAATGTATGATTTCTTTAAAAATAACTTTCATTTCCTGTTTTGATGAGACAAACAATGTTGGCAATAACTTTTTGCCGGTTCTTGTTGATGTTTCAAAATTTAATGTATTCTTGCTCCTGGTTACTGATTGGTTATATATTAAATGAAATGTTTGAATAGCTGCAGTTTCCATTGCATCATCATTATTGTGAAATTCTGTATGTTTGATGTGAATCATTTTAATGTGGTAGTGAATTTGCGTTCTCGTGATCATTCTATTACTCCTGAATATTTTATTACTATTTGTTGAGAAATCTAAATTCAATTTTCAATCTGATTAATTCGAATACTCGCCCTTTTTCATTGTTTTTCAATTTGTTTTTAAAATCTATTGGCAATCAATTTCAGTTTTCAATAGTTACCGATCGGTTATATGCTAAATTAAACTAATAGCTGAAGTTTCCAGTGCATCATCATTACTGTGAAATTTCTGATGTTTGATGTGAATCACTTAAACGTGACGGTGAATTTGTGTGTTCGTGATCATTCTATTATTCATGAATATTTTATTACAATTTGTTGAGAAATCGAAATTCAATTTTCAATCTGATTAATTCGAATACTCACCATTTTTTTATTGTTTTTCAATTTGTTTCCATAATCTATTTGCAATCAATTTCAGTTTTCAATAGTTACCAATCAGTTATATGTTAAATTAAATTAATAATTGAAGTTTCCAATGCGTCATCATTACTGTGAAATTTCTGATGTTTGATGTGAATCACTTCAATGTGACGGTGAATTTGTGTGTTCGTGATCATTCTATAATTCCTGAATATTTTATTACTATTGTTTGGGAAATCGGTATTCAATTTTCTATTCAATTGAATAGTTCGAAAACTGGTTATTTTGTATCGTTTCCCAATTTGTTTATATAATCTGCTTCCAATCGTAGATTTTAAAGAAGTACAGAGTGGTTTCATGTTTCAAAAAAGATTATGATTAAAACTTGTCTTATAAAGAGATTATTACCTACCTTGAAATTATTTACTGCCCTATAAAAAGAACAGACACCGTCTACTAACATGCATAATTTTTGACGTAGACAGTAACAAACCCAGAGCTCGTTCGATACTAGAGCTCTCCAAGACAACTGGATTTATACTATTTCTTCATTAAAACAAAAGGCTTACTCAGCTGTCCTCATTTTTCTAGAAAGAATTGATTTGTTTTAAATTAAAATATTTAAATTTAAAAACCCCCAGAGAAATCTGAATTCTTAGCCAGGAAAGGCATTCTTCAACTTCAGTTTGTCCTAAAAATTATTATTTACTGTCCTTATTATTTCGAATATACACGATAACTACAAAACGAAGAGAGCTAGATAGATAAGATTTGGTACACAGGTTTAGCATCTATAGTGTAGAAACCTGTTAAATTTTGAGCCAAATCCAACGGTGGGTTAATTGTCTGTCGGTCTGTACTTTCAGAAATATGTAAACGTGATAACTCAAAAATAAAATGGCTTAATATATCAAATTTGATACAAAATTTTGTGACTACAACAGTAGTTTTGAGACAAAGTTTTGTTTCAATTGATTGTAAAAAAAGCATCTAAAATACAAATTTGATTTTACCGCATGCCGGGACGGCATCATCAAAAAACTCGCCAAAATTTTCACGATAGATTCAGTAAAAATGCTAAATTCAGGCCAAAATTTAATATTTCGTAACTATTGTGCGCCAATGTCATACAAAGCATTTTCTGGTATGACAGGTTTATTAGAGGATATGCGAGAAAGTTTTGGGGAGTCATTCCCACTAGTTTTTATTTTATGTTGGGTTGGACATACAAAACACACTAAAATATTCATTTCAAGAAGTCAGATCAAATAGGAGTTGGGCACGGATTTGTAACATTTTTTTTCTCGTTTAAATAAAAGACTTTTTATTTAAGAGAAAACATTTAATAAGAATGTTATAGGTATTAAAAAGATTTATACAATGAATTTTCAAGTTTTAGGATAACTTTATTAACTCAGGAATAAATTTTTAAAAAATGAAATTTGGAAAAAAAAAATTTTAGTTTGAACGAAATTTTTGTCGTTCCGTTTAAGTATATTTTCCACAAAATTATATATTCACCAAAGGTTTCAGATTAATATCTAGATTATTTTTTGAACAATTCAACTTTGCCGAAAAAAACACTCATAAAAAAAAATGTGTATTAGTTCTTTTCTATCGGCCGGAATTCCTGGACCGAAAAAAAATATTCTATTCAGAAACATTTCTGCGATTTAGCATATTTTTATAATAGGTGATTTTTGAGAAAAAGGATATTTAAAAATGGCATATGATTTTTATCCAATTTCCTTATTTCTTATATAGTTTCATTTATTTTTTATTCATAAATGTTAATATTATTCAGTTGCAAGTAACGAATACTGGTTACGATTTTTTTACAATCCATAATTGAACAATTTCTTTATATATCTTAAAGCTTAATTTTATATATAATCAATTTTATATGGCTTGTTGTATTTTATTCATTTTAAAATATAAAGTATTTATCAATAAAAAAAAATATTTTCAATAATTTATTTTATTGTACAATATTTTTTTTTTGTTGTTTTACAAATGTAAAAACTCATGCACAAAAAATAGTTATTCACATTGTTAATTTCTAATTTATTTATTTATTTAATTAATTAATGATTCTAGTTATTTTATTATTAATTTATATCTTTTAAATTTGAATTCATAACATTTTGATAAAAATTTATCAAAGTTATTAAGCACAAAGTAGTAAATGCAAAACTAAAATATGTGAAAAATAAAAATGTTAGAAAGTAAATTATATATCTGATTTGGTAAATTCTTAAGAAATAATATTCTATTTAGAAAGGAATCTAACTTTGTAATATATGATAATAAAAATTTGCTTTTAAGCAATTTTTTAACGAAGAATTTGAAAAGTTAGTGGCAAGAGAAAATAAATAGCGAAATATAAATATGTTATATAGAATTTAACTTATGTTTTCGAATATTTTATAAAGTTCTGTGAGAAGGAGCGTAAAAATAATAATAAAAAATTGTGGTATTTTCAATATTATAAATTTATCAATTATAAAGAAAACTGAAAAATTTTAGAAAATGATTTTCAATTTTTTTTTATTTCTTGTAAAAAGGAAAAAAAAAATTCTTCATATTTTTATAAGAGCTGCTTTTTATATATTGATGAAAATTTCCACTATAATAGGAGTACAGAAATTCAAGACTATTTATAATGTTTCAAAGCTATTTCATGTGCAATATATCTTCTACAGTTTTGATTTTCCTAAAATCCAGCGGAATTGGTCTACCCGATATTGTCATATTCCCAAATAAAGGCTTTATCAACTTCCTCCCAGCATAAATTTGTAGATTTTGTAAAGTACTCAGAATTTTATTTTCATAGTCCATCAAATGCAAGTATTGAAGGTTCATAGCCAAAATTTAATATGCAATTAGCATTTTTAGTAAGGACATCAAAGACCAAATTTTATTTATATAAATCGTTCCATTTTTGAGTGAAAGCTTAAACATGTATACAAAATTGGAGACCAACAGATTATCAAACCATTGGCGGATTTGTTTCAAGGCATGATACAGATCCACATTTCAGGTGTTAAAATGAAACAAAATTTCTTTTATCTAGTTCTTTTTTTCTTTATACCAAGTCACTTGTACTCAAACAGCAGAGAGACAAATCTCTCGCTAATCAATCTAGAAATTTGGTTTAAATACAGCATGCCAAATTTCATCTATCTAGCTATAAATGTTTTTGAGTTATCGAGTTCACAGGCAGGTGGTCTCAATTTTAAAAATGCATTTTTTAGACTAAAGAAGATCTGCAAAACACGGAAATTCTTTAAAAGCTTGAGATGTAATTTTTTTTAATTATAACACTTTCTCTTTGCATACTGAGATTAAGAAAAGGCAAAAATTGACGTATATCTGCTTCAAAAGCATATTATTTATAATAGAGTGAATGTTAGTTTATAATATCATATAAACATTATTCAAAGATTTTCAAAATAATTTGCAAGTTAGATATTCTCTTTTATATTGATTACATTTTGCATACAAAATTTTCCATACGATATTATTACATGAGCACATAAAATGTTTCAAGCAATTTCAATATCAAAACCGGATTATACATTTTTAAATTAATAATATTTCACTTAATTATTTATCTAACCTTTTTATTTATTTTTTTCCAACTTCTCTAAAAATAATTAGGAAGGTAGTTTTCTGGTTTTGGAGAAAAAAAGATTTTGAAAGCTCTGGAAATCTTTATCTTTAAATATTTTTTTATTATAGTTAAAAGTATTCTGCTCATTCAGTAAGAGAATTTAATGCTAATAATAAATTTTAACTTACCCTCTATAAATATTGACACATAATATATGCATAGAAAAAGGTTTTGGAAACAAGTAGTAACTACCCGGAAGAGAACGCTTATGAACGAAAATAAATTTTGGTAATATGCTCTACTTTTTGGGAAATATTTTTTTTTTCTTAAATTGTTGAACTGTTGGCGACTTGAGAAGAACTTTCCATTTGCTTCAAAACCTCTCATGTATTTTCGTTTTATGAATATAAAATATTTTGCATAGAATGTGCGTTATCGGTAATCGAAATCACTCTAACATCTACAGTCATTATACACTTTTTAATTTGAATGTCATTTATATTAAAACAAATATGATAATGCTAATAAGTTTCCATTTCCGATATCTAGATATTCGTATTTGGCACATAAAAATGGAATTTTGACATATATCAAGAAAATATATGACGTTATATAAAACTGTAACAAAGATCTTATTTAGGTTACGCCTTTTAACCTTAGATGAAATTTTATTTTGGAAGTATCTCCTTAAATATAAAGATTTAAAAAAAGCAAAAAAAGTGCAAAAAAGTTGGAAAATTTTGATAATATCAATTTAATTATAAGATTGAGAAACGTTTTAAAAATTTTATGTTTTTTACATGAAAACTGTTTCGGAATGGTTTAATTTAAGGGAATTAAAATACCTCGCCTGTTGATAAAACAAAATCATTTTTACAATAGACAGTTTTCGAGTGTTCAGCCTACAATTACTTTACAAAAACAAATTATGTAATTTCATAATTCTAAAGGGTTTGGTTTATTTCTTGATTTAACTCCAAAATACATTACAAATCAAATTTTAAAAATAATATATTGGCATTGGTATATTTAATATTTTCTTTTTAATTAATAACATGATTAATTTCTATGATGATCATATAGGAATAAAATTTTATTACGATTTCAAAACAAAGTTTAAGAATATTTCTTATGATTGCTCACTTTTTTTTATGTGCCATTCGGTTTCTGATTAAAGCCATTTTCTTAAAACATTTTTATATACGAAGCTTACAAATAGAAAATATTATAATCGTCTAAATAATTAGACTTGAGATTTAGAGATTTAACTCCGCGCTTCGGACTTCTCTGAGTCCGAAAACACAGTTTAAAACTTATGATTGGTTGCCTGCGAACAAAATAATAAAAATATGCTTTGATAGATTTTCCAGATGAATAAAATTTGGTATATGGTCTTGTAGATTTTTATAAAATTTTGAATGAAAACCATTCACAGGGTGTCTGTCTGTCCTAGTCATAGAAATCATATAGAGCCGAATGGACAAAATTTAGATACTAATTTTTACACAAATACAATAGATTGTTATGGGTAAATCCATAACAAATTTTGTGTCATATTTATTAAAAGGTTGGCCATCTGCTGTTCTGTTGTTGTGACTTATAAAACTTTACAAGCCCGATGACAGTTATCTGTCAGCGATTTAAGCCGAATGAGCGTCTCTTGTCTGCAATTCTATATTTTCGCATGTATGAAATGCAATAACTCAGCTATTATTATTAAAACTGTAGCTCTGTGCAAATTTTGGGTTCAATCTGTCGAAAAAAAGGCACCCAAACTGTATTCTTCATTACGGAGCACAAAACGCTCATGTATGGGACTCAGAAAATAAAATCTGCGCACTCGGGGTGTTCATTGTTTTGCCCAAAGTCCACAGTTTTATAGGGAGGGGAGATAATACTTTTATTGGAGATAGAAAATATGTAAGAAATTTTCGTGAAAGCTCTCTCAGCTGTTTCGATGTAAGATGAAAATTTTGTCGAATTTTTTTTGTCAGTTATTTAGTTTGAACTAAATAGTAGTTTTCACGTTTTTAATCTCATTTTTTATGAGTGGATTATTTTTTTTCGCATTAAAAATAAGTGTGTGTATTACAATCACATCTATGAGAGAATATATGTGTTGAAATATACCAGACAAATTTGAAATCTGTTTCAATTGATTTACGGCTCTACATTTTTTGCACAATTTTTTTTTCAGATAAAGATCTCTCTCTCTCTCTCTCTCTCTTTTAAATACTCAAAGGAAAAAAAGTACTAAAATTTCTGCAATACCTTCTTTGCATACGGCCATTTAAAGCTCAAATTATATTATCAGTTCTGTTTTTTAAACTTATGAATTGCATTATCAATTATTATTCTAATGCTCTGGTCCGAGTTGTCGAAGTTTGGATTATGTTTTATGATGGTTTGGATTATATTCTATGAGTGGAATAAAATATTTAAATCGTTTGAAAAGTATATTCTCCGGTTGCTACAAATACTTCCTTTGAGAAACCTCATTGCCTATTTATTATATTAAGCAATTAAATTTTTATTATGATTCTATATGATCTATATGATTATGCGTAAATTTATCAAATAGTTAACTATTAAGTTTCTGAGTCATCTGGTAAAACATAGACATCAAAAAGTACAGGGGGAAAAGAATTCAATTATCAATAAAATAATATTTTTAAGCATCAAATAAAAAAAAATTCGTCTTATCAAATTTAAAAATTTTGTAGGACATCTCCTCTAATAATAGTGCTAAAAACATTTCTTATAAACTATAAATAAAGAAGCCATTTTTACCAGAAACTCCTGAGCCGATAGCGCCCAGTAGAAAAAGTATAAGTTGTATCTTTGTCATTTTTCTTACCAATTGAATGAATTCCACTAGACGCTTGTGCTTATATAATGTTACGACCGTCGTGAGTCACGATGCATGAAATCGTATTTATTTTGTTTATGTTGATCCTAAAAATTTAACAAACGCAAGGTAGAAAATGAAATATATATTCATCTTTTTCAATTAAATTATTGTCTTTTTATGCATATTGGAGCGCCGATTTATAGGCAATTTCGATCGATTGCTTTTTTTACCCATGTTGCTTCATTTGCTTTTATATATAATAAATATTAGAAAGGAAACGTTTGCTATCGATTTTTATAATCCATTTATGCTCAATTCAATTATATTCAATAATTCATATTGCTCAACTTGAAATATTTCATAATCAGTTACGCTTTCATCGTATTTGAAATGCTGATGTTATTTAGATGTAGAATTAGGACAAAATGGTAACTCGAGTCTACAACATGTTTTTGATACGAATCCGAAGCAAATGCTGGCTGGATAACCATTCACAAAAATTATTCTCAAGGCTAAAATTTCACAATATTATTTTATTGTTCGAGTATTATTAGTCTTATAAAGCAGTGTAGAAATAAAATACTAATAAATATATATGCCCTATTTTTGATTTATTTTATATGAATGAAATCCTTTTGTTTCCGTTACAAATGGCTTATCTTAAGTAAGATTAAAATGTATTCTGATCAAAAGTAAATCATATAAACAGCTTCTAAATATAACTAAAATCTGAATGTCCGATTCACTTGCCAATAAACGGGTTTGTTATTGAAACCTACTGTTTTATTCTATGTATTTTGGATGATTATTTTTTTTTTTATTTACTATAAATTTTTTGGCGTTGTTTTTCCCGCTTATTCTTGCCATTAAAAGAACGATAATTTTGTAAGAATTTGAAGTTTAAAATAACATGCTAAATAGAGTCCTTTTCTAAACTTCGCCAAAGGTTACACCGAAGAAAATATGCGACAGAGGCAGAACAGAAGATATCGAAGAATAAAAAAGTTGGTATAATACACTTGGTCTAAATCTGTGCATACAACAGATATATACGTACTCTGTTCCATCTACAGATTTTGAAGTATCTTTCTCATAACCTCATATTGGACTGTTATTCAGCTACTATTTACATAGAAACAATAAATATATTAGAAAAAAAATGTAAGAAATAAAGTAAATAAATTTATTATTATAAAAATAAAATAAAATTATTAGAAAGTTATTAAATATATAATAATTTAAAATATTTTCTACTCCAAATTCTATTTTTGCTCTATAATATTTGCCACCTAATTTTCTTAAGGGAAATGGAAAAGTTTAGTACAAATTTTCTGCAAGAAGGCCTTTTGGTGTAAGCAGAAATAATAAATAAAGAAATTATTTCATGATTTTATAGCAAGGAGCGGCATAGTAGGGGTAAAAAATAAAGACTATATTCCTTGTGTACCCTACATAAATCATTTGTTCTTGGAGTAATATTTCTGTTCATATAATGTTCTCGACATCTGCACATGGTTTATACTCAAAGATTTTGCCATTACACACAAACTATGCACTGTCGTGAATCCATCAATATTATAGTATATCCATTATAGTAGAAAGATTAAGAATAAGATTCAAGGTATTTTGTATTTTCTTAGCGTTTTAACCCTTTAAAGGACCATTTTTTTCTAGTCATAGTATGTTAAAATATTTTTAGGCTTGAAATTAGAATAAGAAAAGGGATTCATTTAGCTTATTAGATAAATTTAATTTGATTAATTAATCAATTTGGGTAATTAATAATTAAGTAACAAATCAAGACACATCATTTTGTGTAAGATAAAGAAATGAAGCATCTAAGTTTCTGTCTTTCTAAAAAAATTGCCAGAACTTACGCCAACCTACATAATTTCATACAAAGATTGATAAAGTTGGTCTCAAGCATACTTCCCACGGCCCTAGAAAGGGTTAAGAAAGAAAATGCCGAAAGAATTTTAGAAAGGATTTTAAGATAATTTGAAATAAGAAAGAAGTAAAAAATTATTTGACACCAGTGATATGAAATAGAATTAATAGATAATTTGAGAATAGAATTATTAGATAATTTGAAATAAGAAAGAAGAAAACAATTATTTGACACCAGTGATATAAAATTTATAAATAGTTACAAAATGCTCAACAACCGATATCATTTTAATTTCCATTCATATTTTAATTTGTTTAGCTTTATATATGTTCTTGGAATGATGTGATTTGTTCTCTTCCGTTGATTCTATAAATGCTATTTACTTTTATATTGAGCAATGGAGTTGAGAGAAAATGAAAAGGATTTATTTCCCCTTAGTTAATTTTTAAAAAAAATCAGAAATTGTCCCATTTTTAGTGGAATTTTTAATTCTTTAATTAAAGCATTTATTTCTTTAGTTAAAAGCATTTTAATGCTATTTCCTTGATTTAAATTTCAAGACACGGAATTTTATACAGTTTAGATTTTGTATGATTAATGCCCTTGCAGGATACTATGTTCAATACTAGTCGCCTTTGGCGACCAGCTGATTAGCAAGGAGTAATGCTCTCTTTCTAAAATTTTCAATTAAATAATTATATGCCTTGGTCTTTTATTATTTCCTACAGCAAAATATTTTTAAACTTCATATTTCAGTAGTCTCATCACTCATTTTATTATAGAAACCTTGCGATATTTTATTCATTGCACTGTATATCTTTCTAATTTTCTCTCAACTCTCATAAGATTTAAATTTGAAATGAAAGAAATACGAACACTTTTTTTGTTGAAAAATATTTAAAAAAAATAAGACTACAGAAAATCGAATTTTTCAGCGTTATTATCTTATGTGTACCACAAAATATTATTTTTATAATTTATGCAATATATTTAATAAATATTTTTCTAATTCAATTCTTCTCAGATGAAGCTTGATCGAGTTATAAAATTTTGAAGATCATTCATTTAGGAAAATCACGAATTTCATTATTTTAAACAATCAGTCTTAGGGGTAGTCCAAGCACTGAATAGCGTATTTTCTTCAAGACGGTCTATAGAAAGATAAAAAATCGTGCATTTTTATAGAATAGTGAAATTGAAGTTTTAAATGCAAAACCTTTTTTAAAATATTGTTTCTCAAGAATATTTTATTAAATATGGTTCATAGAACAGAAAATCTGTATAAAAATTTAAAATTTGCAATTTATCAGAAAACTTATTGATTCAAACTACATAAAATATAATTATTTATTTTATTTAGACCATTTTTATTAAATATATATGCTAATTAATAAACTTTTAGAAATTAACTATCAGGCCCCTATTAAGGTGGATATTCTTTTTATATTAAATTATTTATGCCTTAAATAACGTTGAATTATCTATATAGTTATTTTAAGTCATCACAAATTTTTTTTCGCTTTTTTTATACAAAATGTCACATTTTATAATTATTCTATTTCATACAAGCACTTTCTGAATATTTGCACTTTACTAGGTTTAGTTAGTACTAAGATTTAACTGAATCTTTCAGTTTGAATTTTTGTCAATGTAATTGCAATGTGCTAATAAAAGCTAATTTTTCCCACGCACTCATACCATGTTCGTGCAGGCTAAATTTTATTTTTAATTTTGTGCGAAATAAATTGTTGGAAAAAATGATTTAGATGTGTTTTTTTTTTTAATTTCAACAAAAATTGGAACAATTTATTGGTTAAAACATTGGTATCATAAAAAAAAAAAAAAAAAAAAAAAAAAATTGAACTTCAAGACCATGTAAAAATCAGTTTTGTGCTGTTATAATTTTGAAAGTTGTGGCAGCAATACACCAAAATTCGCTTAATTTTAATTAATTAAAATTCTAGTTAAAAACTCTCCGAGGTGCACATTTCCGACCTTCAAAGTACACATATACCAAATTTGGTAGCTGCAGGTCAAATGGTCTGGCCTGTAGAACGCCAACACTATCTCTCTCTCTCTCTCACACACACACACACATCCATCTTTACTATAAACTAGTCGCCTTTGGCGACCAGCCGGTTCACCAGTATTACCGCTCGTTACAATTTTCAATTAAATATTTTAAATAACTTGTCTCTTAATAGCTTCTCAAACAAAACATTTTTAATCTTCAAATTTTGATAGTCATACCAAACTTATACTATTGTTCAGATCGTTTCGTTCAATTTACTATATATATATTCCTAATTTGTTGTCATTTCCGGTAAACTTCAACTTTAATTTAAAGTGGAAATGCTGAAGTTGCTATTAATATAAAGATATTTTTTAATGAAACCAAGCGTTTTATTATATTTATCATTTTTGTTATTATTTATTTATTATTATTATTATTGAATATGAGTACTGCAAACAGAATCGTTCGGTATTTAAGTCTTATATGAACTGCAAAATATTTTTCATAATTTGTGAAATATCTAAAAAAAAATCAACAAAAATTTCTCGAATTCAGCATAAAATTCAGTTTTTAGTTTTGCTTTCAAAAGGATTGAAATGAAATCAATAATAATATTTTGTTCTGACCTATAAATATATTTCAAAAATTATGAAGCCTAAATTTTATGCAGTAAGGTATCATACTCTGAGAAATATTCTAGACACACCAAATTTTAAATAAATGAATGAATGTTTCTATTTTCCACGATTAACTAAGACTGATTTATGAAGTTTTGAAGTTAAAAATTTAGAAAAACTCAACATATTCATAATCTTAGGCCAATTAATCTTAAGAAACCTGCGCGCTGACTGGCGTATTTTCTTTAAAACGATCGATGGAAAATCTAAAATTATCCTTTTTCATTGAATAGTGATATTCAAATTTTCATAAATCAGTCAGTTTAAGTGAATGATTTAGTTGATTGGAAATTAATTCTTTATTTAAAATATTAGTGTTTCAAGAACATTTTGTTAAACGTGATTTCCACAGCTGAACTTTTATGTAAAATCAAAAATTCGTTATATATTAGAGCATTTATCGGATCAAGTTATATAAAATATAATCGTTTTCCATTTAGACCATTTTAGAAGATCTGTGTCTATTACTAAAGGTTTACAAATTAGCTGTGTGGTCCTGATTTGAATGGATATCCTGTTCATATTAAACAAAACTTGCCTTAAAATAAAACTGATTTATTGGATTAATAATATAGAGAGTGTAAAAGATCATAAACTAATTTTTCTTGAATTTATTTTTTAGAAAAAATAATATTTCATATTTGTTTCATTTCCTACAGACACGTGATGAAAATAATATTTTTGCAGATTTCATTTCCAAAAAGATTTAATTTATTTTTAAATGGAGCTTTCATCAATGTGATGGCAACACTTTGAAAAAAGCTAATTTTTCCCCATGAATGCGAAACATGCTCGTGCAGCTTAAATTTTATTTTTATTTTGTACGAAAAAAATTGTTGAAAAATATAGTTAAAATAATTATTTAAAAATTAATTAAAAATAGAAATTTAATTTTAAGGTTAAAATATTGGTATCATTTAAAAGATAAGTTTTTGATCTTTAACTTGATGTAAAAATCTTTTTTGTGCGGTAATATTTTCGGAAGTTATAGCAGAAACACGCTAAAATTTCGCTTATTTTTTAAATAAATAGAATTTTAATTAAAAATTAGAAAAAATAACCCCGAGGTGCATATTCCCGGCCTCCAAGGTATACACGTGCCAAATTTCGTAGCTGTTGGTCGAAGGGTCTGGTCTGTAGAGCGCCAACACACACACACACACACACACACACACATTGAGCTTTATTATAAGTATAGATATAGATATAGACAAGCACCAATAATAAAAAGTTAAATTATTTTTTGTTATAACTGCAATTTTTATTATTTTATATTTCGACTGATTCTTTGTGGTCTCATTTCACGGCGTAGTTGAAAGTTGTTTCTATTGTTTTCTTTAAAAGCTTTTTTTTAAAATTTGAAATTGGCAATGCATTTTTTTCAGCACGTTGATCACTTTTGTTTTAGTCCATCTTTAGAAATATTAATTTAATTTGAATATTCGTAATTTTTTTTTAATTTATAGGATTTCGAATCTGTAAGGTTTTTTTTCTTCATAATATATATGTATTTCTTCATAATATAAATTATCTGAAGTACGTTACAAATTACATATTTTGCAGAACATTACTAATTTGCATTATAATTTGTACTATTTGTAATATTCGTTTCTTAGTGCGTGACATTAGGATCTGAATTATTTACTAATAGAGTAACATCCCACCTAGATGGCATATCGTCTAGTTTCCTAATAAGAAATCAAATGGAGGCTCATACAATAAAATAACATTTATTTGTACTGATAATTATATTTGTACTTTATGAACTGGAGATAAAAGTGTGACTTTCAAAATAAATCGCAGCAACTGGAATTATTTGAATAAAATTTTTGATCGTCTAAAAGACATTTGCACATTTTAAAGTACAATCCATTCCAAGTGCCATTAAAATCAAGTGGAAGTTTCGTAAATTGGCTGTTTTATAAATAACTTGTTTCTTAAAAAATGTTGTAATTTTTATGTTGTGGATCCTCCTGTTGATGCAGTTGACCCAGTTGTAGAACCAGCTGTTGATCCAGTAGTTGATCCAGAAGTCGATCCAGTAGTTGATCCAGAAGTCGATCCAGTAGTTGATCCAGAAGTCGATCCAGTAGTTGATGCAAAAGTTGATCCAGTAGTTGATCCAGAAGTCGATCCAGTAGTTGATCCAGAAGTCGATCCAGTAGTTGATCCAGAAGTCGATCCAGTAGTTGATCCAGAAGTCGATCCAGTAGTTGATCCAGAAGTCGATCCAACAGTTGATCCAGAAGTCGAGCCAGTAGTTGATCCATATGTCGAGCCAAGAGTTGAGCCAGAAGTCGAGCCAATTGTTGATCCTGCAGTCGAGTCAGTTGTTAAACATGCACTTGAACGTGTACTTCAACCCGCTCTTGTTCTTGAACTACTTATTGAAAATATTAAAACGTTTTCAAATGCACGGAAAAGGAAATTACTGAATATACATGATAATTAAAATTTATATTTAAGCTATGGATTTTTTTTAATAAAGGTAATGAGATTAAATTTTAATATCTGAAGCTGTTGTGAATATTTATCGTATAATTTGTTCGCAATGAAAAGGTGTGTTTTATAATATATATTATGAATAAGGTATAATTTTTCGTGAATATACTTTAAACCTTATTCTTATTTCAGTGGCGAATTTCCAACTAGACAAACTAGGCACCTGCCTAGAGCCGTCAGCTTGAGAAATGATCAAAAGTAGATTGATTAAAAAATTTTATTTTCTTAATTTCCAAATAAATAAATATATAAAAATTGCGAATTCTATGAATGATAAAATTTTAGAATAATAATAATAATATTTTATTAAGTATAATTAACCAGGTTCCTATTGTTCATTGGATTCATTTAGTTAAATTATTTATAAAATCGCACAATTTCTTCATGAATTTCCATATCACTGTGGATATCTGGAGTCATAATAAATAAAGAAAGAACAAACGCATATTTACAAAGTTAATAAAATATAAAATTATTCTAAAATTACTATTAATAATCATTAATATATTAAAAATGTGCTCAAATTTGAAGCTAAATCGACCATCTTATTAAAAATTGAAATTACTACATATATTATATAACCTAATATTTAATTATTAATAATTAGTATAATAAATATTAATCTACAAATGTGCATTGTCAATGGACGCAAAAACCTAAATTCGCCACTGTCTCATTTTAAACTTTTAATAATTAAGTAATTGGGTTAAATAATAATTAACTAATCAAAATACACCGTTTTGAGTGAGATAAGGAAATGAAGCATGTAAGTTTCTGCCTTATTGAAAAAATTGTCAACACTACATAAATTCATACAAAGACTGATAACTTGGTGGTAAGCTTATCCCCCTCCCCCCAGTGAATCTGGAAAAGGTTGAAGAATATTTCTCCAGTGGGTAAAATAGAGAAATAAAGCATTTGTTCGCTGTGTGTTTTAAATGAAAAGCGATTTATTCCAGTACGAAAAGCTTTGAAATTAGATGCATTAAGATGGTATTTTGCTATTGAATCGATATTAATTTCAATTACAGATTTATTAAATTTTCGAAAAAAAAAATCCGAAATTGAGCAGAAAGTAAACACTTAATTTCGAAAGGAAAGTTCTAGTCAATAACTCAAAAATGAATATCACTATAGTTAATCTTCCATTGTATTGTGTGGGAACTCTTGCTCTAAACTTAATAACAATTTCCCAACAAGACATTTAGTCGGCACGGGCCTCAATTCTAGTTATGAGAGTTAATATATTTATTTAAGTTGGAAAATATATCGAATGTTTTTAATTATTAAAAAGAGAATGAAATTCCTCTGAATCTGAAGTGAATGAAAATCAAACAATTGCCCAATGACTTTTATAGTATTTTAAAAATTAATTAATTCAATCAAAATTAAATTCACCTTTAAGAATGCTTCTGTAAATTTAAGTTTATGTCAGTTGTCGGGCAGACCATGACTTCCTATCTGAGAATTCAAAGCCACTCATGATTCTTAGCCAAATAGAATTAGAATTTAATCACAGTCTCTTATCATAAAGTTACTAATCATTAATCATTGGATTGAAGGCCAATAGATGGCGCAATTAAAGCACGTGAGTTCGTACATTTTTCACTTCTTTTAATGTATCTAATAGCATGCTTCCTTTCAGAGCAAGTAGTTAAATTCTGTATGACCTTGGCAATGATAATATGTGTGTTATCGGAGTTGAATGCTTATTCTATTCTGCATCATCTGCTCAAAAGGAATAAACTTTGTAACCTATTAGTCTTTTGGATATTCGCGCATGAATTCAATTCCGGCGGTGTCATTAATAAGTATCGAACATGGAAAGAGGTTAGTCGCACATTTTTTTGTTCACTGTACATTACATATAAAGAAATTTGGTTAATATAATTCGGATGAAGACTATTGCATACTCATATTTATTCAAATATAATTCCGAAATAATTTGTTCTTATACTAAATCTAAATTAACTATCAGTTGATAATATTTTGAACAAATTTGTTAGAAACGATGCGTTTAAAGATGCATTTTATATCATTCAGAAAAAAAGTCTTTCATTAACATATGAATTCCTATTTAAAATAATTAAAAAAATATTTGAGGAATTATTTAATATAAAAAGCATTTTACTTTCAAGTAGTGGTCTTCTTTATTTTCACTGTCCATATTGAAGCGACAATCAAAGAATTCGACTTTTTCAGATAATTTATAAAATGTTACGCATTTTTGGTTTGTTCTAGATTTATCTGCAAACATTTTTGTAACGTTATTTAAACTGATATTCAAAATCCATAATTAGAATAATTAAATCATCTCTGATTGAATAACTCTGCAAGAAAAATTACATATCTTATTAATTAAGTAGTTTTCATGTCAACTGCTAGTGTCAATTTAAACAACAGGCTTACCAATCGTCGAAATTCTACATAACTGTTTCTTTTATATGAGAGCATCGATTTTAATAATTATCTGCAGTTAAAAGATGGTTTATAATTAGATTCATTAGTTATTCAAATCGATCTACGTACTTAATTACTGTTAACATCATGTTGAATTAAAACGTCTATTAAATTAGCCTTCCAGTCAGAATTAAATTATAAGAATCTTAAAAATTTTAAGAGATTTAATAGAAAATGCATTAAGTTTATTTAACTTAAAAATAATTAGAAAATTATTTATAAACTGCAGAAATTCACAATTTCTAATTAAAATTTTAATTCCTATGATATAATAAACTCTGCAAAGTTTTGGAAATTTTCTGGATTTGTATATATTTTGAGAAATTCCATAGTTTTGAAAAATTATTTTAAAAATTAGACAGTTCTTCGAACTGGGTGAATTTAAAGTTTTAAAAAATTATCAAATTATTGAAAAAAAATGCAAAATAACATTCAGTAATGTAACATTGAACGCTTAAAGAATTTAAAATTGAAGCATTTCTATAATGCAGGGCATTTATAAATTGTATAATTCAATGATTCTGTATAACCTGGGGTAGACGCAGGTGTAGTAGAACCACCACTACTTGTTGATCCACCAGTAGTCGAGCCTGGTGTCGTTGATCCACCTGTAGTCGAGCCTGGTGGTGTTGATCCACCAGTAGTCGAGCCTGGTGTCGTTGATCCACCTGTAGTCGAGCCTGGTGGTGTTGATCCACCAGTAGTCGAGCCTGGTGGTGTTGATCCACCAGTAGTCGAGCCTGGTGTCGTTGAACCACCGGTAGTCGAGCCTGGTGTCGTTGAACCACCGGTAGTCGAGCCTGGTGTCGTTGAACCACCTGCTGTTGAGGCCGGAGTAGAGCCACCTGGAAGGATTTTTTGTTAGAAAACAAAATTATAACGAATCTTATTCCGGACAACCCCCTTTTGCTCTCTTAAAACTCATGTATTAGAATTTGATTCTGATTTAAGAATGTTTTTTTAATAAACTCGTAAAATGTGTAGGAATTCGAAAGGCTAAAACTATTCTTTTCATTCAGAGAAATGAGAAGTCATTAATTTAATTTTAAAATTTTAATATAATATTAAATTTTATCTCATAGGTTTTAATTTAGAAAATATATGTTCGCTTATATTTTTTTAAGCATCTTTTATATCTTTTTAATCTGATCAGAAGTATAAAAATGATGATATTTCTTCTGATTATGTATGTCTTTGAATATGTTTATCTTTAAAGAAATACATTTATCTTTGCTTTGTTGTCTTCAAACACAGTTAATTGCTAAGTCTGTTTCAGTCTATCGAAAAATTGTAAATGCTTTTTATAATATCTAGAAAATCAAATCTTTTAAGGGTTTTTCGATTACTTGTGCTCTGCTCCTGTTGGCTTCAATGGATTAATTTACCGTAATTGAATAAGCTTTTTCACTTATGCTTTTCATCGGTTCGAAGTAAAAAAAAAATCCATTGATTTTTATAAGATAATAAAAAGTCATTTTTCCTGACAAAAATTCCATCGCCAGTTAAAAATTTTCCAGTCTTTTTTCTTAATCGAAGAATGAATTATTATTGTGGAAAATATATGTGACTATATAATAAATTGAAATTATTTAAAATTCTTATTTAACCAATCAAATTTAGCCTTAAAGGAAACTTTTGATTAACGCTAATTTTTCCACACATCTCCGCTTTTAATAGCTGTAACTTTAACTGCGGAAGAAATTTTTTAAGATTTGGTTCCAATTTCCAGTCCGAATCGGGGATTTTTCCTTATTGAGTTGTCGAAATGTCGCCAACTTCCACTTTCCCTATCTTTTTACTTTAAAATTTTCACCGATGAAATTTTGTCGCATTTTTTTCCCGATGTTTATGGCTTGGAATCACTAAAATATCTATCTAAATAGTACATTTAATTTCAATTCTATTATCTTTTATTTTAAAATAGCTTTATTTTTAGTTTTTCGTCGCGATTATATTATATTCAAGATGATTCTACAGAACGGCTTTGTTTATATTTTACTATACAGAGTTAATATAAATCAATAACCGTACTTAAAAAAATATATTTTGGAAACTATTACACGTGTTATATAAATAGTGATGTATAAAAATAACGAAAGGCGATGTTCAAACTTTTGTTTTTAATATCGCTCAACAAGAGACAATGATATGGGCAAGTTTGGACGTTAAAAGCCTACCCAAATGAGAAGCTTCCACAACTCTGTATTGGAGATGGAGGTAACAGTAATATATCTTTCGTAATTGATCCTATCGGGAATACCTCAAGATATCGTCACTACCAGGGATCAGACCTAATTTCTTTTCATGGATTTACGCCAAAGACCTTGTTTATATATTTCCTTTGCCAAAAACAGTGGATGAACTAAAAAACGCATTAAGCCTTATTGGCATTGTGAAACTACAAAATGGGGATTATGTTCGCATCGTATTGGTCACAGTGACTGACAGTATGCTTTTATTTCGCATCTCGTCAGTCACCCATGACCCACTTAATATTTTTCACTCGGGACACATCATTCATGTTGATTGACAGCATATTTTTCGTTCAGGCTGCTTTAGTTATGGTTGACTGACGGTATACATTCAATAAATTATTTGATTTTAAGAAATGCTATTATAAGGATCACAACATACTGCACCTAATTGTATGCAGTCTTACAATAACTTTACGTAGATCTCTGGTTTTCATTATATCAGAAAAACTGTATATAATGAGCTAAATAGAAAAGACGCCAAAATAGTCTTAGTGCTTACTGTGTTAACCAATCCTCTTGCAATATTGGATTCTAATACCATTAATTATCAAAAAAGTGCCTTTCTGTTTGAATTAGGTACTCAAGCAATTATTTGAAAATTTTTATTTAAAAAAAAATGGCGATATTTCAACTCTAATCTGGCTGCTGTCAATCAATCCTCCTGCAACTGCTTTCTGAGAATATAATTTTTGTAAAATTAAAAGGCGAAATATTAAATAGCCCTTACACAACAATTAACACTATGCAAGACAATAAACATGGGAATTCTTTACAATGTGTATACTTTTTGTATACTACTTTGTGTGTGCTATAAAAAAATGAGCTTTTTTCAAATATAATTTCGTAAAAATACTGAAAGAATCCACCGACTAAAAAGCGGCCTGAATGAATCTTTCAGCAATATCTTTTGAAAAGCTGGCATATACTACTTCCAAACATTACAATTGCAGATTTATAAGAATATTTTCGATAGACAATATTGTTACATTTTCATTAATAAAATTGATTTTAGGTAGAAGAAATGGAATAAAATTTTCGAATATAATTTTAAAATACGGAGGTTGTGTTTAATCATTTTCCTTTAATGAAATTTAAAATTTGTTTTCTTTAAAATAATATAGCTTTCTTCTTATTTAACAAATATAGAGAGCGGTATTATAAATTTGATGCAATTATGAAATCGGAAACTGAACATTTTATAGTCTTCAGTTTATGAATTTTTTCGGGATTTTTTTTTCAGATTCTAAATTTAAATGCAGACTTATACATTTAAAAAAAATTTAGGTTTTCAATTTTAGAATAATTTTTTTAATAAGAAAAATTCTACCTCTTCAGAAAAAAAAACCCTCTTCAAGTTGAGTTCTCAGTTGTATATATGTGCTCTGTTTATAGATCTATAGGATTTCTATCTATTACTATTAACATATGTACTGGTAAAGAAGTAGTATTCTAAAGAAGTTGATTCCATTCTATAAAAATTTTTTAAACCATCAGATTAACATTTTTTTTTATCTCAGTAGCAATGCAAAGTAACCTATAATTCTTTTGATTTTGCAATTTAATTGGGTTTTTTTAGATCTGACTCGTTTATTTTTATGGTTAATTCAAAAGTTTTCATTAATTATTCAGTTAATAATTAATTTTCAGATTTCATTTTTTTTCAAATTGCCATCTCCAATTAATTTAAATTTATATACTTTAGAACACGAATGGACAGACTGAAGCCCATTTCAAGATTTTGTAAGACCACCGTAACTATTAAAATAATACTATGAAGTATAATAGTTAATACAAATACTTCATTGATAGCAAATTATATTTGTAGAAAAATATAACTTTTAGAAATGAGGTCACAGCCTCATTCACTGTATTTACATTAACGCTTTTATAAAATACTTTTTGAAATGTAAGTTTTGTAATGAATTTATATGGCTACCAAAATATTTTCTTTTTTTTCTGTAACTAACTTAACAAAAAGAATGGATTTTTTTTAAAGTCTTGAAATCTTCATGCTTGTATGCCGTAGATTAACCAAATCGTCCCTACTCAAACCATTTGGATGAAATTAAATCATTCGTAGGCGCTCCGATACAAAATTACACATGATCTACAAACACTTCAAGTGCTCTATGGATTCTTAATGGAATCAGTAGATCAGCAAGTAGATAGTAATATCAGATCTAATTAGATAATAAAAAATGCAAAATGATTACGAAATTAAATGGATTTTTCTTATAATATTCATCTAATATTTTAAGCCATGCAAAAATTGATGCATGAAATACCATACTCATTGTATCAGGTTATATAGTGCGATTAACAACTGCTATATTGAAATAGTATAACATATTGTCATATAATGAAGCATAAATTCACAACCTGTAGTAGATGCTGGCGAGGAACCACCTGTGGAACCTCCAGTACTAGAAGCAGGAGTAGACACACTAGAAGCTGGAGTACTTTCACCTGTATTTATTGAATAATTTTCGGTTACTACAGAAACTTCCAATGTAGGCATATTAGTATTATTAATACATTAATGTTAATGCATTAAGGAAAATAGAAGACATAGATACAGTCGCAAAAGGTAAAAATATCTAAGAAAATTCATTTCCAAATAGATCATGTGTAAGTAAATTAATATTTTATGGTATTATGAACAATTACAAATTGTAAAACATGCACCAAGATATTTGTACTAATCTATTTATCTGACCGTGGTAGAATCGGAGATTTGTGTTGGGTCAAATTCCTTTCTGTACAGAGTTACAAATGAGAAATATTCTAATGCATTTATAATACGAGTCATTCTTCTGCTTATTTCGGAGATCATCTTAACTAAACTAATTACAGAAAATCAGAAAATCTCAATCGCAGGTTTCTGATGATGTCTCAAATTTCAAGTCAATCGCTGGTTGGCCACTTCCAGAAATCCATCAATCTCTAAAAAGTCTGAATCTCTAAAAAATATGAGAAATATCTGAAGATAGTTTCTGATGCTAGCACATAAAGTACCAACAAAAAATATCTCACTAGAGATAGATACTTGATTTTACATTTATTATGTCATAAAATCCCAGATAATCAGAAAAATAGTTTTGAGTTTCTTTTCTAATAAATCAAGAAGTGGTAAAATGCTACCTGACATTTTTGCGTTGATTTTGGCGAAGGAAATCCATAAATTAGTTTTTTAAAAGTACCAACAATGGATAGAGAAATTGATAAAGATCTTATAACTTTCAATTTTCTATGAAGTAAAGTAATTTCTACAATTTTCTCAATCGCATGAATTGGTAGTAACCATAGTGACCATAGTATCTGTAAACTAGAATTATTTTAAACCATTAGGTCACGCTATAACAAATTCATTGATGTTTAAAAAGTATTGGAATTATTTTTACCATGACTACTTTTTGTAGGAATAATCTATTAACACTCCTACAAAAAGGACTCCAACATTTTTCTAGTACTTTATACCAATGGAAACTTCTAAATAAACAAAACTAAATGAAATTATTTAGAAAAAAATCTTACTTACTTGATGGGCGAAATAGTTGCGCACGACCGACAGGAGCAGCAGCAGGATAATATTGATAATAAGATTGTGGATAATAGGATTGTTGGTAATAAGATTGTGGGTAGTAAGATTGTGGGTAGTAAGATTGTGGGTAGTAAGATTGTGGGTAGTAAGATTGTTGGTAGTACGATTGTGGATAGCGAGATTGTTGATAAGATTGTGGATAGTAAGATTGTTGATATGATTGTTGGTTGTAAGATTGTGGATAGTAAGATTGTTGATTTGATTTTTGGTTGTAAGATTGTGGATTGTAAGATTGTTGATAAGAATATTGTTGATTGTTAGGTTCTTCTCCATAAGATACCCGTTCTGTGGATAAATAAGCAAATATAAGTTTAAAGAAAAATAATCTTTTACAAAATAGTAATGCGCATAAAACATAAAAATGAATTTCAAGAGAATAATTGAAAAATAATTTATTATTCATTATTCAGTTTTGGTATTCCTTCGTTGTAATATAAATTATTTCCAACCAAAGATATTATAACGTTAATGTAATGAATTTATAAATTTTATTTAAATTGTATTTAATCATAAGAAATAATAAAATATTATTTTGAAAATAAATTTTTTCATTGAACATTGTTCATTGTTTCATTGAACAGAAAGTGTTCATTTGAACATTTATACTTTACGCAAGATTATACTCAAAAGTTAATGATTTTTTTTCTTTTTAATGCACAATTTTAACTCTATTTAATTTTTGAAGTCATTAATTATTGACATTTAAAGAAAAGTTCTACGTTTCATTCCAAAAGAAAATATCTTGGTCTTCGAAAAGTTGTGGTTTTTAAAATTTAATTTCCAGTTTTATTTTTTTTAACCATGTTATCTAAGATCATTTTTATATCGTATTATAACATAGTAGAATTTTGGTCATTTACAACTGTTCCATTTTTTTTCCACTGAAAAGAATATGGAATATAGAATCAATCCCTATGACTTGAAAATCTCTATACTATATCGAATTCTTTCAACTATTTTCGATTTTCACTCAGAAAACAGTTACTGGTATATCAAGCATAATTTCTATATATCGAGCAGAACTTTTTGCATACAAAAAGTCTGAATAAATATTAGAATTGAAATATGCACATTGATTTGATAAAAATAAATAATATAAATTAAGAGTAAAAGATTGTTTCATTAATTATTATGGCAATAGAAATTCACGAAGAACAGGAAATCATAAACAGAAAAAGGATTAAAATTTATTATTTATATTACTGTTACATTATCGAGAGTTGTATACTATTTATTGTCTATTTTAAGAATCCCTTTTCTAATTCGAAGCATGATTTCAGCTTTAAATTTTCTTTAGCAATAGATTTCTAATAAAAAATTTGACCCCTTAATAAACCACGAAAGAAAAATTCAGTTAAATAAATAAAATTACAATAAACGTATTTGGGTTTCGACAGATGTGATTTCAACGAAGTATTTTTACGAGAAATAGAAATGTAATTATTAAAGATTCTGTGATTTTTTTCAGAAAATTAGAAACGATTTAAATCCATAAATTGTAACAAGATTGACAGAGCAGCATTGAAACTTATACATCATAGGCAAAACTAGAACTTGTTTGTCATGGTAGATTATTAACTATAAAGCGATTGAAAATGCGGAAAATTTGAATTTTAAGTGAATCAGCCATTTCAAAATGATGCGATAAATTTCAAGAATCAACATGGTAATCAAGAAAATGTAATACAAGGAGAAATGATTGGAAAAGTTATGATTTCTTTCCTATTTTCAAAATTTTCATGTGTAAAAATTTCTCTGTAATATATATTTTGCAGCAATCTCTAAATGATTTATATGGATATTAGATTGTCGTTTATTTAAATATTTTGCTTTTATTTTTTCCATGGTATGCCATAAAATACCACATATGTCTAATTTAATATCCGATTTTGAAAATATTGATGAAATATTTTAAGACAACTTCCCGAATCTGAAATGCAATTCGCTGGAATTCATTGCACATCTTTCATAGGAAAAATTTAAAAATATATCAGGACATAATGTAAGACAACGTGTAGTTAATAATTTACCCTCCAATGCATCTGTATCCATTTGAATTGACTTAATTTCCATTTATAAACTTCACATGAGTATTCCAAAAGGTAACAATGAGTGTTTAGAAAACCCTTTTTAAATGCGATTTGATAAGCATTTGTAGGAAAGACCAGTATATGGCAATAGAGTTACTAAAATTCGAGTTACTAAAATTCGAGTTACTAAAATTCGAGTTACTAAAATTCGAGTTACTAAAATTAGAGTTACTAAAATTACGGGAAACATAGAAAAATACCAAGATAGTTGTTGTATGAATAATTCTATAATTGAAATTTTTTTTTATCAAAATAGTTTTTAACATTGTGAAAAATATTGGTTAAAAGGGATATTTATATTTTTATTTCCGAATTGTCATAATGATTTATTTCACTGGAGTATTGTTTGATTTTTAATTTTTGTTCACGCTTTGATTTTTAATTTCACGAAATATTTTTAAAATAATTTCCCTAAATTGTATGCAGTTATTCAAAACAAATATATATTTTTTGTAAAAAAATAATTTAAATTCATGCATTTTAGGATTTAATGTTATATGTAGAGACATTTGTCTCTGCTTCACTTGGCACCTTTAAACTGATTATCAAAAATAAAATTATTGATAATAATACTCAATATTAGAGATATATAAAAATATTTACAAATGATAAACTTATTTTATAACATATGTCATAAATAATACAAAATATTTACCATTGGTTTGCACGTTGGATTCTGGGAACGACTGACTCAGGTGAAATTCAGCTGTAATGTATAGAAACAAGTATAAGAAAAATCAAAATACTATCAAGACAAAACTAATCACAAGCAACTTTCTTACATAAATTAATGCATTTACCTTAACTTGTGTATCACAGAGTAAAATAAATCTAGTAGGAAGAATAATTGGAGAAACACTTCACAGTTAAAAAAAAATACGATAAGATAATTTTGCCTCTTAAAACAGTAGCTATTGTTTATTACTTTCCTTTAATCATTGTCTAAAAAATATTAAATTTAACCTGTTCACGCCATTCAATTCGTAGAATTGTATAATTCTAATTCATTTCTCTGAGCGACTCAGATTTTTTATGCAGGGACTTAATAAATAAGCTGTATAGCAATTTGTCGAAAACAATTATCAAATGTTTAACTCTCAGCGTGCATAAATGTTGTAAGTATAACAATTTTGATCAAAAAAGACCTAGATCGTGAATTCGATACCTAAGAAAAAGTTAGGGACTTTTGATTCTTCACTAGTTTTGCGTTATGGCAAGTAATGCATCACCATCTGATATGAATGTTTCCGATAAGCGTTTCTTTAATGCCGGGAAAAGGAAATAGTCAATGAGAGCGAAATCGGGGCTGTATGGGGGAAGGGGGTGGCTCCAGACCTCCGACCTATACGTTTCCAGCAACGTTTCTGCTCGCTTTAAAAGAAAGACACCATTTCGCCACCTGTAGTCTACTCTTCGCCCCCGTACACTTCAACGATTTGTCTGTGAATGTCCGATGGGAACACATTCTTGGCACTTAGAAGTCGTATCATGGCTCCCACCTCTGTACGAAGCCACTTTTGGTGAATTGCATATAAGCCAGTAACAGCGCTTCTACCCGGGCAGCTGTTTTGGTATAATCGGTTAGTTACTGGACTGCTAACCAAAAGGTCCCATGTTCTATCCTCTCGCGTCTCATACCTCTAAACACTTTTCTAGTCGTCTTGCTATTACTATCGCAGTTTCATGTCTCAGTACAGACACTATCTGCTCGAACGACCGGTATAAGACAGCTAGCGCCATCTGTCTCCACTCTGGGTAACAATATTCCCATCCACAATTTCCAAATACTGCTGCTTGTAATTTTTTTTTTTAATCACCCCTCGTAAATGTCATTTAATAAGGAAGAACTTTCTTTATCAGGAGCTTGAAATGTTTTGATAAGTTCTTAAGTTTAAAAGAATGCTAAGAATAAAGAATTTTATCCTTACTTGGACCAGAACCGCCAGATCCGCCTCCTAATAAAAATAATAAAAATAGTAAAATGCATAAAAATGTAAAAAAAGTAGTTAAAATTATCTTTTATATGAAATATTACCATTTTAAACTTTATATAATAAAACACATTGATCTTAAAAACTTAATAATAATATTGGGTATTATGAAATATAATATCATTGCCAAAAATTGCTTCTCTTTTTAATCCTTTTAAATCCTTGCAAACTTTTTGAAGCAGCTAAAAATAATCGGATTCATTTATTTTATTCTAAAACACAAAACAATTCATTAATATTAATACGACGAATCGAGCCAAATTTTTAAAAGCTTTATTTTGTTAGAAATTTACTTTTTTTGTGGAAATATAGCATTTCTAATAGCTGTAAAAATTTTATGCTGTTACTTAAAAAAAAATGGAGGGTTGGATTGAATCTGTAATGACCACATTTTACGGTCATAGCTACCGTTAGTTTCACTACCATCACTACTTTGATTTTATAGATATTTTTTTTTCTTTTTGTTTCTTAATATGGATTCTATAAATGTGTATACTTTGTATTCCTTTATATGGATTTTCTTGTTACATATAAATGATATACAAAATTGCAAATGTATTAAACTGCGCATCGTATTGATATTTTTTATAAAATTAATTTAAATCAAGTTTTGTAAAAAAAGTGCAGATTTTCAATTTTTATTTTATAAAAAAATCGCTCATATTATTTCTAATAATTTGGTGTTTATGAATTAAAAGTTTTAAGAACTCCAGTTGGGTCTGAAAGACACTTATTTTCTTTCAGATAATTTTATATTTATGTAAATAACAAAGGACTTTACAATTTATAAAATTTGAAATTTTATATCGCAGAAAACTTTATAATCTGTAATAGAATCATAAAGTGTGTATGTGTGAAAAAATAATTATAATCGATTTTAAAGACACATTGGTATAATTTATAAATACCCTATGTATAACAGAAATAACGGAATGAAATACCACGATGTTCAACTCATTCAAAAATTAATTTTCTGCGAAAAATAAAATAATAATAATAATAAAATTGCGCGACTTTAATTCACAATATATACAGCGTTATACAGTTAGCATTCTTGAAATTTTATCATTACAGCACTTTTAACAATAAAAAATATCTACCCAATTTTGAGTCATCAGCATTTCATTTTCATTTCAAAATTATATTTAATTGCAAATTAAGGCAGGACAGGGGACAAAATGCGCACGGAAGGTGCCAAGTAGATCTATTTGCGTGATTAAAGTACAATTTTTTGCCGATTTAAGAAATAGAGTTGCTTCTATTTGCACCCCTATGTACTTTCAGACACACTAATAGAAAAGGAATTTTTCCCACATATTAATAATTGGCCGTTTAACAAAAAAGTTTCCAAAGTACAAATTATTTCAAATTACGTTCAGATTACTTGAGAAATAAGAGAAAGAATAATACCGCTTCCATAGCCAGGATTGCTGTAGTGATACTCGTTGGGGCCAACTTTTTCTTCCACTTCGTATTTTCCTAAAACACATAAACGATTTATACAAGTTAAACGCATACAAAGAAAATATAGTGTAATATGTATAGGCAAAAAGAAAATATAGAAAAAGTAGTTTAATATCGCCAATATTCAAAAAAAAAAAAAAAAGGAGCAGATTCAAAGTGTTTATTTTTAGTGAACTACAATATGGACATGAATGGATGCAGGAAAGCTCAAAGTTCTAATTTATTTATTTATTTTGAGTTCGAAAATCATTAAAAGTGTGGCTAACTATAAGAAAAATGTGATCCCAC
The DNA here is from genome assembly GCF_947563725.1 of Argiope bruennichi. Lineage (NCBI taxonomy): Eukaryota > Metazoa > Arthropoda > Arachnida > Araneae > Araneidae > Argiope > Argiope bruennichi. The sequence goes on from NC_079156.1 coordinate 34,057,160, forward strand.
AGGAAAAATAATTTTGTAAACTGCAGTGTCCGAACTACAATACTGCTGAAGGCATTTTGTTGTAAAGTCTATAAACAGGCGCTTCATCTTAAGTAAAATTACATTTGGTAAAATAATTTCGCAGAATATGGCTACATATACAAAATGAAAAGCACTGGCCGTCCTCGCAAGTCAGATGAAAACTTTGTGTATATCCGAATTGTTATCAAATGTAGTCAAAGGAAACCCACATGCAGAAAAGGGAAACCCTACCGCTCACATCAATTGGAATAACTGCAGTAGAACAGTTCATGGGTGGAATTCGTAGAATTTTCTCATTAATAAATATGGAATCAAAATAGTCATAAATCATCAAGTTATGAAAGTAAAAGTAGTAGTAATCCTCAAACCAACCTTGGACAAAGAAGTAGGGACTCAGTTATTTATATTCAAAAGTTTATCTCTTTTTAATTCTGAAACTTGAGTTTTCAATTAAATTAAGCCAATACTCCCCAATATCTCTGATTTTAAATATTAGATCTTCCTCTGTAAATTCACCAGAACTCATCTCAACTTTCTGTGAAAATTGTCGGCACATTTTAAATATTAAACGTTTTACCCTCATTAAAAATTAATAGTGACGATGACGTAGAATCTGCAGTTGAATCCTTATACAAAATTTTCTTAAGATTCTCGATTTAAATTCAAAGCAAAATGAAAGTAGGAAATTTCTCTTGCAAAATGTGGCAGCTCATATTCCAAAATTAAAATTGAGGTAAAAAAAATGCATGATCAATAAGATTTGAAATGTTTTTAAGATTTAATTAGTCATATCGCTAAAAGAGCTCACATTTAAGTGTAGCACACCCTTCCATCGTTAAGCCCTTCACCTATCTTACAAAGAGCTTGCATCAGGGTTATAATAAGACCAATAGAAAAGGCGGATGTAATTGGAGAGATATTTCAAAGAAACTTGAAATGAAATCAAAATATTGAGATTAGAATTGGATCACCCAACGGATAGAGAATTTTTGATTGGAATTATATTTCATATTAAAGGAAAATGTGACTTCAATTAGGAAAACAATGTCGAATAATTCTACTGACCTACATCAAATATCAGATCATATGCTTAAAAACATTCATATTAAATTTATTTTATATATTGCCACGTAGGTTCTTTAGTGTGGAATTCAATTGTGGAACTCAATGACACACACAAGAAGTAGAGCTAAACCAATTTATTAACTCAACTCTGAACTCAGAACACCGTGACTGACAGATCTTCTGCTTTTATACTAGCAGGGAAAGTTCCAGAATACTTGTCTGGTAAACTAAAGAAATGTTCAGAATCTTCTGGAACATAAAATAAAGGAATTAAATATTTACACAGACTGTGAATCGCATTGTCTCTAACGGGATTCGAACTTACGATCTCTTGATTAAGAGACCAGTGCTATGACCATTCGGCCATGGTGAGTCGACTGCCTCATTTCAATGCGGCAGTATTACTGTTATTCTAAATATAAAGCTATATTAATTATAGTTTCCTAAATGCACAGACAACAAATGTGATTGTTCCAGTTTCAAAACTATTCCAAGATGTGCATTTACTTGAAATTTACTATCCCAATTTACCACTTCTAAAACTGTATTTCTCAGAAACCTGGATCAGTTTCGTGATACCAATTGTATAATCATCACTGAAATTTCAGTTTCATGAAAACTTTTCCACCAATGACTCATTGCTATATATAATTGAGCTGATTAATTACGGCTTGGCGACTTCTAAAACTACAGGTACACTTTTTCTGTATGTACACAAAGTTGCTGATAAAATTTAACACAATGGCGTTTTATCAAATTTCATACGAATTAGATATTTGAACCAATTAATCAAAATTATCCATTCGTTCCTCACTTTTCGTAATTTCCAACAAATGGGTATTTTTCAAACCTATTTTCAGCAAATATTGCTCAGGAACTTGGTTCCTATAAACTTAAATTAAGATTCAATGTTGTCATTTAGTAACTGTTGCCAACGATGCCACAATACATTAAAAATATAAGTACCTACGGAATGAAATGCTTCAAAAATGTATGTCTTTTTTATAGTTCTGGCTCATCAATTGGGAAATTAATCTATTAAATTTGTATGTCTGCTGTTCATCAGGAGGTGTAAAATGCCTCTTGTAATTCCATTCAGAAATTTGGGCTAATTAATCCCTTATGTCTCTGAATAGAAATACTGAGGACTAATTCTTGACATAAAATTATCCTTAGATAATCATATCAAAGACGTTCTTAATATATAAAGTCTTTATAATCGTACCAAGACTTTGTTTTCTGAACAAAACTCAGAAAACAAAGATTAAACTCTGTATATTAGTTTCTCATAATAATAAGCCAGAGATTGAAAAAAAAATACTTCCTCTCTACAAATCAACTTTTAGACACATTAAGTTATGTGGGAACCTCAAATAATCTCAGGAAATTGCAAGTCTTCCAAAATAGAGGGTTGCATTAAAGAGAAAGTGCTACTTGGTATATATGTTGGTAATCATACGTAATAACCTAAAAATGTAACTATTTTGGACCATATATAAAAACTGTCTAAAACCTTTTTGAAAAATTACTTCAGATTTGTAACTGTTTGCTGCAGTTACCAGCTTATGATCCATCTAGCCCAAGTTTTTGCGAGAAACGGAAAACAATACTTTACCAAGCTTTCGAAAACTTTTCAAGTGTCAGAAAGCAGTGACATGAGTCTGAACCGTGCGAATCTGGACTCTTTTTAAACTCATAATTGCATCCTTTTAGATAGCTTGTACATCGCTTCATTGAGCAAACCATTTCACTCCAATCCATTTGCTTACTTTATTTCGACGGTACATATGATACAAAATCTCCCAAATTCTTAAATTTCATACCACACTAAAAAAATTCTTCGAGTTCTGTTAGAGCAATCAAAATTTTCCCTGATACTTTTATTTTACTGAGAAAAAATCACCCACTTTATAAATTTTCTTGAATTAACAGCTATTATTTTAATAATAAGGACAATTCAAAATTAGATGTGGGGTGCATTTTGGTCCTTTGTCACTTGCGGAACTCCGATAAGAACACTCTGTTTATCCGGAATATCGTAGTTAACGGTATGTTAATATGCTTATAACATACACTTGCTGTTCTTCAAAACCTGAAAATCGAATTGTTACAGCAGAAAGAGCAAGAAGCAGTCGCCAATTTCTGTACATGAAGCGTGAAATGGTCTTATAATTCGACATTCATCTTATGACAAATGACACGCATGATGAATATACAAGATAAAACTTTGTGCGCTTCTTTATCCAGCGATGCATCGAATGAGTCTCCATTAATCCTTTATAAAAAATAAATACTTAAAATCTACTCCTTCTTTGGAATAACTTTCAAAAAAAGACTTACCGCCTGGATAAAATGACCCTTGGAGACTTTCATGGAATGCGTAACCTAAAAGGAAGAAATAACAAGAACATGTTACATTTTTTTTAAAAAAAATGTAAAGATAACGCAAATGTATGAAAATACTCTTAATGAAATTCCATAATTTCTGTAAAATGATATGTTCCAATTGTAACCCATAATTGATATCTAATCTAAGAGATTGACATTTATTCCATATGCTTCCAGTTGGAAAAAAGTCTCTAAATAGCATAGAATATTAGATTTAATGTTGTTTGAATCAACAAATATAATCGTAAAAAATTGTTTGGTCTAGATTAAAATCAATTTCCTGTCCGATTTGTCAAGTTTATTGAAAATATTTTTGACAAATTAAAATTGTAAAAGGAAAAAAGTTTCCGATCAAAATTGACCGACTTATGAAGCTTTGTATTTTAGTAATTTAGATGTGGTAATTTAAATGATCTAAAATCATCTAAAATTGTGAAAAAACATATTAAGAACTTTTTTATTTAAAATGTTTGAATGCTAAAATTTTTCCCTAAATATCAATAATAGAATCAGGTGATTGTACAACAACTTAAATTTGATAATTTTCTCTGATGTACATTTATTCAATGTTACAACAATAAAAAAGGTTCTGTCAAACATGTTTTTCTTTGTCAGAATATTTTTACATTTTTAATGGGTCAGAAATGAGCTGGTGAGCCACAATAAGATTTGTTTTTCATAAGGCTGCGTTATAAAGAATTTAATTTTTCAAGATCTTTTCGTTGCTTTTTTCTGTTTTGAATTTATTTTCTACTTGTCTTAGCGACCTACTCGTGCAAAAATATTTATAGTTACTTAAATTTTCAATAGTTTTTGTAGCTTCTTCTTGATGTTGTTTACTGTGAAGTATTCATAAACTTCAAATTTGATTAATGTGCAACATCTATTATTTTAAAATTTCTTATATGGATCCATGCAGTCAGCAAAATAGCTTCCTAACTTTCGTTCGTGTCACCTAAAATTTATACTTTAATTTGCAAAAGGAAGTGTTTAAATACCTTTTACTGCAAAAACGTTTTTGATGAAATCATAATTTTTATTCCAAATATAAGAAGTGAAATTGGAATCGTTCATCATTGATTTATTATATGTATTATGAAATATTTTTCATGGTCTATGTTATAACTCAGAGGATTATTCAGTAAAAACTTTTCTTATTCATCAAAAAATATATTGCAATAGAGTAAGAAAGCAATTTTGAAGAGAGAGGTTTATAAATTTTTATTGATCTTATTATATTGAAGAACAACATGATTCAAAAATGGGCGTACTTTAAAAACATATTTGCTTATTTCTGAAGTAAAATCATAAATGCGGCAAGTTTAAAAAAGTATATAAAAAATATTCTTTACATAAAAGCCTAATCATTTTGGAAAAATTAGCCGTATTTTCCTACTTTCATCTTCAATAACGGTAAAAGAGGAAAGAAGAAATATTAGTAGCAGTAATGAAAATAATTTTAATTTCATTTCAACAATGAAATATACGCAATCGTTCGTTCATGCAATGATTCAAAGACAACAGCCAGTGTTTAAGTTAAAATAAATCATTTTTTTATTGTAATAATTAGAATTTTTGCAGTATTTTTATTTTATCTTCCTGGGATATCTGAATCAGTTTTTGGAAGTTTTGATTACTATCTAGTGAAATTTCTTCTTGCAGTTGGGATTAATTTGATGTTCAAGATATGAAAGGTATTTTTAAAATTGACTCTTCTAATCAAATAAAAAAAAGAACGATTGAAAAAACTCTTCCCTTCATTCATGGCGTGCTTGTACTATGTGACGAGCTTTTTTTATTTAGTTTCATCATAAAACCGAGGTGCATTTTAGAGCTTTTTTATTACGCTGATTAGGACTGAAATATTAAGGCTCTAAAACTGATGAATAAAAATGAAAAATACAGCAACTGCTAAATTATAAATGTTATGGGAGAGCAAAAATTAGTTCTTCGTCAGATTTGACAGTTAACCTGGCCAGGTTTGGCCTGTATTATAGGTAAATTTATTTAGATCTTTAGTGCGTAATAGCATTTACAATATTCTCAAGTATGGCATTATGTTACTGCATTTGCATCATTGGCGACAAAGGTCGTATAGTTTTCGAACTACTACAGTGTGTTGAAACCTCCCTCGATTTTTGAGTACAAAACCTAAGTATTTAGTAATATTTAACTTACAGAATTTTTTAATTTTTATTTTGGCTTTGTATTTTTTATTTCCGATATCCAATTTATGTATTATTATCGTATGTATTATATCAACTTATGTATTATCGTATGTATTATATCAATTTATGTATTATCGTATGTATTATATCAATTTATGTATTATCGTATGTATTATATCAATTTATGTATTATCGTATGTATTATATCAATTTATGTATTATCGTATGTATTATATCAATTTATGTATTATCGTATATATTATATCAATTTATGTATTATCGTATGTATTATATCAACTCATGTATTATTATAGTGTGTATTATATCAATTTATGTAATATTTTCGTATTCATATATACAGTAGAATATATAGAAAATATCATTTTTTGGTAGGAAGGGTTTGTATAGATCGGATTCTAATAGAGCGAAAATGTTGATTCTTCACCTGTTAATTAGCGAAACAATATTTTAAAAAATATTTTGAGAATATAGATCGAAGAAAGGATCTAAAGTTCGGAAAAAATGTTGAAAGAGTCTAAAATTTACTTTTATCAACTTTTTAAACAAGACAACGTTTTTGGTTTCTAATAGCAACTAAGCAAGTAATTTTATTTATTTGGCGATAGCATAATTATATTTAAAATTAATTAAATTAAAAAATAATATGCTAAAAAGGGCTAAATATATTTTAATAATATTTTGAAAAGGGCTAAAATATATAAAATAATTTCTCTAATCCCGTACAAATTTATAAAAACTAATGGCAATCTGTATGATGTTAAGAATCTATGAGAATTTGTGATAGCGAATTGTTTAAATTAAAGAGTGGTATATTATTTTTTTTATTTAAAATCGTGTTCTGCTTTTTAATTTTACGTGTGCGAAATTCTGTTGTTGGTTTTAAATTAACTATACGATGAGTTATTATTTTTCCTGACGCAGTCTGTCAATAATGAAAATATTTTATCGATTGTAAAATTTACAACAAGCAGACAAACAGACAACGAGTTAATAAGAAATTTATAAAAATGCTATCAACACTTTTATTTCTCACAAAAAATCTAATTTTTTAAACTGCGATGAAAAATAGTGTTTTTTCAGCTCTGCAAATAGGCGCATCTCCCCTTTTAAGTTATTTCTTCTTTTTTTTCGTTGCATTCTTTTTTTCTGAGTATATTATTTTTTTGCTCTTTCTCGGTTTTGCCCTCTTTTTATGAAATGGATCGGAATTCGCCAATAGTGTGTGATTACAGTTAGAGTTAAATTTGCATTCTGTCTAATCACAAACAAATTATGCTGATTTAGTAAAGGGTATTTTCTTAAATGATATCTATTTTTTTATCATACATCAGCAGTTTGGATCTAGAGAAAAATATTAGTCTAATTTAACCATAGTTATTAGCAGGCTTTTTCTGCGAACTCTGAGACTAGTTTGATGCATCTTCAACTACTCGGGTATGGCAAGGTAAATTTAAGAAATAAAATTTGAGATAACTTTTTCTTACCGAACTAAACGAAGCAATTTCTTCTTGTCGAAGTTTACTCATTGGGAAGATCGGCAGTTTATATTCTATCAACTAAATATAAGCGAGGTATATAATCTATTAACTCAATTTACACAATTTTTAATGCAGTCTTTCAATTCTTTTATTCCTGAGATGTAGTTCAGATACATCAAAATACTAAAATATCCGAGTTTATCTTCCAAATATAAGAAAGTTTCTACTCCTTCCTTGAAATTTGCAATGACAAGCTCTATTCTGAAGGGATTAATATACAAAAGAGAATCCTGCTTCCATCACGTCTATTAAGCAAATGTTTGCTCGGGCATCTTTTGAGAATTCTCAAAATACACCCCTGTTCTCAAACCCCATCTAGGCGAGTGTCACTAATGGAAAAATCACGCTCCACGAGTATTCAATAAATCCGCTTAAAATGAGAGAGAAGAATTTCGCAATGATATTCGTGAGTTTCGACAGCTGCCATAGCTTCATTAAACTGACTTTTGGAAACTTTCAGTATTGACAGAGTTGAAAGTTCTTACTGATTTCAGATTTCATGTTTCCGCCTTCAGCATCTTCTTGCATCCCGTTTCTGTCTGTTATTCATTATCTTAATTAACAACGTGTTCTCTAGATTTAAGATGTGCACATTTCACTTAATATTAAAATAGACCATTCTGTTAATGTTCCATAGCTAACCTATTGTTGATTGAACAACCTCCGAAACCTTATTTCCTCACACTGATATTTTTTTTAATTTTGAACCTGGCAAGATATATATAATCACAATGTAGTTTAAATGCATTTTGAGTTGCAAGGCGTTTTCAGATATGAACAACTGCAAATATCAGTTATCGAGAGTGACGGATAGATTCAAGATTTCTCTCAATCGGATCTGAGGTACATCGCCCTGTATGGCTTTCTCTGACAGTAGCTTGAAAGTGCTGTTACTCTTCATTATATTCACTTTTATTTACTCAGTTCAACTTCATACAACTTTATTGATATGGAATTTTAAACGATACTTTCTCATAATCAAGTAACACTGTTTGCAAGATTTAACAAAGAATGAGGGAGGTCCCGCCATTTAAGTAATAGGCATTTACTTCATTAATCATTTAAGTATTCACACATGTTACTTAGTGGTTTATTTGATACACGCAAATAAACCACTGCAATGATTATCAAATGTTAACTATTATATTGTTGATAACCCTAATTTTACACTCTAAATTGGTTACTTTGCCACCAAAACCACTCATTTCAGGCTCATTAATATCATTATGTCTGTCATTATCTTCCAACTAATTAATTTATATTTAGCTACTTCACTATAGGTTCCCATCGCTTGTGTTACATGGTCAGTACAACAGGATTCTCTTATCTGACTCTTCGGCATATTATACTTTCTATTTTTCTTGAAAAATAGTATAATATTTTTCGACATCAGATTTTCTCTTCGTTACTGTGTGTCAATTTGTATATTTTCTCACATCCTGGCATTTAATAAAATTCGTATACTTAGGTAACTTATGATTTTTTTTAGAAATCTTGTGTCATTAGGTCATGTTTATGTCATTAAGCAAAGGAAATAAAGCTTTAAAACGCAGTTAGAAACCAAAAACCGTGCAATGTATAATTTTAGCAGAACAATAAATTTTGGTGTTTTTTTGCCATTCTTTCCCCTTATTTTTTTCTTTGTGCAAAATGAATATTCAATTATATATTTTTCAATATTTGTTTCGTTACTTAGCATGTAAAAGCGTTTTTTTTTTTTAAATCTATATTGGAATTTATTATTTTAAAAATGATTTTTCACTCAACTTTATTTTATGTTTTATCAATTTATGAACGAATTTTATTCAATAATTGATTCAATTCTATAATTTTTTTCTTTAAATCACGTTTTAAATTTCATCATATGAATTCGCCGGGATGGATTCTAAATTATTGTGTTATTTTCATACGGATGCACAAGCAGGCAAGGTGTCTTTTAAAGGGATTTTTTTTTTGAATCATTTGATCGATAAAGATGAAATAGAACAATTGCTGGAAATTGGGGCCATTTTAAGTCATAAATGATAAACTAGAACAAAGTTTCTTTTTAAGAATGGTCTCAAATTAAGGGATGTTCGATGTATTTCAAATACAATGGAATAAATCTTTAAAAATTAATTAATTTCTTTTGTACATGTAACTGCATCTTAGTGTGTATTCAATTTTAAAAAAATTCTGTTTTGCAAGTGACTGCTCTCCAATTAAATAAATAAAAAGATTTTAAGTCATTCTTTGGTTCATTTGCTAAGAAAACAATAAAAAAATTAAACTCAAAAATTCAAATAAAAATTCCAATTAAAAACTGAAGCATTCAAATGGCTAAATAATCATAGAATTTCGAAAAAGTTTAAAATTAAATGATTTTTACATCATATAAAATGGGAATCATGATTTGTTTAAAATGCCTATCTTCAAAGACAATAAAAATAAGTTGACTTTTACATAAGCACTTAAATCAAATGTAAAATATCAAAACATTTAAATATAAAACTGAATCAAAAGATTTTATGGGTATTCACCTGATGCTTTAGTAAAGAGAATCCCCAGCAGTACGGTAATAGTAAACATCTTTCTTTTTTGTTTTGAAAGTCGGTTGAATCTAGAAACCAATTTTGTTTCTCTCTTTTATAAACTATTTGAGCAGGTTGCTGGTCACGATCAAAATTGGACAGGATGTTCGGGGAGCGTAACCTTTATCATTCTGTGAATCGAATCTTTATAAAGAAAACGTGTTTCGTGCTCGAAGATTAATCCGAAAATTGGTTTCTTTTTCTTTGAATCCAACAACTATCTTTTCTTTATAATGTTAATATTGTGTGCTTGGTAATATAACGGAATTTACTTGATCGTATCATTTAAATTGTTACTTTTTTATTCTCAAATTGTAACAAGATATCAGTTACTCTATCTTTAATTCGGTTGCACTGGCGCACGTGCTGACGTGCACGATAAATCAGGGATTTGGGAATGCGCAGAGTGCTTCTATGGAATTCCGTAATTTGAATTTAACGAAACTAAAGGTGGTATGATAAAGTATATCCCAAAGTACTATATCATGAGAAGATAAACTTGTGTGTTTAAGGTACCGAAATCAACAATGGGAGTAAAACGTTATTTCAATATCCTTGATGTTCACAGTAATAAATAATCTGATGAATAATTATAGCTATCAGCTTGATTCTATTTTTCAGCAAGTTTTTAATCTCTTTAGTTAAGTTACAACGACTATAAATTTTATATGAGAATTTCAACTCAGATGTATTTTGCGAGTGCATCTGATATTACACTAGGTTTAGGAGACAAGCCCTTCTGACGCATTTCGAATTTTTTTAAGAAAATTACAAAAACCATTTGCATTTATATTTTATCCCTTATACTGACTTTTATCCGATGAACTCGGTAAATATATATATTGAAGTCTATTTTCTTCAAACGTTTTGAAATATTGAAATTCTCTATGTGGTGTATGTGCATCAATTTGACGCGTTAGTAATGTAAATAATTTTTTTTTGTAAATTAGTTTTACCTATGCAAAATTTACAACAACAATAAATATTTTTGTTATTGCTATACCTCTATCCCGTTATTTGAAATGAAACAAGCCCAATAAGCAACAGTTGAAAGAATGGAACGCAGAATGTGAATTGAGTCAGAGAGCGAAAACATTTTGAAAGTTGTAATTGCTATTAGTTTAAGCTTTATTTTATTATTATTATCCAGAAAAGATTTTCTAATTTCAATTGACAAAGTTCAGTTTGTATATTTTCAGAAAAAGAAACAGTGCAAAAACATAGATTATAATAAACTGCTACCTAGTACTTCGCAAGAACGCAAGACTTGCAAAATTAGATTTTGTAAAAGAAACAAAACTTTAAAAAAAATGTGAAAAGATTGTTTGCGGAAAGTTTACAAACAAAATTATTTGTGTAAAAGATGCGCGGAATGAATGTAACTATTGAAATAATGTACTAAAATATTATTGAATAATAAAAACTTTCTATAAATATATATCTCATATTTTTTTTACTAGTAGTGTTTAATTATATTGTTTTCTAAGTGGTTGTTTTTCTTTGAATATATGTATTCGTTCATGCGTCAAATTGATGCGTGTTCGTAGAGATAGGTATATAAGAAATGTCCATAAACCTAGTGTTAAAATTTCCATCGAAATTGTGGATTCTGTGTAAGAAAAGGAAAGTGTTTTCCTCTTTTCAAGTCATTAATCGAGATCTTTTACTTTATTCGTCATCTTACAGTTCTTCGTTAACCCTGAGAGAGAAAAATGGAATAGCTGGGATAGTAAAGTTTTCGCTATTATAATTGGAGAAAAATATTTCTTCAATTGTACTACCTACATATCTTGAATTAGTTTAGGACTGGATGAAGACATGCCATTTTTTTCGTTTCAGCAAGTAGTTTTTTTTTTTTTTTAGATTCTATGAATCAAATTGATCCTACATAGGAGTTTAGTTCGATCAAAGAAAACTGTACAACAGACCTGAAAGTTAGTCAACTGACCTATTTGGTTGAATCTATAAAAAGTCAAATAGGTGTATCATATTTGATTAACCACTTCATAAGTTTCACCTCGTAATATAGTTTGTAAAAGATGGACAATCAACGTATACCTGGGCAATGTAGTTTCTAATCGCTAAAATTATCTGTTCAAAATATTATTTAAGTGTCCTAAATAAGCCAATTTTGATTCAATAGGTTTTTATAATGTTTAAACTAAACAGCTGATTAAAATATACTAATATAATACTGGCTTTCAACTTTTTTTTTCGTAGATCAAATTATGATTTCTATAAAATTATGAAAAATTGTAAAAGCATCACAATTAAAATACATTTAAATCCTTTTATATGATTAATGATGTTTATGTATTATAAATATCTTCAATTCCTTACTTATTGGTCTAGTAATCAATAAAACATTACTTACATATAAATTTCCTTCATTTCTTACGTTTTGCTTCATTTCTTATGTATTCCTCTGTGTTTGGCACCATATGTTAATCTATTGTACAGAGCACGCGTATCCCATTTTATTGTAAAATTGTTTAATTTTTTTTTTTTAAATTAGAAATGTGCAATGTTTACTATTTTGACAAAAATATGAACATTTTAGGAAAATTCTTAGAAATTATTTAAGTATATTTAATTTAAATGGGAAAAAAAGCTTCAAAAGCCCACATTAGGTGCCCAGTAGCATTTCGAGGGGTAAAAAAAAAATAACTTATTCTGCAAAATAAACTTTCACTTTGTTTGATTTCTGTGTTCCTGCAATATTTCAATACCTTTGAAATATATATTCAAACTGAATCCAAATTTCTGTAAAAAGAAACGCAAGAATGTTGCCTTGGTTCAAAAATTAACAGTGAAGCGTGCCATTATATTTGATGAGGCATGACATTAATAATGTAGTGGAATGAAAGTATAGTGTATTCTTTAATTAAGCAACTGGAGCGAAATGGAAATTTAAAGCTCATTGATGCATTATTTATACTGAAAACGTTGGCATTCTACCCTTCATCTCTTACGAGATATACACTCTTGAATTCGATTTGAATTTTATGAATTTCTTTATCGGTAATGTTTTTAACTGATATGGCAAAAGAAATCAGATATTTTGTAGCGATAACTGTGAGGCTTTTCACATAAATTACTTTTGAAAAATTCAATGCCGTTTGAATCCTTAAAAAAATCTCAAGTGCAATTTAGAAGATGAAAATCGAAATAACATACTCATAACAAATTAGTAAATAGCTATAGTATTTTGTTATTTAAGCCTTTTGTGTTCGCTATATTTGTCAACAAAAACATATATTTTAAAAAGCAATAAAAGTTTGATATTGTAACATAGAAGATTTTATATAAATAGCTTCTGTTTAACAGTTTTAATTCTCCTTTTCTCTCATTAGTTTTTATTACCACTTTGAATCTTATTTTTAGTGTTTAAAATTCAAGAAATTCTATGAAATTCAAAAAAATTTAATAATATAGGAAACTAATAAGTTACAACTTTTAATAAATTATTTTTAGATTTTGTTAATTTCCATAAGAACTCAAAATAAAAATAAAACGTAACAATCTATGATTTTTAATACATATTTGTAGGATGTTTTTATTTTCAATCACTTTACATACAATGTAAAGAACATCGAAATTATGAAGAATCACAATTTGACTGAATTTCTATGTGCTTCGTTGGATTTGGAAATAATAAATATGGGAAATTAATTGTTATCCTAAGAAATGAATCTAATGCATTCTTGATTTTTATCAATAAGCTTATAATGTACTTCTCTTATCAACTCATCAGTAAATAGAATTTCTTTGGATAAACTTCGTTCTTGACCTTAACAAATGTTGTAAAACTTGTAAAGCTTTCTTTCACGATGCAATTACTTTTGACTACTCATTTTTCTTCCGTATACTTTATTGATAGAATATAATTGTTCCGTTATTTTTAAATGCAATTCATAAACTTCCAAAATTTCCTCCTATATCTTCTGGTTGCATTAATTTTTAAACAATAATTAAGGTTTTAGGTTAAATTTCAAAATACACCGTACTGAAAATACAATAAAAATCGTTCAGTCTAAGTTCCTAATTATATTTAATAACTTCATTCACGCAGGGTCATTGTAAATATGGATGAATGAGATAAATAACAACCAATGAGAGATTTAGTAATAAATTCCAATTTCAATCTTTAATTTATTAAGATAAGCAATACTAAATCAAACACATTGCATTTGACATAATTTGATTGAATCATGGTAAAATGTTAAATATTGTCAAGTCTAAGCATTTAGCTCATTAGATATATTACTTAATGAGTTTAACTTAGACGGCTTTTTTCATTTATTCCATAAAGATTTTGTTGAAAAAAAATAGAAAAAGAAATATCGTTAAAACAGTTTTAAAAGAATAGGAGTGTATAAACAGAAATGTAATGCTTAACATTTAAAAATTAGGAACAAATGCGCAATCAACCAGTTAACTGTTTATTAAGCGTGTACTCATCATGGATAAAGTAAAGCATTTTGCGTTATTACGAGTTTATTCAAAGTCAAATATTACGTTTATAAAATATTTTTTTAATTCTTATATTTATAAATTATTTATTACATTTATATAATAATATAATATTTGACACTATTGAAACGCATTTTCCGAAGAGGTCGAAATAGTTAATTGTTTAAATTCTTATAGAATCATTAAAAGTAGTTTGAATTTTGTCGCAGCAATTAAAAATATTCTTACAAACTATGTACAAAAATATTTTTTTAAGAAAATGTGAAAATTAAGGAACAATTTTTCAATAACTAAATAATTATCACAAAAAAATAGTTTTTTGATTGGAGGATGCCGAAAAATATTTATTTGTAATAATATTTTCAAAAGTAATAGTAAAAAAAAGGGAAACATTTCCATTCGTTTCTAATTAATAAATGTTTTCATTTAAATTTCAAGAACATTTTTTCCCGAGGTGCACAAATCCATCCATCCAATTATATTGATACCAAATTTGGTAACTTTAAGTCTTAAGGTCTGCCTTATTGAGTGCACTCGGATATATTTACTCATGAAACATATTATCACAGAGGCACACATTTCCGCTATATTTAGAATAGAAAACTATTAACTACTCAAAGCTTTTAATCTTAATACTTTTATCATTAATAGCGGCAATCCGAAGTGTTTCGCTAATCAAAGATTATTCCTTATTTCAACAAAATCATGAAATTTAATAATTCGGTGGAAATAAAGTTTAGGGAAACTGGTAGTTCTCGATAAAGAAAATAATCAAAATTTGAATTATAGATAAATTATATATTTTTGCAAATCAAATTTATATCTAATGCAAAATTTACTATAAGTAGAGTGAATGATTTTTTTTCATTGAAAACAGTAAAACACTGACTTGTTTCCTAAACTGTTTAATTTCTAATTTGGATCGAATATGCATTCTGTTGAGATGATCTTCGAGTCCATATCCATGATTCTGTACGTTCAGAAAATCGCTCCAAAATTGGAATTATATATGAATATTTTATATTTATGTTGTGCAGTATCAAAAAGTCCTTTTACGCTTAGCGTTATTTAAGATGGAATTATTAATTAGAAATTTTGGTAATATTCCCTTAAATAATGCTGTGAAACTAGATTAGATAAATAAAACGTTGTGAAAAGAAATTAAATAGAAAACTATATTACAAAATATTTCAATTTATACTACTTTCGAACCAATAAATGCACAGATGTCATTTTTTTCACTCATATAATGATATGTGTAACTGATATCCCATCAACAACTGTGACAAAAATGACCAACTTTCATTCATCATTTTCCTGACTGACTTATACAAAATTCTTTCTTTAAAGACATCTTCTTGTATCAATAGAATAAAATTCCCCACAACTTAATGGAAAATCATTTTCTTCAAATCATTTAGAGGATTTTGCCATGATCCAGAGGATGAAAAAAAAATCATTCGATAGGGAGTTCCCTGCTATATCTATTACATTTCAGTCATCAGTATTCTCTTACCTTTTGAAAAATGAAATTCCTGATCATTATCAAAATTTTATTCACTCGTGTAATCCTATAGGGCAATGTAGTTTCAGCGATATTTTCAGGTGAAGCAGGCTTGATTATTTAGGCCAATAATTGTGCAATATTAAATGTTTGCCATGGACATTTTCTTCTCTGTAGTGCAGATCCAATTTACCAAGGGATAATGTATACAGCAGTTGATACAAAGCATTTTCCTCTTAAATATTTTCACAATGGTCCAAAAACACAAAAAATAAAATGTAATAGGATACTCGTGTAATCCTATAAGGCACTGTAGTTTCAACTGTATTTCCGTCAAGGGCGAAAAATGCCTCATCATTTATATCAATAATTATCCAATATCAAATATTTTCCATGGATTTGATCTTTCCGTTTTATATCTCCTCTGTAAAGCATATCCAATTTACCAAGGGATGATGCATATAGTAGCTTGATAAAAAGCCCTTTTTAAATGTTTCCACAATGATCGAAAAACACGAAAACTTTCTAGGCGTTGGAGTCTACTATCGACTGGTAGTTTCAGAAACTTATAGTTAATAGAAATTTGTAGCGTTGCAGTTGTTTATATCACTTGATCATGAGGAGAGCACAATCACGAAATAACTTTTGAGAAAAACATGTTTTTTCCTTTTCAGAATCAACATAATCGGCTTTTCCGCAAACTAAATACGATTTTCTGCATACATCAGATAAATTGTTGTTTTCTTGAACTCTAGTTATGTAATTAAAATATCTCTTAACCATGAATAAAAACAAGGTTGGTTTAATTATACAAAGAGCATCATTGGTATATGATGATATCCATTTAGTCACATTTCGCTCATTTCGTAGCACATAGGTCAATAGAGTTCTCTTTGTCCCTAAACCTGTAAAATCCTTAATAGAAATCAAATGGACATCGTGTTGCTTCAAATTGGTACATTAAAGTATTTCTTTATGAATACTTATTTCAGATTGCAACTGAAAGTAATTGGTTAAGATAGTTTCGCTTACTTTCATTCAAAAACTTTTCTTGATTGTAATTATCTAAAAATTACAGAATTGATTTTGTTATTTGAGTTTTGTCCCTGATATTGTTTCGTTTCTTTAGCTACAATAGGGTTTAAAATTTAATAAGAGACGTAATTTTGGATCAGACAGTATCAAAATTCAACATTAAAAGTACTACAGATGAATGTCATGAAGAATCAATTTGCAGGAAAAGTAATTCATACATAAATAACAACACATTACATGTCACATTAAAACATGCAAAACTACTAGTCTCCATTATCACTTGGTTACTTTTAATAAAGACAGCTCGTGGAAGACTTTTTTTAAAACTTCCAATTACGTTTCTTGCATTACAAAATAATCGGCATGTATGTTGAGTATGTTGAGAAGTGAGTATGTTGTATGTATGTATGTTGAGAAGTGAGTGTAACTCAAGAATTGATCAGTATTTTTTTATTTTTTTTATGCTTAGACTTTTCAAAGCGCAGATGCAACTCTCTAAAAAGTAATGATGACAAGCCAAGAAAATCGGCATCAATGCATAATCTAAATATAGTTCAGCTAGCGAAAAGAAACAAAAATATGCCAACATGAAACAATTGCTTAATATTTGCGAAATGAAACAGAAATCTATTGTCCTGATTTAAGGCCAGATGGCATCGTAAATCTGGCCTGTTTCCTAGTCACTTTAAATAATACATTCATTTGCCAAATTGCTCAACAATAGGCGGCGTATAGACTAATATAAAAAACACAAAGACTGAAAAGCCGAAACAATGCATTCCTGAAATGATCCTAGACCTCAGTTGTTATGCAGAGAAATAGAAACATGGTTCCGTCCTAAGAAAAAAGAATCGGCTTGATGATTCTAGCTCGTTTGTCTGGAAAGGCATGATCGCAATTGTTAATGGTATTCCGTAACTGAAGAACACTTTTGCCTCTTCCGTATGCAAGTCTGCTATTTTAAGGAGTTCGGGTTTATACAGAATTTCTTCTAATAAAGAATACTTGGGGAAGATACATCTTTGAACAATTATATCCACTAAAAAAATTTTAGTAATTGAAACAAATTTCGTTGAAGAATAAATAATCTTCCTGTCTCAAGAATTGTTCAGTAATCTGATATTAAACGTAAACCAATTGTATGACTCAATCTTACCAATTACAGAAGGTTTTATATACCCTCATAAAGGATATCTCTTAGGTAGACAGAAAAGGTAAAGAACATTTAATATAAGCAATATTCCCATTGAATCATCTGGTCACTAAGGGCGAATATTTTTAAATACAAAGAAATGTCTACTCTATTACGATTACGAATGAGAATTTAAGAAAGAGAATTAAGAATGAAAATTTTAATATTTCTATCATATAAAAACGCGCCGTTTTAAACGACTCCATCGACTGTTTCAAAGAAGATCTGCCAATCCGTGCCGGAAATTTCCCCAAGACTAATTGGTCAAATATTTAAAAAAAAAAAAAAAAAAACTGTTGGTTTCCCGAAAATTTTACACTCATATCTTCATAATTCGGTCAGATTTGATTGCAGAATATAGTTAAGTTTATTTAAGTTAAAGTATTAAGAATATTTCGCAGAATTACTTAGGACCAAACGATTATATGAATTATATAAAGACAGATAAAAATATTATTTAGGTCGTTTTTAAATCATTTGTTAAGTAAAACTAAAAACTGAATTTTATGATGAATCGGAAAAATTATTGAATAATTCTTTGAGTTATGAAAATTATTCTTTAATAATCTTTCAATACCGAATGATTATTCTTGCTGTGCTCATATTTAAAAGAAAACATGCCTGATTTCAGCAAAAGATGTTTTTATATTCATTTAAGTTAAGTTTAATCCATTCTACTTTAATATGAAGTTCAATAGCCCCGGGGGGCACCTCGAAATGAGGATGAGATGCTTCCGGCATGGTGGTTGGATCTCGCCACCCTGGAGGGTACACTAATAGGTGGGGGATCTGACTTCTCCCATCGATGACGGGACGTACTTCCTTCGGGTAGGGTTATACCGTGGCCGGTGACGGCCCTTAGGACTCAACCACAGTTCCCGCCAATGTTGCTGTTGCGGCGGTCCGGTCATTCAGTTTTTATGGTTTAAATCCGTGTACCTTCGGGCGGGTCGGAGAGTTAGATGGTTGACTTAATATGAAGTTCAGCTTCTACTAAAGCTCATAGAAAATTAAAGAGATACATAGTTCAATAAACAAAACGGCTTAAGGTTTCTATAATAGTATAAGTTATATGGCTATTAAGATACCAAATTGTATAAAATATTTAATTAAATATTTTAGTGAGCATTAATGTTGACGAGCCAACTGATCTCCAAAGGCGGCTAGTTAAACAATATTTGCAATATTGTATGATATTGTTGAATATTGAGTAATAAGATATCGCAAAATACTGTACAATATTTTCGAAATGTTGTGCTATCTGGGATGGCACTTTAGTCGGCAATCTCTTTTCAAAATTTCTGCATCATATCGGCAGAATTTATTTGAATTTCAACGATTTTAGAATACATCAGATACGAATGTTTCAATTATTTTTCATGCAACCGAGTCTTGAATCCAAAATCATTTTAGTCCAAGAATCGCGATTTTGATGATCATCATGATCAAATGACATGCTAATTAAATAAAGGAAGCGATTATGTGTTCATAGAGGCATCTCTATGGAAATATAATCATCACTTCTAGGAACGAATTAAGACTAAAGTTTGATGCAGATTCACAATTTTGTGTTATATGGGTTCAAAGAAGGCTCAAGACTTTACTTGGAAATATGCAAAGAATTCTGGGGTGCCACTTCTTCATAGTGATAAGATCATGAATTCTGTGCCGGAGGTCACCAGCTTTGCAGTTCGATTTCATTGTAAGTCCATAATGTATGCAGGCACGCTAAATCAGAGGCCGTTGGCCAAATGCTCTCTCTTTATTGTGGTGCGGAAGTTTGGAGAGGAGGGTACAAAAACTGTTCTCCTCATCATCATCATCATCTAAGCGGAGTT
Source organism: Argiope bruennichi (assembly GCF_947563725.1). Classification (NCBI taxonomy): domain Eukaryota; kingdom Metazoa; phylum Arthropoda; class Arachnida; order Araneae; family Araneidae; genus Argiope; species Argiope bruennichi. The sequence goes on from NC_079156.1 coordinate 34,076,973, forward strand.
CAAAATGACACGTATGTTTCTTTCAAACAAGACATTACTACAGCTAAACTAAACAAGGAAATCTAAACTTTCCTTTTTATCCCAGGATCCTTTCATACTATCAAATGAATATCTTTGCATGGTGAGAATAATACGAATGTGTGAAAGTTTGTTAAAGAAGTTAATAATAAAAAAGAGAAATTATATTATATTATATGACTGCTGCGGTGGCCTGGTGGTTAGGTCTGGGCTCGTGAGCCGTAGAGTTTCGGGTTCGAGACCTCTATACCACTGAAGAATTGTCGTGTAGGTGGGTTATTGCACGTTAAATCCGTCAGAGCCAAACATTCTCCCGCTGGTGTGGTGTGGTGTGGTGTGAAGAGGGAGGTGCCAGCTCAAGTGTCGCCCTCGTCATCTCACCACGGTTCAAAATTACGAGGTCCATACCAAAATATCCCTAGTGTTGCTTTACAACGGGACGTTAATATAACTTGACTAAACTAAACATTGTATTATATGAACACTTCTTTCAGGTAGAATTGCTTCCTTGTTATTAGTCAATTTCCAGTTAAAAACTTATTTCATGTCTTGCTAATCTAGATCTTAAGTATATTTTATATTATGATTATATTTTTTATTAATATGTAATATGATTTTGAAGATATATTATTTTGATTTTAATCAAATTCGTTTCTTATATAAACGTCAGTTAATCATAAAATGAAAAACCATTTAATGAAACATTATATGATATAGAGCTTTACAATCACAGGGAATTACATAAATACGTTTCAAACTTTAATTCGTACTGTATTTCAAAATTGGGTATTCGGAGGCAAGTGACCTTCAAGAACAAATCTATAACAGTCAATACGAAAATAAAAGGTTTGTTGACAGGAAATGATTTGCAATTTCTTTTAAATGCTTGTTATAATTACATGTATCATTGACTTCATCAGGCGAACATCATCAGGCACTTCAGAAGAATATTAAAAAAAACACATTAATATTAAAACATGCTGCATTTGTAGAATTTCCTGTATAAATGATCTAAAAATTAACAAATAATAATAATTAAAAAAAACATTTGTTAACCAAAATGACAAAGGTTTTCAACGATTTATTCAGATTCATTTTTACAGCATATGATACTACAGCTGAAATTCTGTATCCATCAGAAAATGAAATCATTAACTAAAAAATAATTAATAGTTTATTGAAAACCTAAACTAGAAATGGATGCCATAAGATTTGATAAACTGTTTGAGGATAACTCTGATTAGGGAAGAATTTAGATGTTTGGAATCTAGAATTTCTTTTTTAAGCATAATAGCTTTTTATTTTTAAAAGATATTCAGTAATTTAAATTCATTGTCGGAGTATGTTAATTTGTTGAGAATTCTTTTCACTCAAATTACGTTTATTTTTTTATGAAGAATTCACTGTTCTTGTTTTCATGACTAAAGAAGAATTTTGAACCTAGTTTATATTTGTACTTATGCATTGTCTTTCGATTTTCGTGTGATTATACATCAGTAGAAATCTTCGAATTTTCAGCATTATGATTTGAATTATTGGTGATTATTTAGTCATATTACTGCTGTTTGATGTTACGTTGAAAATATCAAATTAGATATTTATATTTCTATAGATAAATTTATAGATATAATTTTTGATTGTAATTTGCTTATATGCTTTGTAATTTGCACTTTATTATTATTTTTTTTACCCGCTTTGCCTAAACTAGCAAATTGTATTCCATCATTCCCTCTGAATTTTTAATTAAATGTTTTTTGATGTAGCCTCTTTGCGAAGAATCCCTGCATTTATCATTCTTACGTCTAATAAATGATGAAATATTCATTCTTGTTTTGAGAAATATTGCTTTCGGAATCGTCAATACCATCTATTTATTTGTTATAAAATATTTATTTTTAAATATTTATATATTCAGTTTTAAAACTCTGTTACCTGGTGTGACGGTTGAAATATTCCTAATATTTCTTAAAGAAAACAATTGTCCCTTGGGAGAAAGGTAATAAATACTTGAATAAAATATTTATTATCTTTTATTCACTATTCATACATTTTGTCTATCTATCCTTCATAAAGTGAAGGCCTTCCAAGCAAATTATTTGCATTTTGAGATAATTTATTAATCAATTTATTTTTTGAGATATTCGTAATTGTTAATGTTACCGAGAAAATATGTGAGACATCGATGTAGACATGCGATAGACCAAAAATGTTAAGTCTGGAATTCTGGGCAAGTATTCTCAACCATATGAAGAAATGTTGTTACCGACATTCTTCGCTATACGGGATGAAGTATTATCTTAATGTAAAATCACTTTTCCATATCTTGCAGCCAATCTAGACGTTTTTCGATTAATGTATTGTTCAAATTGATCAATTGTTGAAGTTAACAAATGATATTCACTATTTCATCTTATTTTAAAAGCTTATGGTATACCACTCCCTTCTTCCCCTGAAATACAAAAGTGTGGAATCCCACTTTTGAATCATCTAAATCAAAGCACATTCACATATTGCAGTAGGACATTTGTCAAATCAAATTTTCGGAAATATACACGTGTGTTTGCGCCTCGTTTTTTTTATAACTTTAAGTTGAAGATGGAATCTTGATTTGAAATTAGACATGTTTACCCGAAATTAGTTGCTAATCAACGATATTCGGACAGGTTCTGTCCTAGCAAAGCTGTGACTTCTTGGGTCACAATTTTGGTAGTCTGCTGATACAAGTCATAGTCTACTCACGCTGAAGGAACTAACTTCTAGACTGTGAATCTACTTTTGTTTACAAATAAATTAGGGATCATTAATCGATACACCCATTATATATCAGCTAATGTATTAATCATTTTTTCTATTTCTGCAAATTATATATATATATATATATATATCTGTACTTATTACATATTTCATAAAGATTATTTCACCAAGATTTTGTTTCATACTCTAGAATAAATAAAGAGAATAAAAAGAATCCACACAAGATACAACAACAAATATATCATCTTTCGTTGTACTTTATACATTCGAGCCGTTACAAGTATTTTCATACAAAGCAACAATATAACATCCCCAGTTTAACCATTTGATTTCATCACCAAAATAACAAATAAGTTGAAGAGGTTATTCATTGCTTGAAATCTCTATCATTTGCTGTATGAAAATTCAGGTTGTTTCGACACAGATATTGTCCTTCAGTCTTTACGTTTTTGATGCTGGGGTTGTACCATCTGTTGAGCCACCTGCAAAGAAGAACAAGAATTTCAAATGAAGAATTTTGATATTTTTGACGTAATGTCCCTATCAATCCAAAATGCTTAATAACATCCAGCATTTAGAATATCAAACAACATGGAGATACCGTAAATATTTTATGCTTATAGTGATTCCATGTATATGTTGTAAAATATTCCTCTAAAGTCAAGTGAGTCGATATGTAAGATTAATTAAGAAATCTTAATTCTAGTTACAAAAAAAAAGATAGAAATTAAGAGTTTTATAAGAATATATTAATAGAAAATATGAGCAAATATTACAGAAATTTCTTTTCTTAACATTAATTTCTGAATAATTCTTTGACCAATACGATAATGCTTCACCCTTTCTTTTAAGGTGACGCATGATTACCCTAAAATACCAATGTGAATGAAGAGCATGAGTAAACATTACTAATAAAATGTATTATTATTGTCTCTGTGTGTGTGTTTTTTTTCTTTACTGTTTTTAATATTCATTTTTTTTTGTTTACAAAATGATTTTTATTAATTGAATTTATTCACCTAATAAAAAATTTTCCGAATATAATTCCGGCTTTAAGTTTAGAAAGTCACTGCCGTATGATTCCGGAACAACTCTTGTGTGAGACTTTGCTGTGACTCCTCAGTGGATATTGCTATGATTTTTGCGATTCCTCAGTGGATATTGCTATGATTTCTGCGATTCCTCTGTGCATATTGCTAAGATTTCTGTGATTCCTCTGTGCATATTGCTATGATTTCTGTGATTCCTCAATCAATATTGCTATGATTTCTGTGATTCCTCAGTGGATATTGATATGATTTCTGTGATTCCTCTGTGGATATTGCTATGAATTCTGTGATTCTTCAGTGGATATTGCTATGAATTCTGTGATTTCTCAGTGGATATTGCTATGAATTCTGTGATTTCTCAGTGGATATTGCTATGACTTCTGCGATTCCTCTGTGGATATTGCTATGACTTCTGCGATTCCTCTGTGAATATTCTTATGATTTTTGTGACTCTTCAGTCAAAATAAGAAGTCACAGCAACTTGAATTTTCGGTTTATGTATTTTGGATATATTGGCATTGTTCATGAAAACAGACACTAAACAAAAAAAGACATCACAATTGGTTAATTATTTTTTTAAAATTATTTATAAATATCTCGCTATGTTTAAGGTGAAACTATACAGGAATATTCGCGATCCATTTCTCAAACATGATGTCGTTGCTTTTTTGTATCATTTATATCGATTTGACTTAAACATGAAGTTAGTTTGACTCGCATTAATTGAAAAGTGATCAGCAGATAGATGCCTTGTCTTCAACGGAATCAAGAACTATGCCATTCCAAGCTCAGTTCGTACATGAAGTAAGTTTGTCTGACACCATTTGAAAAATAGGCAGCTGAACTATAAAATGTACATCATATTCAGTAGATACATTGTATTTAACTGTCTAATTGATAACATAGTTAGGAGAAGACATCTACCTCCAATGAGAACTCAGATGGAGTCAGCATGACTCAACTTTTCCATGCCATTATTAAAAAATTATTCAGAAGTTTGTGGCATGAGTATTTTTATAATACTGGCAAGATGTGAAATTTGCCCAGTATTTTTCTTTTCCTCGGTAATCTAAAACTGATTAACCTAACTGGATTAGTCCTAACTGGTTTTCCTTCTCGGTTTTACTCATTAAGGATCGAACTTATAAACATAACATTTTGACGAAATCGTGTTAATTTTTAGAGGTAATTATTTTTTGAAATGAATTTCTTATGTTTATGTGCCTGCTTTCAATCTGTATGTCATAAGAATCTAAAAATTATTTGAAAAATAAGAGTGAGGAAAAATGAAAAATAAAGTAATTTTTTTAATAAAATTGTAGAGGAGAAATGCGTGTTTCTTAAACCATGCTAAATTCATATTTTCTGGAAAAAAAAAGATTCTCTTTGCGCATGTATTTGTAGCGGGGTAATACATTAAAAGAAATTTCAAAATGAAATATATATTTTTTCGAATTAAATTTTGCCTCAAAATTGATCTAATTTCTGTAGGTTATTCGAACTACCTGAAGTTGCTGCCCTACCTGTTGATCCACCTGTTGAGCCACCACCTGTTGAGCCGCCACCTGTTGAGCCACCAGTTGATCCACTGGTTGAACCACCAGGGGGTGGAGCAGGTCTACCAAATCCTATCATTAAATAAATTTAAAAGTTAGAATTTTATGAATTATGAATCTTTGTTACTTTTACTTAATAATCTTAGAATTCTCATGTTAATGATATTTATAAAATATCAAATTAATTAATCATTAATGAAATGAAGAAATGGGTATTGTAATTGATTAAATTAAAAATACCTCTCTTTTGAATAGTCAAAATATTTATAATTTGAGTTCTGCAAGGAAAAATAAAAGTAAAATTTTAAAACCAATAATTTTTAAAATTATGATCGAATATCCATTCGATTAAAATTTATAATATTTTATTAATTTCAAATACCGATAATATTCATTCGATAACATTTTCATCCATTTTTCCAGGATCGTTAAAAGGTATACCTGAGCAAATACCGAATACCTGAAAAATAATCTAATATCTCAGCTATTCGGATAAAAATATTTTTTTAAAATTAGCACTAAAATTTTATTTTATAAAATAATAATTTATTTTTTTAATTACTTATCCTTTTATTTACTTAACTTTTTAATTAAATGACACATTCTATTTGGAACATATATTGTTATTTTAATTTCTATTGTAATACAGAACAGAACGCCGTCTCGTGACCATTCTGGTCACTGAACGATTTGGTGGGCATGTTACGGGAATTTTATTTAATTAACAAAATATTTACAGTAGAAAAAAAGAAACAAAAATAACTATTTACAGAATTTACAAGCATCTAAGAAATTATATTAAGATGAAACCAATTACAAAATTTTTCAACTTCGAAATATAATTTGTAATAATAAATTTAGAAATATAATGCCGAGACATAAAATGTGTAAAAAAATACATATATTCTGTGTTCACTTATTTTTATGATATAGAAGATCAAGATGCAGTTAAAAAAAATCAGTTGGAAAATAATTTGGTAAATGGGAATGAAGATAATCTCTGTTTGATTGAAATGTATGACAGGAGACTATGGTGCTTGTTTTTCCCCTTAGTCTTTCTTGGTATGAGAATCGGCAAAAAAATCTCTGTCTAGTCACGCAAAGCTTATTCAGAATTATTAACGCATGGAAGATATGCTATGTTAATTTCGGCTCAAAATATGTTATTAAAATAAATGCTCTTACAGATGAATAAGACATTTTGCAAAAGCATTTAAGATATTGAAACCTTTTTAATTGATTTATTGCATTTTAAATAACTTTATACTTTCACTCTATTGCATATTTAAAATTAAGAATTCAATAAGAGTTAATCTCGTCATTGTATGCAAAAGTGTTAATACTTGTCTGTTAAATTATACCTCAAAATTACATTTCTTGACTATAATGAAATGTTTAATAAATTTATAAATTCACTGATTATTGCACTTATTTCTTAATAGGGCAATATAATCTGCTCTACTAAATGCTGTTTCATTTTTTTAAATGGCCGTGGTTCCTGGTTATAAAATCAGGATTTTGGAAAAAGCAAAAGTTCATTCTGACCACGACGACCTCATAGTCAGAATGCCTTAGTTACCAGAAAGGAAATTTAAAAGGTTAATTTTGATTCGATCCAGGTAGGCGTTAAATCCATTGAGTGCCGAACGTCCTTCCTCTAATGTGATGTCGAGGTTTGACAGGGATCGTCTCTCAGATGTAGAGTTTGTCAACCGGCCACTATTAAAAATTTCTGTATCCTTCTCTAGTGCTGATCGACAGGAGACTTAAATATAAACTAAAATTAAATGTAATTCCATCTAAAAAGGTCCATGTTATGTGGACATGATACATGCTAAATCTGATATTTTGTTGGTGTGGTATGGAAATTTGGAAAGAAACTTATTAGGAACCTTGAATATTTGAAATAATATTTCAATTTGATTTCAATGATTCAATCAAATTTGAATCATATTTCAAAATTACGTTCTGTAAAATGTAATGACGCTTGAAATTCAAAATTTATAGAACTAATGAAATCCTTTTTTTAAACACTGTAAAGTAAACTGAAATTATTCGTTTATTATAGCAAATACATAAATAATGCTAAAAATATTTTTATTATTAAATAAGGTAGCCTGATTTTCACCATGGTTTTGAAGAAAAAGAAATATGTATAAACATGAAACATGCCAACATTTAAAAAAAAATACATGCTTGAATAAATATGAGAAAAATTCTTACCTCGAGGTCCATTTACGCGTACATTTTCTGGAAAAAAATAGAACAAAGCAATATGAATGAGAGAAGAGGCAGTAAAAAATATTATTTGTTGTTAACATTTAAGGTTGTATTTAATTTCTTGAATTTATAATTTCTTATTTTCATTACTTTCATTTGGCAATTCAGTTTCTTCGTTATTAAAGAAATTAGTATCGTTTCTTCTGTGGCATTTAGTAAAAATGGATATTCAACAAATTTTTTTTAAAAATGCAATAATATTTTGTACTAATTGATAAAACTGGCATTGAACGAAATGAAAATATTTTCATGAGCTTTTTAATAAATATTAATTATTCAATTAATCATCATGAAATATTCTCTAAAGTCTCTTTTACTTTTCAACGTTATCCCAAGGAGGAATCTCACGTGTGGGATGAGAAATAACTGGCGAAGTCAAGAACTCTTGTGTTCCTTATATAAAGAATAATGATGATGTTGCTCCTCTGATATCATCATTGATGATGTATCATATGTCAGTATGAGGAGCAGAGGCGTGATTTATTCGTAATGTTTTTGTATTCAAAAGGAGTTCTGCTCTACAGCTCTTTTCTTCGCACATACTCCCAACTCCAAAAAGATTCCGGACGTTATGATCATTATAAGTACTTCCCTATTTGTGAACAAAATTTAAATACAAATTTTAAAATTGAACTGAATTCATTATAGCTGATGCTGCAGTTATCACATATCAAATCAGTCGTTAAAGACTGCATCGTATAAGAGATATCTACTAATAATAAAGATTCATGTGTGTGTCTGTGCGTTGGCGTTCTACAGGCCTGACTGTTTGACTTAGAGATACCAAATTTCTCACATATATATTCTGGAAAGTAGTAATGTGCATCTAAGAACGAGTGTTTTGAAATTTTGATTAGAAGTTTAACTAATTAAAAAAATTAAGCTGAGTTTTAACGTTTTTCCTCGATAAGTTTCAAAAATATAATTGAGCTTAAAAATGAATATCACACCACTTTAAAACTTTATAAATTATCTTTTTAATGATAACAATATAATTGTCATGTAAAACTTTACTAAAATTTGGTATTTTTTCTTTTTTGCCTGAAATTTTATTTGGCCTGAAATTTAGGCCTTTTCATGGTTTTATCAATTATCTAATCACGTAATTTTCTTCCACGGTTGAAATATCTCGATTTTAAAGTCCACATTTTGTCCGCTTGTTGATTTTATGCTTGATTTTTTTTTATATGAATCTCTTTATAGAAGTTTCTTGATAATCTTTTAAAAATCTAGTGTATTTAATTTCAATGTTCTCTTTAACCGTATGTTTGGCGCAACGTGGCCTAGCCTGGCTCTTGTGCCTTTAAACCCTTCAAACCAACTAACCAATCACCCACGGTTGAAAGAAGAAATGCTTAATATCTGTATAGTTTACGAGACATATAAAAATTGAAATTGCAGTATCGCGAAATTTATGAGATATATCAACCAAATATTTATATTTTTAATGACCCATGATGTCAGGGGAATATTCTTCAAAGTTCATGTGCGCAATAAGCGGAACCTATTTGAAACAGTTAAAGTAACGCATCTGTAATGCCTGGTGGTGCACGCTAAACCGTCTGGGGCACATGTCCTTCCGCTGGTGTGGTGTAGTGTGGAGATACTAGCTCAGGTGTCGTCCTCGCCATCTGACCGAGGTTCAAAATTACGAGTTCCTTCCCAAAATAGCCCTAGTGTTGCTTTAAAACGGGACGTTAACATAACTAAACTAAACTGTAATGTATGGTAAATTTACGGTACATGATTTGATAGAGTATCCTGGACTCTTAATTAAAAGGATTTAACTGAAATTACTAATACTCACTATCACCAGAGAACCAAATAATCACGAATGCCAATTAATATTCAATAAAGACTAAATAGCGATAGTAGACGACACATTTAAGGATTATATCAATTAAAGTTTTATATAAAAATCAACTATTCAATTAATTGTTACGAAATTATCACTAAAATCTTCCTTATCCTTTATTATACTTCTGAGCTGTAGATTTTATTTCTGTCGATTGCATTGCAAACTTTTTGTTTCTTTTATTTATACAGATAGAATCCAATTACTCTATCTGAGGCACTTAATCACATAATAACAAAATTAATTAGGACTTCAAACTAAAATAGGAAAAATCGATTACTTACCATTCACGATACCATTCGGGAAAGGAAACGATCCGTGGTAGAAGAAGCCACCTAAAATTTAAAAATAATTGAGTTACACAAGTTTATGGTCAGTGGCGTAATAAATGTGTCTAAGCATTTTGTAACTTCAAAAAAAATACAGCTCTATAAAATTAAGAATATTTATTTTAAACATGAAATTACATTAAAGAGAATATCAATTGTGCAACGCCTAAAAACAGCTCAAACTTTTAAATTATTTTTAAATAAATTAGGATTACATTTTGGATTGCTTATATGGCGAAGTGATAATATTCGAAGATTTCTTCTGACTTCTTACATGAGTTGTCACAAATTAAAGTTTTAAATTGATGTTGTATTATAATTAATGCCTTTTCACGGCATGAAAACGCAGAGTAAGTTATAATTAGCCCACAACTTTGCATTCAGATAACTTCTTAGAATCCCGCTAGATGGCGCTGCTTAGGCGTGCAATATAAAGAAAAATATAAAAGAATTTTTTACCAAAACTTCTTACAAATCACTTGCATTTAATCGAAATTCCTATTTTTACTATTAAAGTATTTAGATGATGAAAATACATAATTTATTCTATAGAAGCAAGCTTTAAGATTCAATTTGTTTTCCATACCCCAACCATCCCCCACATTTTTTTAATAGAAAGAAGTTAAATAAAATTTTTATAGAAGAATCCCCATGCATTTCCGCAACAGAAGAATAAAATTGTATATAATATGTAAAAAAACTGTAAATAACACATAAAGATGCTGATTTGCTAATTGCAGATGTACTTTTGTATTCGCCTCATTAGATTAAGTTGCATGATCTTCATTTTTAAATAAGCTGCATGCATTTCAATGAATGAAAATTCGTTGAAATTCTAGTAGAAAGTATACGAAAACCTAACCGAAGTATACAGAGTACATAATCTGTACATTCATTAAAAATTGGAATTTCGATATTCTGAAGTGAAATAAGGAAATAAATTTAAAAAAAAAAACTCTTTTGTATCTCACTCACTTTCTCCATTCTCATTTGAGTCCTCAAAACAATAATTAAATTGGTTTTTATTTTCAGAAATTGTTATGACGGTAACACAGGCTTTGAGAATACATTTAAAAAAATACATCGCTATATTTATTACAATAAAAATGTGACATTTATAATAAAATAACTTTTATACTAACCGGGACCAGATCTGTAGTAGGAATCTGAAAAATAAAATTTTTAATTTAAATAGAACTTATTTTGATTATAAGAAAAACATTTACAATTATGAGAATCATCTAATATATGACGGTTCAAAGATAGAGATATCGAGGCCCTAACAAATCAACGTTGATTGAAAATTATGGAAAAGTAAATTAACTAAGAGTGGAATGTCTAATGGTACCATTGCCTGAAAAGAAGCAGAGAACACTTAATGAAGTGCACCAAATAAATTATTCATTTCCAGAAATCTTGGAATATCCATTTAGTGATGATTCCAAAGTGTTTTGATAGGGAAAGAAATAATTTCTTCCTAATTCGAAATTCTGTGTATATTTAAGTCGAAAGGATACATAAAATATTCCCCATGCCTTTTTTTTTCTTCTATGTGATATTATTTAACTCATCGGCCAATCGATGGGAGCTATCATCTTTTCTCTCTTTTTACCCACATTCTAGACCTTTCGCTTTGTGATGTCTTAGAGTCCAGTAAATTGTTGAGGAATTCTTAGAGGATAATGATGGATGTCGAGTATTTAAAGAATTTTTTAAATAGTTCTATTTTTAATGTAGCACGTCGTAATATTTTCTTTTGTATTGATAATTTCAAGAGAGTTTATTCCGTTCCAGTAATTCAATGTTTTTAACCATCAGTGGTGTCAACATTCTAATTTACCTCTCTCTTGAGATTATTCTTTTTATCACACACTGGTGTCAACATTTTAATTTCCCTCTCTCTAGCGATTATTCTTTTCATCACACAATGGTGTCAACATTTTAATTTCCCTCTCTCTAGCAATTATTCTTGTCATCACACAATGGTGTCAACATTCTAATTTCCCTCTCTCTAGCGATTATTCTTGTCATCACACAATGGTGTCAACATTCTAATTTCCCTCTCTCTAGCGATTATTCTTGTCATCACACAATGGTGTCAACATTCTAAATTCCCTCTCTCTAGCGATTATTCTTGTCGTCACACAATGGTGTCAACATTCTAAATTCCCTCTCTCTAGCGATTATTCTTGTCATCACACAATCAACTACTAAATAAGGGAGGGAAATTTATATTATTTGGAAGGTGGGTTGTCTTCCAAAACTTTTTCAAGGTAGCTTGATAGAGTTTTAACGATATCATTTGAGGATTATAGAGAGTAAAATTACGGAAAGAGGAACACTTTTTGAAAGTTCAGACCCTATTGTAACTTGCAATGGGGTAAAAATGACTTGGAAAATTTTCCCCGAGCAAATTTTCTTAGTTAGTATTAGTAGAGAACTTTCTGTCTGCTCATGAGAAATGCTTTCGACTTTCAACCTCTTGCCTGCAATCAGGATCTTCTGCTTTGAGACCTCTCTTCGTCTTGCATTTGTAAAATGCTTTCAGAGGGTAGTCATTGCTGAAAGATAATGTTGGGAAGGAGACAGCTTAAGAATGGGTCTTAGAAAAACTCCAGAAGTTATACAAGAATACCTTTAACCATTTTGTTTCGCTCTAGAATAGATGTTCCAACAATATCAGTAAAACCTTTTGAGTCACAACTACCTGGGAAATGGACTTTCTTGTCTTTATATTTATTAAGTTTTTAATTGGCAAATTTTGAAATTGTAATTAATTTATATTAAATTTTAATTACAATTGTAATTTAGTTTTACTATTATAAAGTTTTTAAATTGTTAAAAAATCTATACAATTTATATAACAATTAAAAGCACTGAATGTATATCTTACTTCCAGTGGGAGGTGTCGGGAATGTGGGCGGAGTTGGCATTGTTGGAGGTGTAGGCATTGTTGGGGGTGTCGGTGGCGTTGGTGGAGTGGGTGGAGTAGGGGGTGTAGGCCCTGTTGGTGGAGTACCGCCTGTAAAGCAAACACCATTGGATTAAAATTTAATCAAATTTGAAGCAATAAATTTTCAACTTCATTCTATAAATTGTTCCATTTAAAATCTTTCCCGAGGAACTTACCAAAATATCAATGCATAGAATTGATAAAAAAAAGTTATAAATTATTAATTACGATGAAAAATTTAAATATTTTTGATAAATTTAAATTGATATTTTTGTGATTTTTACAGCAGTAAAAAATTTGTCAACTTATAAATATTAATGCTAAATTAAAATATGATAAAAAATGTTGTCACTTTTTTTAAATTTTCCACATAGAAATGATATAACTACTTTCTTTTCTTTGTTTCTTATCAAAATTGGTCTATTGTAACATTTTTCGAATTCCATATAATTTTTTCATCATGAAAGCAAAAAGCAATTTAGAAATTCAATTATTATCACTTGATTAAAACAAAATTACACTAAAACTATACATATTATATACATTAAAATTATGCGTAGTATTCTATATTGGGAAGAGAGTAAAAATTCTCTTTTTTTATTCTTTTTCTCAGTAGGTAGGTAATTGAAACAAATGGGTAGAATGTTTTGAAGAGCCCAGGTGGCAATTGAATTCTGTGCCTTTGCGAAATCCTTTGTTGACACATAAAAACATATATGATAAATAAAAAGAAATTGGGTTATTAATCAAGATTGCGAAGTTATTTGTTTAATTCATAATTTTAAAATGAAATAAAATTCTGAAATTTCATTCATTAAATAAGTTAAATCCTGCAATACCAAACTCATGCGTGTATGATTTTAACCAAACCTGAGTATATGCATTTCATTAAATCATGATTTATTGCAGTTTATCTATCAAGTAAAAATATTTAATAAAGTGTAGTTACTAAATGGTATCCTTCTATGCATTATAACTTTTTATGTATATAAATTATATTTATTATCTTATAAGTAAAGGCAAGAAATAAAAGCCGCTTTAACACAATTTAAAATTATTTCTGATCTTCTTTAAATATAGTGTATTATTTTTTTAATTATTTGTATCACATTTGATAAATTTAAGTTGAGGAAATGGAATTTATTAAAAGAAGAACCAGCAACAGTCTTTACATACCTCCGCCGCCACCACCACCATAGTTATAATAGTATGGATTATATCCTGTAATAAAACATATTAATTACCGGATGAATTGAAAAGAAAAAAAAAATTTATTAAACAAATTCATTAACAAGTGCTAAAACTGAGTCTTTTTAATAACACTTCTAAAAATATTATTTTTATTCTAATGATATCAAAACATTGTTTTTCTTCAGAAAGTCTCCTAAGGTTTTTTACCTCGCAAAGAATTCCTTTAAATTCTTTTTCTAGAAATTCTTTTTTGAAAATTGCTCCGCGTGATTCTTAACATCATTTAAATGAAGGAAAGCAATCAATAGTGGAACAACAAAAGATTTGAAATAAGGAAGAGATCAGTCGTTTCATAATTTTTGGGGTGGTTTTATTTCGCGAAGGGGTGATATGCATTAATAGTTGTGGGAGGGAAATAATAAGAGCGCTTTTCCAGAATTCTTTCTTAAGCATGTTTTTCTTTAAACTATACTTTTCTCAATATCAATTTTCCTTTTCTTCTTTTTTTATTGTGCTAACGTATTTTCATTCTTAACCTGTATAATATTTCGATATATCATTTGATAAAAAAAAATATCTCCTCCGCCATCTTTCCTCTCACCACTGTTTTGATTAAATAAATGTCTAATTACGCATGCGCAAAAGCGCAGATGTTTGTTGTATCTTGATACAGACAGTAGAGTAGACAACCATGCAGAAAAAAGTGATGCAGGAGTTAAGGTTGAATAGTCTAAATTAGAACAAATGTCACCATAATGATGAGGGAAAAATGTATTAAAATTAGGTTTTTAACACTTATTACAAGGAACAGTAATTTGAAAATATTTTTATGAAAAGATCCAACCCCCGGGGGGGGGGGGTTGCAGTGAAATGTTCAACAGGTTAAGTTCAGTATCTAATGCATCTAAATATTTCTAATATATCTCAAATATTTAATTAGTCTTTGTCACTTCCTCTAGAGTATTAAAATTTTGTTTACTCAATTAGTGTCGTTTTATGCATATTTTAATTAATTCATGTTTTGAAAGAATTCTTTCGAACTCAGATAAATTTTTACCTGTTTTTCAACTTTATTAGCCTTTTCTACAGCATGACATAATTATATATATCTATTTAAAACGCATTTTTATTACAAAAATTGGCAGCAATCAAATTGTTTATAAGGAAAAAAAAATTAAATTATACTAACCTCCTCCATAGTATGGATAATAACCTGAAATTGAAAATGGAAATCATTGTAAGAAATCTAAAGTAAGAGTGTGTTTATTTATATGCAGTATTTACTTTAGCACAATCATTAATTTTGTATGCTAACTATAATAAGACAAAAGGAAATGCTCATTGCCTTTCAAAATATTTGAATTAAATTCAACTCTTTCTTAAGAAATGAATTATAAAATAATGCAGAAGAAAATTATTTTTAAATGCATGCATTGCTACCCAATGCCAGAACTCAATGTGTCAATCATAAAGAGCTTATATACCTAAATTAAAAATTATTCAGGGAACATCTTTTGTTAATTCTTGGAAATAATACTTGCATTATAAAAATATACAAAGCTTTTAGAAATATAAATGGTTTCACGTTTTTATGTAGTACTTAAGAAATGGGAATCGCGAACCAAATTTTGGAATCCCTTCAGCTTTATGTTTTTTTTAGCACAGCTTTAAATGTTGTTGTTTCTAATGGCACTTGTCATGGACAAGCCCACTGACTTTAGAAGTCAGTAATATTAAACCAAGGGAGCGTGTCTTGTTTTCCAGTATCGCCATCTAGGACCAAGAGTACGACTTAGCGACACACACATCACAACGCTTTTTACGGGCGGACTTCATTCATGCATTTCATTCACTCATCAACAGATCGTAATTTAGACCTGAATCAGAGAACGATCACCCCTGATCCAGTACCCCCAGTGGTATGACTCTCGACACGGGGGACTTTGTGACCACATCAGATTTATATGTGCGCCAGAAACCACGCACACGGAGAGTCTCCTGCCGACGGGGTTCGAACTCGCAGCAACCCAAGGGACGCGAATCGAACGTCCTACCAATCAGGCTATCCCGGTCGCTTCTTTAAATTATATATATATATATATATATATATATATATATATATATATATATATATATATATATATATATATATATATATATATATATATATATATATATATATATATATATATATATATATATATATATATATATATATATATATATATATATATATATATATATATATATATAATATAAAAATATGAAATGGTTAAAGAATGTTTTGTATATCAAATTAAAATTTTCTCACTTTGCTGTTATTTTCTTAATTTTTTTTTTATTTTTTTTTTATTAAGCTTAATTTTTTTTTGTTTGGTTTTTTTGCATGCATGATTTATTTAGCATAAATGCGAGTTTCCCGAAGCCTGTTCTCACTTTGAAAAAAAAATGCTTCTTGTTGTCTTCGGTATCATTTTATAAAAGTCATTTAAAATTCTTCATTATCACTTGTGTGAAACAGTATTTCTTAATTATTATTAGAAAGTTAAATTATTTGTTTTCGGATTTCCTGTGTTTTTTTGTTTTATTTAAATTGAATTGCCAAGATAACGAAATTACTATGTATTATAGTTGAAGAATGTCATCAGTTGGCCGAATCTTTCGCAAAACATATTTCATTGGTACTATAATTGTGCAGAAAAATAAGCAAGTTTGTTTGAAGAAATTTAGATAAGGAATAAGTCATAATTTTCAATATTGATAAGCCTTATCTATAAGAACGCATTCCACGTGAAATAACAATAATCTTTTTTCACACCATTTCTAACTAATTTCAGTGAATCTATCATGCTATTTATTATTATGAAAGGGTGAATTAAAAAGGAAAAAAATAAATTCATATCGGTATTTATGATTTATATAGTATATGTATTTTTAAAGAAATAAGTAAAACGAGTAATTTTTTTCTGCAAATTTTTATAACGGCCAATTTTTGTGCTACAATAAATTAACATCACAAACTTATTTCCCTCATCTCACATTAAATTACTGTTGTTTAATTTAATATTAAAATAATTGGACATATTTGAGAAGGGCTCCAAAAAACTTCTCAAATCAAAATTTCTTTTATGTAAGAAAGGAAATTTTTAACACAGTTGAATTTTAAAGAAGAAATTTATAATTAAATATCTGAACAGGCTTTTCGGTTTTCAGTACTAGAACAAACACATAAGGAATAGCTTTTAAATGTGACTAATATCAATACATAAAATAGAATTTATCTACCTCCACCGCCACTACCGCTACCTCCACCATAACCACCACCACCACCTCCATAACCTCCACCTCCATATCCTCCGCCTCCATATCCTCCGCCTCCATATCCTCCACCTCCATATCCACCACCTCCATATCCGCTACCTCCATTGTAACCTCCACTGTTGTAGGCGCCACCTCCGTAGCTTCTATATCCGCCATCACCTCCATATCCTCCGCCATTGTAGCCACCACCTCCGTATCCTCCGCCATTGTAGCCACCTCCACCGTATCCTCCGTCATTGTAGCCACCACCACCTTTATAAGCTCCACCACCGGAGCCTGCTCCTCCACCTCCTCCGCTTCCATACCCACCTCCTCCATAATAACCTCCGTACCCTCCATATGGGCTTCTTCCATAGTTTCCGTAGCTTGGGGCTCCACCTCCTGATACACTATTTGCGGCTGCAGGGGCTCCACCTCCAGATGCACTATTTGCAGCTCCACCTAGGAGAAAGAGGAACAAAAGAAAAAAACGCTTAATCCATTTAATCATGTGAATTTTATGAGCTTTTTTTTAATATCTTATGCAGTTATTATACCACCCCTACTCGACTAAGAAAAATATTTTAGATAACAAAAAATTGTAATTTCAAATTAAGATGTAAATCCGGTTCTATTTTTGTTTGCAGTACCGCATGGTTCCCCGATTATGCTCAGTAATTGTATATATACGCATGCTTTAGCAGTTGCATGACCGAATAGAAGAAACTTTTGAAATATTAACCTGGATTTATTTCATCATGGGAAGTAAAACATATTAGAGACAAAGAAGAATCAATAAGAGATGAACCAATCTACATATCGACTCAGTAACAAAAGAGATAGAAATTTTTCCCTTCAGTGATTTTATTATGAGATTTTGATAGAGTTATCATAGAAACGTGTCGATATAGGAAAGAGAATCTTGGCTATCTTTAAAATAATGTTGAAATCATTAGGGATGTTTTCCCTTCGCTTGGAGCGCAAAAAAATGCCGAAGTCGACAGTTTTGTAGAGAGCATTGAGAATTAATTAAATAAATAAATAGTGGAATTGGATCAGGAGGTAAGAGAACATTTTTGGATGAAGTTAATAGGAGTTAAATTAAGATAAAAATTAGGAAATTAATTAGGATTTAAATGAAATTAAGATATATCATTACAATTATATGCTTACATTTAAGAGTTGATAGGATAGTTATCTGTGTTAAAACTCAAATCATCAAAAGTTTCATCTTTTCGGTCAAACAACTGCTAAAATATGTTACATATACTAATTTGTTATAGTTTTATTGCTCGTTCGAATAAAAATAATGTTGAAAAGTGTGTTTGTTTTCTCAAATGAAACGGCACTCGATCATAAGTATAGCAAGGTCAGCATTTAATTTGATAGATTTTTATTTATTTTACCGTTTAGTTAATAAACATACTTTGCTTCTTGTAATCAAATCGTATTGTCAAGTCGATAAACGTCAATCGACTTGAGACACCAATGATTTCTTGCAACAGTAAAAAGGCATACGCTACTGAAAAACGTAAGCCGATGTACAATTTGACTGCATGGGCTTTGACATTTGCTTCAAGATATTTCATGTCACATGAAATGATTTTATTCATCAGCAACAGTTAAATATGGGCAAGCCGACGTGCCATTTGATAGCATACATGTTGGTGTTTGTTCAACGAATATAATGTTACATGAATTGGTTTTATTATTGAGCAATAATTAAATAAATTTACTATTGGTTGATAGGTTGAAAATTATTGATAAGTATGCAAGACTCACAATTTGGAAGCATTAAATATACACATTAAGTAAGTAATCTTCAGATTAACCAGTTACCTACAGAATTTTTTTTTTTAAATTCCTTAAGTTTCCCTTTTTAAAATCAAGAGAGGAAAATTACCCACGTCAAAGCACGCAATATGAATGGTTGTATAGTAAATCTTGCAAACATTCATAATACAGCGGATAAAATTTTATTTTTATTAGTAAAAAATGACACATCGACTGCATCAAAATCAAGATTTGGATTGATATCTATACACGTTGAACGCACTTAACAGGTTAAATGATTTTTCCTTTTAAAGTGCCGAATTATCTACAAAATAAAATTAATCAAGACTTGAAATTTTGTTAATAACAAATTCTATGAAGTAGTACGCTTTATATCAAATAAAAAAAAACGTTTAAATATTTAATAATTTTGATTGAAGGTCTAAGACCATAGTATTGACTGATGATTTAAAAAAAGTGAATATTTTATATTTAAACTTAGTTCAGGTTAGTTTAGCATTCAGATTATTTCATTTCAATGCCAAAAGCATGACAGGTTGTAATTTAATAA
This sequence comes from Argiope bruennichi, assembly GCF_947563725.1. NCBI lineage: Eukaryota > Metazoa > Arthropoda > Arachnida > Araneae > Araneidae > Argiope > Argiope bruennichi. The sequence goes on from NC_079156.1 coordinate 34,096,602, forward strand.
TCCTTAGCTTATCTGTTGCCTTATTATTCTAGATATGACAAAGTGTATTAATATTAATTTCATCACATATTTATGTGTATTTTTATATCCCAAACAATCAGTTAAAAATTTTAACATATTACAAGTATCATATTTTATGTAAAAAACATCATACATACCTGCTTGTGGGCCAAAATGGAAGCTATACTTTGAACCTATAATTTAACATAAATGAAAACGGTTATTTATGAATTATAAAATTATATTTTAATGAAAAATGGGCAATGAATTCAGAAACTCACCTGGTGGCAAATTTACTGGTCCTAAGTTGTAGTGAAAAGTTTCCTCTGGAAAAAAAGTATGCATTAGTCATAATTTGTAACCAACATGAAAAATATCTATAAATTTGTGTTTTCTCGTACAAAAGTTCCGAAGGTAAAATATTGTAATCGTCACAAAAATTCGGCGCCGAGATTTTGATAAATCTCCAAATTTCAGACATTTCTGAGTTCAAAAACACTTTCCATTGAGCTGTATCTGTCTTTCTGTAAACTCTAAACATAAAATGTCTGTGAGATACAGAGGTGAATTTGTTATAGATTTACATCAAAATTGCAATTTTCTTTGATTTTGAACGAAATTGATTATTAGGATTCTTATCTGTCTACCCAATGGAAAATATAATAATTTAAAATGCAAAATGATGATAGATCATAAAATCTGGCACACGTTTTAACATCGAAATTATAGAATTATAAAGTTATACAATTAATGGAATTATAAGATTTTCAACCAAATTTATTGAGGGCTTTAACGTTTCTCATCTGTTCATTTATTTAAGGATAAATATGATAATTCAGAAAGGCTGCAATTCAGATAAAGTTGTAGATTAAATTTGGTAAAGTTTTAGATAAAGTTTGGTATGTAAACTTCTAATTAAAATTTTAGATCTGTGTCGAGTTTTGGTTTTAATTGACTTACAAAAAAGTACCCAACATGCATACTCTTTCCCTTACTACACTGCGAAGCGCTTCTGTGTGTATTTCTGAATATAAAAATTTGAATATTTGTGGCGTTCATGGCTTAGATCTTCAGATAGGATATATATGTAATGATATTTTAACTCTGATTTCTATTTAATTAATTTCCAGAGTTTTATCTTAATTTAGCCCATAGTAAGTTCATTCTCTTATTTCTTGATCCAATTCCACGTTCTCTACTTAATTAATTCAAGAAAAGCTTTATAAAATTGCTAAATCGGCTAAACGCCGATACATTCTCACGCTCTACGTGAAGGGATAGAAAATGTCCAGTAAGCACATTCTTTTTAAAAGATCCCTGTGTTTCCCTTACTTGTGATTGACATGCGTTAGAAATCCCTATCAGAATCTTGTTAATATATTAGCACTATGAAGAACTATTTTCCCTATCAAAATCTCAGGTTATATAAGACGAGGGATAATTTATTTCGTTCTTTTTCTATTTCTGCTTTTGTGCCGACTGTGGCGGACGTGCCTTGTCCGCGTCTCTGCTTGTAAATAATTATGCTTTCCCGGAATGGATATTTCAATTAGTTTAAAAATGTAAAATGTCTCATCTATGTCTTCAAACCTGCCTTCTGCTTCAACCAAAATATGTTATATATAATATAAACTAGGCTAGAACCTAGTTTATGTATATATCCTAGACCTCATTTACGGCATATACATATGTAAATTTAAAACGATTTATAAAGCTTCACATTCTCTTACCGTCCCCACCTCCACCTCCATATGATCCTGCATAGTTGCCATTATATGGGATAGATCCATAACCTCCAGCTCCAAAGCCTCCACCATAATAATTTCCTTTTGCAAAAAAAGAAAAAAAAATTAAATTCGTAAAAATTTTTAAAAATTCAATGCAGTTCTTTCAAAGTATTCTAAAATTATATAGACATTTTAGAAAAGAAAATCGTTTGTTTTAATTTATTTATTTTCCTTTTTTTTAGATTAAAATTTGGAAATTTGAGAGACATTAACAATGGTCAGATTTACTGTTAAACCAAAATAAATAAATAATAAAAAAATAAACTAATGATAATTTGGATAATAAAGGATCATTTTTTTGGCGGAAAAGTATATAAAAGATTTCTCAGATGATTTTACATAACTTTTTGGTGCTCAAGCTATTTAGTTTTCTTTGTAAAAGCTAATATTTGGTGTTTATATCCATTAGAATAATACTCGATTATAACTCGAATCGTCATTTTTTGGTTTCATAAGAATTAAAAAAAAATATTTTTAATAATAGATCATCAAAAGAAAAACACTTATTTATAATTGCTCATTATTATTGAAATAGATAAACTGTGATTTTTAGCAGCAAAGGCTGTCGTCTCCTAATGCCAGGGAACCAAAGTTAATAAATATCAAAAAGCTTCAGTGAACGAAGACAGATTTAAAGAAAGCACTTATGGAAAATAGTTTTTGGAATCAAGATTGTAAGACAAGAAATTCCTTGGTGATCTTGAACCAAAGACACATTCTAAAACGTTTACTTAAAATAAGTATTTTTATAAAGCTGAAATGAAAGTATTTTCCCTGAATGAATTAATGAAGTAAATTCCTATTATCCTGATGCAACTGATGCTTGGCTACGCTAGCTGACAATATCAGCATATATCTAGAATAAAAAGATGTCGATAGCAAAGTATAAAACCAAATACCAATAGGTAGCTGTCCGCTGGCGGTTCAGTTTGTCAAATGACTATGAAAACACAGTTTTGCTGCTGACATGATATGAGCCACAGTCTGTTGCCTTATTATTTATACATTCGGAGCAAAGGCAGAATATGTAGCTTGAGGAGAAAAGAATGCCGTAAAACATTTAAAAAAATGTGTTGATAGCTGTCTGCTGACGGTTCAGTTTGTTATATGATTACGGGAAAATGATAATTCATTTTCGCAGTTATTTTGTCCAGTACTCCTGGCTGCATTCCTTCAACGTAAATTTATTCAGTCAACACATTAGGATAAAACGCGCTTCTAAGAAATGACTCTGGGGTGCATAGCATTAAGCAAGGTGTTGGAAGCTCTAACTAACTGACTGTTAAGTTTGTCAGATTGTGGATTTATGAAAGCACAATTTCGCTGATGTTTTGTATCATGCTGTTCACAAATTTATGAATTTTTTCCACGTGGGCAAAATGTGCTGATTTCCGTTTATACCGACTTATTCTGTAATTGACTTAAGTTTTCAGAATTTTATTCGTCTGGCCTAAATTATCGTTTTTATGCTGTTTCATTTTCTCTAATTTTTAATTCGTTTTTAAAACCTTTAAGTATATTTTACAATATTATATTCCGTTGGCGAGTTGAAATCTTTTTGATGCTTCTAATATTTCACTTTGGCTTTACCTTCATTGTTAATGATAAAAGTATGAAGTTATTTTTCCCCAAAGAAAAAAGTTTCTATTTAAAGAATGCTTTTAATATATTTTTTTTGAAATTTGATTAAATTGATTTTGATTTGATTAAATTTTATTTAAAAAATTAACTTTCAAAGGCAAGCAATGATGAAATTTTCATGAAGTGTGTCCATTTTTAAGCATCGTTACTCTTTAATGTCCTTTAAATGGAAACAAATGTTATTTATTTTTACTCTTTAATGTTATACGGAATAAAATATATAGTAATATTTCCCTTAAAATAAATTCTTTATTTCAGTGCATTGCTTTTGTAGAATAAAAGAAAACTTTATTGTATTATCCTCGGAGATACTAAAATAATTTTGAAAAATATTCTGTAATAAGCGTAAGATTTCAATGCTGAATAATTATTTTTCTGTCTTTATATTTAAAATGAAAATATTCATTTTCACCAAGAAAGTTTCTGCGTTACTTGAAATTTAACCTCTTCTGTTTTCAAATTAAAGTACACATTTTAGGCGAGACGTTAGGAAGTTAGGAAGATACATTTCACAATGAATGAAATGATATAAAAATTTTGTAAAACGTTCGTGTTATAAGTTTATCATATTTCAATTTAAAAAATACTTTGCTGGAGAGGCCAACAGCAACGTACATAAAATATTTAATTGAAAATTTTTAGGAACTATTAACCAGTTGTTCAACAAACATAATTAATTATCAATAAAATTATTGTCCATTTTTGATAATGGAAAGTTAAACTATTATTTTATTCGTAATTTCAAAAATATTACTTGCGAATTCGATTTTTCTATTTAAATAATATATTTTTTTTAATTCAAAATGATTCCATAATAAAAAAAAAACTTTTTATAATGTCATCAACGAGTACAAATCATAAAATTCTTGTGCAATATTGGTTAGAAAAATGCTTGTTTAATGTATACGTAATATATATTGGGGCTTTTTATGAAATTTCAATTTATTTCAATTTCATATTAATTCACTACGGAAAATTAAATTTTTTAAAATTAAATTATGTTTTTGGGCTCATTTCGACTTTTAACAATATGTATCTAAATTACAGAAATGAATTTATTTGATAAATATTAATTAAATTGTTTAGTTAATTAATTTGTGTTTTAATAAATCTCAGATTATTAAAACACATAACACACTAACAAATTAAAACATTTAGTTAATCGTAACTTATATTTATCCTGTTGTCGTTCGTCATTTAAATGACAATTGTTATTATTTTGAAAATTTGGAATTTCTATAATTTTGTTTTGATTTTTATTGAGAATTTGGAAAGGGAAGAAAATAAAATTGATTTCGAAACCTACTTGAAACGATGATGATCATTTTTTTTAATTTAATAAATTATTCCCTCATTTTATTATATATATATATATATATATATATATATATATATGCTTTAGTAAATAAATTTTATTCAATATATAAATTATTTTACTTACTGTAGGGTGAAAAGCTTCTTTGATAGAACCCTAAAAAACAATATAAATATTAAAAAAATGTTCACACATTTAATAGAAATAATTACTTTATACTTTGTTCTCAAATCGTTAATTTTATTGTTTCCTGAAGTGAATAAATGTTTCCTAAAAGTAACATTCTTACCAACAAATCGCAACAGAACAACGTTCATAGGATCAATTAATTTCTTTTCAAATAAAAACACAATTTTTGCAAATCAAAATAGCTTTAAATAAAGGTATGCTTTCAAAATAAAATACATTCTTTCTTTTCGTTCTACAAAGCCAGAAAATTTATAAAAAAGAAAATTAAATAATTTTATATGGAAAATAATCAATTATTTACTTTATGAGATTTTAAATTATTTTATTTTTTATTCATCAAAACGCTGAAATTATTATTTCAAAATCAAATAAAAATCAAGCTATTAAACCAATAGCTCAAAGATTTCATTCGAAAAATATTTATTCTCATACGAATATTTAGAAATAAGCTCCTTCTGACGCATGCGTAAAAGCGCGAAAGGTTTCCGAATATGAGAATGAATACTATGTTGCAAAATATATCCCCTTGATATCAGTGGCGTGTCAGGAAATTTGAGATAGAAGATCAAAATTCAAATCAAAATCTCAAAATCAAAAAATTTCCTGTATTTGAGATTGCAAAGGTTGTCTCTCACACGTTTTCAGGACAGAAAAATCTACTTCATATTTTTGAATTTCAGGTATTTTCATATATTGGAATTCATGCAGAGACAAATCCTTTGTAGTTATGTAATAGAAGTAAGCATAAGATTCACTGCATTATAAAGTACTTTTTTTTTAATTTTTCGGTGCTTGTTGGGAAAATAAATATTCATTTGATGAAACGTTTAACTACTTATGAAGAACTGCTTTAATGAAACAGAGAATCTGATAGCAATATATAAAATATCATTTTATCATGCCCGTACTTATATAATATAACTTACTTATATAATATAACTTACGTACTTATATAATATATTTCGTAACATGTTTATGAAGTTGCCTGTAATATGCAGCACGAACTGTTACATTCAGATCTTTAACATAAAATATGTATTGATTTTTTATTAAATGCTAACTGAACCAATTGTAGCTTCTGAAAATTTTTAAATATTTTTCATATATTTTATAATTAGTTATTTTCCCTTACTTTCTTAATTACAGTATTATTTTTTTGTGTGTAGAAAGTTTCTGCAATATATCAATGGAAAATTCAATATCGATTCAGTAAATTCAGTCGACTTTTTTACGTAATTATAATTTTTTATGAATGAAAATTTCGTGTTGTTTATCAGTCGAAACATTATATTTAAAGAGTGGATAGCAGTGTAGCTTATTTTTTAGTCCTGGAACTTATATTTCTTAAGCTATCTGCAACATTTAAAGCAAATTATTTGATAAATTATTTGATTTTTAAAATCTGCGCTACATAGCTGGTATATTTTGGTTTCATAAATGTTTTTACAGTTTTTTTTTCAAATATTTTAAAATTTAACTATTTTCAAAGGTTTAAAAAAATGCATCCCAAATGTAATACCATACATTAAAGAGAGTGCGCCAGCTCAAGCACTATCTTCGTCATCTGAACTCTGCTCAAAATTACATAGTCTGTCCCAAAGTAATATTGCTTCGGAACCGGCTGTTAGGGTAATATTCTGTAATTCAATTTTTTTTCCAGAATTTTTATTAGTTCAGAATACTTTTTTTTACTTTTCCTCGTTTGATTTTTTCCCTCTTAAATTATCCGCCATCCTTAATTTTCTCTTCTTATTTTCATTTCTTTTTTATTATATTTTCCTTTTTTTCTATTGCTTTATTTTCAGGTATTTTTCTTTTTTATTAATTTAGCCTATGTTAGATTATTTACGTAATCAATCCTTAGGGTCTTGGGGTCTGATCTTTGGTCAGATCCTTAGAGTCTGATCTTTGAGAATTCATGCTAATGTTTTAAGCAGAAAGTCGATTTACATAAATAAAAATAAATCAGGATAAATTTCGTAAATTATAATACGTCACAGCTTTCAAAAGACTTTTTACATTTTGCCTTATCGCATAAATTCGGATATTTTTGTTGATTAATTTAAAAAAAATATTCCGATTACAAAAAAAAAAAAAAAAAAAAAAAAAAAAAAAATGAAGCATTTTTAAAACTGAATACATTGCGAAAGAAATAACTTAAAATATTTTTTTAAATGATTAACTAAATTAAATCAAAGTTTATGAAATATTTTTGCCCATTAACTAGCTAAATCAGAGAGCATGGTTTCACAATCTCTCACTTCCCGTTTCAGTTAATCACTAACTACATTATTTATCATATAAATTGTATTTACTGAAAATTCTGAATGATTTTAAATATACGTAAAGTGCGTGTTATATCTTATCCTTATGGCAACTGATCCCGGGATCCTTATTTTTTTATTCTGTTAAAAAGACTTAAAACAAATTGTCAGATCACGATACGGTGTTTGCTGATTGGTTCATTCACAAGGCATTTCACGCATAAGAAGACATGCACAATTTTGTGTGTCGGGTAATTATGACGTCACAAATATATTCTTTTGCTACATTTGTAAGGGCAGTGATTTAATACATTTTTTGTATCTGTTGTATTTGATTTTCACTTCATTTGAATTAACTTTTTCTGACAAAGCGAAATAATAAAAATAGAATTAATCAACTGATTTCTTGCATATTTTTATATTTATTATATTATATTTTATTGGCATAGTTTGTAATCGGAGTCTTTTCAAGCATTCAATACAACTATGAGAACGCGGAATTTGAAATTTCTTCTGAAGGCGATTGTTGCTACTTACTGCAACTTTATTGCACAAAGTGAACCTGCACCAAATGCATGCTAAAAGTTAATAAAAAAATTAACTTTTTCAATATGAATACTGATGTATAAACAAGAAAAAGGTTCCCTTTTTCTTTCTGTTATTCGAGATAATATATATAAACTCTTAGGGAATTGTAAATTATACAAATACAGAAATTATCGGAACTATTCTCTCTTTTATATCTATGTTATGTTGCAAAATGTCAAGATTATTAGATGTAAGATTTTTTAGCATTGAAAGGAAAATAGAATGATTTTCGAAACAGCATTACCGATATCATATAGATAGAATATTTATTACAACAGCAATTTTATTTACTTTAGTAAAACCAAATCAGAATATCCCTTACATTTATTTCCTATGACTTCCCTATTCTGCACGTGTCGGAAAATATCCTGAACGAAATTGCACAAGTGCAAAAATTATGGGAACTATTCAGTCTTTTTGAGACCATCTAATCTCTTGTTGGTAGAAATTACTCGGTTTATCTCTGTTATATTTAGAAATAGCAAGATTATTAGATATACGATTTTGGTATTGAGGATGATATAAAATGGCTTTAGGAATAACATTACATTCATAGTGATAGACTATTTATTACAACAGCATTTTTACTAAGGTTAGGTAAAACAAAATCAGAATATTCCTGGCATTTATTTTCTATGATTTTCCTATTCTGTACGTATCGGAAAATATCTTGAACAAAATCCTCTCAGAGTTGCTTCTTTTTGTGTACAGTCGACCAACCCGCCACTACTGAACGTAGCAGTATCTACAGGATTCTGCTCTGAGTTATCACTGGGAGATTTATCATCAAAAACAGAGAGATTGTAAACAATGATTTGAAGCAGGTTTAGTTTTAATAGCTCAACAATATCCATCAATATCTTTCATGGAAGTTGGTAAGAAATAGAAATTCACATTAAACACCAAAACAAAACAGCTCTAACACAGACCGTCATAAAATTCAACATTTTACGATCCAAATATATTCTAATCTTTGATTTGTTTTAAATATGGCATAATCAGTTATGCATTCAAAAATATCTTTTACTCTTTTTAAAATTCACCTGACTTCAAAAATAGCTTTCACCTGAAGAACCAAAATGAAGCAGCTCTAACGTGAACTGTCAAAAATTCAACATTTTACGATCAAAGCATATTATAATCTTTGATTTGAGGTAACTGCTGTTTAAATAGTCAGGTATGCAAGAATATATTTTACCTATTATAAAATTTACCTCCCTCCAAAAATATCTTTCCTGAAAATTGATACGTTAAGAAATAAAAATTCACCTGAAGCATCAAAACAAAAACAGTTCTAACGCGGACCGTCATAAACTTCAACATTTTGCTATCAAAACATATTATAATTTTTGATTTGAGGTAACTGCGGTTTAAATAGTCAGGTATACAGGAATATATTTTATCTATTATAAAATTTACCTCACTCCAAAAACATCTTTCATGGAAGGTGATATATTAAGAAATAAAAATTCACCTGAAACATCAAAACAAAACAGCTCTAACGCAGACCGTCATGAAGTTCACGATCAAAACATATTATAATCTTTGATTTGAGATAAGTGCGGGTTAAATTGTCAGGTATCAGAAATATCTTTTACCTGATATAAAATTTACCTTAATCCAGAAATATCTTTCATGAAAGATAATATATTAAGAAATAAAAATATATCCGGAGTACAAGCGCAAAACAGGTTTAATAGGATTCAAGCCAACATATGTGTTTTCATGGTAGATACAAGATAATATTTTCAAAATTAAGCCTTTTATGATCAAAACAGATCACAGTCAGTGATTTGTAGCAACTGTGCTTTTAATAGCCCAATATCGAGAAATATCTTTCATGAAAGTGTTGTTTTAAAAAAACATAAAACTTTTACCTGAAACACCAGAGCAAAACAGCCCTAACAGGACCCAAGCTAACATTTGTGTTTTCATGGTGGGATCGAGATAAGATTCTCTAGAAGAAAATATTCGTTGGATCTTTATAGAATTCCCTTAATCGAAAAATCATTTGTACAGAACTTAGATAATGCCTTTTTATGTACGCCTGGGTATATAAATTGCTCCTCTACTATCGTGGATACAGAATTAAGAATAATTCTTTTTTTGCTTAAAAATGGTTTTGATGAAATTGAAATGATTTCTTACGAAAATTCAAGCTTAAAGGATTTGCAAAAGTTAATCATTTTCCTTGAGAAAACAAGATAGTACTGATATTGAAAATTGAAATATTTATGGCAATTTACTTTCCTTTTTGTATATGTTGTGTCAGATTATCACTAGTTTACAAACAAAAAGGTTTTTATAGAAAAATGATGAATAATCCATTGAGTAAACACATCATTTAAGATTCAATATCTTTCATTCAAATTTACATTTTTTAAATCTAAGTTTGGGTTTTTTATATATGGTCTGAGATGGAAATCTGAAATTAAACTTTATAAAATAAAACTATTTATCTTTTTTCACATATTAATAAATCATATTTTATCTGGCTGGATCGAGTGGTTATAGAAAAATAGTTACATAAATTATCCTGTCAGCAGTGGTTAAGTAATAGCTATTTTGGTTTAAAATAGTTTTATTTATTGTGTAACGTATGAAAACGATACTTGTGGATTAAGGCCTTGGTTTTCTTGGCGATTTTCAGATTACATGAAGAACACCAACTTCATTATACATAATGCAAACATCTTGGCGATATTTCTTGTTTGCTTGGCGATAAATGCAGAGGCTGTAAATAACCAGAAGTAGAAGAAATTTAAAACTTTTGGAAAAGTTAAAACGCTTTTTAGAGTTTTTACTTATCTTGATTTATGTCATGTTTGTAAAGATAGAATTTTGTTACCAATTTTTATTTTGCAATGGGATATGGTGATGTTTTGAAACAAGGTATTATTTGTCCAGTTGAATTTTACTTTGACATTGGAAGAAATATAAAATATTGTTTCCATTGCTTTATGTTATTAGATGGTCATTCTAAACGTGCCATTATGTCACGCATTCACATTTGGAACCGTATAAGAGAGTGGGTGACTCAAAGGAAAATTGGAACATCAGGTTTTAAACGTTTTGAGCGTTTAAATAAAAAGCTTTTAACTGTAAAAATATTTTTAATTAAAGTCGTTATAAATATTGAGGAAATTGATTAAATGTGTCATCTACGATTGAGATAACATAGAATCAGATCAGAAGTAAATAAAAAAAATATTGTTATGTATTGTTAATTTTTTAACATAGAATCAGATCGGAAATAAATAAATAAATATATATTGTAATGTATTGTTAATTTTTTAACATAGAATAAGAGAAGAAGTAAATAAAAAATATTGTAAAGTATTATTAATTTTTTAGCATAGAATCAGAGCAGAAGTAAACAAAAAAATATAGTAATGTATTGTTAATTTTTTAACATATTATCAAAGCAGAAATAAATAAAAAATATTGTAATGTATTGTTAATTTATAACATAGAATCAGAGCAGAAGTAAATAAAAAATACTGCAATGTATTGTTAATTTTTTAACATATTATCAAAGCAGAAATAAATAAAAAATATTGTAATGTATTGTTAATTTATAACATAGAATCAGAGCAGACGTAAATAAAAAATATTGTAATGTATTGTTATTTTTTAACATAGAATCAGAGCAGAAGTAAATAAAAATATTATAATGTATTATTAATTTTTTTTAATCTGCACACTTTAAATAAATTGCTTAATGTGCATAAGGAAGTATATTGTAAAAATTTCAGATCGATATCCTCATCGCATTTTTCAAAAAATTTACTTTTTGGGGGAAATAACAAAATGCCAACAATTCCTTAAATACTTTTGTACCTAACGAGATTAAGCGAAGAATATCAAAAAAAACTTACGTTCCAAAAATGTTCTATAATTTTAAAAGGTGATCGTTTTTCTAAAAAAAAATCATCCGAAAATCCGGTGAAATGAAATTTGAAATGGATATTTAGAATCAAATGTTATGCATGAACACAGTTTCCTGATAAGCTATTTTTATTCGCTTTTGCATGACTATTCAATTAGGTTATTGTTCTATGTTTCCTATGATAACATAATAATTTAATATCTTTGAATTAAATTATTATTCAATCACTTTGGTATTTTGGTATCATTTTGGTATTAGAATCTGTAATCAAAGCATCTGAATTATGATATCCCTTAATAACTTGAGTACATCAATTTTTATTTTTCCAAATTATCAGTTTTCATTCGAACTTGTAAATTTTATTCGTAGGACCTCTAAATAAAGTTTATAATGAGTGTGTTGGGATTTTTTAATGAATTGCCCGGTTTTAAATACACTAGTTTTAATTTCCACAAACACAGCTACACTGCAAAATTTACAAACACACATAGACAATTAGGTAAAAGAAAACAGTATGGTGGTAGGATCCCACCGTTTCTAACCGAATGCATTCGGCGTTAGCGCAAGGGTTGCTCATAGGGAAAAAGTCGACGTCAGGATGTAGGTTTCTCGTTCAACTGCTTCTCTTCTGTAAAACGTCACAAGGGGTCTCTGCTCAAGGGGAAAAAGTCGACGTCAGGATGTAGGTTTCTCGTTCAACTGCTTCTCTTCTGTAAAACGTCACAAGGGGTCTCTGCTCAAGGGGAAAAAGAGGTGCTACAAGTTTTAATTGTTTGTTAGATTTACCAATTTATAACTAATATTTACTGCTGAACTCTAACAAAAACATTGAACTTTTCGATTATTCTCAATTTTGTAAATTAATTTTACAGAATTTTATTTATTGCTTCAACAACTAATTTTTAGACATATCAATAAATTTTACTATTTTGATAAAATATCAATTTTTTTAGATTTTGATATAAAAATCTGTAATCGAACCATATAAATGATGATAACTTGTTTGAAATTCTTTATGCGGACGAAATTTATGGAATGCTATTAAAAACCAATTCAATACAGATATTAATTTCTTTTCTTTACAATATTTATTTTATCGATTATCTTTTGGCTCGTTACATAAATGCATTAAAAAATGACATTATTTTGAGAGGGGTAATCGTTTCTCTGACATTATATCTTAGTACATCATATATTTGTTTGATATTTTCTTCATTCCAAAATATATATTTTGATTTTCCATAATTTTTTCCTGATCTTGAAAGAATTATGCTTAAAATATTTTAAAACATATATGCATCTTATAATGTGAGAAAAATAACTCCATCCATCGGAGATCACATGCTTTTCAATGCAATTTCGCTCTTGATTTGTGCTGGAGAGAGTTTGAAAAAGCCGGAATGGCAACATGATGAGGATGAAAATGAATAATTTTATTAATTGATTATACAAAATAATTAATTTGCAAAATGTGAAAACTATTATGAAGTATTTCTATGTTTTTTTTTAATTTCTAAATTTTTAACCCTTAACTGGGGACGGGCGGTTTCTCAGACCGCTAAGAATGGACTTTCGGTCATCCCTATACTATTTTTAGCTCAATCGAATGGATTGACCTTGTAGCCTCTTTTTTCGTGACCTTCACTAAACTTGCACTTTTTTAACCTGTTTCAACGAATGCTTTTAAAAATATTTCAGAAATTTCTTTGCGCGACGTTTGTTAGACCGCACCTCTCTTTTTAGTGTTCCAATATAATACAAGGCTTAGTAGATGGCTCTAAAACTTGGTCCTAGATATATCATCCAACCTACTGATCCCTGTTATGAAGCAGAGCTCCATAGACTTTTAAAGGAAGCAGAGAGTGATTTTAATGATGAGGGTAATTGTACAGGATACTTTTTCGATAAAAATTAGTAGATTGATTCTGATATATATATGTTCAAACATGATTAATTTTTCTAGCGATAATAGTTTTTGAAAAATTTCTAAAATATGTTAATATACCAAAAGGAATTTCTACGGATTTCTACTACAAAAGGAAAGTATGGATTTTGCAGGCTGATTTTTATGCTAGTACTTAACCTGTAAGTTTAAAATACCCTAGAAAACCGTGCTACAAATGTTCACAGATTTCTGCGTAGAAAGGATGCCGATAAAAAAATGGGCCAATTTAAACCATTGTCAATTTTTTATTTATTTTTTATATAATTGTTGAATTTTCCATTATTTTCTATCCATTTTCCATTGTTTTCTATTCACCTTTGTATAATGGAAAAATAAATATTATGTAAAAAGTTATATGTTTTTTTTTCAAGAATATTATTTGTTGTAGCATGTAATTTAAGAAGAAAATGTATGTTCAAATGCAATTACTTTTTTAAATGACAATATATTTTGAAAAATTTCTAAAACATATTTATATGCCAAGACGTTTAAGGTTAGTAACAAATGACAAATACAGCCTCTGAGAGTAAATTATATTCATTATTTAAATCACTATCATTATATTTTTATACAGCATCAGTGGAATCTACAATCATTGAGAATATTCTCCCCTCCACTTAATATTATATATTTATCATTTAACATTTGTGTTTGAAAAGATCTGGACATGCATTTTGGATCTTTTTTCATTGATAATAGATTCCGATTCGTCACTTGAAGCATATGAAACCACACTTATGCTGAATGCATCTTCTATTCAATGATGTATCGTGTATGTGTGTGTCTGTTATTGTTTGATAGACCGCGGTGGCCTGGTAGGAAGGTCTCGCCTTCAGAACTGGAGGGTTTCAGGTTCGAGATCCGATTCCGCGGAAGAACCATCGTGTTAAGGGGGTCTAGTGCACGTTAAATCCGTCGGATTAACGTGCACTAGACCCCCTTAACTTAAATTAACGGAGGTGAAACATCCCCCTCCCCACTGATGTGGTGTGGAAGTTTGGAGAGGGGATGTCAACTCAGGTATCGTCCTCGTCATCTGACCACGGTTCAAAATTACAAGGTCCGTTCTAAAATAGCCCTAGTGTAGCTTTAAAACGGGGCGTTAATGTAACTAAAAAAACTGAAATTGTTGGAAATAAATATTTTAAATCTATTTCTTCTTTTTAAATAACCTTACACTATTGAGGACTAATTCTCCAAGACGAAGTGTTTAAAAATCGCTATGTTTACATAGTCAGCAATTTTTTAAGCAGTTTCGGTAGGCACGTGAGATTTTTTAAATTAAATTTTAATTAATGTATACTTTATTTAACTTATTCGCACAGTTTCTTTCAACTTCGGTTTCTTGACATTTGTATTAAAAACTGGCACATTTCCTTTTCTTTTTAGATGACGATTTTTCTATTCTGGAAATTTTCTTTACCGGTGACTGAAAATTTAACTAGTTATTTGGATATATTCAATGACGTCAACCAATATTCTGCAAGTAACATGTTATAACATAAAGTAAGCAAAATATCATAGTCGAAGTTGTGGATATGCTATCATGAAATGAATGAATCTTGAACTTTAAAGAATCTTAGCAATCTTTTAAAATTTTTCAATACATTCTTTGATAACTATTTACTAATCTTACTGATAGGACATTTTGACGTTTCCTTTTAAAATATTTTTATTAAGCCTCTTCTAGAGACTAATGACGTCACTCAATAATTCTTTACTTTTAATTAATGAAAATAAATAAGATTTGTCACTTTACAGAGCTTTTAAGTCGAAACTCTTCTGATTTTTTTATAATATCGACTATATGATTCATATTGGAATGCAATTAATTATAGTATATTTATTTTCAAATAAATCTTCAAAGATAATAAGTCCCTATTTGACAGATCAAGAAGGTACAGACTATTAAAATGAGGATTATCTTTAATTTCTTATATATCTAAAACATAATCTGCTCTTATGCTCATATATAACATGCTCAAAATAATAATTCCTAAAAGTCTTATCTTAATGTAGCATTGTGTAAGCACATTTGTAAAAATTTCGAGTAAATTGCAAAATGATGTTTCAGACCTTATACTGTTGATGAAAGTTATATTTGAAATATTTTAGAGCAAATTTTGTCTCTGCTATCTTAAAGATTGGGTTTTAGTTTTAATTTGATAACAGTTTTTATGCTTGCCAAAGCACTCGCCTTTTTAAAGTTCTTAAAAGTATGTTTATGTTGATTAAAAGATGTCAACAAATGAAATGCTATCATTAAAATATAATATGATTTGAACAAGATGTTCTTTGATTTACAAATGTTTCTAAAATGAAATGGGAGTTGTAGACGAAAAAGGAAAGTTATATTTTCTGATTAAGGTTTTTTTTTAAAGAAAAATTGGTTTTTCATTTTTGCGTCAAAAAAATCTAAAAATAAAATAATAAATATTAAATGCACAAACATATATTACCTATGAAACAAAAAGAGTTTTCTTAAGATTAACGTTTTATTCAATTTTAGAAAATTGTACATTGCTCAAAAACAAATATGTATTACAATTTAATTACATACATTTGCAGTCTGGCCGTGAAAAGGAATCATTCTTGCTTCTTCCTTATGCTTTTTATGTAATTCTTACAATCCTCCCATTTGTGAACCACGTCCTAATCCGGGGCCACCTGGACCTGTTCCCCTGGCTGCAGCAGCAGCTGCAGCTGCGGAACCATTTCCTGATCCACTGGCTGCCGAACTAGCTGCAGCTCCGGAACCATTTCCTGATCCACTGGCTGCCGAACTTGCCGCAGCTCCGGATCCATTTCCTGCTCCACTAGCAGCCGAACTAGCTGCAGCTCCGGAACCATTTCCTCCTCCATTGGCTGCTGAACTAGCTGCAGCTCCGGAACCATTTCCTCCTCCATTGGCTGCTGAACTAGCTGCAGCTCCGGAACCATTTCCTCCTCCATTGGCTGCTGAACTAGCTGCAGCTGCGGAACCACCTCCTGGTCCACTGGTTGCTGCACTTGCTGCAATTCCGAAACCATTTCCTGTTCCATCGCCACCATCTCCATTTCCTAAGCCACTATTTAATCCACGACTGTTTAAGACATTAAGTCTTTTCTTTAGTAGATTCATGCCTCCAAGAGGTTTCACTCCATTCATTAATCCTCCTCCTATTCCTTGAGGCATTGCATTTCCAGGGACATTCTTTAATTTTTTTTTCATATCTGAACCTAAACCACTAAACTTATTTTTCATATTGTCTTTAAACTTACTAAACCGATCTTGCATATCTTCATTTGCATCACTTAGTTTATCTGGCATATTTCCATTTGCATCACTTAGTTTATCTGGCATATTTTCACCTGCATCACTTAGTTTATCTGGCATATTTTCACCTGCATCACTTAGTTTATCTGGCATATTTTCACCTGCATCATTTAGTTTATCTGGCATATTTCCACCTGCATCACTTAGTTTATCTGGCATATTTCCACCTGCATCATCTAACTGACCTTGTATACCTTTATTTATTTTTTTCATTCGGTTCATAGATTTCCCTCTCCATCCCTTTAATTTATTAAATAGTGAATCACTATCATCATTTTCTCCATTGTCGTCTCCGTCTTGTCCATTATCTGAGGCTGAGGCTCTTGAAGATGATAGACTGAATCCGTCACCACCCTGTTCAGTTGCAGCACTTGAAATTGCTGAACTGGACCCATCTCCATTTTGCCCAACTGCATTAGAGTCACCATTGTTGATGTATTGGCCATTAGCATCCATCCATTTCTCCATTAGCTTAAACATTTTCCATAGCCTTTCTTCTTCTTCAGATGAAGGGGCATCATAATTACCTACACTTCCTGCACTCGGTTTACCTCCCGCCCCTCCTCCATCAGTGAAACTTTCTGCCCGTGCTTCGCTCTTTCCTGCTCCTCTTCTTAAGCCCCAACCTTCTGGTCTTCTTCGAAGTCCAACAGGCCCTATGTCTTGCCCTGCACCGCTGTCTGCCCAAGAACTAAAAGGAGAATCTCCATTTTGGAAGTTTTGATCAGGCAAAGAAATATCCTCTAGTCCATATCCTGCACCATTGTCACCTCCTTTTCCATCATCATATCCTCCATTACCTGAATTCAACGCAAAAGAACTTGCTCTTGAAATTCCTCTGCCACCATTTCCTGAATTCAAAGTAAAAGAATCTGCTTTTGAAGATCCTTCTCCTCCATCGTTGTTATTTTTTCCAAATCCGTTTCCTGAATTTAAACCAAAAGAATTTGCTTTTGAAAATCCTCTTCCATCCCCATTGTTATTTCTTTTGCCTCCATTTCTCCATTTCAAAGGGAAAGATTTTTCTTTTGGAAGCCCTACTCCTCCTTCGCCGTTATTATTTTCTCCGTTTCCATTTCCTGAATTCAATACAAAAGAGTTAGCTTTTGAAAATCCTCCACCTCTACCACCATCATTATTTATACCGTCTCCATTTCCGGAGTTGAAAGCAAAAGAGTTTGCTTTTGGAATTCCTCCTCCTTTACCACCATCATTATTTACACCGTCTCCATTCCCAGGTTTCAAAGCAAAAATGTTTGGTTTTGAGAATCCTCCTCCTCTACCACCATCATTATTTACACCATCTCCATTCCCAGGTTTCCAAGCAAAAATATTTGGTTTTGAAATTCCTCCTCCTCTACCACCATCATTATTTACACCGTCTCCATTCCCAGGTTTCCAAGCAAAAATATTTGGTTTTGAAATTCCTCCTCCTCTACCACCATCATTATTTATACCGTCTCCATTTCCGGAGTTGAAAGCAAAAGAGTTTGCTTTTGAAATTCCTCCTCCTTTACCACCATCATTATTTACACCGTCTCCATTCCCAGGTTTCAAAGCAAAAATGTTTGGTTTTGAGAATCCTCCTCCTCTACCACCATCATTATTTACACCATCTCCATTCCCAGGTTTCCAAGCAAAAATATTTGGTTTTAAAATTCCTCCTCCTCTACCACCATCATTATTTACACCGTCTCCATTCCCAGGTTTCCAAGCAAAAATATTTGGTTTTGAAATTCCTCCTCCTCTACCACCATCATTATTTATACCGTCTCCATTTCCGGAGTTGAAAGCAAAAGAGTTTGCTTTTGAAATTCCTCCTCCTTTACCACTATCATTATTTACACCGTCTCCATTCCCAGGTTTCCAAGCAAAAATGTTTGGTTTTGAAATTCCTCCTCCTTTACCACCATCATTATTTATACCGTCTCCATTTCCGGAGTTGAAAGCAAAAGAGTTTGCTTTTGAAATGCCTCCTCCTCTACCACCATCATTATTTAGACCGTCTCCATTCCCGGAATTCAAAGCAAAAGAATCACCTCCACCTCCACCGTTTGGTTTATTATTTTTCAGGTTTTGGAATCTTAACTTTTTAGACATTCCTGGAATTTTGTTTATTTTCGTCAATCGATTGTCATTGTTTCCGATCTTCCTTCTTCCTTTGCCTCCGCATTTACCTATAAAGTAAAGTTTTTGTTTCAGTACAGCATCATTATGATAGGTTTCTATAGTGTTTCATTTAAATATGCAAACAAAATATTAAATATTGTTTAGATTAGATTTTTTGTTGTTATGTTGGACCAAAAGAATAATCTCCTAATCCGAGGCGTTTTTTTTTTCTTAAATATATAGATCATAGAGAAAGGATAGAGTAAAATTGTAAAAATCATTTTTAAATACTTATAAGCTTTTGATGCATTACATCTAGGTTATATTCCCAAAGAATCGATATATAAATCAAAATTTGTGCTTTTAGATTCACGAGTAATAGATCGAAATCCTTACTCTTTATCCAAATATTGTAAACACATGCCATCTACATTTTCTAGTGAGACATCAGCCTAATCATATCACATATTTCATTTCATAATAAATTGAAACATTCAGTTTAAGAAAGTGATTGGTCTTTGAAAGATTTAGATTGAGATTATTTCATATGCTGTTGTGTAGCTCTGTTTATCATTTATTTGATATAATCAAATAAATAATAAACACAGCTATGCTAAGGAGATATTTTAGCTTAAATAGTCGATATGATTGGAAATATTTAAATCAAATAAAATATTTTTTATGAACCAAAATTTAAACAATTATTTTTCTGTGTAAATTCAAGTAGTTTAATTACAAATAAAGAAAATATTGGTCTTCGTTTTTAATCCCCAGTTTTGATCAATTCATATCTCAATAAATTGGGTTGTATTTTGCATTCTTCTTTGAAAGAAGTTGGCAACGATTCTGCATCTTTTTAACAACCATCTTAGATTTCTTAGATAAACTAAAATTAAATTTTTATCTTTCAAATTCTAGCATCCAAAGTATTTTTTTTTTCATTTTTTAAACTTATTTTAAGTTTTATGCTGTTGTAGTTGTTTAATGCCAAAACCAATTAATGTAGTGAATGTATTTTGCTTTAGAAATTTTGAATTATTGTCGAAAATTGGCATGCTTAATGCTATTACTTTTTTTCTAGTATTATAATCTAACATATCTAAACAAGAATGATTAGCAGAAATCTAGATGTTGCTTCTACAAAGGTACAGAAAAGTTATGCACAAAATGAATTATATTAGTATTGCTACACACATTAATGAATGTCTTTTAGATATTTAACTAAAAAATTAAAGATTAAGCCAAGACGAATTTAAATAAGGGGAGAATATGATGTGACAGGTACCTGTACAGGCTCTAACTGACTGTAACTAATAGGTCCTAATATGAGGATAAATGGCAGCCGTGTCTACAAATTTAAAATATGCAGTTTATTCATAATTAAATTAGTCTTTAAAAACTGCTTGCAGTCGTAAGCATCTTCAGAAAATAAGAAACTTTTTACATGATTTAAGAAAAATATGGGAGAATATGCATGGAGAAAAAAAAGTTGACTTTAAAAGAAATTATTTTTGTATATTACACATTTGGCTGTTCATTTTACTTGATGCATTGTGGTAAAAATGAAAACATTCTCCATGTGGTAGCTACCATTTTCAATTGTCAACCTGAAATAGCAAGATATCTTGTACGACAAATGAAAATTTTATTAAAGACGAAAAAAATAGATATCAAGATTCGGACAGCCAAGAACAAGAAATGGTAAAGCAGCTACAGATTAAAAGTAGAGACCATTTTGAAGGAAAACTTTCTAAAAATTCAAGACTTTTTAAATTTAACAACTCTGATCTCATTTCATTCTAAGTTTTACTATCGTTGAAAAAAGAAGTAATCCTTAAATCTGTACAAAAAATAATGATACTCCAGATACAAAACACTTAAAATTGAGGTGGAAATTAAAAAAAAAAAATAAGAAATCCAATTTTTCTTTTATCAGTAATGTCAGTAACGAAAACATTTTGTGAATTTTCGAACAAGTTTATCCAAGTGCTCGGTATATGCCCTTGAAAAGAACAAAAACTTAAAAAAGAAATGGAAATGGCAAAATTAATATTGAAACTTGTGAAGAAACAGATTTATAAAAGACTACAAATTTATAATTATTAAGAATTTGGGGATCAAATTGAAATTCATTTTTAAATTAAAATTTTGTTATGATTTATATAGGTGTATCAAAAATATAATAAAAGTTGAATGTGACTTTGTCTTTTATCAAAAAAAAAATTCATTATAAATCATTTAGACTAGAAAATATTTAATTAGATCATAACTACTGTCTCTTCATGGCAAAGACAGTTGCAAATGATAGTTTAGTTAAATATGCTATAGACACTAACATGAAAGGAGATAAAATTTCAAAATTTGCTCAGATTCCAAATCAGTTAGTTTTTTTTACTGTGAAAAGAGAAAATTCTTTAATGATATTAATAAAATATTAAAGTATATCAAAATAATATTGAACTCTTTTAAATAAAACTGGAGTTTTTTAAAAAAAATTTTGGAAATCAAAAGGTAAATATTCTTGCAAAAAAATTGCTGCAAGAAAGGATTTTTTTTTTTCAATAAATCCTGAAAATTGCCAATAATCTCAATAATTCATGCATTCTAAATAATAATGCATCAATCATGCATTCAGACCAATGATCGTTCATATAACAGAAAAGCCGGGGGAAATTTTGAGTTTATAACAAAATAGATAGCAAATCGAATTCTTAGCCAAATGAGATAGATGTATAAATGAATTTGAACATGCTAACATCAAAAAGATGCAAGGAACTCTTGCTTTAACAAAATTCTGATTGATAATGGTGCTTAGACTCATCAAATTAGATTGCTTTAGCAAATATGAAGAGTGTTCCTATGAGAAGACAACTATTGTGACTCCACATATTATCAAAGACTATGAACTTCGGAATCTTACGGATGAATAGGGGCAGAATTTAAATAGAACTAAAAACCTTACTGCAATAGTAACTTGTTAGGATATTTGTAATTTTGATTATTGTGACGTTATTAAATAAAAACTCGACCGTGCTTAATCAATATTAACTATGGGCCTCATCTTGTTTATTTCTTTTCTCCTTTTAGCTTTCTTGCTTAGATATTACATGCACTTTCATTTTTTTTTTCTGTTCTCCCAAGGCTTGTATTATATTAAGTCTGAATTCCTTCATTTTTATCAGCGTTATGACGATGTAAACTAAGTAAAGAAGTGCAAGAGGGGAAAAGGAGACTTTGGCTAGTAGGTGTGGCAGAGCTGGTTTTTCGATTAATTTGGACTCATATATTTAAAATTCCGGAGGACTAACTGTGAATGATGCGGCTCTTTGGTACTTTCCTATTGGAGGGTTTGCTTCGTGGCTGACCATCTTTAACCATTTGAACTATATCGTGATAGGAATTTAGATCTTTTATGCAAATTCAATGCTGATTCGCTCTCTGATAGTTATATTTGAAAACAATTTTTTATCTTAGTTTCTTTCTTCCCTCTTTAAAATCATCGACAAAATTACAAATTTTTTTCTCTGAATGTTCTGAATTGTAAACTCTGAATATTAAATTTTTAAGGTTTTCTATCGCAAAATTACTTACTATCTCTTTCTAAATTCATTTCTGATAAAATGTGAAAATATTTCCCTACTAATTAAAAAATATTGTATAAAGCATCCATTAATGACGTTAATTGACAAAATAAATAGAGCTGTTACTACTGAAGTATTCTATTCTGCACATGAATAAAATGCGAGACATTCTAGAATGCTATAAAAGAAGAAAATAGATTGATTCAAATTAAATGTTATGTCTTCATTTATAGAATTTAAGTTTTTGTAGAGGAGGGATTTATTATCATTTATAAATTTGCCCTTCTTTGTCACAAGCAACACATTTTAAATTGATTCAACAAATCAAGACAAGTAGAATCCTGCTTTTCTTGTTCATAAAATCTTAACGCTAAAATATTTCATTATCTAATCTACGCCTTTTGGAAAATAATTTTTTGAACTAGATATTTTTGTTTTCGAATTTCTTGTCAGTTTTCTATTTCATGATGAAATTTCCATCTTTTAGATTTAATCCGTATGTTTTTAGATAATAATTTTAAAATAGCTGTCCTGTACCTGCACTACCTCCAAAAGCTCCAATTCCAGTATTATCACCTCCTCCAGATCCTGCTCCAGAGTCATTTCCTGCTCCGCTTGAAGCTCCAGCTGCTCCTGAACCAGCTCCACTAGCAGAGCCACTTCCTGCTCCAGCGCCGCTTCCTGCTCCTGCTCCTGCTCCAGTGCCACTTCCTGCTCCTGCCCCAGCGCCATTTCCTGCTCCTGTTCCAGCGCCACTTCCTCCTTTACCAGCTCCAGCTGCTCCTCCTCTTGCTCCATTGCCAGTGGTTGCTGCTGCTGCTGCACCTGCACCTGCACCTTGTCCAGATCCGCCTCCTACTCCATTAGCAGCTCCTGTACCAGCTCCACTGCCAGCGCCTCCTGCTCCTGCACCTGAGCCACCTCCCGCTCCGCTAGCATCTGAAGCAGCACCATTATTTCCACTATAAACGCCTCCTAATCCTGGACCTGCCCCATTACCTACTCCATATCCTGAACCTGCATCATAATAATTTCGATATGTCGGCAAGGAATCCGAGTAATAATTTCCATATCCTACGTCGTCATTGTAAGAATTGCCAAAGCCTGCTCCATTGTAAGTACCTGCTCCTCCTCCATTACCATTTGTACCTCCTCCGTAAAATCCTCCGTTTCCTGCATTACTTGCAGCGGCTAAAAAAATGTAAAGCATTGCTTATACTACATTGCAAGTCAATAGATAAAGATAATAAATTAATAGCATAAAAGTATGCTTATAAAATTAAATATTTCTTTGGTAATGTGAAGAAATATAAAGTATTTCTATGTTTAATCAAACGCACAACTTCATTTTACTATCAAAAACTATTTCCAGTAATTATTGGAAATGGTTTTAACTTACGATTTCAAAGAACTCTGACAAATCGATAAACATGCTGCTTTTAGTTTATGAATACTCCCTGGAAAGGTTTAAGAACTGTGTTTAATATACTATTTAATGCGAAAAAATATGAAGAAGCTTTCATTTTACACTTAAGTGAAAGCATCTTCGTATTTTTCATTTTACATTTAAATTTGAAGCTCATTCTCAAGCATGTGTAGATAGATAAATCGATAAGAATCAATCAATTGACAATTGGATTTGACAAAATTCGAAGCATATTTGTATGTCTGACGATCTAATTATAAATCACAGATAATTTTTCTGTCTCGCAGAATTTTTTTAAAATATATGTAAATATTTATTATATTATTTTAAAATTATATGCAAATTTTTGGACAAACAGGCGTATTTTTGCATATGGATTTCATCTCAAATTTGATACTAGATTGTAGATTTGTTTCAAAATTGGTGTTAAATTTGTATATTACGATTTTATTCTTTTAGTTCGTTTCATTTTAGGCATGTAATATTCATAAACTAATCGTGAAATAAATTCCAAATAATTACAAATAATAATAATTCCATAATTCCCAAAATTCCAATAACAATTCCGAAAATGTTTTAAAGCATAGATAAATCATCACAAATTTAGTTTTTGATTCTTTTTTTAATTATGATAATTTATTTCTGTGTTCTTTTTATATTAGAAATTATTAAAGCATATCACCATTAAACATTTAAATTATTAAAATAGCTGAAAATAATTAGTCTCCTTCCTTTAAACGTTTTATCATATTGTATAAATTAAATATCAACAAAGAAGGTTTAAAATAATCCCTTCAATTAAATATTTTCGTAAATCATGCCTAATTCCTTCTAAACCGCGTGCCTGGTTCTTCATAAATTATCAAACAGTCTCGTTATGGAACGTTTGTTGTTATTTTTAAATAATTTTTGGTGGAATCGGATTGCTGGAATGTTTTATTTCAGAAGTGATGTTGTCTGTTGGTGTTATACAGCATTATATATTAGTGGACGTTCACGAGGAAATTGTTGGTAAGTACTCCCTTGCAAGACACCATTAAAACTTTAACTAAACCATTAACACTATTTTTTTTAAATTTCTCTTTTATTTCAATCCATAGTCTTAAAAAGGGATTTGTTTATTACAATTTTTATACAAAAATTTATATTGAGAAAATTGCACGTGAAATGAGTTTAATTCTGTGTATCGCTGGATATATAAGTTAATACAGCATAAATTAACCCTCTGCATATATCTATAAGACAATTAAAAAAGCTTTTAATTGTATATTTAAGATATCTGATTATTGTCACAATTACGTTGCAAAAGGATTAACTAAATATAATATTTTAACACAGGTGCAAGCTTATTAATAAAACAGGTTCTTTTTTTTTTCAATAGGGAGAAATAATCTTCATTATTTATTTTTATTATTAATTATATTAATATGTGCTCGAAGTATTTGTGTTGGTAGCGATTTTAGGCTTCTAATCAAGTTGCTTATATGTATAAAAAGCCATTTTATTAAATTCGTAATATTTTATGCTTTTTCACTTTCTTGTATACGAAATATACAGGAAATATAGTAATTATGAAAAAAAAATTCGATCTCGAGGTTTGACGAATCTTTACTTTGAAACCTTCCTGTAAAAGAAAAATCTATTTTTAGAAAACGTATGTCTGTCTGTGACGAAGGTAACGCAAAATCGTTTTGAGCTAGACAGATGAAATTTGGTTTATGGTCTTTACAGCAAATTTGTATTTGGGACTATATATCATATTTGGGCACTGAAATTATTCCCAGGTGATTCTCACGATTAAAATGATGTAGGGTTGACGTTATTTTAAAAACCTTAATTCCCTTTATTTGAGCACAAATTGGTTGTGAATAAGATGTGGGTATACATTCTTTATAAGTACTGTTAATAGAAAATTGCTTTGTTAGACTGTATTTATGGTGGTTCAAATCCTTTCAGGGACCTATATGCAGTATTTTTTTATCATACAGTTTATCACAATCTCAAACTGACTACTTCGACCCGCCAGAAGGCACTCGGCAAAACTTGAATGACCGGTCCGCAGCGACAGCAACAACGGCGGGAACTGTGGATGAGTCATAAAAGCCACGGTTGAGCCACGGTATAACACTTCCCTAAGGAAGTACGTCGCGTCATCGATGGGAGGTACCAGACACACATCTTTTCGTGTATCCACATGGGTGGAACGAACCAACCACCATGCCGGAAGCTTCTCATCCTCAATGACGAGGTGTCCCCCGTAGAATTATCATACAATATATATGAACCTGCATACATTCTGTATGCAGTCCATAATTTCAAGGGGATGATCGCATATGTCAAACAAGTAACTTCTGATATGGAACCGCAATCGTAAAGGATGATAGTAAAATGAACTAAAAGTTTAATTAAATAAATTCCACAACGCGGAGTGGTAAAAAACAGATTGCGAACAGTTCAATATCAAAGTTGCACAAATTAGAACATTTAAAAATCTAATGCAATATGACACCTGTAATAGCAGGAGTATTTTAAAGCCGAATGAAGAGCAAATTTTTAAATAGAATTAAAGTAAATGCAAAGGAACTTGAATTCGAAATCATTCTCTGAATGTGAAAAAATACTCATAACTAAATCGGAAGTGATTCGAATCTTGACTTTTGAAAAAAAAAATTTTATTTCAAAAAATGTGAGAAAACTTTATTAATAAATTAAATATTGTAATATTGCTCTTTATAAATATATTCGCTATTTTTTTTTCTAAAAACTTCAAATTTCTAATAATTGCCTTATAATTTATTCAAATTTAAATATATATATACTTAGTAAAATCTTTAAGCATGAAAAATATATTTTGCTTCATTTTACTTACCTGCAGACCCTCCTCCATATCCGCTTCCTCCTGCAGATTGTGCTCCACCAAAGTCAGAACCTTCGGGAAATGATTCGCATAATTATAACTAAAATACACAAATTATCGAAACAAATTGAAAATTTAATGTTTTTTTTTATTTTTGAAGATCATAAATTAACTTGAATTTTCTTGAGAAATTCTTCATTATATAAAGCTTTGTAACCTGTAATGGACATCGGGCTGATCAAATTAAAAATTCAGTATCATTTTAAATACACAGGGGTTGACCAAATTAATGCAAACACTGACTTACATATGTGATAGTGTAGGTCTATTATTTAATTTAGTTTTAACTAGTTTTTGTACTGCATTGCTACGTATAATTTCAAGGGTGTCTGAGAGTGTACACTATTTTCTGCTTAATTTCGTTTGGAGTGAAGCTAAAAGGAGAGACTTTTCAGAGTTCCAAAGATAACAGATAGTGGGAGCTCGTCTGATCGGAGCATCGGTAACTCAAGTGGCATATCAACAGACACCGTATCGATGGTCATGACAGCATACAACAACAATCATGGCAAAACACCATCTACTAGAACAAACTGTTTATGAAAAACTCATTGAGAGAGACAGGCAAACATTAAGGAGACTAGTGACCACCAGAAGGAAGACTACGGCAGTAAAAGTGACTGCTGAGCTGAATGAACATCTACATCCAGTGGGGGACCCATATAGTTCGAAGGGAATTGCATAAACAAAATATTTGGGTCAGAGTTGCGATCGCAAAACCCTTTTTGAGAGATAAAAAATCGTAAACGGTGAGTACAATGATGTACGGGCCATAAAACCTGGACTACAAAGCAATGAAAACATGTCTTGTTTTCCATTTAATTCAGTTTCTTTCTATTCCCTCCCACCGGGCAGGTTTATGTGTGGCGAACCTCCTCATAAAGCTACAACCTAAACTGCCTTCTTCCTATAGTGAAGTATGGAGATGGTTCTGTAATGGTTTGGAACTTCATCTATTGGTTTGGAACTGGCCTCCTTGTCACCTTACATCGACATATCACTAGCAATGACTATGTCACTCTTTTGGGTGATCAACTGTATTCTACGGGGCAGACATAGTTTCCATTTGGAGATTGAATCTATCAAGATAATCCCCCGATTCACCGTAGTCGAACTGTTCCAACGTGATTTCGGGAACATGAGAACTGAATTACACATCTTCCATGGCTTGCCCAATCACAAAATTTCAACAGCATAGAGCTGCTGTGATCTGTTTTGGAAGAAAGAGTGAGATCTCTTTATCTTTCTCTCCTGGAGTTAAAGCAGTTTCTGCATTATGAATGGTTCAACATTCCACTTACTATCATACAAAACGTATATGTTCATTTCAAGAAGAAACAAACGGTTAAAAAAGGTGATCCCAACCATATTAGATACAAAACACTTTTTTTTTTGTATGGGGTTTATATTATTTTGGACAACTACTGTATGTGCCTTTTTAAATAATTATTACATTTTTTACAAATTGAAATCATGCTTTTGAGTTTTTCCTGTCTATTTCTGATTATAAGAATTACAGAAAATTAATGACATTTTTTTGAATTAATAATTGACACCTATTTCATTAGATAAAGATTAATGTATCGATTCAATAATAGCAATATATTAACAAAATGTCATATCATCATTTTTATATTAATCGAACTGCCTTATACGAATGCAAAATGTATAACTATTGAAACAATAGTATTCAATAGTTATTGAATACTATTGTTTCCATTCTTACCTCCTAAACCATTTATTCCTGCAGAACCGAATTTCCCTCCACCAAATCCATTGTTGATTCCATCTGCTCCAGCGAAATTGTTCGATCCACCTCCGTAGCCACCTTGTCCAAAGTCGAAGTTACCGGGTGCTCCACCAAATCCGTTCCCTCCTGCAGAATTACCTGCTGCCCCAAAGTTATTCGCTGGTCCTCCAAAGTTGCCTGCTCCTCCTCCAAATCCATTTCCCCGTGATCCTCCAAAACCACCTGCTCCTGGTCCGGCATTTCCAGAATTGCCAAAGCCACTTCCCGCTCCTAAATTAACAACATCATTGAATAAATCTATAAAATCAAAGTCCTATACTGATTCTGTTTCTATTCTGAGAAGTTCTGCTAAAGAATTTCAGAATTTCTTCTATCATTGTAAAATAAAAAACTCAAGAATTGTGAATATATATAAATGTAAAGCTTCATTAATATAGAAAGTATAATGAATAAAATTCGAAATATTCGTAGAAAGATTGTAGAGTCGACTCAATTGACTGCTGGATGTTTATTAGTTTCTACTTTTGGCTAGTGCTGAGAAATTTAATTTTAGATTGTTGTACATTCTAAACAACAATTAAAAGGTATTGACAGAAGCTCAGTGTACCACAGAAGCAACGTGGAAATTTAATAATAGTAAGAGTAGAATGATTACTGATGTCTATGAAAACTGTTGATTTCTGAAATCAGTAAAACCGTAGAATATTTTTTAAAAGCTCTGTAATAGTGAAGACTACACTGGTAGAATATGAAATCCCATCAGTAAGAACAAATTGAAGAATGAAATTTAGTCAAAGTATTTATCTAAATAACATAGTTATTTAATTAAAATTTATTGTTAGACGAACCATTTCAAATGTAAAATGTTAATGCGTTAATAAATTTTGTAAATTTTCTGTCCGCCATGATTTTGGTTACAACATTCAAAGATTTATGCATTGTTTCGCAAATTTGTCGTATGTCGTTTCTGGGATGGATTTACACGCCTTTTGGACTTGATCAGTACAATCAGTAATAAATTTTGGTAAATGTCGTTTGATTCATCATCCGATGATGTCCTATCGTTCCCCATTTTATTTCCTACAATGTAAGATAAAATGTCGTATAAAATATAAAATTTCATTAAAAGGTATTTAAATGTTAAATTAAACTTCTTACCTTTATAGTAAAGCGAAATATTTCGGCAAATTAATAACAATTTGAGTTAGTGAAATAGCGATTCTGTGATGTGTAAACTATTTCAAATAATTCTATAATCTAGTCCGCAGGAAACATTTAATATATTTATTAATAGACAACATATATGAGTAAATATGTGTGTAGAGGCTATTGTTGGTTGCTTATTCTGACATTCATCTACGCGAATGTGCTGAAAACAGTCTCTGTAATAGATGAGAGCGCTAAGTTTTTCTGTTAACAAATATTCACAGTCTGGGGAATAAAAACTTCACTTTTTTATAATTTCTGAATAAATATATTTAAGTAGAATTTCAAGCATTTGTTAAGATAGATTAAAATAAATGCTGAAAAATTGTTACCTTGGCCAAATCCTCCATTATTAAAACCACCTAAAAAGTAAATTAAATGCAAAACTCGAATTAGTTAATATTCTTGTTTTAATTCGCTTGCATATGCAAAGTTATATACAAAAATTTCAAAAATTTATTGTTAAATAAATCCTGTCAAAACTGAAACTCTTATTTTAACAAAAATTGTGAAATTTAAAACATGAATATATGTTAGTAAAAATTTATGCTATTGATGTTAGTGATTTTCAATATATGTTATTGAAAAGAAAAATTTGTGATACCTCCTTGACCAAATCCTCCAGAAGGGCCCCCCACTAGAAAAAAAATTAATGCAGATGAAGTAAAAAAATATACCAAATATATTAATATATTTGATACAATAATCTGTTGTTTTAATAAATAATGAATTAACAATATATTATAAAATACTTTTATACAGTTCTAAATATTTTACATCAAAATTTTAGAAATTGCAAGAAAAATGTATCATAAAAATTTTCTCGCTAGGTGAAATGTCAGATATTAGAGTGATTGTTACCTCCTTGACCAAATCCTCCAGAATTACCACCAGAGCCAACTGTGAAAAAATAATTTCATTAAAGCAAACAAGGAAATTAATATAACTGTTACGTTCATTTGGCATATAAATAAATTTTTAAAAGTATATAGTAAATATATTCTTTTTTTTAATTCTAAATATCTTTTATTTCATAAAAATTGTAAAAATTGTACGATAAGTGTATCATTAACACTTTTTTAATTTGTTGAATATCATACGAGAGAAATTCTATTACCTCCTTGACCAAATCCTCCAGAAGGACCACCGGCACCAACTAGGGAAAAATAATTTAAAAGAATAATTAAAATATATTACTATAATAGCAAATATAATTATACTGAGTACTGACAAATTAAAAAAGAAATATGCATATTAAATATATTCTTTTATAATTTTAAATTTCTTATACTTCTTCAAAATTGTATTATTATATGATTAAATTTTCTAATTTGTTGAGATGTCAAATAAGAGAAGGGTTATTACCTCCTTGACCAAATCCGCCAGAAGGGCCACCGGCACCAACTATTAAAGAGTAATTTAAATAAATCATTAAAACATTTTTATGATTGATACAATATTCATAAGTTTTTAAAGACATAAATATTAAATATATTCATTTATAAATATAAATTTCTTATATTTTATAAAATTGTATACATTTTTCATCAAAATTTCTTAATTTGTTGAGCTATCAGATAAGAGTAGGATTACCTCCTTGACCAAATCCGCCAGAAGGGCCACCGGCACCAACTATTAAAAAGTAATTTAAAGAAATCATTAAAACATATTTTTTATACTTGATACAATATTAATAAGTTTTTAAATATATAAATATTAAGTATATTCATTTATAATTTAAAATTTTTTATATTTTATAAAATTGTATAAATTTGATATTAAAATTCTCTAATTAGTTGAGATATCAGAATAGAGAATGATTGTTACCTCCTTGACCAAATCCGCCTGAAGGACCACCAGCACCAACTATCAAAAAGTAATTTAAAGAAATCATTAAAATAAATTATTAAGCTACAATATTAAGAAATGTTTAAATATACAAATATTATATATATATTCATTTATAATTTGAAAAATTCTTATATTTCATCAAAATTGTATAAATAGTTCATTAAAACTTTCTCATTAATTATCAGAAAAGAGAAGAAATGTTACCTCCTTGACCAAATCCACCAGAAGGACCACCGGAACCAACTATCAAAAAGTAATTTAAAGAAATTGTTAAAACGTGTTATAATACTTGCTAGAAAATATAGATCATTAAAACGGATTATTATACTTGCTAAAATATTAATTAAATTTTAATAATATAAA
This sequence comes from Argiope bruennichi, assembly GCF_947563725.1. Taxonomy (NCBI): domain Eukaryota; kingdom Metazoa; phylum Arthropoda; class Arachnida; order Araneae; family Araneidae; genus Argiope; species Argiope bruennichi. The sequence continues at coordinate 34,128,739 of NC_079156.1, forward strand.
TGTTAAATATATTCACTTATGATTTTAAATTTCTTATATTTCATCAAAATTATAAAAATTGTATATTAAAATTTTCTGATTTGTTGAAAATCAGATGAGAGAAATGTTATTACCTCCTTGACCAAATCCACCAGAAGGGCCACCAAATCCACCTAAAAATTAATTTAAATAGTAATTAAAGGTGTAAACATCGCGGAATAATTTTAATAAATCAAATAGAAGAATATCATTGTGCCTCAAAATATTTTTAGTTAAATTAAATAATAAATCAAGAAATATTAGTGTTACCTCCTAAACCTCCACCACCAAGAGAAAATAAAATATTTAATAAAATTATAATCTGTTTTCATAATAATTTTCTATTGTAAAATAAATTTTCAAAATGTTCTATTTTCTAAGACATATACAGCTATAAAATTAAAGTATATTAGTTAAACTGAAAAAAGAAATATTATGTTAAATATTTAAAAATATTTTATTAATTGAAATAACTGCTAAATTAACTTTGAAGAAATAAATTAGACAAAGTAATCAAGTAATATTTTCATCTAATATAATCCTTCTTTATATTACAAAGAATTTCAGATATATTATTAATAAAATGTTTCATAAAATTTTAAAACTCTAATATTTTGTTAATGTTACAAGAATAAAAATAAAATTATAATTTGAAATTAGCTAAAATAAGAGTTGAAATAATTGAATGTTACCTCCTTGATTAAATCCGCTGTCATATTGTGCTAAAAAAGGAAAAGAGATAATATTTGGTCATTTGAATAAATCTATTATATTCCTGTTATTTATTTGATCATAATTTAATTGATTTAAATAATAATCATGAACAACTGCAAAAAATGCAAAACTTTTCGAATTCAAATAGTATTAGCTTTTCACTATTAAAATATTACTTCTTTTATCGTATCATTTAAAGTTCTTTCACATATAGTTTAACGTGCTATGTACTATGTAGAAATGCTATGTACTAAAGATTTTAATAATCTAAAAAAATTATAAAGGAAATAAAGTATCATCAACACAAAATTTCGAAATTGAAGTAATTAATTCGAATTTATTGAAATAAATTTTTAATTTATAATCAATAAATCTGAAATGTCAGTTTTCATGTTGCTAATCGAGATCCTTTCAGTTGAGATTTCTACTGACAACAGAAAATTATAGAGTTTATAAAAAATATTATAGAAATTATAGATCTATAGAAAATTTCTTCAAAATTTTCTCGAATAATATGTAGAGCATACGAAGTTTAAATGAAAGTTTCGTAACTATTATTTGAATATTATTTTTTTATTAATTCAAAACTAATCATTTCTTTACGCATATGCACTATAGTGCTTGATAGAAACTTTCAAACATAAGTATTCCGTCAAATAATAACATTAAATAAATCTTAACTTTTCGTAAGCGATGTATATTTAAAATTTTTGTGAAATATGCTGAAGTATAAACAAAGAATTAATCAAAACTACAAACATTATGAAATTTCAATTAAAGAACTTATTTCTGAATCAAACTAAAAAAGATGCAAATATATTTAGAGAGCGCTACTAAAACACAGATGAACTTAACCAAACTGGTAAAACTATTAAGTTAAACAAAAAGAAAAAAAAAAAAAGATGAATCCGGCCTGAAGACTTTCTTGGCGTGGTGCCTTTGTTGTAGAGTAGTCTGGAATTTTACCTGCTACTGTTATGTTCTTTCCTTTTTGTTTTAATGATATTTTTGATTTCTGAGTGATCTTTTGTAGTTTGTGTTGTGTTATTGTAATTTGTTTTATTTCTTTAAAACTAGTTTATCACTAAGGCCTCAATTTCAGGGGATTTTCAGGTCACGAAGGGTCAATATTTTTAGACGAATGTCAGACCCCTCACAGAAAAAATCCCTTGTTTGAATCCCTGCCTGAGAGTGACCCTTGACAAAGTCATCAGGCCGGATTCATCTTTTCTTTTTTTTTATTCTTTTTGCTTAACTTAATATTTTTATCAATTTGGTGAAGTATAAATAAAGGTTGTTATGAAGTGTTTGGGCCAATTATTTTAACCTTTAAGTTTTCATTGGAAAAAATTTAAAAATTTCTTGCCCCACAACATTTAATTTGTCAGGTAATGAATAGGACGGCAGAACAACAAGTAGCTGTCCCTTTTACTGATTCAACACTTTTTCATATATCATTAATTAAATGAAATTTATCTTCATATAAAAATTATTAGCGTTTGTGAATTTCTTCATTACTTATACTTTTTAATTAGCATGCATCATGACTGTGCTAAATTGTTATTGGCCGGTATTAGAAGACATTACTTCTGAATTGATTTAATCATTATTATTATATGATCTGTTCATCTATCATTTTCTTTTCGACATAACATCTGCGTCATAACTTAATGGCAATTACGTCATTAAGTTAGATATTTTCTGCAATGAATAATTTTTGGGTTCTTTTGAATACTGGTTGCTTATTTTTATTAAGGTACATTAATTCTGAATACCAACAACTTAATTTAATGATCCTATACTCTACATTTTATTTTGTCGTTACTTTTTGAACCTATTGCAAAATTAAATTATTTATTTTCAGCAATTAATAGTCTTTAGAGTTCTTGTTAATACTGATTATTTCTGTACAGTATTTTCTTTAAGAAATTTTAAATTCTAAATTTCAACGATTTTGTTTAATGATAGTAAAATTCTAACTTTTTACACTGAAATTTAGGGTTCATACGAACATACATTAATATGAACCATTAACGATTTAATTAAGTAATCTTTTAATATAATTTTTCACACTTTTGTTTATTGATCCTTAATTTTAAATTTGCAATTAAAATATCTTCAAAATGTTCCAACGTTTAAATAAAGCATTTCAATTTTGATTTATTCTGGAAAACTTAATAATTGGAAGCTGAATTACGATATCCAAAATTTGGATGTAATGGTGAAAAGGATTCCCATCTGGTTTATGAAACTCATCTGAAATCAAAACGAAATATGTGTAAAGTATCTTATGTATATATCTTATGGAAAGTATTTCATAGTTCCATTAACAATTTAACTAAGGAATCTTTTAATATAACTTTCCATACTTTTATTTATAGATTTAATTCTAAATTTGCGATTAAAATATCTTTCAAACGTTCGAAAGAGTGAATAAAGCATCTGAATTTTGATTTTTTTTCTGAAAAAGTTTATAATTGGAAGCTTACTTACGATGTCCAAAATTTGGATGTAATGTGAAAAGGACTTTCATCTGGTTTATGAAACTCATTCGAAATCAAAACAAAATATATGTAAAGTGTTTCATATTATGAACAAAGCAATTCAACTCTGTGTTATTCTAAAGATTTTTTTTAACTGGAAGCAATGTTAAGTTTTTAAAATTTAAGTTCGATGGCAAATAAGATATGTCACAATTGAAGAATCATTCATAAGAAACTAAAATGAAAACTATTCAAAATGATCCAAAAATGTGAGTAAAGTTACTGAAATTTGATTTGTTGTAAAGAATTTTAATAACTTGAAAGTGAAGCAGTATTGAGATTTTTATAATTTAAGTCTCAATTTGAGTATAATATAAGCTCAATTTAAGTATAGTATCTAGTATCAAGTACAATTTCATCTAGTTTAAGAATCTTAAATGAATTTAAAATGAGATATTCAACTTCAGATTAAAATAACAAAGAAAATTAAGGACATATGCTTAAGGGTGAAGAATTTAGGTAGAACTTACCTCTAGCACTAGAGCACAAGAGTCCCAAAAGGGACAAGAGGATAATAGCAGTCTTCATTTGATTTGCCAACTGCTGAGTACTGTGGCCTATGCTTTTCAAGTTCGCCCTTTTATACTTCTGATCCTCTACTTTCATTAATATAATATGACTATTGTTTAAATTCATGAATTTTCCACTAATCTTCAGTTCGCTAGTTTTTACTCTATACCTATTTTATTGCCAAATTCCACCGAAGAACGAGAGAATAGTACTTTTGGCGCCCTATCTCTGTTTAAGCAGGCCATCATAATACAGTCGTAAATGACAAATTTATCGATATTAATGTAAATTATGTCATAAAATATGCTTAGAAGAACTGTGATTGAAAACGACGAATGCAGTACCGTGCAGGTGATGACATAAAAAAGTGAGAATGATTATTCAAATTTGATGCTTTAATTACGAATGATTAGGTTTCAGTTCTACCTATCTAAAAAATAATAGAAATTAGTCAGCAGGCATGTAAGGATTCATTTTTTTATTGCACCTTGTAGAAGCACGAAGTTTCCGAAAGGTTATGTAAGATTACGTTTTGGCGTAATGAATTTATTTGGAATTTGAACATGACCAAATGAAATGAATATATTATAAAAAAAAAAATTTCTCGAGGATTAAGAGCTGAACTTAGACTGAAGAATTTTTTCTAGATTGTTTGGATTTTTTTTAAATGTGAAGCTATGGACGGTAAATGGATTTTTAAAAATAATATTTATATTTTAAAAATTTACTATTATGCTATATATAATATGTTATGAGATAATTTATATACTTAATTAAGAATATTTTGTTAAAATAAGATTTTAAATTTATGTATTGGTGGATTTTATGTTGCATAAGTAATTCTTCCTTTAAAATCTAAAATTCTAAGATTTCTCAATAATGATTTTTTAATTCATGGTTTTCATCAGATTTTCTTCTTGGAATTATTTAGAAATTTTGAAATCAGTCAGACGATATTAAGGTTATGAAACCTCAGGAGAGCCTATGAGCGAAAATCAGTTAGTTGATCGTGCATCATATATATGTAAATGTTGATCATACATTTTTATATATTTTTATAATGTTTTTAGTAATTTGAAATTAAGATTCCTCAATTGTTTTAAAATAATTTTCATAATTGGTTAGCAACTTTTTAATTATTTTTTTTTAAATTTTTGTGACAATACCCATGTTGAAACAAATCCAATGACTGAAAACTGTATATGATAAATCAATCGATTGAACAATACATAAGTAATTTTAATTCTGTCATTTGTCAATTATATCTAAAATTATTTAATATATTTTTAATATTTTATTTTTAAAATTTTCAGTATTTTTTCCTTTATAATTATTTAGAATATCAGAATTAGGTGGTAACTTCTTAGATTAATTTAAATAAAAATCATTATAAACTTTATAATCATTATAAACTTTAAAAAATTCAGAAAATATAAAATCTTTGAATTAATTTTGGTGATTCCCTCCCACCCCACCCTTTGATATGTAAATCAAAAAAAAAAAAAAAAACATTGAAGAAGTAATTTGAGATAAACGAAGAAAATATTTTCAACATGATAAATTTAAAAGAAAGCATTGCTTATTTCATTTCTTTTTAGTCGAATTACTTGTTTATAAATATTAAGAAATCAAACAATAATACATGGTGGCATTGTTTGCATAATTTAAATTTTATCTGCCCAACCTTTTGACTGGCTTTCGTAATTATGTAAAAATGAAATGTAGTTAGTTAAATAAAAATAGTTTGTAAATTATTCACTCCAAAATCAATAATAAAAATCTGAAAATTATTTGAAAAATTTCTAATTATTACTCTTATATTCATGCACGTATAAACATATGATTTCAAACAGTATCTTTAGGAAAGTGAAATATTTTTTTTTTTTTTCAGTTTCTGAATAATTGATTCTTTTCTTCACAAACTTTTACAAATAATTTTCCTCGAAATAACTTAAATTATTGATAAACTTAACATACAGTTTTGTGGGGAGAGATATAAGACCTGAGAATATGTGTGAGAATTCTTTATATTTTCAGTCCCATGCGAATAACTATTTTATATGATTAGTATGATAATATGATGTAATATTAGCCTTTTCATTTCACTCTACAGATATTTCAAATATTATATGAAAACTTGAAGTATACATATTAATCAATGATATGCTTGTACTTCAAATGTCACGTATTTTATGAACAAATATATGTTCTCTTTTACAATTGCCTTCCATTTTTTTCTTCTTTTGTAGAATCTGTCTATTATAAATTATTATACCTCTTCTAATTAGTAAAAATTGTCTCTAAATTATTTATAAATATTAGAAAGTTAAAGTAATCTGTGAAATGAAAGTCTATAGAAAATTGGGATTCATTAGTGATTACTTAGAAACTTTTTCACATTTATTTCATAGTATAATTATATTCAAATTAATTTTTTAATCAGTCGTATAAAATTTTCTTCAAGTATATAAAAAACATTCTCAAAACTTAAACCATCTGTCAGAACATCTGAATATGAAGCTTGAGTTTTTTAGAAAAATATACTCCAGTTATCAAACACAAACCTAAATTTTATAACTCTGATTATATTCATAAATAACTAACATGATTTCTTCATAAATATTAATAAAATGAAATGGGCTTAAGATTAATGAAACAGAAATTACGTTTCTTGTTTACGAAATCTTTGTAATTGATGAGCGTGATATTAAAAAAAAAAAATTTATTTATATGAATACTCTGAACAGAGTTTGGAAAAAATATTATTACTGTTTCGAAATTAATCTATACTTATAAATAAAGCTCAATGTGTGTGTGTGTGTGTGTGTGTGTGTGTGCGTGTGCGTGTGTGTGTGTGTGTGTGTGTGTGTGTGTGTGTGTGTGTGTGTGTGTGCGTGTGTGTGTGTGTGTGTGTGTGTGTGTGTGCGTGTGTGTGTGTGTGTGTGTGTGTGTGTGTGTGTGTGTGTTGGCGCTCTACAGGCCAGGTCATTTGACATACAGCTACCAAATTTGGTACATGTATACCTTAGAGGTCGGGAATGTGCACCTGGGGTCCGTTTTTTTGAAATTTTAATTATTAATTAAAAACTAACTTTCCTGCCAAAAAAATCTTCCATTTTTCCCACCGCTAAATGAGTAAGGCTTCAGTTGTTGTTTTTTTCTCCCAACAGTAATGAGGCTAGGGTTAACATTTTTCGGCGGATTATTTCGAACAATTCTGTTTATTTTCTTAATGTTTTATGCATTTAAAATTAAACATTGTTAATTAATCCATGTTTCAGATTCATTCTGAAGTACTTTTGAATTAAAATAACACAGAATAAACTAAATTAAAAATGTATAATCTGCAAAGCGTTACCCCAACTGGCGTAGAACAATTCACGCATTTGCGTTGTATTCTGATTGTTGACATGACAACCATTATCAACGGATGATTTAAATTATTTTTAGGTTAGTTGCATGCTTTTGTAAGTAAATTGTATTTATGTTAGTTATATATTTTTTGTATATGCTTATAGTTTTAAGTACATCGTTTTTTAAGTAGTTTTTTTAACCTGTTTTCAATGATTTAAATTATTTTTAGGTTAGTTGCATGCTTTTGTAAGTAAATTGTATTTATGTTAGTTATATATTTTTTGTATATGCTTATAGTTTTAAGTACATCGTTTTTTAAGTAGTTTTTTTAAACCTGTTTTCGACCGATTATTTTAAATGATTCATTTTATTTTCTTAGTGTTTGATGCATTTAAAATTAAACATTGTTAATGAGTCGATCTGTTCATGATGAATCTGAGAAAGTTTTGTTGACAAATTCTTGAGATATTACATAAATTAAGAAAGATATTCTTTAGTGCCCATAAAGATTAAACGCTCAGTGACTCTGTTATCAGTAATCATATTATTAAAAAAATGCTTTGTTTCACTAAAAAATATTATTATATTAATTGCAGATTAATCATTTACACTTTAATTTAAAGCATAAATTCTACGAGGGGTAACAGAAAATTAGAGAGATACATATCACGTTATGACTGAAGGCCTTTATAGTATTATGAGTGAATTATATGACTATCAAAATTTGAAGTTTTAAAATATTTTGCTTAAGAATCTATTAAAGTTGGAATTGCGTAAAATATTTAATGGTACGACCGGAGTTTAACCCCCTGCTAAGCACAATTTTTAAAAATCGCCAACAACGGCCTTGCGAAATGTTCAAAAGCAAAGGAGCAGATGTTCAATTATAGTGCATAATAAAGATTGCCAGCTTTGGCGCACTATCACTGCGAAGAAGGGGGTTAAACTCCGGTTCAACCTATTTAATTATTAAAATTTAAACGAACATTAAGATTGGCGAACCGGCTGGTCGCCAAAGGCGGCTAGTTATACATAAAATAAAAATAATCATTCCTTTAGACATATTTATCTAAACATTTTCAATTATTTTTAAAGAATCAGTTTATTTGATAGCTTTTATTTACCACATATAATAGTACGATGTTTTAAATTGCCTTTCAGCATTTGATATTTAAAATATTTTTTTAATTCACTTGGAAACTACAGAGCACTTTAATCAGAATTTTAATTGATCAAATATTAAGCTTATTGTTTGCGTTTATTTGTGATAATTTCCGATGATCTTATCACCCAAACATGCACTTTAGCCCTCTACAGAATTTTTTTTAAAAATGTTCTTTCAATGATACAAACTTAAAAATAGTGCAAAACTTTCCTGAATTTTTTAAATTATTTTAAATTATTTGTTCAATAATTTCTCACCAATAGATTGCATTTTTTCTCTTTAAATTGAAATCGTTTTCATTGTTTACTGAAATTTTGAATTTCATCTATTAATGGAAGCTAAGGAAAAAGGATTCTATTTAATTTCTGTGTAGTTTACAAAGCAAATAAAAAGTTGGCTACAATGCCGCGAAATTTAAAAGATATATGGAGTGGATATTTACGTTTTTAGTAGCGTTATGATGGTATGATAGCGCAATGGGTTTGTCTCCAATTGGAAGTTTCATATGCGCAATAAATAGAACTTCGATAAGACTTAAAATAACATGACCACACGATTTCTCGGAATCATGGGCATAAAGTTATATTTAAACGATTTTTCTGACAACAACATGCCCTTCGAACCAATTGGTCGCCTGAGGCAACTGAGAAAGATTATAAAATGAGATCGCCTGGAAAACCGAATACTGAATAATGCCTACCAAATAAAACTTCTGGACGCTGAAGAATTTTAAAAATTATGTATTTTAACAATTAAAGAAAGTGTTATTTTTAATTCCTCATTCGGGAAAATTTATTGTATTATTATAACTTATCAGAACACATTTAACTTATCAGAACACCGTATATAACTTTCTTGTATACGGAGTGCACGAAGAGAAAATATTAACATAAAGAATATCCCCCTCGAATTCTTGTATGCATATACAGTATGTACAGTGAAGGAATCAGAATATCCATTTAAATTTTTCCTCCTTGTGCTAGTGAGTCCAAAATGTGATGCAATTTTTAAGTTTTGATGTCTGACCACATGTTGAATTTCATTCATTTATTTAATATCATTTTATTTATTTATTTAATATTATTTAATTTAATCAAGATTAATTCATTAATCTTTATTTATCACCCTCATATGCCTCCGAATGGACAAATCAGCATATAAAAAAATTATTTTACATATTTGGTTAAAAATATTATACATGTGACTAAAACTATATTGCCCTTCCCATTTTCGAATCAGCCGCGGTGACCTGGTGGTAAGGTCTCGGCTTCGGAACCGGAGGGTTTCAGATTCGAGACCCGATTCCACCGAAGAACCGTAGTGTAAATGGGTCTGGTGAGCGTCAAACATCCTCCTGGTGGTGTGGAGAGGGGGGGGGGGTATCAGCTCATGTGTCGTCCTCATCATCTGACCACGGTTCAAAATTACGAGGTCCGTTCCAAAATAGCCCTAGTGTTGCTTTCAAACGGGACGTTAATATAACTAAACTAAACTAATCCATTTTTCAGTCAGTGTGTTCAAATGTATTCGAATTGAAATTATTTTTGCAAATTTCGCATAAAATGTGATTGAAATATCCAATATTAATGTTATTATGCACCCGCCTAGTTTCATTTTTCTCACTGATTTTTCAAAATGTTTATATTCTTTTTTGCCTAGGTAGCATTGGTTTTATAGATGGACTGCAATGAAAATATTTCTCAAAATGTTTTTCAAATTTTGTGGCGAATACCTTACTTTCTGTACTTCGCAAACGAACAAATTAAAAGAAAGAGTTGGGATTGATATATATATATATATATATATATATATATATATATATATATATATATATATATATATATATATATATATATATATATATATATTGTTTGTTACCATATTGATTTAAGAATCAGACTATTTCTAGATGAAGGAGTGTGGAGTAGTATTTTTTTTTTTTTTTTTTTTTTAATATTCTGCATCCAAAAGTTTAATTATTTTCAATGACGTAAAGTAAAGTGTGAAAATAAATAATTTTATATTTAAGTTTTTGAAGTACAATTTATTATCTTTCATAAGGAAAGCCATTTAGTGATTTTCAAATAAGCCAGGATCTCAATATTATCCAAAATCTTCCTTTCTTCTAATCCTGAATATTGTATTCGTAATTCCCTAATATTCTTAAAACAGGAAGGCCTTCCAATGGACGGATTTTGAAAGAATTTAGGATAATAAAAGTAATAAATTGTGGGAATATTTTCTTTTGTTATTGATATAAGACTTATGCGCTTTTATTTCATCATACTATCTTTTGATATTGTTTTGCACATTCTTTTACACGCTTCTTGTGTTAACAATTATTGTTTGTTATGTAATCGCGTTTGCCGACCATCTTGTTCGTCGGGAGGGTGGTTATACTCTAGCGACTAGCTGGGTGGCAAGAGATATTTGTTCTAATTAATTTCAGTTAAATCTTTTGATATAACTTCAAATCCGTGATTCAAATTGTCAGACTTTAAATCTATGTTATTTAGAACTGAATTTACCGATATTCCATATATACATATTTCTACCATAAGTAATGAAATGTCAAGGATTGAGAAAACTAAAAATCTTATATTTGGAAATAAATAATATATAAAGCGTTTTCACCTTCACTACATTTCTAATTTAAGCATGAGATTTTGAAATACGTATTTTCCGCATTCATATTTTTTGCATTTAAAAAAGATGTCTGTAGTTTTGTTTTCTTTGCAATACCATTTTGACACTTTTTTTTTTTTTTTTTTTTTTTTTTGCACAATTGAATTCAAACTTGAGGTAGCATAAGTTTCGTGGATATCATTTTGTTTGGAAATTCTATTATCTTTCAGCAATTCTTTTGGCTAATTTGAACAATAATTATTACTTTGTGATATTTTCTTCTGTACTTTCTGTGTACAAAATCATGAATTTAGTACATCCTGAATAAGTTATTAAAAAAAACATGGCCGTTATTTTGATTTTAGCCCTAGTAGCTCACATACATTATACATATATTATACTAAACAATATTCCCAATATCGTATAATGTTGTAGAATATTTGATAATAAAATATCACACAATATTGTGCAACAATATGTGCTATCTGATACCGAATATTTACTTTCACACAATATTGTACAATATTGTGCAACAAGATGTGCTATCTGAGACCGAATATTTACTTTCCTACTATCTAATCCGTCATATGTACATTTAATTTCGTGTTGTTGTAGAATCTAATAGTTTCTGGATAGCAATAGTTTTATGCTTTGGGCTTAGTAAAAATATCTTTTTTCTTGCTTACTTTTGTATATAGCCAATGTACAACGATGGGAGTCATACGGATTTGATGAAAAACGTGGCATATTATCTTTCACCTGGTTGGCAAATGTTGGAAATTCCCTTCTATTTCTGGAGAAAGCTCAAATTATAATGGTTTTCTTTTGCAATAATTTTTCAGGTAGTGATGCCCTCGTAAAATAATTATTTGTAGTGACGCTTATTTGACAACAGCACTTTCTCCGCTTCTGTTTCCTTTGGAACTTATAAATATTTTTCTTCAAACTCACATAAACAATAACAAAAATGTGTAATCCCATGGATTGGTGGTTCCAATCATTCATACAAACATTTATTTCATATAAATACTTCTACATATTAAATGATTCGTTGAGGTAGAATAAGCCAAATTAAATATATTTTTCAGTAAAAATAATAATAGTAATTCAGTAATTATTCAATAAAAATATTAACACGAGAGGATTGAATATTGAAGAGCACATTTGATACAATTTTAAATAAAAGTAGTAAATTAAATGACAAAGTAATAATGTCATTTCCAAGAACTTTTAACAAAAACTTAAAAAAAGATTCCTTTGACACTTTTGGTAGGTTTATTGTTAAATTGTCTTACATATGTATTGCTCATTATGTTCATAAAACTTCTTAATGGAGCTGTGTATCATGATGTCATTGCTCAATTAAAATGAGATAACTGAAGAACTATGTTGCTTTCAGCTCACTTCTTGTCCAACTACCTTACTAAGAATTATCTTCCACTGGGGGGGGGGACCTGAAGAATAAGGATGAGAAGCTTTTGGTATAGTGGTTGGTTCTCACTGCCTTGGTGAGTACAGAAACGTGTGAGAGTTGGCTCCCTCTCATCGATGACGGGACTTACTTCCCTCGGGAAGGGTGACCGATGATGACCCTTAAGAGTCATCCACAGTTCCCGCCAGTGTCGCTATTGCGGGGTCTGCACATTCATTTTTACCCATACGCTTACGGGCGGGTCATAATAGTTATGGTTATGGTTACTAAGAATTATATTGAACCTAAATGTAGAGTACAGCTGTTAGCTCAAGATATATTATATTCAAAATAGTGTTCAATATTCTGATTGAAGCACAATATCATAAATATATAGAACAACATTTTACAATATGTTGCCATATTACGGATGGAATGGTGATTTGCTGGATGCTCTCCTGATATTTGGCGATTTTCAAAGGCAAAGCATAAAATTTAAATGCCAAGCTATACATAAACCAATATAATATGCAAATATATTTGAATGTCTATCATGATAATATTAATAACATCTTTTTCCTATTTTCCTAAATATCTTCAGAAAACAGGGGACTTTCCTGAGGATGGAATTTGGAATAATTTGAAGCTATATATGGTAGCTACTGGAGAATATTCTGCTTCCAGTTTGCTGTTAGACATGTCTGTTGTGCGTATAGTTTTTTGTGGTACTTAGAGCTTGGTCGTTTATTGTGTTAACATATGATTTTCTGTTTATGATAAACTTTGATATTTTTTCATTAGTACTTTAACATTATTCATTTTATCAGCTATTTTCTTAAAAATCAGCAGTTTTGATTTCAGTTCTTATAAGTGCAATTCAAAATTTATTTATAAATGTTGAATTGCACTAAATACTAAAATTTATTTTTGAATAGATTGCTGTATTTTTGTTCTGATACAAGATATTTGATTATTTTTTAAATAAAAAATAAGAATTAAATGCCAGTATGATACTAAAAATTCTTCAAAATTCTTTGTTAAGTTTTAATTTCCTAGAAAGAAAACCGCTTATTGCTCAAAATGTATTAGAAGTGATCTTATGATTGTAACATTGCATTTTTCCTGTTTTTTTTTTGTTTTTTTTTTTGGAAATAATGGTATATTTTAGCTAAATGAATTTTAAGAAGATTTAGAACCCTTAATTGGCAACTGCAAGAAATACTTTTTTTCATTTTTGATAGAAGACGTATTAACATTTATTTTATCACATAGATTTCCGAGCTATTTTGAGTATACTTGTGTGCTTATATGTTAGAATTGTCAAAAAAATTCGAAAAATTGGATTTTGCCAAATTTCCATGTTTTAAGCCTCTTTGAATCCAAAAAAAAAAAAAAACATTTATTGATTTATATCTTTCTGTCATCCCACCAGGGACCATCTTAGATATGGAGATGAGAAGTTACAGGTATAGTGTTTGGTTCTCGCTTTCCAGGTGAGTGGGTACACAAATGGAGTGAGATCGGCTACCTCCCACCCGTGATAACATAGCCTACTACGGGAGGGGTTGTACGATGGCCGGTGATGGTATTTAGGACTCAATAGTTACGGCAATCCTGTTGTCGACGGTCCGTCATTCAATTCCTTCCGTAGGCCTTCAAGGTGGGACAGAGTAGATCTTTGTGATTTTACCTTTCTATCTATGAACCGGATAATTAAAAAATGCTTTGATTTTGATGGCGGAAATTTAGTTTAGGGTCTTTTCATCAAATGTGTTGATTCTTATCACATTTTGAGCAAAATTTATTCACGTGAAATCTGTCAATATGTTTATGCGAGTATAAATGAATACAATGACTAAACAACGTAGAGATAGATGAAAAAGATTTGGTATACTATTTAATATCTACACACTAGATACATATCAAATTTTGTACCAGATCTGAAAAGGAGCTTACCATATATATATATATAATATTACGAAACAAGCAACACGCATATGTGGGATTCTTAAAATGTAAATATGAGATTTCGTAGCTTGCAAGGCCTTATATAAAGTCCTCAACTTTAACTCAAGCAGGAGAGTCATATCACTGACTCTCCGACCCGCCCAAAGGCCCACGGATAAAATAGTTCAATGATCGGACCACCGCTACAACAACACTGGCGGGAACTGTAAGGGGCTAAGGGTCTTAAGGGCCATTACCGGCTACGGTACAATCCTTCCTTAAGAAAGTACCTTCGATGATCGATGAGAGGAGCCGGACACTCCTCTTTTCGTGTACCCTCCAGGGTGGCGAGAACCACCCACCACCTCGGAAACTTCTCCTCCCATCCGAAGGCCCCTCCCCACCGAAGATAACTCAAACATGGGAGTCAACCATCTAACTCTCAGACCCGCCACGAAGGCACACGAATTTAAACCATAAAACTGAATGACCGGACCGCTGCACTGCAACACTGGCTGGAACCGTGGTTGAGTCCTGAGGGCCGTCACCGGCCACGGCACAACCCTCCCCAAAGGAAGTACGTCCCGTCATCGATGGAAGGAGTCAGGTCCCCCACCTATTAGTGTACCCTCCAGGGCGGCGAGATCCAACCACCATGCCGGAAGCATCTCATCCTCATTTCGAAGTGCCCCCCGGGGGGTACTCAAGCAGGGGAGGGATAATAACTTTATTAGAGAGAAATTTTCAGGAAAATCATTTCAACTGGTTACTTATATCACTTACACATTGGCAATTTCGATTGCAATTCTTATGATAATCATCCAAAATTAATTTATCTAGCCGACAATGAAAGTCTTGAAGAATGGGGTCGTTTCTCTTCATTCTTGTTATTCACGTAACTGATTGAGAGTCTGAATGATTCTATATCCAGCGATGTGTAGTAGCATTTTGTTCGATCTTCGGCTATGAGATACTGGTCTATTTTTCTTGGCCGAAACACAAAAATCAAATGCCAAAACTGCATTGAATCTTACATAGTATGTTTTATTACTTGTAATAACATGGAAAAAACAATTTATTGTATAAAATACATTCGAACTGATGCAGTGATCGTAAAAATGCTACCCATAGTCTCTTTTTTCATGTCCTGTCCATTTTACCTGTGATGCTTAATTTGCAATTTTCTAGGTGGACCTCCTTTTAGTGGTCCTGCAGGGATCTCAGGGCGATTAGAACCAGAATCAGTGGTTGGCGCTGCTGGCGCTGGGGTAGTTGGACCGCCATCCTTGTTCATCAGGTCCCATAGCACTTTCATATCACTCAGGGCATCGTCCGTTGGTGTTGTCTTAGGACTTGGGGTAGTGACTGACTTCGGACTTGAAGTGTCAGCTGCCGTCGAGCTTGGAGTGTCGGCTTTCTTAGGATTTGGAGCGTCGGGTTTCTTAGGACTTGGAGCGTCGGGTTTCTTAGGATTTGGAGCGTCGGGTTTCTTAGGACTTGGAGCGTCGTCGGCATTAGAGCTTTGGGTGGTGTCTGTCTTAGAACTGCTTCCACTTTTTTTATTTTTGCATCCTTTTTCTGAAAAAACAAGAATAAAATCAATACAAATTATTTTTAAAAATTGGTACTTTAATTTACTTATATATATTTCTGCTAAGTTGCCCAAATAAAAAGTGGACAAATTGAATGAAAAGAATATCTTTATTGAAAATCAAAAGAAATCGTAATGAATGCTGTAACACAGACCACATCGTTTATGTAGCAGGTCTATTCCTTTGCTGTAGAAAGATGGGGCTTCTTGCACAGCTTCCTTCACTTCGTCGTCCGAATGGAGTATGTCCCCTATAATGCTTTCTTAAGTGGCCCAAACATGTAAAAGTCACAGTATGACAAATTCAGACTGTATGGCGAGTGTTCCAACTCTTCCCGACGGAATTATTTTTAGGTGGCCTGGGTTTCATGGGAGACATGTGGGTTGGCATTGTTATGGAGAAGTATCACTTGTTGTGTGAGAAGGCCGTTTGCTTTTGATTGCTTTCCGTAGTTTCGTCAGAGTACTGCAGTAATGTGAGCACTGTTGATAGTGCTCCCTTGGGCGGAAAATCAATCAAGAGTGGTCAACGGCAATCGACGAATCGGCTTTGTTCCGATGTGGACCGACCCATGTATAGCATGACTTTACTTTCGATCAATATCATCTACCACGAACAGCTTTCACTGTTGAATGCCGTATGCAACGCACATCTTCTACCGCCCTTTATAATTCCTCTTCAAGGGTGCTGCTGTAGATGCAGTCATTCTGACACTATCGCAAGTGTCCACTTTTCATTTGGCCAACTCTAATATTTGTGTACTTAAATACAGAAAATATCTATTGTTTGAATTATTTTCTGTTCTTTAGTCTTTAATTTTGAAATTATTTTAAAAAATTTTGTGGAATCTTGGAATTATTTTTGTTTTCAAATTCATAAACAAGATAGACCAACTTGTGCAGAATCAATTGATTAATTGACTACTAAGTTCTGAAAGTATTAAAATAGTATATTGCCATCGAGAATACAAAGAAGTATTAAATTTCAAATCACTAACACAATAGGAAGGGTATAGTATGCTAGTTAACAATAATAGTTAAGAGCTAGTTAACAATCTAGTTTAACAATAATATATTTTCAATCTTTACAAACATGAACATGAAACAGGTTGGAAAAAAATACTTAAAAAATTGAAGTCTTCATAGGAAAATTACATTTTCATCAAATTCAATTAATGTGCGGCCTGGAGATTTGAGAAAGAAAGATATCTTTTAAGATTTTGTCGCTTTTTACCAGAAATGCTATGGTAAAATATACACTTATGCTCTTTTATAATGTCTCTAGTTAGGAATTCATTGTATTGTCTGCCCATATCATATATCTACAAATAAAGCCTAATAAAATTTTGAGGTTCCCCTTCACTCCCCCCAAAACAATGATTTATAGGTGTGGGTGGGACTGATTCTTTGATTTCCATTTACCAAGACAATATTCACAGATATTTTAAAATCTAATTTAAACTTTAATTAATTTCCTAATTTTCATTTGAAATTAGCCATTATAAACTTCATTCTAAAGTTTTGTCTCATTTTCTGATCCATTTTTCCCTTTTTATTTAATTAATTATACACACTGTCTTTGAAACTGCTGGTCGCAAAATTTTCTCACGCTCCGAATGAAGGCATAAAAATCCCTATCTTAAATCTACACGTGTCAAAGAAATCCCTATCAAAATCAAATAGTAAAATCACTGAAGGGAAAAATGTTGGTATCTTCTGTTCTTGTGCCGCAATGTAGACTGACGTATTTCTTACCACTTATTCCTTGTAGGTAACTTATGCCTCTTGTGGCGAAATAAATCGAAGTTTTAAAATTTCAGTAGCTACCTCTATTCGGCCACACAACTGCTAAAACATGTGTACATTTTATATATACGTTTCTGAAAAATGAACAAATGCTTTTTAATAATTAAAATGAATTTATTTTGCTTTGCTTTGAACATTTTTGCCTAAAAATTATCACATTTCTTTAGTCAGGTAATCTGAAGTCTTTTCTAATATTTTATAATATGCATAACTTGCTTGAATAATGGCACATATTTCATTAAAAAAATAATATTTAGATTTCTTATCTATTAGATTTATCTATTTCCGCTTTTTGAAAGATCAACTTTCTTTTTTTTTTAATGCACAACTTTGGAAATCAATTGAATTTTATTTTTTAAAATAATGATTTAGTGTTAAGAAAGAAAAGTAAAGTTTACAAATAACAGTTTTCATGAAATACTGTTAGGAGGGTTTTTTTACTTAAATTTTATATTTTCTTATATATAATATAAGCTTATTTTGGTTGAAGCAGACTGCAGGTTTGAAGACATTTTACATTTTTAAATTCATTTTAATCCATCCGGGGAATACAGTTTATTTACAAGCAGAACACGTCCACAACAGCGTGGATACAAAAGCAGAAGGAAGGAAGGAGGGAAGCAAAAGATCACTAGTCATATATAGCATGGGATTTCCGGCCACGTGTCAATTGAATACTCATGTTGACCTTGGATAAGGGCACGGAAGGGATCATTTTCACTTAACACGGGGAACTGATGGCGCATCATTTTTACAAAGCTTCAAAAATGGAATGGGATCGGGAAACAAGAGAACACTTTAGAATGACCCCGACATGGTCCCAATTAGGCAAAAATTTAGGAAATTAATTTGGATTAAATTAGATATTAAAATATCATTACATATATAGATATTATTTCTAACTTAAAAGAAACACCAAAATTATGTAATGAAAAAGCCAAAAATAGTTTTCCTCTCACTCCATATATATATATATATAATATAATATTAAAATCTAATTTTTAATACTAATTAATTTCTTAATTTTCATCTTAATTTAACCCATATTAACTTCAACCTAATGTGGCTAACACAATTACGCCTCTCCGGTTTACAGGCAACACCTTGGCATATAAGAAACCAGCATCCACGTCTTCCATCTTAAAAAATCCCACTAACTGGAACAGAGAGGACATTATCTTTTTCTCAGAACACGGCCCTTTTCCTGCCTACTCCAAAAGGTTCAATCTGTCTGAGAGTGACCAGTGCAGTTGTGGTGGGATAGGCACCGCACTTCATTATGATACGGAATGCATCCTTACAATCTCCTGGCATATGAAAAAACCATCACCAAGCCATGAACAGGAATGGCTGAAAAGAGTCGCCGGCAACTTCCTTTCCAGGCAAAAAGTCCACAGTATAATCAAATTTATAAGTGGAAATAGAGACCTATTCTTGCCTCCATAGCACTCAACATCAAGTCTCATACCAAAAAAGACTAAGGGAAAAAACAAGCACCGCAGTCTCCTGTCACACATTTCAATCAAACAGAGATTGTCTTCATTTCCATTTCTCAAATTATTTTCCATCTGATTTTTTTTAACTGCATCCTGATCTACTATATCATAAAAAATAAGTGAACACAGATTATATGTATATTTTTACACATTTTATCTCTCAATATGCATTATATTTCTAAGTTTATTACTACAAATTATATTTCTAAGTTGAAAAATTATGTAAACGATCTCATAATATAATTTCTTATATAATTGTAAATTCTGTAAATAGTTATTTTTGTTTCGTTCTACTACTGTAAATATTTTTTTTAATTAAATAAAATTCCCGTAACATGCCTACCAAACCGTTCAGTGACCAGAATGGTCACGGATACGGGGGTATGAGACGGCGTTCTGTTCTGTTAAAAAGTGCACATGTCCAGCAATCCTGCAACAGACCATCCACGCATCAAGATCCACCAAAACCTTCTGCTCCGCCGCATATAATATCATAAAATATCGAATAATGCTTTACAATATTGTACATTATTGTGCGCTTTCTTACATTAGATTCTACATCAAAGATACCATTATTAACTTGAAAAATTAAATATAAATTATAATAAATTTTTTGACTAATAAACGTTTTAATCTACTTCATTATACATATCACAAATGGAATTTTAAAAAAACTTACTTTTGCCTCCCTTGTCTCCTGCACCTATTTTTAGGAAAAAAACACAGAATGAAAAAGTAATTCACTAACACAACGGATTATTAGGATCATCATTACACCATATTTGTAATATATACAGAATGGACGAAAAGTACAACATTGATTATAATTATAAAATAAAAATTTTATCAATTCAAAAATAAGATACGACAAAATCCTTATAAATGAATAAGCCAATGCATTGCGTTAAAGATATAGTCAATGATATAAAGCTTTTAAATAAATTGATTGATTAGTTTTACGGCATTTTATTATAGAGATTAATAATTGAAAGATAACTACCTGAACTTAGGATGGCAGCCTAAGAAAACTTCTTAAAGTTTCTGCTGTCAGTTTGAAATCGTCCTCACATAAAATATTTTATTTGATCAGGAAAGGTCACCTGATATTGAATTTAAAATATATATCGAATAAACTGTTTTATAATAACTGTTTATGTGTTATAAAGATGTTTTCATTCGTTCTCTCGCGCAGTATCCCATGCTATTAAAGAAAAGATCAACGCGTCTCTACATCCAAAAAAATAATTGTTATTAGAATTTGTTTATCATGATGGGCCGCAGTGGCCTGGTGGTAAGGTCTCGGCTTCGGAACCGGAGGGTTTCAGGTTCGTGACCCGATTCCACCGAAGAACCGTCGTGTAAGTGGGTTTGGTTCACGCCAAACATCCTCCCGGTGGTGTGGAGAGGGCAGTATCAGCTCAGGTGTCGTCCTCGTCATCTGACCGCGGTTCAAAATTACAAGGTCCGTCCCAAAATAGCCCTAGTGTTGCTTCAAACGGGACGTTAATATAACCAAACTTGTTTATCATGATTTAATATTGGATAGGCTACGTATATGATTAAAAATCATCGAAAATTGGATTCACATCTTGTTTTAACAAAGTTTAAAAAATTCATTTTGATAAGATAATATTGAAAAATTTCTTCCGATCAGTCTAATCTTACAAAAATTAATTCTTGAAGTATCTTAAATGGAAAATTCATAAGCTCAAGTCTGAAATATTTATCATCTGCCCACATCTGGCCTGCTTTTATTTAACAAACAGTTTAGTAATAATGGTATAGTAACAGCGCCTTGGCCTAAATGTATAATATTCAAGAATTGATTTCTTTAAATATATATCGTGTAAGCTATCTTGCTACTGTTCCATCCATTGACTCTCCAAGTTCTGGGAAATAGATTTTTGGCCAGTTCAGATGTAGCACTGATACAGATCGCTTGTCGGTAACCATATTTGAATGAAAATCTGACTCTATTTGAAAATCACATGATCCATTCCGTAGTCACATTAATCAACATATTCTGTAACTAAATTGAAAGATTTAAAACTTTTAACTCCCCTGCAAATGATTATTGCATATTCAACTATTTGATTGATTGACAAGGAATCTTATTCGATTCAATTAAGTTATATTCAATTCCCTCTTCTTTGAATGTAAGTTTTATTGCTCCGTGCATATTTCGTAAAACAATTTGATTTTGTCATGATTTGTTGTGAGTGTGTATTCAGAGTATTGTAAAGAAATCCATACTTTAAGGCGTCTTTTCGACTTGACGCAGGCGTGAGAGTTTCCATTGATACATCGTTTGAAATCAGCCAGATACATTAATGGAGAAAACTGCTTCGTTTGACCTTGAATGTTTAAAATGTTACTGACCTACTCGTCACTGACCATATTTAAATAAAAATCTTATCCAGTTTAAAATTCACATGATATTTTTATGCTATATTTATGTATTTTTTTTCTTTATAGCGAATAATCATATAATGTTTTCGCCACGACCTGTTAGACCTCTTTTTCATAACGTTTTTTTTTCCTGCCTTACATTTGAAATATCTCAAAATCTTTTAAGTCATCCTGTATATTAATATAATTTCTTTTTCGAAATAGTAAAGCTGACTATTCGTCTTAAAAAAACTACTATCGACTTTAATTCATATTATAAATATCATACAAAAATAATAATTTATTACCTATTTCGCATCTGTCATTATAACAATGTGGATTAAGAAATAAATGGAAACAATCATCTTACTCATATAAATAGTGAATTTTACCATAATAATGGTAAGCTAAAGTTTTTTTCGATTTTTCGATTATCACGATAATTTTTCAATTCATGTTTCTTTTTTTAAAAAAAAAATGACCTACTGCTTACTAACAATAATTTCTTTTCTAGACTGGCAGATTGTAATAGAACATTGAAAGACTCACCACCGTTGTCGTCCCCAGAACCGCCATTTCCACCACCACTGCCGTCATCACCACCATCATCACTGTTGGATCCATCACCATCACCGGCATCGCTGCCACCACTATCACCTAAATTAGCAAATAATAATTAAATAGTTTACATTTTTAAAAAATGAATAGTGGAATTGAATGAGGCAGACTTAGAACAAAACTATTTGGAAACCTGTGGAAACTGCATTGATTTCAAGTTTCAAATTTTTGTTTTGTAATATCATCGCTTAAAAGCATAGATGAATTTAATTCAAAGATAATGCAGCAAATTTATCCTATAGAAAAATTTTGAATAATGCTCATAGGCTGAGGACTTCTATGTTAAACCTACTGAATGGCAAATGTTTAATAACAAAACGTTTAATAAAAATATTGAAAATATTAAATACGGTGGAAATCTTAATTTTATGAAAATTACAAGAAGTGGGGTATTTTTCTAAATAGCTAAGAAGCAATGTGATGTAATAAAAATGAATGTAAAACACAGCATTTATGATTAAAAATTTTAATGCAATTAATAATTTTAAAATATTCTAAGGGCTTATTTTTCATTACTGGGAAGTCAAATCGGTCTTACTTATTTTTTAAAATTGTGAAGAAAACAAAAACATATACAAATATTATAATGCCATAACAGCAAATAAATGTATCCCATATAAAAATTTCAAAAATTTATAAGCTTTTTTTTCTTGTTTTAAGTACTAAATCTTTCGAACATAATTTCGAGAAATAATTTTGCCACTCAATAAAATAAAACAGTTTTATCAGAATAAATTGAAGAAAAATGAAAGAAACGTAATGTTCAATACTTATCATTTAAAACCATTCTTTTCATGTAAGTTTTATGTAGTGTTTTATGAAGCAATCGAAAGTCCATCAACGATTTCAATTCCGATTACTGCATTTTCAACAACACAATTGGTATTTCCAATGTCTAAGTAATGGGTTTCTCACAAATCGAAAGACCGAAGCGGTAAAAATTAAATGTCCTGTTACTACCTTATTGTAGAAGGATATAATAGCACAATCTTCCATAGCACTTAATTAACGCAGAAGTAGAAAATAAACTATATACTTAAAATATGGTAATTTTAAGAGTAAACCTAATTATAAGAAAGGTGGTTTCATTCAATATAGCAATTTGGATATCTACAAACACTAGTTACAATTCATCCGCATAGAGCACGTTCAATATTGCTTGTTGAATGTTTATAGTTGTATTACAAATGTTTTAGTCATAATGTAATCTCTTATTAGTAACCTCTTGTCAGTAATCATTATTTATGCTTTAAAAAGCTATACCTGGAGTTTCAACACATGAATGATTAGATACAAAACCATTAAACTTGTAAAGGAATATAATAAAAAAGATAAGTCTGTTTTGAAAATTCGTGCATGCCAGAATGGAAAGATATTAAATAAATGCCAAACATGCTGGAAGTACCTGCACCATCTCCTGCTCCGCCATCTGAACCTCCACTTCCATCAGAATCCCCTCCTTGCCCATCACCTCCTCCGCCTCCTGGTCCTCTACCATTAAATATTCCTGGAGGTAATCTATGTATTCGTCGACCACGATTGTTGCCACCTCCTAAAATAAGTAATACCAATGAATTTGTATTTATAGTTTTAGGATGCCGATAATTTAATAAGATCTTGAATTTAGAATAAGTCTAAAAGTTTTACTGGAAACTGATAAATCTGGCTCTGGCCGGGATTAAAGTCCTATTTCCTATGCAGTTTTTTAATGTAAAAATATTTTTTCTATAAAATATTACGATTATTTTTTATAGTCTAAAGTCCTCTATTTTTGCAGTACAGTATTATATTGTGTAATCCTCGATATTTGAAATACTAATGTATGTAAACGCTTTATTGGAAAACAACACAAACTAGGCGCTCTAAAATGGATTAAAATGAACGAAAAAAATATAAGAAAGGTATGCAGAAGCTAAGTTCTGTAACGTAATAAAAAAAAGGAAACGATTATTTGAAAAATGTTTTTGCCGCGTAAGAAAACACAATGCTTACGTTATTTCTTAAAATAGATCCCACCATTTTTGTAGCATTCATTATGATGGGACACAAATTTTTGTATACCGAAATAAAGATGCTGCCTTGGCAAATGAAGAAGTAATCAGGAAATTTGAGGTAAATGCATTGATAGTGTCGTAATGCCATACTTTCAGTTCTTCTTAATCATCATCAATCGATCATTATTGTCAATTTTGAGAAAATCATCATCAATCAATCAATAAATCAATCCATTGATCTATCGATCAATATCAGTCTTGAGCAAATCATCATCAATCAATCAATCCATCGATCAATATCAGTCTTGAGCAAATCATCATCAATCAATCAATTGATTGATCTATCGATCGTTATCAGTCCTGAGCAAATCATCATCAATCAATCAATCGATTGATCTATCGATCATCATCAGTCTTGAGAAAATCATCATTAACCAATCAATCGATTGATCTATCGATCATCATCAGTCTTGAGCAAATCGCATCAATCAGAGACAACCACCCAATTCTTCCCTCATAGTAAACATTTTGACATTCCTTATTGATACTTCTCGCTCATTTCCCGATCATGCAATCCCTCATCGGATTTGGCTCGTAAAATTCACAAATTTATCTGTGAATTTCTATTGGTTTAATATTCCATCCATTAAAAATGTGGATGATACGGCGTAACTCGCATGCGGCAGGATATTCAATCTTTATTTTCCCGTATACGCAGTGTACGAGAAAAAGTATAGTAATCGTCAAAAAATTAGAACTCAAAATACATCTTTTTAACACATTCAGCCTGCAATTCTACGCAATACTCAGCGATTTAAAAAGGATTTCTATTGATCGCTAATAGAAATCATTACCAAGTGATTCAGAAAAGCAGACGCGCATGCATAAAATCGCAAATTCAATTTTCTCACTGAAAAAAAAAATTAAAAACGGAACTTTGTTTCTGGATACCTCTTATATACTACAGTCGCTTTAATAGTTAGAAAGAAAATTAATCAGATGCCATGTTCATCAGAATTACCTGGAGCAGGTCCTCCATCAGAACCTGAGTCATCGATCCCGCTGTTTCCTCCGTCTCCATCCCCTCCTCCTCCTGAGCTTCCATCTTCATCATAATCCCAATCATCACTAGTTCCTTGTTCTCCGTTGTTGGGTCTTCCTTGACGATGTTTAAGGAGCCATCGTAATCTGGCTCTGTCGTCTCCTCGGATAAATGTATCAAAAATTTAATTTTTATATGTAATATTGGAATACAATTTAATATAATCATGATATTAGAATTTGAATATCCTTGTATATTATCTAGTTATTCAGTGTTCCATTTTAATCATCATTTGGCTCTAATTAATTCAAAAACTTCAACTGTAAATATCGGATCAAATTTAATTTATAAATAAAGCAAATGTGATATAAGCTTTTATTTCGTTGTTTAGCAAGGTATCAAGATTTAAAAATATTAACCGTAGATTCACCATAAACTGATTCGCCGTTCAATTGGTGTCGCCCAATGCAGATTTCACCTCTAAAGCGATTACCAATGATAATATTTCATTAAAATGTTTGTGTGAATTTTTGTTTATTAACCCTTTGTACTCAAATTTTGCCTTTTACTCACCATTCAAGACGATGCATCATTTTGACGTTTTATTTATTTATTTTTCAACTTTTATTATTAAACGCTTATGATGTCATGTATATCAGAATTACCTCCATCAGAACCTGAGTCATCGCCCCCGTCGTTTCCTCCATTTCCATCACCTCCTCCTCCTGAGCTTCCGTCTCCATCTTGACCATCACCTCCTCCACCACCTAGCAATTCGCCGTTAAATATTCTTGGACGTAATCTGCGCATTCGTGGACCACCACTGTTGTTGTCATCTAAAATAAGCAGTGCTAATGAATTTAATTTATATTTATAGTTTTTAGTTGCAAATAATTTAATAAGATCGTGAATTTAAAATTTGAATACATCTAAATGCTTTATTAGGAAATAATACAAGTTAACTACTTTAAAACGGACTAAAATGAAAAGAAAATATATATGAGAGGTTTCCAGAAACTAGGTTCCATAAAGTAATTAAGAAATAGAAATGATTATTTGAAATTCATTTTTATTGTATAATGAAATATAATGTTTAGACTATTTCTTAACATAGTTGACAACATTCTTGCAGCATTCCTCAAAGGGGAACCTGAATTTTTATATGCCGCCGATGCATAAAAATGCCGTCTTTGGTGATACAAAAGTGAATAGGACATTTAAATAAAATGCATTGAAAGGTTGTCATAAAGAATTATCAGTTCTCCTTAAACCTCTTTAAAAAAAAACATCATCAACCATCATCAAAACATTATCTATCAATCAATCAATCAATTCCTTATCATCATCAATCACAGATAACCACTCAATAAGTTCCTCATAATGAACATTTTCACATGCTTCATTGAATCTTTTCACCTATCTCACTACCATCGAATCACTCATAGCTTTTTGTTCATAAACTTCACAAATTTAATTCAAAATTTAAAATCACAAATTTATTTGTGAATTTTAAGCCTAAAAGTTCCAAGTCTTAAAAAAAAAATGATACAAATCGAATATTTCGCATGAGGCGGGATATTTGATTTTCTTAAAGTGGTTTAAACTGTCAGCATGCAGTCGACGCAGTACCCGCAATCTAGAAATGATTTCTATCGTTCGCGAATAGAAATCATTACGAAATATGTCGGCAAAGTGGACGCGCATGCGTAAAATCATGACATGACCACAGCACAAATACAGTAAAAATTGAGAAGGGGACTTAGTTTCTGGATAATCATCGTATATACGACAGTCGCTTTACAGATTAAAAAGAAAATTAATCAAATGTCTGTTCATCAAAACTACCTGGAGCAGGTCCTCCATCAGAACCTGAATCACCGCCTCCGCTGTTTCCTCCGTCTCCATCCCCTCCTCCTCCTGAGCTTCCGTCTCCATCAGAATCCCCATCTCCACCAGCTCCTTGTCCTCCGCGGTTGGGTCTTCCTAGAAGATGTTTAAGGAGCCATAGTAATCTGGCTCTGTCGTCTCCTCGGATAAAATGTATCAAAAATGTAATTTTTATATGTAATATTGGAATACAATTTAATATAATCATGATATTAGAATTTGAATATCCTTGTATATTATCTAGTTATTCAGTGTTCCATTTTAATCATCATTTGGCTCTAATTAATTCAAAAACTTCAACGGTAAGTATCGGATCAAATTTTCTTTAAAAATAAACCAAATGTCATATAGGCTTTCGTTTCGTTGTTCAGCAAAGTATCAAGATTTGAAAATATTAACCGTAGATTAACCATAAACTAAGTAGCCGTTCAATGAGTGTCGCTCCAAGCAGATTTGACCTCTGAAGCGATTATCAACTATAATATTTCTTTAAAATGTTTGTGTGAATATTTGTTTATTAACCCTTTGCACTGAAATTTTGAATTTTACTCACCATTCAAGACGGTGCATCATTTTGACGTTTTATTTATTTATTTTTCAACTTTTATTATTAAAAGCGTATGATGTCATGTATATCAGAATTACCTCCACCATCTCCATCAGAACCTGAGTCATCGCCTCCGCCGTTTCCTCCATTCCCATCTCCTCCTCCTCCACCTGGGTTTAGATCTCCACCAGAATCCCAGCCTTGACCACCACCTTGTCCTCCACCTGGAGAGCCTCTAGGTATCGGCCGACGAGCACGCTTGTTGAATGCTAAAATAAGCAGTGCTAATGAACTTAATTTATATTTATAATTTTAGAGTGCAAATTATCTAACAAGATCGTCAATTAAAAATTTGAACTTATTTAAACGCTTTATCGGGAAATAACAAAAGTTAAGTGGTTTAAAGCGGGCTAAAAGGCAAAGAAAAATATGCGGGGTATCCAGAAACTAAATTCAGTAAAATGATAAAAAAAATGACAGGATTAGTCCAAAAATAGTTTTATCGCATATTGAAGTATAATGCTTAGTGTATTTTTTAACATAGATGCCACCATTTTTGAAGCATTCATCATAAGGGGGAACACGAATTTTTGTAGTCTCCTATTGCAGAAAGATGCCACCTTAAGTGATGAAGAAGTTAACAAGAAATTTTAGGAAAATACGTTGACAGTGTCATAATGGCATAGTTTTAATTCTTCTTAATCTTCTTCAACAATTCATCATCAATCAATCGATCATCATCACTTTTCAGCAAATCAAAATGGCATAGTTTCTTTCTTCTTAAACTTCTCAAACAAATCATCATCAATCTTCAACAAATCCTCATTATCATTTTTCAAGAAATCATCATCAATCATTTAATCGATCGTTCATCATCATCTTTCTCGAACAAATCATCGTCAATCTTCAGCAAATCATCATCAATCAATCGATCGATACCATCAATCTTTACCAAATCCTAATCAATCAAACGATCGAGCATCATCATCAAACATTAACAAATTATCATCCATCAATAGATCCTTCATCAGCGATCTTCAACAAAACATTGTCTATCAATCAATCAACCAATTGCTTATCATCATCAATTAGAGATAACCACTCAATAAGTTCCTCATATTGAACATTTTCGCATGCTTCATTGAATCTTTTCACCAATCTCACTACCATCGAATCACTCATAGCTTTTTGTTCATAAACTTCACAAATTTAATTCAAAATTTAAAATCACAAATTTATTTGTGAATTTTAAGCCTAAAAGTTCCAAGTCTTAAAAAAATAAATGATACAAATCGAATATTTCGCATGAGGCGGGATATTTGATTTTCTTAAAGTGGTTTAAACTGTCAGCATGCAGTCGACGCAGTACCCGCAATCTAGAAAGGATTTCTATGGTTCGCGAATAGAAATCATTACGAAATATGTCGGCAAAGTGGACGCGCATGCGTAAAATCATGACATGACCACAGCACAAATACAGTAAAAATTGAGAAGGGAACTTAGTTTCTGGATACTCATCGTATATACGACAGTCGCTTTACAGATTAAAAAGAAAATTAATCAAATGTCTGTTCATCAAAATTACCTGTTAAAAAATTACCTCCTCCATCAGAACCTGAATCATCGCCTCCGCTGTTTCCTCCGTCTCCATCCCCTCCTCCTCCTGAGCTTCCGTCTCCATCAGAATCCCCATCTCCACCAGCTCCTTGTCCTCCGCGGTTGGGTCTTCCTAGACGATGTTTAAGGAGCCATAGTAATCTGGCTCTGTCGTCTCCTCGGATAAAATGTATCAAAAATGTAATTTTTATATGTAATATTGGAATACAATTTAATATAATCATGATATTAGAATTTGAATATCCTTGTATATTATCTAGTTATTCAGTGTTCCATTTTAATCATCATTTGGCTCTAATTAATTCAAAAACTTCAACGGTAAGTATCGGATCAAATTTTCTTTAAAAATAAACCAAATGTCATATAGGCTTTCGTTTCGTTGTTCAGCAAAGTATCAAGATTTGAAAATATTAACCGTAGATTAACCATAAACTAAGTAGCCGTTCAATGAGTGTCGCTCCAAGCAGATTTGACCTCTGAAGCGATTATCAACTATAATATTTCTTTAAAATGTTTGTGTGAATATTTGTTTATTAACCCTTTGCACTGAAATTTTGAATTTTACTCACCATTCAAGACGGTGCATCATTTTGACGTTTTATTTATTTATTTTTCAACTTTTATTATTAAAAGCGTATGATGTCATGTATATCAGAATTACCTTCACCATCTCCATCAGAACCTGAGTCATCGCCTCCGCCGTTTCCTCCATTCCCATCTCCTCCTCCTCCACCTGGGTTTAGATCTCCACCAGAATCCCCACCTTGACCACCACCTTGTGTTCCACCTGGAGAGCCTCTAGGTATCGGCCGACGAGCACGCTTGTTGAATGCTAAAATAAGCAGTGCTAATTAATTTAATTTATATTTATAATTTTAGAGTGCAAATTATCTAACAAGATCGTGAATTAATAATTTGAACTTATTCAAACGCTTTATCGGGAAATAACAAAAGTGAAGTGATTTAAAACGGGCTGAAAGGCAAAGAAAAAAAATATACGGGATATCCAGAAACTAAGTTCAGTAAAGTAATAAAAAAATGAATTAGTCCAAAACCAGTTTTATCGCATAATGAAGTGTAATGATTAGTCTATTTTTTAACATGGATGCCACCATTTTTGAAGCATTCTTCATAAGGGGGAACACGAATTTTTGTAGGCTCCTATTGCGGAAAGAGGTCACCTTAAGTGATGAAGAAGTTAACAAGAAATTTTAGGAAAATACGTTGGCAGTGTCATAATCGCTTAGTTTTAATTCTTCTTAATCTTCTTCAACAATTCATCATCAATGAATCGATCATCATCACTCTTCAGCAAATCATAATGGCATAAACTTCTTAACCAAATCATCATCAATCTTCAACAAATCCTCATTATCATTTTTCAAGAAATTATCATCAATCATTTAATCGATCGTTCATCATCATCTTTCTCGAACAAATCATCGTCAATGTTCAGCAAATCATCATCAATCAATCGATCGATACCATCAATCTTTAGCAAATCCTAATCAATCAATCGATCGATCATCGTCATCAAACATCAGCAAATAATCATCCATCAATAAATCATTCATCAGCGATCTTCAACAAAACATTGTCTATCAATCAATCAACCAATTGCTTATCATCATCAATTAGAGATAACCACTCAATAAGTTCCTCATATTGAACATTTTCGCATGCTTCATTGAATCTTTTCACCAATCTCACTACCATCGAATCACTCATAACTTTTTTTTCATAAACTTCACAAATTTAATTCATAATTGAAAGTCACAAATTTATTTGTGAATTTGAATTAGTTTAAAATTTCAAGCCTTAAAAAAAGAAATGATAGAATGTAACTCCCTTGAGACGGGATATTCGATTTTCTTAAAGCAGTTTAAACGGTCAACATGCAATTGACGCAATACCCGAAATCTAAAATGATTTCTATCGTTCGCGAATAGAAATCATTACCAGATATGTCGACAAAGTGGACGCGCATGAGTAAAATCATGACATGACCACAGCACAAATACAGTAAAAATTGAGAAGGGAACTTAGTTTCTGGATACTCATAGTATATACGACAGTCGCTTTACAGATTAAAAAGAAAATTAATCAAATGTCTGTTCATCAAAATTACCTGTTAAAAAATTACCTCCTCCATCAGAACCTGAATCATCGCCTCCGCTGTTTCCTCCGTCTCCATCCCCTCCTCCTCCTGAGCTTCCGTCTCCATCAGAATCCCCATCTCCACCAGTTCCTTGTCTTCCTGGACGATGTTTAAGGAGCCATCGTATTCTGGCTCTGTCGTCTCCTCGGATAAAATATATCAAAAATTTAATTTTTATATGTAATATTGGAATACAATTTAATATAATCATGAAATTAGAATTTGAATATCGGTGTTTATAATCTAGTTTTTCAGTGTTCCATTTTAATCATCAATTGGCTCTAATTAATTCAAAAACT
This sequence comes from Argiope bruennichi, assembly GCF_947563725.1. NCBI lineage: Eukaryota > Metazoa > Arthropoda > Arachnida > Araneae > Araneidae > Argiope > Argiope bruennichi. The sequence continues at coordinate 34,160,469 of NC_079156.1, forward strand.
TCAACTGTAAATATCGGATCAAATTTTCTTTATAAAAAAAACAAATGTCATATAAGTTTATGCTTCGTTGTGTAGCAAAGTATCAATATTTGAAAATATTAACTGTAGATTAACCCTAATTTTGACGTTTTATTTATTTATTTTTCAACTTTTATTATTAAAAACGCTTACAGACTGGTAAAAAGATAAAGATTTATTTTAAAGAAATTAAATAGTTAATTTTTTCCTTAAGGAAAAAAATTTGAAAATAAGTTGTATCAATAGTTTTCCTGACACAAACTGTTAATTATCTCTTTTTCTATAGTTTTCTTCTAAAATTTTGTTCATGTGCTCTGGAAACAGCTTGTTGCATCATGCTTTTTTGTGAATAATAATAATAATAAATCTTTTGTTTGCTTACTAAAGATTTATTTTCCACACCTTCCTCTGAATTTGAGCAGCGTACTTGTTTTCGGTCATTTCAACTAATATATATGAATATAAAATATAATTTCTTTTAATGATGATAGTGCAATTAAAAGATTTAACGCTACTTAGCAAAGGAAATAAAGGAATAATTTCAGAATCATCTGTCCTGAAATTAAAATAAAATAATTTGGATTGGAAAAACTGTACAGAAATACAATTGATATCGTTGGAAAAGTAAAATTTTGAGTACTAAGGTGGTGAATGAAGAATAATTTTCTCCAAAATTATAACTGTAACCCACCTTGATCATCACTTCCATCTGCTCCTGGTCCTGCACCACTTGGACGGCCTCTAAACCTCCACGTTCCACCAGTTTGGTCACCACCTGAGATAAGTAGTGCCAGTAAATTTAATTTGTAATTATAATGATGGGATGTAAATAATTTTTTAAACGCTTGATTTTAGTATTTGAAAAATAAATCTAAAATTGTTACTGCAAAATAGCATAAACTAATTATTTTAAAACAGAATAAAGGTAAAGGAATATATATAAGAAAAATGCTTTAATTATTAGAAAGAAAGAAATAATAACCTCCGTCTCCATCAGAATCCCCTCCTTGATCGGCACCTCCACCAGCTCCTTGTCCACCACCGTTAGGTTGTCCTACACGGCCTCTTGGGATCCGCTGTCCACCATCTTTGCCGCCTCCTAAGATAAGTAGTGACAATGAATTTAATTTGTATTTATAATATGGAGATGCAAATAATTTAATGAAATCGTAATCTTAAAGTTAAAATAAGTTCTGAAAGTTTTACTGGAGAATAAGACAGGCTAACGGCTAACTGACTAGAAAGAACAAAAAATGAGCCAACCGCTTTAAGGGTTAGAAAGAAAAAAATTTTTAAGTGACTTGTTTATTAGAATCAGCTATATCAGTTCCAGAATCTGAACCACCACCAGTGTCATTCCCACCTCCTCCATCAGCACCTGCATCTTCTCCGGCTCCTTCAGAAGGGCCGCGGTGACCTGGTGGTAAGTTCTCGGCTTGTGAGCCGTAGGGTTTCAGGTTCGAGACCCGATTCCACCGAAGAACCGTCGTGTAAGGGGGTCTGTTGCACGTTAAATCCGTCATGCCAAACGTCCTCCCCCTGGTGTGGTGTGGTGTGGTATGGCGTGGAAAGGGGGTGCCAGATCAGGTGTCGTCCTCGTCATCTGACCGCGGTTCGAAATTACGAGGTCCGTCCCAAAATAGCCCAAGTGTTGCTTTACAACGGGACATTAATATAACTAAACTAAACTAAACCGCCTCCTTCAGAATCCCCATCTTGACCAGCACTCCCATCAGCTCCTGGCCCTCCACCACCTGGGCGAACTCTAAACCTCCACACTCCACCATTTGGGTCACCTGAGGTAAGCAGTAGCAATTAATTTACTTAGTACTTTTAAACTCAGGATGGAAATAATTATATAAAAGCATATTTTTATACTTTCTAGAAGTCTGAAATTTTAAACCTTGGTGTTTCTTAAACGAGAATTATCAAAATTAATCTTTTTAGAATAGACTATGAGAAACAAATATCTATGGCATTGCGTCGAGATTTAGAAAGAAAAAATAATTATCAAATTTACCAACATTACCTAAGCCTCCGAAGTTGAAACCACCTAAATTTCCACCTTGACCTCTTCGATTATTTCTTTTAGGGATTCTCCATCTCCAAAGTCCTGGACTTGTTGGTCTACTTTTCTTGCCACTTTGACCGGCTTCTGAAATAAACAATATCAGTAAATTTAATGAACATTTATATTACAGGAAGGCAAGTAATCTTCAGAAATTATTAAAAAAATTAAAATTAAAGATATTCTAAACCATAATTACCTGCACCTGCGTCTGATTTCCCACCTCCATCTGCTCCTCCAATTGGCTTTCCGCCTTGACCGGCATCTTTTCCGGTTCCTTCATCTTTAGCCTTTTTATTTACTTTAGGAGCTTTTCCTATCAGAGTTTCAAGACTTGGCAATTTATCTTTCTTGCCACCACGATCAGCTCCTGAAATAAGCATTATCAGTAAATTTACTGAATATTTATATTACGGGAAAACAAATAATACTCCTGAAATAATTAAAGATATTGTAAAATTAAAATATTATAAATGAGAATTACCTGCACCTGCGCCTGGTTTTTCACCTCCACTGGTACCGGAATCATCTCCTGCACCTGAGCCGGCATCGGTATCTGAACTAGCTCCTGCTCCTGCTCCTGCACCAGCATCCGCATCTGATCCAGCTCCTGCGTCTGAGCCGGCATCTGAATCTGAACCAGCTTCTGCATCTGCACCAGCACCTGATCCTGCGCCTGAGTCGGTGCCTGCACCAGCACCTGATCCAGCTCCTGCGCCTGATCCGGCACCTGAATCTGAACCAGCTCCTGCACCTGCACCAGCACCTGATCCTGCACCTGAATCTGAACCAGCTCCTGCACCTGCCCCAGCACCTGATCCTGCGCCTGAGTCGGTGCCTGCACCTGCACCAGCACCTGAACCTGCACCTCCACTTCTCCCAGCGCCTGAATCGGCACCTGCACCTGCACCAGCTCCTTGCCCTCCACCGTTGCCCCTTCCTAGACGGCTTCTCCAATTCCATCGTGTACTTCTAGGAGGTCCATTTGGATTGTCACCTTGGCCAGTTCCTGAATAAGCAGTGTCAATAAATTTCATTTTTATAGCAAAAAAGGAATAGAAATTTCCTTGAAAATATTTAATTTAAAAGCAGAATGGTTGAATATTACGATAAATAGAAAAAAAGTTAAATACTTTGTAGCTGATTTCAATGGGTAAAAAAGTTCGAAATTGTTTCTCAGACAGTTAAAAAAAAGTAAAATTTTTAATTTAATGACATATAAACATTACCTGCCACTATGCCTCCTCCAGAACCTCCTCTCCCACCTCCAGTTGAACTTTGTCCTGTTCCCGTTCCAGAACCTCCACCACCTCTCCCAAAGTCTGATCCTGCACTTCCTCCTCCGCCGCCGCCTGAACCTGAAGCTGCGCTTGCGCTTGCTCCTGCACTTCCTCCACCTCCTCCGCCTGAACCTGAAGCTGCGCCAGCGCTTGCTCCTGCACTTCCTCCTCCTCCTCCGCCTGAACCTGAAGCTGCACCTGCGCTTGCTCCTGCACCTCCATCTGAACCTACGCCTGTTCCAGTTGCTCTTCCTCTGCCTCCACCTGAACCAGTTCTTGTTCCAACACTTGAAGCACCACCACGGCTGCCACCATTCCCACCAGTTCCACCACCTCGGCCACCACCTGAAATATCAAAATTTATTTAATCTTTTTTGAGAAACACTGTTAAGAAAGTATAATTTTAAGTTACTTTATACTTTTAGTTAGAAAATTTAATTATTTATTATCTACCACCAATAAATCTTGCACTCCTCTTCGACTTTATCCATTCCTTTAAGTATAACAATATTAATTATTTTTTCTTTTTTACCTATTTCTGAAATAACTGTAAGTGGTCAAAATATGGAAAAATTGAAACTCTTACTAACATATAAATAAATCGCACACAAGTGAAAATAATTAGCATTTTAATCCACTAGTGGCATTGAAATTAATTTTTTTTAGATTTCTTTTGCAACAAATTTCCTTAAATAGCAATCATTAGTACTTCCAAATGACGGAAACAAGCAAACTGGCAACAATATGAATTGCCAAATAAATTTGTTATTTAACTCTAATAAGGTATAAAACGTGTTTTATTCATTATCTACATTCAAATATTATAAAAATCATGTATTTCATTTTTACTTTCTAGAACCCCTTATATACCCTTACCCCTTCAAGAATTATTGCCTAGATTGTCTTACATCTAATGGTAAAATCTGCAATAATATATTATATAAATTTAGTCTTAAATAAATATATAAATTTCTAAACTTTTCAAATTCTTTATACACTTGATTATCGAATAGAAAAAAAACAGCAATGTTTAAAAATTGAGGCAACTTAAAACTTTTCACTATTATTTGATTCTGATGATTGACCTTAATTCTAAGTACTTTTCTAAAGCCTTTATTAAAAACAAGCCTTACAACGAAACCTATACAAATTGAAACATAAGCTGAATCTTCATGTATTGATAATAAGCCGAATATTCATATCGATAATGAGGTAAAAGTGATTATGAAATATAACAAACAACAATGAAGACAATTTGAATCTCACCACAAGAATGAAATATATTATTATTAAGTGTAAAATATTGTTAAAAACTAATTAAAAATATAAAAATTATATAAGGAAAAAAATTACATTTATTAAAAGATAATTTTTAGTCAGTAAAAATGTTAGTTAATGTAAAAGTCATTTTTCTATTATCTTGGAAAAAATCAACATTTCGCTTCAATTTTAGTTAATTAAAATTTCCAAAATCTCTCTCCGAGATGTAAATTTTCACTCTGCAAAATATATTCTTGCTAAGTATGGTAGATCTATGTCAAACAGTTTTGGCTTTAAAGCGTCAATAAGCACACAGGCAAGCAAATATTCATTTTTAATATTAGTTGAGAAGAGGATATTTCTGCATTAATTAGTCTATGAAGATCAAATGTTAACAAATAAATATTTCATCTATCTGTTGTTTTTTCATTTGAAAAATGCTTAAAATAAAGAAAGATTAGTTTTCAATAATTTCAAGCGGTACTTCTCATTTGAAAAGTACTTTATGAGATAGTATATGACTATAAATAATCTAAAGCTCAAAACTGTAATTAGTGTGGCAAAATTTATTGATTAAAATCTTACTTCAGCTCTTGCATTTGCACAACGATCTGACTAATCTGACATAGTCAGAAGTTTGAGGTGTAGGTTGAACATAAGTTCAAAAGAAGATAAAATGAAGTATATCAAATATTAGTTTTTATAAGACGAGGTAATTCAGGAAATAATTTTTCCATGTGTCATAAAAAGGAACAAAATATCATTACCTGGAAGCATTTATTGTAAAAGATGCAACAGTATTTAAACCATTTCTCAACATTTGTGATTGTAACAAATGTCATGAAATTGGGATAAATCTCTGCAATCCACAGTTATTAGAGTCTACTGAGATCAAATGAGTAACACTTGTCTGCAAATATTTGTCTATGCAAAACGACTGATTGCACAAGAAATTCTTTAAGTGCAAGAACAGATGGAAGATATTGAGAACAAGATCCGGACTTCTTATGTACAGCTGACCGTCCCGCCACTACAGAATGAAGCAGTATCAACAGGATATGTTGTGGCCCGACTGCTGTCTTTATCATAACCCGTCCATAACACCGGCCGATTCACCGAATTAACATCATCTTCGAGGCGTTTGGCCTCCTCCACAAAGTGGTAAGTTTTTGAATTTCCTCTTCATCATCATCTCGAAGACCTATCAATCTGTCAAACGAGGAGCAGGTCACCACTTTAAGAAAGTCTCCTCAAAACGAGATCCGGACTAGAAGATGAATAGACAAACGACTTTGCAAAATACTTTTTTTTTTTCAAACGAAATGAAAATCAATCTACTTTGCTTTTCTGCAGCAAAATTTTTTTGGAATTCATGGGTTTGTCGTGAATCAATATATCAAAACTACCGAGCATTCCACGCCTCTTGTGCGAAATTGAGAGTGGAATTTTTGACAGGTGGTATCGTCTGCGAATTTTAAAACTTTCAATCTTTAACTTTATCAAAGCACTCCAAAGCGACGTCAATGTAGGGGAGTTGCAACTGCTGCATATGAAAGACACACTCACAATCTACTGGATATGTGCTTTCACATTCCTTATCAATTGTTGTGCAATTTCTTGGTGATGTGAAAAACTTAATTTCTAGATGACTGTAGTAGTGTGTGTTTATATATATATATATATATATATATATAAGTAACCAATCTAAAGTAAGAAAAATTTTGAAACCAAAATGAAAACGAAACTAAATAGTTTCGGAATCGCAACTAAAACTTATTTCTTATTCAAACTAAAACCAAAAAAGGAACAGGAAAAACTTCATAGTATTTAGAGAGCGCAAATGCAGCTACTTCTAAAATACAGATGAATTGAGACAAATTTTAATTAAACAAGGTATGGTTTGGGATTAATCCTTTACTTAAAATAAAAATAGAATTTTCCTTGCATATTAGATCACTCAATAGATGGCGCTGGGAGACTACAATTATTATTTGCCTTTAATACGTTAGCTTCGTGTTTTTTAAAAAGCGGGAATCACAATCGATAGCTTAAAATTTCCTTTTGTTTTTCTTTAATGGTTTAAGTGTTTTTAGTGTTTATTGTTATTTTGTTATTGTATTTTTACTTATTAGTGGTTATTTTCTTCTAATTTGTTGTTTTGTATTGTTCTTTCTGTTAAAATGGTATATCTCTTAGGCCTAATTTCAGGGGATTTTCGGGTCTCTAGGAATCATTATTAGACTTTCTTGTCTGCATTCCCTCACAGAAAAAATCCCTTCTTTTGAATCCCTGCCTGAGGGTGACCCTTGAAAAAGTCTTCAGGCTAGATTCTTTTTTTTATTTAGTTTATTTAATTTTCCTATTAACTTGATTTTAATACTTATATATATATATATATATATATATATATATATATATATATATATATATATATATATATATATATATATATATATATATATATATATATATATATATATATACTGCAGTCATCTAGAAATTAATTTTATATAATATAACATTGACTGAAATATTCATTACAATTTAAGCATTGAAAAGAAGAAAAAAAACTTATGAAGCTTATCGAACAGGATTTTGAATCGAAAAGTACATTTTGGGTTTAATCCATATGTTATTTGAAGGATAAATGGCATATTTTTAGGCCTAAAATTCTTTTATCATGGTTGAGAATGGCTGTAAAATTTTCATTTCGCTTACCTGGACCAAACACTGGTCTAGCACCACCTGAAATTGTCAAAAGTTTCATGTATGGTTTTGATGAAGATAAAATAAAACACATCTATAGTAGTTTATAATAAATAAATAAAATAAATAGAAAATAAAAAGAATGACAAATTAAATACATATTTTGACAAAATTATATTAAATAGATTGCCAGCCTAATAGTGGACAAAAGACTATTTTCTAATCAGTTACCGATTGTTTGTGAAAAAAATGTCCTGGTGAAAAATATTACGATATCTAAATTTTTATTGCAGTTAAAGCAATATACTTTAAAAAAGAATTCTTCTCTTTTCCGACCAAAATTGACTAAGTTATAAAGTTTTCAATTTTATTATTTTATGCAAATCAAAAACCATCTCGAAGAAACATTATCATATTCTACATTTGTGGATCTTCCTTCAGGAAGTCGTTGAACTAAAATTATTTAAAATAGTTACGAAGCTTCAAACTTTGGTAGGGAATTTATCGTCACTATGTGAAACAATTTTTTTGAAATTGAAAATCTTAACGTGTAAGGATATGTTAAGAAAAATTCTGTAAATTTAAACGGGTTAGCAGCCGTGGTTGGATGGCGACATAGTCAACAGGCTTCAATAACAAATAGTGATGTTTAATAACATGAAAGCACAAATACACAAATTACAAAAAAAGAAGGTGATGGACACAAATAATAAATAGGAGCACTTCTTGCAAACAGCCTAACACAAATAGCACAACAATGATAATCAACTCGAAGCGCTCAGAAAGTAAAAACTCAATGATCAACTAAATAACGTGAGCTGAGCTCAAATGATTGCCTCCATCTTGGCGTCGTGTTATTTTATAGTTCTTGAGACGGGATTGAGAAGATTCTCGAAAGATCACTGTAAATCACGGGGATCCTAATGGAGTTATCGCCAAAATTCTTGAATATTCTAAAATCTTTTGTCGCCCAAGTTGCCAAATTCGTGCCAAATGGTGGTCAATATCAGGAGCCACTGATATGACATCCTTTAAGCAACCAACTATCTATCAAATTTTTTTCTCGGCGAGTGAGCTATCTGAGCAGGGAAGCAACATCAGAAATTCGTAAGAGTATTTTATTAAATCTGTGTGATAAAATTAAAAGATTGCATTAAAGTTTTGAAATATTTCTTTCAATAAAGTCTTAATTCATTCAAAAAAATTCATTTACGTCATTTAGGTATTTTTTATGATCATTCTAGTATATGTTGGTCTGTTAGTACAGCCTGAGTAAAAACTTTAAGGCCAGTAAAAAATTTTGAGAAAATGTAAAATGAAATAAAAGGGATTCAAATAATATTAATTATTAAAGTTCATTGATAAGAAATAAATGCCATAAACATAATTTGTAAATACATAATTATGAGAAACATGTGGTTATATAAAAAGTTAGTATTTCTGCCTGAATAAAAACTTTAAGGCCACCAGTCATTTTTTAAGAAATAAATATAATATAATCGTGTAATTACCATTGCAACTACTATCTTGTGACAACGCTGCAATTTTCATATTTGTCATACGTTTATTCGAAGTATTGGTGATCTTTGTGAAGATGGCGAAGGGTCAGAAGTTAACTGATCGTGAAAGAGGACAGATCGAAGCTTTGTCTTCAACAGGAATGAGTAGTCGTGCTATTGCGATAAAGATAGAAAGGTCAAAGACTGTAGTCAACAATTTTTTTTAAATTGAAAGGCAATTATGGTAAAAAGAATACTGGGGGAAGACCTAAAACTTTGTCCTCACGTGATGAAAGAAGAGTCTGCCAACTTGCATCTACTGGAAAGTACTCAACCAGGAAACTGATTCCGACGACAGGTTTAAAAGTTTGTCAAAAAACGATTTATAACACAATTAGAAGGTCTGGAAGGTTCACTTATACAGCAAAATTGACTAAGCCTCAGTTACTGCAGAGACACAAAATAGAGTGTTTGAACTTTGGCCAGAAAGTCATGACCTGGGACAACCAATGGATAGAAATTATTTTTTCTGACGAAAAAAAATTGGAATTTGGATGGACCAGATGGCTGGTATTTCTACTGGCATGATATAAGAAATGAAAAAGAAATATTCTCCAAGCGCCAATTAGGTAGAGGGTCTGTCATGACTTGGGGCTGTTTTGCTTACAATGGTGTGGGCTCAATTGCATTCGTTTCAGGTAGAATGAATTCACAAGGATACCAAAATGTCCTAACAAATCATCTTTTGCCAAATGCTGAATGTCTTGCTGGAGAAAATTGTAAATATCAGCAAGACAAATGCATCGATCCATTCGAGTAACAGCACAAAAAATTGGTTCCAAGTCAACAATGTTGAAACTGTGAAACTGCCAGCTAGATAACCTGACCTCAACCCAATCGAGAACCTTTGGGGTGACTTATCAAGAAGAGTTTATGCAAATGGGAGACATTTTACATCAACAACAGAGCTGAAATTTACTATCGAAGATGAATGGTATAAAACCAACCCCACCCTTTGTCAAAAACTCGTTTCATCCATGAAAACAAGAATATTTGAAGTAATTCGAAGAAATGGCTCCTACACAACCTTCTAAGAATTTGTAATTTTTTTCTTATATGTTATTTTCTATGTTGGCCTTAAAGTTTTTACTCAGGCCCAAATATTCATCTGCGTGTTCTGTAATATTTTCTAATAATAAAATATTTGCAAATTAATTTTTCTACTTTTTTTACTTTTATTTAAGCTCAATAATTATCAATCAAATGGTATTTTAATTCCTCAGTTTATATGTTTCCATTTTCTCAAAAATTTTTACTGGCCTTAAAGTTTTTACTCAGGCTGTATATGTTAATTATTTTATAAATGCGCTACAGGATTATGTATGAGGAAAGACATCTTGTATGTTATAATTCTGAAATGAAGAAATTGATTTACAGTTTTCAGAACAGCCTTACAATTCTACCACTAATTTTGCTAATTTTTATTGCTAAAATATTTTAATTTAAAAGAAAATATTTTCAAAATTTTCATTTTGTTTACCTGCACTGGCACTTGCAGAAACTGAAATATTAAAAAAAAATGCACATAAGATTTCAATGAAAATAAATTAAAATAAATCAGTTGTTAGTTTAATATAATAAATATAATACCATGCATTTTTATGATATAACATGACTCTAATGAATCGGTGGGTATGACGTATGAGTTGCGTGATATCAGACGAATCTATATTCAAAAACTGGAGCACAAATGTGATACAAAATTTCCAAGATTGGCTGCATTAAATAAGCCATATTTATCACGTTCATACCTTGATAAAGAAAATATAATGAGAAACAAGAAAAAAAATGTGCCGAGTTCAACACAATTGTATTTATTACAACCCTATTACCTTTCAATAACCCTCACAACATTTCATATTTTCCTCCCTCTCAACAAATACATTTATCTATCTGAAGTCCAACTGTTTATCAAATCCATGACTAAATTTGCTGTTTATGACTTCAGTTCTGCTATCCTATTTCCCCGAGAGAATCGTATTTGTTTAATAAATTTTCGTATTCTTTTATTAGATGTCATTGATTGAAATGCATCGATATTTACGTATTCATACATCGATATTTTACTTAAAATTAAAAATTTGTGTTACGAGGCTCTTTCTGTTAAGTAATTGTATCTCTTTTTATTCTGCTAAATATATTTTATTCTCTTTAATTCTTTTTATTCTACTAAAAATGTTTTATATTATTATATTGAAATACATCGATATAAATATTAAATAGAATCAATTGTGGCGACATCACTTTTTGAGTGGGATTTTCTCGAATACTAAAGATAATTTTTTGGATAATTGTCATCTTCTAAAACGTGTGAAATCGTATTCTGCTGGGTTTCTTATATTTCCTTATATTTACAAAAAAAGAAAATGAAAATTTTGCACACTTACCATCATCGTCGTCATATTCATAGATCATGTCTACTTCAACATATTCTAAATCAAATAATAAAAGAAAAATTAGACAATAATATAAATTTCAAACGTCAGGAAATTTATCTTTTTGATTCTCTCTCTCTCTCAATTTTGAATCCAGAGGTTCTCAAACGATATATCGTTACTTACCGGTGGGTAGCTCAAATTGTCGAATATATATATATGCATCTTTTCATAATGTGCAAAAATGTAATATGGTTTTAAAATTATATTTAATAATAAATCTTTTTTCTTAACAAAAATTCTTTTTCTGCTATAACTCGCTAAAGATTTGGTTTTCAAAAAATGGATCTCAATTTTCCAAAATTTGGAAACTTGTGTTACACAATATAATTAAATTTAATATTGTATGCTTAACTTCCTTGTATAGTAAAGAAAATCAAATGTGGGTTGATATGTTAAGTCCAAATTTAAAAATATATCTACATTTCTATGACAAAATTATATGTCTTATCTTGAACTTCAAGAAAAACAATCGCTACAAAATTTATTTTGATTGCTGTGCTCGAAAAAGAATCATTACAGAATCTATCTTGATTGCTATGCTTCATAAAAAGGGAATCACAACAGAATTTATCTTGATTGCGATGCTTCATAAAAAGGGAATCACTACAGAATCTATCTTGATTGCTATGCTTCATAAAAAGGGAATCACTACAGAATCTATCTTGATTGTTATGCTTCATAAAAAGGGAATCACAACAGAATTTATCTTGATTGCTATGCTTCATAAAAAGGGAATCACTACAGAATTTATCTTGATTGCTATGCTTCATAAAAAGTGAATCACTACAGAATTTATCTTGATTGCTTCATAAAAAGGGAATCACTACAGAATCTATCTTGATTGCTATGCTTCAAAAAACGAATTACTACAGAATTTCATTGTTATGCTTCAAAAATAGAAATCATTACAGAACTTATTATGATTGCTGTGCTTTTCAGTTATCGTACTCGCATACATACAGAGAAATATAAAGACATACAATTTAATCATTCACATATTTAGTCAAAATTAGAAGCAGATCTGATCAATAAATGAGCTTGTTGAAGTACAAAATGATTACGTATGCATGTACTTGAATAGAAAAATTTACAGGCGGTCAATTCTTTGAAAAAATTGCATAATTTGGATTTGTCTGGACTTTGGTTTTCACTATGCTGCGCCTAACCAGGGTAAAATTTATAGGAATGCAAAATAATCAAAAACTGATGGTGTACAGGGGTACTTAAAAATACAAATAAGATTTAAATATGAATAAAATTTTACAGACTTTAAAAATGCTAAAATTTGAGCATGTCGTGTCCTACCAAATCAGAAAGGTAAGGGAATGTTCAATTTTTTGAAAATTACAAATGCTAAACATTGAAATTTGGATTTTCTGGCAATATAGGCTGAACAGACATTTGACAGTCACATTGAGAACTTAGAAGTGGTTATTCACCTAGTAACACGTGAATCTAGTGCTCCCAATACATAAACGAGTTAACACTGTATCTGCTTTTCGATTCGATAATGAAGACCATAATTGTATATAAGGTTTAATAGTTTGTTGTTTATTTTTAGTTTCAAGCTCCCAAATGTGCTTTCAGTGTATTTCATGGGTTTTATTTAATTGAAAAAATTGACTACTATCTTACTAAAATTGATTGGTAAAGAATTTAGTCTAACATTTGATATAAACCAGCAATTTTGATATTTAAAACTGCAGATAGCATTTCATTTGTCTAGAGTATTGGGCTTCCAGTTCTAATGTCTATGGAAAAGCATACATAATTCCCAAAATTCGTTTTTAGGGGAGCTTTAGAAGGCTAACAGATGGTTCATTAAAATATTGATTTATTGTTATTACAATAACAGAACTTAAATTTGTTTACTTCACGATTACTAATATTCATATAAGAGAAAATAATAAAAAGTCTCAACTTTAATACCATCACATTTTAATCATCATCAAAAACATTCTGATTATCTATCATTTCAGAAAATGAAGTATATAAAATTATTGCTTTTTCTAGTAAATATTTGTGAAAAATATATTAGGAGCTGTATTCAGTTTTCGCTGACAGATATATAAAGCTTCCAGAATAATTACAAGAACCTTGTTATTAAATGTGATTATTTATTAACAAATGTTTTTTGATAATATTGTGTTAATACCCTTTTTTCAATGAGACAGAATTCATTTAAAAGTTCAATTTTGCTTACCGAATGTACCTGGATTCCCTCCCGAAAAATCATAGGAAAATGAATTATCTGAAATAATTAGAATCATTAGTTAGAATCCAATAATGATAAAAAAAATTTAAAAATGATAAAAAAATTCTGAGTAATGCACTTTTGAAAATGTTTATTATCCATATAACAAAAAACGAAAACGTGTACTTTAATTTTAAACTAGTGAGAGTGGTCTCCTCTAAACCTTCTTACATAAGTCCTTGTAGTGAATAGCTTATAAGCCAGTTAACAGCTACGCTACCCGAGCAATTGCTTTTGTATTGTGGTCATGTCACTGGACTGCGAACCACAAGGTCCCAGGTTCTATCCTCGCTCATCGCAAAATCCTCCACATTGGTGACCTCGGACGATGAGCCTTCAACCTTCGTACAGCTGTTGTGGCGCCATCTACCCACAGCAACCCAAAGTCGTCAGACTCACTTGACGCAGCAACAGCCTCAGCAACCACACACGCTCTCCATAACGCTTGGCGCTACTCAAATGGGTACAGGCGCATTAGATAATACATCACAACTCAACAGCCATATCGTTCGACTTACTGGAGGGAGAGTCTGTAGTGAATAGCTTATAAGCCAGTTAACAGCTACGCTACCCGAGCAATTGCTTTTGTACTTTGGTTACTGGACTGCAAACCACAAGATCCAAGGTTCCATCCTCGATCATTCCACTCCATCAAATCCTAATAAAAAAGACTCAACCTCTCAACTCACATATAAACTGTGAAATTTAGGCAAGAACGTAAACACCACGAGTACTCAGATTTTTGTTTTCAGTATCCCTCACATGAGTTATGTGCTTCATACTGTAGTGAAGGAAATTGAGTATACATTTTGGACATTTTTTTGATCGATTGACATTAAAATTTGATACTGAATTTCGACACAGAATCTTGTTGAGAGAAATTGATAAAACTCTATATAATTAGAGTAAAAACATCATATAGAATTTCATTTGTCTATCACAAAGCGTTTTTGAATTATTTTAAACCTGAACAAATAGACATGAATTATTTCCCCGTCTATTTGACATGGTAAGATCTGTAAAAAGTTCTGAAATGTAAAGATTCGATAAAATCAAGAGCTGATTACAATATTTTTAACATAATACGTATGCAAGAAAATAAAAATTAATCGATGTTTGAAAGATGATTGTTGCTAATTTAAGGCAGGTGACTATGATAAAAAAATTTTTTTTCCCCAAAATCAAATATTTTTTATTCCATATTCCTAATTCCTAAACAATCTTTTTCATAAAACCGTTTTATTTCGTTCCTAAACTTGTTCTTTAAGAAATGACATCGATTTTTATATTTGCATAATACATGTTTTAATGCTATTTTGCATCTTTAAATATTTTTTTCATAAATTCGAAATTTTGACAGAATTTTCTTGCAGGAAACGTCGCAAATTAAATTTTAATTCATATATTTTTTTTTGGTTAACTTTGAAATAATAATTTCTCAATATGTTTTGCAATCCCTGAATTAGAGAATAAGCAATCAGTTCATTTAAAAATATTTCGTAGTTGTTTTAATGCTTCACATTGCGAAAAAACCGAAAATTTCATGTTATTTATCAGTCGAGCCTTAATATTTAAAGTTTAGATAGAGCTTCCTTTTTAGTTAAGGAACTAATAATATAGTTACGATTTTGTGCAAATCATTTGATATACCGGGAGCGGCATAAATTTTCAAATTATTTACTCTTATCAAAATTTGCTGACTTAAGTAAACTTCTTATTGCTACATTAATACTTCTTATTACATTATTAACATTTATTACATTTCAGCAAAATGTAGATAAGAATATTCTATTTATGAATTCCAAATAACTGCGAATTTAAGAATGAAAAATGGTGCATTGAATTTCATTATCATTTCGTTTCAATTTAAAAGGCAATGTTTGAAAGATTTTAATTTTGTTTACCTGATGCTGGTGCTGGTGCAGCAAAAGTATTGGCGCTTGCCGAAGCGAAACCTGAAATAATCGAAAAATTAGATTTAGTGTTCAATAAAGATAAAATCAAAATAACAAAGAATTAATTGAAAAGCATAAGTGATGAAATCACATATTTAAACTTAATTGTTAACTTAACTCAGGATAACCGAAATCCATGTCACCCGAATTGTCTCTAAAACTGCAAATCCAAAAGGCATATACTCTACTGCATAAAAAAATTCGCGATTAATCCTGTGAAATCTTAAAATTGATGAATTTAATGAGTCATTTACGAGTCATTTTTAATTAATGAGTCATTTATGAGTCATTTTTAATCAATGAGTCATTTATGAGTTATTTTTAATTAATGATTCATTTCAATTAACAAGTCATTTTTGAGTCATTTTTAATTAATGACTCATTTTAATTAACAAGTCATTTTGAGTCACTTTCAATTAATGAGTCATTTATATGTTATAAACCATTACAAAGTATCTATTGTTGTAGCTACTATACTCCCTTTTTTAAAAATATAATTTTAATTTAACATAATATAACCTGTCGTAATTAGGGTTGCGTGCATTTATTGTTGACTCCAATTATTGGGACGTTTTAGAAAAATAATTTATTTATAATTTAACTAAAGAAATTAAAAATTTTATTTTTACTACGAG
The DNA here is from genome assembly GCF_947563725.1 of Argiope bruennichi. Taxonomy (NCBI): domain Eukaryota; kingdom Metazoa; phylum Arthropoda; class Arachnida; order Araneae; family Araneidae; genus Argiope; species Argiope bruennichi. Next base: position 34,176,642 of record NC_079156.1, read on the forward strand.
CTTCACCGAGGCAGTACGCGCGAGAGAAGATATAATAGTTTTTTAGCAACACCCGGATGATGAGCAACGCGTCAATTACGTTACACACAGCCTCGGTGGAGCCTGCAGTTTACAGATATCTGATATGATTTATGACAGATATATATGATTTATGATAGATACATATGTTTTATGATAGGCATTCACTATAAACACATTCTTAAAACATAAATGTAGCCTATGTTTGGAATTCATTTTATGTTCTAAACATTTCAAAATTAAAGAATATAATTAGGCATAAAATAGTAATTAATGGATGTTCATGGTTTAAAAGGAAAAAAAATTTTATTCGAAACGGTCACCTCCTCTCCCTTTTAGTTTCAGCTAACTTGGATTGTACTGTACATATTATTGAGGACGATAGGTGTTAGTGTTCTGTACGTTTAGTTACTGTACGTTGGGTACATGGTGAAACATGCAGCATGGATGAATATAAAATTATTTGCGCTATTGAAAAATTAACTATTTGATTAATTGTCACAAATACTTCATAAAGACCTTTCTTCAACTTCATTACTTGCAAGAAAAAATTCAAATATAACATAAGAAATATTTATGAAATAAAATGAATTAACGCATTTCAATGGTTAAAACTCATATTAATATAGACGTCTTACACCAAGAAAATAAAAATATATTTTGCATTTATAGTTTGATTATATAATTTGCATTAACGCATTATATAATTTGAGGAAATCTAAACACTCTCGTAAATAAATACATTTTAAATATGTTTATGTATTTAATATAAAATATTCCTTTATAGAGTGTGATCAAAAACCATTCACAAAATGACATGGCATATCAGGTGTACAACAAGGATCAAAGGATCAAAAACCATATCGAAACATAATGCCGGAAATGCTACACGGAGTCGCTTGAGGGAGTTTAAAATGATACGTAAGTCAATGAAAAGATACAAAATCATTCCAGATCATTTTATTTGTATTAGTTTACGTGCTACAAATGTACGACCAATACTATTGCAGATGCTCAAAGATTGAAGATATTGCAGATGCCTGACATCGACGCCGCTGCATTGAACGGCAGACCTTCTCGAAGATATCAGGTTTATTTCAAACATATCTTGCTGCTATAACAATTCTTCTAACCGAATCTTCGGGTGATGAAAGAGGTGTTTCATATACCTTTTTAAGAAAACCATTAGAAAAAAATCAATTGGAGACAGATCCGATGATCGAGATGGCCATGGGATTGGTCCACCGCGACCTATACAGCCCCCAGAAAAAGTAGCCTGCAGATGTCTGCTGAAACGCTCCAGAGCTCCGTCGTCCAGAAATCGAATACATAGACGATTTGGCATAGGAACATCATCCAGCATTTCTAGCAGAATGTATGTACCAAACGAACTGTTTTCTACAATGCCAGCCCACATTTAAAAAGATCATTGGCGTTGTTAGACATGTATAAGTGCAACATGTGGATTTTCATCTGCCCGAGTATACAAGTTGTGAACGTTCATCATATCCTCTAGTGAGAACGCAGTCTCATCAGTGAAGAGAATATTTGCTGTGAAGTTTCGATCGGATGCATTTTTTTACGAAAACAACCACGCAATTTCCATCTTTTTTTTTTTTTTTGTAGCCTTCCGGTTCCAATGCCTGGACAAGTTGTAAATGAATAGGATGCAATCTTTCTTCGTGCAAAATCCGCCAAACGGTAGCTTGGATGATATGTGTATCTTGGGCTACAACTCGTTTACCTTTTGATGGATTAATCGCCAATTCTTGGAAAATACTTTCTTGTGCAACAACTGTCTGAGTTGTTCGGGCAAGTATCCGGTTTGTGAGTTCAAACGTATCTGTTTAGCATAATTGTCGATGCAGTGTGGCAAGGCATTTTTCTCACATATATTCGCATGACTTCTCTTCCATTACCGTTGGGGTATGATGTGGAAATTTAGAGAAGGGGGTGCCAGCTCAGCTGTCGTTCTCGTCAAGTGATCGCGGTTAAAAATTACGAGGTCCGTTCCAAAATAGCCCTAGTGTTGCTTTGAAATAGGACGTTAATATAACTAAACTAAACTAAATCCATTGCAGTTGGCCACACCATAAATTAAATGCATACCAGTCATTTACGTACTGTAAATGGCCTGGCATGGCTGTACGTGTAGCTAGCCATGGTCTCCCAACGCATCCACGACTCGAATGAAGACAATCTCCTTTTGCTCAACTCGTCTTTGTATAGCAAAGCCCATTCGTGGCTTAAGCAGCCTCTGTTAGATTTCTAATCCATGTTGTATGCCTGATTTACCACGTAATTTTGCAAACCTTTTTTTAGAAAATTACTCTGTATACAATATTATTATGGTTAAAATCTTTTTATTCACCTACAATTATATTTTTAATTAAGACTATACATTTTTTTCTGCCAAAATAATTAAAAATCATCTTACTATTCGAAAAATGGATGCTAATTGCTAGCATGATACATGTCTAGTTAAATAAAATTTTACAAAAACTATATAATTCTTTATGTGAACATTCTAAATGATCTTGCAAATTCACTTTCATATACTTATAGTTAACTCGACTTATTTCATGTTTGTAATAACAAATTTTTTAAATCATTTCCCAGTGGGCTCGTTTTTGAAATTTTGTGCAATTGAATGTTTACGAAGAATGATTTCTATTTTAATATTTTCATAACTAAACCATCCAATTATTGATTAATTTAAGTAAATATTAATTTCGTGTCAGTAGAGATTCTAAATAGTGAAAGTGAGAAAAATTTATTTTAAAATTTTATAATATCTTTAATAATAAATACTTATATTATTTATTTATTTTATAATTTTATCCACTTTTCTGTGCATTAATAATTAACCTCTTCGTCGTCCGTAACGCTTCTGGCGCGTTCAAGTGAAACTTTGCAGGACGGTCGTAACGCGCTTCAAGCGTTCTTCTACATTTTAAAACTTGTAAGTAAATATTTAAAACGCTTTGTAAATGTTTACTTGTTTGAGTTTTTATTTTTGTTTGTTCTAATCTGTACAGAAATATATTGTTACGAATCTGTAATGCTGCTTCCCAGCATAGTTAGTTCAACCATCGGAAAGAATGTTTTACAGTCATCGGTATTGTACGGAGTCCAGTGTCGCTACGGAGGGTCCCGGAGCGACCAACTTGGCGACGAATTTGGCGACTTTGGCGCCAAAATAGATTATATCCGAAACATTGAGAATTTTCCCGATTTGTCCAGTAGGAACGGAGATACGCCTCGAACGTTCCTAATTGGTTGAGAGGCGTCTAGCCCCGCCTCCTGAGACCTATAAAAGGAAGCGGCTGCAGCTGCTAGACCAGAGTAGTCGGAATTGACAGTAAGAATTGGCCTTCCAGGGATTAGCGGAGCAGCGACGGAGTCAAGCGAGAGCTGAATTAAGTTGTGCCCTACGGTCTGCATTAGAATCTGTTGTGTGCTGTTGTCTGCACGTCTCGTCGGCTGAAGATAATTCTGTGCTGTATATAGTTGTCGTCTTTGTGCTGTCCTGTGTGTCTTCGTGTAAATAAACGTTGTTGTTTCATTTTCTACTGCCGCCTGTTGATTGAGTGTTCTCCACACCATATAACTCCCACTATCCAAACGAACCCCGGAAATTTCGTAACAATATGTACTAACATATTATAATATACAGAGTACATATACTAATATAATACAATTATTATACAGATATATATACCAATCTGTACAGAGAAAACAACAGTACATGCAGCGAAAAACAAGGACCGCTAGAGAGAAATTTTCGTGGACAGGACTGGTCGGCAAGAGAGTTAATAAAAGTATGGTTTTAAAATTGTTTCTGAAATCTCTTCTGTTGTTGAAATAGCTCCATTTGCTTTTGATTTTATATCTTAACACTCACCGAAGAGTATTTATCTTAAATTAAAAATATTTAGCATTAAAAAAAAAGTAAATATTGGCTTATACCTTTCAAAAAATTGGTTTACTTGCTTTATAAAAAAAACTTCAAGTGGTTGAAGTAATGTCTTTGAATGAAGTAATGGCATAATACTGAATCGATTGTGTCCACTTTTTAAATCCTCACATTTAAAAACAACATTATAAAACAAGACTTTTTTTAAAAAAATTCCGAATGTCCGAGTATCAATTGCCACCAAAGGTCAATATTTTTTTCTTTGCAAAATAATGTGATTCTTTATAATCGCTCTTTCTATGATATTTTTAATCATATTTCTTTTCGATTATTCACAAGTTCGAACATAACCTGTACAGATTACCACACGTAAGCAGTGGGACCTATCACCCTTTGTACCATTGATCACAAATGCATCCTGTATTATAGATTACAATCACATCCTATACTGTGGATCGCAAATGCATTCTGTACCGTGGATCAAAAACACATCCTGTACCGTGATTCATTGATCCGAGATATAAAACATCAATTGTTGAGCATTTGATTGATAAAGGAAGAAAGCTTAACTTGTAACTAATTCGACCAGTCAAATGGAAAGAAGAAAAATGATGTTGAAAAAAACATAATTGAAACTATTTATGGTAAAGCACCCAGCAAAACTGCTCAATAAAAAGTCAGAAAGGAGAAGTTTGTTTAAAGTAACAACTGTCAATCATTAAATCTCTTTTTAAAGTCAGAAGACGCCCTTTTCAGATTAGATTCTTTTCTTATAGAATATAGAATTTGAACAGGATCAACAATATAGACAATGGCACAACCCAAGCTACAAGTGGGTGCAATCATATTTAATGACTTTATTGTACTATGCATCATTCTGAATTCAGTTATTGTTTTTATTTTATTTTAATTAACTTTTTATGTCTTATTGCTTATACATAGTGAAATCTAAAGTTAAATATATGTTGCAATGTAAACTAAAAATATAGATTATTTGTTTTTATTCATATCATAAATTTAAAAGAAAAAAATAGTTAAAAATTTAAAAAAAATATATAATGTATATATTTGTTTTGCTTTTTAATCTTATGTGTGTCAAAGTTTGCTATCAATTTTAAACTAACTTTCCGATGAGCAGATGAGTTAATAAGGCTCCATCTATCGGCATAAAAAGTTTTTAATCGATTGCAAAATCTGTATTCAACAAACAAACAGAGTGATTAAAAAGCAAGTTAATATTGCACTATCATTCAGTTCTGAATTTGAAGTTTCAAATCTAGCTCACTGGAAAGTTAGCTTTAAATTAACTGCCAACTTTACATCAAACAGACATACAGAAGAGCAGAAAGCATGTTAATAACAATTTTTTTCTAATTTATGTATACTAAAAAAGCAATTATTAGTGATGTTTGTATTTTTAGCAACTCTGTTTGATGACTTGAAAATGGTATGTATGTATTTCAAATCACCAACACACCACTCTGCGAGATATATATGTAGGAAGAAAGTGGTGTAAAGAAGCAAAATGTACAGGGTGCAGCAAAAAAACTCGGACAAAGTTATTGCAACATGGAATAGGGGTTAACTAATTTCGTTTTAATTTTGTTCATTTCTTTTAGTCTATCATTTCAATTATAAAATATTTTATAGTATAACTCTGATATATTTTTTTTTTACTTTTTTTACAATGTCAAGCAAAGGATCTGCTATTTCAGAGTTGTTTAAGCTAGAAAAACGGCAATTTGAAATCGTTCGTTTGCTTATTGTCTCTCGGCAAACAGTGTCTGATACAATCCGTTGTCTCAGAGAGTTTGGCAATGATTGGCGATGTTCAGGAAGAAGACAAAAATAAATAGTGAACGTTTTCAATAACCGTAAATGCCATCAAAAGGCTATTTCAACGAAATCCGAAGGTTTCCATAAGAAAGATCACTTGTAAAATGCGAATAAATGACCGGTCAGTGAAGTGAATGGCAAAACCCAAGCTTGGACTGAAGCCTTAAGAAGCCTTCGAAAAATTTCAGCCTCTCACTGAAGAAAAAAAAATTCGTGCGACTCCAAAGATGGCGAAAACTTTTCAGATGAGCCGTAGGTGAGCGCTGGAAGAGATACCTTTTCGCTAATGAGAATGTATTTACCATCCAACAAGCTCGTAACTCCCAGAACGATAAGATCTGGTTCGTAGGCGTTTCAAGCACGCCGATAATTGTTCAACATCGCCAACGTCTAAAGTTGGTCATGATCTGGGATGGAATTTGAGCAAGCGGAAAAACACCTCTGGTTTTTGGGGATGAGGGCGCTAAAGTAAATCAAAAAGTGTATCACTAGAACATTCTAGAAGCTGTTGTACTATCGTGGACCAAAAAGCACTTCTATAATGTAAACTGGACGTTTCAACAAGACACCATACAAGCTCACAAGGCCAAAGAGATACAAGATTTGTCAAGGTGTATTTTCCGGACTTGATATCATCTGTAGAGTGTTCACAATATTTGCCGAATCTCAGTCCCATGATTACAGTGTATGGTCCATTTTGGAGTCTAAGGCTTGCATTAAACCGCACAAAAGTTTGAACTCTATAGAGCTATCGCTTTAGAGGGAATGGGATTGATTAAAGACAGAAGGCTTGCGATCCATTTCTGAAAGTTTCAATAAACGTTTGCGCCTCTACATCGCTGCAAAAGGCGGCCACTATTGGAACCAATTAAATTTATTTATTAGTAAAAGCCTACTCTTACTATTTTTGTGATATTTTGTTAATATTTTTATTTTTAATAAAATTGTATTAAAAAATTTTTGTCCGGGTTTTTCTGCCACACCCTGTAGAATAATCGTTATTTAGTTTTATTTTACGAAAAAATGTACAATAATTTTCTTTCACTTACAGAATTGTTACACTTTTAGTGCTTCTCGAAGTATTAGTTGCCACAGAAATTTTTAGTAGTAAGATCGTGCGTACCCATTGGTAAGAGAAGGTGAGTTTGTGTCACAAAAGTGAAGAAAACGAATATTTCAAAGTTATGTGCATCATTTCTATGAGTAAATTCCATAAAACCTGATGCACGCTTCTTTCATTATATAGAGCTGAAGGATTGATGGATTGAAGGATCGTTGCTTTAATGCATAAAATATTCAATTTAATACATCTTATTTCCACAATTCCACACTTGTATTTCACAAAAGATATTAATTATTAAAAAAATTATTGAAATTTATTAACAACTCTATCATTTGAAATAAAATTTCTTCTTTCATGTTCAATTATTCAATTAAAATGTTTTTGACCTGTAACAAATTAAAGAAAAGGTAGACATTTCCAATTTTTCGAGACAGGAAAAGAAATTTTTGCTAAAAATATAACAGTTGGAAAAACTGATATTTGATAATAACTGATATTTGCAATTTTCAAAGAGAATTGTTCTGAGCTAAAGGGATTGAATAGTATTTTAGGATTTTATACGTAATGCTCTATAAATATCTATTGTTATTCAAAATGAAATTGTTTGCATTAAAAATTAAATCAGAATTTCACTTATTGTTCCCTTTTATAAAAAATTGCGAAATATTCTTCTAGAATAATTTCACAATTTTGGGAAATACCGATCCCATGCAAAAATAATTTTAATCTATCAATTGTTGTTGTTGCTTTTTCCCTTTGGTTTGAACTTCAATTCAAACCAAATTCAAGAGAGCAGGGAAAGGGAAGTGCAGTAGCTTCTGAGGGTAAGGACCCTTGAGCAACCGAGGGCAGAAGTCTGACTTCTAGCTCATATGAAGATACCACTCACACCCTCGCTTGCACCACTCTTTTTTACAGGTTTTTTTTTCACATACCTCACAGTTAGAACACAGGGTAAAGAATAACCATGCGCGAACCAGGACTCGAACCAGGACGCCCAGATTACGGGGAAGATTTGCTACCTCTAGGCCATGACGCCGGTGTCGTTCAATTGTTGATTCATTTAGAAGAAATTTATTCTAAGTTATACAACGCCCATATTAATTTTTATATGATAATTTTCCCTATCAAAACTTGTAGGATGACTTACGTTCTATTGATAAATCCTTTATGCATAAGTTTCTTTTACGTAATTTTTTAGTTTGTTTTGTCTGTTTAGTTTGTTTTTGAGATTTTTATTCTACTTGATGTCAATTAGAGAGAAATTCTACTTATTACTTACCATTATTGGAAGCACTATTGCCAAGACCGTAGGGACCGCTATTAGCATTACTGTAAGCACCACCATTACTACCGCTATTGCCACCTCCAAAACCACCACCATTATTGAAACCACCAAAACTACCAGCATTACTGTATTGGAAACCACCACTATTGCCACTTGCATAGCCACGTAGATCATTAAAACCACCGGCGCTACTACCAGCACTGTTGCCTCTGAAACCACCTGTATTGCCACCTCCAAATCCACCATTATTGAACCCACCAAAGCTGCTACCACTATTAACGTTACTGAAACTACCCCCATTTCCACCAGTCAATGCAGCAACATTGCTGCCACCGAAATCACCACCATATCCCTGGTAGCCTGCACCGCTGTTTACAGCGCTACTCCAAGGATTAGCACCGTAGCTGCTCTGACCTCCAACTCCACCATTAAACGGTACACCTCCGTTATTCCATAAACTGTCACTATTTTGAAATACGCTGCTGGATGCTGCGTTGCCAGATGAAGCTCCACTAGACGCAGCTGAGGCAGCTGCAAAACTTTGTCCTGAAACTGAAAAAAAGTATTTTATTTTATTTCATAGAATTTCGTAATAATCAAATGTATGAGAGGAAACTTCTGACGTTAAAAACTAAATTCTTAGTTTTAAAATTAATTTCTCTGAGATAAATTTCACCAAAGTAAAGTATATTATGGAAAAATTGTACGAAAAATATATTGGGGATTAGAGAATGTTTCATTTGAATTTTAAACATATGTAAAAATTATTTTTGTGCAATATCTGCTCAAAAGTTAAGAAAAATTTCATTCAATTTTTTACTAAACATTTACTAAAACTTTTGAGGCCCTGTTTTCAGGAAAGCACATACTACCCAAGAAATAACTGTTTCCCTAATTACCTAAAAGTGGGTTTAGACTCGGCCATTTTTAAGACAGCCAGTAGGCAGCGCGCATGCGCTGAAAGGGATTGATTTATGTTTGCAACAATTTCTGAGATATAATCAGGCATTCCATGCTTGCCTATAAATTGCCGTTTTGGCGGCTCTGAATTTCTTTTTCATTGCGTATCATATTAAAATGATGGATATTTACACAAAGAAACATGGTAAAATAAAAAAAAAGGGATCAGCATACCTAAATTTAGAAAACTATAGAAAAAAAAGGCAAATAAAATGGAAAAAACACATAACCTCGCATCAGGAAGAACAAAGAGCAAAGAATGTCGCAATTAATCTATAATAATGGATCATTTTTTACACGCCAAAAAAATTCGCCAAATTCTACAAACGCATACACAGTAAGAAAAAAAAATATAATACAGCAGCATGTTGTTGTCCCGTTGCAACAAGTACTTTCCATGGACCGAATAGCATTTTTTAGCCTTTTTTCGCATGCGCTACTTACTGACCGTCTTATGACTGGCCGAGTGTAAATCCACGTTAACTCTAAACAATAACTCTTCACAATAGTTTTCCAGTGCTTTAAGTGGCAATTATACAGAATGTCAGTAAATTATTTATTATAAATAATGTAAACTAAAATAAGCCTTTCTAAATGCTATTTTGAAATTAAAAAATTATTACACATCAATTGTGTCGTCATTAGTTACGCGGTGAGTATCAGTTCTGTTCTTAATTTTCTTTCAGATGTTGCTAAACAGATCAGAATTATAATATCTCCATTTCTGGTGATTCGATTTCTTTATAATTCGATGTTCCCCAGGAGCTCACGTATATTGTACAATATTGTACGATGTTAAGCAATATTCGCAATATTGTATAATACTGTTGAATATTTTATAATATAATTTTGCACAATATTCTACAATATTGTACGATGTTAAGCAATATTCGCAATATTGTATAATACTGTTGAATATTTTATAATATAATTTTGCACAATATTCTACAATATTGAGCTACATTCGTTGCTACCTGGGTTACAAATCTCCGCTGTCTAAAATGGGCTCTTCAAATATCTCGTATCCCAAGAAAAACACCTGTTGGAATAGTTTCCCTGAAACTTTATTGTTTACTCACTAATAAATCCAATAGCATAACATTTAACTGCATATCATTAATAAACAATAATTACAAAAGTGTCTACAGCGTGCGATCTTTGGTGATTTTTTTTGGCGAATTATTATTTGAATGTGGTTATAATAGAATGTGGTTATAATGTGGTAATAGAACATCAAATATGTTATTTAAACTACTTCATTTCGACCAATTGAAACTAAACTATGACACAGGACTACAATTATAGTCACAAAATCACATAGCAAATTTTATATATTTAAGTCTTTGCATTTTGTAACTATCCTGTTTACATGTTTCTGAAAGTGCAACTCCACTGACGGTCAGCCCCAGCGCAGATTTGGTTTCAAATATGATAGATATCTACATTTACGATGTTAAATCTATGTGCCAACTTTTATCCATCTAACTCTCCTAGTCTTGCAGTCATCAAGATCTTATATCCGATCAGCCAGACAGACACATTTTCTTTAAATGGATTTCTTTCAAAATTTCATAAAAATCTACATATTTGATGTTCAGACCATGTGCCAAATTTCATCTGTCTAACTGAAAGCCTTCTTGACTTATCGTTCCAAAGATAGGCAGGTATAATTTTTACCAGGGAAGAGTCTCCACGAAACTTATACTTTGTAGTGAATAGCTTATAAGCCAGTTAACAACTACGCTGCACGAGCAATTGCTTTTGTATCTTGGTCATGTTATTGGACTGCGAACCACAAGGTCCCAGGTTCTATCCTCGATCATCGCAAATTCACCACAGCTTCTAATGCTGGTCTTATCTCCCTCCATCCGTATAAAATTGTGGAACTTTTGTGAAAGTTTCGAAGATTGTTCATTCCAATTTTGAACCATAGTTGCGAAATACAGATCTCTGATGTGAATCTAATATTTTTACTGATTTTATCTTGATTATTCAATCTGGATTGATCTCGATTATTCAACTTTTCTTGATATTTCAAATAGGTCACTAGTTTCGTGACAGAGAATGGATCGCCATTAGTGATGTCTTCTTTGATTAACTGGTTTCTCATTCTTTACTCAAGAGAAACGACAAGAGGTGTCAGCCTCTAAGGTGCATCGGTTTATTAAGAAGCAAAAAAGATTCAATATGTCTGATCAAATCGAGGAGATTGTGGTTTGAGAAATTGGGATAGCCGACAAACATATTATCAATACAAATTTTTATCAAATTTTAAACCAAAAGCTGCTTTTTTTATAATTGGAAGTTTGATAAAGACTGATCAAGTTTGATATATAATCTGCTGCGGTTTGTTATGAGCGAAGATAGAACCTGGGACCTTGTGGTTCGCAGCTGAGTAACATGACCATGATACAAAAACAATTGCTCGGGTAGCGTAGTTGTTAACTGGCTTATAAGCTTTCACCACAAATCTTTACAACAAATATGCATCAAATTCTGAACAAAATCCATTCAAATGAAGACTGTCTATCGGGATGTCCGGATATAAGCTAACATGATAACTACAAAGCTAAGCTAGTTGATAGATAAAATTTCCTTCACAAATTTAACATCAAGTACATCAAATATATTATATCAAGTTTGGAACTAAATCCATCAAAGGTTGCCTGTCTGTCGATCTGTATCACCACGAGCATGTAAATACCATTATTGAAAAACACAATGACCTAAATAAATATATGAAATTTGTTATGTCATTATGTGTAGTTTTGTGTCAGATTTAATTGGTTATAAAAATGATGTCATAAAAGCAAATTCGATTTCCATGCTTGTGTATTAACAATATACCAGTGATTAATCAGTAAAATTGGCATGCTGATAAGTGGCTTCTTAACTATTAATCACTAATGGCATGAGATTAATAACATTCATTTCGCATAATTAATGAATATATGCGAAAAATTCGAAGCAGTACTCCTATTTGTTTAACCCAAATTATTATTTCAATTAAATTTATGACGAAATCATATTTTACATTTTTTGAACATGAATCGGAACTTTTTATCTAAAATATTCAAATTGTATGCAAAAATTGATTGTCGTCTTTTCCATTAATTCGGAGAATTAAATATCAACAATTATAAATAGATAATCATGTCGAATTTTATAAACAATGGTTTTGTATGCATTTCATATTTGTTTTAAGAGAATAAAAATGTATCTAGCAAAATTTTCGATCAGGCAAATGTTATGTAGAGGATTTATTAAAGGAAAAATGTAATGAAATATGAAAAATTAATTGAAGTATTATTTTTCTGAATAAGTTCTTACAATCAGTAAATGCATCCTGTATAAAAATAATTCTAACAAGTATTTGGAAGCACCAATAACTGTTTTTTTTAAATTATTTTATGATTATATTTTCAATGATGTAAGTAATTTTCATGATATGTTTTAAAAGTGTTATAGTTTTTTTTTTATTTATTTATTCCTTCTAATTATTGAAAACGGTATTGAATTGAATCAATTCGTAATTCTTTTAGCTTTCGAATATGCTTTTCTTTTTTGCAGAAAAAAAAACACTTCACGTAATATCTTTCAAGTGTAGTTTTCAGTATCTGACCTCACTACTGAAAGAACGTGTTATGTCAAGCGATTTCTGTTTTTAAACTTTTTGTCAATAATTATTAAAAACATAATAAAAAAATATTACTTTAAAACTATTTAAACTATTGTGAGCGCATACTTTATCTAATCTTGAAAGGATATTTTTTTAAATTTAAAAAAGTTCTTTCGTTAATTTAAAAAATAAATCTTCCAACTATAATTGATCCTGAACAGTTTTTTTTTTTTTTCCTATTTTAGGCTTCAAGTTACCATCTAAACATATTTTTTTTTAATTTTAAGGTTTGAATCACATTTTAATTGTATTTTATGTAGAACGGTACTCTATAACTGTTTCTCAAAGAAAAAATTGAATTATTTAAAAAAAGTTGTAAGTTTTAATCCAAAAAAAAATTTGGACTTTTTATAAATGTCTAAAACTTTTTGAAAAATGCAGATTTTTCTCAAATTTTTCCAGGTTGCTATTAATATTCTACATAAAATTTGCTATGGATTTCCTCCTGCTAATAAAAATGATTTTTTTTTTAAAAAAAATCTAATTTTTAAATAAGCAAAAAAATCTAAAAGTGTATTAATTTTGACTTTTTTTTTAATTATTACATATTTTAGAGCTAATTGCATAGAAAGTTTTATAAAGCATATATTTTAGAACATTCACTAAAAATTTCACATCACTACTTTAATTTTTGAAAAAATTAAAGTTTTCATTCATCACCACCGTGATATAAAATCCATCCAATTTGTTCTGTTAACTTTTACAAATTGTTTCTACCATCTGCAAATTTCATTTAGTATGATCAATTTATTTGATTTAGTAGCATTTGATTTGATTTAGTATGATTTTTAGATAGCTAATCATACTAAGCTAAGACAAGCTTATTCTAAATTGTTTAAAATAAAAAAAAAGCAAAAAAAAATTATGGAAATAAAATATTAAGCTTGTCAAATGAATACATATAGCAAGATCTACTAATGATCAATATTTCAAAAATCATATTCATAACAACCTAAAAAAATAAATACATATCTCAGAGTTGATAAAATGCATGTGTCTGTTATAAACATAAATTAATAAATATATAAAAACAGGAATACGTTTCATTGTTTTAGAAGTCTTAGTTTGTCGAAAATTACAAGCGATGAAAAACGAAAAAAAAATTCTAATTTAAAACTTTTATTCTTATGAGGACAATCACATGTAGCAAAAGCTAAGTACCTTACTTCATTTCAATTTAACTATACAAATTTGCAGATGGTAGAAAAATCTTATTCATTTTTTATCTGGCTCTATTTTAGCAGACGATCTAAAAAGTGGTTGTAGCAACTTGTTTATATTCCTGCCGTGCATCAAACATTTTTCAATAACTTAATAAAAAATATAAATGCAGCTCTAAAATTTTGCTTACACATTTAGAAAGATTCAATTTATCATATAAACCCATATGGGAATTTTTTTTTCCGATTTTTTTTAAGTACCGTTTCGCTTTAATAAAAAAAAAGTGTAGTGACAATTGATCTTTTTTTTTTTTTTTTGCCTGACAGTATGAAACGGAATCTCAATTTTTGTTTAAGTACTTGCGAAAACGTTGAATAAAAATGTTTTTATTTGTAAAAATATTAATTCTACTCAAAAAGTTCTTAATATTAGTAATTCAGAATACTAATAATTTGGAAATGCTATAAACTACTATTAACATTAGGTTTGCCATGAATTGACATATATCTACTTCTACTAAAGGGGTCGAAATGACCCCTTTGGGTATTTAATTAAAAAAAATATATTAACTGACCTATCTATTATGAAGTTAAAGTAGAAAAGAGCTTTCATGTTTTCAATATATTTGTTAAAGTGTGATCTTATGAAAAGGCAGCTCCTCTGTTTTTATTTACTAAAAAAAGTGCTTATTTTCTAATCCAGTTCTTCAAGACCATCTATTCTTCTACCAAAACATTGACTCACACATCTTACTAACAATCTATAATAGCTTTTATCTGGCTGACTTTCGGTTTCGTCTTCTTGCTTCTTATAAACATACATTTTACTAACACATACTGATTTCTATATTTATACCTATATCTATGTGTGTCCCTATCACGCCGTGATATATTTAGATATAAATGTATGTTTTCTCAATAGTATTTATTCGAATGGTCAAAATGTAAAAGTAGATATAATACATCGGTAAAAGTAGATATAATACATGCATTCCTCCGAAACTTAAAAAAAAGAAAAAAATAATAATATTTTTGATTATATGTCTTATAAATGTAAGTAAAATTTAATTAAAATATTGTCATAAAATATACGGCAATAATTTTCTTGAAGCAAATTAACGAAAAATTTTCTCAGAGGGTTCAAAATGTCTCCCTTGGTAAACCTAGTGTCAAAAATTGCCCTCAATTTTTAAAGATTTATAAAATTTTAAAAATCTGACTTTGGAAAAATAAAAGAGTTTGCTATTTCTTAAGTTCTAAATAATTATTTTAATAATTTAAATATAACTTCAAGCTAAAACTATATAAAACTATTACAAACTGCAAATTATCAAAAGAATGCTTTTTATAAACTCTATATACATATTTAACTTGGTGCTGAAATAATTATTTATGCTTATTATGTTTATTTAACTATCTTCTAAATACAATTTAACTATTAGAATATTAAGAATATGAACTTTCCGCTATGACTCAAGAAAATTTTTTTAGTTTTGAGGAATAGTATTCATGAAATTCAGAACTGAATTTTCGAAATCAAACCATTTTAATTTTTAATAAAACGACCGTCATAAATTTTTCCATTCTTTTCTGTGACATTTTTTTCTAGCACAAAAGAAATGTTTTATTGAATTTAAAACCTAAAAACTGAATTTCAAATGAAAATTCTTATTTAGCAAATTGAAACAAATATATGAACCCAGGAGGATTTTCTTATAAATGCAACTGTTTCCACTTAAGAATTTAAAAAAGGAAAATATGAAAGTCCTATTAGAAAGCCTGTATTTTTTTATCCTAAAACCAAATCTGTACTAATAATAATTTAACAACTGACAATATTAGTCCTATATAGCTCGTGCGTCGAATTATCGTACTTTAAAAATTAGTTAAAAACTAAAATTATGTCATACATTCAATTTATAATTTGAAACATACATTCTTTGGATAACATAAACATTGCCAGTGTTTCTATTTTACTTAGCTGCAATTAATCTCGAAGATCACGAGTTCAGCTACCGGAAACTTCTAGAAATCTTTGTGTGAAAAATTTTCATTGCTACAATTAATCTGAAAAATCACGAGTTCAACTACTGCAAACTTCTAGAAATCTTTGTGTGAAAATTTTTCAGGGAGAAGAAACGTGTTTCCACTAAACTTATTATTTTAGAAGCATTATTTAGTCAAAATATAATTTACATTTTCTTGAAAAATCCTCAACTTGCAGAAATACAAATAAAATACAATTTGTCATTGAGCAAAACTTACGGAATTAAAAGGTAAAACAGTAAATAAATACAGAAGTAGGGATTTAGCAATCATAACATTTCAGTACAATCAAATATATTTAAATATTAAATTTTAATATTATAAATATATAACAAATCAATAAGATTCTGCATAATCCCAACAATCAATGGATGTTTGATTGAATTCAAACAATTACATAATCCCGAAACCAAAATTTGCACCTAATTAGATAAAAAAAAAAAATGTAAAGATTTAAGAGTTTAAAAATGAAAATCGATAAATTATATCCGAAAACATTTAATATAAAAAGTCTTTTATGGCACTTAATAAATCATAAAGGATCCTGAACTTTACTAACTTACCAAAATGTCTAGAGCCCAATATCCCGCATAGGACCACAAAAGCTATCGTGGTCTTCATGTTTTTGATGATCCCATTTAATAACCAGAGTCCTTATTGAAAGACATCTTATATATGGCACATTTTCTAAGACAATAGTCACGATCTAGTCCTGATCAAACATATTAGCATCCTATTAATCGTCAGGTATGGAATTCTGAATTAATCTGCTGACCAGTCCATGCGTTGATTATTCAATTCTCGCTAACATGTCTACTAAAAAATATTTTCAACATGCAAAGGATTATTCATGTTTATACAGGTTGTTGCAGCTGCTGCTGGTTTTGATGTGCCGAGGATTTTGATGCAAATTAGAGTGTGAACATATCTATGAAATACTTTTATTTATTTTTAGCTTTATTTTTGCCAAACTCATCCATGGAAGTTGGAACGTCGGGGTATGTTGCTTTAATTGTCTCGTGAAAAGGGTTATTTGGATTACATGGTTAAGTGTAGATGTTATTTTTTTTTAATTAATCGGTGGTGGTTGATAGTTACGAAAATTATTAAATTTCTTCTTTTTTTGTAATTTGTGATGAGAATGAATGTTTAGAAGTTTTCTTCTCATAATACTAAACATAAGAAGATGCACATCGGGTTCCGAGACCCGACGGCTTTAAAAATACATCTCAAAGATTCGATTTTTCAATTGAGAAACTGGTTTCACAGTAGCTAGTACATTCAAGGTCAATCGGAAGCTTACCACAAGCGTTTAGAGAATATCATCCATTTCCCAGAGAAAAAATGTTGACTTTTTAGAACTGGATTGTTTAGAAGAAGATTGCAAATAAGTTTCATTTCGAATTCAGTTACGTAATTATTTTGCTAATAGTAAATAATAATTTTTATTTATTTATTACAATTCTCTAGATTAATAAACCCAATAATCATTAAAACTCTTTTCAAAGCATCATGCTTCGACTATTTTTCACAGCAGAATATTGAATGCAATATTTATGTGAAATTTTTTTGTATTTTATGTATTAAGTTTTTATACAAATGACGTTTCTATAGCATAATTGTAAATGTAAAACGTTCTCCGTGCCTGGGAAGCATGTTGTTCTTCATCGAAAAAGTAAATAAAAGGAACGCTCGTCTTCTTGAGTTAAATATGTTTACGAATACTATTAATATCGTGTTATGCAGTTCATTTTATTACGTAAATATGGTGATTTTTTTATCATTTCCAAATATGGTGTTTTATTCATTTCCAGTGAAATTTTTCTAGAACTTTAAAAGAAAAAAAGACGAAGAAATAACCTGAGAATTCTTTATGAGTTATAAAAAAAAAATTCGAAATTCATTTTGAAATGCTTTTTAATTTATTTGAATTGTTAACATTTTAACATATTTAGTTTAAAGAAAAAACAACTGGAAAGCAAATCGTTCAAATATTTAAAACCTAAAAAATTAGCATTAAAAAAACACAATTTAATTGATATCTAGAATAAAATGTTTTGTAAAAAAGTTATGATCGAATGCATATTGAAGGAAACCAGAAAAAAGGTATCTAAATTTTTGCAACTTTAAAGAGAAATAGATTAAATTTATAAAAGAAGAGAGTAATATTTAAATTATAGTAATTATTGAAATATTACTATAATTTAAAATGAAACTAGAAATGAAATTGTTATCAAATATAGTTTGAACAAAAAAGAGAGAATAGAAAATGTAAAGAAAAATATCAAAAAAGTTTCAAATATGTTTAAGTATCAATGAAAAGGTTAGTAAAATATTTATTAGCAATACTATGTTGACTAAAAAAAAGAAATATTTTTGTTATGAGATGTTTAATTAAAAATAGATTAAGTTCATAAAAGATTTGTTATCATAGGTAAGCTGAACAATATATATATATATATATATATATATATACGAACTGAAATCTATATAAGTAGATGGGAATTAGATTCATAAAAATTTAATGTTAAAAACACATTACAATTTAAAAGGGAAAAAATAAGTGTGAATATTTTGAATTAAAAAGAGATAATAAGAGAACTTATAATAAATAACCTATAAATAAGAGATGCTTGAACAATGAATTTGGCAAATGCTATTGAATTATTTACTATTGGTTATTTTTCGTTTAAAAAATTATTATGTTTTTAGTTTTCCTTATATTTTAAGATCTAAATTCTAATTATGAAAAAAGCATGCACTCAAATGTACAGTGGAACATAGAATGAGTTTGATGGAATTAAAATAAAAATGAAAATTGAACGAAACTCCGTTCCTTTGACGTAATATTAAATTTAGAAAAATGAATACAAAAATTCGAATTATTAAATTTTCGAATAAAAAAATACTTGAAATAAACAAATTTTACTGCATATGTTTATATAAGCATATAGAAATATAAGAAGCTTATATGTGATGCTTTATTCTTCAGTTTATTATTTTTTCAATTGTTTTGAAAGGTGAATGTTTTTAGAGCTTTTTAATTTTTAAAAATTTAATGCTGAAATCTCCAAATTACTGCCAAAATTATTTCACTAAAAAAACATTTAAGTTATTTTTATATTGTTTCAGTTGTATTTCCCCAGAAATCATTATTTTATGCCATATATTTTTAAATATTTGGTTACTTGAAGATTGTTTTTAAAATTTCTT
The DNA here is from genome assembly GCF_947563725.1 of Argiope bruennichi. Lineage (NCBI taxonomy): Eukaryota > Metazoa > Arthropoda > Arachnida > Araneae > Araneidae > Argiope > Argiope bruennichi. Next base: position 34,195,821 of record NC_079156.1, read on the forward strand.
AACATGCTAGGGTTTTAAAATTTTTAACATGCGCTATGTCAATTACTGACAACTGTTAATGAACATTCCATTTAATCCAGGTCAGTCACCGACAACTGATAGTATACCTTCATTTCGAACATCATCAGTCACCTATGATTGACTTTGTTCTTTTTGTTCAAGTTACATCAGCTATTGTTGACTGACAATATAATTTTCGCTGATATTGCATTATTTACGACACACGATAACCATTTGGAAAATTGCATTCTCTTAAGCTTTGAACTTAACTTATTAATATATTTATTCTTCTTCAATGCGTTCAAATAAATTTACATTTTACATAAAATAAAAATAATAAATAATAGTTCTGATAAAATCATTTGTATCCTTGTGAAAAAGGTTAGAATGAATGATTTTCTAGCTGCCTGCAAACGATTTAAAGAAAGACAGGATCCAGTTTCTGAAGAACTGTTTTTCTAGCGGAGCCATAGATCAAATATACATGGTCAATATTAGAGACTAGTGTAGTTTTATAAAAACGAATCATGGATTGCCAGTCTCCTCACCAAGAAGTTTTTGATAGATTTTTCAGAGGAATAAGGGCTCTTTCACATTTTATCTTAAAAGCCATAACATGGGACAAAAGTGATAACATTTTGTCAAATATCATTCTCAAGAAATGGATCTCATTCACAAATGGAATTTGGATTGTCATTAAGTATTATTTCAAGATCCAAATAAGCATTGTGCTTACGACAAAAGTGTATCTATGCTGATTTTCATGACGATAATTTAAAGCCATTAACTACAGACCATTTTTGTATATTATGCACCTTTTTATTCATTCGATAAAATTCATATGATTTCCTGTACATGGAATGTTCAAGTTTTCAACCTAAAGGTGCTCTTTAAATTAGGTTTCTGTGAAACCTGACTTTGCAAAGGTATTAACTGAAATTCATTTCCGCTCAGGCATTGACAGGATATGTCGTTCGGTCATTTGATGGCTCGTCTTTCACATATATTTTGGGTATCTTTTAAATATATGAATGGAATAAAAACTGTTCTTTGTAACTATAGAATTCATAATGGGTATACCTACCATCCATGATTATGATATATTGAGCTTACGGGTGTGTCATTAGTGTCCTTATTAGTGTTTTGTGTCCTTAATATCATACAATACAAAATTATAGAATATCATTTTGTAATATCATTAATATTATATAATATTATTTATGTATTATACTTTTAACCCTCGATTATTTTTATATCATAGCTCATCAGCTTTCTTGCTTTGTTTAAATTCACTACTTTGACATGTGACTTGTCTATTCCAAATAAATTAAATTTTTGATTTCTTATTAAACTTACGGGAATGTTATAAATAATGGATATCGGTAATATTTTGGCACACTGAAATACTTATCAGAAGGAAAGAGAAATGTGTTGGAACATTCTTCGCCGAAAATAAAAACAACAGAGAGCGTTGTGAATGGTGAACAACTTAATATAACATTATATAATATCGTTAATATAATATACCGTTAGGGTTATGCAATACCAATAATATAATATATAGTTAGTATCATGTAATTAATCTATCATTAATATACCTTTAATATAGGTTTATTATTACATATTACCATTAATGTATCATTAATTAAATCACACAACACTATTAGAGTAGTGAGTTATTAGTATTAAACAATTCTATTTGTGTAATAAAATTAATGTAATACACCATTAGTATCACACAACGCTATTAGTGTAGTGAGTCATTAGTATTATATGCAATTCTATTAATGTAACAAACCGTTTGTATTATGTAATATCCTTTAATATTATCAAATTCTTGATGTAATAAATCATATCATGCAATATATCAATGTCATGAAATGTTATGATTTCATTAGTATTACACAGCGCTTTCAAAGTAATATACCTTTGGCTCTTGTTTTTATGAAATAAAAAAAATGCGGGAAATGTTGCTTAGACAATGTTACTTATATTTCTGTTAGCAAAAGATATGATACGATATCCCTAAGATGTTTGTTGTTGGATGTTCTGAATGCTGGCTAATGTCAGATATATATCGTAATAATATTGTTCAGTATTGTGTGCTAAAAGCCTTGTGACACAATACTATTGTTCAGCACTGTGTGCCTTTCATTCAGTATATATATATATATAGGCAATTATGAAATAGTAATTCTATCATCTTCGGGACTGCTTGCAACAAAAAAAGTAGTGATGTTGCATCTAAAATATCCCCACCATATACTGGCGACTAAAAATGGATTACTGAAATACATAAAATAAATAAAGCAGTGAATTTGTTTCACTAATTTTTGTATTCCCATCAGAATTTTATAAGCCTTTTCCCTTATTAGAAATGATTTTCCCAAATATTTTCAATCCATCCTAAATCCAAATTTGGAACACTAGTGAAATTGACCTTCAAAGAAATTAGATACGGCATTCTGTTAAAGACATTGCAAGTTCTTTGTCTTCTTTGCAACAGTGCTTGATTCATAATTAATGCGATTATGTAAATATCAGACACGCTGTACAGACATATACACACATGGATTTGCAAAGCAAAATCGTCCTATTTCCCAGAAATGTGATTTCCTTATATACACCAAACGTATTACTACAGAACACTCAATTTTAAATGAATACTCCTTCAGATTTTAAATTCAAATCGATAGCTGTAGTTCAAAGCAGGGAGAGTCCTCAAAGACAATGCGTAGGTCTTCTTGCGGATTAGTCAATGTGAAACTTATTTTGAATCTCCAATGATTCTTGTGGGTTGTAATATTGAGCTGTAAATTTCTGTATTATTGAGCATAAATATTCGATTAACTTCAGAATTATAATGTTTAATCACTTCGACACCTGTTGCAAATTGAACTAACATCATAATACTAAAATCATAATGCCGGCGTCTCTGCCTAGGGGTAGTGTGTTTTCCCCGTGATCTGGGATTCCCGTGTTCGAGTCCTGGTTCCACCCTGTATTCCACCTGTCAGGTGTGTGAAAGAGCCCCCCCCCCTTGTAAAAAGGAGTTGTGCAAGCGAGTGTGGGAGTGTCATCTTCATATGAGTTAAAAGTCAGACTTCTTCCCTCGAGTTGTCAGGGGTCCTTATCTTTAGAAGCTACTGTGCCCCCCTTTTCCAGATATCTTGGACTTGGTCTGAAGTGGAATTCAATCCATGGGGGAATAAGCAACAACAACTATTTATCATTTTTTTTTTTTTTTTGCTTATTTATTTTTATACTTACCGGGAATAACATTGGAAACTAGTATTCGATTAAATGCAATTTTATACTTTTAGATCGAGTTTTATTTAATACATTTTTCCCATCTCATTTTTTTAATCGACTCGAAGAAGTAGTTTTATGGCGAAGATGTCACCGTGCGTCTGAATAAACGTAAAAATTCAAAACGTATATCATACTTTCTTGGAACAAGATTGGCAAGGCACAGGTGTATAAATATTACTACACTTATAGTCGAGCTTATTATTGCATACATCATATTACTATTCAAACGTCCTTTTAGAAAGTATGGAATAAAGTTGAATTTGAGTTTTCAAAATTGCTTGTTTTATTAAGCAACCTAGGTCTCAAAATTCTGCTCTGACATATCGACTAATACTAAAAATGAACTGCTTAGAGATTTGATATTCCTTTATTAAACGATTATTTGATTTGTTACTATTAAATAGCAACAAATCAAATAAATTATTAGAATAATCCTGATACAATCAATAATAAAATATTAAAACCACAGAAATATCCCTAAATATCGAAAAAAAGGTAATTTTTTATTAATTTCGGGTGGAAAATACTGAATGAAACGTATTTGTTAGTATTATTTTGTTTTACTTTTATAACTAATTAGTTGTCATAGAAACCAGTTGGTTCAGAGAACTTTTGACTATATTTAATTTCAGTTAAATCGTTTCCTTGTAACTTCAGATTCGTGATTAACTCAAACTGTTAGATATTAAAGCCGAGTTGTCTTTTGTATGATTTTCTCATTCTTTACATGGATGTTCCCAATTGAGGCCATTCCCTTGACAAAATTCATAAGTTCACTCATAATGCTATTAAAAACAAAAATCAATTCATCGATCTTCTAAATTTTGAGATATTACAATTCCATTCTTTTATTCGTCTTGTAAACTACAGAAGTTTAAGCAAATTTTTTGTGTAACTTTCAACAATAGAAGAAAATGAGGCAATTGCTTGTGTTTGTGCGTAAAGCTTTAAGAAACTCATATGTAAGAATATATAATGTTTTCATATGTAAGAATAATGAAACAATAAAAATTGTTTGATGCAATCTATTGTTGAAAATTAAACCAAAAATTATTTTAAAAAATCGATAGAGTTCAGGAAAATTTTTTATGATTATTAAATTGCTACCGAAAAAAGAAACAATAAACAATAACAATAATAAAAAAGAAACAATAATATTTTCAGAAGTTATCATGGAAAACAAACATGCGCATTCCGATTCTCTAAAACATAAATGCGGTCAAATTTGGCTGCTGTAGCTGAGAGAGTCTAACTTGAAAAGCACTAACACATATACATTAATCTTTAGTACTAATAGGTATAATGATAAAGTTATTTAGATATTATAAATCTAATATTTTTTATTCTTTTAATCGTTGCATACGTCTCTGTGATTACGTATAGTAAAATTTGATTTCTTGAAAAGGTAAAAAACGTTTTCATTGGAATCCAATAACCTACAATTTTGGGCAAAAAAGGGGATTAATTTGGGAAATCGTCACTTTCAATCATAACCAGATGATAAAAACAGAAGTTGAGCCATATTTTACGATACACTGACAGGATGATATTTAACCCTCAAAGGAAAATGAATGGTAGACTTGCAATTGTGAAATGCCTGGTTTTCTAGCATGGTGGATATTAGAGGCAATCAAGTTTCCAAACCTGGAAATCCCTCCATTTTAAAATCGATAGTTTACTACTCTAAAATTTCATATTAGATGAAAATACTGGTCAGTAAAGAACAATGCAGCGTTCTTGCTTTTTCGTGACGTGGTTTTAAAATATTATGTTTTGTTTATAGAAATGCTAAAGCCTTTTCTAATATTTCATTTTAGAAGAAGTTGATCAAATTTTTAAAAAAGTTAAAGTTTAAAAAATGAAAGTATTAGATGTTATCACTTCGGTTATGCGTTCTAAGTCCATATGTCTTATCGCTTACAGTTCGTATGCCTTGATATTTTTTTTATTTTGATCTGGGTCCTTTTTCTGTATAAACAGATACATATTGAACAAATGAAATTTCACTATCACCTAAAGACAGCGTTTTAATTCCAGATTAAAATGGGTTTTTTGACATATACAGTCCACCAGCCAAGGAAAGAATTAAATTTGCATATATTATAACAATTTCATATAAATAAAAAAAAGTTTTCCTTAAAAAGTTCGTCGTTTTTTCCAAATTTCCAAACAGGAGAAAATTTATTTATGCGTTTATTCCTTCAAAAATTAACTCATTATAATAAGTGAAAACTTTTCAGAAAATATTTTTGTCCTTTCCGATATAATTAATATTATACAGTACATGATTTTAAGTACAATTTAGTGTAAATAATATTAAATCGTATTAACTCTAACGATCCATTAATATAATTTGAAAATAATTATAAAAAACATATAAATAGAAAATTTCAGAAAAATAACGCAGCATTTTCCCTAACAATGTCATGAAATATCTATAAAATAATTCATACCGTTTATCAAACATGTCAGAAAAATATTTCGGATCTAAATAGACCTGAGCAGAATAGATGGTTAGTACGCATTACATCGATTGCACATTCTCCCGACCAGATTAATCAGCCAATTTTGAAGTAAATTCCGACTCCTGTTTAAGTATCATTAGAAGATAATTTGGGCTAAAAGGTGATGGATTCAATTTAGGCAAGCATATGTTCATTAGAATTAAGGTCGGAGAAAAGCGTACCACTCCATTCGATATTTTGCTTGGCTTTTAAAAAGACCATTGACTTTCACTACACGATGATAACCAGCACTATTATCCAAGTACTATTTGAAACACTTTCCAAAATCATATCATTAGACACTGACTGAAACTATTGGATCATATCATGTTGTTAGACCTGTATTGAAACTATTGGATCATATTATGTTGTTAGACATGGATTGAAACTGTTGGATCATGTCTTGTTGTTAGACCTGTATTGAAACTATTGGATCATGTCATGTTGTTATACATGGATTGAAACTATTGGATCATATTATGTTGTTAGACATGGATTGAAACTGTTGGATCATGTCTTGTTGTTAGACCTGTATTGAAACTATTGGATCATATCATGTTGTTAGAACTGTATTGAAACTATTGGATCATATTATGTTGTTAGACATGGATTGAAACTGTTGGATCATGTCTTGTTGTTAGACCTGTATTGAAACTATTGGATCATGTCATGTTGTTATACATGGATTGAAACTAATGGATCATATCATGTTGTTTGACCTGTATTGAAACTATTGGATCATGTTGTTATACAATGAATTGAAGCTATTTGATAATGACATATTGTTATACAATGGATTAAAATTATTGGATGATATCATGTTGTTATACAATGGATTAAAATTATTGGATGATGTCACGTTGTTATACATGGATTGAAATTATTGAATGATGTCACGTTGTTATACTTGGATTGAAATTATTGGATAATCCATGTTTGTTGTTAGACGTGAATTGAAACTTTCGGATCGTGCCATGTTGTTAGACATAGATTGAAACTTTTTAATTCTGGAGGCAGTTAAATGAGCTGTCATAATACAATTAAAATGTGCTGTAATATTTTAATACACGAATGAAAGGTGCATTTTACTGAGAAAAAAAACAATTGAAGCATCCTGTTCTGCAGCAAGCGGTTAAATGGCTGAAGAACCGACTGTTTTTGACTAATTTTCATTTGATTCCATTTGTAATTTCAATATACACAAAAAACGAAATAGATTAAAATTATTAAAATAACACAGTTAGAACCCATACCACAAATTAAACAAAAATTGCGCACGGGATATTATAATATCCTGTAATAAGTTTGTTCATCCATAGTTATACTTTCTATGACGTAAGCCCATTTCACATAACAGCTTCTGTCACCTAAAGTTGCGTGCATCCATTTCACATAGCACCTTCTCTGATCATATTACTACTACCGTTTTAACAATTAACTTCCATGATGTGGGGTGAAAAGAATATATAGTTTTAAACCAAATATACGCAAGCCTTGATTAGAATGATAAACAAAATCTGCTATCATTTCTGAATAGTAACTCCCCCTATACACTGCCGAATCCAGTATTTTGATATACATGACTTTTACATTGCTCAAAACATTTGCACATATTTCGCCAAACACGGATCTTCTGTCTTTGGTGAATTATATTTTCTTTAGACCACTCGCAATTTATCTGTATGTACAGAAATTAACATTTTTTTCCTTAATTTATCAATATTAGATAAGTTCTTGAACAAATACTAAATTCACAGATTCAAGATAAAAGAGAAGTACCAATTTTGATTATTTCAGAATAATTTTCAACCTTATTAACGAAACAGACCTTCATATACTTTATTATAAAATGGATTGGTTCAAATTGAATTCTTTGTTACCATATCAAAAATAAATGGAAATTAAAAGTTTATCGAGTTAATGTCTATGCTATCTGCATGAACAGAATTTTATTTAGATAAGACAAAATTCCTATTAATAATGGAAACGATGCATTTATGCATTTGCTTATTATTCCTCTAAAGGGAAGACGATTGTGGCTAGTGTAAACAAATTTGTAACAGATGTTCTTTGGGGAAGTGCAAACTGAACCTTAAAGGGAGAATTTTTCTAATTTTTATCTATAACTTTGTTTAAATAAATTTAAGCAAAATTTAATCCTTTTTCAACGATAATTTTTCTAAATATTACCACACAAATCTGATTTTACTTTACAATCCGAAAAAAATGCTATTTTAACGATACCAATATAGTTTCACACATTTTTTTCGTTCATTTCATAAATCTTTTTAAATAATTTAATCATGGCTTATAATAATACTTTTAATTCCTGCAAGGCCATTTAAATCGTTTGCATTATTTCTATAAATAATTAATTGTTTATCTTTTATTTTTGAAAACTAAAGAATGACGACTTATTATTTTGTTTGTTAATAAAAACTGTTAATAAAATTTTGTTTATCAAAACTATTTATTTTTTTCATGCTTTTTAGAAATGTTGCAAAGAGTTCTTATTTTCTTGTATTGCTTCTTTAAATTTTATGTAAAATCTATAACGTGCTCTCATAAATTTTAGGTTACGTTTCTGATGCCTAAAATATAGTATATTTTAATCTTTAGTTTTTTGGCAGTATATTCCCATTTCTCCGTATTGTTAGACATGGACATAAACTATTTAATTCTAACAAGTTGCAGCACGTGCCTATATAATAAGAGTAAAATGTGCCGCAATACTAAATTCACCGCATTTTAGAAATATAAAAATAGAATAGAAGCACCATTTTCGACAGAAGCGATAAGATATTCGATGAAACGGGATTTTAATTTGTCATACAATTCTAGCATCAGTTTTATTCCATTTGGAGGATTCAACCTCGAAATAAGCATAATAAGTTAAAACTGCCGAAATAAAACAACTGAACCGCTTGTTATAATTTGATTTTAAAGTTTTGTTTTCAGAGAATCGTGAGCATTTTTACATGAGACAATTAATTGTGCACAAACAGTATTTCCGCTACTAAAGGGAGTTAACTAATAGTATCTAGACACAAAAGGACTTTTTAAATTATTGAATGGCTCTTGAAGTGAATACTTAGCATGAATGTAATTTTTGGATGTTAAATAAAGACATTGTTATTTTTCATTTGCATATTTGATGAAGATTCGCATTTTGACTAAGACGCATTTGATAGGTTTTGTTATTATTGCTTTAAAAACTGTCAAGAGAAAAGAAATTCCTGAGAAATTTGAACTTATCAGAAGTACAGTTATTTATAGTGGAACGTTTCTAGCTGAAGGAAATTCACCGATAAACAATCGTGTAGATACTGTAACATACAGTCTGAGAAGAATGATCCCAATACTTTTTATTCCTAATTAGCATAGCATGTTTCAGAAGTATATTATATTATATTGGGGAGGGGGGGGGGTTGACACCTAATCGCTTTCTCTCTCCACCCCCCACCCCCCAGCCAGTTCTTAAACTCCACTCGGCATTCGTTTCGATGCTGGAAGCTTAATCTTTCCATAATAACCGGCCTACTTCCGATTCCATAATGATAACATTATTTACTTATATCACCAATATCTAAATATTGAATTAGTTTTTTCACATTTTGCCGCCAATGTAACATAACAGCTTCATTGTCTATTTTTCTTTTCAAATTGCCGGATTAACATCCATTTTTCTTCACTTTGTTTTCTTTATCTGATATCGCTGGATGCTCCATTACTATTTAAAAACGCAATGCATGGTTAACACATGTATTGCTTAGCTATTCAGACGATTGCTAGCCTAGATAAGAAAGTGTTTTTTTATTTGAAAGAGGTAAACAAAAACTATTCTTTAGTGCTGTCACAAACGATGCGTCTAATAGTTGAATTAAATAATATTGTTTTATACTTATTTTCTGTTAATTTGTAGTTAATTAAAATGCTTTACTTTAAAGCTTTTTGACACTATTTCACCGTCAAGTGCTATATAAATATTTACTATGACGCAACATTAATTTTTATTAAATATTTCAAACAATACTGACAAAACAAACCTTAAATGTCAAGAGTCCGATGACTCGTTGTCTACCAATCACAAAGCGAATAAAATGTAATGCTTACGTACTTCTTTTATATAATAGAGAGTTTATATTATGCAATATAAGTGTAATAGTAGAATTGCTCTAAGTCTATAAACATTAAAATTCTGTAAAGTATGTTATTTAATTTTGTAATTACATATTTCATTCAATTTACTTATTATCAATTTTCTTATTATTTGAATACATTTTATTTAGTTATAAATAAAGAATTTCTTATGTATAACTAAAAAAAAGATAAAACACTGCTTGCAAGAATCCATCTATGAATAAAACATCATTTGAATATGTTGTATCTGAGGATAAAGCTATTTGCAGTTACTTAGCAACTGTTGAAATTTTAATGTTACACATTCGAAACACATTCGAAATTCCATTTATAAAGTACACATTACCACATTCGAAATTCCATTTATAAAAGTTCCAAAATGTTCTTTCACCTTTTGCATTTCAGATTTTGAAATGTCATATGATTTGCGAGCTATTTCTATATTTCACGGTAGAAATTCTATATTTCAATTCCTGTATAATTTTGTTTTATATAATACTTATCCATTCAATTAATTTTATTTATTGAATCTTCCAGTGAGTTAAAATTGTACCTCTTAGCGTATTATGGATAAAAATGAAATTTTTAGCACTAATAAATTTCATATATTTTAAAATGACCTCGAATTGAAATAAATATTTGCAGCTGACGCGGATATAAAGTCAATGGTTTCAACATCCTAAATCTACGAATAACTCCATTGAGAAAATGCAAATTAGCAATGGAAACATGTTGATCAAATTCTTAAGCAATCATTAAATGTCAGAGAAATCAAAGACTCTTCGTCAGAAACACGTCAGTACGTTAATCTGAAAATCACAGACTCGATGCTGGCTAATGCGTAAGTCATTTTCTTTTTTACCATCTGAATGCCAAAACAACTTGAGAATTAGAATTTCAGCAAATCAGCTACAAAAATGTTATCTGTAGAATTCAATAGTTTATTAGATTTTATTCCTAATTTCCAAATCTAATTTATTTTCGGATATATTTCAATGCTGGAAATTCCCTTCTAATTTTCTACTTCCACATACCCTCCCCATACTTGTAAAAATCGATAAGTGAGAATATTCATTTACAGTACATTAAAATGATTCGATTGGAAGAAAAATTTAATTGAGCAAAATGTACAGTAAGATGGAGTGAAAAATATCAAAATTATGAAATGAAAACTTCTATATGTGAAAAAGTAGAAGACTTATATTACCTACTTTGGTACTTGTCGGTTGTAACGGTGACCAAAGAGTGCCAAGAAAAATCTCGCCAATTTGGCGATTTCTATCCTCAAACTATACAGCATGTCATTTGCATGTTTAAAATTTTTCAGAATAAATAATAATGCACTTGAGTATATTTTTATAATTTGGCGAAATTTTTTTTCTTGGCGCTTTTTGTGCCCCTATTTTAAAACCGAAACGTGCCCCTATTTTTAATAGAAAAACTAAGATGCATCAAATTGGCTATCCAAATAGCTTTAAATTTCAATTATTTAATCTAATTTATCACTAAATGTTAACAAAATGTATTCATAAATCATAATAGCGCTAATTTGAAACCAAGAAAAAATGAAATCAAACTTCGTCCTGAAGAAGCATTTTAAGCATACGCAAGCTACTAAATCCTTTCTACAAGCATCACTACAACTGCGATCTCTAGAACTTTTCTACTGTTAAAATATATTTCATTAAGTTTGTATTATGTAATTCGAATGTTATATATTTGGTTTATCATTTTAATATATTTCATGTTACTTCGTATTACACAGTACATGCAAAAGTGCCTCAGATGCCATCAGACGAATTAGGTTAAATTGGTTTAAGGACAATCTGACAAAAAAGTTCATTATTGATTTTGCCGATCATATAAAAGTCATATATATGTTTTTATATATACATATATATGACTTTTTATAAAGAAAAAAACGGAACTTGGTGCCGGCGTCCTGGCATAGGGGTAGCGCGTCCTCCCCGTGATCTGGGCGTCCCGGGTTCGAGTCCCGGTTTGGGCATGGTTGTTCTTCTGTTGTTCTATCTGTGAGATGTGTGAATGTGCCCTCCTGTAAAAAGGGGTTGTGCAAGCGAATGAGTGATGCGTGAGTAGCAAAGTCGTACTCTTGGCCCTAGTTGGCGCTGCTATAAAAAATAAGAGACGTCCCCCTCAGGCTCAAATCGCTGTCTTCGTAACAGCGGGCTTGTCAGTGGCAAGTGCCATAAGAAACAAACAAACAACGGAACTTGGTTCACTATTAATAGGCTTCTATCCTTATTAAAAGATCTCATATGTTTATGGGTTTAAAAAATTATTTTGTAATATGTTTGGAAATATGTGTGTGTGTGTGTGTGTGTGTGACTTTTTAAACAGAACTAACAAAATATGATTTACTGTTTATAGATATGTGGCCTTATTACGAGATAGATCACAGACAGCTTTGAGTTAAAAGCTCAAAATTTGCTGTGTTTTTGGGTGTGCATATAATGATATGCTCTTGACATCTGCAGGTATTATATGATATTGTTTCAATATACAACTTGTAAGAAGGAGCAAACATTAATTTGGTACTTTGGTAATATATATTTGATTAAATATTATTATTAAAAGATCTCTATAAAAAATGTAAAACTACTATGGGTGAAAAGTTCAATATCCATTTTAACTGACAAGTAAATATTTCATCAAAAAAGAGCAGTAATATGTGATATCCGAAAGTCTTTGAAGATAAACTATATCAAAATTTAGTATTCGGATTAAAAGATAGTTTATTATTGAGTAAATCACTGTAAAAAAAAAAAAACTCTCTCCGATGCCTTATTATGTAAATGCAAAGACTTTTTTAAATCCGCACTTGCGAAATTAAAATATTGTAGCCTAAAAAGTATTTATATTTAATATTTTAATACAACAAAGAACATTTTGTGGAAAGAAAATTGAATATACTGACATTAAAATAAACAGATGGAGGCGGAGCCGGAGCTGATGACGACTATTAGATGGTGAATCACATTTCCGTGACTGTTTTTGCAGACTGATTTTCTAGTTTACTGGGGCACTAGGCAGGCGAGAGTTTTCATTTATATTATATTCCAGGTCGTTCAAATGATGCAAGGTTATAGAATTCGTCTGCAACACTAAGAAAGATTCACTAAAATTATGACTATCATATTATTAGTTGTTTAACTTTGTTTAATGCAATATATTCATTAACGCAATATTCAACATTGGCATCTTTAAAATTCTTTTACGTAATAGTTTCTAGGCTGTCAAATTTCAATAAATTATTTCGTGCAAAAATCAAAACGTTCCACAGGGCCAACGGATTTATTTAGAGCTGCTAAGTTTAACACACAGTAACTTCTTGAATGTTAAGCGATTGTTACGAAATGGTTTTCAAACATTTTAAATTTTTAATTAATTCTTTCGATATTGAAAGACTTCAAAAACTCGTTCTATAAACTACGCCCGATGCGATTGGATATCATTACAAACTTTATCCCCCCGTTCTTTAAATCTGATTAACTGAATACCCTAGTCGCCTGCTTTGTTCATTAGAGATGCTTGCACAGATAAGTTTGGGGGACAAGGAGATCTTCTGAGAAGACTCAAATAATATCTGAACACATATTTGTTTAATAGCTTTTGACTAAGCGGGTTTCTCTTTTGTGAATCAGACCCTTAAGATCTTTTTTTTACGATTTACAAGGAGGTAAGGGAATATTTCTTATCTTTGAATGAGATATGCGAGTTTCCAATATTTTGAAGTACCTGAACTCAAATGATCTGAGAAATGAAAAGATTGATTACAAATTCATTGAAATTGTAATGATATTTTAATAATTTAATAGCATTTTATTATAAGAAATAATCCTCATTTTACTCTATTTCAAAAGTTTAGAAAAGTAGTTTCTCTATGAAGGCAATTTTATTTCCATGTAATTAATGTAAATATTTTTGTTGGAGATTTAGCCATTAACACTGCGAAACTTCAAAAGCATTTATCTTACACAGCACACACATAGAAACACTAAAATAAGTAAATTGAAAATAATTTGATGAAAAATTAGAAACAACTTCGGAAGAATTCATAATCATGAAGAAGAATACGTGATGTAAACATCTAACGCATGCGCAACTTCAATACCTTCCATAACGACAAATTCTATTTTAGGAGAAAAGGTTAAAAATTCTCGATGGCTTTACAAAGATATCACAGTAAATCTGTTTTGCAGAGGGAAAATTTCAGTTTCTCTCTAACTACTTTCAAAATCGTTTGGAATCTGACCATGGACATTTCGAGGTTTCTTTCTTATATCAGGAAAGCCAGCAGGGGTCGTTCGCGTTTCAGAATTAGAGTGTTTAAAATAAGGTCGTAAGTAAAAGATTTTTTTTTTTTTAATTTAGTAATATACTTTCATTTTGTTATTAGTAAATAATAATTTCATTTTAGGTATTATGTTTTTTTTTTAATTCTTAAGCTTCTTAATCTTGAAATTCCGTTCAATCACTCCATGCTTAAAATATTTTTTAAATATATATTTAAAAAAAGACATATATCTGAAAATATTCTTTTGTACTTTACTTATTATATTTTTGTGCACAACACAAATGTAATTTTCTTTGTGTTTAGTTAAAAAAAAATTTCTTCGGGTGTCCGAGACTCGACACGCGTCTTCAATAAATGCAAGTAACGAGCCTTTTATCGAATTAATTTTTACATGAAATCCATTTCATTCATTCATTAAATCGAATCGAGTTGCTTTATCGTTTGTTTACTTCGTTTTTGATCTTCATATTAGAAATATTTTGGAAGAAAAAGTATTATGTCCATATTTAATTATTAATCAATTTTCTATAATCAACTGTACATTTGGTTTAAATATTGATTAAATGTATATTTAAAGACATTTTTCATTTTAGAGATATTTTCTTCCTATTTATTAATATATTAAATTCAGACGATCTCCTAAAAAAGACAAAATGGCTTGCAAATTTGAATTCCTATTGATATCTTCAAAACCACAAAACTGAAACGAAACTGGAACTTTGCCTAATTGTGTTACATATATTAATTCAACCATTGACACCAAATATTTTCGAATTTGTTCCAATAATTCATAAAATACAAATTTATTTATTAATGTATGATATTAAATATTGCCTTGCATTTAGAAAAAATTGATTTCCTTATGCAGTAGTTTATTGTAAATGTAAAAGTTTCGGTATATATAACATTTCTAAGTGATAAAATGAATTTGAATCTTGAAATGTATGTAGACCATTTTCATTTTGAGTCACCGCTTATGATAAAATACCCTCTCTTAAAATTTTTCCAATGCTTAAATTCATGGATCATTTAATCCAGAAAGAAAATCTTTCTTACTTTTAATGATTAATTAGACTATAATAGCACTATATCTGGGACAAGACAATAAAATAAAAGCAGTACATGTCAAAACTAGTAAGGATATTTATAAAAGCACCATCTAAGATTGAATATTCTGCTTACAGAATCTTGCGTCCATAAATCAACATATCAAATCGCAGAGAATAGGCACCTGTGCTCATATTGCAACTGGTCTGTTCCCAATGTACAAACATGCTCAAATTCTAATCTCAGCACTTACAATTCTTCAGAAATATTTCTATTCATTTACTATGCTATTTGGAAACATTATCTTGCCTTTTTAAAATCGAAAGGATTTTATTCTTTTTTTATAAGCATTGTTCATTTATGTAAAATTATACTTTTATGATTGTGTTTGTAGAGACTTTATATAAAAATAAATATTTAAAAAACATATTATTATGTATTCGTAATGGGCACGTTACTATTCGTTTCAGGGTTCCAAAACTAGTACTTCGCTAAGGGGTGATACGCAGAAAGATGAGCGGTTATTATGCGTCCTAATTTCGCGAATGATCCATGTTCACCTTATAGCTAACTGTAAACATCTCTTCCTTTCATCTTTCCTCTCGCCTCTTTTTTCCTGGAAACAAATTCCTTCTGAAGCATGCGCAAATGCGCATCAGAACTCAAGAATGAAAAGTAATGCCAAATATTTTAGTTACATATGTATATGATTGTATAAGAAAGTCGTGAAATTTGTAAGATGCACTAAGATTTAAGTTCTTGCATGTGAACATGCCAAGGCCAAGGTAGAATTTTAGCATATGCACACTTTCGCCTCCATGGGTCACGAGATATCGAAAGTTCCTTCTTTTCTCGATAGCAGCTGATATTAAAGTACTTCAGCAAATAAGTGCTGAGAATAATTACTTCAAAAATCGAAACGAATTATTACCGTGAATCGTTTTTAATTATTTATCTATGAGTTGCTTTCTTTTTTGTTGAATATTATCAAAATGTTGGACAATTAGTCCAACATTTAATATTAAATGTTACGCTTTTAAATCAGAACAACAAGACTTTGCTTTTAACATAATAATTAATTCTTAAATTACGAACTACTTTTGATTCATTTTTTGACCAATCATAACATGTATTAAAAAAACCAAGTTGCGTTTGAAACTCTACTTTTAACTTCTGATAGTTAGTACTAAAAGATTACACAATCATTCATTCTTTATTTAAACCAATTCGAGCTTATTAATCATCTTGAAATCCTGAATTCAACTACTTGAAGAGGCTACTTTAGAATCTGAGGAAAAAACTCTTTAATTAGTTTAGGAGATAAACTATTCTCTAAAAAATAAAAGAATATTTCAGTTCTTGCAGAAACTGAGATCGTTAAAGTGTTGAGTGCGTTTTATTTTTTGACTTAAAAGCAGCTAATACCCTTAGAGACTTTGTTCATCTAATATAACGTCATTAAACGATGATCAGAAGAAAATTTGAAATATTCTAGTCATACTATTTTTTATATTAACATTTTTTTTTTCTATAGTCATACTTTTTTGTTATTTAACAATTTTTTTTCTGTAGACATACTTTCTTTATGCTACTTAATATTTTTTTCTATAGTCGCACTTTTTTATGGTACTTAACATTTTTTTAATATCTGGGATTGTCAATATTTACTTAATTGTCAAAAGATTGAAACACCTTATTTGTATGTAGTTACTAAATGTAGGCACTAAACATGAGTAAATTGCCTTCCTAATGCTTTGTTGTATTCGATATCAACAGATTTGTATATAAGGGAATTCTAATTAATTTTTGTAATATAATATCAAACTAACTCGCAATTAAAAAAGTTTCTTTTTGAAGTTTTGAAAATATATTTCTGTAAATTCTAACAAAATTCAGAATGCATTCTACAAAGAATTGAAGACAGTAATAAATAGTCAAACAGCTAAAACTGTCTCAAACAAACTTCACAAAGAGTTAATTCCGAAATTAAACTAATCATTATAAATATGTGTTCTTTCTTAAATACTGATTTGGGAACATTGCCCCTCACATGAATAGCTGTATATAGTTGTATACATTCGAATTATAAATACTGTTTTGCTGGCCTAGATTACCAGCGCTTTATTCCTTTTTGATTCATCTGATGTCTTCCGTAACGGAAGGTAAGCATCATATTTTTTTTTTTTTTTTTTTTTTTTTTCCCATCTCCAAGTCCATATTGACAGCTCTTAAAGTTTTTCTAAAGAGTGCTTCCTAATTAATGTTTGCAGAGTATTTCACCTCACATGCTAAATATTTGCATTTGTGCACTCAATGACCCTATTTATCGTAGCAAATAAGAAAAGTCGATAGTCCTTAAATTATTATGATGTTACATTACTTGGAAAAACAATAAATCACTGAAGCATTGAGGACCAAAAGATATTTAGGAGCCCTCAGGGGACTTATCAGTCAGCAATTCAACAAAAGCATTGCTTATGTCATAGAAATTCATCAAAATCTTCCATTGCCTTTTTTTAACACCTATAAAATGCCTAGACTATATCCATCATATTCTCGAAGGAAATATTGATAATTATTGCATATTTAATGAACAAAGAAAATATGAATAAAATAGTTTTTTACTATTTTACTCTAGTGGAAATCAATACAAAATTTTAATAACAAACAGATATTGCCAAAAAAAGGACATCTGAATCCACTGTTCCTTATGTTTATGTATAATCGTTTTCGACTGCGTGAAGCAGAAGGTGATATTTGCTTCTTCATGCCGTGTAGAGAAAATTTAGGTTGCATCTGTGTTTGAAATAACTTTGTTTAAGTGAATATAATTAAATTTAATATAATAAATGTGAAATATATGTAATGTAATAAAACGTGAAAATAACTTTATTACTTCATATATGTCGCTAAGAAAGTGAAATAGCTGTTCTTTTATTCTTAAATAAGAAATAATCGGAGTTGCAAGGATTTACGTGGATGGTGTGAGAAATGAATTTAGACTTTTTGCCGCCCTAGGCAGTGCAATATATATAGTCCCTATATATTAAAAAAATGATGAATTTAATTTTACATTTCAATAAATTTTAATAATTTATTATTACTTTAATTTTTTCATTTGAATTTTTTTAGAATTTTTTATTATTTTGATAATTTTTAATAAATATTAATAATTTATTTAATATTAATTTTTTGTGAATTTTTGAAACTGCATTTGTTTTAATTAATTTATTATGATTCCACACTACTCAACACCCACGTTTATTTGCACAGAATGTTATCGAAGCAATTAATGGATATATTGAAGTAGCGATTTTATGAATATTCTTAATGAAATCTAATGTAATGTGATGAGATATTAGGAACCTGACCAATTATACTTGATAAAATGTTCATATTATTATAATATTTCGTCATTTGCAGAAATTGTGTTTCACGTGTTTGCCAACTAGGAAAATAAAGCTTTTCAATCCAATTACTCGCAGCTGCATCTCAACCTAGTGGCATTAGACAATTGTTTTGTCTGTTTGATCGGATATCTGTCACTGAATGGTATCAAGGGGATTTAAAATCTTTTTACTTTCACTCGACGACAGTTAGATTTCAAGGATAGAGAATTTATCTGTCACATTTACACATACTGGAATAAGATATGAATTTCTAACTTATATAATTACAATAATTACCAAACGACTTTTTAACCCTCTCGATTCCAGCGGGGTGGTTTGGGGCGGTTTGAGAATTTACCCTATAGCATCCACGTGGGTCAGTTTGGGGCGGCTGCTAGCCGTTTTAGAGGAGATGGGTATTAAAAGCGGCTACTCTACTGAACATTCCAGGAGGTCCTCGTTATCTTCGACAGGAATCGGAACTTTTGCGCTCGGTAAATCATTCCCTACCCCTGTTGCTGTCATAGGTTTACTGGGATTTGGACCTTTGGCAAGAAAATTTGGCGCGGGTGACGGTTTTTAGTTTTCCATAGCTGCATTTCCGGTCGGGCTTATTGGTAATAATGGAATGGCGATAATTTTTGTAAAAATTTTATTTGATCTTTCATTTATGAGATCTTGTACATACATTTATCTTATCATTTATCTTATTATTATTAATAAGAGCCTTGTTCATTGCTCCGAAAAATTAATATATATGAATTTTCCCAGAAAATTAATCTACATATTTTTATCACTCAAAATTTAATAAAATAATTAAATAAAACGCCAAAATGATGCACTGCCTTGAATGGTTCCTGAGAGGAGAGATCTAAGTGCTAAGTGTAAATATATTCATGTCTCAAAACAATTTGTTAAATAAGATTCAAAGGTTAATGTAAAAGGATAAACATGTAAACGGATTACAAAGGGTAATTAAAAGGACCTATGAAAAAATTTAAAATTCTTAATTCATCGGAGCTTTTATTGACTCCAGTAACATAAATTGTAATTGTTTAGTTCATTTAGACCATTTTGTTAGTAGATGCGTGCCCCTAATTAAAATTGACTGATGGGCGCTGATTACAGTGACTATCCAATAGATATATAAACCCTGTTTACCTTAAATTTAATTGTTTGATTTAATTAATAATATAGATATTGTAAAAGTTCATAGAAATCTTTTCCTCCATTTACTTTTTAGAAAATATATTTCAAATTTGTTCGCTTCATACAGATATTAGCTGAAATTTACACTTTTATATATTTAATTTACAATAATATTTGATTTATGTTTTTAATTTGAACTTCTTTCAATGTGATGGCAACAGGTGGATAACAGCTATTTTTTTCCCATTGACATGCTCATGCAGATTAAATTTTATTTTTATTTTGTGCGAAGTACATTGTTGAAAAATATGGTTAAAATGTTTCTTTAAAAACACGTTAAAAATCGAAACTTAATTTGTAGATTAAAGCATTGGTATCATTAAAAAGATAATTTTTTTAGCTTTATCTTGATGCAAAAATCAATTTTGTGTTTTAATATTTTCGGAAGTTATAGCGTTGTAATTTTCAGAAAGTGTATCCATTTTTCAATCTTGTTACTCCTTAATGTAACAAATTATTGTATGTATAAGGGTCAATGTCAGTGAAATGAATTAATATTAGATAAGTATATTATCTGTAATGCTCATAAACAATGCTGATTGAGAAAGTTTTCGTATTAGTTGAAATTTAAACACTTTCGTTTTTCAAGTTCCCATTTTTTGTTGAGATTACTGAAAATTAAAAAAAGATGCATTGCGCAAAAAGCGGAATAGTATACGGTTTTAAGAACAATAGTAAATGTTACATGTCCAATAGAATTTGAAGTTAAATATGTTCTTGTGAGTAAGCGATCAATGACAAGTTAAGTAAACTTTAGCAACCATAAATCTGAATTATAAAACTAAGTTGGCCATTGCTTTCATAAAAACTTTAAAAAAAATGCTTTTTAATGTGTATTAGCATTTGTGTAACAATATATTTTGCAACTATTTTTCTTCAATTCATGGTTATATAGGAGTAATCATAATTTCTATTTTGAAAAAAGCAACATTACTACCAAGTTATTCAATGAATCTCTCAAAACTTTTTTTTTTTTTAATTTTAATTACATACAAATGAACAAAAAATGCTGTTAAGCTTTCAGAAATGCGGAACAGTCTTGACTATGCTGAATGTCAGAGAGATAAATGTTTGCAGTTAGATTATTTTTTTATTTCTTTATTCATTTTTGTTAAATGTGACCATATTATGCATATTGTGAATGCATATTAAAAAAAGAATTATTTAGAAATTATATTCATTTTTTTAAAATTCACCTTTTTATTATTTTCATATTATTTTTTTATGTATAAGTAAAAATTATAACAATTCCTAGATGAATATTGAGTCTGAAATATTCCAGAACTTTAATACGAAATAACGAAATATACAAAAATTCAATTTAATTTTGTTCGTTTCTTTCTCAATTAAACCTATTTAATATTTTTTGAATAAATAATTTACTTATAAAATTCGAAAAAAAATTAGGGACATTTTATTAAAATTCGCTGTTAGTACTAAAACTATTGAGAGAAAGGATTGAGCCATTCTTTTGGGATGAATCCGAGGTCTTACAATTTCATAGGCACATAGAATTTGGCCGATTCTCCTGGATTGAAAAATTAATAAAAGCAATTATTGATAAAAATAAAATCGTGTCAAACGAAATACTATAAACATTGAATGACTCCTTCTAAATTACAGAATTCGGTAATGTTAATTAACAGAATTATAGAGAGCAAGTAAATGTCCCAAAATCGAAGTGCTTCAATAATTAATCAGTGATGAGTTCTATGTTCTAAGAACCCTTCTAACATTCACGCGGGCCTCAGTATGATTTTCTGTGCAAGCAGAGAAAATCTAAAATATCCAACTCAAAGAGTATTTTTTCCAAACAAGTTTGGGTGACTCATTAACCCCACCAAACCCCTCTCGTGATGTACAAAGACAGGGACCTCTTCAGAGAGTAAGGGAAAGTTTTATTGGTTAATCGTTTTATTGGGGGTGGTTGATGGGTCAGTTGACCGCACAGTTTGGCGTACATTGTAAAATCCCCAAATCTTACATGCAAAGATAAAGTTTATAATGTGGTAGTCTTTCTTGACACTTGAGCGGAAAGGGGGAAATTTATCGAGCGCAAGTCACATAGAAGCCTTCGACAATCGCGGCTTTTTCACAGTAGTTTCCCCTGTGCCTTAGGGCGGTAGGGGTTGAGGAGGAATTCACTAAATAGGTTGTTGGCGTATATTTTGTATTTTGAAAGGGTTTTAGTTTCTATTTTCACGTGTTGTTAGCTCAAAATTGGAAAGATTTTATGGCCATTTATAAAAGAAATTTTCCACTGAAGTTCTCTGGTAACGATGAATGATATATAAGGATACTGACACGTTGTTTAGTGTTCGGACAAGCATCAGAAGCCTTTTCAGTAGTAAGACTATTGTAATGATATAAAGACAAACCATTGCATTGTCAATGCGGCCTATTCACATCGCAGTTTTCTCACAAAATGGGTAGCGGCACTTGTTACTATGGAAGGAAGTCGTTTTACACTCCAAGCATCTTATTCTTTCATCAACGGACTGTCGGAAATTCTGAGGCCGTGTACAAACTACCGCTTTTAAAATAGAATTAAAAGACAAAGATTGGAAGTATTCTTTATCGCCCTCTTCAAAGAGTGAGATAAGTTATATAAATACTGAGTTCCTTTTTAGAATGCCATTCTGAAAATTTCTCTTCAGTTGTGAATTTCTACTCTTTATTTTATGTACTGTGAATCGGGTGTTTGGATTATCAGAGTAGTTTTTCTATTGGAACGCTTATTATTTCTTCATTATGAGTAAAAGAAATCGTGAACACACGGAAGAAGAAATTAAAGAAATTTTACTTGATTCTGATGAAAGTGACAGTGATCTATCAGCGAGGATGATGGTTGGCCAAAAAATGATACTGTAGCTGATCTCTCGTTTATTCTAAGCAAAGAAGCAGGAGATGAAACTAACGAGGGTCAGATGAACTAGAGAGATAGAGATGAGGAGTCAAAAAATGTTATATAATGTACATATCATCAAAAATTTGCAAATGATTCCCTCATGTGTAAATTTGTGGAAATTTAATATGAAGCTTTCGTTCAAAAATTTTTCTTGTCTTAACAATACTATAGAAAACTTCACATAACATTTTAAAATCAGAAATTCAGCTTGAAAAATTCAACATGACAGTTCATACTAAAAAAGTAATATTTATGATTAATGTAATTTTAAATGTGTTAAATCTTCATATTTAATTTATGAAGAATGTAATGTTTTAGTAAAATATTCAGGCTGAAAACTGAAGAAATGTATTTTTGAAATATATTTCGCTGAGTAATTTCTCCCCCGAATTTTATTTCATAAATTTTTGTATTTCAGTATTAAATAAAGTTTTAAAAATATGTTATCTCATCTATAGAAACAATTCGATAGATGAGATATATAACGTTTGACGTAATATATTCCCCTGGTTAGAAAAAAATTTTAATAGTTATATTTTAAAAGATTAGTAAAAATGAGTGGCAAAATAAAGATATTTTTGGAATTTATATTTACTCTACATTCTTCTTCGATTATTTAATGTAAAAGAAAGAATGCGTAACGTTTTGGAAAAAAAAAAATGTGAAAACTTCTTTAAAAATTTAATTAAAGTTCTAAAACTTTTCTCTTAGTATCACTATCGAAAATGCAAAATAATATTTTATATTTAAAAATTCAATAAAGATAATCGTTTATACTAAAAAAAAAAATGCTAAAGACAATAAAAAAAAAATCTTAGCTGATTGTTGGAAGAACATATTATTTTCGAAACATCTTTCAAAAAGAGCAATAACATTTTTTTTATCCAACGATTGTTTTTATTTCAGTATTAAATGAAGATTTAAAACATTATCTTGTTTATCACTGAAAAGCATTGACATCTATACTATGTAAAAAAAATGTAGCAATTGCCTTGATATATGTATAATGTATGTTTTACATTACTATGTAAAAAATTTTTACATGGTAATATATGACATATTATTTAATTTTGGCAACAAAAAAATGTAAAAGCCTATTGAGAATTAAATGAAACATAAAGATGCTTTTGAAATTGCTAGTAAAGCCAGTGTTTATTTAAATGGTTTGGAAGCCTAACATGAAACTTACGAAAAAAAAAACTATTTTCTAAATTATAGAATAAATTTCAAATTTTTTGTAAAAAAAAATATACCCCACACAGATGATGAGTGAAACACTTCACACTAAAAAATATAAATACATTAGAATAAAACTCTTAAGCCGATGGAAAATGAATCTCGTTGTCGAAAACCGCAAGGCAATTATTCAAGGTAGAGCGTCGACAGTTTTATTACTTCAGAGTGCCGGGGGTAACTGCCCCTCAGCTAGGAAGAGTCCATGTCTTTCAGAGACACGCTGAGAAAGTCTGGATGTTAAAGGGAGTGCCACTTGAAAAGTGCTTGGATGTTCTTTTTAATAAGTAAGTGGACTGTTATTGGCCATTCTTTCAATATCGAAGTAGTAATGGCTCTTGTTCCTGCATTTATACCTTTTTTCCATCCTTCTAAGTAAATATTTTTTAAATAATTGACTGTGTCGGCATTGTTAATTTTACGAGCTTTTCTTAAACTTCTATTGTCAGATATGGAGAAAGAGAATGGCCGATACTCACGGATAAAATAGGCTTCGATATTTTTCTTTCGACTTTGAGGAGCTATATATGTTGAAAAGTATTATTACATATTGTGTATAAAATTAATTTCGAAAAAATTATTAAAATGTGAGAAAACATTTTACGTAAACGTAATTTATGTCATTGGAATGATAAGTTTTTTAAATTTTTCTAATATACTGTAAAAATAGTTTCTGTGAAATAACACTTTCTGAAAATATCATGGTAAGACATGAAAATTGTAATTATTTTTAATTAAATGAAATATTAAGATAACAGATTTGAAGTGCAGCTATTGTTTAATCTAATTAAATAAATTTTAGAATTTATTTAAAACTTATAAAAGTCTTTGTCCAAATAATATTAAAACATAAAAGAAAAATATTTAGAAATATAATTACAATAATTCACACCCTTATCGTTGCCTAACAATAGTATAATTTAGTGTAGTATCTATAATTTTTCTGTTTGATGAAATGATTATTTGGTTTTAATTTTAGTGTTATAAATTTAAAATAATTTTTTAAGAATTTGTTAAAATTTAGAGAAAACATTGAGCCATCATAAAAATCAGTAATAGTCCAAAGATAATTTATTGCATTTTTAAGATTGCGTAAAAATGATTTTTGAGCGATAAATATTTTATTAGAGAAAAACCGTAAATTATCTTATTTCGTTGTTTAATTAAATAATTAAGAATTTATAAATTTTGAAAACTGAATATTCCACATTTGATTTAGAAATATACCTCAAAATGTCATGCGTTCATCATTTACGAGGTGTTTTAAAGACTGAAACGCACCCATATATTTCTCGCCTTAATATTATAGACATTCCAATGTTGTAAGAAGTGCTAAAATCGTTTAAAGCTTTTATACCTAAAACGTGTTTAACATTAAACGTGATTAATACAGTATATACAAAAACTGTAGTGCTAAATCTCGTGCGTCAGAAAATCGAACATGCGTTTGTCAACGCTGTGTAGACTCAGCCGCAAATGAATCCGATTGTGAAAAGGATAATGTATTGCGCAGATGTTGTTAAATATGGATTTTTCGACCGAAAAAAAACCATTAAAAGTAGGAGAGAGTGGATACATTCCAGAAACCTAAGGGAGTTTTGGAATAGTAACTTTAACAATGATATTTTACTTTTTTTGATCGATTTTCAAGTGACAAAGAACTTTTTTCCAACCATTTTATTTATTTGTTTTTTTAAAAAAATCAGTTTTCTAAAAGACATTAAAAGTTGTGAGGTATTACCTCTTGTGGCAAGTAATTTAAAGATCGGAGTAAAGAAATTTCGCGCATGTGACTTTGAGCTCAAATTTTGTGAATTAAGAATCAAAGCAGTGTTTGCTATGAACTCTATAAACATAAATGTAAATATTAATTCAATTTGATCTAAAATTCTCATTTTATTTTTTAAAAAAAGAAAAATTATTTAAGAAAAATCCTGTTATTGAAAAAGTCAAGATAAAAATGTCAAAATTCACACCCGCAACAATCTATGAATTTCAACTGAGCAAATTGACTAAATCGTCTTTATAATGTTCAAGGTTTAGATTGTCGAATTGAATGCAGAAACTACTGTAAAGACATGAACAACGAAACAAATATAATTCCAAGAAGATATTTTCAGCTACAAAAGTCTGCATTGTTATTCTTTTTAAATACGAAGTAAATTTTTCTTTCTTTGTCAAATGCAGTATAATTTATTGGTAAACTAGATAAATGGAGACAATATGGATTAAACAAACGCTAGAGAAGCAAATACATAACCATTAAAATACAAGAGCAAATAAAACATACACAAGAAAATAAAAATAAACAAAAATTTGAAAACAACCAACTGAATAAAAAGACCCTTTTATATATAAAAATAAACCATATTTAATTTGACAGTAAGTTATAAAGTGAAATATAGATTGAATTAATTTAGTCAGATATATTAAAAAAAAATCGGCTTTATATATTTTATTTAATTTCGCTTTATACTTTCAAGCGAAAATTAGGAATACTTTTTTATTTCGGATAATCGCTTATTAGAATCGATTTCAACAATTTTTAGTCATCGATATTTTTATTTATAAAGCTTTCTTCAATATCTACTTTTTAGCTTTGATTATTTATACAAATATTGTTGCAAAATAATAAAACTAAGGTAACTCTATTTTTTTAATGCGAATACATTCATTTATTCTTTTTCATTTTGTTCTTGATTTCTAATTATTCTATATTTTATTTAGAATAAGTTTAATGGATTGATATTTGTACCAAACGATATTTATACACAATAGTAGCATCATCATCAGCAGCAAAAAAACAATGTTTCGAAACAATTCTTCAGTCAGTTAAGTAAATGAACTAAATACGCAATGACCTCTCTATGTACGTATACAGCATCACGATTCTATCCCACAATTCCATATTCCTCAACTATCGTGTGATCTAGAATTAAAGTTTATCCAGGATTCTTGATAGCAAACTTCGTGCGTCGTCAAGATCCTGTTTTCATGGAATTCTTCTTCAAGGATCATTTTTATCTTAATTCCATCATTAAAAAAAGCCCGAAAGAAATTTCTTCGTAAAGTGTTATGCAAATGCGTTAAAGAGTTTTTCGAAATTGCGGTTGTTAGATTATGATGAAGGATTAGGTATTTTGTAAAGCAAAAAGTCATTCCATTGTTTAATCAACAGCTTGAATGAGTTACTCTATGGATGAAATAACCTACCAATGACTCATTAAAGAATGTACTAATCATTAATCTAAAGAAGATATTCCATGTTACTACGGAAAAAATATTAAGTGTTTTAAAACGTTACAAAAATTACAAAAAGAAACTATACGAACAAACCAAAACACAGTATTGTTTCCATCGTTTAATTCCGGATTCTTGGCAAGGTCACAGAGATTTGGCAATAAACATCGGATTAGGAATACAATGATCACGTTACTGGATTCATACATGTGAAGTCGGAGCATGTTACATATGCTCTCGTGAGTTAAGTGTTTTCGTACATTGTCATGACATACATATTTGAAGAGTTTGAATGCTTAGTCAGATTTCATTCTTGTATTTTATCGCTGTTCAAATTCATGAGACATATTTCAAAAGAATCTTATTACAGTTTTACATCAGATCGTTAAACTATTAATAATTACATTAACTTAATGGATATTTCAATACAATCAATAAACACTTAATAAATTTTTATTAATGTATCAAAAAATAGAAATATTCTCTAAATTAAAAAGCAGGAATTGCTGACTGAAATATTTCAAATAAAACTATACAGTCCTTCTATAACTATGCCTTCTGTAAACTAATAAAGCTATACAGTCTGTAAACTCTTAACTATACAGTCAAACTTCGCATATCCAAGTAACACATCCTGTTGCACAATATTATACGATATTGAGCGATATTATATCATTTAACAAACAAAATAATAAAATATTATAAATACTGTTTAATGTAATAGAATATTATATAATATATGTGTGCTACTAGGGTAACGATCACCAGGAAAACAAAATATAAAAAGGTGACTCACTTAAAGAGCCATGTTTCGCAGAACCTAACTCGTTCGCAAAGTGACGAGGAGAAACCGTGATGTAATGCTGGATTGGCTTGTATCTCTCCATGAGAAATACTTGTTTGTTACGTGGTGAAACCTTATGTTTACGTGGGTTAAGGTTTGGCCAGATAGCGTTGTAGAACGTGACTTCGAAGTGTCTGTTGATCATTATTGACGAGTTTCTGATTTTCTACTCGAAATTATGAGCTAGACGTGAATAACGAAGATATAGATGAGTTAGTGGAAGAAGATAACCAGAAATACCGATACGGAATTACATTATGCGTTGTAGCAAAAAGATGTGGATGATATTTAGTTAAGAGAGGACGAAATAATAGATACAACAGTGCAACAACCTACCAGTAAAATATGGGAGATGCTAAAGGCGTAGGAAATTATTGCATCTTATGTTGACAAGCCTCATCCTGCCACAATAGTAGCTATGAATTCTATAAATTCATTTAACGACAATGTTGTGTCTAATTTACCAAATTTTGAAGCGTAGCCAAAGACAAATGTCTTTAGATAATTTTCATTGTAAAAAAAGCAAAAGTAAAAAGTCACAAATCATAAATTACATTATTATAAATTTCTTTGAATAACTTTTTTTTTTTTTTTTGGAATAGAACTTATTATCCTATTTGACATGGATTTCTATGGAAAAAATTGTTTCGCTCACCGAGTGTTTCTTATTACTAGTAAGATTCGCAAACGATTTACGCTCGTTAACGACCTTTAACTGTATATATTTTATTTCTTTATGCATGGCAACATTCATAAGGTTGTGTGTGTGTGTGTGTGTGTGTGTGTGTGTGTGTGTGTGTGTGTGTGTGTGTGTGTGTGTGTGTGTGTGTGTGTGTGTGTGTGTGTGTGTGTGTGTCATAGTTTCCACATCGCCTTGTTTAAAACACCTTACATTTACTTTTATCTCGCAATTTTTTTTTAAAAAATTACTTCAGGTGTGATTGTGAATACAAATAAAAAATCCTAAAAACTAGCGTAAAGTAAAAATCCGAATAATTTCGAATACTTCAGAATATTAGTGTGATGCATACATAGATACAAATTTTAAAACAATTTTATTAGTAAGACAAAAGGAATCATATTTTAAGAAATTATGAACAAAAAGCAATATTTCATTAATATGCACCATTTTTAATAATTTTGTGATGTTCATATTCTCAAACAATTTCATTCAACAAAAGAAAAGTGCAATTTTGAAAATAATTATTCACTGTATCATTTCAAAGCATTACTCGGCATCGTTTGCTTAACATTTTAAAAGAATAATTGGTAAATTTAGGTAATTTTTAGAAAGGCAAGCAGATCTAGGAATTGCGATGTTTATATTTATCTTAGTAACGATTGAAAATTCGATTTTATCAAGGTAATGGCTATTCTCTTAACCCTTCCAGTAATCCATTAGGATCTAAACTATCTGTTAAAATATCCATGATAATAGGCTTGGAGAGAAAGAAAAGGTTTATAAGAAGTAAAGCATTTTGTTCAGATGTATTGGATGGAATTTTTAATAAATTTTTCATAAGATTGCTGTGTAAAAATTTCTTACTCCAGAACATTAGGTCGCCTATTCTTGTTTAAAGAAAACAAATAATGTTTTATGGTCTGCACAGCATATGGCTATATATTCTCAAAGATGCTCATCATTTATTATAATACCTAAATAATTAAATGGAAGTTCAAAAATAAACTTACGAAAGAAATGAAAATAATTTAATTAATTTTATCGGTAATTCGTTTTTGCGCGTGATTTTAATTATATTTATAATATATATTTAATTTTTAAAGAATGTTTGCGAATTTTCTTTTTTATGATTCATTTTTTATTCATTATGGTTTAATTTCCCTAATACTTCTGTTTCCAGCCTCACAATTTCTCCCCATTATTTCTTATTTCTATATTTTTGATAAATAAAATTTTTTATAACTTTAAATTCATTACTAAAAGTATTTTAATTTTTCATTATAATTATTAGTTTCTACTAAGTAATCGTTACAAAGGTTTCATAATTAATTTTGTAAGTATCGAAGAAATTTTAAATGTCTTCAGTTTTTCTTGCCAAAGTCTCTACCAGATAGCGCCTCGGATATGTAATGAAAATCTAATTAAAATATATCAAACAGTTTATAAATAATATTTGTTATTGTAAACACGGAAATGTTTACAGAAGTAAGTATTGAAAAGTATTACAATTTGTAATTCCATTTGCACTGCTGTATTTTATTTCTAAACGTAGATAAAAGAATCGATTGCAACATTCCAATTAAACAAGTAATTGAGTTAAGTCAAAATATATTTTATTTATGGATATTTGAAGAATTTACCCAACCAATAATGGTGTCAATTCTTATTTATGCGTAGGATCTGCGTCAAGTGCATTGCGTCAATTTAATTCCGAAATCTACTGTCCATCTTATAGAAGAAAAAGGGAAGTTAAACATTGCATGACCTAGGTATTTACTTTTAGCATGTCATCATTGTCATATGAAGTATCTCTATTTCTAAGCTCGATAAGTGCTTTATAAAATCAACTGAAAATTTTTCAAAAGAGCAATATTTTATATTAATGATGGGCGTTTTTGACATCTCTCAGCTGCTTTCTTCCTTTTTTTTATGTGTTTATTTATTTGGAAAATCAAAAGCCAATGACTAAAGAAAAGTAAATATCTTCTATGGAAAACTTGCTGAAAATAAGGTCAGACAATTATTTTTCATGTCATCTTTTAATTCATAATGCCAATAAAAGTTTTCAAAAACTTGTTGCAGATAATTGATTAAATCAAATGATATCATTTTCCTGATTTCTCAGTTATCTTAAAACTAAGATATTCATAACTCATAAATATGTTCATTTTTACAATACCTATTTAACAACATCTTAAAAAAATTTATAAGAGTTAGCAGCAGAATGTTTTTGTTTATAGGATCAGAGACATCTGCAGAAGGACTGAGGCACCTAGCAAAGGAATGTTTCTTCAAGCAATCAGTGTAACACAGTACTTACAAAGCCGACGTAAATGGAATGGAAAGGCTGGCTTTCAATTTAAATGGTGTAATTTGTAACTCAATTTATGTTAAATATGCGTCGAATATATGAGATAATTATGCCAAATTATTCGCCAAATAATTACTCCAAATTATTCGCAAAGCTTAAACGATTTTTCTTCTAATTTTTATGCATTTTAAAGAGGCAATTAATTTTTGCGATGCATAGTAATAAAATTATTTTAAACGTAAACAAATAATTGTTCCTTTGATGTGAACACTAATAAAATGTAGATATGATCGTGAACTTAGCTTATTTAAGATCAGGAATAGAAAAAGGAAAGCGATTTTCTGATAAATTTGAGACATAGGTTATATTTTATCTTTATATTTTCTTTACTTATTATAAAGAAAAATATGTGTCTGCGAGTTAGCGCTTTACAGCCGAGATCATTTGATCTAGACTTTGAAGGGTAAAATCGTGCCCTTCGAGACGATTTTTTTATGAAACATTAATTAGAATTTTAATTAGTTAATAATTAAACCAAATTTTGGATCTTTCCTCGATAACTTCCAAAAATATTACAGCATAAAAATGGTTTTTATATCATCAATAAAGTTCAAAATATTTTCTTTTCAATGATACCAATATTTTTACTTAGAAATCAAGTTTCTATTTTTAATGAGTTTTTTAAAAAAATATTTATTTTCCAACAATTTCTTCCGCACAAAATAAAAATAGAATTTAAAACCTACAAGCCACTTTACGCGTGAAATGGGGAAAATTTAAATTTTTATCAACCTCTTGCCATCACATTGACAAAAACTTCAATTTAAAAAATGAGTTAATAATTAAAACAAATTAAACATAGAAAAGTATAAGTTGCATCGCGTTTCTATATGAACAGAAATAAATATGAAATATTATATTTTCTAAAAAAAACAATGCAAGGAAAAAAAAATTATTATCTTTAACTATATCTGCATTATTTTGCAATAAATCAATTTTATTTAAGGCAAACATGGTTTTTTATATATATAAGATGTCCACTCTAATCAGGACCCAACAAGTAGTTTGTAAACCTTCAGCGCTTGGATTTTCTCCAAAACTAATTGTCTAAAATAATGAAATTATTAATTGTCCTAGAATAATGATATTCAAAGTTTATAAATCGTTCAGGCTTGATTGCAGAGGATTGAAATGTTAGAATGTTGATTAAAATGTTTAATCAACAATTGTAATTGTGTAATTGTTTTCAGAAGTACATTTATTCATTGAAATAAAATATACTATTATTTACGACATTTAAATATTTGTGAAAGTAAAACTAAATCTTTTGGTGAAAGAAATTTTTATTGAATAATTCTTTGAAATATTCAATAAATTGTAAATATATATATATATATATTCTATGGTAGATATAAGAATACAATGTTGAAAGATTCGATGCTCTGTAGTCATATTTAAAAAAATATATGTTCGGTTTTGGCAAAAAAAATTTTTTATATTTATTGAAAATATATATTTATAAACTATACAAAAATATATACAAAAATATTTTTTATATATTTCTTTAACATTTTACATTCCAATTTAAATCTTACGGCAGCTGATAGCAAATTATAGAGATATGTCGTACGGATATATATAGCTTCTATAATAATATGAATTATGTGATTACTGAAATTTGAAGCTTAAAACTGTTTTGTCGAAGAAACTATTACGAAGCCAAGGTACTAAAAAATTTCATTGAAAGTTTTAAAGAGCATTACTCTTGACTTACCGGCGAGTAGCCAAAGGCAGCTAGTTTTCAATCATTTATTGCTCAAAGGAATTGATCTATCAATAACTAATGGATTTATTATTTTAAAAGAGAATTTTTAGATCGGTGATTCGGAAGATTAGCAGTATATCTTAATTATATTAATTGATCAGCGTAATTACGCAGTAATTATACGTCTAAATTTCTGTTAACTCGTGCTTTTCTAATATTTACTCCGGATCAATTTAAATTTAGTATATTTGGATTATTATTAATTTTTTTAATTAGAGTGAGTTGCGGCACTGATTGTGATTTCAGTTTCGAAAATGCTTACAGAAAGTGTAACTTAAAAATTTATCAGAAAGTTTTGCTCTTAAGTTGAATACCTCCATGCAAACGCGCATAAACTGTGAAGAAACAAAAACAAAATCGCAAAGTTATTATTTAATAATTGATAAAACTGATTCTTTTTGTTCTCTGCATATTTGCTGCGCAAGAAGAACGATGAAGCTCAGAAACAACAGTACTTTCATGGATACATTCGATTTATTTTTCTTCATGAAATGAGGTTAATCCAAAAGAAAAGAACAATATCTGTGCTGCCATCTATTGTCTTTATCATCTTAGAGAATATGGAATTTTTCTAATAGACAGTTAAAAAAAACCAACATCCAGTGAAAAAAAATATTATGTAAGAGGTGGTTTAAAAAATAGACTCCATCATTGAAAGAGTTAAGGAAACTTATAAAAACGACAGAAGAAAAATACTTATTTACTTTAAAAAAAGCGGCAAAATGTTAACTGTAGAAATGACTGTTTGAATGCGATTTTATCGTTCTTCTTGATATCACAGAATTGAGAAGTTAATATCTAGAAGACTGACCCAAATAATATCAAAAACATATTCAATTCCTAGAAAATGCCATATAAAAAAACTTGAAAAAGAATTTAATTGTACTCTATAATACTATGTTTGATTTGTATTCTCATATTAGTTAGTTTAGATTATTTATATTGAGATTTGAAGATACAGATCTAATCTATTTTAGAATAAATCTCATAATTGTTATCTATTGTTAGATGTAGAGCAAGAGTTAAGTTGGCATCATCTCTTCAGACTTCCAACGATTACAACACAACGTTAAAAAGAATTTACAGAATTCTGATGCTAAAAAAAAGGTTTTATTAATGAACATGCTCTATTCTAAATTTCAATAATAGGGCAAGATTTTTGTTAACTTAGTGGTATATCGAGCGTGCATATTGCAATAACATCTTTCCCAGTTGATCAATTTATTTCAAAATTTCGCACAGATATGCAATTTTTGGTGTTTGCAACTAAATAACAAATTCCACCATCAGCTGGTTGTTGCGTTTATTATGTCGCCACAAATAGATATAATTAAAAAAAATAGTATTTTTGAAATGTCTAAAATGTGGTAATTAATGAAAATACATATATATTTTACTATTAAAATTTAATTAAATTACATTTGAATTAAGAATAACTAATTTATATTATAAATTTATTAAATTGTTATTCTGTTCAAACAGATGTATATATAAAAAGAATTATGTCATTTTATTCACAAGAAAATTTAGGTTATAAAATTCTTCTCAATATTCAAAACATTCAAGTTTCCGGCATGGTGGTTGTTAAAATCATTTTCAGATGCTTAGATAAAACAAAAGTGACTTAGATTTCGAAACTTTAGTTAAAATAACACTCATTCCAGTTATTCCAAAGTAATTTATTATCAGTATTTGCTCAGTTGCGGGACTGGAATTAATTCGTGATTTCGAGAGAGCCGATTTGCACGAAATATCAAAGGGCATTCGTATTCTCAACAACTCAAGCGTAGAAATTGAGCAACAGTCTCTACAGAATTATATTTCCTTAATTTTCATACATCACAGGAACATAAATGTTTAAGCTTATAGTATTTATTATTCGAATAACATAAGTGCATTACCTCATGTAAAAAAAAATTTCAGTACAATTATTAACTGATTCATACAAAAATGATAAAACCATAATTCTTAAAGCTTTTCTATCTTTCATTCTAGAAAATTATGGATATTTCGGAAAGAATTACTCATCAAATGCTTATATATTTTTTTTTCTGAAAAAGATACTTAGAAAACGAAACAAGAATTAAAATTAGAACACTTGTGTCTTTACAAATAACATAATACGATTTACTCATAAAAATATATATCTGAGGTAGGATTAAGCCCACTCCAAAGAAAAATTCACCCACCAGTGTTTTTGATGGTTTACTAAATTTTTACCCCTTTGTTGCACAAATTTTCATAAATAAATATCCAATGTTGAAAAATATATTTTTTTCTTTTTAAATTCTATTTCAAGTGTATTTAGCGCAGCATATGAAAATTTACTTTAAACAAATGCTAAAAACTTAACAATAAATACGTTTGTGTGTGTGTGTGTGTGTGTGTGTGTGTGTGTGTGTGTGTGTGTGTGTGTGTGTGTGTGTGTGTGTGTGTGTGTGTGTGTGTGTGTGTGTGTGTGTGTGTGTGTGTGTGTGTGTGTGTGTGTGTGTGTGTGTGTGTGTGTGTGAAAGAACAGAATGATCAGGAAGTTAATGAAAAGACTTAAAAAAACTTAAAAGTCCTTACTAAAAACAAACAATGCTATGAAAATGTTATTTGTACTAGAAACATACTTCGGAAGGGAAATTCTTTTAAGAACAAAAAACAAAAATAGTTCGAAAAGTCACCGACTGAAGCCTTTAACACGAAGGCATCTTCCAGTAAGAATCAAAAAATATTATAAAAAGGCATTTATTCAGTTGGTGATTTATTTTATTGAGGCGTGAATTTAGAACAAGTTACTGGTACGAATATTACCTAATCGAACAGTAGTAACTTTAACTTTGCCATTTCCATGAACGAAAAATCAGAATAAAACATATGCTGAACACGAACTTTCATTATGGTTATCATGATTTAAATCAAAAAAAGTTTTAAATATGGCCTCGGGCACAGGATAAAATTGAATGAAGGCACAACAATGTATGTCAGAAAAGAATAAATTCAGAGAATCAAATACAGTTTCTCGACGAATATCTTTTTTTTAAATTCCACCATTATATTAAAATATGACAGATATACTTTTGCTTCAAATTGCTGGCCACATCTGGTGGAATCGTATCTAAAATTTTTTAAATAGAACTAAAAAGTACGATATTCTTTAGATATATAAGACACAATATGCATTGATATATGTAGTAATCAAAATATGCAAATTATTTGGCATTCAGCGAAAATTTTGATATGTCTCTTAAAATAATCTTTTAAGAATTATAATTTTTGGTGTGTGAAATTTCCTTTTGCAGTGAAAAAATCATATGTGTGTTTAGGAAAGATATCTTTATGCTTAATGGATTTTTTTGTTGAAAATTTGATAATTTATATAGTATATATTAATATTAAATTCATATGTTTTAAGAATTTTCCTTCTTTTCTCTGGTATAGTTTCTGTTTTCTATAGTAATATTTAATGTCGAAATCTATTCAAAATATTTTATATCAATATCTAAATCATTTTGGGACATTTAGGGCAAATAAAAAAATGTATCGTCCCATAATTTAGTAATACGTATCACTGAAATATCCAATGAATGAAAGTTACTAAAAACATACAAATGAAATATGTTATTTTTTTTTCTGAATAATAATACAGATTTATCTAAAAATTCCCTCATCAATTAAAAAATTTTGAAAATTTTTCGGTTGAATAAAATTATTTTTTTTATATACACGTGTCAATACTTTTGCTAAAGATTGCTAATTATTAGTAGAATTTATTACTTTTGACAGTTGCGAAGAATATTTTTGTAAAACGTTAGTGAAGCAGATAAAATTAAAAAAAAACTTTTAATACATTATTGCATTTTATATAATAAAATTAAGTAAAATGTTAACATTTTTGCATAATTTTTTTGGTTTCTATTGCGATGATACTATGATGAAATTAAAAGTATAATTTATAATATTCCGTGTAATTTTGTGTCTCAATTAGTTTAAAAATAAGTTATCCAGAGGAAGCTTTGATTCTCTTGTGAATACTGTGTGGTGTCGTAAACTGTTAAAGGGGCAATACTAATATATGAATAGAAATATACCAGTGTCTTGTAACTTGAGATGATCATGTAAATTGTCGTGACTAAATGAACACTGAAAATTCTGTATTCCCTGGTCAGATTGCTTAAAGTCACTTAGCTGAAACACGAATTCATTCGACATGTATTGAAATAGGAGTATTTTCACAAAAATATTTTTTTTTCACCTATCGGGGATAGATAAAAAAAAAAAAAATTATATAGAGTCCAAGCATTTCAAGATTTCTATAGATTTCGAGTTAATTAAATGTGTTCATGAATTTAGTAGATCAAATGAACAATCAAGTGATGAAGTACAGAGTATCAAGTATGGAGTTTTTACTTCATCCTTTATCTCTTCTGTTACACAAAATATTATTCGATATTTACATGATGCTGTTCGGTATTCCGAATACATATCGTAAAGATATCGTAATGATGTAATTGGACATTTTTTGTTAATAAGAGGTCATTTTTTTAAACGGAAAAAATTGTGTTTATATCTTACTTTGGAATAGTTCAAGGCAAAAGATGAAGTGATTACACATATATGCATAGGAGAGGTGAATTTTACATATTTTGCAACTTATCGTATAAATGCCTTCTTTCTACAAGCTTATTAGTTTTCGTAGCCTTTTGAGTTAGTTCATTCATTTTTATATCTAACCTCTTGCAAAATTAATAGGAAAATTTTAAATGACAATCTGATCTTGCATAAATGAGAAATACTACGGTTAACCATAACAAGACAATTACTGCTTAGGATTGCGTAGTCGTCTCACATTATATAAAAGTCGGACTTTTATTTGACAGTGAGTATTTAATATGAGGACATGTTCTACCATGTATTAATTTATAAGATTTTCTTCTGCAAAATGGTTATTATCAAAGTCCGCAAATTAGCTGTAAGCGCATGATGTACGATATATTTCTGCGATATTATCAATAATCTTAGTGCTCTTCTATATGTATATCGTAAATATATCCTTAGTACCATCATAATATCGTGAAACAATTTACATAATATTAAACGTTATTATAGATACAGAGAAATACCGAAAACCGTATCAGGCATGCTTTCAAAATATAAAAATAATGAAAAGGCACTAACATTTTAAAAGCTTTGCTGCAGTAAAATGCCGGGGCAAAAATATTAGTTTGAGCTAAATTATTAATTTATTTTGAGATCATTAAAAAATCACTACAGATCAATTAGATCATTAAAAAATCATTAGTCAATTAGTCACACAGAATAGTTTGGTTGTTATATTTGTTGATTAATTAAATTTTTTCTGACTCAGAGTTTTATTGCTGGGAAAAACTGTTGACTCTAATTTTAATATCTGAAACAATTGCTGAAATAAAGGACTTAATTTCTCTATTGGTTCTATCTTTGAAGACTCACAATAATAACTTTTGACCTATTGAAAAAAAAAAAAAAAAAAATGGAAATAAGATTTACTGCGATACAATATTTTCATTTTCATTCCATTAATTTTCTTCTTTTCCGTTTTGTAGTTCAATTTGCGACATTTGCTTCCCGCTTCAGATCAAACTTATTCATATGATTAGGGATGACGAATATTTTACGAGCGGTTATTACGTAACCAATATCATAAAGTCACAAATACCAGTGATCAATAGTTTTCAAAGATGGGTGTGATTCAAATTCTTGATACGATCTTACTGCTGATGTTTCGAGTATAGGTTTTGGATCACGATGGAAAGTAACAATCGGTATGATCTGTCCAATGGAAGCTCTCGAACAAAACATAAAAGGCGAAATCTGTGAATGGTTGAAAAGTGAAAGGATCGGTTATTCTTGAAATTATCGTATCACTGAAAATTATAGGAGCGGTGACTTCACTGGAAAGTAACAATCGATTCGATCTGTCCAATGGAAACTCTCGAACAAAACAGAGAAGGGGATATCTGTGAATGGGTGGAAAAGTGAACGGAGTGGTTATTCTTGGAATTATCGTGTCGTTCAATTGCATATCACTGAAATTTATCGGAGCGGTGACTTTACTGTAAAGTGTGAAGTAGGGATGACGAATATTTTACGAGAGGTTATTATGTAGCCAATATCAAAATGTCACAAATACCAGTGATCAATACTTTTCAAAGAGGGGTGTGATCGAAATCCTTGATACGATCTTACTGGTGATATTTCGATTGCAGGTTTTGGATCACGATAGAAAGTAACAATCGATACGATATCATCGAAATTTGCCGGAGCGGTGACTTCACTGGAAAGTAACAATCGATATGAACTGTCCAATAGAAGCTCTCGAACAAAATATAAAAGGAGAAATCGGTGAATGGATGGAAAAGTGAACCGACCGGTTATTGGAATTATCGTATCATTGAATTGCATATCACTGAAATTTATCGGAGCGGTGACTTTACTGGAAAGTGTGAAGTCGCCGCTCCACTTCATGAGAGTAGCCTTGTCTTTCCGATATTCGCATTTGATGATGCCCTATTCCATACAAATCCTTTTTAGTTGCTTGTGACATGACTGCATATATTCTGTTCACTGCTGGTGCCATCTATTGGTAGAATATAGAACTAAAGTAAACATTTTAAAGAAATGACATATATATTTAATTCAAATTTTTCTGAAAATCAATGAATATGGTTTACTCCAATAAAGAAATTAAATAAATAGTTTTGAAAAAAATCAAATTTAAGAAGTAAACTGAAATAAATAAATTAATTCAATCACTCGTTACTTAAATTAGTAAATTAAGTATTAATTACAATTAATAAATTTTATATTTAATACTAAGTAATAATTTTTAATTAATAATATGATTGAAATAACAGATATTTGGAACAAATATTTAAAAATAACAATAGCAAAATTATTTGTTATTCAAAAAATAGTGGATTTTGCAACTCTACATATGATTTGAAAACATTACGTAACTCTTGTAGCTTTACCAAGGCAACTTCATATATGGGAGAAAGTAAACTAGAAACAACTCATCTCTTACACGTAGTTTTTGTTTGTTTACATTTTTGTCTTCGGAGCGGCTTGTAACATTTGTTTTTATGAAACTTATTTAGAAAAAGTATCTTATAAGAAAATAAATTATTATTATTTTTGTAACATATTTTATTGAAATAGCAGCATGTTGAAAACATTAACAGCAAGTGCTCGAATGGTAATATCATGTATTATTTCATTTAAATTTTTAGTGCTTTGGAACGAACTTGTTTATGTGTTGAACCAGTTAATAGAATATAAACTATTTAATGCATATAGATAGCTGCTTATTAATTATTTTAAGTTAATTATTTAAAATAAAGCAGGAAAGAACATAGTTTTCCCCCGTCATGTTTGCCTGAACCATTTTACTAATCTTATGCCGTTCAAGCTCAACATTTTAATTTGTAGAAAAGAAAATTTTATACAGTTTTTTTTTTTTATTTTGAAAATATGACTTATTTTATATCAGTATATAGTTCATTAAATTGTTTATATTTTTATTGATATTGTTAGATACTTGATTATTTTTGGGAGAGCATGTAAAGAATTGCTTTTTTTTCTTACTAAGACGTATAATTTAAAATTTTTTTTCTATATAGCTGTCAAGGTTAGCATCATCTCCTCAATTTTCAAAAAATTCAAGATTTTTTCATAGGAGTGTAAAATGTCAAATGCCTTTAGTGCCAATAGTTATTGAACAGACTGGAAGAGGTGAAAGGGCTTATGACATATATTCAAGACTTCTCAAGGAGAGGATTATTTGTGTGATGGGGCCTGTATGTTACTTGCTTTTTTTATGTATTTTTTGTTAATACAAATAATTAAATTTTTAAA
The DNA here is from genome assembly GCF_947563725.1 of Argiope bruennichi. Taxonomy (NCBI): domain Eukaryota; kingdom Metazoa; phylum Arthropoda; class Arachnida; order Araneae; family Araneidae; genus Argiope; species Argiope bruennichi. The sequence goes on from NC_079156.1 coordinate 34,236,664, forward strand.
ACATAAGATTATTTTTAAAAAATCACAGAGACAATATACTGCTAAAAAAAGATTGAATTATTTCTATTATGATAATTAAAGCTAAACTTTTGTATTCTCTAAAAGAAACTCACAACAATTTAAAAATCACACCAATGTCTTAAAATATAAGTTTACAAATAAAAAAAGTTTGAAGTAAAACATTTGAAATAATAACTATATTTTCATTAAAACGTGAAAAAATTATAGAGACAATTGCTGTTGTTGATTGCAATCTGTTGATGTTCAGTAAACAGGTTATATTTTCTGAGATAGTTCCTAACTATTGAAAGTATGGATTTTTATTTTAAAATACAATTTAAATTGATATTGCATTTTGACTCTTAATTTATGTGTAATGAAATCCATTTTAAAAAATGAGTGTTATCATAAATATGTATTCTCTAATATATATCAAGGACACAAACTGAATTAATTTAAACTTGATTTATTCAAAGGATTAAATTAAAATTTAAACTTTTCAACCAAGTACTAGTTTTATTTAAAATTTAAATGTTTTTCTCTCTACTTGTTTACTTTAAAATTAAATACTGAATAAATGTATTTGTTCATAAAACAGAAAAATATTTTATTTATGTTGAAATTTATTTCTTATGGAGTTTCTACCAACAAATGCTAGAATTTTATTGTAATTTCTGTTATCACAAATATTAATGATCTTCTCTTCTTCTCAAGATTTTAGAACATTAAATAATATTGAAACTTTTTTTTTTTTTTAATTTAGATTACAGATGAAATGTCTAGTTTAGTTGTTGCTCAACTTTTGTTTCTTCAATCTGAAAGTAGCAAGAAACCCATCCATATGTATATTAATTCTCCTGGTAAGTATAAAATAATTTTAATTGCTTAAAATTTGCCTGAATTTTGAATAATTGATTTATAATTATATAATATAATTTTGATTATAGATTGAAGTTTTTTATTTGCTATTTACTTACCATTAATAATATTTTTTGTAAATATAGCACTAATAACTTTGTAATGATGCAGTTTTGTAAATAATGCTTACAAAAACTATTTTCTGGCTTTTCAATGATTTAATATAATAACATGCAGTTTATAGTATTATTGCTTTTTTTATTTTTCTACAAAATTAAGTTTTATGTATATCCATTTTTTGTGAATGAGTATTATTAAATTATAACATTCATTAGTATTATTAAATTATAACATGATACTTATATTTATTTTTCCTTTTCAGTTTATCTCTAATAAAAAAAAGCAAATATTTGTATTTTATTGTTGTGTATGATACAATGGCATATTCAGGTCTACAAAAATATGAGATTTGCCAATAACAACATGGTTCTTAGAGGGATTGCTTTCAAACTTTTTATTAAATTTTAATATATTAAATATTAAGTTTAGAATGCTTTGGAATATGCGATTGCTTCAAAACAGACTCTTACAGTATTTTAAAATTTAGAAAATTATTATTTTTTGGTTATGCCAATTTGTTATCTGTATTTTAACTCCTCTACTTTTGACATGTCTTCCAAATATAACTTTTAGATGTTATGATTTTTCCATCATTGTATTGAAATTTATTCTTCTGTCAAATTTTTAATTCTCATGCTCCCCACCCCATTTGCTTTTGCTTTCCTTGGCCATTGATAAAATTTCATTTCATTTTTTTTTTTTTTTCATATGTGGTATCTGAATTAAATTATTTATATGTTACCGAAACTCTGGGTACTCAGTTATCTGTTAGTACCCAAACAACTTTTCATTTCTTTTCTTTTTCTTTTTTTTCTTTTTTAGTTTGAATGCTTTTAGGCTGATGGGGAGGGAGTGTGTTTCTTAAAAATTGTAAATTGTGTGAAAATAAAAATTATTTTATACAATTAAATTATTTGAAAATGGGAATTATTTTATATCTATACTGAATATCAGTATAGATATAAAAGAATAAGAAATTATTAATTTTAACAATTTAAGGTTATCATGAATTATATACATGCAATAAATCTTCAGTATGTGCACCTTCCAAATTATAATTACTGGTCTCTTTGTTTCAGCTTAATTAATTATTCTTACAATCTTCACTAATTTCTAAAAATATAGACTCAACAATTTCTTATTAGTTGCATTCCAAACATGGCTATTAATCATTTCAAAATATTAAAATAGCCAGATGCTTATTTAATATTGATTGGATTTAGATTCCTTTCTACAATACAATGGTCTCAAAATCTTTTATAAAAAATACTTTAAAAAAATTTTTTTGTACCTTTTTATCAATTATTTTTTGATATTTTTGGAATGACTGCAACAAAAATATTTACATATCTTTAAATTACAAATTAATTTGAAACTACAAAAGTAGTAAGAGGCTGATAAAGTCATGCATCATTTTTATGGAGGAATTTTTGACATATTGCTAGATTGTCATAATATTTGATTTTGAGAAAAAATTTCAATCTAAGATTCTTGATATTCATTTTTATTAGTTCAATTTTGAATAGAATTGCATTTCTTATATATCAAAGAGCACATCAGAATATAAAAGGGTGCTTTCGAAGAACTTGACCTTTGTTTCTAAGGACCTTGCATGCAGATTATTAGATCTTATTTTTGACTCATTAAAAGAGGAGAATTCTATTGTTGAAGGATATAGTGTTGAGTTTCTATCTCTTTGTTAGTTAATTCAATGAACTTTGGCCATAATTTTCCTTATTTTAACTTTATTAGTAAGTAATGTATTTTTTAAATACTTTAATTTTTTAGAAAACTTTCTTGATTTATTCATCTTAAATGTTTAAATTAGAATTAATCTTTTTATTTTGTTTTCTGCTTGAGTTTACTTAATTTTAAGAATTCATCTTCAGTAGATAAATTTTGTTTAGTACTATTTTATTGAAATATATCTACTCTAGCTATAATTTTGAAACAGATAAGACATTTATTTTCTATTTGCTTTCCTAGTATACATTTTCCCCCTTCATTTCTCCACTCAGCATTTTTGCATGTAAAAAGGATTTAATGTGTAAATATTTTGTTGTTATTTTAAAATTTGTTACTGTGTTGTTGGGAAATTTGATCATTGCAAAACTTTGATTGAATATATTTATTGTTTATTTTATTATTTTGAATGCATGCTTAGAAAAAAGTTCATAATTTTCAAATACATTTTTGTATTGGTTAATTTTGTCATGAAATGAGAAATGAAATTTAAAAATTTCTTAATTTAAATGAATTGGCTAAATACAACTCAGAATTAATAATTTGCATTTGCTAAAACCTGTTTTAGATATATGATTGTTAAATTGTTTGATTAAATGTTTAATATGATTGAGTCTCAAAAATGCATCTATCATTTTATTTTGTTGCCTTGGATATATATATATATATATATATATATTTATTTAGACACAGAAAATCAGTTTTTCTTTTTTATAAATAGAAAATCATGACAATTTTTACATATTAATTTATAAGAATAGTATTTACACCAAATTTTATTTGTTTTATTATAAAAGCTGAAAGCATTTAGAACAGGAAAATAAATAGAGGGATATCAATAATAATAGTAATAACAAATAATTATATGCTTTATTATTTTACAAAAAAAAAAAGAAAGAAAGAAAGAGAAGAACAAAGTATTTTAGTTATAAAAACACTTTACAAATTATGAACATTAAATATAAAGATATAATTATAAAGATGTAATGTAATCTATAATCTTATAGATTACATTAACAAATTTTCATTTCAATGAATAATCCTTTGCAAATGTCAGGTGGGGAATAAAGTATTTTGCAGGTATTTGAACTTATGGTTATTTAGATGAACAAATTTTTCATATTGCTCATCTAAATAAATACTTTTTAATTCCTGTACAAAATTTAGGAATATTTATGGGGAAAAATTAGAATGGAAATTGATATTTGTATGAAAGTGTAATATTTCCCAAACTGTATCATGAATGATAAAACTAATAAAATGATTGATATAAAAGATTTTAATATATATATATATATATATATATATATATATATATATATATATATATATATATATATATATATATATATATATATATAATAAGAATTTACTTCTTTTAATACAACTATTAAGATAAACACAGAATGCCATTTAATGTACAAGATGATCAAATAAAACTCTCTTTTTTGTAATTTCTTAAGTTGAAAGCAAGACCTTTTTACAGATTCTAATTTTTTAAAAATAAATGTCTCTGTTAGCATGTGAAAATAGAAAAGCTAAACATTATTCCATTATTCTTTTATGTAATGCTTCTTTAAAAAAAATCTAAAAGTGTCATGGTTTTTATTATACCAGTGAATTCATATTTTCTGTAATTTTATTAATTCCTATTATTGTCTCTTTGAATTCATAAGAATTTTATATTTTTATTTCATTTAATTGTCTATATATCATTAATCAATCCATTATATTTTTCTTTATTAAAATGTTGGTCATAAACCATATTCTCTTTTATCATTCTGTTGTGTTTTTATTAAGATTTTTTGTTATTAAAACTTAATGGAACTTTCTTGGCCGTAAAAAAAAATATGGAAAATACTTTTATTTAAGATTAAAATAATTCATATTAAGAGGAAGTTATTTTTCCTAACAGAAAATGTCAAATTTATTCTTTTTTCTCAAATGGCATTGAAAAACCTGTAGCATAGAATATTTGCTAGTTTGTTAATTGTAAAATAGAAATAAATATAACTAGTGATTAGGAATAAAAGCACTACTTAATGAGATTATTAAAAATAAATGTTGTTTAAATATTTTTGTACAAAAATTGTATTTGTCATAATAGTCATGGAATTAGTTTTACAAATAAATTAAAAAATTTTCACTCCTTGTTTAGTTTATTGTATGTTTTTATTGCTGTAATTTGATACATTATTTTCTTTCTGGCTACAGGTGGCTCTGTTACTGCTGGTATGGGTATCTATGACACTATGCAGTATATTTTACCACCTATAGCAACATGGTGTGTAGGACAAGCATGCAGTATGGCTAGCTTTTTACTTTGCGCTGGGGAAAGTGGTATGAGGCATTCACTTCCTAATTCACGAATCATGATTCATCAACCATCAGGCCAAGCTTCAGTAAGTATTCTCCTTTTATAAAATAACAAATTATTTGTAATAATTATTATTTTTCATGCAAACTCTGAAATACCTAAATGGTTTATCTACATATTTTTCTTTAAGATTATGTCAGTTTAAATGATAAATTATTATTAGGCTAACTCATGTAATTAGTCAAATCTAATTACAGTTAATTTGGGTTTCTTATTTCTATACACTTCTTTAAAAACAATACATTAATTTTTGTAATTTTCTTAATTTATTATTTGCAAAATCTTTATTTATTTATTTCTTATGAATTCATATTTCAAAATGTAAAATAGTATATTTGATTTCTAATGTGGAATAAAATTATGAATTAAAAAATATACATTTTTTATTGCGTACAAAATTGACATATAACAAATAATATTTCACTAATATTAAATTTGATCATTAGTTCACTATAAGTACAATATGCACTTTGAGTAAAAATAATTTATGATTTACTTAAATCTTAAAATTTTTTTTCTATGATTGATATTAAAACTATGCTGTTCAATAATTTGTGTAAAATAACATTGCTATTTGTTAATGACAAATTCAATAAATTGATATCATGCAGCTTATATTGTTATGGTTGGATGTCTGACTGATTTTATATTATTATATTACACCATATTTCTACAGTTTTTTATAATCCCATCAGTAGGATTTATGTTTGCATTTTAGACCTCACACAATGTTTAGAGACCAATAGGAGCATATTGAATTTATGTTTAATTTTTCTTTGGTTAAAAATGTGATAATTTTATTTCTTATTATGTTAAATCTTTATTATGTAATGTTATGAAAGTTTTCTTTTGTGGTCACTAATATTCTGAATCAATTAATAGGAACAGATAAAGTTAATAATATGCAATCATTATACATTTTGTGATGTATTTGATTTCGACGGTGTTTTATATGTAACTTTGATTCATGTATTCATTATTTGCACTTTAATATGGTTCATATTTATTAGAAATATGTGCTAGTAAAAATTGTGTTCTATAATAAAAGTTATTATTTATTTAATATTTTGTTATATGCTTAGGTTGAAAGATATATATTAAAAAAATTATTATTATTTTACTTTTGTATATTTTATTTTTCCCCAATGAATGAACTAAAATTTTTTTGGACTTCTCCATAACTGAGATTGAATGGAATCTCTGGGCATTTCATAATTTAAACAATCAGATACTTGAATTTCGCATTTAAACATATTATTTTTATTATTTAGAGTATTTGCTATATATTCCTTGAATTTATCTTACCTTTTATTTGTTTATTTTTTATCTTTCAGAAGCTTTTGTTGAGACATTTTTTTTTTTCTTTTTTTGATTCTTACAATAGATGCGAAATGTTATAATATCTTTAAAGTTTTAGAACTATTTGCTTTTTATCAGTTTTTGATTAAAAAAATAACAATTTAGAAAAATAGCTGTTTTTTAAAGAATAAAATGTTTATTTCTTTATTACTATTAGTGATTTATTGGATAAATATATTTTCTATTTCAGGGTCAAGCTACTGATATTCTTATACAAGCAGATGAAATATCATACCTTAAAAAACGAATAAATGCATTATATTCTAAACATACAAAACAGCCTATTGAAGTCATTGGTAAGAAAAGATTTTTCATTACTGTTGAGATATTAATTTTGCATTTTAAGTTGCTTTTCATCACTGTTGTATCAGGAAGTTCACCAGAATTCTTGAATTCTAAAAGAAGCTGACCTAATTTATAATAAAGTTTCCTGATTTATGAAGAGAAAAATGTTTAATTTTTGTTTGCTTAAAATGATGGAAACTTTTGCTTTAACCACTTAATATACAGTACATTTAGCTGAATCTTAGGATATGCAACATTAAATCGATATACATTTATACAAAGTGTCTTAGTGAATTTTGATCTACAATGAAATTTATAAATCATTGGAGATATGTATATTCTTCCAAATGGAAAAGTACTCTAAATTATAAAAATCATATTTTATATTCTTTGAGTCGATAAATGTACTTCTGCAAAGATTATGATATTAAAATTTTTATTTAGTCCCACACTTTCTATTAAATAAAATATTCTTGATAAATTTTAAACAAAAAAAAAAAAAAAAAATTCCATTCATTGGGACAAGAACTGACCGAGTTATATAGCTTCAATTATCCCTATTTTTGACCATTTAATTATTTTCTGAAGAAATAATCAATCAACCCATGGCATTTCTTCGAGGCTGTCATCAAATCGCTTAAAATGAAATTCATATCTTTATAACTTGGTTAATTTTGGTTGCAAGAAAATTGAATTTTTTTAAATATTAATATATCATTATATAATTTATTAAATATAACTAATAGATGTAGAGGACCATAAAATTTAGAGTTCTTGATCTTTTTCAGCAGTCCTTTAATTAATTTGGTAATAAGTTATTGGGACATAAAGTGGGGACCTATATATATATATAATTTTACTTTCATGTATATCCATATAAAATGGATTCATGTAATATTTTTTGTTTGTATATGACATCATTTGTTTTATAAGTATTTATATTTTTTTTCTGGTATTAAATAAGGAAAAAACTTTATGTTTATACATTTCCTTGTGGTACACCTTGGAATCGGTCAGCTTTACACATGGAATGGAGTTAAGTATTTAAATATTAATTAGCTATGTGAAGAATCAAATTTTTTTCAAGGTGCATGTTGTACATTCAAATACTTTTATATGTATTGATTTTAGACAATATACTTTAAGTGCCACAAACATAGTTACTTATTCTCTCATTTGCCATTATTTTTTATCAAATATCATAAAGTAATGTGTTTGAAGCTCCAAGGATTCTTTATTTTCTTGTTTTGTTAGAAATCAAAATATATGATCTGAACATTTTGTTTTAGTAAAAAGCATGTTTTATGAGTAATAAAATTTAATGTAACTATGTTCCCATTTATAAAATATTATCATTAATGATTTTTTATATAGATTAACTTTTTATGCTATGCCTATTTCATTATTTTTCTTTCAGAACAAAATATGGAAAGAGATCGATATATGAATCCTGAACAAGCTATGGAATTTGGTCTTATTGATAAAGTATTATCTCGGCCACCTGTATCAGAGGATGAAAAGAAGCCAACTTCCTGAAATAATTTATAATTTGTAAACATTGTTCTATTTTTGTAGTGGTAAGGAAATTAAATGGAATTTAAAAATCAGGTATGTTTTTTAATATAATTCAAACCATTGAACTATGAACACAACAAGTATTATGAAAATTTGTTTAAAATTAAATTTGAAGCATTATTTAGATTTTGCAGTTGTTTTAAAGGCCCCTTTGCATTCAGAGAGGTTGACAAAATATTCCTTTTTATCTTAAAAATGTGCAATAAGGTTAAGCAATGTATTTAAATATTTTTTAAATTATTGTGTTGTTCCTCTATTTATAAAAATTACACACATTAAGTATTTAAATTTTATTATATACAATAAATACATTATTAAATGATTACATTGATGAATCTTTATTTATCAACAACACAGAGATGAATAATGAATCTATCACAGTTTATATGTTCTTGCTTTGATTATTATATTCATTTTGTTTAAAAATCATTTCTTCAAATACTGATGGAACGTTTAGCTGGGAAATGATGTATAGAGTTATGTTTCCTTGAGATATTAATTTTTTTTTTTATGTTCCCTGGGTTCAGTCTTATGAAAGTCATATGAAATATGTTATAATGCAGTGACAAGTACTGGCTTGTACGCTTTACGAAGGTGCCTCTGGCACCTTCGAAGTTGCCGTCATTTTTTGTTGAGTCCACGTGATAGAGCATCATTAGCTAATGATTCCATATTTGTAGATACAGATGTGCGAGATTCTCTTGCTTTGCGACTGCTCATGTGACTAGTTATGTCGTGCACCATTTTCTTACGATTATATGATCGCTTCAGTAGATACAGTACCTGGGGGAAAAAAAATGGATCACCTTTATATAGATTATCGCCATATTGCAAGCATTTTTGAAGCATAGATTCATTTCAATTTTATCATTTTTGTGCAAAATTTATTTACAAAGCTGAATTGAACTGTTTTAGAGTAAATGCAACCAATGAATTGATTTTATCAGTTATAGCTGAAATGTTATTGCATTAAAAAAGAAGTGGAATTTATAATAAAAAAATGTGTACATATAAAAAAATTTTCTTGGTGTTTATCCAAAAGTAACTATACATAGATACAGTTTATCAGAATGTTGGCAAATTCTTCATTTGAGGAAGAAATCACATAAAGTAAGATTGTTTTTTTGGAAGAGCTGGAATACAATGTTGTGATACCTGTTAGTGGGCATATTATCGTGAAGGAATATCCAGGACTTATTCTTTCAAAAATATGACATCTTGTAGGCATTTAAGCACCTTAACATATTCTGTATTGACTTTATGGCTCACTAGTTATTGAAAAAATCTTTTCACTGTAAAGGTAATTTCAAATGCTTCTAATCACTTATTGTACTTGCTGTATGTGTTTGAAATGGTTAAAACCAGCTTTGACTAGTTAGTTACATGATATTCTTCATTTGTTCTGCAGAACACAGCATAATTCCATTTAAACATTAGAAAAATATCAAACATTTAGGAACTTTTTTAACGTAGTAGTATATTAGCTAGTAGTATATTAGCTCTATTGGTATGTTTAATGCTAAAATACACTGATCATCTACATAGATTACTTCCAAAATCATAAAAAATGTGTTCATGACATACCTCATTGTTTAGGTAACAGAACAGCAATGATACAAGGCCTCCCTGTAAATAGGAAAAATAAATGGTTGGAATATTCAAAGATTATACCAAAAATATATAATTTAATATAAAGTAATTATTATTTAATTTTAAATCAATATGGAATATTATCTTTTGATGAATAATATTTAAAAATCCTTACTTGCAGCCCATCCATGGAATATATGATAAGATTAAAAATAAGTATCATGTGACAGTCTCCTTTTTTGTGATTATAAGCCAGGAATAGGAAGTGCAATCCAAATAGTGGGATAAGAACCATTGTTGCTCGCACTGCTCTCCTATGCATTTCAAAAAGTTAATTTAGTTGATTTGAAATGAGTACAAAAAATAATATTTTTCATTTTGTTTTAAATTAGATTGAAATTTTTACCTGAATTGTGCAGGTTCATTTGAGTTTGTTGATCTTAGTTTCGTGATGATTATTTGTACAATATGAGCTAAGAAACAAAAATTTACCTGCAAAAGAAAAGTAACAAGGCTGTTAAAAATTTTATTTTCTCAAAGTTACAAAACCAAATCTAAGAATATGAAGAAAGTACAAAATAATTATATGTTCTAATATTAGTTTTTATGAAAGTTCTAATGTTTTTTTGTTTTTTTTAGTTACATTTAAAATGATTGTCATTTTCCAATTCAGAGATACTTGTTTTCTATTTACACAAAACTAATCTTAGCTTTGACACTTATCTTTTTTTAAATAAATATACATGTTACTAAAAATTTTTTTAAAGTATCTGATTTTTGATAAGATAAGGTTCATCTTTGCTGCTATATCTTTGTTTTGTTTTTGCATTATATAGTGTGCTTAGTTGTATTTTTTATATTCTAGAATAAAAAGAACACAATGTTTAAAACTAGAACCAGAGTATTGTAACCATAACAATCCCATAACACCCCCTCAGTGTAACTTAAAATTTTGTTGTCTAATTAAATTTTGAATTCATGTAAAAATGCTTTATTGAAGAAATTACCAATTTTAATAAAAAATTAACGTTTAAAATGTTTTTGGTTATAAAAATGGAAAAGAAATGTACAATAACTTAATTTCAACTAAACTTACAAAAAATTTAATGATATAAAAATTCTTTATCATGAATTATCGTTCATTTTTTCATTTAAATTCAAAGCGCTCTGCAACAGAAATGCATCTAAAAAGTCATTTCTGTTATTTCAAGTATCGAATTAATGTCGATTCTGGACAGACTTTCACAAAATATGAAATAGAATAAGCACATTTTGCTAATTGCATAATGAAAGAAATCAGAAGTTTTGCTTTGTATGAAGAGACATATTTATTGTGTTTTTCCTGATTATTGAAAGTTCTAATGGTGTAAGATTGTTGATGGATTTAAATATTGGAGCAAAACTACATAATTATGTTTTACAAATTCAATCTTTATTTTTAAGGAGACTATGAATTAGAAGATTTTTTTAATGACATTGATTTTTTCCCCCATATAATGAGTTTTACTGTGCTTATTTTAGATGCATTTTAATTCCAACATCAAATCTTAAACGTTGGGGTATCAATAAATAATCAGAATTCATTTCCATTTCATATTGTCACACATTGCAAGTGTTACTTATTTATTACTTTGTGGCATTCATCCTGAGGGTTTGTCTCAGCCCTGGTTCAGTTTGATAAGTATTTATATTTTTTCTGGTATTAAATAAGGAAAAAACTGTATGTTTATACATTTCCTTGTGGTACAGATTCATAAAATGCCATTAATCAAATCATTAATGGAAGTAAACTTCTGACAACTGAGGAACCTTTTCATAAGTTCAAACAGTTAAAAATTTGAGCATGTCAAGTCCATAGCTCTATGGTGGGTGCTACAAAATACCCCAACTGTATCCTTTTTGTTTTTCCTCATTGGGGCAGAAATTTGATTCTGACATATCATAAATCCAATTCATATGAGCCAACAAAATTCTAAAATATCAGAACTTTCAAATTGGTCCAATTTTGGGACAAATGCTTCAGTATGAATGGCAGTAATATCAAAAAGGATAATGTTTTCATTTTTTATTATTCTGTTCAACGTTATATGTGTTACTTATTAATACCTCCTCATATTATTCTATTTAAGTGCAGAAATTGTAACTTAATTTTGAAATTGAACTCATAATTTTTTTTTTTGAATTAAAAAGAAACTTACAAATAATGCAGCTAGCATAGGTATATAAATTATCCATTCATAATAACCTGGGACTGTCCAGCATCTGCAAATAATATATAATTACAATTTTGATATAATCTAGAACTTTTCATTTTCATGCACATTTAATAAAATATTTTGACTTACAGTTCATCTGCCATCAATTGCCTTGTAACAGCCCAAATAATAACTGGAATGAAGGGTACACCTGTAGTGAGAAAAAATTATTGAATTTAATTTATAACTACTCAGTAAAAAAAGCATTAGTATAAATAATATCTATTGAAGTGAGACAAAAAATATTTATACAGAATAAATTGAAATTAAAATATTTAGTTTTAAAGTCACATATTCCATTTTCATGATTTTGTATTATACAAGATGTTCACTATAATCATGGCTGAATAGCTAATAACTAAACTGTTTAAGGTCAGCCGAAATGGGAAAAATGCTAAATATTGTTAAGATTTATATTTTATGTTATTTGCATTAATGTATGTAGATGCCACTAAAAAAATTTAAAAAGTCAAAAGTTTTTAACAGTTTTATATTAGTCATAATTAGTAAATTATTCTTAACATTTTAGTATTTTTAAATTAAAGAATTTCCACACTTCTGATATCACAATGAAAGAATGTTTCAGCTGGATATCTAGCTGTTCTTATGCTAAGCTTATCAAATAGACAATAATCTGAATTTTATTTTTTCTATAGATTGCTTAAAATATTTCAGAATTAATTTATAGATATCCTATATATGTTAATTATAATGTAAAAGTAATCATTTTTTAAAAATATATACATTGATTTTAAAAATTGTCATGCTTATGCATATAAGGCTGAATTGTTAACTTGTTGACATGGATATCTTTTCAGTTTTTCATTTCCCTTTCAAATACTAAAATCTAAATCAGTATATTTAATGCTTAATGGAAATTTAAATACTGTATGATAAGATTGTGTACATACCCCATCCAATAGCACAAAATATCAAAATGCCTTTCTGCTCTGCAAATGCGGCAGCTATCAACTTATGCAGATAGAATCCTTCACAGAACATCCACATATAAGTAGACAATCTCATGTATTTTGTGAGCGTATAAAACAATTTACATCCTGGCTGTAAAGAACATTAAAAATATTCATTTTTATCAATTGGAGGCATTAGCTCTATAATTTATTGTGCTAACTTGTACATCTGAAAATATAATTAATTCTTAATGAAGTTTGTTTTCCATGATAGTTCTTAATAATTTCAAGAATATGGATTTTTTTCTTCTTGCACCACAAGTTTCTTGTTATTCATTCATTATATAATAAAAATACAAAGTGAATATATTTTAGTGTGTTCAAAATTACATTTGCAACAGATCAAAAATTGATGGAGAGCTGTTTGAACCTTGTAATTATGAATCGAAGAAAGATGTTTGAGGAAGTATCTAACAATACTTTCTCATTATATCAACAGAATGTTTATTCATGAAGAGTTTTAACATGCACTAGATCCAATTACATGATGAATATTTAATATAAGCATGTATCAAACTTAAGGTATTAATAACCCAAAGCCAATATGTGATAATTTTGGCCTATTGTTAACATTCTAATTTGAAGTAACATGAGGACTATTTGGAACAGACCTCTTAATTCTGAATCATCAGCTGATGACAAGGACAATATCAGAGCTAGAAGTCCATCTCCAAACTTCCATTTCACATCACTACATATACCATAGATTTTTAATGGTATTGTGTCGAATATCTTTCAGTTCCAGTGCTGAGACCTTGCTTAATTCTTTAAATAATTTGAAAGTTTAGGGAAAAGAATATTTTTTTTTTGTTAAAATCGACTTATATACCTCACATTAAAAATTTTGTTCTAATGTTGTAATTGTTCGGTTTTGAAACTTTTATTCTGCGCTGCCATTTCTACAAATCGTTCTTCAAAGAAATTTTGTTTCTGGAGTATTACTTAAACTAATAAGAATTAAGATTCGAAACTATTTGAGCACTATCATGTTAAAACCTTATAATTTTAAATCGTACAAGAATTGTGCATGATTCCTTCATGCAGTACTTCAAACTTTCATATTATGCCAATCAATTCATCAGACTCACATTAAAATGGTGTTCATGCTAATTGTAATATACAAATAATAAGGGTATTTATAATAAATGTAATATATAATGGCTTAAATGTAATATATACTTACTCTCAAAATTTTTATGTTTTTAAATATAAGTAAACTGTTTTGATGTTACTGAAAATTTTACTTTTTTTTTCTTTCTCTAAAATAATAGTAAATAACATACCCCATTTGCTTCAAGAATGCTGTTATAGTTGTTGAAAGAATCGAGGATGAAATAGCTCTCAAATATTGTGACAAACACAGCTGTTAAAAGCAGCGATATGAAGAGATTCTTGTGCATGAATATGCGGTGAACCCTAAGTTGTCTGAAAATATAGAAAACAGTTGAGAAACAAAATAAACTCTTAATATTACAATAGTCATTGCCATTACATATTATTTACTATAATATCATATACTTAAAATTTAGCAGAATCGCTTCAAAAAAAATCCAAACTTTATTTTCAACACATTTAATGCCCTGGTTTTGGTCTGTATTCTGATCATCTACCTAATTAGATGACCATTTCTTTGCTATCTCATAATTGTAATATCGAAAGAATTATCTGATTAGATAGTTGGTGTGAATTACAGGTGAATCATATGGCAGTCAACATATTAATATGTTAATGCTCGGAAAAAAAATAAAGGAAACCAGGAATGTTTATGTATTGAACAAATATTTATGCAAGTATGCTTTTTACAAACATAGAAAGTTACCTCATTAAATATTTGCATTAATTTACTATATTTTGAGGAATGAAAAGATTTTATAAGTTGCTTTTTGAAAATCGAAGTAAATCATCTGATTTGCTTTAATTCATTAGTTAGGATTCCTGTTTGAACCACTCGTGGCCTATTGTGGAATAGCCTTATAATTTTAAATCTTACATGGATGGTGCAAGATGCCATCATGCATTAAAACTTCTAACTTTCATACTCTATTAAAACAAACATTTCTCACATCTCAACTGAGATTTTAGAGTTATCATGGTGTAAATGGATGGTGATAGGGGTGGGAGATAAACCTTCTCATTTGCTGATTTATACTACATGTGCTGACCAACTTATAGATTAAGTTTGAAATGTATTTAAATGAATTTTCTTGTCTTACTTTTGTTCTGTAATTTAATAGAATTGACCAAAGAATAATGTCAACTTTCTCGCCCCATCGAAGATCCTTAACTACATCAAGGTCATGGTCACCCCATAGCAGTTAAGTTGCAATATTAAAGAATAATGGGTTCAAAACCCATTGATGATTTGCCACATTCGGATGTGTTGATGATAAAAATTTCGAGGTCGGTTTTAAAACGAGATGTTTTGAACTCAAAATAAACTAAATCTAATGAAAAACTTTATGTTACAAATTAATATGTTTTGAATCTTCAATAAAAATTAAAATTATATTACTTGCTTAATTAAATACATAATTCTGAGACATATTTTATTCTATATTCAAATGAATAATAAAAATGAAAAAAATAAACACATACTTGTAAATTTTTTTGTAAGATAATAATAATAACATTAGTTGACTGCTATATTAACTAAGATAAATAGTAAATATTTCATAGATTTCCATTAATAGTTATAGTGAATTAACTGATATAATAAGGACATTAAAAAATGTGAATATTTCGTTATGTTTAGTAAATTTGAATATTTTCGTTTCCAGTGCAATGCCTTACAATAGTGGTCAAAATTGTGGAAATCTTTTTAAAAAAGTGCATTTTGAAAATTTAAAGGTTTATAACTGCAGTATTATTTGAATTAATGCCATTAAGTTATATGTCATTTTAAAGATAATTTAACCAAGAATATAATGCATTAAATTATGTACAATTATTTTAAAAAAAAAAAAATTATAGATAATGAACCAGAAAAATAAGCACATCTTGTTTTAGTTGATAAATCACAGCTTTTCTTCATTTGAATATAATCAATGAGCATAAGAATTTAAACTGCCAATAAAGTGGCATCTTGTTATCATTAGAATTCAACAACTGACGCTGAAAGCAGGTCATTTTTCTATAATTGTGATTGCTATCAAGTTGGTCATTGTTTTTGTATTCTTCCATTTTCTGAGTTGCCAAAATGTAAAAAATAAGAGAAATGGTGTAAATTCTTGACTAGCTATGCTAGCCATGTAAAGTTTTATTATTATATGAACAAGGCTTTAATTAGAATGAAATTAGAAAGACAGTTGGTTGAAATCTAACTAAGGACGTATTTTCTAAGAAGTATAAAGAAATTCAATAATTAGAAAACCAGATTGTAAAGACAGATAAAGATGCATAACATTGAATGATGATAGAATAATTAAAAGACTTTGTCTATATGAAGGAAAAAAATCCTCTGGAAGTAGACAAAGTAAAATGGCCCAATGCAATATGAAATTAAATGCAGATATTATTCAATGCAAATTCGATAGCAGGATAATAAGACAGGGTGATTTAGAATGATTAGAACATAATCTGATTATTTTTATGTAAAGGGAAGAAGAGGGGATTTCTATCCTGATTGCATTATACTTATTGTTAAATTCCTAGTTAGTGATATGATCTATTATATAACACTAAAATCTGATGGCAAAATTTGTTTAATTGATTGGAACGTACTTCATTAAAATATCCAAAAATATATTAATGAAGTACGTTCCTAAAATGCTGTCGTCCACAAATAAACTTTTGCCAGATAATGAAGAATTTATATTTCAAGAGGATTGAATTCCATGTCATGTTGCCACTAATTGTAAAAACTGCTTTCAAAACAATCATATTTCACTACTTTAATGACCAGATCTTAGCCCAATCGAATGTCCATGGTGCGAGCTATAGAAACTTGTCACACAGAAATGATCCAACAATAAGGTCCAATTATTTAAAGAAATTCAATATTGGTGTGACATAATAACAGTGGAGCAACTAAAATTATTGGAGAATTCCTTACGATGGCGTTATAAGGCCATAATTGATGTTAAAAATGATCTAACTTCTGTAAATGCGAAATTTCTGCAATAGTATCGTTATCCTATGTTTCTTAGTTTTCCTTATAACTGATGTTCTAAAGAAAAATCTATTATAAAAATTCCATTATATTTTTGATTTTATTCATAATTTTAGTTTGTCAAATCCGAAAACTGCAATCTCTCCAAAAGATTACCACAATTTTGGCCATTATTCAAAATTTAATGTCTGTAAGTGAAGCATTTCCGATTAAAAAAAACTCACCTGTAATAGAAAAATATTATGAGTGCTGGAATGAGAAGAACGATAGAGATTCCAAATGTGATGAGATGTGTCTTCATTAGTAGCTTTATATCCTTTAAAAAAAAGAAAAGAGGGGGGGGGGATTATTCCCAGTAAACTGATAATTATAAACAGACATAGTAATATTCCATTTTTCAGATTATATAGGGATTCTACCAATTAAGAATGTCGAAATTTAGATGATTAAATAAAGTTGAGAAATTAAAAAAAAAAAAAAAAGATCTAGACCTAGAAATCAAAGGTACTTATTAATTTTTATGATCGTCTGGTTTGTTTTTCAAATTAACGCTGAAAAATTGAAAAAGCGCCAATTTTTCGATTGGTGGCGGTTTGAACTTTTGTTGATTTATCGCGTGGACTGCAGCAATAAAGTACCGTAAAAGAATATTAATTCATGAAATTCAGTTTAACAAACGTGTTAGGAATACTGTAACATTTGTATAAAAATGAAACCACAAATTAAATTATTTATGAAATTTCATAAATATATACCTTACAACATGGGTTACCCCGTCATCAGTAGCACTTCTTACTGATACATTATATATAGTATAATATAAACGAATTCTTTTAAGAATCAATATTTCCAAAGAATTTTAAATAGTTAAAACAAATATTTTGAAAATTATTTAACACACTCTTATTGACCAAATATATAAATTAAATAATATTTTTAAAAAATCACATAACGCTATTTTTTTATCAAATAAATTAACATTATTTGTTAAAAATTTACAATTTTGTTACATTAAACAACAAGGACTTTTGTTTTTCTTAAGTCATTATTGCTCACTTTAATATTATAACAAACTCCCATACACATTTTTGAAATGAGGAATCCCTCCGGTGCTTTTGTATTCATTCTTGAACAAGATTCCGTTGTTTACCCTCTCCCTAACCAGGAGAGATTTGATGAAGTAATGAAATTAGTTAGGCTATAACAATAAAACGCACGATAACAATTGCATTTCGAAAAATTTAATTCGGTGAAAAACTATACAGGGATGAAATTATTAACACTGAAAAACGTTAATATTTTGAACTTTAAAGCGGTATTAATAATTGATTTTGTTTGATAATATACACCGAAATCCTCGATGGAAAAATTTGAATTTATTTTTATTAATTTGAAATCTAATTAAAATTTCGAAAGTTTTTTCTTGATTGCAATCAGAGAAGCAATTACATGCAAAATTTGGTAGATCTAGATCCGACAGAATGTTGTTTTCTGTAGATAACAAAGTTCGCGTTTTGCAGTTTTCAGATAATATGTCAGCCCAAAAACATTATTAAAACTGACGCATTGAAGCGATATTTGAACAATACTGGATTTTGATAATTAACTCATAGTTGTTGGCAATTTGGCGCAGGAGTTATCTCATGTCGCTTACTATTTTCACAATTGAGTATAAAATCGAAAGTTATGAAGATGCGATTTGAACTCGTACACTATCTAGAGCAGTTCTGTTTGGACCCTTGCAGAGACTGACTAAGGAAGGGGACATACGGGGCAGTTACTCCGGGTCTCTGTATCAGACGGGGGGGGGGGGCAAATCGAATAGAAAGTTTATTTACGTTTCATTGTTTAATGAACTTTTTATTATTATTATTATTATTTTTTTTTTTTTTTTACCTTATAGCTATTTTAGGTTCTAGTCAATCTTGTTATATATCTATAACGAAGTGAAAAATTTAAATACTTCCATAAAATTTGGTTCTTACTGAAGTAGTGAAGCATAGGGGCGGGCCCCAATGAGGCTAAGTCGGGCCCTGGATCCTTGCATCTGATTTAAATGCGTTGCAATTTTATTATAAGGTATGTGGGAAGTTCTGCAGCTTTTGAAAGAGAGGATACTTATCATTTGTAAATAAATGTCGTCTTTATCATTTAAAATCGTACAATTTTAATGCTCTATTTCGTTCTATTTCTAAGCTTTCAAGATCGTCGAGGAATTACAATGGATTCCCAAGTGGTGGGTTGTGAGTCGCGAGTCAATTTTTAGTGAATTACGACAAAATCTTGAGTGTATATGTATCTGTCCATAATTTATGAAACTGTAATGCGAGCTTAAAATCTTCATCAAACCATATGGACAAAAAAGCGCAATATGCATAGAAGTGACTTGTGTCGGGTCAGAGTTCAATCACCTAATCAGAAATTACTTTTTGCTCGGAAGGTTCGCTTTCAGTTTGCGTACGCCTTAATTTTGAGGTGGTTCGTAATTATTTGCGTGAACATCCATTATATTTGACAAATAAAATATTTTCTTCCTTACAAAGGTTTATTTTTGTTTTCGGGGTGGGGGGGGCATTAAAATCTGTTTATTACTGAACGCATGCTGTTTGTCTTTAAAAAAAAGTCGTTGCACTGAGAATAAAGAGTTGCGCCATATATTTGCAAATAATAAGTGACCGCATTTTTTTCTTTTTCTTTTTTATAATTTGTTAACTTGTGACATGTAATATTACTGAAAATATTCAACTTGCATTTACCAATATTTTCGATAATGTTACATGTCACAGGTTCCCAAATATAGAAAAAATTACGACCACTTATTATTTGCAAATATATGGCGCAACATTTTATCCTCAGCGCACTTGGTAAATGCAAGTTGAATTTGGAAACGAACGTGGAAAGGGAGAATGACAATGGAATGAATAAAATCCTAATACTGACAAGAAAAGGGCCGAGGATAAAATAATGTCAACAAGAAAGGGGATGTTCTGTGTAATTTCCAGAAAGTTTGCGTAATGCCACTAATTTTCTATCAAAGTAATGGACATTCTGAATAATTTCCTTTAGTTTTTATTTCAAAATGAAAGACTTTTCTGTGTTTCGCATGCTGTTTCTTTTATCTGCAATATTTAACGTAAGTATACAATTATTTCATAGAATTCCTAATTATTTCATAAAATAAATTATGATTTATCAGTTATTTCATGAAGTAACTAATCATATTCCACGAAATAATGAATTTGAGATATATACACTTCACTAAGAACTTAAATTCAACATCCAACAAATTTTAAAAGTATTTATAAGTTTAAAAATATATTTTACAACAATACTTTGCATTGTTTTAGATACAGGATTTATATTCGCATATACAGGGTGGTTATAGTAATTAAAGTTCCACTTTGAAATAGTCATAAAAGGAAATCTACTGGACCAAATGTTATCAAATTTAGTAATAGTTTAAAGAAGGCCATAGGAATTTTTTTTCCGCCAAAAAAATAAAAAGTTCAAAAACTCACCACCAGGGGAGGGGGAATAGCGCTGTATGCTATATTGTTAAACAAAATAAGGCATCGGTTTAAAATGTGTTTAATCGTTTCTGAAACGAAACTATTTGTGTATGTAAAACCGCAATGGCTTGTAATTGGCTTACGGCAAGAAGAAGCAAATAATTTATTCAGATGTGCTTTACATGTCATTTGATTTTTCAAATAAAAGTGAGCTTGTTTGTCGGAGTTCTCATTGATACTAATGAAAAAAAGCTTGCTTACCTCACCTTGACCGCATGTAGAGTAATCACTATACTCATTTCCTTTGAAATTAATGAACCATGTAGCGTTATCCCAACATTCTTTTGTTGCGTAACCTGAAACAAAATCAATTAAACTAAGATATTTGCTTTAAAAAATTTACCGTTATCAAATATAGTAAAGGTTACGATAAATAAACGGACGTTTATCAAAATACCTAAAAAATAACGCGAACAAGATTTGTAAACATAAAATTATCAGAAAAAAAGGGGATAGATTCAAAGTTAGAACTTCAACCTGAATAAAAACTTTCATAAATAAATGAAAATTTAAAATAAATGAGCATGTATATGTTTAAATATTACTGCACTTACAAAGACGGTTATAATTTTTCAAATTACAAATTTATCATGCATTTCTTTGAAGTTTTGATAGTCTTTATGAAGACGACGAAAGGTAAGTGATCAGGAAATTGAAGCTTTTTCTTCAATGTGAATGAAAAGTCGTCTTGTTGCGATAAAAAAACATCAATGACTGTAGTCCACAATTTTTTAAAATTGAAAAACCATTATGATAAGAAGAATACCAGGGGAAGACTTGAAGCTATATTCTCACTTGACCCAGGTAGCACAGAATGTTACACAACATTGTACAATATTTATATTATTAAATATTCAACAGTATTATACAATATTGCAAATATTGTTTATATCATATAATATTGAACAAAATACATGTACAATAGGGGATGAGGAAGAGTTTGCAGACTTCCATCCAGTAGAACTAATGGTTCAGGAAACTTATTCAGACAACCGGTTTAAATGTTTGTCAAATTATTAAGCCTCGTTTGTTGCAGAAGTATAAAATAGAGATTTTAAACTTCAGCCAGCAAGTTATAATCTGGGGGAATGAATGGATACAAATAATTTTTACAGACGAAAAATGACAGAATTTGGATGGACCAGATGTATGACAGTACCAATGGTATGATTTGAGAGAAGATAAATAAACATTTTCTAAGCGCCAATTAGATGGAATCTCTATGATCAATTGAAAGTATTTTGCCTGTAATAGTGTGGGCCCAGTTTCGTTCATTGGTGTTAAAATGAATTCACGATTATACCAAAGTGTCCACGTAAATATTTTTTAACCAAATTCTGAATGTTTTTTGCTGGCTAAAACTGAACATTCGAGTAACAATACAAAAAAAAAAAAAAAAAAAAAAAAAAAAAATGGTCCAAAGTTGATAATGTTGAAACTTTGAAATAGCTAGCTAAGTCTCCAGATCTTAATCCAATAGGGAATATATGGGGTGACTTAACAAAAATTCATGCAAATTGGAGACATTTTACATCATCAATAGAGATAAAATCTAAATGAATAGTATAAATTCGAAGATGAATAGTATAAAATAAACACCGGACTTTGTCAAATTTGGTTCCATTCATGAAAACCAGAATATTGGAAGTAATTCGCAGGAATGCTTCTTACAAACTTTTAAAAGTTTGGATTTTTTTCCCCTTATATCTTAATTTCTATACTAAACAAAGTTTTTACTGATATCCACTTACTGGTCAACGTGTTCTGTAATATTCCCCGATAATAAAATATTTACAAATGAGATTTGCTACTTCTTTTACTTGTATTTAGGGTTAATAATTGCCATCCAAATGGCATTTTAATCCTCAATTTAAGATTTAGGCATTTTCCCAATTTTGCTTCCTGGCCTTAACGTCTTTACTCACACTGTACAGGACGAATGTTTGAGTAACGACAGTTTCGGCTAATGAAGTAGTGTTACCAGTACTTGATGCTTTTAGATGATCGCCTAAGAGTAAAGGAAAAACCGATTTGAGATTGACATTTCGATGACATGGACGTTATTCAGAAGAAATATTTACTATCAAAATTGACAAAATAAGTATGCTGATAGTTGAATAATTATATTTCAATTCGCCTTGGGAAAGTCTACAGGTGTGTTTCGATATTCACCACATGCATTCAAAATATAATTGAAAATGAATCGCGCTTCATTGAGTTTAGTGCAAATGCTTTAGATTTATTTCTGTATTGTTCTTCTAACTTGCCATATTGCAACTTCAAGAGTTAGGCATCTAAAATGCTTGGAAGAATATAGATGAAGACAACTCATCTCATATATAAAATTACGAAGAGTTAATAAGATATTATATATATATATATATATATATATATATATTTGCAGTTTCTAAAAATTTTTATTGCAATGAACATATTTCATTTTTGTTTTTATTCTTAATAGTGTGGGGATGGCTTGTTTGCAGATTCTTGTCGTGGAATCTTAAAGTTAACGTCATCAATGATCCGTTTTGCAGGTAAATTTAGTACAAATATCACTTTGGATCAAACGTTGATGCCTTTAAATTGTCATGAAAATAATCGGGTGGGTGTATGGAAAGTATTGGTGTGAAAAAAGTCAATACTTTGGATTATAGTAAATAGAACTTTTTATCTCTGTAAGAAAAAATCAGACAGTCGGCGAAAAACTGCCAAACCGTACACAAAAGTTATCATTAATAGGAGTCCTAAACACAGAAGACAAAAGTCGTTCATTCAAAACAGCAATTAGTGCTCACAACTTTCAGCTAGAGAGCTCGCTTCGTGATCAACACTCCAAAGAGACAATCGATTGAATTAATGAAACTCCTTGCGTTTACATAGGTTTTTCGATAATGCATGGAATTATAAAGAAGATCGATCTTCGTATCTAAAATAGAAAAAAAAATGCATTTTCGATAACCTTTATTTTAATCGCGAAGGGCGGAAGACATTGACCTGACACTCATTCAATTTCCCAAAATAGGATCGTTGTAAATCTCTGTCCAACCATGACACGGTAACATTAGGCAGAAAAAATGCATTACAGATTTGTTACCGTTTTCTTCATTGTCAATGATCTGTTCAAAGTAACAAATGTCCCATCCCAAACAACTCTCGCAAGTTTCAAAATTAGACGCAATCAAACTATCAGATAAATCAATACCTTATTAAAAATAATAATGACTATACTCAGACCCAGCATACACAAGCATCCAATGATAATTTTCATTCGAATTTCCAGACTTTGCAATGTACTTACGCGTGCACTGAGGTCTATCGCTATTGAAGTATATGTAGGCGGGACAAGGTGCTTGTTGGATAGTACCTGGTGCAGTGTCAGGCCAACAGTTCCATCCATCCCAGGTTCGAGGGCAAACAGCCTCTGTCAATAAACAAATAAAATTAAAAAAAAAAATAAACTCAGTTTTTATAAACGTTTGCCACATTCTAGTTAAAAAAAAATCTAAATTACAATAGCAATATAAAGTTACAGCATAAAGTAGTTGTTTAAGAATGGAAATTGAATATTTCCGAAGAGAAATCATGTTCGAATTAAATTTTCATTAAAATATCCTGGTCAGGTGATTTTTGTGCGCATGCTAATAAAGTGATTTTAGTCATGCAATGATTTAATGTCATTTATTTCATTAGAATATATATATTTTTTATTTTGAGAAATTTTAGTAATTGTAATTGTGTGTGTGTGTGTGTGTGAGAGAGAGATTGGTTTGTCGAAATTTTTTTTCTTTCTACTCTAATTGAAATTCAAAAACGCTTTTGCTTTTGAATTGTTCAAGCTTTTGTATTTTCCCATGCTTTTCAGGGCCAAACAACTGTACATTCTATTGATTTAAACTCTTCTGTTTATTGTTCTTATTGCTCTTGTTCCGAAACGATGAATCTCTACTCTGAGTTGATAAAATCTCTACCTATACTTGTTGATGTATTTCTGCTTTGAAAACATGTATGTCTGCGCACGCGTTTCTCAAATGGTCTTGCCTCGGACAAAAATTATTTGTCTTCAATCCAAAGTAAGAATTATGCTTTCTGTTAAAAATTAATTGATTTATGCTTTTTTTATCCCTTCACAACTGCATTTTCTTCAAGATGACATCACAGAAGCATCTTGTTACGTTATATTACATTATTATAAAAGACCGAAATCGGAGAATATCAAAATTCTCTTGCAAGTATCGATACATACCAAATAGACCAGTAAAAGGCTAATTTTTTTGTTATATTTATATATACGTAACTATACCTCTTAATCTAATTTAAATCTTAATTAATTTTCAAATTATTAATCCTAATTTAACTCATATTAACTTCATTCTAAAATGTTCTCTTATTTCCTGATCCAATTCTCATATTTTATTTAATTACTTTCAACACATGCTCTAGAAAAAGGATGAATTCGGCATTTTCTCACGCCCCCTAGTGAAGGGATAAAAATCCTTAAGATTTACAACATTCTTTTAGAACTATCTAAATTTCCCTTTCCTAAGTCTACAAGTGTTAAAGAAATCCCTATCAAAATTTCATAGTAAGACCACCGAAGGGAAAAATTTCGGTCTCTTTTGCTTTTCTGCACTTGTATCGCGATGTAAACGGATGTATTTTTATCATCGCTTCTTGTACATAAAATGCCTCCCATAATAAAATATATCGAAGTTTTAAAATTTCCAAAGTTTCTTCTTCTGGACCATGTAACTACTAAAATATATTTACACATATATATTTTTTGACATTTGGACTATCGTCGCTGTATATCAAAAAGTACAGATAAGCTTTGATGGGAGTCGGAAGCACCAGCTGAAAAGAGCAGATACAGATACGAATTAAGAAAATATATTGAAAAGTAATTACAACTTAATATATTTTCTTATCAAAACCTATCCGAACAACTCGAGTTTATTTCTATAGTAAAAAAAGAAGTTAGTGCGAAAGAGATGAAACGAGTTAGACATGTGGAATTTGATATGTGATCTTGAAACTAAAGTCGTAGTTCCGTATGTCGTTTCAATCTGTTAAAAATGGGGCGCCCAAAATGCATAACCAGTTATCTTTATTATACTGCGAAATAGAAAATGCTCATGTGCCATACACTGAAAAAAATTTTTAAAAACAAATTTAGTATTCACGGCTTTGCCTAATATCCAGAATTTTTATACAGAAAAAAAAGGGATATTAACTTTTTGTTTAGGGATTATTATAAAATTTCAGGGAAATCCTTCCCGCTGGCTTTCAATTAGTTTACGATTTTATTTATCACAAAGCATTCATCTTTCAAAGAAGAATGCAATTTTTTGACATTGCTACATTTGTCCATGCCCGCATTATACGATATCTGAAGTACTCACATCCTTCAAATGATATATGAAATACAAATGTGTCAAGAATGAAAAAAAAAAAAAAATATACGGGTATTTTGAGTCAAACATAAGTAGATAAGGTTATTTTTATTTATCGTTTGTAGAATCTCGATTTCTTTTCCTAAGCATAATTTTAAAAAGAGGATATTAATTCTTTATTTGTTAATAGTTAGGAGGAATTATAATACCGTATAGAATTATATATGACTCGTAGCTATTATTGAACTATTAAAAAAACGAAAAAAAAATTTAGTATCCAGTTTGAAATTGTTTGTATCTGAAAACAGGATATAATACAAATTTTTATCACTTGAGAATGTTTGATTACATAAATAATGATGTGTGATCAATTTTAATCACATATTATCAGTAAAACATTCAGAATTTTTACATCTCAATCTGTGAAGGTCTAGAACGTAGATGAGCAATGTGAGATGTTGGTCTTGGGAAGTTATTAGTATATTAGACAAAATAAAAAAAAATCAATAAATAAATAAAAATGATTAAATATTAAAAAACCAAGAAATAATTGTATTGTTGTGTGTTGTGACTTATGGCACTTTACAAAACTGTCAGCGATTTAAGCCGAGTGATCGCCTCTTGTTTTTATCAGTAGCGCCAACAAGGGTCAAGAGTACGATTTAGCTATTCACGCGTCACAACCCTTTTTACGGGGCGGACTCATTCATGCACTTCATTCACTCAACCACAGATCGTAATTTAGACCTGAACAAGAGAACGATCATCCAGTGGTATTACTCTCGACATGGAGGACTTAGTGACCACGACAGATTTATACGTGCGCCAGCCACCCCACACACGGAGAGTCTTCTGCCGGCGGAGTTCGAATTCACAACCTAAGGAATGCGAGTCCAACGCCCTACCAACCATGTTAGCCCTGCCTCCATGAAATAGTTAACTATTTAAATCAGCGAGAGTGGTCTCATCTAAGGTTCCTAGCAAATTTCTTTATACAGATATTATACGCCACTCCCCCTCGCTAAAAAATTTCTGACCTTGAGCAATGTCGTGAATGTACGAATGCAGATATTTTTATATTCTGAGTCCCGCATATGAATGCTTTGTATGCATTTTGGTGTATTTTTACTGAAATGAAAAATTTAACATAGCAATACACAACATTACATACCACATTTCATGTAGCTATGTTATTGCGTTTACTTGCATGCAATAGTATAGACTGAATTATCATGCTCATTAACAACTGGAAAAGATAGATGGCCACCTTCCCATGAATGGATTTCATTGAAAATTGAAGAGAAATTTACAAATTCAGTATAAAATTCATTTTAAAAATTTCATTTATCTTGCTCTAAAGGTATTTGAATTATCGTATATACAAACAGACATAATGCTAAAAATGAAATCCTGTGTTTTTCGGACTCAATGAGGTCTGAAACGTGGAGATTTGTCAAAATCTCTAGTTCGATTATTTACTATATTTTTTCTTCATATAAAACGAAGTAAAACGATAATAGTTAAGTTTAACACTCATTGATGAGTCTTACTTATTCTAAAATTTAATGCTTAAACGTTTTTCAATAGAGCCTGTGGTTTGAAATTTTATAGCAAACGATATGGCATACTCTGAAGTAGGTTTTGTGTAAAGTCCCTGCAAACTACAGTTGCAATTAGAATGATTTTTATTTCTCGGAGACAGACAAAAATACAAAAATGGGTGGTAACTTACCTGAATTTAATGGAGTTTCTCTCATGCTGTCACAGCACTCGACTGCAGCTTGGCAACAACTTATCCAAAGATCTATTTGTTTGGAAGTACGGAATGTTTTGAAAATGGGACTGCTCCTGTTTTTGTAAGAGGGTTCGTAAAGTTCGTTTGTTTCTGGATTTTGTAGCCACATACCTCGCTGCCGTAGCTTTGTGCTAAAATGAAAAATAAATAAATAAAACTTTTTCCTAGATATATTTCTTTTGAAATAGCCTTTTCTTAGCTGTGATTTGGATAAACTGCGTCTGGAAATTTTATGTGTTGGATCAAGACTGTAAATTAATCTCTACTAACAATAAAGAAAAAGGTATGTGTGTGTGTATGTTGGCAGTGAACAGGCCAAACCGTTTGGCAGAGCTACCAAACCTGGCATATATATAGACTGGAAAGCAGAAATATGCACTTATTTAAAATTTTAATTATATAATTCAATTTTAACAATGAATTCCATTAGTAAAATGCACTAAAAATGTTACATCATCTTAAAATTAAAAAAGCAAAAACATGCTTAAAATTTAATTGTCTAGCTCAAAGCGCCTTTGAGTTATCTTTGTCACAGACAGACAGACATTTTCCAATAATGTGTTTTTCTAACTCAGGGAAGTCTAAAATAAGAAGATTCATCAAAATATCGAGTTCGAATTTTTTACGTTTACAATACTTGTTTTACAAGAAAGTAGTTGTTGTTTCTTATGGCACTTGCCACGGACAAGCCCGCTGTTCAAAGACAGCCGATTTAAGCCTAAGGGCTGCCTCTTATTTTTATCGTAGAGCCAACTTGGGCCAAGAGTACGATTTGACTACTCACGCATCACTCATTCTCTTGCACAACCCCGTTTTACAGGAGGGCGCATTCACACATCTCACAGATAGAACAGGAAGAACAACCATGCCCAAGCCGGGACTCGAACCCGGGACGCCTAAAACCACGGGGAAGATGCGCTACCCCTATGCCAGGACGTCGGCACAAGAAAGTAGAAAAACAATTCGTCTGTGTAATAAAGGAAGCAATATATAAGCAAATAATCTTTATATAGCTAATTTCAAAAATAAAATAAAAGATTTCATGTCAAAATATGATTTCCCGAAGAATTCTTCGCAAATCTAAAGAGCATATAATGACTTCTCAGTTTGAGATATTAATAGAAGTTCATAATGAACTACCTCAGGTTATTATTATTATTATTATTTGGTGATGCAAAGAATTGCTTTAATATTTTCCAGTATTAAACTGACTATATACTCTGGATTAGCCAAGGTTATTCTGATTATTGATTTAATAAAAGTTACTTAGTAGAAATTCAGAATTAATTTTCCTCAGGTAATTTTATTTTCAATGCGTTTTGGTATGCTTTATATATCAAGGAAAATGCCAAAGTGCATAAAGCATCTGTCAGTTTTGACGATAAAACAATAAAAGTGCCAAAACATATCGACAAATTAAGTGTACTGGCAAATGTTTCCATCAAAAATGCATTAGTAATGTTCGTGATGCATTTGATTTTTCGATTCAGCATTTTTTATAGCATTTATTTTATGCTCGAGAGCAAGAGGCAGTTCTGTCACATGAAAAAAAAAAATAAAGTTCTCATTTTAGTCTAGCTAATGGTTTAGAAATATTTATTAGCTCCAGAAATACTATTAGGTTATTTTGAATTCTCAGAAAGGGGATTGCATGACGAAATATACCTTGTTTTTATTAAATCATATCGTTTTTCTTGAAATCAATATTCAATCGAAGTTCAACCTTTGAAACTAACTTATGTAAAAATAATAACCAAAAAGTGTGGTCTCCCAAAACTTTTCTCGCATGCTTTCTAATAAACTTATCAAGTCAGAGAATGCCTTACATGGTACACATGTACAATAGTTACGGAATAGTAACTCTTGACGTGAATTTAGCATCTTTACTGAATAAATCGTGTCATCCTTGGCGAGTTATTTGGCGATTAAGCCCTGGTATGCGATTAACAGTATCCGGAAAACAAATTTGTGTTTCAGTCGCGTATTTCTCAACCGATTGAAACAATAATTTGACACAAAACTGCACTTGTAATCACAAAATCCCATACCAAATTTCATATGTTTAAGTCATTGCGTTTTTGAATTATCGCGTTTATTTCTTTTTGAAAGTACAGACAGACACACAGTCAGCCCTTTATTGGATTTCGCACAAAATTTGACAGGTGTCTGCAATATAGATGCAAAATATTTGTAAGAATTTTATCTATCTAAATCTTGAGCTTAACATGGTAATTTATATTTTTACAGCCAGACAAGCGGACGCCCTCAGCACTGATTTTACCCAAAATTTTATAGAAATATGCAAATATGGTATAAAGACAGTATACTAAATTTCATCCGTGTAGCTCAAAGTGCTTATAAGTTATATTTGTGACTGAGACGGATATTTTCTAAAATTCTGATTTTCGAACTAAAGCTCTAAAACTCGGTTTATGTCTAAAGGTCTCGGGGTCTAAAACGTGGAGATTCGTCAAAATATCGAGTTCGAATTTTTTGATAATTATTCTACTTTCTCTATACTCCGTAGATTACAGAGAAAAAAGTCGTCAAAAATGAAATATTTTACTAATGTAATAATTAATTAATAATTTTAATTATGGTTTAGCGTTAATTTGTTGATATTTTTCTAGATATATTGAAAACACATTTATTATACAGAAACTTATTTTTATTTATTTTGTTTTATACAGTGACATATTTTGCTACTTTTTTCCCCCTGAATTCGATTCAATTTCTCAGCACTCATATGAATGTCTTACAGAAAATAAATTATAAAGCAAATGATTTATAACGCTGTTGTACGATTTGGTGTGCATAATACTAGATTCAGCAAAACGACTTTTTTTTTTTTGGCCTCACATGGATCCAGACAAAAAGACTTCTAACATCCTGTCTTACTGGGTAACAAGATATTTCTTATCGAGTTCTTTTTGGGATGTTTGTCACACCCTATGTTTTGGAACACTTAATCTATTGTGACACACCCTGTGGTCTTTCGTTGCTTTGAGGAGCAAATAAGTTGAGTTCAAAATTCATGAACTCAATAGTGACAGCTTAATTAATGTATCCGTTTACTGTAATTGACATCCATTTACTGCATTCGTTCTTAACATTAAAACATTCTATACAATGAGGGAATACTTCTTTTTGATTGGTAGCGTAAAACTGATTGTAAGCCTGACATTAAAACAATTTACAATTTCGAAAAGTTATTTAAATATTCAAAATATGCAAACTTTTTGTTTATCTACATATGATAATGTAAGTAAAAATCGCGCGACAAATATTTCTTAATGTTTTAAAATCATTAGGATACGCGTAGATTGTCAGTTTAAAAAAAATCAGAAGTATTTTGAATCTTCTAAATAATGATGCTAATCTGAAAATCTGAGCATTCGTGGTGTATTTAACCTTTGTGTTCTACAGTTTTTATGCTATTCTTTTTTTTTAATTAAAGCCAGTCATTTTTTTACCACAGAACTAAGCCGTATGAAAAGGGATTATTGTGGCTAACTGTTATGCTCATTAATTATCCAAATTTTTGCATAAGAAAACATTGGCTAACAAAAGTTCAAAGAATCTTCAAACTTTGGTAAAAGGATACAAATCTTTTCTATCATTTATTTCTTTTAACATTTTTAAATTTACAGGGTATTGTAATATCGTGTTAAAATTACTATTCATAATGAATCTTCGTCTAATTTCTTTGAGCTCGGACATACAAGTGTTGTCTTGCATATACACATGTGTTGCTTTGCATCCTTCCAAATCTGTAGAAGTATTCAGAAATTCTGAGGGGGTGGACTAAAACTTTTATTATGGAGTATGCAAAAAAAAAAAAAAAATCTAGAAGACTGTTTTTTAAATAATATAGACAAATTTCAAATAATTTCAAAATAATACCAGTATAATAACATATATGGATATATATTCATCCTATATTATTGGCATAAATAAAAATTGTTTTAAAAAAAGTTTTGATATGGATAGTATACGCATATATATATATATAAAATATCCTAATCTGGGCAAGACATCCCAATTCTAAATCGATATAAATAGGCATTACAGTTCGAAAAAAATCTCTTACCACGTTAAAGGCCAAGCCTATTTTCCGTCTAATCCGAGATATCCGATTTCTTTGATATGTTGACAACCCGATATCGATATAAAATCTTGATAAGATTACATGCATTTCGGTGCCTTATTTTGTGGTCTCCAGATTAAAATTTATTAAGAGAATATAATTTTTTTAATGAGTACCGTCGGTCAATAAGGACTAACGCAGTCTGAACGTAAATTATATTGTCAGTCAACAGTGACAGATTGGCGTGAACGAAAAGTAAAAGGTTAGTCACCAGTGATAGATGCGGGCAGAACGGAAAGTTTAGTGCCGATCACTGGTGACTGAATGGTGCTTAACATGTTATGACGTAAATAACAAGTTTATTCAATAAATGTAGTTTTGAAGAATTAAAAAGTCTAAATATTTGCACATTACTTTACCCTGACTAGTGATATTAGATAAAATATTGACTTACTGATATTCTAAACAAAAGGATTCTACACTTCTAGGACTAAAACTGATTAAATGGTGGAGCTTTGAATATTAATATTTTATGTAATTTGAGGCCATTTGAAGGATTGCATCGAGGAAGATCAACTAATCAACAAGACTCTTTTGCTTGAGAACTTTGTTGAGATTGGCTTAAATTAATGAAATTCAAAGCTTCATAACTCGGCCAGTTTTAATCCTAGAAAAAAGGGTCTTTGTTTAAAATCAGTGACGAATATAAACATTCTGTGTCCTTTGTTAGTGCACATTATATTCTTCTTTTTAATAAATATTCAATTTAGTTCCACATTTGAGCATTCCTTATTTGATTAATACGCTGATGATTTATTTTATGCTAATTTTTTATTTTACGTTTAATTTCAGCAATTATGTGATGGCGCAGTTTAGCCAAGATTGGCTCTTGTGCCATTAAAACATAAACCAAACCAATCAGCAATTATGTGAAAATGTATGTCTTTACTTATTTATTAATTTAATATGATTTACGAATGTGTTGTATTCATGTTTGCATACTAATACATAAAGCAAACATTTATAAATTATGTATATAAATACGGTAATAACTGAATTTAAAAAAACCTGATTAAATATGCTTGATAGTTTTAAAATTATCGCATTATTGTATAATTTATATATTGTGTAATGAGACAAATAACATTTTTTTAAAAATATTTGTCCTTTCTCATTCCTGTGAACCCAAGTAGCTGCCTAATCTGTCTAGTTAAAAATATACCATTGTTTAAAATGTTCAGGAATATTTTATAAAAATTTATTTATTTGAAATAAGCACACTACAGATTGACTCCATTTATTGAGTGCATTAATCAAAAACATACAAGGAATACTAACCACAAAGCAAATTAAAACACACATAAAGAAGGAAAGCAAAATATAAAGAATTACAAAGTTCTAACCCCCATATAAATAAAAATGCAAAAAAAAAAAAAAAAAAAAAAAAACTAACAAGGGTTAAAAAAAGAGTAAAAAATAAAATAAATGTGATTAGTAGGAACTGTTAAAAATTTCGATTTTATATTTCTTTATCAATACATTTATTGACACAAACAACATAAAATAAAAATTTTTACATCGTTTAAAATTAATTTTCCATCAGGAAAAATACCATCGGCAATGTCTAATTATTTAGAAATTAAATATTGGATCATTATAAGAGTGTAAAAATGATGTTATAACCTGGTTACAAAAATTAAAACACCACCAAGATTATAAAAAGATGTTACACCCTGTATAGCATTTTTCATATTCGAAAAAAAAATAATGTTATAACCTGTATAACAGAGGTCGGCAGACTTTTCCAGAGTACGAACTATTTTAATTTTTTCAAGGTGCTGCGGTTCACCCAGTGGCATTGGTGTAGTTAGTTAAAAATTGGTCTACGATATTTATTACAACTTAATAATACATACGGAATATGTAATTACCTACATAACTACAAACATAATAATAATAATAGCAAGATACAACTATAATTATAATAGTCACTAATATAATATCAAATCATATATTTATTAACAATCAATTCAAAATACATTAAAATATAAGTAATTTTCATCTAAAGTTAGTTCTAGTATTTATAGTTAGTAGAAGACTTTGTCTGCATACTGTCCGCCAATTTTGGATATCTAAGAATATAATTATTAACTGCTAATCTTGTACTGGATTCTAAGTTATAGTCTCCGAGATGGGAGTGATATGTTGTCTTAATTATATTCATCGTTGAAAATGGATATTCACGTAGGTAGGTAGAACCAAAGAACGATGTTAAATCATGTACAGCTTTTTTTTAAATTAGGATATTTTACTTCATTTATTAGATTCCAAAAATTACTCTTAGGTTATGAACTACGTGCTTTTAAAATTGTCATTTTAAAGGAGAAAAACTTAGTTTTCCTTAAGAGATAAAAAGAATATATACAATTTATATTTTCAGTTATTTCTTCCATATAAACATTGCCAAATGGGTAATAAATGAATGTAAAAATTAGTTTCTTTTATTCTGCTGGTCTTAGATAATTAGTAACAGCGGTCATCTCAAAATGTCTTGGTGGTCCACCGGTCGATCGCGATCGACTTAATGCCCACCCCTGCTGTATAATATAATTTTTCATATAAGAAATGAAATGAGGTTTTGGTACTGTAAAAAAAAAGAAAGAATAAAGCCGGATGCACACTTCCACGAATATCAACACAATAAGTAAGAAATATAGCGAACATATAAACAGGAAACAGCCTGCTCTTAAATCTAATCTGAAAATAGACATCACTATATTTCTCTGTTGATCGGAAGTTTATATAGCGAGTTCAAACTGCAAGCATCTTTTTTTTTTTTTTCATGTCAGGGATCAAAAACCGAGATATTTTACTAGCATTTTATTGAAAATGCCGATGCCTTAGCGGCGAGATTGTAGATATAAGATTTTAAGCCTTTTTCTTCCAAAATACGCTAGATCATTTACAAATATGCAATCAGAGCAATATCAGAAGTTAGCAGTTTCTGTCGAAACTCTTTTTTTTTCATGCAGTATAAAATTATCTCAACCACTTTTAAATCAACATTAATACTTCTTTTCATTTTTACAGTATCTCAACCATCATACTAATGCGTTAGTCATCATAGACTCATAATATCTCATTCGCCATGTATAATATCATCAGTATCCTATAACATTTAATTAGACGTCACTTTAAATATTGGTGAAATAATGATTGTAACAGTAAAGAAAGCTTCCTATATTCCAAATTTTTCACTAACATTCTGTATATTTTACTTGTTTCAATTTCACATCTGTATCTACACTAACGTGTTAGTGATCATAAAGTCAGCGTATCAAATTCGTCATGTATAATATCATAAGTATCCCATAACATTAACATAAAGCTAACTTTAAACCTTGGGGAAATTCTGATTGTAACAGTAAAAAAGGCATTTTATCTTCGAATATTCACTAACATTCTTTATATTTCGCCTGATTCAATTTCACATCTGTATCTAAACTAATGTGTTAGTGATCATAAAGTCAGCATATCAAATTCGAAATGTATATTATCATCAGTATTCCATAATATTTACATAAAGCTACCTTTAAACCTGGGTAAATTATGATTGTAACAGTAGAAAAGGCATTTTATCTTCCAGTATTCACTAACATTATATTTCACCTGATTCAATTTCACATCTGTATCTAAACTAATGTGTTAGTGATCATAAAGTCAGCATATCAAATTCGTCATGTATAATATCATCAGTACCCCATAACATTTACATAAAGCTACCTTTAAACCTTGGATAAATTTTGATTGTAAAAGTAGAAAAGGCATTTTATCTTCCAATATTCACTAACATTCTTTATATTTCACCTGATTGAACTTCACATCTGTATCTACACTAATGTGTTAGTTATAATAGATTCATTATATTTTTTTTTGCCATGCTTAGTCTCATCAATATTCCAGAACACTAAGCCAGTCGATCTTGATGAAATAATGAATGTAACAATAGGGAAGGTTTTCCATTCTTCGAATTTTTACTATTTATATCTATCATCTCTTTCAATTTCATATCAGTATCTTAACCATCGTACTAATGTTCTAGTCATCGTGAAATCACCTTATCTTATTCACCTAGCATAGTTTCATTAATATCACATAACATTTAGTTAAAGGCCATTCTAAATCTCAGTGAAATAATGAACGAAACAGTAGAGAAGATTTTCCCAAACTCCAAAAGTTGAGGAACACCTTATGATGTCTTTTATTCCATGGTTAGAAATTTAAGCTTAAGATTACCGAAGGAGGAAATTTCAAAATAACCTTTCAAAATGGAGATTTTGGAGCAATGACAGGAAAATAATATCTTTTCTTTGAAAACATTGGAATATAAGATACCTATTCATTTTCAGCAGCAGCTGGAATTGCATATTTTTTTTATTTTCGCCCATTATTACTAATGAACAAAATAAAAATAGCTAGAACTTCTGATATACCATTTTTATTCAATGACTGATTTCAAAATTTATCACTATGACATTTTAAAGTATTTTCAAAATTTCAGAGTGATGTCCCTATTGAGCGCAATGAAAAAAAAAGTGTTATTTTAATTTGAATAAGTATAACTTAAAGCTGATCATGGGTAGTGTGGCGACACTTAAGAATCTCATGAAAAATATGTCATCTAAGGAAAACAAAATTTTTTTATCTTGTATCAACATCCGGATAGTGGCTTTATAAGCATACTGAACTGTAAATGCATTATGAGTGTCAGAAGTCAACATTAATGCTGTTTGTTAGTAGTATTTCACTTGAATACATATAAATGTTAAGAAATCCGCTTCCATCAGGTTTCCCACTCATAAAAGAAGCTATAATTCCTTCTTATCCATCATTTTTTTTAATTCTCTAATTACCAGAACTTTTTTAGCATTAGGAATACTTAAAGGGTGCGCCTGACAACACATATATTTCCGAAATACAGTTCTTGAACATAGCACTCTTTTATTGTCTTCGTATTATTCAACGCTAATATATGAGTACTTATGTCGCGGAAGCATCCTTTCTCTTCTTAGTGTGGGTGGAACTGAGTCTTGTCACGCAATAGTATTTATTATTGCGCACACACAAAAAAAGTGCATATTCTATGGATGTTGACTTAGTCCGATAACGTATTGACAATATTTCTCAGTTCATGAAGATAAATTCTGTCTTGTTGCTTCTTAGCTAATTGGGAAATCGTAGAACATTTGGTGGCATGTAATGTGGAGGTTTCACATTTTTATTCAGTCCGATTAACCATTTATAGCCCAGAACCCTAGGGCATCTCCAAATACTCTCATTTTGGAAGGGGTTATATTAACTAATTATTCTAAATAGAGAAATATGAAAATGCTGCTAATTTTCCAATATGCTTAATCATTTATAATACAATTAACGATATATAGACCAGAATTCCAGGGAATCTCCAAATTTGGAGGGGGCAGTGTTATATTATATTAAATTATTCTTAATAGAGAAACTTCATAATTTTACTGATTTTTCCAATGTGATTGATAATTTATGAGTCAGAACTCCAGTGCATGTCCAAATAATTTTTTTGGGATGTAATGTTATATTAAATAGTTATCCTATTTATGGTTATGCGAAATTAAAGTACTTTATTTATCAAAGAGCAGCATTCTCTAGATTACACAAATGTAAAAATTATTGCATATTTCTCTTAATAATTAAAGAGAATGTGTAAGTGTGTATTGACGCCCTATAGGGCTTTCCGAAAGATCTAAAATTACCAAATTTGGCACTAATGGTATGCATTTTGGATAGTTTTTTTTTAAAATTTAAATTTATTCAAAAATTAAATGAAATTATGATGTTTTTTTGACCATAAGTGCTCAAACTGTTATAGTACAAAATAAGTTTCGCATCATCTTGAAATTCAAAGAATTATTTTTTCAATGTGTCAATTTAATTTCTGTACTGTTCTTTTATTTGAATTTTCAGAATACTTTAAAACTTAATTTACAACAATCTATTTCACTGATGAAGTGAAACTCATATCATTTTTATTGTTATTACAAATATTCTATTCTGCATTTTTTCCCATTGTTAATGATCTAGATATTAAAATGCTGCATATCTTTTCATGACGCTCCAGGTTTTTGCTTAAAGTATGCCTTTATAACATTTTTTTTTAATTTCATTTAATTCACATTTAAGGTTTAACTTCTAAAATAAGCAACGGTTACAAATTTTTAAAGTGTGCTTATTTTTAAATAGTTTTAAGGAAAAAGTTTTTGTTTTAGTTGAAATTCAATCTATTCCCTTTCAAATTAAAGTTCAGGTGAAACAGCTAATTAAAAGTTCTAATGAAAGTTCAGGCGAGTTTTAGGTCAGAGAATAAAATTAGGAAGATGCACAGCATAATGAACAGAATGATTTAAAGCTTCAAAAACAGTACGTGTTATCAAATTTTGAAGTTTGAAAATATTTTGCTTAAAACCATTCATAGTAAGCTATATAAAATATAATTTGAAAGTTTTAGCAAACATTATTCCCCACGAACAGTTGATCGCCAAAAGCGGCTGGTAGTTCCTAGCATAACACAGAAATATGTAGGATTAGAATAAATTTGAAAAACAATAAGTTCTTTTTAACATACCCATTTTCAAAAAGCCTGACATCCATGTGACGATAGCAACTGGCACAAGAATAAAGGGCAAAGTGTTCTTGAGTTAAAAGAGAACCACCAGACACTCGACAGTGGCTGGGCTTTTCTATCGACACGTTGCTGTGTCCAGACACAAATTCTGATGCGAAAAACTAAAAAAAGGAAAAAAAAAACAATGAAATTGAAGAAGGTGTAAATAATAATTATAGAAGTAGAAAGAAAAAACGTTTTAAAAGAAACTAGTTAGGTAAAATTTGATTACAACTGGTATGAAGAAATTTTTTTTTCATAATGAGATAATTTATAATTTTCTACAAAAAATCCGTTATACTGAAATGTCGAAATTGAGTTTGTCTCTCATATGGTAACCCAAACATGCAAGCGAAATAGTTCTTCTAGCAACCCTATGCATGCTATTGTTTATCTTGTCAACCATCTTGACTTTTGACTTTGAAGTTTCGGCATAGTTGACATCCTAGGCTATGTGAAAGAGTACATTAAAATAGATTTCAATCAATACTTCTTTTAGTCAACACTTCTTGGTATAGCAAAGACTATATGAAATATGAATTGCGGAGAATTTTAAATTATTTATTGATGTATGTTAGATATCAATTTACGTGGAGGAAAAAAATGCATTTTACATTGTTTTAATTTTTTTTCATTTTGAAGCTCATTTTAGAACTAATAAATGTGTTTTGAATTATCATTATCAAATTCCCATCATTTCAAGAATTTAAACTACAACACATTACTTTTAACATGTGAAATTGATAAAAATTATTACAAATGTGTTAAGATAGAAGAGAAAATGTTAAATTTAACGTAATTTTCTTCTTTTACGCATAACACTGCCAAGTTATTTTAGGCTTAAGAATTAGTTCGTTTGAAAATAATTAGAAAACTATTAATATACCTTGAGTAGACTAGAAATATACCTTATGTCTTCAAAAATTAAAAAGGTGTGGTTCGAAACTCGTAATGTTAGAGATTTATGGAATATTTTTGGAATTAAAGCTTATGATTTATTTTACCAGCAGTGATTTTTAATTTGGAGACAATGAATTTATTACTCTTTTGTAGCTGTTAGTTTTACTTAACAGATACAATTAGTAAAATCATTTTTAGATCTTGTTTAAGATATAAATGAATTCATGGATTACAACATCAACAGAATATGACAATTGCAGATTCACGAATTATTTCAATAGCTAGTATATTAGAGAGAGGAAGAATGTCATAGTTTCAGAAACAGCGACAAAAATTTCCAATAAAATGGCATTTCCCATCCTCTTTGGCTCGCTCATGTAATTGTAAGCCATGTATTAATAAATCATTGTTGTATTAATGTATTAAAATTAATCCATCACAAACTGATGTCTTTTCTCTATTGCACAATCTTCTCAATAATCTATAACATTCTTGGACGTGTTGCCAATTTAATTAATATATGTATATATAATTAATTATTATTCATTAAATTATTATTTCATTTTATATAAAAGAATATACCATTAATATACTGATGCCAACTATAACTTTCATTAACATCTTATCGCAATATGAGAAGGTATAATTTTAAATTAAACTTGGTTGATAAACATAAACATTCTGGATAATTAGCAATATGTGTACATAGGCGAATATTTGCTAAGGTTTGGAACTCTGCCAAAGTTTATTTTGTAAAATCTTTCGAAACTTTAGAACGGTGAAAATAGGTGCAGGTGGCCATTGATAATGTATCTAAGGGTCAGATGCTTTAATATGAAATAATTTTTGCAATTAGTCCAATGGTTGGAGCTGGGGAACTCTGTTATAATTTTTTTCCTATGCAGATTATAGAAAGAAGAATTGTTTTTGAGATTTCTCTAAGAATGGAGAGTAATGGATGACAAATGATCCTTCATAACATATCTAGAAATTATAAGCTTTTATATTTTATTTTTTCATTTATATTAAGAAAAAAATAGCGAAATCAGACCAGTAATTGGGGTTACAAGATTGTTTATTACTTCTTAGTATTTTAAATATATAAATAGAATGCAATTTAAGAGGACATAATCAAAAATTGCGTTGACTCACTATAAGTAATGTTAAGAAAGAAGATAAAGTCCTAATATTTTAAGAATATTTCTTTCTTTGTACAGTGACATCTTCTCTATAAATATTATCCAATACAAAATTATTTTACACAACCAAAGAACTATTTTCTTTTTCGCTAAATTTTAACGATATCGAAAGTAAATGCTTTCTAATGGCCTGAAGATAGAGGTTAATGTAGCATGGCCAAATATATTAATTTCCCAAAATCCCGTTGCCACCACTTGTGCTATCTTATTCTGAAAAATAAAGAATTGTTCTAAATAAAAAATATAACAAGCTACTTCTAAATGCTTTCTTAATGTTACAGATAATTACGTATTTTAGATGTCTTATTTGTTTAATCTAATAATCGTTTGTCATATATTTCGTCTATTAGATTAAATTTTACTCACTAATCTTTGAGGAACATTTCAGCATAACTATACATCTTTTAAAATATTATATCTCTTTCCACTCTAATGCACTTTTACATTTCTATTGTTTAAGGTGTACGTACACACTAGAAGATTTTTTTTTAAATTTTAATTTTAAAAATCCAGTTTTTTCACAGTAGGTCATTAATATATGTTTAAACTCATTTCAGTGAGAAAAAAACCATATTACACTAATTATTAATTAATTAAATAATATTTAATGAGCTAATTAGCCTATTTTTTTGAACATGATATCTTAAATTCTAATTTGTATAGACACACAATTCTAGTTGGAAATGATGCCTAATATTAGTCTTCATGTTGTCTGCCTCAAACAAGTTATAAAAATATATAGTTTTTTTAAACATTTTTTTATCAACGATAAATAGAAAAAGCGAGATTTTTCTGTAATTTTAAATTTTAAATAGCTATTAAAATTTATTTCTATAAATATAACTTTGATTGAGGCACAAAACATCTGCTATTTCATACAGATTATTTTGATTTATGAATAATTATATTTGGTTAATTTTTTGTTGAGTTATGATTGTTTGAATGAAGCAACATAGTGGAAAAATATCATTCTTCATAAAATGACTTTTAAAAACACCATAACTAGAGTTTTTAATGAAAGCACCTCAAGAAAAATAATTATAACTATAGATATATTTCGAATATTGACAACATCTTGGTATCGTTTGAAAGCTAAAGGATCAGAGAACATTATTAATAAATAAAGAAATATTCGATATTTTGAACGATTTTCGAAGTTTCAAGTGTGTACATACACCTTAATTATTTATGTTTCTTCATTTTGAAAATGGTATGTTTTATCCTTATATTCCTTCATTTCCTAGAGAATGTGTTTCTATGTTTACGCATTTTAAAAATATTTCTTTATTTTTTCTTACATTTTGAAAATATTTTATTTCTTTGTGTTTCTTTACATTTAGATTATTGTACATTGAATTACAAAATGACAAGTCGATCTAAGTGCTCCAGCCCTTAAACTCCGTAATTAAGAATTATCACTATCACTTGCTGTTAAACTTTTTTATCATCCCAATTCCGTTCAACATGAAACAGCACTATGTAAATATTTGTTCATTGTCATAATTTGGCCATGCAGTTTCAACAGTTTTTCGGCAAATCATGTTTTAGCAGTTAACACCTCAATAGGACATACCAGCCAACATTGGTTGTCACCAGTAGCACTTCTAATCAATATGTTACATGCAACGTAATATAAACAAATTATTGAAGAATAGAAATTTCTTTAAAATTTTAATCAATTTAATTTTAAAGTTAGGTTAGTTAATTTCAAAACAAATATTTTTTAAATATTCAAAATTATGTAACGCATTTATTACTAACTAAATTTATAAGTTAAATAATTTTTAAAAAATCACATAT
Source organism: Argiope bruennichi (assembly GCF_947563725.1). Lineage (NCBI taxonomy): Eukaryota > Metazoa > Arthropoda > Arachnida > Araneae > Araneidae > Argiope > Argiope bruennichi. The sequence goes on from NC_079156.1 coordinate 34,279,342, forward strand.
GACTTTTTTTTAAAACAATTTAATGCAATGTATAATATATTTATAACTTTGTTTTATTGATTAGAAATTGCGTTTGCTTTTTCAAGTCATCATTGCTCAGTTTTACATTATAACCAATTGCTATATTCGTTTTTATTATGACGAGAGACTCCAGCGTTTTTGCATTCGTGATAGTATAAGATTCCATTTTTTCCTAACCATGCTAAAAATACTTTCACTATCGGCATTGCTGCGAAAAAAAGATTCGGGCAAAAGATCTTTTCACCATTTTTCGTAGTTTTCTGCTATATATCCGTAATTCCGTAGTTTTCACCTTAGTTCCGTAATAACTACGGGAATTCCTTAGCTGTTGGACGGCATGAGGGGACACGGGTTTCCCCGTTTTCCCCCATTTCTTAACTGTAAATCGGAACCAAGACAGCCCCCGAATCATGGATATATTGGGGATCTTCTATGTAGTCTTGCTGGTCAAGTTTATCCCGATGAAAAACGTCATCATTCGTGAGAAAGAATTTGTCTCTGCGGAATTTCATACATGATCTACATTGGCTCACACGACATACTTCAATGGTTTTCATTCATATGAAACGCTCTTTAAAAAAAAAAAAATGTTAGAATACATTATATCTTGTTTCAATATTAGATCTGAAATATCGAATAGGATTAGCGATTTTTTTTTATAAGAATAATTCATCTGTATGATTCGGTTTCAGGAAGCTCTTTCAGAATGTCCTTGATTTAGCATAAGTAGGAAGCAATCTAAGTTTAGATTCGTCTTATTAAGGCGTGGATATTGGATTTTAAAGGAAATACAAAAATGCCTTTTGTTTTTCAACAGTGTGATTAAAGATACTGATAGAATACAAGAGGCTTGTCACATGAGATGAATTTCTGTTTCTGTATCAAAATATCAAAGAAAAGAACTAAAACTGATCGACAGAGTATCGAGTTTCAAATTGAATCTAAACATATGATGAATGGGTTTTTAATTGAAAGAAACAAAGGATAGATCTTGAACTAAGGCGACTACATATACATATAATAGATTATCCTATGATTATTAATGCATGGTTTATAACAATAAAAATGAAAAGTAGCGTGTTTAATTACAGTTAGTATCCCATAGTCATATACTGGAAACAAACATTTCTTTGGTAACGATAAAATTCCGAAGAACACTGATGCAGAATCAAATATAAGTATGCCCAAATAAGTGCAAAATTAAAATTGAATCTTACCACATCAAAATTAATTCATTCTGAAATTTTTTTAATCAATTTAAATTAATCATTTCAGGTCTTCAGAGCTTAAAAATACTACGAAGTATCCAATTAAATGTTAATTTTTTAAGAAAATTTTTTATGCACACTTACTGAATTTTCATCAGAATTACATGTTTTTCGGAACTGAATTGACTTAACTATCTAAAAAAACCCTCGAAATATAAAAGGCATACCCTATTTTCTTTTGATGTTTAACCGAAATCTTTACTATCAATTCTATTTAATATCTTCAAAAATTAAGACACCTGGAACGTTTCAAAGATATTTATATCTATTTACAATATCATTTTGAGGAAAGTAATTAAATTGTCTTTTTTCTCTATGCCTTTGAAATATTCATTTTATTGAATAATGCATAACACTATTTTAGTTGAATATTGATATATATTCTGGTGAGGATAAAAATAAAATTCCATTTTGCTGTCCATTTTTGCTTATTTCAAAGTCCGCCTTTCCCTTAATTTCTTATAATCCTAAACATACCACAAATGAAATGCCAAAAACATGTCATTTGGATAGAAAGAAAAAATAAAACCAGAAAAAAAATATTGGATCCAAAATCTGAAGGAAAAAAAAAATTCCAAATGAAACAATTTTGAATTGGTTTTATTCTATTCTTTTCAACATTATTCTGTCAAAAAGAATAACCTTTGAGGGTGATAACGCTGAGTACACTGAAAGATTCCAATCAGCTAGTGTGGATTCGATGACGCCTAATATGATGAAAGAAAGCCCTTGATCTGAATTCAGGAGCAGGTTAAGGATAACTCCTACTCTTGCCATGCATTCAGAATTTAATGAAAAAGACATGAAACGAACTTGTATTCAGATTAGCATTTACGCTTAATAAGTAAAAAAACAAAAACAATCCTTTTATATCTTATAAGAATGGCTTTACAAATATAATTAGAGAAAGAAAAGCCACACTTTTTTAGTTCATGTGAATTGATGTATTGACCTAGGTTAAATAACAGTCCCTTTATATTTCACAAGAAAGGCTTTACTAATAAAATTATTGAAAGAAAAGCTACTTTTTTTTTAGTTCACCTGAATTGATTTCTTGATTTAGGTTAAACTACAGTCCCTTTATATTTCCTAAGAAAGGCTTTACTAATAAAATTATTGAAAGAAAAGCTACTTTTTTTTAGTTCACATGAATTGATTTCTTGATTTAGGTTAAACTACAGTCCTTTTATATTTCATAAGAAAGACTTTACTAATAAAATTATTGAAAGAAAAGCTACATTTTTTTTAGTTCACATGAATTGATTTCGTGATTTAGGTTAAACTACAGTCCCTTTATATTTCATAAGAAAGATTTTACTAATAAAATTATAGAAATAAATGCACTCTTTTTTTTTTCGTTCATGTGAATTTTTTTATCGACTTGGATTAACTTTAAACTTAGAAACTGTAATCTGGACACAAAGTGAGGATAATTTTGTAATAACTATAATTAATTTGAAATCACTATCTTCGTATAGTCGGTATAAATATTATACAAGCAAACTTATTTCCCATGCTTAAAAGCAAATATAATTATGTCTTTTCTTAAATATTAGATTTTCATCCCCCATGTTTCCAGCTAAATTATTATTATTATAAGTATTAAAAAGTGAAAAAATATACTATTTTACTGGTTTAAATTCTTGGGTTGGGTATTCAAAGCAAGGCACCACGGCATGAAATCATACAAGGCACCACGGCATGAAATTTGCATAGATCTGAATATCTTATGTTCGTATGGCTTGAAAAAGAAGTTTAACCCTTTTGCTGACAATAACTTATCTGTCACGTGTCTCTAATTACTGAACTTTTAGTGTTAAAAATCTAAAAACAAATAAAACTATCAAATAATCAAAAATGGAAACATTACTTGGAAATGTTTAAATTACTCTTTATGTTTTTATAGGAATTGAAATTACAATTAATGCTCCCAAAATAGGATTGTCATCTAGTTAAGAGGTTAAATATTATAAATTCGTAGATAAAGGAGTTAACTTAGTTTATCTAAGTTATACTGACGTTTGGCTTTGAACTAACAAAAAGGACGGATTTTTAACTTAGCAATACCCAAAACTTTCTAGGTGTTATCATATCACACCAATGAGGCACAGTGATCATCAACATATGCCAACCGTCTACATGCCAGTTTTCGGATTCGTGTACGTTCTGTATCAAAGCCGAAGTCAAATTGAAAAAGAGGTGGGGAAAAAAAAAGATTAAAATTGCCAAATAGAAAAAAAGAGAAAGACACTTTCTTGTTGCTTTTGCAGAAGTTCTGATTTAAAAGGATATTTATTTTTGTGATCTAACAGGTAATTCTGAATTTTAGTCCCCACTTAAATTTATGGTAACAAAAACATTAAATATTCGATAAAACTCCAAATAACAATGAACAGTTTAATTTATTGAATTGAGTCAAATCATTTGCGTTAACTAGTCCAATTATTAGTTCGGCTTTAAGCTCCATCAACAATATAGTCTGTTAAATGCAGGATATTACAGTTGCCGAGAAATAAAAACGAACTACAATATCCTCCCTTTAATGCGAGACAACCGTTTCTGTGACAACAGATGTTCTTCAAATCTCTTCTAATCTCTGTCGAGTCCTTCTAATGATCACTATCATGTAGAACATTCGCGTAAATTTGTCGGCTGTAACTTAAATTGGATAAAAAATGGGACAAGCAGGGAACATACTTTTTTTCTTACGATATTTGAGGTTTTATTCATTGAGTTCTCATTGCTATACAGGAAACGGGAGTTCAAAAATTCTGAGTACTTCAACCAGCGATTTTCGATGTCTAACTTCATTTTTTATAACTCACTTTCTTAAACTTCTTCTACCCACGTCTCCAATTTTCATTCTAAAATATTTCCCAGAACACTATAATGGGCTCAATTCATGCTACTATTCAATTTAGGAATATATTTTAAATCTTGATAGAAAGGGAAAAGAAGAAAGAAGAAAAGATAGAAAGGGAATACCATGCATTTAGAGATGTTAGAGGATGAAATATAAATTAATTTCACCTACATAAATATTTCCTTTGCGTAACACATATAAAAGACGTTATTTAGTTATAAGATTTGGACATCATCTAAAATAAATGATGGATCGCGTGATTTTTGAAATATGAACAAACGAATGTGATTTGTTTGACTCTTCTTTTAGACACCTACGCATGAATTTTATTAATATATATTAACTCTTCGCTATATTAACTCATTGTAAGCTGAAAAATAATATGTATAATTTGTGCATATGTGAGTGTAAGGATTCCCTTTAATGCATTTAGGAAGCTCAAAAATCTAATTATAGGTTATAGTAATTTCTAAAGATTAATATAAGTTTGTTTGCTATTATATGGATTTTGTAATGATTATTATCGAACAAGAATATGTATACAATGCTGTTCTTCGGAATGACGATTCAGATTCAACATTTGAGTGCAAAAAGTTGAATAATATCCATATAATAAACGAAAACGAATACAAACGCTTAAATGAATCAAGTTTCAAATGATATTCAGAAATTAAAAAAAGAAGGAAAAAAAAAAAAAAAAGAACCATTTGTTCAAGTTCTAAGAATTTTTATGTTTGCATATGATCCGAGAATTTATTCTGAAGATAATTAAATTCTTTTAATGATGCATTAGATTAAAATGCATCATTAAATTATAAATTTATAATAATGATGCATTAAATTATAAATTTTCAGGATTCTTTTTATATATCTTGAAACTTTTATTAATCATTCTTTGCATTTGTATAATTTTTATGATTAGTTTCATTTCATTTTTAATTTTTTCTCTAAATGCTTAAAAAATCGAAAAAAATTAAAACAACAAATTTCAATCAATGTAGACATGAATTAATGCATCCGAAACAAATTAAACTCAATCGCAATAGTGTTTTTGCTTTTTTACAATAATTGTGATAGGTTTGAGTTGAGTTATACTAACGCTCCGTTTGAAAGCACAAAAAGTGCTATTTTAAAACGAATACTTTTTAGATGAGGAAGACGATACCTGAGCTGATACTCTCCTTTCCAGTTTCCGCACCACACCAACAGAAGGAAGACTTGGCCAACGACATCGACTCCAGGCTCATATACACAGCAGACATTCAATGTAATCGGATTTCGAGCCACTGCAGTCAATAATTAAGGTAGGACACGCAGTACAATCAACGTACAAGTGAGAATTGCCTAGCAATCATGGGAAGTTTACATATTCCTTCTGCGGGATAGCGAGTATTAGCTAATAAGATATTTTGTACCTTTGTTGAAGAATAAAGCAAGAAAATGAAGCACTTAACCCATTCACAGGCAATGACACAACTTATTTCTTAATTAAATAGTTCATTATCAATTATTAAAACTTTACAAGGCGGATTTTTCGTCCAACTCTCGAGCATACATTCAAATAAAGATGTCATCCTTCCTCTTCGACGCAAACAACAGCGGTTCTTGAGAATAAAACACCTGTGAATCTGTGAACGTTGTAGTTGCTAAGATTTTTATTTTTAAGAGTTCAGCACATTAGAATGTTGGGCTTCTTAATATTGTAAAAAAAAAAAAAAAAATCGAAAATGCATTTTTGATGCTTTTTTTTTGGCTGATTGAATAAAAAATTTGGACGCAAAATTACAATATTACAAGTGAATTGAACCAAGTCGTTGGTTTCTACAAGGCGTTTGCAGGTATGCAAAAGTACTGAACAACAGAGGGTCAACCTTTTAACGGATTTTATTCAAAATTTGAAAAGAATATACACTTTAGATGCTAAAATTATGTTCCAAATTTTATCCGTCTATCTCTTTTTGTTGTCAAGTTATCGTGTTCATTTTTACTCAAAATAACTGCCAGCGAGATTTCCTGTGAAAGGAGTTCGTTCAAAATCTCTGAATTTGGTGTAAAGTTCACATGTCAAATTTCGTTTATCACGCTCACGGCGTTTGTTTACTTATTTATAGACAGAAATAATTCTAAAAACGCATTTTTCGGAAAGCAATGAAGGGAATTTTAAAACGAAGGTCACAGGGGTAGTACTAAAACGTGGAGATTCATCAAAATCTCGAATTCGAATTTTTCGACGATTATAATACTTTCCTTTTGTGTATTTGGTACACAAGAAAGTAAGAGTGACTTACTTACCATACAAATTCGTATATATTTTGCTGAATTCATAGAATACTTAAGGTGAATAACAACTGACGAGAAATAATGAGGGGCAATTTACAAAGGGAAAACCAGACGACGCGACCATTCAAATAGGCTCAGCTCTTAATTGACACTTACTCTTTTAACCCTTTCACTTATCAGAATGACGTGCATATATGCATCCTTTTTATTCAAATTTCATAGCTCAACAATTCATTAATGAATGAACATGAACGGAAAATGCTATTTGAGATATTTAAGCACCTTTCTTTCTTCTATATGCTTAATGCCTAAGCAGTTAAAAATGGATTATTCCATTTTATGTCTGTGTCAGTGAAAAATAATCGAAACGTTGTTTGTTTTGGGTTCCCTTTAATAAATTCTATCAAATCTTGTGTAGTTTTCTATTCAAAACTGATTCAGTCCCAATACGTTGCATCGCATACTGTTTAGAATGAACATACTAAATAAATAAAACATTGGGATTTTCTCATTAGTTTTTGTGTAAGAAAATCCATTTGTTATTATAACCATCTTGGAGATGATACTTTAACTCATAATCATATTTACATTTAGCAATTTTGAAAAATCTGTCACAGCTATTGTTTCCAATTCTTTTGAATGGATATTTACAGAGAAAATATCTGTTTAGAAATACAGTTCTTATATTTTAACCGCAAGCCATCCATCTCCTGTTAAAGATTAAAGGCTATTATAATCTTTCATTAAAATTTTACTACATTCGTCAACAGCATATCGTTAATACGAAAATAGAGAAATCTTGTAATAAAAATTATTTTATCAAATGTTTTAAAGGAGTACAGAGTCTCGACAAGGAAATGATACAAAATCGACTTATCAAATTCAATTGACGATAAAGTGTCAGTTACGATGATTTTATACCACTATAAAAATTTATTTCTTCTCAATTGAAAAAATGGAGGGCTTTACTTGAAGTAATAATTCGGTGCCCATTCTAAGTAAAAAATTTAAAGAAGAATACAATAAAAAGTCTTCCGTGAATAAAATGATAATACTTTCAATTTAATAAAAGGAAATCATATTGACCATGGATATATAACCTTTTTAATAAAATTTGGTAATATAACTAAAATCCTTGCTTTCAGTGGGCAGTTTTAACGCCAAATTTTTTGATAAACATGAATATATATTATTTTTAATATCACAAATTAATTAGAGATCAAATATGCTACATAAATTTAGAGAGAGCTGATATTGCCATTGATTGAAAGATTTTCTGTGAAATCATATGCTCGTAAATTTAATATTTTTTACAAAATATATTTTCTTCGTTTGAATAATTAACTTCAATTTATAGGCCATTTTAAAAGGAAAAATGTATGGATGTTTGAAAATGAATGTCCGCTAATTCCAAATGTTTCATCAAATATATGCGTTCTAATTAATGTTTTTTTTTTGCATAAAATTCATTTATAATACTCACATTGAGAAACTGACTATAAGTGGATACAGATTGGTAGCGATTTAAATCTTCTTAGTAATTTATTTAATGCAGTCTTAAGAATCCAAAGCTACAACAATAAATAATATTATAAAAGCAGTGAGAGTAGTTTCCCTGAAACTCTAATAAAGATGATATCCTCCCTTTCTCTACATACATTATAGTCCTTAAGCAATCTGGTAAACGCAACGAACGCTCAGATTTTTTATTTTTGAAGTCTCAAACATGAGAATTGCATGCTTCGTAATATAGTAAAGAAAACAGATACTTGTATATTTACTAAATGTCATTGATGAAAAGTAGTTAAAAACATCGATCAACGGCATGATTCTAGCATTTTTATTGAATCTAGTGTGTGACCTTTAAAGATTCACTGACATGCAGTTAATACATAAGTGCTGGAAAATCGAATCAGCAGTTTTGATGTCTTTTTACCCGACAGACTGAACCATAAATTGACAGAGTTACAATAGTAATCACAAGAACACATAACAGATTTCATTTATTTAAGTCACTGTATTTTAGTTATTGCATTTCTATGCATGAAAATGTGCAGACTAAAAGACGGACAACCAATTTAATAGATTTCGCTTAAAACTTGATAAGAATCAACACTTTAGATGCTAAAACTATGAACGAAATTTCATTTTCTTAATTTGCTACGCTTTTGAATTATTGAGTTTACATGCATGCATAAGTACAAATAGATACACGACAATACCTTGATGGAATTGGTTCCAAATTTGATATAAATCTACATTTTAAATGTAGCAAATTTAATATTCCTAATTTAAACATTTGCTAGATTTTAAATTTGACAAATGTTAAATCTGCATTTTAATCTGTGTAACAAATGTTATATATCTAGCTCTTTATATTTTCTATATACTTCATTCACTTGCACTTTGGCATACTGCAAACAGGCTTCTTCTGTATAGATTTCGTTCAAAATGTGATAGAAATCTGCAACATTGGTGCGAAATTCACATACCAAGTTTCTTCTATCCACTGGGTTAATGCATTTAGTTTCATTTTAACAAACAGATATAATTCTAAAACTATTTTTTTTCCGATTCAAGGATATCTGAAATGTGGAGACCAAAAATCTCTAGTTGTAATTAGTAGATGTAAAGATTCGTAAATGAGTAGGATGGTCTCTCTCTCTCTCAATATCTCTCTTAATCTCTCTCTCTCTCTCTCAATATCTCTCTCTCTCTCTCTCTCTCTCTCTTAATCTCTCTCTCTCTCTCTCAATATCTCTCTCTCTCTCTCTCTCTCTCTCTCAATCTCTCTCTCTCTCTCTCTCTCTCTCTCTCTCTCTCTCTCTCTCTCTCTCTCTCTCTCTCTCTCTCTCTCTCTCTCTCAATATCTCTCTTAATCTCTCTCTCTCTCTCTCTCTCTCTCTCTCAATCTCTCTCTCTCTCTCTCTCTCTCTCAATATCTCTCTTAATCTCTCTCTCTCTCTCTCAATATCTCTCTTAATCTCTCTCTCTCAATATCTCTCTTAATCTCTCTCTCTCTCTCAATATATATATATATCAATCTCTCTCTCTCTCTCTCTCTCAATCTCTCTCTCACACACACACATACGCACATACAATAATATTTTAAAGGAATTTAAAACCCAATTAATTTCTTAATTTCTATCTTAATTTAGCCCAAGCTAACTTAATTCTAAAATGTTCTCTTATTTCCTGAATAAGAGAATTTCTACTTTACTATTTAATTACTTCCAACACGCCATTAATAGAATTGCTGATTCCGTCGATCCCACGCTAGAAAAAAAGGGATAAAAATCCTTAACACTTATATTCTTTTTATAAAAGATACCGAAGATACTCTTGCTTAAGCCTACACGTGGCTAAGAAATACCTGTCAAAATATCATAGTAAAATCATTGTAAGAGAAAACAAATTCTTTCATCTTGCTCTTATATGGCGATGTAAAAAGACGCCATTTTATCATCGCTTCTCTCTTACACAAATTATGACTCCCGTGGTGAAATCAATTGAGATTAAAACTTCAAAGGTTACTTCTATTCGCGCTGCTATATATATATAGATATATATATATAAATATATTTACGACCTTATAACACTCGCATGGAAAGATTGGTCATAAGTCAGATTTTCATCTCCTTCCCACATGGGTATTTCACTTATAGCCATTTAGAGGTCCTCTCGATGGATATATTGGATAGGGTAAAGGAGATTGCCCCGGCGAGAGAGAATTACGAGAAGGAGAATTATGTTCCAATTTTGGCATGACGCTTTCATGGTCTCGCTTATTACCAAAGAATATTAAATTTGCCTCAATTTGTTGTTGACTGTAAATTATGTATGTAGATAATATTAAAAGATTAATTAAATATAAAATAAAGAAAAATAACTATAAATGTGATCTTGAAGTAGATATTATTCCAGTCTTCCAATCAAAAAATCCTAAAATAGTTATTATTTCAATATTTTTACTACTAATAAAAGGAAATGTTTATGTCCATTTGTTGGTGTGTTAGTGCTCTACAAACCATATTGCTCGTTGGGCTTAGAACTAAATTTAGCGCAAATTTATTTTTGAAAGTCAGTCATATTTGCACTTCAGAGCAATTTTTGAAATTTTTATCTAATTTAAAATTAACAAGATTTTGAAGTTTTGTCGCATTAAATTTTGAAAATATAACAGAAGGCTGATATTTTACACCATTTTAGAATCTAAAAAAAAGTGCCTTTTTAATAATAAAAATTACTTTATTGAATGAGATTTGGTGATTTTTTTAAATTTGATATATAATTTTCAACAGTAAATTTTATTACAACACTGAAGTCCAAACTATTTTTTTAAATTAAATGTTTGTTCGAAAGATTTTCTTTCAATGTTGAAAGTTGAGGAAGAAGGTTTCTGTGAAATATCTGAGAAGTTTATACGATGAAAAAGAAAGAGAAATTCAATATCATGAAAGTTGGTAGATGGATAGAAAATTAGAGCGTTTTTAGTAGCGTTATGATATCATGGGATTCGTCTTCATTAGGATAATTTATGCCCGGAACATTTGTGAGATTTCAAAATAAAAAGAGTTTAACGTCTATGAACTTTGATGCATAAAAATAATTTGTTGATGGATTCGTTTAGTTATCCCTAAAAGATTTAATTGAAATTATATATGACCAATATTCCCTTTGGACCAGATGGTAGTCAAAGAAAGCTAATAATAAATAAAAAATATATATTGTTTCATTAATTGAAATAGTGAACAGTACATAAAATCTTTCAATCGCAAAGATTGAAAATATTTTTTTGTCTCAAATTTTAATCCATACCATCTATCCAGTCTATTTACCTTAATAATTTTTGTCTAAATAGGCGTGATCCGTAATAATTATGTACATTCGTTAATGTCTAATTAAAGCTATTTTAATATAAGCGAAAACTGTTTTCATTACCCTTATTAGGACCGTACAAAAGCAGCTTTATGTATTTTAAAATCAATTTGATAGAGATTTTCAGCAGGAAAAAAATTTGGAATAATCACTAATTCGTAAAACAATGGCGGGTCAAAAAATCGTAAGAGGAAGCGACATATTCTGTTCAGAGGTCGAAACCTATCGCATTTTTACAAGAGGGTCTGAAGCTGTTTTCGATAATATTTCGATTTGCAGAGATAATCTAGAGTGGAAGTGTTCTGACAGATATCAAAAACCAATACCATTATGTTTCTACATATCGATATCTCTTCATTCCCTGCAGTGTCACACTCATAAAAAGACACACGTGTTTTGAGATCTGACCTTTTGTATTAAGGATCACTACAAATAGTAACCAATTTAATAGTTAATAATCTTTCATTATTAAAACATATTTCTTACCTCTTGAGATAATTGAATTAAAGATTCTAATATGCTAGTTGCCACGAATAGCTTGTGATTCACGTTTACTTTCTAATTAAATTCTGTTCCCTGTAATCTCATTCTCAAAATAACACAATCGCGTCTTGAGATATGATTTGACCTTTAATATTAAACCTTTAGCAAATAATTTGTAACCAATTTAATAGTTAATAGGGCATGGTAACAATCTTTCATTATTAGATAATATTTCTTATCTCTTGAGACAGTTGGATTCTAGATTCTAACATGTTAGCCGCCGCGAATAGCCTGTGATTCACATCTACTTTCTAATTAAATTCAAGTTCCCTGCAGTCTCATACTGAAAATAAAGCACGCTTTTTGTTACATTATATGGATTTTAATATTAAGGTTACAATATTAAGGTCTACAAATAGTTAGTAACCAGTTTAATAGCTAATAGGGCATGGTAATAATTTTTCATCATTAAAACATAATATTTCTCATTTCTTGAGAGAAACCAATTCTAGATTCTAACATGTTAGTGGCCGCGAATAGACTGTGATTCACATCTACTGTTTAATTAAATTCAAATTCCGTGCAGTCTCATATTGAAAATAAAGCACGTGTTTTGTTACTTGATCTGGCTTTTAATATTAAGGCACGCTACAAATAGTTAGTAACCAATTTAATAGTTAATATGGCATGGTAATAATTTTTCATTATCAAAATATAATATTTCTTATTTCTTGAAAGAAACGGATTCTAGATTCTAACCTGTTAGGGGCCGCGAATAGCATGTGATTCACATTTACTTTCTAATTAAATTGATTCTTCCCTACGACAATTAAATGATATTAAAAAAGGCCATTTTAATTAGATATTTCGTCCGATGCGCATGTTTGAGTCATAGTAGCGCATACACGACTTGGATGTGACTATGGTCGCCAAACATATATTAAATATCAGACACAAATGGTAAAAAAAATCTAAAAAGCACAAAGATAAAACATATTAGCTAAAAGAAATGAAAAGAATTATAGAATCAATGGGAGTGGCCTCATCAAAACTTTTTCGTCCGCTCTCTAAATAAAGCGACATTTCATCCATCTAGCTCAAGGTGTTTTTGACACAGACAGACAGACCTGGATTCAAAAATGTGTTTTTCGAAATCAGGGAGAAGGTCTGAAACGTGGGGATTTGTCAAAACCTCGAGCTCGTAATCTTTAACGTTTGTAATATTTTGTCTATACTTCGCGTAAGATAAAGTAAAAATGATTAAGGTGAATAAGTGAATAAAATTCATGAAATATTGCTAAAATGAGCAAAAGCATTTGACATTTAAAAAGTCACCATTAAAAATTTATTAATTCAAATAAAAAAATTCTACAGTCTCGAGCAGTGGATGAGTTTGTCTAGTTCAGTTAGCGACCCATTTTGAAGCAGTATAAGTGCTGTTTTAAAGGAGATGTAGAATTTTTAATTAGAACTCAGATGATAAATAATGACACTTGATTTGATACACCTTTCCCATAACTTACACTGTAACAACAGAAGGATGTTCAGACTTCAAAATCAGATTTAATGTATATTAAGCCTATATATATATATGACGGTTTAGTTCAGTTGTATTAACCTCCCATTTTAAAGCAACACTAGGGCTATTTTGGGACGGAACTCGTAATTTTGAACCGTAGTCAAATGATGAGGACGACACCTGAGCTGGAAACTCCGTCTCTAAACTTCCATATCACCCCAGTGCGCGGACGATTGCCTCCGACAGATTTAATGCGCACCAGACCCGCTTACACGACGAGTAAGTGGGTCTGTATCGGTGGTATCGGGTCTCGAACCTGAAACTTTGTGGTTCCGAAGCTGAGACCTTACCACTAGGCCACCGTGGCTCTAGATATATGACGGACTTCGATGGAATTGGAATTAATATTGCAACATAATTCCATTTGGTTTCATTGAACACTGAAACACATTGGACATGTGAAACGTTTCATGATGACGAGTTTAATCTTGTGGAGTCAAAAACAAATACAATTGTTTACAAGATAATAAATGGAAAGATAAGTTAATAAGAGGTAAAAAATATCCAAGAATCATTCATTGCCTGTATCAACATCTGCATTCAGAAAGTTAAGCATAATTTGTATTACTTTGTCAGAAAATAATTAATGAAAGAATCGTGCATGTATAGTAGTTCAGATGATCTGACAATTTGGATTGCATCTGAAAGAACCTTGAAATTAATTTGCTCTCTCAAACCAATGAATTAAATATTTGCATATTGCTCCTTTAACTGTTTAATGAATAAGAAACTATTTACTTGTCTGCTGTGAACAATATGTTTTACGTAATCATTGTATCTAAATAAAATAAATAACCCTTCACAAAAGTCAAAGGATAAGCTACGATTTGAAACTAAATGTCATTGCCATGCCGATAGGTGTACATTCAGTACTTCCGTTTATAATCTTTAGCTTTAGAGATAAATAATTCTACACCCTTCGACTGAATTAAAACGAGAATTCGGTAGTTCTTAATGCATGAGCTCGAAACGTGAACTGATTCAAGATTATCGAAATCAAGTCTCAAAAACGATCACTATCAAATCCATCTCTTTATTGTTTACATCAGATATCTCAAGTCTCAGATAATAAAAGGGATATTGCAACAAAAATTATCTCTTTCAAAGATTAATCTGGAAAGTAAACAATATAGTAAACCTCTTTTGTCTTTTTATAAAGGCACTCTAAATTTAGACAAATTAAAAAATAATCTAAGATAAGCAACAAAGAAAATAAAGATAAAAGACATAGATTGAAAATTGCATGTCAGATTATAGATCTCAGCATCCTTGTATTAATAGTTCAATGACTTTACGTCTACCTGAAGTCAGACAAACAGGATATTATATATATAATTAATAAAATCTGTCAAGTTAATCCTTTCTTACTTATAAATTTTGTAAACAACTAATACAGTTTTAAACAGTTATCAAAATAAAAAGAATATATGCTTTTAAATAGCAGGCAATGTTAGAATTTCGGTCTCATATCTATACAACGCAAGAAATGTAATAGCAGTACGAAATAAAAGTACTCGCAAGATGATTATATAATAGACAATTTATTTCGAGGGGAAAACATAATACTCATGTTCAAAGATAAAGGATATGCATCATCTAGAATATGGGGTTAATTTTTCAAACCCTTTACTGCGAGTAAAAATTTTAATTACTAAATGAACGATTATTTAATTTTCAATGAGCAATTTTACGCGTTACAACAGATAAATTAAAATTGAATTGAGAAAAAATCAACCCCTAGTTACCTAACGTAATATTTGCCTTCCCTGATTTTAAATTAATTGAACATCGTACATCTAAAAATGCATTAATTTGTTTCTCTTCCGTTCAGGAATTTTATTAAACGGGTTAAAGACCAAATCATTCTTTTGACAAACAAGGGTTGAAGACCATCAAATCTAGGGTTGTCATTCATAGAGCATTACTGGCAATTCCAAATCAAATAAGATCAATGGGTTCGAGACTATCATTGTCAATTTCTCTTGGATTTTAATTCATGAATGGATTAATGCCAATGAGAACTTACCATTAATGGATGATTCTGAAATAGTCCTCTGAATCGTCGTGCTTGTTTGTTATATGATCGTATAATTATCGTTCTCAAACTTAGAATTTCAAATTAAGACGTTATAATTCGATTCAAAAACTACACATCAGCTACAAATGCCTCCAGAATTCTATAGATTTTTTAATGGAATTAGAAATAAGTCACAATGTTCAATGGAAACTTTTAAGAGATCAACAGGAAAGAGACTGAAGAAGCTTCAGACCAGAGAAGTAATAGCCAATAATATTGTGACAAATTCTGTAATATCGCTTACCTGCAATTAAAGTTTCATAGAGGAAAATAGTGTTTTACAGGATTCTTAAAGGATTACAGGTCATTGATACGCGAACTTGATGGCCATTTGGCGATAAAAATAAAGAGTCTAGAAAATGGAAGAATTACAGCCCTATCTCTATAAAGGAATCGAGATCTGGAGATTCTTCTGGGAAATCCCATGTAAAATTATAGAAATTATTTTATCGGAGTCGTTCACAGGGGTGTCAATTTTCTGTCTGCAGGATTAGCTGCATACTTTGAATTTTATTATTGTTTTAAAGTTAGGGAGTGGTTGCCATCTTATATATGAGTTTTTGCAAGTACTGTTGTTTGTGTATATCTCAGAGGCGTTTTTGTAGTCTGTTGGTACTTTAAATTTTTCATTGGAGAAGATGTCATTTTTTTACTGTCCAGGTTGCTGTGCTATATTCAAAGTAATCCCTAGAACAATTTTCCGTAATAATATTAAAATGATTCATCCGGCGGATGTAACTTTGAATTGTATTGCACAAAGCAGGCAGAAGATTCAAGTGCGAACATAAGGCTCTTCTTGAGATGGTGAGTAACAGCAATTAGAAAACATAATTTGTATGAAATTAAACCATTTTCAAGTTTGTTGAAAAAAATTCTAGAAGAGTCTTTTGCCACTTTCTTTTTGTACAAGATATAGATTATTTGTTTGATAATTTTAATCTGTTTTTTTATTCAATACTAGGTAATCTTGAATATTTTTCATCAAGAAAAAAATCAATAAAATTATCAAATTGAAATTTACAATTACTTTTGAGTGGAAAATTTCTATAATAAAACATGAGTGATAGATATGATTTCATTTTTGACTGATCAACAAAATATAATCGCAGTTTCTCTCCGAATTTTAAGGACATTCAGATCTGAAAGATATATATTAGATAATTCGGTAAAACCAGATCTACAAATTATATTATATTTTTATTTAATATATATTACTAATATACTTAAAAAAATTCAATTAAATAAATATTAATAAGAATCTTGAAAGAAGTCTTCTAAAATCAAATAGTTTCAATGATCATTAGACGTATCAGTCAGTGTTTCAGTACGTTCAAAACAAGTATTCCAACGAAAGAAATAAAATAATCTTATGAATCCCTGTCCTGAATCCTTTTAAAAAGAGTTCGTAAAATTTTTATATATTGAAAACATAAATTAAATGTCAAGTTTAATTCACAAGATGTGAAAATATTTGTGAAAGAATTCCGTAAGAAACTCTTTTTCATTATTTCGCATATATAATGTCAAAATAAACTGCCGCCTCACTTTTTGTCGTTGTCTGACAGCGGCTCATAATTCAAGGCTTCATTTTTATAAAATATAAGTTTTTATGGTAAAGTATATTGTTAGTCTTTAAATTAAAAGTTCAAAGGTCAAATTAATGCTTTTATGCTTATTATACCAATCTAACTTAAACATAAGGCTACATTATATTTCTTAACAAAGGATAACTTGAATACGTCATAATCCAACCATTTATGAGAAAAATTTATTCAGTAACACAAACTGTGCGTTAATTTATAGCAGATAGTTTGTACTGAAAAAAAAAGGATCTATTCCAAACCATTTTTTTAGATAGAGATTATTACATAAAAACATTATTTCTCTTTCTTCCTTCATTATTCATTTTCAATTATCTCCCACTTATATTGGATAACTGCAACTCTGTTGTATTTTATTCATAAGAACCTTTGGTAACTCGGTGCTATTTTTGATTTTCTGACTGGTGAACTGCAATTAGAATTCCTTCACCAATTTTAATCTGTTTACGTGGGCTAATGCTTGGTTAATCAGACATTAGAATCAAATAATAGATAAGAATTATCCGGACTTTTATTCCATTACAAGTATTATATAATAGTGCTTATAGAGGCACAAACGAATGTTCTATTTTTAGACAAGGACATTTGAACTGTATAGGCTATTAGACGCGTATCCATTGCCATTTGTTTATCATTCAAAATTATGAACAGCTTCTCTGATATCTTTCATCTAATTTTAGGGGCAGAAAACAGTCTAATAAATCACTCAGATGATTAGTAAAGAAATTCAATGGAAGACTATAAAATCAACCAGACAGAATCTCAATTTTGAAATGAATAATTTTCTATTCAAAAATATTATCAGGGAGTTGGTATTTTAGCACTAAGATAAGATTATGATAAGAAGGAAAGTGTTAAAATAAAAAAGGACAAGATGTTAAATTAAAAGATAAGAAATCATTATCAAACGTAAAAGACATAAAAGGGTTGAAAGTGTTAAGGAAAAGATTAGTCAACGAATCACAAAATTCTATCTTCACTGATGATGTATTAAGTGCCTCTGTCGAATCGAGGATCTTGGCAACTGGCACTTGATTTTATCACTTGCAAAACCAACGTGAATCACAACCTTCAAAGGAGGGAAATCTCCTTGAAGACGATAGGAGGTTTCCAAAGAATTCTTTCAAATTTTTCAAACAATCGATATATGGTATGTATCAGATCTGATTATCATAATCAAACCTTTTTGTTTAAAGACCAGAAACCTTTCATGTATTATAGATAACAATTTTCATCTCCTCAACTGAATAAGAAGATGGCAACAATTTTCATTTGTAACCAACTTTTAACAATAGAATAGACCAAAACAGAATCATATTTTACATCAAATACAGAATAGATCAAAAGAATTTCAAATTACTATCTTATCAAATAGTTTACTTTCATCGACTACATTTGTTAAATAGTTTATAAAATGTGTTTCTTAGATCCTCTTAGAAAAAAAAATATATAAATAGGTGCACTCTACAGATAGGTATAAATATAAGTTGGCAATATAATTATAGATAGATTGCGAATTGGACAGGAGGTGATACACTCTAAATCAAACTAGTTTCATACTAGTTTTCCAGATCAAATATGGAAATTAAAAGCGTTAGAAAGCATGTAATGGTAATGACGATGGGAAACAAAAGCGCAAAAATACTGAATTTGTAAAATAAATTAATATTTTTAGACCTTTTTGTGAGAGTTAGCACAACATTTTCATGGATAAAACTTCTCTGAGATAGAGAGTTGCAAGAATATGCAAGAGTAGTGCTACTTAAGACTGGTGTCTTCAGGAGAGTTCTGCTGTTGCTAGGAGAACAACCGTCTTTGTGTTCGAGATGTCATTGTCAAATGTCTGTCCAACATATATTGTCAGATTGCCCGAATTTCAATGCTCAGCGTTTACAGTTTTTGCAAAGGTCTTGCACTCCATTATCTTTCTTGCTTGATAAGATACCTCATGTCCAACTCTTTGCATTTTTAAAGTCTATGAAGTTTTTTCCAATTTATTTAAATGTCGATTATATTTTAGTTATTTCTCATATTCCTTTCGATTACTGTTTGAAAATCATATAATTTTACCTATTGTTTGGCGCAACACGGTCAATTTATGGCTCTTGCGCCAGAAAACCTTAAACAAATCAAATAAAATCGGGAGAGTTCATCAATTCCTTCATCATCATTGCAATGAATGCATTCAGTAGGAATGCCCTTAAAACTTCTTTTTATAAATATATATAATCCTATTTCATATATTCATCCAACGCCATTTGTAACGCTGCACAAAGTTAAAAATATCTCTCACTCATTCAATTTGCATCATTTTCCGAAGCGCAAATAAGGTTCCCTCTATTTCTTTCCTAATAATCAGATATTTTCAGTTATCCGATCATCTGCATTATCACTGCCACCATTTCACATTCGTCTGTTTTGGATCCCTCTGCATATGCCCTGTAACATCAGATAATCAAACTAAAGATTGAGGAACCGCCGCTTTAAATAGCGAATTTTTCAGTTATGCAAGAATATCCACTACTATTTTGAATATTATTACGTAATTCTGAAATATTTCGATTCTAAAACATATTCAAAAGTTTCTTTGTAGATCACACATATGATATTTATTAAAGTTAAATTTATATATGTAAAATTAAAGTAGATATCTCAAATCAATATACAGTTCGCAATAATTTTTAGTACTTGAAATAATCATTCAGAAATTTCAATATTTTTTGTTTGTTTCTGACTCCATTCCGACATTTTCGAACAACAAATTTCCAGCACCATCCCATATCTTAAAAGGGCGTCACTAGGCGTTGACTCATTGCATTGTTCAACAAATCTTATGGGAACTTAAAATAACTATTATTTTCCAGCAATACAATATGTTTTTTTTTTCTTTCTCGTTTATGAAATATGGATAAAAATATTGTAGTCATAAAAAAAAATGAACTCGAGATTTTAGCAAATTCATTTCTTAGAACGCCCTGACTTTGATAAATACACTTTTGGAAGGAATTATGCTTATATATTTATTATAAAGGCTTTGAGATTACACGGATAAAATTTGATATAATGTTTTTGTACTAAATTTGCAGATTTTTGTCAAATTTTGAACAAAATCTATTCTGTAGAAATCTATTTTTCCGGCTGTTCAAATATAAGTTAACAATATAGTTACAAAATAAAGAAAATCAGATTAAATTAAATTTGGTATAGATATTTAACATTTATAATTTAAAAACCCATCAAATTTTGAGCTAAATTCAACAGAGTTGTATTTGGTTCAAAATGTCTATATACACTCCCTCATTTCTATAGTTCGTTTGTCTGTCTAGACTTTCAAAAGCATGTTAACGCGATAAATCAAAAGCGCAGTGATTGAAATATACCAAATTTGGTAAGTGATTTTATGACGACAAGAGTAGTTCTAAGACATATTTTGGTTTTAATCGCTTAGGAAAAAAGAATTTAAAACACTAATTTGGCTTTCAGATACTATTAACCGCATGCTACAAATTAATCGCCAAGAACCTCGCCAATGATGACTCGATAGATTCAGTAAAAATGCAGAATACTCGCCAAAGGTTAATATTTCGTAACTATTGTATGCCAATACCATGCAAGGCCTTCTCTCTGACCTTTATTAGACATATGCGAGAAAATTTTGGGTAGACTCCTGATAGTTGCATTTGCAATTCAGAGGCATTTCGGTGAGCCTGGGTTTCAACTAGGATTTTAATGGATCGAACCAAAATAACTATGATCGAACATAATCAATCAACTAACTAAATATTAGTTTCTTGATTGTAATGGCAAGCTCAGTCATTGATACCACTTTCCTCTTCAAATACTGAATTTTTAAAAACATTCTATAGTATATTTTAAGGGTATAAAAAGAATGTATTTCCTTACATGCACGAATAAGAATGCCAACTGATTTAGTTCCAAGAGAGTTCACTTTTGTAATACAAATTATTAATCCCTTAATCATCGTTCCCACACATCAGATTCAAATTTGTAAGTTAAAAAATAAATCATGCTGATGCTGCAATTCGCTCTAAAAATTGCATATAATGAATAAAAAAATCTTCAATATTTTCTCGATCTTTAATTGAATGAGTAAGACATCACTTTTCCAAAGTTAAAAGAGCCATCTAATTAAACAATAATAAAAATAAATAAAATAATGGATTAAATGTGTAGCATTCATTTTATTTCCTTTAAATAATGCTTTATTTTTTTAAAACGTAGCTTTAAAAGACCTTTTAAAAGCAAACAAAAATTTCAACTAAATGCTGCATGTTTAGTCGAAATCCAAAGTTTATTTATGTAGTAGTAGAAAGTTTATTTATGTAATATATTTATGGGAAAGCTGATGGGTTATGGGTTTATTTATGGGAAAGCTGAAAGGTGTTTTTAAACCTATATCATCACCGCTGTATTTTGAATCCTGATTATGACATTTTAAAAACAGATTTGTCAACATATTTTTATGGAGACGTTCTATTCATTCGTTAATGACTTTTTAAAAGAAGTTCGATATATAGGATGTTCATTAATTATTGTCGGGGTTTCCGTACCTCATAACTTTCGAATAAAAAATATTACGCAAAAACCGATTACGTATTCGTAAATTACAACTCAAAGAATTTTACGTGGCAACAATGCGATCTTAGCGCATTTGCAGTCTGGGTAATTATGACGTCATAAATAAAAATGGCGACAGTGCAAGAAAAAGCAATGTGTGTATTGCGGTTTTTCGAAACTAAATCAGTCATAACTACTCAACGTCGCTTCAGGACCACGTACAAGAAAGATCCTTCTTCGGATAATTCTATCAGACGCTAGTTAACACAATTTCAGGAAACTGGTAGCGTTCTACACCGAAAGGGAGCGGGAAGACCGAGCACATACGACGATATGGAACGTTCTCCATAACCGCCTTCAACTGAATGGCTACAAAGTGCAAATTGTGCAAGCTTTACATTTTAATATCATTAATAAAATTCTTTGAGTTGTAATTTACGAATATGTAATCGGTTTTTGCGTAATATTTTTTATTCGAAAGTTATGAGGTACGGAAACCCCGACAATAATTAATGAACACCCTATATTATTTTTAGGTGATCAAAGATTACTTCGTCAAACGAGGTCCTCTTGCATCAGTTTCCTTTTACTAAAATACTTATAAATAATTTTCCATTTATTCATACATTTCCAGCCGACCCAAGTCTCCACTTTCACATATACTTTTACAAAATGACTCTTTTTTATCTTTTCCATTTTTTTATTTAAAAAAGTTATTAGTAGAGTACAAAATTGTATATTTATATACAATATTAGAGCTAAAATCCCACAACAGACTTCATTTATCTAACTCATTATGTTTTCGTGTTACTGCTCGCTCATGCGCGCGGACTAAATAACAGAATTTTCCTGGTGGGTTCCGTCCAACATTTGTCAGAAATATACACTTTTGTTGTGAAGATACATGCTAAATTTCATTGTTTTAGAGTATTTCGGTTTTTGAGTCTTCTCCTTTAGAGATAAACAGCTAAACAATTTTCGAAAATCATTTTTGAAACTAGTGAATGTTTTGAAGATTCATCAAAACTTCTGTATCAATTGTTTTGCAGTGATAATGTTTCCTTTTTTTATACTAATACAAGAAAGAAGAAAACTTCGAATACAACGGAAATATTTAGTTTGAAGATAGAAAACTTTATCAATAAAAGATATATCTTTTCACTTGTCTTGCATTTTCGGTTAATTAGATTAACTTCCTTTTTCAAAGCTAAAGTAGGGTTGTGTGATACTATTTCAATCCGATGCTTTGTATCAGGTACACGGTACATAACACTTATACAGACTAACAATATCGAGTAAGTTATCATATTTGTAGTTGCATAAATTTGTGAATTGTGTATTCTCGCTTTTTTATTTCAAAGTAAGTATATACAACGTTTGAAATTATGAATACAATTAATAATGCAAAGGTTGAATGTACTTTAAATAAACTAAATTTCATTTCAGGTATTTTAACCCTTTAAAGGGCCATTTTTTTCTAGTCATATTATGTTAAAATATTTTTAGGCTTGAAATTAGAATAAGAAAAGGGATTCATTTAGCTTATTAGATAAATTTAATTTGATTAATTAATTAATTTGGTCAATTAATAATTAAGTAACAAATCAAGACACATCATTTTGATTGAGATAAAGAACTGAAGCATCTAAATTTCTGTCTTTCTAAAAAAATGTGTCAGAACTGATGCCAACCTAAATAATTTCATACAAAGATTGATAAATTTGGTGGGAAGCATACTTCCCAGGCCCTATAAAGGGTTAAAATATGAACCAGTGGAAATGGTCACCCCGAATTTTTCTCGCATATTCTCTAATAAAGGTGTTATTCCCCCTACCCCTCCGTATAAAAATTGGAAATTGGGAGATCCTTACGCCACGAGTCCACAGATTTTTATTTCCAGAGTCCCTCACATAAGTATTATGTTTTGCTATGTAGTAAGAAAAACTGAGTATGCTTTTTGAACGCACTTTTGTCAACCGACTGAAATAAAAATTTGACAGAGTTATACATCAAAATTATTTATTTAATTCACTTTTAAAGCTATTTCGTTTACATCGATGCGAATGTATAGCCGACAGACGAATAACACATTGATGGATTTCGTTCAAAATATGAAAAGGATATACACTTTAGATGTCAGAATTGTATACCAAATTGTATCCATTTAGCTTTTTACGATTTATTGTTATCGTGTTCATATGCATATAGATAAGCAGGCGAATTTTCAGTAAAAGTATACGATTCATAATTTGATAAAAAAATAGGCAAATTTAGTGTAAAAACTATATGTTAGGTCAATGGAATGAAATATAGTGTTTTTGATTGATTTTGCTCAGACAGGCAGACTTAATCACAAAAATGTAGTTTTCGAACTGAGAGGGTTCTGAAATGAGATAATAACTCAAAATCTTATTTCGAATTTTGAGAACTACGATACTTTTTTTTTTTTTTTTTTGCACGCTTTGTTTGCAAGAAATGAAAAAAAGTTACATATGAAAAAATGCAAGCATTTAAATTCAAAACTAGGCAAAAAGTTTCTCTCCTCCAATACAGTAAATGCATGATATTTTATTGCATTAAAGGAAAAATATGCAACAAATACCCGCGAGTTTCTCAAAAATGTTGTGAGAAAAATGCTGTTGTGTGAAAAAATTTTTTAATCAAATTTGCAAAAAAATTAATAGATTTTTACAACTAGGAGATCAAAATAATTTGTCATTTCTGAACAATCCTGCGGAAATGACTCACTACATAAGAGTTACATTTTTATCGGAAGGAAATATTATTCGGATATTTTAGTACAAACGCGGAATTTCCGTACTTAGGGGAACCAGCGCAATTCTAAATATTTCTTGTTTCGCTAGAAAATTCCAAATAAATATTGTTCCATTTGGCATTTTCTTAAACAGTAATTTGAATATCTATAATAATTTTACCAAGTAAGATTTTTTACTTTATATACGTTTACATTTGCTTATTTTTTTTTTTTTTTTACAAATAAGGATACTTACTATAAAGAATATACTCTTACTTAAATAAGAATTTAACCGTAAATGAAATATTTACAATAATTCACAAAATTTTAATGGCATTTATTCACAGGAAGTTTGTTTAACATAATACAAATAAATACAATAGATCTCACTAGATCTTACACCATTAGGTCTTATCAAATTAGATCTTATCTTATGGGATAAAACTTGGAACACATTTTTAACATATCGATTACAAATCCGTGATAGACCATCAATAGATCTGTAATCATGCTTGTAACCACATGATATTAGATACTAGATAAATGAAATTTGGTATGTGATCTTATAATTCTGTGTTTTATATAATTTGCCTTCAAACGGTTGGAAAAAATGTCTCAAATTGTAAAATTATTTATCCTTCACTATATTAAGAAGCACAAAACGCTCATTTGAAGGACTGTGTTCAGTGATCTCTGAGCTCACAGCCTTGCTTCAAGTTCTCAAGCGGAAGAGAGTATACGTTAAAGTGTCGGCAAGATCGCTTGTTCTGATTATCTGTATGAAAATATAAACGACTCGAGATTTATGGAAATACAGATAATTTTTTACTAACCACTGCGCTACAATTTCACGATCGATAATTCTATGATTAGGTACAAAGTTCAGAGCACATCACTGTGGAGTAAGAGATTAATAATGAGTTTCCATTTAAAAGAGACAATGAGCACTATAACTCGGAATCATAAAAAATGATGTCATATCTTTCACGATTGCGGACATTGTTTATACCCATCATTTTATCACATGACGTACTATTTTTCCTGGAATCAATCGTCAGTAATTCATTTAGAAGACAGAGTATCCACGCGTAATTTATAAAACAGGTCAGATAATTGACAGGATATGATTGTTTACTCTCCACTCTATCACTTGTCATTAGTAGTTTTCTGCGAGGACATAGGACTGCACTTAGAAATATATCCAATATTTCGCTTCAGATCTTGATTTGGATAGAAACTCAGAAAAATTCAACCAAAAATAGCCGTCGGTCAAATTTGGTTCCGATTATATAATTCTTTTACTTACTTCTCAATAACGGAATATATTTCTCGGTTGATACAAGAAAAATAATGGAGTAATTGCATTAAAAAAATATTAAACAGCAAATTTAAGACAATATGCTAGTTTGTGTAGAAAAATTTATATGACGTAACTTTGTAATGTTTTTCAAATAATTTAGAATCAGCTAGTGTTAAAAATGAATCTATAAGCGAGTGGAATTCAAATTGCTTGGTTAAATTTCTTTTATGTGTATTGATATAATGTCTATTGTATATTGTTTTGAAAACTGATAAAAAAAAAAGATGCTAAGAGAATCATGTCGAAATATGCCGAAAAAGGATATGTCAAAAATTGAACGAAAGAAATATATGAGCGAATAATTCCTAAATAAAAGATAAGGCTAGGCTTCGTTGTATATGACAATTCTTTTTTCTATTTTCAATCATAATCTTAATGATTATATTGATTTTTAATTATATTAGCCGCCTTTTGCGATAAGCTTGATCACTCAGACTTTTTAGACTGTTAAATTATTAATATGTAATGTAAATTAATTGATTTTGTTATTTGAAGACCGGAAATATGAATTTTATTGAATCAGTCTATTACACATTATTATACTTGCAAATTGAAAAGTGTATATATTACAAAATAAAAACGGATATGAAAGCCCAATTTTGCTAGTTGAACAAAGAAATTCCTGTTTCATTTTAATTTTAACACTATCACAAAAGCATGGGATTAAATGTTTTATTGAATGAGTTAGAATTTCATGAATTTAGAACATTAAAAACATTGTTGTACACTGTGCATGAAGAATCCTTCAAAACATTATTGTAAACGGAAAAGAAAATTACATGGAAATAAAGTTGACATGATTAAAAAGGTAATTTGAGTTTTAAAATAAAGCAAAAATCATTTTTGTGAGAGAAAGTTTTGAAAAGTATGAACATCATTTTCCAAAGAAAAATCAGTAATAATCTGTTTGTTCACGTTTACGTTCATTGTCACAATTCACACCTCATATTCAAACCATCTATTGGTTGCCTATTTCTATTCTATCTTTTAAGAAAAATAAAGAAGGGTTCATCTAATTAGATTGATGGTTTAGTACAATTAAATAGCAGGTAAGAATTACAATGAATTACGCTGCAGTCATCGCATGAAACCTATTTTTGCTGTCGCTTAAAACTTCTGTAAGACGCCTATTTCTATTATCTTGATTTCTTATACAGCTTCTTTGCTCTGATCGAATAGAGGTTTCGGCTAGAGCTATATTATATATTGCAGTTTCATTAATTAGTTTAGAATTAAGTACAGCTTAGAAACTTAATGAAATAATCTGGAACTTCGTATGCCGTTTACTTACATTTAAGGTGTACGTACACACTAGAAGATTTTTTTTTTTTAATTTTAACTTTAAAAATCCAGTTTTTTCACAGTAGGTCATTAATATATGTTTAAACTCATTTCAGTGAGAAAAAACCATATTACACTCATTGTTAATTAATTAAATAATATTTAATGAGTTAATTAGCCTATTTTTTGAAACACGATATCTTAAATTCTAATTTGTACAGACACACAATTTTAGATGGAAATTATGCCTAATATTAGTCTTCATGTTGTCTGCCACAATCAAGTTATAAAAAGATATAGTTTTTTTTAACAATTTTTTCATCAACGATGAATAGAAAAAGTGAGATTTTTTTCTGTCATTTTAACTTTTAAATAGCTATTAAAAATTTATTTCTATAAATATATTTTTGATTGAGGCACAAAACATCCGCTTTTTCATACAGATTATTTTGATATATAAATAATTGTATTTGGTTCATTTCTTGTTGAGTTATGATTGTTTGAATGAAGCAACATAGTGGAGAAATATCATTCTTCATAAAATGAGTTCTAAAAAAACCGTAACTAGAATTTTTAATGAAAGCAACTCAAGAAAAATAATTATAACTCGAGAAATATTTCGAATATTGACAACATCTTGGTACCGTTTGAAAGCTAAAGGGTCATAGAACATTATTAAGCAATAAAAAAAATATTCGATATTTTAAACGATTTTCGAAGTTTCAAGTGTGTATATACACCTTAATTATTGCCATTAGACGTTAAGTTACACGAATGATTTCTATGGCACACACGTTACTGTTTTACATATAAAAATGCAAATGACGTAGACGCATGACTGAAGTTGATAACTTTCAGCATCATCAAATGCTAATTAAATTCATGCATACGATAAAAAGTTCACAAAGATTAAAAAAGGATAATATTATATAAGACTAGTCACTCTATCTGTGGCTCTACTTGCGTTTAGTTGTTCCATATCATATAAGAAAAAACAAAATACATATAATTTTGCATTGTGCAGTTTTCGAATTCTTATATCGAACCTTTTACGAAATTTTAGAATCCTCTAGTTTGAATAGGATTGTTGTATAAAAAAATTGAGCAATTGATTACATTAGAAAAATAAAAGAATATCTTTTTCACTAAATTTGAAAAAAATCTAAAAATTTCTTTTGTGCAATGATGTGTTTTAAAATTATGATGGAAAAATTTTAAATCATTCTACCTTCATTTCACCAGTTTTACGCAACAGGTTTCTTTTTGATGTTCCTTTATTACAAAGCATCCACAAAATTGAATATGTAATTTGGTAATATATTTTTTTGACCGATTGAAAGCAAAATGTGGCACGTAACTGCAACTGTGATCATACGATCACATATCGAATTCCATTTATATAAGTTATTGCGTTTTTGAGTTATTGCATTAGCATGTATGAGAAAGTGCAGATAGATAGCAAATTAACCCTATGAAAGATTTGGTTCAGATGCGAAAGCTGCGTCACAAATTTCATTTGTCTAGTTATTTTTTCCCGCTGGTAAGTGTGGTAGTTTGGAGATCTCAAGTGTCTCCCTCGTCATCTGTTTAGTTTAGTTTTAGTTATATTAACGTCCCATTGTAAAGCAATACTAGGACTATTTTGGGACGGACCTCGTAATTTTGAACCGCGATCAGATGACGAGGACGACACCTGAGCTGGCACCCCCCTCTCCACGCCACACCACATCACACCAGCGGGAGGACGTTTGGCATGACGGATTTAACGTGCAACAGACCCCCTTACACGACAGTTCTTCGGTGGAATCGAGTCTCGAACCTGAGACCCTACGACTCACAAGCCGAAACCTTACCACCAGGCCACTGCGGCCTCCCTCGTCATCTGATCGTGGTTCAAAATTAAGAGGTCCGTTACAAAATTGTCCTAGTGTTGCTTTAAAACGGGACGTTAATATAACTAAAGTTGTCTAGTTATTTTGTGTCTAGTTGCTATCATGTTCACATGTTTTCGGAACAGCAGGACAGATAGACTTCCTCGATTGGAGTTCTTTCAAAATTTGATAGAAATCAATAAATATGATGTAAAGACCACATATTAATTTTCATCCATTTAGTTCAAAGCTCTTTTGAATTATGGAATCCACAGGCAAACAACAATAATTTCAAAAAAGGTTTTTTTTTTTTTTTTTTTTTGACTGAAGGAGGCCTAAAATATTGAAAATTGTCAGATGACATATTCTATTTTTTTTATGGTTACAGTTCTTTTTCTTTCTATATGAAAAAGTAAAAATGACTTTAAAAAATATATACAAAAATTTCATCATATAGCTGACAGGTCATTTAAACAGAAGGAACCTTAGGATTTGAAATTATTTACAGCAAATACCTATTAAGAAAAAGAATGTCTTAGAAAAAAAATTATATGGCTAACTATCAAAATTTCTTTAATTTAAATAATTTGTTTCAAAGCTGTTTATATCGGCAATAAAAAGTTTCAGAATTTTCAATTACAAATCAGTTAATAACATTCTAGACCAGCAACCTTAAACTGTAATTTCTAAATTCTGGACATTTCTATGCATACATATCTTTAAATGAAACTGAAACCAAAATTATTCCACTATATCTACATTTATA
Organism: Argiope bruennichi; assembly: GCF_947563725.1. Classification (NCBI taxonomy): domain Eukaryota; kingdom Metazoa; phylum Arthropoda; class Arachnida; order Araneae; family Araneidae; genus Argiope; species Argiope bruennichi. Next base: position 34,309,003 of record NC_079156.1, read on the forward strand.
AAATTTTCCATAAATTCTAAAATTTTTGAAAACAAAAATTCAGGAATTCCAGCAATATCTACATCGCTCTCATGATGGTATATAGTTAATATTATTAATTGTTTTAAAATTTATTTCATTTACTTATAATACTTATAGATTTCGAAATATTTTTAACTTGTCGTGAGTAACAGATTTGACCTCTGGGTTTCAGAAGTTTCCTCAACGTCGCTCTAGATTCATGAATGAACTTACACGTACATGAAATTCATTCACGCAGACGAGTAACTATCAAAGACGTTTCCTGCAAGATATCTAGCTATTTCCTGCAATGCCAAGTTAAGATTAAATTTCATTCGGGTATGTGGACAACGGCAGCTAGTCAAATGGCATTGGATTAAAAGTTCATTGACTGCAGCAAAATGCATGCATGTCAAATTATTTAAAGGCTGCGAATTCTATTAACAGATTTCCGACAAAAAATCTGAAAATAGTAACATAACAAGAAATGTAGTTATGCATATATATAATTAGGGTGAAATCCTTTTATCGCCACAGCTGAGACAGTGCGCTTGAGAAGCTTCCTTAAATAAGAATGTGGAATATTGTTGTAAGACTAAAGTAAAACCTAAATCATATTCGCTATGTCAGTCGGTATGATTTGTAAACTAATGCAGATATTATATTCCAAGCGTCGTCATAAAAAAGGAAAAATGCAAGTTTCTTTATTCAAATGCTGTTTTAATGAGTAAAGTTTTTCAAATGATTTCTAATTTATCAAACTAAAGTCAACTCTAACTGAATAGATCATCATATATTTAAGAAAAAGCATTTAGTTTTTCATAGTTTATTAAATAATTATTCAAATTATAACAATTTATACTAATACTACGAATAGTGATGTTGTGACTGATAGAAACTATTTTACATTTCTCGTCGATGCCTATGCCCATAATAAATTTCTCTAATTCATTTTAAATAGTTAAATAATAAGCTTATAAAATAATTATTTGTTTATTGATTTAAAAATAAATTATAACCAAGAAATATATAATTGTTAGTTAAATTAAAAATTAAATCACAAAATAAATATTTTTGATTATTCTCCTTGCATTTCTTATTGATGCCTGTTTCCATAATTTAAATTTTATCATCTCTTATTATAATCTCGTTTATAAAGATTTACACAACTATGTCTGGACAATAAAGAATCGAGAAACTGTTAAGTTGATATAAATATATTAGTATATATATGCAATTTTCGTATTTATTTAATAGTAAAATATTTTTATGAGATTTCCCTTCATAGTAAACGAAATATACAAAGAGAAAGTATCGTATTCGCCTGTGCATCGGTCTCAAAATTTGTCTGTGAACACAGTAACTCAAATAAGCTTTGAACTAAAAAGATGAAATTTGGTATCTAGTCTTTAATCGCATTTGCTGCCTGTCCGAGAATAAGGGAACACTATAACTATAAAATGTAAAGACCTATATAACCACACGAGTCTACTCCGTCCCACCTACTCTTTACTGCATACGGATTTAATTTGAATGACCGGAACGTCGTGACACCTTTGGCTGGAATTAAGGTTAGGTCCTGGAGGCTATCACCGGCCACGGTACAGCACTTCTCATCATCGGTATGAGGCAGCCGAGCCCCACCATTGCTGTACCTATCTGGGTAAAGAGAACCAACCACCATGCCAGAAGCTTCTCATCCTCATATCTAAGGTACCCCACCCCCGGTTAAAGACCTAAATATGTAAAATTTGGTACACAAGTGTTGAATCTGAAATGAAGATTCTTATCAAATTAAGAACAGAATATATCAAAAGGTTGGCTATCTATCAATCGGTACACACTCATGTAAACGCGCTAACGTTTGCCTAACTATTTCCATTTCTGAATTAGAATGTTTTCAAATAAGTAGGTATAATGTCTTTTTTATGGATTCAATAAAATCTAAAACAGAGATTAATTAAAATCTCGAGACAGAAATCTGTGACTCTTACAACAGTCTCCCTGTGTATTTTAGAAAGTAAAGCATTTAAATATATGATCACGTCCGTCAGATGCCGGTTAGCATTCAAAATGAGGTTTATAACTCACATGCAAGATAAATCAAGCTGTTGTCCGACACTTATTTACAAAGAATTCGAATTTAACAAGATTTACGTGCTGCATGGCGTTAAATTCATACATTTATTTAATTAAATATTGCATTTTATACATCATCACTATTATATCAAAAATATGTTAATTGTACAAAAACATTATTGTGAGAAAATACACTTGAATGAGTGAACTAAAGCTGTTTTTAAATTGTTGGCATGCTCTGATAAAATGCTATATGCTGCTAATGATTTCAACTGTTACATCAAAATTTCTTAGTGCGAGTGGTTTGCTGCGATGGTTTACGAAATGCGGCATGAAATATTAAAGAAGCTTAACAAAGGGTGGATTTAAGCATTTTGCAGCACTAAGAAGTGAAGTTTTGTGTACTGCCTTATGGCTTTATTAAGAGGCTTTTCATATATAATGGTCATTTGAATTTCATATTAATGATTATTAATTCATGTTAATGATCAAGTTTAGGTTAATATTTTTCATTTTATTAATTTTAAAGGTGGTAAGACTGGTGGTAAGGTAACGGCTTCGAAACCGGCGGTTTCAGGTTCAAGACCCAACTCCACCGATGAACCGTCGTGTAAGTGGGTCTGGTGCACATTAAATCCGTCGGGGCCAAACGATGTGGTGTGGAAGTTAGGAGAGGAGGATGCCAGCTCAGGTGTCGTACTCGTCATCTGACCGCGGCTCAAAATTACGAGCTCCGTCCCAAAGTAGCCCTAGGGTTGCTTTTAAACGGGGCGTTAATATAACTAAACTAAACAAATTGTTATTTTTATGAATATTTAAATTAGTCATCAAATTGATTCTGGACTGTCTCGCTGGTTAGTTGGTTGCATTTTATTGTGCAAGAGCAATGTTTATCTATGCTGCGCCAAGCGAATGGTGCAGACTACCGAGCATCCAGTGTTTGCATACAATATTATTGAAGAAGATACTTAGTTTTATAAACATTCTAATAACTAAATGAGTGTAATGTTACATATGGGAACTTCATCAATTATGTTTGAAAAAGAATTAAGATTATCCTTATATTTTATCACTAGTAAAATTAATACTTTTTACAGACATATTTATTTGGCAACAAAGAAAATAACATTTTTTAATCGACCTACTTTTGGCCCCTTACCAGCCAAGCGGATATAGGTTGGGTATAGGTATATAGGTATATAATTAATGAAAGTTTTTGGAAATATAATTTTAATAAGTAGTATTACGAAAAGTTATTTAAGTGATCATAATCTTATTTATTAATGACAAATATGATTCATTGTTAGCTATAATCGGGCGATACAGTCTTAAGTAAACACAACAATTCTCATGACGAAATGTGCATTTATATTTTTAAAAATGCAATTCAAAGAAAAGGATTCAGTTTTAGCCTATATTTTATGAACGATTACGCGACGATTCTAACTACTAACTATATATACTAACTACTAACTATATATACTAACTACTATTATAACTACTTTTTTAATTTTTCGTACATGATGAATACAAAGAGAAAGCAAAATAAAAAACAAAAATCATGCTTAATATTCTGACGAATATTTACACTCAAACGTGTACGTAAAACACGTTTTTTAAAATTCTGCCTGTCTGCGAACAAAATAATTCAAAAGCACATTGCTTTGCACGTATAAAATTTGGTATGAAATCCCTGCACCCAATTTGCGGATTTCTATCGAATTTTGAACGAAATCCATTCACAATCCGTTTGTCTGTCTTTCTGTCCGTCCATCCGAGTGCAAGGGATTTAAAAAAAAATATTTTTTCTAAAATTTTTGGCAATAGAATTATAGCTGTTGTAGTGGAATTAAAATCATTTACATTACTTCATCAATTATTTATTCGTGTAATTTTATTTTAAGGTAGCCGACTACGTTCGAAGCAATATTTTTGAAAAAGTGGATTTTTTAAAAACTATTTATGGTTTTTAGATGTATTGTCAATTATAAACACTATATATACAAAAAAATTATTTGGAAATATAATATATTTTGAGAAATAGGAAAATTTGTAGTAAATTTTAATGAAATTTAACCTAAACGGCTAACACTCTACACAAAATTGTAATGCAGCTATCCTATTTTTCTTTGTACACAAGTTATAGAATATAATGATGAATGAAATGAGCCAAAATTTAAGAAACATTTTGAGATGCAAAGAAATTATGGGTAAAAATGTACGTACATATACATTTTTCCATAAATTTACAACTTAATTTTTCTAAAAACACCTATAAATAAAAAAGTAATTCACCAACAATAAAACTTTTGGTTCATTTCATTGCCCACATTATTTAAAACACACGCTGAAATTTTTATGTAAATACCTCTATTAGTTTTTGAGATATCATGTTAACGGTGGACAATTTTTATAAAAATTAAAGTTTAAGAAAATTGAAGTTAAAGAAATATTTTAGCTAAAAAATTGTTTCAAATTATCCTGGATGATAGATCTTTCCTAGAAAATACTATTTTGGAAAGAGGAAAGCCTGAACTACAAGAAATAATAATAAAAGAAGAATTCGCCAATGTAGTCGAAAACCAGTGTTTTTAACGTAGTCGGACCCCAGTTGAAAGCAAAAGAAAAACGATTCCGTTGATCATATGTATGGATTCCACGGTGATCAGTAAGTGAAACTGCATTACCGGACAGGACAATGCGCAATGCGAAACATATTGCCCAGATTCTTAACTTTACGCTTTAAAGGGAACTGTAATGATATGGGATTCGAAAATTGTTATGGAAAGTTCATATAGACCACATGCATAATGCCAAAATTCTTAACATAACACGACTTTATTGTCTATCAAAATTTCGATACTTAAAAAAAAATAATTTGTTGGGGAATCATGAACATGAAATAAAGCATAAGATTTAATTGAAATTAACTCAACCAATGTAATTCAGCGAACAGATGATTGCCAAAAATATTATATAACATATAGTAAATTTCACATGCAGATAAAAATATTTTTTTCTGTCATTTTTATTTACGATATTAAAAAAAAAAAAAGAACTAGGTAAATGAAGTAGAGAAAAAGAAAATATTGAATCTAGAAGATAAAACTTGCGATAATATCTTTTTTGTAATGAAAACTGAAAAAGAAAAATGTTAAATCAAATCAAAGAGATAATGAAATAGATTGGGAACAGAAAGAAAAAAAAAATGAGACATCATTGGCGACTCATCTAAAGAACAATTCGTTTTATCTATCAGTATGGTGGCGCGATACATTTGACAGATACCCTGATAAATTACAGGAAAGTTACGAATTCAGGAAAATGAAACTTTTAATTCCAACTACGAATGACACATTTTTCTGATTTTAAAATAAAAAAAGAAGAAATTTGAAATGATACAATCTTCCTCTCATAATATAAGATCTCTTAAGAATGAAACAAGAGTTCTGTATTTTTAAATGTTTGAAGAAAAAAAAGTAATATTGCCATACAGAATTACATACGGCAAGAATGATTGTTATAAAACACTATTTATCAATAGCTGTAAAGAATTTAATGTTTTTTTTTATAAAAGAAGACTTAATCAATACATGCAAGATTAAATAAAATAAATTAACCTTTAGATTTTCCTTTTTGGAGAAAAGAGGCGGCGTTTAGGAGTTAATCTCTCTGTGATTCAATACAAGATGATTCTATGCATAAATGTCTTAGTTTAGCTTTATTAAAATTATTATTTAGTTTAGATTTATTATTTGAAGCAACGCTGGTTATTTGTGGACAATTTTTTAATTATGAGCCGCGGTCAATGACGAGGGCGCTACTTGCGCTAGCATCCTGTTTCCTAAACTTCCGCAACACATCAGCGAAAAGACATTTGACCCCGATGAATTTAGCGTGCATCTGTCCCGTTTACAAGGTGATTTTATTTATTTTTGATAGAATTGAATTTCGAGCCTCATACCCTTCAGCCTAGAAACCAAGACTATCTCCAGGCCATTGTGACTAAATGCATCAAATCCATAATTACTCCTTAATTGGCACAGAAGTGCAATAATATTTCTTCTAGTATTTATCTGCGCATTGTCTTACCCTAAATGGTACGTAGCATCCCGTTTCCAGTCGTAAGAAGTATTCTGGATTCAAAAATTAAATTGATGTAACGCATTTGAACGTTTATCAAGTGAAAATTAAATAATTAACTCTTTCCAGGTGAAATTTTGATGATTAGTCTGAGCATTTAAACTTACAAATACTGGTAATATTACGTAGAAAAGGAGCAATGAAATCTTAAATATTATATAAATCACTCAGGACGATCCTACGTTTAAGATGTTTGGAACAGGATTCCCAATATCTTATATGTAGATATAGGGAACCCCGATGTCTCCATATAATCCCAATATGTAGATATTGGGACGATTCTACATATAATCAAACAATCCCAATATGTAGATAGAACGATTTTATGTATAATCAAACATTGGTGTTTCTCCAACCTATTCAGAACAATCTCGAATCCGAGATTAGATCCTCTTTATCATTTTTATTAATAATAGTACAATGCGAACTACGCAGTAATGGGAAAAAAATATTAAATAGATACCTAACTATCATTATTCTTTAAAATAACAGGACTATGTTCTTTGTGTAAAAATAATTAGATAAGGATTTATTCTACATAAACTAATTTTTCAAAGTAAAAACTTGATTGTTTTTTCTTACAATTTGTTGGCAATCAAAACTCAGAAATTCATATTAAAATTAATTACATAGATAATTTATATTGCGTCAGTTTCAATTTCCAAGAATAATTTATTTTATAACGAATAAAAATTCATAGATTTCTTCTAATAAAACAACCCTTTTCATCCCTCCTCCGAAATTCAGATATTTTAAATGAAGAAACTTTAAATAGATTTTTAATCTGTAAATAAAAATTATTTTAAAATAAAATTTTAATCCATAATTTGAAACTAGAAAATTAAACCGAAATGAATTCAACTGTCCTACTCTTAAGAAAGACGTTGAAAGTTAGACAATCTATTGATCTAATAAAACATTCGATTCGTTTTAAATCACAAATCTCGCAAAAAGTTTTTACTATTTTTATATAATGCCACCACGAATTAGTTTAACCACTATTTGTATGCAGCACCTGTGAGAAAATCAAAATACTTTTAGAACGAAATGATTTGCTATTTCTGTGCAAATCTATTTTACCGTCACTTGTGGAAATGCATAGGATAAAATTAAGGAAGATTTTCTTGTAAAATACATAATTAATAAACAATAAAAAAATTTAATTAATAGTAGTTTTAGTGTCAAGTACACAAATTTTTAAACAATATTTCCAGAAATGAATTGGGATATTGCATTATAAAATCTTGAATGAGTAAAAGGTTATTAAGAACCATTTCAGCTTTCTTTAGAGGATAATATATGCATTTTATATATAAAAAAAGTCTACTAATACTAAAAATCCCAAAAGGCCGCATTAACTTCAGATACATCATTTAAATCTATAATTTGTTAAAATTCAATTCAGCAAAATTTGTCAGCAATTTTAATTAATAAGATTCAAATTCATAACCAAAAACTCATATCTATTAGTTTATATGCGATAATAATCACTAAATAATTAATTTTAAAAAAATTCAAGATGCAGTAATTTCTACACTGAATCGCATAAGATTTGTCTGAAACGAATTTAAGATGCATTTTCTTTTGTATCTTAAATTCACGTCTTCGATCAACCAAAAGTAAAAGCAGTTTTATTAATTTGGAATCAATAATCCAAGACTTTAGTTCTTTCAAGGACATATTCATTTATATTTTCTGCGTGAAAATGATTTTTTTAATGAATTCATATGTAAAATATGAAACTCTCTCTACCATATTTTCACTAATAGACTATAAAACGTTCTTTTGTAAAGAAAAATATAATAAAATAAGTAATTTCAGACCAACAAAAACACTAGAAAAGGTTTAACAGAAAACGTGCCTAAATATCTGCAATTCAAAATATTAATTTAGGAGTTTCCATTAGATGAGAAGTTAACATATTTTTCACTTTTAAAAGAAATTTTAGAAAACATATATTTCATATTCAAAACTCATATTTAAAAAAAACATTAATTCATATTCAATATTTATTAATTTTATAAATAAGATTTGTTAATTAATAATAAATTCTTTAATATATAATTATTTAAAAATCTGTAGAACTCTAATCATAATTTATAGTTTTGAGAAATTTAAATTATAGCAATTCGTATCAAACATTTAATGTAAATGAATGGTATAAAATGTGGAAAATATGTCAGAATTGCGGTAAAATGTTACAGTATTCATTTATTAATCATTAGCATGTATATTTATATAAAAATAATAATGTATTAATGCACGAGTTCCAAATGCTAATGATCGCCGTGGAATGTATATTTGTTGCTGATTCAATCAATGAGTATCATATATCATCCCATCAGAAGCTGTAAATCATCACAAATCAATGACTCGAAGCAGAATTTTTCTTACTAATGGCTGAATCTATTACTGAGTAAACCACTCAGATTGATAATAAGAAATATATTTGCGTTATTAATGTGTTTCATAATAGTTAAATGTATTATTGTTTTAAAATCAAGTTTCAATTCACTAAAGTTTTCAGAAATAGCTAAATTGAATTTATAATTTTCAAATTTTAGCCCAAAATTATTTTATTAATGGAAATATATTACATAAATTGCTAAATTGCGTTTGTAGTTATCAAATTATTGTCCAAAAATCATTGCAGTAATAGAAATACTTCACATAAATACCATTCATGATCAATTATTTTGAATAAAGTTGAACAATTTGCTACAAATTAATTTTTTAAAGATAAGATAAATTTGATAAAATAATTTGGCTCAATTAAAATTTGGAACAAATTTTCATGAAAAGATCATACAATTTTATGTTATTTTAAAAACTCTTTCTAATATATAAAATCACAAATCTTTGTCTCAAAAATTTTTTAATAGAACATTTGAGATACAATTTAATCATTTTTCGTAGCATAAGAAATAACAAATGGGTAAGTTTCAAAAATAGTCAAACCATGCATATAAAATAATTCATAAAGTTTTAGAAACAAATTTATTTAAAATTCCTATCTTTGTAGTTGAAAATTTAAATTGATATACTTGCTTGTGATGTTATGAATATAAATCAAACGTAATAAAATAATTACACCAAATTTAAATCGATGCATTTAAATTCTGTTATAAAAAATTTGAAATACAAAATTAAATAATTGTTATTGTTCTTACAAAATAATACTTACGTAGAAAATTGTGATACATGCATATGCTATTATTAATATAAATCAAATGTAAAAAAATAACTGCATCAAATTTAAATCATTGCATTTAAATTTTAATATAAAAAGTTTGCAAACGCAAAATTGAATCATTGTTATTATTCTTGTAAAATAATACTTGAGTAGAAGATGATTAAATATTTATAGCTATTTACAAAATTATTCAACAAAAAAGAATTGCGAATGCTTAAAAAAATGGAAAATTTTTCATTAATATGTATTAATTTTTACATCTACGATGTCATTCCTAGAAATTGATGACTATTTAAAGTAAATATTATAAAAAGAATTCACTTACCAGTAATAAAATCACTGACAGTCCAAGATGCATAATCCTTAAAAATCTCGCATTCATTTTGGTGTTTTTCTTTCAGGTTTGAGTGTTTTCGTATTTTATTGCATAATACACGGACGATCTACCTCCTGTAGTTCAATTGTGAAATTTACCACAGCACTATTGATGAGCGCATAAATCTTTCCGATGATCGTCATTTTATCTCTCTCTCTTTCAAAAAAAGATATATATCCCTTGTATTGACTCTGATTACTCGCTCAATACAATGAAATTCTCTTATCAGAACATTCTTCTTATCATTCGCGCACTTCTAGGTTCGAATGATGAAGATATTTTATTTTATTCCTATGTTTACTTATTCGATTCAGGACAAAATACTTTTGACGTTAACGATTCAGCGAATCCGGAGATTTTTTTTTAAATGTCGAAAGTCAAAACACAAATTTCTCAATTGTTACACATCAATAATGTAATCAATAAGTTGATTAATGTAGTCTTGAGGTAAATTGTGGGTAACAGTTTCACAAAGATCAGTAATAACACACTTCTTGAATATTTCTTGAATACAATGCAGACTTAAGATAATGTAAACTTTGAATTCTTGAACTTTATATTACGTGTATTCAGAACATACAAGGAGTCTAAAGGTACAATGCCAATATTTAAGAAGTTTCATTTGATTTTATCAGAACAATTTAAGCATCCAAAATTATAGTAAAGTTGCCGTAACTCATTACTTGAAAGAAGAAATCAATTATGACGACATCATAGTCTTTTTTTGTGGTGGAAAAATCAATTATGTTTTTATCCTTCCATTTCTTCCACAAAAGAATGTTTTTCATTACAATGTTATTATACTTGGTACACTTTATTGATTGCTGCTATATAGTTTATTGATTAGAATAGTTTATTCTGAAAACTTCAAAGACGTTCTAATAATTTCTTCTTCAAAGTGCAATAAAACTTATTCAATTTGGTTAAGAAAAGAAAGTTGACAAATTATTTTAAGGAATTATAAGTTTTTGCACTATTCTTCGAATTCAAAAATAAACTTAGCCTTTAATTTAATAGATTACAAAACCATTTTGCAAAACATTTACAATTTTTCTACAAAATTCAGATAATATAACAATCAATTGAATACTCCAGTTAAATTCTTATTTTTTCAATTCTAAATTGTACTGAAAATCAGACTGATAATCTAAATTTGTTCCCTTACTTGAATGAAATGTTCGTTTGTAGTCAAAATATCTTCCTCTTTCATTATCATATTAAAATCTTTCAATAAATTTGAAGGTCAACATGCAATAATCAGTTTCAATTCTTTTTTCACATAACATATTTAAGTGACATCACAATACAAAAAACATCTTACCACAATTAAAACTATGACAGTTAAATAAACATCAACAGAAAATGCAAATTTTCAAACTTACAACTCTTTTTTCATCTTTGTCTGCTATTTTAATAAGAGCAGAATCAATAAATTTTTGTTTTTCTTATGAAGTTCCCCAGGAAAAATCCGTTATTTATTTAGCTAATTATTCTGTTAATTAATTAATTAGTGATTTTTTTTCGATGAAAAACTTGAAACAACTACCTTGAATTGTTTTTCTTTTCTTGTCTTCTCAATTTCAAACAGAACTGGTACCCGAGGGATAAAAAACGAAAGCACTCATGTGAAAAAATCAATACTATAGTTTTAGTAGGAAAAAAGTGATTAATAATCACCAATTCCCACGAGTATCAACAAGAAATAAATTTTCGCCAAATTACAGAAATTGCGAATCACAACTTGTATGATTCTAGATGTCAATCACAATATACTATTTCTTTCATCTTTATTAATAATTGAAAACGAAAGTGGCATTAATATACACTTGATCTATTTTTTTATCAGGTAAACCACACAAAATAGTTTTTCGTGGCTTTAACACGCTGTTTCTCTTTTTATCAATTCCATATCGACACAATAATCACTCAGAATAATTTTTTTCTCACTTCCACATAGAACAGCAAGAAGAACAACACAAAAAAAAAACGCAGACGATAAAGGTTATAAACAATCGCCGCTAATGAGCTATCTCCACTGGCATTAAACACAAATGGTAGCTTTCGCCAAACGATTAGCTAGCTGTTCTGCCAATTCGACAAATGCTCGTTTCGCGCTTCCTACATTTTTTCGAACGCTCTTTACTCCTGATGAATGTGTTGCAATTGGCAGGGGCAGAGAGGAAGCTTTTGATGACGTCACGCTGCCGATCCCGAAACCCCGCTGTTTCCTTCCACCACCGAAGAGCGTTGTTGTCATTTGCTCGATTCAAGGACTCAACAACCGTTCTAGAAATGATAAGGCTACTCGTGAGTAACATACGAGAGTGGAACTTCTTTTTAGGTTGTTGGTGGGTCTTTTTTTCTTTCTTTTGCTGAAGTTGTGAGAGTTGAATTTACAAACTTCACGATGAATTTACGATTTGTTTTGCTGCATGTAGGCGAGTCACATAATCTAATTCCATACAAAAGAGTTGGTTGATTTTCTGCAGGGAATGTTTTTTTTGAATTTTGGCATATTTTGGGCTTATGAAAAAAAAAGGGGTTGTAAAACTAGGATTAGATGGAATAATTCCAACTTGTTTTGTATTAGCCTCATTAGTAAATCCTTCATGATAATAAAGAGTCACAAATTTGATTTCATCTTGATGAATTTGGCTTCTAAAATGTTATTTTCTCAGCTTTTAATATTTATTGAACATTTTGAAATTAACTGTGACGTATAAATGTTCGTAGATTAACCCTTTGCACTCGGAAAAGTAAATCGATGCATAATTATTCACCTAATACAAATACTTTTTTATTGCTCCGAAAAATAAATATATATATATAATTGTTTTAAGTTGTATGCTCACATTTAATTAATTTGCATATTCTTACTACTCAGCAGGCGTTTTTAACAATTAAAATAAAACAAACAAACAAATAAGCCTTCAAAATGATGCACCGTCTTGAATGGTGAGTGAGACTCACCTTCCGAGTGCAAAGGCTTAAAAACTATTTACTTGATTACAAAATTAAGATATGGAAGAATATCAGATGCAAGGAAATTACATAAAATATTTTCTTTAACCTCTTAAAGTCATGTTTGTGTGTCGCATAGGTTTCGAATTATATATTCTCATAAGCTGAAATTAGATCATTCAGCACTTTAAAATTCACTATAAAAATTATATAAATACCTCTAGTATTCTACAGATAATGGGATAAATAAGGCAATACATTCCCGATTCGGAAGGTGTCTGTTTGGTTTGGTTATATTAAAGTCCCGTTTGAAGCAACACTAGGGCTATTTTGGTACGGACCTCGTCATTTTGAACCGCGGTCAGATGACGAGGGCGACACCTGAGCTGGCACCCCCCTCTCCACACCACACCACACCACACCAGCGGGAGAACGTTTGGTCATGACGGATTTAACGTGCAACAGACCCTCTTACACAACGGTTCTTCGGTTGAATCGAGTCATGAGCATGAAACCCTCCTGTTCCGAAGCCGAGACCTTACCACCAGACCACGCGGCCCTTCGGAAGTCGTCATTTAATAAGATGATAATAGAGGCTAAACAGTTAGTGTTCAGTTCATACAGTTTTCCAAGCTTTTTTCTTTCTAATCTAAAAACTTCATTTTTTTAAAATTTTTTTTTTTGTAGTTGAAAACGCAGTCACCTTGTAAAAAAAAAAAAAAAAAAAAAAAAAAACGTTTAATTTTTAAGGGATTCAGAAATGGCTCATGGATGTTATCAAATCCATACATACAAATCTGAATTTAACATGGATTTTTTTTTTAACTTTTTAGCCAATTATATAATTTGCTAATATTTGTAATTCTAGGTATACTAATGAAAATAATTTGTTTAATTTCATATAATTTAAGTCAGAACCATTTAATATTTACCATAAAATGATATACAAACAATGTTATATTTAGACATATGGTAAGTTTGAAATGCTCACATAACCTTCAGTAATTCATTAGCATATTATTTAAACCTTGGAAGGATGACGATGACGACGACGACGGCATCTAAATTTCTTTGTCCCTTTACTAGATGTGGTGTGGAAATTTGAAGGGGGGGCTAATTCAGGTATCGTTCTCGTTATCTGACTGCGGTTCAAAATTGTGGGATCCGCCCCAAAATAGCCCTCATGTTGTTTTAAATCGAGATGTTAACATAACTAAACTAATTGATCCTTCTCTAAATTTGCATGTCCTATTTGGATCTAATCCTCATATTTGGATCTTGGGTCTAATCATCATATTTCAGTTTTGGATCCTATTTGGATCTGGTCTGTTAATGATGGAACACCATTTGGCAGTTTGAAAAACGTGATGAGAACAAAGATATCATTCTTGTCAAGTGATTATAATTCGAAATAATGAAGCTAATTACATTCTAGACTTCGTATATTTTCAAATCTGTATGCTATCCAACAAAATTGAAAATACATATCAATGAAAGGAGTATGAGCTGGGCCAAATTTATGTGCATTTGGACCCTCAGGAAATTAGATAAATGGAGATGCTATTCTACTATCTTAAATTTAACGTTCTCTAATTTAAAAAAAGATAAATAAATAAATGAAAATCTAGTTGTTATTGTTTTTCTAAAATTTGGCACATTTTGAATATATACAATGAGCGATTAGTGACTTATTTTGTAGTTTTCATAGCTCAATTATATGCATTTTGACATGCAATTTTGTGGCTACAATTGTAGTTGTGTGTCATTTTTTTTTTTCAATCGGTAGGGAAAAAAGCGTCCAAAAACACACATTCGGTTTTCTGGTACTTACGTATTGGCCACATCCATCGGTTAATCGCCAAATAAAATCGCCAAAAATTACACATTGATAGGGTTTTTTCTAATTATTGTTCGACAACGGCATGCGGTTAATAATATATAAGTATCAAGATTATGCGAGAAAATTTTGGGGAGACCATTTCCGCAAATTTGACAAAAACACTCATTTTTTTTTAAAGCTTTGTATTTTAACCAGGTGCTCAGTTCATTATTCGGGAAATATATTTCTGTTACATTTATTAATTTGCTAAGAGTAAATGATTTATTAATTGTGAGCTTTGTTCCTGGTGTAACTTGCCACCATTTGACTCGGATGTTACGTGGCGCCAATGAGATTGAAATCAAATATTAGGAAGTCTGTACAACTTTTTGGCATTTCTCAGTCGAGTCATCTATCAACGAAGGTCAATATCCCCAAAGCAATGACCTTCATTACGATTATTGCGTTTCTGAAAGAAAGCCGAAGAGTTGGATTACAGGTTGAGATAAGTTACCAGAATTCTCCGGGTCCTAAAAAAGCCCCACATAGACTCAAGGTCGGGACATTTTTTTCTGATTTATTATAGTCATTACAATGAAATTAACCTGGGTCTAACTCTTAAGATTAAAAATAGATATGCCTTATAGAGTAAATATATTTCAAAATGAAAATGGATTATTCGTAAATAGAATAAATAATTGCTTGCAAAATTTAAACATTTATTTACGATATTGAATGAAAACTGAAATTATCTTTCCAAGTAATTTTCAAATTTAAACTACTTAAAATTAAATTTAACTCGTATTTTCTTGCATTCCATAACATGAAACGAAATAAACGCGCGCGCGCACGCACGCACGCACACACACACACACACACAAATTCAATTGTCAATTGAAACAGTGTTTTCACACCTACAATTCATAGGTTAAAACACTACCTGCAATAATAATTAAAAAAAAAATAAGCCCCAAACAATTATTTCCAGTAGCAGCAATGTTTTTACACCTCTATTTTGTAGAATTTTCCAATTCAATTATTCTTTCATTTTTAAGGTTTCTTTAAGATTCAGTTTGAACGAAGCTACTTAAATGCATTGCTAATATCTTATGACATTCAGTTGTTATACAAACAAGAAAGATTTTAAAAACTATCAGAAAAATAAATTAGTACAGAAGAATAGACATTATTTTCAAACTCAATAATCATGGATAAAAAAAGAATAAATACTCGTTGAAAATGAATGTAATCATTTATAGAAAAGAAGAAAGGCAAAGGGAAATTTTGCTTATTTTATTCCGAAAGAAAAATAATGATATTGTTTTAAGAATTGGAAGGAAGCCAAGATAATAATAAGAACTAAAAAAGGGCATTCTAACAGAGTATAAACATTCTGAAATAATCTAAATAAATTATCAAATAAATATATCAAATTAATTACAGAAAACTTGCTTTTTTTTTCGCCTTTTGCACTTTCCTTTCTAAAAAAAAAAAACATTAAATAACTACAAAATTCGTCAATTTATAATTTTCTATGCATTTTTCACTTAACAAAGTCCGCCAAGACTTTATCTAGTTGTAAGATCTCGGCTTTTTCTTCTAGTTCAAAACCGGATTCCTTTGTAAGTATGCCTTGTTGGTGGGGTCTAGCGCACATGAAATCCGATGTCGTGGGCCAAAAGCCCTGCAAATTGGGTGGATTTAGTCAAAGGGAAGTATCGTCACCTGGGTGGGAGAATCAAAAGAAGAGGTTCATCCCCTAAATTGTTTACATGTTGCCCTCAAACGATACTTTAATATAATTAAATACAAGACTTGCAGTTGTCAAAGTTTTATGGTGTGGACCAAATATAATAAAAATTTAGTATATTTTTTAAAAGAGTATAATTATGGAACGGGGTAATAATGATAAATGTTAATATAATATGTTATATAATAACTGGATATCGTAATTCCTCTTATTATTTTGACGTTATTATAATCTTAATCACATAAAAAAATCATCTGAAGAAGCAGGAATTCCTATCAGTGCATAAATCATTCAATATTGCTTTTTTAATATAACCATGTTTTTTGCAACTGAGAAAATTAATGAAGATTATAAAATTAATTAAAATGATTTTTTTCGCATGTTATTACAAATTCTTGAAATTTCGAAATTTTTTTTTATAAAAGGAAAATATAATTAATAAGTCATCAAACGCATATCGGATAATTCAATATTTATAATTAAAATTTCATTATTTTTATATATTTTAACAATATAATGAAACCACAGAAGAAATTGCTAAAACTGTATTCACGAAATGCATGATGCATCCTTTCACTGTATTCCGCATTTCTGAAAAGAGAAATAATTGAATTCGTTCCAGCACTAATTTCTTCGAACGGATTCTAAAATATTTGGACGAAATGAAACACTCTTAAAGTAAACAAACAGCAGAGATGCCAAGTATTAGACGGATGTTGACATAAGGCATGATAAAATCTCTGAAACACATAGCGAATTGCTAATTGGTCTTAAAAGTTACATCCCCTCGGTTTCTCGGGTTCAAAAGTAAATGAAAATAAAAGAAAGAAAACCCAGGAGGAAATATTAAGACGTCACTTTACACTGTGCCAAACGTGGTATTGGATATGCTATACAGTACGTAACTTTATATACCCAATTTCAGTTTATGATTGTTTGATATACATAAAGTCAAACAGATCTGTTTAAACCAAACCATGGTTTGGCTTAAAAATTTCTCTTCAAACTTATATCGTATTTGTTTAATTATTTCTAACTAACCATTCTTCCTTACCAGTTAAGTGAAATGTTCACCGGGAGTAGTAATTTCTAAAATTTTCAATTAGAAATTTGACGTAACCTTGCTCTTTTAGAAGCCGTACTCTTAATTGTGCTTCGCATTTTACTAATTATCTACCATTACACATCCATAGATATAACAGAATAGTATTTAAAAGTAGATGCATTAATGTAATGTAGTAGATAAATTAATGTAATGTAGATTCATTAATAAAATATTTTTACTGTTGTTTGATTATAAAACAAAACCATTGTAAACACAAAAAATGTTTAAAATTAAATTTAAAAGCAGACTTTACAATGAAACCTACTTACGATACTAATATTAAAGATGTAAATCATACAGATATTAATCAGAATTATACTTCCTTAGTTCAATTAACTGAAAGCATTATTCGATTAAATATTTGATGAAATAATGACAGAGGATTAGTTTTTTTGAATGAATGAATTAATTACAGCGATTTCTTTAATCTGATTAAAATTAACTTAAAAATGGAATTAAATCAAGACAAAAGAAGTTTGCAGTTACTAAATTAGTAAATAAAAAAAGATAACATTTTGAAAATTATAAATTGCAGTAAAAATATATTTCTACAGTTATCGAGAAAAAACGCCGATATTTAGTTAATTTTTTATTCATCGAAATTCTTCTTAAAATGTAAAAAAAGAAATCTTTCTGAGGTGCACATTCTCACATTCCAAAATATATATGTGCTGAATTTGGCAGTTCTAGGTTCACCAAGCTCAATACAATTGTTTTATGACATGATGTTAAAATATTTCTTTTGGAATCTCGAACATAATTTCATAGATTGCTTTCGTCAGCTGTTTTCCATCTTTTGGTTGGGCAGATTACCTATAGTATATGGGATATTTGAGGTCCACTCATGAAACATGTAGGTAAAGCGAGCGCACACGCACACACACACACAAATCGCTACCTATATGTAACATATGTAATCTATATATAACATATAATAACATTAACATAATAGGTAACATAATTGTAATCTATTGTAATGTATTGTATGTAATAATTGTTTATTACACTTTATATTTTAAAAATATGAAATCTATTCTTGCATTAATACAAAAAGCTACAACCAAAGATAAAATAAAAGTCACATACAGTACACTCCCGATTATCCGCGGAATTGGGTGGCGCGGCCGCCGCGGATAACAGAAATCGCTGATAATCCGAAAAAAGCTATAAACGGGTATAGCGAAAGAGAAAACAGTCATTCCAACTTTGAAAAATCGTTTTATGTACAATAAAACGTAAAATAAACAGTAGGAAATGTTTCACTAACGCTTAATATTTTAGTATATCACTCAAAACTAACCTAAAATGCATTTTATTAATGAAAACAGAAAAGTGCTTTGTACTTACGAGAGGCGTCAAGGATACACAGAAAAATTAATAGATATGTACTGTTTTAATACTGTAATGTATTATGTAATTACAAAAGCATAACTGTAAAACTGCACCTTTTTGAAAAAATCAGTCAAAAAAAAAAAAAAAAACTTTGTGCGGCAGGTGCGGATAATCGGGAGTCTACTGTATTTACTATGTAGAATTGTGTAGTAATTTTGATACTATGGTGTGCGGTGGTTCGTCAACACATATTTTAACTGCGCTACAAAAAATAAATATCAAAAGATTCCAATTTTATAAAGAGTTATTTTGCCTATAAATAGTCTAATATTTTAAATTTCAAATACAGATATGAAAGTTGATACAGCTCAAAAATATTAAATATCTATTATATAATATAAATTTCTTGTAATTTTCCTAATAGAAAATTATATCAATGATGATGCGATGATCTACCAGAAAAAAGTATTACAACCTCCCCCCCCACTTTTCGATCTCAGTCCACTCTACTCGATAATGCCTATCCAAAAATGAATATCAAAAAAGATGCGCAATAAATTATTTGCAATACTCATCATTTTTACTAGTAATAATTATTAATAATCGATATCTTCTTGTAAAAATTTTCATCTGTATAAAATTTTAGAAAATCATCCACACAATTTATTTAAAAGCTAAAAAAACAACAACAGAATATTCAATCAACCAAATATTTTTCTGTCCAGACAGCAAGAACTGAAACCAAAACTCCTAATGAGACAATGAGAAAAATGAAATGAAAATGAGCTCAGACAACAAAAGCAAACATTAGATAGGATTGAAAAAAAAAAAAATAAGAATGAGTTGCCTCCTTCCAATGCAGAGGGCTGGTCTGATTGACGCAAAGGTAGAAAGATTTGTCTTTTGTCTCCAAATCAATCAATCAGTTGTGTGTGCAGCGGGGATTCTTGAGTAGCTTACAAAATAACCTCATCTACAGTACTACTATATGCATCTACAGTATCTACTACATAACCAGTTGCTTACAAAATATCATCTACATTTTCCTTCTTATTGATTCATTTCTTGACTAATAATAAGGCTTTTATTGCTTTTTCACCTTATTTATTAATTATCGTACTCTAAGAGTGAAAAAGTAAACAAATAGTTCTCACAATCAAAAAGCAAACAAATTAGATAACTATCGAAAATGCAACCTTAAAAAAATAACATCACGGGTTTCTGCAACTCTCATTTTAGACCTTTTTCTCAATGCCAGGAGATGTGCTCTTTTGCTGTCAATGTAGTTTGGAAAACAAATCCCACCCGTAAATAGGCCACTGTCAAAATAAATAAATAAATAAATAACATTTTATTAGCGTCATTAAAAGGAAACTTGACCAGTAAACGCATTTAACGAATTGGTAACAAGTTTACTTTCTTTATCGATACAATTTTTGAACAATTAGTGGGAACTTTATTTTGCAAAAATTTCTAGCATACTCTCTAATAAAGATGTTGTTCCTCTCCCTTTTGCCTGTCCATACAATTGTGGACTTTAAGCAAAACCAAGAGTGCGCAGATTTTTATTTCATATAAGTAATGATATTTTAATATCTAATTGAATCCAAATTAATTTCCTAAATTTTTGCCTAATGCGGCTCATGTCGGGGTCATTCTAAAGTGTTCTCTTGTTTCCTCATCCCATTCCACTGTTGAAGCTTTTTAAAAATGATGTGCCATCAGTTCCACGTGTCAAGTGAAAATAATCCCTTCGGGGCCCTTATCCAAGGCCAACGCGAGTATCGAATTGACACGGGCCGAAAATCCCATGTTGTATAAGACTAGTGATCATTTGTTTCGTCCCTTCCTTACTTCTGCTTTTGCTGCGCGCTATTGTAGACGTGTTCTGTCTGCGCCTGCTTGTAAATAAATTGCCTTCCCGGCATGGATTAAAAGGAATTTAAAAAAGGAAAATGTATCTTCAATGTCTTCCAACCTGCATTCTGCTTCAAACAAAATAAGCTTACATATATACATTATTTTTTGTTTTTGAATACAGTGCTTCAGTTTTCACAAATTTGAGTAGTTAGTAATTCTTCATAATGATCGATTTAAAGCTGTTTTAGAAATTGAAAGTTACATCAGTAAAATCATTAGAAAACCAACGAGTATGGTCTACTTCTAATTTTCTCGCATACTCTTTGATAAAAATGTTACTCACACTATGGAAGGGGTGCGCCATATAAAATTGACCTTGGTCAAGGTCATGAATGTCTCCAATGTTCGGACTTTTATTTTTATATGAAAATTGTTGACCCCATGGTATAGTAAAGAAAACTGTTAATTGGATATTAATTACATGGTCTTTGTAAATAATGGTTGGGAAATATCTATATTTGGCAAGAGTTTAAGGATTTTACTGAATTTACATGCGCTTATGACAATTATTCGCTGACATGCGATTAATAAACAAGCCTCATAAAATCGACTATGTATTTTTTAATTCTTTTTTGACCGACTGAAACAGAAATTTAACATAGTTTTATTATAAATTTATAATTTTTTTAAATAATAAAATTATAATTACAGAATTATATAATAAACAAAAATTTTGTGAAATTTATAATCAAATAAAATTGTAATTTTTGTGTTTTATAATAACATAAAATTGTGAATATGCATAATTTTTTAGTAAAAATTATAATCACAAAATTACGAACCAAATTTCATTTATTTAAGTCATTGCGTTTTCGAATTGTAATGTTTACATGCATGCGAAAATACAAATTTGGTTGAAAACTTGATAAGAATATTCATACGAAATCAGATGCTAAAAATGTGAACCAAATTTCATTTATTTCAGTTTTTACGTTATTGAAATATCGCGTTTGCTCACATGTTACAGTACACACAGACAAACGGTCTGATAGATTTGGTACAGAGGTACATTGTAGAAGTTTAATTTGTGCACAAAATTTTATTTATCAAGTTTCTTATGTTTCCAAGTATACAGAAAACCGAACAGATAAATTTACTCTGAATGGATTTCGTTCAAAATTTGATTGAAACTACAAAATTGATGAAAAAATTACACGTTAAATTTCGTGGACATAGCTCAAAGCATTTTGGAGATATCGAGACAAACAAACTAAATATATATTTAAATATTTAGGATTCAAAGAGGTCCTAGACGTGGAAATTCGATTAACTCTCGAATTCGAATTTTTTTTTTTACTATTACAATGCTTTCTCTTTGTACACTTTCTAAGGAGAAAATAAAAAAGTAAGTACTTATTAGATACTAAATTTTCTGGAAAAAGACAATAGGAATGGAATTGAAAGTGATATACTAGTGCTCAACAGATTTAAAAACGGTTGTAGAAGCAAAACTGAACACTACAAAACTTTTGATTTACAGGTTGCGTATTTTGGCTTCCACATTTCAAATGCCGTGACAAGCCTATTTTTCTTTCAAAGAATTTACTCTCATTTGAAGGGATAATGTCTTGATTTTTTTTTTTTTTGAAATTTTCATTGTTTCTTGATGTGCAATGATTGTAATTATAAACCTAACGTCTTTTCACTACTGCAATAAAAGAATCTCGAAGTAGAAGATGCCGTTAGATTACAGCCAGACATTTAATGATTCCAAATTATTTTTAAAATAATATTTATCAAAATGTATGGATGCAAAATTTACGTTTATTATATTTTGATCATAATTTGAACCAAATTTGATCGTGTGAAGTTACATGGTGTGCAATAATTTGTTTTATCAGATATCCTAATATTAATGTAATATAGGAATATAGTTCTCCCCAGAATTTGCTCGTATAATCTCTAATAAATGTGTTACCCCAGAAAACACTTTCTATGGCAGGATGGCGAACCTTTATGGATCAACGTGCCATTTTTTCTAAAGAAATGTCTAATGAGGTATAGACGTGCCGTGAAATAATTTTGGCCCGTGATTTTTCGGAAGATAATAAAACTAAATGCTAACAACTCAAAACTCTTTATTTACTACTGAAAATGCATTTTGCACTGTATAATAGTAAACGTTTTAATTATACATGCAATTCAAACTAAAGTAGCATTAATGTGGCTTCTGTTGTTGCAGATTAGATGACAATTTATATTAGGATTGTAAGATGTTCAGAATGCAAGCTGAATTGGAGTCATCTGCCAAACGGTTTCTAAGCGAGTCTTCAATGTTATTTCACTCTGAAAATGAGTTGCAGGCATAGATGAAAATATGCTTAAAATGAAATGAGCCAGCTTCTTCAAACAGTTAAATGTTTGAATCAAATTGCATGTTTCCGAAATTTTGCTACTGGAATTTTTACTTATATTGCATGTTAACCTTTCTGTTTGAATCAATTCCAACTTTTTCCTTGTTTCAATACATTTTTGAATCCACATTGAACTAGACTGGAAATCAATGAGTTGCATTTCAAATTCTTCGATTTCCAACCAATCGAATTGGGACAAATTCAGTTTATCAAATGAAGTCACATGCAAGCCGTTTTGCAAACCGTAAAATGCAAACTGTTTTAATCGGCGGCGTGCCCAAAATATTGTTTCGCGTGGTATTGGTTCGTCATCCCTGTTCTATGGAGTTGGTGTACAATAGCAACGAAATATTAATCATTGGCATGAATTTAGCATTTTCACTGGATCTATCATATCATCCTTGGCGAGTTATTTGGCGATTAAACATTGGCATGCAGCTAATAGTATCCGAAAATCAAATTTGTGTTTTAGACGCGCTTTTCCCAACCAATTGAAATAAAACTATAACACAAAGCTACACTTGTAGTCACAAAATCCCGTACCAAATTTGATATATCTAAATCATTGCGTTTTTGAATAAACGCGTTTACATGCTTCTGAAAGTACAGGCAGACAGACAATAAGCCCGTTATTGAATTTGACTCAAAATTTGATAGGTGTCTACACTATAGATATTAAATCTGTATACCGAATCTAACCTATCTAGTTCTCTTCGTTTTCTAGTCATCGTGTTAACTTATATTCAAACAGCAGGACAGACGGACTTCCTCGAAACAGATTTTGCTCGCAATTTGGTAGAAATCTGCAAATTTGGTGTAAAAATCATATACAACAATCGAACTCAAAGCATTTTTAAGTTACTTTGTCGCAGACAGACGGACATATCTATGCCTCAAAATGTGGTTCTTGAACTCAAGGAGATCTAAAATGTGTAGATTGTTCAAAATCTCTTGTTTGAATTTTTTTTGACAATTACTAAATTGTCTCTATACAATGTATACAAGAAAGTAATAAAAAGTAAGTAAATTTATAAATAAATATATGGCTTCATTAGTTCTTCCTGCAATTTTGAAAGGGATTTGGGCTGGATGTTTCTATTGTGTTCCCTTAGGAAGTTAAATGAGAACTATTTGGGGAGAAAATGGCATTTCCTGCTTGCAAGTACTTGAAAAATCGATGTTTAAGCGGGAAATTTCACACTGAACAAACACATGGGGATTCATTTAAACGAAATTCTTAACACACTATTCATTTTTATGAATAACACATTTTAAATGGAGTCAGATACTAGTTTTGTACTCGTCCGATCACGAATTTAATACTGTACGAACAAGTTATTACTAATTTCAAAACAGCGCACTAAATTAATGGTCACAGAAATTGTAGTTAGAAACATTTGTATAGCTGAACTTTAATAATTAAGTTTACAATTTAAAAAAGAATATGAGCATTTAGCTTTTGGGAGTAATAAACTATACATCAGAATCAGTTTTCTTGCTTTCTAGACTTTAATAAATGGGATTCAGGACTTAATAAATTCGTTAAATGTATAATTCCATTGAAATAAATAGCATAACCCTTCTTATATTGCATACATCTCTGAATATTTCGGGATAATCGTAATTTTAAGAATAAATCAGTAATTTTTCAGGTGTATTCATGAAATTATTCAATAGGATTCAGTGCGTGATAAATGTGTATGGCCAATACCATTGAAATAAACACCGTAATCCTGCTTTTATTGCACAAATTTCTCAATATTGCAAAATAATCCAATCTTTAAAGAATAAATTATTAAAAAGATCAATACGTCGATTGTGTGTATCAGTTTTTATCTGCTTATCAATGGCAATCCTTTATCTCTAAAGCAAGATGTTTTGTATTTTGAGAGTAATTCTATGTTTTGTTATGATTGTGACGTCGATGATCACGCAGGCACACGTTTCGTGGTCGTGACTAGTGTATATTTACAAATATTTGTGGATGGGAATCTGCGTGTATGCACAGGAAATGAAGTGAAAATGGAGAATGTTGCATTTGTTGTTTCAGAATGCTGCATTTCCTGTTGCCGAACGTTGCATTTGTTGTTTCAGAATGTTGCAATTCCTGCTGCAGAACGCTGCATTTGTTGTTTCAGAATGTTGCATTTCCTGTTGCTGAACGTTGCATTTGTTGTTTCAGAACGTTGCATTTGTTGTTTCAGAACGTTGCATTTGTTGTTTCAGAACGTTGCATTTGTTGTTTCAGAATGTTGCATTTCCTGTTGCCGAACGTTACATTTGTTGTTTCAGAATGTTGCAATTCCTGTTGTCGAACGCTGCATTTATTGTTTCAGAATGTTGCAATTCCTGTTGCAGAACGTTGCATTTGTTGTTTCAGAATTTTGTATTGGAAAAGGAAATATTTTTCACCTATGGTAGCAAGAAATTCATAGATGTGCGTGTCAAAACAGTCCATTATAAATCGCAGCAAATCCACACAAAGTATCCGATACCATATAGAAATCGGATAAATATCTGTATCTTATAGATAAATCAATTTTCGATCTAAGACTATGTTCCTGCGAGCTGTGTTCCAACAAACACTTTCGATCGACTGATCGATCATTTTTACTTCTGTGACAATTGTTTGCTGATGTATGTAATATTCCATTCGCTATTCTGTGACGAAAGCATTTCGCGTGGCACTTTTTTCAAATGCAAGCGGTTAAATAAAAAAATTTAATGGTACAAGTTCAGTTAATGATTCAAGCAAACATATAAAATGATTGAAATATTAAAATTTCAGCTATCTTTTTTAAGAAGTTGTTCGAAACATTAAAGATGCTAGCCAATTTCGATGACTAGCTGTTCGTTCATTACATTGATAGCATTAATTTAGTCATGTCAACCAATTTTGATGAATTACTTCTTATCAAAATACAAGAAAAGAGCATTTTAAATTATACTGGAAAAATAAACATAGATCATTCTGATAGTTCAGCTATGATAACAAATGGCGAAATCTTAGTTTTAGAATTTTTACCATAGTTTTTACCTATAAAGAATGTACAGTGAGGTTATATTTTTTCGATTTCTCTGAAAAAATGATAAAGATTGCGGATAGAGAATTAGAATGACATATCTAGGAATCTTTCATTAAAAAAAATGTAGAAATGGGTCACTGGTTTGTCTTGCTGACAGGCGTTTTTTTGGATTTATATATTTAATTATCGTAAATATATAAATAAGTTGAATTTTCGTATGTTAACATAATAAAAGTATATAATTAATTCTGAGAAACACAAATATACAATCAAATTTTGAAGAAAACTTAAACTCTGTTTTACTAATTCATAATTTCATAGACTAATAATTTTAGAAAAATAAGAATGACGATGATAATAGCAATTTCCAAAAACATATTTTTATGGTGTTTATAATAATAATAATTTTTTTAAAAATTCTAACTGATTTGAACTTTTCAATCTTTTATTCATAATTTAATATTATATATATTATGAATTTTTCAAATCAATTAATTTTGAAACCAAATTGTTCCAATAGTACAGAATCAAGATTTCACTAAATTAATTGATTCATTGATATTTAATTTGAAAATATTAAATAATGTATTGTTATCGAGAATGCACAAAAGTATAAACTTCAGAAGATGAAAGGGATATTAGGAAAATAAAAGGAAAATCTATTACAAAATTCCATTTTTACAAATATGAAACAGATCAATTTATATCAAATGTTTTGAAACATTAAAAATATAAACTGTATGATCTGTTTCGTACTTTTATAATGATATTTGTTTAATGTTTTATTATCATTTAGGAAGTAATCGGAACTTTATAAATAATAATACATGATTAGATACCAATCTAGATTCATTAACGATATATAACATTGTTTACAAGAATAGTGATTAAAAGCGTATCTAATCATTCTTTTATCTTTGTAAGAAGAATAAAATAGAAAAATATGTTCCTCAATCCGTGTGCGCAATTTTTAATTAACAGTTGTCCCAAGGTCTTAATTTCATTTGGATTCAAATTGGGATTTTTTGTTTGGAAGTAATAAAGAATTTATTTCTTTTAAAATACAAAAATAATGCCCAAATAATCCATGTTATTGGAAATTTAATATGTAAAAAATATAAAACTTACCGTTAATAGTTGAACGGAGATTTTCCTATTCAGAATCCGCTCAAATTATTCATTTAATGTAACACTGCTTAAAAAAAAATGAGATATAATACATAGTTGCTATGACTTTCTTCAAAATATCAATAGAAGTAGACATTTTAGAAACTAACTGAAATGTAAAGTTTTTTTTCGTTTGATTCCTTAACCTTCCGTCGGGCGCAATGAAAATTCTAACACGATCGGGCGCAATTCATCTAAGAGATTAAAGTACTCAATTAATGCAATTTTTGAATGTATGTTAAAAAATACATATTAAAAGAATTTTTCACTTACAATTGAGTATATTTAGTATGAGTATTTGAGTATATATGAGTACTCAATTAATGTGACTTCATCTCACAGATTAGTTGCGCCCAATGGAAGGTTAATAATCTCACTGTATTACTTCACTTAGTTACATGGCAAACATAGAAGCGATAGCTGGATTTTATGTTCAGAATTCACCTAAAATACTCCGTTAACATACAGTATTGCTCAAAATAATTGGACATACAAATGGAGATCACTGGGATATGTGGTACATTCTGAATGCAGCAATGTTATGGTACGCATAGAGAATGATTCATATAATTGTGAAATGAATTACCAAGCTGATTATTTCCAGTGTGACAAGAAAAGTTTAATGCAGTGTTTACTTAATAAAAAAAACTTTAAAGTTTCTTTCTGTATGGCAACCGTTTTATATTATAACTAGTTCATATGCCTGATATTGTTAAAAATTCAAATACTCTATATAATATTCTTAATGTAAAAATTTTAAATCTTTTTATTATGCTGGCCACTTGATTGACTGCCCTTAGATCTTCTATCGTTCAATTCCATTCCATTCAATTTTCTTCCATTGTTGGAAGATGACGAAGAAAGTATCTATTTATTATATGTACAATTTACAATTTAGTGCGCGCATTTATTCAATAGAAACTTTTGATTCATTGAGATATCGAAATTAAAGCAGGCGTCCTTGCATAAGTGTACCACATCTTCCCCGTGATCTGAGTGTCCCGAGTTCGAATCTCGGTTCGGGCATGGTTGTTCTACATCTGTGTTCTATCTGTGAGGTGTATGAATGTGCCACCCTGTAAAAAGGGGTTGTGCAAGCGAATGTGTGAGTTTCATCTTCATATGAGCAAGAAGTCAGACTTTTGCACTAGGGTGCTCAGGGGTCTTTACCCTCAGAAGCTACTGCACCCCCTTTCCGTGGTAGCGCGGACACGACATCATCACATCGAAATTAAACTGAAACCGATACTCCCTGCCAACCGATTGACCACCAAAGGTTTCTGATGTTTTTCTATTTTTATATGGTAAAAGTAGAGAGAAAAATTATTCTAAAGCACATTTTTTTTGTTAAAATCATTCGAACTTTACATTAACTGTTAATTATGACATTTAAATCAACACCAGGACAATATCTGGTGTTTAGTATTTTCCTAAGCAATTCCGACATGCTTGGTTATTTTTATTCTCCTTATAGAAATAATTTAATATTCGTACTATAGAGTAATTTAATATTCAATATCTCTCGGAGCCTTTTTTCGGGGAATTATAATGTTTGAAAAGCTGATCATTTTCACTCATTCATCTCATCAAGTCATTGACCTCAATTGCTAAAAATATTTTTCTTTCTCTTTTCAGTTCCGATGCAGTTTGGTGTGGAAGGGTACGAAAAAATACAACCCTTCTTTTCAACAAGGCGTGCCAAAAACAACTCCTGCTTTGACCCATTTTTTTTAAAAAAAAAATCCTCCATAAAAATGTGGAGACGGCTGTTTCACTTTCAATTCTAAAATATAAAAAGGAAAATAACTATCAGTTTGAAGTGCAAAGAAATTATTATTTTCGAATTTTTACTGTAGAAATTTCCGAAAGGAAAATTCAGAATTTTAAAATTTATGTCTAATAAATGTATGGCACAAAAAATTTTCTAACGAAAACCTTTTTGTATTCCTTCATACTTTCACTAAAAAGTATCGGTTTATTTCTTTATTTGTAGCAAGGAAAAATAAATGAATCAATTTAAACGATAATACTTTCGATTACCGGGCCTCAAGTTTATGACTAAACTATTTTTATTACTATTTTTGTTACTATTATATTATTTATTACTATATTTTACTATATTTTTATATTATATGTTTGTATTTATTACTATATTTGTTACTATTACTATTTTATTATTAATTTTGTTACTATTTAATTACTATTTTTAAACTATTTTTGTGCCCAGACTGATGCAATGCATTTATTTAGCTTAGAATGTATCTGAAATTCTGCGTCCACTTTCATAAAAAGCAAGCAGACCGATCGGCAATTTACCCGCCAACGGATTTGTTGAAAAAATTAACAAATACCTGAAACTGTGATGATTAAAAATTTTATCAATTGTTCTCACCGTTTTTTTTAAATTATTGTTTACATATTTAAAATACATATGGATGAGAAAGCAGACATGCTATTTGCAGATTTACAATTTTGATATTAAGACCGTATGCAAAATCTCAATGGACTAGTGGTTTCATTTTCTTCGATTTATCTCATTTGCAGGTAAACACATAAAATTTCAAAAATGTGTTTTTTTTAACTTTAAAAAACCTTATACATGAATTCATTAATTTATGGAGATAAAGAAATGAGGATTCAAGCACATTCTGCATGTACTCTTCGTGAATTAGAAAATTAAAAAAAAAATCTTCACTGTAATCGTTATCAATCCGGTGAAATTATGTTTTATGTTGCTGCTTAATTTTGTAATGCGTACAAAAGATTTGAACCTTTACTTATCTTTCGCACATTTCAAATGATAAAAATAATTGAACACATCAAAGAAATCTATAAATGAACGAAATTGTATGCTTTTTCTTTTACAATGTATTCACTGAATTTGTGTCTTAAATTAGGATTTCTCGTTTGGAGTGAGCATCTATTTGACTTCCGTAAAATCTTTCTCTATTATTGCTCTCTCTTCTAATAATAAAGATGAATGTACATTTGTCTTTGCGCATTTTGGCACTCAATGGGCGTCCGACCTACAGTTAAAACTTAGACCATATATGTATATCTTGCAGGAATGTGCATCTCGTTGTGATTTATTTGAAATTTTAATTGATTATATTTGAGATAATTTTTGGAGTTTTTCCACGATGCATTTAGAAAATATTATTGCGCAAAAATTAATTCTATACCGTTTTAAAATTTCAAAATTTTCCTTTTTAATGATGCTTATTCAAAAGGCAAACAAATTTGCTCTTAGTTTTGGCATTTGTTTTAAAAAATATTCTTTGTCTCATTAACAACATATAACATTTTTGTTCCGGAATTATAATAGCTTTCTTTGTTCCATCAGATATTTGATTGTGTTAATGTTTATATCGTTGAAAAGTAATAAAGAAGGATTCTAATTAACAACTGTTAAGTTTATAAGACGAATAAAATTGAAATTACAATACTGCAAGATATAGAAGATGAATGATACGAGTATTTGCGTTTTTAATAGCGCTATTTTGGTCAATAATAGTTTGGTATTTTAATAGCCTATCATGGTTTAGTTTAGTTTTAATTTAGTTATATTAACGTCCCTTTATAAAGCAACACTAGGGCTATTTTGGGATTGACCTCGTCATTTTGAACCGCGGTCAGATGACGAGGATGATACCTGAGCTGGCCCCCTCTCCACACCACACCAGCGGGAGGACGTTTGGCATGACGGATTTAACGTGCAACAGACCGCCTTACACGACAGATCTTCGGTGGAATCGGATCTCGAACCTGAAACCCTACGGCTCACAGGCCGAGACCTTACCACCAGGCCACTGCGGACTATTTTATCATGGTATGGGTCACCTTTAGAAAGGTTCGCGTATATAATGAACAGAACCTACGTAAGAAAATTAAAATAACAAATATATAAACATACAAATATACTTTGATATATGTTAGTGTGAAAGACATGAAGTTGCATCTAAATTATTTGAATGAAATTATAAGTAACCAATATCTCCGATGTACTGGCTGATCACCAAAGACGACGCATTGATAGTACAGGAAAATGTATGTACAAACTTGAATGTGAAGCTTTACAGAAGTGACCCTAGACTTAGAGCTATCAATACAATTTAATACAATTATACTTTGAAGGGTGGAAATATGCCTTTTCAGGCGTTTTTTTTATTATACAGAATTTAAATCAATGAAAAATTAAGCTAGATTTTGGGCTTTTTAATTTAAAATATTACCATAAAATTGCTTTCTACACTAAATAAAACTGAAATATTCCTTTTAATGATGTCATTTTATTTGTAAATGTAAATTTTTTCCTAACGTTCGGCACATTTTTCAAAGCAATTTTCTTTATACTTTTCAGCAGTAAATTTCATTGTTTCAACAAAATTAAAATTTTTTCATTTCATCAAATACTTAATCGCTTTAATGAATTATTTTATGTGCGAACGTTCCATTTGACAATCGGACAGCCCAATGACTGATATAGCTCAAAATTTAATTTGAATCTTCACGTTAGATATTAAATTTGATATGTACCAAATTTTATCACCATTGCGTTTTACAGCTATTGTATTCATTTGCTTTTAGAGAGATATATATAATTTCTGCTAATGCATTTCGTTTAATGTTTAAAGGCACCTACGACTTTAAAATCAAAATCTTCTCAAAAGTCAAATTTTTGTCTGTTTTTCTCTACAATTTTTAAATTATCATGTTCAAGAAAGGAAGACATGATTGCAAAAATGCATTTTTTTTCGATTCAGATATGGCTGGAATACTGAGATTCGACAAAATCTCGAAGTCGAGCATTTTTACGATTATAACACATTTTTTTATACTTCATACACGAGGGAAAAAACGAAAGAAAAACATATTTTACAGTGCTCAGTTGAAGAAGGCTTATGAAATTAAATAAATTCAGAAGATATTTGCTTACTAAAAAAAGAAATATATTTCAACATGCTATCTGATTCCATAAACAGATATGAAATATGTGCCATTTCTACCATAATCGTACATCAAGAAGTGATAAAACCCAATTGCGTGACAAGAAGAGGATCCACCCACACCTTACTCAAGAGTTCTACGGCGGTCATTAGCAAATGCTGTGAGAAAAGTTACGAATAAAGAATATCTTTAGAGAAGGTTGTTCAGAAAGACATATGTGCTTGCGAAGACTCTTCTGTATGTAATTTACAACGAGCGCAAAGTCGTTTCTTTGGCAATTTAGGGACGACTTTCATACTGTCCAGAAGTTAATGAAGCATTTTATTGATGACATGTCAACAGGTTTATAAATTCACGATGCAAATGTATATTTCTTTATTCTAAAAATAGTAGAAAATGTGTTTTTGCATGCTGGCTTATGTTTGCTTAAACCTTTATTTAACAAAGCATTTTAACATCAATTTTTCAAATTTATTTTTGAACTATTAGTAAAGTTTTGGCACAGAAAAAATCCAGGACGAAGAAAAACTTTATTTAATTAAAATAATTTAAATAATTAAATGAATAATAAAAGACTTGATATTGTTTTTAGTACGCATTTACTGCTTTCTATTGGTTTAGTTTAGTTAGATTAATGTCCCGTTGTAAAGCAACACTAGGTCTATTTTGGGACGGATCTCGTCATTTTTAACCGCGGTCAGATAACGAGGACGACACCTGAGCTGGGACCCCCTCTCCACCCCACATCAACGGGGGGACGTTTGGCATGACTGATTTAACGTGCAACAGACCCCCTTACACAACGGTTCTTCGGTGAAATCGGGTCTCGAACCTGAAATCCTACGGCTCACAAGCCGCGACCTTACCACCAGGCCACCGCGGCCTTGCTTTCTATTGGAGATACGTCGATAAATAAAGTGTTAAAATAATAAGTGGAAATCTGTCGTATGTTTTGCAAAGACTAAACCGCTGATTATAGCATTGTTAGATAAATATTCGGTTTCCAAACTACAAGTGGGTAATCAAGGTCACTAAGATCACGGTAGGTCCGAGAAAAAAGTATTCAAATACGCATTCCCCATTGCCCCATTCCCCATACACTTCCATATTTTTCCAAGATGCGGCGAGGTAATTTCATAATTTCGATTAAACTTTGATTAATTGAAATTTTAGTCTAACTTCAAAAATGCGTGTTTTAGACTGGAAAGCCTAATAAGTGGAGATTCTTTCAAAACTGGGAACGCAAAAG
Organism: Argiope bruennichi; assembly: GCF_947563725.1. Classification (NCBI taxonomy): domain Eukaryota; kingdom Metazoa; phylum Arthropoda; class Arachnida; order Araneae; family Araneidae; genus Argiope; species Argiope bruennichi. The sequence goes on from NC_079156.1 coordinate 34,342,424, forward strand.
AATTACAGGTACCAAAGGTTCGGAAATTTTCGACAAGTTTTTCTTTGTGTGTGTGTGTGTGTGTGTGTGTGTTTAATAAGAGAAAGTAAAAATTTATTAAAAATATTTCAGTATAAAACGCAAATAAATGCGAAAGTAGCATATACAAAAATATATTTATTTCAACTTACGATTTCATAATACTTTATTTTCTAGACACAATTAAATAAATCTTTATAAACGAGAGTAAGAAGTTAGTCTATTTCAAGACAGGATAAGGAACGAAGACCGAGTTCGTAAAAGAGATGTTAGACAACCACACGTTAGTTATGTTTTGATATGAAGACTTATTCTTTTCGATAAATATTTCATTTATTAGGGTTGAAGTCGCTATTCATTTTTATTTTACACTCACATATTGAACGTATAAATTTCTGAAATTTAATTAATTTAAATAGATATAAATATATTAAGTGGAATGTAATTAATTATTTTTTATTTTGTTTTTACAGTTTTCATTCAAATTTTACAAAAACTTTGAAATATAAATGGATGCATTTACATAATAAAATTTCGACAATAGTACAATATTTTGAAATGGAACTGTTTTTGAAAAGTAATACAGAAATATATAAATAAGGTAAATAAAAATACAATGATGCATTTTCCCATAATCGTTCACCTCTTTTTAAATAGTGTGATATGCAAAATATTATACCCTTGCCATCCAGATGTTAGCTAATTACATGATAAAACCAAATGGTATGTTAGAATTATATGGTAGAAAACACAAAACTCATATTATATCCAATTATTAGCATATAAAGTCCTATTTATTTGCTGCTTAATATATTCCAAACCTGGGTTCTATATTTTATGAAATTCAAGCATTTCAATTCGTCTTTAAATCAAAATTGCTCATGGTTGAGATATTTATACGAATCAAAATTTTATAGATGAGTTACTGATAGTTAAGTACTAAAATAGGAAAAAGAAAATATATTGTCACTGAAGATACAGAAACTCATAAAATTTCAAAAGTTCTAAATGCCAAGAAAGATGTTAAAAACAATAGAAAATTCCACCATTATAAAATGCTGAATAAGTGAGATTACATATAATTATACAAAAATACAAAATCGATTAGAGGTTTGTGTACAAATGAAGGTTATTTACGATTTGTTGTCCTGTAGTTTTAAATTTTAAAGGTCCCATTTCCACATCAGCAGGAGGTAAAATTCATTATTCGGTTTTCATAACGCTGCATCGCAAAGAGCCGTAATCTTCACATAGCACTGTTGTTTGTTGTTGTACATTTGAAAATGCCTGCCTTCTGGTTATATATATTGTCGGGAAATATTGTATAGATATTTTTCGTCTTTCATCATTGACTTTTAACACATATAAAATACATCTATGGTTATCAAAATAATGGGATGACTAAAAACAAATAAAAGAATAATTATTAATAAAGCCTAGGACCACCGTTAGCATGTAATACAAATTTATTCTCCTGGTTTTTGGTGCACGTTAAATCTGTCGGAGCCAGATGTTCTCCCACTGGTGTAGGGTAGAAGTTTGAACAAGGTGTGCCAGCTCAGGTGTATTCCTCGTCATCTGACCACAGTTCAAAATTACGAGGTCTGTCCTAAATAATCTTAGTATTGATTTAAAACGAGACACTAATATAACAAAACTAAACTGAATCTATTCGTCTGGGAATCGAATCATACCAATGCTAATTAGTGTTTAGATAAATGTTGTAATATTATGAAAAATCTGGAAGAGATGCGAGTGGAGGATATCGATTCCCGATTGAACGTTCAAACATAAACCGTAAATATTCGATCCTAATCAGGTCGAGGGGTATTGCGGGCCAAAATAAAAATTTCTCATCACTCTCGTGTTCAATAAATTACAATAACTAACTAAAAAACAAAAGTAATGTCACAATGTAAAAAGTCTTTCGTATTTTTTTTAATTTTAATAATTTAGAAGAATGTAATTATACTTTGCAAACTGAATAAATATTTCGATTTTTCGGAACATACATTTACAACGAAAAAATACTGTAACAGTCAAAATTTCCCTTTCCTTGATTTTGATTAATCTACTAGTTTTAGATCTCTCTGAGTGAGAAAAACACAATTTTATATTCAAATCCATTAATATGATAATGAAAAAAAAAACAAAAAAACAACGAAATTTGATGCAGCAACGTATATGATTCGAAATATCTAATTAAAATTTTCATCTCACGGAACACGTGTAAAATAGGAGGATAAAGTCTCTCAATTTACCATTTTCAGTAATGTGTGAAGATTTGATTAACTTAAATTGAACACAGCTCCACTTTTAGGAGCGAACCTTTATAATCGTCTTAGCATCATAAAAAATATTTCTATGCAATTTAAATTCTCTTAGCACCGTTTTCAACATTCATTCTAATTTCATTGAGTTTTTTTAAATATCATCATTTTCTGTTATTTTATTCTATTTTTATCCGCGCACGATATCATTATCAAGGCCGAAAAATAAAGATGCAACATTATTTTTGTTATTTTTTATTCTTATTTCATTTCTATAACTTTACTCTCCGTCACTTTATCTTTCGAATGCTCTGCCTTTTATCGTGCCGCAAGAAATACCATGTGGGCTGGCTCTTCTAACTATGGAAATAAAATTCTCATCTCGCGTGACATGAATGGAATTGGAGGAAAATTTCTCATAGATGCTTGTAAAATAGGAGCTTGTACGAAATTTAAAAAAGAAAAAAATCCTGAAATTTAAAAATAAATAAAAGCCGGGAAATTTCACAGCAATTTTAAATTACATTTATTAGAAAGTTTTTCGGAATGACATAGTGGATTCAGAATGACACAGTGATATTAAAATTTTACTTCACTATTACGGATATATATAATTCCAAATACATACACAGTGCAAGCAATTTCTCATTTGGGTAATTTATTATTCAAATGGAAGTCAATTTCAGTTTTTGTTTCACGGAGCTTCTTTTGCAAAATTAATTTTAAATGAAACAGATATAATTCTTGTCTGTAGTTTATTAAAATTTACAATGATATTTGTGTTAAGGTAAGGATAAGAGAACTGTGCTCTTTCTACAATTTCTGTATTTATGAAAGATATTAAATATGCAAGTCATTGTTCTTGTTCTTTTTTCAGTGTTCTTCAAAAAAACTTGAGAGTTGTACAATTTTTATTTTTCGCGTAAATTTAGGAAATAGTGGCAGTTGTCTTTCTCGCATACACTTTAATAAAGATGTTATTCCAGAGAATCCCTTGCATAGCATTTGCGTGCAATGGTTATGAAATATTAATTTTTGGTCTGAATTTAGTATTTTTACTTATTCTATCGTCTGATCCTTGGCAAGATTTTATGATTACTCCCTAGTATGTGGTTAATAGTATTCAGAAATCAACTTTGTGATTTAGAGGCGTTTTTCCCAACCGACTGAAATAAAAATTAGATACAAAACTACACTTGTGGTCACAAAATCTCATACCAAAATTTAATATATTTCAATTATTATGTTTTTGAGTTATCTAGTTTACATGCTTCTGAAAATACAGACCGACATACGGTTAATCCCTCATTGGATTTAGCTCAAAAATTGATAGGTGTTTACATTATAGATATTAAATACCTGTACCTAATTTTATCCATCTAGCTCTCTTCCTTTTGCAGTTATGGTGTTAATTTATATTCGAACAGCCGTACAGACAGACTTCTTTTGAACGGAATTTGTTCAAAATTTGATAGTTTAGTTGAGTTATATTAAAGTCCCATTTTAAAGCAACACTAGGGCTATTTCGGGGCGGACCTCGTAATTTTAACTTCGGTCAAATGACGAGAACAACACCTGAGCTATGCACGCCCCTCTCCCCACCATACCACACCACAACGTTTGACCCGGTCAACGGTCAAAGGAGGACGTTTGACCCGGTCAACGGTCAAAGGAGGACGTTTGACCCGGACGGTTTAACTCAAAATTTGATAGAAATCTATAAATTTAGTGTAAATACCGTATACCATATTTTATCCATCTGGTTCAAAGAGTTTTCGAGTTATCTTCGTTACAGACAGACAAATGGGAATTTCCCAAAAATACGTTTTCAGAACTCATATAAGTCTAAAACGTAGAGATTTGTCAAAACTTCGAGTATGAAGTTTTTGATGATTACAATACATTTTCTATACTAAGTCTAAGAAAAAGTATGAAAATGGTACAAGCTTTTTCCATTTTGATTCTATATCTCTAGTGTTATACCGCTGTTATTCTCAATATATTTTCATATTTCCAAAGGAATGTATACTATTATCGGTTGGGAACTTCTGATATAATACCTGTGAAAAATTGATTGCATTATTTTCCTAGGAAGGGTTTCTGGTCCATTTTTGTCTCCGATTGATATGATCCCCCCATTATTCTCGAACCCAGATGTCATTCTTTAAAAGTTTTGGGTGAATGCCCATTCCTAGCTTTTGCGCAAATAGCGCAAATTTACCACAGTGACAGGCACTTTGCTCAACCTTTCCACTCTTTGCCTTGCCACGAGTGACAGGTCGTTTCCTCTGGGTGGCAAGCTATTTTGGAGACACTCGCAGTCGAGGGAACTATGCGCATTCATAGATATTGCCTCTGCCCTCTTTGTTTTTGACCTAAATGTAGCTCGGGAGAACAAATTCTGAAAAAAAAAATCTCTAATTGAATTGAATAAGTTGTTTATACACGGAAAAAGTTTTCAGATTTATCGCTAGAAACTTTACAAAAAAAAAAAAATATTTGGTTAATTTAACACTCCATTTTCGTCTCTCTCTCTATATATATATATTCGAAATTAAATCCAAATTTATTTCCTAATTTTTTTGTCCTAATTTTTCCCATGTCATTCTGAAGTGTTCCTTATTTCCTGATCCCATTCCACTTTTTATGTTTAATTAATTCAGTTGAAGCTTTGTAAAAATATTGCGCCATCAGTTCCACATGTCGAGTGAAAATAATCCCTCCGTTGCCCTTGTCAAAGATCAACACGTGTATTGAATCGACGCGTGGCGGAAATCTCATGTTATATAAGATCAGGGATAAATGCTAGTTGGCCTTCATTCTCCTCTTTTCGCTCTGTGTCGTTGTTCTGTGTTGTGTGTTTGTGGCTCATGCGTGTATATAATGCGTCAAGAAATCGAAAGTATCTTCAGCGTCTTCAAACTTGCCTTCTGCTTTTATGAATTATATGCTTACAAATTAAGATGGGGTTTCCCAGCACAGATTCGTATCCTGTTGACTCTTTAATATGTAAGCATATAATTCTTACAAACAAGCTGATAAAATAAAGATTTTTGCCAGAACCGGCCTTTTCTATGAAGCGGACCGGGTGCAAAAAACCATTTGAGGCCCTAAATTTTTTGTAACGTTAAAAAAAATATATATATATAAACACGAACACATATTACTATTGCTTGCTTCTTCAATGCGTCATTTTTTGCTATTAATTACTTCAGGAAAATTACAATTTCTTTTTCACTGCTTAGTATAGCAAGTGCATTAAGCAATATAACAATATTAAACATTTTATAGTATGAATTATCAAAGTAATATATGCAATTTAACCTAGTAGGTGAGGTAAATAAATGGCCGTAATTTATGTTTATAATGTGTTACACACTTGCACTAAGCTGTAATATATCTTTAAGCTTCGTATATTTCAAAACCCATCGGCTACGCGATTGTTACAGTTAAATTTCTTTCTTTGTTCTTCTTTCCACCCCGCTATTAGCGTTTAGAATTTTATTTCAGTTCTTGGTCATGTTGGGGCCCCCTCAATCGCTGGGCCCCAGTGCTTATCATCCGCCGCACCCCCCGGATGGCCGGTCCTAATTTTTGCTTACAAGGGATTTGCATATTATAATATTTTATCTAAAAGTGGTTTTGCGTTAAAATATTATAGATGAAAGGATTTTTATATCGAGCAAATCCCAATACATCAATTACTTAACAGTGATTGTGTTTATTTGTTTGGCACATCATACACAGGTTAGATTGCTTGAGTCAGAGCTGCCAAATGGAATGTAAATAGAAACGCGTTTTAAAATGTCAATTAGAAATTAAGCAAAATTTTGACTTTTTTTCACAAAACTACCTGTAATATTACTGCACTAAATTGATTTATACACCATTTTAAAATTAAAAAAAAATTATTAAATATGAACAATTTAATTGCCTTTCAATTATGCTGGCTGAATTTTGATGATTTTTTTAAATAATTTCCGAATTACTTTCAGTATTAGATCTTATTGTGACTATAAAATTTAAACTGATTTTTTATTTCTTCACCAAATATCTAACCACATTCTTTTCTCTTACAATGAATGCTAAGAAGAAAAAAAAGAAACATCTGCGCTTTTTACATGAAAAATCAGAAAGTGAAATTACATTACCAGAAGGAATATATTCAATTTCAGATAGGTTACCAAAATAAATTTTTAATGACACTCTAATGTTGTGGTGCTCTATTTCATTAGGAAGATCCATGTATAGAATAAGCAGATCATATATAAAACTATTAAAGTAATATGGCTTTAATGTCTATCGTGTCCTTCAGATAGAAAATACTTTGTTGAGGGAATGTATGCATCATGTTACGTTTAAAAGTTTAATTGGCATTAAGAAACCAATATTCCAGTTGAACCAGCAAGTCATCAAAAGCGGTTGGTCTCCAATGTACAGGGTGTTTCACAAGGTATGCAGCGTCTAATTTTTACAGACTTGAGAGTAGCAATTGAAACCGAGGTTAAGGAAATTGGAACAGATGTTTTGCAGAAAACAATTGAGAACTTCGATTCCAAACTTTGCCATTTTATTTGTTCGAATGGCCGACATGTCGAAAATCTATTGTATTGGAACTTCTCAATAAACATTTATTTTCACTTGGTTTTATTTTCTTGGTTGTTATGACACAAGCTTCACAACTTAATTAAACTTTGACGCTATATTCGGGGACTCCGCATGTTATACACCAAAATATTCGTCTTGGCGTGTTCTATCCGAATATAAAAAATAGATACTGCATAGCCTGTATATGTAGTTGTATACAAAACAGATAATCGGGCATCAAATCTATCATATTTTAGCAAAAAAAAAAAAAAAAAGAATAAGAATATGCTCTTTAAGGTAGAGGTTTTTTAAATATATATCAATCAAATTTTCAATTATTTAAAAAACGAAATTCTTAAATTCTTTTTCCCTAATTTCGCATAATATTATAGCATAAAAAGATTTTCACGCTGTTTTTAGATTGAGATAATTATATATAATCTTTTTAATGACATTAAGTAAATTATAAGGCAACTCTTTTATAGTTAAAACTCATTTTCAAAATTTTTTTTAAATGCTACAATAATTTTGCTTATTTTTCATTTAAATAATAATATATTCAAGTGCTTAATAGAATCTTGTAATTATGCAATAGGAGATGCCATTCAGAAGCATGCACTCTATTTCCCTCATTTTTTTAAATTTTATTCTTTTGATTTCTTTGAAATTGCAATGGACATTAAAAAAAATAAAAATTGAACTTTTCATATTTTTTTCGAATTTTCCAACAATTTTTCCGAATATATGATGTCACGGAGTTCTAACTGATTTTGCTTCCAAAGTCAATAATTTATTTATATGTTATTTTTACTTAAATTTCCAGCAAAATATTAAAAATTGTATTCTATATAGCAAAAGGCCATGGAATAATATTTTGTCACAAGCTTGTTTCAAATAGATATTGAATCCATTTATATAATTGCTTCAAGAGTCGGTTTCTGTGTCTTTATTGATCTCAACAAACACGTGCCATTGCTAGACGGAAATTTCTACTGGTTCGTCCGGATATTACTCCGGATATTCTCCAGGATAATTTGTAAGGATTCTGGATCAATTGAAACCTACTGCGGACTTAATTTTCGGTCTGGTTTCGTATAATCAATCCATAATAGAACTCTTGTCAGCAAATGAAGCTCAATCAACTGACATTATATATGGAAACTAATCATTGGGATAGTTGCCTAACGCACTTGGATCTTGGCTATTTTTCAGAAAGAAATAACTATAGAATCTTAACATTGAAAAAGATCAATACAATATATGGATAATGATTATTCTTTAGAAAATAAACAATTCTAGAATAAAAAATAATAGATTGAATATGATTGTATCATTTATTCGCATGATTGAAGTTATTTAGCTTCGAATTTATTTCTTGTTAATTGTTAATGCATGCCATCATGAAACTATTTTAAATTTATTAAATTATTCAGATAAAAATCGTCTGTTATGCATATGTTTCATGTTTGCTGAATTCTCTATACATTTTATAAATCATTATCTAAAAAAGAAACAATGAAAGATGATGTAATGTATGAAAAATGCTCAGTGAAATTAGGTGAAGCGAAATATTAAATTTGGAAATTGCCAATTCTATTTAAATTTGGTTGGTGCTTATTTAATTTTATTTTAAAGCATTTAAAATTAGTTGAACTTAACATGCATGATAATGAAATGTTAAGACAAATAGCATTTAAAAAGAATTTTATCATATAAGATATTTATATCAAAATATTTCTCTGAGTTTAGAAACTTAAAATTTTTGCATTATTTATAGATTTTTAATATAAGCTCATACACATTTAGAATAGAGTGGTAATTCGTTTTTCTAAGAAGGAAGGGGCAGAACATTTTACAAATATAAATAACATACGAAAATAAATGTATTTATCATAACATTTTTTTTTGTATTTCTGTCTTATAATATTATTTACTTACAAATATATAATTGATTTATGACAGATATCAATAATATTCATAAATACAAAGCAAAAAAATTATCGTCATTGTAGTTTATTTACATTAAAATTCGCCATTCCTGTTTTTGCATAAAATATTGTAAACAAAACTGTTTGATGCTTTGAATGTATAATATCGAGATACCTTAATTATAGCATCCTTTGATGTTTCAGTTGACAATCTTGTTTTGCTAAAATTTCATATATTTTAGTTTGCATTAGTAAGCATTTAAAATGCAATATTCAACATCTAATAAATTTTTTGTAAAATACGTTTGGATATTATTTTTCTTCTCTGATGGAATATCAAATTGATTGACAGCTGCATTTATAAATGAGCGTAATGATATATTGTGAAAAGGAGTGTTGAAGTTTTAACTTTAAAATACATTTCGGTCTTATAAGTTCAGTAATTAATAGGCAATGTGTTTAAGCTAGAAAAGCAAAAGACTGCTACGAAAAGTGCTTCGTGTTGTTGATATGATAAAAATAGATAGGTGAATAATTTAAAAATATAAATTTCTGCTCCATTTATTTTCACTAACTGCATTTGATCAGATTTAACTGCTAGACTTTTCAAATACTAAACAGATACTTCATATTTGTACACAAACTGATCGCTGTATCGAATTGTGTACAAATCGCACATTGTAATCGAATGTTTTTACAAAGTCACTGGTTGCACATGTTGCATCAATTTTTAAAAATGAAACATTGATGATTGTATGTAAAATGATAAGAATTAAATAACCAAAATTATCTTCGAAGAAGATTTTTGCCATCACCTATTGAATATATATTTTAACTTATTGGAGTGCTGCATACAAATGTAGAAAAAAAAAACACTCCAAAAATATTTTTTTTCCAAACAATTCGTGTTTGCGCTTGTTACCTGGATTTTTAACGCTTGTGATACTGCGCCATTCGCCTTTGATTGTACCTACTATCTAATTAGATGACTCATTCTCTATTACAATTAAGATATAGCAATGGAAAGGTCATTCTAAGTAGGTAAAAAATCCAAACACAGCCTAAAATCATAGCACAGAGATTATTAAAATTGATGAACAAAAACTGAAAATACCAATATTTTTTCAAGAAAATTCAGGTTTGCATTTGCCGTATAGATTTTTATAACTATCGAATAATAATATACATATTTGTAATTGTAATGTAAAGAACTTTGTAACAAAAAACGTTTTTTTTAAAAATAAATTCATGTAACATAGATTTTTATAACATCGCACAGCTGTACGCAACTCTATGAAAAAAATTTAGCCAAAATATTTTTTAAGAATCATTCAAGTTCACACATGATAGACTGAAATTTTATTGGATAGAATTTAAATTTTCCTTCATTAAATTTTATTTGTTTATCTTTATCACTACTGAAAAATTAATTTAAAATGAATAAAAATGAATTTTAATGTGTGTGTTGGCGCTACACAAGCCAGACTGTTTCATCTGATTTGAATATTATATTTATATGTGTCTAAACCATTTTTTACAACGCAGAGGTAAAAATCGATTGAAAAAAAAAAACTGAGGAATTTATTAGTGTTACATTTTTCATGCTCAACGTATAGCCATGAATATAAAAATGTTTAGTTTTTTTCTGTTGAAGATGATTGCGATTTCATTAAAAAATGTATAAAATATTTTGAGAGAAAATTAAATGCAAGACGCACATTTCAATTGATAGATGAACATTTATTTCAGCATGACATGCTTTGTAGCAATTCCCGATCATTCATTTCACACTAAAGATTTAATATAAAAGTACTTCTTTCATTAATAAAAAAATACCTTCTATGAAAAAAAATAATATGCTCAAATAACCAAATTATGAACTAACAGTTATGAACAATTACAAATTATAGACAAATTTTGAACAGAAAACATTTTAGTAAATCCTGCGTAAAGAATAATTTATCGTGGCGACATCTATTGACTATAGAAAGAAACGTATTCTGATTTTTCTTTGAATTTTCAAATAAGAATATTTTAAGGATTCCTACTACAGTAAACTTAATTTTCTTACTAGTTAAAAGTTATCTGAAAAATTTCTTCCCAAAATTATTTATAAACATGTCAATTTTTTTCTTCACTTTTTTTTAAATCAAAAAAGTGTAAAATAAAACTAAAAACTACCACAATTTTTATAGGTCTTTTAAAAAAAAGACCTATTAAAGCAAAATTCCTATACGTTACTTGAACTCTGAATTTTTTTTTCAAATTCTGAAACAAAATAAGATGCAATGCAGTGACATACGTTGCTTTAAGATTTTATCGTGATTTGGCATACAATTAATAACGATCCCTTATCTAAATACTCTGAGATAAAACAAACAAAAACTTTGTGAAAGTCTTGAATATTTAGAAAATTAGAGCGAACGAAAACATTAAAGGAATAATAGATTTTCTCAAGCTGTCAACATATAATACTTTTATGTTTAAGATAAAAAGTGCTTTAAACCAACAACAGGCATCTGATTTTAAATGATTTTAAAGTATGAAAAACGTATGTTTTCGCATTGTTCTAAAGAAAATTAAAATATTTAAAACCAAATTTCTGTGTATCTTTGCTCTGGCTTTTGTTATGAAAAATTGATTCTTAAAATTATTTGTAATTAATATACATAGAATGTATTGATTATTTTTTTAGTGAAATAAGTCAGTTTAGTAGTGTTTTTTGTATTAATTGCATACAATTATTCTTAAAGCAAAAGGGTAAATGAACATTTCGACTTGATCTGTTTTCCCCCACAATAATAAGAACATCCAAGTCTGCAGTTCAGAAAATTTGATTACTCTATCTAATCAATTAATTAATAAAAAATGTCCTTATATTTTTTTTAACCTTGTGCCATTTTTCAAGAAATTAGTGCAATGTAATTTTGAAATCAAATAACATTAAAAAAAATGTATCATAATGTTAAATGCATTTTTATTATTTTATCAAACCGACTGATGGCACCACGAGCAAATACACTTGTTCAAACTATTGATCGAATAATTAACTGACAATCGCATCTATAATTGACGAAACTATACTGAATAATATGCAATTTTCCGAAAGCCTATTAAATTTTTGTGTTATCTTATCTTTTGAACTAAAATATTTACAATAGAATCAATAATACTAATACAAATATTATAAGTATAATTAGTAACTGCTTTGTACAAAAAAGTTAATCCTAAACTTTAATAATTTTTTTACTTATTTTTTTTTATTTTAGAAAAAAAATCTAGATTTCAAGAACTCAAGAAAGCATTTTATCTAATAACAGTGAAATTTAAAGATTGATTATTAAAAAAATATTAACCCTTTTTACAAACCTATGTGTCATATTGGATAAAGACCAAAGAAATCTTGTAAATGATGTTAAACATTAAAATTATACAAATTTTGATAATTTTTAAAGATCGCCTTAGTGCTTAACCGTCAAAATACTCTTTTTTCATGGAATAATTTCAAAAATATTATGAAACTTCCTTTATAAAATTAAAAAAATAATTATTTTCTAATTACTGACTACCCATTAAAAGTTAATTTTGGTAACTGAAACTTACTTATACCTTTATTATCTGTTCAGGTATTAAGTTTCACAGACATTAGGATTGCAATATCTCTAAATAAAGTTCTTACAAATGTTCTTGATTATTTTGAATTATGATAAAATTAAAAGTGAATAAAATATTAAACAAACATGTCATTAAAAGTCGCAATTAAATTTTAGAGTGACTTTTAAACAGTATTCTTTTGAAAAAAGTGCTTATTTATGAAGAATTTATTTTGGCACAGCTTTAGAAAAGACTCGGGAGTTAAATTGGATATAATCCAACGAGTATTCTTATAACACTTTAAACGTCCTTAGGATAAACAATCTTAGATGCAGTATCCATGCCATATTTTCTACCCTTTGACAAGCCATTAATGTCACTCATCCACAATTGTTAGTTGAATTTAGAACTGAGAATGATGAATGACTCGTAAAAACTAACTGCCATCTGTCATTCATTTTTGCCATCCTCCTCTGCTTATCATAGAAGCACAAAAAAACCGGAGAAAGTAACCGAAAATATTATTTTTAACTCATAAAAAACATATCAACGTAATGCTTATACATTCGGAGGCTGTTTTTAAATGTTCATATTTGAAACAAGGTTTTCTATTATCAACTGAAATTTATGCAGAAATTTCATTTATTTTACAAAAATATTTTACTATGTAATTATTTTAAAAAAATGACAACACTTAGAATTTATTCACTCGAATTTTATTTTTTGTCAAATATTTTTAATAAAAAAATGACAGAATGACCCTGTCAATACAACAATGAGTACATATTCTTCAATATATGTATTGATTACTTAAATCGAATGTTTACTCAAAATTCTTGAAAATGAGAAAAATTTTTAGGGAAAAATTATTCCTTATTAAATTTTCTATAAATTCTTTTTAATACTGATATTAATGCCACTAATTATGATTATTCTTTTTAAATACTGATATTTGAAACAATATTTTTCTGTTTTCAAATGAAATTTATACAGAAACTTCCTGTAATTTACAAAAATATTTTACTATTAATTGCTTTAAAAAATTAAAATAATTTAGAAATTATTCCCTCGAATTTTACATTTTCAGATATTTTCTATGAAATACAAATGGTCTGAATGGTAAATCCTTCGATATATGTAATCATCAATTTATTGGAGGGGTAGTGAAGTTAAAGGTTTTGAAATAATACGAAATTCTTGCAAACTACAAAAGTTTTAAGGTAAAATTATAGATTTTTCTGTAAGTTGTTTTTCCTAGTTTAAAATTTGCGTGGCTTTCAATAATTCATCACCTCATTTCTAATTTGGCTCATTTCGTAGATAATATAATCAACTAAGTGTTGTTATATTATCTAGTTGTTATTATCTAATGTTATGTCTATATTATCTAATGCTATTAAAAATTTCTGTCTGAAATTTTTAATAACATTTTACTAAGTTTGAGAAACGTAAATTTTAGGAAAAAAAACACATTTAGAAAAAATAGGTTTAAAGTTTTTGTTTTTAATGTTAAATGAGGTGAAAAAATCAAAACTTTCTAAATTGGTAGATTATTTCGTCATCTACTGAAAAGTAGTTCACTTTTATAAAATTTGAATTTTGAAATTTCTTTCTCTTTGTCTTTTTTTTCACTCCAGTATAAAGTTTGCACGACCGTTTGGGCCGGCTGAGTAGTAAAGGGGTTAAAGGATTTAAAATTTTATTCATGCAGAACTCGGTCGAATGCGTGAAAGAAGACGCGTAAAAGATTCATTTAAGTTGGCATTAATTAAATTTTGAATTAAAATAGAGATTACATTGTAAAAGAAGCAGAAACAGAGAAAGTAATAGTTGATTCTCAATGCAGGATTACATTCAATTATAAAAAAATATTAGTATATATTATCCTTTTTAGAGTACAAAACATCTCCTTTCTGTTGTAATTTTTTTCAATAAAATGCTGATTTTCACAAGATTGTATTCTATAGGAGCGTACCAAATGTTGTATCAGTACGTATTCTTGTTAAATATAATTATTGAATAATATATATATGATATCGAATCAATAATAACATTAACGAGCAAAGTAATGGTTATAAAATGCATTTACGAAAAAAAAGCATCTGCCATATTATATAGAACAAGCTTTCAATTTTCTTCCAATGTTCGATAAATATCTATTTTATAATTTACGATGCCAACCTGCAATATCATTTAATAAAAGAGGAAAGGTAATATTTTATAAAACCATGGCAGATGATTTACAATATCTTTTAGGATGTGGATACATAATAAATTTTAAATGAACCTGAGTAGGCGTATTTCACTATGATTGATGACGTTTATGTTATTTGAGAAGTTTGGTTACGGCTTGTATATAAATATTTTAATGTAAGTGTACGTTGTTCAATAATATATTGTATAACGACACCTATGGTTTGGAAACTTATGGAAAATTATCTTTGGGTTTGTCGTTTCGTACTTGACGTTGTGATTATTATATTTATTTTCAGTTTCTTACATGACATTTTGAAGGAAAGATGCACTACAAAATAAGAAAAAATGTCTATTAATAATATAGACGAATGTGTATATGTGTTAGTTCTCTATAGACCAAACCGTTTAACATAAAGCCGCCAAATTTGGTTCATACATGCCTTAGAGCTCCAAAAAAGACCCCATGTACAGATTTTTTTTTTGAAATTTTATTTAAAATTTCATTTAAATAAAAATGAAGATGAATTTCGGTATTTTTCTAAGATAACTTCCGAGAATATTATTGCACGAAAATGAATTTTACAACATTTCAAAACTTTAAAACTTCACTCTTTAACTATACAAATTTCCTAGTTGTGCAGATTTTCGATGAATTTTGAAAATTTTTTTAATGTTTGATTTCCAACAATAGATTACATTGTTGCTGTGAAATTCAAATTGTTTTCAATGTTTCATAAAATGTTTATTTAATAGTGTGACTTTCTTTTTTTTAAAAGCTAAGAAAAAAGAATTATGCTTAATACTATGAAATTTACAAGCGAATAAAAAAATGAAATTACTATAGAAGGTAGAAGAACCAGACGATTTTTAATGGCGGTATGATTTTACCTGACTGGTCCCCATTAAGAAGTTCCATAAACACATTAAACAGAGTATTAGACAATTAAAATGAGATTGATTTGATATCTAATATTTTGAATGAATCAAAGACATGCAATTATATCTAAATTCTATTGGCTGATTAACTACCGATTTGGTTGAAATCTAATATATACTCGATTTACAAATTGTCGCCAAAGGCAACTAGTTAATAAATAAATTGCAGCACTGTAGAGAAAACTAAAAAGGCCTTGAACCTTCAAATTTGTTTTCAAATTTTGAATTTTCGAGTAACTTCCCTGGTTGGCATTTGGTGTTATGATGCATTGAAAAAAATTTACATTATAATTTAAAATGATTTTATAAAGCTGTATACATAAGATAATTTTATTGATTCCTAAATAAATTTTCCATTATTCTTTCATCAGTGGATTTGAACTTACTCTTTGTGATCAAAAGTATTCAGAGACTAGTGGATTTACGAATTTTTTGAAGTATCTCCAGAAATGCTTGACGGAACTTTCTTTGCACTTCAACTATAAAAAAATATATTTTACTGTGAAGGTTCGGTCATCGGATATTTAAAAATCAAATAGATTAAGAAAGATTTTATCTCATCAGTTTTATAAAAGGCAGATAAGAATTTTAAATGGAATAATGATGTACTTGACTTGACTGACTTTTATATACATTTTTGTAAAAATAAGATGTATTTGGAGAAAAATATAAAGTTTGATTTTTAAAGAAGTCCTAAAGTTTTTCTGCAAATATATAATTGTTTCAAAAATGTATAGTTTTCAACTAAATTAATTTATAGAATATATGACAAAGTTTTATTAAAACATCATATTAAAATTTGAAGTGAATTTTTAAAATATTCAGGGAGATATGATAAATTCTAACTGCGCATGCGCAAAAATATTCCTCTTACAGTTTGACATATATATCCTTTCACAGTTTCAAAAGCCACATGTATGGGATAATATAAGTAAATATGCCTGTTGAAAAACATTAAGATTCAGGAACATATCGATATTGTAGTGAGCTTCATTTTAGTTTTTTTTTTTCAAATAACAAGAGAGGTCCTTAAATTAATATTCTTTAAATTTGAATCATCGAATGATTATACCGAACTTAAAAGGCTAGAAACATACTAAAGATTGCTCCTTGTTTAGAAATTAAGTACATATCATTAACTGTATTAAACTAAAAATCATAAATATTTTTAAAATATTGTGATATTTTACTACTATTTGAGTAAATATTAAAATTCTAGTATTATGCAAGATATAATTAAAAGCATGCACACACTTTTATGCTGCAAATGTCCTAGAGATGTGTTAATTATTAACACGAGGTGGTGCTACGTTGTACTGCAACAATGGTTGCTACTCTATAAGGGCGGATATCAATTAGCTTTAGGAATGTTTCTACAGAAATCTCACTATATTCTGAAAGAAAAAAACAGGAAAGCCCTGTCAACTATGCGAGTTGTGGTAGTCTATCTCGAATTTGATACTCAATTCAACCCGGGAGGACTTGCATTGGGACTTCGATGTCCAAAGGCTTTAAAATATATCACGGAAAATTGCTTTAATTATTATTAACGAAAACAACAACAACATTCTGTTTCACAGTAGCTGCTGCGTTTCAGGCCATTTGGAAATTGAGCACAGACATTTCCAAAACTCAATTTTTTTATTTCAGAAAAGAAATGACTGGGCCTTTGAAGCCAAATGTATCTTCTCGTATTTCAGCATTCGATAACTTAAAATAAGGTTACAAATAAGTTTATCTCGGATTTAAAAATTTAAATTTTATATGTTAGCTGTAATAAATTATAACTGTAATAAATAATAATTACAGTTTTAAATCTTATATATATCCGGCATTTTTTTCAGTTTTAAAGCGTGATCCTTTAAATTCTTCTAAACAAACTGTAAAAATTCCTGTTTTACAAAAGCTTATGCTTGAAATTTATGGAAAAATAACTCTTCTGAATTTATATATTGTGCTTTCAAATATCTAATGTTTATGCAGCATAAATGTAATTTTCTTTCTGTTTTGTTCTGGGAAAAAATTCTGGGCCTGCAGAGACAGATGGGTCTTTGTATTAATATTAGGAACATGCAATTTCACGGATTAATCCCCAAAATGTTTTATTGAATTGAATTCTGAGCTTTGAGTATTCAATTTAACGCCTGTCAATACCTGTTGAAATATATCAATACCTGTCGAAATATATCAACATATGGCTCAAATATATATATTCATATTTATGGACAGAGTTTTGAATTATCTTTCAAAAAGTTCGAACCGCTCATCAACAAAAGCAAAATATTTGTAAATAATCTAATTATGGTAAATTCTATTGTTGTAATCTTTGTAGAAACTTTTCTTTAGTTTTATAATAGCCGCCAAAGGAAATTTTCAGAAACTGTTGATCAGCACAGCTTCGTTCGCTGAAATAAAGAAATATAAACAAAAGAACATGGTAGAAAAGCAAAACAAGTAAAAAGCTTAATTTAAAGTAGAAGGAAAAAAACTAGAATATAAAAGAAGGCCTTTTTAATAAGTGATTCTAATATTCTCATGGTCCATAAGAGATTAAAACTGAAAATCTGCTTTTAAAAAATTGCGCTTCATTCTCTTTAGTAGTTTAATGAAGTTTTCGGAAATTTCACTACTTCCACCCGTACTGATTCAATTCAAGAAATAATGAGGCAACTGATTATATTAAAGGCCAAAATAAGAAAAACATATGAAAGATTTTATAATAAACAAACAAATATAATAGACACGAAAATGCTTGCTCGTGGGAGTTAAAATTGCGATCCAAGTTTTAATTATCTTTCTTTGCATTCTGAATCTTTTGAAATTTTAATTAATTAAAAATTAATTGAGATTTTCATGTTAGCTTCCAAAAATATTATATCTGAATGGTGTAAAAAAGTTTTAATACCAATTTATCTTTTTAATGTTGTCAATATCAATGGCATGCGAATTTTTCTAAATGTTGGCAATTTTTTAATTTTTATCTGCTTAATTTTCAAGTATAAATTTTATTCTTAAATTAAAATTCAAACATTTTTAGCTATTCAGTCAGGTATTTAATTTATATAATCGAGTGATTTTTTTCCGTCGTTGAAAACTTAGGAAGAATTAATATATGTGTAATTTATGTCTCTATTAATAATAAAGATGACTGTCTATGTATTGCTACTCAACAGACCAAACTATTTGACCTGCAACTTACAAAATGGCCCATATGAGAAATTTGACTCTTTGAAGAATGGAATAAATACTTCTGAGTCCTTGTTTTTGAGATATTAATTATAATATTAATTAATTAAAAATCGAAGAGAATTTTGGCGTTTTACAGTGATAGGTTCTGAACATACTACACAAAATTATATTTTATCCCTTTTAAAGTTGTAAATATTTTAATCTAGCTGTTTTTTTTAATTTTTTAATTTTTAACTTTTTAATGAATTTTTTAATAAAAAAATTTTATATTATTTTTTAATGATACCAAATTTATAATCGTGCAAATTGATGAATTTTAAAAGAAGTTTATTAAAATAAATTTTTTCCCTGATTACCTTCAATAGATTACATTATTGTCCTAAGATTCAAATCGATTTCTTTATGTTATCAAATATTTAACTGTGGGATTGTCTTCCACGGTTGAAAGGTAAAAATAAAGGATTTAATTAATTTATAATGCGAATAAAAAATATTAGTTGCAATACAGCGAAAGCTTGAAGGTAGATAAACACAACGCTTACGTTTTGATTGGCACTATAATATCATGAGACAAGACTCCATTTAAAAAGTTCAAAACAGAATTTTAATATCTGACAATTTGATTGTATACACGATAGTATACATTTCGTGATACACACGAAATTATATTTAAACGAATCGCCAATATCTCCGGTAAATCAGCTGGTTTTCAAAAGAGACAACTGTGGAATAGAAAAAGCAAAGTTCAATACCGCTAATAATAGAAATAAAGACGTTTCTGTTCCTGCGCAATATTATATATATATATATATATGTGTGTGTGTGTGTGTGCGTGTAAATTATGAATTTTGGCAAAAAATGTGAGTACTATGAGTAGTTTGTAGGAATTTTTTATGATTAACTATTGTCATGAGTTTAAAACACAAGTACTAAAAGATCGAATGTGCGTGTATTTTGATTGCCTTTCTTTTCCAAACAATTGAAGCTAAAATTTCACACAGAACTACAACTGCAATCGCATGATCATATATTTTGGACACAGAGATATATCAAAATTGTGGAGAACTATCAAAATCTCAAGTTTGACGATTACTATAATTTCTCTTTGTATATTTTGTGTAAAAGAAAATAAAATATAATTCTTTTTTTGAATGTTTAGTAATGTTTTAAAATTATACCAGGAAATATAAATTTGAACGATGATTCATGTTTCTTAACAAATGTTCTCTTGCCGATGTTCAAGAAAAATATTCTTAAACCATTAGTATAATACTGCATATGCGCTATATTTATAAAGTAGCTTGGAAAATATTTTCTTTATAGATAATACTTGACATGTAAGCAAATATTTGAGTATTAATTAATAAATTACAACTTTCTTTTTAAAAAACTCATTTTTTTAAAAAAATATTTCATTTTAAATAGTTAACAATAAATAAATTAAAAAATCCACATATATTTCAAGGTTCTTGGTAAAAGCTTCCAAAAATAAATAGTTACAGAAAGCCGATTTTTAGAAATATTATTCCTGATATTTCTTTTTAAAAGGCAAATCTTAATATTTTTCCCATTTCAGAAACTGACTAGCGATTGCACTTTGCGAATTAACAAAATAAAAACATTCTTCACTTTATTACTTTGAACTCACTTAAAATTAAGTATCCAGCATCGGTACGAAAGCTGCCGAGTTTACAATTAGCTTCACAAAGAATGCAAACAGTTTAAAGAAAAGACATTTTATCAAATTGTCAGCTTCAGATTCTTTTTTAAATCTTTATAAAACTGTTAGTCAACATGAACTTTCTTTTTCAATTATGAGCGGCAGAATAGAGTTGTTTTCTAAGAATTCCACCATCTTTTGCTTTCTTTTTCTTCTGGAATTATTGTAAAAGGGTTTTTCATTTGAATATTTTGATTAAATGTTGCCCCTCAAAGTTCTTTGTTGCTGCAGTAACGTTGATAGATTTATCTTTGATGTTATATTTCCAACACATTAAGGGAAATGAGACAACCTCGACAGTGAAAATTTTAGGGATTTGAGTTGTACATGAAGGGATTTTTTTTGCTAATAAACATTGTATATAATGTAAAATTATGAATATTTAGAAAGAATAACATATTTGTTTCTGATATTATTTATTTCCTAACAGCATTATAGATATGTGCTGTGATGCGATAATCTTCATGTTTATGGTGAAAAATCTGAAAAATCAGAAAACCGAATTCTGAATTCCATTCCAAATTTAGCATACGATGTGGTAAAAGACTTAAAAAATTCAATGAAATTATTTTCATTCTAATGTATTTATGATTAAAATTTAAAAATATTGTTACAAACATGTAGTTTTGCTTCCCAGCATGAATAGTGTCATCGTAAGAAAGACTTTTATACGATCTATCCTGTGCGTACTGGATGGGTGCCACGTCAATGACCTCAGGGCTTGGCGAGAAATTTGGTGACCATTTGGCGACATTGGCGACGACAAAATGGGTAATACTGGAAAGTTCGAGAATTTTCACGATCCATCCGCTAGGAACCGAAATATACCTAGATACGCCCTTATTGGTCTGGAAGAATCTAGCCCCGCTTCCCTCAACTATAAAAGACAGTAAGTAGTCGGAGTCGGAGAAGTAGTGAGTCGGCAGCTAAAGCGAAAAGAAGACAGTGAGAAGTTCAGCCGTTTGGAGAGACACTAGAGCGATGCTCCGAGGATCCCCTCACCTGCTGGATTCTGTCTGGCTGCTTCGTGTGCTGTGGACGATTTCTACTTGTGGGCTATTGTTTGCTGCTGTGCGCTGTCCTGTCTTGGTCTCGACTGTAAATATTTGTGGTCTGTGTGCTGTCCTGTCTTCGTGTAAATAATCGTCCCGATTTATTTCTTTATTTACTGAGAATATATAATTAAAAGAAACATGTTTACGGCATTTTGAAGCCCGAGGAGTTGCTTTCACAAAAATTTCTTTGTATATTTAAAATAAAGATGTTAGCCTTCCCTCCATCTGCATAAAACAAGAGGATCTTGGCCAACACCATGAATGCTCATATTTTTATTTTCTGAGTACTACACATGAGAGTTTTGTAATTCATAATATAGTGAAAAGACAGAGTATGCATCTAGCCCTCTTCAGCAATAATTTAAAATCAAAATTTGTGGAAGTGCAACCAATTTTAATAACAACATCACGAGCTGATTTTCAGTGCTTTAACGTATCTTTTTAGCACCACTTGTTAAACATTCTTGTTAGTAATGAAAAGTTTTGACCTTCAGAGGTCAACAGCTTCTAATGTATTGTTTATCTTTAAATTTTTTTTTCTGGATTTCTCTTTTCTTTGATAATGGAAGCCTTTACAGGTTTATTTGAATTATATTCATTATGGATATTATTCTAAAAAAATAAAAGATTAAAAAATGTATACTTTGAATAAAGATTTTTTTAAAAAATGCGCTTTTATTAGTGCAGCAAACAGAGAATTTATTTTATTTTAAATATTTTCAATGTTTTAATCCTGAGAATTATTATTCACTACCAGATTGCATTACTGTGAAGAAATCAAAATTTCGTTTGGTTTCTTTTTTTTATTAATACATACATATAATTCACAAAAACATCTCAGAAGATATCTTTCTCCAGTATGTCACTGAGCATAAAAGATGAATGCAACAGCGTCTTTTATTTTCAACTGCCAAAGCACACCTAATTTCCACCTGGAGTGACAGAGGCAAATTTTAGGTCAATTACGATGACATTTACCTAATTTAAGTTTCCAAAATTCTGGAAACTACAATCCCAAAGTTTAAGAGGTTTCCTAAGCCCGAAGTCACCCTTGAGATAAATATATTAAAAGATTAGATCGTCAACTAGTTTTACAGTTTTGAAAGCTCTGTTTTGAAGTAAATAACTGATATTTTCTGAAAGTTTGTTATAGATAATGAATTTTTGCAAGTTTAGTAATATAGAAAAGGACATACCAGATAATAAGAAGAATAGTGTAAATTAAAAATATCTAAAAGTGCCTGATTGAAAAATAAATTATTAACTCAAAGAATAGGTGTAGCGATAGTACGAGTATGAAATTCGATGGGTGTCTGGTTTAAAAGCCCAATATTGATTACGAGCTATTTCTGCGGATATGCAAATCTTGACATCCAAAAATTGTATTAATTTTATATATATTTGAAGGTAAAATTTTGTGAATGAAGTACAAATATTGGAATAATTGGTAATAACATTAGAATTAGTTGTATATATTTGTCCGATTGAAACTGTTGTTGTTTCTAAGGGTACTTATCATAGACAAGCCCATTGACTTAAGAAGTCTGTGATTTTAAGTTAAAAGTGCGTCTCTTGTTTTTCAGTAGCACCATCTAGGGCCAAGAGTACGACTTTGCTAAACACACATCACAACCCTTTTTACGGGGCGGACTTCTTTCATACATTTCATTCACAGATCGTAATTTTGATCTGAAGCAGAGAACGATCACCCCTGATCCAATATCCCTAGTGCACTGTCATGACTTGAAGGACTTTGAGACCACGACAGATTTATACGTGCGCCAGCCATCACACACACGGAGAGTCTTCGGCCGGCGGAGTTCGAACTCGCAACCCAAGAAACGCGAATCCAACGCCCTACCCGGTTATCCCGGCCTTCCGACTGAAACTAAACTGTGAAACAGAACAATTTTAATAACGTGACAATGACGGATTTGTTTAAAAACTTAATACAGATTTATACTTTTGATGTTAAAAATTGTGCCAAATTTTATCCATTTAGCTCTTTAAACTTGGTAATTATCGCGTTTACTTGTACTCGGACAGGCAGGCAAATTTCCAAAGGATGAATTTTATTCAAAATTTGATAGAAATCTAAATTTATTGTATAAATCAGATACCAAATTTCATCAGTATTGAATTGAAGACTTGATTTATAGTTTTCACTGATAACCATATCTCCTAAAATGAGTTTTTAAGTCTCAAGGAGGCCTGAAACGTAAGACGCGTCAAAATCCCGTTGTCGAATATTTTTCTGACAACTACGACATTGACTTTGTATACAAGAAAATGACATGCTTTCAATGTAATTTGGTATTAGAAAAATACAATTTTTGTTGCATTTATTGATTGATTTGAAGCGTTTATATAGCAGAAAGTTTTAGAAATGTCAACAAATACAAAACTTACTAACTATTTATGTCTTGTTTGATAGGTAGATATTTTGGCAAAACGATAGATCTTTAATTTATTTATGACTAGCTGGTACCCGGCGCGTTGCTGCCACAGAAGAAATAATTTTGGAAATTTGAAATAGCTGTCTTGTTTAATTAGGAATGATAGAAACAATGATATTTATTTTATTGTCGATCATGAATATATTCATTGAAATTGAATGATATATAAAGAAAATGTACAAACAATATATATTCTGTTATTTTAATTTGCTATTCAAGTGATTTAGGGTAGACAATAGTTTTTGTTTTTCCGTCTTCACCAGAATAGTAGTACTTATATGGAGAGCCTGGGCGGTTAGCCTATAATCTCCGCTCCCTAATGGTGCTGTTGAAAGATAACAGTGCAAACATATTATAACAATGATGTAGTGCATAGAAGTTTAAGAGTTTTAAAAATTGTTATTGGAGGAAAAAAAAATGAAATAAAAAGAAAAAAAAATAATGCAATAATAAGGATAATTTAATAATAAGAAATTAAGTGACAAAATTTAAAAGAAAAGGATGATGTGATTATAATTAAATCTTAGTTAAAGTACGTAAAAGGGTTGGGAAGGGTTAGTAAGGGCGTTGGTTGGTCAGCAATTCGGATTTTCATTCTCGTCCGTCTGGAAGGGGTGGAACAGGAGATAAGAACCGGCTGCAACTAGATTCACTCAGTTGTTTAGGGGGTTCCCCAAGGTCGGCGCGTGCCAGGCACGTTGCTTCTTAATAGCTGTCTTCTTTCTTCTTTGCGGTTTCAGTAAAAATAAATAAATTTCTTGACTGTTTGACTTGTGAGCATCCGATATACAATTGGTCATGTGAAAATCATGGATTTTTTAGGTTCAATCCGCACACTTAAAGTAATTGCGCCTTGTTGATGATCATCGGGAATGCAAGTCGAAGGGAGAACTGCAGTCCTTTGAAATCAAAAGGTATGTCGGTGGGAATAATGGGAATGCGTGGAATAAGCATATTTTGTCCATTCGACTTTCCGTTAAGAATTGATGCCTCTATTTTTGCCGCATGTTGGTCTTCTGATTCTGATGTGCGTGTTCGGGTTGCACATTAACAGTGCCTTCAATGTATATATAAATTTTCAGATCTAGATAAATCATCGATGTAAAAGATCTGATTCATTGCTCACTCATCTTTCCTCGTTTGTTTGAGAATCTCAAATTTGCTTATTTCTGTGTGCTTCGGTGTAGATCTACTAACTGACGAACGTTTGGGAAGCATATTTTTTGACGAAGCAATTAACACGATATACGCTTGTTTAACCGAAATTCCATTTGTCGATTCACTGAATAAATAGAACATTTACTGTTTGCACTGGAAAATTTTCATTATATATAATTTACCTTGATCGGCATCGATAATAATAATTCTATTTTACATATGTGAGATAAACTCTGAATAATATGTGTGCTTCACCGCATCCAAAATATTGTGCACGTTGAATGGCAATATCCTGAGTAGATGACTATTCATTAACGCCAAGAAAAAAATTAATCCTTACACTAAATATTTTCGATTTCATTTCACTCGTATTGATCGGCATTAGAAATGCATAATCCACGATTTTTTGAATAACAAATAATATTGCTATTGTTATTTTTAAATCTGCGTTCCAAATATCTGTTATTTCAATCATATTATTAATTAAAATTATTACTTAATATTAAATATAAAATTTATTCATTGTAATTAATACTTAATTTACTAATTTAATTAACGTGTGAATGAATTAATTTATCTGTTTCAGCTTACTTCTTAAATTTTATTTTTTTTCTCAAAACTATTTATTTAATTTATTTATTGGATTGAACCGTTTTCTGGAAAAGATGAGTTAAAAATATATGTCATTTCTTTAAAATGTTTACTTTAGTCCTATATTCTACCAATAGATGGCGCCAGCAGTAAACAGAGTACATGTAATCAAAGTCAATCATGTCACGAGCAATAAAAAATGACCTGTATGTAATAGTGCATCATCAAATACGAATATCGGTGACTTCGCACTTTCCAGTGAAATCACCGCTCCGATAAATTTCAGTGATATGCAATTCAATGATACGATACGATAATTCCAATAACCGGTCCGTTCACTTTTCAATCCAATCACAGATTTCTTTCGAGAGCTTCCATTGGACAGATCGTATCGTCACCGCTCCGGCAAATTTCAGTGATATCGTATCGATTGTTAGTTTCTATCGTGATCCAAAACTTGTAATCGAAATATCATCAGTAAGATCGTATGAAGGATTTGAGTCACACCCCTCTTTGAAAAGTATTGATCACTTGTATTTGTGACTTTTTGATATTGGTTGCGTAATAACCGCTCTGAAAATATTCGTCATCTCTAATCGGCATCAATGATAATAATTTTATGTTGTTTGATATGTGTGCGATTAACTCGAATGACACGTGCCGTTTGCTGTTTATCTTTTGTCGATTTCAACGATCAGTTTTAAAATAATGTTGAATCAAAGAGACGTATGAGGAGATTTGTGTGCATATTTTATTGTGTTCAAAATGCATGCTAATAATTACATTATTCCTGTAACCTTCGCGCAAGTGCTAATAATAAGTTAACAAAGTTTTATCGCAATCTGATGAGCGGTACGGCAGCGAGTAAAATACGAACAAACAAAAATTTATTTATATATATATAAGATTTTATAATTCGTAATTCAAGCGTGTGTTCGTCGCTAAAGTACAAAAATATTATGAAAACGTGAGAATCGCCCAAACGCTCGTCAAATCGTAAATAAAATAACATATATATATTGTTACAACATTTTTCTTCTACTACAAATACCGTCAATTAATCGTAGCACATTTAATCACTAGTCATTAGTTCAGCAGCTTTCTTGCTGTCTAATCCTCCAAGACCTCTACGTGTCGGCGACTCCGACTCTCTCAGACACAACTTCCGCCGATACACACGACACGACTCGGACGATCCACACAACAACAACAACTTCGTAGCTTCTGAGTGCCCGTCTTTTATAGTTCCGGGAGGCGGGGCTAGAATCTTCTGACCAATCAGGGCGTACCTGGCTGCATCTCGGTTGTTAGTGGATGGATCTTGAAAGTTCTCGAACTTTCCGGTACTATCCATTTAGTCGCCAAACTCGCCAAATTTATCGCCAAGCCGCCAAATGCTCGCCAAGTCTGTCGCCAAGCTCTAAGTTCATTGATCTCAGCACGTACAGGACCGATCGTACAACGGTCTTTCTTTCGATGACTCTATTCGTGCCGGGTAGCAATATTATAGGTTCGTAACAATATTCTTGAAATTAACAGAAATGCATTATAAACTTTGTAATGTAAGATTATAAGCTAGTTAGTGAATGCAATTGCTTTTGCATCGTGGTCATGTTACTGGACTGCGAACCACAAGGCACCAGGTTCTATCCTCACTCATAACAATTCGCCACATTTGTGACCTCGGACAATGAACCTTCAACCTTCGTATAGCTGTGGCGCCATCTACCCACAGCAAAATCACAGTCGTCTGACTTACTTGACGCAGCAACAGCATCAGCAACCACTCACCCACACACGCTCGCCATAACACTTGGCGCTACTCAGATGGGTACAGGCTCATTAGAATCAACAGCTAATACATCATCACTCAACAGCCATATCGTTCGTCTCACCTCCGACTCACTGGAGGGAGAGTCTGTGGTGAAAGTTTATAAGCCAGTTAACAGCTACGCTACCCGGGCAATTGCTTTTGTATCGTGGTCATATTACTGGGCTGCGAACCACAAGGTACCGGTTCTATCCTCATTCATACCAATCTGTCACAACCTACTGTATACTTTGACGTCTTCATTTATATCACAATTTAGAGCAGTCATACTTCTATTTAGAAGATGGGAAATTTTTACTTCTAAAGGATAAGAAAGGAAATTGAAAACCAGAAGTAGTAAGTATTTATAAACTTATGGCCATTTTCGGAAATGAGATCTGGTCACTATTACAGACATAATAATTTTGTAAACTATTCAATTGATGTCTACATTATAAATTTCTGTGAGAACATTTATGAAAGTCTTTATTTAAAAAAAATTGATAATGCTCTAACGTCTAAAAATATTAACATTCGCTGACGAACTATAGCGATCATTTTTATTTGGAAGAAAAACGTTAATTCAATACACTATGAATGAATATTATGAATGTGTGTATGAATACAGATGACACTATGTATGAATACAGATGACACTATGTATGAATACAGATTCATACTTAAACATACTAAATACCAGATACTTATTTCCCTATGAAAATCAAAATGGAAAAAATTTATATTTTCACGATAATATGCTTTTTTATTCAGTTGTATTAAATTCTTTTCCCTTTAAAAGGCTGATTATAAATGAATATAAATTCGTGCATTAAAATTTATCAAATATGTAATTAAACAATTCAACACTCATTTCCCCATCTTCTTGTCCTCACTTCTTTTCATAATTTTAACCCTCTATGTTCCATGTCTCCTATGCCAGATATGATATAAGAAGCTGCAATTATTTTCCCACTTACAAAGCGAAATAAAAATATTAATTTTATATTTTCCACGCAATTTAAAATAAAATGGGTGAATTTTAAATGTCCTTGGAATTTCTAATTACTAATCACTTTTAAATAATTTTTTTAATATTTATTTCTACATAATTTATTTAGATATTAATTCCTATCCCCTCCCCCAACCAACTTCCAAAGCATTATTGTTGGCTTTCAATTGTTAAGATGGTAATAACTATTCACCCTATTTCAATTGTTAGTAAACTCAAAATATTTCAATAGTCGCCAGTTGTCATTGTTATAAACAGCAGCATAACTGTTTAAATGCTCAACAAAGTTACAAATGCAAACAATCTAACTGAACAAACAATGAACCCCTGCTCTGTTGCTTTCTATTAAAATTCATTCACTGTTTTGCAACCGAACGTTGTGCGACTTTTTATTTGCTGAGTAATGATGCTTAGTGCGATTTTTGGGAATTTCAATGAGGCTTCGGCCATCGTTGTGTTCCTCGTCTTTATGACGATTTGGGAAATACTAGAATATTTCCTTTTCCCCGATGCACCATCTATCGGGGATGTTGATTCAGATCTAGATTTGGATCTTGATGCGGATGTAACATCTCATCCGCCTGTTCAACGAGTTGCTGTTGTGCACTCGTATACAGTTTATAAGATCTGTCAGGCTCTGGAGCTACCTGCTGAACTGGTTCCTATCCAAGTTCATTAGATTGGGGCTCCCATTGTAAAATCACTTGCGATTTACAAAATGTGCTGCGCACTGGATTTGCCAGCACGCCTGGCTACTATAGGAACCCCAGTTGTGGAGTCCTATGCTGTATACCAATTTTGCATGGCTCTGGACTTGCCAGCTGAGTACCGACAACGGCAGATTGCAGTGTAACATCAAAACTGTCTTCAGCTGCCCAATAGTGTTGGAAACTGTCTTCTTCGGTTGCCGAATGCTGCATCAAAAACTGCCATCGGCGTCTACATGCGGTTTCAAAGACTGTCATCGATTGCACAATGCTCTTTCACAGACTGTCGTCACTTAAAAGATGCTGCCTTGGAATCAAGAGAGCCGTCAGATGCAGCGATGAAGGGAGGGTTGGCGGGCGGGGAACGAGAGTAGCACACCTCCACGCGGTGTTCCCTGGGCAACGGTGCAGTTCCCTGGAACTGCAACGGCTAAGATGCTACTCAGCAACAAATTTAAATAAAGAATGTTTAATTAATTTGGAAAAAAATGTACATATTTTTTTTGTCTTGAAGTTATAAATTTACATATCCGTGATACAAAAATTCACTCCCTTCATTAAATATTACAACACAAATTGTATTTATTTATGGTGCAGTGCCTGTTGAATTTGAAAGCAAATGTAATTTACTAATTTCTTGCATTTGCTTTGAAGAAATGCGACTTGGGTGAGTAGAAAGAATGTGCAGTTTTATGTATATAAAACTACAGAAGATCGGATTCCTCAGTATTGTAGTAGTCTTATGCCACAAAATATGTTTTTTTATAATTTATGCAACATTTCAAAGAATTATTCCATAAAAATTCCTCTGATTCATCATAAAATACAATTTTACCTTCAAAAAGATTTAAATGCGATAAATCATATTTTATTTTATTTCAATCAATAAATGCACTTCTGAGAACAATTATGAAGTCCTAATTTTATATAGTCCTTCGATCCTATAAACCATATTAAAAAAATAATCTTAACAAACTAACATTTCAATCCTTTGCGACCAAGCTTAACCGATTTATAAAATTTTGAATATTTTTCATTTAGGACAATCAACAATTTCATTATTTTAAACAATCAGTCTCGGAAAAATCCAAACACTGATTGCCGTATTTTCCTTAAGACGGTCGATGGAGAGGCCTAAAATTGTGCGTTTTTATAGAATGGAGACATTCAAATTTTGATAATCCAATGTTTTAATTGAAAAAGAGTAAACATTTTTTTAAATTTAAAATATTAGTGACTATAGAATATTTTATTAAATATGACTAAAAACCGAGGATCTGCATAAAAATTTTAAATTGCTAATTCATCAGAAAATTTATTGATTTAAACTATATAAAATATTATTTATTTCCATTTAGATTTTTTATTACATATATACACCAATTAATAAAGTTTAAAAATTAATTGTTTGGCACTGAATAGAATTGATATTCTGTTTATATTAAGCTAAGTATGCCTTGATTAAAACTGAATTAATAATATAACTAATTTAAAACTTCAAAGAAAACTTTTTTTGGCATTCGTTTTTATTGAAAATATCACATTTCATATTTATACCATTTCATGCAAACGTGTGTTGAACATTATACATTGCCAAGTTTTTAGTTTAACGCTAGACTTTTGTTAAATTTAACTTAATTTTTCAGTTCGAGTTCGCGCTGCAAAAATCTAATTTTTCTCAATCACTCATAACGAGCTCATGCAGGTTAAATTTTATTTTAACTTTGTATGAAATAAAGTGTTAGAAAATATAATTGAAATGCTTTGAAAAATTAAAAATAGAAACTTATAGCTTAAAACATTAGTATCATTGAAAATATTACTGTTTGAATTTTAAGGTGATGTAATATTCAGGTTTGAGGCGATGTAATATAAGGTAATAATATAAGGTGATGTAATATTCAGGCTTAATTAAAATTTCAAAAAAATCTCTCCGGGGTATTCATTTTTACCCTCCAAAGTAGATATGGGTCAAGTTTGGTAGCTCTAGATCATATGGTCAGGCGTGTAGTGCACCAACACACACACACACACACACACACACACACACACACACACACACACACACACACACACACACACACACACACACACACACACACACACACACACACACACTGCAATAGGTGTATTGTCTTTTATACAATGGTTGGTAACGTCCAAAATAGAGTACTTTTATTAGAATAGAGATACTCATATTTTCATAAATCTGTCAGTTTTTGGGTATCATTTAGTAGATTCGATTTATTTTAGATAAAAAGATTTAAAATTCAAAAAGATTAATAAAAGATTAATGCAAAAAAATTGCCTGCAGATGCACATTCTCGACCTCCAAGGTATACGTGTGCCAAATCTAGTAGCTTTAGGCCTAACGGTCTGGTTTGTAGAGCGCCAGCACACACACACACATCTTTATTATAAGTATAGATAAATAAATGCAATCTATGTTTAAAGCTTTTCACAAAATACACATAAAGTTATTAATTTTCTGCCCGGAGATTCAGGCTAGTTCACTCCTGAATATTTGGAGCGAAAAATTGAGAGGAAAGTGGAGGGTCTATTGAATATTTTGTAGCAATTTCATCTCGAGGAATTTGATTAAGAGCGGGGATGTTCAAGTGTTTTCGTATGTCTCTCACCCATGATTAGGTACGGAAAAGAATTCTTCATTTTTGTGCTGAAAGATCTACGAAATTATTTTAGGATCTTCGCCCCGATGCGAGTCTGATCAATACCAGACTGTGAATGAATGATCTTTTTTTTTTGGAATCATAAGTTATTTCTGATCATAAGCTCTGAAAGAAGATTTTAAATTTGATAGGAGAAGATTATTAGTTTATAGGGAAAATGGTTTAGATCAGAAATTCGTAAATTGTAGTTCATGATAAGGCTTTGAATGTGAAAGTATTTTTCCTTACTTTTCGATCATTTTATTTGAGATATTCATTAAAAATATAAAAATATAGATATATATAGCTTTATACACGAATAAGTGTCTCATATTGAAGAAAGAAAAGGAAAGAACGAAACATCTTTTCACTAGATTCTAGATCAAGACATAGACGATTTAACATTGAATTGAGAATTTTTTTTTTTTTGTATTAGGTTAATTATGGTTAGTGACGCGCTGTTGTTTGTAAAAGAGAATTTTTTTTGTGTGTGCTGTAATATACAAAGTGTGAATTCATAGCTGCATTGAAGCATGCCTTTCATTACAAATTCAACAAAGAGTCCCTTAGTTAGTGAAAAATCATATCTAAAGTTGCTTCAAACTTTTCGTAGAAGATGATTGCATATGCAAAACGAAAAACACTCTTTATACTTGCACTTTAGATGAAACAGTTTCAGATAAATAACTATAGCATATCTGACCCAATTTCGAATATAACCATACAAAATCTGAAAGCAGAAATCTTAGAATATCAGAATTTTTTTTGATATATGCTTGTGCATAAAACCTATGTGTGCTATTCTTCAAGATTTGTAAGACTGAATTATCACAGCGGTATATTCATCAGCCAATACTTACTTAGATCACATGCAGTAAGAAATGGATATCCAATTCGATGTTTGTCATATATTAAAATATAAACTTAAAACTTCCTGTATTCAGAGATGTATCCTATGCGTCTATTATTTTCCATCCCTACAAATAAAAATAGATTTATATGTGTGTTTGTGTTGGCACTCTAGCCAGCCGTTTGGCCTACAGTTACCAGTTTTGGTGATTACATGCCTAAAAGGGTGAGAATTGCACTTCAGAGTAATTTTCTTCAAATTTCAATTTTAACTTTCAATAATTAAAAGTTAAATTGAGGTTTTTGCATTTTTTTACGATAATATAATTGCAATAATATGACTTTTAAAATGAATAATATGGCATTTCGAAATTGAAAAAAATTACCTTTTTAATTGTATCAATTTTTTAGTCGTGCTAATTTTTACTTAATTCCGGTATATATATATATAATCTAAGCCTAATTTTTAACAACAGTTTACATTGTTCGTAGAAATTGTCCTGAAATCCCAACCGTTTTCATCATTTTAGAAAATATTTGATCACATGATTTTCTTCCGCCTTTGAAAGTATAAATGCAGGATTGTGTTTAATACCTGTGTTATTTACAAGACGAATAAAGAAATAGCAATTTTGAGAAGTTTAGAAGATAAATGAACCACACATTTATATTTTTAAAATAGAGCCATGATGTCTTAGGACAGATTTCCATTCAAAAAGTCTATGTACACAATGATAAGAACATATGTAAAAAAAAAAAAAAAAGACTTTAATCCTTATCTGATTATCTTTATAACTTACCTGAAAACTTGACTATATCATAGATATAAAATTATATCGAAACAATTTTGCAGAAATTATATATAATCAATTTTCTTGACAAATCAACTGGTCGCCAATGGCGACTAGTGAGAAGAAATATTGTATCTATACACCTTCTATTTAAATAATAATCATGATACCCCAATCTTTTAACAAAAACTTGCACAGGCCTATTAATATATTTAATAATGATCAGTTCTTATAGTTTATTTACTATAATCAATTAATGATTATGGAATTACTTAAATAATCCTTGAAATAAACTACAGAATAATCAATAAAATCAATAACTGGCAAACGTCAGATTTCCCTCTTATTCAAAGTTTTGTAGACTCATTCAAATGCCACCAATTCATTATAGGAATAAACGACGGGTTCCGACAAAGAAAATCACGTGGGACGCAATCTTCTAAGCTGATTGGTGCGCTGCTTTCTTCGAAAAATGATAAAGCAGTTCTGGCGATCTCTATAGCGAGAGAAAGGCTTGCCCCTTATTGGAGGATTTCATTCTTAATAAGAGCCCAAATTAATTGGTGATTTCGAATCGGGTCTTCGTATTCTGCCTGGAATAATTTCGATATTTCCTTTCTTGTCAGAGCGACGCGCCTTAATGGGAACGTACCCTTTTTTTCGGTAATTTTCTAAAAACATTGTTTTCTGTTAGGAACCAAATGAATGTAATCTTTCAAAATAGTTCTATTTCATTAATCGAAGAATTCGTTCTAAGAATTGTTAGGTATGTTTCTTTTGTACTAAGAGAAAGGTATAATTAGGTAATAAGATATAAAAGGTATAATTATTTTCTTTATCTTCAGTGATAGACGTAACATTTTGAAGCCCCAGGCACAATATATTAAAGACTGTTCGATTTAGTTTCAGATTTCAGCAAATTTTTACCATAATCAGCGTGTTAATGATTTGCCTGAGTTCGTTTTTTATTTCAATAATTTTGTGAAAAGATACATTCTTTAATTAATTAGTTTTTAGTTTGCATAAATGGATAAATGAATAAAATTATTAAAAATTTAACTATAATTGCTAGTTAATGTTTTTCTTATTTAAGTATAAAAACATTTAATTATTATGATAAGTTATTAATCATTGTAATAAATTTTAAACTATTATGTAATTCAAAATTACTATTTTTTTTAAAACCTATTAAGTGGAATTAAATCTAATCTTTTATTTCCTCCTACATGACGTATATAAAAACTAACGTAATTATTAAAAAATTAGAATTCGAGCCGGCGTCCTTGCATAGGGGTAGCGCATCTTCCCCGTGATCTGGGCGTCCCGGGTTCGAATCCCGGTTCGGGCATGGTTGTCCCTCATATGTGTTCTATCTGTGAGGTATGTTAATGTGCCCCCTTGTAAAAAGGGGTTGTGCAAGCGAATGTGTGAGTTTCATCTTCATATGAGCTAGAAGTCAGACTTCTGTCCTCGGGAGCTCAGGAGTCTTTACCCTCAGAAGTTACTGCACCCCCTTTCAGTGGTAATGCGGACACGGCATCATCATTGGAACTCGAGATTTTATCGAATTCCCATGTTTCAGACCTTCCTGAGCACGAACAACATATTTTTGCCATTATGTCTGTCTGTCTGGGACATGATAAATCAAAAACGCTTTGAGCGAGATGAACTTTAGTATATTGTCTTTATACCAAATTCATTGATTTCTATCAGATTTTGAGCAAAATCTATTCAATGGAAGTCTAATTGTTCGAGTACACGTGACCCCGATCACTTCAAAAGGCAAAGAGATATGTAGATAAAATTTGATATGCAGATTTAGAATTTAAAATATTTCTGCTTATCAAATTTTTAATTGAATCCATCAAACTATTGACAGTTTATCGGTCTGTGGTTTCATAATAACTCATAAACTAAATGACTTAAATTGACTCCCTCGCATTGACTTAAATTCATCATGTTGTGACTACTGAAATTTCGTGATGCCGTATAAAAAATATATTCTCTATATGGACCTGGTCAAAATGATAGATTCGCGCCAAAGACCTATATAAAGATCATATTTCAATTGTAATGAGAATGGATTTTTATGGGACGAGAAAACGGATGAAACGTTGAATAGCGTATAATTCTCCAGAATACTCTTTAAATAAGACCAAAACTCTTCTATTTCCAAATATCTTTTATTTTTGGCGCCAGTGTCATTAAATTCACCATCAAGTCTTCAAGGGGTTACCAAGATTGGGGAATACATTAATTCTTCAGCATCTATTAAGGTTTAGTTTAGTCATATTAACGTCCCGTTTTTAAGCAACACTAGGGCTATTTTGGGACGGAACTTGGCATTTTGAACCGCAATCAGATGACGAGGACGACACCTTGAGGTGGCACCACCTCTCCAAACATCCACACCACATCAGTGGAAGGACGCTTGGCCTCGACGGATTTAACGTGCACTAGACCTGCTTACACGACATTTCCTCAGTGGAAACGGGTCTCGAACCTGAAGCCGTTCAGTTCCGAACCCGAGACCTTGCTACCAGATCACCGCGGTCTCCAGAATTCATTAAGGATATTTATATATCCTCCTTTCTAACGATATTATTGGCAGGGAAACGAGATTCGAAATTCACAAAAATTATGCTTGTGGTCTCCATATGCTTAACACCAAAAATTGAAAGACTCTATTAATATAGTATGCTAAAAAGTGAATTAGAAAACCCAATTATTTTTGGCTAGAAAATACAATAATAATTGTGTCAATAAATTGTCAGATCTATACCTTCAGTGATTGCAGGAATTATTGATTGATGAAAATAAATGTTCAGCGAGAAGCTCATTTTTGAGCAATTTTAAGAGATGTCATTTTGTCATTATAAAACGTTTCTAGGCACCAATGTTATTGCAAAAGGCTTCTAAGCTTCCATTTAGAGTCTTAACTATTATTCTACAAAAACGCCAAGAGAAATGTTTCCCTGAAATACTGTTCTATTGAATACTTCAAACAACAATCCTCAATAATCCCCAATTCAAAACTTTTTATTTTTATTTTCTTTGATTTGCAGATACTAGGCCGGATTAAACTGCTTAGATTGAAATGAAGACCAATTAAACGCTGAATTTGCGTCTGACGAAATCTGTAATAATTCAGACGATTTCCTATTCATAAATGTCTTATCATGAAAAGAATTAGAATAATAGAATTCTCCAAGAAATAATACCATTCATCAAATCATTCCGAAAAGATTTCAGATTAGATTACTTTAAAGCTTTTATTCAAATAGAATTCTTTATACAATCTTGAAACGAGTACTCAACATTTATTATATAGTAAGCCATTTTAAAGAATGTTTAATAGCGGAATCTATTGTTTGAAATAATCAATCTTAAAGCTTTTCTTTTTCTTTTGAAGGCTTTTGATTTAATCCCTGGAGAACAAATATAAATTCTTTTATTTCTTGAGTTTTTTGTAAAATACTTTCCTTTTTGCAAAACTTTTGATCCTGATTACATTTTTTATTATTTTACATTGATTTTTATTCGATACGTTAATACAGAAAGTAATCCGGGATTTTCTAGTATCAACATCTTATTTCTTTACTTTCTTAAACTTGCGGTAAGTTAAAAGAGGTTGCTAGATGTGTCACGTATTGTTATAGATGTGAAGTCGGTTATAAAAGGTTTTTTGGAAAGTTGATATAAATTTTCTTCTTTTGATGTTTAATTAAAATTATTTTTCTATGAGGAATATATATATATATACAGTGGCTCAAACAATTGAGAGTACACCTTACCTTTACTTGATAAATCTGACTTCCAATATAAATAACACATTACCGAGAAGTGCAAGCATGTTTTTACTTTTACCCTTAACAAATAGTTTAATTTAGAGTAAAAATAAAGAAAAATCAATGGAAAACGTCTAAATTGAAAAGTTTTAGAAGCATTTTAAATAAACATACTCAGATTGCTGCCTCAAAAAATTGAGAGTACACCTACGAAATTTTTGCAATATCTCGCATAGAAACAAAGTGCGACTATTAAGTTGCATGTCTTTTGGCTCTTATAATGGCCTCTAAATGTCATGGTACCGATTCGACCCCTTTTTGGTGGTATCTGAAGATATTTTATCCCATTTTTCTTCCAACATTTTTTAAAATGGATTTTGTTTCCAATTTGTGTTTTTGAACCACTTTTTCGAGTATGGCCCACGAATATTCAATGACATTGATGTTGGGGTACTGTGGTGGTGTGTGTAACTGCTGTTGATAATGAAAAATACACTTATTTTGATGTTACGTGCATTTTGTTTGTAGTCGCTGTCCTGCTGGAAAATGGAATTTCCATATAAACCCAAATTTTTTACACTTTCCTTTAGATTGCTGCGGCCATAAGGATCTTCCAACTTCCTGCAGAAACTTCTCAAATCATAGGCAAAAGTGTAAGTGCTGAAACTATGCGAAATGCCATTAGACAAGCTGGATATAAAAGTCACATTGTTAGAGAGAAACCGTTTATTAGTTTGCAAATTCAGATAAAGCATTTAAAGTTTGCGAAAACTCATCAATTGAAGACCAATAACTTTTGAAAGAAAGTTATATTTAGTAATGAAAGAAAACTCAATATTTCTGGCAGTGATAGCCATCGTACTGTATGGAGAAAGCCTAATACTACTTTGGATAGAAAAAAAAATTACGTCCTACAGGTAAACATGGTGGTGGCTAAGTCATGATTTCAGGTTGCATGGCTTCATCCGTGGTAGGAAAATTGATTCTTTTAGATGGTATTATAAACCATATGGTTTACTTGAATATACTTCGCAGCAATTTAAAGTAAAGTGCTAAAAATTTGGGTTTAGATGGAAATTTCATTTTCCAGTAAGACAACGACCACAAACAGAATGCTCATAAGATCAAAATACGGTGCCTTTTTCAGTGTAAACAGCAGTTCCACACACCACCACAGTACCCTGACAACAATGCCATAAAATATTTGTGGGTCATACTAGAAAAAGTGGTTAAAAACACAAAATTAAAAAAAAAAACCTATTTAAAACAAGTATTGAAAGACGAATGGGATAAAATATCTGTAGATACCATCAGAAATTCGTCGAATCGATACCATGACGTTTTGAAGCCATTATAGGAGCCAAAAGACATGCAATTTAACAGCGGTACTTTGTTTTTATGCGAACTATTGCAAAAATTTCATTGGTGTACTCTCAATTCTTTGAGGCAACAATCTGAGTATGCTTATTTAAAATGCTTCTGTAACTTTTCAATTTAATTTTCCGTTGATTTTTCTTTATTTTTACTCTAAATTAACCCATTTGTTATGGGTAAAAATAAAAACATGTTTGAACTTCTCGGTAATGTGTTATTTATATTGAAATTTGGATTTATCTAATAAAAGTAAGGTGTACTCTCATTTGTTTGAGCCACTGTATATATATTATTTTTTAATGTAGTCATTTTGGCGCAATTACATTAGCAGACGATATTTTAATTATCTAATTGGCGTTTAAAAGCTTGCAACATTTTTTTTATTTATTTTCAAAATAAAAATAATAAATATTTTATTTATTGCTGTCATCTCTTATCAAATTAATTTTATCCACCTCTTAACAAATTTTATCAGAAAATTATCAATAAAATCATCAATTTTATTTGTAAATCTGCTTACTCCGAAATAAAATTAACCAAATGTCATTCCCTAAAGATATATAAAATTTATTCGTCTAAAATGGCCTTAAGATAGGAAAAAATTATTCAATAAAAAAAGTACCTAATCTTTTGTTACTTCTATAACAATATCTACACAATATGAAACTTCAGAAAAATATTTTTTGTAAACATCTTTAGTATCAGGCTTTAAA
Organism: Argiope bruennichi; assembly: GCF_947563725.1. NCBI lineage: Eukaryota > Metazoa > Arthropoda > Arachnida > Araneae > Araneidae > Argiope > Argiope bruennichi. Next base: position 34,381,832 of record NC_079156.1, read on the forward strand.
TTGTTAACCTTTAAATTCCTTCTAAGAAAATTATAGCAACAGACTTTTAGGATCTCATTTATATTACTTTGTTAAATTTTATCTTCATGGAAAAGTTTAATAGAGCAACATTCTTTCAGATACAAAAAATTAGCTTTTACTTTATTTCGAATGTTCCGAAAATAAGGACTTGCAATACTTTGAACTTTATTTTATAATTATCTTTACAGAAATGCAAAGTGTTTTTACCAAAATGTTAAGATAATTAGAAAAAACTCTACTTTATTTCAAAATTTATTTGAAAGAAAACCAGCAGAAGTAATCTCCTCGAAACTTGCTGGTATTCTCTATAATAAATGCACTAGTGCATTATAACCCACAAGCTAATAGCAAACAATTTTTAGTAAGGAGTTCATTAGAGTATGCTCTTTGGCAATTAATCGCTGGAAAAAAAATTTATACACACACATCAGAATACCGAAAATTTATTTTTTAATGCAGTTTTCAAATAGGTTGATGCTAAATTTTTGTACAGAACTTCAGTTTTAGTTACAAAATTGCACATAGAATTTCATATATTTAAGTTATTGCGTTATCTTGTTTACCTACTAGTGAAAAATCAGACTCACAGACTGTCAACCACTTGATGGTTTAGTTTAGTTATATTAACGTCCCTTTGTAAAGCAACACTAGGGCTACTTTGGGAAGGACCTCGTCATTTTGAACCGCAGTCAGATGACGAGGACGACACCTGAGCTGGCAGCCCCCTCTCCACGCCGCACCACACCAGCGGGAGGACGTTTGGCATGACGGATTTAACGTGCAAAAGACCCCCCCCCCCCTTACACAACGGTTCTTCGGTGGAATCTGGTCTCGAACCTGAAACACTACGGCTCACAAGCCGAGACCTTACCACCAGACCAACCACTTGATGGATTTTGCTCCACATTCAACAGGTATCTACACATTATAGGTTAAATCTGTGATTAAAATTATATGCATATAGCTCTATCATTTTTATGGTTATCATGACAATTTATATTGAAATATCCGGACAGATAGGTTTTCTCTAAATTAATTTCTTTCATAATTTGATAGAAAACTACAAATTTGTTGTGCAGATCATACACCAAATTTCATCTGTCTAGGTGAAAGTAGTCTTGATTTATCGTGTTCACAGATAGACAGACATTATGCCAAAAATGGGATTTTCGGATCTAGGAAGGTCTGAAATGAGAAAATCTATCAAAATTTCGAGTTCGAATTTTTTGGCGACTACAATATTTTCTCTTTGTTACTTCGTATACGAGAATTAAAAACCTAATAAAGTAACTTTTGCTCTCTTTAATTGTCGCACATAGAAACATTTTTATTTCTTTTTTTGTATACTGATTTTTTTTTTCATTAATAGAAAATTACTTCCATAATTAATGTTGGGACTTTCTAAATTTAATTTTTTGGGAGCATCTGCAAAAGGAAAAGAAATTGATCATCGGTTCCGTAGATGTGAATTTGTTATTCCTATTTTGAGCTTCAAACCCACATTTGAAATTGTAAAATTCTCCCATGATTTATCCAATTTTCTTCTTATTATATTTACTATTTTTTTTTCCCTTCACAAATGAAGCTCAGTTTCCCTAGATTTTACCACATTCAAAAATCAAGTTTTAAATGTATTTTAATTGATTAATTGAAAATATAAAAAAACAAATATAAAAAGTAATTATGCTTTAGAATAGAATATGCTATGCAATTGAATACTAAATTTAGTATATGGATGACCTGCTTTTTACCTATTTTGTTTATTCATAATTTCTAACATCTGGGATGTAATGAAAAATTAAAATTTCAAACAATAGAAAAAAATAGCAGTTGATATAAATTTTCTAGAAAAATATTTTGTGGCCTTATTATAGGGAACATGGATGTTTTCTCAAGAAGATAAATACCCCCCCCCACCCACCCACACACACACGTAAAAGAAGAACATTTCTAATGAAGGTTTTTCATCGAGGCATATTGAAATATATCCAAAAATATTTCTTTTCGGGACATATTTTAAACTTTTCAGAAAATATCAATAAAAAATCTTTCGAATTCTCTTGTTTGTTAAACCAGAGACAAAACTGTCATTAGAGGGCTTAGAATGAAATTATTGGATTTACAAATATGACAGCGAAATTCTTATTTGATTTCAGGTAATTTTGTCCATTTTTTCCATTACTAGTGGATCTATCTTTTTCAGATTTCGTTTTATTTTCTTTTTATATACTATTTATTTTTTTAAAAAAAATAAGCATTACTTGTAAAGTCGAGTTTTTTTTTTTTTTAGAAATATTATTTGAAAAAGATACGATAATTGCCAGTAGCTGGTCTAAAACTCAGCAAAATTTGAAGAAAACTTTTTGCCAAACTCTTGAAAGAGATTAATGGCCCTTAATAGATTATTTTCAATTTTTTTACACTTAAATCGTTTCGAAATAGAAAAAGGGTGGTTATTTTCTGAACTTGGGCAATTGTTTTTAATCAAAATGCTAACTGATTTAAAAGACACTACATATTTACAAAATCAGTAATCTATAAACAAATGAATATGATGAATAAACAATGAAGACAAAAAACATTCTTTTGATTTATTTTTTTAATAGATAATTAAATTTATAAACAAATGATTATACCAATGCATTTTTTTTTTATTTTAATTTGAAATTATTATTCCATCTGAATTTGTTTCTGAATAAATAATTCATATACAAATGAATACATTTTACGAATACTGTATTCGTTTGAAATTTTTTCCATCTAAATTTGTTTTTGAATGAATAATTTATGAAAAATTAAGATTGAAAGATTGTTTGGAGGGAAGGGAATATAAGTAGGTTGGATTGTTCTTTGCTCTGATGCCAGGATTATTTATATTTTAATTTATAATTTTAACTATCAAATGCTTTGCAGTTACTGGGAAGATGCATTATGCACTTTAAAACACGAGATACGTTAATTAATGACTTTAAAGTGTTCGACGTATCTTTCTTCATTAAAGAACAGAAAATTCTTGGATACAGAATAACATTATTCACATCCTGAAATAGCATTTTGTTGGGTACGAAGACATATGTTACTAAATATAACATTCGGGTTACATTTCGCAACATTTTGCTAAATGCAATATGTTACTAAATATAACATTCGGGTTACATTTCGCAACATTTTGCTAAATGCAATATGTTACTAAATATAACATTCGGGTTACATTTCGCAACATTTTGCTAAATGCAATATGTTACTAAATATAACATTCGGGTTACATTTCGCAACAATTTGCTAAATGCAATATGTTACTAAATATAACATTCGGGTTACATTTCGCAACATTTTGCTAAATGCAATATGTTACTAAATATAACATTCGGGTTGCATTTCGCAACATTTTGCCAAATGCAATATGTTACTAAATATTGTTCAGGATTGAATGTAAATTCTATTTCATAATTAAATGGCAAATATTAAATAAATGAAATCCATTTTTTCAAAATCCTTGATACTTAAATTAAGAATCTCATTGAAGATTTGATTAATTTTCCTTCATTTTTAATTTTTGCTATTCTATATGGGAAAAAACTAAAACGCCCAATATATTTTGTGCGCTATATAAATCGAAATTAATTAAAAGATTTCTTTTAAAGTTCGTAACATGCACTTAAGGATTTGGAGAAGGTTCGTAGAAATAAATGGAACAATTAATTCTTATGAATTTAAAGCTAAGTTTCCGTTGCATATGAGCAATGAAGAAAAAAAAGTAACGCTTAATCAAAACGCTTGAGAACTAATAAACGAAATTTAAAGTAACTGAAACGTGAGAAAGTGAACAATATAGATTTTTTTTTATAACTTTGTGATATTATCAATTGTTTCTTGAGCTTGAAAATTGTTTTGAATTGTGCTGCTATTTAAAATTTGATTCGAAACTGAGGTACTTGTTTTGAACAACCGATGGAAATTTAAACTGATGAACTCTTCATCAGTGGCACATTGTAACATATATATAGTTTTTCACTCGCAATATTTAACTAATTATTTTATCACTCGTGAAATGTATCAATAACTTAGGAAAAATTATCTTTTTTATAATTTCAGAAATTTTTAGAAACATTCTCAAATTTTTCAAAAAGCTACGATATTTTTAAATTCTTTGGTTTTTGCAAATCGTCTTATTATTATCGAAAATAAAACTGCAGACGAGAGAAAAAATTGAGTATTATATTATTTTTTATAATGATGACTTTTATGAGTATATATATTATCTATCTATATATATATATATACTTATATATTTATATATAATTGTTTTCTCTGTTAGGACTTTGACATGTGCAGATATTAATTATGTTTGAAACTTTTTTTTGCATATTTATTTATATCATAACTTTCTGCAATTGATTTCAACAATCAAAGGGTCACTTTTACTTTGTTATAATTATTTTTTACGTTATAATAAGTATTTTAAACTTTGAACCAAAAACGTTGAAATGCATGAAATATTTTAATGATGATTCTCGGATAATTAATTAAATATTTAATTTATTTATTAATAAAGAATATGAAAATAATTTCGTACCAAGTAATGTGATGCATATCAGTTGCTTTTAGTAATTTGAATTTTTCTCTGGTATAAAATAAAACTTGTTTTATACTGAAGTATTCTACTTAGCAGAAATTGATGAAGATTAATTCATTCAAGTCATTGCAGTTAGGAAATGAAAACATAACTATTAAATAATATTACATGTGATTGTTTAGTTCTAATTTACTTCAAGAAAGACGAAAATAGTAAGCATTCTCTAGATATGTGTCGCTTTTTTGTAAATTGCGAGCATATTATTTTTTGATGTCTCTATGTCCAGGATTATCAGAAGATTCTCCAGCAAAAACTTGACCTTTCAACAAAGAATTGGTCAATCGCCCTGGTCTCAATCATAAATACAAAGTCTTCTTTCTAATCATTTTTAGAATGGATTAAGATTGGTAAAAATAAATAATGTTACTCTTATACTATAATCTAGAATTTTTGCAACTATAATTAACCTACCTTAGTATTATTTTTACTTTCATATTATTTCATTCTGTCCTCTTTTTCATCTTTTTTGCTTTTAATATTTTTCACTCTTAATTATTTGTTCTTGTGCCCTTTATTTATTTTTCTTCTTTTTAAATTTACATCTCTTTTTGATTTTTTGAAACACTGTTTTAAAAATTGAGATTTTGACTATCATTACTCTGTGGTATTCATTTGTAGCGGTTTAATTTTCTTTTTTTGTTTGCGTGTTGATATTTGTGTTTTTTCTTCTTATATTCCTAGTGTTCTTCCCTTTTTATATATCTTGTATTGTTCTATTTTGCTTAGCCTATTATCCATTTTTTTGTTTCGCTTTTCACTGCTTTTTAAGAATTTTGATACAGTTCTATGTTACTTTTATATTTACTTTTGTAAGTTTCTTATTATACCTTTTTGATGCACGAGTGGTATTTAAGATTTAACTTCAAATAAATAAATATAAATTCATAGTTCACTTACATTAATATTAAGAGATTACGAAATCAATTTATTTAACATTTTACTATCCAGTGGCATAATTAATATGAAATGAAAATATAAATTAATAGATTAATTGATAATTAACACATTTGCTACTATGATTCTCTCCTGAGATTCGGACCATCAATTAAATAACCTCTTCGTTGCTATTACTGAACTGTTGGGCAAAAGTGGAAATTTAATTAAAAAGCAGTACTGCCTTACAAACCGACTTGTGAAGTTTTAAAATATGAAAATTGTGATTTTTCGTCAAAAATACAAATAAAAAATTTCATAACTATGACATAAAATTATAACAAAACTATAACATGAGTGAAAATTCCAAATTTTATCTGTTCAAACACGTAACGAGACACAATAAATATAAGTATGTAACTATCAAAATGTATCTACAGTTACAATTACTTCGATGTTAAAAGTAAAGTGCCAGAAAGTCTTTCGTGCTAGAAACGCCATAGACTGCCATTTCTCCGATGAATTCAGAATTAGCTTAAAGTTTCACTGTCCCAAACTTCCATACATAATAAACGAACAACAATAAAAATACGCGTCTTTCTGAAATATATTAAAGACAAAAGGAAGAATAACTTGAAAGCATCTGCTCTGTCATAGTTATTCGAAACTTCCACCTGGAAACAGCCAGATGTATTTTATATTCCCTCCAGGAAAGGCATCTTAAATGACATTCCTTTAAATCCAATTTCTTTTTGATACCGGCAGCCATCCAAACCGCAGACATGCTTTGTCAGGTTGGAAGTCATATTTGCGATTTACGCGTCAGGGGAGTCGGAAGGTTGACTGGTTTTTGAATTTTGAAAAATCGCGGGTTTGTGAAGATGTGAGACAGACAAGGCAGATGCAAAGGGAAACGACAAGTGCCACATATTTATATGCAGATATAGTAGTATCTGCATTCATTTGTTCCGGTTATATTAATTTAATTTATTAATTAGAATAATACAAGTAAACAAGTCGAACCAATGGTATAAATATTTTTTTTATCTAGCAGAATAGATTTAAATACATAAGGTTGATTTATTTTTTATCTGTAAACATAGAAGCATTTGTATTCGTTAGTTCCGGTCTTATCAATTTAACAAATAGAATAGTACAGAAAAACAAAATGAATAAATGATATATGTTTTATAACTAGTACCGTAAATTTAAATATAAAAGGTTAATTTGTATCTTACATGATGTATGTTTTCTGATGTTTTTTTAATCATTTGAGCTTTATAACTGTATTTCTTTCAAGATAAACATTACATAAAGTATATCAAAACTAACCGGCTTCATTAGGTCTGCGTTATAATATTACTTAAAAGTAGGATATACATTACAATGCCGATTTTTAGTAAATTTTATTGAATATTTTTTAATTCACAACTTTTAACCCTGCACAATTTTTATACCTTTTAAATTTTTATGCTACATTTATTCTTTAGGAAGTTACATTCATTTTTATATTTGAATAAAGTACGTTTTAACTCTCTTTTCTAACTTGAAATATTATCTTTTATAATTCTAAGTTACTGAAGTCCCCATTAATGAATCATTGATTTTGACTTTAAAGCATTCTTTCGAAAACCCGTTTTTTTATGAATCGATGCACAATATTATTTATTGATGGAAATTTAAACAAAGAGATGCTTAAGATGTTTCAAAAATATGCCATGGAGGATTATTATTATTTTTTTATTGAAAATTCTGCAAAGAGCTCCTGAATATTTGAAGGAAAGTTCATATTGCGACGAGAAAGTTTAAGATGATATTGGATATTTCGTCACTGTTTTTTTTCAAGGGATTTGATTAAGATGGAGGAAGATGAAGTATTTTTATATGTCCTTAATTTATGATTAGATGGGAGGGAGAATTCTCTATTTTGATGTGAAATATTACCAACACTATTTTAATATCTACCTTAGTTGCTTTTCCAATTTATATATGACGCACTCATTTGCGAAAGAATATTGAATAATTTTTAGAAGGTCTTAGTTTTTTTGACAGCTGAAACATTAAAAATATTTTAAGAACATAAAAGAACTTGTAAGATCATTTTTATATAAAGAAATGGAAGCATAGTGCAATATTAAGAAGGTTCATTTATTTTATCTTTTATTAAAGGGAAAAGTTCTAGATGAGTCCTTTTTAAATAATAAGAATTACAAATGTGTATCTAAATGCATGATTGTCATGGTATAAAAAAAGGAAATGATGCTTTTCAATTTACGTGTCTTCTGTTTTGTCAAATAGTAAATCCTTTTTAAAAAATGAATTTATTTATTTTGCTTCAGTATAAAGTAATTCAAGCAAATATCAAAGACATATTCTATTTATATGTATTTTTTATAAATTCAGTGACAACCAGTTACAGAATGTTTTAATTGAGGAAATATTTCCAATAGCAATTCAATTACCTTTACGTCCTTATAAGCAAATTTTTAGACAGAGAATTTTCTGTTTGGAACTTTTTTAAAGAAATCGTCATTAAAAATAATTACTACATAATGAAAAAGGAATATTTGTTAACCTAATTAGAAATAATCAAAATTTACAATCATGTGACTTGAGTCTGATTGTAGAATTCAACTTTTTTTATTTTTAAGGATATCTTTATTGGTTTCTTTAATTATTTTAAAGCAATAGAAAACAATTTTGCGCATAACATTTTCATGAAAAATTATATTATTTCTTTATAATTCTTATTCATTTTATACAATTTAATTCACTTTTAAGTTCTTAGCACTTATAAAAATGGTTTGCGTACGTGTACAGAAATTACGTACGCAAACTTGAGGACTTGATGACGTTTGAGGATATGAATGCGATAAAATTCCTTTTCATTGAATACTGTAGAATTAAAATTTTCAATTCATCTCCGTGTAAAAATAATTTACTTGCTTATTTTTGCTGCTGGTGAATATATTTACTCTTCGCAAAGAATTACAAGAAAAATTAACAATTTGAAACCATTAATTTGTTCGAATCAGGAGAGAATGTTTCCAATTTCATCTATTTATCTTAATGTAAACCAAATTCATTTCAGTTAAATATGTGTGTATATTTCATGTCTCCTCTTAAAAATTGGGCAGAATTCAACGAAACTGTGAAATCTTATTATTTAAAACAAGTGAAAATATTCCGTGAACTTTCAAAGTTTAAATGTTAACTAAATATAATTTTAATTCGAAATTATCCCAAATTTTGTAGTTATCCAACAGTTGTTTCGGAGCAAATTATTCCAATAGAAATATTTTTACAACATATCTTAAACTTCAAAAATTATGCTTTCTCAATGATGCCTGTTTCATTTCTCTTGAATTCTAGTTAAAAATTTAGTGAAAGTATTATAGCACAAAATTGATTTTTATATCATATAGTACAAAAAATATTTTTTTACAATGATACTAATGTTTTAACAGACAAATAAAATTTCGATTTTTAATGAATTTAAAAAAAAAATAATTTAGTCATTTTTTTTTAACAATTTATTTCCTGCAAAATGAAAATTAAATTTAAGCTGCACGTTGCACGTTAATGGGGAAAAAATTAACTTCTATCAACGCATTGCCATCATATTGACAAAAGCTCAAATTAAAAAAAATAAATTAATTATCATTCCAAATTAACAATATAAAAATGTAATTTTTTGCACGTGTCTGTATGAAATGAAATAAATATGGAACATGATATTTTTTGAAAAGTAAATTCAAGGAAATATTTAATATGATCTTTCACAATACCTATATTACTAATTCAATTAAACAGTTTTATTTAAAGCAAATATGGTTTATTATGTACAATATATTTACTCTAATTGGAGTCTAACAACTAATTTGTAAACCTTTAATAACATACATACATGTTAACAAATGGTTAAAATGACATAAATAATTCTATTTCATATAACTTGACTCAATAAATGCTGGTGAATTACGAATTTTAAATTTTTACATATAATGATTGATTTAAATGAGATGAGAATGGGATTTAACAAAGGCCGTTACCCCCTAATACCGAAAGAGTGCGTTCAATAGATGTCAAAACACTTCAGAGTTAAAGAGGAAGATCCGAAGATACTGCTTATTAGAAACAGATTTTTGAATAAACGTTTTGATTGAAGAACAATATTAAGTTTTGCAAAAAAGATTTGATATACGAGTTGTGAATTTGGAACAAAACAAGATATGTTCGATATTATTTTCATGATTATAAACTTGGCAATGAGGATAATTGTGTAGAATAAATCTATTCCACATAGCTGGCGTTATAATCATCTGGGTCAAAAGACGTGCAGTTATGTTATCTTCTATTTTTGAGCCATGGATTAAGAGGAAACATGGTGAAAATATTGTCAACATATTTTTGATATTTGCTATTTTTAAAAATGTGATTCGTTTTTTTTTTGTAGTGAAGTTTCTTGAGAATGAGAAATTAAATCTTCTGAAGCAATTCACTCCAGCAAAGGGTAAGACTCCGTGACCATTTTTGCGAGTACGTCAGCCTTATTTTACATATATCCTATGTCATGTGAGTCATATTTAACAAAAAATTCTTAAGACGCTAATATTTTAAATAAAAAGAGTTACATTCCGATCTACTAAATCAATCACTAAAGCTAACCGAATTATGAAAATTTCAACATTATTATTCTATAAAAATGGCTCATGATAGATCACACCATCGCCTCAAAGATGCCAATAATCTCCCAGAGTTTCTTAAGAGTAATTTGCCTAGATTATGTAAATGTTTATTGTTTTAATATTGTAATATTCAAAACTTAATAAATCGGTCAGATTTGAAGATAGAAACGTTTATTTATTAAAAAGTTGGAGAGTCAAGAATATTTTGAAGAATATGATTTCTTAGGACCAAATGACTGCTTAAGATGTAAACTTCATAATTTTTTAAAATATATTTATTAACCGAAAAAAAAGTAAAACATTATTATTGATATCTTTTATATACTTTTAAAAATAAAACTAAAAATTGAATTATGTATTGAATCTGTGAAACTTTTGTTCAATAATTTTTTGAGATATTATAAAGTTTGAAAAATATTCTGTAGTGCACCTAAAACTTCAATGCCGAACGACTCTGCTTTCAACTCTCTTTTTTTAAAGACATGCTGAGATTCATTAAAATACGTCTTTATATTAATTGCAGTTCCATTATTTCCACTTTAGTTTAAAATTGAATTTTACAGGCATTATAGAAAATTAGAGATGAGACGCGTAATAAGGCCTACATAACAGTCTAAGTGAATAATATGAACATCAAAATTTGAAGCTTCAAAATATTTCGCTGAAAAACCTATTATGAGAAAAAGTTACATAAAATATTGCCGCATTGAAAAGAGGCAGTCGACTCTCTATGGCCGAATGATTCTAGCACTGATCTCATAATCAAGATATCGGAAGTTCGAATCGATGTTATGTTTTATGCTTATCGAATTTATGTTTTCCTTTATTTCATGTTCCAGAAGATCCTGGACCTTTCTTTAGTTTACCAGATAACGGGCATTATAGAAAATTAGAGAGACGCGTAATAAGGCCTACATAACGTGTATAAGTGAATAATATGACCATAAAAATTTGAAGCTTAAAAATATTTCGCTGAAAAACCTATTATGAGAAAAAGATATATAAAATATTAACTGATCATTTTAGCGAGCATTAATACTGGGAAACCGTCTGGTCACCAAAGGCGGCTAGTATTAAATAAAACAATTTTTATTAGTTGCCACAAAATGCTTACTAAAAACTGGGCTTTAACTCAGTATGTGTGGAAAAGAAATTCAAAGTACTTCTGTGACCAATATTAATAATACAAGGATAAAATTAGCAATTGGCGATTTTTAAAAGTCGTTAATTTAGTAAAATTATTTTACTGAAATATCACTTCAGACAATAAATGTTATTGTATGTTATAATATTTTATACAAAAATAGTCTATATAATGAGAAAAATTCTGTATGAGAGTATTTTAATTAGACATTATTATATAGTTATAATAGTTAAAATTATAGTTTAGAATAGTTAAAAATGAAGACGACGAGTTCTGACAATGAAATCATGGGTCGCAAGCTGATTGGTTTCAACTTTCCTTCCGAAACTGAAGAAATAGTTTTTGTAGTTTCTTCAGTAAGGTAATTCCTTGTACCTTTATGGAGGATTATGTTTCTAACAAGAGCCCAAATTAATTGCCAATTTTGCTTTCTGCGTTGTATAATTTCGTCATCTTCTGCCCTGTTAATGCGATTCGCCGTAATGGAATTGTTGTTTCTCTCTCTGTTACAGAGAAATAAAAAATGTTTTTCCGTAATATATCAAATGAATATATTTCGTCAAATCAAAGTTTGGATTCATTATTTAAAAGAATTTGTTTTAAGAAACATTGGATATCATATAATTTATCTCTTTTTTTACAAGGATTTTATTTATCAAAATCTTTTTCTAAAAGAGCATTGTTTCGTGGAGCCTGATTTTCGTATTAAAAAATGCTGTTTCAAGCTTGGTTTGTGACTTGACTTGTTTCATATTTGTAAGCATAGAATTTTAAAATCGATACTTTTTTTACTTCTTAATGTTTTAAAATTTTTAAATTTAAAACATTAAGAAGTTAAGAACTTCAATATTCTTAATAAATATTACGTATTTTAATACTTACACATTTGCCGAATACCAGTTAATTAATTTATTTATATTTCAATTTCGTACCATTTGAAGGGAAAAATCAAAAACTAATATATAATATAATAGAAAATAATTGCCTTTTAGGAAGCTAAAAATAAGTTAAAAAATGTTAACCTGGTATATTTTATGCATTTTGATCAAATAAAAATGTTTTTGTAATATAACTAAATGTTTAGACGTTCTGTCCATGACAATATTATAAAGATTATTTTCAAATCCATTTATGTCAAATTATGTTATTAATGGAAGGATGTGTCAAAATGAATGCTTTCTTTTATCACAAGAAGAATAAATGTTACTAATTTAGTTTTTCAAAACACCTAAACAGGAAAAATTGTAGTATGAGATTCTTCCTTTTCATAATATTCTTCATAATACTGAGTTATGAAAGATTCGGTTTCGAAACGCTGTCAAAAAGTATTCCTCTTGGAATTTTGAACTTAATATTATAGTTTGTCTACATCAGTGGTTTATAAGCTTTTGAATGCGTAGACAATTTACTACATTTAGAATATTTTGAGACTCATTCGTCATTATGCAAGTAAAAACATTAAGCAATTTTCGATATAATTGTCAGCGAGTTCGTAGCATTTCCATTACAGAGAAACGTGGCGCAGCTTTGTCGCTGAGAATTTGAAGGGAAAAAAAAAAGAATGGAAGAGCAAATTTCAGACGTTTAATAGCTTAGAAAGTGGACTTCCTGTTTTAGAGAGTGAATGTGAAACCATAACTAAAAAAATGTCTTGGACAGTAGTTTAAAACAGCGACAATTACGGCAATTACATCTCGAGAGGCGTTAGAAAAACAGCGCGATTTTAAGTTAATATTTAAGTAGATAAGAAATAATTTTATAAACATGGTTAAAACTATATAATATACCTTTGTATGTTTATATGTGTAAGTAATTTGTAAAGCGTAGTATAAAATCTTAAAAATACACTGTATATAAAATAAAAAAAGTTTAAACAGTGTAAAACTTATAAAAATACTCTTTACAAGAGTTTTTTTTAAATATTTTTTAGCTGTCACAGTTTATAAAAACTCAAATCACGGTATCAAGATTTTTTAAAAAAAAATGACAAGATTCAATATTGACGTCACACAGTTGACGCGTTTATTGGAAACGTTTACTGTTTTCAAAGGACCGCGAATGTGTAATCATAGAGGGGGGGGGCTTTAGAAAGTTTGCAACAATTTGATTGATATGTTCCGTTTACTATACATCATTATTTCTAGTATTTTTAACTTATTTCATTTTCTATGAGATTAATCTAATCTTCTTATTATATCGTAATGAGGCTTCCGCGTTTTAACGAAATTTAGATTTAGCATTTTTCGATCATACTTTTAGAAATACGATTCATAAGGAACTAAAATTAAAGTCTATGCTCATAATTTCTTGTCTATAGTGTCACTAAAATAATTTTAAGATCAAATTCGATTTCGCTTTGAACATTAAAAAAAATGTAATTTGCGAGATAGATAATTTTTATATCTTGAGCTAAAACGCATCTTATTCACTCTGACGTTAAACCTGCCTATCACTTTGCAGAAACTGCTACTTTTTTTGGGGAAAACATTAATATCCCATCATCTTACTTTTTTTTAATAAAAAAAGATAAATATAAAGTTAAAGAATCCTGTTAAGTAACTGTTAAAACCATTTGACGTATTCTTAAACAAGAGCCTGAATTAGGAATTTTATCAAGTTTGTTTATCCCAATTTAATAATTACAAACGAATATGTTACATATTTATTAACAGGCAAAAAAATATTAATTTCTTACTTATGTCGCTTCAGATTATTTAGCATATCAAATTATGAATGCATTTTTCAAAGTGGGACGTATCACTCCGTTTTTAATTGTTTTTTATTCATCAGAATTTGATTTAACTTGTGAAACAGTCGCAAACAAAATCGCATTATTTAAAGTTTCTTCTAATAATAACAGTGAACTGATGAAATAAAGTAAATTTTTAGGATTTCCAACTGCATCTACAAGTTTTTTTTATCTCATATCCATTCAACTATTAAATATTTGTAATGGTTGTAGATTCAGGAGAATGGGGTGATATAATGCATCTCCAAGCAGCTCTGAAGGAATTAGGCTTGTTAAAAATTATAGCTTTGATTCTATTAACTTATACAACTTAGATTTTAAAACTTCAATATTTTAAATTTTGAATAATCATCTATATTTCGATGTATTTTATTTTTAAATTGATATTAGAATTTTTGTATTTTTTGATATTGCTGCAAGATTTGATAATTAGTCTCTTACATCATTTTGGAAAAATTTTCGTATCTTATTCCTGATTTCAGAAAATTGAAATATTAAAAGTCAATTATACTTAAAAAGATAGTTTCATTGTCAAGTTGTTATGTGTTAATAAAAGTAAAAATTTCTATTATATTGCTTTATACTTGCCATAGAAATTAAGAAATAATTATTTACTAAGATATTTATATCTACTTCAGTTTAAATTATATTTTTACTTGATTTTGAAGTTTTTTATATAATAAATTTAAATATCGTAAATGTTCAAACGATTTGCGATTTTAATCAATATTTAAATACAGATATGTAATGACATTAGAAAGAAAGTAAAGTCAAAAGAAATGCATTGCCAACCAAAAAAAAATATTAAATAATGTTATCATAAAGTTAAATGATATAATAATAAAACATGGAAAAGCTGATGCTAAATTTCTAATATCCTTAATCATAAGTAATTATATTTGACTAAACGATTTACCTGCAAAAACCGAATTTATATATCATAAAACCAGTTATGGTTCACAAATATAGGAATTATTATATATCAACTTCTTCTTATGAAAAGAGATGTGTAACGGAATGTAGTTTTTGTTTTTGAATTTCAAGTGTTAAATCATATCCGCAAAATATTTCAAATTATGCAAAGTTAAGTTTTTATTTAAATATTGAAATCACTGAGAAAGATTAAAAATTAATTATTCATTATTATTTAATTATTATAAACTATTATTAAAAAATAAATTATCATTATCAAATCCCCTTTTAAAGCCCCTTCTTTTCTGGCGAAGGCTTTTGGTTTAATTGCTGCCAAATAAATATAAATCTCTTCCTTTCTCGAGGAAACTCCTTTTTCTGAAATTCTAATATCGCTTTTTAAATAATTTTTTTTATTCATTTCAAATTTTTTGAGAGTTGTTAGACATCTTATTTACATGAATGATTCATTATTTCCTTAAATATATCATTTATTTATATGTTCTTTGCTTAAATAAGACAAAAAGAAATAAGACATGCGATATTAAAGCAGTGAAAAACAATGGTAAAAAATACATTCTATTCTCAGATTTCACTTTGGACGTTTTAAGCTTCTTTCAGTCAAGTATTCCATTGTAAAAGGGCATATTTAACAATATTTTTATTGAATTTCTATATAATTTTCGAGGAGAACAATAAAATAAAGCCATTCTAATAACAAATCATTTGATCAATCAAGAGAGTTTCGAATGAAAATCTTCTTTCTTCTGATTCTAAAAATCCTTTTGAATATTAACGAATATATTTTTGTTTGATAAATGTCTTTCTAGTTTATTTTATGCAGAATTTCAAAAATACATGCAATTCTATGACATTTCTTGAAGAATTCATTCCGATAATTAAAGTTTTATTAGATGTAATTTGAAGCTTTTAAATAACGTTTATTACAAAAGGAAAACACGAATGAATTAGAATTAAAAAGAAATTATAACTTTTCATACAACTATTATTATCAAATGTCACCTTGAAATAAAAAAAAATAAAAAAACATCAGCTATGTAATTCATAAATCATCCGAAACTTTTCAAATTATTCTGAACAAATTTAGTTCCAATATCAAGAAATTTTGACGATACGAAAAGGCACGCGATGTTTTGATGCTCATCGGAGCAGGAGCTATAATAAATGATAGAAACATAATTTTTTAAACTCGCTCCCTTCATATCGAAAACTTTTTCCGAATTCTAAAGAAGCCATTATTTATGCAAAAAAAGTTTAAAAAATATATATTCCATATAGTTTTTCCACTTTATCGATATCTTTTATATTTTTACTCCTTTGTTAACATTGGAAGAAATATGGATCTCGAATTCCATTAAGGTTAAACTTGGTAGGGGAAATTCTTAAATTGGCAATAAAGGTTCCATACTTCAATTTGTTCCTCCTACATAGATATTTTATCAGTACTTTTGCTTTTTAGTCTGGAAAAGATAGGAAAATATGAATAGAATTTAGTTTATTCTTAAGATTAAAGCTCTATTCCATACAGAAATTTTTTTATCTTTTAAATTATTTTTATTTCAAAACATTAAGCTCAAAGTTTCAATTTACATAGCTTATGTATTGGATATATAATATTTGTCTTATAACTAGTATAATGGGTTCTATGAATTATTAATTGAAAAAGTAAACATAAAAGTAAATATCTGTGAAAATACCTCAAATAAGTGTGTGGTTATTATTAGTTTCTTTTGATTTCTCTGAAGTTTTACAATCTTATTGACGAAGAATATAATTTTTAGAAATAAATATTAACCCTTCTTTGCATGATGATGGAAATTTCCATCACACCATTTAGTGAACAAAAGCGGCTGTAAAAAATCAAATGTCACAATCATTATAGCGGGACTGAACTTATTGCGCTGTTTGCTGTAGTTGGAAGAAACGTGAGATTTCTTGAATATTTTTATAACTAATCTTTTTGATAAACAAAGCTATAATGAGTGGAGAAATTTAGAAAAGAGGGACATGGGAGATATTGTACTGAGCTTAACATGTAAATTTGCTTAATGGATATTTCCATCATACTCTTTTTCTTATTATTAACTATTATATGGATAAATTATGCATGCCACGGGCTCTTAATTCATTAAAAATGGTTTATCCTTTCCAAACTGCAGACGATTTGGATTTTGAGATGACTCGCTTGCATTTTCAAAATATTAAATGACTGTTTCTGTGCAAGAAACATACAACAAAGTTTTAGTAAGAGAGACATAGAAAACAGCAGTCAAAGTATGAACAGATTTTCATTTGAAAACATATTTTCTTAAAAATGAGTACATGTAAAAGTTTGTTAAAAATAATATGTGAGGAAAAGCAAAAAAAAATAATTTTCAGGGGAAAGAAAAACATTTGTTCTTCTTAAAAAAATGGAGGGTAATTTAAAGGTTTTAATATTTTTCAACTGAAATATTTATCCAATAAACAATATTATACTATAACTGAATCAGTGTTCATCATAAATCTAAAAGCTAACTTAAAATCTAAGAT
The DNA here is from genome assembly GCF_947563725.1 of Argiope bruennichi. NCBI lineage: Eukaryota > Metazoa > Arthropoda > Arachnida > Araneae > Araneidae > Argiope > Argiope bruennichi. Next base: position 34,399,408 of record NC_079156.1, read on the forward strand.
AGCATTTAAATTTTATAAAAAATTCATAATTTCAATTACATACATATGTTGTAGTATATTTGGAAACCTTTAGAACTATAATATCTACTGTTCACACAAGGAAATAAAATTACAATAAATAATATAATGAATCAAATGAATAAAACACCTCTACAACACACAACTTTAAAATAATAATTAAATTTGAATTAAAACATAATTGAGAATGAATTATTTTATATAATAATTTATTGTTACAAATCTATAATTTTGCTACCCTGTACGAATAGGGTCATCCTAGGAAAAACTGTTAAAACCTTTGTAAGATCTGTCCTGTGCGTCAATGACCTGAGAGCTTTGGCGATGAATTTGGCGAGTTTGGCGATTAAATGGATCATACTGTAAAGTTCGAGAAGTTTCACGATCCATCCAGTAGGAACCAAGATACACTCAGATGCGCCCTGATTGGTCTGAAGATTCTAGCCTCGCCTCCCGGAACTATAAAAGACGGGCAATTTGAAGCTGCAGTGAAGTTGTGTGGATCGTCAAAAGTTGTGTGTGAGAGCAGTCGGAGTCGCAGACAAGTAAAAGAATTTAGAGAATTAGACAGCAAGCAAACTGCTGAACTAACGATTAAATGTGCTGCGATTGATTGACAATATTTGTAGTAGAAAAAATTTCGTAACATTATTAATTTAAAATTTTAGAAGAATATTGATACTTTCGCTAATATTATTGAGATGAACATAAATCTGCGACTTATGGTTTAAAAGGTATTATTTTTTTCCTCACAGGGATTATTAATGAAGCAACAGTTATGAATGAAGAACTTTCATAGCAACTATTATTTATTGTTCAAATCAGCTTTTTCCAGACTTTCTCTATCGATGTTTCACGCTACATTTATTTTCAGGCGTTTTCACACTGCCTTAAGCAATTCGTTTAAAAGTCCATTCATATTTTCCTTAAAATTAAAGCTCTGAAATTTTCGCATATCGCTGACGAGTTTAATGACTGACGAAGATAATCTTTTTTTCATCATCGGTCTTACCAAATTTGAAAAAAATAATTCTCCCATTTTTTGCAGTTTAGATAGGAAGAAAAAGAATATTCTTTTTAACAATGCTTCAACTAGAAACATTTATTTGATTCATTGCTTTCTAAAAATTGACAGGTGTGGAAGTCCCAGGTTACCCATCGGTGCACATTTTTTTTATAGTTTTCTTTTAATGGCATTTATTTCTTCACTCGAGTTTCTCTAAGAGTTAAGCGGTTGTGTTAAAATCTAATTTTCCCGGGTGAGTGTACTTCAGGCTCCGCTATAGGCTCAGGAAGTTTGGAAGAAAAGAAGATAGTGAGAAATTGACTTTTTTTTAAAGAAATAAATACGATTACAGATACGTGCTTCTAGTATTAAAAAGAAATTATTCTAGTTTTATTGGTGCGTTGAATTGTGTCTGAAAACACAAGTTACTGGATAAATGACATGTTATGCTCTATACGATCTCGAATAACAACAGCTTATTCGTAAATGTGTTTGTCAAATTTAATTATGTAAACAATTTGTCCCTGCATAAACGTGATAAAATATTCATAAAATTTTTCATATATTTTGAAGAACTATTTATTTTATAGAAAATATACAAGAATTTTATATTTTGAAGAACTAGATATTTTTAATAAGTTAAATAATCGAATGTCTACAGTTTTTTAAATTTCCCTATGTGTTTTATCACTTATTATATGGTTATGGCCTTTATGGTTTTAGGGTTTTAAAGATTGATCGCATGCAGCTTATATGGTTTTAATGTTTTTAAGATTTTTATGGCTTCAGTGTTTTTAAGATTGATCGTATTCAGCTTTTATGGTTTTAGTTTTTTTAAGATTGATCGCATTCAGCTTTTATGGTTTAAGTGTTTTTAAGATTGATCGTATTCAGCTTTTATGGTTTTAGTTTTTTTAAGATTGATCGTATTCAGCTTTTATGGTTTTAGTTTTTTTTTAAGATTGATTGTATTCAGTTTTTATGGTTTTAGTGTTTTTAAGATTAATCATATTCAGTTTTTATGGTTTTAGTCTTTTTAAGATTAATCATATTCAGCTTTTATGGTTTTAGTGTTTTTAAGATTGATCATATTCAGCTTTTATGGTTTTAGTGTTTTTAAGAATGATCATATTCAGCTTTTATGGTTTTAGTCTTTTTAAGATTGATCATATTCAGCTTTTATGGTTTTAGTCTTTTTAAGATTAATCATATTCAGCTTTTATGGTTTCAGTGTTTTTAAGATTGATCATATTCAGCTTTTATGGTTTCAGTCTTTTTAAGATTGATCATATTCAGCTTTTATGGTTTTAGTCTTTTTAAGATTGATCATATTCAGCTTTTATGGTTTTAGTGTTTTTAAGATTGATCATATTCACCTTTTATGGTTTTAGTCTTTTTAAGATTGATCATATTCAGCTTTTATGGTTTCAGTGTTTTTAAGATTGATCATATTCAGCTTTTATGGTTTCAGTCTTTTTAAGATTGATCATATTCAGCTTTTATGGTTTTAGTCTTTTTAAGATTCATCATATTCAGCTTTTATGGTTTTAGTCTTTTTAAGATTGATCATATTCAGCTTTTATGGTTTTAGTCTTTTTAAGATTGATCATATTCAGCTTTTAAATTCATAATGCGCTTCAATGTTTTTATAATTGAATATATTTTGTCTTTAAATCTTTGGCACATTTTAAATAATTTTAGAAACTTTAATTCTTAATGTATTTTTAATTTTTTTAGATTTATTACATTCAAGTATTAACCACATTATAATCTTATAAAAGCTTCTATTTGCTACTTATAGTTTAGTTGATATATAGTTAATGTTCGGAGTTCGGTGATGCTGTTCTTAAATTAAACTGTATTATTCTTGTCTGTTATGTGTCGTTCCTAAGTGAATGTCAATTAAATGTTGTTAAAGAATTAAATTTGATGTCATACCAATTATTTCTTCCACATTTGTTAATAAAAGGGGTACTTTCTGCCGTACGTTTTTTACAGGTGTGGAATCGAAATTGAGAGGGCTCGGCAGCGCCGACAAAAATTATTATCGATTAGATTTAAAAGATGAATAAACCCCGAATGCCGTTTTTGAGTTATTGCTCTTGCAGTAACTCAAAAACGTTAAAAAAGTTCAAATAGTAAAGTACGCTCAAAAATGTTGAAGTTCAACTTAACAAAGGGTCGACCTTTTGGCAGATTTCATTCAAAGTATAAGAAGAATCTATATTTTAGATACTAAAATATGGAATCTTTTATATAAGACTTAAATATGTATCAAGTTTTATCTAAGTTTTTTGAGTTTTAAAGCTATCAAATTCACTTTTATTTAACGCAGACAGATTTTCTCTCAATGGATTTTGTTCAAAAGCTGTTAAACAATCAGATATTTTGTTTAAAGTCCATATACCAAATTTCATCCGCTTACATCAAAATGTTTTTGAGTTTCGTTCAGATACAGACAGACAAAATGCCAAAAATTTGCCTTTTGAAATCAGGGACATCCGAAATGTGGGATTAGGCAAAATCTCGAGTTCGAATTTTTTGATAATTGTTCTATTATCTCTATATTTATGTGAGAAGGTAGAATATTTATACATTCTTAGTTCTATAAATACTATTATTGCTGCTATAATGGAAGAAATTTACATGAAAATATAAAACAACTATGACATACAAATAAAAGATATCAATGATATTTAAGATTCTTTATAATCTTAAAACATAATATTACTGGAATATACTAAACTAAAAGCATCTAACAAGGAATAAATACTTGAAAATTGTTTCTTTTTTGTATCTTCATTGCCAACCAGTCTTTCAATTCAGTAATCTAACTTGGTCTAAAATTCTAAACACACTTGTGCATACATTGAAGTGTAATTTGCATGTGCTCCCGAGGAGGTAAGATTTAATTCAGCGTATAATTAAGCTTTTAGACACCAGTTGGTTCATGAATTTAGCAACTAAAGGGCTCATGATGTTCAGTTCAGTATATTAATGGATTAAAGTTTGCTTGAATTAATTTAATTAAAGATTAGCTCAGACGGTTTATTTGAAATTAGCGTGCTTGTTATGAATACATGAGTTAATACAGCTTTCCAATATATTTTACTACTACGTTCTAAAAAAAATGTCATGGGCATATTTTACAGTTTTAGCATTTCTATATAATGCTTAAATATGCATTGCATTTCTTTATTTGAATTACTGAATATATGAATACCACATTAGTTATTTAATACGGATTATAAATTGTAACTATGGGTATATGCATGCAGTGTCATTAAATAATTTATTTCCTTATGAATATTTCCTTACTGTAAATAGAGATATATGTAATTACGCAATTAAAAATTTTGTAAATATTTTAAATTTTCATACAAAAATTTAAATATTTTCATATATAAAAAATTAATATATTACACAATAATTCCCTTCCCTAATTTCGTATATATTGGTGTCTTTAAAATGTCTGGGAAAATGAAAAGACAAATTGAACAATCCGTGAAAAGTGGAAATAACTCAAAAATTGAAACTGAATATACTGGAAAGTGGCTGACGGAATGGCGCGAGTAAACATTAGTATACAAAAAACAATTATGAACTAAAGGAATATTTTAAGAAAGGCCAAAGAAATGTTTTAATGTTTAAATCATCTAAAATTAATTTCCCAATTTAATTACAATATATATTTTAGTGAATAGATTATAAGCCAGTTAAATGCTACGTTACCCGAGCAATTGCTTTTGTATCGTGGTAATGTTACTGGGCTGCAAACTACAATGTCGCAGGTTCTATCCTCCCTCATCGCAAACTCGCCACATTGGTGACCCGGACGTGATATAATGGATTTTAGCCATTTACAAGAGAAACTGATTTCATCAATTATCAATAACTCTAAGTTATTGGTAATTATCTCTTAACATATATACACATTATATTCCATTATTATATACGACAAATAGATTATTTCTTATAATAAAGCGTTTAAAACTTCTTTTATATAGGTGATTATCTAAGTAAATTTATTGTGAAAAAATATATTTACACATTAAAAATATCTTACTAATAAAATTAATATTGTTTGCATTGACTATAAACTTACTATTTCAAGTTTCTAGTATATTTTAAATCAACAAATTTTGAAATCAGACTAATTGAAAAATTTATTAAAATTTGATGAATAGATGAAAGGATAATGGAAAGGATGTTGGATAAAAGAAAACTTCCAAACCTTTAATTTTTTATCATAACAAAAATATGGATTTAGGAACCATTATAAAAATTGAAATAATTTATGACCCGAATCTTCAAAATATTTGCGTTTCATTAAAGCATTTCTTATATATTAGGAAAAGAGCTAAAAGTTTCATGAAAATCCAATTATAATCAAGTTTATTTTTGGAATTATTTCATTTTCAAATAGATCAATGTGTTAATAATTTTATTTCTGTATGGAAAAAAAGGTAAAATACAGTTCCATTAATATTTTAATGATCTTTTATATATTTTCTACAACATTTAATAAAAACAAATTTGAAAGCCTTCTGATTAAAAAAATCATTCTCTTCATAAGTATCCTATCACAAACTTCAATGTCTTGTTTTCACAATCTTTGAAAAATAAAGAAATTTATTACCAAATTAAATGATAAATTCTTTTCTTTATTCCAATGGCAAAAATAAATTAAAGTTTGTTATTCTGACATCTATAATTTGTCGATAAACTTTTTGTAAATACTTTTTAAGCTTGGAAGATAATAATAAACGACAAAAGATAGATTCAAGATAGACGATAAAAAATAGATTAAAGATACTTTAATTATATAATTTGGTATTTCTCTTTGGAAAATCCAAACCCCGGAAAACCAAAATATAGGAATATGAGGTAAAAATAAAGAGAAAAAAAAAGTTTTTTTTTTAAAAAAAATTTTAATTTTATTTTATGAAAATTTAGAAGCGGAATATTTCAGTAATAATTTTAAATGAAATATTAAAATTGTGGTTTTCTATTTTTTTAATAAGGCATTTAAATAAAAATGCCTTATTAAAAAAATAGAAAACCACAAAATATGTGAATAATTACCTTAAAAACTTTCAAAGCATTAAACTCAAAATGAGAAGACAAAACATTTAACAAAACGTAATTACTGATTTTTATTTTTTATGGCGTTTTGTCAGCAATTTTTTTTAGTTTAGAAATTAAAAATATAACCCTTTTTTATATAAAAAAATAATTTCCCAAAGGGAAAAAAAAATTACTTTTTTTTACCTTATAATAGTCGAATTTATGATAATTCTTATACATGAAGTTCGATTGTCCAGCATATCATCGCCAATTAAATTTAAATTCAACTATTTTAGAGTTTAAAAAAATCAAATAATGATCATTCCCCTAAAAAAAGGATTTTTAATGTAAATAAATTTTTTATATTAAATTTTATCTTATTTTTTCACTTTATTTTTATTTTTTGGTAGAATTCTTTGAAAATTATGCTTTTAATTACAAGCTGTTTTAAACAATCTGATTGAAATGTTAGTTCTTTTTTCCCTACCACACGTGCCAGTCAATAATTCTAAATATTTCTTAAAGAAAACAATTTATATTTGGAGAAAAGGTAACAAATACTTTGTTCAAAGTTTGTGTCACTGCTATATGTATATATATATATTGTCCCTATATCCTTCAAATAGTGAATGGAAGAGAGAAACAAAAATTGTTAACTTTTCATCTTCTAGAAAAATTGTTAGAATAAATTTTTTAGGATGATCATCCAAGAAAAATTGTTTATATTTTCAGGTGAACCCTTCAACAGTTCACATTTCGATTGCTTTGTAATTGTTGAAATGTTGGTGGAAAGTATGTGAGATATCGATGAAAACAACTGGTATTACGAAGAGACCAAATATGGTGCTTATGATTTGAAGGGCCACAGTTCCCATCCATATGCAGAAATGGTGTCTACGATGAATTCCGTTGTGTGTGATGAGGCGTTGTCTTGCTGAAAAATCACTTTTCTGTGTTTTGTAGTTCAATATGGACGCCTGTCGAACATTGCATGTTTCAAATTGAGCATTTGTTGACAATAGGGAAGACTATTCATTGTTTCATCTAATTTTAGAAGTTCATAGTATGCCATAACCTTCTCTTCCCATTAAGTGCAATACTGTGGTGTCACCACTTGTGAATCACGGCATATTCGGTGTTGTTGTTATTTCTTATGGCACTTGCCATGGACAAGCCGCTGTTACGAAGACAGCAATTTTAAGCCTATGGGGGAGCGTCTCTTGTTTTTATAGTACAACCCTTTTTACGGGGCTTTCATTCACGCATTTCATTCACTCATCCACAGATCGTGATTTAGACCTGAATCAGACTGTAATTTAGACCTGAATTCAGGTCTTTTGTTATAGCATTGTCACTGAAAGTTTCCAAAAAGATATGGCGACTTTCTCGCGTATTTCTTTTATTGAATAAAAAAAAAATACGTTAAACTGTTCTTTGAAATTAGACGTGTTTTCCCACAGAAACAAAATGCCATGGAAAAGGGAAACAGGTTTCAATTTGGTACTGTCCAGCAACAAACTGACATAATAGTTAGACTTTGAACCAACCCTAATTTCCAACGCGATCAAACGAAAGAATTAAGAATTATTAGCCAGCCCATGGAGTATATTGTGAGTAACTGCTATTCCAACTCATTGAATCCCATCAGACTCTCATGTACAGTGTAATTTTATTTTGGCAACACATTACCATGTTAGTTTCTTGCATTAACAAATGAAATCAAATTTAAGAAGTATCAACATAATTCGGTAAAAAACACAAATAAAAAACATCTGCTCACAAATTTTATTGCTCAAAGAAGATAAATAGCATGCTCTTTTAATTTTCAGGTATCAGTTGATATTATATATAATAAAAATCAAACACCGATTTTCATAAGTCAATTTTATAAATAATTTCCAAACATCACTAATGTTTTTAATTAGATAAATATTCCAAAATGAATATTCATCTCTAATCAAAATGAAAAGCTCTTCAGTTGTTTTGACAGAAGTCTCCTTATATTTAATCGGACTATTTTTATTTTCAAATTTACTAAAGAAAGAATTCGATACTACATCACTATTTTTTTGTTGTTGTTGTTACTCTGATTTGGAATATCGTATACTCATATTGCACTTAAGATAAAATATTGCAGTTTCATTTTTAACAATAAATCGATATTTTATTTTTTCATTCTTGTTTTCCAATTTCAATCATCACTAATCATTCGATGTATATTTCTAAGTGGATATAACGATTTTCTTTTCTTATTTTCATATGAAATGCACTGATGATTTTTGCACAGAAACAGAATCTCTCACTTGGCGTATAAGAATGAAACTACATTACACATTTTAAATATTTAATGAAGCGGTGAAAGCAGTAGGAATTTTACTATAGTAATGAACATTATTTTTGAAAATTACACAAAAACGTTTTTAAAAATGAAAAAAAAAAAAAACAATCCAGGGAAAAATTGGTAATAAAGGTAATAAATTGACGTCATTAAAATATTTTTTAAATAGTTTGCACGCGCGCACACACACACACTTTATTATTTATAGGGATACAAAAGTATATGGAAATATATTCTAAAATATAATTTAATTATTATAGTTAGATATAATTAAAGTTACAATTATTCTTATAAAGAGCACTACTTTGTATCTTTGAATGGGATGATATAAGATTGAGAAGCGGGAAAGTTCTTTGTTGAGGATTGTTGTTGGTTTAAAATAAGACATAAAATACCTTCATTTCTATTCGAAGAGAACTGAAAATAGATTTATGAAATATGAATCAATATTTTGGAAGAATTCTTGCAATCAAAGGAAAAAAAAATTTGAATTTTGAAACAAAAAATCCAATTCTTTTCTCTTCCTCGATATATGAGAATAGAAATCTGTATGTGTTCCCCTGTTTAAAATGGTTTATACATATTGCTTTTGTGAGTCAACATAGAAAATTTTTATTTCGGCTTTCAATATGTTTTCTTTTACTCCACGCAAACTTTTTGACTCAAAATCAAATATAACTTTATTACGTAAAGTTATTTTATTTCTATTTTTTTCCATTTCACCCAGCACTGTATAAAAACGTTACATAAACTCAATGTTAAAGGGTTCGTTGATGAAGGTTTCTAAAATTTTAGAAATATCCAAAATTATATTAAGGAAGATACTGCACACAGATGTCTAAGTCTTTGCAAGAATTTTGGCCATAAAATTCTACAAATATTTTATTTTTGAATCTAAAATTTTATAGTAGATTTCAGAAAGTGATTTTGCTGAAAAATTTCATCTTTAAATGCATGGGGTATTTTTAAAACAAAATATTATATTTTTTAAAAATATGCAAATAAATATTATATAAAATAGAATTTCTACATCATTGTATGTTTGTTATTGTTATTCTAATTTATAATTGGAAGAAACTCAGATATATTCAAATCGCAAACAAATATCTTTATTGTATGTGTATCTCCCGAGAGGAGGGACTTAAAATTAACCTTTCGCCGGGCGCGCGAATTTTCCTTTCACGACCGGGCGCGCGTTGTAAATTGTACAACAGGTGAAAAACATTTAATTTTAGCTGCTTTATTTTAATTTTACAATCAATTTTGCAAACAAGTAACATATAATTTATCTCTGATAACAATTTAAGAAAATATTGTACCATACATTTACATTTATTTTGTTATAGTATATTAAAACAGAAGTTTAAACGTATGAAAAAGTAAATACTGCTATAATTACAAAAAAATATTAATGAATAATGAATAACTAAAGAATTATAAAGTACTTTTGGACTTGCAGAATCAGTCGGACATTTCATCTGCATTATTTGCTTCACATGGCAGGCATAGGATTTGCTTTTTTGAATGCTGTTTGCATATGAACCTTACGCATTTGTTACACCTCATTGTAGAGGAGGAATATTTAGGAGGAATTATATTTTTTCTGATAATATTTAGCTTCTACTCCTTGTATATATTTATTTGTGCAATTAATTACTTCATCCATCATACTCAGATCAATCAATTTCAGGAAAAGCGTCAATTTCGGAAGCAGTTCCTTTTGCATATGCAGTTGGTCCTGGCAGTTTCTTTATAATAGTTTTGTTCTTGGTTTTGGAGGTTTTTACGATTTCTTCTTTTTTCCCATTTTGTGATTTTATCCTTTCCCATATAACAATTTTCATCACTATTATTTTCAGTCATTTCGTCATCTGATGCAGTTATCTCAGAGTCACTGCTGTGATTTTCCTGTTCTAAATTTTCGTCACTCAAATCTGCGTCATATTCAGGAAATTGTAGATCATCTTCACTATCAGAATCTTCATTCAAAATTTTCATTAGGTAATCCACCATTTCTTTGTGATCTTTAAAATATTGTTTTCGTTTAGACATTATTTTACCTCAAATCCCATTCAAAATACACTTAGAACAATTTCACTTAGAAAGATTCTGTCGAAAAAGAATTTCACAAGCAGGCGCGCGTTGCATAAAGTACAACACCGCAGATTTTTACAGCTAAAAATGACAATTGCAGATGATTGCGCAATCAGAAATGCAAATAACTTTCAGGAAATGTGAAGGAAGATTCAATAAACGAATACGCATGGTGATTAACGCCCTCTATTGCCAGAATTATGTTTTAAAGAAAAAACAAACCAACTGTTGTACTTTTTACAACGGCGCTCCCGGCGGAAGGTTAAAGATGAGGAACTTCAGATACCGCGGTTTTTCTTCCTTGGTGGATACGGAAATGGTGTGGGTTCGACTATCCCCTAACGATGATAAAATATGATTCCTACTGGAGCGGTTTGCCGTGACCGGTGATAGTACTGAAGACTCCACCATAGTTTCTGCCAATGCTGTGTGGAGTTTGATGATGCAGCGTTTTCTGTGTGCCTCAGGGTGGGTCGCTTGTAAATACTTTGCACGTAACCATTGAAATTATATTTAATCACATGACAATAATATGAGAAGTAAACATAACTGCACATCCTAAAGAAAAACTTAATTAAAGAAACTCTTCATCATTTCACAAAAGAATTATGAAGTAAAAGTTTAATTTAAAGTTCAATGTATCTCTACAATTACTCAATTAGGAGTTTCACCAGTGATTCTTTATTCTATGTGAAAATTAAGAGTTCAATGAAATTCTTTTTCTTTATATATATATATTGATAAGATTCTCTCTTAAATCTCATGGGCATTATTAATTCTAAAGTTTTTTTCTTCCCTTCTTCATGAAATTTCTTTTAACTTTTCTAGAAACCTTTTAACAGTCCGTACTGATCAAACTCCAATGGTTCTTTTTGTTTGTCTTTCATTGCTTTCCGATGCTCAAAGAGTTTAGAGAGCAAACTCTCTCGAATGGAATTCTGAACTGTGGAATATTTACTCGAAATGTTCCTTTTAATGTCTTTTCAAAAGTTCCGTCAAAAACTTTTATTCCTCGAAACTTAAAAAAAAAATTAATTCTCTTCTGTTTTATCATGAAAGAGTATCACTCTTAAATTTATTTTAGCAATGAAACATGAAAAGAAAGTAATTTATATGTAAGAATAAAAAAAAGACTTTTTTTCTGAAATCATATTTAAAAACTCTAATCTATATACTATTATTTATATTCAACTATATAAATTTGGGCTAAACATTAATGCTGAAGTGTTGAATATCAATGTTGATTTTAATTGGATCATTTGAGTAATAATACTAATATTGAAGATTTTTCTGCAGAATCTTCTGTAAACCTGAATTTATTTATAATAAAATCTAAATGTAATATTTCAAATATTTTTCATTTGGTGAGATCATATCTCTACTTATTGAAAATAAATAAGTGCATTTCTCGATGTTTTTGTGGGGAGGGGCTCTTTTGGATTCAGAATAATTGAACAAGATAAATAAACCGGAAAACTATTTATTAATGCTGGCATAAACATTGTGTCTAAAAGTAGAATAAACACATAATAATGTTTTTAATTCATTTGCTGTTAATTTGGTGCTAATTAAAGCTTTACGTTTCATTTTAATTTATCATTTCAGCTTGTATGTCTAGTGTGGCCAATAGGTATGATGTGGTCACACTTTAAAAAAAACCAGTGCGTCAGGCTTGTGCTCTTTGGAAGTTCGTTGAAACTAGAATTATTAAACAATTCTAATGTTCTTTTCTTTAATTTAAAATTACTGATTCCAACCTTATGGCCTCCTTACTGCGTGATTACATTGTCATTGTACCACCCTATCCAACCGTCAATGGAGGTTAAGAGCTTTGTGTTCAACTGCTCCTCTAACACTTCCTCAAATAGTTAGAGGTACCCGTATGGCTCCTAAATGAAATATTTATCTAAATAATAAGCACGGAAATAAAATTTTAGACGCAAGTATTCATATTTTTAATCAGTCTCAAATAATCTATTGTTTGAAACAAATGCCTCACTTTATAACACCTTATAAATCTGAGCACAAAGGCTGCGCTTTGTAAAGCTGAAAAATCTTCATCTACTGTCTTAACCCTTTCTAGGGCCGTGGGAAATATGCTTCCCACCCAATTTATCAATCTTTGTATGAAATTTTGTAGGTTGGCATAAGTTCTGACACATTTTTTTAGAAAGACAGAAACTTAGATGCTTCAGTTCTTTATCTCACACAAAATGAGGTGTCTTGATTTGTTACTTAATTATTAATTAACCAAATTAATTAAATTTATTTAATAATTTCTTTTCTTATTCTAATTTCAAGCCTCAAAATATTTTAATGTAATATGACTAGAAAAAAATGGCCCTTTAAAGGGTAAAACATACGTTTAATTACCACCTACACATACAGATTAGTACTTAATTGAATTACCCCATTATCCCTTTACTTGGCATAATTACCTATTTATTTGGCATCGAAAAAGTAAGTGAAAAAAATGAATTCACATTCCCTCAAGAAATGCCGAAAAAAAAAACTTTAACGATATCTATTAAATAGGAAACAAGAGAAAAAAATTATAATTAAAGCGGAGTTTGAATGTGTTCATTTACCTTGGAACACAATGACGATAAAATCGATATTCTTACATGGTATCGTACTGCATTTGAAGATGTACTGATGTATTTGTATCGAATAAAATATGCCAACTTAAGTTCCTTTTCAGCGCTTTCCTGTTATTTAATTCAGAGCTTTTCTATTTCACGGAAGCTTACTGTTTGTTAGCACAATAGCTTGTTGACGAGTAGTGGACAATATTATCTGATGGCGGCCCATGTATTCTCTATTGTTAGCTGATGGAGGCTAGAATAGTCTACTTTTCTAATGGTTCAGTAATCATGAATGCAGAAAGCAGTCATTGTTTAGTGTTGTTTCAGAGGGGGTTAGTGAATATTGCAGTGTTACAAGGAGATAATATTATAAATTAGTATTATCAATAGAGTGTATATGAGAAAACATTAAAAATCCGTCTATTATACTTTAATAAATATATTAGCATTCAAAGTAAAGATCAAGTAACACATTCATCTAACCTACTCAATTCTATGTTCACAATTATGAGAATTAAATATCACATTTTAGCACAAACTACACTTATCCGTAATATTACCTTTTTAGCATAATGATGTATATCTTCTAGATAATTCACTGAGTTCAGAATATTTGAATTTGTGGAGATATCATTTAATATCTTTAACTAATCTTAGTATAAATAATAGTCATTGTGGCTACATACGCACGTGTATATGCAAGGTGTATCAAAGAATGTTCTTCAAGTTTTATTGCCTTTATTAATTATTGTAATTAGACAATACTTCAAAATGAAATATTTCATAAAATAAGGTACATAAATCTGTAAAAATACTTTAGCTTTTGTAGCGAGTGGTAACAAAAAATATATAGAAAAAATGAATTTTTATATGGCATCCAGAGTTAAAAAAGACACAGAGACAGACAGACAGAGAGACACAGAGACAGAGGGAGAGACAGACAGACAGAGACAGAGACAGACAGACAGAGAGAGAGAGAGACAGACAGAGAGAGAGAGAGACAGACAGAGAGAGAGAGAGACAGACAGACAGACAGACAGAGAGACAGAGAGAGAGACAGAGAGAGAGAGACAGAGAGAGAGACAGACAGACAGACAGACAGACAGACAGACAGACAGACAGACAGACAGACAGACAGACAGAGAGACAGACAGAGAGACAGACAGAGAGACAGACAGAGAGACAGACAGAGAGACAGACAGAGAGACAGACAGAGAGACAGACAGAGAGAGACAGAGAGAGACAGAGAGAGACAGAGAGAGACAGAGAGAGACAGAGAGAGACAGAGAGAGAGAGAGAGAGAGAGAGAGAGAGAGAGAGAGAGAGAGAGAGAGAGAGAGAGAGAGAGAGAGAGAGAGAGAGAGAGAGAGAGAGAGAGAGAGAGAGAGAGAGAATGTCGATATAAACTTACTGTGACCGAATACGTCCTTTCTAAACTGTTAAAGATATGCATAAATTTCGAGTTGAGAAAATGCATGCAGTGACAAAAAGAATTATCAATCATATTTGTCGAGACAATGCATTTGCAGCTAAAAATATCAAGTCTAGAATTTTATACGGTTACGAAGGCTTATTATTATGTTTCATGAAGCATTTCCCACTCGTTTATTTTAAAAACCAGTTAACCTAAAGTTTTCTGATGGGGCTTCTAATAAAGGTGAATTACATTATGTTCGAACACTTGATAGATACTTTTTCTAAATGGAGTTTTCTCAAAATTCGATAGAATTCAATACATTTGATGCAAAGATTGTGTGCCAAGTTTCATTCGTCTAGCTGAAAGTACTGTTCAGTTATCTTTGCCATAGACAGAAAAACATAATGAAAAAATGCACTTTTCGAACTCCGGAAGATGGTGAAGATTCGTCAAAATATCGAGTCTGAATTTTATTTATACTTCGTGTTCTTTTTTTAGTTTTTCCAAAATTCTGACCAGTGAATTAGCAAAATTTTCTTCATCATCTCCAATGATAAAGAAAATTAATAATTCAAATTCAGTAAAAATTAGTCAGTCAAAATTAGTAATTCAAATAGCGAAAGATTATTAAAAAACAGAATATAAAATAATAATATATTTATTAACTTTCAACAAAAATTTAAGAAATGGCCAGATATTACATCAACTGAAGTGCTTATAAATGTGTTAAAAATGCACAGCTTCGACTATTATTTACTATTTTTTACAGATGCATAGTACTACTCGATATAACATCGTTTCTTTAAGGGCTGTGTACATTAAAGATTAATTAATTTCGCTTACATAGAACTTCAGACTAATTCCTTATATACTATATAGAGATTGAGTTACATCCTAGATTACAATAATGATGACTAACGATTCTTGTCAAGATCATGATTAGATCAATTGCGTCTACTTCTCGCCTTCCCAATTGTATTAATTCAATGGTTATTACTATTATATCAATATGGAATGAGAAGGCACGGCTGAATATAACACTTAGATGTGAATTGATAATATTCTAAGCAAAAATTTAAAATTGAGATTATTTTTATTTATTTAAAATATACGTTATTGATACCAAGAAAAAAAATCATTAGCAGTTAATATCGCAATTTATCAATAATTTGTTCAATACCACAAGAAAAAAACATCATTCAAAAGAATTTTATGCATTAGTTTGTTTTTTATCAAAGTTTCACTAAACAAATGCATTTAAATGTGTATAATTCAGAAGTAAAAAAAAATCTGAAAAAAATCATTTAGATTATTGCAGTTAATTTTTATCATTCAAAAAAATCATAAGATTATTATTTTGGTTTAGAAGTAGAAGGTATAAATAATGCTAGAACAAAAAATATATCTAGAAATGAAAGAATCTAAAAATATTTGTAGCGAGAATGTGCTTATTACTAAACTGATATAAAGAATAGTAATTACAAGATGAATAAAGATTTTCTAAAAAGGAAAAGAAAGTTTATTTTATTTTATGCATAGTTTTTTTAACTTTTAATTTTTGGTAACGGAGTTTAGTTTAGTTATATTAACGTCCCGTTGTAAAGCAACACTAGGGCTATTTTGGGACGGACCTCGTCATTTTGAACCACGCTCAGATGACGATGGCGACACCTGAGCTGGCACCCCCTCTCCACGCACAATGTCTTGTAGTTCAATATGGACGCCTGTCGAACATTGCATGTTTCAAATTGAGCATTTGTTGACAATAGGGAAGACTATTCATTGTTTCATCTAATTTTAGAAGTTCATAGTATGCCATAACCTTCTCTTCCCATTAAGTGCAATACTGTGGTGTCACCACTTGTGAATCACGGCATATTCGTTGTTGTTATTATTTCTTATG
Organism: Argiope bruennichi; assembly: GCF_947563725.1. Lineage (NCBI taxonomy): Eukaryota > Metazoa > Arthropoda > Arachnida > Araneae > Araneidae > Argiope > Argiope bruennichi. Next base: position 34,415,836 of record NC_079156.1, read on the forward strand.
GCACTTGCCATGGACAAGCCGCTGTTACAAAGACAGCGATTTTAAGCCTATGGGGGAGCGTCTCTTGTTTTTATAGTACAACCCTTTTTACGGGGCGGACTTCATTCACGCATTTCATTCACTCATCCACAGATCGTGATTTAGACCTGAATCAGACCGTAATTTAGACCTGAATTCAGGTCTTGGGTTATAGCATTGTCACTGAAAGTTTCCAAAAAGATATGGCGACTTTCTCGCGTATTTCTTTTATTGAATAAAAAAAAAATACGTTAAACTGTTCGTTGAAATTAGACGTGTTTTCCCACAGAAACAAAATGCCATGGAAAATGGAAACAGATTTCATTTTGGTACTGTCCCAGCAACAAACTGACATAATAGTTAGACTTTGAACCAACCCTAATTTCCAGCGCTATCAAACGAAAGAATTAAGAATTATTAGCCAGCCCATGGAGTATATTGTGAGTAACTGCTATTCCAACTCATTGAATCCCATAAGACTCTCATGTACAGTGTAATTTTATTTTGGCAACACATTACCATGTTAGTTTCTTGCATTAACAAATGAAATCAAATTTAAGAAGTATCAACATAATTCGGTAAAAAACACAAATAAAAAAACATCTGCTCACAAATTTTATTGCTCAAAGCAGATAAATAGCATGCCCTTTTAATTTTCAGGTTTCAGTTGATACTATATATAACAAAAATCAAACACCGATTTTCATAAGTCAATTTTATAAATAATTTCCAAACATTGCTAATGTTTTTAATTAGATAAATATTCCAAAATGAATATTCATCTCTAATCAAAATGAAAAGCTCTTCAGTTGTTTTGACAGAAGTCTCCTTATATTTAATCGGACTATTTTTATTTTCAAATTTACTAAAGAAAGAATTCGATACTACATCACTATTTTTTTGTTGTTGTTGTTACTCTGATTTGGAATATCGTATACTCATATTGCACTTAAGATAAAATATTGCAGTTTCATTTTTAACAATAAATCGATATTTTATTTTTTCATTCTTGTTTTCCAATTTCAATCATCACTAATCATTCGATGTATATTTCTAAGTGGATATAACGACGACTTTCTTTTCTTATTTTCATATGAAATGCACTGATGATTTTTGCACAGAAACAGAATCTCTCACTTGGCGTATAAGAATGAAACTACATTACACATTTTAAATATTTAATGAAACGGTGAAAGCAGTAGTAATTTTACTATAGTAATGAACATTATTTTTGAAAATTACACAAAAACGTTTTTAAAAATGAAAAAAAACAATCCAGGGAAAAATTGGTAATAAAGGTAATAAATTGACGTCATTAAAATATTTTTTAAATAGTTTGCACGCGCACACACACACACACTTTATTATTTATAGGGATACAAAGGTATATGGAAATATATTCTAAAATATAATTTAATTATTACAGTTAGATATAATTAAAGTTACAATTATTCTTATAAAGAGCACTACTTTGTATCTTTGAATGGGATGATATAAGATTGAGAAGCGGGAAAGTTCTTTGTTGAGGATTGTTGTTGGTTTAAAATAAGACATAACATACCTTCATTTCTATTCGAAGAGAACTGAAAATAGATTTATGAAATATGAATCAATATTTTGGAAGAATTCCTGCAATCAAAGGAAAAAAAAATTGAATTTTGAAACAAAAAATCCAATTCTTTTCTCTTCCTCGATATATGAGAATAGAAATCTGTATGTGTTCCCCTGTTTAAAATGGTTTATACATATTGCTTTTGTGAGTCAACATAGAAAATTTTTATTTCGGCTTTCAATATGTTTTCTTTTACTCCACGCAAACTTTTTGACTTAAAATCAAATATAACTTTATTACGTAAAGTTATTTTATTTCTATTTTTTTCCATTTCACCCAGCACTGTATAAAAACCTTACATAAACTCAATGTTAAAGGGTTCGTTGATGAAGGTTTCTAAAATTTTAGAAATATCCAAAATTATATTAAGGAAGATACTGCACACAGATGTCTAAGTCTTTGCAAGAATATTGGCCATAAAATTCTACAAATATTTTATTTTTGAATCTAAAATTTTATAGTAGATTTCAGAAAGTGATTTCACAGAAAAATTTCATCTTTAAATACATGGGGTATTTTTAAAACAAAATATTATATTTTTTAAAAATATGCAAATAAATATTATATAAAATAGAATTTCTACATCATTGTATGTTTGTTATTGTTATTCTAATTTATAATTGGAAGAAACTCAGATATATTCAAATCGCAAACCAATATCTTTATTGTACGTGTATCACCCAAGAGGAGGGACTTAAAATTAACAATGAGGAACTTCACGCACCGTGGTTCGTTTTTGTCCCTTGGTGGATACGGAAATGATGTGGGTTCGACTATCCCCTAACGGTGACAAAATATGCCACCTACGGGAGCGGTTTACCGTGACCGGTGATGGTACTGAAGACACCACCATAGTTTCTGCCAATGCTGTCGCGGAGTTCCGATGATGAAGAGTTTTCTGTGTATCTCAGGGCGGATCGGAGAAGTCGATTGTAAATACTTTGTATGTAGCCATTGAAATTATATTTAATCACATGACAATAATATGAGAAGTAAACATAACTGCACATCCTAAAGAAAAACTGTTAATTAAAGAAACTCTTCATCATTTCTCAAAGGAATTATGAAGTAAAAGTTTAATTTAAAGCTCAATGTATCTCTACAATTACTCAATTAGGAGTTTCACCAGTGATTCTTTATTCTATGTGAAAATTAAGAGTTCAATGAAATTCTTTTTCTTTATATATATATATTGATAAGATTCTCTCTTAAATCTCATGGGCATTATTAATTCTAAAGTTTTTTTCTTCCCTTCTTCAATGAAATTTCTTTTTAACTTTTCTAGAAACCTTTTAACAGTCCGTACTGATCAAACTCCAATGGTTCTTTTTGTTTGTCTTTCATTGCTTTCCGATGCTCAAAGAGTTTAGAGAGCAAACTCTCTCGAATGGAATTCTGAACTGTGGAATATTTACTCGAAATGTTCCTTTTAATGTCTTTTCGAAAGTTCCGTCAAAAACTTTTATTCCTCGAAACTTAAAAAAAAAATTAATTCTCTTGTGTTTTATCATGAGAGAGTTTCACTCTTAAATTTATTTTAGCAATGAAACATGAAAAGAAAGTAATTTATATGTAAGAATAAAAAAAAAAAGACATTCTTTCTGAAATCATATTTAAAAACTCTAATCTATATACTATTATTTATATTCAACTATATAAATTTGGGCTAAACATTAATGCTGAAGTGTTGAATATCAATGTTGATTTTAATTGGATCATTTGAGTAATAATACTAATATTGAAGATTTTTATGCACAATCTTCTGTAAACCTGAATTTATTTATAATAAAATCTAAATGTAATTTCAAATATTTTTCATTTGGTGAGATCATATCTCTACTTATTGAAGATAAATAAGTGCATTTCTCGATGTTTTTGTGGGGAGGAGCTCTTTTCAAACCAGAATAATTGAACAAGATAAATAAACCGGAAAACTATTTATTAATGCTGGCATAAACATTGTGTCTAAAAGTAGAATAAACAAATAATAATATTTTTAATTCATTTGCTGTTAATTTGGTGCTAATTAAAGCTTTACGTTTCATTTTAATTTATCATTTCAGCTTGTATGTCTAGTGTGGCCAATAGGTATGATGTGGTCACACTTTAAATAAAACCAGTGCCTCAGGCTTGTGCTCTTTGGAAGTTTGTTGAAACTAGAATTATTAAAAAATTCAAATGTTCTTTCCTTTAATTTAAAATTTCTGATTCCAACCTTATGGCCTCCTTACTGCGTGATTACATTGTCATTGTACCACCCTATCCAACTGTCAATGGAGGTTAAGAGCTTTGAGTTCAACTGCTCCTCTAACATTTCCTCAAATAGTTAGAGGTACCCGTATGGCTCCGAAATGAAATATTTATCTAAATAATAAGCACGGAAATAAAATTTTAGACGCAAGTATTCATATTTTTAATCAGCTTCAATTAATCTATTGTTTGAAACAAAGGCTGCACTTTATAACACTTTATGAATCTGAGCACAAAGGCTGCGCTTTATAAAGCTGAAAAATCTTCATCAACTATCTTAACCCTTTCTAGGGCCGTGGGAAATATGCTTCCCACCAAATTTATCAATCTTTGTATGAAATTTTGTAGGTTGGCATAAGTTCTGACACATTTTTTTTAGAAAGACAGAAACTTAGATGCTTCAGTTCTTTATCTCACACAAAATGACGTGTCTTGACTTGTTACTTAATTATTAATTAACCAAATTAATTAATTAAATTTATTTAATAATTTCTTTTCTTATTCTAATTTCAAGCCTCAAAATATTTTAATGTGATATGACTAGAAAAAAATGGCCCTTTAAAGGGTAAAACATATTATATTTAATTACTACCTATGCATACAGATTAGTACTTAATTGAATTACCCCATTATCCCTCTGCTTGGAATAATTACCTATTTATTTGGCATCGAAACAGTAAGTTAAAAAAATCGATTCACTTTTCCTTAAGAAACGCAGGAAAAAAAACTTTAACGATATCTATTAAATAGGAAACAAGTGAAAAAATTATAATTAAAGCGGAGTTTGAATGCGTTCATTTACCTTGGAACACAATGACGATAAAATCGGTATTCTTACATGGTATCGTACTGCATTTGAAGATGTACTGATGTATTTGTATCGAATAAAAGACGCCAACTTAAGTTCCTTTTCAGAGCTTTCCTGTTATTTAATTCAGAGCTTTTCTATTTCACGGAAGCTTACTGTTTGTTAGCACAATAGCTTGTTGACGAGTAGTGGACAATTTTATCTGATGGCGGCCCATGTATTCTCTATTGTTAGCTGATGGAGGCTAGAATAGTCTACTTTTCTAATGGTTCAGTAATCATGAATGCAGAAAGCAGTCATTGTTTAGTGTTGTTTCAAAGGGGGTTAGTGAATATTGCAGTGTTACAAGGAGATAATATTATAAATTAGTTAGTATTATCAATAGAGTGTATATGAGAAAACATTAAAAATACATCTATTATACTTTAATAAATATATTAGCATTCAAAATAAATATCAAGTAACACATTCATCTAACCTACTCAATTCTATGTTCACAATGGTGAGAATTAAATATCACATTTTAGCACAAACTACCCTTACCCACATTATTACCTTTTTCTGTATAATGTTGCATATCTTCTCGATAATTCATTGGATTCAGAATATCGTCGAATTTGTGGAGATATCGTTTAATATCTTGAACTGATCTTAGTACAAATAATAGTCATTGTTGCTACATAAGCACATGTATATACAAGGTGTCTCAAAGAATTTCCTTTATTATTACTAGTAGGCAATACTTCAAAATGAAATATTTCATAAAATAAGGTTTTTAAATCTCGAAAAATACTTTGGCTTTTGTAGTGAGTGGTAATTAAAAAAAATTAGAAAAAAGGAATTTTTATATGGCATCCAGAGTTAAAAAATTTCTAAGAGCAAAGTATTTTTTTACAACCTTCTATGCACATACAGAGTCTTATGCTGCTATCATTAAAATTTGTTAAGTTATTAAAAAAAAACAAATTTGTTGCCACACACACACACACACACACACACACACACACACACACACACACACACACACACACAGGTATATGGAAACATATTCTAATATATAATTTAATTATTATAGTTAGATATAATTAATGTTGCAATTATCCTTATAAAGAGCAATACTTTGTATCTTTGAATGGGATGATATAAGATGGAGAAGTGGGCTGTTCATTGTGGAGGGTTGTCGTTGGTTTAAAATAAGACATAAAATATCTCCATTTCTATTCGAAGAGAACTGAAACTTTATGAAATACTAGCCGCCTTTGGCGACCAGCCGGTTCGCCAATCTTAATGTTCGTTAAAATTTTAATAATTAAATATTTTATGCAATTTCTACTTTAATAGCTTCTTCATCAAAATATTTTAAAACTTCAAATTTTGATTATTAATTTATTCATAATATTATAAAGGCCTTCAGTCATAACGTAATATGTATCTCTCTCATTTTCTGTTAGCACCCGTAGAATTTATGCTTTAAATTAAAGTGGAAAGAATTTTTCTTCAATTAATATAATAATATTTTTTACTGAAACAAAGCATTTTTTTATATTCTGATTACTGAAAATAGAGTCACTCAGCGTTTAAACTTTATGGGCACTAAAGAATATCTTTTTTAATTTATGTAATATCTTAAGAGTTGCTCAACAAAATTTTCTTAGATTCATTATGAGCAGATCGATTCATTAACAATACTTAAATTTAAATGCATCAAACACTAAGAAAATAAAACGAATCGTTTAAAATAAACGGTTGAAAACAGGTTTTAAAAAAACTACTTCAAAAACGATGCACTTAAAACTATAAGCATATACAAAATATATATAACTAACATAAATACAATTTACTTACAAAAGCATGCAACTAACCCAAAAATAATTTAAATCATCCATTGATAACGTTGTCATGGCAACAATTAGAACAGAATGCGCATGCGTGAATTTTCTTCGCCGGTTACGTAACACAAATACGTGATTTTTTCTACTCCAGTTGGGGTAACGCTATGCGGATTAGAAATTTTTAATTTCCTTTATTCTGTTTTATTTTAATTCAAAAGTACTTCAGAATGAATCTGAAAGATTGATTCATTAACAATGTTTAATTTTAAATGCATCAAACATTAAGAAAATAAACAGAACCGATTGAAATAATCCGCCGAAAAATTTTAACCCTAGCCTCATTACTGTTGGGAGAAAAAAAAAACTGATGCCTTTCTCGTTTGGCGCTGGGAATAATGGAAGATTTTTTTGGCGGAAAAGTTGGCGGTGGGGAAAATGGAAGATTTTTTTGGCGGGAAAGTTAGTTTTTAATTAATAATTAAAATTCTAATTAAAAATTCGAAAAAAGAAACCCCAGGTGCACATTCCCAACCTCCAAGGTATACATGTACCAAATTTGGTAGCTGTATGTCAAAACGGTCTGGCCTGTAGAGCGCCAACACACACACACACACACACACACCCACCCACCCACACACACACACACACACACACACACACACACACACACACACACACACACACACACACACACACACACACATTGAGCTTTATTATAAGTATTGATATAGATATAGATGAATCAATAGTTTGGAAGAATTCCTGCAATCAAAGGAAAAAAAAAATTTAATTTTGAAACAAAAAATCCAATTCTTTTCTCTTCCTCGGTATATGAGAGTAGAAATCTGTATGTGTTCCCCTGTTTAAAATGGTTTATACATATTGCTTTTGTGAGTCTACATAGACATTTTTTATTTCGGCTTTCAATATGTTTTCTTTTACTCCCCGCAAACTTTTTGACTTAAAATCAAATATAACTTTATTATGTAAAGTTATTTTTTTTCCATTTCACCCAGTACGTTATAAAAACGTTACATAAACTCAATGTTAAAGTGTTCATACCAAAAATTCTACAAATATTTTATTTTGGAATCTAAAATTTTATAGTAGATTTCAGAAAGCGATTTCGAAGAAAAATTTCTTCTTTAAATACAGGAGGTATTTTTAAAACAAAATATTATATATATTTTTAAAATATGCAAATAAACATTATATAAAATAGAATTTCTACATCATTGTATGTTTGTTATTGTTATTCTAATTTATAATTGGAAGAAACTCAGATATATTCAAATCGGAAACAAATATCTTTATTGTATGTGTATCTCCCGAGAGGAGGGACTTAAAATTAACCTTTCGCCGGGCGCGCGAATTTTCCTTTCACGCACGGGCGCGCGTTGTAAATTGTGCATTAGGTGAAAAACATTTAATTTTAGCTGCTTTATTTTAATTTTACAATCAATTTTCCAAACAAGTAACATATAATTTATCTCTGATAACAATTTAAGAAAATATTGTACCATACATTTACATTTATTTTGTTATAGTATATTAAAACAGAAGTTTAAACGTATGAAAAAGTAAATACTGCTACAATTACAAAAAATATTAATGAATAATGAATAACTAAAGAATTATAAAGTACTTTTGGACTTTCAGAATCAGTCGGACATTTCACCTGCATTATTTGCTTCACATGGCAGGCATAGGATTTGCTTTTTTGAATGCTGTTTATATATGAACCTTACGCATTTGTTACACCTCATTGTAGAGGAGGAATATTTAGAAGGAATTATATTTTTTCTGATAATATTTAGCTTCTACTCCTTGTATATATTTATTTGTGCAATTAATTACTTCATCCATCATACTTAGATCAATCAATTTCAGAAAAGCGTCAATTTCGGAAGCAGTTCCTTTTGCATATGCAGTTGGTCCTGGCAGTTTCTTTATAATAGTTTTGTTCTTGGTTTGGGAGGTTTTTACGATTTCTTCTTTTTTCCATTTTGTGATTTTATCCTTTCCCATATAACAACATATATTATCCTTTCCCATATCCATCACTATTATTTTCAGTAATTTCGTCATCTGATGCAGTTATCTCAGAGTCGCTGCTGTGATTTTCCTGTTCTAAATTTTCGTCACTCAAATATGCGTCATATTCAGAAAATTGTAGATCATCTTCACTATCAGAATCTTCATTCAAAATTTTCATTAGGTAATCCACCATTTCTTTGTGATCTTTAAAATATTGTTTTCGTTTAGACATTATTTTACCTCAAATCCCATTCAAAATACTAACAATTTCACTTAGAAAGATTCTGTCGAAAAAGAATTTCACAAGCAGGCGCGCGTTGCATAAAGTACAACACCGCAGATGTTTACAGCTAAAAATGACAGTTGCAGATGATTGCGCAATCAGAAATGCAAATAACTTTCAGGAAATGTGAAGGAAGATTCAATAAACGAATACGCATGGTGATTAACGCCCTCTATTGCCAGAATTATGTTTGAAAGAAAAAACAAACCAACTGTTGTACTTTTTACAACGGCGCGCTCGGCGGAAGGTTAAAGATGAGGAACTTCCGATACCGTGGTTTTTCTTCCTTGGTGGATACGGAAATGGTGTGGGTTCGACTATCCCCTAACGATGACCAAATATGATTCCTACGGGAGCGGTTTGCCGTGACCGGTGATAGTACTGAAGACTCCACCATAGTTTCTGCCAATGCTGTGTGGAGTTCGATGATGCAGAGTTTTCTGTGTGCCTCAGGGTGGATCGGAGAAGTCGATTGTAAATACTTTGCACGTAACCATTGAAATTATATTTAATCACATGACAATAATATGAGAAGTAAACATAACTGCACATCCTAAAGAAAAACTTAATTAAAGAAACTCTTCATCATTTCACAAAAGAATTATGAAGTAAAATTTTAATTTAAAGCTCAATGTATCTCTACAATTACTCAATTAGGAGTTTCACCAGTGATTCTTTATTCTATGTGAAAATTAAGAGTTCAATGAAATTCTTTTTCTTTATATATATATATTGATAAGATTCTCTCTTAAATCTCATGGGCATTATTAATTCTAAAGTTTTTTTCTTCCCTTCTTCAATGAAATTTCTTTTTAACTTTTCTAGAAACCTTTTAACAGTCCGTACTGATCAAACTCCAATGGTTCTTTTTGTTTGTCTTTCATTGCTTTCCGATGCTCAAAGAGTTTAGAGAGCAAACTCTCTCGAATGGAATTCTGAACTGTGGAATATTTACTCGAAATGTTCCTTTTAATGTCTTTTCAAAAGTTCCGTCAAAAACTTTTATTCCTCGAAACTTAAAAAAAAAAAAAAATTAATTCTCTTGTGTTTTATCATGAAAGAGTATCACTCTTAAATTTATTTTAGCAATGAAACATGAAAAGAAAGTAATTTATATGTAAGAATAAAAAAAAGACTTTTTTTCTGAAATCATATTTAAAAACTCTAATCTATATACTATTATTTATATTCAACTATATAAATTTTGGCTAAACATTAATGCTGAAGTGTTGAATATCAATGCTGATTTTAATTGGATCATTTGAGTAATAATACTAATATTGAAGATTTTTCTGCAGAATCTTCTGTAAAATTGAATTTATTTATAATAAAATCTAAATGTATTTTCAAATATTTTTCATTTGGTGAGATCATATCTCTACTTATTGAAGATAAATAAGTGCATTTCTCGATGTTTTTGCGGGGAGGGGCTCTTTTCAAATCAGAATAATTGAACAAGATAAATAAACCGGGAAACTATTTATTAATGCTGGCATAAACATAGAGTCTAAAAGTAGAATAAACACATAATAATGTTTTTAATTCATTTGCTGTTAATTTGGTGCTAATTAAAGTTTTACGTTTCATTTTAATTTATCATTTCAGCTTGTATGTCTAGTGTGGCCAATAGGTATGATGTGGTCACACTTTAAAAAAAAACCAGTGCCTCAGGCTTGTGCTCTTTGGAAGTTTGTTGAAACTAGAATTATTAAAAAATTCAAATGTTCTTTTCTTTAATTTAAAATTACTGATTCCAAACTTATGGCCTCCTTACTGCGTGATTACATTGTCATTGTACCACCCTATCCAAATGTCAATGGAGGTTAAGAGCTTTGAGTTCAACTGCTCCTCTAACACTTCCTCAAATAGTTAGAGGTACCCGTATGGCTCCTAAATGAAATATTTATCTAAATAATAAGCACGGAAATAAAATTTTAGACGCAAGTATTCATATTTTTAATCAGCTTCAATTAATCTATTGTTTGAAACAAAGACTGCACTTTATAACACTTTATGATTCTGAGCACAAAGGCTGCGCTTTATAAAGCTGAAAAATCTTCATCTACTGTCTTAACCCTTTCTAGGGCCGTGGGAAGTATGCTTCCCACCCAATTTATCAATCTTTGTATGAAATTTTGTAGGTTGGCATAAGTTCTGACACATTTTTTTTAGAAAGACAGAAACTTAGATGCTTCAGTTCTTTATCTCACACAAAATGACGAGTCTTGATTTGTTACTTAATTGTTAATTAACCAAATTAATTAATTAAATTTATTTAATAATTTCTTTTCTTATTCTAATTTCAAGCCTCAAAATATTTTAATGTAATATGACTAGAAAAAAATGGCCCTTTAAAGGGTAAAACATATTATGTTTAATTACCACCTACACATACAGATTAGTACTTAATTGAATTACCCCATTATCCCTTTACTTGGCATAATTACCTATTTATTTGGCATTGAAACAGTAAGTGAAAAAAATGAATTCGCATTCCCTCAAGAAATGCCGAAAAAAAAACTTTAACGATATCTATTAAATAGGAAACAAGTGAAAAAATTATAATTAAAGCGGTGTTTGAATGCGTTCATTTACCTTGGAACACAATGACGATAAAATCGATATTCTTACATGGTATCGTACTGCATTTGAAGATGTACTGATGTATTTGTATCGAATAAAAGACGCCAACTTAAGTTCCTTTTCAGCACTTTCCTGTTATTTAATTCAGAGCTTTTCTATTTCACGGAAGCTTACTGTTTGTTAGCACAATAGCTTGTTCACGTATAGAGGACAATATTATCTGATGGCGGCCCATGTATTCTCTATTGTTAGCTGATGGAGGCTAGAATAGTCTACTTTTCTAATGGTTCAGTAATCATGAATGCAGAAAGCAGTCATTGTTTAGTGTTGTTTCAGAGGAGGTTAGTGAATATTGCAGTGTTACAAAGAGATAATATTATAAATTAGTTAGTATTATCAATAGAGTGTATATGAGAAAACATTAAAAATCCGTCTATTATACTTTAGCAATATATTAGCATTCAAAATAAATATCAAGTAACACATTCACCTAACCTACTCAATTCTATGTTCAGAATGGTGAGAATTAAATATCACATTTTAGCACAAACTACCCTTACTTGTAATATTACCTTTTTTAGTATAATGATGTATATCTTCTAGATAATTCACTGAGTTCAGAATATTTGATGAATTTGTGGAGATATCATTTAATATCTTTAACTAATCTTAGTATAAATAATAGTCATTGTGGCTACATACGCACGTGTATATGCAAGGTGTATCAAAGAATGTTCTTCAAGTTTTATTGCCTTTATTAATTATTGTAATTAGACAATACTTCAAAATGAAATATTTCATAAAATAAGGTACATAAATCTGTAAAAATACTTTAGCTTTTGTAGCGAGTGGTAACAAAAAATATATAGAAAAAATGAATTTTTATATGGCATCCAGAGTTAAAAAAAACACAGAGACAGACAGAAAGAGAGAGAGAGACAGACAGACAGAGAGAGAGAGAGAGAGAGAGACACAGAGAGAGAGAGAGAGACAGAGAGAGAGAGACAGAGAGACAGACAGAGACAGACAGACAGGCACAGACAGGCAGACAGAGAGATAGAGAGACAGAGACAGACAGACAGGCAGACAGAGAGATAGAGAGACAGAGACAGACAGACAGAGACATACATACATACATACATACAGACAGACAGACAGACAGAGAGAGAGAGAGAGAGAGAGAATGTCGATATAAACTTACTGTGACCGAATACGTAATTTCTAAACTGTTAAAGATATGCATAAATTTCGAGTTGAGAAAATGCATGCAGTGACAAAAAGAATTATCAATCATATTTGTCGAGACAATGCATTTGCAGCTAAAAATATCAAGTCTAGAATTTTTTACGGTTACGAAGGCTTATTATTATGTTTCATGAAGCATTTCCCACTCGTTTATTTTAAAAACCAGTTAACCTAAAGTTTTCTGATGGGGCTTCTAATAAAGGTGAATTACATTATGTTCGAACACTTGATAGATACTTTTTCTAAATGGAGTTTGCTCAAAATTCGATAGAATTCAATACATTTGATGCAAAGATTGTGTGCCAAGTTTCATTCGTCTAGCTCAAAGTACTGTTCAGTTATCTTTGCCATAGACAGAAAAACATAATGAAAAAATGCACTTTTCGAACTCCGGAAGATGTTGAAGATTCGTCAAAATCTCGAGTTTGAATTTTATTTATACTTCGTGTTCTTTTTTTAGTTTTTCCAAAATTCTGACCAGTGAATTAGCAAAATTTTCTTTATCATCTCCAATGACAATATTCAAATAGCGAAATATTATTAAAAAACAGAATATAAAACAATAATACATTTATTAACTTACAACAAATTTAAGGAACGGCCAGATATTACATCAACTGAATTACTTATAAATGTGTTGAAAAGGCACACCTTCGACTATTATTTACGATTTTTTACAGATTCATAGTACTACTCGATATAACATCGTTTCTTTAAGGGCTGTGTACATTAAAGATTAATTAATTTCGCTTACATAGAATTTCAGACTAATTCCCTATATACTATATGGAGATTGAGTTATATCCTAGATTACAATAATGATGACTAACGATTCTTGTCAAGATCATGATTAGATCAATTGCGTCTACTTCTCGCCTTCCCAATTGTATTAATTCAATGTTTATTACTATTATATCAATATGGAATGAGAAGGCACGGCTGAATATAACACTTAGATATGAATTGATAATATTCTAAGCAAAAATTTAAAATTGAGATTATTTTTAGTTATTTAAAATATACGTTATTGATACCAAGAAAAAAAAATCATTAGCAGTTAATATCGCTATTTATCAATAATTTGTTCAATACCACAAGAAAAAAACATCATTCAAAAGAATTTTATGCATTAGTTTGTTTTTTATCAAAGTTTCACTAAACAAATGCATTTAAATGTGTATAATTCAGAAGTAAAAAAAAAATCTGAAAAAAATCATTTAGATTATTGCAGTTAATTTTTATCATTCAAAAAAATCATAAGATTATTATTTTGGTTTAGAAGTAGAAGGTATAAATAATGCTAACACAAAAAATATATCTAGAAATCAAAGAATCTAAAAATATTTGTAGCGAGAATGTGCTTATTACTAAACTGATATAAGGAATAGTAATTACAAGAAGAATAAAGATTTTCTAAAAAGGAAAAGAAAATTTATTTTATTTTATGCATAGGTTTTTTAACTTTTAATTTTTGGTAACGGAGTTTAGTTATATTAACGTCCCGTTGTAAAGCAACACTAGGGCTATTTTGGGACGGGCCTCGTCATTTTGAACCACGCTCAGATGACGAGGGCGACACCTCAGCTTGCACCCCCTCTCCACGCCACACCACACCAGCGGGTGAACGTTTGGCATGACGGATTTAACGTGCAACAGACCCCCTTACACGACGGTTTTTCGTTGAAATCTGGTCTCGAACCTGAAACCTTACGGCTTACAAGCCGAGACCTTACCACCAGACCACCGCGGCCATTTTGGTAAGGGAAGATTACCTATTTTTTTTCTTTGTTTGCAAATCTGATAGATCACACTATAATTTTGCTATTATAGTCTTTTGCTACTATATAAAAATTTAAAATGAACTAGAAGAATAAATTTGCATAGTTATTATTTTGATCTTCAAAGTACTCGGCTCTGTTTCACTCTTTATGTGGCGAATTATTGACGTATGAAGAATTATTATTAGAAGTTTAAAGTCTATTATAAGTAGTTTATTATATTAGTCTATTATATTAGATTATTAAAAGTCTATTATAAAGTAGTCGTAGATAATAAATACTTCACTAACAAAAGCCGCTGCCTTGAGGCCCATGAAAGCAATTGCCTTGTTGTGATCACCTCTTCTGCATTTTATTCTGCATTGATTTTTATTGAATTTCTTAATCTTTAAAGAACGGGTTTGTAGAAAATGGAGAACGTAATGGAACTGTTCTAATTTCTATAGTATATACTCAACTGATAAAGATGTTTCCCGAGGCTTTAATATACAATAATATTTAAGACATTAGGTTAATTAAGAATTCAGGTTAATTTTAAAATTTGTGAAGAATTCTGCTCCCCTAATGGACCATTTTACGATTTCTAATATCTAAAAATTTCCAAATATTCAAACATTTTCCTTTTAGCGTATTGTTCTATTCTTATGAAATCGGTCTTGAGGCATTTTCCTCTTTAAATGACATAATTTAGAAAATTTAATCTTTTATTTGGATTAAATTTTACATAAGGGATATAAATGGTTAGAAGTAATCTAAGATATCGTGGTATTTAATTTTTACTTCAAATCATGAAATATTTTTGAGACGAAGAAATGCATTTTAAAAATTATGTTTATTTGTCTATAAACACAGTAACACAAAACTGCTTTGAATTAGAAATGTAAAATTTGGTATGTGGTCTGTATGTTTTAAATGAATAGATTTCTATCAAATTTTGATAACGAGTTCTATTTACTGGAAGTCGGTCTATCTTCCAAGGACATATGAGTAGAATGACTATAAAACAAAGATCCGGATAGATTAATTTTGACACATAATTTTAACATCTACAATGCAGATATATATCAAATCTCGAAACAAATTTGTTGAAAATTGATTGCTGATCTCTACATTAGCATAGATGACAAATTTGGCTTATCTAAAATGCCGCAACTTAAATAAAGGAAATTTAATGTGGTATCATCTTGTTACAAAATTGCCTAATTTTGGTTATTAATCAGTCAAAAAGGTCGAAAATGCATATTCGGTTTATCTAACTATTTTACGAAGAAGAAACCTTTCGTATGCAGGACTATGAAAATAGATATTTGAGCATTCGTAGCCCAAGATTAAGAAAATAATGTGCAGGAAGGAGGAGTTAATACCATTATTAGAAAGGATGCAGAGAAAGTTTAGGGGAGACAATTGTATACTGGTTGCTATTATATTATTGGTATTAAATAAAAACATCTTATTAATACTTTTATATAAACACATCATGGTTTAGGAAAAGGGACAATTGAAGCAAGAAGCAGTAAATATACTGTGAAAATCATATAAATTTTATTATTTCAGTCTTCTTTATATTAAATATTAAACTGTTCTGACAATTTGGTTTGAACTCATATACTTCACACAGATTTGGCTGTTAATATGCTAGATTTTAGTTTGGAAAGTAAAGTTTTCTCAACTATTTCCCCACGTAGAAGATTAACTCTTAGAGACAGAAAGAAAAAAAAAACGTAAATCTTACATTTTCTTAATAGCGAATAACTTTATCCTAGGTTCAATCCTTAACCCTCATTTTCCTTTTTATTTTTCACTTTAGCCTCCAAATGTTCGTTCCCTGAACAATTTACTTTTTGTTGGCGAATAAAACAAGTATTATCTTTTTTTTTTCTTTCTGTTTGCCGCCAACAAAATAAAAGAGACATATTAAGGAAGCCGTTTTAGACAGGGTCTAAGCTTTTGCCTGAGTGTCAAGCTTAACAGCCTTTAGATAAGCTGGTCGGTATGGGAAATGGGGGGGGAAGCTCTTTTCTGAATTCGGTATTCTGTAAACTATTAAAAGTTTTTTTTTCTTGTTTTTGTTAAGTTTACTTAGAGCTTCGAAAGGAAGTCATTTTTTTTTCTTATCAGAATCTAGAAAAATATCATGATTTCATGAATTTAGATGCTTAAAGGTTGTATTTGTTTTTGCACGCTATGAACATTAATTGCATTTACTCTTTATATGAGATGCGGAATTATATGATCTATTATAAAATTTATTAAACTTCTAAGTATTTAAGAATGGGAACATATGTATATAATGATATTTTTAATATATATAATTTAAATCTTAAATTATCTCATATTAATTTCATTCTAAAATGCTCTCTTATTTCCGGATCCCTTTGATACATTTTTGTTTAATTAATTAAATTATTTAAATAATTAAAAATTAATTAAATTATACATTTTCATGTAACTAATTCTAACAAACTCGTAATAAAACTGTTAATTCCGTGGTTGCCACACCGGGAATTAAAGGATCAAAATCCTTAGTATTTATACATACTTTTCAAAGATTATTTAAGATTCCTTTGCCTATGTCGACTCATGTAAAATAAATCATTATCAGATTGCCTTAGAATTTCAGATTTTTTAAATCTGATTTTCAGGTGTTTTCCTTCTTAATGTTAATTCAGCATAAAAATTTATTTAATAAATTTTGAAACACTCTGAATATTAGCACTTTTTTGAAAATTGCTCCAAAGAATTACTGTTTCCTTTAAAAATATTTTATTTTAAACATTTTTACTATCTGCATGCCCATATTTGATGCCATTCTCGCTTTCAAAATTCCTGAAATAGTACTTGAGTATAAATTTCGTAAATATTTTAACCCATTTCAATTTACATTCTTTTCAAAATTCTCAAAGATTGTACTCAAAAGTATACATTAGTGTTTCGATAGATACATAGGGACGAACCTTGTAATTTTGAGCAGCGGTCCAATATCGAGGACATCATCTGTCTGGTAGGGATCTTTTGACATGACATCACGTGTTATGACAGATCTTTTGCGGAATTAGAATCCGAATAAGCAAACCTTCAGGGCCACAGAGGTTGTCAGAGATAAAATAAGCTTCTGATATCTCAAGATAATGTGTTATTTACTATTAAAAACATTCTTGTTCTTTTGATTGTTTATAAACTATTAACAGCTATACCCATGGCTCCACCATCGTTTATTAATTTTCTGTATTATATATACATATATATATATATATGAAAGAGAAAAGTACATAAAATTTCATATCGTATAATAATGGAATCCATATATATTAACTTTTAAAATGTTTTAGGACCCTTATCTTTAATTTTATTAGTAATTAATAATAATTACTAAAATTTATCGGATAAATATTAGTAAAACAAACTTTGCCATCGATAAAAGCGCTCAAATGATATATATAATTAAACTGTAAAATTGGTTTAGTATTTGAACGAAAACAAAGCATTGTAAAATATATTTATTTTTGAAAAACATTGATGAAGAGTAGTAAAAAATGAAACTAATGTCTAGATAATCTGAGGATAAAAAGCGTATTTTCTAAAATTTTAACATAATTAATTGTGTGCATTAATACGTTTCGAAATTATGGTAATATTATGCAGATTCATTTTACCTGGCCTTCATTATGGTGGTGTAGCAATTTTTTAATAGTGCATTTGATCCTTGTATTTATTTAATAAATATTGTTCGAATTCGTTCAAGAGTTCGTTCAGTTCCTTATGCGGAATCTCATAAGATTCGAATAAACAAACAGACATTCAATATATTATATATATATACAGAGAGAGAAAGAGAGATACAATACGCTGGAACTTAAGTAATTATCAGATATATGTTTCAAAAAATTAAATATTTATTTTAACTTATCATTAGTTGACCCAAAGTAATAAGAGCCAGATAAATACATAAAGTTTTTATGTTAAGAAATACGAATTCTATATGGGGCAGTTCTTTGTCTTTCAACTGCAATTAGTTCAAGAGGACGGCACGTAAGCCAACGCCTGGCAGGTTGAATTGATCACCAGAGAAAGAGATATCACAGTGTTTGCAAAGAGGATTATCGTTCTCTTAAAACAAATACACTTACGCACGCACCTTCATTCTTCCTTCACCTATTTGGTATATTTAAAATACGTATACTGAATTAGGTATATGTATATGAAATGCTGAAATTTTTTTTTTCGAATAGGAAATTTAAAAAGATAGTATTGTAATCGCCGAAAATTGGAATTCGAGATTTTGACGAATTCCCACCTTTCAAAACCCTCAAATCTGAAAATACTATTTATCTGTCTATCTGTTTACGGAAATAACAATGGAATTTAGCATATTGTGTCTCTATTAAATTTGTAGATTTCTGTTAAATTTTGAATGAAGTCCATTCAAAGAAACTTTGTCATTGACTACGGAAAGTGAACCCGGCACAAACAAAACTTAAAGAGCTAGGTAAATAAAATTTGCCACACATGATTAGAATCTAAAATGTAGATCCATATCGACTTTCGAATCAAATTTATCAAAGAGTTGACCGTCTGACAATCTGCACTTTTGCATGAAATTAAAGGCAATAATGTGAATAAATTATATTTGGCATGTGATTTTATGACTAATTCCAACTTTGAATTGGCTCCGACGGTCGCGAAAAAGATGTCTAAAATACATATCTTTTCTGGCACTTTCATATTAACCGCATGTCAGTGATTAATTGCCGAAGATCTCATTTTAGATTTTTGTAAAAATTTTAGCTTCAATCCAAACATCTGTATTTCAAATTGTTCGTCATGGCCATGCGATTACCATATCTTCCACCATATTTTAAAACATACAACTCTCATACGTGGGTTTCTGAAAACAAAATTTAAGCCCTTGCGACATTCATAGGTTGCAATTTTATGAGGAAGATAACACCTATATTAGTTTAGAATAATTTCGTTTAGTTTAGTTATATTAACGTCCTGTTTGAAAGCACAATAGAGCTAATTTGGAACGGGGCTCGTAATTTTGAACCACGATCAGATGACGAGCACGACACCTGAGCTGGCACCTCCTCTTTAAATTTCCACACCACACCAGCGGAAGACGTTTGACCTCGACGGATTTAGCATGCAACAGACCCGCTTACATGGTGGAACCTGGTTTCGAACTTCTAACACTTCTTGGTGGTAAGGTCTTGCAAAGCCAAGTCCTTACCACCAGGTCATTTTGCCCTTAATACCTATGCGAGCATATGCGAGAAATTACGATGATCTATTTGGTTGACTTAATGATTATTTCGGTGATAACAGGATAAACGATTTTAGAAAATTAGATAAAATGGTTATTCCAGAAAGCAATTTTAAATCTCACGAGTAAGTCCTGAAATAGTTATTTGTATAGAATGGTTAGTATTAAATTATGAAGTTATAAATTCCAAATGCATATTATCTCTCCTAATCTGTTCTAGTACATTCAATGAATCTTCTGTATTGTGCCATTATTTTGTACTAATCGCTTTGCTATATCCCAATACATAGCTGTTTAATTCTTGGAATCATATATGACTGTTGTCTGTCCGACAACCGCAGCCGATATGTAAATCTATAGTTCAGGCATGCCATTATATTAATTTCCTAAATAGGTAGATAGCTACCGCCGTTATTGACTGCTTTCAAGTCTTCCGTTTGCCTTTGGACTCGCTGACACCCACAAGGAAGGTTCCATTTGTACCTGGAGGAGGGTACCGCCTCCTAGGTTTTTGAAATCTTGTGCACATGCATATTCTCAATGACAGCATGGTATTTAAATATTTTCAGAAGTAATCCCTTTATCTCATTCTAATAGTCACAATTGTATACTGAAATCGGAATTATTGGCAAATGCAGATGTATGCTTTGTTTCAGATCAGAACCGTGAAGCCTTCTATCAAAATTAATGTTCATGACATCCGGCATTTGTTTTGATACACCTTTTAATTTTTAGGGTAACCTATTTATCACAAATTACAATTACTATTTTTTAAAATTTTATTTGCTGAATTGAAATCAGTTTTTTTACTTCAGTCGAATATCAACCTATTGTAAAAGGCGTTTGTCCAGCTTTTGATGCATCAAAATAAACACGAAGTGCAATTATATTAGATGTAAAACGATTTTTAATGCTACATAACCCTATTTTCGATCAAATTTCGAAATGTGGTTCCAAAAATTAATTGTCATGGTGAGTTTAATTTTAGTTATATTAACGTCCCGTTTTTATTAAAGAAACACTAGGGCTATTTTGGGATGGACCTAGTAATTTTAAATCGCGGTCAGATGACGAGGACGATACTGATTTGCCATCCTCTCTCCAAACTTCCGTACAACACTAGTTGGAGGGCATATGGCTCCGACAGATTTAAATGCACCAGACCCGCTGACAAGACGGCTCGTCGGTGGAATCGGATCTCGAACCTGGAACCCTCCGTTCAGAAGACGTAACTTTACCAAGAACAACTGCCACCCTTAATTGTTATGGTGAATCTGATGTTATTATTGATTCTTTGAAAAAACAAAATTGTGAACGTAATTGCAAAGATTAAGAAGGAAAACTTAGACATATTCCTCTAAGCAGACCATGCATCATGAGATCATCATCTCAGGTTATTGAGGTTCCCAAATTTTCATTATTCCGAATTTCGGAAAAAGGAAAATCCATAAAACGGACTTCAAGAGACCAACAAAATATTTCTTCCAGAAAAGAATGAAAACCTAGGAGTCCTATCAATCCTATTTACAAGTTTAAAATGCAGTAACGAAACAATACAAAAATTCAGTAATTATCTGAACATTGAAAATAAAATTTAGGAGAAACATTTTAAACTTATTTTTAATTTAATCTAGCTTCCTAGTGATATATATTTGCTTGTTATACGTATTTTCTTTAGATATTATTATTATTGTAGGGAAAATTAATTCATCAACTGCTGTCATTAATATGGAACAAAGGGAATATCAGTTAATCCAAAAAAGTTAATTTATTCCAGATAGTAGCAATGTTTGTATTTAATTCGAAAAAATTATTTCAAGATTACACATTTATAATAAATAGTAATTTGAATTTAAAAAAAATCAAAAAATGCAAATTTCGCCTTTTACTTCAGCAACTACAGATATTTCTTCACTTTATAATTATAGCCACCAATCTGAATATTCTATGTTTATTGTGTAAATATAATTTTAAATAAAACCTTGCTTTTTATAATGGGAAATATTTTATCAAAATAGATTAGCACGATTAAGTTTAGTACTTACAGACGAATACATTCAGTAGTAGCGACTTCACTTTTTTGTTAATTAACAAAATTGAATGAGTGGAATATGACGAAATAGTAATTAAGCAAACCACAATTTATAGTAGCATTAAAAAGATTTCGTGACGTTGGATCTGAAGATAGAACTTGATTACCTTCTCTAATCTGCTCAAACCGCACTTTTCAGTTTTTTTGGTTTTGTACTTATGATTACGCATCAGCAAAATATTTGCAATTTAAATTATCAGGGACAAGAGAAAAAAAGCAAGAATAAATAGTAAGATATATATTGTCCCCATGGCATATTTTGTCTCATTAATATTGCACAATTTATTTTTTAACCCGCAAAAATACTTGAGAAATTGTTATTTTTAACAGAATTGTAATTTATTATTGGCATATTTGGTCACTTTTTTATGCATTGGTACTCTGCATACGTTTTCAACAAGAAAAAAAGATTTCTATAGAAAATCTAGGGATAGCAAAAAATACCTGATTATTTTAATATGCCGCAGAAAATAACAATAATTTAATACGTGATTCTACCTTTCAGCTACAAATAATTCAACTCTAAGTTCGTTTCTCTACAGAGGAATCTTATACTATCCCGAGGTTCTATTATTCTCAAATGCATCTTTTTAATAAATGGCCTTTTATATTACGGGTAAAAATCTTCGCTATTTCACTATACAATGTCTTGATTTCTATACAATAAAATCGGAAGGTAAGTGAAAATATTAAAACAGCATTCTTTTGTCTAAGACATCTTCTGAATTTCGAAACTTCTGATCTTCAAATGATATAAACGAAGATTTTGAATTATTCCTTAAGGATATTAAAGTGTCTGTTCGTTAAGTATTAAAATATTTCTTTTCAGAAAGCCTAAAAAAATGGCTTTATGAGAATCAAACAAATAACAATAAAAGAAAGGGGAATAAACTTTAGGATGATATCATTTTCAAAAGTGAGAATTATTATTTCCTTGAGCTTGAATTCTTCACTCAAATTGACTTTAAGGTGTAGTTATAAGATTTTTTAATTATATTGCTTAATTATACCATGTACAATTTGAAAATAATACGCACAGTGATTAAATTATTATATCAGATTAATTAAATTAAGTTTAGAGCAGGCAACTAATATAGTATCTCTCAATTTTGAATCATTCCTTTTGTTCTGATATTCATTTTACTATAATTTAGTCTTTTTTCTTACCACAACTGTCTTTTAATATTCACTAAAGCAGAAAACATTTGCATTGAATTACCGGTATATTGTCATGTAGGTTCTTTAGTGTGGAACTCAATGACACACACAAGAAGTAGAGCTAAACCAATTTAACTCAACTCTGAACTGAGAACACAGTGACTGACAGATCTTGCTTTAAACAAGAAGGAAAAGTTCCAGAATACTTTTCTGGATACAGTAAGAAAAGTCCAGAACACTTGTCTGGTAAACTAAAGAAATGTCCAGAATCTTCTGGAACATGAAATAAAGGGAAACATAAAATCAAGGAATTAAATATTTACACAAACTGTGAATCGCATTGTCTCTAGCGGGACTCGAACTTACGATCTCTTCATTAAGAGACCAGTGCTGTGACTATTCGGCCATGGAGAGTCGACTGCCTCAATGCGGCAATATTAATAAATACCAATAATTAACATATAAAATCATCCATCAACGTCTATAATCTTGAGTGGAGTTATAAATATCCCCACTCTTTTGATCTGCGTTAATATTAGATGCAAAATCGCAACTACTGTTTTAGCGTCTAGCAACTGAGACATTTTTTTATTATGTTTAAATTGACTGATTTATTGGTATGCGAATATAAAAAAGCATGACTAAAATTTACTTAAGATATCGTCAACTTCACATTTTATTTACATTTTTTAATGCTGGATTGCAGCAGAAGTTAATAAGCTGAGCTTTGCAATCTTCATTATTTTATATTTATGATGAATATATTTTTTCTCCATTTTATTTTAATTTGTATTTGGCAATGCATTTTTTTCTCTTATTGGGTCACTATTTTGTTTGATCCGTTTTTTAATTAGTTTTGATTTGATTGTTTATGTAGTTTTTTAGTTCATCGCATTCAGGACTTTCATCATGTATACCTAATATTATTATATATAAATTATATATGTATCAGACTTTTTAAACCCTCTACCAATGTACATAAAATTTTCTACTATTTTCGTTAGTATTAATTATCAGATCTCAGCTATTGTTAACAGGACGATAGATTATTAAAAATAACAGGTTAATAGATTATGAAAGTTAATCATATCTTTTAGTAATATTAAAATTTACGAAATCAACCATAATTTGATCCAATCCTTGTATGTATATATTTGCGTGAATGTGTGCTGTCTCTCTACCTGTTGGACCATTTGACTTAGAGCAACTATACACACATATGAACATGGCAATGTGCACTTTTTCTTCCATTTTTGATAGCCAAAGGTTAAGGATAAGGTTTCTTTTTCTACAATGGGTAGGATTCGAATTTTTCATGCATATATTTTAATTCATTTATTTATACTTATAATTAATACTTAATTTCATAAGTAAGTGGAGGTGAGAATTTTTTTTAAAGCATTTGACCTTTTACAGATAGTTTCAGTAAAAATGTAACTGTAGCTTAATTTTTACTTTCAAATACTTTGAAATGAACTAAAATTTCAAAATTTTATTTTTATTATTTTATAACTAAAATATATATTTATATTCAATTGAAATAGCATAATAAAATGTATAATTCAATAAAATAAATATATGGAGAGCTTAGAGAAAAGAAGTAAATTTTAATAACTTTCTCAAAATGCTATTCTAATTATATTTAGATATCGTTGAAATGTTCCAGATATCTTAACTTTTCTGGAATTATTAAATAAGATGAATAATTAGGATTTCGGTTAAATATTAAAGGAATGCAGGGTTAAAATTTAATATTTCGACTTTTTTTAGATAGTAAAAGATAACTTAAGTTCCGAAAAATATAAAATTCTAATGAAAATTCAGTAAGTGTGCATAAAAATATTAAAAAAATAACATTTAATTGGAGTTATAAAATCATATACAGTTTTGTTCCAAATAAATTTATATTGTGTAAAAAGCCCCCCCCCCCCAAAAAAAAAAAATTAAAGTTAAGTCTTTTTGAATATTTTGAAATTTAAAAAAAATATGCATTTTCTAATCTTTTAAAATAATGTTTTTCGTTTCAAAGATATTTTATGTATTCATATTTTAATACATATAAATAAGAAATTTCATAACCCTAACTGACTAATTTCCAAAAGTGCATATTCGTGTCTCTTTAAAGTTCAAATCATTGGGGAAATAATAAAAAAACAGGGAAATACATAACACACTGAAGAGCGGTATACGGTATATATTATAAAGTATCATATGTTTCAAAATTTGAAGTTTTTAAAATTGATTTCCGAGAAAGCTACATGAAAATTTATTTGAAAATTTTAACAATCACATTTAAAATAAACCAGCGGAACACCAAATGTGGTTAGCAATATAATAATATAAAAGCATTCGATGCAATAAATAAAAATAAAGATACAATTACATGAGAACAAAAATTGACTACTCACTCACTTGTTATGTCGTTTTGAGTCCTCTATCATCTTGTAACACCACTTGAGACTATTACTGGCATGCTGTCATTTGTAAGAGCTTTCGAGTATTGTTGGTGCTTGGTGTTACAACCCTCGATCATGAGAGGAGCTGCGAGTGTCAGGTGATCCGAAACTGTGGCACTGATTATTCAAGCGTAGTTGTAAAAGAAAATAGTGGTTTATTTATTATTTATTAATCATTTTTTAAAAAAATCTTAAATACTTCTGTAAATTTTTATTTAATACAACAATTAGTTATGGCATCTAAAATTTAATGTGTGGTTGCCATTAATCCTGCGATAAAATTCAAATTTCAATTAAAAAAATTGGTTTCGACTAACATTTATTTCTTATATATGTCTGAAAAACGCCTCGCGAAGAAATAAATTTAAATTTATTGTATTGTAGAATTTTGGATTGTGGGATAATAATGCAACTATTATTTTGATCATTTAATCACTTTTTACATTTATAGAATTAATTTATATTATTGTCTACAAAAGGATATCAATGCATTAAATATCAAGGAATTTTTAATATAGATTTAGAAGATGTTTGATATTATTTTCAATTTTAAAAAAAGAAAATTGAATTCGAAATTACTGTAGAAAATTGCTTAAGCATCGATATTGTTATTACAAATTTTTCTAGAGGCAAAGGACTGAAAAATTTTGAGCATGCATATTGACATTCTTGTTAATCACAGAAATCGGTTAGAATTCCATCCTCTAGTCGCCAAGCAATCAAGATATTCGCCAACTGTTAAAAGACTTGCCAAATGCCCGCTATCTGGTATCGTGTAAGAAAATGTTTCGCTTGAGAAACATTCAGTTTTTGTTTTGTAGGGTTTGAAGTGGAATTTTATGGATTGCTACAATTGGTGAGTAATAATTTGAATACAATATAATTCATACCGTAAAGCATATCTATTAGGTACTATAATTAACCCTTTCTAGGGCCGTGGGAAGTATGCTTCACACCAAATTTATCAATCTTTGTATGAAATTATGTAGGTTGACATAAGTTCTGGCAAATTTTTTTAGAAAGACAGAAACTTAGATGCTTCAGTTATTTATCTTACCCAAAATGATGTCTTGATTTGTTACTTCATTATTAACCAAATTAATTAATGAATCAAATTAAATTTATGTAATAAGCTAAATGAATCCCTTTTCTTATTCTAATTTCAAACCTAAAAGTATTTTAATATAATATGACTAGAAAAAAATGTCCCTTTACAGGGTTAAAAGAGGCTTAAGAAATGGCTTAGTTATTTAAGTATAATACCTTATGCATAAATTCAACTTAAAAGTGAACCTTTTGTGCAAGAAACTCAATGGTATCAAACGATATTATCTACATGTTACTGAAAGATGCAAAATACTCACTATATAAAATTGTCCTTTGGAAAACGAATTAAAATCAATGAACCAAGTATTTCCTATATATACTTTTCGTCGAAACCTTTTGATAAAAAAATAATTTAACTATTCTCCTTCATATTTTTAAGTCCATAAGCATACAGAAGCAGCAATAAACTTGTGTTCAGAGTAGTAGCTTTTATTGCCATCAGCCCATAAAAATATAACGCATTGAGTGAAATGATATATGAAGATTCTATATTGTTATCAGTAGTGGATTTCCGATTAGGCTGATAGATTAAGAGGGGTCTGCAGACAGATAGTTTAAAACTCTGTTTTTCCAGTTGCTAAGAAATAAATTTGTAAAAATTACAAATTTGGTTGATTAAAAAATATTAGGTATATATTAACATTTTAAAAAACATTCGATTGATAAAGTTTTCGGTAAAATCAACTCTTTTCACTTATTTTCTATAGTATTCAAAAAACTCAGTACTTTACTGAAATGATTTTTAAATATGGATGCAATGCAGCAATGAAATATAATAAATAAACACTTATTTCCCAACAGTAAATCAAATAAAATCATAAACATAATTCATTAACAGGTTGATTTAGTTAAAAACGCATTGAAATTCCAAACTAAACAGACCATTCCGTTAAGATTGATTTACTAATGCGTATTGACTATGGCAACAAAATGCATAAGTTCGATCTGCTGTTCGGAGTTTTAGAATTATGTGTAATATGAATATAAACTAATATCATAAATACGAATATATTAGAAGCAATGTACATTTTAATATTTCTAAGTATTTTCGTTAATTTTAAAACAGAGCACTAATTTTGCATTTCAAATCAATTAATCCTTCTTATCTAATTAAATTATTTTAGTTCAAATGTGGTAATTTTTATGTTCCACTGAAATTGAAGAAATAACTATTTTAAACCTTCTAATCTTCACAAAGAATCCATAAGAAGAATAGTATTAAGAGCATTTAAATCTTTCACTTATGGCATGTATTTCCCCTTACGAACCGTCTATTATAATACCGAGAAAGGTATTGTAGAATTATAAGTCGGACAATTAGATACTTAGTATTCTATTAAGTACAAAAATAACCCAGAGAAACATTAATTATATTGCTTAATTTGAATTAAATTTAAAAGTGATAAGTGTTCTAATGTTCCATTCACAGTATTAATGATTTCTAAAGGTTATCGAGTTCCAGCGTTTCTCTTTATATTTGAACCCACTGATATATTCTGATAAACAAAATAAGTTCCTATTACTTTCCTGATGTTGAAATATTTTTCTTAGTTATCAGTATTTGTTATTGAATTTATCTAATTTAAATTTTGGAAACTTTTTAAAAAAATTGTTAATGGAGAAGTTTTTTCTATGAATTCGAAATATATGATCTTAAACATATTTAGACTTTATTTTTGGTTCATTAAATATTTACATTCTGCGATTTATAATTTCTTAATTTGTTTATCAAAACAAGAAGTGGTATTAGAATTAAATAGTTTTATTTTTATGCAATGTAGCTACTTGCTTTATCAAATGCATCAAATGCAAATAAAACGCCTACAAGATTCAGCTATATTTTAGAGTATTTAATTTCAATTAGAATTCAATGGTTTTGTATTCAAATAATTCCAGTGGATTGTTTTTATATTCCCTAAAATGAAAGTCCCACATAATTAACAATGATCATTCTACTTTCCCCCTTAATACACAGTGATGTATTATTATCTTTTGAGAACATGATGTTGTTTTGGTTTGGGGGTTTTGAAGTTCGAAATCACGTAGGCAATGAATAAAGCATAAATGGCAATTTTCATCATCTTTTAATGGCACATATTTTTTTACCTGCTTTTATCAGTGTTGCTTTATTATTACGTATGCTTCTTTGACAGCAGATGCATTTTTAAACGGTTGAACGTTATGACATCATAGCTGTTCTTTCATCTCGAAATCGATCGACCTCCAAAACTTCATTTGGCAGCTAGAAAAATTGAAAATGAAATTTTAAAAAAAATTATCATTATATAGAGGGAGAGAGATTGATAGAGAAGTCTCGTGATTGTTTCAAACCAATTTAAACTGGCTAATGACTTAAGACAAATAATGACTTAAAAAATAATAATATTCTTACATGGTAACTTGAAATTTGCGATCGTAGATTTCATTTTAATTTTTTAATTATTTTATTTTATTTTAAAGATAATTGAAGATATGTTTTTCTATTAACATTATTTAGTCATACTATAACTCAAAAATTTGCTTTTGTTAATATTCCTCAGTTATGTTCAATAACGGGATAAGATTTTCATATTATTTATTTGCAGTAAAGTCTTGGGTAATTAGATTAGATTATAATAAGCACATCCCCGCTTCCATTTAGTGAACAATCTGCCTCTAATTACATTAATTTGTTGGTTGATCATAACTCAAAAATGCTTCATGAAATTCGGTAATACTCCTAAATCCCTTAAAACTCGATGTTAGATTACGGTCCCAGATTAGAAATAAACGCACTGAAGCAAAGAGTATTTATCCTAGCTTCTATTATGCTCCCTTGCATAAGATTAGAGCTTTATTAAGGATACTCGAATAAAGGGTTTCTAATGTGATTTACTCAAGAAATTATTTTACGTATATGCTATGTGAATCTATTAGAATTCCTAATCCAGTGCTCACATCTAGGGTATCTGTTGGTTTTCTGACAGTTAACAACTGGCATTTAACACTGGTTTATAAAGAACCAGTGGAAGTGGTCTTCCCTAAATTTTCTCGTGTGTTTGCAAATGAAGGTCTTATTCACTTCACCTTTTGGCATACACTTGTAGTCTTCGGGTAAGGCGAA
This sequence comes from Argiope bruennichi, assembly GCF_947563725.1. Classification (NCBI taxonomy): domain Eukaryota; kingdom Metazoa; phylum Arthropoda; class Arachnida; order Araneae; family Araneidae; genus Argiope; species Argiope bruennichi. The sequence goes on from NC_079156.1 coordinate 34,445,461, forward strand.
AGCACTTGGCGAATGATAGTAAAGAAATGTAGATCATTTACGAGAATTTGATATTTTTTACTGCGAGTTAGTTAGTTATATTAACGTTCCGTTTTAAAGCAACACTAGGGCTATTTTTGTACGGACTACGTAATTTTGAACCGCGGTCAGATGACGCGGACAACTGAGCTGGCATGCCCCTTTACACACCACAGCACATGAGCGGTATTACGTTTGGCCCGGACGGATTTAACGTGCACAAGCTTACACGGCGGTTCTTCTGTGGAATCCAGTCACGAACCTGAAACTCTCCGGTTCCGAAACCGAAACATTACCACCAAACCAACGTGGTCCCTTTTATTGAGGGAATATGCATTTTGAAATGTTTTTACCAAACAATTAAAATCAAAATTTGATATGGAATTAAAGTGATTACAAGATTTCATAGCCGGCGTCCTTGCATAGGGGTAGCACATCTTCCCCGTGATCTGGGCATCCCGGGTTCGAATCCCGGTTCGGGCATGGTTGTTCTTCATTTGCGTTCTATCTGTGAGGTGTGTGAATGTGCCCTCCAGTAAAAAGGAGTTGTGCAAGCGAATGTGCGAGTTTCTTTTTCATATGAGCTAGAAGACAGACTTCTGTCCTCGGGTGCTCAGGGGTCTTTACCCTCAGAAGCAACTGCACCCCTTTTCGAGGGTAACGCGGACGCGACATCATCACAAGATTTCATTAATTTGAATAACTGCGTTAATATGCATGCAAAAGTACAGACCGAGCGACAGACGGTTAATCATCAACGTATTTGCTTAAAAAAAAGGAGAAGATTTAGTACAAAATTTGATATTTACAAATTCGGTCGTAAGTCTATATATTAAATTTAATCAGTTTATCTCAAAGCAGCTTTGAGTTATGTTCATAGACAGATATGCTTCAAAAATACATCTTCCACACACAGAGGGGTCTGAAAAGAGGAGATTTGTTAAAATCTCCAGTTCGAATTTTATAACGATTACAGTACTTCATATACCAAAAAGTGAAAATGCGACTGATAAATTTATTTTATTACCAACAAAACCATTTTGTTCTGTTTATTATTTGCTTTGTTAGTGTCAATTTCATGCTATAAAAAATAAATCTTCAAATTAAATAAGAGTGTTGATCATAAGGATAGTGTAATTGAGTGTCATATTTGATATTTTTATCTGAAATACAAAAAGACATGCACAAATAAATGAGATAATTATATAAATACGTTTTTAATCCTTATTTTGATACAACTTTTAAAGAAAATTCAAACAAATTTTTGAATTTTTTTTTTAAATACAGATTTATAATATTTTTCGTATTAAATGTTATTAAATCTGAGGACATCAATAAATAATGCACAAATTATGAATACAATGAGAAAAATGCAGTGAATAATTATAAAAGGTGATGAAACTATTACCAATTTATTACTTCTTTTTCCGTTTGTGTAAAACTGGATGAATTTGGATAGGAGAAACCACCATGCAGAACGGACTAGGTAACCTCATATTTTAATCTATTTGGATCCATGAAGAGATTCCTGGGAAATCAGAAGCACAACGATAATTTCATACGAACAGTCAGTATTCTATCAGACTAGATTTCCAAACTGATACAGCTTTATGACAAATACTTCAATATGAATGGTAGTTATCGTGAAATGGAATGAATTTTGTAATATTTTCGTTTCCGTTTCATATTATCACCCATTGCATTTTTCTATTATTGTGTTCATAATGAGGTGCGTTATTTAGTGATATTATTTTCGTAGTATATTATATTCACTCAAATCAATTTTTAGGGTATCCATAACTTACTCATTACATAGCAACAACTGAAATGTAAGTGTACAATAAATATGAGGTAAATTATTATGCCATAATTTTACGTTCCAGACGCGCAATTTATTTCTTTTTATGCGGATAACAGGAAAGCGTTTATTTACAAGTCAAAACAAATCAATACTATACAATAAAAATGGATGCTCATTCTCTTGCTTACTTGTATTTGAAGAATAGAAATAGGTTTTAAAAACATCAAAGAATTCAAAATCGAGTTTTTGACATTTTTTATTGTTTTCGAAAAGACCGAAAAATGTTTTTTGGTACTAATAATACTGCTATTTTGGTAATACTGCTATTTTTTGCTGTATCTGTCTGTGAAAACGATAACTTAAAAATTCTTTGAACCATCTATACTTATAATAAAGCTCAATGAGTGTGTGTGTGTGTGTGTGTGTGTGTGTGTGTGTGTGTGTGTGTGTGTGTGTGTTGGTGCTCTACAGGCCAGGTCATTTGACATACAGCTATCAAATTTGGTACATGTATACCTTAGAGGTCGGGAATGTGCACCTGGGGTCCCTTTTTTTGAAATTTTAATTAGAATTTTAATTATTAGTTAAAAACTAACTTTTCCGCCAAAAAAATCTTCCATTTTTCCCCACCGCCAACTTTCAGTTATTTTTTTCTCCTAACAGAATTGAGGCTAGGGTTAACATTTTTCGGCGGATTATTTCAAACGATTCTGTTTATTTTCTTAATGTTTTATGCATTTAAAATTAAACATTGTTAATTAATCCATGTTTCACATTCATTCTGAAGTACTTTTGAATTAAAATAACGCAGAATAAAGGAAATTAAAAATGTATAATCCGCATAGCGTTACCCCAACTGGCGTAGAAAAATTCACGCACTTGCGTTAACGTAATTGGCGAAGAAAATTTACGCATGCGCATTGTTTTCTGACTGTTGACATGGCAACCAACGGATGATTTAAATTATTTTTAGGTTAGTTGCATGCTTTTGTAAGCAAAATGTATTTATGTTAGTTATATATTTTTTGTATATGCTTATAGTTTTAAGTACATCGTTTTTTAAGTAGTTTTTTTAACCTATTTTTAGGTTAATTGGATGCTTTTGTAATTAAATTGTATTTATGTTAGTTATATACTTTTTTGTATATGCTTATAGTTTTAAGTACATCGTTTTTTAAGTATTTTTTTAAACCTGTTTTCGACCGATTATTTTAAACGATTCATTTTATTTTTTTAGTGTTTGATGCATTTAAAATTAAACATTGTTAATGAATCGATCTGTTCATGATGAAACTGAGAAATTTTTGTTGACAAATTCTTGAGATATTACATAAATTAAGAAAGATATTCTTTAGTGCCCATAAAGTCTAAACGCTCAGTGACTCTATTATCAGTAATCATAGTATTAAAAAAATGCTTTGTTTCAGTAAAAAATATTATTATATTAATTGCAGATTAATCATTTACACTTTTAAATTAAAGTGTAAATGATTAATCTGCAATTAATATAATAATATGCTTATGCTTTAAATTTATATAATAATATAATAATAATTAATATAATAATAATTTATGCTTTAAATTAAGCATAATTTCTACGAGGGGTAACAGAAAATTAGAGAGATACATATCAGGCTATGACTGAAGGCCCTTATAATATTATGAGTTAATTATATGACTATCAAAATTTGAAGTTTTAAAATATTTTGCCGAAGAATCTATTAAAGTTGGAATTGCGTAAAATATTTAATGGTACGACCGGAGTTTAACCTCCTGCTTGGAGCAATTTTTAAAAATAGCCAACAACGACCTTGCGAAATGTTCAAAAGCAAAGGAGCAGATGTTCAATTATAGTGCATAATAAAGATTGCCAGCTTTGGAGCGTTATCGCAACTTGGCGAAGAAGGGGGTTAAACTCCGGTTCAACCTATTTAATTATTAAAATTTAAACGAACATTAAGATTGGCGAACCGGCTGGTCGCCAAAGGCGGCTAGTATGCAATAAATTTGGTAAATGGATTTTGACGCCAAATTTGTAGATAGATTTCTAACAAATTTTAAACGATATTCAATTAGAGTAAGTTTGTCTGTCTGGCTATCCAAGTATACATGAACACGATAAATACAAAATGCAAAGAGTTGGATGGATAAATTTGGTACAATCATTTAAAATCTAGACGAATATCAAATTTAGTTTGCTCTCTGTTGGCCTACATACAGGCATATATGGAAACACAACTTAAAAATGCAATGGCTTAAATATATGCTATTTAGTATGTGATTACAGTTGTAATTCTGTGTCAAATTTTGATTTTAATCAGACGGACAAAATACGCGTTCTCGTTTCTCATAACCACGCCCCAGTTAATAATCTCGACAGCTAATAGGCTGGTTCATAATTATAATTCACCAATGGCACGCGGTTACTAATATACATATACAGTTATTAGAAAGTATGGGGAAAGTTTTGGAAAGGCCATTTCCAGTTATTGGCGATGGAGAAGAAATTTCACGAAAACCTTTCAATATTAATTCAGACTTGAATTTAATAAACCTACTCAGATGCAACAATCACTTGAAAGACAGTCGATACAGACTCCAAAGACATGATATATTTTTATTTAAGGAAGTTGTGTGCGCGATTTCCTTGATGAAGCATTTTTCTATTAGAAAATTTGTATCAGTGGTCCATCTATTAGAAAAAGATGGACCGCATTCATGGCCTCCACATTCTTACAATATTGTACCACTAGAGTTCAACGTTTATGGGGAAAACTATGGAACCAAATTTTCGCAGGTTCAAAAGAATCAAAAAATCAAATCACCACAAAAATAGCTGCGACTCCACAATTACGCATCAACATCTGAAGGGATGTTCAACGATCAGCTAATGCTTCTCTTATTGAAGTGTTACAATGAAATTTTTGAATTGCTGCTTAACATCCGATAAGTCTTTTTTCCCCCTTAACTTTTATATTTTTAATTACAAATTTATCAAGCAAGTATTTTATAGGCAGTTTATATAATAGCACAGTTCAAAATTACAGACGATAAACATTTCACATTCACCCTGCTAATGTAAATGTATACTACCCAATCCACATATGTCTTGGATAATTTTTTGAGCGTTATAGAGGTACATAGTCATGATTTTGGAAATGAGTCTTATATCGCTGTCATAATTAAGCATTTAAATAAAAATGGATAACTTGAAGCACATGTAGATAAGAAGCAACAAGTGGAATTTGTAGTACATATGCTCTGGCACTCCGATTAAATTTCTAGTATAAGAAGAATGCAAAGAGAGTTGTCAAAAATTCAAGCACGAGGCTTTGTCAAATCTCTGTTTCGGATCTGTACTGGTTCGAAAAGAATATTTTTAAAAATATGGTTATCTGTGAATATAATTAAAAATCTCGAGACAGACGTATGAATTTTATGATTTAACTTTTACGCGAAATTTGTAGATTTATAGCAATTTTTCATTGAAAACTACGGAGAGAAAGTGTCTACCAGTCTATCCGAATAGATTGTACGTGATAACAAAGAAACATAAACAATTCAAATGAACAAAATTTAATATTCAATTTTAGTATCCAAAGTGCAAATATGTATCAAATTTTGAATCAAACCTTAAACCGTTGTCTGAGAATGTGTGCATCTGTATATATGTAAATGTGATATTTAGAAATGCAATGACCGATATAAATGTAATGTGGTATATCATCTTATTACTAAAATTGTAAATCTTTGCGAATTTTTAGTTTCATTTAGTTGATACAAAGATGCCCAAATGGATACTCGGTTTCTTTTCGCTATCTGAGAATTGCAAATGCTCATGCACGGAACGCTGAAAATAAAAGTCTGATACCTCATGACACTCATGGCTTTGCTTAATGACCATAATTTTAGGCAGTCGAGATAGAAGAAAATTCTTTTATTAAGAAAATATGCGACAAACTTTCGGCAGTACACTAGCCGGCTTAAATGAAGATTGAAAAAAATGTTTTATAAATCTTATGTATAAAAAATAAAGACTACTTCGTTCATAAAGTTTCATTATATTTTATTTGGGGAGTGGATGAATCACGATTAAGATGACGTAAATCTTCAGAAATGATTTTCACAATTTTTGTGTAAATTATGTATTATGTGTATTAAAAGAAAATTGTTTTTAGAAAACTTAAATATTCTTAGTGAGAAATTTAAGTAGTTTTAAAAGTTTATATTATTTAAGAAATAAAGCGACCTTTTTTTCTATCGAATGCTTATTGATTTTGAATCGAATGTATTAATTTTTTACTAGTTGTTTTAATCGTTTATAAAATAAATGAGCAATGAATTGCATTGATTTTTAAAATACAATAATCCTTTTTTGCTTACAAATAACTGCTTAATATTTTAAAAAAAATATTTGCGATTCATGTTTAAAATTATTTCCAGAAATGAAATTTTATATAAAACAAATTACTGACCAACACTTTATATAATTTCCAATTCAACTGCATGATACTTTTTACAAAACAGATTGCGATTGAATTTGTTGTAATTGTTAGTCGAAATTGAATACAGTACGTTGTAGAATAACTGCCTATATAATATTTTGGCTTTAAAATTACGACTAGTGACAGAACTAAAATATCTTGTATACTCTTATCAGGTATAAACATTTATCACTTTTTCCCTATGATCAATGAATTACAAAGTAATAGAACCTTAACTATTTACCAATCCGAATTATATTCTGTCAAATAGAAAAGAAATTCTATCAAAAGGAGGCTATTCAATTCTGCATGTACGAGTTCATAAGAGAAATCCGATCTCCACAAAGTGATGACACTTTATATCCGTCACAAAACTGAAGTAATTTTCTATAGCTATTTCCTGCATTTTAGCTATAATTCCTATTAGCAGGTAATAACAGTGCAATATAATATTAGCAGTTTGCCAATCTGAGCTACATTCGGTTATGGAGAAAAGAAACTGGAACTACCCAAATCTGCATTTTCAATTTCAAAACCGCAATCTGATCTCCTAGCCATTCTTCTCAACGTAATGGAAATACTACGACATTTTATATCCGACATAAAACTGATTCATTTTCAAAATAACATTTCTTACCCGATAGATAATACTAAATACATTTGTGATTTAACTAATGGGAATTTAATGCCAGCTGGGAAATGCCTTAGTACATTTTGTAGTTCAAGAATTAGATAATATATTTCCTCCATTTTTCAATTTTTAACTTAAAAGATTTTTATTTCATGGTTGATTTTTCAATGTTTTTAGGCAAACCCTCATAAATATATATATTTTATAAGATTTTTCAGAACGCTGATGCTGAATGTATTCATATATCTCGAACAAATAATAAAACGAAGCAATTTATCAATGTTTGAATACCAACTTTAAACTAATATTGATATTAGAAAATTCTTGCAAAAGTACAATTTCCTACATATTACAGTGAAATGGGTACATAAATTTTCATTTTAAGAAGTCATTTAGGATCTTTACTACTGCTCATATCACATAGATTTTTCTTTTTTCCCCTTTTCGTATTTTCTTTTCATATATTCATAAAGGGGATAAACAGAAATATCAAGAATCCGGATATTCTATATGAATATTTCTGCTCATATTTTTTTTTCAATAATAGCTTGCAACAATATCAATGCGATTTAAAACTCCAATATACCGCGATTTTATATATTCGGGGAGAAACACGCTTTAGGATCTAAGAATATTTTTAAATAACTTTCTCTGTCATAATACATTGCCCTATGATTTTAAGGCAGAGTCTTATCAGGGAATAATGAAGCTAGGCTAAGTATTTTTATTCTTGTTTCTTTGTATTAGTTTTTGTAAGTTCTTTTTACAGAAGAACGGAGGAAAGAAATGAGATTTTGAAGAAGTATGCATTTCGCTCTTTGCGTGAAATTAAATCCCATTATATTTCTTTTGTTGCAAAATCTTTTTCTTTTTACTCTTTGCCATATTGCTTTCATTCTTTTTTTTTTTTTAATATATAGGGTGTCCACTTTTATTTGGAACTAATAACTAATTCTAAATCACTAGAGAGACATACTTCCCATTGGAGATATGCGTTAAATGATGAAAATAAGTCTATTTTACGTTGTTTGAGTCAATAAATATATTTCTAATTAACTCACAAATTCTAAATTTTTATACATTTCCTAATCTTGGCAGTCGTATTTAGTAAAAGATTATCGACATTCTAAAACAAACAATAAAAAATTTAAATGGTTTTATGACTATGATTGATCATGTGATACGCCCTTACTTAAAATAAGGATCGTGTACAAATTTAGTTTCAGGAGCAATTTGAAAGTAACACATTGGTATATAATTTTAATTTGCAAACTATCGCGTAAGATCTTTGTTGAGGTTCCAAACTCATTTTTAAAATTCGTCTGAAATAATGATTTTGAACATTTTGCAAGTTGATAAATTTTAGTTGCAAAAGAATGGCATTTTTTTTTTGTTTAAAATTTTAGGATCAAGAATATTTTACTAAATGATTTAGAGAATTAGGGAATCACATGAAAAGTTTGATATCGAGTATTTTTCAAAAATGCATGCAAATTATTATTGGTATTTTATTTTCTCATTTAAAAATTTTGTCCTTTTTGGGTTGAACAGTTAATTTGCATATGCTGTTATTTTTTTCTTCTATATGGTCTGAAAAATGTTCGATGCATTTCAAAAATAAATTGAAAAAGAATAAAATGCGATAGAAATGAATCATTTGCGGCCTTGCGCTTGGGAAATTAGAGGATTTTATCCTATCAAATTACAAATTCAGTTAACACTGTCACCGACAGGTGGCACTGTAAGTGATCTTCAACTGGTGTAGTCAACCAGTTATCTGCAGAATTTATTTTTAAAGTCCCTCAAGTCCTCCATTTCAATGTCAATACATACATACGCACATTAAACGCAATAAAAACGGTTACATAGTAACTTTTACAAAACGTAATAAAGCGAATAAAATTTCATTTTTATCAGATAAAAAAAATTACATATAGACCTGGTCAAAATTAAGATTTGGATTGATGTGTATATAGTCGAACACACTTAACTAGTTAAAACATTGTACTTGAGAGCTTCAAATTTTTGCCTTTAAATGTTCCACGTTGTTGTTACAAATGAAAGGCTGTATCAAAAACGATTTTTTTTTTCTTTTTTACAATTGTTGCCTTCACACAACGAAAAATTCAAAATTGGAAAAAAAAATGTATTGAATGCGAAAATAAGATCCGTCAGCGAAACGTACATTTTTCAATTTCCGTCGACACTTTATATTGTACATAGATCCCATATAGATTAAATTTGTTTTCATAAGAAAAATTAATTTTATAAATAATTTGTCCGGCTTTGAAATATTTTCTTTTGCAAAAGAGTCTTTTTTTTCTGTTGATGCAACTAATGAGTAGTCGAAGTATTGAAGTACGACCATAAAGTTCTGCATTATATAGAAAACAACTAACAGTTTTAATATAAAGTTTTTTTTTTAAATGTTGAGGGCATCAATGATACAAATTTTGGCCTCGTGTCTTTAATTTTTTTTTTTACGGAACGTATATAATCTTCCTTTTTGCAGTAATGATCAATTTCTTTATATCCTCTTCATGGAATATTGGCCACACATCCCTTTCTATAATATTTCTTGAATCAAGCGATTTCAGTGAAGGGATTTCTAAAAGAGATTTGCCAACTTTCGAACACTTGATAACTAAACAACGTACATTCTCGAAGTTTCCCTCCTAGCATTCATTATATAATTGTGTTTGTAAAAAAATTATTATTATTATATTCTTCGAATACAGCTGTAGAATGCTTTAATGACAAATTTCATTAAAAAAAAGTGTTGATTAAGTGTATATTCAATTTTCTGACTTGGAATTTTGTGTTTGCCACATGAAAATTATAATAATAAACATATTCTGAAGACTTCATTTTTTTTTTACATTTCAGTGTGTAATTTAAAGTTTCTGTAAATATTAAGGTTAAATGATACGTTTGTATTACATTCTTACACGTTTAGGGAAGAGACGATGTGCAGTCAATTTTGACAACCACTGTATTTTATATTGAAGAATTAAAATACTAAATTTCGGTTGAAGGATACATAAGATTTTATTAAAGTTTTCCATAATCCTTCCAATTATAATTCACATCTGATCATAGCATTTTTCTTAGCGCTCCAAGTTTTTACGTTTTCATTTTTGTTTTTACGCATGTTTATAACTGCAGATTAACAAAAAAATTTTTTTATTATATCATTTCTTTCCACAGAAAAAGTAATTGTAATGATGATGAATCAGGTGGACACTTATAAAATATAAGATGCTTTTCTATATAATACCCGGGATTTTACTTGGGTTTATTTTATAAGGAGGCAAAAATATTACACATTGAATTCAAAAAATAAAGAAACATCAAATTGAAGCCGAAAATTTTATTTGCTTAAAGGATCATGACAAGGATATTGGAAATTTTGACTATTGTGTACAAAATATTTTGTCTTTAAAATCACAAGGAAAGATTTGTGGAAAATCTTCTTTGGAGCCGCTGAGATGGAGAACAAGATAAGTTCTGGAACCGCCGAAAAGACAGAATGCGATCGTAAGTCTTGTATCTACAAGATGTGAAACTAAGATGGAAGCTATGAGCCATCTGGATGATATTATGATAAATTTGAAGTGGCCTAGTAGAAATACTGAGGAAGAATGTATGGATCCGGTAGACAGACAGATATTTGATGGGAATCATGATCCATAGTCTTGTCAGAAGATTTTTTGATCCTAAGTTACATCATTATTTACAGAGTCAAAATCAGGAGTAAACCTCAGTGAGGTATTAGTCTCTGTTGAAAACCTCTTCAGATGAAGTAGAAGTAGAAGTTGGTATTTGTCATTATCAGGTCATGTAGAGTCAATGTACATAACACATATCCATTAGATAAGATTCACAGTTTTCAAAATAAATAAGAGTCCGCAGTAAAAATAAATAGAAAATTACAAAATAATAATAATATTTAACAATATACAATATTTACAATGTTCATTCTTACACATACATGAAAACAGAGATTCTTAGCAAGTTGTTAACCTTGTGCATTTGCATCCACAAAATTTTTCCTTCAGTGTTTCCCTGATAGTTTTCAAATCGAGAAATGTTTGAAAAAATCAGTGTTTGCATATTTCTCGAAAAGTGCGGTCTATAAATTATTGTTAGGATTTTATATGTTTTGTAATATTGGCCTAAAATCATTTAAGAGTTTCATCACAATTATCATCGAATATGTCAAATATCTCGCCAAGTTCTAGAAAAGGGCCTTTAATAAGTAATGAAATAAAATTTGCACTGGTTTCGGATATTTCTTCTTAAAGACTGATGCAAATATTCCATTATAATTATTGCCAATGTGTAATTAAGTTCAATATATCTTGAATATGTAAGATTCTATGTTTTAAAAAAATGTTTTTAATATAGTTGCAAAGAATGAGGAGAATTGGCAACCATATACCTGGACTTTATCCAGAATGTTAATTTGTTCACTTTCCTTTTTAAAGTACGTTTTAGACGGGAAACGAGTGGCGAAAGATCATCTTGCTTTTGGAATGAGGAAGTATTCAGTTCAGAGTTTTTTTGCTCCTCCTTGTTATCAGAAAATGGATTGTTTTTTGCATGTATGTAGGACTGAGTGGGTGGGGGGAGAAAATGCCCATTCAATCCCATTTAGATCAGTGTCTAGGGTACTAATTACGAAAAGAAATAACGTTTGAAGAAAAACAGTTAATTTATTTAGAGTAAACAAAATTAACAGGGCATTAACAATTAAGACAAGAAAGGTTAATTATATTAAAGTTAGAAGTTTTTAACTTCTAGGATTTTACCGTATTTTAAAATCCTAGATGGGCTCACCTCTTGGCGACTTATTTGAAATTTCGCCAAGTTGACTACTAATTATTTGTTATTATTATTTTTCAATTAAAAAACGATACTTGAAGGCCAGAAATAATAATAATATTTTTTTTAAAAAAATTAACATTTACCATAAATGTGTTTGTTAATCCTTTGCCGGCGGAGGGTACGTGTTAATGATTTGCCGAATAAAATCCATGTAGACATCATCGGCCATCGGATGGTTTCGGGACCTCCGCCACATGTATTCGGCCAAATAACTATCGAATTGACCCTCCACGTGGCTAGTATGATTTTTTAGGAATCGCTTGATAGCAGCCCAGGTCTCCTCAATAGAGGTAGTGTGGGCACCGATATCAGAATCCCTAAAAGTCAGACTGTTGTTGACCTTCAAATGAACATACCCCTCATCCGAGAGGCAGTCATAGGCCTTCCAACAGTCCAAAATAACAGTGGACCCTGGCAATATCCATTCATTAAATTCATTAATCACTTTCAATAACTCATCTTTCGTCCGTTGCTGAACCACTCATACATATTAATTAACCAATCAGATTTTAGAATTTCGTTGCGCATGTCGAATAGTTATGGCAAGAAAACTTAGGTCCCAGGGCGGGGGAGGGGGAGTTCGAAACGCCGTTGCGATCGAACGTTCAAAAGAGGCGCTCTGTAAGATTCTAGACAGTTTTCCTGCAAAATCTGTCTAGGTTGCCACATTGGCGACGTTATCAACACTCGTTTGGCAAGAATTCAAAAAGACGCCAAGAGGTGGATTGTGCTAGGATCCACCCTAAAATACTTAGATGGTACCAAAGGGCGAAGCCTAACACGATGTCTGCATATAGCAAAACTAGCTGCCTCCCTTGGTTATTAAACACTCACTGTTACCGGAGACGAAGAACCCACTTCTATTTTTTTCAATCGAATTCCAACAGCTTGCTTTTTACTCAAACTTATGGTTATGTGACTTGGCACTTTGGATTAGTAAACCCATGGTGCCATCTATTACAATACAATAAAACTAAATTGAAAGCTGGGTGCGTTCGGTATAACAGTGGAATGCTAATGACCACTCATTAAATCTCTACATGTATCGATCTTTAAAATGGATTAATATTTTCAAGTTTGAAGGGGTTTGTTGTTAGAAATGGATGTGTGGCAAAGTCATTAGCAGAGGTATTGTCGAATACATTGAATGAATTTTTGGAATAAATATTTCAATTAGTTCGGGTTCACCCATTTCAAACCAGGATGGATCATTTTCCGGAGGAATCTCATCTTCTCCCTGGTATAAAAGCAAGTATTTCTCATTCGAAGCAATATTTGTATTGGAATGATTAGCTTTTTCTTTTACACTTTCATTAGCGTCAGCTTTAATCAAGAACGAATTAGTTTCTTTTAATTCATTTGAGAACAAGTCAGAATTATTCAAGAACATATTCATTTCTTTAAAATCACATGAGGAGATATCATAAGTGTCCAAGAACGGATTAGTTATAATTTCGACAAAATTATTTTTATCTTCAAAATCCATCTGGACAAAATCAACATCAAGCAAATGACCTCCTGTGTCACTAGAGGCAGAATGATCAGCCAAGTGCAAGCCTCTGCAATTGAGCAATTTTCTTGAGTTCGTACAGAAGCATCAATTATTGTTTTGTTTCTAATGTTCAAGTTGCCCAAGATGGCGATAAAAATTATATATAGAATCAGTTGAAGGCAATAGGAAAAATTCAAATGTCAGAGTATTTAAAAAAGAATCCACATAAAATGGATGAAATCACAAGCTATAATATGAATCTCTGCAGTCAGTTTCAATGATGTAAACTCAAAGAAAACTTAGAGTACAATCAAGCGCACCTCACTTCAAAACTAACAATAATAAAATTAACAAATAGAACGATTTATTGTCATACTGTTTTAATTTCTATATTGCCAATAATGTTTTAATGCATTGTTAAAAACATCTGTTGCAATTTCGCAATACCTATTTAAACAATGTTATGCACTGTTGAATCAGAATAAAGAATTAGTTTTTATTTGTTAAATAAATGTGAACTTTTCAAATTGTTAGAAAATATAAAATTTTAATACAATAAAGTAGTTAAAATATTTTAATAAATTTCATTAAAATTAAGCATTTTAATGAATTTCTCAGTTTTTGGTTTAATAGAAGATAAAATACATTATCCTTCAAAATAAAAATATTGTTTATTGTCTCATTAAAATCTACAATATATTATATTTAATTATGGTTAATTTAATTAAATTGTCAGTTTTAGGCTTAATAGAAAATAGAATGCGTTATCTTTCAAAATAAAATGAAAAATAAATATTTTTAAATGTCACATTGAAATCTATAATGCATTATATTTTATGATTAATAACAAAAAAATTTTTCTGAATATCAAAGATAATGTTCGATATAAATTATTTTATTTATTTATTTGAAATATATCATAATATTTTACGATACTAAGTTTTTTAAGTTTCGACAAACATTCAACCGAAACTATTTGTATAAGAATTAAGCTAAATGATATTAACTAATTATTCTTTGTATAATGAGCCTCATTTTATTCCTCCGTAATAAACTTTTATTAAAAGCCAATCATTTATGAAAAAGTGTACCTAAAAATATGCGAATTTAATTTTATCTTGATTTCATAAATTAAAATTAATAATTTAAAATTTAATCATTTATTCCGGCTAACCTTCAGAAAAATGAGTTTCTCCGATACTTGGATTTGGGAACATTGAAGTAATTGAAGAATTTTAATCTTATCCTTTGGATCAATTGATTATATTGTTTAACATCACTTAATCCTCTCTCCTAAGGAAGGAGGATTAAGTGATGTTAAGCAATATAATCCCCCTCCGGGATTATATTGTTTATTATTCCAGCCCCCAATCCCAATCCGGGGTGGAGGGGGCCTGGTGGTGAGGTCTCGTCTTCGGAACCGCAGGACTTCATGTTCGAGACCAGATTCCACCAAAGAACCATCGTGTAAGCGTGTGTGGTGCACACTAAATTCGTCGGGGTCAACGTCTTCACGCTGGTGCAATGTGGAAGATTGGAGAGGGAGGGAAGGGGAGACAGCTCAGGTGTTGCCCTCGTCATCTGACCGCGACTCAAAATTACGAGGTCCGTCTCAAAATAGCTCTGCTGTTGCTTTAAAAACGAGAAGTTAATGTAGCTAAACCAAACTAAACCTAACACTTTAACAATGATATATTCTAAAATTCGATTATTCCCATCCAAATTTATTACGAATGAGCAAGATTAAAGATCCAGTTTATAAACAGTCTCGCAAGATAATTCATTTTTAATCTAATGTAATAATTCCTGTACGAACACTTTATTTCAGTGCTAATATCAACACTTCATTAATTCCTTCAAATACATGGGCATGTTTAAACATGCGATCAAATTATGTATGCCATTTCCACGGTTGGTATATATTTTGTATTTAATGATGAACTATTCCGTTTATCGTAAAACATTCTCCTTGGCATATAAAAAAAGTAGCGTATCCAAAAATCCAAGATTTCAATCGTGATCGATTACGAAATAAATGTTTTTACTTACTTACTTACTCACTCACTCAGTATGGATATCAGACTTTTATCTCTTCACAGTTTAAATTTACTTACCGCAGTTCGAAAAATAAGTCTAAAGAAGACTTGTTTAGAATATGTTTGTTAATGTTTCTGCTTTTACAACTGAGATGCTATTTTATATCTATTTCTACTAGAATGGTATTCAGAATATTATTGGTGATGCTTTAAAAAAAAAAATCACATTCATTATAAAAAATCCTCTACACCTGTATTTGAAATAAATTAATGAAAATCTTTTTCTTAAAATGAAGGTTTTTTTAGATATTTTTAAAGATTCTTTAATTACAAAATACATGAATCTTCGTTAACCGAGATTTGTTTTTATTAGTTTTTTTCTCTTCTCCCTGTTTGTTTCGACTGGGTAACCGAAATAACTTTTGAAAACACATACACTTCATTAATCATAATCTCTGGACAATGATCCTGATGGATCTGACCATCACAGCTCTATATAAAATTTATTCGCTATCTAAAGTTAATAAGAGTACAAGTAATGCAGTTTTGATGTCTAAATTAAATAGATAAATCAATGAATAAATTTATCAATAAGTAAATTTTCACTGTTAGTCAAATTCTTGCAAAATTAACATTTTCTTACGGTTTTTTTTTAAATTCGTCTTAATTTTTAACTCTGCTTACATCTACAGATAGCAGATAGTCATAAAATTCTAATCAGTAGTAAATTGTTTCATTTTCATAAATTAAAAAACCCTTTGTAGAAAATTCATTATTGGTATTAATTCTTTATTTCATGGTGAGAAGAGATATAACAACATAAAATGAAAATAATATTTGAGACAAAGTCAAATATATAGTTACAGTTGTTTACAAAATACCGCTACAAAATGTCTTGAAACAGGAATACGTAATCCCAGTATTGAAATATTGAAACACTCAATAAGCTTTCTTTGATCCCCTAAAAATTATTTCAAGGATTCCTATTAACTAACTCTCTTGAGAGCCAGTCCATATTAGTTTTTTAGACGGGTAGTATTTCCTCTTCAAATAAAAAGGGCTCTTTCGTTAAGAATTCAATCCCTGACTAGAGACACGTCCTCGAGTGAAAGACCCGTTTGGGGTAAATCGTTTCCGGCCTAGAATATCAATATAAACATCAAGACCATTTCATGAAATTGTTCCCTTGTGGATTAGAACATTGCTTTCCTGTAAGCCAGGCTTCACCGGATGAGCCCGAATGCATTTATTTCAATCAGGGCTTCGAAACGCCCTCGTTGAAAAGATTTAAAAAAAAATATTACTAGGTTTAAATTACATGGGTATCTTATTTTTATGTAAGATAGTGCTCTTGTTCGTACAAGAATGTAATCATGAAAGATTATCTACTGTGGTTTGATTAATTAATTTGGTTAGAATTGATTTGTTATTTAGAATGAGAAAAATTGGGTTAGCTAGCTAAAAAAAGTTGGGTAAAAATTAGCTAGAGTTCGGAATGACTCGCATTTATTGAAATTTTATATAAAATATATAGTATATAATAAACATGAATAATTGTATTGCAATTGAAATGATTACGTTCAAACTGACAATTTTAAATCTAGCTAATGAGATTTCTTCTATTGAAAATAATTTTATATAGAAAAAAAATATAAAAACGTTAAAACATAAATTCATTATGCATAAGTTTTTTTTATTCAGGAATATTAAATTGCTTTCTTTTTTATTAAAATCTTTAAAAGGTTAAATATACACTGAAATTCGATTAATATTTTCCTAGTTAATGATTTAAGACCTGCATTTACTTGACCCTCAAAAGCAAACGAATAAGTTGATGCATTGAAATCCTCTTGACTAAACCCTTATGTAGGGCACCCAAACATTCGCGGTAGGTTCTAATAGTATGCAGCCACCTTACTCTTAGAACTGAGGTGAAGAACCTAGGGTGAAGAACGTGTAGGAGCTTTGATTCCTAATCAAAAATTAAACCTGAAAATTCTTGTTCGTTATATGGCTGCTGGTGAAACACAATAAGAAAGAAAGCTAACCGAAAAGCTCGAAATTTAAAGAGAGTGAATTATTCTCTTCTCTTTTACCTTGCGTTTAAAATGATTTTGGAGAGTGATGAGACATTTTCCAACATGTAAACCATTGTGAAATAAATAATAAAATAATATTTTTGCCTGATTGTCTTCGTAGAATAATTAAATATTTTAATAGGCTTGATAAATTGCAAAAATTTGGAGCAACGTGTTTATTCGAATCGTGTATGTATTTATATAAGTGTAGATTTATTCTATAGTTTTTCTGCCCTAAAATACTTATATATGGCATTCAGTTCCGAGATTCGTAATGGGCTTTGTATAGTTAAGCCTAAAAGACATCTGAGTCATATTACCTGGCAGAAAATTGGACATAATCTTAACTAAGTTAAGGATTTGTCAAGCACGATTTTTCATTAATAACGGCTAATGAAAGAATTTTGTTCCATTGTAAATGTTCTATGCCTGTTTCACATATTCTCTAAAAATGGCTAAGATTTTCCACACAATGTCTAGCATTTTCTCAGATATCCTGATTTGGGCGATTGCTTTTCATAGTTTATGTTAAAACGTTTAGTTTTTTAAAGAGTAGTTTTTTATAATCATATATAAAATACTGTGCCATATCTTATACAATTATTTCGCATTTTTTCATGATTGGTTATTTTTTAATATTTGGATTTCGTAGGCATTTTATATTTCGATTCTAATATTAATTGATATAAATATTCCAATATGAGTGTGGTGCAGCTTAGAAGAAGATGGCTTTTTTGCCATAAAACACAAATTCAATTAATGTTAAAGAGAGCATAATTTTCACCATTTTCTTATTTCTTACTTGGAATTCATACATTTAATCTCCCAGGGCAATATAAAAATGAAAAAATAATATACTTGGGACTTTAATTTCACAAAATAACCATATTTATGCACATAGTTTTTGAATAAATCTTCAAAATAGGAGATAACATTCCAATTACGTTAGATTCTAGAGTAATCTAACGTAACGAGTTGCAAATTTTTCAGTATAGACTGATCTGCAGTTGCCATGACAATATTTCATTATAATTCAAGCATCTACTTTTGAAGTGAAATATAATATATAAAACTATAAAGTTTGTAAGTTTTCTTTGTTAATGAATTTATTTTTTTAAGTGACTGATTTATTCCTCCATAAAAATGTATTTTATATAAATTGATGATATTCTTTAAATTCAAATTTTAAAGTTTATATAACAAATTAGCAATGAAACAACACTTGAAACAGTATCGGCAAAATACATTATTTGTTCGTTTGTTTCAATTTTTTATTGATTCTTACCAGCATATTTCTCTAAGAATTAAATCAGCATAATAGCCTTGTAAAATTTCTACTATATACATCAAATTTATAAAATTTTGTCACTATGGTATATCCATATTTTTATCGTGAATTATGCAATGTATTTTTGATCATATGAATTATTATATAAATTTATAAACAAATGCAATTTTTCCGATAAAAATACAAAGTATTCTATATTCATTCTTTCATTACATTTTTATTTAATTCCATGATCTTCTTCTATTGTTGAAAGCTAAGGAATGATTTTGCTTAACACTTTCGTAATTTTACAAGATAATATGTGACGTTACAGTATCGCAAAGGTTAGACGATAGATGAGCCAACATTTATATTTTCAATAACGCAGTGATGTTATTGAAAACCTTTCTCAGTCAGTAAGGTAAACAATAATAATTCACAATAAATAGACAATACTATAAAGTTACACAATTTAGCGGAATTATGGGTATGAAGTTATATCTAAACGAGGTTTTCGCAGTGAAATATAACAAATGTTACCGGAGAATGAACTGATCGGTTAAGGCGACTAAATAAAAGTAGAAATCGAAATAATAATTATACATGAAAAAATTAAGGTGCAAGGCTCTGGAAATAAAAATCACAAATGGTTTTCTAGATCTTGTCCAAGACCCACAAATTTACTAGCGGGTAGGGGGATAACGCCTTAATTAGATAATATGCGAGATAATTTAGGGACGAATTCTTCCTTTGGTGTTTATATGATCTAGTTTCTTTCTCTTATACCAAAGATTCTTTAACCCTTTAAAGGACCATTTTTTTCTAGTCATATTATGTTAAAATATTTTTAGCCTTGAAATTAGAATAAGAAAAGGGATTAATTTAGTTTGTTAGATAAATTTAATTTGATTAATTAATTTAGTTAATTAATAATTAAGTAACAAATCAAGACACGCCATTTTGTGTGAGATAAAGAACTGAAGCATCTAAGTTTCTGTCTTTCTAAAAAAAATTGTCAGAACTTGTGCCAACCTACATAATTTCATACAAATATTGTTAAATTTGGTGGGAAGCATACTTACCACGGCCCTAGAAAGGGTTAAAGAAATCGAAATTGGGAAAATCTTTCCCCTCTTGGTTTTTAATACATGTTCCATTTACTGGCTTTTATATAGATTCAGCTTTTAGTATACATTTAATAACTTATACATGCATTGATTTTACTAATATAAACGTAAAAAAAATGGCATATATGTATAGTATCGAAATAGATCCATATCAAATTTGACACAAAATCCGTTATAGTTGAACATACGTTGGTTTATAGTTTCCATGTAAATTAATGCGATAATTCAAAAACCTAATAATTTAGGTATATGATATGTGACATAGTTTAAACATATAAAGCGTGCCTTTTTTACAAATTTTTAACGAAATATGTCAGAGGATTCATCATCTGTCTGTCTATACTTTCATATGTATAAAGCAATAAATTAAAAAGGCAATGATTTAAATCAAAGGAATACCGGTCAAGATACGTAAAATAATCTTATATTTGTGGTCCAATGCCAAATTCGGTTCCATTAATCGATAAATAGCCCAAAATACAAATACATCGATAAATAGCCCTCGAATTTCTAATTCTTATACACTTAATCGTATATCAACAGTTGCCGACGTCCTGGCCTAGGAGTAACGCGTCTTCCCCGTGATCTAGGCTTCCCGGGTTGGATTCCTGGTTCGGGCATGGTTCTCTTCCTTGTGTTCTTTCTGTGAGGTGCGTGAATGAGCCCTCCTGTTAAAAGGGGTTGTGCAAGCGAGTGTCTGTATGTTATCTTCACTTGAGCTAGAAGTCAGACTTCTGCCCTCGAGTGCTCAGAGGTCTTTATCCTCAGAAGCTACTGCGCAATGTGTGGCTTAACCCTTTAAAGGACCATTTTTTTCTAGTCATATTATGTTAAAATATTTTTAGGCTTGAAATTAGAATAAGAAAAGGGATTCATTTATCTTATTACATAAATTTAATTTGATTAATTAATTTGGTTAATTAATAATTAAGAAACAAATCAAGACGCATCATTTTGTGTGAGATAAAGAACTGAAGCATCTTTCTGTCTTTCTAAAAACATTTATCAGAACTTATGCCAACCTACATAATTTCATACAAAGATTAATAAATTTGGTGGGAAGCATACTTCCCACTACCCTAGAAAGGGTTAAATAGTCACACGACAAAAAAAAAATATCATCAATTTGTCATCAAAAACGTCGTTTAAGATAGCATGAGCAACTCACCATTGATCGATATTTTATACGTATTTCTTGCCAACACCATACAATTAATACATGACTGTACCGGTTCTCTTTACTGTAATATTACTTTCATAAGCGTAATTCTAAAATTAAAAATTTGAGCATTTGTTTCATTCATGATTTTGCACAAATGGAAGGGGAAATAACTATTTACTAGAGATTTTTTGAGAAACATTTGAAAAGACCATCCTAGTCGGTTTCAATATAATTATTTGAATTGCTTGATAATTAATACCTATCTAAACACAAGTTATATTAAATAGCTACCTCTTAAAAGGTTAAGATCGATAAATGGTATTTTGGTGAACCATCTGAATGCAAGCAAATAGATACGGTTTCCAATCGGAAATCTGGAAGGAACGGAAACGGTATTGCTGTATTAATATCCTTTCTGACGATTCCGATGGTTCTTCATCGTTATCGTTTCCGTAAGTGACGTGAAATTTCATTCCACTGCGTGGGTCGTACGGCGCAATCGACAGCATTCCATCCTCGTTGATCTATTCATTCCCCAGTTACTCGTGAAACCGAAGTAATTAGTTTCTGCGCAGAGATGTTAACATTCATTCCGATGTTGATGATTGGCCATTTCAGAATGGGAATGGAACACATTTGCGTATTAAGTTTAAAGCATAAAATGTTATTCATGAGTAATCATGTAACGGATAATTATTTAATAATTTAAAAAAACAACAACATGAAGAATTTTAAATTAATCACATTTTATGTCACATTTACCAGAATTAATGAATGTTTTCCAGATAGTTTAAAAAAAATTTACATCATGAAAATACGAATTTTAAAAATATTTCAACAATTTCTTGTCTAAGACAAGGGCCGCCTCATCTTCGGGACTAGGCACCAGGTTCGAGACACGATTCCACCAGTCATGAAGAGCGTTTGGTGCACGCTATATCAATCGGGTTCAAATGTCCACCCGCCGGTGTTGTGTAAAAGTTTGTAGAGGAAAGCCAGCTCGGGTGTCATCCTCGTCATCTGACCATGATTCAAAATTACGACGACCGTCCCAGAAATAGCTATAGTGTTGCTTTAAAATTGGGTTTAATGTAAATAAACTAAATTAACTTGACCTGTGACATAAGAAGTTAATGATTTTGCAACTATGATTTACATCTGCGATTCGAAAACAATATCTTATTAGATGACTTTATTAATAAGATTTTTAAAGTCATTTAAAATCTTATTTTAAATAATCAATATCTTATTACTGCATTTTTATGTCATAATTATAGCAGAAAAGAAATGATGTATACAGGTGGTTATCAAAATAATGGAAACACTTTAGATTTATAAAGAATCCTTTATTAGTATGATGTAGGAACGCCTTTCGCTTGTAATATAGCTTGGATTCGCCTAGCAATCGATTCATACAAGTGTTTAATAGTGCTTAGAAGAATAATGTACCGTTCTTCCTGGAGATATATTGAAAAATCTGAGGGAACTGTCGGAAGAAGATATCGATTCCGTATTGAACGCTCTAAAATAGACCATAACGGTTGAATTATATTGAGGTCTGTTGACTGTGCGGGCCAACTTCATCCTCGTGTTCATAAAACCATGATTGAACAAGTCTAGCTACATGGATAGCTACATTATCATCCTGGAAAATTCAATCTCTTGCAGGAAACAAAGTTTGCATCATCGGATGGACCTGATCTTCTAGAATTTCTCTATACTTCTCCCCAGTGATCCTTCCTTTCAGGGTTACGATTGGTCCAACAGAAAACCACAAAATGGCTATCCATATCATGACAGATCTACCTCCAAGCTTGGCAGTTAGAAGGAGACAATCCAGATCATATTCTTGTGCAAGTATCTTCCAAACATGCATCTGTCCTGGTTTAGGGAAAAGTGTGAACACGATTCATCAGACCATATTACTTTCTTCCACTTATCATTCGACCAGATTTTGTGAATGTGACATCACTGTAGACGACGTTTACCATTGATATCTGTGACAAGTGGCTTGGGAATTGCTGCTCTGCCATAAATGTTCTGTTTATGAAGGTGCCATCTAACTGTAATCACTGACACTGGAGAATCCAGATGTCTATTGAGCTGTGCGGTCGCTGTTTTTGCAGTTATTTTTTTAGACATTACAATCCGCTTCAATACCAGTCGATCTCTTTCACTGAGTTTCTCTTTCCACCCACAACTTTGCTTTGCCGCGCAGTGTGTGTATGTTGTCATGACTTTAGACACCGTACCTCTAGAAACGCCTTAAAATTGGAATGTTTCGGTCACACTTACTCCAGCTAGGTGAGCGTCTGCAATTTGGCCTGTTTGAAAATATAAGAGGTTCGACATTTTACGCTTTTGAAAAAAAAATCGAAGAATTACAGAATTTCAATAAATTTAGCACTTACTACCAGAATATATACATTGCTATTCATAAAAAAATGGTGACTATTGTTATATTTTAATGCTTATGAAGAACAATCAAAAATAGCACTTTTATTCACAAGTGTTTCCATTATTTTGATAACCACCTGTATATATAGTTTATATGAATTATAGATTTACGCAGCAATCAACATGTTAGATAATACAGGGTGATAAAAAAAATAACTTGCGACCAAGCATTTTTTATTTGAATCGTAGCGCGATGGTTAAAAAAAAATCCCGAGTAGCAACTTCTTTCCTTAACTCTCGAAATTTTAATGTCCTATAATTAACTCTGTCAGATTTAACAAACACTAGAACCGCAAGTTCTACAAAACTTTACTGAAATATGGGTTTGGACTCATAAATCCCCCTTTTTTACCGCTTATCCTTTTTAACACTTAATTCCATTATGCTATGTCATTTTAAGCCTTATTATCACAGCATTGTCGGAAGAAGATGCTGGAAACCTGATTCTCCAATATGTCTAATGTCTGAATTTTCATAACGATTATGTTGAATATAATAATGATTGTATATACATTTATGGTAACAATTTCATGTTTGTTCTCTGCACCTATCTGTTTTTATGACTCATCAGATATTGAAAATAACGGCGTTTATAATATTAATATATTAATAAACCATCATAATCTGCGTTAAATTAGTTGTAGAGTAAAATACACGTTTATGCATTTTGAGTCTCTTTTTCTTGTCAATTTAAAATTTTACATAGATTCTCAATTCTACTATGGAAACCACACGTCTATTTTCATTCATCTAACTTGTTACACTTTGGATTTGTCAGAATTACTTATACATGAATTGACTTATAGATGGTGAACATGGTTTTGTTCTAAAATATAAAGCTCATAAACAAATTGGAAGGACATTCAGAAAAAGATTTTCTCCTTTAATTACTTTAAATTAAATTCCAAAAGTGTGTTCTAAATTTTATACACCTAACTCTTTGAGTTTTACGTCCAATTATTTTGCACTCGGACTAAACACACACACACACACACACACACACACACACACACACACACACACACACACACACACACACACACACACACACACACACACACACACACACACACACACACACACACACACAAAGAAAAGAAAAAAATCAATCATCTAACTTATTACAATCATATTTGAATTACTTCTGAAATATTTTGTTTATAGATATACAGAGTTAAAGACATTGTTCTAACAGACTGGAAAGCATGTAACCGTGTTTTTTTAATTTCATGGAGAACTTGGAAATTTGTTAAAATATCGAAGTCTATTTTTTTAATAGTTTAGTATTTCTTCTTTCTATAATTCGTTTACTAAAAGGAAAACGGAAGAGGTGATTTTTTATTGATTAATTCAATTAACACTGTCTTTGGATTTTTTTATTAATAAATTCATTTTACTCTGGATTTTGATACTAAAAATAAATAGCTGGATGTCTCAGACATAAGGAAAAATACGAAGTAATACATCAGCATCCATTACCCATGCAACCTTATTTGCTTCTCTTAGAGGAAAATTCCCTTTAAAATGCACTGGTCAATAATCCATCAAACAGTATGCAGTCTCGCCAAACTGTTTCATGAAAACTGCAAAACTTCTTAAATCCATTTGGAAAATTGAGTAGACCAACTGAATTCTAAAATAAAATGCAAGTAAATAGACAGTAATGGAAATAAGGACAGGACTTGCAAGCAGTTGGGGGGTCTTGGTAGAATTCTGTCTGGTAACGTGAAATCAATAAGAGTTTTCAATAGTTAGATTCTGCCTGTAGAAAAACGGAAGATATTTTTTCGAATGATGTTTCAAGAATAACGATATTTTTAAAATGCCGAGTAGCGTAAATTGATACTTACTTATTTTATTCTAAAAAGCGGTTAATGGTATATTGGCACGAAAGTTATTTTCCCAGAAATGGAGTTTTGAACCATTTATGTACTTATATTTGTTGAATCTAAAATTACAGCGCATTTTCCTTTTGAAGTCGCAATATAAAAAAACAATATATTTTTTAACTCGGATATATTTAAATTCTATTGTGCTAAAATAATTCCGTGTTTTATGTCCAAAGGAATATTATAACAAATTCTTTACATTTTTTCCCTGCGCAATTAGTCTCATAGTAAGGAAAACAAATCCACAAATTATTTAATGTATTGTTTGACAAAGGATTCTAAAACCCGCGATTTACTCTAGGATGGGTTGAATTCCTCAAAATGGGGGCGAGAGGAAAGATGAAAGGAAGGGATGTTTGCATTCAACAATAAAATAAACTCGGATTACTCGCAGACTGAATTAAAATAATAAGGTCAGAAACGAAACGATACTCACATACACGTGATAAAAAAAAATTGAACAAAAAAGTATCTAATAGGGCGAAAATAAATGTCAAAGAATGACGTAGAATTCCGGAAATGCGCTCAACCATCCGCGTCTCTCCCCTTAATGAGATAGAATCATCGAAAAGTGGTCGTCTCAGAATAGTGAAACGAACAGTAGGTAGAATTGATATCTGGAAAATAATTTCTAACCATAGCCCTAAACTTACCAACTATTTGGTGAATTGTTGAGAAATTTGGAAGAATTATTTTAAAATGTATTATTGAAGTGCCAGTATTTTTTATTTTTTATAAAAATAAAATGCTTTTCAATGTTATTTAACGTAGCTTTTGCTAGATATTTTCATCAAGTAATTATATAAAATTTAAAAAGAGAATTTATTGCTGTGCGTTGCATCAAAAATTACGAAGATCAGTTATATCAATACACTGAATGATTTCTCAAAAGAAATTTTCGCTCCAGCTTTGATTAAATATTATTTAATCATAAGGTTTTAAACCCCCCGGAGGGCACCTCGAAATGAGGATGAGATACTTCCGGCATGGTGGTTGGATCTCGCCACTCTGGAGGGTACACTAATAGTGGGGGATCTGACTCCTATAATCAATGACGGGACGTACTTCCTTCGGGGTGGGTTGTACCGTGGCCGGTGATGGCCCTTAGGACTCAACCACAGTTCCCGCCAATGTTGCTGTTGCGGCGGTCAGGTCATTCAGTTTTTATGGTTTAAATCCGTGTGCCTTCGTGGCGGGTCGGAGAGTCAGATGGCTGACTTAGTCATAAGGTTTTATCAAGGTTTTCTGCAGTTTGGAATTAAAGGTATTATCAAAACATTGTTTCATATAAAATGCTTTATTTGCACTATTTATTATTCATTTTTATATTATATTTCTATCACATAATCATTAATAAAATTTTTTTATCTTAGGATCTACTTTTTTCCTAATATTGGAGTGGCGTGGTAAGTGAAAATTTTCTCCTTCATTTTCAGTTATATATTCCCAAACCAATGAAAGTTTCTCTCTGTCATATAAGCTTTATTTAATGCTCTGACTACTTGAGATAAATTTGAAAGATAACCGTTTAACGCGATGTATGAAATGTAGATTCCCATTAAAAAAAGAAAGGTTAGGTATTTAATTCTTTTATCTACGCTAATTTCTATTTAAGTATAAGAAAAAGTAATTTGATTAACAAAACACACGCACGCACGCACGCACGCACGCACGCACACACACACACACATATTTTGAAGAAGACGTTTCTCTAATGAGGCAAAAAAAATTAAATAGTGCTATCAAATGCAACTTAAATGTTTTTTTAAAAACCCACTGAAAAAGTTTATCTAGTAAATTGTTTTAATGAGTTTTTAATTGAGTAACTTATTTTTTGATTTTTGCTTGCAAAATCCTCATTACATGAGGATGTAAATTTGAATTCTTTGTTTGATTGCTTGCATATTTGTAGACAGAAGTATATACACTTTAAATGAAAATATATGCATAAAATGATTTTAATCGCATTTAATAAATTGTTTTAAATGATCTTTCTATTTATGTAAAACTTAATAGAAGCACCAGCGATTATTTTTTAATTTACATTTCCCATTATAAATGCGAAATTATTTTTTCTTGATTAATGAATGGTTTTTAATAATTTTCTGGAATAATTTGTTTATTAATTCACTTACATAGCATTATCAAAAAGGGATATATGTATATACATTTATTAATGTTGCGAAAATATCATTAAAGTCATTAAAATAATCATTGGAATAATCATTAAAACTAATAGAGGCTGAATCTCTTCATATTTTGTGATTTAATGTGAAGTTGTCAGCGAATACGCTGAAAAAGTGGAATTCTTTTTTTCAGTATCAAACCGAAATCTGCTAAAAAAATTTTAAAGTATTTTTGAATATTTTATTTGCAGTGAGATTTCTATTAAAAAGGAAACTAAGAATCCACATCCATAAATGGTATTTTATAATAAGGAAATTGCATTAAAATAATATTTTAAAATGTTGTAAAACTTTGTATTTTTTTTTCTCTTAAACATTTTTATCTTTTCACCAGAAACATAATTTCAAAATCATTCTCTTAAACCGAGAAAAAAAATTTTTGATGCTAATTAATAATTTTATAGACATTCTATTTTTTATCTTGCATATTAGGCCTTAATAGACATAATTCACACATAGCAATTTCAGAAATAGTATAACTACATGACTTAAATGATTCTAAAAATTATCTCATTTTAAATAAACAGAATTATTTATTTTCATTGAAATGTCAGAAAAAATATCAATAGAAAAGCATACTTGTAAGAAATTACCTTTCAAACCATAAATAATTATCAAGCCATATATTATTCAAATTTAAAGGTTATGAGAATTATCTTGAACGAACTCATAATTTTTATAAAATCAAACTAGGCTATAATAACATATTAAAATAAATCAAGTTATAATTTGAACTATTGCAATGAATTAAATATCATTAGTGCTGTACTTAAATCTTATTGAAATTAATTTAACCAAGTTTTTTGTAGTGACCTAATAGATAGTAAGTCTTGTGAAATGGTATACTTTCAATGTTTTTAGATGCCTAGTTCAATTAAATGTTAATAGTGGTTAGACTAAATTTTTGTTTTTAACACCTCATTTCTTATCAATAATTAATTATGAAATAAATTCTAAGTTAATGGATTGATGAATTGAATCACAATTACATAATGATTCAGATCGATTAAAAAATTACTTTTACTATACCACGGCCAAATATATTTTCCTTTCGAAAATTATATTAGTTCCAAATGCAGGAAAAAATTTACCTGCATTTGGAACTGTTACCAGAATCTTGTATATAATGAAGCTTGGGGATAATTGCATAATCTGAAAATCGCCAATTAAGACAGGGAATGCTACCATGTGGCTGAATCTTGGCATTTGCGAAATTAAGGAAATTGGAAAGACTTATTAAGGGAGTGCAAAAATGACAAAAGAGACGTTTTTTTTTATATTAACTGAAATTTCTTTTATTCTCCAAGAAAGAGTCGGGCTCAACTAGCTAACAAAAGAACTCATGGTTTTTGAAACCATTATAAATAAAACAGAATATACGGAGTTTTAATCGTTTCAGTAAGTTCTTTATTACCAACGGTCATTTGTTTTATTTCATAAGAAAATGAGATTTCATGAGAAAACCATTTCCAAACTTACTTCTAATGATTTCAAAATTCCATATATCATTCCATATTTATAAATAACTGAAGAAATCGTAATTCATTTTGAAATATTTCGTTCCTTGAAAGCGTATCATTTTCATCTCTTGATAAATTATAATGAATCATTGTAATAGATATGAAAATAATATCTTCTTTTAATTTGCATTTTTTAAGTTTATTAGTATTTTAATGAGAAATTGTGTTCGACGTGTTTACAGTAGAAGGTCTAATTGCTTGACGACAATGTGTTTCTTCAGGAAACACGTAACAGAGCACGTAAACAGGAGAGACTTGCAGTCATGAACAAAGGCAACAAACAATTATTAAACAATCGTACAAACATGGAGCTCTCAAAGAAAACTCACTGAACAATAACAGTCCAAAGAAAGAATTATTTCAACAACTCTTTGTACATTTCTGCATTTATAATTTCCATCACAAGGCATCGAATAGAACGGCAGGACTCGAAACTCGCTTGAGATATCACCAAGATTGGCAAATATTCAGAAACTTTCATTTTTATTGAAAAAAAATTGCCAAAGTCCTTGCCAAGATTGGAGTCATTGAACAAGTATCCATTTGGCAATCGTTAATATCAGTACAATTCTCTTCCTCACTGTGAAACTAACCATACAGGGAAGCAAGATTGCAAATTCTAAACAGTATTAGTGATGAAATCAGTATCTCTTTGGATCCAATTCGTTTGGGAAAGCGTATTGGAAAAATTACAAGACCAATTAATAAGCCCAAATATTTGAGATAAAATCGCAGAAGTCTGTATTATATATATAATTTTCAAAACTTTTTTCTATTGGGGGCTTCATACAATTTTTCCTACTTTTGACTAAAATAAGTTCAATCTAATTAATATTTTCTCACATACATTCAATTCACATTCTCGTATTTTCTTTCCTTTATTATTCAATATTGAATTAAAATTGGAGATAGATATTAATTTAAGTATAAATGAAGTGCCTTATTCGTGTGAACAACATAATACTGTGTGGAAATTAATGATGGGCAATAATTTTTTTTTCCTTACTTTAATATTTTCCTGGGAGACAGAAATAGCAATATATTGTTTTTACTTCTACGAATTTAGGGTACAGAATTATAATTAGTAAATATTTAGAGTTTCACTCGGTTATTGCAGCTAATTCATGATTTATGTGGAAATATGTTTTTTCTCATTTTCATTTGAAGAATTTCTCAACAAACAAAAAGGTTAGGACAAAACATTGAATGTAGATATCTTTCCACAATTTGCAAAGATGTAATTTAGGCTTAACAGTCACTACGTATTCTCTTTTCATCTTCGTGAAAAAAAGATTTGAATTTGATTCAATATATGATTTTGATATATAAATGTCAACTATTGTTTGTATAGTTAACTCTTTTAAAATTTAATAGCTTATTATCATTTGAATTTATCTATACCTTTTAATGATCCTGATGTTTTCTATTCAACTTTCTACACATTATCGTACTATTCGATTTACAACCTTATTGACAATTCTTCTAAAGAAACTCGTGAAATGAAATGGCATTGTTCCATTCAAATTCGAAAGACTTGCATGTGATTGAAACATCTTTCTAAGCTTTATTCGCTTTGATATCTTCTGCAACAATTAATCAGCTTAGAAGACTTTTCCCAGAAAAAGATGAACGACATCTTGCTAATGGACCCTCACTATGCACTTAAGCATGTCTGCAGTCATTGTTAGGCTTTAATTTGTCTTCTTTTCACCTGCAAGGATCGCGCAACATGGATTCTTTTAAACAAATGTAAGAATTGTTCCTGAAAGAATTCATAAGACTTTATTAGCCTGAGACTGCTGTAAATAGGAAAAAGGCTTAAAGAATTGTTTTAAAACGTGTTTCGCTTTGAGTGTGTGGGACCTCATGACATTTGTTTTAGTGATGATAAAGAATCGGAAAGTTGTAGGCTTCATTCATAACGATTTGAAACTTATGGTGCAAAAGTTATTTATGCAATTGAATCGTGTGATCGATTGAACACGTGGCTTCTCTTAGATGTTATATTAAGAAACAAAACATGTTTACGTTATTTTAATCTAACTTTCGAATGAAATCCTGTCAAAAATGTTGCTACAGTGTTTCTGTTAAATTTAAGCAGCGCCGATATGTTGAAAATTACTTCGGAAATAGAAAAACGTTTGAATTGTAACCTGAAAAAATTAACTGGATCTTTCTAGTAAACTTTAAAAGCTTTATTATGTATATGGTTCATAATTAGTTTCAAAATTTTTTTATGATAGAATTTCATACAATTTTTAAATCGAATTTAATTGTACTATAAAAAAAAGTTTTTTGTTTTGTTTTACAAAAATTTACTTCGGTTATGTTTTTACGTGATAAATATACAAAAATTTGTGCTTCATTTAATAGATATTTATAATAAATAGCATGAGCTATAATAAATAGTATATACTTGATTCAATAGTATAGACATTGAATTTATTCTGATAATAATTTTCTTTATTATATAAATCAATATAAGATTTGTTCTCGATTCTACAAATTAGAAATCATTTTCTAAAATAAAAAAGAAATTTCTCCAACTTTCCACAAATTTCATTTTTTAAAAATTTCCATTTCTTATTTTTCTGTTTTATTACAAGGGACTCCGAAAATGTTTTAATTATAATTATAATGAATTATATTTTAATATAATTTTGTATTGATATTTTATAATTGGGGATTTCTTTTTTATTTTCTGCTTTGTTCCAAGTAACTCCGAAAATGGTTTAATTATAATTATTAAGAATTTTAATGTTTTTCTGCATTGATATTTTATAACTGGGGAATTCTTTGTTTTTATGAATTTACTAAACATGTCAAATAATTTTTTATACATCATTGTTAAAATTAAGATCTTGCAAGATGGGTTTTAAAATGAATTTTATTAAAGAATTTTGTAAAGTTATGAAAACCATCAGATTAACTGGAATTTAATTTCATAGCTTGTTCCCACTGCGCATGTGGATACAGTTTTCTAAAAAAATCCTATTGTGTCATAATAAGTAATTGAAACATCATCAGACATGATGTGGCGCCTTTATTAACTCTTTAGCAAGTATAAATAGCAGATTCTCTATAGGTTTTATTACTTACTTTCAGTTATTATAAAATTAATACACTGAGCTCTTGTGTAAATTTATTTGTGTTGAAACGTAGATGCCACGCCAATATGAAGATAATAAAATAAAAGATAGATGAATAATAAAAACGGATTTTGATAATAACAGCATGATAGATAAATAATAAAAGATGATTTTGATAATAACAGCATGATAGATAAATAATAAAAGATGATTTTGATAATAGCAGCATGATAGATAAATAAAAGTAGATGATTTCGACAAAGCTAATAAAATAAAATAAAAATTTATTTAGTATATATAATGGGTTGTTAAATAAAAAAAAATGTGAAATTTGAAATTAAATTATCCATTTGATTTCGAAAAAAATATTAAAAGATTGGTCTTATAAGTGCACTCACAGCCTTGGGTTTCAAAATGTCTGAATCCGGCATTGCTATCTATTAAAAATGTCAGAAGCACAACCTCCATCTGCTGTACCGATTCTAAGCTTAAAGTATGGTTGATTCACCCTCTTTATTGCACGGATGGATCGTAAGAGTAATCAGTTTAAAGCACTATCTAAAATGTCCACAACTTTACTGAAATATATAACGACTGCCACTGACCCTATTCTTTGATTTCATTGGACTCCTTGTCATGAAGTATCTGAACTTTGTTAAAAAATAGTCGCCATCCATCTTGGTTTACCCAATTTCCCTGCAATCCTTCTTTCACAAGTGTGAGATTTCGTACTTATATGTTCGAACATCTTAAAAAAGCGTATCTGCATTGCGACCTGCATTTTGTATCCCTTTTTCCTTTTAATAAACGTCAGTATTAAAGATACTTTTTCCCCATCTTGATTTATTGCCACTATTGTAAACTTCTCATCATTCATAATTAGTATTTTATTTTTATTTTTTCAGCTTCAGTTGTTTTTCGTTGCAGGATATCGAAAATACTCAATATTTTAATTTCTAAAAATCTATAGATTATATTCAAACTTTACGAGCATTTAGTAAAAAAAAATTTTGTTTTTCAATAGCAAGAATGGGATAGTTTTAGATTTAAAAATAATCACATAAGCCCAAGGCAATTGATGGATCTCATTTTTTTTTCATTTAATTCAACATGAACGGTTTCTTTAGAAATAAAAAATGTTGTAAAATCTCAATAAACTGTACACATTAACCATACAGGATTCTACATTTCCGAACACTTTGTACGCAGTTTTAAATCTGCTTAAGGAAAAGAGGGGAAAAAAACTGGTAACTTGCAACTTTACCATATTGTTAAGCATGCTGTTGTTTCTTATGGCACTTGCCACGGGCAAGACCGCTGTTACGAAGACAGCGATTTAAGCCGGAGAGGGAGCGCATCTTGTTTTTATAGTAGCTCCAACTAGGGCCAAGAGTACGACTTTGCTACTCACGCATCACTCATTCGCTTTCACAACCCCTTTTAACAGGAGGGCACATTCACACATCTCACAGATAGAACAACGGAAGAGCAATCATGCCCAAACCGGGACTCGAACCCAGGACGCCCAGATCACAGGGATTCACACAGATCACAGCATTGTTCATGTGATGCGTTAATGTAAAAATCGTTGCAAAAGTTTTTTCACAAAATTACTTTTAATGTTTACGCATATAACGTAGTTGATTTTCGAACTGCTTGCTTTTTCATTTTTGAGAATGGCAATCCTGGACAACCTTCAGACTATATTTACTCAGGGGAAGTGCTAAGGATTCCAAACATTATTGTATTAATTAAAAGATCTGAAACTTGAAGAAGACACTGAAATTCAAGTTGAAGTGAAGTCTGTTATAATTTTATAGAAGAAAAAAAAATTCAGGAAAAATATACTCATTAAATAAGATGGGATATGCACTCGAGTCGAAACCGATGTTATGAAAAGGAATAAAAAATAATTATACTATAGTGAATAATGGATAATTGCTGAATCAACTTCTTTCATATATTTATAAGCTAGTTAGATCAAATAATCTAGTATATAAAAATGAATCGTAGTTTTTTCGTACCCTATGCGCTGCCGAACTGTTCAACCGATTCCGATGAAACTTGGTCAACTTATTGCTTGCATCTGCGCGAAGGTTATAGGTATAGAAGAGTTATCATATTTAATATATCAAAATGCATTTTTCTTTGTTCGTTTTTTATGCGCTGACGTACAGTTCATTTAACTGGGATAAAATTTTGCCGACTTATTGTTTTGAATCTAGAAAACCAATGTTTTCGCATGGCCAGTTAGTTGCATGTTGGATGCTCACCAGTCTGACAATCATGAAATTTATTTGTTTTTGCTAAAGTTGGGAAAACTACAAAAAAAAAAATATTGTCTACTCCAAAACACTTAAATAATAATTAAAAAAAAAATAGAATAAATATTATTTGTACTTCACCATTATATATCATTAAATTTCAATGAATGTATTGTTACGGGTTTTCTTCATCGCCGCAGGGTTCTTTTGATAGTGGGTGTATAGCGAAGAGAACCCACACTCAGCAGGCCTCAGAAGAACACAACGACGTTTATATACACGAAGAACACAAGTACACAAAGAAAACAAATATTTACAGCAGAAACGAACACATAACAGCACACTACAGCAGACAGTAGTCCACAAGTAGTAATCGTCCACAGCACACGAAGCCGCCAGACAGAATCCAGCAGGAGAGGGGTTTCTCGGAGCTTCGTTCTACGGTTTCTTCAATAGCTGAACTTTTCGCTGTCTTCTCTTACTTTAGCTGTCGACTCACTACTTCTCACAAGTGGCTACTACACACAATATATGACGCTGCCTCCACAGTAGACAACAGGATTCGACACGCAGCAGTTCAGTACTTGTTCCACACAATGCTGGTAATTCGCCGTTAATTCGCTATTCTTTGGAAGACTGCTTCAATTCACGACGACGACTCACGACGTCACGATACCATAGCTTGAGAGTGCCGTTCCTTTATAGTTCCCAGGAGGCGGCGTTAGAAGCTTCTAGACCAATCAGGCGTATCTCGGTTCCTAATGGTCGGATCGACCAAGGTCGTCTCAAAGCTCTGCGATCAATGGTTCAGCACCCGCCAGCATCCAATACAGATTACTGCAAAACAGTCTTTCTTACAATGACACTATTCGTGCTGGGAAGCAAAATTACAGGTTTGTAACATTATTCACTGACGATAAAAAATAAATATAATTCTTTCTATCATTCCCAATTAAACAAGACAACTATTTTAAATTCCAAACGATATTTCCAAGATTATTTCTTCTACGGCAGAAACGCGCCGAGTACCAGCTAGTAGTAAATAAAATAAAACGTTGTATAATTTTAATTAGATGGATTTAATGTTTAGATAAAACTTTTGAAGATTCACACTTCCTACCGCAAAAGTAATTTTATGGAAGATTCACATAGGTGCCATTTTCAGCAAGAAATGCTTGTAAATAGAATGATTGAGATTTTATTCAATCGAAAATGAATGTAGAATTTTGGAGAGAAAAATCAAAACAAATTTAGATTTCAAGACAATTTGCAACTTGCAAGCCTTATTCCCCTTCCAAAAAATTTCTCCTCTCTATTCCAAATAAGGCACTTAACTAAATTTAAATCATTCTTTAGATTGTAAAAAATCTAATGAAGGTTTTACTTGAACTCTAATTAGAAAATATATTAAAGTTTGCAATAGAATAATTTTCGTCAGAGAATTCTACAGGATGTTCTTGATGTTCATTAGATGAATAAATTAATTATAAGTTTATATTTATAGCTTTTAAAATTCATATTTTAAACAGTTTGATGTAATTTATTATAATTTTAGAAAATGGTACTGTAGTGAAAGCTTAGAGGCCAGTTAACAGCTACGCTACACAAGCAATTGCTTTTGTATTGTGGTCATGTTACTGGGCTGCGAACCACAAGGTCCAAGGTTCTATCCTCGCTCATCTCAGTTTGTTACATTGGTGACCTCGGAAGATGGACCTTCAACCTTCGTGCAGCTGTTGTGGCGCCATCTACTCACCGCAACCCTAAGTGCCAGACTCACTTGACGCAGCAACAGCAACCACTCAGTCACCCACACACGCTCGCCATAACGCTTGGCGCATCTCAAATGGGTACAGGCGCATTAGATTCAATGGCTAATACAGCACCACTCAACACCCATATCGTTCGTATCACATTCGACTCACTGGAGGGAGAGTCTGTAGTGAAAGCTTATAAGCCAGTTAACAGCTACGCTACACAAGCAATTGCTTTTGTATTGTGGTCATGTGGTACTTGCGGTACTGTGTTGAGTACCGCAAGGTCCCAGGTTCTATCCTCGCTCATCCGAATCCGCCATACTACTTTCCAGTATCAAGAACAAAAATGATGGTTATAAATTTGATGGGCATCTTCAACTGAAAAGTGTACTTGAAGTAGATAAAATTTATCCTCTGTATTACATGGATGGAATGGATTGTACGAACAATCAATTTAAAGTGCAATCGAAAATATTCACACCATATTTGAAATATATCATGGCTTTTCTTGGATATGCGAATAAATGTGTTTTGTAGTCCGAAATAATCATTTATTTTATTCTCTATCTTTAAATATGAAATTTACAGAACATGATACCTATTATTTTAACGACAACTATAAAGGAGTCCATTGCCAAAATTTGTATCGCTAAACTCTTCATCATATTTGCATATAACTTTTCTATATTTGAATATTACTCAACTTGCTTAGCCATATTCATGAATTTCATGGAGGAAATTAGAGATATTTTGTCATAGAGAGGACTCATTAAGTGTCTAAAGTTATTTTTCTCTTGCTCAAGTGTTCTGTTCATAATATTTATTATACATTATCTTTTTATGGTTTACTGTAGCTGAATGAATCACCATATTTAGAAGGCTCACTTTATATGATGTTTTATTATCAAATGCAGAGTTAATGCTAACGCCATTTCTAGTCACGTAGAAAAATATCTTTATAATAATAAAATGCACTTATCAAAGGCTTTGTGAGTTTTTAAATATTTCCATTAAGTTATTTTATAAACGTAAAAATTAGAGATATTTAAAAAAAGTTATTTAGTCATAATATAAGAGAATTTTGAAATTTTTTTTATATCTGAGCGTTTCAAGCTGCAATGCAGATTTTAAATAATTTTCTAGTTTAATTATCAGATTAATTTTGATTAAATTTTTATATTAAATTAATAAATTAATTACATCGTTTCATGATTTGGAAGTGTGAGGTTTCATTTATTAGGAGCACTATCTTATAGAAAATGTGAGGGACTTTTTTTCAAAGATTCCATAGAAATTTTGAAAATTGGATTACCAAAAAAATAATGAATATAATTCAGTTTAAAAATATGTTTAGTCATTTAAAAAAAAGAGATCTCAATTTCTTTAATCAAAACTCATGAAGCCAAATATATTAATAAAAATTCAGGAGCAAGAAATAAGAATATTTTTATGTTTTGAAGGAAATAAAAATATAAAGATTGGATTGACCTATAAATTTCCTGTCATCCAACATATAAAGTGGTATTAACCATTTTTAGGGCCGTGGGAAGTATGCTTCCCACCAAATTTATCAATCTTCGTTTGAAATTATGTAGGTTGGCATAAGTTCTGACACATTTTTTTAGAAAGACAGAAAACTTAGATGCTTCAGTTCTTTATCATACACAAAATGACGTACTTGATGATTTGTTACTTAGTTATTAATTAACAAACTTAATTAATCAAATTAAATTTATCTAATAAGCTAAATGAATCCCTTTTCTTATTCTAATTTCAAGCCTCAAAATATTTTAACATAATATGACTAGAAAAAAAATGGCCCTTTAAAGGCTTAAAAAAAGAATGTCTCTAGAATTGTAGTATACAGAGATAGTTTGATAGATAGTTGTTTCTGTCTTGGTTGTTTTTGCCAGATTTTAAGCCCTCAAACGTGAATTGGAAATTCAAGGTATAGAGTTTTTAATATTTTCATGTTAGCATGCAATAAAACTGCATTTGAGCCGAAATAAAATTGAAAAATCAATATTTTTCACTTTACACCCTTATTTAATAAAGTATTTTAAAAGGTACTAAATGTTATATATAACAATTTCACAACATAATGATGATAATGATGATAAATAAAAGAAAAAAAAATCTATATAATGCAAAATAATCAGTGGGGCTGTAATCATTGGCCTTGTCAATATATAAATCTCATTCAAACTTCTGACCAACTTGTTCGATCTTTCTGACAGGCTAATGAATGAAGCAGATCTATTAAGTAGCCAAGATAACTAACGATTACCTAACTACTCTAAGCGATGACATGAAATATTCTGGTCCAGTGCAGTAATCGGTAAATGTATTCTCAGATAACTTCCGTAATGGTGGACATTAGTTCTGTTGAGATAGGCCATTAAGTGCGGCGGAAACTGTGCTACACTTATCAACGTTTTCAGTGTAAAAGCACTTAAAAATTGCAGCCTTATAAAACTGTCATTTATGTGCTTTGAAACATTTTAAATGAAATCAGTCCATTAATATTATCTCAACATTTCTTTTTAATTGCACTTTATTACGTTATATCTAAAATCGCTGCGTTATTTTGGTCTGTTTTTTACATTTCTTTTATTGTTAAGTATTTTTTTAACACATAGGGCATATAAATATTCATACGCTGTTGCCAGTAATTAATATTCATCTGTTTATTATGCCTTTCTCTGAGTTTCAGTTTTCATTTCTAAAAATTGATTGAAATTTCATCTACACTATTTTTAAATCCATATTCACCTTAATGACAAATTGAGAATAAACTCATTACCTTATATGCCTTTTCAACGTATTTATGAGTTATTTTTTGCATTTATATTAAAAGATGATTAAATTTAAAATTTTAGGTATCTGAATAATTTAAATATATAAAAAAATTGTTTTAAACTGTTTCCAATTCCCATCAAACAATCTTTGATGACATTTGCTGCGAAATTCATGATGAAGTATAAAAAAAAGGAAAAAAAAATGTCTTTGTTAACTTTTTAAATACTGAACTAATAACTGATATCCATTTTACCATAGAAACTGTTCGAACACTTATCTCCTTTGTAGTGTTAAAAATAACTATAAAGTAATTAGTAACTTTTAAATAAAAAAAGTTTTAATAATAATAAATAAAGTTTTCAAAATTAGGTAAGATTAATAGATTAATTTTGTAATATATTAATTAAAAAGAGCAACCGAAGTAACATTAATTAAAATATGATTGAATTTCAATAAAAGTTTCAGGAACGCAGTTAAAATTTTAAACATTTGAATTACCTTTCAATGAAAAAAAAAAAAAAATAGTATCTCAAATTTTTTTCTCATTTCCCAGTGAACCATCTTTGAATATATTTGCTACGAACTTGATGTTGAAGTATAAAAAGGAAAAGGACGTCTTTATTAACCTCTTAAAGAAGGAATCAATAACAAATAATTATCTTATTAACGATATGAATCTATTACCTGCCGATTATAAATCACCTTTATAAGGTGAAAAATAACTAAAATGTAATTAGCAACTTTTAAAGTTATAAAGTTTTCAAAATTGGATAAAATTAATGGATTTATTCTGTTGTATATTAAGTAGAGTAAACTAAGAAATAGACAAATATTAAAAAAAATTATTTAAAAAAAAATAAATACTTTTAAACTCGAGGGACCTTTTTAATATTTCTTTTTCGCCAATCAGTTTATTCTTTAAAACTAGAAATAATTACTTGCTTGTTTACGTAGTTCCATCATACTTGTGACAGTATATTGTACTCTTTATATTGAAAGTCATTTGATTTCTCAAATAACTCTCTTCTACATGAATAAGTTTGTAGATAAATGCTTTAAAAAATTAGTCAAAAAACTTTCAATTTACATTTAGAAATTAAATTTTCCAACTCGTTTTGAAATGAAAATTAGATAAATACTAATATACCTCCTAATTAACTTCCCATATATATATTTTTGTTTGCAACAAAAATATAGTTAGAAAGCGACTAGTCAATTTTGATCAAAATATCGGAAATTTTAACTAATATTCTTGATTTCTGACCGTTTCTCTTTATAAAATCGGTTAAATTGTATTTATCTTCATCCTTCGGGAAGTTTTATTCATTTTAAATTCATTTTTTAATTCCTCTGGTTTGAAGCTGTTCTATTTCTTTATATACTATCTTCTTAAATTTAAATTTTATTGAATATATTTATTTTATTAGTCGAATTATTTTGTTTCATATATTTCATAGATTAAAATACACTGTATATATTTTTTGGTCAAACTGGGTATAGTAATTCTCTAATGTGTTCTGCAGTTCTCGAACAACAGAATAAATTATCAGTGCATTCAAAAATATTTTAAAATTGTTTTACTGCTTCATAATGCGAACAAAATGAAAATGTCTTATTATTTATCAGGCGAAACCAGTATTTACAGAACGGATGAAAATAAACTAATTTATGAGTTGAAAATCTAAGTAATATATTTCTTACATTATTTGCAAAAGTCTAAAAAAAGTTTTTGACAATTTTTAAACATTTTTAGCTTTTAATTTATATATCTATAAACATGTGTGTGTTCATGTGGCTTATTTTCCAATATATATGTGTGAAGATCCAAAAATATATATATTTGAGAATATTTTTCAAAAAGTTTATCAGAAAAGTTGTCACATTTCTTGGCATCTGTATTTCCACTTTCCAACAGACATTGCAAATGAAGCAAATTTAAATCGATCTATGTAGCTTAAAAAATGTAATGATTGTTTTTCATATTCATTTCAAATTCTTCTTCTGTCTTATCCTGATAAATATTCTTTATTTTAAGATTCTACACTTTATCCATTTCATTCCAAACAAATGGCTTTTATTTTCCATTTACTTTTAAATGAATAAAAGGAAAAGTGAAAAATAAAAATGGCGTCCTTTCAACTTCTTTTAAAAGGTTAATTGCATTTTTGGCTACTTAAATTTAGAAAAAAGAACATTTCTGGCAAGTAAACAACCATTTTATGTTTATTTGAGCTTGAATTCCATCATTTTTCTCCCTAAAGGAGAAAAGAGATCTGCCTGAAAAAAAAAACGTGTTAGTTAAGAGTATTTTTTGTTTTGTTTTATGTTAGTTTTATTTTCAGAAATTTTGCTTTTAATTCTTGCATTTTCATGGTTGCATAGATTTGTGATTACAGCTTTAAAAATATTCTCACACTTTGATGTTGATGATTTAATGAAATGTTTTGGATTAGCTACTTGTGACTTTCTTCTTGTTTATAAGATTTACTTTGAAATTTTCTCCATTTAAAAAAATAATTTTAAAATCAAAAGCATATCAGTAGATTTTTTTTTATCTATACCCAGGATTGCAAATACAATTTTCCCAGCATTTTTTTTTTTAGTTTAAAGATATTCCTGTATGTAAAAAATATTCAATCTGAATTTTAGAATAACTTATAAAAAAATTCACTTCTTAGAGTATTAGTAACAGCAGATATATCTAGTTAATTACATTGAATTTTCCTTATTTTTTGAAATTATAATATTTTAGATTAGAAAAAAAATCCTTCAGAATTTTCATGTAGGTTTTAATGATTTGAAGTTCCTATAAACCATTCATTGAAGCATCACATGGAATAAAAATACTTTTTTATAAACTCATTTATTTCTTTTAAGGGGGTCCGGGACACATTTTGAAAAAAAATTATTAATTAATTTAAAATTTTGAAATTTTTTGTACTGATCAACCATCTTATTAATAAGCAAAATCACAAGACAAAAGTTTTCAAAATTTTTTTAAAACTTAAAATTTAAATTTTTTTAAAAAAAAAGTGACGTTGTTTTAAATCGATATAACTCAAAATATTTTTGATCAATTTTCAAATTTTTTCCATTAAATCAAACACAAATATATATTCTTTCATTTTTATTCGGCCCTTTAAAAAATATTAATTTAAAAAAAAATTGAATGAAAATTTTAAAAAAATCTTGGGTACTTTAAAAAAAAAATTCATATCTTAAAAAGTAAAATTTATTTTTTAATTTGCTGAATCAAAATTAAAGTAAATAGTTTGAAAAGTATGTGTTTCAAATTTCAGACCTCTATCTTTATATGATCTGGACTTATATCAATTTGATCACAACAAATAATGAAAAATCGCAACATGGTTAAAAATGCGTTTAAAGTTTAAAAATAAAATTTATAAGAATTAAAACTATTTAAATACCTTTAAAAGCTTCCAGATGCATAAGAGACACCTCCCTTCCTCACAAGTGTTTGGTTTAATTAAAAATTTATTTCCAAAAAAATCAAAAATTACGCTAAAACAATGCCAGGAAATGTCTTTTTACATTTAAAGAGATGAAGTTGCCATGGCAACGCCTTTTTGACAGTTGGAATTTCAAAGCAGTGGTCAACAAAAATTATGATATCTCTCGTTCCAATTAAGATAGAAACATGATTTGAATGTTATTTTAAGCAGAAAAGCATGCAGGATTTTTACAGCTAAAAAATTGTTTTTCGAAAATTTGACGATTTATGTGTCCCGGACCCCCTTAAATGTTATAACTATTTCTTCACAAACTCATTAGTAGGTAGAATTATAACAATGTAGTCAAAATTTAATTACTAACTAATAATTAATTTCAAGAAGCATTAAAATCTTGTATTGAAATCAAAAATACGCAAGCACATTAAATTTCATACTTCTAATATATTAGAAGTGTAAAAAAATTGATTATTGTTTGCTCTTTATATATATGTAAAATGTAAAGTTAACCAATTCATGACAAAATAATTCGAATTTGTTATATATATTTACAGTGAATCCTCTTCGAACGGCCACCCCATACATATGGTCACTACTTTTAACGGCCAATTTTTCATGGCACAGAGTTTTTGGTTCATAAACCAATCGTTTAAATAACCCTTAGCAATGACCACCACATGAGTGCGCCCATACCATTTCTCAGGAAATTTGTTGAATCATATTTCTAATCTTAAGCCGAAAAACTCAAGGTCAGATTAAGGGAGATCGTTTGTATGCTTTACTTTCTATTGGCTTTTAGCCGATTTCCATAATTTTGAGCAAAAAATGTAACTCGCGTGTGTTTCATTGGTTGGTTCATCACTTGGAATTGAACTATTTGAGTGAAGTGAACTAAGAGCGTAAATGTGGTTACGCCAAATTGGCGAGGAAGTTAGATGAATTATTTCGTTAAGAAAGAACACAAAACAAACGAACAAAAAAAGATTTGATTTTGAAGGAATATGAACACTTCAAATTCCTTGATTCCTTGATATCCCTCAAACAGATGATAGACGAAAAGCATTTCTACATAAAGAAGGCTGTCTTGGAATAATTTTAAACTGTTCGAACGAAAAAAAATTACTCTCAGTGGACTTATTATTCAATACAAGGCAGAAAAATTTAGGATGCTCTTGGAATTGAAAATTTCTTCACTAGCAATGGTGACTGCACAGATTTGACATAGGAATAACATCACCTTTCGATCAATGTGTGGCGAAGCAAGAGATGCCGATACTTGTTCACGTGACAAGAATGTTTCTCACTGCTTTTGACTGGATATGATGACAAGTACATATTCAATATGGACGAAAACGTTCTCCTTTCTCACGCTTTGCTCAGTAAGAGCAGAGTTCAAAAATATGCAGAAACAAAAATGAAAAAAAAAAAATCTGAAAGAGTGGTTTACCATTAGTTTGCGAGTGAGGTCAGAAACTGAAAAGATTGTTTCCAAAAAGAATAAAAACTTAACAGACACAAATTGTGTGTGTGTGTGTGTGTTTTAAGTAAATATCTTTAAATAAAGTTATATTTTCTCCTTAGATAAACCTCAAACTTTATTTTAAATAAGAAACATTTGTATTATAGCAACAATACAAAGTATAAAAAAGTATTTGTAAACATTATCTTTTCATCATAAGGAAATCCCTGCAGAGCAACTATCCCCTCTGAGGGGTCACATTTTCTCTAAACGGAGGGGTGGCCGATCAGAGACGTTTCACTGTATGTACACATTTCATTGAACACATTAACTCCGGTTAAGTCCTTAATCAATTAATTTAAATTTTAGAAATGAAGAATTTTGAAAATTGTTTCTATAATGAAATGTTCACATAATGGAAGGTTTTCAGCTATATTATTTATTTTTGACTAACAGAAAGCTAAGATTCTTGATTATTTATTTTAATTGTACCTTATTTTACATTTTTCTTATTAAAAATTTGGAGTTTTTACATGGATATAAAAAGCAATCAAGTTTTTCTTAAAACTTTTTTGAATAAAATTTATGTAATAATTATAAATTAATAATTATATAAATGACTGTCTCATTTGTTAATCCATATTATTTAATTAATTTAATACTATTGAGGCTACCCATTCATCTGTACCATATAAAAAGAAAATTTATCGTTAATTTATTAAAAATTAATAGATTCATAGGAGTCAGCCATTTTTTCTTTTGTCCATATCCTTTCACAAAGACGGTTTTAGTAGTTTAATTTTGTTTCAGAAAATAATTTAATCTTTCTGAACAATTTTTTTTTCGTAATTTTAATTAACTCTTCTCTCTCTCTCTGTGTGTACGTTGTATCTTTATCTCCATTCCTATAGGCAATGAAATTTTGTTAAATCATGTTTTTTTTCTATATATTGGTTAATAAATTTGGAAATTTTGATGAAATTAACAATTTACTAAATCTGGAATTTATAAATATTATAAAGTGTTTCAAGGA
The DNA here is from genome assembly GCF_947563725.1 of Argiope bruennichi. Lineage (NCBI taxonomy): Eukaryota > Metazoa > Arthropoda > Arachnida > Araneae > Araneidae > Argiope > Argiope bruennichi. The sequence continues at coordinate 34,490,367 of NC_079156.1, forward strand.
GAACCTGTTTGTTAAAGTATTATTAGTATTAAACCAAATTTTGGATGAGAATTCGGTTTTTTAGGATTAAATATTTAATTATCATTAAAAGATCTGATTTTCTTTCTTTCGTTTGAAGATTAAAACTTTGCAAGTTATTTTTAAAAAAATACATGTGACTCGTCATATCTTACTAAAATTTTTCATGTCAACATCAATTCTGTTAAAGATGTTCCATGTTAAGACATTCATAAAATTCGTTCGTTTATTATTCTTAAATTTATTGATTGGTGGGAAAGTGTATCAAAACATGCAATATTTTTTTTTCTTATCTCACCAATTTAAATATCATAGGAATAATTTACGACTTTTCTACTCCTTCGTCAAAAATTCATTCGAAATAATCATTTTTAAATTCTTCAATATGATAGGACAAAACAAATCTTAAAATTTTCTTTAACTATATATTTAACTTTGTTTAGTTAAAGTTTAGAAAACTTCTTTATTCATGAATTATTCTATGAAAAATAAGAGCACCAGTGAAATGTTATAACCTCTCCTTCCAGACTTTAATACATTTTTATAAAAAGAAAAATAACTATGCCACAAAAAAATTACAATTATTTGCATTGCGAATAGAAATATAATAGTCAAGTAGGAAATACTGCACTATACTGTAGGTTTTCATTAAATTTCAGAGTCTACCAAACTTTAAAGTTTTTATATATGTTTAAGTAAAGGTAGTTTCTCATTATAAAAGTTTTTGTGTAAATTTTGTAAAAAAAATAAAGCTCCCTTAATATTTTGTTTCAGACTTTAGTATGATGAGATATGTCTCCGGAGATAAATTTATTTCCGTATAAAATGTCACATGTGGCACAAAAAGCGGTTTTATTAAAATGCTTTTTGATGCAAGCTTAAGTTTTAAAATTCTTTCTTAATGAATTAAAAATCTTATTAAAATGTTTTTTTAAAAAAAAACATTTTCTTAATGAATTCCTGATGCTTGATAAATAACCCACTTCCTTAATAAATAATTTCGAATTTGGTAGCTCTCGGTTATACTTTCTGTTTATAAGATGGCATAAATAATTTTTGCATCCCCCAATTTACAATTACTATACAAGATTAAAAGTAATATCTTAAATTATCCTAGTTGTAACCATTATTATTTCATAAGTTCTTAATTTAAATATACCTGAACAAACGTCATATCATTCTTACGTATTTGTTTTACTTTTTATGAAGATATTTCATTTCTCATTAATTGTTTTATGGAATAAGAGAATAAATGTATTTTATTTAATTACAAAATTAGTAGCTTCACAAAGTCATTTTATTTTGTGTTCTTGTTTATTATAGTCCTGTATAAATAATAATAAACTATAAAAATAGCTGCAATCAATTCTTAAAGAACAATTATTTGTTTTGGTCCCAATGTATTTATTGCATTTCATAAATAATGCATATGAAGTACCATACATTTTTGGGATTACTGAAAAAAAATTAAAGAAAGAGAAGCGAAATTTTTCACAATTCGATAAATAAACTCCGAGCTTCAGAAAGATAGTATTGAGAAAGCCATGTATATTTGGAATTCCTGAAAAAAAGTGTGCAATTTTTCACAAATCGGATAATTGAGTAACGACTTTGGTTTCCAAAATTATAAAAATAGCTCAACATTTTTTTTATATATATATATTATGATCTTTGAACATCTTTATGAGAGCATTCGAGGTTATTGTTAACTTTATGAAAAGTTCGAACATTGTCAAGAAAGACTATTTTATCAAACTTATATCTTCAAATTCTTTGTGAAATTTTTAAGATACCTCTCTTTAAAATCGGGGTTTCCCTTTTCCAATTATCTACGATAAAAGAATTTTGTATAACAAAAGTGCGATAACTGTTCTTTTTCTTTTTATCTCAAAAATGGTCAACTAGAGTTTATGGTTTTTCCTCTTTAAATATTTTGGTTTAGCTTTGTGCATGCCAAATTGTTTCTTGATATGAAATATTTCCTTTAAGATACAGTTCCAAAAATGTATAGAAAAGATTTCTTCTTCAAAATGTCTGGCAAGAATATATTTTTACTATTAAAAATTTTTAAGAATGTCGTTTTTATGTCTCGTATGGATATATTCATTTTACTGTTGATAGAATGAAATTGAAATATTCCTTTTATTATATACAGTTTCATTTTTATGACATTTTTCCTGTTTATGATTTTCGAGTTTGTAAATTTTATGTCAAGAATTCTGAGATATATTTTTCGTTTTCTTATGTAATAGATACAGATTCTTATAATAACGAAGCAACAATTTTTTTATTTGAAAATATAAAATAGTCTTTTTCATCCATAATATTTATGATAATGAATTATAAAATATAACAAACTCAAAAAAAGAAAAGATTAAATATAAACAATACAATGATTTCACGATGGAAACTTGATAAAACAGCGAATAAATGTATTAAAAATTGCAGTTAAAACTGCTCGCAAACGGTAATAAATAATTTAAAATTGCAGAAAATATTATTACTATTGTTTGCATGGAGGCGAAATAAATTAGGAGCAATTAAATAATTTGAACATAATCAAATTCAATGTACGACTAGATAAAATAATGTAAGAATAAGCAATCGGTCTCTATAGAAGTCTTTTTTTCATGTGATAAAAATTTTATTAGAATGAATATTAATTGTTTTGTTCCGTGATATATTCAAAAAAAAAAAAAACAACCAAGAATAATTAATATTATAGAATATTAATAATTTTGAGGTAAAATGAAATTTTTTCGCCCTTTGCTAAGAAGAGCTAAAATTGTTTTTAAAATGTGATTTTGTGTTTTAAATGCTACGTTATATATTTTTTACATGAAATTTTAGAAAAAAAAATACGAAGGGCGTATCTGTCTATTTAAGCATAAATATCTATCCCTTTTCCTGGATATCAAAATAGTAACCAAGATTTCGCGTCCGATAATGACGCAGACCAAAATGGTAGATTTATTTTTAATTCCATCCAGCGTTACAGACGGTAATGGATGATTATATATACTGATTAGAAATATAAAAGATGTTTTTTTTTTTTTAGTTAACCGATGAGAAGGAGTTTACCATCGCTTTCCAGTGAATACTCTTTTAATAAAATAAACATATGTCAGCTAAAATTTTTCCATTAAGTGTAGTAAAATATTATTTTGAACTGAATTTGCTTGACATTTTATTGATAAATTATCTTTTCAAATTTATTGAATCTAGATTTATTAATTATAATTTTAAACTTGTATAATTTAGTTGAGAAAATCTAAAAAATATGACTCTTCTTCAGAAACATTTTCACATATCTTGGATGCATCTGCGAATTAACTTGCAGCTGCCTTTCTGTCATTACCGACAAATTTAGATGCGAAATCTTGTGTATCGAAGTTATTAGGTATAGTAAAATATCTATTTAAAAAGTGAAATTAATTAAAAGTGGTATTAAAGTATTACTTATGATTTTATAAACCTTACTGGAGAAGTACTTCCGATATGAGACTGAGACCTCGCCGTACATGTAAGCAGATTCTCACTATGCCGGGGTTGATATAGAAACGGTGTGGAAATGAACTGCCTCCATACTTATATGCAGTCGGATTCTTTTGCCACATTTCGTGAATCCTATCTGTCGTGAATAATAGGGAGCATTTTGCATTCACCTCTGTGCCTGACATGCTGTTGGGGTTGCCTGATGATTGTTTTCGCCGGATACTTTGATATGGTGTGGGTAGCTCGATTCTGGGTATGCCATTTTATTAAATATATTGGAGATTATTCAAATTTGAAATCTGCTTAGTTTTAGAATTAAATATATTTATTTTTGAATCAAATAACTGGACTGATGAAAAATCGGTCTAAATGGCCGTATTACGCTACGACTTTTAAAAATTAGTTACGAATTTAATTTTATTAGAAACAGCTATAATCTTGCTGAGAAATCAGTCTCAGAAATATTTTCATTATTTATTTGTAAATTTTATTGTTTTTCTGAAATTGATTTTATTAAATAGAAATTGTAAAAGAATGATAACCACGTTCTCGAAAATATTATTCAATGAATGACCAAATATAGATTGTAACAACAACTATGATGCGTTTCATAAAATTTAAATACTTATGAAAATTTTGTCAAAATAATTTTTATCTATATTAAATGTTTAATTCTTTCTAAATGACGTAAACACAGATCTAAATACATTTTAGAATTCTTTAATTTTACCAAATTCATAATCCAAATTAAAACTTCATCTTAAGTATAAAGAGAATTTATTAATAATTTTTCAAGATATCTAAATGGGGTGGAATGAAAATTATGATCCATGCAGTGGAAGCAAGAGGATGCATGTTTTTGGGAACATCCTTTATAATCACGCCCTTAATGATCACATTTCACACAAAGCAAACACATACACGGAAGACAAGACAAGACAAGACATTCATTCACGCGCGCACACCTCAGAACAGCATCTCATTATTTTCATTCGCAATGCACCATGGGATGCATACCTAATCATGCATCGTCATCTATTATCCAAAAGAGAAGATAGAGTAATGCAACTGCTACATAAATGAATATCATTTTTAAAGTAATTACCGTTAAAAAATTATAGACCAAAAGATGTCATTATTTTACCATATCAGTTATAAACAATTTTTTTATTATTCAAGGGGGAAAAACAATTTGTTCCTAAAAATAAAGAACCTTTTTTGTTAGCTTTTATTTTTGCAGCATGGTATATACTATTTACTTTATTGGCACAAACTTGTAGTTAATCTATGCCGAAGCATTTTGAAAAAAAAAATAGCGATGAATTTTCTGACAGAAATCAACAAGCCATTCCAGAATATTTGATTCCAAAAAGTGAGAGGTATTTAATATTCCACCGCAATTTCATCTGGACCGATTTTATTAATATCTATGATGATGGAGTGTTTTGATACGTCCATCAACTATGATTAGGCTGAGGTATAATTTTTCTTCTTCCAAGTAGAATCGCCAAAATTTTATTACGGTTTTCGTTAAAATGGTGTTAAGAGCTGGAGGTAATATAAATGATGGAAGATAGATTTTAAACTCTTCAGAAGTGAAATGGAAGAATAAAAAAGAATTGCTAAGTAAAAATAAAAATTAATAAAATAATTGAATAATGAAAGAATTGCTTAGTAAATTTAAATACATCATATTGTACTTAAAACATCGTATTTCACTTAGTTTATTAACGACAAAAATATTCCGATTAATTTAAAAATTATTCAAACTAAATTTTTATGAAAAAGTATAGTATCTTTATTTTTCTGAAACTTAAGTTAAATTGGATTTTTTGAAGAAAAAAAATATTTAAAAAATAGTTTTATTTTGAAATCTTTGGTTTTATTTATTTTAATTTCGCTTGCATTTTTTTAATTTTATTTAACATTAACTTTTTTTTTATTTTTCAACTATTATTTTTTTCATTTTATTAACTTTATTCTTTCAAGAATGATTGTTATGCTCATATAAGGAAAATATCAATCTGAAGATATTTTTAGCTGAATATGTTGTAAGGTCTGAAGTTTGCCTTTATTTTCTCAACTTTTGAAATACCCATTCATGCTTAAAATGTTTTATCAAAAAGGTACTTATGAGAATGACTGATAGATAAAAATTTGTTTATTTATTTAAATTAAATCAAAATGAATATTCAATTAAATCAAAAGGAAACTTAATTCACAATCAGTTTGAATTTTGAAATTCTTATTAAGCTTAATGCACTTACATTGAAAATACAAGAAGCACGCTAAACTTAATTTCCTCCATGTAGCCCAAACGAATTTGCGAGAGAGTATTTTCTGCAAAGCAGCTTAACTGTACTTTTTTATTTGAATTATTACTTTTTAGAATACGTCGTATAGAGAAAGTATAATAAACTTCAGAAAATTCTATCTCGTGATTTTGACGAATCACCACATTATAGACCACCCAGATTTCGAAAAACTCATTTTTTGGGAAATGTCTATGATAAAAATAACTCAAAAACGTTTTGAGCTAGACTAATAAAATTTGGAATAGTCTTTATACCAAATTTGAAGACTTGCATCAAATTTTCAGCAAAATCCGTTTGGAGGAAGATTGTCTTTTCGACTATTCAAATGGAGTTTAACACAACTACAAAAATAAGATATGTAGGTAGATAAAACATCTATAAAACAAAATTAACATCTATAGTATAAGCATCTTTCAAATCTTGAACTAATTCCAAAAAAAGATTGATTGTCTGTACTTTTTAGCAACATGCAAGCGTGGTAAGTGAAAGAGGCGATGATTTAAATATATCAAGTTGGTACGTGATTTTGCGACTACAAGTGTATTTCTGTGTCAAATTTTTGTGTCAAACATTTGGGAAAAACATGTCTAAAACACAAACTCAATTTTCGGACAATATTAAAGGAATGGGAGGGATTAATCACCAAATAACTCGCCAGGGGTTGGGTTGCGGTAGCCTGGTGGTAAGGTCTCGGCTGGTGAGTCTTAGGTTTTCAGGTTCAGACCCGATTCCAACGAAGAACCATCATCTAAGGGGGTCTGTTGCACGTTAAATACGTCAGGTCCAAACGTCCTCCCGCTGGTGTGGTGTGGAGATGGGGGGGGGAGTGCCCTCTCAGATGTCGTTCTCGTCATCTGACCGCGGTTCAAAATGACGAGGTTCGTCTTAATACAACTAAACCAACTAATACAACTAAACCAACTCGTCAGGGATGACATGGCAGTCTCGGTAAAGATTAATATTACTTGACTATTGTGCCCCAGTGACATGCAAGGCATTCTCTGGGATAATACCTTTTTTTTAAAGAGTATGCCAGAAAGATTTGGGGAGAACATTCCCTCCGAGTATGAAGAATTTTGAAGAATTATTCTATACTTAATATCGCTATGAAGATTGATACATTATTTACTTTTATTATAAAAATAAGTAATTAAATACAAAGTTAGCGAACATAAAATTTAAAGATCACAAACACCGATTTAATCATAGGATGAGGTCATGTTTTAAAAACTATCTCATCATTAGAAGAGGAAGCGAAAATATCAATCAGAAGGAACCACATTAGAACGAAATATATATTTATATGCTGATTGGCATGCAAATTTCTGCCAAAAAGATCTCTGTAGTAAGCAAATATCTTGATCCTTTTTGTAGGATGACCAGCTTCGCTAGAGACCAAATTAATTGAACATTTCACATCAGATCTTTGCTCTCTGCTCCGAACAATTTCGTCGTCTTGTTTCCTGTCAAAGTGACGAATCTTAATGGGAAGTTACATTCTCGACTTGTTCCGCTAAGAAAAGTTCTGCTCTCTGATGGATCGTTGTAATATATTTATTCGGAAGAATGTTCTGTTTCGCTGATTGTTAGGTTTGTCCTGATAGTTGTTAGAATTTTATTTTTCCCTTAACAAGTGTGGGTAACACTGCCTGCTTAATGATCTTTTCAATGATTTTAATAATTATTACACCCTTATTTGAATTAAAAATATATATATAATATTTCCATGTATATTTCATCGACCTCTAGGATTTTACTAAAGTGATAATCGATAATTAGGGATTGCAATATCGGATCAAAAGTTCAATACTGGTATTCGGTATGTTTTAGATCTTGATACCGGTTTTAATACCGGCATTAGAAATTTTAGAAAAAGAAAGGAAACACAGGTGTTTCTTTGTTTTAATTGCCAGTTTTGTTAGAGAGTGTAAATATCACAAAAAATAATTTGTAACTTATAAATTATAACAATATATAAAGAATCACAAAAAGTAAAGGAACGTCTTATTTATTTAAATCACAAAAAAGTGTAAATATCACTATTCCGTCTGTGGTACTATTACCAATTTTTGAAATGTGATCTTAAAAAACATAATGCATCAATTGTACTGTCATTAATCCTGGAACGTAATTTTGTGCAAAAATTACCAGCTGTCGTAAATGCTCTTAGGCCATCCACGCAAGTTTGTGATACTGTTAGCAATACGCGATATACTTTTTCCAAGTATTTACCTCTAAGTCCCTCATCTTCAAATAAATCGATTTCTCGTCGGATGATTTTGGATATAACTGATTTCTATATTGCATTTTGGTTTGTTGGACTTTTTTTATTAATCGCTAATTCCAATTTTTGTTCAGGAGACAATTTCTTTTCACTATCGACATTAGTGTCATCATAATCTTCAATAACTGTACCGAATTCTTCTGAATGTGGATAGGTTTGTGAGTAAAAGAATTTTAAGAAAATTTATTCTAAACTTGATCAGATTTAAATTTGTTAGTCTCTTTTTTTCTTTTTCATTTTCATTTTTAAAATCCTTATAATTATGTAAATACCGTAAGACATTCTGTATTACTAATTATCTTTAATATTCACGTCTCATAAAACCTCGAGTCTTCATTGTTAAATGTAAACATCTCCTCCTTTCATCTTTCCTCTCACCCCTATTTTGCCGAATTAAACCCATCCTAACGCATGCTCTAAAGTGCGGAGGGTTTTACAATCCGTTGTCAAACAGTTGTAATTAATTAGTTGTATTCACAGTCTAATTAATTTCGCCCTTTAGGGAGACAGAAAAACAAAAACGTATACTATTTTGCTATGTTGGCGATCCCTGAACATATAGTGGGGACAATTTAAAAAATTTCTAGTAAATACCGAAAAAACGGTATTTAAACTTGATAATACCGGTATTACAAAATTGTACAAATGGCTCAAAATACCGGTATTCGGTATCTCGGTATACCGGTATTTCAATCCCTATCGATAATATTTGGAATTAGCAGTGAGTCTTATATTCATCCAAATTTCAAAATTTTCATCCTTATAATCTAATATCCAGCCATTCATACATATCATATTTAAAGACGAAAATTCCATGCAATTCCATGATTATCCCGAATTTCATTGGTTTCATCAGGATCATTAACATCATGTCGAATCTTTAAAAAAAAATGTCACATTCTTGATATACTTCACTAAAAATGGTTTATTCTCTAACGTTTCAGAGGAATATATTTGGTTAAAAGAAAAAAGCTTCCGCTAATTGTTAGATTTGTTTTGATATCGTATTTTCTTGTATAACGCCAAATGTGGTCGATGGAGATGAGATATATTTAATAATTTTAAATCGCTTATTATTTTTTGTGTGAATTGCAAAATACAGAGGATTTTTAGATATTTTAGAATAATTTCAAAGTCATTAATTAATATTTAAAATATAAAGAGTATTAATCAAAATTATAATAAATAAAATTTCCTATTTTCTAAACTGTGAATCGTAATTTAAATGGTAGAAGGGTTTTCTTAAAATTTCCATTCCATTAATTTCCATTCCTCTTTCATTACTCTCTTGGGACCTTCAGTCGTGGTGGTTTTGGGCTTAGAAAGAGCATTTTTCAAATAGACCAAAAGCCTAATAGTTCATAGGCAAAACATTAGAGAATTCGCAGCATTTGTTGAAAATGAATATATGCCAATAACAATCCATTTTTTTCAAAGAGTGGTTAAAATAGTTAAGGGTTGGAATAGTCAAGTCATTCGGATGAATAAATGGAAATTCTTTTGCGAATATTACTTTGTTGATAAACCTTACAATAACGGAAGCTTTCTTTGCTTGTAACTAGATTAGTATATTTTTACTTTCTCTTATACGTAATATAGAGAAAGTATAGTAATAGTCAAAAAAATCGAACTGGAGATTTCAACGAATCTCCACGCTTTTTAGACCTTCTTGAGTTCGAAAAACATTTTTTTTGGAACATATTCGTCTGTCTGTGACAAAGATAATAAAAAAAAATATTTGAGCTAGATGGATGAAATTTGGTACACGATCTTTAGACTAAATTTGCAGTCTTATTTCTATCGAATTTTGAATGAAATCTCTTCGATGGAAGTTCTTTTGCCCTGCTATACAAATATAAGTGTACACTACAAAACGAAGAGAGCTAGATAGATAGAATTTGGCACTCAAATTAATATATATTGTGCAAAACATCTGCCAAAATTTGAATCAAATCCAGCTATGGATTGACTGTCTGTACGTCTGTACTTTTAGAAAAAGATAAACGGAATAATTCGAAAATACAATGATTTAAATATGTCAAATTTGGTGTGGGATTTTGTGGATGCAAGTGCAGCTTTGTGTCAGTTTTTTGTTTCAATCGGTTGAGAACGAGCCTGAAACACAAAATAAATTTTTGATACTATTAACCGAACGTCAGGGATTAATCGCCAAATAGCTCGCCAAGAATGGCATGATAGTTTCAATAAAAATGGCAAATTCAAGCCAAAAGTTAATGTTTTGTATCTATTGCACATCTATGTAAGGCGTTCTCTGCTTGAGAAATTTATTAAAGAATATTCCAGAAAGATTTGAAGGAGACCTCTAGTTCATTTTCGATATCAATTCGACCTATTTTTAAAGCAGTAATTTAAGTAAACACTTCATCAAGGCTCACATTACATTTCCATTTATTCCCTGTTAAACAGTTTTCATACAGGGTTCTATAAATTGTTTTTATTTGGGCCAAATTCCTCTTCAAAAGCTGGTGAACATTTTGTTTTATTTTTATTAAGCTGTGAATATTGGATTATTATTTTATTTATCGTTGTTATAGATTCTTTTAAGAACTTTGTAATTTATTTCTGCATCTGTGATTTTCTCTTTTTTACCACTTTTAGAAAAATTACTTTCACTCACTTTAGAAACATTTGAAAAAAGTATGTGCTATTTTTCGGTTGCTTTTGGAGCTTTCTAGATAGAAATAATGATTGACAGTTTTTCCTTTTCCAATCAATAAAATTGCTTATATGGTAATTAAATAAATTTTAATACCATGCATTTTACAATTTGTTTGAATTACTTATTAATAATATATCTCTTTAAAAGCACTTTTTATTAATACACATCTTGTCTTCTTATGACAGTTAAAAAGAGTAATAAATTTAAGAGTTGCAAAACTTTTTTCTCATTTCAAATAATAAACTATTTTCAGAAAAAAAATGTTTTCTAAACCTTTTGCTTTTAAAAATTAATTTTATTGGGTCATTCTAAAACTGCGTAAATTGCTTTCATAATTATAAATATTCATATGGAGGATTATATCGGGGAAAATGTTACCCATATCTCAGCACACAATGCTCGCATAAAAGTATATTATTTAAAATATATTATTAAAAATGTATTATAGAAATATATATATATTTCCGTGCATTACCTAATCGTCTTAGCCCCCATTATCACAAAGAAAATAACAGAAAATATTCATATGCATAATTGGTGTAACTGTGCATTGTATATTTATCACCCAAAGTTATTACCTTATTAACTAAAATCCAGCAAACTAACACATGCTATAACTAAGTACAAAAATTATATGAGAGATTAAGTTTTGAGAAATTATATTCAGAGTTTGACCGGTGATAATGAATTCAGTTTGAAGACAATAGAAAATGTAGTTTGATAATAAATTAATATTGATTTTTTTTCAGAATAATTAAATAGCTTTTCTGTTTTAATTTATAGACACTAACAAAAGAAATATTAAAACAAATTTATAGCTATTTATTGTATAAGAAAATTAAAGATTATGTAAATTGGGAAAAAAGTACTCAATATAAAAATTAAGTTTTTTAAAAAGGAATAATTGAAAAGTTGAGTAATTTTTTAAAATCCAAAAATTAATTGAAAAAGATTCATTATTTTGGGCTTAATGAGTTGCTAGAACAGTAGATTTCACATTTGATGTAATCAAAATTATTCAAATGCCTTTAATACTATGTATACGCTTCTCATTATAGTAATAAAGGAAATAAAAGAATCCTGCATTTGAAAATGCCAGAATTTGAATCATTTAACGAAATATGAACGATGTAATCTTTTAAGATATTTTATGAAGGCTGCATTCTTTATTGAATTTTTTTGTGCCAAACATTTATTCTATAATATTCACTTAATTTTCTTCAGATAATGCTGATTTCTGAAATCTTTCTTTAAAATGATAAATCTTTATTGCTTTTTCGTCCCTTGTGAGGGATTCGATTTGATCTTCAAAGAGTAAATTGTACTTTTTTTTTAAAGCACGTTTTTTTTAAGAGCCTTTTCTTAAACAGCAGATTAATTTATGATTTAGCCCAGTCTCAAATTTATAAGGAATCGTCAGAAGCAACAATTTTGTAAATAATCCGTAATACTTTTAAACCATTTTCTTTTATTTGTGTTATTTTTTCAATTTATCGTCTGTTAAAAATGAAGGCTAAGAGGTTTCTAAAGAAGTTAGAAGTGAATAAAAATCAATTTGTAAAAGACAGTCAAGTCTTTGTTATTCATTTTTGAAGTTTCATTTTTATTTTTTAATATTTATTTAAATACTTGAAAAAATGCTTATGTAGTTATTTTTTGTATTTTTTAATAGTTATTGGCAAAATAAATTAATTTATGAAATAATTAGATAAATTCCTTAACACATCTGAATCGCAACAAATCTTTTTTGCATCTGAATCACAACAAAATGAATTTATATTCTATACAAATAAAAAGAAACGGCATGATGAATTTCAGGTTATATTCTTTAATTATAGTTCATTCCGCATTTTAATATATTTATGTTTATTATTTATATTATAAGACTTTATATACAAGCTGTCCCAAAATTGCGTTTATAAGCCTTTATTTTTCTTGAATATCGCAATTTGGCATATATTTCAACTCCAAGTTTTCATCGACTAAGGTAGGAAATTACACGGATACACTTTGGATTCTCTAGAGTCTAATAATAAAAAAAAATTAAATTAAATTTTATAACTCTGAAAATTCAGTATGAATTTACGACACGAAGAGTGATGATTCGTCCATTATCTTTTTAATTTTGCTATAATCTACAGTATTAAACCGTTGTTTTGAGAAAAAGGATAATTTATAACTTTTCTAAATATTCAACATGTTAATAATTAGATATTAATATTAGCTTTTAATTTTTGAAGGTTAATTGCAATACATTTAATTTAATGTGTCAGTTAATTTTAATTTAAGTGCTAAGAAAAATGCTCTTAACAAATGTGAAATATAATCAGAATGATAATGCAAAACTTTAATAAAATCTCGCGAATATTCATACATATGATATCCATTTTTGTCTTATTTCTTCATTATATTGGATTTGGTGCTGGTATAGCATTTAAAGGAATTTTAAATAGAGCAAAATTATAGGTACTGTAGTGAATAGCTTATAAACCAGTTAACAGCTACGTTACCCGAGCAATTGCTTTTGTATCGTGGTCATGTTACTTGGCTTCGAACCACAAGGTCCCAGGTTCTATCCATTTCAATTAACTACAATACATCTTATCGCTAAAATTATCTTTATTCCGGTAGATCTCACATAAGGTACATTTAAAACTAACTTTCGCAACATTATAATATTAAATTAGCAAATATTTATCGCAGTCAAAACTTAGCATTAGAGTTTTTAAAGATTTAAAAAATTACTAGTTACCTTACCTTACTAATTAATTTTAATAGTGCACCAATTATTACTGATTTACATCTGAATCATTACTATTGGAAACTTTCCTGAACAATTATATTTCTTTTTTATAATCTCCTTAATTAATTTTAAAATGGAAACCTATTTGTAAATGTGCATCCTAAAATGTTTTGATAGATATATCTGGAATCTTCATTAGATCTAGAATTCATCATTAGGAGTTAAATTCAGTCTCTTACCCAACCTTTTGATCATCATTAATAAGCATTCGATGAAAAATTGTCGAATTTTTCGTGATTTGACAACTTTGGGGACAAAAAAAAAGATTCTGAAAGATACAAGAATCTACATATATTAAGATCCGATGAGACTTCGAGAAATTTCTCTGTTTGGTCGAAATACGAAATGCTGAAGCAACTGAATAATTCTCTTTGAAGAGTTAATCGTATTGCAAGCTAACGACACCGACAGCTGTTGGTTATACTGTTGTTAGTGTTTTCAGCTATTTACTATCTGCTTGTGTATTATCGATTTCTGACTTTGCCGTTTATTTGCGTGCACGTCGTGTGTGTTTGTTACCTATATTTCATATATGTTTGCAGAATAAAACGTCTTTCAATCACAAGCAAGAAATTTTTTTGTAATAATATACTTCACTACTTAATTTCTTGAACGAATTCTTCCCTTTTCTGGCCATATGGGAGAAAACGTTTAAAAAAAAAGTTGTATGTTTTTTTGCAGAAGTGTGCTTTTCTCTATGCATTGCGTATCATTAATTTCTTCTTTGAAAATTCGTGGACAAACTACCGAGGGGAAGTCTGATATACTATCAAATGATCATTTGCGTTATATCTACGCTTGATTTAACAAAGAAAACTGGGACAATAGTCACAGTTCTAATCATGTAGACGATCTTAACTAAAACGTGTTTCCATGAAAGAGTTTATAATAAGAACATCCAGAAATATAAGAGTTTAATTTTTATTTTCCGACTAGATCCCTTTTCCGGAGAAAAATGATGATAAATACTAATGATGCATTTTCTGATTGATAATTTCTGTTTCCGTATTTCCCTTTCCATTGCTCTTGTACTAAGTACATTAAAAAAAAACAACGTCGTATATGATACTTATCATTTAGAAATAAACCGTTTTAAATCAACGTCAAGAATAAAAAATTTAAAAGTTAACACTCTAAACTATATAAAAAAACCATCGAAATGCAAATGAGACAAAAACAGTTGAAATAAAGATACGATAAAGATTTTTTCAAATATGAAAAAAATAATGAAATAATAGTTTCTAAAAGAATGCCAAATGTATTTATATTTGATAAGCTAATATGTAAGATAATTCGGATATTAACAGTATATTTCAAACAATATATGAAATAAATTAAACCGGTGAAAAAGGTTGTACTGAAACTCATATTTGCAAATGATTGTGTCATTTCGCCTTCTCTATAAAAAATTATGGTTCTTGGACATGGCTAAGTAGTTCATGAGCACTAAGAGTTTTATTTTCAGAGAGCCATAGATGAGCAGTTTATTCCTCAAAAAATAGAGTCGAAATTCAAATATGCAACTTGAACTTATTTTTCAAAATCGGATAACACCAACATTTTACACAGGGTTGTAATTTTAGAAATAAAATTACGCACCAAATTTCATTTATCTATGTCTTTGCATTTGAAAGTTAATCGTATTTATAAGCAATCAAAACTGTCTAGAAGACACTCGTCTTCTAGACAGTTTTGATTCGAAATTTGATGCGTATCTATATTTTAGATTTTAATTAATTTTCTATTAAATTTTATTCATCCAGCTTTGGAAGTTTTTTAAATATCACTTCACTCCCTTATGATTTAACAGTCGCTCTGACAAACGCCTTCAGACAGAGTTTACTCAACATTTGAAATACAACTACAAATTTACTGTAAACCAAAATTTATATTCCTAGCTCAAAATGCTTTCCGATTATAATATTCACACACACGCACGCACGCACGCAGACAGACAGAGAGAGAGAGAGAGAGATTCATCAAAACAGTAAGGTCAAATTTTCTGACGATTAAAATATTTTCTTTTTGCATACTTATTATCCGAGGTAATAAAAATATTAGAAATTGTTTTTAACTTAATAGCCTTTCTAAAAATATTTTTTCATAGTTTTAATTTTTAAACAGCAACTGGCTCGTTTGTTTTTGTTCTCGAATCTTTCAGTCGTTTTGGACAAGAAAAATAAAATTAAAATGAATGACACTGGTAAATCTCAGATTATTTAGGGTATTAACTTATCCAACAATCCTAATAAATTCGAAGTGAAGTGAAAAACTCCTACTGAGATCAAGAGCTTTAGAAAAAAGATTTCCGGAAGGAGGGCATGTAAGTTTTGTTCGCTCTTTAAAATTTAAATCAGAATCTTTAAAAACATTTTTTTTTTAACTTTGCACTTGAAAACAGCTTTAGAACCTACTTTTCAAAATACTGCACTTTAATATTAAATAATTTTTCAAAAGATGTTACAGGATATAATGTATTTTCTTTTTGATTACTGACTGAAAATCGAATAGTATTTTAATAAATGTTCAGCAGTAATTCCAAATCTCAATCAGTTTTCTTCTTTTGAGTTTAAAATCCTTCTATTAATAATTGAAGAATTGTATTATTTACTTTCTTACATAAAATGCAGTGAATATATAATATCAAAAAATTTGATTTTATTTCTTTTGCAAATCTTTTCTTACTAATAGAATCTAAGCAATGCCGGGGTTTTATCATTGTAAATTCTATATAGCGTATTACTGTGCATATCAGTAAATTAGGTTCTTGTTTACTGATATTCATTAATCGTATGTTTTTGATAACTGTGAGTTTTATTTTTAACTTATCTAATATTTTTATATCTTAATTATCTGGTGACGCAGTCTCTTCTTATCACTAAAAGGTAAGGCAATGTTTTGAGAAAAATAAATCGTCGGCCGATTTAATTAATTAGCTTGAGATTATTAGAAATGCATGTATTTGCCTATTTTGAAACCTTTTTCTTTTATCGAAAATTGTTTTAATGCTTTATCTAAAACTCTGCTCTTTGATCTTCCCGAAATTATTTTTATCATGTGAGGACATGATATTGTTTTGGTAGGGGGTTTTTGAAGCTCTAAATCGCGTAGGCAATAAATAAAGCATAAATGGCAATTTTCATCATCATCTTTTAATCGCATAAATTAACCTGCTTTTTACCAGTATTGCATTATTATTATGAATACTTCTTTAAAAGCAGATGCGTTTTTAAAAGGTTGGCCTGCTTTTACCAGTATTGCTTTATTATTACGTATGCTTCTTTGACAGCAGATGCGTTTTTAAAAGGCTGACGTAGAACTACGGCATCATAGTTGTTATTTCATATCAAAATCGATCGACCTCCAAAACTTTGTTTGGCAGCTAGAAAAATTGAAAATGAAATTAAAAAAAAAATTATAATTATATAGAGGGAGAGAGATTGATAGAGAAGTCTCGTGATTGTTCAAACCGGTTTACACTGGTTAATGACTTAATTAAGACAAATAATGACTTAAAAAATAATAATATTCTCATATGATAACTTGAAATTTGCGATAGTAGATTTCATTTTAATTTATCTAAAACTCTGCTCTTTCATCTTCCCGAAATCAATTTTATTTTCTTTATATGATAATTAGAAATGCATTAACCCTTTAAAGGGCCATTTTTTTCTAGTCTTATTATGTTAAAATATTTTTAGGCTTGAAATTAGAATAAGAAAAGGAATTCATTCATTTAATTTGATTAATTAATTTGGCTAATTAATAATTAAGTAACAAATCAAGACGCATCATTTTGTCTGAGATAAAAAACTGAAGCATCTAAGTTTCTGTCTCTCTAAAAAAATGTGTCAGAACTTATGCCAACCTACATAATTTCATACAAAGATTGAAAAATTTGGTGAAAAGCATACTTCCCACGACCCTAGAAAGGGTTAAAACAGATTTTGATAGAACTTAACAGCTGAAAATGTAATTGCAAGCAATATTATTAACAAGATTTTTTTAATATTTTTAAACGTTATTTAAAAATTACTGTATCCTTCCATTTCATTTCTTTTTAAAGTATAATGCATATTATTTTGAAGACTTTTCTGTACGATTTTTTTCTCTTTTTAATGGCATTGTTGCAAATTTAGATAATCTTGACTCACTAAATTATATTGTAATCTAAAGTATAAGTAATTTCTAACAATAAACGCATGGAAAGCATTTAAATCCTACGTATGGAATATATTAGATAAATTTATCTCTGGATTAGTTAAAATACATTTTAAAGTCAATTAACAGGAGAAATATTGAAAATATCCGGTAAAAACTGCATAGATGATAATAAAAATATTCCTTAGAATCAAAAATCCAAAATATAAATAAACTAAAAATAATCGCATATTAGGATCACTTACAGGATTAGCCTATAAATTGAGGAAAATTTGAAGAATCCATCTATTTGCCATTTCATTGAAAAAAAAACAACTTTAAACTCGCTTTTCTTGAAATGTGATTCCTCCAAAAGTTTTAATTTTTTAAACAGTATTATTAAAACACTAATAATCAAATTTCAGTTTGAAATCTGGCATACTTTTTGTTTATAATAGGGTGATATATTATAACACTCTAGAAGACTGAACCAAAATATAAGAGAAGTTATGAACCATTGCAAAGTTATGCATTTGTTAAGCTCTGAGGGAATATCAAAATCTTACTAAAATCTATGATTTTACATTAAAAATCTTGTAATTTGCAAGAATTTTGAACTATCCCTAAACTTTTTATTCATTCCCTTGCCACTTTATTAAGGATAAAAGAAGATTATCGGTAAAGTTATTTTAATTTTTTTAAAATTCAAAACGGCGTCTCGTATAACCAGGAAAATAACGGGTATCTATAGTAAAGTGATTATACTGAATTCAATGAAACAGGTTACAGCGTCTCTAGAGGTGAAATACGAAAGTTACCCAAAATAACCTAAAATAAAGGAAGGGGATCAGTCAAAAAGGCAAATTAGAAAAATGTATACAGCATTATAATCAAAACACAGGAACAAATTTAATGAAGTTGCCTGTAAAATTGGCGGAAATATCTGCGATTGAAATTTTCGTGATTTGAGTAAGAGTTCGTCTAAAAATTGAAAAATATATCCTCAGATTCCTCACCCTCAACTGTATTTTCTAGATTCTTTATTATTATTATTTTACTTTCTCCGTTGCTTAAAATTCACTTCACCTTTGTTTAATTCGGAAAAAATCTAAGATATTACCTGAGAATACATCTTTCAATTTTGAAAGAGTCCTTATTGAGGTCTGGGAAAATTCCAAATTTTAATATTAAATGTCTCTGCCTATTCTGTCTCGCTAGTTTCGTGCGTAAGTTTGGAGGGAGGGGTGTCAGCTCAGGTGTCGTCCTCATCCTCTAACTGCGGTTCAAAATTAGTGGTTCGTAGCCAGTCCCATAATAGCGTTGTTTAAAATGAGATGTTTATATAACTAAACTAAAATTATGCCTTTTGTAGATAACTCTATGAACTTTTTGCTATGTTTCTATAATGATTTAACGTTCATTTTTCTATGTGGCCGTTTTGGTTGCCCTTCTTTACTTTTGGAATAATTTTTTGTAATTTACTTATTTTACCGCTAGGAATGTAGTAACCTGCCCCAAAAATTTCAGCTTTCACGTTGTTATGAAATTCAGGACTTAACAGATCTGCCCGCATATACCAAATGATATAGCATTCCGGTTATTTGTTTTTGATTAAAAGTGTTTGAATGAAAATTAAAATGAGGCCAACATTTTCTCGCATTTTTTAAATGATAATGATCTAGAGAACAAAATTATTTTTAGCATTGTAAGTTTTCTGCATAAATTTCTTTTGAAACTAAAAAAATATTAATAATATTAACTTCAAATAAAAAAAAGACCCTAAAACCTAGTTGGACACTTTAAAATTTAGTCTTAAAATTTGAACCGTTCTGAATACTGATTAATTACTTGAATTACATGTGATTAATGATAAATAATATCTTTTGAACTGAAGCCAATTATCGGTCTACGCCCTAGGCAGCCAATTTTGTTTGTTATTTCCCAAATTCAATAAAAAAGAATCGATTGATCTCTCTGTCATATGAATAAAACATCTATTTCTAAATTTAACCCTCCAAGGCCCAATTATTTTGTTGTCATATCTTTAAGGTTAGCTTTAGAATGTATTGAACATAGCTTCTCTGTAAATAATTGAGCATTTAAAATAATTGAATCTTTTTATAAATGCTATTACATTTATCTCACTGAAGCAAACATCATTATTTCATAACGCATTTCAGTTAATATTTCTCCGAAACATTCTTATTTCACTTTAGTTTCACAATCCAAAACTTTTGAAAACACAATTTTTGGAATTATTTCTGTTTGTCTGTGAATGCAATAAATCAAAAACTCGCTCAGTTAGACGGATAAAATTTTGTATTTGTTCTTTATGCCAAATTTACAAATTTTTATCAAATTTTGAACGAAGCCAAAGACAGAGGAAGGAAGGAATCTGAGAGAGATTACCTGTCTAGATGTCCGAATTCAAATGATATGACAACTACAGCAGCCAAAGAGCTTGATTGATAACATTTGGTGCATAGATTGAACATATAAAGTGTAGATAAGTATCCAATTTGGAAATGAATTCATCAAAAGATATACTATCTGTCTCTCTCTATTTCCAAAAACATGTAGACCACTAATTCGAAAATGCAATGTACTAAATATATACAATTTAGTATTGGATTTTGCGTTTACAGTTGTAATTCTGTGTCAAATTTCTATTCCAATCGGATTCTATGAAAGAGTATTTCCGACTTTTCAATATTCTGAGGTTCCTGTGTTTGATCGTTCTTAGGAACATGAAGTCGAAACTGTTATATTCAAGAAATATATAGCAGTCTAATTTGCGTGATCTTTAGATAACATCAAAATTCATCCAATCATATATTTAATGTATTTTAATAAAATTATTATAGTTAAATGTAGCAAAATAAATTGCTTCCCTTGAGGATATAAGATATTTTACTATTAATTTTAAAATAATTCAAGAATTCAGAATATTTTTTAAATATTTAATTGCTGCTACCTAAATGTAAATATGTGTTTTCTAAATTCAACAAATTTGTGATTCCTTTTAAAATAATTCCGTGATACAAATTTACATCATTGCTAATCAAGCTGTGCATTTTGCATTTTAAATACATAATAGAACTGATGTCACAATGCCGGTCGTACCTTGCAATGATCCAAATTTGGAAAGTCTACCCTATTATAAAAATTTGATAATTCCTTTCATATTATAACAGTTACTTACATAGCTACATATGTATTGCACTAATAAGAATCCCTAAGTCTAGACATTTTTATTGTTGATGATATAATAATAAAAGATGTAGTTAATTTTCAGTTACCTGTTGAATATATAATAACAATAGATTTTCTATGTCCACAAATGAAATTTTGTATTTAAAATAAAACACATAAATTTCAATGTTATTTAGGTATTACAAAGTGATGCCGTGGAAAGGTGTTAGATATTAATACCATCTCTGTTTGGAGTATGATAAAAGTGTATACAGCAACAAGTTCAACAAACACAGAACACGTATAATTTTCCAACAAATTGTTCATCGTATAGAAATATCTGGTGTTATTTGAAAAAAAAAGCTCAAATAACAGAAATTCTCAGAAAAGCAAGTTTTCTTGCTTTCGAAACAAAGAACTTGTAGCCTACAATTTGTGTCTTCTTTTGCTATTTAGTTGCCTATAGTGTGATGGTACTGTGATTTCCATTTACTATATAATTTTATAGATCATTCTATTTAATGGCATGGTCTCCATTTTTATCATTATTCAAAACAAATAGTAAAAATCTAATCTAATCTAATTAGATGGATGGCTTCGAATAGCAGGCCTGAGTCGTAACAGTGGTTGTGTTTAACAGATACTCTGCAGTATAGAAATAAGACATTTGTTTCCTATCCCAATACCATAGTATAACATTCGGCAATATTGCATAACATTATTGAACAATATAATATCGCACAACATTGTATACATTATGTTCCATGATGTTATACATGGGATATATATACAGCCACAATTGCCTTATTACTTTTTTTGAAGGAAATCGATTGCTAGTCAACTTAGAATTTTTGCCCAACGTAATTTAATTCATTGAAATTTGTCATTTAATCTTCGAATGAATAGGTGACATTTGCAGAAGTCATCAGTAATGTGAACTATGGATTTTTATAAATTTTTGCTCCTACGTCAAAAGATATATTTTTAACAGCAGTATTTTATTTTTAAATAAGCTTTTAGAAGTTTCTGAAACTGTAATTGAATCACACTTTCTTCGAAAATTACTTCACTTGATCAAATGAACATATCACCAATGATCCTAAAATAATGTAATATATCTTTCTCTTAAAAAATGAATTCTTCCTACACTTAATCATTTCAGAAGATTGCATCCCACGTGACTTCATCTTACTGGAATTTGCCTTATAATCTTCTAATGAATAAATTGCATTTGTGGAAGTCGTCAGTTCTAGATTTATTTAAAATGATTTCAGCACTGCGATCAAAACAAATTTTACTCTTCAAAGATTTCTAGAATTCTTTAGAAATACTTACTGAACCTACACAAGACCATAAACTATTCAGTTTTCGACATATGTCAAATATTTATCAAAGGGGCATCTTATTTAAGATACCAATTTAATCTAATAATGTTTCCACACTCAAACAAAAGACTTCCCCCTCCATCTAAATCTAAATGAATGTTAAATCAAACACTTTTGAAATGACAATGATAATTGTTTCATATTTTTTCTTAGCAAAATAGTAAAACTTAAGAAAAAAATCCTTTGTCAAGCAACAAAAACTAATATATTGCCTTAACTTTACCTAAGGTATTGATGAAGTCCATAATAAAACAGGGAATAAATCACACATAAAAATAAAAAAAATAAAAAATTTAATGTTTTCTATTGTAAAATAATTATTTTTATACCAAGGCAAATATTTTGTGTTGAATGTTTCGAATAAAAAAATAGGTAGGAATTTTAAAACCAATATTTAGTCTGATATAATTAAGATTATACAGCAAAGTTATTTTGCAAAATTGTGTGTTAAGGTTAACTTTTTTAGAAGATTTAGTACAAATTCATCCAGGTTATTAAAACACTTGATTGCACTCACTTGGTTTGTCAACATGCAATTACTGCATCAAAGTTCCAAACCTTGTCTATTAAAAAATTACAGATTTTTTGTAAAAAAATGATTAACTGGAGTAATCTTTAGCATTTTATCACTACATTTTTTTCCAATAACGCTGAAACTTTTGTTTGGAGTGAAACTTGATAAGCAAGGAGCTACCTCAGTTGTAGTTTTTGTTATCTTACCATGTTGGAAATGTCTCAAAATTTTTTCATAGATACTTTTTAATAAATATTAAATGGAAGTAGTATTTCGCTCTAAAAATGATGAGATATTTGTCTTGAACCACAAATTTTTGTGTTGTTACAATTTTGCTAGAATTCTAACATTCATATTGATACCTGGATTATACTTAATTTCATATAACTTTGCTTAAAAGTGATGATATTTTATTGAAAGATTAGTTTTTTTTAACATAATATAATTACGATGAATTAAAAGGAAAATTTGGAGTCCGATATTGAAAATATTTTTTCCCTTTGATTATTTGTATTTGAGATTATTATAAGCTGCCTTTGAAGAGGCTTCGATTTTAATGTCGTTGTGCAACAATATTATGCTTTTTAACATTAGCTAAGAATGACTTAATTTGTTATGTGATGGACTAATTTTTAACTTCTCTATATGCATAATATTTTTAATACTTACAATTCATATTTTTAAAAATAGCACATAATTCTGAATATTCCCATAGTTTTCGCTTTTAATTGAACGGGTTAAATCGTGTAAGTCGCATTTTTCTTTATTTACGATAAACTGAAACATCTCAAAAGATACTGATTAGGGAATAAAAAAAAGTCATAAAATTATTTTTTAGGAAATACCTTCGATCTCGATTCATAAAGTTATTTTAATGACTATAATTTATTAAGTTTGCTGATTTTAAAGAATAATTTGGGAAAAAAATAAATAAATAAAACTTGAAATATTCATTTGATTCTTGAAAAGCTTCAGATATTACAAGATATTTCATTTTTACAAAAAAACAATTTTTGATAGCCTTATTGAGTAGAACGAGGAAAATGAATTGTGTGTTACTTCACGTGATAAGTTGTCGTGAAATGAAACCTGACACATTTTTACAACTATCATCCATAAAACGTTAACAACAACCTTTTAATTTCCAGTATTTTTTTATTTACTGTAATCGAATAAAATGTACATTAGTATAAATATTAAACAAATGACAGTATATGATAACAAATAATCCCAGCAAGGAAGAAGTGTTCCAGAATATTGAATATATGTCTTACCTTTGAAAAATATCCATATTTATGCAGTAGTGATGGGTTTCCCTTTTAAAGTCTCACTATCGAGTCCATTTTAAATGACAAATGTTGGAAAACTTAGATATCATAAATATTCAAAGCATTCTTCTCATGAATGAAAATTCACTTTATGTCAATTTGATCGATTGAAATATTTAGAGCTTTCTAACTAAGATCAAATTCTAATGGCAGTTCGACTTCATAATTTTGCAAGAAAATTCACCCTGGTGTAACGAAGAAATTATATTTGATCTGTGTGACTATAAATTTTCAAAAATGTTTTATATATTTATGAAAAATAAAGATTTTTTTAAAAAAGAAAAACAATCGAAATATATATGTAGTTTAGATATTGATATGGAGGAATATTAAATTCTTTTAGTGGGAGTACGATTGAAAAGTCCAGAAGGTCCATTAATGAATAATGATTTTTTATTCTGTTCGAAATCTTGTTATACAGATAGCAAAGCACAGACGAAACCCACACAAGACACTACTTGCAATAACCAATGGCGCATAAGCAGCAAATCGCTATTAAACAATCTAATTGCACAAAATGTTCAAAGACGTCCGTCAATCTCAAGTCTCTCAATCAACTCACTCCACTTTTTACAACGTTCATGAAAAGGCATCGAATATTCTAGAACAAGTACTGGTACTCGAGTCGTTTTGGACTGTCGCAAGGTTCTCCATGCTTATAGCCAGCGTCTCCAAATGACTCACAAATTTATGACTTAGCACTGGGATCATTGACTGGGCAACCATTCAGAAGGCATTACTATGTATGTAAAATTATTTTTCTTACCAGAAAACGTACTGAGAAGACTATCAATACTATAGATACATAAAAAAAATATTCTAACAGATGAAATTATTTTTCATGCTTATATCTTCGGTCACGTAATGCATATTTTTTAATAACATTATGTTTCCTAACATTAATTCACAAGTTAACAGAAGGCATAAGTAATAAAACAAAACAAAACTGAGCAATAAATAAAGTACAGCATATCTTAAAATTAACAACATACAAACATATATCGTCAGCCATTATATAAAAGTAACAATACGATAGCAATCAGTGCACAAGCCCACAGAATAATCGGCAATCCAAAGCGAGAATTGACATGACTTCCACCTCTTACGTTTCTAGGTTTCTACGCAGAGCATACCGCCATTCCCTTTTCTAGATTTTTTTGTGTGTGTTCTCGGTCCTTAATAGAGATAGCGTCACAAACGTCGCCAAAGTTAGGGGGTCATTAATCTGCGATCTGTTCCGCATTTATTATGAATCCCACTTAACATCTTTTTACTGATGATACTGACGTAGCAGAAGCGCAGTATTATAATCCCGTAAAAACATTTCTGAATGTCGACTTATATGAATATATAACACTTTTAATATCTTTAATGTGATAAATTACTCTGGCGTTATAATTTTCTTTCGTCAAAATAAAATCAGTTCAAAAAAATTTTAAAAACAAAATTTTCAAAAAAGGGCCATTTTTATAAACAGGTTATGTAAGTTCAATTGCAGCTCCAGTTTTTGCGTTTTCGAGAAGCAAACATCACTTGAAAGCACTATGCGATGTCTGAATTTCCATTTGTTATGCAACTGTCATATCAAATGAATAATGCCATAGCAACAATGCCTACTTAATATGCAATTATTTTTCGATTTGTTTCAAAATACTCTTTATAGATACTGATGTCAGAAAAATGCATTTGTTTTGCAATTCAATATCAACTTAGCTAAGATTAAAGAAAATTTTTTTAACGAAACTATATTTAATGTAATTTTAGAAGCTTTCATTTATTCCTTAATTGGTAATATGATTAAAAAGTTATTGTGCTTGAAAACTGAAAAAAATTTATAAGGAATTTTCAAATTCATCTAATAACTTATTTCATGGATACTTTAAAAAAATTCTCACTTATGAATAATAAGTTCAATTTGTGACGTAAAATATGAAATGAGCACTAGGATACCAGAAAAATTCAAAACAATTTCAACTCTTTATTATTTCAGTATCAATTGAGCTAAAAGTATATGCGGTTTTATAAAAACAAAGAAATGTAATCTTGTTTGAAGAGAAAGCGATAGCTCCTCGCATGGATTTCAGGTGTTAAAAATAAAAAACACTTTCATTTCAATTTTTCGTAAACAAGTTAACAACAAAGAAATTTATTTTCACTTTGTTACAATTTATAAAAGTTTAGAGTAAACATATCTTATTTTTTTTTCAGTTTCAATCGATAGAATCAAAGCAGTAGAATCTGAAAACAGACAAAAACAAATAACATCAGTGTTGTCAGAATTTTGTAAATGATAAAAATACGAGAGAAATAATGGGAAATTCTTTTATACTTTTTGAAGAAATGCGTATAAAAGTTTAGAAAAATATTCTTTCTTTGATCAGCGGTCAAACAAAATATCCTAACTTTTAAGCCAAATATGATTTACAATCTTCCAAATTCTAAAAGATTTGTGACAAGTTGATAAATAACAGATTTCAACCAGGCAGATTTCTGTAAAATTCTTACACGATTTTTCCAGCCTTTTTCTTCAAGAGGTAGCAATAAAGGAATTATTGTCAATTTAAAGACGCTGAAAGAATGTTTGTCTATTTCAGTTCCTTCTACGAATTTAAAAAGAAAATAACAATCAAAACGTTTCAAGAATTTACAGTAAGCTGTTACAATTCGCACCTTAACCCTTTCTAGGGCCTTGGGAAGTATGCTTCCCACCAAATTTATCAATATTTGTATGAAATTATGTAGGTTGGCATAAGTTCTGACAAATTTTTTTAGTAAGTCACAAACTTAGATGCTTCAGTTCTTTATCTCAGACAAATGATGTGTCTTGATTTGTTATTTAATTATTAACTAACCAAATTAATTAATTAATCAAATTAAATTTATCTAATAAGATAAATGAATCCCTTTTCTTATTCTAATTTTAAGCCTAAAATATTTTAACATAATATGACTAGAAAAAAAGTGGCCCTTTAAAGGGTAAAACATATGGATCAAGTGTTAAACTAATACAAGATTTGTTGTATTGTTGTCTTTAAAATAAAAATTGCATAGTTTAACACTTGATCCATATGTTTTATCCTTTAAAGATTTGATTACTGATTACTGATGTTTTTTAATGCGTAACGTTTGCATATATTTATTACTTTTCTATTTTCCACCAAAATATTAATATAGGTATGTGTGTGTATTGTTTTTGTGCTCTACCTTCACTCAGACCGTTTTATATAGATCTTCTGAACTTGGCATATATATAATTTTTAAGCTGAAAATGTGCATCTCTGAACGAATTTTTTAAAAAAAAATTAATTAGAATTTTTATTCTTTCAAAATTAAGCGGAATATTGATGTTCCTTCATCTCAATATTCGAAAAAGAATTTTTCCATCATAGAATTTCAAAAAGAAATCTTTTCAGGTTACCATGAATTTTCATATAATTAAAAAATATTTACAACAATATATACATATTTCATTGTTCTAAGTAATCTTAAAATATTTGATCCGGAACTTTTTCCTATTGTTAATAATAAAAACACGAAGATATATGTTTTTATTATTAACTATATGTTTTTATTATTAACTATATTATAAGCTATTTTTCCATTTTTAGAAGTTTTCAATGTAAGAATCGATTTTAATATTTCTTTTGAAATATTGTTGTATTTAGCGTTAAAGTTGAAAAACCAAGAAATGTTAAAATATTTACACGTGCATCCATTTTTAAATACAGCCGATGAAATGTGATCTAGAAAGATATAGATAGAAATACATGGCGCAAAGAGCATAACAGTGGGAGATGCCCATAATATTCTAAAATAATGACTTATATGTCCATCAAAATTTGAAATTTAAAATTTTTTACCGAAGAAGCCATTAAGCTCAAGTTACACAAAAATATTTAATTGATATACCACCCCGTTTCAAAAGTTTTCGGCTTTTTTTGGAGCCACACGAGTTTGTTTTCTTCAGTGGGAAGCTGAACATTTTGGAACTTGTAAAGCTTCAGTCGAAGCTCTGTTTTTGCCATTCGTTGCAATTATCGGTCACTTATTCCAGGTTCACGTGCGATCTTTCTCATGGAAGCCCTAGAATTTTATTGCACTTGATTTTTTTGATAATCTTACGGCTATTGAAAGTATTCAACATCCGTTTTCGTTCAATTCCTGGACTTTGACCATCATTTCGAAGTTCTATGAAACGATATATTGCATTAGACACTGTTTGCCGAAGAACCTTAAGCAAAATGAACGACTTCATACTGTCGGTTTCCTTGCACAAACTCTAAAGTAGCAGATATTTTGCTTAGAATTTTAAAAAAATCCACATAGCAATACGTAAACTAAAAGATACATTATAAAATGTTATAATTAAAGTGGTATACAAAAAGAAACGAAGAAAATTTTTTTTAAAAAATTAATTCACTTCTATTCTATGTTATAATAACTTTGTCCGAGTATTTTTGCCAAATCCTGTATAGCTTTTAAGGATGAGAAAGACTGCGTTTTCAGATAATTAAAATACAAAAATATTAGATAAGTTAAAAATAAAGCTCGCAGTTATGAATAGCATACGGCTAATGAAAAAAGTAAACAAGAAGCTAATTTACTGAAATGCACAGTAATACGTTATATAGAACTCACCGTAACAAAATCCTGGCATTGCTTAGATTCTATTAGTAAGAAATGATTTGCAAAAGAAATAGATCAAAATTTTTAATATCATATATTCACTGCGTTTTGTGAAGGAAAGTAAATAATATAGTTATTTATTTATTAATAATAGAATTTTAAACTCAAATTAAGAAAAGAAAATTGAGACATGGAATTATTGCTAAAACTTTTTTTTTAATAATATTCAACTTTGAGTGAGTAATCAAAATGTATAGTACGTTATATCCTGTAATATCTTTTGAAAAATATTTAATATTAAAGTGCTGTGTTTTTAAAAACAGGTGCTAAAGGTGTTTCCATTTACAGAGTTATTTTTTTTCAAGATTCCAACGTTATCTCTAACGAACGAACAAAACTCACATGCATCCTTTGTGGAAATCCCTTTTATAAAACCCTTGATCCCTCTAAGAATTTTTCACTTCACTTGGAATTTTCTAGGAATTGTTGGATAAGTTAATTCCCTAAATAATCTGAGATTTCTCTGTGTCACTCGTTTTATATTTATTTCATTGCCGAAAATAAGAGTAAGATTCGAAAATAAAAGACGCGCGCCAGATATTGTTTAAGAATTAAAACTACAAACGAAAGGTTTTTAGAAAGAATATCAAGTTTTGAAACAATTCCTGGTATTTTTGCAACCTCGTATACCAAGAATGCAAAAAGAAACTATTTTAATTGTAAAAAAACTTGACATTGATATTTTGCTAAATTTCCATGTTTCAGGTCTCCTTGAATCTAAAAAACTCATTTCTCTGTGAATACAATTACTGAAAAACATTTCGCACCAGAAAAATGAATTTTGTTATGTTGTCTTTATCCTAAATTTGTAAATGATTTTAAAATGTTAAGGAAATTTCTGAAGATATATCATAATTATTGAAGAAAAGATTAGTACAGTTATTCTTCTAATACTGTCTTCAAAATGAATCTGGACAGAATCAGCATCAGGTATGTTTCCTCTTGTATCACCTGAGGCATAAGCATCAGTCATAGTATAGGCATTTCTGTTCGAGTAATTCTGCTGCTTATCAGTCTGTACAAAATATCAGTCTTTTTTCTGTTTTCAATGTTCAAGTTCCACATGGTGATGATAAATATTATATGAATCAATTGAAAAACTCAAATGGCAGAATATTTAAATAAAAATCCACATAAAATAGATGAACGCACAAGTTAAGAATCTCTGCAGTCAGTTTCAATGATGTGAACTCAGACAAAATCAAGCGCACCTCACTTCAAAACTAACAATAATAAAATTAACAAATAGAATGATATATTGTCATACTGTTTTAATTTACATATTGCCAATAATGTTTTAATGTATTGTTAAAAATATCTGTTGCAATTTCACGATACCTATTTAAACAATGCTATGGACTGTTGAATCAGAATAAAGAATTAGTTTTGATTTTTTAAATAAATGTGAACGTTTCAAACTGTTAGCAAATATAAAATTTTAATATAATAAAGTAATTAAAATATTTTAATAAATTTCATTAAAATAAAGCGTTTTAATGAATTTCTCAGTTTTTTTGGTTTAAAAGAAGATCAAATACATTATCTTTCAAAATTAAAATATATACTATTTAATGTCACATTAAAATTTACAATATATTATATTTTATTATGGTTAAAATGAAATTTAATTAAATTCGCAGTTTTAGGTTTAATAGAAATTAGAATGCATTATCTTTAAAAAAAAAATAGGAATTTATATTGTTGAATGTCGTATCGAAATCTGCATTGTATTATTTTTTTATGTTTAGTAACAAAAACGTTTTACTGAATATCAAAAATTGTAATCGATATAAATTATTTTATCGATTATAATTTAATTACTAAAAAGCTTCAAGTTTCAACAAACATTAAAACTAAACTTGTCGTATGGAAACTAAGCTAAATTATATTAATTAATTTTTCTTTGTATAATGAAGCTTATGTGAGGTGTGAAGTACAAACAATATTAAGAAACTCTGTAGTCAGTTTCAAATTATATAAGCTCAATGAGATCGCTAATAAAATCAATCACACCTCACTTCAAATCGAATAAATGTTTAATGAAATTAACAAATAACTCTATATCGTTGTACTCTGTTTGATATATTGTCAATAATAATTTAGAGTACTGTTAAAAACAACTGTTCAAAATTTAACAATTACTATTCAAGCAATGCTATGTATTTTGAAATATAATAAAGTATTAGTTTGTAATTGTTAACAAAAGGATGATTCTGGTAAATAATTTACATTGTTATTAAACAAAAACTGAAACATTTGAAAGGAATTTACAGTTTTTGTTTAGTATAAAATACAATTATTCAAAAAAAAAATTCTAGAAACAGCGATATTGGCTCTGTAGAACAAAAAATGTGCTGAAAAAACTCAAAATACACATTTGTGACACCTTTTTTTTATAGAACTTATCAAAAATTCAATCACAAGGACTTTATCGATACAAGAGAAACTGCTCAATATGGTTCCCTTCTTCCAGATGTAAAATCTGCATTACGTGGGCAGCTTGTTCAACTGTGAATTATAATTGGTTGATTGAGATACTTCTCACAAGATGATTGATATTGTATTTCAAATCTTCCAAGATTACTGGACGTCCTCATTAAGCAAGATTTTTTTAAGTATCCCCGAAGCCAAAAATCAATGGGATTAAGATATGTAGAACGAGATGATTAGGTTGCCCGAAACGCTAGACTAATTAGTAAAATGTTGCAGAAGAAACTGCTGTACGCAAAGTCCAATGTGTGGAGGCGCTTCATCTTGCTGAAAGGTAATTGAATCAAGGCATTGGTGCTGTTGCAGTTGGGGGTATAACAAAATTATTATACCCCAATGTTTTGCAAGTTTTGGTACCTTCTGGACCTTTTCGTAAATTCTCAAGTCGATGAAACATTCGAACTGCAGCTGTAGCATTTTTGTTTTCATAAAATAAATTCACAAGCAAAGTGCGAAGCCATCGCTGATAAGAATGACATTTTCCCAGCTTTTCTTTCATGTTTATAAGGCCGCGGTGGCCTGGTGGTAAGGTCTCGGCTTCGGAACCGGAGGGTTTCAGGTTCGTGACCCGATTCCACCGAAGAACCGTCGTGTAAGGGGGTCTGTTGCACGTTAAATCCGTCATGACGTCCTCCCGCTGGTGTGGTGTGGTGTGGAGAGGGGGGTGCCAGCTCAGATGTCGTCCTCGTCATCTGACCGCGGTTCCAAATTACGAGGTCCGTCCCAAAATAGCCCTAGTGTTGCTTCAAACGGGACGTTAATATAACCAAACCAAACCAAACCAAACTTTCATGTTTATAACATAAGTGCAAATCAAGGGTTTATGCTAATTTTTGTGCTTTACAGTGAGAAATTGTAGTTATAAGGACAGTTTCAGTCTCTTCACTTTCTAATCTTTTTTTATATCAGCGATAGTAATTAGAAGGGGAAAATTCCATATCGCATGTTTGTTTGTTTTTGTGATTATTTGTGCCTTTTTTAGCATTTCTGTTGTACTGTGTCATCTATCGTTGTTTCTGGAACTAATTTTTTTTTCACATAACCCTCACCGTAAGTCTTGAGCAATATGTTCAACAATTTTGTAGCTTCTGGACTGAATAGTTCTCTGTATATAGAGCTCAGAGTTGGGGGGGGGGTAATTTTGATCACCTTGTTCTTATCCAGTAGTATAATACAATATCCATCATAAATTATATTTAATACTTTCATTTTACATTAAAATATTCAGAATATTTTATACCTTTTCTCATCTTTTTCCTGTTCTTTCATATTTTTATAAAACTATAAAGAATTATTGGAAAAAAAATCATATTTCAACAATACAACATTCAAAAATTCAGTCGTCGTGACAGTCCTTTCTTGCGTAAACCTCAAGTGCAATATCTACTTTGAAAAGCATGTTTGTGGTTTCCTAGGATGCCCGTATCAAAGGAAATCAGATTTAAGGAAATGTCACCGCAGATTCTTTTCCCAGCGGAACCATGAAATACGTTTCAACGATTCCAAGCAAAGGTTTCGAATGACTCTGGCAATAAGAAATGGAAGAAACTGCTCCATTGTTCCTTCGTTTCTAGTTAATTTATTTGATGAAAGACGATATGCATTTTAATATTTCTCATTTATGATGTATGGAAATTGTTTCGAATATGAGACTTTAAATTTAGATTTCTTGAAATAAAAGGCACTCGTAGGGAATTCTAATTTGATGATCTTTGACAAATATCACTGATAAGAAGTGTTTAATGCGCTTCATAAAATAATATCAAATTATTTTGGCAGAATATTGAAATAATCGCTTAAAATGGCCAGCATTAATAAGATTAATTTACTCATGTTAATCAATTTTGATGAAAACATCTTATCCCAAAATATACTGTATTAATTTTAATTGTATTTAAATTATACTTGAGCAGTAGCGATAGAGCATTCTGGGTGGTTAGCTCTATTTCAGAAGTGGCGAATTTAATTTAATCGGTGCTTCTTTATTTCTTTCATTCTGTGTGGTTCTTTTTTTTAATGATTCTTCAACATTTTAATTTGTCTTAACTTCTCATTTTCGACGATTGTTATTTTTAATCGAAAGTATACTCATTTTTCATACTCATTTTTTCATACTCATTTTTTGTATTTCAAATCTAAAAAATAG
This sequence comes from Argiope bruennichi, assembly GCF_947563725.1. NCBI lineage: Eukaryota > Metazoa > Arthropoda > Arachnida > Araneae > Araneidae > Argiope > Argiope bruennichi. Next base: position 34,523,843 of record NC_079156.1, read on the forward strand.
TGACTAAATGATGATTAACTAATCCGGCCTGATTTTGCTTCCTTATAAGCTATGTTAGGAATATTTAATTAGAACTGCAATTAATAAAAAAAGTAAGCTAAAGCAAAACCTTATACACATATATACGGTATTTTTTATCGGTAATTTTTAAAAATATTAAAGCTCTAAAATGACTTTTATAGCATCTTACAATTGTAAAAATTTTCTTTAATGAGTCCAATTATTGTGGTATACCAATTTTATTCAAATTTTATTAATTTTCATAAAAGTATTTTAAACATATTTTTTAAGTGAAACTCGAATTGCTTTTAATTTTTGCACTCATTTTCCACCTTGATTCTCTCCTTTGTCGATGATAAACATATAAATACTGGAAGCATGTTTCCATGCTGAGTTAATCTTAGAGTAACACATGCTTTTAATAAAAACTGTACAATTACGTAATGATGAAATATTATTCATTTAAATTATTTTTCAAAAATATTTCAATTAAATCTTATTAACTCGATGCAATCTACAAGCTGTTAATATTTTAATTAATTGTTTCAATAACTTATTATGAATAAAAGCCATTATGGTATGTATATACGCATGCCCCTCATCTTCCCCTAAACCAAAAGAAAGATTGCTGTGAACTTTTCAAAGTGCAAAAGGTAATTAAATATTTAATTGATTAGTAATTAATTAGAATTTTGGAGGGATTTTTTTGCATATTCCAGAGGAAAAATTTTAAAAGAAATATTTAAATACCATTTTAAAATTTAAAATTTTACCTTTTCAGTGATACCAAATTCCTTAGGGATGTCATTCAGGTTTCAAAATAATCATTTTTGTGGAAAATATATATGTTTTTCCAACCTTAAATTAAAAGAAATAGATAATCATAGTTGATAACTCCGACCCCCCCCCTCTTCTTAAGTACCCGGAAAAGTTTGAATGACCAGACCACCACGAAAGCATTGTTGAGAACGAAGGTTGAGTCCTAAAGGTCATCTCCGACTCCTGTAAACCTCTTCCGTAGGTGACATATTTCGTCACCTGTAAGAGGTAATCATACCACACCGTGTGAGTACCAACTAGGGTGGCGAGAACCAACTATCATTTTAGAAGCTTCACATCCTCAAATTTGAAGTCACCCCCCCCAGGGGCGGTGGAAGAGATCTTTAATAAGAAATATGATAAAAATTATATTTCCGATAAATGTTTGAATTTTTCGCACAAGAATTTTTATGCAACCAGTTCGCAGGGGTAAAATTCTTCGGAGTAAGGAAAAATTTCAACTTCTAAACAAAGCACTTCATTATCAATTGTTAGGTTTTTAAAGAATTTTGATCTATTTATTCTTTTCAGGGTTATCAGATAAAAATAATTGTCACATGTCTCGATAACATATAGGGTGTTCCACAAGGTATGCAGCATCTTCTATTTGCAGATTCAGAGAGAACACGTATTTGACGTGTATTTTGATATATAACATGTGTGGTTCCCGAATATAGCGTATAGTTTAATTAAGGTGTGAAGCTTGTGTTAGAAAAACTTTAGTGTTTAAAAAGTAGGGGAAAAAAAGGGAAAATTAGTGTTTTTTGAGAACTTTCAGTACAACAGATTTTTGAAATGTCGGCCGTTCTAACAAATAATATGGTGAAATCTGGAATAGAAGTTCGCAATTGTTTTCTGTGAAACATATGCCTTGATCTCGGTTTCTATTGCTGATCTCAAGTCGTCCAATGTTGAAGTCTGTGTGAGATACACTAAGTCTTTCAGATGTCCACTTAAAAAAAGTCGCATGGTTTAAAATCTGGGGAATAATGTGCCCCCCCCCCATACCATCGCCTGTTTTCACAATGAAATCCAATCCAATAAGTCTATCGTGAAAATGTTTCGCTGAGTGTGGTGAGGTCTAGCTCCATCGTTCAAAAATCAATAATCACTTATCTTGTCTATGCCATACAAGAATGGTATGAAACCGTTATTCAATACATAAAAATAAGCTTTACCGGTGACAATTACGATAAAAAGAAAATTGGCCCAATGATGCCTTCTGCAGATAACGCACACCAAACTGTGAGTCTAAGTGGATGCATTGGCCAAACTATTGCATGCTGAAGATTTTCAATGGCCCAGAACTTCCTTTGACCATTCAAATTAGTCACTGGTTGATTGATTTGAATTTTGTAAAGAGACAGAGCTGCATTCCTCCTTATTTTCCTTTCATTGGTTGCCTCAAATTTACATACTCAACTAAGGAAGCTTCTTTGTTGTGCAATCGTCATATGCATCGTAATTCGAAATAAAAACTGTTGGATAACGTAATTAACGTTCTTCGTGCAATTTGATTATGACGCTAAATTCGGAGACCCCACATATTATACATTATAACTCCTACAATGCTCGTTTTGATATGTTCTATTCGAATATGTGAATATTAGACGCTGCATACCTTGTTGGACACCCTGTATATGTTACTGTTTTTTAAACAACAAATTTGATTATTTGTCTGTTTAATAATCACATTTGATTTTTCTTTTGAAAAATAAATCCTATTTATTGTTGTTGTTTCTGATGGCATTTGTCATAGACAAGCCCGCTGAATAATTTTTTAGCGAATTTAAGTCGAAATTTTTACATCTCTTGTTTTCAGTCACGCCATCTAGGGCCAAAAGTACGACTTAGCTACTCACACGTCACAACCTTTTTTACAAGGCGGACTTCATTCATGCAACTACAGATCGTAATTTAGACCTGAACCAGAGAACAATCGCCTCTGATCCAGTACCCCAGTGGTATTACTCTCAACATGGAGGATTTGTGATCATGACAGATTTATACGTGTGCCAGCCACCACCACACACGGAGAGTCTTCGTCTGGTGGGTTCGAACTCGCAACCTAAGGGATGAATCCAACACACTATCAACCAGGCTATCCCGGCCCCAATTGTAGCTATTTATTGTATTGTAGGCTATTTATTGTAGTGAGCAGTTATTTGCTCGTTATAATCTGTAATGTAGAATATTAGCTAAATACATTACACGGGAAAAATGATAAAAAAATAATGCATTCTAATCATCAGAAATAATGTTAAAATAGTCGATACAACTGAAAATGATCGAATATGGAACAACTTTCATTCCGCATTCTGGTAGTTCCTTTAGAAATGGTGGATGAAATGGCAATATCTGAAGCAAAAACCATGTTAAAAACTAAATAAATAACAATCGTAATGTAACATTAATTTGAAATTGTTATTTGAAAAGATTTTCTTTGACGAAATACACAAATAATTTGATACATTCGATAGTTTCCATTTGCAATTTTTACAAAATTCTAGATGGGATACACCTAAAATAAGTTATATTTTCAATGTAACTTTATATTCATCTAAACTATCGACCGAATATCGGGTCATGAGTGTTTTTAACTTCTAAATATGAAATATTTGCCAAAACCAGTCATAAAAATGCTAATCTAGAAATATTTCATCGCAACATTTCTCTTTTCAATAAGCATGCAAATTTTCAATAATAATCATTGGCTATTAGTTATTCCTTAATACATCACGCGAAAAATATTTTATTATTAGAAGTGTATTCTTACAAGTACAGAATTAAAATCAAATGTTATTAATGAAAATATGCGATAAAAGCACATACAGCACAGCACATCATTTCTGTTAGAGTTATTTATATTAACGTCCAGTTTTAAAGCACCACTAGAGCTATTTTGAGACTTACCTCGTAATTTTGAACCACGGTCAGATGACGAGGACGACACCTGAGATGGCACATCTCTCCAAATTTCCATACCACACCATCAGGAAGACGTTTGACCCAGACGGATTCAACTTGCACCAGACGAGCTCACACGACAATTCTTCGGTAAAATCGCGTGCCGAACCTGAAACCCTCCTGTTTCTGAAGACAAGACCTTACCACCAGGCCTTCGCGACCCTTCATTTCTGTTTGAAAATTACAATGATCATTCAGAAAACTATGTTTTGATTCTTTTTATGGACCGAAGAGAACTAATTTCCTGTAACAATTTATTGCAAAAGGTGCTGCAAGATTTCAATTACTTCTAAGCACAACTAACACAGGAGTTGTAACATTGGACATACCGTTGGACAAAAACTTTTGCTCCAGGGTCATAGAAGTCTACGTCCTAGGAATGGAGTTGGTTATCTGTCTATCTTCGTCTATGCAAAAATAATGGCCGAATAGCAAAAATGTCCTGATGAAAGATACTGAGACCAAGATTGTGATCATAAGATGAATGGTCAACGTCAAATATTTGATAGTGAAACTTCCGAAGCGGATTTTTAGTGGTATTTGCCCTATATGGGCGAACAGTTTGGGATTGTCACAATATAAAATTGAACATCTCCACCTATTGTTCTGAATAGTTCTTGCAGAATGACTTGAATTTCTACAACCCTACCTTTCATCGTCAAAACCGTGTCACAAACTACCCGTATATGCAAATTACATAATGAAGTTGTTGATCGTAGAGCCAGAAGTTTTCTTATTGGCGTTTTTTGGTACTAATTTTTTTCTTGACAAATCGAAACTGTATATTTTAATGTGTATGGTGGCCAAATTTTGTTATATTTTGTCCAGTACATAACACGCTAAAGGGCTCCGAACACCTCATGTTATTTCTTGATCACCCTGTATATTACATATATAATTTAGGAAATGACATCTTGAGTAATCGAAATCTATTGTCAATTGAAGACTTCGTTTTTCAAGTTAGGTCTTTAAAAAGAAGTTAGAGCCATATTTCTAGCAATGTTGACAAGGATAAAAAAATATCAAAGACATTTCTTAAAGCAGAAAATGGTATGAAACATTTTTCATCCTCTTTTTTCTTATGAGTAATGGTTTCTTTAGATTTCGGAAAAAAGTTTTATATAGAAAGAACTCAATTTTAAAAGTATGTTTTTTTTCATGGATTATTTATGAGCATTTCTATTTCGGCGACCATTAAATTATCGAATGACATTTTGAATTGTGGAAATTTTGGAAATGAATAAGTTCACGTGATAATAGAGATAATTTATAATCTCTAGAGTATAATGTTTTTTTCAGACTGAGCGGCTGGTCAAAAAATATTTTATTTACATATTCTTGAAGTGGATATAATGGGAAGATTTATTTCTGTTTTTCTTAAATCAAATATAAATCTTATATAATTAATTAAAAGAATCATACTAATCGTAATCTATCTTCAAAATTCCTTTGTATTATAAATTTCCTGAAATCTGATTCGTATCTTGTAAAAAATTAAAATTAAAAACTCTTACCATATCTCAGGCACCCTTCAAAACGGTGCCTTATTTTGACATTTTATTTATTAATTTAAAAAAAAATTAATTGTTAAAAATACCTACAGAATGTTAAAAAATCGAGATTCTTTTTCCAAAAAAAAAAAAATAGCTTAAAACAATTATGTATGTTTATTTTTCAGAGCAATAAGCAGGTCAATGTATTCAAGCAAACTTTCTCCAAATGGAATTTATTCAAAATTTAGCAGAAATATGCAATTTTGGTGTAAAAACTGTTGAGATGAAGAGAGTGAACTATTTTTCCTCGTGTAAGAATATCTGTGTGATTACGCTTCTGGCTTTGTTCCGGCGCATTTCTCCTGCTAATTGCTTAACATGCTGTGTCCGTATCCGTCAATACCTATGTTCTTTTCTAATAAATCTGCTGTCTTCAAGAACCATGCTGAGATTTATTGAAAATTAACAACAAAAACCATATACCAAATTTCATCTGTCTGTCTCAAAGTGTCTTTGATTTACCTTTGTCGCAGACAGATAAACAGATGAACAGACATTTTCCAAAAAGCGTTTTTCGAAGTCAGGGAGATCTAAAATGGAGATTCGCCAAAATCTGGACTTCAGATTTTTTAACGACGACATTACTTTCTCTATACTTCTAATATGAGAAAGTAAAAATCGCTACGGTTTCTCCTTTTTAATGATATGGAACACTTCTGTTGATCCTTTAATGGTCCAATTGGTACTTTCATATTCCTGGCCTATTGTATCACATTATATACAGTAATTGTTTTACTACTAAAGGGAAAAATAATACAAACTAAAGCTGGTGGTCAATAGGGCAACAGAACTTAGCTTTGAATGACAAGAAAAGAGGTAGAGAAGTTCATAGCCCAACCAATCAATTTTTTGTTCTTCAACGCAAATTTCCCATTTTAAAAAAATTAAGATTTAATTACCATGTAATAATAGATAAAATATTAATACTAACAAAACAGATGAAGTAAGACTATTTTAAGTTAAAAGTTCACAATGAAAGGACAAATGTAGCATATAGTTGAACTAATAATTCTTTATTTCATTAATTTTTTTAATAACTTTACGAGAATAAAATAATTAAATATTGCTCATATAAAACGAATATTGAAGTAGAACCCTCGATAATTATACAGTGAAATATTAATTTATATAAAATAGATAGAATAAAACTATTTTACCTCAAAAGTTCACAATAACAAAGGAAATTTAGCATACAGTTGAACTAACAATACTTTTTTTCTTTAATATTTAAATAATTTCACTAGTGTAAAGTAATAAAGTAATGCTCATATAAAAGGGGTTATTGATATGAAGCACCCGATTATTATTTTATTGAAATCCCTTTTGCATAATTCCATCAGTACAGACAAAAAAGAGGCGGGGACATGTCAAGGAAACTAACTACATTTTCTAATGCAGTTTTTAAAAAGAAAAAGTTATTTTTTTTCTTTAAAACGTGCAATATTAAACTTTTATTTTCAAAAATAACAAAAATGATATTTTAATGTGAAGAATTATAATATTTTTTTGAGAAACTCTTTTTTACATTATAAATAAAATAAAAAAATTTTCATTTGAAATGTTATAAAGCAGTTTGATTTATAGGTTTTTAATGTAATTTAATACTGATATAATACTGTGATGTAATTCTTTCAAGTATTAAAAGAGAGAAAAGAAATAGAGAAAGAAAAGCTTCTTTGCCTTTTCCATTTAAAAGAAAGTGGAAAATAAAAGCATTTCTTGAAGATCAAATTCAGAATTTTACAAAACAAAGTTTTTGATAATATTTGGATCTAAGAAATATTTGCTTTCAACTTTGAAACAATATTTGATACTTAGAGTGTATTTTCTTATTTCTGGGATAGTTTGTGTAAAATTTCATCAAACGATATATTCAATAACATCAAAAAGCTGTCCTTATAAAAGATTTTATTATATATATATTTTAGGTTAAACATCATTGATTATGAAAGAAAACTAGTTCCAAGCATAGATTTCATTTATTGGAAAAAGTTGTTTCTGAAAATTTCCAAATTGGAAATAATTTTTTTTTGGTTTTGCAAAAATTATCTTCCGTTTTCGTTTTTCTGTTCTGACTGTTATTTATTTAACTTCTTGGTTGTTTTAAGACATATATATATTTTACTATTTTTCCTTTAATTTACTACCTACATTTTATCTCATATTTACTCACTACTACATTAAAATTTTTTTAAAAAAAAATACAGATTTAAATTTATAAATTAAAATCCTGATTTGTAGGTTAATGTCCTAATTATACTGATTCAATGTTATTGTGAGATAATACTATTCTCGTTTATATGATTACGCAAAACACTTATCGCTACTTGGCGGAGTTTCATTATTATTTTTGTATTATTGTGAATCAAGAATTCTTTAAAAAATTCATGAAAAATGAGAGAATAATGTTTTATAAATACGATTCAGTCTAAAAGCATCAGATGAAGCTGACAGAAGAGACATTTTTTAATTGAATAATTGGATTTTAATCAGTTAAATTCGGAATTTATTTTTTAAATCCTTTTCAAGTCCCACATTTTAAATTCAGGCGATGACACATATACATTTAAACACGAATGTAATACAAAGGATTATATAGCAAATTTTACAAAAAAAAAAAAAAAAAAAACTAATAAGATTTTATTTTTATTAGATAAAAAAATACACATCGTTTGCGCCAAGATGAAATACACACGTCGAACGCACTTAATTGGTTAAAAATGTAATCGATAAAATGCTTTAGTATATATGTATCTTCAGGAGTTATAACAAATGGGATAATTATTTTTTGAATAACTGATTATTTACTATCCGATATTAATTCAATATGTAGAAAAAGTTACTCAGCCGGTGCTCTCTATCAATTTCATAAAAAAAAGAAGAGCCAGTGAATGCTTTGCAAAATTTCGACAATGATCAGCTGGATAACACAGTCTCATCCCTTGAGAATATGTTGTCCAATGTTCGACATAACGGCAACATGGATTCGGGAGCTAAGATTGAGTGCTGATGACTGTCCTCGATCGTAGTACAACTCCTCCCATAGGAGGTATGTCCTGTTACAGAAATGAGGGTAATTGATCCCCGGGAAGAAAGAATCAATCACCATAACGGAATCTACCTATATTATATATGAGGAGGCCTCATAGAATGGGAATAAATAAAAAAAAATACAAGTGGTTAGAAATTTTTAGTTGTATGGATGGAATTCAAAATAACTATTCAATAAAGTACTACATCCACTTTTCTGAGCAAACATTATAATGTATTTTCACACGCCTTTTTGTTCTTTAATATTTTTTTTTATGGGAGAATAAGTGATACTCTTGTCTCAACGATTGTCCGTAAATATATTCCTAATTTTTTTTTTCGGTTCGGTGCATGTCGTTTCCATTCTGCCGTTCTGTTTAAGAAAATGGCTTAGCTAATTCAGTTATATATTAATTAATTACTAATTAAGCCTAAGTAACATTCAATGAGTGGAAAAAATAATCAATACAGCTGCCATTTTCGTTTTTAAAATTATCATTTGTTTAGTCCCTGAAGATGTATTCATTCTTATATAGTCTGTCGACAAATTGTTGAACTACAGTTTTCATTTTAACCTTTTCTAGGGTGATGGGAAGTATGCTTACCACCAAATTTATCAATCTTTGTATGAAATTATGTAGGCTGGCATAAGTTCTGACAAATTTTTTTAGAAAAACAGAAACTTAGATGCTTCAGCTCTTTATCTCAGACAAAATGATGTGTCTTGATTTGTTACTTAATTATTAATTAACCAAATGAATTAATGAATCAAATTAAATTTATCTAATAAGCTGAATGAATCCCTTTTCTTATTCTAATTTCAAGCCTAAAATATTTTAACATATTATGACTAGAAAAAAATGGCCCTTTAAAGGGTTAAAACATATTTTTTCTTAAAAAAGCATTTGGTGAAAACAGCATTTCCGTGCCATTATTTTGAATTCTTCTTTCTAATACGTAGTATAGAGAAAATATACTAATCTTAAAAAAAATTCGAACTCGAGATTTTGACAAATCTCCATTTTTTTAGACTTCCTTAAGTTGAAAAATCATATTTTTGGAAAATACCCGTCTGTTTATCTGTGATAAAGATAACTCAAAAACTCCTTGAGCTAGACGTTTGAATTTTGGTATCTTTGGTATTTTCTTCACACCAAATTTTCAGATTTCTATCAAATTTTGAGCAAAATCTTTTCAGAGGAAGTTCGTCTGTACGGTTATCCGGATTTAAGTTGGCAGGATAATTAAAAAACGAAGAGAACTAGATAAAATTCGGTGCACAGATTTAACTTCTATAGTGTAGAAGCAAATTTTCAGCCAAATGCAATTACGTGTTGATTGTCTATCAGTTTGTAATTTCAGAAATATGCAAAAGCGATAATCGGAAAAAGCATTGACTTAAATTTGATATGGGATTTTGTGACTACAAGTGTAGTTTTGTCTCACTTTTTGTATTTCAATCCGGTGAGAAAAACGTATCTAAAATACAGATTCCATTTTCGGATACTATTAAATCATGCCAGGAGTTAATCGCCAAATAACTCGCCATGGATGACAGGACAGATTCAGTAAAAATGCTTAATTCAACCAAAAGTTAGTATTTTGTAAATATTTTAAGCCAATGACATGTAAGGTGTTCTCGGGTTTTATTAAAGAGAATGCAGGAAATTTTCGAGAGAACACTCCTGCTGGTTTTAAATGGTTTTTGAAGTTTTTTCTGGACTTTTTATTAATAATTTATTATAAATTACGGTGTGTGAAAAGCTATAATAAGTGAATTAAAAATTCATAGTGATTTCATTATTTATGGTATGAAAGTGTGTGGATATCCACCACATATTATAATTTTTTTTCTATCTAGTGATGGAAAGTATATTAATTAGTCATAAAAACTATCATAAATCATTGCAATTGTTTCAAAAAACTCTCCACCCCCAGTTTTATTAAGTAAATTGTACTCTGCAGTGTTCCTCAATATATATATCAGAGTGATTGATGTTTCCTGGATTAAAAAAAAATCTTTCAATAGTTAAGATATCTTACAGAATTCCTACATGCTAGCTGACATCCCAATTTAATACAAAAACATACACAAACCAAACATATCACTGGATTATCGCCATTTGAATGACGAATGGCAATTGAAATAAGAAAAACTTACTGCTGTTGACTAAAAGTATTGAGAAATACATTATTATAACTAATTCTTATTGAAAATAAATAATAATAACAGATTTATTTATTTAAAAAAAGAAGCCTATTGTGGAAAGTTATAAAAATATCCATGAAATTTTATGAATATAAATCCTCAGATCTCTACCCTACCTTCAACTATGAAACCTTTTATCGAGAGGCAGAGAGTCTATCAAATCTCATCGACTTGTCGTGATGCATGCGGTTCAGTGGAACTCGTAAAGGGGATGATGGATACATCTTCTATTCCGTTGTGAATAAAATGCACTCTATTTTCGAAGAGATTCAGGGAGCCGGTGGGGGGGGATATTTTTGGTTAATTGCATTTCATATCAAAATAATCTGGAGAAATATTTCGTAACATTTATGGATAGGTAATTACGATGCTCAAATCAAATATTTAGTACATTTTTAATCTGTTTCGCTACTATGGTTTATGCCTGTAATTTAGATAATCTAATTGCATGTCTCATATTCCAAATTTTTAAATGTAATAGGGAAGGAATAACCTAATATGATAGTACGTATGAATCATAGAGGAATACGCGGCAGCTTTCTTATTGTTGCTGCATCATAAAACAGACAACAAATTAAACCAGCGAGAGTGGTCTTCTTGAAACTTTCTCGCATAATCTCTAATATAGGTGTTAACCCAGAGAACGTCTTGCATGGCATTAGTGCACAATTGATGCAAAATATTAGCCTTTTCATGAATTTTGTATTTTTACTGGATCTATCGTGTCATACCTTTTTTGATGATTAAACTCTGGCATGCGGTTAATAGTATCCAAAAACTGAATTTGTGTTTCAGATTCTTTTTTCTCAACTGACTGAAACAAAAATTTGACACAAAACATGCAGAATTTTATATATCTAACTAAATGCGTTTTTAAGTTATCACGTTCACGTGTTTCTGAAAGAATAGACCGACAGATGGTCAACCAGTTTTGAATTTGGCTCAAAATTTGACAGGCATATACACCAAAAATGTTCACTCTGTATAAGGAATTTTATCCATCTAGCTCTCTTCATTTTGTAGTTGTGTTAAAATATTCAAAGATCCGGACAGACAGACTTTCCCTGAACTGCGTTTACTTAAAATTTGATAGAAATATGCAAATTTGGTGTAAAGACTGTATACTATTTCTTCTTTCTAGTTCTCAGCTTTTTTTAATAATCTTTGTCACAGACAGACAGACATTTCCCAAAAGTGTGTTTTTTCGAACTCGGAGAGAAATGTGGAGATTCGTCAAAATCTCGAGTTCAGATTTTTTAACGATTACAATATTTTCTATATACTCTGTACACGTGAAAGTAAAAATGCATGCTTGTATCAATTTTTGCAAGAACTAATGATTGAAATTTAATTATTTTTAAAGATCCTTTTCAATTTGTAAAAGAACCCATTTTTCTAAATATTTTTGGCTTTGATGGTTTTTTGCAATAATATAAAAAAATACAGATGCAATTTGAAATTAATTTTTGATTTCCGTATTTATCTTAAAGGGGAATGAACCATCAGAATATAATTTTTCTTGCATAATATATATATATATAAATTAACTATCTAATTAGTTATATATAATGTAATGTTGAATCACCGGAAGATTGTACTATCATTTTTATATCATTAATTAAATATCAGTTTCTATCAAATGAATTAGTATCCGAATATTTCTCTTGATTTTCATAATGCTTTATTTCAATAAGTCTCAAAAAATTGTGTTAGGATTTCTTCTGACAAATATTTGTTAATGAAAGCATTTACGATATCAAGAATTTAATGAATTTATAAAAACAAACTTCTGTATAGAAATCAAATGAACCATTTTTTTTCTGTTTCCAGGAATGTAAACAAAAAAAACTTATATCATAATTTAATTAAATCGTAATGGAAATGTAGTCGAGTAAAATTAATTATATTCCACAAAAAACATGAACTCTAAAAGTTGTGTTACAACGCGACTAAAAAAACTAATTAAAACTCATCTTACAGATTAATGATTATGTATTAATATTTTTTTATGAAATCAGCAGCATTTAAAATGAACTTTTAATAGATTGCAAAAGAGTTGAAAACTTATATTACAGAAATTCAATTAATTATTTTATGATCAATAATGTGTAAAAGTATAAATAATATTTTATATAAATTTGATAAGAGTCAGTAGAATTAAAAATTCGATATTTTATTTTTAGCTATTTAAATATTGAATTAAGTTAGAATAAAAACTTGTGATTTTCTTTTTAAATGGATCAAAACAAATTCTTTACAGAATTAATATCTCTCTAAGAATTCGTTCTGTCAGGATTTGCTTTTGAAAATTACTTTCGTTGTTTCAACCTGTCGATCGTGCACTTGAATCTCTTTTGTTTTGTTTTATCAAAGATATTTGAAGTGAAAGGGCCCTTAAAATCAAGTTATTGGTAAAGGTGATTATTTTAATTTTACTTAAAACTATATTATGATCGGCTTATTTTTTTAAAGTTTTCTTATACCATTTGCTGTAAATCTTCATAAAATTCTTCGAATGTGAACACTTATCATCAACTCTATGTAGAACAAGAACAATTTCAATTCAATTTTATTAGACCAATGTCCGTTGTTGGCACTAAAAGATTGATGAACTTTGTTGTATTTAGATGAGGGCTATGCCAATCTTCAGTAGAGTAAATTACAAACAAAATGGTGGAGCAAATAATAATTAACTAATACTGTCTAAAAAATTTTTGAGAAATTTTTCCTAACAGTTTATAAACGATAAGTAGATAAATTAAATTATGCACTTTGAGACATAAGACCATTGATGAGAAATGTGAATATTGTATTTAAGTAGTTTTGTATTTAATAAAGATGATATATAATACAACAATTCATGAAATATTAATCGTTGTTATATGTTAAATTTTCATATAAATTTATAACCTTTTCTAAAGGTTAAGTTTTGTTTCAGGTAATTTTTAATTGGAGACTGTTTAATATTCGATATACTCTTTCCATTTATAATATGCCATGATGAAATAGCTTATCTTTCTCTATGCTAATGGCGTCAAAATTTGCAGAATAATAATCCACATGTTAATGGAACTAAAAAATTTAAAGCTCAGATTATATTCTTATATTTTGAGGATTTAAAAATAAAACAAAAAAAATGTAATAAAATTACATTAAAAAATGGAAAATAAAAAAATATATGATGAAAATATATGATGTTCCAAAAAGATATATGATGAAAATAACTTAAAGAATGTGCAGCATACAGTTAAAACATTAACTGTATATACACATTCTTTTATTTTAATTATTTTCTAATTTTGAATCTTGAGATATATCTTTTCACAAGTCCACCATCACATGCTACCACTAAATAAATTAATTATTTGGGATATTAAGTTCTGAAAATATTAAAATAGTATAATTTCATTAACAATTCACAAGAGTCCGAAATTCCACCTTTATAAATAAGAAGAAATAAGCAAATTCAATAAAAATACTTAAAAATTCGATTTTTTAAAACCAAAATGCAATGTCTGAATTTCGATAACTTTTACTTCGTCTATAAAACATTATTAATGAAAATACAGTCGATTTACTTATAAAAAAGTACTCTTTATTTCTCTTTTCTCGGCTTGAAAATCAAGTTATTATGCAAACTGACACTCTCGGTGATTTTTCCCAAGATTTATGTCACAGATTTCTTTCGTTTTCCTTTCTCCTTTTATGCATTCTCTCAGATATCTAGATACGAAAAAATGATATCCTAAGGCTCAGACAGGATGCTATTTCTTTCGCATCAAGATGAGTTTGTCGTGGACTTTTCAGTTACACCATAGTCGAGATTTGCCGATGGATTTCTTTGTGAGAAGTTTTTGAATTTTTTTTAAAGGATTCTTGGATACTATCGTATTTTCTGACATACATATGCAAATATTGAATCTTTGAAGCTCATAGTGTGCAAAAACGATATCGTTGTTGAACTACAGTATCCTTTCTATTGATCCAGATTGTTTTGTTTTTTTAAATTAAGGATTTAAGCCTAATTTTATTCAAATTGTGTCGTGACCGTATCTATTTAAACACGTCTGTCTTGCATTTTGTAATACGATTGTGTTTAAAAAATAACTATCTAAGGGCAAACCGGTATAATTACTTTCTAGATATTATGTGTTCATTTATAAAAAAGTGTTTGCTATATATATATTTTTGTGATTAAAACTTAATGGAAAAATATTAAAGTTAAGCATTCGGAGCACTTTAATGTTAATATTTAATTAATATTCTTACATTCTTTAATTAATATTCTTGCATCCTTTTATAATTAAAAATAAACTTTTCCGTGACACCTATTTATTTTTGCAAAATTTTTTTTTTTAATTTTTTAAATTTCAATTTAAAGAAAGTTAAAAATAATTAATTAATAAAGTGATAGTAAATTATAAATTCCATAAATAATAATAATAAATTATAACTTTAATTATAAATTAAAATTTAAGTATTTAAAAAATAGTTCAGTATATTTTACAACAAAACTTTTCATTCTCTTGACTACTTCGATGAAACACACATGCACTGTGACTGTAATAATTTCTTTTTCGTATATTATCATGGTGGCAATTTAATATTTGATAACAAATATAGACGAATTTTTAAGCAAATATCTGAATCTTCTCCATTTTTTTTAAATCTATTGTTTATTACCATCATATCCGCTGACATATGAGTGAAGCTCTCGATACCAGATACTAACTACGAAGATCTACAATGAGCAGAAAATGACTTTATGGAATTGAAGATTATCAACGCATTTGGACTCTTAAGGAACTTGATAAAATTATCTTTTTCTTATAAAAGATTCGTGGAGTACTATAATTCTCTTATACCAACTAGTATATGTATTATGAGTATTACATTACTAGTAATACTTATATATATTAGACCAATAATACTCATATACCAACGGGGATGGATATTCATCATGAGGTACTCAATGCCTTCAAAATGCTTTCGACTTAAAAGTTCAGTCTGTCCGTCGTATTGACCATGCATATTAAATATGCCAAGACTTGTATGACCTCCCTATAATAATGAAACAAATATATGTACAGCTGAATGCCTTCAAAAACTTCCTATGCACTTGAAAATGACTGTGTTTTAAAGATCCTGTATAACACGCGATGTCAGATGTGATATTATCCAACAAAACCATTTTTTCCCATAGATCTCTGTACAAACTGCAATTTAAGAGAATAAAAATTCTAAAATAAATTATTTGTTCTCAATTGATTTTTGTTATAATCCATCTAATATATTGTTTTGGAAAATCCGTTCGGTAGGTGTACAGTGACAATCTATCAAGTTCACTAGCGGATGACGACGTTTTATTCTACACACAAACACGAAAAACATAGACGAAGCTTACACAAAACAGTTTTTGAAGAAATTAATATCACACAAGCAGCAAGTCGTTATTAAACAACCGCATAAGCACAAAGCATAGGGAAAGATATCTCTAGAAGTCAATACTCCAAACCGAAAATTTTCTAGACTACTTATAATAATCTCATCCATGCTCTTCCAATTTCGAAAATTTCTAGAAGGATATCATATCTTCGTTCGTAATCGAGATATCACCAAAATTCTGAGTTTCAGGAATCTTCGTTTGTCGCCGAGATAGATCATTCACCTGGCATCCAATGAGCAATCATAAAAATGTCTATATATCGCTTTTCCCTCACACGAAATTAGCTACACAGAAAAACAATATTGCTATTTCATAACAATAAAATATGCAATAATTTTCTAACAATATAATTGCAATATAAGTTGCAATTAAGAGCAAGATAAGTTAGAATGGATATTAACATGTTTGCCAAATGCAACGTAGTATAATCAATACGAAATGCACGGTGGCAACCAACATAGTATACGCATTTCAGCTGATGTTTCAGTTCTTTTTTTTTTTTTTTTTTTTTTTTTTTTTTGAGGCGCTTTATTATTTTCAAAATTTTAAAGGTCAAAAAATGGCTTGTGGTAAAATCTTGATTACTTGTACCAGTGGATTTCCAATTTGAAACCGATTTCACTAAAGAATCACTTTGTAAGCAGGTCTAATACATCTAATTTAAGAATATTCCCAACGGTGGGAATACCATATGATGGAACATTTACCCAACGGTGGGATGGGCAAATTTGAACATGGGAATGTTAATTCAGGAATCAATCTTATCCTTTTGACCATGGACCAAAATTGTCAAGTTTGTTCCGAAATAGACCTCCTGTTGCTTTAAAAGGGGATCAATGTAACCTGCCATTTAGAAGTGTCCAAAAGTATTTATATATATAAATTAAATAAACTTACATAGGAATTATTCATTTCCCTTCTTTTATTATTTTATATTGAATGACTTTTATCTAACTTCGTTCTGTTTATACAATATACAATTGTTTTATTCTTATAAAAATGAAAATGTTATGCCATGTTATTGATAAGATTTCGATAAACTTGCATTTTTCGCCATTATTTTTGTACAAATGAAGACACGAAAGGGCGATAAATTTGTGAACAATTTCTTTCAACAAAAACATTTAGTCAGTGTGAAATAAATTCTACTGCTGGACCATTTGGCGAAGAATTTCGATATTTAAGCCAAAAGGATTTACAACACAAAAAAGTTGAAAAGAATTTTCGGCGATAAACGACACTTTTGGGATGGTCAGAACTCGGTTAAATCCCTCGCAATTGATTTTTCTGTCCTCCTCCTACCGATTTCAAGAAACAGTAACAAATAAAATAATGCTTTATCATTCTCATGATACGGAAAAATTGTTGAACAATTCATTTATTTTTAAGAAATGTTAAAATATCAATCACATAGTTTTCAATAGCTGGGAATCAATGTGTTTTATTTAAGTAAAGTTGCTAAGGTGGGAGGTTCAACATTTCTTTAATGATTTATTCTCTCATTTTCTTAAAAAAATTTATGTTTATATGACAAAAAGTATTTTCTGTATATGATTTTATTTATTGGCTACTGATAATTTTCTTTGGTAGATTTCATATCATTAGGCATGAGTTTAAAAGGAAAAGAGAATTTCGGATGAGAAAATCTTGCAAATTTTGTACAGAACGAGCAAAAATTGTAGTCTTAATGCTTACACGCGGACGCCAAGATAAATGTGTTCATTTCACTCCTCACCGAATAAAAATTGCGGACCTTCAACAAAACAGTTTATTCTTGGACTGACCAAAATGTGCACAAATTTACAACTATGGTCCGAGGACGGTTAACCAAATTTCATTAAACAAAGTCATTATGATTTCGTATTATCTCACTCACATAAAGACCAAGACCATAGAAAAAGAAATAACCAATACATTTTTAAATTACTTCAAGGAAGGATTTCTAAAGTAATTGTAAATATAATAAGAATTTCTATGTCAACGTAGGCTCTCCAATCCTGAATTATATCATACGGCTCGAGAACTTGTCTAAATGAAATCTTCTAAAAAGTAATGAACATTTAAATCCAGACAAACATTTTATTTAATAAAGAGATAACTGCTTATGGAGATTTTTAAAATCTCTCTCTCTCTCTCGCACACGCACGCACACACACACGCACACACACACACACACACACACACACACACACACATTGTATTGTATTTCTTTTTTTCTCAAAACATGTTTTTTTTCTGAAAAAAATTTATTACCAGTAAAGAATAAATTCCATTTCTAACAAATTCCTTTTTCCATAAAGGCTTTCTTATCCATGTTACAAATAGAGCTGTCCAAACAGAAATGGACAGAAAATGGCCGATTGTTTAACTCAAATGCTTTAGTCTGGACGCAACCTGAAAATGCAATTAAACTTAACGAAAGTGGATGAAAGGATGAGAATTTTTTTCCCTCTTCTTCTCGAGTTAAAGTAAAAGTAAGATAAAACCATTTGTTCCAATTGTTCTAAGTGAAATGGATCAAGGATTGATTTTTTAGAAAAAGGAAACTTAAATGAAAAGATAAACGACGAAAGTTTTATTGAGTGTGAGATGTAATAGGTATCTTTTGATTCAGTATAAAGTACTTACTTTTTTTAAAACGACTTTATAAAGAGAGAAATGAAAGAAATAAAGTAACTATACTGCATTCTCTTTTCAGAGACTTTTAAGATGAATTTATCATTAATTAGCCATAGGAACTTATTAATTATATCAATTCAGCAATGCTTAAAGAATTTTGATAAAGAACATCTTCGTGCAACAAACAAAAATAATTTTTAATATAAACTTGCACAACAAACACAGAACATTCGACTGGTTAACTGCGCAGGAAAATTGGTGAACCTTACTGCCGAGAAGTGAACATAACTTTAAGGATAAGGGCATATAAAGATTATGTTCTCGAATATCTTACAAAAATAAAAGGCAATGTGTAAGAAGTTTAGTTTAGTTTAGTTTCATTATTGTCTCGTTTTAAAGCAACACTAGGTTTATTTTGGGACGTAATTTTCACAGGATCGCGAGGAACAGATCACGAGGATGACACCTGAGTTGGCCCCCTCCTCTCCAAACTTCCACATCACTCCACCGGGAGGACGATTGACCCCGACGGATTTAACATGCGCCAGATCCGCTTACACAACGGTTCTATGGTGGAATAGAGTCTTGAACTTGAATACCCTCCGGTTCCGAAGCCGAGACCTTACCATCGGGGCACTGCAGCCCCGTGTGTAAGGAGAAGAAAAGGAACAAATAATCACTGATTGTGTATACAAGGTCACAGGCTATCCTAAATAAAATATAGTGAAATCTTTGTATTGGTTGTGATTGTGGAATTCTTTTTAAGGCTCTGGAATGGTTATTTTTTCAAGAGTAAATTTATTGAGAAAAAGTAATTGTGAAATTTCTCTTATAAAAATTGATGTTGGTGGAAATAAATGACCATTGATGATATCTAGAGGATATAAACTTTTATATGAAATAAAATTTGGGAAAACTGTACCAGTGATTGAGATTGGAGGTAGATTCTTTATTTTTCCTTTTATTTCATGTCAAAAGATATACATGTTTATCTAAAAGAATTGCACCGATTAAGAATGGTTTACTTCCTGTAAGAGAAAGTAAAATCTAAGCCTCCTTCCGATTGTGGATGAAATCATTCTGTATATAGATAGATATCTATTTAAGAGAATTTCAAACAAACATTCGTGAAATTCTTTTGAATAATTCTATATACATAATTCATAATTATTTCTCAATTTCTAGCAATATTTTCTAATGAAGCGACATTGATAAGAATGTTCAAATATGGTCATTTAAAAACAAACACAATTATTTTTGAGAAAATATTTTCAAACTTTCACATAGATTACTAGCAAAAGCAAAGAATTTCCTGCTCGTCAAAAGTATGCTAGTTAACAAAATTTCCGCAGAGGATCGTAGAACAAGAAATCTCAATTCATGGTGATTAGGAATAAAGTTTTATTAATAATATAGTATCTTGTATGGCAAATATGCCACAGGATGCTATATTCCGTTCAGGACCATGACTACGTATATGTGATCACGTTTGTCTCCTTTGAGGCCCCGCGACATCATATATGCTATGAGACTTTCTGACTCTATGGCGGGATGTCTATGTGGAACACATTATTTAAATTTTTTAATAACACTAGATGGCGGTTGAAGTCATTTATAACTTTGGAGTACATCTCGCAGAGTGTTGACCTTCAATATACATTTCAGGTTCTGATCGGTTTTTTTTTTTTTTTTTTTTTTTTTTTTTAACTTGATATGGGTTATTTAAACATGTAAGCAAATTGCACGTGTTCGGCTCTTTCTAGAGGATTGGGAATTTAAAGGACCATGATTTCTTTGGCTCTGGGTTTTGTTTATACTATTTCGACTGAGTGGGGAAAGGACAGAATGCTTATCTGTTTATATAGGGGGAGTAGATTTGTTTTATGCAGTTTCGGAATCGTTACATAGTATTTTGTATGGTTTTTGATCAGTTCTATTTTGCCTTCCCATAGTATAGAAAAGAGTATTTAACTGATTAATTGTATGGCATTCGACCTTCATATGCGAGCAGGTATTGGTTTCTGTTCTGCGCTCTAGATTTGATAGATTTATTGTTATACACAAACAGTTCTCTGAAAGTGCTGCGTGATTTAAAGGGATTCTGGCGTTCTTGTTGATTACTTTGATATTTTTAGTCGCTAGGGAAAGTGCGTTTAGATGTCTGTTGCTGGGTGTGAGAGTGAAATATTATACAACTTTTATATTTATAACTTTGTTTATATGTGTATAATATTTGCTTTCGTGTGCATATTAAAATTTAAGCATTTTGCTTATTTCATGCATTTCTATTAATATTTTAATCTTTGTATTAGTTCATATTAAGTAATAGTAAATTACAAATGTTACTTGTAAAATTGAGGTCATTACGTTACAGTGATGATTTTGCCCCTTTTTTTTCTTTGTTTTTGTAAACGTAGGCTTAACTGCGAAATACTGCGTGGACCCGTGATGACGCTCCACTTCGGAGCACTCATGCTTGTCAGAGCTCTTCGTTTTCCCCCCGCTGGTCCTTAAGGAGATATGCAGGCTAACTCGTTTTATTAATACAATATCTACAGTTACTGTAAGAAGAGGACAAATAATGAATATTTAAGATGAAATTTTGCGATAGTCAAAGAATTTATGCATATTAATTGAAAATTAATTTTTTATTTTTGCTTGCTCGTTGTTTTAAAAAAATTCAAAGATATAAGCATGGATTGTTGACAAGTGATTGCAATTTATTGCGAAATCTTAATGCAAATTAACAATAATTTAGGTGGCATTAAAACTTGTTAAAAGAAGAACGATATAATATTAATAGCCTGTTTCTAAGGAAAAAGAGAAAAAAAAACACGGCAGGATATAAATGACAAAAATACTACTGAAATTTCAAATACTTTTATGACCCGGGAGTTGACGGATACTTTCTAACATATCTACTGATGTCATTCCAACGAAAGTAATGTTCATAGTTAGGGAAGACATCTCAGAGTACATTTATCGGTTTCTAGTCTAGACCAGATCACTTCGTGTCACGTTTAGAGTAGTTAAGTCATGGGTAGTTACTCTGGTGGTTTAATAGATCAGATACATAGGTGGTTAATAGATCAGATCTATTCATTAGTCCATCCGAAAGATCGTTCAAGTGGGTTAGTTGTCTACTTAGATATATGAATATCGCCATTTCGTATAAATGCGAACAAATAGGCCTTTGTCCTATTCTGCCTAGAACAGTAAATTACTATATACGGAATGGCAGCGATTACATATATATTATTCATATAGTATTAATAGAATAAAGAATTTTGTACCACATATTCTGAGAAAGTTTTGTAACAGTCAAGACATGAGGCCTTAAGGATTTTGACAAATATCAGATTTCTTAAGTTAGAATAATACAATTCATGAATTATGTTATTAGATTATTTGTGAATATGACGGTTGAGAAACTCTTTGAATAAGAGGTCTGAAATTTTATGCGTGGTATTAACATTTGTTGATTTCTACCAAGTTTCGAATGTAAGCCGACCTTTATTTTCAAAGAAAGTTTCAGTTCACTGTATTGAAAATATTAACATGAATATAATTTTCCATTCGAAATTCTCACATTTTTGGAAATCTGGCAACTTCCTGCCTATTATCTTCTATCTTCCTCTGTATTCCTTGAGCGTTCTGTTGAAATGGGGAATTGTGTGGAGAAGGCAAATCTTATAAAGTTAAATCAGTCTCAAAAATCTTTGTCTGCCCTACCCCGCCTTCTGTTGTGCAACAGTACGACACATTCTGTTTGTAATAATAATGAACGCCTTATCTTCTACCAGTTCAATCAAAATTTGACGAAATTAATTTTTGCAACTGGACTGCATATCAAATTTTATCTAAGTCTTTGCACTTTTAAGTTATCTTCTTTATATGCATGTGGTAGCATAGATCGATGAACAATGAACCCTATGACGGATTGTGCTCAAATTTATGTATATGGATCTGTACATTAAATTCTGTGTTAGAAAATTGTATTCATTTAAATATCATTTTATAAAGGCTAGGTTTTGTAGTTATCATGCTATATCGTTTCAATAAATGAATTTCATTAAAAATTAGACCGAGATCTACAAATTTGGTGTTAGATGACAAACCACATTTCACTTTTCTAGCTCAGAGCATAGTTCAGTTATTGTTTTAACACATAGGCACACGGATACAAGTCCAAAAACGTGTTTTTTCGGTGCTAGAAAGGTATGAAACAGAGTATCATTAAAATCAAATTGAGGATTACAATACTCTCTCTGTTTGTGCAGAAGAAAATAAAAACTTCTACCACGCATCGGCGTCAAAGTTTTATAAGATAAAAATTGAAAAAGTTAAATATGTTTTATTTCTTATTAATTATCTAATAAAATCAAGTGTTTAAACATTAAATTATTATTAATGAAGATCTTATTAATTATATAATAACAATAAAATTTTTAAACTTTTGCCCTTTAGCAAAAAGCGATATACTTTTTATTGTTTCCTTCGAATTGAGGCATTAGAATAAGGAAATAAATATTTTAAAATACGATTTCACTCATGATCTGAAGCATATTCAGTTAAGAAAATTTAAATTATCTGTCTGTGATCGCAGATCCTCAAGTACGAGGCGTACAAGTCCGGTGATTGGAACACTTGCCAAAGAGATTCAATCGCTATCTTATATTCGTTCAACATTTCGACATCCACATCAACGTATCTTTATTTTAAATTCAAAACGGAACACCAATATCACTTCGATCGATTTCATATATCCTTTGGCTATTATGTACAATATTGATTGTTTTTTTTTGTTTTTTTGTGAGTATAAATAGTTTTGTTTCTTTTAACTCACCTAAAATGAAATTTTATTTATTTTAAACACGGTATAATGGGCTATTTTGCCAATTATTTATTATTTTATAATTTTTCTTTATGGATCAAACTACATTGAACCCAAATTTCACTGCTTATGTTAGACCACAATAAAATTATAATGTGTTAATAAAAGTATCAGTATGTTTACTCTCAAAATCAGGCATGATCTTCACTTTTAGATTTAAATGTTAATATTTCATTTTAATGCATAATTCATATTTATAATGTTAAACACAAAACTCTTGGATGCCATTCAATAATAGAATCAATTCTCTTTCAAGAAAATGTTATGTATTCCTTGAAAGAGAATTGAAATTTATTTTTAAAGAAATGGCTTTATTCAGCCAAAATGAAAATAATCGATTGCCGAAAGCGAAAAATCTTGTTTATGTCTCTTTAGCCGCCGAGAAAATCGCATTTTTATGCAAAATGGCAGGATTGACGGCTTTCTTGGCTTTTGTTTTTATCTTTATCTTTCCACTGGATATCACATTTATATGGGATTAGAAAATATTGTCAAGGTTTTGGACATATCAATCGAGTTGTAGTACTATACTGAAAATGTGCTTTGAATTTCTGTTCAATGGATTTATTTTGATTGCTTTACAATCTGTTATATTTTTTCGAAAGGCATAATCATACATTTTTATAAAACTATTTCTAATGAATTAGGTAATAAAGTAGTCCCAAACAACCAAGACATTCTATCTTCACTATATTGTAAATTATTGAGATTATAGAATGATATATTAAAATTATGGCTCCAAATAATTCTACAAATAACAGTATTATGTTATTTAAGATTGCAATAAATATTTATTGAGCAGAAATAATATTCGAAAATTCTATTACTATAACTGTAATCTACAACGTTCCATGAGACAATAATATGCTGCAAGAACTACGAAAATCTGTACCATATTCATAGATACAGGTCATTTTTCATATCTCTGGAAGAAATAGAAATGGTTAGTGGAGGAGTAAATTTTTATTTTTGATAATTCTGGACCTGGAGATACATGGGCCACAGATCTTAACCTTATGTCAAAAGTTCTGGCCTGAAGAACACCACTTATTCATTTCTATTATTACTTCATATAAAAATATCATTTTTGAAAATTTAATCTTAACTATGGCAACGATAAAAAGTACATAAAATTATTTGAAAGTCCAGCAATGCGCATAGCTAAAACTTAGTACTTAAAACATTATAAAATATTGTCGTGAAATATATATCAAAAATATTTAAGGGTGTTTCATTTATTTTTTTAATTATAAAGGGCTGTAAAAATATTCCCACGCCATAATATGCTCCGAAGTTATAAAAGAAAAATATTATTTTTTTTTATTAATTCTCAATTAGAAATGCATTTAAAAATTTGAAATATCCTTCTGGAGTAAGCATCTAAATTCGTGATGTGGCTACCTTGGTAGAACTTATCGAACATTCTGTTTCATACAATATTTTACATGATTTAGAACCTAGTACGTGAAATTATGCAATTTACTATTATGTAAACAAATACATATTAGCATAATAAAATAGCTTTTAATGTTTAGCTGTAATTTTTTAAATAAATTATTAAGTGTTATTTAATTTATACATAAAAATATGAGTTTACTAAGAAACAAAAACAAAAGATATTTTTTACAAATTTAAAAATAGTTTAGATGATTAAGATAATATATTAACATTTACAATACTTATTTGAATGAAAATTACGAGTTAAATCTGAGACACTATAGATTAAAAAATTCCCTCTATTTTCATTTTTAAAATTAAAAATAGTAAGCAGAGAGCTCAGAGAAAGAAAGCCATTTTAAAATTTAAACAGTAAGCATTTTTTTTAATCCAAAATACATTATAGATTTTCTATCAACCTGAATAATGGTTTCATGTCGAGAGCAGAACATTTCTTTTCATGGGAACAAATTTTCAATTTCTTGAAATTGTTTTCGAAATATTTTTCAAAATAGCAAATCGTTATTTTATATCAGTACTTCATTTTCCCTTAAATTCAGAGTTTAGTCTTTTTCGGTTACCTTTTTGGTTTAGAATAAATTTAATTCCAAATGCCTTTTACTCTTGTTTTTGAATATTTTATAATTTACAATCGATTTTTAATTTTTTGTATATTCAACAGAAAAGAAGATCTAAGTAGTGCACTAAATATACCGGAAAATCATAATAATAGAATATTCTGATTTTTTTAAATGAAATTAGTTGTTTCAATATTTCTATCGACCAAAAAAAAAAAACACTTTCTCCAAAAATTCTTGTTTATCTGCTCTTGTATATAGGAGCAGAATAATGCGAAAAAAAACCCGAATTGGTTAAATGAAATTTGGAATGTGGTTCTTAGCCAAAACTATGGAATTATATAAAAATTTTTGACTAAAATCATCAAACTTAAAGGACACTTCTCCAAAGTCAGTAATATATTTTTAAGCGCTTTTATTGCCTCTAGATTTGTCTCATGTTTTTCTTATGGATTTTTTATAATTGATTTCCCACATTTCTTTTAAATATTCAGGAGAATAAAACTATGAGGACATGCGAAACAATATGTTTTAACTTATTTCAGAATTTAATTATCTGCTAATAAAGACTTAAATTTTGATTCTGCATCACTCCGTAACGAGCTTAAGAGCCAGTAGATTGTACAGAACTTTAGAAATACACTAATAATTCAAATGGCAATGGGATGTTACACGAATTGAGAAAAAATATTTAATGGACCTTTTTTCATATTCACAAATATAGAGTATCAATTCTATCGAAACAAAAAAATAATATAAAATGTACCCAAGAAAGACATGGAACATTATTATTTTTCCAATCCACCTTCGCAAAACTAAGAAGAAATATATCATCTAAAAGAAACGCTATCAGGAACTAATGTTCCCCTTGTAAAATGTTAAGTGGCTATTATCCGAAGGAGTAGGAAATGTGAAAAATATCCTTTTCCTGACGTGTACATTAAACTAGAATAACGGAAGCATCCTCTCCTGAAATAGGTCAAAGGAGTCGGAAGGCAGACGTCTGCTAATAGAAACGGAGGAGTTATATAGTCAATTTTGGTCATCGAAAACTTCTTTAATAGGGAACATCCCGGGCATAATCCATTTATAGTTGGGTTGTAACTTTATTTGGCGCCACGGTTTGGACGTTTCATCTGAAAACAATGATGACTTTCTGGAAGTTACTCTCGATTGAAGAGAATGCAACAGACTTGGATTAAGAGCTAAAATTAAAATCACGAAAACAAGAGTAAGGAGAGTCTTTCAGTTAATAGTATTTTTTTTGTTGTTGTTGTTATTTAGGAAGTGTTGACATGGAGCATTGTTTTTATAAATTTAGCATCAGTCATTTACTACTTAAAATCGCATTTCATTTCAAAGAGGGGCAAGTAAAAACTGATAATAAAATAATTTTATAAATGCATGACACAAAAATCTCGAATTTCAGTAGAAGTAAATATATACAACAACAATTATTTATTATTATTATCTCTAGAGACTTCATTAAATATTCCTGAATATTTCTCTTTATAAAGTTAAATAATGGCACAGATTATTAAAACGTTTAAGCCATGCCTTTCGTAAGAGAAAAAAAATATATAGGTGTTTAAAAGAAAATTCCTTAATAACTCTGCATATTATTTTTTCAAAAAAACATTTAGTCAATAAAAATCTTTATATATGTGTATAAAAACAAACAAACTCTTATTTAAAACTAGCTAACAATACAATGTGAACGGATATTTATTAAATGAAATGCTTGTTTTTCAATGAATATATATTATGTATAATTCTGACTAATCACTAATATCTTATAGTAAATTACATATTTCCATAATTACATAAATTGCGTAGTGAATTTCGAGTATAAAAAGTGGGGCACGTTCATTCTTTTTAAATATTATTGTTGTAGGAGTTTTTTTTGAATTCCTTATAAACGTTTTTACTCCTGCCATAAAAATTGACAAAAATTATTTTCAATGCTTACTTAAATGTAAATTATTAAAAATAAGAACGTTAATTAAAGTTAATAATCTACCTTTAAATCATATTTACCGAAGAAAGAAAGTAAGAATCGAATAATTTGGTAAACATATCAAGCGCAATAACTTTATTAAAAATATAATGCTTGTTTTTTAATTAACATATTCTGAATAAATGAAATGCTTTTATTTTCTCCCTTGCCCAGTTGAAAAATTATTATAGCAACTTTTTTGGCAGTTAAAAATGCTCTTTCTGAAAATAAAAGTTTTGGATATCATTAATTATTTTTTTTAGGAATAACTTTTTCTTTTTCAAACATTTATTTCTTCAGTCAGTTTTTTGGATAATTGTTTGTCCACCTACGCAATATTAAAACAATTATTTAATGAAGAAACCACGTGATATGAAGGCTTTTTATTTCATTTAATCCTTTCCTGTTAAATTTCTGAATCGTGCATTTCACTACAGATTTTTTTTGTTTTTATTTAAGTCTATAATTAAGTCAAAGTGGCAGTTAATTTAAAGGATAAAGACCTCTGGGAAAACTTAATTGTTCACTTTTTTTCACCTATCATTGTAGGGTTAAAATAAATGCAATGTTCCTAAATGAGATAAGTTTTATAAATAAATATTAAATTACTCTCGTTTTAAAAATAAATAATAAATTAAAACTCTTACGTCAATGGATTGAACTATTTTTAAACTGACCTTATTTTCATTTAATTTTTATCCAAATAAGATGTTGAAACTTTCTCTTTTTGCTTTCTTCTGAATTCAGAATTTTCAGAAATATTTAACATAATTTCAATTTAGGAAATTTGTATTATTTTTATGTTTAAAAATTTATTTCTCCATATTAAAACAGTTATTAGAGAAAAAAAATGCACTTATAATATTATAGTTTAACGTAATATCCTTTAAATAATCTATACTTCATTTTATGCCATCAATAAAATATATTTGCAGAAAACAGATATTTTCATTTATGATTGATTGATGTTTAAATGTTTGTGATTAAAATGATTTATATTATTTTTCGAAATAATAACAGCGTTTTTGGACTAAAAGAAATGTTATTATTTTCATTTAGTTTTTATCTGAATAAAATTTATTTATTATTATTATTATTTGTTTCTGTTTGATTAAGAGATAGAGAAATATAGACTCAATACAATAAAAAATTCTACATTATAGAAAACATATTACAAGCATTTTTGAATCTATTGAGTATTAGTTTATGACAACAAAAAATAATTCATCTGACATTTCCAGCTTAAAATGATTTCTTTTCTAACTTGTTCGTTATTTAAAATGGGATATAATGAGGTCTTTTGAATTGTTTCGGGAAGCTGCACCTGGGATTCGTTTCAAAGAAGGCATGTTCCCTACGCAAGAGAGCAAACTCGAAAACGTTACAAAGGCCCATTAGGAAGCATTTCATTAACTTTTAAAGACATCTTCAAAGAAAGATTAAAGTCACGGAAAATTTAAAGTCAGATGATATTACTAAAATCCTTCAAACATAGGCAGAAAGTTATTCACGCAGGATTTAAATAACAGAAAATTTCTTGGTAATATTTTTTTTTCATTTTACTATAACAATTTGAAGCTAATTTTTTCTAACAAATAATTTTTTTAAACTTAGAAGATGATTTATTTTTATTTTTTTGCTACACGTTTAATCAATTCACGCGTTTGGGTAAATATCTAAAAATAAAATTTACACGTTTTAGCTATATATCCAAAAATAAAATGCTCACCCATTTTTACTATTTATCGAAAAATAAAATGTATACCCGTTTTTGATACTCATCCAAAAATAATTTTTTTGGAAATTTAGCCATCCAACATTTGTTTTAATGTTTTTTTGGTAATAAACTAGGGTAAATGAATTAAAATGAATTCGATTATTATTTAAGTTCTTACATATTTGTATACAATAAATATAAAGAGTTTAATTTAAAAGTGAGGAACTTATTTATTTATTATTTATATTTCCTTTATATAAGCCTTTATTATTTGGGAGATAAAACACATTTTTCATATAGCGTCAGTGAAGATAACTGGGAACAGTACCTCCAGTTCAGGTGAAACTTTAGGGAGATGAAAACTATGTCTTCTTATAAAACGCACTAGAAGACAAAAAAGGCTACCATTTTTTTTAACTTAATTTTCTAATGCTTGTTTACTTTGGTTACAAATGAAGTCCAGAAATGTAAAGCCAAAACTTTTCAAAATTTGATTATTCATTCTCTTTATCGCAACTTTACTTACAAATAAGTTGCTAAGTTATATAATTCTTGAAATGTAGCATGCAACGGTTATGAGTAGTACCTCATTTTCATATATATATGCCCGGAAGTCTCCAAAATAGATGTTAGTTAATGGATTGTTGGTGCAAGTCATTTTAAAATCACCAAATATTAAACTGTTTTAAAAAATTAAGATTTAACAAAAATAAGAATTTTTTTTTATTTAAGCATTTCTTAAAGAAAAGCAATACATTTTAAAAACCAGTTTTATAACAAATGAAATATATTAAGAACTGTGAATATATGTAACATTTTTCTTCAATCATAGAAAAAATATGTGGATATAAAATTTGTGAACTCGCAAACATTCAAAAGAAAAATTCTTTATTTGACGCAAATGGGTTTTCTGTTAGAATAATTGAATATCTCTTCAAGATATGCATTATACTGCGTATTAACTTTCCATTGTTAAAGAAATGATCCTCAGATCTCCATGAAATATTTAATAATTTCACTAAAAACAGCAAAACTGAGTATGCAAGAATTCAGAATATCATGAAGTACTTAATAATTTTTTCTAAAAATAGAAAAAAGGAGTAATCAGGAATGCAGAATACCATGAAGTACCTAATAATTTTATTAAAAATAGCAAATATAAGTATGTAGGATTTCCGAAAATTATGAAATTTTTAATAATTTCACTAAAATTAGCAAAAATGAGTATGCAAGAATTCAGAAAATCATGAAGTATCCAATAATTTTAATAAAAATAGCAAAGATGCGTGTGCAGAAATTTAGAATATCATGAAGTACTTAACAATTTTTCTAAAATAGCAAAAAAAATATGCAGAATATCATGAACCATCTAATAATTTCACTAAAAACAGCAAAAATGAGTATGCAAGAATTCAGAATATCATGAAGTACTTAATAATTTTTCTAAAATAGCAAACATAAGTATGTAGAAATGTAGAATATCATGAAGCATCCAATAATTTTACTAAAAATATCAAAAATAAATATGCAGCAATTCAGATTTCCATAAAATATCTAATATTTTTATTAAAAATAGCAAAAATGAGAATGCAGAAGTTTAGATTTCTATCTGGCAAGAAAGCATTTCGAGAGAAAATGTTTCAGTTAAAAGCTCATTTAAAAGATTTAAACACCTGGAAAATATTTATCA
Source organism: Argiope bruennichi (assembly GCF_947563725.1). Classification (NCBI taxonomy): domain Eukaryota; kingdom Metazoa; phylum Arthropoda; class Arachnida; order Araneae; family Araneidae; genus Argiope; species Argiope bruennichi. The sequence goes on from NC_079156.1 coordinate 34,554,798, forward strand.
TTTCTTATTTAAGATAGATAACTACATTGAAAAACTCAATTTCTTTTTCGAATTTATGATTTTTTAAATCTAATATTCTTAATGTTTTGACAGGCTTCTTTATAAAACCTGTCGTTAACTTTAATTTTACTTATATGTTGATTTTTTGAGAAGTTATAATAATTTTTTTTTTATTTACGTACATTTTAATACTGTTTTATATCTTTAGACGCCTTTAAAAATATCTAATTTTTGGTAGTAATCTATTAGAAAAATAAATTAAAATCTAATGCATATTTTTTTGTCCCAGTTTGGTGAAATAATTTCTTAATATGTTTTGAAGTTCCAAAAATAAAGAATAGATAAACTATCGATTTAGAAATATGTTGCAGTTGTTTTAATGTTTCACAATGTGAAAAAAAATATAAAATTTGGTGCTATTTATCCTTCGAAACACAATATTTAAAAAATGTATAGAAATACTGCTTCTTTTTTAGTTCAGGACCTAGATAATATATTTCTTCAGCTCTCTGTGCAAAGTTTTAGGCAAATAATTTGATAAGTCTTTAAACTATAAGAGTTTTGATTTTTATTTTGTTTTAGTAAAAAAAAGCCCCTTTTCCAATTAAAAAAACCCCTTTGTCGTTTAACTGGTATATTTTGATGTTTCATATACTTTGTTTAATCTTTTTTATGCCAAAATTCAAAAATACAATTATTAAGAGCCCTTTTTTAAAAAAACGTTACCCTGAACGTAGTTATATGCCTTAATGTCTTTACGAATTCTTTTATTTTCAACCAAATAGAATCTTACTTGGACCTTTCTCTTGTAATTAAAACATTTTTATACAGTTTTAGATATAAATTAGTGTAGGCAAAAATCTTAGGAAGAGAACATTTGAATTCTTATACTACACCATTTTTAACAGCAATGCTTAAGATGCAAACTTCACATTTTCGTAAAAATTAAACGATAGCTCTAACTGGGTTTTTCCCAACCCGATTTTTTCCCATGAATTTATCTATCCATCCATCCTTGTCTGATGCGAATGAATGTTTTTATGATATCAGCGATTTATCGATACCTTGTCTTCTGTAGTACGAACACTAAAAGCTTTTATAGTAGGAAAGAAAGTTTTATAGATTTGGAAATTTTATAAACACGCATTTACGATGAAGATAAGACAAAAAAAAATTACTTACCTCGGCTCTGATATAACAAAATAGTTGGGAAACCAGCAGGTGCTGAAATAAAAAGGACAACTTCTTTTTATCGGTCCTGTTATAAAAACAGAATAAAAAGGAAATAATATGCGGTAAGATTATGAATTTTACAGTCACTGATGCGGTGCTCTAAAATTATTTCCATGGTGTACATCATAAAAATAAAACAACACGTAAATTATATTGATATTGATTAAAGCGAAAGTGCAAACTCGATTTTGCAAACTGTTTCAACATTCCATATTAATGACTATTCCATATTTAAAAAAAAGGAACTTCAACGTATTACTTATTAGAAATTTGACATATTTAAATAAATATTTTAAAAATATGAAAGATTAAAAGAACTGCATTGTATTTTAATAATGGTAATTGAGGAAACTTTGGTTTTCATAAAGAAATTTTAAAAAATGTAGCAGGAATATATTATAACTTATTTTAGGCTTCATGCAATTTTAAGCCATCTATATATAAAAAGAGAGCTTCTGAACTGGAATTTGCCTTTTTAATACTATAACGTCACATCCAGTCTGAGAAGCTTGATACCAACCTGATTTAGCATGTACCAGGCTCTAATAGCATGAATAGTGCTTTAACAAGATGAAATTTATTCTATCTTTTTGACAACATTTTATGAATTTTCAGAACTTTTGTTTTCCATCCGAAACTTACTTTGCGTTTACACATATACAGCAAAAAAAATCAAAATAGGATTGCATTAGTTTTAATATAAGATTGGATTGGGATTAACCGATATACAGAAGTAGGATGTAACATTATTCAAAAGATTCAAATTTCATTACAAAAATGATATTTTAATAAAGTTTATCAGAATTTATAAAATGCCATTCTTTGTGCAATAAACACCTTTGTTGGTAGATATAAGTCTTGAAAATTAATTTCATTTTTCAGAATTTTTAACCCTTTGGCTGCATAATTTTTCAAATCACTATTTAGAAGCGATGCTTGCAAATAAGTTCAAATATTTTTCAAAGGAAGTGAACTGATAGTATGTGTTACACGATAATAATATAATAAAAGTTTGTAATAGTAAAAATAAACACTCATTCAATTTTCTAAATGGAATTAAGAAAGCTTCAAGTTTCTGCAAAATGGTGCAGTTTGATTGGAGAAAATTTGAATAGAATATTATTTACTACTCTTAAAAAATCGGTTTTCTTGGCCAAAATAAGATAACACACGATGACATCTTCATTATTTTATTTCTTTTTGTATTTTATTGCTTTTTGCGAAACATCTTCATTACTTTATTTATTTCTGTTTCTTTTTTTTACCAACATCAAAATCCAATAAAGTAAAATTTACTATAGTTAATCAATTATAATAACAAAAATCAATCTATGCATTTTTATAAACATGACCTTAAAAATGCCATTTGCCTTATGTAACAGATTTTGTGAAAAATAATGTCTGAAAAAGTTTGCTAGAAGGAATTGATTTTTAATTAACAGTCTTTTGTATTTTAAAATTAGGTAATTTCATATCATCAAGACATTAAAATGAACCACCAATAAAATGCCTCCAATAAAAATGAGTAATATGCTTAAAATGAACAAACAAAAGGAAATACCGGACTGTTTTGAATCTCTAATATTGCTTTCCTGTAATATTAATCTCAGAGCTGGAAGTAAAATTGACAACAATATTTAAGAATTAGGAAGAGAAAGAAGCATTTGAAAAATACAAACTTATGGTCTATTTCTATTAGGAATTGAGATCTACAGAACCTTCTAGAAGACTCCATACATATGAGGTCGTGACATACGGAGAGTTTATATATGAGGAAGCGTTCTTGCAGAAAATAATTGTCTCGTTTCCAAATTGATCATTTTGCGATCTATCGATGCCTAGCATATAGAAAGGGAATTATAGTATATTTGTGTGCTGTTTATTTCTATTTAAAATTTAAGTTTATGTATTGTCTATTATGATTAAGTTTACTTAAGCGCTATTCTTTTTGTACACTTGAATTATATTTTTTACCTGTACTTCATGTTCTATTTATGGAATAAAGCGTGTATTCCGTTATCCATCTTGTTGTATTAAATTTATTACACAGACAAACGATTTTCTATGATATTGCTATTAATTTATGAAAATAAGAACAAAGAAGCTGATAAATTCTAATGTTCTTAAAGTAATTCAAGGCAAGCTAGAGTATAATAAATTTTACAGAAACAAGATCAATAAAATACATGTTTTCAAACTAATACAAATTAAATTGTAAAATCAAATATAATCATTATGATATGATTAACCCTTTGAGTACATTCGACATATCAGAACATTCCGTATTTGTTTAAATTTATGTTTCTTTTTTTTTGTAATTCTAATTAGCTTATGTTAACTCAATACCATGCAGCAGTATATATTCGAATAATAAGAAAAAAATGAATTCTTACGTAAAAACTACTGCCTTTACATGTTCAAAAAATTATATGCGCTTCAAATACAAAAGTCGTTTTAAATAAATGTGTAGTCAAAAGATTAAGATCTTTGTCTAAAATATCCAATAAGAATTTTAAATAAAAATTTAATTACATTTTTGCATTTTTCATTAACTTTTAGATAGTTTAAATGTTTATTAAAGACAAAAACATTATTCGAAGCATCATATTTAAGATTATTACTTTTAACCTTTAATTGAAATATTAAAAAAAAAGGCATACGATTTCGTTTACATCATTTTAATTCAATTCATTTTAATCAAAATAACATTTTAAACAAGAGTGAGTTGTAAACATTTCTGAGTGAAATAACATCATTTCACACAATGTATTTTTCTGCCAGTAGATTGAGCGTGTCCACAGTAACATGAAAGTGAATAGAAATTATATTAATTGGTTTGCAAAACTATCAGCTGGACTTCGGAGAATAAACTTTCAAGTCACAGCTTGTAAGATAAATTCAATGATACAATCTGCTAAATATTCTGCACGATTATATATTTTATAAAACGTTAGAGAAAATTTCTCTCTGAAGAATAAAGGTAAAAACTTTCCAAATACCTCCACTTGTGTCTACAATAGTCCATACAGAAATGTTAAAAGGCAAAAACTCCGAAAATAATTAAATTCTTTGTGATAAATATCATGGAAAATTGAAACATTTTAATGTGAAACTAACCACTAGATGGTGATATCTCTATGGGATCAAAATTTAATTCGATTGGGCAAATAATTTGATTCACGTAAGTAATCTCTAAAAACAGCGTATTTCTATTGTGAACTCAAAAATGTACAAACTTTAAAAAATTCTATCCAATCAAAAAATCAATTGAAAATTGATTTGGAAATTCCATCTTAACAAAAATAAGAAAAGTTTATATAATTCACAATATGTTATTTGTTCCAAATTGTTACTCGTTCTTATTTATGCATGTTTTTAAATCAAAATCTGAAATAAAATTTAGTTATTTATATTTCAAAGATTTTTCGTGCAAAAATAACAATTCCTCCATAACAAGGATTTGGCAAAAGAATAAGGTACTTGAATGCTTCTCTACGAGAAAAACAATTAAAAAGCATACTTTAAAGTCTGCTTTTCTATAATCCGAAGATATTTGAATTTTTTGTAACATTCTTAATGATATTTTGAAAATGTAAAAGCAAGAATGAATAAAATTTTACATTGGTTTAATGATGTATCGCTTATCAGTACTCAAATTATAAAAGACTTCCATTTTTATAGCATAATAATAACCATTAACAGAGAAATGAATGTTATGTAACCTGAAAGAACTAATTACATCGATTTAGCATGTAACCATGAATAGTAATTGCTCGGTAAGAACGGAATTTTCGAAATGTCAGTCGATTATATTAAATGAAGCAAACCATTTCCCTGAATGAAATTTACGCCATTCACGGAAACGATAACGATGGAAGTTTGTTACAATCGTCGGAAAGTATATTATTCGCTTTATATCATTTCATTTTTTTTTCAGTTGTTCCCAAGAAATCTATTCCACACGGAATGAATTGAATTAGAACACCAAAAACTGTGTTATTGCCCTTAAATTTTGTGAAAGAAGTTAATATAAATAAGATTTAGATATACCAAGAAAAAAGAGTTCTAAAAATTCTGATGTAAAGAGGAACAGACAATTGCTCGTGCAAACTCCTTTGTGAATATAGTCAATGAAGGTGCTTTTTAAGGAAAATTCATCTTGAAATAAAAATGAAGCTGTTAAAACGTTCAAAAATAAAGCATTTACTTTCTAATTTTCTAATTTATTTTTTAATAGAAGTTCGCCATTAAAATATTTATAATTGTGAGTAACACTTTTTTGAGATTTCTCCCGATAGTTAGAGTGTCGTCTGTCATTTCGCCAATGTCTAAATCCGTCGTCCAATAATTCGTCAGATGTCGGAAGAAATTCTAAACATTACTGAAAGATTTTTACTTCTCTTTGTGTACAACCGATCCCCCAGTCACCAATCAGATTTTGTGCGAAACATGTGGTCATGAAGCAAAATGTCTGCTTCATGTGCGTATTATATATAAAGAGTTTAACTAAATTATTTAATGGTCCTTTCTCCAAAATTCTGTTGACTCTAGAATCCTCTTTCGTTGACAAATTTGTACCCAAGTATGTAAATTATTCGGGTTCATGTCGCCAAATCCCAAGATATTAACCACATCCGAGATCAAGAATTCGATTAGCATCAAGCACAACTGTCAATAAAACTGTTCCTTACTTTGTTAATTCGTTGGAAAGCAATATTACAGATTCGTAACGGTATAATCTCTTAAAAGAAAATTGGCATATATTCTTAATGAGTGCATATCATTGTTCTCATCCTTGGCGATAAATTTGGCACAATTTGAATAAAAATTAAGAATACCTGTAAAGTTCTCTTTTCAGCTATGATACTAACAATGCAGGAAATCAATGTTACAAATTCGTAACAATATAGAAAGGAGAAACTAAACACTATAAAAAATGTACAACTTTTCCCAGAGTTTGTTTCAGGACCCTGATTGAAACGAATATCAGTGTTCTCATCCTTGGTGATAAACATGGCACCATTTGAATAATAATTACCTGTAAAGTTTTCTTTTCAGCTATGATACTAACAATGCAGGAAATCAATGTTACAAATTTGTAACAATATATGTAGAATGAAGAAATTAAACACTATAAAAAATGTACATCTTTTCCCAGAGTTTGTTTCAGGACCCTGATTGAAACGAATATCAGTGTTCTCATCCTTGGTGATAAACATGGCACCATTTGAATAATAATTACCTGTAAAGTTTTCTTTTCAGCTATGATACTAACAATGCAGGAAATCAATGTTACAAATTTGTAACAATATATGTAGAATGAAGAAATTAAACACTATAAAAAATGTACATCTTTTCCCAGAGTTTGTTTCAGGACCCTGATTGAAACGAATATCAGTGTTCTCATCCTTGGTGATAAACATGGCACCATTTGAATAATAATTACCTGTAAAGTTTTCTTTTCAGCTATGATACTAACAATGCAGGAAATCAATGTTACAAATTTGTAACAATATATGTAGAATGAAGAAATTAAACACTATAAAAAATGTACAACTTTTCCCAGAGTTTGTTTCAGGACCCTGATTGAAACGAATATCAGTGTTCTCATCCTTGGTGATAAACATGGCACCATTTGAATAATAATTACCTGTAAAGTTTTCTTTTCAGCTATGATACTAACAATGCAGGAAATCAATGTTACAAATTTGTAACAATATATGTAGAATGAAGAAATTAAACACTATAAAAAATGTACATCTTTCCCCAGAGTTTGTTTCAGGACCCTGATTGAAACGAATATCAATGTTCTCATCCTTGGCGATAAACATGGCACCATTTGAATAATAATTACCTGTAAAGTTTTCTTTTCAGCTATGATACTAACAATGCAGGAAATCAATGTTACAAATTTGTAACAATATATGTAGAATGAAGAAATTAAACACTATAAAAAATGTACATCTTTCCCCAGAGTTTGTTTCAGGACCCTGATTGAAACGAATATCAATGTTCTCATCCTTGGCGATAAACATGGCACCATTTGAATAATAATTACCTGTAAAGTTTTCTTTTCAGCTATGATACTAACAATGCAGGAAATCAATGTTACAAATTTGTAACAATATATGTAGAATGAAGAAATTAAACACTATAAAAATGTACATCTTTTCGCAGAGTTTGTTTCAGGACCCTGATTGAAACAAACATTTTTACTATTATCCACTAAAGCCCAGCCCTCAAGATTCTGCTGCTATAATCCACAGGGAGAGCGTTTTGATGAAATGCTGTTGATAGTTCCTTTACTATTCTACGGCGGAAGCAATTTACTCTAAATTACTCTTTACTTGAAAACGTGTCTCGGACAAGAGTTTGAATTATTAAAGAAGCTAATTTTATTTGAGACGAAATAATCCTCTTCTAAGAGGAAGTAACTTTTACTGGCTTCCAAGTTAATATTAAATGTATGAAGTTATGTCTAAAAGACTAAATATCAGTTTTAAGGGATTTAATATTTTACTATAGAATTATTTATAAGTTTTTGGAAATTTGCTCTTACACTATTTTGTAAATAGCATATTTTATCAGCGTTTCATGATCCTTGAATCTTTTACAGCATTGTTTATCTTGATAAGATGATGCTATCGTCTATGAAATATGTTGCAGAATTAAAATAGTTCTATCTATCATATTAATATTCATCTGCATCATAAGAAGATTTTTTATATTTATTAAAATAAGTTTTGAAACTGAGCTTTGTTATTTTATTTTTAGTTAATGAGTAAGTAGATTGAATTTCAAACCATCGTTCAACGCTTCAAACAGGAAATTTCTAACACAAAGGAAGATGCTTCCTCTAGAGGAAGGAAATTTATTTTCTTGATGAAGTGGAAATTCTCCCACTCTAACTTCCAGATGGGAGATTCTTTTTTTTTCCAATAAAGGTTAAATGCTCTTAAAAATTAATAATGTGATCAAAGTTGTTATTCTTCATTATGAAAGAAGTTTTAATAATGAAATAACTAATTGCAAGAAGGTAATAGAAAAATATGAATTATGAACAGATGTTATCAGACGTTCACATACTTTTTATTGCAAAGAATTGTTCTGAATGGCACGACACTTATGAAACGAGTGAATTATTTTGAATTATTAAAAATCGAAGCTAGATCATTTGCGATAAATTTTAGTGAAGGGAAATTTTGGGATTGAAATAGCTGCTACAAGTCCTCCCTCCCCCTCCAAACTGATTAAAATAGGTCAAAAACTTAAATGTATCAGCATATTTTGCCATTTTAGAAAGATTAAGGAGTTATATACATATTCACTTGAGAATATGTATATAACTTGTTTTTTAATTAACCGCCTTTGATAATCAGATGATTCGCCGAAAATATTAATTTAATTTTCTTTCAAATAAAGCAATAATACGTAAAATACTGTTTATGATTTCTACTAAAAAATATTTTTATACACAAAATTTTAACTGACATCAACACTGTGTTATTTAATAATCGTGTATGTGCCCTATTCCTTGTATATATGAAGCAACATGACTTTTACTGGCATGTTTTTTAAACGTAACTGTATGGATAATTTAAGTTCTGATTTTGGTAATATTGTAACTTCACTTTCTTATTCCTCGTATAAATACGCAGATATTAAACAGAATTTTTTTCCACATTTTTTAAGGATGAAAAATTGTGATTAAATATTTGATGGCAAAATGATAAAGATTTGAATTTAAACTGAACAATCAAATCTATAATTGAAAATTATGCAAAACATATATTTAAAAAAAATTTGACAGATTGCAGAAAAAATTGTATTTCATATAATTTAGTAACATCAAAAATATTTTTTTTATTTTAAAATTGTAAAAAATTATACTTGAGCAATTATATTTTTGGGAACATCATTGGAAGACGTCAAAATTTCGTTACATTTTTAATTAATTCAAAATTTTTGTAATATCTCTCAGAGGTTGCAATTCTTACAGTATACTAGTACCAAATTATATACCTATAGGCTAAAATAATCTGTATTTTAAAGAATGGTCCTTACAATACAAAATTATACAAGCATATAGATGCATACAAACAGGCTTCAGCGTGAATTCTTCTTTATTAGTAGTAGAGATAGAGTATTATATATTCAGTTTTGAATTTCCCAACTATTCTTACAGATTTGGGTGAATTCTACAGAGGCGTAAATGACGTTAATAAAAAACATTAAATTATGAACTGTATGCAATATGAGCATTAAAGTATGAACAATTTATTCAACTTAACGGTAAAATGCTCTTACTAATCCACTATTGATATAATCTTTTTTTTTTTTATCTTTGCCCTCTTTGTTTCAGAATAACTGGCTTTTACTTACTTTAGTACATATTTTAACTCTATCACTTTCTATTCTTCTTAACGTAAAATTTAATGATTATTCTTCGAATGATTGCATTGCAAATGCATATAACGAGTATTTAAAGTATTAGACTAGTCGGAGAATGGGTTTTTTTAAAACAGATGTATAAAAATTTATTATAATCCCAAAAATTGAAACAGCTTTATAAGGTTAAAATTAGAAAATATATTTTTGACATATTATAGACATTGTATGGTTAATTTTAACAAACGTTTCAGTGTTAAGAAAAGATAGTATAAGTAAAAAAAGGAATAAATTAAAAAATGTATACTTCTGAAATCATCTAAAATATAAAACCCGCATCCTAAAAATTATTTAAATAAATACATATTTTATGAACATTGGAAGTCTTCATGTCAGACATTTCTATATTTTGAACAAAAAGTGAATTTAAAACTTGACTAAAAGAAGTTATCTTAAAATGTACAGTCCATAACATCCTCAAATGTTTTTGGCATATGTGTATCAATTTTTTAAAAATTTTATTGAACTAGTTTTAGGATATCAAATTTTCTATACGTCAATCATAGTAAATTATTCATTCTTTAGTAAAGACATTTTAAAAAATTCATTTGTGTATTAATTCATTCAAATACACTAGAAATAAATGTTATTTCCATGTTTTTTTTAACAGAACTGGCTGATATGAACGATATGTGAATAAGTAAATAAAAAGTTTATATAAATATCTGAAATATTACTTTTGGAGAATTTTAAGGTTAAAGTAAACTAAATCCTTTTCTGTTTAAAATATCACTATTCTTGGTTTTTTTTTCTGTCTTGTGTTATCGAGATTGCTTTATCTATAGTTCTATCTGAATCAGAATTAAAAATAAGGACTGTTTCAAAATTTAAAAAATGTTTCGGTTTATTTTAAATCATAAAATAAAATTCGAATTCACCCGGAAAATGTACCTTTACAATCTGGTTGGGTACTTTAAGTGTCAGTTTAATTATTGTTTTATTATTATACGTAAAGTAAAGTGGAGGCAGTGATGGTTCAAAATTTCAGGAATTAGTAGTGACGAAAAAATATTTATGATCAGAAGCATTTTTTAAAAATTACTTAACCTCTACGAAGTTTTAAAATTTTTAATTTCAAATTGGATATGGTTCATTTAATTTCAAACATAATAAATAACATGTATGTGCTATAAATAACTTGTTTTGTCAATAATATTTTTTTTTTCAAATTCTCAAACGATAATTCATCAGATAAAAATATCAGAGCCTCTAAATTTGCAAACAATTCAAATTTTTACATATTATCTCAATATTCTTTGCCAAAAAATGAATTTCAAATAAAATAAGCAATAAATGACGCGCAATATTCATTGTTTTCTGCACGTTAAAATTAATTATGAATGTTTAAATGTCTTTAAGTATCAATCGATGAAGTGTTTTTGTTAAGGTGTACGTACACACTAGATTTTTTTAAAATTTTAACTTTAAAAATCCAGTTTTTTCACAGTAGGTTATTAATATATATTTAAACTCATTTCAGTGAAAAAAAACATATTACACTAATTATTAATTAAATAATATTTATTGAACTAATTAGCATATCTTTTGAAACATGATATCTTAAATTCTAATTTGTACAGACATACAATTCTAGTTGGAAATCATGCCTAATATTAGTATTCATGTTGTCTGCCTCAATCAATTTATAAAAATATATATATTTTTTTTTTACCAAATTTTTCATCAATGATAAATACAAAAAGCGAGATATTTTTCTGTAATTTTACCCTTTAAATATTTATTAAAAATTTATTTCTATAAATAGAATTTTTATCGAAACACAAAAAATCCACTGTTACAGATTATTTTGATATATAAATAATTCTATTTGGTTCATTTCTTGTTGGGTTATGATTGTTTGAAGGAAGCAACATAATGGAAAAATTTTCTTCATAAAATGAGTTTTAAAAAATCTGAAACTAGAGTTTTTAGTGAAAGTACGTCAAGAAAAATAAATATAACTCGAGAAATATTCCGAATATTAACAACATCTTGGTATCGTTTGAGAGAAAAGGGACCAGAGAACATTTTGAAGCAATAAAAATATATTCGATATTTTCGAAGTTTCGTGTACGGTTACCGTAACCCCACAGACATAACAACCATTAATTGAAAAAAAAAAAACTAGATTATATTATAAATGCATTTTAGATTAAAAATATGAATTTTTAAGAAAAAAATTAGAATCGAAATAATTTATGATTATAATACATTATTTAGTAATTATTCGTGACCAATGGAATGTGAAATCATTTTTGTTAGAAAACCTTATCAAAACTTCAGATGTCTTCAAAAAAGGAAAAAAATCTCAAATTTTAAGTTGCCGTAAAATCGGAAGATATTCCACTTTTTCATAAACATATCACTTCTATCAACTCAAATTCCATTTCCAAAAGATCAGAAACTTATCGAAGTTTGTGAAATGAAAAACGGAATCAACTGGAATAAAATGACTTGAAGCACTTATGAAAATCGTTATAAATTTCTCATTTGATGGTAGATTACTGTCAACGATATTCCTCTAAAATTCGATTTAGAAATAGCCGATACAAAATGTGGAAACGTATGTAGTCATAAATTCGTTTTCCATGTTTTACTTTTGCTACATTTTAAATTTTTCAAATGTGTTGCCAAATCCGATAAATAAATCATTCAAGAAATGTTGATTTTTTAATGATTTACAATCACGGCTTTGTTGATAAAAATCGTCTGCAGAAAGTAAATTTGTATTATAAAACAAAATAATAAAAAAAAATTCATAGTGGAATGGAAACAAGAAATAGGTTTTTGAAACTGAAACAATTTAATGAGATTTCATGTCATACAAAGAAAGACAGAAATACTTGTTCGAAATTTCATTTCATTTTTTTGTTTCTTAGGACGTATAAAATACATGTTACGGATGTTTTTTTTTTCATAGATGTAACACAAAACACGAACAAAAAAGTTGTTTTTATTTTCATTAAAAAGATAAATTATTTGAAATCATTTTAATACTTGAAAATGTTATTCTGATTTTTATGAGAAAAAATTGCACAATTTTACATTTGATGGCATAAAAACATTCTGAAAGTAGTATCGTATATTTTATAGCAAAAATTCAAAAACTTAATGGTAAAACTTTATTGGATTAAAAAATAAATATATAGTAGCAGACGAGATAAATATGTATGTTATTGATTTTATTTATGATTTATGTTTATTTCTTCTATACATTTCACGAAGCAATAACTACTCAAAATATAATCTTTTGAATAGCACGTATAAAATTGCCCCTTTCTGAATATTTTATAACATTATCATTCCCTTTCAAAATTTTATATCTTACCTCTATTTTTATGCACAAAAGGACGAATTAAATTTTGGTTTTTCGAATTTAAATGTAGCCCTTCTGTATTAAGTAATATTAATAATTCATTTATGACCAAAATAGGAAATTCAGGCTTTTCAATTGTGTACCAACACAAGAATGTTACGAAACCGTAATTCAGCTTTCTTACCTGATAATCTGGATATTAAATATCATGAATAAATAAATAAATAGCGGTAGGTGGCAACAGTCAATAGAAAAGATCAGTCGGAAAACGATAAAAAATCTCAAATATTTACTTAATTTTAATTGAAAAAAAAAGAAAAGCAACTTTGTTCTTTTAAATTTTCAAACATCATTCAAATGGTTTTTTTAAATGTTTTGAACATTTTTTTAAAAATAATGATTATTTCTATGTCCCACAGAAAATAATCATTTTCGAAGTGACTGCAAAACGCTTGCATGATACATAAAATAAACATCACAACTTCTGCTTCAATTGCAATCTTAAGGCTTTTGATTTCATTAGAATTGTAATAAACAAAGATATTTGATTTGTTGATCGAAGGTTTCGGCATTAGTGCCAAACATATTGAAAGAAATGAAACAGTGTACAGTAAAATATTTTGCTTGGTTGGAATTGAAACAAATTCTTTTGCTTCTACTTTATTATTTGTCTGCTTTCTCTTATTTGTCTCTTAGAAACGAAAATACAATTTAAATACGTTGAAACAATGAAAAACAAGTTACTACTTCCTCAGATATTCGTTTTGTGATATCATTATTTTAAAAAAATTTTATTCGTTATGTGTATTTTGAAATATATTTTAAATGAGAATGGATTAGATTTCCTTTTAAGACACACTCTTTGAAATTCAATGCTTGTTTCTGTTCCAGATGTTCCTCTTAAAGGAAGTAAGTATGCCTTAACAAAACTCAGATGATTTGTTTAATGCATCAGCAATTGCATAAAATATCTGAGGCGTGCATAAAATTTAATTTTTGATTTATTTTACAATTTAATTTTATTTCTTAGATTCTATAATTTTAAAACTACAGAGTTGTTATAATTCAGGGAAATGAAGGAAAAAATTACTTTGATGTAGTCATTATAAGATGATAGAACATTAGTAAGGCGTAAACTAAATAATACTCAAATTATCAAACGAAAATGTTGTGCAGTAATATATTTACAAAATACCAACTTTATGGATTTTTAGATGAAATTAATACTTTAATACAAATAAAGCATAAAACTTTTTATTTTAAAATGTTCTATATTTATTAATAATGTTTTTTTATTATGTATAAAAGTTTAAAATATTTAGGAATTCGCATTAATTTTTTCAAATGGTTTAAAAACTGAATCATGATTAAATTGTATATTCGTTACATAGTGTTTTGAAAGAAATAAGAATGTTAAAAAATTAAAATTTTTTATAATTATTAATAATAATTTATGTTATATAAGTATATATAAGTTAAAAATATTTGGAAACACGTATCTCTTTGTCAAATGGCTTAAAAACTAGATCATGATTGGATTGTATATCCGTCACATAGCGTTTTCAAAGAAACAAATTGAATGGGAATTAATTGGGAATTTACAATCAATATTGTTTTATTTCATTTTCAGAAGTCATTACTATTTATTTCATTTCTTTTACTTAGATTTAATAAAGTTATTTCGGATGTTAAATAATTTTATGCAGCATATTTAGCTTGAACATAACCTTTTTCCCTCTACAGAATTCTGATATATTTTCAATAGGGACAAAAATTCAAAATCTGAGATGGTAGTTTGCATGTATTTATGCAAATTGTATTTTAGCATTTTATAACTTCTTTCATATTTATCATTATGAAATAAATATGATTTTATTACTCTCCGGATTCATTCTCATGTATGGGAGATAATGATATCGAAAAAATTTCTTTGACATTCATTTGAAAAATAATTTTTTCTAGTAAGATGGTAAAATTTTAATTAATGCAGCAAACAGCAAACTAAATTATATAAAACCACAATGAAATGATTCATTATAAGAAATCAAACTTAATTCTTAATAAAGACAAGAATTTAACATTATATTAAACATATTACACGATGAATAATATTTTTTAATATATCATTTAATATATGTAATAATATTTTTAAATGCCGGTGTCCCGGCATAGGGGTAGCGCGTCTTCCCCGTGATTTTGGCTTCCTGGGTTCGAGTCCCGGTTCGGGCATGGTTGTTCTTCGCCTGTTCTATCAGTGAGATGTGTGAATGTGCCCCCCTGTAAAAGGGGGTTGTGCAAGCGAATGTGATGCGTGAGTAGCTAAGACGTACTCTTGGCCCTAGTTGGTGCTACTAAAAGCAAGAGAAGCTCCTTTGGCTTAAAATCGCTGACTACGTCAGTGAGCTTGTCCATGGCAAGTGCCATTAGAAACAACAACAATATTTTTAAATATATATATAATTCATCGTGTATTACAGAAAGAACATTGGTAATACACGATGATGATTTAAAAATTAATCAAGTACCAACATAAAAGATTCATTTTTATAGAAGCCTCATAGCAAGAATATATACTTTTGACAAGGATATCGTTATGTAATAATCTTATTTCTACTGAAAAACTAAAAATATCTCAATATTATAAGGAAATTCAGATTAATTTCAATGCACCATCAAACAACTTACACGCCTGCTTAGGCATTGTTAAAAATAAGATAAAACATTAGTTTCTTTGTACATTAATTCTAAATTAAGATTTGTACTTCTGCTTATATTTCGTAATATATACATTTTTTTTTTTAACTTTGCACGCGCAGTAATTTTAGTAGGCTTTTAGAACGTGCAGTAATTTTTTCGATCTTATCAAAGAACAAAGTCGGATTTCAAATAAGCATGTTCCTTATTTATCCTTAACATTCAGTAGAACCATTATTTCAGAATTAAGATCTAGGTTATCAAAGGTAATCAGTATAATAAATTAAAAGAAATATTTTTTTTATGATAGCAGGTAATATAATCCTATTAAATATATACTATTGTGTATTGTATTCTCAGGACTACATACTACAATACTACGATTCACAGTACTACTGTCGGCATTAGTTCCCCTTCCAAACCCGAGATGGCAGCTCATTCCCTCAGCTCCTTTCTGCGCATGCACTGCGTATTGGCCGAATGTAAATCCGGCATAAGTCTAGCCTCCCTCCGATATGATATGGGCATGTCAAGGAAGAAACATAAAAAATATATTTAGAAATCATGAAAAATATATTTACAAAACAATTTTTATAGCATTGTTAAAAATAAGATAAATTATTAGTTTCTTTGTACATTAATTCTAAATTAAGATTTGTACTTCTGCTTATATTTCGTAATATATACATTTTTTTTTTTTTTTTTTTTTTTACTTTGCATGAGCAGTAATTTTAGTAGGCTTTTAGAACGTGCAGTAATTTTTTCGATCTTATCAAAGAACAAAGTCGGATTTCAAATAAGCATGTTCCTTATTTATCCTTAACATTCAGTAGAACCATTATTTCAGAATTAAGATCTAGGTTATCAAAGGTAATCAGTATAATAAATTAAAAGAAATATTTTTTTTATGATAGCAGGTAATATAATCCTATTAAATATATACTATTGTGTATTGTATTCTCAGGACTACATACTACAATACTACGATTCACAGTACTACTGTCGGCATTAGTTCCCCTTCCAAACCCGAGATGGCAGCTCATTCCCTCAGCTCCTTTCTGCGCATGCACTGCGTATTGGCCGAATGTAAATCCGGCATAAGTCTAGCCTCCCTCCGATATGATATGGGCATGTCAAGGAAGAAACATAAAAAATATATTTAGAAATCATGAAAAATATATTTACAAAACAATTTTTATAGCATTGTTAAAAATAAGATAAATTATTAGTTTCTTTGTACATTAATTCTAAATTAAGATTTGTACTTCTGCTTATATTTCGTAATATATACATTTTTTTTTTTTTTTTTTTTTTTTTTACTTTGCATGAGCAGTAATTTTAGTAGGCTTTTAGAACGTGCAGTAATTTTTTCGATCTTATCAAAGAACAAAGTCGGATTTCAAATAAGCATGTTCCTTATTTATCCTTAACATTCAGTAGAACCATTATTTCAGAATTAAGATCTAGGTTATCAAAGGTAATCAGTATAATAAATTAAAAGAAATATTTTT
Source organism: Argiope bruennichi (assembly GCF_947563725.1). Classification (NCBI taxonomy): domain Eukaryota; kingdom Metazoa; phylum Arthropoda; class Arachnida; order Araneae; family Araneidae; genus Argiope; species Argiope bruennichi. The sequence goes on from NC_079156.1 coordinate 34,572,000, forward strand.
TTTATGATAGCAGGTAATATAATCCTATTAAATATATACTATTGTGTATTGTATTCTCAGGACTACATACTACAATACTACGATTCACAGTACTACTGTCGGCATTAGTTCCCCTTCCAAACCCGAGATGGCAGCTCATTCCCTCGGCTCCTTTCTGCGCATGCACTGCGTATTGGCCGAATGTAAATCCGGCATAAGTCTAGCCTCCCTCCGATATGATATGGGCATGTCAAGGAAGAAACATAAAAAATATATTTAGAAATCATGAAAAATATATTTACAAAACAATTTTTATAGCATTGTTAAAAATAAGATAAATTATTAGTTTCTTTGTACATTAATTCTAAATTAAGATTTGTACTTCTGCTTAAATTTCGTAATATATACATTTTTTTTTTTACTTTCCACGAGCAGTAATTTTAGTAGGCTTTTAGAACGTGGAGTAATTTTTTCTATCTTATCAAAGAACAAAGTTGGATTTCAAATAAGCATGTTCCTTATTTATCCTTAACATTCAGTAGAACCATTATTTCAGAATTAAGATCTAGGTCATCAAAGGTAATCAGTATAATAAATTAAAAGAAATATTTTTTTTATGATAGCAGGTAATATAATCCTATTAAATATATACTATTGTGTATTGTATTCTCAGGACTACATACTACAATACTACGATTCACAGTACTACTGTCGGCATTAGTTCCCCTTCCAAACCCGAGATGGCAGCTCATTCCCTCAGCTCCTTTCTGCGCATGCACTGCGTATTGGCCGAATGTAAATCCGGCATAAGTCTAGCCTCCCTCCGATATGATATGGGCATGTCAAGGAAGAAACATAAATATATTTAGAAATCATGAAAAATATATTTACAAAACAATTTTTATAGCATTGTTAAAAATAAGATAAATTATTAGTTTCTTTGTACATTAATTCTAAATTAAGATTTGTACTTCTGCTTAAATTTCGTAATATATACATTTTTTTTTTTACTTTCCACGAGCAGTAATTTTAGTAGGCTTTTAGAACGTGGAGTAATTTTTTCTATCTTATCAAAGAACAAAGTTGGATTTCAAATAAGCATGTTCCTTATTTATCCTTAACATTCAGTAGAACCATTATTTCAGAATTAAGATCTAGGTTATCAAAGGTAATCAGTATAATAAATTAAAAGAAATATTTTTTTTATGATAGCAGGTAATATAATCCTATTAAATATATACTATTGTGTATTGTATTCTCAGGACTACATACTACAATACTACGATTCACAGTACTACTGTCGGCATTAGTTCCCCTTCCAAACCCGAGATGGCAGCTCATTCCCTCAGCTCCTTTCTGCGCATGCACTGCGTATTGGCCGAATGTAAATCCGGCATAAGTCTAGCCTCCCTCCGATATGATATGGGCATGTCAAGGAAGAAACATAAAAAATATATTTAGAAATCATGAAAAATATATTTACAAAACAATTTTTATAGCATTGTTAAAAATAAGATAAAACACTAGTTTCTTTGTACATTAATTCTAAATTAAGATTTGTACTTCTGCTTATATTTCGTAATATATACATTTTTTTTTTTTTTTTTTTTTTACTTTGCATGAGCAGTAATTTTAGTAGGCTTTTAGAACGTGCAGTAATTTTTTCGATCTTATCAAAGAACAAAGTCGGATTTCAAATAAGCATGTTCCTTATTTATCCTTAACATTCAGTAGAACCATTATTTCAGAATTAAGATCTAGGTTATCAAAGGTAATCAGTATAATAAATTAAAAGAAATATTTTTTTTATGATAGCAGGTAATATAATCCTATTAAATATATACTATTGTGTATTGTATTCTCAGGACTACATACTACAATACTACGATTCACAGTACTACTGTCGGCATTAGTTCCCCTTCCAAACCCGAGATGGCAGCTCATTCCCTCGGCTCCTTTCTGCGCATGCACTGCGTATTGGCCGAATGAAAATCCGGCATAAGTCTAGCCTCCCTCCGATATGATATGGGCATGTCAAGGAAGAAACATAAAAAATATATTTAGAAATCATGAAAAATATATTTACAAAACAATTTTTATAGCATTGTTAAAAATAAGATAAAACACTAGTTTCTTTGTACTTTAATTCTAAATTAAGATTTGTACTTCTGCTTATATTTCGTAATAAAAACATTTTTTTTTTTTTTTTTTTTTTTTACTTTGCATGAGCAGTAATTTTAGTAGGCTTTAAACGAAGAAGTTTTTTCTCATGGACAATGGAACAATTTTGATGTACAATCATTTTCGCCAAAAAAAATTTTTTTCGCCAAATTCTAGTGAGATGGCTGAATGTGGCACGAAAGGCAGAAATGGAGTTTCCAATCGTAAAGTTACTATGAACCAAAAAGAAAAAAAATGGTAATTCCTCCCCCCCCCAAAAAAAGGTGGCAATGTAACCCAAATAAAATACCACCGAAAAATTGCCAACCTCGTTAGGCGCCAAATGACTGTCTATCAAAGTTTAGTCAATAGGAGCTCCAGCTTTTAAACTTAATTTGTATGGAAGAAGACCAGATGGATTAAGATAATTTAAAAATCCATTTGGATAATGAACAACTTCTTCACTATCCACAACTGTGTCCATTGAATAATAAACTTGGTCTGGGATATTGAGTAAAGATGATGTTCATTAATAAGAAAGAAGTGAATGTATTGGTTCAGGCCGAGCGGAGGAATTTTTCTAATTTTTTCTTGTAAACAACACATGCATTTTGATTCATCTTTCCATTTTAAAGCTGAAGAATATTGCTAGACTACAGACATTATTCCTACTGAAACCAAAGCATCATTTCTGTGATCCACACATGGATCGTGATTCAAGGCGCAGTACTTCTTTTTGGACTAAACATCTGGAATGTGCCTTCTTTCACTTCTCCTGTGTCTCAAATTTAAATATCTTTCTCTGTCAGCAGATAGGCGATCACTTCACTCCTCGCGAAATTCATTATTTTGCTGTAATTCATTTGCAGTGCTACTTAAAGACGGTTACTTCGCACAAAAGAAGACTCTCCTTCCCTAAGTGTGGATATTCTTTTTCTGATATTCGTTAATCGAATATTTTTTTCCTCTACATTTTATTATCAAGCAAGTATCGAATCGTTTTGGCATTTAATGTGCTCCGGACAAGGCTGGATTTCCTTTTTTGGGCATAATGAATTTTGAATCACTGTTTAAAATCAGACGTAAACAAACAAATGTATCTCATCTGCATATCACTGATCTTGATATTTGCGCATGCGCCATTTTGAAGTTTTCGCAAATGCGCGAATAAGTGTTTTACGCATGCGCAAATTGTAGTTGCAAAATAATTAAATTCGCAATTATAAAGCTCCTTTTTTAATTTTGATATGACTTTAATATATTAAAACCTCCCTCAAGAAATGTCCCACAAAATGGTACAAATATCTCTAATATCAGTTAAATATTTGTCGAGTTTTTTGAGTTCAAACATACAAACGCTTTCAGGAGACTTCATTTCATACTATATTATATATATATATACCGTTTTGTTAGAAAGGCTTATCGAAATTCCTTCGAGGTGTTCCCCTGAAAAATAATTACATAACTGCCAGATATTACTCTGCCATAAAAGTGGATAAAGTGGAAGATATCCCACTTTTTTATGAACATGTCACTTCGATAAATACAAATTTCATTTCCAAAAGATCAGAATCTTATCGAATTTTGTGAATTAGAAAACAGTAATATCTGGATAAAAAAAATAACTGAAATACATTTAGAAATCGTTATAAATTTGTCATTTGATGCTAGATTATTGTCAACGATATTGCTCTAAAATTCGATTTAGAAATAACCGATACAAAATTTAGAGTCGTGTGTAGTCATAAATTCGTGTTTGTTTTCCATGTGTTTCCTTTACGAGATTTTAAATATTTCGATTTGTAGCCAAATTCGGTAAATAAATCATTGAAGAAATTCCAGTGTTTGAATGATTTACAATTTTTGTTAATAAAAGTCGTCTGCAGAAAGTAAATTTATATTATAAAATGAAATAAAATAAACATGGAACAAGAAATAGATTTTTGAAACTGACGTAGTTAAATGTGATTTTCTTTTCATACAAGGAAAGAAATGAATACTTATTCGAAATCTCATTTCATTTCTTTGCTTCTTAGAGACAAAAGAAAAATAAAATTACATGTTATGGGATTTTTTTTTCATGTCAGTATCATAAAACTCAAGCTAAATAGTTTTTTTGTCATTATAAAAGCAAAGTTATTATAAACTAAGCTGATACTTGAAAATATAAGAAATACGTTCGTATTCAAATGAGAAAAATTGTGTAATTTTACATTTGATGTTATAGAAAATTTTGAATGTAGTATCATATACTTTTTATTGCAAAAATACTAAGATTTTATGGTAAAATTATTACTGGAGTAAAAGTATAAAATAGCACGATATGAATTTTATTCGCAATTCATGTTTCATTCTACAAATAATGTGCCTTTATTTTAATGCACAGAATTGCCAAATCTCTCAAAATAAGCAGTAAATTGTGTTGTAACTTTGAAAAATGTAGTTGTCTTATTAAAATTGTTCCCAGTTGGTGAGTAGAAATTAACACACATAGTCTAGCGAAACAATCCAAATTACACACAAAAAACTAAATAAATTAAACAGTTTTCAAGAAATAGTTTGCTTTACTTTATGGTAAACAATTTACTTGCCAGTAAACCCTTAACTGGGGAGGTGCGGTCTACGAGACCGCATTTCATTTACACTCAAATTAAATTTTCTAATGAATGTATTAGCATGAAAAACTGCCAATATATTTTGCACGTATTTTTCTTGATATATAGATATGTTTTAGAAATTTTTCAAAATATATTATCATTGAAAAAAGTAAATGCGTTGGAACGTACGTTTTCTTCTCAAATTACATGTTACAATAAATAATATTCTTGAAAAAACATATTACTTTTTACTTTTTAAATCATATTTATTTTTACAGTATATGAAGGTATACAGAAGACAATATAATATAAAACTCAACAATTATATGAAAAATAAAAAAAATTGACAATGGGTAAAATTGGCCCTTTTTTATCGCCTTGTATGACTTTCATAGCACGGTTTTCTAGGGCATTTTAAACATAGAGGTTAAGAACTAGTATAGAAATCAACCTATAAATTCTGTATATATATCTCTTGGTATATCAATATATTTTATACATTTTTCAAAATACATTATCACTAGAAAAATTAATTATGTTTGAACATGTATATCAGAATCAGTTGAATGCGAACTTTCATCGAAAAAAACTTCTGTACAGTTATTCTTATCACTAAAATCACTTTCTGCTTCATTTAAAAGTGTCTGGAGAACTGCTTCATAAAATGATTAGTAAATTGGATGATATTTCGGGACCCAAGTTCTAGCTCTATCTGCTAAGCCTTGTTCATCACTGGGACACTAACAGGGAGGTGAGGTCTTAGAGACCGCACTTAAAGAAATAACTGAATTATTTTAAAAAGCATCCGCTGAAATCGGTCGAAAAAGAGCACGTATATTGAAGGTCACAGAACAGGAAGCTACAGGGTCAATCATTTCAATTGAGCTAAAAATAGAATAGGGATAACCGAAAATCGATTGCTAGCGGTCTCACAGACCGCACGTCCCCAGTTAAGGGTTAAGGGGACAGTGGATTCTATTAAGCATTTTTGCGAATTTTTCATTTAGAGTTATGAAATTGTTTAGGTATATGTATTAAAATATAAATAAGTCAATTTTCTTTTTAAAAAATTGAAATATAATATTATTTTTTTTAAAAATTAAAAGATGTATAATGTTTTTAAAATTTCAAAATATTCCAGACGACTTAATTTTTAATTTTTTCTATTTTTTTAAATTTTTAATACTTTATATTTAATTAATAAAACTGTGTATAATTTTGTAATTGCAATTAAATGCTAATTTTTTTTAGAAATATTTTTATTCACACTTTCTGAATTTTCATAAAAATTTGTTTTTCGAAACTACAATTAACTTATAATTATCTAAAAAACCTCGAAATATAAAATGCATAATTTGTTTTAATGTTTAATATAAATTTTTATTATCAATTCTATTTAATTTCATCAAAAATTAAGTTACAGGGAAAGTTTCAAAGATATTCAAATCTAATTACAATATCATTTTGAGAAAAGTAATTAAAATGTGCTTTTTTAAGTTCGGTCTTAGAAATATTCATTTTATTGAACAATATACCTTATAACACTATCTTAATTGAATATAAACATATTTTTGCAAGAAAACAGGAAAAAAATGAAATAATCAAAAATCGACAGAAACATGAAATTTTCAAGTCCACTATCCTTTAAAATATAGAATAGATAATCGTGTAAGTCATGGTTTATGCTACTGCACATTTAAAAGGACTTCTAATATCGCAAAATATTTCCTCTAATGTTTTGAAATTTTCAATATATTTTTTCGACTTGCAAGAACAATTTTAAACTCAAAATTTAATGACCAACATTTTTATCGGTTTTACGACACCAGACCCTTCGTAATAATAAATTGCGTAGATTGTCCTTACTGTGTTTCTCAGGAAACTATTTTAAACTTTTATTTTAATACACGTATCGTTACAAATCTGTAATGTTTCTTCTCAACACTTTTAGTTCAACCACTGGAAAAATCGTTTTACTGCGAGCTCTGTTGGGTGCTGATCGGATGCCGAAACAATGATCCCAGAACTAGGCGACAAATTTCACAACTTCCGCGACAATAGAGATAATAGTGGAATCTTCCAGAATTTTAGCGATAGAGTCAATAGGAACTGATATATGCCCGATTGTTCCAAAACATTCTCTTCTCGGTACCGGAAACTATAAACGGGTGGCAGTCTAAGCTGAAGACAATCGCGTATGGAGTCGCATAGAAAGTCGATGGCAGAGTAGTTGTATCAGTCCAGCTAAGCCAAGCGTTATATGGAGCTCAAACGATTGTTGAATTGAGCTGCGGGCCGAGTCCTGGAATTCATAATAAAAGCAGCATCGATCCGTGTGAGAAGTTGCCAGTGTAGTGGTAAAGGCAAATGGATACAGCTAATGTGAGGATTGAATGAAGAATTGCAGACGTTTGGAGAGACTATAGAGAATAGCTACGTAGATTCCCTCCTCCTGTTGAATTCTGTTTGGCCGCTGTATGTGCTGTGGTTGTTATTACTACAGATTATTACTTGTAAGCTACTGTTTGTTCAGAGCGTGGCTTATGGACGTCTCGGCTATGCATTTGTTGTCTGAGTATTTTTGTCTTCGTGTAAATACAGATCGCCGTTTGCTACCGATTCCTGTTGATTGTGTTTCTTCATCGACGGAAAAATGGAAAAAACTTCAAATTCGTAACCATATGCTTCGCATAAATCTGTTCCTATTTTTATTCATTTTCAGAATTTCTCGTCTGTAGCTTATGCATCCAATCATCTTTCATGAAAAGGCAAAAATGTTTAAAAATCTGAGCCTTTAAAAATTTTACGAGAGCGCTTGATTCAGAGAACAAATATTGTTTTCGAAAATTTTATTACCATCCATCCGTATACCGAAATTTACTTAGTCTGCAAAGCGAATATTAATACCTTGACCATCAACAATGAAAAATTATCAGGATAAAATAATTAGTTTCATTTAACGGAAGAAATAAACTGTAAAATAAGTTTTAAATATGTTTCTAAATATCAAAAAATTATTCGGTAACAAATTTGTATCATTAAAAGGATAAATTTCTGAATTTTAATATAATTTATCAATATTTTTTTCTCCATTATTTTTGCGAATTATGATAGAAACACACCGAAGTTGCGTTTACTTTTTTTTATTATTTGATACCATATTTAAAATTTAGAACCCAATTTTTCTTGTATATAATCTTTTATTTTTTGCAAACAAGAGCACAGTGTATGTGCTCACGAACGGTGCAGAAATACTTCATTAGGAAAATATCCTATACATTCCGTATTTAGAAATAGAGATAAATAAGTATAGGTGACAATATACTGGGAAATAGCGTTATTCAGAATGATCATTTAATTAAATCACAAAACTTCAAGCATGAATTTATCTAAGGCGTTATTCAAAAAATAATTATTATATTCAAATATTTATTTTATTTCCATTGAGAAAAGTGAGAAATTAATTCCAATCTTTCAAACTTTCGTATTTAAAGTTCTCGCTTCTTTATTTTAACTATGTTTTAAAATATGATTTTTCTACATTATATTGAAGACTGGAAACTACATTATACAAAAGTAACTGGAAAATGTCATTATAAAATGGAAAAATAACAAAGTCATTATTTAAAATTTCCATTCCCTTGCTTACATTTTAATCCTAATATAGAAAAAATAAATGTGAGGGGATGAAATAGCATGTTATTAAATAAAAAAAGAAATGAAGGAAAAAAAGACCTACATTGGAATAATTTGCTTTGTATTTATTTTATTATAAAAATATAATTTCAGTTTAAGCAAAGGAGAAAATAACTATTTCCTACAGAAAATCTGAGATTTGATTATTATAATAATTTACCTCCGTTATTTATATTTAAAAAAAATAAAAATGAATATATCTGAGACTTCCTTTTAAGATGAATTCGTTAAAAACAAATTCTTACTTCTTTTTTGAGATATTTCAATAAAATAAAGGATTGTATACTTTGCAAATCACTTAGATCATTTGTTTAATGAAATAAAAGTTACTTAAAAGAATCTTTTAAATCAAAAGATAGTTTAAGGTTTGTTTTATCGTACATTTTACTTTATTTCTGAAAATCATCGCTGTTTTATTATTCGAGTGATTGAATGATTAAAACAATTTGCATCTATTGATAACTTCTGGTTATATCTCTAGAAATAATTGTAAATATTATTTAATATCCCTGCTTATTCCTATGCTCAAAGCCAACAAGAATCTCACGCAGTTCATTATTTACAATTAACTTTTTTTTTTCTTTTTTTTTACAATTTCAGTTGACTGCAAAACCGTCAGAAATATCTACACATTTAGACTATAGTAGTTTTATCAATGGGAGCCTACATTTTATGCATTGAATTAAACTGAAAACTTTACATTTTCGTAAAAATGAAACGATAGCTCTAACTGGGTTATTCCAACTCGATTTTTTCCCCATGAATTTATCTACCCATCCATCCGTGTCTGATGCGAACGAATCTATTCTAAGGTATCAGTGTTTCGTCAATAACTTGTCTCATGTAGTCTGAACACTAAATAAAGCTTTTATACTAGGAAAAGAGATTTTATAGCTTTGGAAATGTTCCAGAGCGCACTTTTATGGCTAAAGATAAGGTAAGAAAATTTTTACTTACCTCATCATTGAAATAAAGTATTGGGTAAACCAGCGGACCTTGAAATAAAAGGGGCGAAACTTCTTTAGTGGTCTTATGTTAAAAAGAAGTATATAAAAAACCGTAGTAAGTAGCGGAGTTCTAAAATATATGGTCACTAATGCGGGGTTCTGAAATTATTTTCTTGTCAAATATCGGGAAAACATGAGTTAACACATGAGTTACATTGTTATTGATTAAAACAAAATTACAAACTGGATTTTATTAATTATTTAACATTTTGTAAAATGAAGATTTTTACGTTTCAAATAAAGAACTTAAACGTACATTTTATCAGGAAATTGTCGAATTAAAATATATGAGTGACTAAAAAACTAAATTTTATTTTAAAAACAAAGATACAAAGAACTTTGATTTTGGTTTTTTGATTTTAAACTGGCATTATTTCAAATCATTAAAATAAGCAGACCTGACAAACTCTTCACTTTTCGACACTATTATTAGTTTTTTTGTCACGCTTTTATTATTTCGATTCATTTTGTTATTAACATATATAAATATTAAATATATAGATTTTTTGGTACAAAGTAATTTTATATTTTATTATCAAAAAATATTCTAAAGTATTTGACGTCACAAATATACATTATTTGAACTAGCGTTCTCAAAAATGCTAGTTGTTCTAGCATTGTTCTTCCAGTGTTTGGTATAAATTTTATTGTTTAAAGGTAAACCAAGGTTGGAAATTAGGAAAATAAAAATTAAAAAAATGCCAAAATTCAGCAAAAATTCTCACAATTATTAAATTTATGTAATTAAAAAGATAATTTATATTCGAAAACAGTGGAAAATTCACTTTTGCGCAATGTCATTTTCAGAAATAACTGCTGAAAAACGTTAACATTTAGCTTAACTTTTAAGTAATTAAAATTCTGACTAAAATTTAAAGCAAAACGCTCCGATGTACAAATTCTCCATAGTAAAAATGTTCCAGATTTGGAAGCTATTATTCAAAAGGTTTTAGCTTGTAGAGCGCCAATACTCACAAGCATACACCCATATATACATTCACCTTTATTTTTGTATTGATTTAAACATTTTATAATACTGACTTTCCCACCTTTCAAAAAAACATGTAAATGCACATTTTATCAGGAAATTTTCAGATTCAATTAAATATAAAAAAACATATGGATGACTTTTAACAGATAGTTCTATTTTAGGCGTGAAATTTTAAGTAGCTTTGATATTTATGTGTGGAAAGCAACGACAAAGTGTATTTTTTGTTGAACTTTACAGCATTCAGTCCTCATGTCAATGAAACCTTTTGTGCTAGAAATTACCTTTCTAATAATTCCACGGTATACCAATGGGAGGGGGCTGGATATCAACAAATTTAATATGTATCAGGTCGGCGTTCTCTCTCCTTTGGTCTTTATGAAAACTTGCTTTTACTTCAGATCAGTTCCGAAATTAGAAGTAAAACTTTACATATTTTCATAGATATAAGTACAAAAATGTTTTTTCATATTCAAAGAGACCCAAAATTTGTATATTAAATCAAGGTATTTTTTCTCAATATAATTTATATACTAAAAAAAAATCCAATTCTTTTTATTCTTTGCGCAATTTATATTGGCATTCTCCCAAATTATTAAAATAAACAGCAAGGAAAAACTCTTAATTTCAGATTGTTTGCCTGCTCGTAATGGTTCTATTATTGCAATAATTTTTTCACTAAATATGCAAATGATTAGAATTTAGAAATTTCTATAAAAAATAATTTTATCAGAATCTCCATAAATTCTCAATATTATTCCAAAACATTTGACGTCTCAGGTATACATTGTTTGAAGTAGCCTTGTTAAAAACATAAAGCAGCATACGATAATAGGTATTTGAGGTAATTTTCTCTTTTTGGATGCTGAAATGGAAAATGCAGGAATTGCGGCATTATCTATATTCGAAGTCGATATTTAAAAATCTTTCTAGAAAATTCGATGCTGTATTGGAAGCTATATAAGTGAATGAGTTCAAACAAGCATCGATTTTCTATTTGAAATGTTGATAGTGGAGCGAGGTCTCCATCAGAATCTCAGTGCTCTTGTGCAGTTGCTTTTGTTTAAAGATGATTTATTGTTTTCGAGTAGGATATTGATTTCTGCAAGTCCTTCCATTGTACACTTTGTTTTGATACCTATGCTTTTTATTTTCTCGTGGAATACTGCATCATTATCCATTAAATAACTTATTAAAAATTTCACCGAACATCGGACTCATGGGAACCAAAATGTATATGATATATTGATATAAATCTGTAACGTTGCTACCCAACACAGTTAGTTCAATTACTGGAAGACAATTTTGCGATCAGCTAGGTTGGATGCTGATCGATTGATCTCAGGACTTGGCGACCAATTGGTGACGAATTTGGTTACAAAATAGGTAATACTGGAATTTTCCAGAATTTTGTCAATTGAGCCAATAGGAACCAAGTTATGCCAGATTGTTCCAAAACCTTCTCTGCCCGGCTCCGGGAACTATAAAAGACCGGCAGTATAAGTCGAAGATAATCGCGGAAAGATTCGGCGGAATAACTGGGTCAGTCCAGAGAAGTGCAAGCGTTGTGTGGACTCAAGCATTTACTGAATTGAGCTGTGTGCCGAGTCCTGGAATTTATTGTAGAAACAGCTTCGAGTCGTGCAGGGAGTAGTCAGTGAAGTGGTGAGTCGGCAGTTGGATACAGCTAATGTAAGGAAACAGTGAAGAATTGCAGACGTTTGGAGAGACCATAGAAAGTAGCTACGTAGATTCCCACCTCCCTTCCTGTTGAATTCTGTTTGGCCGCTGTGTGTGCTGTGGTTGTTATTATTACCGATTATTACTTGTATGCTGCTGTTTTTTTGTAGTGTGCTGGTGTGTGTTACTTGTATACTTCTCGGCTGTGCATTTATCATCTGTATATTTGTGTTTTCGATCTTAATAAACGTCGGCGCTTTTACTGATGCCAGTTGATTATGTTTCTTTGTCGAAAGAACCCGGAATTCATAACAAGGTGATATCTTAAACAATATATTATACTATCTGTTTCCGAATAAAAAGTAGTATTCAATATTGTTAAATACTTAGCTACCAATTAGTTGGCGAGCTACCATTCTGGAGTTGTCCCATCTTTGTGATTGCGCAGGTCATAACCCGTCAGAAGTAGAATGGAAAACCGAAGTCGCCCTGCTGCCAACTATACCGTTGGCAGCAGGGCCACTCCACGCCCCATCTCATAGTTGAATAAACCACCTTTGTAGAAGCATCGTATTTCTCATTTTTAACTACAGCGCAATTATTAGTTTATCTTCATCAGTATGTTAAGAGCCAACATCGGCCTCTACAAATATAAACATTTAAGGCAAGCTGAAATAAAACTCCTTATTGTATTATAATATTGTATGTAATTTTAAAATTTAAAAAAAATCGGGTGAAATAATAATTTGAATCTATATAAGTTTAGACTCTATTGAATGACTTATTTATTGAGGAATTAAAGTGATATCGTTTCATTTCTAAAATATTATCAAAACTGATTTGAAATGTTCTCCAATGAAAAACTTTATCAGATATTTTGTTGCCAAAAGATGAAACGCGTCCCAACTATTTTTTTGAGAAGGTGTCGCCTTCTAACAACTCAAATATCATTTCCAAAAGATCAAACGTATTACTGTTCTTGAAGAGTTGGAATGAAATTACTTGTAATTCCTTCGGAATTCGCGACGACATTATTTTCAACGACGTTTTTCTAAAATCTGATTTGGTAATAAGCAAAATAAATTTTAGAACCGTGTGTTGTGAAAAATTCATTTTTTTTCATTCCAAGTGCTTCTTTTCATCATTTTAAATTTACTGCCTGTATTGCCAAATCCGATAAATAAATAATTGAAGAAGCTACAGTTTTTCACTGATTTACAGTCTGGCTTTTGTTAATAAAAATCTTCTGCTAAAGATCTTCTGTAAAAAATCAAATCAAATCAACATGATGGAATGAAAACAAGAAATAAATATTTAATACTGAAACAATTTAACAATTCTGTTTTTTGGAAAGAAAGAAATTGATATTTTTAGGAATTCTCATTCTATTGGCTTACTCCTTTCATACATAAAATGTATAAAACAACAAAAACAAAAAAGCCATTTTTTAAAAAAATTGCATCTTCCAGTTACTTCACTTAGATTTGCAACATAAATTTTTTTAAATGTTGCATTTTGCCTTCATAAAAGCGAAACTATTGGAAAACATGCTGACATTTAAAAGAATTCTTTTATAGATAAACTTTCGCAACATTACATCGAATGGCATAAAAAAAACTTTTAAAAGCAGTTTCATGTATTTTTTATTGTTAAACTTCAAAAACTTTGTAGCAAAATAGTTATTGGTGTAAGATGTAAAAGCACAGAGGAGATAAAAGTGTAGGATATTGATGTTATTCACGAGTTATGTTTATCGCTTTTATGTATTCCATTATGTGGAATTGTATTTTTTCTATTTGATTCTAGTAAGCAGAAAAGGATCCATTTGTGAATATTTTATAGCATCAATATTCCAGCTGAAATTCTTATCTAATAATATTAATATTTCTATTCGCTTATTTTTTATAATTGAAAAACAGAAATTGTTATATGAAGTCATTTCTAAAGTGATATAAAATACTTATATTTTTCAATTCTTGCATAAAATAAATTGGAAAATCATCTATGAAATACATTTTCATTTAAAATTCCAAAGGCATATGGAAAATTAGAAAAAATGACTGTATATATATATATATATATATTTGGCTGAAAAAAATATAAAACTCTTGAAGTTAAGTTTATCAATAGATTTGTTCAAATTTTTATAGATGTTTTGAGAAATATATCACATGATGCTGAGCTAAGAAATATGCTGTATTTCAATTTAATATTTAAATTTTGGTTGCAGCACTTAACATCATTTTTTTTTCTTCCTTTATAGAGCTCTAAAACAAATGTGAAACATTTTTATAATAATGAGAGTGCATTATCGATAGTTTATTGAAGTGTAAACCAGATTGAAAAGTTACTGTACTAAATTTGAAACAATAATAAGCATAAAATTTTATTTTTTAAGGTTTTTCGGGACAGAAATTCACAAAAATTTTGAAGATATAAAATAACATTTTTGAATAGTTTATTCAAACTTAAAATGTATGCAATTTGCCATAGAAAAAACGTAATATAAGTCAAACTATTCAATAATAAAAAAAATCGGAAATTTGAAAATAAAATTCAATAAAAAATTTGTTTTATTATATCGATATTTAGAATTACTTTTGATCTACTTTCACACAAAATGTCCAGTGAAAAAACTAAATTCCAAGTATATAATTAGAATATTATGACATTTCGAGAAAATTTCGCTTAGTAGTAAAAACATGAAATAAAAAATGAGTGAGAACAAAACATGAGGGTATCGCATTTGTCAAAATGATTTCATACCCTTTTAAATAACTTCACTATCATTTTGAAATTTTTATAATTCTAAGTGCGGAAATAATTTTAAACTCAAAAAGCAATAACCAACAATTTCTTCAATTTTAGTGTAATAAGATCTATTAGAATTTTCCTCAAATTACTTCCCTTCCCTACGCACCTAAACTTCGGTTGATCATGTGACATCATAAAATGACACCAATACCTGTTTTCTGCTGAAGTTTAATAGTTTCAATTTTATAAAATTGCGATTCTTTCAGTACTTTTATTCTACAATTATAAACTATTTTATTACAAATTCTAATATCTCTTTGCTCCCAAAAAAATTAATACATGAAATGTTACATTTTGAAGTGGATTCACAAAATGACATTAACTTGTTGCTAACGTTTAAACGAATTAAATACTGAAAAACTCAAACGCCACTTCAACGAACTACTCCGAGTTTCTTTGGCGATTGGATGTCATTAAGAAATTTTCTTCCTCTGTTTTTAAATCCGATTCAATGTAAATATATGATGTTAAATATCTCTGTTAAATATCAACCCCTCTTGAACACCGGCTGACATTGCTTTGAGAGAGAATAAATTTCTTTTATATGTTTGAAAAAGAAAACTCGGGCATTCCAATATTTTTCGTTACATGAACTTGAATAATATTAGGAATTAGAGAGTTAAATATGCTTCATAAACATTCATCACTTCACTACTTTAATAGAGCGATTGGCCTTTTGCTTTTTCAGAAAAGTGTTAAATAATGTCAGTAAAATTTTGATACCGAAAAGAATTCAATCAAAAAATTAAGATCCGTGTCCACAAGATATTTCCGTTGAATTTCAACGATAAATTCATGTAATTCTTTCGAGTGCAAAGGAATTCAAAATATTACAAAGTTGTTAAAAACCTATGAGGAAAGAAAATCTTCAATGGAGATTTTTTTTCAAGATTTTGTTAATGGCTTTATCTGCCAAACTAAGTGATTATCAAAATAATCATACAATTCATTAGGTTGACATTGGGAATTACAGAAAACCATGTAGAAAAACAAGATGAAACATAACATTCTGCCAAGCATCGTTAATGAACTGTTGCGTGTCCTAGATCATGGGAAAAAAACAACTATCCAGAAATATAGCGATTAATTTACAAAAGTCGTGCCAATATCGTTACAACAACAATACCTCACGAGTGCAATCGTCAAAACGTTCAATCAAACATTTTGTATTAGAATTCATAATCCTAACGAAAATTAATCGTCATTTTATTTTTTACGATTTATTTTGCACATACATTACAAGTCTATCTTTTTTTATTTTTGTAACACTTATTAAATTATTTAAAAAGCCAAGTTTGGATTTTATTTAACATTATTAGCTTTTGGTAACCAACACCGGGGTTATTAACTATATTTAATTTCAGTTAAATCTTATAGTTAAAACGTCCTGCGCACGATTCCTCAAAATGGTCAGATATTAAACTTGATTCATTTTATTTGTTTTACATTTTTTTTCCATTGTTTACAGGAAAATCTCATTTTATTAAATAAATTTCAATTAAAGTTTTGAAAATCATTTAGGGGTGCACATTCGTACTCTCAAAAGTATATATGTGCCAATTTGGTAGCTCTACATCAAACGGTCTAGGCAGTAGTGTCCCAACATATACACACATACACACATTTTTATTAGTTGTAGAGATAGTGAAAAACCATTACTTTTAAATAATGGAACAGTTGAATGAACCCGCATGACCTTTCATATAACAATTTTCCACTTGCTCATACGGAGATTAAATATTATGAATAAATAAAAAAATGTAAAATGGCAACAGCAACTAGGAAAGATCCTAATCTATAGTGATTATAGAATCAAACCATGAAAATTTAGACAAACATTGATTTATTTAACTATATTTAAAAAGTAATAAATAAACTCAATTTTTTTTTAATTTTAATTTTAAAAAGTAAAAACAATCTTCAAAATTTTCATACTAATTCCGATTAATATTAAAAAATTGTTTTGAATAACTTTACTAAAAATAATATTTCCACATTTTACTGAAAATAATCGTTTTCGAAATGACTGGAAAATGTTATTTTTATGTATTATTCATGCACATCACGACTTCATCATTATTTAAAATCGTTCTGATTTTTATTTCGTTTCAGATTTAATTCTGAAAGATATTTGATTAAGCGACTGAAACATGTGCCATTAGTGCCGAAAGAACTGAAAGAAAAGAAACAATGTGAAATAAAACATTTTGCTTAGCTGAGAATGGAATCAATTCCTTTGCATCTGCTTTGTTATCTGGTTCATAGAAACGGAAACAAAAGTTAAACAAGTTGAAACAAAGGAGAAAATACTTCCTTCAGAGTTTCTTTCTATGTTTTGATTATTTAAAAAAAATTATATGTATCTTAAAAACATCTGAAATGAACGTACATGAGACAAGCTCGTTAAAATCTAATGCTTGTTTCTGTTTCAGATGCCCGAGTTAAGAAGAGCTAGTATGTTTTAAAAGATTATTTGTTTAATGCATCAACAGTGCGTAAAAATATTTGAGTTAGGGCGCATGATTTTATTTTTGCTTTTTTGAAATTTATTTTTATTTCCTTGATTCTATAATTTTGAAATCTATCCTTTTGTTATCATTCAGTGAATCTTTTGAAAAAACAATCTTTGTTGAAATATAGCTGGCAAAATCATCATTTAGGATAGTTAGTAAGGTGTAATCTAAATTGGACTAACATATAAAAAATATCATTTACTAAAGTACTGTTATGTATATAAAAAATGATATAATTTTATGTTTTTTATAATAATTTTATGGTGTTTTTATTTTAAATTAATAATTCATTATAAAGCTTTATATTTAAATGTTAATATTATATTTTAATGTAACATATTTTTAGTTTAAGTAGAATGTAGCTTCGAAGCAGTGAAGAGACTTGGTATTTTTAATTCCGTTTTATTCTCTCGAGACGCAAACATGATTATTTACAAGAAGGCGAAACGCGACACTGTGGTGAATAGCATATAAGCCAGTTAACAACTACGCTACACAAGCGTACGCTTTTGTATCCTGGTTAAGTTACCGGACTGCGAACCACAAGGTCCCAGGTTCTATCCCCGCGCATCAATTATCGCTAAAACACAAAAACAGAAGGCAAAAAGGTACGAACAAATAATCACTAGTCTTATATAACATAGGATTTTTGGCCCGGCGCTAATTCAATACACGTGGTGACCTTTGACACCTTCTCAAGGACAATCGAAGATATCACTTTCTCTTGATACGTAGTTACTGATGACGCATTATTTTTACAGAGGAATTAATTAAACCGAAAGTGGAATTGGATCACGAAATAAGAGAATATTTTAGAATGAAGTTACGATGGGCTAAATTAAGATAAAATGTTGGAAATTAATTTGGATTAAATTAAGAGTTTAAAATATCATTATTTATATGATTGATATATATATCGAACACTTTATTGATTATTAAAGAAGTTTAAAATCTTTGGAAACATATGTATATATCTAAAATAATTTAAAAAATTTTCTGAATATCTAGCAAAAAAAATTCCCCCTGTAGAATCAAATTCCAAAAAAAGTAATATTTTATTTTAATGATAACATTGCATAAGTAGGTGAAAATTTATTTTGATGAATTAATTGAAAGAGAAATAATTTGAATTTTTAAGTAAAACGTTGTTAGAGACAATGTTTCGCAAGAACAACTTTAGCTTTAGGTTTTCTAGTAAAAATAAGATTATTAAATAACAATGGTTATAAAAATATCCGTGACATTGGGTTTTTACATTTGTTTTAAAACGCTAATTAATAGGGAGTGTGTAATCAAGATTATTTTATTTCATTTTCAGAAAGTTTATTTAGATTTAGAAAAATTATTTCTTATGTTGAATTATTCTGTACATAATATTTATTTTGAAAATTATCTTTTTCATTATTCAAAATACGGATATATGTTCTGCATGGAAAAAATTCAAAATCGGAAATGGTAGTTAGTTTGATTCTATTCAACTTGCACCTTAGCATGTTAACGTTATTTTCATATTTATCAGAGTGAAACATAAATATTTTCACACTCACCTGGATTCTCTGAATTCATCAACAAGCATGGAAGAAAGCATTATCCAAAAGTTGGTTTATACTGATGTCAAATTGCATAGTTTCTAAAAAGAAATTAAAATTATAAATATAATCACCTCAAATAATATAATGTTTCATTTAGAAAAATCTTAACGGAAATGTAACAGAATTCTTAGTAAAGTCTGAAAGCAACTTAAAGTTTTAAATAAATAGAACATTAGTAATGTACGATTACGATTTTAAAATTTTGGATTTTTCATCATAAATATAAATCAAGCAAAAACAAAAAAAAAAATCATTTTCATGAAAGCATTTTGACAAGAATATATGCTTTTGCTATAAAAGTTATAACATATTATGTTATAATCTTATTTTTATTAAAAAACTAAAAAGTATTCTTGTAAAACTTTATTTCTAACAATGTCTGATTGTTAAATTCAAATTAATTCCAATAATTCATCAAATTAAACAACCGCCTGCTTATGCTCTGTTATAATTAAGATAAAATACTACTTTCTCTGGAAATTTATTCTAAAGTAGGATTTTTATTTCCACTTTTATAATATAGTATAGACATTTCTTTTCAATTTGCGCGCGCATTAATTTTTAATAGATGTTTCGTAAAATTATAATTTTTTTCGATCTTACAAAGCTTAAGGTGAGTTTTTAAATCAATGCATTCCTTATAGATAGTTAAAAATTCACTAGAGAAAAAAGCTGATCAAGAAAGGAGCCAAAATGATATATTGAAAGAAATATTTTAATGATAAATTTAATATAATTCTATTAAAAATAAAAACATTATACTCTCAGTATACTAAAATAAAATAAAGGAAAATTGTCTATAAAAATTGTGGAATTTGAATGCTTATATCTCCTCCTTTTACTGAAAGTAGTATATTCCTTCTCCGTAAGCTGTTATAAATTGTTAATATGTGTGTTAAATTGAAACAAGAAATTATTCTAGCGATTACATCACTTTGAGTCTACTGTTATTGTGCAAGGTTAAGTGGATATGAAATTCTGTGTTGCCTTTAATAATCTTTAGTATCCTTATATATGCCGTCATAAATAAATGCTTTTGTTATTAAAATAATCTATAATATTCATTATGCTTTCTTACAACTATCGCAAAAAAGTATAAAATATATTTTATAGCAAATTCTTAATAAGTTATCAAATATTAGATTCAATGCTATGAAATTAGTAAATATCTCGCCGAATCATATCAAAATAAAGCTCCAAGAATAACGAAAAGGTTTGCAATCAATAATTCTAAGTTAAATATCGAATGTACTAAAAACAATTTGAGAAGATATACTTTTAATTTTCAAGTTGTTTCACGGTTGTTCAGAAGAATAAAATTTAAAATATTTACAAAAAATATTAATGTTTTAAGTAAACAAGACAAAACACGAATATCAATTCTAATAATTTTTAAAACGTAGGAAGTTTTAATTTGCTTTTGAATACTTCTGGTAAAAAAATAATAAAGTTTGAAAATTTTGCTTTTATATTTTATGATCTATTCAGCTACTACTGTTTTTAATGCCATAAGTAGACGAGCAATCCATGTTGATAATAACTGTGAAATTATATATATGAATTGTTCTCTCAGACGATTTCCCTCATTTGAAATACAAATTTTTGAATGAAGTATATGCCATTAGGATTACTAATTTTCTGTTCAGTTGGTTCATTACTTCAGCTTTTTTTAATGCAGATTTTAGACTTTTTAATGTCGTGATTTAATAAAAATGTATTCAAAAATCAACTAAAAAATGAAACATGCTGAATTTATTAAAAAAAAGCACTTGTCACATTTTCATGGCAATTTTTGCACATGATTAATCAGAAATTCATTAAAAAATATCTTCAAATCCAGTAAAAAATAGCTATCACTCAGGAATTTTTTTCCCAGCTTCATTAATTTCTTTAATTTTAGAATGAGATGTCAATTTCTGGATGAAAATTGATCACACATTTTAAATGTTGAATGATTTGTAATATTTCATTTTATCTTACAGATATCAATGACATTGTAAACTCTAATCTTTTGGACTCCCCATTTGTTTGAGGAACAGCGTTGAAAGACGTATTAACTAGCCCTCAATATCCGCTCAAACTCACAGTGCCAGTCATGAATGATAACGCCTCACTACCTAATTAAGATAATCGACACATTCTATAAGGCTTAAATGATGATTAATCTAAAGCAGGAATTCTCAAACTGTGGATATTGGCAAGGATATATATGCATTTACCGTAATTGTAAATAATTATTTAACAAAAAAATAAAAAATAAAAATGCATAAACAGTATAAAATAATTTCTCCTAGAACCATATAGATTTATGTCATTATATAGACTATCCTGAAAAATTGCGACAGTAAATTGCAAAAATTCATAATTATAAATTGTGACAATGATTTTTAAAAATTAACAATCTGAAACTAGTTATGAAAATTTAACGCCGTGAATTCTTAAAATTCACAATTAACGAATTTTTAAGAAATTCTGTAAGGAATTTAAATTTGTATGGGACTGGAAGAAATTATTTTAAACTTTAATATTCCTTGTTTTTTTAAGCAACCTGTAAAATATTTTTTTAATTAAAATAACTTGTTTTTTTACTTTTAGGTCATGTATGTGAAATTCTGCAATCTGATATAAATTAACTTCCCAGTGTTCTACATATTACAGTAAAATTTGTACCAAACAAAAAAAAAATCGAGATAAACATGGCTCAAAATTAGCTGTACATGCTTATCTGAAATTCTAATGATAATTGCAATAGCAAAGCTGCAAGTCTATAGTTCATCGGAAAGTTAGTTTAAAATGTGTCAAAAACTAAGCCTGCAGACAAGAAGGCAAGTTGATCAAAAATGTGTTAAAATGTTCATTTAAAATTTTCTTCAAGCCATACATTGTAAATATTATTTTGTCAAATTAAATTTAATAATGAATACTAAGTAATAAAAGGACATTCAATTTTTTTACATTAAGAAACAAAAGTAATTATTACATTAAATAATTTAAAGTGACATTTAATTATAAAAAATGCGCTTTTTGACTCTAGAAAAATTGATGCAAAGAGGATAAAGTAGATTGCCATATATTAAATTTTTAAAATTTGAGTCGCAATGTTTTAATTTTAGAAAACCTTGGTCTATTGTATTATATTAAAAGAAATAATCGTAATAATATTCCAAACATACTCCTCCAAATCGTATAATATTCCTCTTTTATTAAATCAAAGCTTCATTTTATTCGTAAAAAGAAACCATGCCTTATTCTAAATGTAGGGAAATACAAACCTAAAATGAGATTTTAGCTTCTAATGTTCGTCTCCAAGAAGATGTTTGAGAATCAACGTATAAACAACGGAATGAAATTAGGAATTCCAATAACTTACGGAACCAATTCAAGTAAATTGATTTTTCTAATATAAATTGCGTTTGAAATAAGATGCGTTTGATGCTGGAGAATCTTGGATATAAAGATCATATAACTGAGATAATAATGTTCGAGATAAATAAACGTATTTTAATATTCTGCTCATTTAATGTAACCCCAAGTGCATTATTTCAGTTTTGTGTATCTTAGGGTTCTCACGGAATTTTATAAAATATTTCTAAGATGCCTTCAGCTATTAGATTAGTGAAATCTAAATGTACAGATTATTTGCTGAAAATAGGAATGGGAGTTTCGAAATCCACATATTTCATATTATATAACGAAAGGTAATAAGTGAGAAACTTCTGGTATGGTGGATGGTCTTAGCCACCTTTATGGAAAATTACGGAAAACGGTGTGTGTGTGGGGGGGGGGGTACCACCTACCGATTACGGGATGTGCCTCCAACGGGAAGGATTTTACCATGACCGGTGATGTCCCATAGAACTCAACCATAGTTCTCATCAATGCTGACACAGCCTTCTGACATTAAAGAAGATTTGTTAATCATTATTCAATCAATTACTACAGAAAAAAAGTGTTTCTTCGAAAATTATCCTTAAGTATTTCATTAACTTTCCTAAAGAGAGTAGTATAGAGAAAAAATATAAATAAAGTAATGATAAATTGTAATAGAAATAAAGTATTTGGACGTGCCTCCTTAGGGAAGGTTTCTACCATTTCCGGTAATGGTTCTTAGGACTCAACCACCGTTCCTATCAATGCTGTCGCTGTATTCTGATCATACATTCAAATTTTTTTTCAAATTCAAATTTCGGGTGGGTCGGAGAATCCAATTTGGTTCCCATTGTTGTAAAATTAAAAAAAAAATTTTCGGGAAGAATTAAAAAATCTTTAAAGGAATATTAATTGACTCTAGTTCAAACAAAACGAGTTTATAGCATCTGTAAGAAATTTCTAATTTAAAAAATTTTAAATTAATAATAATTCTAATACTAATTATTAAATATGTAATAGAAATATATAAAAGGATTAAAAAATCAATAATAAAGACATTAAACGAATATTTAATTTATCAATGAATTCATTATATTGTATTTAATTTATCAATGAATTCATTATATTGTATTTAATTTATCAATGAATTCATTATATTGTATTTAATTTATCAATGAATTCATTATATTGTATTTAATTTATCAATGAATTCATTATATTGTATTTGTCCGTATTCAGCTATGAATACGGACAAATTTCGGATCACTTATATGTTGGAGACGACCTTAAATAGGGATATTAACTGCAAACATTAATATAACTATAAACCACTTCTAAACCACAGCTTATCAGTGACGGTTATACATGGTCCAGTCACATTAATGTGACCACCTTTAGCAGAGCGGACAACTGCGAGACGTGCAGGAAGAGAGACAGATTCCTGAAGGTGCTCTCTGGGATATTGAGCCATGCCAACTTCAATGCCGTAGCCATCATCCAAAGTTAGGCGGGTGAAGATCCATGGTGCGAACAACCCGATCGAGGTGGTCCCACAGATTCTCGATTGGTTTCAAGTCCGGGGAATTTGCTGGTTAAGGGAGTACGGTAAACTCATTCTGGTACTCTTCGAATCACGCACGTACACTGCGAGCTTTATGATACGTCGCATCGTCCTGCTGGTAGATGCCATCTTCCTGAGATAAAACAATTCGCATGTAGGGGTGAACATGGTCCTCAAGGATTGATGCATACTTGTGTTGATCCTTCGTGCCTTCCACAATGATGAGTGCACCCAGGGCATCCCACGAAAGCATTCCCCAGACTATAATGTTCCCTCCTCCAGCTTGGACCCTTCCGTCAATTGTTGCAGGGTGTTTGCTTTCAGATATTTCACGCCGAATACGCCAACGTCCATCTGCCCGAAGGAGCATAAAATGTGATTCATTGAGATAAGTCACCTGTACTCACTCAGTGGAAGCCCAGTTGCGGTACTGCCGTGCAAATTCAAGCCTTCGTCGCAGATGAACAGTAGTAGGTGCATTAACCAGAATGTTTGCTATGGAGGTCCATACGAAGCAACGTTTGCTGAACAGTCGTTATGGATACACTGTTGGCAGTCCCTTGGTTCATCTGGGCGGTCAGTTGCTCAACGGTTGCATGTCTATTCTCCTGAACGCACATCCGCAGCAGTCGTTCACCTCTACTATCTATGAACCGTGGTGCACCACATTTGCCACGTCGCTGATTTTGATAGTGCCATTTTGCCATGCACGGTATACTTTTAGCACGGCGGCCCGCGAAGAGTTTAAAAAATTAGCCGTTTCGGAAAGGCTTCCACCCTTGGCACGAAAGCCAATTATCATGCCCTTTTGGTGGTTGGATGAATCACTCCGTTTCTGCATGAATGAACTGAAATGCTTTTCTAATGCCTACAGCACACTTTATATATCAGCCAAATTCGACGATAACCCGTGCCTTCTGCGATTGGTTCTTTAATGTTGACGTCAAAAGTAGGCAGTGGTCACATTAATGACTGGAGTTTGTATGTGGTATAAATAGATAATCGGTTAAGAAAGGCAGCACAAAATTGTATATAACAAGCATATGAGTGAATCCTTTGCTGTCCTGATGAACCTGAGGTCAGTACATGTGCTTAATGTAATAAAATTGCTTAATGATTAAATAAAAATGTAACTAATTTTAAAAATATAAAATTTTTTTGATATTTTAGAATTTATTGTGAACTATTAAGCCTACAATGCATCGTGAACAATTTGGGTACAATTTTTTTTTTATTTTAATTTATAAGCTTCACGTGTCTTTTCCGAAGAATAATAATGAGTGTTTGGACATCCTTTTTTTAAGGTGACTGCCTACGTTCGAGACAATTTTTTTTTAAAAAGGCTATTTTTTAAGCTTTAATTGGTGTTTTCTAGTTAAGTGGGATATTATAAGAATAAAAATCTATTTAAAAAAATTCTGTGACTGCCCCATTTTTTTGAATTGTCAAATTTGATGTAAATTTTAGCAAACATCAACCAAAACGGTTAACACTCTACACAAAATTCTAATTCAGCAATTAAAATTTTCTTTACACATATCATACATAACATAGTTATCTTCAAAATGAACTAAAATCTAAGAGATTTATTAAAATGCAAAAATATTATGAAGGTTTTTATGTTGCAATGTACACATTATTCATAATTTTTCAGATATTTTCTAACAAAAAAGGCTATAAGTAAAAAAGTATTAGATGTATAACAAAACTTTTAGTTCATTTCATAGACAATGATATAAAGATCATTTTCTGAAAATTTCATTAAAAAATATTAATTAATGCTGGAGATATCGTGTTAATGGTTTACAACTTCTATCGAAAAAATTATTTTGAGAAAAATGAGTTTAAAGTTTACAGTTAATTTAAAAAAAGCATTTCCTCTTAATAAATCAGTCTAAAATTCTCCACATTTATAGGTCAAACCTTCTTTTACTTCATGCATTGCACATTTTTTCTTTCTCTGAGCTCTCTTTTTTTTTTTTCTTTGAACTCTTGCAGCTGGTAATGAGTGCCTTTTTGAGCTACAAATTCGCTCATAATCAAAAAGCGTTAGTCCTTTATGAATTTGACTACCAACTTCTATTTCCAATTGATTTAAGACACTTTTTATAAAAATTTGTAGAAAAGACCTATAGATGGTAATAGTGTTAACAGAATTAGAACTTGGAAAAATACCAGAATGGCTGTTGTATGAATGGTTCTATCATTGAAAATAATATCAAAATATTCTTTTTTTACTTTGTAAAAATGTATTGGTGAAATGGGTGGGTACTCAAGTGCATATATATATAATAAATATGAGCATAAATATAGATCAAATCACGTACGATTCACATGCTAGATAGTTTGATGATTGAAATTATCAAATTGGCGAAATGTCTTCTTGGCGCCTTTTGGCAGCCATTATAACCGAAATGTACCTCCAACAAAGTGTAAAGCACAATAAATAAAAGAAAGAAACCTTATTCATTCCTACGTTTCTAAGCATAGAAAATCACTCACAATCCATTCTCTTGTTATCATTTATGTTTACAATTTTAGACATATTAGATAACAAAAACTTCAGAAATATTCACACGTTGAGACTATCGTTTTGGAAATCTACATTTTATGCATTGTACGTATTAAATTGATCATTTTAAATTTTCGCAAAAAGCAAACTGGATAGGTTTTACTAGAATTTTTTCAACAGAATTTCTTTCCGTTAGCCTATCTACCCATCCATCCATGTCTGATACGAACGAATCTATTTCAGGATATCAGCGGTTTCTCAATAACTTGTCTCATTTAGTCCGAACCCTAAATAAAGCTTTTATAGTAGGAAAGGAAATTTTATAGCTTTGGAAATGTTTCAGAGCGCGCGTTTATGGCTGATGATAAGGCAAGAAAAATTTTACTTTCCTCAACATTGTAATAACAAAATATATGGGAAACCAACAGATCCCGAAATAAAAGAGACAAAACTTCTTTAGTGGTCATGTGATAAAAACATAGTATAAAGAGAAGCTATAGGTAGTGGAGTTGTAAAATTTATGATCACTCATGCGGTGTATTGAAATTATTTTCGTGTCGAATATCTAGAAAACGCTAATTAATAGAAAAATTTCATTTTTACTGATTAAAACAGAAGTACAAATTTGATTTAAAAATTATTTATCAGTTCATATTAATAATTTTCCATGTTTCACAAAATAATTTAAATTAATTTTCTGTTTTAAATAAGCATAAAAAATATAAGACTTTTCACTCAAAGAGCTCGTTTAATATTTGTAAAAATATTTTTTAGAGATTTATTACAAATTACGAAAAACAACCATCAAAGTATCTTTCATTTAAGACTTTTTAGACAAATATTTAGCGTTTTGCTATAATTTTGAATATTCCAACAGTTATTACTTCCTCAATATGGAAATAAATTCTTGAATAAAATTATTTTTCTACATTTAACCAAACTTTCAAGAAATAGGTTTAATACAAAAACTTTTTTTTCGTGTCTTAAAAATCAAATTCTTTTTATGCTGATTTTTTTTATTTTACTTTTAGACTTTATTATTAAAAAAGATTATTAAAGTAATTTATTATTAAAACGGGAATCTTGGAATATTTGTATTGAAAATTATTATAAAGTAGTCAATTTACATAGTTATGCTCTAAAATATTTAAATAGTGTTATTTCAAAACTCTAACATACCAAGAAAAGACTCAAAAATTATTTACAAACTTGCATCAAAACAAGCAAATAAAATTTTAAAAAATGAAATCTACGATCGCAAACTTCAAGCTACCATGCGAGAACATTATTATTTTTAAGTCATTATTTGTCTTAATTAATTTGTCATTAACCAGTTTAAACCGGTTTGAAACAATCACGTGACTTCGCTATCGGTCTCTATTCCTCTCTCTATATTATAGTATATATATTTTTTTTAAACTTTCTTTTTCAGTTTTTCTAGCTGACAAGCAAAATTTTGGAGCTCGACCAATTTTGAGACGAAAAAAACCCACCCTTTTTCTAAATATGGACGCATGCGTAATCTGATAGTTTCGTGATTGTGTCAAACCGATTTAATCTGGTTAATGACTTAAATGAATTAAGACAATTTAAGAATTCAGAGAATGAATAGTTTGGAAATCAGGTTGTAACTTTAGTTGGCGACAAATCGCAAATTGTGGCAATCTTCTGCATTATTTTCTAATAACCCTAAAAGCGATACATCGAAAATTTGTTGCCTACGCCTTTTGAGGCTTCAACAATTTGTTCTCTACGTATTTTGAGGCATCAAAAACATCCTACCAACACAACATCAAGTTCTCACATGATAATAAGAGTTTTTGAAAATAAATGTTAAGATGTTGTGAATTCAAAATATTTAAATAAATTAAAGCATGTTGCTCGTTTCAAATGATTATTCTTTGAATGTAAATAAATTAATTAGCTTTAGAAATGAAAACATGGTAGTATGCATTTTGAAAGTTATAGCAAGCAGAAAGAAAGAATCGAATCGAGAAAGCAGAAATAACTAAATAATGGAATCAGTGGAAATAAGAATTGGCCTATCCGTCAATTTCAACCAGAGTTAATGACTGATGTTTATGGAATTTCTTTCTCTACTTTGTAAAGAAAACACATGAAAATAGTTTTCGCCATGGAATGAAGCTTGCATTCTTTTATCTGAACTTGAGGTGTTTGGATTGATTTAAATAATTAGATTTCTCCGCTGCAAGTCGTAGCTTTAAATCAGTCGCCTGCCATAAACCAATGTTTGTTACAATTGAATTATAAAAGCAAAAGAGATTTTTAAAAAATGATGTCAAAAAATTTAAAAATTCTTTACGAATGCAAAAGTTTAACAAGAAATAACTGTTGCAACTCAATTGAAAATTTTATAACGTCCTTTCTTAGTAAAATTTTTAAAAATTTTCAAATTATTATAAATAAGACCAAGCAATAAACATTAATAATTCCGATGAAGACATACGTATTTAAAAAAAACACTTTATCGAATGCAGAAATTAGTAAAAAAAATAGTAATTTGATACCCGACCTACAGCATCATTCAAAAAAATCATGAAACTCTAAAGTTCGAGCAAAATATAAACCATTGCTAAAGAATAATTATAGCTAAGAATCAATTAATGAATTTATTGAGTTCCGAGGTTTGAAATAAATTATAGATAAGCCTCTGGTAAATTTTGAAATAGTCTTGTAACCCTCAGGTAATTTTAATACTTAGTAGATAAAATTTAGCTTAATGAGTATTCCGTAAGTTTAATTCAGTGCGAAGCCTTAAGATAAGAGTTTAAGCATGAATATCTTTGTCTTCATTTCCTTATGAATAAAATACAGTTTATTTCATTCAAGTCGGTTATTGTTGTCAGTCGTTATTGTTAATATATTTCTTAAGTCACAGAATTATCAAATTAAGCGTCAACTACTATGTTATACATAAATGCCAAAATCAAAAATGTTTAAAATTATATTTTAAGTTAAAGTGCGTTGATAATGTGCGTTTATATTAATAAAACGCTCCCATCTTGCTGCAAAATAAAGACCAGTTAATGCAGAAATACCTGTTAAATAAAGTTCTGAAAATAATTACTTCGATTTCAGTACGTAATTAAGAATATTAACAATAAGAACTATTCGAAATGACAGTTAATTGTAGAAAATGATCAGAGCCGTTTCTTAGAATGAAACTTTAAGCCAGTCATGAAACCGATAACCATGAAAGGTTGTCACAATCATCAGGAAGGATATTGATAACGATGAAAGGTTGTCACAATCATCAGGAAGGATATTGATAACGATGAAAGGTTGTCACAATCATTAGGAAGGATATTAAGCATGATATCGTTTTAGCTTTCCTAAAATGCCCGGAAAAAGCATATGCCACTTGATTTGAACTGAAGTAGCTCTTCTAAAATTGTGATGTTGTGCTGTCACTTTTAACTTTTGAGGAGTATGACAAGTTAATATAATTATTGGTATATAGATACACCATGAGAATATGAGCTACAAATATTGTGGTGTAAAAAAGAAAGCAATATTTTTCTTTAAAAATATTGAATTAACGAGATCATAAAGGCCAATTAGTAGCATATATTTCTGAAATATGGTAGCTTGTTTTCGACTTGTTTTGTCTCTCCCAATTTGATGATGTACAAGAAAATTAGCATTTTTTGTTTGCCACTTTTATACATATAATGATATTTTAAACTCTTAATTTAAACCAAATTAATTTCTAAAGCTTTATCTTAATTTAGTCCATAGTAACTTCATTCTAAAATATTCTCTTATTTCGATATCCAATTTCACTTTCGGTTTAATTAATCCTTTTGCAAAAATAATGTGCCATCAGTACTACGTATCAATGAAAGTGACACTTCCGTTGTCCTTGCCAAAGGTCAAAACATGTATTCCATCGGCGCGTGGCCGGAAATCCCATGTTATATAAGACTAGTGATCATTTGTTCGTCCCTTTTTACCTTTTTTTCTTGCTTCTGCTTTTACGCCGCACTGCGTCTGCTTGTAAATAAATTGCTTTTCCGAGATGGATATTAAAGAGAGAATAAAACGAAATTTACAATATCTCGTCTATGTCTTCAAACCTGCAATATGCTTCCACCAAAATAATGTTACATATTATTTATATATGAATATTTTCCAGCATTTAATGATGCCAAAGAATTATAAGCATCTGCTTTAATTTAAACTTTTTTTATTTTATTTAAATTATAAACACCTATATTAATCCTGAACTTAGCTGTTGATTTAAAATACTTTCTCATAATTTTAATTCGAGCATACCTTTTCATTTGCTTTTTAAATGCTTCTAAAATCAAAAATAAATTAGTTGACAGATGTTTATATTTTTGAAGAAAAGGAGGATTATTGAGTAACTTCAAATGATATAAAATAATATTTTAATGCAATAATATGAAATTTTCAGTTCATAATCTGATGAATTTACTAAGTTAAATGTGAAAATGTGAAAAGTAGATTTTTTTTTCACTAATTTCTTGCATGCTTAATTTTTTTTATCTAATTTTGCTGACTTTTTTTTTATGATGCCAAAAAAGTAATGATATTCTGTAGTATAAGACAATGCAACAAGATGGTAAATGACGTGTAATTACCGTATCTTCATAAGAGCAGCACGAGTACGAAGACGCTTGATAAATCAATAGTTTTGGTAACCTTTTAAGAAAATATAAGAAATCTACTATGCACATTATTTCAATTTTCCTATCGTTAATTCCATTGATTGAATAATACTAATAATGTTGCATAATCTGATTATGTTGTCCTTGCATGCTTATAGAACTGCATTTTGATTGAAGAAATCACTTTGGCGTGGATGCAGTGATCTATCTCTACTGTACTTTCTTAATAACAGGGGTGGACAGACTTTTTCAGGGTACGAGCTACTTCTGATTTTTTCAAAGTGCTGTGATCCACCCAGTGGCGCAAACCTACAATATTTATTATTACTTAATAATAAATACATAATATGTATTAACCTACATAACTACATGCATAATAATAATTGCCACAAATATAATATTAAATAAAGCATTTAATATCAAAAAATTCAAAATACATTAGTAAATAAATAATTTTCATCTAAAGTTAGTTATCGTAGTTATAGTCAGTAAAAGATTTCGGTTACATATAATCTGACAAAATCTGTATATAATTATTAACTACTAATCTTGCACTGGATTCTAAGTGGTCGTCTGTGTGCAGGGAGCGATATGGTGTCTTAATTATATTCATTGTTAAAAAGGCACATTCATACAGGTAGGTAGAACCAAAGAACGATGTTAAATGATATTAAAATTAGGATATGCCATTCCAAAACTTATTCTTAGGTTCTGAACAACGTGCTTTTAAAAGTATGCCATTTTGAAAGAGATTGTGTATTCTGTTTATCTCTTGAGGAAAACGATGTTCCATAAGTATGTTTCTTTTCGTATGCGAGTGGTCCAGCAGTCAATCGCGGTCGACTTAATGCCCAACCCTGCTTATTAACATAGCAAAACGAAAAAAAAAAAATGTTTAACCGCATTTTACATAAAGTAAGTGTTTATAAACTAAAAAAAATAATATAATACTTTATGCTGAAAAAATTATGAAATTTAATTAAAAGTCTAAATTTGGATGTTCCATGAAAAGAGTAAACACCCATAACGAATGTTTTTACACTAAATAACAAATGCATCATTTCATATTCGTGGGACCAAGAATTTTTAAAATGAAGCTAACTTCAACTATTGAACTGTAAATTATATTGGAAAGCCAAGAACCAAATTCGAAATAAAAATTTACCGAATTCAGAAAAAAGAACAGTTTTAAAAAAGCTGCGAGTTAGTTCAATCGAGGCCGTGCGCGAAAAAGACAAGAGCGCTACCTAGAGGAGGCCATTAACATGAGAAATTTAGCTGCTGTGACGTCACAGCGTAAAGCCTTCGTTTGAGTGCTTGCGATTGGAATGCGCGCGTGATTTAAAGAAATACATATCGAAATTTCGGTGTATTCTTGGATTAACTCATTCTAAAGTAAGTTTTTTAAATTTATGTTAGTTCCATACAAAAATATAATCTAGTTATATTTTAGAGTTAACTTTGATTGCAATATTTTTAGATATAAAGTTGTTCTTGTATTTAATCACGTGGTGACAAGTCTAATTTGATGCTTTAATTGTTGATTATATTACCTCTACATTATCGTTTATTTAATTATGTAATTTAAGCATTTCTTAGGTTCTTCTAAAGCTTAGAAATTTCAATAGCTTCTTTTAAATGTAAGCATTTCATAATGGTTAGAAATTAATGTTACTCTCCGAGATCGGCTAAGCCTAAAGTACGGAAAAAATCAACTCGCTTGTGCGGGCCGAGCAAAACGAAATTGTTCGGCTGAAAATTAACGGACTTTTTCTCTTTATGTAAAGTATACATAATTTTTTTAATTCAATTGTGCACAAAAGAAAATAATAGGTTTTTGGAGGAAATCGCTAGAAAATTATTCAGAAACGCAGTTATTTTTTAAACATGCAGAATGACGAATTTTAATTTGAAATAGTTTAATGAAATATTTCCTATATTATTTTTATTAAAGGTAATAATTTAAATTTGTCGAGATCCTTGAACTTAATGCTAATTTAGCTTTTGTAATTTTAGTTAGCTTTAATCTTACATTTTTTGTAGAACCTGTGCCCCATTATTAAGAATGACCAGCTTAGAGCTAAAAATTTGAAAAGAAAACTGTCAACTTTTTCTTAGTAGGATAAACTTTAGGATATTAATCTTTTAGCAAACGAAGGAAATAGACCTACTGGGGAACCCACCTTCGCTTAATATTTCTGAAAAGGGGTAGTGCATCTAGAAACAGTACCCCCAGGGTGATGTGGAAAGCTGTTTCTAACAATTTAATTAGAAATTTATGTAAATAAAATTAAATAATTTATCGTTTTTGTATATTTTTTCTCAAAACACTGGATTATCCAGCATCAGAATTTCCTGCTTTGAATTAATCTTTTTAAAATTGATTTTTTAATGAAATATCAGTTTTTTGCATATGCTATTTTATGAATATGAAAAAAAAATGTTTTTTGGTTTCTGATACTTTTTCTCTAAACAATGGGTGATCTTCTATCAAAATTCATTTCTTGCAATTGAAATTTGTGTCAAAGCCTCTTTAAAAGTTTTTTATTTTACTTGTACTATTTTTTTCAAATATTTATTTTAATTAATCGTCGATGTTAAAAATTCATTCAGTAATAAGTAAATGCCAAAAACTTTGTACTTCTGTTGTGTTTCTGTAAATGCGATTTGATTTTAAAGGAAACTTATGGATTTCAAGATACAAATCCTCTATTCATTTCAAAGGTCTTCTTAATCCGCAAGAAAATAAATGTTTAATTAAAGAGGTTTTATGAATTCTTTGTTTTTATTGGCTATTCATTCCGAGGTTAGTTTGAATCCGCAAAAAAAGATAGAAAAATTTCTATCGAAAGACGAAATAGTTAGTTTCTGCATAGGAATAGCGTTTACTACATCACCCACAGAGCTAAGCAGAGGCTTTCGACTGTGACGTCACGAATTCAACCTTTCGGCCTCCTGCATAGCTACTTCTGTTTATCTTTTTCGCGCACGGCCTCGGTTCAATATGCTTTTATTTCTTGCGTGTGTTCAACAAAATGAAGACAACACCTGCTACAACTCCAGATCAAAAATAAATTGCTCAAGAAATGGAAGATTTGGGAGCTAGTGGAAGAAAGAAAAATAACGTAACGGATAAAGATTGAATCTAGAATGTAGTTATTCGTTATTAAGAAAGTGTAGAGTTTTAATTTTTTTCTTTTTATTTCCCATTTACCTCTGGGAGCTTGAATTCTCTCGAAAAAATGGATTAGTAGTTTTGTTGAGAGATTCTGTACATTTTTAAAAGGCCAGAATTTTTCAAGCTGTTAACTCTATTATGAATATATTTTAAGCTTTAATTATAAAAAAGGTATAAAATAAAAATTATCAATTTATAAAATTTATTGGATTACTTTTAGAAAAGATATTTAGGAAATGATCATTTTTGCTATAAAAAGAGATAAATAAGTAATAAAATGTTAGAACATTTCTGTGCACTTTTCTTAATGGATATGCAAGAAATAGATACGTGCCACCGACTTCGTTTGCCAATTTTCTGTCATTATATGACCTTTCGCTTCTATTCTGTACTTTTCATACTTTTTCTGTGCCAAATGTTTTAAAGAGTGCTGCTATGAAATTGATTTTTATTAAGTTACATTTAGGTATGTTTTTCATATTTTGTTTTATTTATTTAAATATTTAAATTAATAAAATGTCGATAGATTTCTGAATAAAATTATTTAGAAAAACATCTTTCCAAAACTATTAAAAATAAATTGTATAAAAATATTTTTGCTAACACACTTTTATTAAGCAGAATTTTATATAGTTTATACTAAAAATTTTCTTGTTCATAAATGCATTTTTCATTTATTTACTTTTATTTTTTGAAATTAAATTTGTAATTTATTATTCTATAAAATATATCTTTAAATAAGTCATTTTTTTTTCTTAAACTCACTTTCAAATGGTATCAAAGTTTTATAATATTAATCGATCAACTGATAATTAATAATTAAAGTTAATTGATATTACAATATAATGTATTTCTTCGAGAACACGCAAGATAAAATTTGGAAAATTCTAGCTTGAAATATGCATAACGAAATTGTATATTTACAAGCATAAAACAAGTCAAGCTAAATAAAAATTAATGTAAAATAATTTTACTAAAATTTTAGCACACGAAAATTTATCGGCATTTAACATTAACAACACATTTAAATTTGACAGTAAAGAATAAATTCATGTAATTATCACAAATATCCAAACAAATTATCTAGTTAATAAAAATAAATGGATAAATATGAAATTCTTATTTTTTATTAAGTAAGTAACTGCAAATATTTTTGAACAATAAAACTAAATTTTGCAATATTTATTGATGCGCTCAATTATATATTAATAATTCAATTTATATGTTATTGCAGTCACTTATGAAAATACGAATTATGATGTCAAAAGCACAAGCCTTATTTTGACATTAAATAAAATTTATTTGAAAAAGTGCTTTTTAGCTTAACATATATCTGCATAAATAACAACTCATTTTTTCGGATCTATAAATTCTTTTGACGTTATTCCACACAAACATAAAATACTAGCACTGAAAAGTGCATTAATGCGTCAAATATTCAAATTTTATTTCTAATGTTTTGAAAAAGATGGCATTCCAGTTCTTTGACCATATCTGCTGAAGCCTTAAATTGTAGTTTTGTGGAATATTTTCAAGCAAAATTGAGATAAATATTTAGAGAACTGCTGCTATTTCGCTTTGAAAATTGTTATGTGCGAATTTTTGTAAGATAACATACTTTTCAGGCATCTAAAAAGATACTTAAGAATCCATTTCCTTTTGTTTACATTTAGATGCCTGCATAAGTTTTAGTGACATAAAAAAACTTATCCGAAAATTATAATTTGCCTTTCGTTATTAAAAAATAAATCTCTCTTTTTTTTCCCATTACAGACTTTATTTATAGGGGAAAGAGATAAGTCAGTTTTTTTCTTGTATCTCTAAATCTCTATCACTTGTATTTCTAAATCGTATGGATCTATTTTATAATATTCCTTGAAATAAAATGAAAATAGTTCTAAAGCAAATTTTATTCTTTTGAAAAACATTCAGAGAAATATGATTAACGAAATTTTTTGATTAATTACTCATTACCAAGAGCTGGACACTATAATTCCGATCTCCATGTTGGACGAGTCAGAATACTAAATTTTTTCTTACTTCCTCTGCAATTTTTTTCAATTACGTTTACTTTTTTCCTATACGAAATACACACACACAAAAAAATATCTAAGATTTATTTTTTTAAAATTTTGTTCTTTATTGTACATTCAGAAATTCCATTTTAAATTCATTTTAAATTATTAAACTAAAAAATCAAATTAGTTAAAAATAATTAATTTTGTTTCAGACATCCCTTTGTCTGAAATGCACATGTTTTAAATTGTGTTTGTTTGTGAACACAATAACTCAATCAGTTTAAACTAGATGGTTGAATTGTGGTAAGTGGCTTTTCCACCCAATTCTTAGATTTCTATCAAATTTGAAAGAAATCCATTCACAAAAAGTTTGTTTTTTCGTGTGCAATCTAGCACCTACCTACATAACAGAAAGAGCTTGATAGTTAAAATTTAGAATGAGCTTAAAATCTTGAGTATAGAATTTATAACAAATTTTAGACTTAATTTCTCATCTCTTTTGCTGTTTGTCGGTATGTACATTTGCGTGCAAATAAATACGATAAATCAAAAACATAATAATTTAGAAAAATTAAATCTGGGATTTGATCTTTTAACTAAAATTGTGTTTATCTAATTGTGGTTTCAATCGGTAACAAAAGGGCGCTTAAAATGTAAAGTCACATTTCTTTTATAAAATACTAAATATAGAAATTGTGAAAATAAAAATCTAAGTAATTGAAGTACTAATGATTTTTTCACATTTCAGAATTTTTTCACGAAGTAAGGAATTATTAAGAGTTATGTGCGAAATATTGCGAAATGCCTTCCCTTTGGTTTATATAATTTATATAATGGTTCGGTTTGTATTATGATCCTATTAGTTTATATATTGTAAGTTTTAATTCAATTGAAATTATTTAAAATCAAATAGATTTTATTGACAAGTGTATTCTTTTTTGAAATTAATAATTCATTTTCAATGAAACCAATGCCATTTTTACTTTCCAAGACTTACGGCAGCCATTAAAAGCATAAACTCTGATGAAATTTATTTGCAAAAAATCTATGTATAGAGTTCATTTTGAACTGTTTAAAAAAATTAAAATAATTACAAAATATATATGTTTTAGGTTTTGCCAATGTCAATATTTTATCCATAAAAAACGTTATTAGAGAGATCACAATTAAGTAAAAGAAATAGTTAAAAAATAGTAAAAGAATTTTTCATTCTAAGACCTCAATGTTTATACTACGAGAGTAAAAAACGTTGTTTTGCATGCTTATTCAAAACGGATATGGAGAAATATGATGTTAAATAGGATTCACTCAAAATTAATTATGCTTGTTTACATCAAAATGTGACTTCCTGGAAAATAACTTAATTTTTAAAATATCATTTTCATTTTGGAAATTTCAAGAAAAAAGTATATTGCAAAAATATTTTAATTTATTATAGGGCAATCATAAAGTTATATAATTGATTCTTTAACGTAATTTTAACCAAATGATAAAAATTGTTATCTCCTTTCGAAAAATCGCTTTTGAATTTAAGAAATCGTTTTCAACTAAGTTTATTTTACATTTTAATATATATTTTTAAAAAATAAGTCATTTAAATGCAATGTTTCAGTTTCATGATTATATAGCAATTCTTTTTTATGGAATCTCCTATTAAATTATAAATTAATCTTTGATATTAATAATTGCATTCATTGTATTATTCATTAATATCAATAAATTTGAAAATTGAGTTTTTAATTTTATACGGATATATGCTATTAAAATTGCATAATATAAAAAAGCATGTACAATAATGAAATCAACTGGAAAAAGATTTTTAAAATTTAAAAACATTTTTAAAAGACATATTGAAACAAAACCCAAAACATATATGTTTCTGCCCATTACTAAAATTTGTAGTAATTTTCATTTTTGCCGAGAGTATTTAACAACATTAAACTTGTTCAATTATTTTTTCATTTTGATTGCATGGAAATTTAATCAAGAGTTCTAAAAATATCTTTTAACCAAATTAGGCGTAACAGTGTAGAATGTTTCGTTTGATTTAATTTAAATCTTTCAGAGAAGAATAATTATCAAACTCTTCGAATAACATCAATATTGTTTGTAAATAAGTGATGATAAACTCTAAATAATTGCTACTGAATATGTCATACTTCAGGAGAGCTGAGAACAAATATATATGCATATATATAAATTTAATTATGGAAAATTTATAAATTCTCCTTAAATTAAGCAAAAAGGAAAATCTTCTTTGTTCCTACTTTCAATAAAATAATTAACTACCCCAAAATAATTAAGAACTCAATTAATTGCACCTTCGAGATACCAAATAGTTTCACATCGAGTTAATTTTGGAGTCGTATTTCAAAATCGAGGGGATGACCTAATTTAAATGTATTCATAAAGTTTATTCACCTTATGAATACTTTCAAGTTAATTAAATTTATATTTTCCTTTTATATAATAATTATACATATAATCAAAAGTCAATAACAATAATTGCTAAATAATTCTTTTGAAAAATAAATACAAAATTGAAAACAAAATAGTGAACAAGAAATTTAAACTTATTTTCTAAAAAAATGAAAAAGATATATAATATCTATATATTTATATATACGGAAAAATTTAAGTTATTCACATATAATCATATACGACTCTTTTTGGATCAAATTACGTCATTATGTACTGTACATTGTACACTAAGCACAATTGTTTTAAATATATTCATTTCATCAATTATTAAATGAATATTTCACTTCTACACAAGTTATATTTGTTATGTTTATTTATTAAAAAGATCTTTTTTCTAAACCAAAATATGTATCTTTTATATATTTTGGTTTAAATAAATAATTATTTATCTAATCCTTCAATGCAAATTACTTTTTGAAGTATTTTTGTTCAGAATAAACTAATAGCATTTCATGTACAAAAAAAATTACAATCGATGTTCTGAAAATTTCTCCCTTTACACAGAAAATAAATCTTGAGATGCATAATTTCTTTCTTTTTTCATACTTTTTTGTACGATAGGCATATTATAAAAGTTGATACGAAAACCACTTTATTTTTCATTTCTAAAAATAATACTATTTTTTTTATTTAATTATATGTAAATCCCTTTGCTATCCGAATGATAATTTTATTCTTTTAAAAAGCTTTATTTTAAATGATTTAGTGGAATTATTTGGTTTATTATATACGATTTGTTTTAAAGATACGTTAAAAAATTATTGAATTGGTATTCGGCAACAAATGAAGTTTATGCTTATATTGTCTAACATTCTATGATGCATACTGTAAAACATGAGAAATTTCTATTCCGATATTTTGATACTTCTTCTGGAATATGAGGTTTTAAAAAAAAATTGAGAATTTC
Organism: Argiope bruennichi; assembly: GCF_947563725.1. Taxonomy (NCBI): domain Eukaryota; kingdom Metazoa; phylum Arthropoda; class Arachnida; order Araneae; family Araneidae; genus Argiope; species Argiope bruennichi. The sequence goes on from NC_079156.1 coordinate 34,611,704, forward strand.
TTAGTATTTAGGCTTTATAAAATGTGTTCCATAAAGGCAGGAAAATAATTGTTTTTCTATGATGTTAGAAAAAATTTATAACAATTTAAATTTAATCCTCCAAATTTCACCGTTACACTATATTGTATAATAATGTGCGGTATTATACTATTCAACAATGTTATGCAATATTGTGAATAATATTTAATATTATAAAATTTTATAAAGTTAATATACTCTAAGGGGGGGGGTCTAATTTCAAAGACTTTTTGAAATTAGTTCCTTTACTTTGGTTTCGTTTTTCATTCTTAACAATTTTTAATAATTTTTGAATGCTTTGAAACTAATTAATTCATTGGAAAATCAATACATTTTTACTTTTTAAGGAATACGCTTACAGATTATTTGATAATCAGAAATGAATTGATATTTTAAATATTATTTTAATAATTATACCAGAAAAATTCAGTTGGTTATGTTCATGATAATTCTGTCTTTAAACGAATAGCAAATTGTGTGATCAATTCAGTAAGTACATTTACATGACATTGAAATGAAATGAACACACTATATAGCTATATGCCATATAATATCTAAATTATGTTGTCATATTAGATATTATATATTATGTCATATAGATATAGTCAGCGTCACTATTTAATTAGCTCTCAAGATTAAAGATAAAACAGAAAAAAAAAGACAGAGCTCATTTGAATTGAATCACAATCATAAACTGACTCCATTAGAAGCCAAATTGATGAGAGCAAATTTAAAATAAAGAAAAAAATAATAAAACAACTAAATATGTTAATAAATATGCAATTATACTTTTCCTACAAAAAATTTAGAATATGCCTTTTTGTTAGTCTTTTTTTCGAGAAACATCTTTTTTTCCTTCCAAAATTGTACAAATTTATTTAATTGGTGTATCAGTCGTAATTATCTATTTAAAAGTTTTGTATTGTAAAACTTTAGTATTTAAAAATAAAATCGTCTATTGAAAAGACGTGAAAGTTTACAATTCCATTTAAAAATGAATCTGGCTAATAAAATTTTAAAAAATAGAAGTTCATTTTTTGAGGAAGTTAATTTTGTATACAACGTATATGTTTAAATTTAATAGCTATAACGAAAATGACGAAAATAATAGTTCTTATTGATATATTTAAACAAAATAAAGTTCTACTATTTATACTCATTATATTTAAAGGTCACCTGTTCTTTTTCTCCCTTCATATTTACTTTGCCATCATCTTTTCCCTATAAATATATACTTTGATTTATCGGTTTATGAAATATCGTCTGCGTGTATTAATACAGCTCAGTTCATTTTCTCCGCGACCAAAGAAACAAAATAAATTTGATCTGATTGGACAGTTATTTTTTATACCAGCTTAAAATGTCCTAATTAATTGTTTTCTTTGATCCTGGGTCTTAATATTGTCATCAAAAGAAAAATATTAAACAGTTTTTTTATAAATATATTGTAGGTAAGTTGCATTTAATCATTAATTAGATATGATCTCTATAAAAATGCTTAATGAAGGGGCACTTTTTTTGTCATGATCATAAAAAAACCTGATTAATTCTTAAGGATTCAGTTTAAAAAAAACGCATTTATAATGTAGATTAATTACATATATATGTGTATTACTGGTAATAAAAAAAATGAATATTTTTTTTTCTTTTCAAATATTAATAAATCTAACGAAAAAATATCTTCATGATTTGATTCCGTAACAGTTCTATTTTCAAAAAAATTATATATGGATGTTCTTACAAAAAAAATGATGAATGAGTTAATGACCTCTGTTGAATTTAACTATAAAACAATAGGTTTTTTTTTTCTGAAGAAATATAATATTCTCTCATTATTCCATTGTTTTATAATAAAGAAAATAAACTTTTATAAGATTTTCCAAGACAATTTAATTTTTTTCTAATGCTGGAATACAGATTTTAAGTTGCGTAATTAATATTTAGAGAAGAATTTGTGTTAAATTTAAAGTTTGCATTTTAGTCATCTCATTTCATAAGCAATTAATTGTAAATAATATTCAAATTCTTTCCATTCATTAATTGCTTAAATGTCTTTAACATTTCTAATAAAAATATAGGAGGTTTTCTTAAAATGTGTTTTTAATGTTTTCCCAAGATATCTTATAACTTTAAAATAGCAATCCTTATATGAGTACCTCAGAACCAGCTCAAATGATTTGGATGAAATTTTATATTTAGATTTGGCTTTTGAAGTATATCTATATAGGCATCTTTCCAGAGAAAAATGCAGTTTTACACACAGAAATTTTTTTTATAACTAGCTGTTAGAGAATAATTATATTCAACTTCCACTTCAAAGTAGGGGTAGTGCAATATAGTGTTTAGAACAACATGAAAAACGCGTGTTTTGCGGATCCTCGGTTCGAGTTTTTGTTTTACATTTTTACTTATGTATTTACTATTTTGGCTTTTTCAGTTTATCTATATGGGTGTCTTTCCTGTAAAAACGCGATTTTACCCAAAACAATATTTTTTAACTTACTAATTATCATAGCCGTTTTGTATCTGCTCTCATAGTGCCTTCTCGGACCCAATTTCACCATGGTAAAACTGAGTGTAAGCTCAAACATATAAGTGATGATAGTTAAACTGCAAAATGAATACGGTAGTATAAGATATTATTTCGAATAACACGTTAATCTAAGTGCATTCATAAATATTTTTATTCAAACGACCAATTAATATGTAGGTAAGATGGAAAAATATTCATATCTAAATATTTTCTGCCAAAAAGCACAACAAAAACAGCCGAGGGAAGCTCAGTCTTCCAGATAATAATGTTCAGATGTAACATTCATCAAATATCAGTTATTCACCAAAGTTAAACTCAGTAAACTATATCAAAACATTTTAGGAACTCATAAAGGAATCCCATCTAATAAAGTGATGTTTTAGAACTTTAGTTAATATTTGATACATTTATACAGCTTTTCATAATAATTTTTTAAAAAAATCGTTCAATATTTTTCGTGTATGCAAATACAAGAACTAGCACCGACGATCACACAAAAATCCAAGAGCATAAAAAAAAATATTTATTTCTAAAATTATAAACAAACAGGGTTACTTTTCGATTTAATCGATTTAAAGATTCAGGTGTGTGTCAAATAGGTGGAGCAGATTTTGGTCCGATTTTTAGAATCGGTTTTGTCAGAAGGGTCTTAACTTTCTATGAAATTCTTTAGAATTGAAGATTTGCCTTTCAGGCCCGTTCTGTAAATCAGGGAGAGATTTAAAAAAATCTATCGGCTCTAAGTCGCTTTCTCAATGAAGGTTGACAAGGGTGCAATCGTATCACAATAGTTAATTTTGTTCAATGAGTGGATTGAAGGGTTCGAAAAAACGGCAGATGGTGTGATGCCAGATAAAGAAATCGTCGAGGAGCATGCCAAAATTGAGTTTTTGGAGGATTAATGTTTAGACACTCTTGCTCTATATCTTTCCTCAATAGAAAACTCAGAAAATTTCAAGGTTAATAAGGTTAATGGATTGCCAGTGGTGTGAGTTAATATCATCCGCTCACATTATTATCGACATTATTCTTTGAAGAGTATTGAATGCCTGATTCCATCAACATGGCAAATGACAATGTTTACAATGATGATGTCGGTAAGTAACCAGGTTTGTACACAGCTTTTAGTAATTAATTCATTGACTCTTCAAATAAATGAATTTTTTTTCAAGCATCATGTATGTGCATCATATTAAATTTTCTGATTTCATGGTGGGTCTTTAAGGGATATTTTATCATATCTTTACATGGCATTTCAAATCACCGTTTCAAATTGAAATTCGGGATTTCTAATAATTCAACAATTTTAGAGACAAATAGCGATTTAAAACCACTATTACTCAAAATGTAATCATATTGTGTATGTGTGATTACATTGAACTTACATTGTGTGAACTTACATTTAAATGCCAAATAAATAGTTTGAATTGTTTTCTCATAGGAAAATAATATTAAATTTCCCTAATAACTTTCTATTTATATATCCATTTAAGGTAAAACAATCAAATTATCTTAACAAAATATTTTTAATAATTTTAATTATATTTAGAAAACAATATTAAGTGTTTTTTCTGCGAAAAACAAAAATATTTGCAAAATTTTTCAAACAACTCTAAACGGACATTTTATAACTTCCAATAGGGTAAACACCTAAAATTTTATCTGTTTATATATTATAGGCTGAAAAACAAATTGCTATTAATTTGAATTCAGAACAACACAATTTTGTTCTTATCTCTGATACTTTATATTAATAAAAGTTCTTTCAAAATTAAATTATATTCATTACCGTATGTATTGAAAAATTATAAAGATCTGAATTAACCCTTTGCACTCGAATGGTGGCTCTCACTCACCATTCAAGACGGTAAATCATTGACATTTAAAAAAAAAATATTTATTTATTTAATTTTGTTTGTTAAAAATATCTGGAGTAGTAGTAAGAAGATGCAAATTAATTAAAAGGGAGAATTCAACTTAAAACAACTTTATAAATTTTCCGGAGCAATAAACAAGTCTTTCTGTTAGTTGAATAATTATGCATCGAATTACTTTTATGCGTGTAAGAGGTTAAAAAGTGAAAGTACGATTCATTATAAATAAGATTTAAAAAAAAATAAAACTATGTCCATCATCTCCAAAAGATCTAATCAAGATTAGTCTTTGCCGAATCGAAACAAGGCTCATACATTTCAAGTCATCTTTTCAATTACTTAAGATTTTCTCTAAGTCATCTGGGAAATATGTCAAGGCAATTAATAAGTTTAAAAGTAATCAGCAATTAAAATTCAGAAATTTAAATTAATATTTAAAGGAAAATAATTACTTTTTTCGCTTTTTAATTCAACAAATATTCGGATCACATTTCTGTTCCCTTTTTTAAGGGGAAATTCTGTTCCCTTTTTAACTTACATTTTTCGCCAGAAGGAAAAAATATATATATATCCGTACTTTTATGCATTCCATCTAGAATTAATCATCATTACAGACTTGTAAGAAAGTTTACTATGTGTTTTTTTTCTTTTGGGGAGAGGGACAGAGTTCGAAATTATGGGTTCTGGTGAGACAGAGAAAGGCATCTCAGTTGTCATCCCATTCTTTTAACATCTATTCTAAAAATTAATTTCGGTGCACAAGAAAAAAATTATCTATTTCAAAATTGGACAATAATTGGATTTAATTTAGTTTAGTTTAGTTATATTAACGTCCCATTTTAAAGCAACAGTAGAGCTTTTCTGGGACTGACCTTGTAATTTTTAATCGTAGTAATAAGACGAGGACTACCTTACCCTCACCAGACCAGTTGGAGGATACTTGGCGGCAGCGGATTGACACACATCGGACCCTCTTACACGACATTTCTTCGATGGAACCAGATCTAGAGCCGGGAATCTCCAATTTCAAAGCCGAAACCGCATTACGAGGTCATCACGGCCCCAGGAAAACTATTAAAAATAAAGCAATTATGCTATTTTTCCTTAGACTATATCAATATAATTTATGATAAATTCGAACCTGATTATAAGTACCATCAAATACCAAAAGTATAAATAGTGCCAAATAATAACCATAATTTAAATGATATAGTAATGCACAGAAATATTCTCAAATATTTTCGTATTTGCAATTATAAGTAAAAATTTTCAGTGATGAAAACTACTTGTTATTCCCAATAACAACATGATGATGTGAACACAATATTAAGTTTTTCAGTTAGATTTCATCATTTATAATATTATTCCAGTCTATCAGAAATAAATAATGTTCTTCTTTAGGAAATTTAGTCTTGATTTAATAAATATTGCGTTACCATCAAAAATATGATTCCGAAATTAAAAATTTCCAAACAACACTCGCGTAGCTTTAAAAAAAATCGTTAATCTGACCAACACATCAAGATAACAAAAATATTTTTTTTAAATCAAAAAGCAATAATGTGCTGAACTCTTGATTAAAAATCAAAACAAGGGAACTTAAAACGCTTGTAGTAACATTTTTCATGGGAAAATCGGATTAATCAATTCACAAAAGATAAGGATATTAAACAAAAATTCGAATGTCTCTTATTAATTTATTTCAAGTTAAATTTGTACAGTGGGCTTTTTTTTGTCTTTGTTTAGATTATCTCATTAATTTTCACTTTAACAATTTAGGGAAACTGACGTATAAAATAATGTATTAGCTGAGCCGAAAAAATACGATGTCATAATGAATTAACGATGATTTTAAAGCTAGAATCTCGAAGTCATGATTTTTTTTTTAGAAAACGAATGCGAATTACGGCAATCTTTAAACTAAGCAGGTGATAAATAAGCAGTGACTATTATTAACCTCATAGATGTATTGTGATTTTTTTTTATGAAATTAAATGACACCAACAATTTCGGTAATGAATTGTTGTCCTACTGATTCAATTACTAATCATACAAAAACTATGTATTTGGATTTAATGTAGTTTTTTTTTTTAATATTCAATGTTAAGATACATATATGATTTAATTTCAGCTTATAAATTAGAGAAGCGATAGTTTGATTCGAGCATGAAGCATAACCAAGAGGTTTAAGGGATTGTTAACTGAAAATATGTATACATTTAAAAAAAATGTTAGTTAAATATTGTAAAGAAATTTTTATGCAGTCGTAAAATCTGATCAAAATGTATTATCTAACTCTAATTGACATTGGTAGTCCCTAAGTTTCAAAATTCAAAGATGCCCAGTTCGAGATTAGATTGTTTTAAGTTAAGTTATATTAACGTCCCGTTTTAAAGCAACACTAGGGATATTGTGGGACGGACCTCGTAATTTTCAACCTTGGTGAGATGACGAGGACGACACCTGAGCTGGCATCCCCTCTCCACACCAGCGGGAGGGCGTTTGGCACGGACGAATTTAACGTGCACCAGACCCGCTTACACGACGGTTATTCGGTGGAATCGGGTCACGAACCTGTAACCCTCCGGTTCCGAAGCCGAGGTCTTACTACCAGATCACCGCGGCCCCTCAGTTGTATCCAAGATCACTTTACTGATTTTCTTCGCCATGTATAATGCCAATAAGTGAAACATTTTCACGTTTGTGGGGTATGGAAGTTTGAGAATGAGGTGTAGCCAGTGGCACCACTCTCATTATATTCCCTCAATTTTATATCATGAAATTTACCCCAAAATAAGTCAAATAGATTTAAGATAGTGCATTTATCTATACTTATAATAAAGCTCAATGTGTGTGTGTGTGTGTGTGTGTGTGTGTGTGTGTGTGTGTGTTGGCGCTCTACAGGCCAGGTCATTTGACATACAGCTATCAAATTTGGTACATGTATACCTTAGAGGTCGGGAATGTGCACCTGGGGTCCCTTTTTTTGAAATTTTAATTAGAATTTTAATTATTAATTAAAAACTAACTTTCCCGCCAAAAAAATCTTCCATTCTCCCCACCGCCAACTTTTCCAACAAAAAAAATCTTCCATTTTCCCCACCGCCAAATGAGTAAGGCTTCAGTTTCTTTTTTCTCCCAACAGTAATGAGGCTAGGGTTAACATTTTTCGGCGGATTATTTTAAACGATTCTGTTTATTTTCTTAATGTTTTATGCTTTTAAAATTAAACATTGTTAATTAATCCATGTTTCAGATTCATTCGGAAGTACTTTTGAATTAAAATAACACAGCATAAAGGAAATTAAAAATGTATAATCTGCATAGCGTTACCCCAACTGGCGTAGAAAAATTCACGCATTTGCGTTACCGTAACTGCCGAAGAAAATTCAAGCATGCGCATTGTTCTGATTGTTGTCATGACAACCACTTTCAACGGATGATTTAAATTATTTTTAGGTTAGTTGCATGCTTTTGTAAGTAAATTGTATTTATGTTAGTTATATAATTTTTGTTTATGCTTATAGTTTTAAGTACATCGTTTTTTAAGTAGTTTTTTTAAACCTGTTTTAGACCGATTGTTTTAAACGATTCATTTTATTTTCTTAGTGTTTAATGCATTTAAAATGAAACATTGTTCATTAATCGATCTGTTCATGATGAATCTGAGAAAATTTTGTTGACAAATTCTTGAGATATTACATAAATTAAGAGAGATATTCTTTAGTGCCCATAAAGTTTAAACGCTCAGTGACTCTATTATCAGTAATCATATTATTAAAAAAAATGTTTTGTTTCAGTAAAAAATATTATTATATTAATTGCAGATTACTCGTTTACACTTTAATTTAAAGCATAATTTCTACGAGGGGTAACAGAAAATTAGAGAGATACATATCACGTTATGACTGAAGGCCTTTATAATATTATGAGTGAATTATATGACTATCAAAATTTGAAGTTTTAAAATATTTTGCCGAAGAATCTATTAAAGTTGGAATTGCATAAAATATTTAATTATTAAAATTTTAACGAACATTAAGATTGGCGAACCGGCTGGTTGCCAAAGGCGGCTAGTTAATAATAAATTAACGACTTTTGCAGTTTCAGCATGATTCCTTTAATTACTGTTCTGGCTGTTGCTCACTATAAATTTTTTTAAACATGATATTTTCTAGCCCAGCCTTCTTCATTCGTTTAAGTGAGATTATTCATTATTTTCAACACATAGTTAAAACATTTTTTTTACTAAAATAATTAGAAATTACTGAATAATGTCCTTCGCATTACATAGAAATATTTTAGCAGATGAATAATCTAATGAGTTTTTAACTAATAAAACTATTTATAATTCAGTATTTTGGTCATGCGGATTTTATATGAATATAATATAACTTAAAACGCTCTTTATATATTCCATATTATTGGAAACACTATCAACAGGAGCCCCATATTACTAGCAACAATATAGAGAGTTTCCCTACAAAACTTCAATCTGAGATCTCTGGTAAATACGTTTCCATTCTAAGTTTTAATACGGTTAATTGATTCCTTGAATCATCATTCATCATGTTTAATTAGATTAATACAGTTCAGTTTAATAATCTAGAACTATAGAGAAGTTTCTGCAGCTTTTGTGAAGATCATGGTTTTATATTCCTGGCTAATTACACTGAAATTAAAAGGCGATTGATGAGAAATCTTGGTTCGGTTTCTCTTTGGAAAATATTAAATCATTGAAAGTAAGATTTTAAGGATTAAAATTTGGAAATTTGGAAAATTATAGAAAAGAATTGGCAAATAAACTAAAAAAAACAACCTCGCATCAGAAAGAAGAAATAGAAAAAAAATGTCGAAATTATCTATTAGAAGTGATCAATTTTTCAAGGCCAAGAAAACCGTCAAATTCTACAAACGCATGCGCAGTAAGAAAGAAAAAAATATGATACATTGGCATGTTGTTGTCCCATCTGGACAATTACTTGTCATCGACCGAATAGCATTTTCTGTGCGCTGTCAACTAGCCGAGTGTGAACCAGATATAGTTCTCCACTTCACTACATTGTTTAAATTTTTAAACATCCATCTGTTGCCATTCCTTTGTACATTCTTTCTCTAATATCGATAAACAAATTGCAATCATGCTTTTGTCAGGCATTAAGAAAATATGTTTATATTCATAATTGCTTACTTCCACTATATTCTAATCATTAACCAAAATATAGAAAAACAATCGCCACAATCACATTATTTTCAATTATTTAAAGAATTAGTCGTGTTAACTCATATTAAAATCATTTCGCGCTTAATTGTATCATTAAACAAAACATGTTTTTAGTCACGGATGGAACAATTCATTTCGGATATCTGGAAAACCCATCACACAAGATTAATTACAACACTTTCAATGTGTATAATTTTAACGTAATTAGAAAAGTTTAAGAGGGCTTGCCTTTCCCCTACATAGTATTAATCACTTCCAAACTGTCATTTTCACATGTTTCAACCTTTACAGCAAAATAAATATCTGAAGATGTGTAGAATATCCCTCGAAACAGTTATATTTAAGTTTTAAATATATCTTGAACACAGTAATTTGCAATTATTCCAGGCAGGATAATGTAAAAATTTGTTCTTAAAAGATTGTTTAAAGCAGATATATTCCTAATTGAAATGTTGCCTTTTTTTATTGGCTCTCATGAGACGTTAAAAAAACTTCTGAAGATAATGATTCCAAGAATCTAAAACCACCTCTCGTTCAAAAATTAGGATGCTTTATTTATGTTGTGAATGCGATAAATAAGTAATATTTACTGGATTTGAATCAGCGAAGAATATATTGCTATAAGAAAGGTGAAAATCTCAGCCAGTTCATAGAATGGCCATCCAGCTGAAAAGGGAAGGAAATGGTAAGATTTAAAATGTTCACTTATCTACAATTTATTTACATTGGAAATTTTTTTAATTTTAATTTTTATTGTTTCATAATAAAGAACAACTTTTGAATGCTTGAAATTTTTCGGTATCTGCAATCGCATAGAAACAGTGGATTAACCCTTAAATGGAGAGATGAAAATTTAGGAACTTTCTTCACTACACTATTGTGATAGCCTGAAAGCAGTCCATGTAATTTTTGGCCTCATTTTTTTTAAAAGACTCTGGGCTTCAAGACCGATGCTGGACAATCTTTGATCTTATAGACAGTGATATACATTACATCCACTGAATTATGCCGTTTATTTTAAGCTGTGCAATAAGAAACAAATTTCAAAATGAACTTTGAGATTGAAAATATTGAAGGAATCATTGGGCATACATAATGTTTTTGTTTACTTGGGGAATTGATTTGTTTCAGAGGGAATTGATTATATTTTTATCTGTTGACGCAGGTTGTATTATATGACTGATCTCCTTTTATCTGCGTCGTAAGAAATTTTTGATCCGGTTTTAGAGATCTCTGAATCAACAAATTTTAACAACAATGATGATTTTCCCCTTTAGTTTGTTCAACAGTGAATATGAAAAAGTCGGCTTAAATTTTGACGCAGCTATATCTACAAGTGATAATTGTCAAAATGCATTTGCAATTATCTAATACATGCTATAGAAATTATGATTCTTTGGGAACCGTAGAACCGATTGTAGAGCTTTCTAAATAGGTGAACTTAAATTATAGAAATCCTGTAATAAGCACTGTAGATGAATATAAGCAAAATAGTACACCGGAATAGATGTTTTATAATGGATAAAAGCAATTGAAAAAATTCCAGAATTGAAACTCTTGCTGAAATGCAGATATCTGAAAAAAAACACAAAAAGTAAAGAATTAAAAAAATGTTCCAGGATTTGAAACCCCATTAGCAAAGTTATATATTGTGGAGAAAAAGAACTTCGCTTCTGCTGAATTTTTGAATTATTAATGCTCCAACCTATGAAAAATGGTTTAAACACTAAATTGTTTTCCAATTTAGCTCTTTTTCCAAGAGTTCAACTTTACAACTTTACTTTATTAAACAGTTTCCAATGACCTGCTGTCCTATATGCAATTAATATCTTGTCGGCATGCTCAAAAAAAATCCTTTTACCTACTGATGATAATTTTAGTAAGAAATGCATTATAAAATGGAACCTTGTTCTCACTGTTATACATAACTTCTAAAGCCTTGCTTTTGGAAATTTTCGCTGCAATTATTTTTGTACGTTCTCGCTTGCAATACAAAATGAGGATTTGGAAATATAAAAGGTCATCTTGAAATTCTAAGCACACAAATGAACACAAAGTTTCGATTTTAGAAGATATGTAAAAGGGCACATTATATTTTTACAAGAGGAAAATCTATATATATATTTTCGTCTTATTATTTTTAGATTACTAATCTGTTTTTCTTTTTCAACAGTTTGTTTAAAAGGAAAATAAAGTAGTAGTAATTGTTCATACGTAATCACGCATTAATTAATATTTCATCTGTAACTAGTTATATAACTATTACAAAATGTACATTGTTAATTTCAATTTTCCGAATATGTTAGTGAAATGTCATTTATCTATCATAATTACCAGCAATTGAATAAATTAGCTATCTGGGAAATTGTGATTAATTTTCTATCAAATATAGCGACAGAGATGCTATTCATTTTAAATCATTGTAAAAATAATTTTCTGATTTCAGTATTATTGATAAAGGAAGATAAAATCTTTCCTCTGATGTAATACAAAAAAAAAAAAAAAAAAAAAAAAAAAACGAAGGAAACTTTATTCCAAAGCAATTTTGAAATTCAGTTTCTCTTTTAGAGAATTATATATATATTTGACATCCATGGTCATAAAAATAATTATTTTCACATTTAGCTTCATTTAGAAGAACTATTTATTCCTGTTATTAAGTGTATATTAGAAATAAAACAAACTGAATCCATTAAATAATTATACTTAAGATTTAAGTTCGATCTGCATGGCTCATACATGGAAAAATGACAGAAAATTTGACATTAATAGCTTAATCTTTACATTACAGTACTCCTTAAACAAATTTTCTCTTTGTACACACCAACGATGACACAAAAATTCTTAATTCAAAGCTGGATGATGCAAATTTTAGACTAAATTCATTAAGCACACAAATTCGTATTTTTTTCAGCACTACAAAATGGATAGTTCGTTTTATATGGATAATTTATACTTTCATATGCACGAAGAATGCAAAGATAAAGTATTGAGATCCCCAAAAGAAAAAAATAATAATAATTCTAGATTTTTTTTCAAATTTCAACTTTTCAGACTTCTATTAATCCAAAAAAACATTTTTGAAATTATATCTGTTTTTTATAAACGATAACTCAAAAACGTTCGAAATATGATTTTTCACACAACATATGTGGTTTTCTCACAAATTTTGAACGATTTTTGCCAATTTTAACAAAATAAAACAAATATTCTGTAGCACATATAAGACTTCATTGCTGAAGTAGAAAACACGTTTATTTGTTGATTAAAGTTTAATTACTTCCAATTTAAATTAAAGTTCATGTATTAATAGATGACAAAAGTTTTGGAATTCAAAATGGTGTAAGCCTTGTATAATAAAATAAGTTATATGTCTATCAAAATTGTTTTTTTTTTGTTTGTTTGTTTAAGGAACCATCAAGACCAAATTACAGAAAATATTTAATTAAAAATTTCAGTGACCCCTAATTTCAGCAAACCAGTTAGTTGCGAAAAATGGAATGTGCCAAAAAATATCATTGCTGTAATAATAATTTTAATGCATTTTATTTTGAGATGTAATGTAATGTAATTGATAATATAAATACAGTGTTTGACATTAATATTAAATTATTTTTTTAATTAAAAATGTTTTAAATTGAATATGAATTGCTATCAAATCATATATACATATCCTCAAAGGAGAAAAAAAAATCTTTATTATTTTAAAAAAACTACACAATAGATTAAGCCATGCAGAAATTAAAAATAAATTTCAACTAACATTGTATATAGAAATATGAATCAAAATTACTTATACCTTATATGTTTCTTGATACTCTAATTCTTATTTATCAGTTGATTATTCGTATTGCAATGTAATTATCGTTATTTTATCATTAATTATATCATAATTAAGATAATTATAATATAATGTTTTTTGTCATATTTAGCTTTCTTTTATTTTCTTCCAACTTATATTTAGCAAAGTATTCTATTTAGAAAAGGTAAAAAAAATTAAATTATTCTATTAACTGATAGGTAAGAATAAATTTATTACTTCCATAAAAATTTCATCATTTCTAAAATCTTAACTTCCAGATAACTAGAAAATGTTGAAAATCTTTAGTGATAAATTAATAGGTTTAGTTGACAAAATTTATATTTTACATAAAAAAATATCATCAGGAGAGAAAAAACATTTTTTAAAAATTTTCTTGTTTTAGATATTACTACTGATAGAGCAATAAGTAAATGAAGTATTAGTCTATAACATCTATTCCATCAAGTTGAAGACCAATCTAGTTCCCTATTCACCAATCTTGTCACTGTTTGTATTGACTTTATGGTATTAATTGATGAGTTAATAAATCTGCCAGACTGAGAAATCGGCATATTGGGTCCATGACAATAGAGGTAAGCATTCACGTCATATTATCACGATAATTTGGAAAACATTCCAATCTATATATATGTTCGGCATTTCTATGAAGTGACGTCATCTTCAGTTGGCTCTGCTGATTTATCGTTTGGTTTCTTTTAATTAATTAATTAATCTTGCGCTGCAAAGAATCTCCATAATATCGTTTTCATGTTTTTTTTCTTTACTTTTGATTATTGCACTCTGGTGATACGTCATATTTATTGTTTTAAATAATTTTTTCTATACTTAATAACCGCACTTTTATTATTTTATCCGCACTTTTACTAATTGTATGTGTTTCTCAAAAAATCTATAAATGTATTGTAAATCTTAGAACGTAATTGTAAAATCAAGCTGCAGTATATTCATTGGATTTTACAAAACATACAATAGTTTCAAAACTATTTCAGTAATAGCTAACTTTTATTCGTATTATTTGTTATTTTCAGTTACCGCAACATAATCGACAAATAAGCGATGAAAGGTATAGGTAATCGATGAAAGGTATAGGTTGAAAACTGTAATATGCATATGTGTGCATATTACCTAAAAGTAATATGCATAATAAAAATGTGTGCATATTACCTTTTCTGTAATATGCACACATTTTTTCGCCTTTAACTTAGAGTGTTTTACTTTCTCCTATACCAAATACATAAAAAAATCTGTAACTGACAAAATGTTGGAGCTCGATATTGATTCATCCCTCCGTTTTAGACATTTCCAAATCCAGAAAACCTTTTCTTAGAACTAGATTTGTTTCCCAGTCCATGAGCATAGTAACTCATATAAAGCTTGGGCTGGATGCATGAAATTTAGTCTGTTATCTTTGCATCAGATTTGTAGATTTCGATCAAATTTTGTATCAAATTGAATCGAAAGACGGTTGCCTGAATACTCAAAGACAAATAACATAATAACTACAGAATTTAAGAAGCTGGATGGATAAAATTTGGTACGCTATTTTATCATCTTAAATATAGGCATTTAATAAATTTTGTATCCAAAAGATAAGGCTATTTGTCCGTCTATACATGGACATGTTAAATTAGTACAATTTTGAAAAACGCGAATACAAATAAATGAAATCTGGTATAGAATTTTATTACTAGAATTGTAGTTATAGGTAAAATTTTAATTTTCATCAGTCAAAAAAAGCAGAATCCAAAATATGTATTTGGCTTTCTTTAGTATACTATAAAAACAAAACATTAGATGAAGGAAAAATCTAAGCATTCTAGACATTCGCTGTCTTGCCCTAGGGCCAGAACTTTATACTGTTGGATGGGGGGGGGTAACGCTTTTATTAGAGAGTATGCAAGTAAGTTTCGTAAAATATACTACTGCTGATGGTTTTATCCTTCAAGAACTGTTTCTGAAACAAAAAAATGTGTATGATAAATCAGATTTAACTTTTAATTTATTTTTCTCTTGCTTTTCGATCAAGTCAAAAGTAAAGATAAAATTGTATACAATTTTCGTTTTGAAAACTGATAACTTGTAAGAGTTCCCATTAGTACACTTGTACGCTTTTTTAAAAAACTGGCTCTTATAGACTGGAGTTATAGAATTTCGCATACTTATGTGTAATAAGAAACAATATGCAATTTTCATTTTAAAGAATGCAATTGATAACATGAATGAGCGCAATAGTACTTTAAATTGTTTGAATACTATAGGACAAAATTGTTTCAAAAGAGTTTTAAAGCTTTTTGTCCTATTAAATTTGAAATAAGCACAATTCACATTCGGGGATAGTAACATTAAAGGGATCTTTTCATTTCACACTACTTCAAATACACATTTTAAATACAGATGCCCGGGAATTTCTATTAGCTTTTCACTAAATAATTTCGAACTTATTGTAAAGTTCAACTTAGGATTTTCCCTAGAACGTAATAATAAATGAATGCATCAACAACTCTAATTAAATTTTGAGTTCATTTTATAGCGTCTTACATTTAGGTAACTGATACAAGCTACGTGCTTTTGTGAAGCAATGTTTAAATTGAAATTCCATTTAGTGGATTTCTATATCAATTGACATTAGTTCTAAAACTGTTTCTAATTCTCTACTATTATTTAATTTTTTTATGAAAGCTAATCTGGTTATATTATATATACATTTAGATAAGTTAATGAATTTTATGTTCAGACATAAAACTACCATTGAATCCATTTAAAAAAATTAGAAAGGCATCATTGCAATTCTTTATTTCTACAGTTTCCTTAACTAATGAAGATACAAATATATCTACCACTATTAAAACTTTATTCTGATTCACCAGATTGACGTAAACATTTATTTTTAATCTATATAGTGTGATAAAAAGCGACATGTTTTCCCCACATTGTTAACATCTTCCATAAAGGGAGACATTTAGATATTCTTATGGATGTTAAACAAAAGTCATTCCAATGACATCTGTAACATGACCCCTATCATGGCGATTTGAAGCCGAATTTTGATATTTTGGCAATGATTCTCCGAAATCTGAGATCCTTACACAAAATTCAATGCACTATTTAAAACTATAAAAGGCGAAGTACTAACGAGAGAAAACAGCAGAGCAAACTTTTTAGCTGCACTCGATGAACTAGTTTTATATTGTATTATTTCTCTCACAACTGTTTTGATTAGAATATTTTCCCTGTAAAACGCAAAGTCGGTGTTTTGTACTCACTTTCATAAGCAACTTACTTAGACAATAAAAGAAGTTGCATCCATAAGTGAGGAAAACAGAGCTGAGAAGGAAAGTCATGCTTATTTCACGATGTCGAACACTTCTGATTGACACAATTCAATTTTTTCTAGTGGACAAGTAATACCTTCGACATTTAACAAAGTCACTTATTCTAATTAAAATTATCACAAACTAAATTATAATTATAAAAATAGTAATTTCTATATTTCAGTGTATTTGCAAATAAATAAGTCGCCCGTTCACTTGAAATCATTTCTTATGAAAAATGCCAAGCATTCCACTCAGTATATTCAAAGCTATTTTATACGCTCAAACTTATCTTTCTTGAAATTGTATTTAATAAAGTTAAGTTCTTTTAAACTGAATTCACAAATTAGAGAAATAATAATGACAAAATAATATATTTTTGCTATATTCTTTTACAATATTTTTGAACAATAAATATAGGCGATAAAAGAAAGAAAAAGATCGATTCTACGTCATAAAACTTTCAACTAAACTTTCAATTATGACAATAAAATATCTTAGACAAATTTAACCCCTTAATTTCCTTGTTTTTTCCATATCTAATTTACACCACATTACGTTTCAGAAATGTGCTGTCCTACTGATAAATCTGTAAAATATAGAATTTTTGTTGCTGTAGATTGTCTGAAATTTTTGTATCGAAATACAGTATCTTTAGTCGATTCAATTCCATTACATAAATTTATAAAGCAATAATACGGTATTTAAATACGCCTGTGCATGACGATTAAATGCTTAAGTGGGGATGAAAAAATTGAAATTGAATTTCTAAAGGAGGAAATTAAAATTCAATTTATTTGTCCAATTATGATATTGTTCAAATTTCAAAAAGCTCAAAAAATAGATCAAAAATTTAATTTTGTTTGGGAAAATGATTTTTGATAATTATTCGTTGTTTTGATGTTTTCTTTGTGTTATATCTGTCTGTATTAATAATTAAAATATAAAGTTTTTGTGTGTGTCTACCCGGTGTTGCTCTACAGGCCAGATCGTATGAACAGAGTTATTAATTGCTTTACCAATAACCTACACAGTTGAGCTATTCCTTTGTAAATCCTCAGTATACTTTATCAATTAGAAAAATTCTTCTACGTCTAACGCCGTATTAAAATCTGTGGAAATCTTGTAGGGAAGAACTTGCCTTTGTTCTGACTTAAAATTAATCTTGCATAATATTAAAAGGAGATTTATATTGGAAAAGTCTTGTTTCTAAATTTTTGATGGTTTATGAATTTGAAAAACACATGTCTCACACTGTAATTTCAGTTTAATTTCGACTATTAATCGAAATCCCATTTTATTTCAATTACTTCTACTTACGTACATTAATATACAGGTTCAATATTTCTAAAAACCGAAAAATAAAGAGTTAATTCAGTTTCTAATTTTGCCTTAAGTCTTGAAATTAATCTATTATAATCAGAGCTTTGAGTGCTTGGGCCGATTGTAAATACATTTCAATAAATCGATGAAATGATGTTTCAATATATAATTTATTATTCGCATATAAATGGAAAACGATAAATATTTTCAACCAAAGAATGGTTTAAATTTTTGGAACTTTATTCCTCACAAATGAATAAAACATGAGAGAGTAAATATATGTTAGGAAGATACAAAATTGTTGAAATATTGATAAAAATAATCAGTATTCCATTGCCTCAGTGTCAGCTTGACTTTGGCATTAAAACATAAGCAAGTATTTATTTTGAGCTAAATTGTAATGGAAAGTTATTTTAACACATTCTGACACATCGCATAATTCTCCCCCTTTCTTAGGAGAAGGGAGTTCTTTCATAGCAGAGAGTCATTTCCATTCTCATCTTCTTTAAAAAATTTAAATGCATAAACAATAAGTCTGATTTCTAAATATTTTATAGTTAATCGTTACATCGAAATTTTAACATTTGACATTTTATGCAAGTATTTATTGTTACGTTACAATTCTTATAGAGATGGATAAATAATATTATTTTGCAAGAAACAAAGAACATATCGAACCATTTATGCTGAAATATAAACCGATTGAAAGAGCATATTATACTTAAAAATTAAAACGTTATATTTTTAAGAAACGTTAAAAGAAATGAACATTCAGGATTTCATTATTTGAACTTTGTCTAGTGATCAACTAAATTAGTTGAGATACAAAAGGAAAATTGAAAAAAAAAGAAAGAAAGATGGACGATTGCTGTACGAAAAGAATTTCGTAAGTTTACGCAGGAAAATCTCAAGCTATCAAAAACAGAGAGAGATGTTTATATTCAAACAGCTTTTTTTTTCAATTTTAATCAAAATATCTCCAGAATATAAGTGTTTTCAAATCATTATAGGAACCATGCTCATAATGCTCCTATCTATTAAAGGAAATTACTTAAGAACAGCAATACATTCACAAGGATAACGACTTGTAAAAATTAATTTTGCACAAATAAATTATAAAGTTTTCTTAGTAAATAGTAGATAAAGATCACATGGACTACAGTATTCAATAATGTACATGAAATTCCCTTTTTGGCAAAGGAAGAATACATACTTAGTGTTAGAAAATCAATCACAATACGTTTTTAGGTAAATAGCGTTTATACACCTGTGATGTAAGATAGATACAGAATCTGAGCATGTTAAATACCAAATTCTTCTCGTGCTTTTGCAATATGGCCATCTAATTATGAAGCACTGTTATCGGAGGTCTGGAATGAATTTAAAATAAATAACGAGCTGCAATTTAAGATCTAAATATATCCCATAAATGCTCAAATGGCTTGATATTTTGGAAGAATATCGATCCTTTTAAATCAGAAATAACCCCTTTTTCCCAGTTGTTTTCACAATAGGGGATTCTATCATTCATAAAGACAAGATATGCGTTCATTGTGTATTTTATCGGATGAACACGTCGTTGCAGAGTAATATTGTTACGGACACTTCAAACCCACTGCTATTACTACTAAGTCCTTAAAGTTTCAGAGTTCGTCCATAGTGGGTATATGGTGCGGAAACAATTAGTAGACCTCAGTATAAAACAACAAAGACGTTTATTTAACACGAAGATACCAATACAAGACGACAAATACACAGCCGAGACGAACACACAGCAGCACACTATAACAGTAGCCCACAAGTAGAAATCGACCACAGCACACAAAGCGGCCAGACAGAATTCAGCAGGAGAGGGATACTCGAAGCTTCGCTCTACGGTCTCTCCAAACGGCTGAAATTCTCCATTGACTCCTCACCTTAGCTGTATCCAACTGCTGACTCGCTACCACACGACTGGGTACTTCACACACGACGCGACGCTGCTTCTACAATAGAATTAAGCACACAGCAGTTCAGCACTCGCTTGAGTTCCACACAAAGCTGGACTAATCCGCCGTTGTTCATTTATCCTCTCGACGATTCGTTACTTGTCACGACTCCAACTATGATTCAATTCACTGCAGCTTGAGACTGCCGTCTTTTTATAGTTTCCGGGAGGCGGGCCGAGAAATTTCTGGGCCAATCAGACGTAGCTCAGTTTCTATTGGATGGATCGTTGAAATTCTCGAAGTTTCCAACATTATCTATATTGTCGCCAAAGTCGTCGCCACATGATCGCCAAGTTTGTCGCCATGTTCTGGGATTACTGGCTGGACACCTGAGCTGCATCCGATACAGATTATTGTAAATCGGTCTCTTCAGTGATAGAACTAAGCGTGCTGGGAAGCAACTATACAGGCTTATAACAATATTCTACTTAATCTGACCTTTCACGACTCTTTCTTGAATATGATAATTCGTTCGAGAGTACAGACCTGAAGCAGCAACTCAGCGGCATTATAACTGTGGCGGTAAGTGTCATTTGCGTCGGCTATGTAATGTTCATTTTATGCTCTCCATATGAATGTACAAAGCGAATCAGATTTTAAAGTCAGGACTCATCATGTAAGTTATAACATATCAGTTATCCTGATTAACAATTAACCAGCTAACTGATTATGGGATTACGCTGTCGAGTGCAGCGAATATGACAAACTTGTAGTATATAAATTCCACTCTTCTAACTAGCATGATTTGACACGAATGAACAGCTGTTATTTGAACAATGAAATATGTTGCCCTTACAAGCTGTTCGTACTATGACATAATAATCCGTACACTTACACTGAAATATCTCCTAACGTTGCATCCTTTCAGATCCACTGTCACAGCCAATATTTGACAATCAGAGTTATTTCTATTCTTATGATTCTTCCATCTTCATCTGGTTAAATTATAATCAACAGACTGTCTGCCAGGTAGAAACCGTTTATACGAATTGTAATAACTATTGCTATTTGCCAATGAAATGTCAGGTTTGCACACTGGTTAAGAACCGATTTCTTTAATACATTCCACTAATTGATCTATTTTCTAAGAGGTTCTCTTCACACAATTTTGTGGCTTATTTCAGCATGAAACAGAAACATGTTATTTCTGAACATTTATATAGTAATATGTCAATTGAGACTTTCATTCCCATTCGTTTTTTTTATGTTTTAAAATACCCTTAATTTTAGTTATATCAGATTACTATTTGACATACAAAAATCACAGAATCATAAATAATTTAACAAAAAATAACAAATTCAAATTTGTTTTAATGTTACGAATAATAATTAGAAGTGAAACAATATCTTTTAAATTTAAATCGCCGTAACGCATTGGGTTTCGGCATGTTTTGTATTAGATGTCAAGATAAATAGATTA
The DNA here is from genome assembly GCF_947563725.1 of Argiope bruennichi. Lineage (NCBI taxonomy): Eukaryota > Metazoa > Arthropoda > Arachnida > Araneae > Araneidae > Argiope > Argiope bruennichi. Next base: position 34,633,218 of record NC_079156.1, read on the forward strand.
TACATTAATAAAAGCCTTAATCTATTCGACATTTCGATGTTTTATTCTAATCACTATAGTTAGTTTTATATTTATGTAAGATATTAGAAATAAGGAGAACATGCATTTATTTTCCTAAATATTGTATCAAGACGTATACTTCCAATTATAAAATTTCTTCAAATAAGGTGAACAATTATATGGAAACATAAAAAGATGAATTATAAAAAAATATGCTTTTATATTGCCCTTAGTGTAAAAGTGATAGTTATTAAAGTGATTACTTGATTATCAATGCACGCACAGACTTTCACATTTTTATCAACAAAATTTGCGAAGATACTTTTTTATAGAAATTTAGTGTGGCTTAACACATTTAAATGGGAACCGTTTTAGAAATATAATTTTATTCAATTAAATGAAAGCTGTTTTATGCGCATGTTTATCTATATTATTGAATTATGACTAGAAAGTAATTTTCTAAACATGCATAAGGTTGTTCACATTGTTTGGTTGGAAGTTACAAAAGGAAAAGAAATATGAATTAAAGTTTCAAAGTGTTTAATAGAAATAGGGTAATTCCGAAGAAAAAAATAAAATTCTTTGCTCAGTACTAAGCACGTGGTCTTAAACTTTCCTAAAAATACAACGCATTTTGGTACCGAAGAATGTTTTGAAATTCTAATGCTATGAATATTATATAATGTGAATTAGTAAAAATGTGAATTTCCTGTATTTATCAATTTAAGCACAAAGTCTCATGTTTCTGACAACAAAATCGGTAGACATGTTGAGAGGCTAATTTATTTAACTAGGCAAGTTTTTCATGCCTCAGTCTAAGGTTTGTATAAATGTTTCGATGGATATTACTTGAACAATGCGTTAATAAAAGCAGAAACTCAGAAACTAATAATATATTTCATAACTTTTATTTAGTTTTAAAATAATATATTATATCATATATATATATATATATATATATATATATATATATATATATATATATATATATATATATATATATATATATATAATCGTAAAGCAGATGCATAAATATGAAAATATTATAAACAATCCAAATTTGTATTAGTGACTAAAATATTCATTTTTAAAACTTTTCATAGACATTTCAATTAGTATTATGTGACCATTATTTTAAAATTAAATAAAAGTTATGAAATATATTATTAGTTTCTGATTGTGTGCTTTTATTAACGCATTGTTCAAGTAATATCCATCGAAACATTTATACAATCCTTAGACTGAGGCATGAAAAACTTGCCTAGTTAAATAAATTAGCCTCTCAACAAGTCTACCGATTTTGTTGTCAGAAACATGAGACTTTGTGCTTAAATAGATAAAGAAAGAAATTCACATTTTTACTAATTCACATTTTTATAGTAGAGTATAGTATTAGTATTTTTTTACTATCAATCATCTGAGAAATCAGATTGTATTCGTACCATTACCTTTCTTATATTATGAAATTTTCTCCCTGGAAGTATATATTAAGGTGCAATATTTGAGGATATAAGCTTCTATTGTTGAAAAGTGTTCTATCTTTTGGAGAAAGGAAAAAAAAAATTCCTAGATGGAAAGATAACAGGGGAAGAAAGAAATAAACAAAACATAATTTACTGAAAACTATTCTTTTTTCAAAGGAAATAACAGGACATTTGAAAATACTACATTTTACAAGATGTGACATTCTTGAAAAATCTTACATTGGAAAAGAAATATTTTCTAAAATAAATAAATTGTTTGAATCGTAGGAAGTCAAACAATAGTCTTCTGTTTAAGCAATATTTCCGATTTAAAACTTCAGTTGATTTTTTATAACAAAAAAAAACATTGGTATGAAAAATCCATTAAATTACATGCTCCCTCTCTGTGAGGAGTTCCCACTCTAAACATAAAAAGAATCTACAAAGAATTTTCGGTATATGTATTTTTCGTAGTAAAAATGTATCATCGAAAAATGTAACAGCTTACTAGAAAAATATTAAGCTCTGAAAGCAGATTTCTGAAAATTAATGAAATATTTTTTTTTATAAATTATATGCTCAAGATAAAAAAAAAATCATTTTTTTTTTATTTTAACCAGTAGATATTTAATTCACCATGATTATTATAAATACTATGGATTTTTAAATCATTTTCTTTATTAAATTCTCTTCCAGATGGCGTAATTAGTATAAATTAAATTTAAATTAACTTAATCGATAAATTTATAATTAAGTTTTGAAAATATTTAACAAGTGTATTGCCATTTTAGATACAAAAGTACAAAATATTTAATAATTCTAGCTCATCATACAGTGCTAATATTCTTCTGTGGCCTATGACTGTGAGTTTAAATTTGCTTCATTCAATATATGAAGGAAAATAGGATTATTTTAAAATTTAAGGAGATGTAAATAAAAATATTATCATTTAAATTATAATACAAATTTGATTACAATAAATAACTTAACAATTTCTTTATTATAAATTGCATTAAATTTAATTTACAAAGTGGCAATGTAAAGAAATGAATTATTCCATGTTTACAGATTATAAGAATATTAACAATTGCTAATCCGAAAATATATTTTTATTAGAAACTTTATTAATCCTTCTGATTATTTTAATACAATCTTGAAAGAATTTCTGTAAAAGAATTACAAAGAACTGAATCAAAATATAGGTTTTGCTCTGATATTAGAGCTTCGCTTTCGTATTATTTTTAAGAAAATATATTGTAGGTTGCTTGTAAACTAAAATAATATTCTAAGACAGTATTTTTTAAATCTAAATCATCGTAAATTATTTTTTTCTGCTATTTATTTTGATGAAATTTCAAAATTATTTTCTGGTAAAACTACAAAATTTTTTATTTGATTTAAAATATATCCGTAGAGTGCTGAACATATTTAAAACTTTTATAAAATTTTTTGGATAGAATTATAACTTCTATGGACGATTTAATTTTAGTTTTATTTTTTAATTAATAAAAAGTTAATTTTAATTAATTTAATTTTTTATTAAAATAAGAGGAATAAAGCGATTAGGTGAAATAAGAAGCTCGGTAAAATCTTTTAAGCAGATAATTATATAATTTATATATATATTTATATATAATTTAAATATATATTGTAATTGTACGTGTATTTTGAGTTGATAATACATTTCGAGAGCTTTTTATAAAAGACTTCTTAAAAATTATATTTCTATTTTTTGTTGATATTCCAAATCTCAAAGAATTATTAAAAATAATGGAAAACATTATGAAACCCTTTAGCATGCTTTTCTGAATAGATATATCATTATTAAGCTAAATGATAATTCAAAGTTCAATTTAGAAAAGAGTTCTTTAAATATCGATTAATCTTCATAAAATATAAATACATTTTCTACTTAATATATATTTCTATTTCCAGTTTCACTAAAAAACTAAATTTATCAACTTTTAGTTTTGCAAAAGTTTTTCTTAAAAATTATTAAAAAAACATACGTGAAAGCTGCAAAAATGCTTTCATTAAAATTATCATCAAAATCAAAAATATCAATTGATTATTATCAAATGATCATTATCAAAATAAAATTGCAAGCAAGTTGTAAGAAACACTAATCCAAGAAATTTTCAAAGCATAATAAGTTGAAGAAATTGTAAATAAATTAGTTGAGTGAAATTTCGGGATTTTGAATGCAATAGCAAATTTAAGAAATTTTAAAATTTGTTTCTTATATTCTTTTTCTTTAGAACGAATAGTGAAAACAATGTAATTAAAACGCATAATTTAGAAAATATGAGAAAATAAATTGATTACCAAATTGAAGTCCAGCAATCGTAGTATATTTAATAATACAAGCTTTCATTTCTTTAACTATACCAAAATTGTTTTCTGTATCTTTATTAAGTTAGCAGAAGTCCTCATAACGAGCAAAGAAAACTAAGCTTTGGGAAATGGATATATTATAACGGTCTGGTATTGCAGACATCTCGGTGGACGTGTCTGGTAAAATAATAACCCACTGTTTATTTTAGTGAGCTTTCTTTTTTTTATTACAAGAAATATTCCTTCTAAACTCAAAGAAAGAAGATATTTTCCTAGTAGACGACGTTATAAAAAAAAGGGCGCTAAAAACCCATTCTTTTCTTAGAATTCCAAACAAAATAGGAATTTAATATCTAAAGAGTCAAATAATAATTTTAATTTATATCTACCAGATTTGGAATGAATAATTGCAAATCGGAAACAGTTCATTATGAAATTAATAGAATATCTAAGAAAATGCACTTTTTTGATGCAAAGTTAATTCTGATTGCTTTTGTAATAGTTGTAACTTCAAAACTGAGTAAATGCTAGAATAAAAAACAAATTGAGTTTTCAAAAATACTTTCATTTGCGTGCTAAAAAGTAAAACTTTTTCATTTTAGTTGTTTTATGTTTTGCCTTTATGATCCATTATTGTAAACATTATGGAATTTAAAAATCGTTTCTGATATTTACAACCAGGTAGTAAATAATCATTTTGGTAACATTAAAATATATTATCTTCAAGAATCCCTAATTGCACAAAATTTTTAAAAAGAGCCGAATTAAAAAAATGGATTACTGAATTTTATCTTTACGAATATGAAACAAGTGAAATAAAAGTAAATAATATCGCCGACAAGAAAACTAAATTCAATTAATTCAAAGGCAGAAATAATCTTTCCAGTAATTTAAAAAAAAAAGAAAAAGAAAGCTTAAACAAGATTATTCAACTTTGGTTGATTAAAGCGTATTACATATTAATATCAAAGAAATTTTACATTACTGACTACATCACAACTATAAATTATCCTTCTGAGTTGCTAACTATTTTTCTTCTTAATATAAATTCAAAAATTAAATCCAAAGGAATCTAATGGAAATCTTACGCATTAATTTAGAGTTGTTGAATCTCCACAATTCAATTTTTCTTCTTTTTTCAAATTTTAAATATCAAATAACATATCAAGTTCTAGGTTCTCTTTAATTTCAGGCTTTGGTTTTCAGTTAATTAACTTTTAATAAATCAGTAAATAGCGTATTTCACAAGAGTCAGAAGCAATTAATCCAAGCCGAAGTATTTACTGAGTGCATAGTTATCATTCAAAAATTCAAGAAAAAAATGTAAATTTAATTATATTTATTGCTAAAAGATATTTAATATCAGATCAGAGTAGAATTTTTCAGTTATGTGTAATTAAATCTACTCTTCTTTCAATAAGAAATTTGCTTTTATAGAATTATTTCCATTAATTATAATAATATTTTTAAAAGCATCTTAAAAGTTTTTAATTTTAGTTGAGAATGCTTCATATGAGATCATTTCTTCTTATTTAAAACAAGCATTGGGACTTAAAAAGTAATCGATACAAATTAGAACACTTGACTAACTTTCGTTGCTTGATTTTTTTCTAAAAAACATTTCCAAAAATTTCTATTAAAAGAGTCTGAATCACTTGGGAAGAATAACTTAAAATTAAACGTGACTGCTTTTAATAATCGAAATCAATCAATGAAAGATATCGGATGTCCAATTAAAATTTGTTTACTAAAACATTTTGATATTTAAATGAAATATGTAGAAATAAAATAATTCTTTAATTCTTTAATTAAATAAATTAAAAAGAGAAAAATAACAAAATGGGAGGAATGAAAAAGAAATCATTACAAAATACATAATTAATTTCAACCAACAATGTTTGCTTATGAGAAACATTAAAAATAAGATTATCTTACTAACATATCTCATTCCATAAAACTTCTTTTTCCATTACTTGTATCCAATTTTACTTTATTTTATGACAAAAATGCTATAGATATGTTATGATATTTCAAAAATTAGGAAAATATCACTTGATTTCATTTTTATTCTTCCCAAAATTTCTTTATGAAAAGAAATACATTCTTGCCTTGCCTTTGCATGGAAACTAAAGTATAGAGAATGTTAAAATGGAATTTAGATCTAAAATGAGACAAATTTAAATATTATATTATGCTCAAAATTAATCAGCTGTATGACTAAATTTAGACATTAAATAAGTTGAATGCAATCAGTAATACCCATACTGAGACCACTACTGATGTGTAATTAAAGTTAGCGTTTCTTTTATTTTTTTAATGAAAGCATACTAGAAACTGAAAAAAAGTGATATAACAGGAAACCAGCAACCAAACTCAAAATGAAATATAGTTGTTAAGCAAAATAATACATAGATAATTGCATTGCTACATTTTCCCATAATTAAAAATTACATTAATCTGTTGTATAACCGCTTTTCAACTTATTTGATTTTGAAAAGCAATTAAATTGAACATAGACACACAGTTTTATTTATAAATCCAAAATCAAATGACTTTAGATTATGTGTTACATAATTCATCAACGTTTAACTCGATTTATTTCGGCGTTCAATATTTATATCCGTATATGAACAAAAAAAAATCACATAATATATAGTTCCCTTAACTCTCTAATATAAGGCATTTTTGTAAGGAAAGTAATATCCTAGGAAAAACAAAGAAATCTAAAATTCAAAAAAATAGAAAAAATTGTTAACATTTATATATATATATTAAAAAAATTTAATCGCATCCTTAATTTTTAAAAACTTATAAATAGGCAGCATAACTATATTTCTAATACTAATTTTCTTAAAAATTAATAATTATAGATTTGCTGAATTTTCTTAAAATTCCTTTCAAATTATAAAAAATTCCAAACACAGTACAGGATTTCCACGTAGATAGACTGGACAGCTGCCTAGGAACTCAAGATTGAGAGAGGACCGCTTGCAAGTCGATTTAAAAACCATTATTTTTTTATTTGTCAAATAAATAATTAGCCAAAAACATACAGATTTTGTTATTAGGATACGTTAATATAAACGAAGTATAATTTTATTCTCATTTCAATAATAAAAAATAAGAAATACATATTCCCTCAGTTAGTAAAATTAAAACGCTAACCAAAAACCTACTAATATTTAAAATGTTAATTAATGAAATACTAAAATTGAAAACATTTATTAAAAGAGAAATATCATAATGTGCACTGTCATGTAAAACACATGTGAAAATGTAGAATATATAATGCCATGTAGACATGTAAAATACATAAATCCTCTAATGTCCTAACACTTATCCGTTTTTTTTATCTTTTATCCATAATGGGGTACGTCTGCTTTTGAAATTGCCATTTACGTTTTGCTGATAATCAAGTAAAAAAAGAAATTATGGTGTTAATAAACCCTTCAAAAATCCAAACAGATGGGCAGCATTGAGTTCCTGTCAATTTATTTTAAAAAGGAAGCAATGAATAAAAAATACAATAGTTGTAACTTTGTTGGTAAAAATAGCTATATGTTTTTTCTACCCAAAATGAGATGAATAAAAGAATTTTTCTATTTTTTATTTTATAGAGTTAAAAAGCTAACTGGAAACGAGAAAAAAAAACCCAGTCGAATCAGTCATTAACTCTCCAGATTTAATTGAAGTTTTGAAAGCTCTAATTTACAGGAAAATATGAATGGACTTTTAATCGAATTGCCAAATGAAGTGTGGAAAAAACAGATGACAAAGTGCCATCAGACAATGTCACAGCATCTGGAAAGGGCTGGTTGGGACAATAAATAGGAATCCTAATAAATGTTTTATAACCTCTCTTCATTAACTCTTGTTATTTTATTAATGATGGCACAAAAATTGGCCTTTAATATCAAAGATCAAGGTGAAATACTGATCTATTTTCTTATAATTCTACGTTTAGATAATAATACTGATAAAAAGTATTAGAAACAAACTTTAATAATTTGTAAAAGCGTTTTATTTTAATATTTTAAATGTTATTTGTACGTTTAAATTCCACATACATTGTTAGTTATAAATACCCATGGATAATAATTTTCAATTAATTTTAACAAATGCAATCTAATAATATCGATATAATACATTTTACCCTGTTTTTCAAAAGTAGCAATTAAAAAAAATCAAAATAATCATGACATCTAAACTTTCTTTGATTAAACTAAAACTCCTTTTAAATGTTTAACTTTTTGATTTTTTCAGTTTTTTTTATGCTTGTTAAATGCGTAAAATTTCAGAAACAATATGACCAACCCCTTTACATTTCCAATACATAATATTCTTCGCCCTCGTCTTATTTTGTGAGAATAGTTATGTATTATCTGATGGAAATTTAACCTTTTTAATCGGCTCCAAGTTCTTTTCATTGCCAGCAATGACGTATATACACATCGAACGCTATGCAAATGACTGGATGCTAAAATTTGCAAAAAAATCATAATAAAGCGAATAAGATTTCATTATAATTATAATAAAAGATTACGCATCGACCGTGTCAAAATGAAGGTCTGCGTTGACTGTATACTCATCGAATGCACTTAACTGGTTAAAGAGAAAATATTGAATGTATATTTTCTTTTAAACAATCCCATATCTTCATGCCGGCTTCAATGATATTTTGGTATTGTTTTCTTGTATCGAGGAAATATATCAGAAACAGCTGATAATTTTATTTCAAATCCAATTAATAATTCAAAGTAATGACGAAAAAAGCACTTAATTAGGAGTCCTTAACATTTTAATGGAATGAAATTTCCCAAACCATTACTAATGCCTAAATTTTTCATGAATAATATGAAAAACGTTTTATTATTTCTAATATAATTATCTTCAATGTAACTGATATAGTATGGATATTAAAAAATAAAGAAAATTTTCATAAATATTATATTTTTTATCACTTTTCGACCTTATCATTAGGATTGTTAAAAAATCCCAAATCCCTAGATTTGAATCGGATTGAACAGAAAATCTTTTACAGAAAAAGAACACTGTAACTTTAACATTTCTTATATACTTCCAGATCCTGTACATGTCCTTAAATACAACAACAATTTCTTTTCCTTCGTTTGACTTATGTTTAATGGCTGCATGACCACATCAGAGTTAACCCGCCGCACCCGAAGACATCCTAAAAAATGACTGACAGTCATCGCGACATCAATGAGGCGGGAACTATGTTGAATCCTAATGGCCATCACCTCTCATTGTACAACCCCTTCGCCGTCGGTAATTCACAGTAATCCATTCCTTTCCAGAATTACTTCAGGTCATCGACCTGGAAGTAATTCAAGCCCCAGACCGTTACTATTTCTACCAGGAAAAGGAGAATTAACCATTACCCAGGAAAATTTTTAGGTTTATTTGGATATATGAGATTTTCATACATTCGCTTAGCTCGTCCTAGGGAGAATTAAAGGGACAAATATAAATAATCAAAGGGGAATAAATGGTAAGTGAAAAGCGTAAGTATTTAACAAGAAATAAGAAAATCCTTATAAATAGGTATAGTAGCGCTTTAATACTGTCGGCTTTTAGGATACCATGAATTAACTGAATGTTTATTCATTGTTTCCTTTAATTGCATTTAAGCGATTTACTTCATTCTGAATAAGGGTAAACGAACGGTCAAAATTTTTAAATCCTTTGAAAATGGCAGAACTTACCAGATAATAAGAAAGAAAATTCAAATCTGTAATTCAGTTCATTTGATGTAGATTAAATTACAAAAATATTACAGTTGACAATATGGATGGAATAATAAATGAATTGTTGAATGGTTTAGGAAAATACCCAAGTTAAGAGATGTAAAAAATTATGGGCGAATTGAAAAAGACAATTATAATAAACAAATGACCGCACAACATTAACGTATGTTATTTATTAGTAATATAGATATAAAAAAATTTCAATTTATCATGTGAGAACATTATTTTTAAGTCATTATTTGTCTTAATTAATTCATGAACCAGTTTGAAGCAAACACGAGACTGACCGACCGACCGACCGACTCACTCACTCACTCATAATTTTTTTTTAGCTTTCATTTCCAATTTTTCTAGCTGGTTATGACGTTTTGGAGCTCGGCCGATTTTGAAGTGAAGTAATTGGTATGATGTCATAGTTCTACGTCAACCTTTTAAAAATACATCTGCTGTCAAAGAAGCATACGTAATAATAATTCAATACTGGTAAAAGCAGGTAAAAAAATATGTGAATAAATGATGATGATGAAAATTGTCATTTATGCTTTATTCATTGCCTACGCGATTTCGAGCTTCAAAACCCCTAACCAAAACAATAACATATTCTCATATGATAAAAAAACAATTTTGTAACTAAACCACAAATCATAATATTTTTTTTTCTTTTAAATAAGAATAGTGGCTATAAAAACAAATTGAAGCTTAAAAAAAAGCTTTTAAATATCTATCTTGAAATATTTCCTTTAAAACGTTTTCTGCTTAAAAATGTAAATGCTCTATGAAATGTATGAAATGCAAGTAATATATTATTTTTTATGAACTTTAGATCATGTAGGTTGCATTTTAAAAGTTTTTTTAAAGCGTTTAGTGAATTACATCATGATCGGATATGATGCTTCAATTTCGTACTTAAACTTTATATAGTTGAGATATTTGGTCAAATGCATTCATTCGTTCGTTTTAATACAAAAATAGACAATAGATGAATTTTAGAATAATAAAAATAATATTAATTAAGAAATAAATTATGCAAAGAAAATAAAAACCTCAATAAATTATGTCATTTCCTATCACATATGATATAAAAGAATATGTATCTTTTATTTTTCAAATGATTGATAAGTATACTTTTTCACAACTTTCTATTGAGAGTTTTGATACATAGTAGATAATGATATTTTCGACAGAACATTGTTCAAAAATATATCATGATGTTCTTATAATTTCATTGGGAGCCTTCACTCTGACTTTAATAATTTAAACAAGCTTGAAACATTCAGTAATATTTTAGAAAATAAAATCAAATAAATTAGATTTTAAAATTTTCTTTTATTTTTTGGAAACTGGTATCATTATTGCTACTATTCAAAACTTCTTCTGCATATATATTCTTGTAGATTCTGACCCTGACGCAATATACAACAATACTATTTATCTTCTCAGAAACGGTATCAATCTCATTCCCACTGTTTACTTGTGATAATAGTTTCAAGCTGTAATTGCACTGGGTAAACATGCGTCTCGAGCTTAGCCCTAACTCGAACTGTTCTATTCAAAGAACTTACAAACTCTGGAAAGCTTTTACTCTGAAGTCCATCAAAAGGACTATATAATTGAAAACTGTTTGTTATATTGACGATAGCACTTATCTTATTAAGTTGTGCAGTATCGTGTCAAATAAGTGTTTAATTGAAAAATGAAGGGCTATTAGAAATGGGAAGAAAATACATCTGAATACAAATTCGAACACAATATTGATAAATACTCAGTTGTGTGTTGTATGTAATGATATATCTTAATCTAATTTAAATTCTAATTTCTTAATTAATATTTTAACTTATTCCATGTTAACTTTATTCTAAAATGTTCTTTTATTACCCAATTCATACTTTTTAATTATTTCTAACACGTGCTCAACAAAATTGCTGACTTTGTGTTTCTCACATCAGGAACTAAGGAATAAAAATCCTTAACACTTACACATATCTTTCCAAGATAACCAAGATTCAGTTGTCTAAATCGTTACGTGGTAAATAAATCCCTATCAGAATCTAATAGTAAAATCACAGAAGGGAAAATTTCGGTCACTTTGCACTTGTATCGCGATGTAAACACACGTCATTTTATCATCGCTTCGTCCTGTCACCCCCCTCATGAAATAGATTGAAATTAAAATTTCAAAAGTTTCTTCTTTTCGGCAGCGCATCTGCAAAATTACGTTTACATATATATAAGCGTAAATAAAAATGGAAAAGCTTTTTCCTTAGTGAAAACATCAGTGGGCAAATACAATTTTTCTGCAATTTCATTGACTTGCAGGTAATTCCAGTGATATTTGAATGGAGATGTCTCTCTCTATATCAGAAATGGCTGTTTAAAATGCTGTCTTTAATATTTTAAATACATTTTAACTTCGACTAGCATTTTTTAAAACTCCGATGAATCAGAAAATAATAAAGAATAAAATAATTTTACTATAAAAAAGTTCTATACAATCATAATTACTTTTCGATATCATCTCCATGAAGATTGCAGAATTTGTCATATTGATAGAGAAGGTTACTTTTCCCTTCTTCGAAGCAATTCGCATATTCTTAATATTTGACGATTTAAATTGTCTATTGTTATTTGTATATTATATATATATATATATATATATATATATATACGAAAGAAAAAAAAATAACTTTAAGTGATAAGTTTTTTTTTTTTTAATTTCCTTATATAAAGAAATATATTTTGAAAATATTAACTTTGTATTCCCAAAGGAACAATCTAAATGCCACCATTGATCAAATTTTAAATAATTTTCTACTTCTTCCAAATGTATCAAAAGTAACTAACTCGCTCAAATGTAATAATGATCAAATTTCTAAAGATTTCTTTTTATGTATCTCGGAATATAAATACCCAAATGAACCCAAAGAAACAGGCGTGTGTTCATATAAATAAAGCAAATATAATTTATTGCATTGTCTCCTTAAGAGACGACGTACATCATAAGCCCGACTTGCCAACGGAAGAATATTAGATTTCCAATTTAGCTGCTTTATAACGCAATTTATTAGCATGTAATGAAACTTTATGACTCATAAGGGGTAAGTAGAGTGTCATATTTCGTTTAATGTCACAAATATTACATTTGGAAACGGAAAAGACATTAAATGAATATGAAGTTTCTATTTTTATCTCAATTTGTGAGGATCTATTTATAGGAGAAAGGACTAAAGATTGAACATGGTAGAAAATTATACCTTATATTTTCTGTTATTCCTCATGTTTTCTTTTAAATCTTACATGGTTTTTTTCCAAAGGGTTTCAAGCATTTATGAAACCACCTTTTCTGTACCAATATATTGCTTTCTATGTGAGGATCGTTATCTGCCTGGATCATTGATACAAAAGGTTAAATTACAAATGGGTTATTTGATAATAAAAGGTTACATTTGTTTGCGTTACATCTTGTTAAATATTGACTTTAATGATTATGACTCAGGTCAGTTTGTAATAGAGAAAACATTTGGATACGGATTTCTTCTTCTTGACATTTACATGGGATTTGCATTAACGTAAGAATATAGAAACTTAACAATTGGTAACTGAAAGTTAAAATGTGAAAGAAACTTTTACAGCTTGCTATTAACATTATTATAATTGGAATTTTTCTCAATAAAATTGCAGATTAGATTTAGACTTGCAAAAAAGCAATGTTTAATACCTGTCCTCTAACTTAGCAACAAAAAAATTTTAATATAATCTGAATATTTTAGAAACATTTATTATATCTGAAGAATACTTCAATTCACTTTCAGTCACTGCGAAGCAAAATTTATGTGGCATGTACACAAATCTTTTACGCACACGACATCTAGCAAAAAATAAAAAAGGATTAAGTTTCTCAGCAGTGCATGCTAAAAATCCCAAAAGAATCGTTCAGGAATTTTAAAAAATCCAAAGAACTTTAATTTTGTCAAGCTATTTTCTAACTCCCTTTCTATTTTAGAAAAAGGCCTTCGTACTTGAAATTTTTCTTAGCGGATGATTTGTAGACTTAGAATTCTTTTAAATATCAAGAAAATATGGCACACATAAAGAATTAGTTACAAAATAGAAGAATTATTTAGATGCAATTTAGTAGAAGCTATATAAATTCTCAAAAGAAGAATATTAAAGAGATGCTTTAAAAGTTTTTGTCAACACTAATAAAGACTTGTTAAACTTTAAACTATGTAAAAACTAAAAATTATTTAATAATTTATTATTATTGAGAAATGCATTACGAGTTCGTATCAATAATAAGTTGTCAAATCTAAAGGATTCTGTATTTTAAAAGTAATACTCCAACAAAAGTAACAAATGAGTAATATTTCTTTTAACCAAAGTGCAATAATTCTTATCTAAATAAATCTTTCATATTCAATTTTTAAATAACTATTAAAAATAATTTAGGTGATTTTTATTATAATGCATATCATATACAATTATAACCAAAAACAAAGTACATTACATTTTAATAAATTTATGATTTTTGGTTTAAATATCATCACTATTTTAATTGCATTTTAAATGTTGCTGAAATCGATATTGATTTCAAATCAATATTTTTAACGGTTTATATTTTTGATTCGATCTAAATGATCTAATTTGGCTTCTTTGATATTTATAAAAAGAGATTTGGCTCGCACTTTTTACATTTATTTTCTAACATATCAAACTAAACAAATTTTTCCACTCATTTATTTTAAATGATAATGTGCAAAAATAAATTAAACATAAAATAAATAATAATTTTGTTCCGCACCTGGCAATTACATTAAGTTATTTTTTTCTATTTGTACACACAATTCTATTTGTCTATTTGTACACACAATTCTATTTGTCTATTTGTACACACAATTCTATTTGTCTATTTGTACACACAATTCTATTTGTCTATTTGTACACACAATTCTATTTGTCCATTTGTACACACAATTCTATTTGTCTATTTGTACACACAATTCTATTTGTCTATTTGTACACACAATTCTATTTGTCTATTTGTACACACAATTCTATTTGTCTATTTGTACACACAATTCTATTTGTCTATTTTTACACACAATTCTATTTGTCTATTTTTACAGACAATTCTATTTGTCTATTTTTACAGACAATTCTATTTGTCTATTTTTACAGACAATTCTATTTGTCTATTTTTACAGACAATTTTATTTGTCTATTTTGTCTATTTGTACAACAGTTTTCTATTTGTACCACAAAATGGATTCGAATAAATATTCCATAATATTTATAACAATGAATTATAAATATAAAGTTAAAATATAGAAATGATTTTAATAAAAATATCCTATTTTTTAACACATTAATAAGTGCGTTTCAAAATATTGTTTTTAATTAGTTAAGGCTACCTTTGGTGACCATCTTGTTCTCCCATTACTGACTGTTTAGGCTGTAAAACAATTCGGGAATTTCATGCTATTTGATGAGACTGAAAAACAAGAATTCATTTGAGTCGATTTGATACAGTGGGCTCTAATTGAAAAGAATATATACAATAAATTTCAATTTATCTAAATTTTTGCACGATTTCAATCATATATATTATATATTGGGTTTGAATTTACTACATTAAAAATTACTACAGATAGCAGACAAATTTTTAAAAGTTATTGAAAGTATAGAGAAATGAAATCGATACCATTAAAAATATATACTTTATTTGTTTTAATATATAAAAATATTTGTGAGATAATAGTTTTGGGGGATAGGATTATCAATTTTCATAGTAAATCCTTGGCCTATGAGTCGATAATTAAGTTTATTTGCGGGCTTGATTAAACTTTCTTGTTGACATTTTTTTTAAAGAAAATCTTTGGCATGCTGTTTCCTTTTATTGAATGGAATTTGAGAACAAGGTGAGCCTTCTCCAGAGCATTTCTAGTAATATTTTGCAATTCCATTATTTAGCAAAACGTTGAATTAAATGTATCTGTAAAAACATTTAATGAAGCAATCTGAAATGCTCATATAACGATTTGTTTACATTTGATTGTTGCCGTTCTTCAATAAATAATAAGAGCTATTTCTGTGCCAAGTAAATTAGCGTTTTACATAGATATTCATTTTGGGCCTTTCAAACCGTCTTCCATTATGGTTCTTCATGACTAAAAATAATAGAATATTGTGTTATGTCTAGCATTGTGATGTCTAGCAAATGATGTCTAGCATTTGATAAAACTTTTATTATGTTTCCTATCATTTTACTTGTAACAAATAGCAAACTTAGTCGCTTTTTTAACAATTCATAACTTTTTGTAGCTTTTTTAACAAATCATGAATTTTATCCATTATTTTTTTATATACATTATTTGAAACTATATAATCTGTTCTTCACAATTTATGCAGAAAACTTTTATTCTGATGTTTCTCAGAAAGTGTTCATATTAAATTTCATGCTGTAAGAAAAATAATGCCACTTACAAAGTTTGGTAAAGATGTTTTTATAACTAAGATATATTTTTAGAATATTTATAATTTTTTATATGCTTGAGACACACTTAACTAGTTTAGTTATTTTTCGCAAAAATTCTTTCCTTTCTCGAAGGAATTATATACTTCAAACTCTACATATATGCTCTTGTTAACGACATTATAGTAATTAATATTTTACTATTTTGTAATAGTTACATACATTTTAAAAATTACTTAAGGTTACAAATTTATAGGAAAATTTGTTTTTTTTCTAGTGTATGTTTTTTTTTTTTTACTCAGTCATGGATAATTTTATATTCAAATTAGAGTTATAAAAGAAATGCAATTTGAGTAAATAATAGCCTTGTAAAATATAAGACTTGTATTTAAATCCAAAGTAAAATTTGAAAATGAAAAAAATTTATACTTATTATAAATGCTACTTATTATGTAAGGCTTGAATTTTGAAATTTTAACATTGTTATATATAATGCTGCATTTGACTAATGTAGTAATCTGAAAGCGTTTTTTAATAGATAAGCAATTTTAATAATTCGTGTATTTGTAATATGGAAACATGCAATATAAAAAATACTGTAAAGAATTTCTTAAAGAGATGTTGTTGTGTGAGGTTTAATGGCTTCTTTTGGGGAACATCGATTATAATTTTAGGTTTTTCTTTTCGTTTTCAAAGTGCACAAGAATTGCAGTAAAAAAATTCAAAAGATAATAAATAATTTTGTCGAAATTTATCTTATAAAAATACCATAAAACAATATATGTATATTGTTCTCATATAAAATTATAGATAAAAATAGTTAAAAATTTATTTTAATGAATTTTTGGGGATCTGGGAATTCGAACCTCATAAGTAAAACTTCGCATTCGATTCTTAGCGATTATCCATATGTTATCACCAGCATTCGAAATGTAACTTTTTTCATACTCGTATATTAGTTGTAACCGTAATTTGTAACTGTGGTTTATGAGATTATGGATAAGGTGAACCAATTTAAATCTAAAGCAAAAGCATTTTTTCAAGTCGATATGAAGAATTGCTACTCTAGGTTATTGCCAATATCGGCTTTTATATATGCACAGATACGAATTCGCGGTTTCAGCTAATATATGGGCATGAAAAAGTTACAGTTGGAATGCGGTGATAACAAGTGGATAGTCATTAAGGTACGAATCCGAAGTTTCACTGGTGAGGTTCGAATCCATAGATCTCTACAATTTGATTCAAGATCTCTTCCTACACCAATTTGATTCAAGATCTCTTCCTACACCAGTTCAATCCAAGATCTATTCCTACACCAATTTGCATCCAAAACTATTATGCTTGCAATCATTTTTGTTTCTATCAGTGCATAAGTAATTTCGGCTACAGAAAACGCTTTATGGGTGAAATTTGGCATATGGTCTTTACATCAAGAAATAGTAATTTATTGAATTTTGTACTAAAATCTATGTACAGAAAAATGTGTTTTTTGGAAACAGATTTTGAATTTTCTTCATTGCATAGTAAATCTGTTCAAAAAAACATGTTAACTTTACTCCCATTCAAATATAATGCACCAGCTTTACATATTTTAAAGTTTTTCTCTTACTCTTTATGCAAGTTTACGAATGTTAAAAACATTTTAGTTTACTCGAATTTAGAGGAATGCAAAGATTCGAAAGGACGTAATTAAAAACGACAAACTGTATCGAAGTAATGAAATTATTCTCTTTTATATGTCTCTAATCATTTATTGGAACGGAGGCATAAGCTATGGCTGCCAAATGCTTTGTCCTATAATAACATCTATGCAATTAATTAACTTCATTTCCGAAATATGACATCCTTTCACAAAAACGAAGAACAAACGAAATATGATGTTCCCCTTCATTATACCAGACAGAAGGATCCTGAATTAAAAGCTTTGCAAATGGCGATTTCCGAAATACGTTAATTGGTATTGACTTGGAGAGTTTCTTTTTTTTTCTGAGGCAAGAGTAACATTTGGAAACTCTGCCTACAAAAAGAAATGTATTGAAAATTTTAAAAGTTATAACGAAAATATTTCTGATAAAGAGGATAAACTTTTGGAGTGCTAACCCGTGGCATATGAGTTTCTGTTGTTGTTTCTTATGGAACTTGCCATGGACTGTTACGAAGACCGCGATTTTAAGCCGGTGGGGGAGAGTCTCTTGTTTTTATAGTAGCGCCATCTAGGTCCAAAAGAACGACTTAGCTGCACACACGTCTCAACCCTTCTTAGCGGCGGACTTCATTCACGCATTTCATTCACTCATCCACAGATTAATTTAGACCTGAATCAGAGAACGATCACCCCTGATCCAGTACCCCCAGCGGTATTACTCTTGACATGGAGGACTTTGTGACCACGGCATATTTATACGCGCGTCAGCCACCAAGCACGCGGGGAATCTTTGGCCGGCGGGGTTCGAACTCGTAACCTAAGGGACGCGAATCCAACCAGGTTATCCCGGCCCACCATATACGAGTTTCTTTCATCTAGTAATTAGACAATGAATCATGTTTATTATTATTTCAAATATATGTGTAAGTGTAAAAGGACATAAAAGGCGTAAGTATTTAGTCTTTTAAGTAATTGTCATTTTGACTTTATATAACAGATTTGTGTATCAAAAGTTATGTAAATCGATGTATGTGCCAACAATCTTTTATGTGCTAAGGGTTAAAAGGTGCTAAGGAACAAAACTGGCGTTCTAGAAATACCCATATCCTTTCATTGATAAAAAAAATCAGTATTTCCAGAATATCTGTTTTATTCTGTAATATATTCAGAACTTATAATGAAGAAAACACATGTAGATTTAATTAAAATCTTCATAAAAACCCTAAGATTAATTAACCTTTTTAATTAAAAATTGAGTTTCAAAACAATTTGTAATAAGATGCATATATTCACATTCCAAATTTGGAAGCTTTCGGTCAAAGGATCTGTCCTCTAGAATGAAAACACACTCGCAGAAAAACAGATGTATTCATCTTGAACCCTTTGCTGTCAAAAAGAAAGTTCGATGCATAATTATTCACTTAACCCTTTTTAGGGTCGTGGGAAGTATGCTTCCCAACAAATTTATCAATCTTTGTATGAATTTATGTAGGTTGGTATAAGTTCTGACAATTTTTTTTAGAAAGACAGAAACTTATATGCTTTAGTTCTTTATTTTACACAAAATGATGTGTCTTGATTTGATACTTAAATATTAATTAACCAAATTAATTAATCAAATTAAATTTATCTAATAAGCTAAATGAATCTAATTTCTTATTCTAATTTCAAGCCTAAAAATATTTTAACATAATATGACTAGAAAAAAATGACCCTTTAAAGGGTTAATACATGGATCTGTTTATTACACCAAAAAATAAATATATATAACTGATTTAAGTTGAGTTTCCCTGAAAAATGAATCTAAATCATTTTATCATTCTGTAGGTAATTTTATCAATTAAAATAAATGGATAAAATGTCAAAGTGATGCACTGTCTTTAATGGTGGCTGAGAGAAGACATTCGACTGCAAATAGCAACTGTTATTATTTATAGGGCAATATATTGACTGTGCTTTAAAATCCAATAAATAAAACAAAAATGTTTTTAGCTATTACTGTTTTCTACTTAACACATAAATTGTAAATTTTCCAGCCATATTTTCAAATGAATATCAATATGACAAACTATAATCAAAACTCCAATAAAATTATTAAAATCTTCTATGTTTAACGTGCTTCGATTTTTAGTGTATTTTTCTGGAAATCAAAAAGCTCTCAAAATTTGACATCAGTCTTTCTTCTAGTCTTTCATTGAGCAATATCAAGTAAGATGCATATATGCAATAGTAGAATCACGGAAATGTATATTCAAAGAATATGACAAGGAATGTCATTCATTTCTATTGGGAACATAAAATGCCTCTCACTATTTCTAAATGTTTTGCATGACACTGGCAGTATAAAATGGAACATTTTATGCATTATTCTTTCCTTTATCTTCGATATTTTGAAGAAAGGTGATGTGTTTCAGATGTGGGCGTTTAGATAATGTATGGAAATTCAGAATTTTGCACATTAAGTTAATTATGATGTCATAAAAGATATGACAGCCACAGACGTTTCTACACTAAGGAATTATGATCTAAAATAAATATAGGAAATAATAATTACATTGCATTTTAATGACTTTTCTGTATATCATTTTGAAAAGGTTTCTTAACTCGAAGGACATAAAAAAAATTAAGATATACGCATTTTTCTATAAATTTATTGTTATTATTTCTGTAATTTTTTTTCATAAATAAACTTCTGTAATTTTCTTAAAAACGTAAAAATGTATTTTATTTAATGTAAGTTTTAAATTATCTTTCGATCTAAAATAAAGAGTATTGAAGTCGGAAATATTTAAAATGCATTTTTTCCAAGAAACATATTGTTGCGTTTTTCCATTTAGAAATATAATTTATTGCCTCAAACCGAATTAATATTTTTAAAAAAAAAACTAAGAAAATATCAGTTAAATATAATAGTTATATTTAAATGATAATAATATATCTATATTTAAATAATAAAATAACGATATTTTGAAATGAATAAAATATTTTTAAACATAAACTTGTTCCTCTGTAATCTGATACTTTACTATATTTCGATTCTACAATAGAAATGCATCTTCATAAGTGAAGGTTGCGAATTATGAAATTAAAAACTTGTCGTTTGATTTTGATAACACGATGTAAACAGTGTGAAGTTCATATTTTATAACATTGTTTTATGCAATAAATACAGGTTTCGCAATTAAAATGCTTTTACTCTAAATGATCCTCCAATAGTCCATTCTAAAAGAAACAATAGCCTTGTTTCAGAACGATCTAATAATGATTGAACTAAAAATAATAGAGGTATTGATATAAATAAATTACACCACCATAAAATAGTCTTTGTTCTACCTAAAAATCAATCAATCAATAAATTGAATGATTCAAATCAAATCAATGAATCATAGTTAAGGATTCATTGATTTGTTTGTATCACTACACAAAGCAGCAAATAAGTTGAAGGCAGTCATTCATTTTTTCAGATTCCCTCTCATTCTAAACTATTTGATACAATTGCAAAACTTTTGAACAAAAATATTTTATTTATATCTCAATAATAATGAAATCATTTTTCATACACTGTATGAAAGATGAGCAAGCGATGATGTCTGAAAGAAAAACCAAACATTCTTTTATCTTAACAAATCATTTTCAGATTTTCCATTGAATATCAATTTAATTTATTCCTTTTTATAAGTTTGTTTTTATACATTTTGAAAAGAATACATTTATTATAATACTTCATAAAAAGAATATTTATAAAGGATTTGTCGAGAATATTGTTACACAACTGCATTTTTTGTTTCTTTTTTGTAATCAACAATTTCGTTATGTTTCCATAATGTTTATCAGTTTCATTCAAAGATTAATCAAAAATTTATGAATCCCATCTGTTTTTATAAATTTTGGCATTATTTACAGCCAGAAGTTGCAATAAAGGTAAGATCAAAAAGTTTTAATAATCACAGAGTCGCATAAACTTTACTTTTTCTCAATCATGGAATAATATTATTGGAAATAAAAAGCATTATTTCTAGTACTAGAGTCTTTCTAGATAGATTCTAGGTGCACGAGAACTTTGATTAGTTTTAGGGATTCAATTTTTTAGTGTATACTGTAAAAGTCAAATTAAAAGAACTTATTTCAAGACGTATATAAAAATTTATCTAAAAGCGCATCAAAGAGTAGTCAGTAGTTTTATGAAAAAACATTAATTTCCTTATCAATTGTTTTAGACGAAACTTTCTCGCATATTATTTATAAGAGATAAATTTTAATATCATAAGCTAACAACAGCATATGGAATTTTTTTTCATCAATATTGAACAAATAAAAAAAAAACCCTAACCACTGTTTGTTTTATCATCTCGAGATTACCACTTTTCAAAGATTCGAAATCCCTAAGTGGTTGGCATGCGGAAAGACGAGTATTTCCGAAGTTCTATTTCAATCTTTGACCTTGATTTCTGCCCATTAGATACTTTTTCATTGTGTTTTTTTCACCACGTCTATGCGCGTGTCATGTCGCTTCTAATCGTACTATCTTACTATAGCTCAAGATTTAGTATTGATTGATTGATTGATTATATAGCTAATACAAGCGTCAAAAATCTTTCAGATATGACATTAAAAATATTTTATATAATATCAATAAATGTGACAGATTATTTATCATTGTTAATAAAACATTGAATCAAAAATTGACTAACAAATAAAGTGTTTTAACCTAAAACATTATTTTGTAAAAGAAAAAAAAAGTGAATTACCAAATTTTAAAAACAGAAATCTTCTATTTATTCATCATAATATTTCGACTTTTCAGAATAACTAAAAATTGGTCTATATTATTTTATGTGAATTAATATCTTTTACCCGCAATATTACGAAATGAGTACAGATTTTACGTCTCCTATGTCAAACTCCACCTTATTGCTAAATGCAAATATCTCCTATATTGTTTTATGGTATTTTCGACAAATTATTTATTAAACAATTGACAAAATTATTTGTCATCTTATCAATTTCTTTATTGCAATTCTTGTGTGCTTCGGAAATGAAAAGCCTCCAATTCTAATCGATATTCTCCTTAAGAAACTCTTCACAGTATTTTTTTTATATTGCGGATTTTCATATTACTAACCCACGAATTATTAAAATTGCTTATTCATTGAAAAAGACCTTCATATTACTGAATTAGTTAATTACATTATTTATAGCAAAGTTTAAAAAAACATGTAAAGTTTCGAAAATTTGGTCTTATATAATAAATGATATTTAAAGGATAAATTTATACATTTTTTTTTTGTTTAAATACAAGTGTTACATTTTACAAGGTTATTATTTACTCAAAATGCATTTCTTTCAAAACTCTAATTTGAATGAAAAAAATTATCTATGAATATGTTAAAAAATATATGAATTTGTATCTTTAAGTAATTTTTTAAATGCATATTACTATTATTAAATAGTAAAGCAATATTTGCTATAATTTCGTTAATTAGTGTATATATGTAGGACCGTTTCTAATTGGTATAAAAATAATGAGGTTGAAGTGTAAAATTCTTTTGAGAAAAAAAAAAGCAAAAAAAAAAAAAAAATGTATTTAAGTGTGTCTCTAGTGTATGAAAAATTATAAATATTCTAAAAATATATCTTAATTATAAAAACACCTTCACCGAATTTATGTAAGTGGAATGATTTTTCTCTACAGCGTGAAATTTAATGTGAATACTTTCTGAGAAACATCAGAATAGAAGATTTTTGCTTGAAATATAATTGACTGATTACATGGATTTAAAATAATGGGTTTAAAAATATATTGAATAAAATTCAATAATAAAATTGGTAATAAAAAGATACAAATTATTAAAGAGTAGTTAAGTTTGTTATTCGTCGTAAGTAAAATAAAAAGGAACACGATATAAAATACTCTATCATAAACTAGATATCATTTTTATGATGTATTGTGTTTTAAAATGAAAAGAGTATATATAACAAGCAATCAACTATAATTAAGATTTTAGTATGGCACTTCATGACAAAATGATTATCTACATTATGTAGATATTTTATTATATAATGCTAATGTATTTGGCACTAAAGTCACTCTTATGATTTATTGCACAAAGGCAACAATTAAATATTAATGAATCGCTATACGAACACTTGAGATTGCTTCATTAAACGTTTTTAGAGCTGTATTTAATAGAACATTTCGTTAAATAATAGAATTGCAAAATATAGCAAGGAATGCTGTGAAATGGTTTCTTTTAGCTCTCAAAAGAATCAAAGAATAGATTTGAAACAAGAAGTTTAATCTATTTTCGAAACATATATAAAATGAACAATATAACCTATCAGGTAAAGGTTATATAATGTATAGTAATACCACTCATTTAATTCGACACAGTGTACGACCAACTGTCATATTTCTTGTAATTAATTCACACAGTTTATACACTCATCAAGTATTATTTCGATGAAAATTCAATAAACTGTACTAAAAAAATAACTCATAAAAACGACGTATCTTACAATATTTACAAATCGAAATTATTCCTAGTCTTACCTTAAAAGCTGGAGGCCCGAAACTGTAAGGAAAATATCGATTTCTTTCTTTTTCTGAAAATGTTAAAATAAAAACGAGAAAGTAGAAATTAAGAAATCTTATTCTAACACACATTTCTTCTACCGTATATGTCGAGATAAGTTCTCATTCCTAACACCAGATGACAGCACATTCCGATTAAAAGTTATGATTGAAAGTTATGCAGAAAAGATTTCTTTTTTGCTTGGTAATTAAAGTAGACGTTCACGTGGAGTGCGAGTGATGAGTAGATCGTGATGAAAAACAGAGCATGTTTATTTTAACGATCACGCTGAAACCCAGCCAGTTTGTGAAATTAGTAGTTTATGAAGAAAATTTTTATTGTCTTGAAGAAATATTATCGGAAATTGTATAAAAATAAGGAGTGGCTCGATGTGAAAAAAGAACGAATAATTAAGGAAACTTTTTCCTGATTTTTCTTGCGTAGAATCTTTAATTTTTTGTAAACAGGAACGCAAAGTATGTGCTCACGAACAGTGCAGAAATATTTCGTTAGGGAAATGTTCCCCCATATTCGTCAATATAAGCAATTTCTCTATTTTTATTAATGAAAACAATTGCGCCCGGAATTACCTAATGATGGGGATTACCCCGCTCTCCACTATTGCTTTAAATCCATATCCTTGTTTTTCTGTGTAATTATCTCTCCTACAGATGTAAAGTGATATATACTCTAATATAAGGCTAGTATAGTGATAAGTTTTTTTTTCTGCAATTCTCTTAAATTCTGAATTTCCTTCATTCGAATATTTTAATAATTTAATTTATAGGTGCAGTAAAATTAATGTTTTTATTAACTTAGTGCTTTATTAACCAATCTTGTTTGATTGTCAAAGCATTTTATTTCCACCAATTTCCAAGATGGAAAACTGTTATTAGAGATGAACTTTATAACTATTAAATTAAAAAAGCGCAGTAGCATCTGGAAGCAATAACGGTATGAATTGGCATTTTTAAGAATAAAATAAGCAATAGTTACATTGACGTCTTTCTATCTCTTTGTAGGAGGAAAACTATTAGAATCCTATAAATATTATAAATTTTTTAAAGATTCAATTCGAAAATGCGAAGGAAAGAGTGAACCAGTAATATTTGCAAGTTCTTTTTTTGATGATTAACTTTGAGCCTGTAAAAATATCAATAGTTGGTAATGTTTACGTATTTAAATTTCATAATTTAAAGAAAAATCAAATCTTGATACAGAAAGGAAATGTCGATTTACAATATAGCCTTTATTAATCGATCTCTTGCTTATCCTAGGTAATCAATTTGAATACTCGAAAATAGATTGTAGATGAAAATATATGATAAGTTAATAGAAAATGATAAAATTAAAGATATGGCTAGGTAATTATTTTTTTAATTTTAGAGTCGCTCCTCCCTGATTTACATTTAAAACTGCCGATACAAAACTTTCTTTGGGATTTCGGGGAATGCTTATGTATTAAAAAAAAAGCAGGAATTTTATTGGTAGATATCAAAGCTAAAAATATTTCTTTGACATTAAAAAAAACAATCAATTCAATACTGCGAATATATTTATTTTTCATTAAAACAAACATCGAAAACGTTGAAATTTAGTTTACGCACTGTTCTTCATAGAAGGGATATTTTTATTTTATTATTACTTTTTAAATTCTGGAAATAGTACAAGGTAAAAAAAAAAAAAAAAAAAAAAAAAAACGCCAAATAAAATCTTTGCTTTTAGAATTCTTCAGGTTAAAAAAAAAAATAGCAGTGTGAAAATGATAATACCTTTGTCTTTTTTTTGGAACAACTATCGAAATTACAATATTTTTTTTCTGACAAATTCAATACATACAAAAAAAAAATCAACTTTTGAAGACAAAAAGGATTTGCAACGAATAAAGTTCAAGAAGATTTAAGTCACGCTGACAAATGAAACAGCGGTAACTGTCAGATTTCTTCGCAATGGATATTTCCTTTTTAAAATTGTTTCCAAATAAAACCTTTTCTTTTTTTATTTCCAGCTGAGGAAATACTAGTCCATTATTTTTTCTCAGGAAATTAAGATTAAAATAACGATACCATATGGCTTGTCTTTAATAACTTACAATCAGTTACTACGATTTATTCTAGAGTTCTTTCGATGATCGTTCTAAAACGTAATATTAAAGATGCCTTCAAAACGATATTTTAATTTTAAAATGTCAACAATAAAAATCATTAAAATATATTTTTTTTTCCAAGAATTTTCCCAAAACAACGAACAAAATGATAGACTGAAGGCAGTTAAATACTATTTTTAAACTGATTGCAATTATATTGTTTTACAAAAAAATAATTTTGCAATTCTATTATTTTACAAAAAAAGGGATTTTGCAATTTATATTCATTTTATATTAAATAAATTTCAGTATTAAAGCTTTATATTTCATTCAATAATATATCTGCCAGATAGTCATGAAAAGGAATATACAATTTATTGGGTAGAATATTTACAGGTTAAAAATAAATCATTTTCTTTAATTTATATTCATGTAAAAGAATATAGACTTTTTTTTGTTAAACTCTTTATTAGATTCTATTGAGAATAATATCTATTGAAGTACACTATTGAAACTAAATACATTGATTATTTTTACTGCATTTTTTTTTTTTTTTTTTGAAGAAAGATGTATGAAATTTTAACCGACGCTTATGTTGCAAGAGGATTAGTAAACATTTAAAAGCGATTGGATTTTCCCAATCTAGAAGGCTGAGATTTTTTTCTTTATTTTTAATTAAAATATTGCTTTAATACTTGGAATCAGAATATTGCAAATGGTATCTGTTTTTGTATTTCGGTGCACTGTTTTAAGCAAAATCTAATTATATACAGTTTTTAATCGAAAATTTCAGCTATTTCAAAACGCTGCACCACAATCTAGTTAAAATGTAATTTTTATAAAATATATTTTAGGTATTTTTTGAAAACTTTGGTAAAAATGCATTTTGAATTTTGCTCCAAGCGATGTTTTACATTACAAAACTGAATGCGACTGTTGCTCTTAGAAATTAATCTTTTTTTCATAATTATCTATTTACCATCGATGGGGATCTTCACGATTCTAGAGTCATGTATATTCTGTTATAGTTTATGGAAAGGCGATGTTTAAGTACGTTCAAGTTTCCTTAACTTTTATTTAATTAATGGTATTCGAGTATTTTACTCGTCTTCGGCGTTAATTCTTTAGAAACAAATAAAATGACAACGAATAAAAATGTTTAACAAAACGATTTTTTCAGTGAAACGAAACATCATATATATTTTTTTATTAATTTATTGATTATTGACTCTATATATATTTAGGAGATACAGAAAATGATAGATTTGCAGAATATAATTTTAATCAAATGAAATGACTAAATGAAAATTCTGAATAACATTGCAATTGATATCGAAGACAGCATTCATAATATTGGGGAAAAACTCATTTGTTGCAGAAAACGTCCTTTATGAAACTTAGCAAACTTTACAAAAGTGACCGATTCGATTAATAAATTTTCTCCCCACAACTCGCTAATAGAGCAGCAAAATTATTTTCAAAAACAGCCTACTTCTTTGCAAACAAACGTATAACCAATAGATTGAAAGTCCAAAAAATCATTACTAGACTTTAAAATAAGTTGATGTTATTAATAGGGATACGAAAATTTTTTTATAATATTGAAATATTTTGATAAAATAAACGCTAAAAACATCAGAAAAATTATGTGACAAAAAAGTATTATTTCTTTTTCTTTGGGAAAAATTCGCAGACCACACGCATTAGTTTCTACATTACACACACACACACACACACACACACACACACACACACACACACACACACACACACACACACACACACACACCATCAAAAAATGTGTCGACAGCGGGAAAAAAGTCAAAATGTTATCTAAAAGAGGAACAGTGCCAAAAATATATTTTTTTTTTCTTGCATGAATAATGATTTTACATCTTTGGAAGAAAACTTTTGAGAGGGAAGCTTCAAAATTATATTTTTATCATGTCTTTTTTGAATATACTTGGTGATCGTTTCATCGCGTGAGTTCTTTATATTGAGAAATTTTTTCTAGTTATCGGAGCTCAATTAGTTAAGAATAATTTGAAAAGTTTTGCATGAGATATTGTCATCAAAATTCTGCCTTAACTTTTCTTGTTTACAAACTGCAGATGTTCTTTTAAATGTTTCGATGACGATTATGTATGGTAGTTTTTTTAATTTTGAAAAAGATCCTTTAAATCCTTTTCTCCAGTGAAAAATTATTTTGATGTTTAAAAAGCATTTTCAAATGAAGTGAATTTTTAATAATCTGAAAGCCTATAGGATACTGTAAAAGAATGAAGACTCTTTTCCTCTATTGAAGAAATATATCAGAAACAGAAGTTAATTTTATTTCAAATCCAATTAAGAGTTCAAAAAAATAAGAATTTATAATTTCGTAACGTTTTAACACTCGAAAAGAACAAAATTTTCTTGATGATTTCCAATCGATCGCGCAAACCGGATTTGGATATACTTGTATACACACTTAACTGATTAAATGCAACTATTTGCAACAACTTTGCTGCAATGTCTTGCTATACCTTGCCGGCTTCTTGTTTCACCTCTCAGCAGGACTTATCAGTTCTTATGAACATAGACAAATTATGTTTAAAATGTACATTATATTATCAGATCAATATAGACTTGCGATGTTTCAAATGTATACTATATCAGTCGATATATACAAGTATTTGATCTCCCCTTGGCTTATTATTGTCTAATTTTGACATACACATACATAACAAAAAAAATGTATAAGAATATCATAGTATTCAACCAAAATAATTTCATTGAAGATGTATAACGTGATTTTTCTTATCAAAGTTTTCAAAAACGAAAAACATTTACTATTAAAAAAGAAATTTTAGCCAATGTTTCACTTAATAATTTGCAAATTTTAAACGAATAATGCTCATGCTTAAAGATATACTTATAAATATATTATAAAAAATACCCACAGTGTTGATCCATTTAGTGAATTGAAAGTTAATTGCGAATTGAAATAAAAAATATGAAAAAATTATTTTCTTCTAACTACTTTTATGATGTTTTTTATAAAATACGTAATATATTTCTTAATACTATATGGGTAATATTGTCTCCATTGTTTCTAATTTTGCTTCCTCTATAATGAATTTTATTTCGCTTCAAATGAGGGTAGTCACTATTGGTTTCTAAATATTCCTGCTTTATAGAAAATCAATGTGATATAAAGGCGAAACTCTACGAATCCCTATCACACTTCATTACATCGATTATGCATATCACCTAAATTGGTACTACTCAGTAAGGCATAATCTCAAAGCTCTGACTTGCAAATCTTAGGGGATCTAGAGAAACATATATTATTGGGTTTACTAATACTTTGTGACTGATACTGTATCATCATCTATGAGTTTATGCACGCCGGAATCAGATAGACCTGATAATATAATCTGGCAAGATTAACGTCATGACTATTCTACCTCGTTTCTGCTTTTAACATGATATGTTCTGTAATATTAGCATGTTGAATACTTGGAATCAGAATTTAGTTTAATTCTTAATCCAAAATGAATATTGCTGCTGTTGAATTGTATTGTGACTTTATTATGTATTGTAATAAGACTGATGTGAAGGAAAATTTTTAAAAACTTAACTGAATAGTTCACGCATTTCTGGGTATTTTTAAAGAAAATAATGCTTACATCAGTTATCAATACACAGCATTTAAAAGCTCAAATGCTTGATTAATTTGATGAAACCCAAACTTTTATTATCAAATTCTATGTTCTATTTTAATTATAAATGGTGTTAATGTACGAATCAATTTATGGACTATGGTAATGGATGCATCAATTTAATGTTGTTATTCAAAATAAACTAAATAATACACACTTGTAAAATTTTGAAATTTAAAAATGATTGATTTCATAGAAAGTGAGAAATTTTTTTTATTGTTTTATTTTTAAAATCTTATTTTCCTTTTCTCAATGACAATTCATATTTTGCTTTACAAAAACTATGAAATAACTAGAAATAATAAGTAATATTTTCAAAAAATCATCAGAAAAATGTAAAATGAAGCAATAATATTAAAGAATTCAATGTATGAGGGATAACAATTCAGATATCATCAAGGATTAAAGATTTTGTTTGTTATTTTTCATGAGCAAGGGTTTCAAAAGGATTTTTGAATGGCTATGATCGCTAATTCCTGAAGAGTAAAATCCTGTTTGACAAGTAGGTTGATATTGTTTTATAGTGATTACAAAATTATATTTTCTATATCTGTATTATTTTTGAAGAGAGTTTTAATAAACTGATTGCTGCTATTTGCATTAAATTTATTTGAAATAATAGAAATAAGCCTCTAAATCGCATCCTTGTTAGTCTATTTCTCTATAATCTGACTATAAGATAAAAAAAGATTTTTGAAAATTCTTCATAGCTTGTTATCAGTAACGTGGTATTTAAAGATCATATTCATCATTATGACACGTTTTGTACTTCCAAAAACATTTATTTCATGAAATAAGAAAGTTGTATTTGCTAAAAATAAGATACTATTTTTCTAGAGTAAATTAGTGACTGCTAGTAATGTAAGCTAGTAGTTAAATAATATTTTCTAAATAAGAAAAAATAAGTGAATTAAAATCCGCATTTAAAAAAATTCTAGCTAGTCATGTTATGTAATAATTAGTTATGCTAAAAATTAAATATTTAGAGAATTTGAATGTGTAGTAAAAATACTGTTTAAATGTGAGAAAAAAAATGTAGTTTACACCAATATTTACATACTAAATCATTCGCATTATTATGTAACAAAAATGTAAATTGGTACAATAAGGGTAACAGTAATTGAAATAATTTCCATTACAGTTAATAATTATTTCCATTCCTGCCACATTATTAACCCTATGACACTAAGGATAAAATGAAACATATTTTACATTCGGGAGGATTTTTCCAAATATTTTTTTAATATTTATTGGTTGATACTTCTTAAAATATAGCAATAGATCGAATAGTATTTCTGCATTTATTTCTTTAAAAGTTTCCTTAATCACAAAAATTGTACTAGAGTCCAATGTATTATAATTTTTTGTTTTAAAATCGGGAAATTTACCGTTTCAATAGTCTAAATAAATCTATAATTTTGATATAGAATTTTTATTGCAATATCTTTGTAAAATACTTTCAGTTTTTTTTTCTTTAAATATCAATAATTATTTATTTTATCATCAATAAATATTTCTAGTATTTTTCCCTTTTAATTTATTATTCACAAACTATAATTTACAACTGTATTTCGAAAAAATTAAATAAAAGTGTTATTTATCAGTAGAATTATAATAAAATTTAAAGAAAATTGCCTTTATATTGCTTTATCTTCTTGATAAATGTGTTCTTATAAATTGCACTCTTGTTTTTAAAGATAATCACAGGCATTTTATTTTTGTAATAAAAATTGCCATCAAACTTCGTTGTGAATATCTTTTAATAGTTTTTAGCTTGAAACATTAATCCGACGGTTGAAAAAATAATCTGACAATTAACTAAAATTTATCCAGTGATTACAAAAAAATATGAAAAACAGTCATTTCTTTCATATTAGAATATCTCAAATGAAACACTGAATGCAAATATCAAAATAAATCTTGTTCAGAGATTTCCTCAGAATAGTTTTTTTTAAGCTTTTTCAAAACTTTTCATTTCATTTCATTTTCCCAAGAAGATAAGTGAGAAAATAAAAGATTAAAACATTTTCAGGAAATCAAGAATTATTCCCAGAATTATGATATCAACTCAATTACAAGTGAAATAAAAGTCCAAAAATACCGAGACTTTTAGAAAGATAAATAATTCACGATAGAAATAAGCTGTATTTATCCGATATTGAAAAAGCTTTTCAGCTGTAAAAGAGCTTTACAGCTCAGCTGAAAAAACATTAAAAAAGCGTTAAAATCATTTCCTTACAACGCGGATTTTAGTATTAAATATTCTTTTAAGAAATTTGAGATCATATTTAATACTATATTTTTTTATTTACTAATGTATTATATTAAAAAAAGTACTAAGAAACTTCTAATATATCTAGATGAATAAGCAAATATCGATTTTATTCTGTTGACTAATTCTATTGCTAAATCATTATAATATTCATGCAATATTATCGATATCTTCAACTGGAAATAAAGATTCAAATATCGAAAAATGAATTTCTCTTTATTTTTTCACTTACTCCTCATATAAAAATTCATGGCATTTGCATTACTTATAATTTGTTTTATTCGATAAATCTATCATTTAATTTATATAGATTCATAGTTATTTATTGTCATTATCTTGCCACTGCAATAAAAGAAAATTTGGTATTGCTAAATTTATAAAACCCTTACATTAAAAAAACTATTAAAAATTTATATCTAACATCGCAAATATCAAGTTATCATTTGAGAACTCTTTTTTTAAGTGACATGGCATAATCCTACCGAAAATAATCATGTCACAAATCATGTCACTCCTATTTCACGATCTTCAGCATGTAGAAACCTGATGGTTTATGACCATCTCAAATTCAATCGAATTCTAATTTTTTTTTCCCCTCTAGACTAGAATTTTTTTCGTGAAAAACCAGTTTAAACTGGTTTTAAACAATCCCGTGACTATCCGATTAATGCTTCAATATCTTTCGATACATTCCTTCGCTGCTTCCATTCATTCCTAATTTCATCTCTGTACTTCTTAGAATTAATTTCTTACGACTCTGTCATTTATTGGCCAGACAGGAGAATCAGGTACACTGTGGATATTCGGGACAAGTTGTAACTTTTTGTTGACGATA
The DNA here is from genome assembly GCF_947563725.1 of Argiope bruennichi. Classification (NCBI taxonomy): domain Eukaryota; kingdom Metazoa; phylum Arthropoda; class Arachnida; order Araneae; family Araneidae; genus Argiope; species Argiope bruennichi. Next base: position 34,666,369 of record NC_079156.1, read on the forward strand.
AGTCTCCAAATGCCACAACATTCTTTATCATTTTCTAACACCCCTAAAAGTGAAAAATTGATGCCTCAAAAGCAAAAGATCGCCAATTTTTTGCCTGTGTATGTTGAGGCTTCAAAACCCCCAAACCGAAACAGCATGTTCTCAGATGATAAAAAATATCAGTACATTCCATCTGTTTTTTATGTTATCCTCAAATATTTTTAACAAATACCGATGATAGTTTCAACTAACATAGACTTTACGGGATTTATATATTAAATATGCTATGCATTTCATAGTTTTTAATGTCAGAATTTGCATTACATGTATTTTTCTAATAGTGACAACATTTCTTCAAAATTAAAAAAAAATAGATGCTGTCCTTCTATGCATAAATCTAAAATAAAATTATCAGATACTATAGTATCTCTGATTTCCGGTGCAGTCCAAATCGGAATAAATTAGATTTAAAAGAATGACGTTGAAATTTATTTTCTTATCAGTAAAACAAAATGCGCCTCATAGATTCCAAAAATGTACAGTTATCACTGCTACGTTATTCTCTTTGCTTTTTGGTGTATTGCAAAATGTTGATATATTTTCTCACATGTCCTCCAAAACAACTGCTCCAAATTCGGCCAAAACATATTTTATTAGACATTGACATTTTGACAGACGTTTTCTACATTTCAAAATTAATTAAATATTGGTTGATTAGAATTTAACACAAACGTTTCTCTTTTTTACACTTTGAATAACTCTACCACTACTTTTTAAAAAATTTCTTTTATTGTAATGCATTTTTTTATTATTTTGTTTTGTCTTATGAAAGTGATTTAACTATGTGTAAAACAGCTTAAGTCAATCACTCAAACGAAAGTAACCCATCTTATACTTCAGCATTTGTGAATAAAATGTACAATACTAATATAACAAATATTAATAAGTTAACGAGAAAACTAGCTGTCGGTGGTTCTTAAAATTCGACTGTTTCAATTAACACACTAACATTAATAAAAACAGACAATAAAAAAATGTGTGTATAATAATATTTTATCTAAAAATAGTTAACACATTAAAGTTATTATGCAGTAAATGATTTTAATCCTGAGTAACGCCCTATTAATAATAAAATCAATAAAAATAATTCCGGTTCTTTCGCATTTTTTTTGAATAAAGAATTATTTGTTATTAAAACTTTAATCTATAATTATTTGGTTGTATTTTTATACGTTTCCCACATTCACCGTTCTTAGATTCACCATCAATAGGCTTATATTTTAACAAATACAATGTTTATTTTAACCATTTTTCCAATTTAAATACCTTCTTATAGAGCACATTAATATTTGAAACGAGCTCAATTTTAAACCTGGAATTAAATTTGCAATTTTTGCATTTGTCAATATTTGAATGCAATTAAATCAAAAATTAACTTTTCATTTAATGCATTTTAAATTGAATTGCGATTTAATTTTTTTCAAAAAAGAGGTCTTATGATACTCCAATTTTATGTGAATATACATTTAGAAGATATTTAGAACAACCTTACATTAAACAATCAACCTTTAAGAATTATTTATCTAAATAAATCAATATATAATATGATAAACTACAATTTTGACAATCAGCTATATTAATCATATATTACTGACAATTTTAAATTTTATAAATAGAATATACTCGGATTGAATATTTTTAAATAGAATTTTCTGTTAAATTTAAACTGTTTTTAATGTATCGTCTTATTTAGAACATGATATTTAAATTGCTATCTACTTTCATATGTTTATTTCAAATTTCAAAACCTTTTCAATTGATAATTTGTCATTATCTTGTCTATAAATGGGAACAAGTTACATTTTATCAGGATATATTCAATTTATAATCACACTTAACTAATTCAAAAATGTTGCATCCTAATACTAAAGTCCAAATTTCTATTAACTGTATTTCTCCAATGAATTCCAGTACTAAAATTAAGCAAACAAATGTTAAAGTGTTTAACAACGTATGTAAATGTTTTCCCATCATTTACTATGCACAATTTGTTCATATCGATCATAGTAGATAGAACTTTATTTAAAATAGAGACTACTCATTATTGACTTTAAACACACAACCTCTATCATTCGTACACAATATTTTGAATATGATTTTAATAAAGAATTTAATGATAGTTTTAAATAGAAATTTAATTATTTGACGTTATGCTTCATCGAGCATTTTAAAATTTTCGGCCTGAGAATATTTTGAGATGAGATAAGAACTAATTAGAAATGTCAATAAATTATTCAATTTCATTGATTAGTTTCATCGTGAATATGAAATATTCCAATGAAAATTTGATGCTATTCTAGAACATTTATAATTAAAATTAGTCTAGCTTTTGTAGGATTCCACTCCCTCTCTTTAATGAATGTTTAAAATGCATACATTTCTTTCTATAAGCGTAGCGTCCATTCTAGAATCACAGAGTGCATTGAGATTTTATATATAAATTGTACAGTATAGTAAATAAGAAGGACCTGTAAACTAAACGGCATACCTTAGCAGTTGTACCAGTGTATAAAAAGGGCCAGTAACATAATATATGTTACGGTTGTGTCTCTAATAATAAATGTACCGATACGCAAAATAGTGCGTATGTTCATCAACGTCATGCAATATTTACAATATATGTGTGGTACTAGGGGATAATGATTGTATATGTACATAAAAAAAGGTATATCTTAATAATTTTACTTGTACATAAAACGAGATTAATTAAAGTAAATTCAAGAGTAATTCAAGTCGACTAGTAAATCATATCATACCACTTTCAAAGGTAAATTTCGATGGAAAAAAAGAAAAGTAATATCTGGTATAGAAAAGTACGAAATCAATGAGAAAATTTAAGGATGGCATTTCTTAAAAACGATGATTCTTAGAGCTGCCATTTTTTTAACTTCACTTGAAAATTCTCTCAATGTACAAATATTACACAGTGTTTAGCAGAAACAAAAAAAGAAGACAACAAATTTCTTGAATCCTTTAATTCGTTTTTAATAATCATATTTTAAAATCACTTGTATCATCGATCATATTTCAAGTTACAATTTACATTTCTAATCATAAAAGAATTTATTTTTCATATAAAATAAAATTACAAAAACTACTTTATAATTTCAATCTGCTTTCGATTAAGAGAAAACTATAATTTTATTCTATCAATATAAATAAATAGAAGCATCCAAATACAATAACGTTTTTTACAAATATCCGTATTCTATGATAATAGTGTACGCCAAACTAATTTTTGTACAACTTTATTTAGATATAACCATAAAACTGGTAATTTTTAATAGCCAAGAAAAGATGTATTCAGAGGAGGACCAGTATGCAGTATGAATTTTATGAACCAGCAATGAATCAAAATGTATTAAAAAAGCGACCGTAAAAGAAAATTTTCAGACTAAAGAAATGTGAACTATGTTCGCGTTTTTACAACAGAGCTTTCTCATGCTGCAAGTAATTGAAAAAGAAAACTTAAGTTTTTGAAAGAATGTCTTAAAAATTCAACGAAGAATTTGAAGCTGTCATCTCGATAAAATAGTATCTTCTTAAATTGTTTGCATTCTTTTAGAAGTTAAAATTGTCTTCTTGACTGTTTTCACAGTGCTTTCAGGTTCAAATGAAATCAAGATCACGGAAGAACGCGAAAAATATGTACTTACAACGTTTCCTTAAAACATTATATTTATATTATTTTAACTTCTAAAAAATTTCAGCGCTTTTTTTTAATTATTAAAATTTTATTCTGAAATTACAGCCTTACAAGAACAGAGTCACATGCATTGCAATTAAAAGTATATTCATAGGTCTCTTTTAACAACTAAAATTTTGAAATTTGTGAGAAGCTACAACCGAAACAATGTATATACATTCCGTTTCATTATAATATCAAAGTAAAGAAAATGATCTCAATCTGTGATCATTTCCACTAATAATGAAGATGAAAAATTATGCATATGTTGGTGACTTCTTATAGTCCTAATGGACGGACAAATGCCAAATTTTATCAATATAAATCGTAGTCTGAAGTGTACCGATATGAATAGCGGAACGATATTTTTAATATTTTGGTTAAATTTTAATTGATAAAAAGTTTAAGCAAAAATTTGTCGTTTTTCTTCGATGTATTACAAACATATTATTGCACAAAAATAAATTTTACAATATTTCAAAATTTAAAAATATATCTTTTTAATAATATTTAATTTGATAATTTTGTTTTCATTATTTCATTAAATATCCTATTTTGCTATCCTATTGCTATGCTATTTGCTATATCCTATTTAATTTCATACCTATCTTGCAATGTTCTTTCCTTATTGAAAGCTGAAGAAGGATTCTGTTAAAAATCTGTATAGTTTACAAGAATAACAATCTGAAAGTAAGAAGATAGAAGAACCAAATATTTACATTTTTAATTGAATTAAGGATGTCAAGGAAATGGACTCCATTTAAAAGCTTCATATACACAGTAAACAAAATATATACAAAAACAATTAAAATATCACAGCTATTATATCTGAAAATTCGAAGAATCATGGAAAATATCGGGAAAGCAGAGCTTCGTTCTGCAATTTTTACAAAAATCGCTTTTTGAAGATAATATTTAGATACGAATTCCCATACTGATTACATATGGGTATTACTCAATCTTACTACATATGAACTGGTCATTTAAATTTAAAAAATCATGAATTCACTTAATTCAACATGTTATTCGAAACAATGTGCTGTATTACAATATTCATTTTACATTTTATCTATCATTACTTATATTTATCAGCTTTCTCTGTTTTACCATGGTGAAAGGTTCCGAGATGGCCTTGCTATATGACATTATCAGCGTGAGAGCAGATAGAAAAAGACTAATAGTTAGTTTTATGTGTTAAAATCGCCTTATTTCAGGAAAGATCGATATAGATAATCTTAAGAAATAAAAATATTAAATATAAATACATGTAATGATATTTTAATATCTAATTTAATCCAAATTACTTTCCTAAATTTCTGCCTAATTCAGTCTATGCCAAGGTAATTCTAAAATATTCTCTTATTTCCTGATCTCATTCCACTGAAGCTGTGTAAATATTACTATGCAATCAGTTCTACGTATCAAGTGAAAATGATCCCTCCGTTGCCCTTGTCAAAGGTCAGCACGAGTATTCAATCCCCACGTGACCCGAAATCCCATGTTATATAAGACTAATGATCATTTGTTTTGTCCCTTCCTTCCTGACTTCTGCTTTTGTGACGCGCTGTAGCGGACGTGCCTTGTCCACGTCTCTGCTTGTAAATAATTATGCTTTCCCGGAATGGATATTAAAATTAATTTAAAAATGTAAAATGTCTCTTCCCTGCTTCAAACCTGCAATCTGTTTCAACCAAAATAAGCTTACATACATAAGTTAAAAAGTAATTTCATTCATCTTACATCAGTATTGAAATGAGTCATTTTAATAACTATTAATACATTTTAATTAGTAATGTTCTGTAGGGGCAGTTTAATTTACATTATATTAATACAAAGATCTTTATTTTCATGAAAACTGTTTTTATATCCATTCTCCAAATATTAAAAATTTTAAATGCGCCATTTAATTTATCATTTTATTTATAAAGTTATTTACGCTCATCTAAGTTTGTTTTCTTAAACTTATACGAACTTCCAAAACATTTTATTTTTTATCTTAAAATAGAAAAAGATTTAAGAGAAGTACCATTTCTTATGGGGAAAAGTAGTTTCTAAACTTTAGAAAGCAATCTAAGTTTTAATGATAAAAAAAGCAGCATGACAAATAATTTCAGAGTTGTTTGCAATACTTTTTAGACGCAATATGAGTAATTTGTCATTTCTAGAGGAACAATATATTTTATTTTTACTTGGTAGATTAAAGTTTTGAGGAAATATTAAAACTAGAGCACTATTATTAAATGTGGCAGTGGTGTTTTTCAACTAAGTTTTGAACAAAAATATTTTTTTTAGAATTTAGAAACTAAGCAAATATATATATATATATATATATATATATATATATATATATATATATATATATATATATATATATAATAAGTGATTTTATTTTTTCTTATAACTTGTTGGTCTCAATAACGACATTTAAAAAATTTCAGTATATTGTTTATTAAAATTAACAATAAAATACATCTCAGTATTAATTTCTAGCTAATTTTAGATAAATAACAGTAATTACAGATACAGTAATTATATTTAATACCTCATTTAAATGAATAATATCCTAATATAATGCCTATATTTTCATAGTTTTTTTCAGCAGAAATGATAATAGAACAACTAGAATATATTCAAGGAAATATTAAATATCAGCGAAATCCAAAAAAAATAGAAGATAATATACATTTATCCCATTCTTAAAATAAACACCAAAATTTCAATTCATTTTGTTGAATATCTATAGAAAAATAAATCTTGACATTTGAGTTAATAAAGAATAACAATAGACAAATAACGGAAAGACTTAAGACAAATAACACCTTCAAAACTGTCAGTTTTGTGTAAGATATTTAGAGATTGATTTTTATCGCTTTCCATTTTAAACGTTCAGATAAAGAAATTATTTTCCAATTTTTTCCAACGCCGAAAAACACACCGATCTGTTTATATTTTTCCAGAGTTTTAGATTAAAAAACGAAAGAGCTCATAAATTTCAATAACTTGATTTTAGTCACTCTAATTTCTTTCAGAAAGGGTTTATGACCTGTCTACTGCAAAGCAATATTAGACATCTAGTAATGTGTATAGATTGCTTTGTTGTTGAACACTTTTATCTAATTTAATTTGATCAGATTTGTAAAAACAGGATTTTGTAATTGATTTTTTCCATCAGTTCCTGCTGATTTTAAATTTTGTACACAAGTCTATTCTTGCTGTAAGTACAATAATTTAAAATTTTCGGTACTTAATTCTCAGTTGATCATTAATTAAATGTTGATTCCTGAAATAGCTGGTAATAACTTTGAAATTCATTCAGGGTAATTCAAAATGAATATAGCTATTACAAACGGCTATAACTATTTAATGAAAAAAAGTTATCAATAAGATTAAAGCGGAATGTAGACGGAACTTCAAAATTCTTTTCGTAAAGCGCAGGCGCAATGAAGCGGAAGTCTACGCATGCGCGTGCTGAAACTTCGCAACGATAAACCTTTTAATTGCTTTGATTAATAATTTAATCAAAGGCCATTTTTTAGATTAGTATTAAACGTGAAAATGGCTAACCCCGTGCTAGAATTTAACAATTGTTCTGTTCTCACAGTGCATAGAAGATTTTGTCAGCATTACAATCAAGAACCTCCAGATGCGAACAACACACGCAAGTGGCATCGTATGTTTGAAGAAACCGAAGTTTCTTCAAACATGTTACTTCAAATACTTAAAAGTTTAGGTAATTCAAATTTTGAAGTTCCGTCTACATTATGTGTTAATCTTATCGATAAATTCTTTTTTCATTAGATAGTTATAGCCGTTTGTAATCGCTATATTTATTTTGAACTAACCTGTATATCAAAACAAAAGTATAAATTCAAAATAGAAAAAAAAAATCTGCTGTAGCTACAAGAATAAAAGTGTGTGTGTGTTTAAATTCCATTAAATTTATTAGCGGTGTACTTTCATAAAGTTTTATAATCATAGCAAATATGGGGGATTTTTTTTTGTTTAGTATTCTAATAGAGATACAATGTAGTGAATCTGCATGCTGATCAATTGAAAAACATTGAGAAATCCAAGTTAAAGCGTTAATTCTTTCGAATAAACTAACATTCAGAAAATATAAAAAATATCGAAACTAACATCTGTTACATAAAATTAGACTAATGACTAAGATTTACGGTCTTTAAAAGCTTTTAAGAGTTTCATTTCTGATGCATAATTTCAGATATACACTTTTTAAAAATATCATGCTTCATTTAGAGTATATGAACTTCTAAAGAAAAAGTAGAATAGTTTTACCATTTTACAAATACACAAATATTTTAGTTTTATGCAGATTATGTGAAAAGATATGAACTGATCTATAGCAACAAAAATATATAATTTGATGGTGGAAAAGTTAATGCCATTTTCAAGGGAAAAAATATGATATAAACATACCAAAGAAATATTAAATAGATCATAATAGTATGATTCGTGAACCTTGGTGTACAATATGTCGGCGACGTTACATCGATGATTGAAAGTGGCTATGAAATAGCCATATATATTCTGAAGTACAGGATGCACTATAAATTCATGTAAACTTCAAAAAATCATAATAAGAAAAGGAATCCTCTAAGAAAAATGCGGCTTACAGCAATATGTTTAAAAATTGGATTATTTAGATTCTTTCTCATTAAAAATTGTTAAAAAATTGACGGATAGATTGCGCTCATAGAAATACGGCTTTTATTCGTCTTGTTTTCCTTCAGCTTGCGCAATTTTTCGAAATAGAATTCCAAATCAAGGTTGTTGTTTTTTCTCCCCTTTTCCTCCAACCTCCAGTAAATGATATATTAGTAATTTTTTTTAATTTCTTGGGTAATTTGATTTAAATGTCAAGATTTCTCTTTATTTCCTATTATTTTAAGTACCATTTTTTATAGAATTTCAATTTTCTATATGTTTATATTCTCCATTTTTATTAAATAATATTCAACACTATTTAAACATGTTAAATTAATGATATTAAACATAATATTTTAGATTGAAATATTTGCACTTATTTAAATTAAGCAGCTATCACAGAAATTACAGTTATATACAAGAGATTCGACGAAATTTTTTTTCACATTAGTTAATACCAGAAATATATTTACATAAGTATTAATGAAGTAAATTGCTGATATCGCATGTTTACCGTTATTAACGGTAAATAACCCTGGACAAAGCATCCAGAGTTATTTTTATGAATACAGAATTGCTTTATTTCAATAAATTTATTTATTCTAGGAATTATTTTTAATTATTTTTTTTAAGTATTTTCCGAAATGGTAATATTCGAAATTCTTAATTAAGAGAAAAATATCACGATCATTTCTCAGTTCAATCTGTTCGAGAAAAAGATGTATAAAAAAATGACATCTTGAATTTTTAAAGATCCTTATCAATTTCTCTTCCAAAGAGGCTTTTAATGAAACTCAGTCCATATTTCTTGCAGAAATAATAACAGAAAAAATACGAATAATATAACTTAAGTAGAAAAATGATAGAATACATTTCATTCTCTTTTTTGTATGAATAATGATTTCTTTAGATTTCAGAAAAAATCCTAATGTAAAAGAAATGAGTTTAAAAAATTATATTTCTATCATATATCATTTACCAATATGTGTTTTTTGAACATTAAGATATAATTTGTCTTTTTACATAACTGAATTTTTCAGGCTATTAAAGCAGAATTAGCCGAGATTAATTCAAAAAAGTTTTGTATAATTTATAGAATTTATAGTTCAAGTTCGTTTTTATAACAGCCGATGATAGGTGATAAATTAATTTTAAAAGTTCAAGTGAATTTGATTAATTGTACAATTTGATAAATAAAATTCTTTTTCTAACAGGATGTTTTTGGAAACTTAGAAATGTCAGAATTTTAAAAGTCTCTTTTTGCATTATTTGTAAGTAATAAATGAATTTGTTATTTTCTTTGCAGTATTGGAGCGAATGTTATATGACATTTTCAACTCAAGAAAAATTAATAACTATATCAAGAAAAAAATTATTTCGTTACGAAAATGTTAAATTGATAAGGATCTTGATAAGATAATGATAAATCTTGAAGGATATATTTAGGCCCATGGATTCATTCACCATATATGATCTATTATGTCACTAATATTAGTCCTAATTCAAGACATTTTTAGATTGTCTCAATATTGATGGCTTTTAAGGCATATATTATTGATAGAATTAAATTATAAAATTATAACCCAAGATATATGAGCTGATTCGAAAAGCCCTACGTAATAAATTTTTTTTTTGAATATTATAGCACTAATTATTTATCCTACATTGTTTACAGTGGTAAGCACATTCTATTATGATTTTTTATTTCATATTATCTAGAGATAGTTTGAAACTTATCTCATTCCATTTAAAACTTTTATAATTTGAAAATGAAAATGAAAAAATGTAATCGGTGTATACATTTAAAGTGCATTTTAAAAATATTTTCTTTTTAGTGCTACTGATTCTCCAAAATACTAAATAAATGTTTGGGGAATTTAAAATTTGACACTTAATTAGCCAAGAGAGCATTAAAAAAGGCGTCATTTTTCAAGAAATTTAATACAAAATTCAAGAAAATTGGGAGATTTAGATTACGCTGTAATGTAATTTAACAAAAATTATTCTGATCATATTTCCCTAAAACCTGGACGAAATACATTATTGTCAAGTGTCTGTATCAAGATTTAAAACTCACTAGTTCAATATTTGGATCCATATAAAGATCCATTATATACGCTGAATTATACATGTTGAATGTATCGCAGTCATTAAGTCTTATGTAATGTGGAAATCCAGAAAGCGAGAACGACTGAATTAATGACCTCTTCATCTAAAAATACGAGATATATTCTTACGTATTTTTAATAGGCCACTATAGATCAATAGTAATCTAATCAATCTCTAGATATGCTTGATAATTTGACAGAATTCAGTGACATTTATTCACTAAAGAAAATGAAAAGATGATGTGGAAATGCCGTGCAAGAGTTCTCGAAATGAAATTAAATATTGATCAGCACACACGCGCATTCAGATCTAGGTCACATTTTATGAAAACAGATTTATTTAATGTTATGATAGCTATCGAAAAATAGGTAGGGTTCAAGGAAAGGCTTCGAATAGGTTATGACTGAAACAGTGTTTAGGGAAACAGCTGCAAATAAGACCAAGGTCAGGAAATAAAAAATAAATTTTATTAAGGACTAGCCGCCTTTGGCGACCAGCCGATTGGCCAATCTTAATGTTCGTTAAAATTTTAATAATTAAATATTTTATGCAATTCCTAATTTAATAGCTTCTTCATCAAAATATTTTAAAACTTCAAATTTTGAGAGTCATATAATTCACTCATAATATTATAAAGGCCTTCAGTCATAACGTGATATGTATCTCTCTAATTTTCTTTTACCCCTTGTAGAATTTATGCTTTAAATTAAAGTGTAAATGATTAATCTGCAATTAATATAATAATATTTTTTACTGAAACAAAGCATTTTTTTAATAATAAGATTACTGATAATAGAGTCAATGAGCGTTTAAACTTTATGGGCATTATGGGAAACATTATGGGAACATCTTTCTTAATTTATGTAATATCTCAAGAATTTGTCAACGAAATTTTCTCAGATTCATCATGAACAGATCGATTCATTAACAATGTTTAATTTTAAATGCATCAAACACTAAGAAAATAAACAGAATCGTTTAAAATAATCGGTCGAAAACAGGTTAAAACAACTACTTAAAAACGATGTACTTAAAACTATAAGCATATACAAAAATATATAACTAATATAAATACAATTTAATTACAAAAGAATACAACTAACCTAAAAATAATTTAAATCAAGTCCACATCCATTGATAACAGTTGTCAACAAACAGAACAGAATGCGCATGCGTGAATTTTCAACGCCAGTTGGTAACGCAAAGGCGTGAATTTTTATACGCCAGTTGGAGTAATGCTACGCAGATTAGAAATTTTTGATTTCCTTTATTCTGTTTTATTTTAATTCCAAAGTGCTTCAGAGTGAATCTGAAAGGTTGAATAATTAGCAATGTTTAATTTTAAATGCATCAAACATTAAAAAAATAAACAGAATCGTTTGAAATAATCGGCCGAAAAATGTTAAGCCTAGCCTCATTAGAGTGGGGAAAAAACTGAAGCCTTACTGAGTTGGCGGTGGGGAAAACGAAAAAATTTTTATTAGGAAAGTTAGTTTTTAATTAATAATTAAAATTCTAATTAAAAGTTCAAAAATGAACCGCAGGTGCACATTCCCGACCTCCAAGGTATACATGTACCAAATTTGGTAACTGTAGGTCAAACGGTTTGGCCTGTAGAGCGCCAAAACACACACATTGAGTTTTATATAAGTACAGATAGATGATTTAGCATGGAATGCCAGATTCGATTTATATCTATGAAAACATTTACTACTGATCATTTGCATAAAAATAACATACTGATTAAGCAACATTTCTTTTAAATATAATTTTAATCGACTATGTGATTTTGATTCAAACTGTAAGAATAATATAGATTTTTTAGATTTCAAAACCTTTTAGTGATGGGAAAAGTAAAACATTTTGCGTTATGACGAGTTTATTCGTTAGGAATAATAAATAGTAGCAATTGGCAGTTTGAATTACAAATTTAGTAAAAACTCATACATATTTGTACATTTCAAGATGTTTAAAATATTTTGAGGCCAAGTTGAAATCAAAGGAACAATTAAAAAAGTATGTGTTGTACCGTGCTTTGCTTAATATCATTCTATAACAGCAAATAAAAATAATACTTATTTTCGTTCATATGCAAAAAATGTATTTTAAGAAAATAAATGTGATTATTGATACAAAAAAAAAGTCATTTCATTACAATATAATTTCATATTTCACATACTCTGTGTTTGACAAGAAATCTCGTCATCGCTAAGTTTTTGCTACACAGTTTAAATACGAGTTTTCCGAAGAGGTCGAAACAGTTAAGTGGTTAAAGTATCCATAAATTTATAAAATGACACAATGATTTTTTGGGTTGTAAATTCTAAGCCGGATATAATTTTAATGAAACTTCCAAAAACGTAATTACATTCAAACTGCTTTCTGGTTCTATTTTATAAAATTCATAAAATGAGAAGTTTTGAATAAATGGAAATAAATTTCACTACCTACAAAAGCCTTAGAGGAACATTTTTATAAAATGGGAAAATAAAAAAAGTAAATACACTAATGGGGTAAAATGATCATTACAGTTTTATTTCTAAGATTAATTCAAAGAATAAAGAACATTATTTTATGATTTTTTTATGTTAATGCTCCAGGGCGTTAACTCTAATGTACCTAAATTTTGAGAGACAAATTTAAAAGAAATGTTTAAAAATTAAACATTCTTTCTTCATTCGGAATAACTCGTCTTTCTCTGTTAAAATTTGGTATTGAAAGTGGATTAAGAAATTTAAAAAGACAAGCATAAGATACAAAACAAACCTCTTCAAGCAAAAGTTAAAAAAAATGTAATTTTAAAAGTTTGTGTTTCAAAGAAACTTTCATTACAAATGAAAGAAGAAAAAGTTTGTAAAATAATAAAAAATAGAAATTTAAATGGAAGAATTAAAAAAGGAAACTTTCTAGGAATTTTTTTTCTTTCATTGTCTACAACGGATTTCGGTAGTTTAACATTGATGCTTCTGGCAAATTATCGCTTCCTGTTTGACTAAATTTTTATTAAAAGAGCATCATAAAATGCAATTAAACTTTGTTTCCAAATGAATAAAAGGATTTGAATTTTTCCGTTTGAAAGTAAACAAGAAATGAGCTTTTTTTTCTCAATTTTTTAAATGTATCAAGTCATTTGTTTTAAATGTTTTTGATAATATGTTTTCAACTGTTATGTCTCTTTTGAAAGAATATGAAATTGCAATTTTCTTCTTAATTGGAAATATCTTTTAAATGTCTTTTAATATGAAATGCTATTTTAAAAAAAATTAGATTGAAAATGAAACAAGTTAAATAAACTTGGAAAAGATAGTTTCCCTGAAAATATGAACTTTTTATCTTGCTTTTCACATCATACAATTATCAAGGCGAATTATTTCTAGATATCGAAATTATCCCGGAAAAAATATTCTTAGAGACTAAATATTTTCTAGAAAGGAAAATATTTGATAAATTATTTTCTGGAAAAGATTTACATTACACTTACATTCTTCTTTCTATTAAAATTTTCTTTTGTATAGATTTTCTGATTTCGTTTTTGTTTATTTAATATCTATGAAATTTTAAATTTTTTTTTCATATCTGCTTTAGCTTATCGACTGCATCTAATTTCAAATATATTTCCATTATCTTAACTGTTTTTCAACATAGACTTAATACATTTCTTTTGTTTTGATGCATACCCTTAAGTTACATTAGGTGTCTATATGCTATTGTTTTGATATTGTTACGAAATTTCCGGGGTTCGTTTGGATAGTGGAAGTTATATGGTGTGAAGAACGCTCAATCACCAGGCGGCAGTAGAAAATAAAACAACGACGTTTATTTACACGAAGACACCCAGGACAGCACAAAGACGACAACTATATACAGCACAGAAGACGATTATCTTCAGCCGAGACCTGCAGCAACAACATACACAGCAGCATATAAGAAGACTCTACTGCAGACAGTAGCGCACAGCTTAGTTCAGCACTAGCTTCACTCCGTTGCTGCTCCGCTTATCTCTGGAAGGCCAGTTCTTTAACGTCGATTCCGACTACTCTTCTCTGTCCACCACTACTCGGCAGCTGCAGGCCGCTCCTTCTATAGGTCTCAGGAGGTGCGGCTAGAAACCTCTCAACCAATCAGGAACGTGCGAGGCGTAAATCGGTTCACACTGGACGGATCGGGAAAATTCTCAATGTTTCGGGTATAATCGATTTTGGCGCCTAAGTCGCCAAATGGTCGCCAAGCTCTGGAACCTCCCATGGAACCAACTATGCTGGGAAGCAGCATCACAGGTTCGTAACAATATTATGGGCAGTATATTGCAATGTATGATAGAAAGAACAGAAAATACATAACAGAAAATGTGTATATAAAAATACTAAAGAGCAATGCATGGATTTACCTGTATTGGTGTTTTACCGACTAGACCGTTAGGCTTACAGTTACCCGACTATATATATCATATTAAAGGATGAGAATATGCACTTCGATATTTTTTTAAAATTTTAGATCTTTAATAAATTAAAAATTAAGCAAATATATATATATATATCATCATAACGTTCGAAAAATTATTTTTACATCTTCTTAAAATTATAGAATTATATTTTCATGCATACCATATTTCAACTACATCAATAAAATATTTTTCTGCGTTTTATTAATTTTTAAAAATGTTTCAAGCTTATTTTACAAGAATATAAATAGTGTTAAAGTGAAGCTAAAATAATTTTCATTGTTGCAATTTATATTTCATCCTCGTTTTTTTCCCCCCATTGGTACTGATCGAGATATGAAGATTCACCCTATTTTTCCCATATTTAGAGGGTTTTATTAAAAAACACCTTCTAAGAAGGTTTTTTTTAAAATTAAAGTGCTCTCCTTTTCACACATCATTGCTGTTTCTATTATATTTGCATGCATAATGATATGGACTTAAAATTAAGGAAAAGCTTAGCATAGAGAGCAGAATGATGTAATTCAAAAAAGCTGTGACGCCCCCCCCCAAAAAAAAGGCTTTCAGATAAATCTGATTTGAATGTCGTGACAGCATTGACGGGCTGTTAGTTAGTGTTTTGTGGCACAAGAGCCATATCTGAGTATGCTGCTCCAAACATATGGTTTCAGCATTGACGAGAGCTGTGATTGAATTTAGGGGCTATCTGCGGTTACGGTACAATCCCCACCTATACGAGGAACGTCTCGTCATCGATATGAGTTCTCAACCCCAGAATATCTCTGTACTTATCTGTACTTACCCACCACGATGCTTCTCATCCCGTTTTTGAAATGCCCTTCTAGACAATAACAGTTGTATAATGGCACATTGACTACTCGGACCCGCCCTCAAACCCATGAATAAAATCGAAATGGCTGGATAGTCGCGACAACATTGGCAGGAACTAAGGTTAAATCTTAAGAGTCATCACCGTCCATGGCACAACCCTTCACATGGAAACACGTCCCATCATCAATAGGAGATAGTCGACCCCACAAAATTTTTGTACCCATTTGGGTGATAAGAATCAAATATTCATCCTTATATCCGAGGTACTTCCGGCGGGAAGAATAGAATAGTATTGACAGAGGAGTAGCTCAACCCCAGATCATTTCTGTACTTATCACGGTGGTGAAAACAAACCACCATGATTCTCATCCCGTTTACGAGATGCCCCTCGAGAGAATAACATAAATGTATTATTACACATTGACTACTCCGACCCGCCCTCAGGCTCACGAATAAAATCTAAATGACTGGACATTCGCGACAGTATTGGCAGTACTAAGTTGACAGTAAAAGGACAAAACAGTACTAAGTTGAATCCTAAGGGTCATCACCAGCCATGACACAACCCTTCCGATGGAAAATACGTACCGTCATCGGTAGGGAATAGTCGACCCCACACAATTTTAGTACAGACCCAGCTGGCAAGAATTAACCATTCATCTTCATATCTGAAGTGCTCTACGGTGGGAGAACATAATGGTATAAGGCTTCTAAAATAATATGGGTTATATGTCTATCAAAATTTTCAGTTAAAATATTTTGTTAATGAAACCATTAAGACACAGTTACACAATATGTTTAAGTGGAATTTTTAACAACCATTGATTTTAGAAAACCAACGGGTCAACAAGGTTATAAATAATATAACCATAATTTTAGCAATCTGTGGACATTGATTCTTCACATACATTCTTTTTCAGAAAAACATACTAAATTACACAGTTAGCTCAACTTAAAGATTTTTATTTTTCAGTGGCGTAGCTCGACTAAAAGACAGCAGAAGTTTAGAAGTATTTTTCGCTATTTCACCCGTTCGGATTTTTTTTTTCAGTTGTTAGATCCCAAGTGTTTTACGGAAAGACATGAATTTCAAGATAAGATTTAAAGATAAGATATTTACTTTAGTATGCGGTTTTCTATTCCACTAAACATGACTGTGTATATTGAAACCCGAGGGACTTCTTGGTATTAGCACAATTCTTTTCCATTACTCAGCAGGGAATATCAATTCGTCGCTGCAAAACCTCAAGGAATTGAATAAACCATTGAAAGAATAAAATTATTTCCCCATAGAAGAAAAGTCAATATTATGTTGCATTTTTTTTTCAAAAATATGGATTTTGAAGATAAAGATCTGCCCTTATCAACGAAAAATGTAGTGCTTATCTCGAACATCATTTCATCACATTAAAAAAAAAATCATAGTTTTCATAATTTGTCCTCTGTGGTATTTATATATTCTATTCTTATTGTTACTAATTTATAACTGCTATAATTTTTTTCTTTTAAATATTTTTTTGAAATTACCATGCCAATTCTTTTGATAAAATTCATCATCCGGGATTAATTCTAATTCATTACAAATTTCTTATATGGATTGCAACATTGTGGCAATTATTTTCCAAATTTTAGATTTCATTTCCACATACTTAGCTTTCAATTTATAATTGATTGATTATTTGAATTTATTATGAATACATAATAAAGTCAATTAAAATTGAAAAAGGAATTCCTAATTGTGCACATTTTCAAAAATGTCCTGCGATTTCATTTTTTTTAACATTTGTATTAATCTGTCAAATACAAATCCTTTTGATATAAAAACTTTTATTCCCTTACAAATTTTCTAATATATTAAATTGAAATTGTACAATCGCATGTTTTGTATACTAAAAGCTATATAAATGATATTTCAAAGAAATACTTCAATGAACAAAAATCATAATGATAATGAAATAAACTAATTCAAATGCTTTATCTTATTAAAATGGTTTGACTTTTTATGAAAAAAAGTTTTAAAAAGTGTAGAAAGAAGCAAATCTAAACTTTGAATCAAAAGTGAAATATTTTGTGAGTCAGTAACCTGTATAACAAAAAAAAATTAAATAATGAAACTAGAACACATAAATTGCAATTACATTTCTTTTCTAAAGGCGGAAATATATACTCTATGTTTACTTAATGAATATCAATGCAATTAAAGTTTATATAAAGAAATAATTATATCATTTGAAGTCAATTTAAAAATATTCATTAAATTATTCTAACAATCAATAATTTCTAATTAAAAAATAGGAAATCAATTTTATGCTTTATTTTAAAGATGAACAAACATCTTTACTAAGGTTTTCGTGAAGTCGCCAGTTGTAAATTCACAAACATGTGATGTTGTATTTCGAGAATATTTGTTCCAACTCTCCCTAAAGTTTGAGAATATGTTCCAAAGCTCATTAAATGCGACAAACTTCTACATACAAGATTTCGGTAACTATGCGTAGGTATCGATTTCAACTTCAAGGAATTTCTGTCTTCAGAATCTAAAACTTCCATAAAGATTTTCTCTCGGTATTTTAATGACAAGAAGGTATAAAAAACTCACAGGATTTATTCAAGGGAAATATTATTTTTTTAAAAGTTTATAAAGTAAATAGATATTAAAAGTTCAATTTAGACATATGTACCTCTCATTTTGAAGTAACACGAGGCTATTTGACTTGAAAGACTATCCGCGTTTTAGACCTTCCCCGTGACGAGTTTAGTTATATTAACGTCCCGCTGTAAAGCAACACTAGGACTATTTTGGGGCGGACCTCGTAATTTTGAACCGCAGTCAGATGACGAGGATGACACCTGAGCTGGCATTCCCCTCTTCACACCACACCATCCGAAGGACGTTTGGTCATGACGTATTTAACGTGCAACAGATCCCCTTACACCACGGTTCTTCGATGGAATCGGGTCTCGAGCCTGAAATCCTCCGGCTCCGAAGCCGAGACCTTAACACCAGGTCACCACTACCCCTTCCCCGTGATGAAAAATATATATTTGAAATTATGTCTTCTTCCCTTTTTATGTGCGATTACATAAAAATTCTTTCAGATTCATTCAATATATGCTCTTTACACCAAATTTATAGATTTATATCAAATTTTAACAGTCCATACAGTGGACATCTGGTTGTTCGAATACAAATTAATAAGATAATTGCAAAACAAAGAGATAGACGCACAGATTTAGCCTTTAAAATATAGATCTGTATCAATTTTCCACTACAATTTTACAGGAATTTGACCGTCCGTCGGTTTGTAAATTCTTTTGCCTATGAATGCCATAACTCAAAAGCACAACAATGTACGTCAATGAATTTTTAGTACGCCATTTGGTCGTTGAAATTTCAGTTGTAAGTCAAAGTTTAGTTTTTAGTCGGTTTTAAAAGTAGTGCTTATATGCTCAAAAATCGAAAAAAATTTACAGACATATTATATCTTTATTAAAGAGAATATGGAAAAGTTTTAGAGACCACTCTTTTTTGTTTTGTTTTTGTCAGTAAATTGTGTACAACATGCTCCAAGAAAACGCATCATTTGTTAACTTGGTATTATACAGGCTGAATTGAAACTGCTTCTTCAATAACACTTCTCTTATCAGGGATCCAATGGATGGTCCTAAAGGCTCGTTTATTTCTTTTTATTAGCCATGAAAATCGAATTTTTATGCAAAAATAACACTCTTGAAGCTGATTCTAAGATATCCGAAATAGATTTCCCGTGTCTTCTTTTCTTCTCTCTCCACTGTCCCAGACAGGACATTATTTCTTTCATATTAGGATGCGTTTCTGGTGGACTTTTCAGTTATGCTATAGTTCAATATTTATCGAGGGATTTCTTTGTATTTGGTTTAGGTTATGTTCAGTATGCTTTAGCGCTATCGCATTTTTCTGAAGAAGACGAATAAATACTGAATTATTCCAGTTGTGAATTCTTACATTGTATAGCTTGATTTTATTCGCGATGTTATTAAAAATCTTTTAATATATTTTATCTTCTCTTGCACTTTATTACTATTTCAAATATAACGACAATTTAAACTAATCAGGGACCTCTAATGTTTTTCTTAATTTTCAAATTATCAATTGGCCGATTTGTAGCCAATAAGAAAAAATACTATAAAAATAACTCATTAAATTTCATAACAATAGGCTTATTAATAAGTTATGAGTATAATAATATTTAATAACAATTAATACTTTTTTATAATAAATGTTCAAAGGTGCTTTTAAGTTTCTTGAAAGAAGTTTGTTTTTATTATTTATATTTGTCATTTAAAAAAAATAATTGGAATAAAACTATGTTCTAGAAGAGCCCTTTAAAATGAATAAATATGATAAATAAAACAAATATGTTTATTTGGGGGGAAAATATGTCCATTATTTCATACGGAAGAAAATATATACACCTTAACAAAGTTTAATAATAATACCTTTAATAAAAATGTTTTAATGTACTTATTTAAAATCTCAAGGAAATCGAAACGCATGAAGAATTTCGAAGTTATATATAAATCATTTCTCATGTTTTGAGGAAACAACTTTTTTAATGAATAAATGCATATAAATCTGAAATAATCCAATAAAATGCTTGAAATGCATTATTCTTTATGTATTTAAATCTCTAGCATCAACTGAAACATAACAGATACATTTCCGCAGAATGAATATAATGAATATAAAACTTAGAACTTACTGAATATTAAATTTTAAATGAATTCGAAGCTTATTTATTAATCAGAAAACATGTGTGCATATTATAATAAAAAATAGCTGGTTAGTGTTCATTCATTTCAATTTTATATGTTATTATATTATATTAATTTTTAAATTAAACCCTCGCAAAAACTTTTATCTACCAAATAATAAAGCGCGGAGCTTTGCCTACAAATTTTAGTTTAAAATAACGTCTCTAAAATTTATCGAAATGTATCGTTATGAAACGTTATTTTAAATATTTAGTTGCTGATGACAATGTTTAAAGTAAATTTCAAAAATCGATCTATTTTCATACAGAAATGATCTGGAAAAAATGACAAGACGCTTTAATAATTAACTGTATGTTTTTCAAATAAAGTATAATTGCGAATAAAATATAGCTAAGAATCGCAATAGTTTAATATCGGAGATTTCTATCGCTTTCCATTGATCTGCTTTTAATTTCAACGCATTTTTTTTTGGGCCTTAACATATTTTGCAACTACTCAATAATGATATTTGACAATGTCAAACGTTACAGATTATCGTATCAATTTTATATTAGAGATAAGTATTATACAATTCTTTTATCTTGAGACAAAACTTGTAATTTACTTTATGTGAATAAAAATGCTTTTCAGCTTTAAAAAGTTTTTTTTTCATCATTTTGAACTCGCTGATATTTGCATTTAAAATACGATACATTTTTCTTCCATCTTCAAATTTCAAAATATAATAAAGTATTCACCACATTTCAAAATTATCATTTATCGGAGATGAAGTCTTTTTTTTTTATTTTGCTGTTAGAATTATGTTTTCTTTGACACTTTCTAGGGCCGTGGGAAGTATGCTTCCCACCAAATTTAATCTTTGTATGAAATTATGTAGGTTGGCATAAGTTCTGACAAATTTTTTTATTGAGTCAGAAGCTTAGATGCTTCAGTTCTTTATCTCACAAAAGGATGTGCCTTGATTTGTTACTTAATTATTAATTAACCAAATTAATTAAATTAAATTTATCTAATAAGCTAAATGAATCCCTTTTCTTATTCTAATTTCAAACCTAAAAATATTTAAACATAATATGGCAAAAAAATGGCCCTTTAAAGGGTTAATTCGAAAAAATACAAAAGCATTTTGAAATATAGACAAATACGTATTTAAAAATTGCATTGAATCCAGAACCTGTAGTTAAAGATAATTGCATAAACGTATTCATTCGTAATATTTAAATAATTTTTAAAGTATATGTTTTACAGAGACTTCTGTAAAATGTACATATTTTACAATGTTTAAATAATATGCGGATGCAATCAAAGTGATATGAAAAGTTTAAACTATTTCCCACCCTTGCATAAAATTGTAGACATTGGGCCAGGCAGTCAACGTTACGAGTACGTTCTTTCGCCACAGAATATGCCCGAACTTGGAATATCTAGGATGACGTTATGAATACTCAGATTTTAATTTTCAAAGTCCCACATATGAGCATCGTATACTTCGCAATATAGTAAAGAAAATCATTAATTGTGCATTATTAATCCCATATTATTAGCAAACAATGGTGACGAAAGGGTTTATTAGCATGCTATGATTGGCGATAAATCGCTAACATATGGTTATCATACAAGTACCAGAAAACTGAATATATATAATTTGGACGTCTTTTTCCTGATCAAATGACACCAAAATTTGTCATCAAATTACAACTGTATCCACAAGATCACGTACCAAATATTAGTTATTAATACCACAGCGTTTATTATGAAGGATCATATTTACATGTAAATAGTATTCCAAATAATAATTTATTTAATTTTTATTACATATATCGGTTTTAATAATGTTATTTGAATAAATTTCTCATTTGTTTTCGTCTCCTGATTGTTTTTTTGGAGAAAGGCACTAAAAAAATGTGTTTGGCATAGAATGGTCAGATCTGGCTTTTGCGCCAAAAAACTTCAATCATCATTAATACACGTATATGGAAATAGCGATCCATAGCGAAATAGCCATATGTGTTTCAAAAGTTGAAAAAAAGCAATTTTTATGCTAAAATTATTTTTATTTTATATTATTTTAAAATTTCACAATTGGCATTTTCTTTCTCTTTTGCTTCTGAATTAGAAATTTAATTTGATTTCCCTTTCTAGTTTATTTCATTTATAATCGATTCTTTATTTTCTAATTTAACATAATACAATGTCAGTTCTTATAAATATCTATTGTGAGAGCAATGCATGAAAACGGGCTACTATTAAAAAGAATTTTACAGACAACCAAATATACAATACATTACATTTACATAACAACAATTTTATAGTTAGCTATTACTGTTGTTTCTTATGGCAATCTCGAAGGACATGCCTGCTTTTACGAAGACAGCGATTTTAAGCCGGTGGGGGAGCGTCTCTTGTTTTTATAGTAGCGCCATCTAGGGCCAAGAGAACGACTTAGCTACATACACGTCACAACCGTTTTTACGGGCGAACTTCATTCACGCATTTCATTCACTCATCCACAGATCGTAATTTACACCTGAATCAGAGAACGATCACCCCTGATCCAGTACCCCCAGTGGTATTACTCTCGACATGGAGGACTTTGTGATCACAACAGATTTATACAGCCACCAAGCATGCGGGGAATCTTCGGCCGGCGGGATTCGAGCTCGCAACCTAAGGGATGTGAAACCAACCAGGCTAACCCGACCTTCTAAAATATGGAACGCTTCACGATTTTGTTTCCATCCTTGCGCAAGGGCCATGCTAATCTTCTCTGTATCGTTCCAATTTTAGTATATGAATTGTCGAAGAGAGTAGGAGCCATTACTTAAATGTACAGCTTAACATAATTATCGAGATCGGTAGGTTTACATACTCACAGTCTTGCAACTAATATCGCACAGCTGTACTTTGGATTGGCGAGGAGTTTGGCGACCTAATAATTATTAGAGAGAGTTACAGTTCGAGTTAGTTGGCGCTTGGTTGGTGCATTGGCATTAATAGAGAAGTGTTACACATAACTTTATTCTTATTATTTATGGTTGAAATTTTAATTGCCTTTATAAAAGAATTATACAGTATATGTGGCATACGTATATATAAGAATACATGAAATTATTGAAGAGTATAACTTCTTTTTATCTATTAAATATCTAAATTTAAAAAAAAGTTGTAAAATATTATATGGGTTATTTTTCATTTTTCCGTTAGAATAAAGTTTTCAAGAGGAAAATAAACTGTACTAGCATATAAAAATCAAATGACGGTTCGGAAAACATTTAGCTGAAAATGATTTTCCGTCACTTCAAGTTAAATTCCTTTACTGAGCTTCACATTTAAAAAGAATCCGACACTTCAGCCAAGGGAGATTTACAATACAAAAAGTTTTTAAAGAACTTAAGCATTGTTGACAAACAGCACTTTCAAAACAGTCAGATTAAACAGAAAGCCTCGAAATTGGTTTTTCCATCCCCCACCCCCTCCACCATCTGGAGCGGTGACAAATAAAATACAGCTTAGTCATTTCCCTGGTGCTGAAAGGATGTCGGTCTGTTTATCTTTCTAGAGATTAAAATAACGATAGTGTATTTTTCAATAACTCGAAGTCTCTTACAGCGATTTTTCCAAGAAAGGTTTCCATTATCTGTCCACTAAAGTGTGATGTTAAACTTTTTTTTTTCTTTTTAAAATATGTTCCGATATATAGAGTTCCCATGAAAGTTTTCATCTTTTTTTTTTTTTTTCTAAATTTAGTGGATAAAAAGATATTGATTTTTATTTTCAGAATGGAATTCTTTTTTTTCACTGAAAGAAGGCATCGGAAAAAAAGTTTCTGGAGAAAAAAAGTGTATGCTCAATTCAAAAAAAAATATATTGTCATAAGTATGGATGCATTTTTTGTCGACAGTTACTGGACTACTGGTAAGAATATAAATTGTTAAG
This sequence comes from Argiope bruennichi, assembly GCF_947563725.1. NCBI lineage: Eukaryota > Metazoa > Arthropoda > Arachnida > Araneae > Araneidae > Argiope > Argiope bruennichi. The sequence continues at coordinate 34,690,830 of NC_079156.1, forward strand.
CTTCTACTGATCATTTTATCAAAAAACAAATGAAGCAAAAATCATCGTCAAGTGAGAAGACATTAGTTCCATTAATAAGTGAAAAATATTCCAGTGATTTTTTTTTCATATAAAAAAGTAAAAAATAAAAATATCTTGGAACTTAATAAAAAATAGTTTTAATCAAATATTGAAATTTGAATCATTATAGTATCTTCTGATTTTAGAGTTCACTTGGCTCTTATTGGTTTGGTACAGATGTCGAAAGTTCTGATAAAGAGAAAAAAGAATTCCTCAGCAATCAATTGTAAAAATGTAATCACTATCAAAATTTTTCAACAGTGTAAGAATTCCAAACCATAAAAATTAGCATTTCATTATATTTCTTAGGGTATTTTTTTAAGTTTTATTAAAAAGAGGATATAATGGAATAAAAAGTATGAAATTTAAATGAGTCAAGATATTTTGATCGATTAAAAAAAAATCATTTGCTTTCAGTAAAAGATGAGTAGGGAAAATTTCCCAATACAATTTTTTCTATTCTTTTTTCATTATTTTCAAAGTTAAATTGAAACTGTACATTTTCATGATTTCAACTGAATCTATGTATTATTAATAGAAATAGAATAAGTGTTATGAAATTCATATAATTTTTATATTTGTCAAATTAAAATATAGATTTCTCTTATGAAACTGAATCAGCTTCATTGTGAAATAGAAATCAATTTGAATTTGGTAAAACAACGAAGACAACCTAGGGACAATCATTTAAAGATCTCAATGTGAGAATAATTGACTTATCATGGCTTATTTGGCGTATTCTGAAATCAAAATTTAGTCTAATTCTCTATAATTCCCCTATTATATAACTATGGAGTATGAAAGATTCATGGAGTTGCTTTTAACTCAATCGCTAACTGCAATTGATGATCCGATTTCACTCGAAATATGGCTGTATTAATGTTCATTACAACTCTTACTTATATTAGAAATTATGTTTAAGTATCATATAGTGAATGTATTAATAAAATGTTATTTTAATAGCTTTACACCTTTTACTGTAAATTGTACAGATAAGGTGAGCCTTCCTAATGGAATAAATCTCCTTATGCCACCATGCCATTAAAAACTTCAGAATCTGGATAATTTGCTTCAGATTGTTTGCGAACTTACATCGAAATGAAACCTGAACTTTCTTAATCCTCATGTAAAATTACGTAAATAATAAGTATAATTTGTCTTATTCCTTAACTCTTAATAATGAAAGAAAATCCCTTGATTAAATATTAGTTGAAACATTGAAAAAAAATCTAGAATTTCACTGTAAAATTGAAAAGTATAGAACAAAATGACGCAAAAAATATTTGATTAATATGAAATCTGAAGACGAAACTTAATGGCTACTTAACTGATATATTTAAAAGGGATATTTTATGGAATTTTGAAATGTCGAAGAAAATGTAGTGTACTATTTTTGTATGTTAATTCCAAAAACCGACAAATACAGCTTGGGTTTTAAACTATAATTTCTAAAAAAAAATCGCCCAAAAATGTATATTTCCACATTCCGGAGTATATTTGTGGAAAAGTCTGCAACTCTCAATTCCTCGGACTGTCCAATAAAACACTAATTAACAAGTACTAACACTTTTATTATTAATAAAATTAGAAATGAATACCTTATTTACTCCCAAATTATTTTTGTAAACTTCTCCTTACAACTTTAAAGAACTTCAGAATATCTACTTTCAGAAAAATTTTATAATAAATATTTTATTTTAAAGAAATTATTTAAGAGAAAATATTTAATATTTAAATAGTTAAATTTCTACCTTCTAGATGGAAACGAAATTCTAGAGAATCTTTCTTTCTCGCACGAAAAATAAAATATTTATTCTTAAGAAGATATATCTATAAACGATTATCTTTTTTTTTTTCTTTTTTTTTTTGGAAATTGAGATTTATTTTATGTTAATGTTAATAGATAAAACAAACTATTTGGTAAGTATTAACTCTGAAATTCCAACATAATGCATTTAATACTCACTTTTAAATGAATAAGGACTTCTTGAAATAAAAATAAAAATACATTTCCTTATCATGCTCTTATTGCATTTCACATTCTAAATATTATTGGTTTATCGCCTTCAAAAATTTTGCTATTATTGAAAACAACAGTTGCTTGAAAAATTCTTTATGATTCATTAGATGTCATTTAAGATTCTTTTTTTAAAAATTTGGTGGAGATGTCATTCTTTAGTTTTCTATAATGTACGCTTTTTTACTAAATATTAATGGCTATATTAATACGTTAAGGAGTTACAAATAATAATGTTATGTTGTAAGACGATTTTAGAATATTTAAAACATCTGGACACATTTAATTTTTTAAAAAGGCTATGGGACTTACATTGATTGTAAAAATGTGTAGCTATTTTTACACCCATAGTTAGAAACTAAAATGTTAAGAACTGGTTAAATTAAAAATTCAATTAACTACATGTAGTTGCTACCTTCTGATAATCTCAGAAACAACTGCATATCACATATTATAATTAACATTAGAGGAAATCTAAGATTTTATTAAAAAATATTCCTTTTATATTATTTTATTTTTTATTAATTTTATTATTTTATTTTTATTAAAAATTTTAATTATTAAATTATTTTTATAAAATAAAAATGGAAAAGAGCATTTTTTTCATTTAGATTCCCATTTGGTTATTTTGGAATATTTCGTGTGTGTTAATTACATTCGTAAAAATTTGTTTTAGATTCATATACTGTTGAACTGCGCTACTCAAATTTTTGTTTTCCTTCATTGTTTTCACAAAAGTATTAGTTAAAATAATACTTAATTAAAAATTTCATAGGAAGAGAATAAATTTAATTTATTCTCTTATTTGTTCGTACACGTGGATTTTCCATCTTAAAATACTTGACATTTTCCCTTACGTTTAAAACTATATTTTCAAAATTTCTTGGAAAATATTGTTTTGTAATCTTAATTTCAAATGAAATTTTTTTTAATAGTCTAAATTTAAAACATATTTAAATAAATTATTTTGAAAGAAAAAAATGCATATGCGCAGATTTCAAAACATGTCATTTCTAGTAAACAACTTTTCAGAGCATCATTTTTCAACATAGTCGAGAAATTACTTTTTAACAATAGAAATTTGCTTTTAGTAATCTACAGATTTTTAATTTAAAATAAATATTCAGAAAATTAAAGTTAATGATAACTGTAAAATAAAGAATAATTTCATTACTTTTGCTTTTGTAGCTTGCTTCGCTGCATTACTCAGAGTAATGTTTGAATTCAAACAAAAATAAATCTAATGTGTTTTTTTTCTTCTGTTTGAGCCAGAAGTTTTTTGTGAACATAACCGGAAAATGCAATTAAATCTTTCTAAATGGTTCAAAGATTTTCGGTTTTATTATTTTTTTTCCAGGAAAGAAATTGCAGATAAAAAGTTTTCGAAGTGGAATAGATTTCAAACTTTTTTTTTCTGTTTAAATAAAAGATGCTTTAGACTATTAAATGGACGGTGAAGCTTATAAGTTAAAGATAATTTTAGAGATATACTTTAATAATTTTTGGTTAAATGAGCTGTTAATTTCATTTTAATAACTGTGTGATTGAAAAAAATTATCTTCCACTTTGATTTATTTGTGAAATGCAAACTACAACCACGCCAGAATTAATTTGGTTTCTGTGGCATCGGAAATCACTTAATCCCTAATCATCAAAGATTCTCAGCAAAAAAAAAGTTCAACACTTATTTTGTTTTAAAGAAAGATTGAAATTTGTTACTGCAGGTACATGCACCTCTTGGATATGAATATTCTCTACACGGTGTCCCAAATTAAATGGAAAATTTGAATTTGCCACCATTCGTGCAGTGAAGCTACCTATTAAAAAACCATTTGTCAGCTGATAGTTTAGGGTTAGTAAAAATGGTGCGTTACACGGAAGAACGTGCTTTCATTGCTAAACAATATTACAAAAATAATGAAAGTCTGGCGGCCCCAGTTCTGAAATTTGAGAATTCACACCCAAATCGTGCGATTTAATACCATTGGATTTCTTTTTATGGGGTTATTTTATGCCGAGAAAACCCTCGACTAAACCAAAAGAACGCATAGGATCCATGTAGTTAGATATGGTTTGAATTTCAAGAGTAGATCATGACATTTGACCTTCAAAAAAATTATTCAATGTTTCAATTTTCAATCTAATAAAATAGGGGTATTTCACTTATTACAGATATGTATAATTTTTATAGGTCTGAAAAGTCGAAAGTTTATAAATTATCTTTTAACTATGAATTTAACATTAACTCCTCTGATCGAAGGACAGATGTTTTTTTGCCGTTTTCTTGAAATAAGTTTTTTTCTACGAAATTGCATAGATTGCATTCAAATCAGTATGAAGTTTTGTAAAATACTTATAATCTGTTAAACACGTCTGTTAAAAATAATTTCATTTTCCCTGCATAATAGTATCAATCTTTAGAGGCTATGTATCATGCGAAACATTTATAAATTTTCAAGTTACATGAAAATTACATCTTATTCCAGTTACTCAATTCAAGTTATTCAATTAATTTTATTCAAGTTACATTTTTTAATGTTTTTTTCAATATTTACATCAAAATTAATTCATTGTGATTATTAAATTTATTCCTACATATTATGTTGAGTACTTTGGAGTGATTACATTACAGTAACTGGAGTATACAGTAACTTTGGAGTGATTTTACTTGAAATTATCTTTTCTGGACGTACAGATTTATGGTTAAGAACTTGAAAACTAGAGCAGGACAACACATACCATTTGGTATTAAAAAAAATAAAACCTTTAATAAACAAATATTTTTCTATTATTATCTAATTAAAATAAATCATTTGCTTTATATATCAAATTTATTATAAAACATCACATTTTACTTGAGAAAAACCCCTTTTATTTGCAGCATAATTGTGTTTTTCATTGCCAAGAATGCTCCTTAAATTTATGAATTTCATATTAAATGAAACTGAAATATAATCAATATGTTGTCAAAATTGTTTAACATTTATATTTAAATCCTCACATTTTTATCCAACTAATGCTTCTAACTCACTTTCTCACAGAATCTTAATGAAAGCTGCTCCTGTTTATTTTGAAAAACACTCCATTTCAATAAAAAAATGATAGGTGTCCTTTATATCCACTTAAGTGGTGTTTAAGTCAAGATATTGAAACACTTTCTTGAACGACTTGATTCACTCTTAAAGAGAATAATCGATTGCCTTCAAAATATCGTTCCTTTCCCTTCAATCGCCATCATAATCGTATTTTTATGCAAAATGGCAGGATAGTCAGCTTTCAAAGATTCATTGGGGGGATTATCTTATTTCTCGTATGGACAAACGTTTTCTTTGATAAAAATATCAATTTAACCCGCCAAATTGTCTGGTTTTTTAGTATCGTATTGTTGCAGGGTAGAGGAAACATGCTTTTTATTCCATTAAAATTGGAATTTATTTATTACTCCAAAGCCTGCCATAGTTTCCCGTATATGTAGTAAAGAGAAAGTATAATCATCGTCAAACATTCGAAGTCGATATTTTGATGAATCTCGAACGTTTTAGGACCTCACTGAGTTAGAAAAACGCATTTTTGGGAAATTGTTCGTCCGTCTGAATGTGACAAAGATAATACAAAAACACTTTGAGCAAGACTTTGAAATTTGATATACAATCTTTATACCAAATTGGCAGGTTTCCATGAAAATTTCAGTAAAATCTCTTCAGAGAACGTTCATCTGTCCGGCTGTTCGAATATAATAAGTAATACGATAAAACGAAGAAAGCTAAATAGATTAGATATTAAATTTCTGTACCGAATCTTCAATGTAAACACTGTTCAAATTTTGAGCCAAATCTAACAGGAGATTACTTTCGGAAACATAAGCGCAATGATTTAAAAACTCAGATTTAAATATATCAAATTTCTTATACAATTTTGCAACTACAAGTTTAGTTTTGTCTCAAATTTTTGTTCCAATCGGTTGAGGAAAACATATCTAAAACACAGATTCGATTTTCAGATACTATTAACGACATGCCAGGGATGAATCGCCAAATAACTCGCCAAGGATGACACGATAGACTCATAAAAAATGTTTAATTCACGCCAAAAGTTAATGTCTCTCAATTACTCTACCTCGATGCCATGAAAGATGGTCTCTGACATGACAAGTTTATTAGAGATCACACGAGAAAATTTTGGGAAGACCACGCTTGCTGATTTAAAAATTTTATGTTTTATATCTTGTAAAATTACTTTGGCGTTAATATTTGCACAAAAAGTAGTTACTAAGGAAATTAATAATTCATTGAAGGTAAGTTACATTTCTAATAAAGAGCTTAAGAAATGTTTAGACCAATTTACACGACGACATTATTCGACCAATTTACACGACAATGCGTTGAGCATTTACCCACATTTTGAATTCATTCTACAGTGTCTTCACTTCTTATATATATATATATATATATTTTGGAAATTCCATTTAACAATTATAGTATTTTGATAGCCCAAAATATCAATTTCGAAATTCTCAGACATTTTTCAACCCTAAAATTTAACCTTTTCACAGTAATGCTAGGACTATTTTGGAACGGACTTTGAATCTCTTCCAAATACTGCGGATGACATTTAAATTGGTACTTCCTATACAAACTGTGTACCATACCAAAGGGAGAGAATATGGACCAGATTGATTTAACGTTCTTCAGACCCGCTTACATAACGTTCTATGGAGGAATAGAGTCTCGAACCTCCAACTTTTCAGTCTTGAAGCCGAGACCAAATCACCAGGCCACCGCAGGCCCTCTCGACACCAAGAAAGATTTGGATTGTTTTGTCACCAATTTTATCTAGTTGAAAAGAAGATCTGGTACTTGAGATTGGCAACCAAATTGAATTGTAGATGCTGTTTATTCTCGGATCCAAATAAGTTTTTATAAATAAAATTAAAGATTTGCCTCAAATCTTTATCCATCCATTGTCATTTGACTATCCATATGTATATGAACGAAATGTATGAAACATTTCCACCCGAACTGCATATCCATATAAAATTTCGCATCTAACTTTTAACGGAAATTTTTTTATTGTATACTTTCTTGTTCTGTAAATCCAGATACAAAATAAAACTTATTACTTCCGAAAACAAGCAGGAAAGTTCTCCCTGAAACTTTCTCGTTCAGTTTAGTTATATTAACGTCCCATTGTAAAGCAGCACAAGGGCTATTTTGAGACAGACTTCGTAATTTTAAAACGCAGTCAGATGACGAGGACGACAGCTGTGCTGGCACCACCGTCTTCACACCACACCAACGGGGGAAAGTTTGGGCCTGCAACGTGCAACAGACCCCCTTACATTACGATTCTTCTGTTAATTCGGGTCTCGAACCTGAAACCCTACGCCTTACGACCGAGACTTTACCACCAAGCCACCACGGCCTGAAAATTTCTCGTATACACTTTAATAAAGCTATAATTCATATCTTCCCGCATAACATTATAGATTAGAAGTAAGTCTTGAACAGTCACTATTTCCACATGAGAGTAAATGATGAGATGTTAATGCTTTGTGCAGAAAGCTATAAAAATTGGAGGCTCCTTGGGGGGTTTTGACAATGAATTTGAAACAAAATTTTACACCGAATTCAATGAATTCAGGGTAAATAAATGAATTATAATTTTTATAATTCATTTAAATTCATTGCGTTTTTCAGCAGTCAAATTTAAATGCATATGGGTCAGCCGTTTGACAGATTTGATTGAGAATTTGATATGAATCTATATCTCAGATGCTAATTATATCTCCAAGTTTCATCCATCTAGCTCTCTACATTTACTTAAATAGTTATCGTGTTCATTTGTAAGGCAAATTTCTTCTAAAAGAATTCCATTCGAAATTTGATAGAAATCTACAAATAAATTGTATGTTTATAATAAACACATTTTATCTAGATATATTTTCCAAATTTTATCTAGCTCAAAGTGTTTAAGCTGTCATATGCAAAGCTAAGACAGACACAATTCGGAGCAATTTATTTTAGGAATCAAGTACATTTGAAATATGGGATTTCAGATGTCCCTAGTTACGAATTCTTGAGATCGAATTTGACGATTATAATATTACATTTTCTTTATATACATTTTGGATATGAGAAATTAGAGACGTGGCATCTTAAACTGACTCCAGTTTTCAGGGAAAAAAAACACTTTTTGTCGTTTACAATTAATTTTTTTTTCTTTTTATATGCCGCAAAATAATTCTTCTAATGTCCATGTAAATCAAATAAAATTAAACTTTTAGCAGAAGGTGCCCTCACTCACTTCCTTGGAGAAAAGAAATGTTTATTCCTTAGTTAAGAGGTTCCCTTTTTCTTTATACTGTTCTCACTCGTTTGGTTTATAAAAAAAATAGTTCTTGTAACTTCAATTCTGTTAATTTAGAGTCTTTTTCGTTGGTTAGTTGTAGCATATTGAATAATTTTACTGCATTTCTTATGTACCAATTTCCAGCTAAAGAATTAATTTTTAAAAACATTGTACATTGAAAATTCGGAATTGGTGGAGTTTTTAATCATAGAATTGCTTATATTTTGAATAAAATTTATCAAGAGAAATGAAACCGTAAAATGTATTTTACGGTTTGATTCCATAGTTGAATGAATTTATATGGCCGAAAATGGATTCCTGTGTAAATAGATTCCTAAACTCAAGAATTTCCATTTAATAAGAATCTTCTAAATTTGAAAATTCAATCGGCTTAAATGGGCTATAAAAAACGATTTATAATAGCCATTACGGACAGAAAAAATGAGGAAGGTGAGAAATATGCAAATTTAGAAAGTTATATGCAAATATAGAAAGTTATAAGCAAACGACGATGAGTTCTTTTATAGCTGCCGATAAAATAACAAGAGTCATATTTTGTATGCTAATAGCGGATAAAATAACATAACGGATAAATTTCCTCAAAACTCCGAGGAGAATTTTATGAATTTATTTCTATCTTCCAAGTACCTTTTAAATGAAAACTGGTTAAAGTTCCTCAGTTATAAATTTATTTTCATTGATATTATGTTAATAGGTTCTTCAAAGAATAAAAAACCCTAACAGAGCGTTAAGAGAAAAATATTTCAAATTAAAAAAAGAATTCAGTTTTATTACAAAATTTTATTGCGCTGAAAATGCAAATTTTCTTAAGCATATCAAGAAGAATTTCCTTTATGGTCTTCGAGATGTTATTAAATCAGTATTGAGCTGATGAAAGTACTGCAAGTGAATAAATATATCCATCTTGGGAACATAAAGGTACTACATCAAGAAAGAGATGAAAACCTTAGCTTCATTATAAATTATAAGCTTAACGAAAAAATATAGCGAACTATGAGTTAATTGCTCATTAATTAGGAGTTACACAATGTCTTGTTGTGTCATTTCCTCTAATCAACGGATAATTAATGATTTTCGTCTCTCTTAATTGCACTCATTAGTTCAATTTTTCACTTTGTGTGCATCTTATTTGACATATTTTAAACAGAAGCCATTTCTAAATACTTATCCTCACATATCATATGAAATTCTTAATTTTATTTGATAAAACAGAAACCTTTGTGTGATGTATACACACTAATCTAATGACTAATCAAACGATAAATCTATCATCATTATTACATGAGATTTAAATTTTCATTTTAACTGCCATTAATAGGTAATTCCAATCAGATATGGAATTGAAATCAAACCGGAACACCTAATAGAATTGAACACCGAAAATTGAATATCTTGTAATAAATATTTTTTTTCAATCTTTTAAATCAATTTCATGACGTCACAATAATAGAAATCGTAAACAAGCAAACGCGCGTTTTGCTCGTCTTGCTATACGCATTTTTGTGTTCAAGGTTACTTTCCATACGATTTCGAAGATATTCTACCAAAGGACAAAACATTACTACATAGAACATAAAATATACATGAGCGTGAGCTACACGTCTTGCAGTCTCACTGCCTAACTCTCGTCTGCCAATAATGGCGGGAAAGCATCACGTGATTAATGACGTGACGCAACATGGCCAGCATGGCGCCATACAGGATACGGGATCTGTCAGCGCTTCCCACATCGGCCATCATGACAGAATAGGCGACCTCGCCTTATGGTATACAGTACAATGAAGTAAATATATAAAACAAACAGCAAATACAGGAAAATAATAATATGTAAAATTGAAATATTCACAAGATAAAACAAATAAAATAGTCATACCATCCGTGACAGCATAAGTATATAGCAATACAATAGCGTGCACTGGAAATATCGAATAACTAACTAAAAATAAAAATAATATTAGTGTTGAACATATAAAAATATAATAACACAAAATAAACAGAGAAAAAAAATCAAAGTCTATATCGTCCAAATATACACACACAAAAAGAAGGAAAATAGTTTTTTTTTCTTTAAGTAGTGTTCAGTGTTTTCTTTTGAAACACAATTCAAGTGATATGTTCTATATTGCTGGACCATGGTTTCATATATTCTGCACAAGTTGAAGTTTTTGATGGTCCATCGAAGAAATCACACTTTTCAACATCGTATGTGTCGTTTGCTTTAATTTTGATCACTTTATATGGTCCGAGAAATTTTTGTTTCAATTTCAGACCAGGGCCAAATTGAGTGCGCTTGATTGCGACGAGATCATTCAATTGAAATTTTTGAGCATGTTTCCTACGCAGATTGTAGGTACGGAGATTTTCTTCTTGGATTTTGAGGATTTGTTGTTTTGCATCTTTACGGAGCTCATCACGCTGTTGGAGAAATGCAGACTGGATCTCTTCGTTGACGATTTCGAGGATTTTTATATCATGCTCAGATTTCATTTTAGTTCCAAACAGAATTTCGAATGGAGTAGAATTGATACTTCGTTGAAATGTAGAATTAATAATTTGCTGAACGGAAGCAACATGCCTATACCATTTCTCAGGGTTTTCTATGGATAGCTTGGAGAGTACAGATATGATAGTAGAATTAAGTCTTTCTACCTGACCGTTTGATCTAGGAAGTCCAGCTGTAATAGCAATATGGGTGATATGCTGATGTTTACAATATTCTTTGAATGACGTAGATGTGAAAGCGGTACCTCTGTCCGTAATAATCCTTGAAGGATTACCGAAAACTGATCTTTGGCATTCGAGCTTATTGAGAACTTCAGCGGTGTCGGTAGACTTGGTCGGGTAAAGCCACACAAACTTCGTAAAGGAATCGATGATTGCCAGAATATGCTTATATTTCTTAGAAGTGCTGGGAAGAGGACCCAAATGATCAATATGGTATGTATGAAAGGGAGTATCGTCTTTGTCAAGTGGATGCAAAGTGCCATCTAATTTGCCACGTTTTCTGTTATTTAGAGTGCATGTTACACAGTTGCGTATGCATCGTTCAATTTTCTCTTTCAAGTTCGGAATAAAGAATTCTTTGTTTAACATTTCCTGCGTGCGTTTTACTGCAAAATGGCCTCGTTCATGACAGGATTTAATAATGTTGGCCTGCATATCATCAGGTACGACAAATAAATCGATTCCGTCTAAGTTCTTATATAAAATGTTGTTCTTGACTATGTAGTTCTCGTAAGGGGCATTTTGAAGTAATGCTTTTATAGCTGTAATATGCTCATCCGTCTGTTGAGCTTTGAAAATTTGAAGATTGACACAGTCTTGAATGATCATGCAGCATGGGCTTCGGCTAAGAGCGTCGACATGAGTCATCTTTGAACCGGTTCGATGCTCTATTTCGTAGTCAAAATCCTGAAGGTATAATGCCCATCGCGAAATGCGGGAATTCATTTCTTTTTTATTTAACGTTTTGACGAATGCATTACAGTCAGTGATAATTTTAAAGTGTGATCCGAGGATGTAAATTCGGAATTTTTTAAGAGCTTCTACAATGGCGAGTACCTCCAGTTCATAGCTGGTGTATTTTCTTTCCCTGTCAGACGTTTTCTTGGACATATAATACACTGGATGGAATTTGTTATCATCTTTGGATTTTTGTAGTAGGACTGCCCCCAAGCCATCAATTGACGCGTCTGTATGAATTTCAATGGGACTGCCTTGATTAAAAATAGTTAAAACGGGTTTATCAGAAAGTAACTGTTTTAAGCGTAAAAACGCAGTTTTTTGCTGAGCTTGAAATAGAAAGGGGCTGTCCTTACGAAGAAGATCACTAAGTGGTTTTGCTATAGTAGAGTATGAGGGAATAAATTTTCAAATCTTTCAAAATTTCTCATTCTTTTTCGAGAAGAATGGTCAAAATTACTGTAACCTAACACAGAGTTAAGCAATTTTACGGAATTAGTTTTTGCATATTTAAGGGAGTTAGCGATTAATTCAATATCGCCTAGTTTTAAAGACATTGTAATGAATTAAAACAGAACTAATGCACATTCACTCGGGATTAAAATTTAAAGGGAGAATGGAATAAAGTAACGTACTATACTATAAATTACAAACTTGGGAAAAAATTGCGCCTACCTGGTTGGGAGCAGTCGAATTATTCACTCTTAAAAGTTCCTTTTTTTTTAAAGCAGCCAGTATATGTCAGCACAGTTGCACAAGAACACGAAGTACTTGAACCTTTAACGTTTCCACTTGAATCATATCCATCCAAAACGTGCACTAACGTCCATTAAAATATCCACGGCAAAAATCCACTCTTATCAAAATTCTTAGCATCAATTTAACGTCTTAAATTGTACTAACGTCCACAGCTTTTCAACAATTTGGCGGGATTTGCTAGGGGTATTCACGAGAAAGGCCGAGCCCCCAAAAATGTGGGAAAAGGCAACGACCAGCATTAATATTTGAAATATATTTATTAAGATTAAAGTACAAAGGACAAAACATTACTACATAGAACATAAAAGATACATGAGCGTGAGCTACACGTCTTGCAGTCTCACTGCCTAACTCTCGTCTGCCAATAATGGCGGGAAAGCATCACGTGATTAATGACGTGACGCAACATGGCCAGCATGGCGCCATACAGGATACGGGATCTGTCAGCGCTTCCCACATATATATAGACACCAAGTTTGTGACAATAGTTGTCGCTGTTCTGAAGTTGTGGAGCAAAAAGACTTTAATGGATAACTTATATAAAAAATTGATAAAATGCAAACAAAAAAAATACTAGACCTTTGAAAACACAAAGCGAAAAGAATTTCTTTATAGAAATAAGATAATATCTACATTTAATTCACAATCAAATTTAAAGAAGAGTGATTACGATAATGTAAATATATTTAATTTCTGATCATTTTGGCTTTTAATGAGATAATCCTTTCTACCAAACCATTAAATATATAAATAATGAATTCTTTAATTTGCATTTGAACTTAATTGCAGTATTGTTAAAAGTTTGTTTCCTGTCTGTCTTTTTAAAGAACTATTTTACTAACTACAACGAAAAAAATTCTACCATCCTAAAATATCTATAAACAATAAAATATCTTTCAACTGATCATATTATTTTTAAACAGAGCTTACATTTTTTTATTAAAACTTTTGTACAAATGTCTTATAGCGAAACCGAAAAGCGGATATACAAAAAGTAAAATAGTCTTGTAACTATATTGTTAAGTCAACGATTCGTTTCTTGTAATGTCAGCTATTTTGGTTTTTAAACTTTGATCAAAAGAATTCTTCAATTAAATAAAATTTTATATGTCCTTGAATTTCTTTTCAAAGACAATTTTTTCTTGAAACTTACACTTGACTTCTAACGAAAGTTTTCATGTTGTCCAGGATGAAAGTAATCCTAACAAATAGTATTTCTTAGTTATTTTAATTAAAAAAAAAAACTACTTTTCTGTTGTTAGTTGTTGTTATTTTGTTAAATACAACGAAAGTTTAGAAGAAACTACTGGATTCATTACATAGTTTGGTCGAATAGTTATGAAAAATTACAAAATATGGAAAAAATACACAATATTAATTGTGAGTTGACTATATATAAAAAGACCAAAGTAAAGAAAGGGATTTGGGATGCCATTTTTTTTCCCGTTCAAATAAGAAATTATAAAATTGAGAGGAAAAATTAAAATAAAAAAGTTTAAAGTATTAAAAAGTTTATGAAATAAGTTTGAGTCATATGATAGTTTAATTATAACAAGTGTAAATTTGTAAAAAAAAAAAAAAATCAAATTTTTGAAATTTTTTATTTTTATTTTTCATTTAATTTTATTTCAGACTTACATTTAAGTACATGTATTAACAATGTTTTAAAAAATGGCGTATATATCAATTTGAATTTTTTTAATAGCTATTTTCTTTCATGTAAAATATACTTAAGTAAGACACCAAAAACATTTCGAACAAGTTTTTTAAGAACTTATATTTTAAATTCACGCTTTTTAACGATTTTTTTTCTGGTCTAATCCAGTTATGCTCGGCAGCTCATTCTATTGATTTTTCCAATACTCACCACTTTTTTGCTGTAATTTTTCTTTTCAGATTAATTTTTTTTTTTATTTGAATGCAAAACAGGTGTCTCAGCTTTTTGGATAGGCCAACTGCACTTACTGAAAAACTGCAATTTAAAACTAATAAAATTACTGTTATGCATTTTTTCACGTGAAAATACAATCCAGCTGAATTATTAAAATCAATAGCAAGAAATTGCATAACCTTGTGAGCCAAGTTGGATTGCCAGCTAAATATCGGGTTCAGAACCATAGCTGAAATGCGTCATTACAAGTTAATTATCGTTTATATGTGCCTGGTGTTAAATCAAGCACCCTTTCGCAACGCGATGTGAAAGTTTGGAAATTATTCTGCTGGTACTGGTATTGTTCATATCACTGGATCATGCTCCATTTAGAAATTATTCCCTTGTAGTTAGCTCACAAAAATTGGGATTTAAAACTCATTTGAATCCATGTTACCTAGAATCATATCGTTCGCGTGCAGATAGGAAAAAAAATTCAGTTTAATTCTATTCTATTCTATTTAGCTTCGAATAGAATTGAATTTTATTGGATATTGGTATGTACCTTGACCTTTTCAGCTATGCTCAGATGATGTAGCTCAAAATGTCGTAGAATTAATTCGAGAGATTCAAAAGCAAAATTTTTATTTACGCATTTCTACATTTAAAATTCAATATATAGCTAAGAAAAAGTATAAACATTTTTTTCTAATGGTTTTAGATAGTTTCTTAAAAAATAAATGGAAATATTTTTTTCGATTTTTTTTTATAACATTTTTGTTAAGTTTAGTAATTCAAAGAAAATTTACTGAAATCCATGCTTTGATTAAACTGGACGCTAAAAAAAAAAAACTGCTTGAAATGATCCGTATTAACACAAAATGCCTAATCACATTCTATGATATTTTCTGGTATTGAAAACATACATCTTGTAAATATCTTGCAATTTCTTGTTCTAATAGAAAATTCCATAATTCGTTCCACAACTCACACTAACCATGCAAGATCCATCATGCGCCGTAGCATTTGTTACCTCAAACGCATAGCTTCTCTGATATGACTTAAACATTTATCACATATTTGAATCTATGCTTCTTACACTTAGAAAGAAAATTGAAACTCTGTAAGGTATGCCTGATACTTTGCATTACACAAGATTTTAATACTGATTTTTAATTTTAATTCAGATACGGCATAAGGCAAAGCGCATGATAAGACTCAATTCTTATTCAATGTATACTTATATGCGTCAGATACAAGAAAAAATTCGAATCAAAGTAAAAAGATATCTAATGCAACTATGAATCTGATAAGACATAAGGTAGTTCATATGATAAGAGAAGATAATTCTTATTCAATGTATATTTACGTGCATCAGGTATAAGTAAGAATTTGAATAAAATTAAAAATATATCCTTTGGAACACTTAATTTTGTTAAAAAAATTTTTAAAAACATTTTTCTATCTATAAAATCCGAACCTCATTTTCTTAAAAATATTTTTTTTTGTATTTTAATTTTTCAATTATGGTTCATGGCTATAAATGCTCTATTGTTTATTTTCAGGTGGATTTGCATATAATGTCTGTCTTGATTCTCGGAACAGGTGGTAATAATTAAATGAATCGATGAAATCTATTTCTGAAATGGTTAAATGAGTGCATTGTCATGTAACATGCATCAGTCAGAAATTTTGAAACTAGCACACATGAAGACGACAAATTATTTTGTGAAGCAAGTCAAGTGAAACTATTTAACAATAATCGATATTTTAAAATATAATTATATAAATTGTCCAAATTAATTTTCAAAATTATAATCAAATTACTTGTTCTACTGCGATGAATTATCCAATAACCGAGATATTTTCTATCCCTTAGCTGCGTATTTATGGTGCTTGCTTAACATAAAACAGCTTTTAGTTTGAAACGTTTAAAGCTCATAGAAAAAGAATTGAAACAAATACAAAAGAACTGTTAACTATTCCCAAAATACATCAATATTCACCTTCCAATAAAATAGTTATAAAACTAAATAATCTTTTGTGCTTGCTAAATACAGTCATTCTAATAACATGTTAATTTTCCCACATTCACCTTCAGTTTTAAAAACAGTTTTTTGTGTTTTCATCTAAGCACATAGCCTTAAACTACTGGAGGCGTAGCATGATGGATTAAAAAAGTGCGAAATATTCCTGTCCTTGTGAAAACTTTGAGAATATGCTTAGAAGTTTTGACAGTTGATGAATGACTGAAGTATCTTATCGACAAACGTATTAAGTCTTAAAGGACAAAATTACCTAAAAATAAAAGAAAAGAGGCGTATATTATTAAGACGCATGAACTGGTCGGGTGTCTTCGAACAATAGTGATATTCCAAAGTGGTTTTCTACCTATTAAATATAAATAAATTATGTGCTTGCTAAAATGTGGTCTTTGTATTCTACAGTTTTTGGTAGGTTCATTTTTTGGATATTTTAGGTAATAAAGATTTTAAATAGATCAAAAATTAAAACAAAGCGAATTTTTTCTAGCTCTCTTTTTTATTAAATCGATTATTGATAGCATTTTAATTCCAAATTTCTTTTTCCATCTATATAAGACAAATGAGAGTGGTCTCTCCAAAATAAAATTCTTTAGAATTTTTATGAAATATACGCATTTAAAAAAGAAAAAATAATGAGTTCAATTATATTAACGTTACCGTTTCAAAGCAACAATAGGTTACTTTGGGACGGACCTCGTACTTTTAAACCACGGTTTGATGACGAGGATGACACCTGAGCTGTCACACTCTCACCAAACTTCTGCAGCACACCTGGATCAGGACGGTTGACCACGATGGAATTCACATGCACCAGACTCTCTTACACGACGGTTCTTAAATGGAATCTGAACTCGAACATGAAACGTTTCCGAAGTCGAGATCTTACCACCAGGCCAATGCGGGCGGAAGTATAACGAGAGTAGTTTCCCCAAAACATTTTATGATAAAATTATTATAACATTCACTCTCACAAACATTTTGAGTCTTGGTCAGGACTATAATCTACAGAAATGCGATTATAGTCTTGACCCACTGTTATTTTTCAAAATATCGCTCACGAATGGTTTGCGGTTCGTTAAAAGAAAACTTAGAACGCAGTTTTGAAAGACTTTTTTTACGATCAAACGAAAACAAAATTGTCATAACAGCATAACATACTAAATTTCATTAATTTAAGTCGTTGAGTTTATGTGTTATCTCGTTTATATACTTATCAACGCACAGAACGACAGACATTCAACTTCTTAATCCTCTGTTTGCAATGAATTTGATTCAATTCAAATTTTTGTTTTAATCGTTTGATAAAAATGCAATCAAATTTCAAACAATGATATTTGAAGCAAACAATATATTTCTTCTTTTATACAGTGAAGAAAAATGCTCTCCTGTGTTGGACTCTGAAAATAAAAATGTGAGTATTTGTCGCATTCATGGCTTTCTCCGAGATTCACAGTTTTATGTGGAATGAGAAGAGGCGAATAACTTTTTTTCAAGAACATGCGAGGAAGTGTTTCGGGGGACTATCTCCAGGGCCGGACATCTGGGGGGGGTGATTCTATTCACCATTGACGCGTGATTGAGGGGCCCCACCGTGATCAAGAATTAAAATAATGCTCTGAACATTAATAGTGTTTACAAATACTGAGAGTATACAAATTTGTTTCCATGTGTATGGCTGAGTGTGGATTGACGTCATTATTAGGCAACGATCGCAGTGATACCTATAAAAAAAAGGGGGGGGGGAAGGTTCATTTATGAATTAGGAAATCCCCGTCAGACATTTTAAGACAGAGCAGTGCGATTTCTTGGTGCAAGAGGCACCTAGAAGTCGAGTATGAGGTTACGATGGCATGAGGCTTCTTCTTGCGTACAGCCGACCAATCCGCCACCACTGAACGTAGCAGTATCGACAGGATTTATTGTGGCCGACTGATATCTTTAGCATTGTCCATCCTTGCATTGACCGATTTGTCAAACTGACATTCTCTTCGAGGTAATTGGCCACAAAGTGGTCAATTACTGTCCTTCTTCCTTATCTACAAACTCTCAAATAGTTGGTAAAAAACTGACAATTTTTGACATCATGTCCTTCAGAGTTTTAAGATTACCTGGTACCATCAGTACTGTACTTAAGTCATTATTTATAATTTTCAGATTTTTTTTCTTAAATCCGAGATTTCAATACATTCCTTTAAATAGTGGTAAACAGTACCTATTCCGCCACAAATGCATTTATTTTCCTGCATTCTTTCAAATATTTGGAAATATGCAGGAAATCTCCCATGTCCTGATATAATTTGAATTATCAGTGGATGGTATCTTATATTTATTTCTGGATTAGGAATAAAATCGAAAGTTACTCATCCGTTTTTGGACATATACTATCTGTCAAATCATTGCAGCTTTATTTCATCTCTTAATTCCCGTTTTAAGACACCATTTGATTTGGGGATAACCATATCAACAACCTCTTTCTGTGACGCCAACTTTGCATATTGATCCGCCTTTTGATTACCATATATCCTAATATGGGCCTTAACCCAATTCAACTCTATCCACTTGTTAGTTTTTATCTTTTCTTTTATCGTCCATATTTCCTTATTACAATTGTAAGATGATTGTATGGCTTGTAGGACTGACAGAGAATCTGAAAAAATTGAGCACTTCTGTCCGTCCTCCACTCTTTCACAATATGCAATGACCATCTTTAAAGCTTGCACTTCTGCCTGGAAACTTGTGGCAGTTCGATAAGTTCACAAGACTTTTATCGATCTCTTTACCATAGTAGTATACTACTATTGCAGCTCCTACTTTATTTACATCTTTTGAACCATCTGTAAAAATTTCTATTACAACCATATCTGGGATTAATTTGAAAACCATGAATAAACCATTCTGCAGGATGTTGTTCGAACTTGTCAAATTTTCCATTTGATTGGCGCAGTATAGCCAAATATGGCTCTTGCGCCAGTAAAACACACAAAACCATACCAAACCAACCAAACCATCGAACTTGTCAAAATACATCTCATAATCTTTTCTGCTGAAGCATTTGTTTCCTATTTTAACTTTATCACTAGAAGTTCTTATTTAAAATTTAGTGAACATTTCCGTTGCTCTGAGGTTCATTGGCAAAATTCCCGTTATCACTTGAAGGGCTTCTGTAGAAATGGTTCTATATGCCCCAGACATAATGATGAGAGGGCGCTGTTGGATTGAATGTAATGTTTCTCTGATTTTCTTTAGATTTAGCCTATGTTCCCGTGCTCCGTGCCCGAAGAGAACAAATGGCTCAATGGCCCCAGTGTAGATTCTTCTTAGATGGTATTTCCTTTTTCTATAAAATTTATCAGCAACTGTCACTAGTTTATATGTTAATACATCCACTTTTTTCTTACTAAAATGCGACGTAAATGTTAATTTACTGTCCCATGTAATTCCGAAGTACTTAATTTGATTTGACACATTTATATTATTATTGCCCATTTTAATGTTAGGCGGATCTGTTAATTTTAAACGTTCTCCAAATCTAATAGGCAATTGAATTGTTTTCCTTTCATTAAACTCAAGTTTATGTATTTTGCCCCATTTTACTAGCCTATGAATTAGTTGTTTTCCTTTAATTTCCAGTTCATCTTTTGTTCTTCCCGAGATTATTAGTAGCACATCATCGGCATACGCCTGTATAAAGCAGTTCACTGGAAGATTGATTTTAAATGCCGAATTCATAACCAAGTTCCAGAATAAAGGTCCGGATGGGATGAGGCTGGGTTCAAATGGACTTGTAAACCATCAGCTTTCTACTTTTTTCTACATTTAAGGTAATATTTTTATATGTGCATCTGTGTATGTTTGTTTATATTAAGTTGTTCAAACAAAAAGTAAAACGAAGATAAATTAAACGATCAACTCTTAACAATTCACACTACATTACTTCTTTACCGGCCACGATCGGAATTAAGGAAGAAGTTTAATGGAGCAAACGAAGGATTTAGAAATATGCGTAGCTTACAATATATATTATAGTCTAGTGTAATTGTGCAAAATATTATTAATATAAGGCAAGTAGATTTACTGTACTTACCTCACCTATTATGTATAGTATAATATAGTATATAATAATTTGATAATTCATTTTATAAACTGCTTAATACTGTTAGTTATAACCATGTCCATGCCAAGGAAATATCCCTCTGGGTGTCAAAAAAGAAAATGATCAGAAAAGAAAAAATAAAAGCTAAAATGGAAGAAGTCACAAGTAGTTTGTTTTCTTGACTACGAAGTAATTCTGGCAATGAAATTGCTTCGATTTCAGAAGTTACAATTCAAACGTTATTTCAGAAGTTAAAATTCTGTCTTGCAATAAAAATGTTGAAATGGTGAAATTTCTTGAACTGTGTTTATAAAATATGACTGAAAAAAAATGACAATAAGAAATGTGACCAAGAGAGTATAAATGATCCTGGTTTATGGCCAAGTATTGTAATTGATAAATTTAGAATGGTTTTGGTAAAATCGGACCTGTACAACACGGAGTTTTGCTAAAAATGCTGAAGGTAGATCATTTTCCACTACGTACTACTTTAAAAAAATGCCAAATAATAAAACCTAATTTTGCAGCTGGTTAATTTATTCGTAAATGTAAGACTCCATATTTTGTTTTTATTTTATATTGTTTTCCAAAAAAAGAAGAAAATGACTAAACTACACGATTTAGAGGTAGCTATAATAACATGTCAACTGTAATCCAAGATCATGAGCATTCTAATTCTCATTTTAATTCGTTTATTGCTTGGATAGAATTGAATAAAATGACTTGCTTGAATAAAATGACTAAATTTACTATCGATAAAACAAATCACGTTAAGTAAGGAAACAGCACGACATAAATTAAGATTTCAAAGAATTGTAAATATGATTCTATTTTTAACGTGTAATAATCTTCCACTTCGAGGAACCCACGAAATAATAGGAACGCCTAATAATGGAAATGTTTCAGCTTAATCGAATTATTAAGTAAATACGACCCTGCGCAAATGGATCATATAAACAAAATAATAAATTCGAAAAATAGAATTGTGCATCATTTAAGCACATAGGTCCCAAGAAGTCCTTAAATGAATAATGAAGTCCTTAACAAAACTAAACACGATATAAAAGCAGCCATGTATAATATCCAAAGGAAGTGTACTCCTGATATTTCCCATAAGGAACAAACTTCAACCATTATTAGGTATGTGAATTTGGAAGAGAAAAGGTTAATCATAAATGAGTCCTTTATAGGGTTTATTGAAGTAACTGATATGATTGGAGAAGGACTTGCAAAAATTCTGTTGGAAAGATTAAGTGAGCTTGATTAAGATATTATGAATTGTAGAAGGCAAGCATACGACAATGGTAGCAACATGAAAGGGAAATATAAAGCTGTACAAACTAGAATACTTTCTCTAAACCCGCATGTGCCTTGCTTATAACACTCCTTTAATTTATTCATTTGTGATGCCGCTTCCATTAGTATATATTGTAAAAAGTTTCTGAGCATATTTCAACGCTTATGTTGTGTATTTTCTACATTTACAAAAAGATGAGAAATTCTAAAAAAGCATTTAAACATTACTCTTAAACCATTATGTAACACTCGTTGGGAAGCCAAAAGAGATTCGGTTAAAGCAGTGTATACACAGTTTGAACAAACTTTTAATACTCTAGAAGAATTAATTGATGTAAGTAACAATAATACAGATATATAGGATGCTAAAAGTTGATTGGATGCAATACAAGAAATACCATTTATTTTGTGTTTAATAGTATGTTTTGCAATAGTGTCTAAAATTAACACTATCGATAAACTATTTCAAGCAAAAACAATGGTTCCTGATTCGGCTTTCAATTCTGTCAAAGTTAAAACTGAAATCGGCCTAAGTGAAGATTAGTGTGCACCAGCTGTTTGTCGCCAATATTGCAACCCATCGGATCTCTCTTATAGTTACCGTACTGCTATTTTGTTTACTACTTTTCGCAATGGTTGAGTTGTACATAAACTACAATGACATTATGAAAAATGCTAAATTAAAAATATCAAAAAATATCGATTAAAGATTTTAATTTTGTTCTTTATTATAATTAAAATTTATTCAATAAAGGAAGTTAAGCTTATAATTAAAAGTTATTTTCTTCTTTCTTTTATTTAACGTGAATACGAACAGAAAATATTTATTCTTTTGCAATTTTTAATTGTCAGTATGCGCTTTAAAAAAATCGACTGCATTCTCACTTTAAAAGACAGCTGCAATGGAATTCTTCGCAGTTCCCGTAATTCTTTTGGTGTTATAACGGTTGGTTCCCTTCATAATTTGTTATGTCGGGTGTATTTCGAACCTGTAGAATGGATGAAGGGTGAGTTAAATATGCATATATACATATTTTACGAGTTGATGAAGTTGGGAAAAGTATGTTTGTTAGAAATTTTGTATTGAGAATGGTTTGATATCGAACCAGCAGAATGCATGAAGTGTGAGTGGAATATATTTTTTTACGAGTTGATGAAGTTGGGAAAAGTATGTTTGTTTGAAATTTTGTATTGAGAATGTTCCGATTGCTTATTTCTCCGTTTTTTCTTTTATTTTGGTTATGTACTGTTTCTGTTATCCACACAGTCTTCATATTCAATGTGCTAGCGAAGCTACTAGGTTCCCGCTCCCGCTGCTAGCGAAGCCGTAGGATGTTTTTTTTTAAGTTAAAAAATTCTGCCCGCCCGATGCCTTCGGCATCTGTAGAAGGCACCGGGCAGTATGAAAAAAAAAATACTTATCAGTAAAAAGTCCTAATTAGATGGCGGGAAATGGTAACCGTAACTGTTCCGCGGAAGTATTTGTTTATTTTGTCCGCCATCTTTATTGGCGATTTGGCATTGTTGGCGCAGCTGGGTTCACACTAAAATTCACTTTTACCCTGAAATCCAAAATTTAAGAACAAAATTTAACATTTTTAGACGAAGAAAACGTTCCAGCACGCAATTTGAACATCTCAGAACATTTTCCTGAAAAACGAATTCGCAAGAAGGAAATGATTATATTCCGAATTAGTAGAAGACGAAGTTATAAAAAAACCCGCTAGATGAATTCAGGAGTTATTTTTTAACACTGTAATCGATAATGTTAGTGTGCAAATAGAAAATAGATTTAAAAGTATACCAAATATTATTTCTGATTTCAAATTAATCACCGACATAAAATCTTTAGAAAAACCTGAATTAGAGAAATGTTTCAAAAACTTTGTGAAATTTTACTACAAAGATGTAGATAAAAATTTAATCCAGGAAATTAGTTTGCCCCGGTATTTGATTTTGAATGAAAGATGTAAATAACACAAGACATATGCAATGCATAGTACATAATACTTATAAAGAGTTATTTCGAAATGTATTAACTGTGTTAAAAGTTTTCTTTACATTTCCAGTTACTATAGCAAGTTCTGAGTGGTCTTTCAGCAAATTAAAATTAATAAAGTATTGTCTTCGGTTAAGCTTGTGTTCAGAACGCTTAAACGCACTTGCTATATTAAGGCATCGAAAAAGAAATTGCAAATAATCGTAATTTTTCAGGAACAATTGAGCAAAAACAAAATCGCGCCTTAAATATTCATGCATTATTAACATATGTTCGGTTTATTATCATTTTTTTTTTTGCTTCACAAAAATATTAAAGCCCCAAGTGGCTTCTAGCATCCAGAGCCCTTAATAGAAAATGCCGGCTCTGACTATTTCAGCTGGTTTGTTTATTTTTAAATATCTGCTTGGTGCTAGCTCAGAAATCGTAGTACTTCTAAAATTCTCAGTTGCATAGATCCTTCATAAGTTTTTTATTAAAAGACCTCAGATCACTATACAATTAAGACCAATAACGTTTCAAAAGACGTAACATATTTCAAAGGGTATATCTGAATGTTACAAAACTCAAACGCTCCAATATTAATCCGCTGTAAAATGCAGATTTATATCTGCTTTAAACACTATGGTTTCTCAATTTTCGTTCTTTACCGTAGAATCCATTTAGCTTCCCAGCATGAAACACTCGCATTCCTTGATCTAAGTGTACCACAGCTTACAAATAAACCTTTTGCTCCGCCGCATAAAAATAAGAAACATGAATAATGACTAATGATAATTCGAAAGGAAAGGCGAAAGGGTTAATGAAATATGCAAAAGAACTTACGAAATAAGAGGATGACAGCGATTTTGAAAGTAGAAACAGTTTTTGATTTTAACAAAACATAATACAAAAATGCTAAATTCTGCTTTATAAAAACTCTAAACCAAACAAATATGTTTTTTAAGATAATACAAAATAAAGACGTTGATAAATGAAATTATTAAGCAAGAAAATTTTTTATTATTTGTATATGATATTCATTGGGCACTAATAATAGGGTCAGGGTTTTAAGCTTGCAATATAGACTAATTTATTTGCTATTTAGAAGCAACACCTCATAATATTTTTGTAGCGAAAATATTTATATCAAAACGCTATAATAATATGAAGTATTAATTTGAATCATTCAATTACAGATCTTATTGAAAGTCATAAATTAAATTCAACATTTATGAAATTCTAAGTATCAGGATTAAAGCATAGAGAAAAAACAACAACACAGTATTAAACTTTCGGTCAGAAATAATTTAAAAAAAATAATAAATTATATAATTTTACTATAATGTGAGTCATAATATGCAATGAAGTGCAGATAATATGGTAATAACTTAGTTTCTTGAAATGAAGAAATACAATATGAATAGTTTTATACATTACAGAATTCTGAAATTTCACTGTTAACGTTTCACTGTTAATTATCACTGTTCATATTATAATAAAATCTACATAATTATAATAATATAGTAAAATATTACATAAAAATTATAAAATTTACATGTAAATTTATGGTACTTCCTACAGTAAAAAACAAATTCATATATTAACAAAATCGGTTAATGCAAACTGATTGACAATCAAACTCATTTTCAAAGATTCACATTTTTTTTAACGCAAAAATGAACTAAGCAATTTCGGAGAGAGAAAAAATCACTTACCTAGGAATTTCTGTTGTTTCGGATGATAAGTATATGAATATACTGTTTTTAGTCAGGGACATTCACTTTAAGAATGCATAAAATCTTTTATCAAATCTATGCAGTAATCAAACAGAATTTTATCTTTTCAGGTATTGAAGTTGTTGAAGAATGTCTTTATTGGCTTTCATTATATGAAAATTCAAGCTTTGCCACTGATCATTTAACCTAAACAGTTAAAACAAATTGATGGCTTATAGAGAAGTAAAGACAATCTATCATGTTTTCATGCTGAATGTTGACAAAAATTCATATCCACTTGTACTGTAGAATTCCAATACACAATAAAGTTCTGGGCTTGTTCCTGTGGCCATTATAGACTCTCTAAGTTAGCAGAAATCAAATTTGCAAATGGAATATATTACATTGCACTGGTGACACATGATTCCAGTTCGTCTTTGAGTAAAATAGCCTTTAGGGATAACGCAGAAAATTCAAGTCAATTGAGCAGGATTTAGTCTGAAGGTGGGTTCAGACGAGGCTTATTATTGCACGCAATAGAAGGTCACGCCTACTTCAGGAAAATCACGTGACTGCAACGGGACAATGGCAAATGGTTGTCGCGTCGAAACAACTATTAGCCATTGTCCCATCAACGTTGTCTCAACTGTTCACACGGGGACAATAGAGGGACAACAGTAGAGAGACAACGATTGCGCGCAATAAAACGCCTCGTGTGAACCCACCTTTAAGCAGGGTTCACACGCAGCCAACTATTGCACTCAATGGAAGGTAACGCCTACTTTAGGAAGATCCCGTGACCGCAATGGGACAATGTAAACAGTTGTCCTGATAGAGCAGCTATTGTCCCGTTGGAGTCACGTGATCTTCCATTGCGCGCAATAGCTAGACTCGTGTGAATGCTGCTTTAAATATTCACGGTTAAATGTGGAAACAGTACAGATCCAAATATACGGCAGGGTTCTAATATTCAACGATACTCTGAGTTTATTTCTATACTAATCAAAAATGCAGCACTGACACTGGCGGAACGAATGCAGCAATTATTGCACTGGTTGCAGATGGGCAACAACTGAAAACCAACTTTTAAAAGATAGCTTTTGGGGTTAATGCAGAAAATTCAAGAAAATTGAGAAAGTTTATCAGGTAAAACGTAGAAATAGTACAGATCCAAATGTACGGTAGGGCTTCAGTACCCAAAGACACTCTGTGCCTATTTCTGTATTCATCAAAAATGGTATCGGTTAGGTATTTGGAATATATTATATTGCATAGTTTGCAGATGGGTAATAACTGAAAACCATCTTTGAGAAAGAAAGTCTTTGTGGATATTGCAGAATATTCAAGACAATCGAGCAGGACTTCCGGTTAAATGTAGAAATAGTATAGGTCCAAATGAACGGTAGGGCTTCAGTACCCAAAGACACTCTGTGCCTATTTCTGTATTCATCAAAAATGGTATCGGTTAGGTATTTGGAATATATTATATTGCATAGTTTGCAGATGGGTAATAACTGAAAACCATCTTTGAGAAAGAAAGTCTTTGTGGATATTGCAGAATATTCAAGACAATCGAGCAGGACTTCCGGTTAAATGTAGAAATAGTATAGGTCCAAATGTACGGTAGGGCTTCAGTACCCAAAGACACTCTGTGCCTATTTCTGTATTCATCAAAAATGGTATCAGTTATGTAGTTGGAAAATATTTTAGTGCATTGGTTACAGATGAGAATCAACTGAAAACCATCATTGAGAAAGAAAACCTTTTTGGTTAATGCAGAAAATTCTAAGCAATCAAGCAAAATTTCCGGTTAAATGTAGAAATTGTATAGATCCAAATGCACGGTAGGGCTTGAGTACCCAAAGACACTTTACTCTGATTTCTGTACTCATCAAAAATCGTCATTGAAATATATTATATTGTACTGGTAGCAGAAGTGCAACAAATGAAAACTAATTTTAATTTTATAAAGTACAATTTTTAAAGGTAAAGATCGGGTTCGTGAACATGACTGTAGCTATTTTTTCTTTAGTAAAAATAATTTATTTTCCTTTTTGGGAAAGTGAACAATCTTTTCCGAACATTATTTCCTAATTTCCCTCAAAGTAATGCATGGTTCCACTTATAAAAAATCACAGTAATAATGAAAGAGTAATAAATTAAACAGACTAATATAAAAACTATAAAAATAGTTAATTATTTTAAATGTTAAAAACGTTTATACAAGTATGCATACTATTGGGTTGGCAACTAAGTAATTGCGGATTTTACTCATAGATGGTTTCAGTTGAATTTTTAGGTTTGCAAACGTAGTACAAATCTAAAACACATTTTGTTATTTGATAGTTGGCAATTCAGCTGTCAATCAGTAAAAAAAGTTTTTTGATCGGGTGCGTAGTTTTCGTTTGGCGTTCGTTGAAAAATGGAAAATCAAAAGGAACATTTTCGTCATATTTTTTTTTTTTATTTCCGCAAAGGGAAAAACACATCGCAAGCTCATAAAAAGTTATGTGCTGTTTATGGTGACGAAGCCTTAAAAGAACGGCAGTGTCAAAATTGGTTTGCCAAATTTTGTTCTGGTGATTTTTCACTCAAAGATGAAAAACGCTCTAGTCGTCCAGTTGAAGTTGATGACGACCTAATCAAAGCAATAATAGATTCGGATCGTCACAGTACAACACGTGAGATTCCAGAGAAGCTTCATGTATCACATAAATGCATGGAAAATCACTTAAAACAACTTGGCTATGTTCAAAAACTCGATACATGGGTTCCTCACGAACTGAAAGAAACGCATTTAACGCAACGCATTAACAGCTGCGATTTGCTAAAGAAACGTAATGAAAATGATCCATTTTTAAAACGACTGATAACTGGCGATGAAAAATGGGTTTTTTACAACAATATCAAGCGGAAAAGATCGTGGAGCAGGCCAGGTGAACCAACTCAAACAACATCAAAAGCTGATATTCATTTAAAAGAAGATTTTGTTATCAGTTTGGTGGAATTACAAAGGAATTGTCTACTTTGAACTCTTACCACCCAACCGAACGATCAATTCTGATGTCTACATTGAACAACTAACGAAATTAAACAATGCAGTTGAAGAAAAGCGGCCCGAATTGACAAATCGAAAAGGTGTTGTATTCCATCATGACAATGCAAGGCCACACACATCTTTGGTCACTCGGCAAAAAATATTGGAGCTTGGTTGGGATGTTTTGCCATATTCCCCATATAGTCCTGACCTTGCACCATCTGATTACTTTTTGTTTCGATCTTTACAAATCTCCTTGAATGGTAAAAATTTCAATAATGATGATGATGTCAAATCGTATCTGAATCAGTTTTTTGCTAATAAAAACCAGAAGTTTTATGAACGTGGGATTATGATGCTGCCTGAAAGATGGCAAAAGGTCATTGATCAAAATGGGCAATACATTGCAGAAAAAAATTATTTAGTTTCATGAAAAAATTGTCTTTGATTTTCTAAAAAAAATCCGCAATTACTTAGTTGCCAACCCAATATATACAATATATAATAAGTATACATATAACAATACATTTAAATAAAAGAATATGGTTAATTATCATATAGTTTTTTTTTTTCGTTATTCAATCTTTCTTTTCTCGGATAATGTTCTTGACTTTTGATACAAAATACCAAGAAACTAAAGTTATCAAGGTAAATAAAGGTCATAAAAATAATTCTGTAAAATTTTAAAGATAAATGAATGAATAAGTCATCTAGACTTATTATCTTAATTTACTTAATTTTTGGAATTTATGAATTAACAAATATTTTCTGCATACAGGATGTCTATTCTAATCGTAGATTAATAGCTCATTTCTAAACCGTGAAAATTAAATTTTGATCATTAAGGGGCAGTTATAATGGAAAGTGAAATAATCTTGAATAAAATATGACAAAATATAGCATTAATATTTTTCTAAATATGACCAGAGGACTGAATAAAATGTGGAATTCAATTCTTTTTTATTGCATCGTTTTGACTCAGCGGAAAATATGATTCATTCTATCATTTATACTATTTTTTCCATCTAGGAGTGCATTCCTTTCTTTAAGAGCTTGGACCTCGGTTGCCTGGTGGTAAAGTGCCTGCTTCGAGGCCCGATTCTATTGAAGAATCGTCATATAAGCAGGTCTGTCGCACGTTAAATTGGTAGTGGACAAACGTTCTCCGGCTGGTGTGATGCGTAAACTTGGAGAATGGAGTGCAAGCTCAGATGTCCTCTATGTCACCTGACAGTGCTTCAGAATTACGATGTTTAGCTCTGAATAGTCCTAGTGACATTAAAATGGGACGTTAATATAACGGAGCATTACCTAAGAACTTAAAAAAATGGCATTTGGGACACGAATACGGTGTATAAAACTCAATATGTATATCTATATTGCCTTTGAAAGATAAGAGGTATATCTATGAAACTATTCCTCACTATCGAGTAAAAACAAAGAAGAACTTAACACCGCCAATACAAACCCTCAGGATACCGTTGAATGGTATTAAGCGTGTCCTATAAACGTACACACATATATAATTGAATGAGTCCATTGATTCTAAATTAGACTGGAATGCTAACTAAATATATGGTGGAGTTAAATCTTCTGTAAGGAGTCCCCAAGTAATGTAATTATTCCTAAGACACTTAGGGATATCTTTTCGGAAAGGTTAAGGTAGATTTATGTATTTCAGCATATTTATATTGTGACAACTAAAAATGTAGCAAATGAATTTGTTAAAATAGTAATCAATGTTGGATAAAAATAATATAATGAAAGACAAAGATAGACCAATTATTGTGCTCATCTTTCAAGAAAAGAAAGATGACAAGAATGAAGTGTGCTGTATAATCAAATGATTTTTTTTTAATTTGTAAATTTGTAAAAGTATATAAGTAATATTCCATTAATAAAATTGTGTAAATAAACTGTATGCTATTTATATAATATTTTAATTTCTTGTTTGCCAGGCGTTTTTA
This sequence comes from Argiope bruennichi, assembly GCF_947563725.1. NCBI lineage: Eukaryota > Metazoa > Arthropoda > Arachnida > Araneae > Araneidae > Argiope > Argiope bruennichi. The sequence goes on from NC_079156.1 coordinate 34,721,501, forward strand.
TATCAGAAAAGAAAACTACCTTCGCTTTGCCTAGGTGTCAGTATTCCCACGGGGGGTGACACCTCGAAACGAGGATGAGATGCTTCAGGCATGGTGGCTAGATCTCGCCACTCTGGTGAGCACATGAAACGGTGGAGTTGAAAAGTCTGGCTCCTCCCATCGATGACGGGACATACTGCCTTAGGGAAGGGTTGTACCGTAGCCGGTGATGGCCCTTAGGACTAAACCACAGCTCCCGCCAGTGTTGCAGTTGCCTGGTCCGGTCATTCAGTATATATTATCCGTGTGCCTTCGGGCGAGTCGGATAGTCAGTGATATGACTTGCTAGATGTTAGAAGTGATTCGATATCTGCCATCGCAGCAAGAAAGGTGAAAAGTGTGGATGTTGTCTTTATCCCCATGATGTATATATCCATATTCATCGTATCATCTATACTCTATGGGAGGAGATATACTCTACTTTACAACACTGCTTTATTTACTATCTTTATAAGAAAAGCGATAACATGCACATTTATACTGAAATGCAGTTGTTTTCCTAATGATCCCGAATGAGACCCACTCATATTCACTGACGCAACACAATTCATCCCATAGGAGGCAGGTCCCCTCATTGGAATGATAGTAACTCGACCGACCAATGATTCACCCACCAGGAAAGAGAGAACCTGTGTATTTATACAGCAGCTTTTCACCATACACTCTTTGTGCTGCCTTGCTAGGATCTAATAAGAAAATGCAAAGAAAATCGAGTCATAAGCTTAGAATAAATTTACTTTGATGTTGAAATATGAATCACTTTCTGTTATTAACTAACTCTGTAATTTGCACTAAATAAAGAAATAATTCTTTGTAAATTACAGAGTTTATTTTGAAAATTTTTTTGTGGCCGTTTTTTGAAAAATACAATGAGATGTGTCAACATAATTTAAACCATAATCTAACTCTCCCTCCCTTTGTAAAATATTAAGTGGCTGTTCTGTCGGAGAATAGGAAATGTAGCAGATTCCCTTTTCCTTGATGTGTACATTAAACTAGGTTTATGGACTTTCCTCTCCTGACGCGATCATAGAATAGAACAGTGCCGTAGAAAATTGGTTAAAGGAACGAGAAGGCAGACATCTGCTAATAGATACAGAGAAGTTATTTCGTCCATTTCGGTTGTCGAAAACTTCTTTAATAGAGGATCCTCTTCCCCATGTTAATCCATTTATAGTTGGACAGTAAGTTTGTTTGGCGCCACGTTTTTGGCATTCCATCTGAAAGCAATGATGCCTTTCTCAAAGTTACTGTCTGAAGGCGAAGATACAACAAACTTGGATTAAAAGCTATGGTGCCAATAAAAAAAAAGAAATGCCAAAAGAAAATAAATAAGTTAAATAAGACTTTTAGGTAACAGTTTTAGTGTTTTGATGTTCGAAATTGTTTTGGTATTACCCGTTAACTTCTTTTATCAAAATTAGCTAAAAGTAAATATTCCATGATTATGATATTAATTCCTAATAATAAATTTGGTTTGACCTTTATTGACAAATTCCATTTATTTTGTGAAAATAAATGCTGCAGCAGATGCTTTTTTTTACGTTTTTTGATGTTATTTCTTAAAATTATTATTTCTGGAAATGGATATACATAAATATATAATGATATTTTAAACTCTTAATTTAATCCAAATTAATTTCCAAAACTTTATTTTAATTTAGCCCATAGTAAAATATTCTCTTATTTCTTGATCTCATTCCACGGATGAAACTGTGTAAAAATTAAGGCGCAATCAGTATTACGTCTCACGAGAAAGTGAACCCCTCGGTGCCCTTGAAAAGGTATCAGAGATCACCGCGTGTATTGAATTGGCGCGTGGCCGGAAATTCAATCTTATATAAGACTAGTGTTCATTTGTCCGTCCCTTCTTTCTTACTTCTGCTTTTGTGCCGCGCTGAGTCTGCTTGTAAATAAATTGCTTTCCCGAGATGGATATTAAAGAGAGAATAAAACGAAATTAAAAATACAACGTCTCGTCTATGTCTTCAAACCTGCCTCCAACTTCAACCAAAATAATGTTACATATTATTTAGTCGATAGGATTCGAAATCCATTTCATATATATATTAGGAATATGTAAATAATTAAAAATTTAGACTTAAATTATTTCAGTTTTTTTATTTGAATTTCTTAATTAATGAAAGTTTTAGAGGGACGAGATTCTTTATGACTTCATTATAAGGTAGATGAAAATAATCGATGATTTTCGGAAACAGTAATTTAATTATTTTCGAAGTTGCACATTTCAAAGACAAAATAGACAGGAAAAAACACGACACTCATTTACTAATAATGACCCTCCCCCAAGAAAAATCATGGCATGTTAATGAGCTAACGCCATCTGTTATATCAAAAGGAAAGGTAGTAGAGTTATGTAACCTCTAAAACGCCTAATTCATATTTGTAAGTTAATATTAAAGAAGTCATTTCAAATGCTAAGAAGTTATAGGGCTATCAGACTTGATAAATGATGATTAAGGAAAGGAATCGCCAAAAAAGTGTAAACAAAATAGTTTTATTTAATAAAATTAGGTTCTAGTGCATATCTATGGCGCACGGGCTTACTTTCATATTTTCAGATTACACCACGATCGGCAAGTTCCATTATACATAAGAGGCCAAAATTTCGTTAAAATGGCTGCCTTCCCGAATTTATTTGGTGATTTTTCAGATTATGCAAATATCGCCAACCTCCATTATACATAAAATACCAAATTTTCGCCAAGATGGCTGTATTTTTGAGTGTGTTTGGTGATTTTCGAAATACGCCAATGAAATGAGTTTACTTGCTGATTTATCATGGAGACTATAAATATACATAACTATCAAAAATTATAATAATTATAGAAATATGCAGAAAGTATAAATACTACAACGTATTTATACTTTCAAACTTGTCATTGTACAAATAAATGCATTATTAGATCCTTGAAAGAGTGACATTTTAAGTATATTTAGCCACAAATGTGTCTTTAATTGTATCTATATATAATCTTAAAACATATGACATATTTCATTTTCATCCTTTTACTTCTAATCTTTAAAGTTCGAGAATATACTACTCACATGGTATTTTAATTATCAGATTTTTTGCATTAAGATTTTAGACAAAAATAAGGATTTGAGAATATTAGCATTTGCAGAATTTAATATAGCAACAAAATGTGAATTATAAAAATATAAAAATCATTATAACTTCCCAAAGAATGAATGCAGAAACAACATTCATACGATTTTATAGGAAGCACTATTTAGAGAATAAAATTTTTAAATATTTTTGTTTCCAATTTTTAGCTAAAAAATTGATATTTTGATGTAGTGATCTATCTTAATTATTAATTGTTATTTACAAAGTTGTTGTTTTAGATATTTTTCTTATATTGTATTCTATATTATTCTATAAAAATTTTGTTTCTTCTATATATGGATTAAACCAACAATCAAATTTTTACCTCTCTTTTATTTCATGTCTTCGACAAATACTATCGAATGCCGTTACAAGATCCAATCAGATATTTCTATTGAAAGAAATCAAATTTCAAATCTAGTGAATGGAATCTATTTCTCCTTCATTCTTTCATCTTTGAAGGAGAGACAATAGAGACCAGTCACTCGCAGCGAGGCAAGTTTAAAATCAATTCTTTGTACCTCTTTTCACTGCTTACTGAGCCTAATAAAGACTTGAACTCCTCCAATAACAGCAATTGGGAATCAGGCGAAGAAATCCATTTAGATGATCCTTGCCAATGGCAAATAAAATAAATTGGATCCTAAATGTAACTCGAGGTATGTGTAGATGCATTGAACAGATCCATTATTGAGGATATCCATTTCAGGTTAGGAAAGGTCTCGACCGGTTCATTTCTACAGAAGTTACTAGATCTGAGGCTGCTGCAATAATGAAACTTCAGAAAAATGCTACATTTTCTTAATTTCTAAAAAATGGCATGCATTCTAGAAACAAAATATTCATCATACTTTATAACCGTTTTAAAGAATACCGAATGAAATTCCACATTCATTTTTAACAGATGCCTTTATAATATGGGGTCGTTATAAATTTTGGAAATGATTGTTAGAAATATCAACTATTCAAAGAAGTAGCAAACATCATTGACAATTCTTTATAATATCTAATAGATTTCTAGCCTTTTACCAACAGATTGAAGATTCTTTGAACTTTTGTTGAACGTTGTTTCCTTATGCAAAAATTTGGATAGTCAATGAGCGTAATAGCCATTCACAATAATCCCTATTTATACGGCTTAGTTCTGGGGTAACGAGAAGACTGGCTGTAATTTAAAAAATATATAGCTGAGACAAACATTATGTAAAGGAAAATCAAATCAATATCATGTTAATATAGATGACATTAGGTATTCGGTTTTAAAGTAAATGACTATGTTTCTAATAAATTAGTAAATAATTTTAAAATTATTAAATAATTTTTTAAACTCTTTGTAACATTTACAATTATATAAATTATAAAATGTATTTATATATGTTTTAAATTTTTGTACAAAATAAATTTAAAAAATACCTATATATCAATTAAAAGATAAAAATGCTTTATATTGCAAGAAATGCTTATTTCAACTAAAAAAAATCGTTAAAGTACATTTTTTTTAATTCTAAATGTTTTTTTAATGATTTATTCAAAGTCATACAAGTAACGTAAAAAATATATATTACGCAGTTCTGGAACTAAGAAATAATTTATAATTTTGTCTGTTTTTTGAAATATGGGTTCAAGTGATACACAACATGAATTTTTCATTTCTTTTCCGCATTAACACGCATTGAAAGGCTTATTTTATAGTTTAGAGACAACAATACATATTGGAAAATTATATCAAATTTTAATAATAGGTATGGAGTGGATGTTAATTTCGAAGATTTTCCGTAATAAGATTTTAACAATCGAATTCTTACATAATTTAGAATTTGAGATATTCGTCTTTAAAAAAATCATTAAATTTTGAATAATACAAATATAAAAATCGATGCAATTTTCCAAAGAATGAAAGCAGAAATCAAAATCAAATAGTTTTAATAAGAAAACTTTTCAGGTAGTAAGATTCAATAAAAAAAATACTGATATTTTTACCAGAAATTGATTTTTTTAACTTAGACATCTATCTGAAGATAATCTAATTCAAAAGTTTCTTTTATCTGAGTTATTTGAAAAAATACTTGTACATTCCATATTTTAATTAAATGTACAAAACACAATAGTGCGCTTCAAAAGTATTAACAATGCAGTTTTAGCCCTTATTCAGGAAACAAAATTTATTTAATGAACAAAATTTTGTTTTCATTTACTTATAACTAAAATAATAGATTAGAACGTTTCCACAAAATATAAATTTCTTTCCTTTAAGAACTTCGATTTTATCTTTGACTTTTTTACAGAGAATATAGTTCTATAAAAATGGGACCTATTTACTTAAATAAGTTATATATCTGAAGAATACCATATGTAAATAAAAACTTCTGTGAATATTTGGACTGCTTTTCATTTAAAAAATGTATGACTAAATGCACAAAGATGGTAAAAACAAGGATTTCCCTCTTTTTTTTCCATAGCCGAGACAATGATTCTCATTAATATTAAGGAAATATGGTATTCTTTCTTTTTCTTTTCCTATTTTTTTCTTTTTAAATAAGTAACATTTAAGACGCATAAATGAAATGATATTTTTTTAAAGACTTCATAAAGAAAATATCTTTTCTTCATGTTACAGCTTATCCTAATACTACTTAAGTGATGTTTTTGAAATTATCCATTTTTTTTATCTTAATAAAATATATTTGCATATGTAAAATGTTGATACAATGTTGTTTTCAATAGATTTCGTAACTGTTTTTTATTACTTTGATTTAAGAGTATTCAAATACTGTGGAATGCCCCCATCTGACATTGCCTGGTGCAATACAAATATGCTTGAAATCAAAATTACATTTTTTTCTTACTTGTTGAATAGAAAAGAAGATATTGTAATCAACAAAAAATTTCGAATTCGAGATTTAGATAAAACTTAATGTTTAAGACATCCTTAATACCGAAAAGCACATTTTTGAATTTCGTCTGTCAGATTGTAAACACGATGACCCCAAAAATATCTTTAAACTAGATTAATGAACTTTGGGATTTGGTCTCTAAACCAAATTTATAGCAAATTTAGAACGAAAGTCATTAAGAGAAAATCTATCCATCCCGTAGCCTAAGTACAAATAAATACGATACCTGAAAAATATAACCAGCTAGATCAATAAAATTAGCCGACTACCGATCTGTACATTGCTCATGAATATAAAGGTAATAATTCAAAAATACAATTAATATGATAAATGATATTCTGTATGTAGTTTTATAACCTACAGTTAAATCCCCAATTTTATCACCTACAGTAGATTACCAATTTCATCACCTACAGTTGGATCACCAATTTTATCACCTACAGTTAAATCACCAATTTTTTCACCTACAGTTAGATCACCAATTTTATCACCTACAGTTAAATCACTAATTTTATCACCTACATATTTCGAATCTACTCTTTTAAAATCTTGACTGATATGCATACTATTTTACCATTAAAAGCGTTTCAAAATTTTGAATCAAATCTTTCAAAATCTTGCCCGTCTGTCAGTCGGCAGTATTTCATTCATGAAAACACAATAATTCAAAAAGCATTGTCTTAAATACATGAAAATTGATATGCGATCTTGCTATTAAACTTTCTCACAATGACTTAAATAAATAAGCAATACGATCTTAAATAAATGAAATTTGATATGTGATGTTGCTACTCAAATTTTTTATTCTAAATTTGGTTTCATTCGACCTATAAAATAAGGAGTTCAAAATAATATTCGGTTTTCTCTACTATGCAACGACGCACAAAATACTCATGTGCGGATTCAAAAAATAAAAGTTGGATTTTACTTAGGGTTTAAGTTTTGTTTACAATTTCGAAACGTTTTATAGAGGATTAAGGGATAACATCTTTATTAGGAAGAAAATAAAGTTTAGAAAGTTCCATGCTGGTTAGAAAAAATAAATATTTTACATTGATTTAATTTTACATTACGTGTTGCAATAATACAAGCACGTTTCAAATCAATGTGGTGAAAATTTTAATTTTTTATTCGTTGAATAAAACTTCCGAATACTTAGTATGATAGAAGTTCAAATCAATTCCACAAATCCCTTTCCCTTATTTACTACAACCCTAGGCTAATTAAATCTTATACGCTTTTAGAAACAGCAGCTGAGAAATATTTCGGAAGAACCCATTTACCTGATCCATGACGACAAAAGAAAGAAAAGGAAAAAGAAAAAAAAAAGAAAAAGAAAACGCATTTGTATTTTATTGCTGCTCGAGGCTTTTGTATGTCTTTCTTGAAACACCATTAGAAGAGGTTTTACTCATTTCACCGAGTAGAAAAAAGTTTTTAAGTTGATTAATCGTTGCAAAAGATATAAAATACAAAGAGACTTTTTTAGCCTCATATTATACAAATCTACTGGATTTGAATCAGAATAGGGATTCCATTAATAGGGCATTTATTTAATCTTACAATATCATTAAAGAAGTTGTTTCTATTAATGGATGATGAAAGTTTTAAATTATTTGTAACAGTTATTGCTAATTCTCGAATTCCGGAACAAGCCCCGTTTTTGCGCATGCGCCAGAAGGCATTTATTGCATCAAAAAGGGCTGAGGTGGAAAGATGGAAGTGGTTTTATTTAGTAACACAATGAACTCGGATTATTTACGGCATTGGGAGACTTAAGAACCTCTCATCTTTCAGCTACCCAGCCCTGAGGGAAATGCATGCTTCGAAAAGTGCTAATCTTGGGATTCTAAGACGAAATAGCATAAACAAAGGTGGTTGTTAATGTGTTTTTTACAAATGTATCTGCGATACTATATAAAAATGTATTGATATAATTTGCATGAATAGATCACTTATGAGTTTTAGAATCTTTTATCGAACACCTTGTGCAATATTACTATAATGATTTTAAAATGTTTTCAAAAAATGTCGAATCATTCAAGTTTTGGAGCAAAAGTAATTTCACGTTAAACATGCAAAACAATGTTTATGTAGAATTAAAATATCTGAAAAGACAGAAAAAATAGATTTATGTTCTATTTTAATACGCATGGAATAATTTCTTCTCATAATATTTTAATAGATTTTTTTCGCCAGAAAAATCAGAAAATTACTAATGATTCTTTACAGCATTAATAATGAAAATTTTTTTACAGCATTAGTCAGATATAATAAAATTGGAATAAAATTTCTAAACAATATCTCAAAAAATGAGGAATTTCGGTTTCAATGCATGCATATGTCTATTGTATCCTTAAAAAAATTTTCAAAGAAAAAAAATTTATTATTTAATTTAAATAATTATTTTAAGACATTTTAAAAAAGTTTCCAAAGAAAATTCTCAAAGAATTTCTTCAACGTAACATAAATAAGTTCTGATAATAAAAAAATCGCTTGTGCATCTATTCCTTTTAACTCTTTTATACTTGTTTAAATTAATTACTTTTCAGTCATCTTTGCTCGTATTTTAGAGATTGAATTTATGCATAGAGTTATGGCATAGATCACTTCTATGTCGTATTCGAGTTGATGCATCACGTTATTCAAAAATTAAAAAAATGTCACTGTTCTAACAATTGTTATGGGATAGTTTAAATGCATCATTCGTCCGATAATATCTTTTGAAGATACTTTTTGCAAACACTAAATTGTTTAACCAGTTAAATGCGGAATTTATTTTTTAAAGTCAAGCAATGACGTATATACATGACGGATGCAATATAAATGGTTGCGTAGTAAAGTTTGCAAAAAATTAAAAAGCGAATACGATTGCATTTTATTAGTAAAAGATTAGATCATTAGATTATCGTTGGATGTCTGCAATATCCTATATCACCTTGTAGATAATTGTACTACTACTTTTTCTTGTCGTACCGAGTTATGGCAATTAGATTTACTGATAGTGATTGAAAAATACTGCATATAATTTTAAGTAATAAAAGTAAAAACTCCTAATTTCATTTTCAAAACAATTTGTATTTCAACAACTCTCTCATTACTAATCTGGCCATGCAAGTTTTATACAGATGGCTCAATCTCTGTTTCAAACGCAGGATGCAAGATGAAGAGCGAATTATTACCATTCTTCGCTTTACATCCAGTACCTCTAATTTAAAACAAAAACCTAGCTACCAGCATAGGACTTGCAAGGCCAGATTAGTAGTTTATTTATTGCAATTAATTCATTTTTAAATGGATATCTTTTTTCCAAAAGACGATATAAAACACAGAAAATGAGTAATGCTTCAAATACATACATTTAACATTTATTTATACAAGTATTTCACAGAACATACAAGAAATAGATGAATGTTTAACAATTATCGAGACAACAAACATGACATCGAGGATTTTTTTAATACATCGTCTAAATGAAATTACAAACGAAATATACATCAATGCAAATTAATATGCATTTGATGAAAAAATAAAAGTTTTTAAGAAATTATTTACAGTTGCATAAAACATTTAATGTAGAAGAAAATCAAATTCATATTTTCGTATATTTGTCAGAAAAAATACTTTGTTATAAATTATTCAAGGTAACTAACTATACTAAGCGAATATATGTTTGTATATGCAATATAGCCAGCAAGAATCGAATTAATTTATGTGCGTTAATTTTATACTTTGCCAATAACGTTATTAAAGAATATTGAATTTATTATAAATAGTATTGAATCAACCCTTTGGGTACATTAGACGTATCAGAATGCTCCGTATTTCAATTTTTAAAATTCTAATTAGCTTATATCAATATAATGCAGCAATATATATTCCGAATAATAATGAATAAATGGATTCCTACATAAAAGCTACTGCTTTCACATGTTCAAAAATTAAATGCGCTTCAAATATAAAAGTGAATTTAAATAAATGTGTAGTCAAAAGGTTAAAAAATCTTTAGTATCTTGTATATAATTGTTTTTTTTTTCTTAATAGATACTTTATAACAAAATGTAATAACTGCTGTATCTCTGAATCAGAAAAATAATGGAATCATTTCAAGTGAGATCGTAGTTACCTGACAAAACTAACCGCAATGATTTAAGCCGAGTTATGACGTCAAGGTTTTATTTTTTATCCATTATGCGATGCTCAATGGAATTCAAAATTAATTTACAGCTGCGCACTGTTGAAAATCTGTAAGCAAGAATTGGCTTATTAGAAAGCTTAGATACTGAATAAATGAGAAAAAAAAATCGCGGTTACTTTCGCACTTTTATGATACAATCCAAAATAAATTTTTACGATTCATCAAAAATATACACACTCAGGAAATGAATAATGATTTACAAGTAATTTTTATCTTTTAAAAATAATTAAGGTAATTATTGACTTCTTTTATTATAAATCATATATCAGAATAAGATTCAATAAAACAAATTTTGCAACTATGGTATTGAAATGTTGCAGAAGTAAATTTAGCTGTAATTGTTTATGGGTAAATATTAGATAAAACACACATATGATTAATGAATAAAAGGAAAATGGGTAGAGTACACACATTCGATCATTACGTTAGTCAAAATTATCTTCAATTTCTTTAAATTTATTTATTGTATAAGCGTTGTGGTTCAAACACCAGAAAGTTTATTTCAAATCTTAACCCGAAATGTTGATGATGATAACTTAGAACAGAGTTTCCAGTCCATTGCTTTCCATGAATTTTCTGCGAAATAAATTATCTAAATATTTATAGAATTATACATACAACTTTAAAAATGAAACAGGCTTAAAAATGGATAAATATATAAAAAAAAATACGAGTTGATTTTATTTTCAGTAAAATTTCAAATAAAACACATTTTAGGAATGTTTTATTTCAAAGCAAATAAATCAGATGTTAAATACTTACACATTTAGTTTCATTCAAATTTTTTTAATTTGTTTCCTACAGATCTAATTTTTTTAAATAAACAATGCTGTATGACATGTTTATTTGACTCAAATTGTGGCTAAAAATAAAACCTGAAATACTTTCATTTATATCAAACATTCGTTAAAATTTTTAGGTGAATTTTTGTTTCTGAGACATTTTACTATATAGGTAGTGATACTAGATATATAATAAGATAATTGAATTACAATAGTCTGACGAAATGCCATTTTCAATTGGTCACTAAGAGGCTTTTAAAAATTTTAAACTAATTTTTTTTTTGGTGGAAAGTATAATTTATTTCAAACAGGAAGATTAAAACATAGATTAAAAAAAAAACAATTCACGAAAATTTCTTTGTTATTAATAAAATTTTACTTTTATTCTTTCTGCAATTTTGAATACAGCATATGTTTTATTAATTTTGAAATATTTCATTTCATCTAGTCTTCAATAAATTGAATAATACATGTTGCTCTATCCCGATCTTAAGATAGAATAAAATGTTTGCTTAAAAAAAAGAATATTTGATTGCATATTTAAAAAAAATATTATTTATGTTTATCTTATTTTATGTCAATTTTTGCAAATATCTACGAATTTTTTCCCACATATGTAAATGATAATATATTTATTTTTTTACCATATATCTATTTCATTTCGTATCTAATGCTGATCATCCATAAATACTAATGTTGTTTTTATTCAATGTCTTTTTTTGCATTGAAACAATATTTGACATTTTTAAAGCATTACCATAGAAATGTAACAAAATGAATTCACATTGACTGACATTTCTTTTTCTATTCCTAGAAAACACTTATTTAAAATATATAATTATTAAACAAAATTACTGTTTGGTTAAGAAATAAAAATGATTCTCCGTGATTGAATTATTTTGTTCACAATTAGCATTTTGATATAATATTCATTACATGATAATACTAGATAACACGACTAAATATATTCTTATTAAAAAGAAACAAAAAAAAAACAAGTAAGTGATTTGCAGTAAGAGACATTATATACCAAGTTTCCAATACATTACACAATTTTTCTTTTAAATCATTATATAATAACAATATGTACACTTGTAAATACAAAATAATACTTCTATAAATACCTTGAAAAACTGGAAACGATTTTCCATAAATATAGAGAGATATATAATACTCGCCTTTTATTCACTTTTAATAACTCTCCATATTCTGCACAAAGAAGGAAATTAAAAAAAAATGGCAAAATGCCAATCAGTAATACTCATATTTAGAATATTCGTTTATTAGCTTCACGGATTGTACGACATCAATTCCAGTGCGTTTTTGGATGGGTTTATTCTCAAGATGTCATAATTTTCTTATTCAACAATCCGAAAAGTAAATCAATAAAAGCTGGATGGTTTGTTATAATTATAACTCAAGTTTCATTCGGCTAATTGGAATTAATTCAACATCATCGCATGATAAACTTAATTGCGCATCTAATATTTAACCACACGATGCTTTAATTTAGTATTATGATTTCAAGACATCTTTTTGTTACTACAAAGTGCGGAATCTCTTCAAATATTAGTTGTATATCCGATGAGTCACGTTGACTTTTTTGTTCAATCTCAATTATTTTGAAACATCTTATATTTATTTTTTGTGGTCAAAAGACAAGTAGAAAATACAACACATTCTAAAATAACATTCATAAAATAAATTGAATTATTTACAGAAAAAAATCTAAAATTATGGTTGAACCTCTTATCAATTGCTTTTAATAAAATAAAATTATCTTTATACATCTGTTCCACGTTCCGCGCATAAAAACTAACTGAATTTATTTACAATTAAACTAAAACTTGCAATCCATATGAAAATCAAAGCAATTGGTAACACGTTTGGGGCTGTGACTCACGATTGAATCATTTATTTAATCAGATTAATCCTTCTTTGCTATATTTTAATTGTAGTAAGGAAAGATCATCCGATTAAATAGTATGTGTGAATTACATGTGATTCACGTATCAGCCAATGTATCAAAGTCTTGAATGTACTCTAAAATGTGACTTCAACTTTTCTATTCTATAAACAATGAAGTTGAAATTTAACATCCAGTCATTAAGTGAATCTCTGGAATGGCAAAATAGTTCCTTCACTAAAATCCATTGAGTCTCTTTGAGAATGTTTTATTGTTTTGGAATCAAAACAATGATTCAAATTCTAATATCTACTTGAAACGCCCCATTAAATCCTGAAATTTATGAAATAAATAAATATTCACATTTTTTTTCAAACATCGTTTCAGTCTGGTATTTTAAGTGGCTTCGCAGTCACATCGTAAATGACACAACTCGTCCTTGTAACTAAGCCTTGTTTCACATTGAAGAAATGCGGTTTCGCATCTTACAAGAATCGTTTTCAAAAAGATTCGAAATCTATCACGTGTGACAGTTTCAGTTTCATCTTTATAAGAATAACAATCTATTAAATTAGTGTTAAAAAGGATTTGAGCATCAATGATAACACTATGCGAAGTATGTCTTTCTATTTTAAGTTATGTTGACAGGAATGTAGGAAGTAGAACTCTTTTAACTGGGTCATATCTTCACATTTTTACTGAACTTCATAAAGGGCTAATTTTTCACTTATATTTTTTGAACGATGGGTAAAATCTTCAAAGAAAATGTATATGTTCAATAGTTATTATTATAATAAAATAATAATATTTTACTTTATCGGACCAGCCATAAAGCGATCAAGAATTTAGTTTCCGATAGAGTTGAGTTAGACTGGGCACAAGATTTGCTGCAATATTTTTCATTAAAGTAATATTAAGTAGAGCGGTTTCGGATAATGCTTGAAAACAACAAACATTTGTTAAATTTCAGTTCTGATTTGAAAAATATTTTCATTTTTATATCAATGGCTTGTTCTTTTGTCTTATTCACTGCTTTCCAAAAGAACGGACAAGAAATCGATACATTCTGAAACCGGACTTCTTCTAGTGTACAGCCGACCACTCTAACATCACTGAACGTAGCAGTATCGACAGGATTTGTTGTGGCCGACTGCTATCTTTTGCGTTGTCCATCCATAACATTGAACTCCTGAAGCCGGACTGACCTTGTCAGGGACAAAGCAGAATGTGCATTATCAGATAATGGACGGGCTTCAGAAAATTCTCTATTAGCACAAAATATTGTACAGGATTTCCATGATGTTACCCGATGTTCTGAATGTCGGGCAATATCAGGAAGATATCGAAACAATGTTGTTCGGCATTTCGTATAAATAGGTCCCAAGTCTTGAAGTAAGTTATTATGTTTATTATTCTATGTGGTAATAATGAAAATATTTGGTCCACTTTTCGAAATCAGATTGCCTTTCAACATGTATCCGTTATAAAATCATCAACTTTTAACAGAATTGTATCTTTCACCTCTTCGCCATCATTTCGCCGTTCTGATGATAATTCTTGTGTTGTAGAAATATGCCTAAAAATTTCCTGCTTTATTTTAAGCAGATACTACATTGAGAAGTCAATAATGTAATCTTTTTTTAAGAAAAAGGACATTTTAGAAGAACCAGGAACATTCAACGCATATATTCTATCTTGACACAAACTATCTATGACATACTTTTCTTCGATAACAAATTATAAGGTTCCGTTTGCGAAACATTTTTCAATGCAATACACCTACTGAGCGACTTCCAATAGTCACAACCGAAATTCACCAAGAATATTTTTGTAAGATAGTCGCATAAAAGTAGTTAATGAATGATGAGAGATGTCTCCATCGAGTTTTCTGCCTTGGGCACATTAGTCAAAGTGTTCAGTTCTGTGGGGGGATCCAGTGAATTGTTGCATCCTTTTGTGCTGCGGCGCCATGGTCTGACAGAATATTCGGCGCCACAGTCGGTGGAATGTCTGGACCTGCCCATGGACAGCTCGGAAGTGGTCGTGAAAGACGATGGATGGACGTCCAGGGAATACCGGAGGCGGAAGCGATCGATGGAACGCCGGATCAAGTCAATCACCTGAAAAAGACAAATTGTAAAGCTTTAGCTATATATAAATACCAAAAAAAGGAAATTCAAGATTCTACAAGGTGGTTTAGTTCATATTAAAGGTCAATAAGTGTTGTCATCTATTTTCTGCCTTAGAAGATGGCAAGTTCGGAAAATTAATTCCAAAATGCCTGATGTTTTAATCATGGCAATGGGTGGTCCATTATTTTGAGTTAACTTTATTGCGCGTTAAGTTGATGTAAGTGCTGAATATTTTAATGGGCCATGGCATAGTATCTGTCAGTCAAAGAATGTTACTTACCAGCTTGAAAATTCAAAGTCAGTTTTTGGTGTCTTTTATTATATTTCTTTTCTGAAGAATTTTCGAATAAAAGGGGAGAACAACAATTTTTAAAGAAACTTGTATAGTTCCTTTCACAACAAATTGTCTAAGTGCTCTAAATTTCGAGTGAAAAGAAAGCATCACAATAATGACAGGTCACTGACCTCTAAATTATCATAGTGACTCACGTGCTACCTGTAGCTAAACACCAGCGTTTAAAATCAAGAGTTGCAAATATAGGTATTGCAATGTTTGGAGGCTTAATGAATCAAAACAATAGATTCCTTTGAGTTAATATACATCCAGTACCGTTGATAACATCAAATAAAATCATAATTTCAGCAGAAACTTAAACTTACTTCCTGATCTATTTTGATCATTTTAGCCACTATTGACTGAATAATCTGAAATAGAGATTCCTCCGTGAAAAAATGGATTTTAGGAGTATCATATATAACCATATGTGTACCTCCATAAGATATGAAAAAAATGTACTTTAACCCTTTAAAGGGTCATTTTTTTTCTAGCCATATTAGGTTAAAATATTTTTAGGCGTGAAATTAGAATAAAAAAGGGATTCATTTAGCTTATTAGATAAATTTAATTTGGTTAATTAATAATTAAGTAACAAATCAAGACACGTCATTTTGTGTAAGATAAAGAACTAAAGCATCTAAGTTTCTGTCTTTCTAAAAATAAATTGTCAGAACTTATGCCAACCTACATAATTTCATACAAAGATTGATAAATTTGGTGGGAAGCATACTTCCCACTGTCCTAGAAAGGGTTAGATAACTATAGAATTTAGTTCAAGCAAAATGTTATGACTATTTCTATCGATTTCCTTGTTTTTCGTATTTAAAAAAAAGCATTCAATAGTGATTTAATGTGTCAATAATTTGAGATTTTTATTGTTTGCGAAGTTAATTTAAGATGTTTAACAGCAAAAGTATAAAAAGTTAGCATTCTATTGTCTCTAAGTATTCATTCGTCTTTTTAAGTAAAAATTTAATAAATATCGAGATATCGCATCGACAAAAAATAGAGTTTTCAAATAATTATTTCTTTTTAAAATTATTGTGGCTTAAATAAAACTTTAAAAAGAAATTCTCTAATAAGAATCATTTTCATAAATGCCCTCTGTGAATGTTTCTGAAATATCATCTTAAGGTTACACAAGTTGAATGAATATTTTATACGATTATGGTGTAAAAATGTTTAATGCATAAATGCAGGTTTACATAAAAAAAAGATTCTTTTTTCGGGAATATTTTTATCTTACGTTTATGAAAAAAGTTTAAAAATACATCACAAATAAAATTTAAAAGAATTGTATAACTTAAAATAATGATAAAAGCTAATACTCGAATTCTTCAACGGATTTTTAGAAATGCTATACATATAACAATTTAAAAATCGAAGAATATTCACATATTTTCGAAACTCAAGTAGCTAATGAACTGTCTGATTATAAAGATTGTTGCTATGTTTAAAATTATTATCATATTTTAAAAAGGATTTTTTTGATTCTTCACATATCAAGTACAAGTCTTTACACAAATTTTCATGGTCATTCCAAAAGGGAAAAACTATATTCATATTTTAAAAAATATAAATAGTTGACTTGACATATCGCAGTAACCCAACCTATCGCAATATTCAATCTCTATTCATTTTTGGATGATACAGCCTGAGTAAAAACTTTAAGGCCAGTAAAAATTTTTGAGAAAATGTAAAATGAAATAAAAGGGATTCAAATAATATTAATTATTAAATTCATTGATAAGAAATAAATGCCATAAACATAATTTGTAAATACATAATTATGAGAAACATGTGGTTATTTAAAAAGTTAGTATTTCTGCCTGAGTAAAAACTTTAAGGCCACCAGTCATTTTTTAAAAATAAATACAATATAATGGTGTAATTACCATTGCAACTTGTGAGCTTGTGACAACGCTGCAATTTTCATATTTGTCATACGTTGCTTCGAAGTATTGGTGATCTTTGTGAAGATGGAGAAGGGTAAGAAGTTAACTGATCGTGAAAGAGGACATATCGAAGCGTTGTCTTCAACAGGAATGAGTAGTCGTGCCATTGCGATAAAGATAGGAAGATCTAAGACTGTAGTAAACAATTTTTTTAAAATTGAAAGACAATTATGGTAAAAAGAATACTGGGGGAAGACCTAAAGCTTTGTCCTCGCGCGATGAAAGAAGAGTTTGCCAACTTGCATCTACTGGAAAGTACTCAACCAGGAAACTGATTCTGACGATAGGTTTAAAAGTTTGTCAAAAAACGATTTATAACACAATTAGAAGGTATGGAAGGTTCACTTATACAGCAAAATTGACTAAGCCTCAGTTACTGCAGAGACACAAAATAGAGCGTTTGAACTTTGGCCAGAAAGTCATGACCTGGGACAACCAATGGATAGAAATTATTTTTTCTGACGAAAAAAAATGGAATTTGGATGGACCAGATGGGTGGAATTTCTACTGGCATGATATAAGAAATGAAAAAGAAATATTCTCCAAGCGCCAATTAGGTGGAGGGTCTGTCATGACTTGGGGCTGTTTTGCTTACAATGGTGTGGGCTCAATTGCATTCGTTTCAGGTAGAATGAATTTACAAGGATACCAAAATGTCCTAACAAATCATCTTTTGCCAAATGCTGAATGTCTTGCTGGAGAAAATTGGAAATATCAGCAAGACAATGCATCGATCCATTCGAGTAACAGCACAAAAAATTGGTTCCAAGTCAACAATGTTGAAACTGTGAAATGGCCAGCTAGATCACCTGACCTCAACCCAATCGAGAACCTTTGGGGTGATTTAGCAAGAAGAGTTTATGCAAATGGGAGACACTATACATCAACAACAGAGCTGAAATCTACTGTCGAAGATGAATGGTATAAAACCGACCCCGCCCTTTGTCAAAAACTCGTTTCGTCCATGAAAACAAGAATATTTGAAGTAATTCGAAGAAATGGCTCCTACACAACCTTCTAAGAATTTGTAATTTTTTTCTTATATGTTATTTTCTATGTTGGCCTTAAAGTTTTTACTCAGGCTCAAATATTCATCTGTGTGTTCTGTAATATTTTCTAATAATAAAATATTTGCAAATTAATGTTTCTACGTTTTTTACTTTTATTTAAGCTCAATAATTATCAATCAAATGGTATTTTAATTCCTCAGTTTATATGTTTCCATTTTCTCAAAAATTTTTACTGGCCTTAAAGTTTTTACTCAGGCTGTAGTATTCCTTGGTATTCCCAGGGGAAGGATTGGACTTTCTTCGTGAAAACCAGGCGACTTATCACGAAGAAAAAATTCAAAGGATATGTTTGGAAGATGTATTCACGCTAGATCATCAAAATATCCAGATTTCTAACGCATTAACAATATCTGGGGCATCTGTATAATGTTTCCTCTCTCTGAAAAATCCTACACACATCCTCCAGCATTTGCAAGGGGCTCTAAGCATGGTTCCGCATTCCTGTGAAAACTTTGAGTCCATATCAACTTTTGTTGTTGCTTCATCATTATATTTGCTGAATATTCTATGTATTAGTTGGGGAACAATATATATATAATGACTCGATTCAGTTTAATGGCGTCAAAACAATTATAAAGGCAGTTTATGAAGAAATAGAGCCACGATTTTGTATTTTATATTTTAATGAAATCTTTCTTCTTCAAACATGTTTATAACTAATTTAATATAAGATTTTAACGCAGAGTGATGTTTTATTTAAACATAAAATTAATAATTAGGGTTTTTTAAACTGTACAATTTCATTGCAAATTTGCTAAAATTATAAACCTTCTATGTTTTGATAGCTGTAATCTGATCAACAATTTTGCATAAATAAACGAAAATTTTATAAAGTACATAAAAAAATACTGTAATCAATTTCATTACATAAGTATTTCTACTCTGTTTATGAATATTTGCAGATGATAGACTGAGATTTATAACTTATTTAAACTTTATATATACTTGTTCTCTATCACACACTTATTGTTTTCTTATTTATATTACATATTGTTATGTTACATTTTATGCTTATTATTATATTATCGATTCAGATAAAAAAGAAATATTTCAAATAATTATTCAAAAAATTAGCAATCACATGAAGAAAGATATAACTGCGAAAGATACAAGATAAAGAAGTAAAGAAAGATATAATTTTTCTTCCTTCCTTTCAAAGTAATTTTACCTTAAAAGGGTACCTTTTATTACTTTCGTTTTTACTCTTATCTTTTGATGAATCTGTTCAATTTTCATTCGAATATACTTTTGCAGTATAAAAACAATGTCATATCAGACAAATACATATACCTATATTAAATATAAATATGTAGCAATAACAGAATGAACATGCAGTACATATAGATAGAGAATAAGAAGAGATGCAGTTTCGAAAGTTATTTAAGGATATGAAAGCCATGCAAAGGATATGAGATTAAAAAGCATTAAAAAAAATCCAAACACTAAAATGCATAAAACTAAGGAAAGAAAATTTTAAAAATTATTCAAAGTACTTTCTCCGTGAGCTGCTAAGTGGAAGAATCTAAATTAAAAATCATAATATTTGTATATTAATAAGGAAAGTTTTGATTTTAGTTGTTACCTTTGCTTTTTTTGTAATAAGTGATTGCGCAATTTAAAAGTATGTAGTATGTACAAGAGACCCCTATTAGCACAAGATATTGTACGACATCTCCACCAAGTTGTTCGGTATTCTGAACACCGACCAATTTTGTGAAGATATCGGAACGATATTATTGAGCATTTTGTAATTATAGGGATTATATAAGTGATAAATTGTGTAATAAATTTTTCTGCGCGTCTTATGGCGATGGAAAGTGCTCCATGAAATTATAAAATTTATGTTTCAATTATTAGTGATTAAAACAAAGACTTATTCATCAGTGTAAATTATTTTTAAAATATAAGACAGTATTAATCGGATGTTATTTAAGGAGGCGTGATGATACAGTACATTTCCTTCATCGTATTGAATAATCCTTATTAGCACAAAATGCGAAACACATTGTTACAATATCTTCCAGACACTGGCCGGCTTCAATATCTCGAATAGCATCGTGGGAATATCGTAAAATATCTTATATTAATAGGGATGTCACAAAATGCATGATACAAGTGTTTATACTCATATGCCATTTCTAATTAATTTTTTAAATATTTTTTTTTTTCCTTTTTCTTCCACTTAGCGGTTCTAATCTACTCTATCTGATTCTTTTTACCAGTTTATTTTCTTGTTGGTGAGCGTCTCGGATCGCGTGGAGCGCCTCCAGTCGGAAGATGCTGTTAGCCTTCTTTGCAACCGCAGAGTATGGAAAGACCGCATGATGAGTCCCTGGATCTGAGCCGCACACCAAGGGAAAGAAAAGCGAAAGCAAAATAAGGTTCAAAATCAAATAAAAAAGAAGCACGTGCAACACACACACAGCACATATCAGGCAATGCATTCCCCCTCAATGTAGTACTTCCGAAAATCGGTTAGAGATTTTACAGTGGTAGCTTTCGTATTTTATAAGACTAAATAAACGTTGCAAGCAAATATCTAATAAAGACTTTAGAGAAGAAACAAAAGATTGGCTTATAAAATTATTCTTTACAGTTGTAATTCTTTTGGATATTTATTTAATTCTGGATAGTGCTCTTATTCAATGCAACTTAATATGAGAATGATTTTTTTTTTAACACACAGGATTATGGAAATTGTTGGGGTAATTTCAATATTATTCCATTTACCCATCGTATCTGCTGTATACTGCTCTTACTAGGGGCGACATCTTTTATGGCAATGCAAATCTCATGACGCAGACGCTTTTTGAATGTGTAAGATGAAGGACTTGTATTTTTATGTTCTAGTGCTTGTGTTTTCTCTATGTCCACGGCCACTAATAAAAAGGATTTAATCTTACCTGCAATGTTTCTTATCAATTGTCCCTGCACATAATGTCTCTCCATTAATAATTAATAGAAATTAGCCCATTCGATTTCAGCATTGATATGTCATAATTGTATCAAATTCAAGCCACGGACTCTCCCGATCATGTGCTCGAGACTTATTGAAAAATAATTAATAAAAGAAGTGGCCGATAGATGGCGATACAGGGCAATAAAATGTTCTACACAGCTTCTATGTGCGTTCCATGATCTTCGCAAAACGGTGTGTTCCCCAACGGAACTCTATAAATACTCAGTGATTCCACGAACAAATTGTCTTTTTGACAAAGTTGCATGTAGCTTTCTGAGTCACCATCGATCTACAGAGAGCAACCAGCAACTTTGTCACATCTGAGACACGACATTATGGAGTATATCATTTCTCGCACTGCAGCGCCACCTTGCAGTTATTTCTTGCACCAATAAATCTCGAATGCATCATCTCGAGGGTTTGTTGTCCAAATTTTATGTCACTATGACTCATACAATTCTTTGCATGTTCTTCTGAGTTGGAGAAATTTAATTTTGACAACTTTGTACATTTCTGAAAAGAAGTATTGCTAATTTGAGATGGAATAACGGTATTAAAATTTTGAAATATAGAGTATATACAACTTCGTCTATGTTGTCAAAGGAATTTCCAAAACGAAACACAAAGAGAAAATTAAACGATAAATGATATAAGTTGAATGCTTCGTCTCAATGAATCCATATCCGATACCAATACCTTGCCAAATAGCAAGGCTATACTCTATGAGCACAAATGCCTAACACCATTGTTACCATATCTTCGCGATGTTGACCGGTATTTAAAATAGGCCGAAAGAAAGCATAGATACATCTATAATATCTTGTGTTAATAGTGTAAGGTCATCAGCCATTTAGAATCTTGTTGACAATAACTATTGTTCAGAAACATTGACACTAATACATAATCTAAATGTCCAAAAACATTTCCCAAAATTATAATTGATTTTTGCTTTTAGAATTGAAAATGGCAGTCGAAGATTATAACTCATGCGTAAAAAAAAAATAGAAAACAACATTTTAATTATAATGGTGAGAAAAACTTATACGTGAACTCCCCATTTTGGTAACATCAGCTTATAAAGTTAAGGGCGATAATGTTTCAGTAAAAACTGTGTGAAGTTATCTATGTTAGTTTTTATACCTGCAACGCCATGTTTTATCTTTCAAGAGGTTTGCTACACTGCTCACGCTTTATAGAAAGTAGCATATGATTATCTGAGACAATACAAAGAAACAAAATCTCTTTTTCAGTTACATTTTGGCACACAGACTGAAAATAGAGGGATGATAACAATGTAAAGTAACATAACGAAAAATAGATTTATGATAAGTCAGCCATCTATCTTTCCAACCCGCCACGAAGGCACACGGATTTAAACTATAAAAACTGAATGACCGGACCGCCGCAACAGCAACATTGGCGGGAACTGTGGTTGAGTCCTAAGGGCCATCACCTGCCACGGTACAACCCTCCCCGAACGAAATACGTCCCGTCATCGAAGGGAGGAGTCAGATCCCTCACCTATTAGTGTACCCTACAGGGTGGCGAGATCCAACCACCATGCCGAAAGCATCTCATCCCCATTACGAGGTGCCCCCCAAGGGTTATATTTCTGATAAAACAGCAAATATTGCTAATGAACAGTAAATGCAGCTGCAGAATAATCTCTTTAAGTACGTGACTTGCTTAAGCGACGATGGGCTTCAAAATTTCAAATCGAATCACAACTTCCTTTTCCACAAAAGTCGACTGCTATTACCATTGTATCCCCCAAAAGACATATAAAGCATTTTAGGTAATAGAGTTGCTGATTTCTAATCACCTCAAGATGCAAGAAACAGCTGCTCCACAAGATTGGGAGAAAATATCCAGAAAATAAAATTGGCTACAATGATCTATTAACCCTTTAAACGGTCATTTTTTTCTAGTCACATTATGTTAAAATATTTTTAGGCTTGAAATTAGAATAAGAAAAGGGATTCATTTAGCTTATTAGATAAATTTAATTTTATTAATTAATTAATTTGGTTAATTAATAATTATGTATCAAATCAAGACACATCACTTTGTGTAAAATAAAGAACTAAAGCATCTAAGTTTCTGTCTTTCTAAAAAAAATTAGTCAGAACTTATGCCAATCTACATAAATTCATACAAAGATTGATATATTTGGTGGGAAGCATACTTCCCACGACCCTAGAAAGGGTTAATATATACCTCAAAAATTATGTCTTTAGAAAGATATTTAAAAAAAGCATTTATGTAGAAAACACCATATCAGCAAAACATACCAGCAAACCATATCAGAAAACACCATATCAGCAAAAAAACAAAACAAAAAAAAACTTTATTATTTAAGACCATAATTTTCAATAACTGATTTAAATATTGTAATCCAATAATGAGAGGTTTATTAAAACTTTTGACGCCCTTTAGCTGTATAATTTTTTTCTTCGATAACTTGTTCAATTTTATAAAATAAATTGAGTTAACTGCGGTGAACTTTAAAAATTCAGCCAAGTATTGAAAAATGAAAGCACGAAACTGAAATAAAATAAAAAGTCGTGATTTAAAGGTAATATTAGTAATTTTTTCTTTGAATTTCTATTGTTAAAAGAATTAACAGATTGACAAATAGAAAGTTTAATAGAATTATTCGATATGATAACGATTATGTAAGATAAAATTGGATAATGTAAGGATACAACGTATGTAGCTGTAAGTTTTTAACCTTGGTGTCTTGACAAATCTTAAAAATAGCCGAACATATCAGCAAAATCAAATATCAATCATTAAGTAAAACAATTTATTTAAGTTTTAGTACGAATATAATCCCGACTACAGTTCCCTAAACAGTGCGTAATTATGCTCTTCCATCGAATTCACTATGTGAATTCTTCGAAAATTCAACATAACTGTGAACCTTTTATAGCAAATATGTATTTTATAAATGTTATTATGAATATTTAATGCATATTCTATTTCTTACTTCAAGAAACATCAACGGAAGAACATTGAGAAAACTACTTGATTTTTTTTTCGAAATCTAGAATATTTTTTTTTTCAGCTTTTGATTCACTGAAAAAACGTGTCATGTCAATAGCTGTTGTCGATATCTTGGCTGAAAATCATTCTATGACGCTGCCAAAAATCAGTAATTTGGAGATTAAAAAGATATGTAAATTGAAAATGGGCAAACAAAAAAAAATGCAAAGTGCAACAAAAAATGCTTACAACAGAAACAAGTAAACACTTTACATCTCATTGAATTAAAACTGGCTTACACTTTTATTTTTTATACATTCATGATAATTCTAATTAGATTAGTTTTTTAATAATCTTAAGGCGATAATCTTAGATTTTTAATAATCTAAAGGCGTTTTTCTTTAAAAATATATTCGAGAAAATGTCAAGCTGTTGCAAACAATTCTTAAGAATTATTGCGAAATTTTTAACATTTCGATAGTGTAAATATGTACAGTATTATAAAAAAAAGAGGAAGAGTGATTTAAGTCTTATCGCTCTTTTGAGTGCTAGAGAAATTTTGTTATAAAATATTCTGAGTCTTAAAACTAATTTAATTTTTTTAAGCTTTACTGATAGTTAATTGCATAAAAGTTTTATTTTGGTAATGCATTGTGATGACTGAAGAATTAAATCTCGAATTATTGTTTAAAAATGGGCATGAAGATTGTGGTTATATATCAATAATAAGCCGACTTCAAAATCGAAGACTCTCAGATTGGAAATCTAATTATACCAAATATCCCCAGAATATGCGGACTTTTTGTATGTTGAATGTACAGCCTAGGTTAAGTATTAATAAAATGTTATTTTCAAGTAATAAAATGTTTTTTCTTTAAATCCAATTGCATTGTATAAAAACAATTTTATAAACTCAATAAACTTTGTAAAATTTTGGAAGTCAAATATTTTTTTTTATTATTTTTATTCTGAGGATATAGAAATCTGAGTAAATATAATTTTCAAAATATCCCTTGATAGAACTGATATATGCTGAATCACAATTAAGAAATTTCGAATTATTGCGAACGGAACTATTTAAAATTCAGTGGTTAAAATAGTGTTTGGTTGTAAAAATTCTACGAAACATTTATTGAATCACAATTCGATAAATTTCTAAAACTTGACTGAAAACATCGATTAATGTAAAAGGCTTGGATTGTCAAAATGAAAAACATCTGAAAGCAATAACAGTGCGAAAAATTGAATGTCTTTGAAATAATAAGTAGCACACAATAATTTCTGAAGTATAATTTCCACAATAGAGCCAATGGGTTTAATTTCCACACTGAAAGGGGAACTTCAACTATTATTATTTTTTTATTAGAAAATATTAGATTTTATTTCTCGTTTTAAAATAAGATTGTTAAACATTCTCGTAAAAAATAAATTATAGAAACAAAATCGTTTTCAAAATTCTTGAAATGAAAAAAAAATTAAAATCGTGGGAAATTCGATATAAGAACCTTGATAAATTAAAAAAATAAAGATGTAAAATGTTAAAAGCGTCGGAAATTTAAAAGTACAGAAAAAGACATTACGATATTTTCATCGCTTTCACAATTGTGATTTTCACTTGAATGAAATGATACTTTTTCTGAAAACATAATAACGATGTCTTAAATTCTGAAACGAAAAAAAAAAAAAAAAAAAAAAAAAGATCCTTTCGATTACAAATAAAGCTTGTTATTATTAAAAAGAAAGCTACCCCAAAATGTTATTTCATTCCACAACAAAAATAACAGGTTCGTAGAAATAAAAACGAAAGTGTGATGAAACGGATTTGACTCTGATGGTTTTCTTTTAATTAAACTGGTTTTCGCAAGCCACAGAAATAAAAATTCCGTCCATTCTTCTTTAAGAAAGCTGAAACTCGAATCCTTCTTAAAGAAAAGAAGCAATTTTCACTAATTTAGAAAGAGCGTCTTAAGAGGTTTCTTACTCTTTTTTTTTAAACTTTCTTGATAAGATTTACTTCTCATTTCCGTAATTGCGAAAGGTGTTACGAGAGAAAATGAGAGTAAACATGGAAATAGGCTTCGCTTTTTCTAAGAGTTGATTAAAAAAGAACAGATTAAAATGTTTATCGGGCAAAAGATTATATTTATGGATGAAGTTCTACTCTTCTATATTTTT
The DNA here is from genome assembly GCF_947563725.1 of Argiope bruennichi. Classification (NCBI taxonomy): domain Eukaryota; kingdom Metazoa; phylum Arthropoda; class Arachnida; order Araneae; family Araneidae; genus Argiope; species Argiope bruennichi. The sequence continues at coordinate 34,748,063 of NC_079156.1, forward strand.
GTATTTTTGTCATTGCTTTGTTTGTAATAGTGCCTTCGGGAAGATAAAACAGCTACTGACATTTTATTAAATTAAAATGATGAAACTTTTAGGCATGTTGGAAAGAGAGAAAAGAAAGTAATAAGAATATTTTTGATACGAAGCAAAATAAAAACTAAGTTTTAGAATGTATACACGATGGAGTTCCAATTAGTAAAGCATATTTTTCTTAATAAATACTCCCACGTATATTCTTTCAATCGACAGGGAATCCTAGAGATTCCAAATTCGGGGATATTCTGTGTCGAAAGAAAGAAGAATTAGTGAAGCATATAATTCTGTGAGCAGTATTAACAAATGCAATGCATGGCAATATGAAGCAGAAATGAAAGTACTTTCAATTTATTACTGTTCGGCCTAACTTTCATTTAATTTCAGGCATTTATTTCAGTGCTAGATTAGTTTGAAAACTCCGGTCTTATAAAATGACGTCAGTCCGTTCGAAGGCGTCCTCAAAGTCACTTCTGAGTGTTGAGAAACATCTTCATGGGTCGGCATAGATGAAAATTTGAGATTACCAAGCCCTCAAATTAGAATGATAGGCACTTCAAAAATTCCCAATTGAATCGTTCAAAGAACCAGAGTTTTCAAATCGATTAAATATGATACAAATGCCTCAATCTGAATGGCAGTTTCACTCAAAACTAATACATTGGCAAAAATTTACATTTCATGTTGTCATAGATTACATTTTTCATTATTGTGTACAAAATTAATTTCAATATTTATTGATACCTCTTCATATAACGGGCAAATGAATATATATATCCGTATATATTTTTCTTACAATTTGATTTCTGAAAGATAGATATGAGAAATGGCTAGTTTAGTTTAGTTATATTAACATCCCGTTTAAAGCAACACTAGGGCTATTTTGGGACGGACCTTGTCATTTTGAACCGTGGTCAGATGACGAGGACGACACCTGAACTGACACCCCCCTCTCCACACCACACCACACCACGCCAGCGGGAGGAGTTTGGTCGTGACAGATTTAACGTGCAACAGACCCCCTTACACTCCGATTTTTCGGTGGAATCGGGTCACGAACCTGAAACCCTCCGGTTTCTAAGCTGAGACCTTACCCCCAGCCCACATGAGAAATGGCTAAGGAATTACGAAAGAATAGAGCATAGAACATAAAAACTTTAAAATCTTATAACTTTAAACGAGTAATTATTGTTATATATAAATTTATTTATTTTGCGTATCTCGGAAACGGCTCTAAAGATTTGGATCAAATTTAAGATAAGATTTTGCTTTTTAAGTTTATCTATGAAGGTGTCTTTCCTTAAAGCAATGGCATTTTATACAAAAAAAATTATTACAAACTGTTAGATCCTTTTTTATATCTTCTCTCATGTTGAAAATGTCATATAGCGCCCTCTTGGACCCGATTTTACCATGATAAAACTGAGTGCAAGTTCAAAAATAAAGTAGGGATAGAGAAACTGTAAAATGAATATTGTAATATAGCAGATTGTCTCGAATAACAGGCTAAACTAAGTGTATCCTTGATTTTCTTTTACTTAAATGACTAGGTCAGATTGAAAAATATTCGTATGATATTAGTATGTGATTCTTATTTAAGCATTTTTTTCCAAAAAACACGATTTTATAACCCCCCCCCCCCAAAAAAAAAATGCCGAGCAAAGCTCAGTTTTCCAGGTATTAAATTATTTAAGGAAGCAATTTTTCACTGAAATTATTGCATCATTAATTAATTATTAGTATTACAATTATAGTTATTGCAAAGAGTATATTAAAAACAATTATAGACTTGAATGTGACACTTGAAATCCACTAATTAAAATACAGTATGCATGCGGCACATAATTTATAGCATTTCAAAATAACAAGATTTTCACAAATTCTTTATTTGATTTGTCTGCACATGAAAATAATTACGAAAGCTGTGCTAATAGAATTTTATTTCGAAATTTCCTTAAATGTGCACAAAGTGCTACACTTCCATTAACAACAGTATGAATTTTAACTTGTTGAACTCAAACAAGGTTGAATAAATTGTGTGTTATCGTGTGCCAGAATGAATTTAAATGGACACGCATATTGAGTACAAAAATATTTCTACTAAAAATATTTTTTTAGATTGCGATAATATTGTTGCAAACTCTAATGTATTGCTTTATTCAAATATTAAAAGCTTAGTATTAACTTTACCAAATTAAAATCTATATATAAGCTTGTTAAAATATTAAACCATGAAGCAACATTATTGTACTAATGTCCCTATGAATTAATTTATGTGAATGGAGAGGTAGAAAGCTATTTCGCGTTGAAAAAAAATTGACTTTTTGAAAATCTCGATTTCTTTACCAAAGCAATTGCCACGCATACAAACCGAGCGATTCTCAAGAGGTTTTCGGTGTGGCAGGTTTGGATCTCCTGCATGCGAGCGAGATATCATTCATATTTATTTTTATTTAATGTAGTCGAGTCGACTCTAAAAGAAATAAAATTTGGTGACGCAGGTGATGAAAGATTTTCCAGGACATGATCCGAAGCGAAACAGTGGATAATGCATATGGAGCAGAGTGCGAATCGAAGAGGGAATCATTAAAGATAATCATATTAAAATTTTTAAAAATAGCAGTTTTCAGATTGGTTATTCTCTAATTGATATTTTTCGAGCTACACTCTATTAGAAAAAGTGTTTAAGTTTCATGTGCTTATATATTGAAATTAAAATTATTGAGCAACAATTCAACTCGAATAGGGTAGTAAGAGACAACTATATAATACTGATAAAAACTGAAAATATACATCAGATAAAAACGCTTTTCTTCATTGTAGTATTTAATATATGGGTTTAGGGTGGATGGCAGTATTTGCTGTTTTACATAGGTGGCATGAGTGATGTTCTTTTTTAACTATACACATAGGCAGTGTTATGAGCATGAGTGATGTTTTCTTTTAACTATATACATAGGCGGTGTTATGAGCAGGAGTGATGTTCTCTTTTAACTATATACATAGGCGGTGTTATGAGCAGGAGTGATGTTCTCTTTTAACTATATACATAGGCGGTGTTATGAGCAGGAGTGATGTTCTCTTTTAACTATATACATAGGCGGTGTTATGAGCAGGAGTGATGTTCTCTTTTAACTATATACATAGGCGGTGTTATGAGCAGGAGTGATGTTCTCTTTTAACTATATACATAGGCGGTGTTATGAGCAGGAGTGATGTTCTCTTTTAACTATATACATAGGCGGTGTAATCAGCATGAGTGATGCTCTCTTTTAATTATATACATAGGCGGTGCTATGAGCATGAGTGATGTTCTCTTTTAACTATATATATTCCCTCCACAATCATTACTGCTCTTTACCCCATTTAACGATGTGCACATACTATTGAAATTCCAAATATTTTCAACATTAGACGTTTAGTATAGGTACAACAACTATTTTCCTATACTAAATGTATAAGCTTAGTTCTTTTTTCCCCTCTTCTTACTAGTCTGTCAAACACGATAAAACTCACGACCGCCATCTTATAGTCAATACCTCTTTTCAAGAATCGAAATTTTCCAATATCTGTTACCAATTTTAACACAAATCCGAGAACTTATACCTACCAGTTTTATTCAATAGGGAAAAGAAATCGGTTATCAGCTGTATTAGGTACAATCGAGTATCAGTATCAACCTATACTTGATACAATAAAATTGAGTATCCATCTAACCTTATAAGGCTAAAGTTTTATAGTGTCTGATAAATTTTTACCTTTATTTGATGCAGAACTCTTATAAATATGAAAATATAATGGTCCAACAAATTTTTTTTCAATAATGTGGGTAACAAATTGCATATTTAAATTTTTGATGTTCAGTGAATGCTACTTTCTTAAAACGTATGATCTCGGATACTCTTTCTTCAACTACTACGTCTGTTTTTATATTTCCACAGAAAATATAAAAATAAATTAATAATATTAGGATTCTTTTTTCTTTAAAAAAATCTTGTCATTTAAATAAATAAATGAACAAAGCCACAAATATAACAAGTCTAAAAATTAAATAAGTAGAAGTAGAAATTCTTTCATCTACATCAATTTCAAGAAAAGCATCCAACATCCAAAACATTCATGCAATAAATCTAGTTAGAAATGCTACAAACTATTCATAGACCAAAAAATAATAAGAAAGATTCTCTGAAAATGCCAAGCTATTTATACAAGCAAATTATTCGAACAGGTTTATTTAAATTCTGATAGAAAGAAAAATGTATTAATTCAATTCTTTTTTTTATTAATATATACGATGTAAGTGCATATTTTCAAAAACACAAAAAATATCTATCTTTAATATCAATGTATCATGTCCTATAATTAAAAGTATATGATTTCTGTTTCTAAATCATATATTTTGGCTGACAGATATTCATACCTAAGTAAAACTACAAACGTTATATTGCATAACTTTAATATAATTACATCAAACAGCATGCATACTCATGCAGAACATTCTTAATTCAAACCGACATCGCACACTTGGATGGAAAAATTTTTTGTCCAAAATCTAGACTTCCTAGGCAAATACTGGAAAGTTTTGCGATCAAAAAATCATTAAAATAAGTTATATCCAAGGTTTTGTTTTTTGACACCCACAAGCATAACTTAAGTTATATTTAATAGTCTCACAGAATTGTTTCATCTCCAATCTTGAAAAAAAAATTGCTACATTCTTTTATAATTAAATCCTTTCTTCGCCTTTAAAAAAGAATTAACGCAAGCAAAAACATAAAAAATACCCACTCTTTCATGATTCGCCTGTTGTTTTTTAATGGAATCCCACATGTCATGCATCACATTAAACGCACATCTTTCAAATCTTCACTGAACAGAAATGACGGTTCTAACTGGCATTTTTCCAAAACAGATTTTCTCTCCATCAATCTGTGCACCCATCAGCACCTATTACGACCGAATCTATTCCTGCATATTAATGGCGTGTCAATGCATTTCAAATTTTCACTGAACGGAAATGACGGTTTTAACAACATTTTTCCAACAAGGGTTTCTGTCCATCCATTTATGCATACACTGGCGATTTATACGATCGAATCTATTCTATGATATCAGAGGTGAACAACTACGCTACCCGAGCAATTGCTTTTATATCGTGAACATGTTACTGGATTGCGAACCACAAGGTCCCAGGTTCTATCCTCGCGCATCACAATCCGCCACAGAGGTTTGTCAATGTCTCGTCTTATGTAGTTTTGATATTAAATAAAGTTTGAATATTTGGGAAAAAAACTTTATCGTTATGTGAATTTTATTGCATTCACACGTTTACAGGTTGAGAAAACAGTGAGCAAGATATTTACTTACCTCACCGTTCAGATAGCAAAATATTAAAGAAACCAGCAGACCCTGAAATAAAAAAAAGATGAACTTTAGTAAACATAGCATCCAAAGGACAGTTAATAACGCTCAAAGAAGATATTTCGATTGCAAATGTTTTTATAACTTGCATTTTATTATGACAATTGGATTAAAAAGAAACAAAATATCGATTATATTTATTTTATCCACCAGCAACATGAACTTTAACTTTGATTTTTCGTTTTTTATGTAGAAAATCTGTTGAGTTTTTATATATAGCATGCATTTTAAATAAGAAAACTCATATTTTCAGTTGTTGATTTTCTTTCATGGATTACTTTTCTTGAGAGATAATTATTAGATTATAATGCTTATTAATAAATACATTAATTATGTAAAGATTATTATATTCTTTCTATTGTCTCATAATTTTTGTATACTTGAATTTTTTTTTTCAAATTATTATAACATTTTAATTCCAAAGGTATATTAAATTTTATTTTTTGAATGCTACCTAGAAAAATTAATATATGAACACACGCGCTATTTGGGTACGGACTTTGCAATTTTTAAACGCTGTCAGATACCAAGGAGCGAACCTGAGCTGGCCCTCCAGTTCCATGCTAAAACCTTATAACCAGGACACCGCGGTTGTTATAGAATATGACAGAAAATCTCAAAAACACTTCAGCTGTTTATATAAATGAATATGTCTTTAATCTACATGGAATAAAATTTCACTCTTAATTTTGCTGTTGTTGTTGATTATGGTGTCATAAACAAACGGGTTGACGAAGCCGGCAAATTTAAGCCGATTTTTAGCAACTATTGTTTCAGTTGCGCCATCGGGGGCCAACAATAGGCCTTAACTACAGATGCGTCATAGTCCTTTTCACGGGGCTTACTACATTCTTATATTTCATTCATTCATCCACAGACCGTAATTTAGACCTGAAGCAGAACAATCACCTCTGATCTAGAACCCCCAGTGGCATTGCCTCTATTTGGAGGACTTTGTGGCTAAGACAGATTGATACGCTCACGATCCACCCTGTACACGAAGAGTCTTCGGCGGCAGGGTTTGAACTCTGAACCCAAGGGATGCGAATCCAACGCACTACCAACCAAGCTATTCCTGTTTTTTAATTTTTTTTATTTATTTTCCAAATATAAATCCATTTTAATCAAAATGATAGAATATTTTTACTAACAAAACAAGCTAACTGTATAATAGGATAAAATGGATACATTTATAAATTAACATATATACCTAAAATAACGTATATGAATCCTGCAACATCGAACGGATGCCATATGAAGAATTAAAAATCTGGGATGATTGAACGATAAGAAAATATTAATGGTCTCAAACCGCAGATCTGGAAAAAATAATTCACCAGACATATTTCGTAAATTGCTTCTTCCGGAACCAAACAGCCAAATATCAATTCGTGTTGCTTAGCATTTTAAAAAAGCTGTCATTTGCGAAAGCTTTATCGGAAAATAAATCTTGCTCTCCTCTGGAGGCAATATCCAACCACCGAAGATTCCATTGATTTCCGTTAACTGACGGAATTTCTCCGTTCCCTTAACTGCTAGCATATCATTTCCTTTGTTCGCTTACCGTCCATTTATTTGCCTTTAAATATTGAACTCGGTGCATCCATTTAATTTTCTAAATGGATTTGAGAAGCTTGGTAACTTGCACGAGACTGTGGTTTGACCGCCTATTTTTAGATGGATTATTTTCTAGTGCTTTTAAGAATGGGTTCATTGCTCCAGAAATAAATAATATGCGCATTCCTAATGTATTTTGAGTTTTTTATTCCTTTTTAGTTTTATTTCTGGAGTGTGCAGTTATTTATTTTCTAAGGCTAAAATCGAATAACTCTTAATCTTCTAATGCAAAAATCTTTTGAAGTAAAAACTAAATCATTTCACCTTATCAAGAGCGATTTTAAAGAATTCCTATATGCAAACTGGAAGATTATTTAGTTTTCTTATCATCTAAGGTAAGATTTTCAAATTCCTTTCAAACCTTAGACAAAAACAATGAAATATTACATTCTGAAGCGACCGTAGATAATGACTTTATTTATATTGCATTGTTCATCATTTGTTGTAAAATAAATTTTAAATATTGTCACATTTATAGGAATGAATAAATAATTACAATCATTTATTTAATTAAATGTGGCAATTAATTATTTATATATTAATTTTGATAGTTATTATATAAATAATTATAATTATTTATAGAATTATCTTATAAATATTTTATCTCAATAATTATAATTTAATTTATTCAATAAAAGTAGGGCATGAACAATTTCTGAAATAACTGACCAGTTTTACATAATGGTGCCAACAATTATTTATGCCATTTTATTTATAAAATTTCTTCAAGGTATTTAATTTTAGTCCATGCGCTTTTAAGCAATTTTAAATAAAGGCAAGATAGTAAGAGTCGAATGTTTATTTATTTATTTAATTGTGACAATACACATGATATTAAAAATTCTCGGAGCTAGAGATTGAAAACCATTTATAAGCAAAGCAGATTGGCGAAACATCTAATACAAAAGTTGTTTGTCTTCATGAGACGCTAATTTGCCTAATTTAATGAAATTTTGTTATAAATATGGCAATTTTATATGAGTGTATTTGAAATCCCTATGGACTGCGAAATATAAACTATTTAAACTATAGAAATGAAACATTACTTTTAACTAAAAATTTAAAAATATGCATTACTTGCACTTCTAATTGATCATTAAATCTTTGAAAGAAAGACAATAGACGATAATCCTTAAAAATCGCAATCCAGTAACATAAGTATTCTTTCTTTTAATAATAAACTCTTCTTAATGTTCTACATCGTTTATATCAATTGATTAAATACATTTATTTTTATTAAAAAAAGAAATATCACTTTATATAAGAAAACATCTGATATGCAAATTATCTAATGAAGATTTTATAAAGTAGAGAAAACTACTATATTATTACGAATAGACCGATAGAAACAGTTAGAAATAATACAGAGTAATCATCAAGTAAGCTTGTCAAGCATTTCCAATCGACAGTAGGAATTTCGGAATTTCTTCGAAAAATTTCAAAAACTATTACAGGTATGCAGGCATATTGTAGGATTCTGATATCTTAGTATCCTAGTTTTGCTGTCATGCAAAAAAAAATATGATATAATACATTTTTTATCATAGTCATGTTAAAAAAATTATAAAAATAATAATTATTAAACTTAAAAATTAAATTCAACCATTACTGTAGTAAAATTAAATTAATAAAAAATTTAGATATCTATTATAGTGTCCGAGATAACGCCACGTTATTCTGAATAATTTACAACAGAACATGTCATTTTTCTAACTTTACATCTCTTGAAATCTTCATCAGAAACTTACAAAACTGGTAGGAGTAATGGTAAAATTTCTAATCAATTTACTATGTTATTTAGCCCATTTAATCATTATATCTCTTTAGCCCTTTAAAATGCCATTTTTTTCTAGTCATATTATGTTAAAATATTTTTAGGCTTGAAATGAGAATAAGAAAAGGGATTCATTTAGCTTATTAGATAAATTAAATTTGATTAATTCATTAATTTGGTTAATTAATAATTAAGTAACAAATCAAGACATCATTTTGTCTGAGATAAAGAACTGAAGCATCTAAGTCTATGTCTTTCTAAAAATATTTGTCAGAACTTATGCCAACCTACAGAATTTCATACAAAGATTGATAAATTTGGTGGGAAGCGTACTTCCCATGGTCTTAGAAAGGGTTAAGCAAATCGGTCCTCTTGAGCCATTTCCATTGGTACAAGTTTTGTGAAGATGCAATAATATATAGAGAAGTTAACAGACGTGCCTCACTAATTTTGTTGACGACGGCACATTTCTAAGCTATGTTGAACGCAGCATCTTACGTCTTTCTTCTTCTTGCTTAAATTTCCAACAAAAAGCTCTCTGTAGCATTACCAACACTATCTATAACTTTCCGATTCCACATGCTATAAGAAAATGACTTTCTTCTGTATGTTTGATCTATTCTTAAACTCTGATCTTCAGAGGCGAGAAGATTCTAATCTGATTTCCTCTGATCGAGAAGATTTGGTCATTTGTCATATCTGTGGACTAGGTTTTCTATCCCATGTTCGAAGAACATTGACAACATCCGTGTGATATGGGCTTTGACACACTTCATTACACTGGAAAATCTCAGAATTGACTTTGAAAGAAAGAATATGAGTACAAGAATGTTTAAACATTAACCCTCTGAAGTCACAATTCTGCCATATTCAATGATCCTCTCGTTGTTCGAATTTTCAGCTTCGTCCGTTTCTTTTGAGCCACGTGATTAAGATTTTACCTGAGTAGCCTGACGTTTTCGCTCTCCTTCGTCGAGAACGTGACATAGAGCGGAGGATTTTCATTGCTTTTTTAAATTGAAGAATTGGCTAAAATGCCAAAATAATTATTCCGGATGAATAAAGATCTTCCAAGGAACATTAAGGCCCATCTGTCTACATTGACTGCAATTTTATTCGCAGAGAGGCCTAGAAGAGCTTAGTCCACCAATATGGCAAAGGCTGAATCTTCACGACGGTGACAATGATTGAACAAAACATTTGGCAATACACTGAGGTGACAAAAGTCAAGGCATAATTCCTAATAAAGGACCTTCTTTTGCCCAGCGAAAGGCAGCAACTCGAAGATGCATGGGTTGAACAAGTTATTGGAAGTCCCTTGCAGAAATATTGACCCGGGCTGTCTCTTTAGACGTTCATAACTGCGAAAGTGTTGACGACGTAGGATTTTATGCATGAACTGACCTTTCAATTATGCTCCATAAATGTTCGATTGGATTAATTTTGGTTGATACAAAAAACCAAATCATTTGCTGGAATTGCTCACAATGCTTTTCAAATAATCATTAACAGTTGTGGCCGGTAATATGGCCCATTGTCATCAATAAAAATATCATCTTTGTTTGGGTACATAAAGTTCATGAATGATTGCAAGTGGTCTTCAAATTGCTGAATATAACCATTTCCAGTCAATGATCGGCTCATTAGGACCAAAGTACCCACCCACTCCATTCGATGTTAAAACAGCCTCATTATGGTACAACCACGCGCTTGCACGTAATTGCACACGTCACCGTCTCTTGTAAAAAACTTGGGTCCATGAATTCGCGGATTTGCGCCGCACTCGAACCCTATTATCAGCTCTTACTGATTGAAATCACAATTCATATGACAACCTACGGCTTTCCGGTCGTCTAAGATACAACCAATATGGTCATGAGCCCAGGCGATGTCGTACTGTTGATAAAGGTATTGGAATCTGTCTTTTATTGCTATAGCGCATTAAAGTCAAATTTCTCCGCACTGATTCCTGCGGTTATTTCACGCAGTATAGTTAATACTGATAATTCTTAATTGTTAATACTGATAATTCTTAATTGTTAATACTGATAATTCTTAATTGTTAATACTGATAATTCTTAATTGTTAATACTGATAATTCTACGCACACATTGTTGGTTTAAGACATTAAGTGCAGGCGGTCGGCCACTGCGTTGTCCATGATTGGAGGTTATGCATGGAATTGGATATTCTCGGTACATCCTTGAAATTATAGATCTCGTAATAATGAATTCCCTAAATATTTCTAAAATGTAATGCCCCATGCGTCTAGCTCCAACTACCAATCCATGTTCAAAGCTATTTCCCGTATTGCAGCCATAATCATGTCAGAAGTCGTTCAGTATGTATAACTTAAATATAAATAAAATCCCCACAATGCACTGGACATTTATACATTTTGTACGCGATACTACTGCTGATTGCATATTTCCGTATTGCTATCCCATGACTTTAGTCACTTCGTAGTATATTCATTTTGTTCACTGCATTTGTTTTTGGTCATAGCCCGTCGAAGCTTAAATAAAAAACAGCCCTTTTATATAAAAGCATTATAAACCGACATTAAACATGCCGGGTCACAGAATAAAACTAAATGGTATTTGTTTTATTGAACATTATTTTCTAGAAGTTAAGAATAGGGTTTTAAGCAATGCCTTTTCACTCAACGTAACCTGATAATCTTCTGAATGCGTTCCTAGTCACATAGCAGCCATTAGAAATGCTACTCGTTTCCAAAGTTATCGGAGACTCGCCATTAAGTTTATTGCTTATAAAACTATTGCTCTTAATGGGTCATAATAATAATGTTGATACTATCATGACACAATTATAATCGGGTTATTTTTCAATCTAATATAAAAGATTAATTGAAGGATTATGATATTCTCCTTGAAATAACCTGAAACCACAATGGTGTATTAAAAATTTTGCCTATTTAAGTAGTATTATCCCTACTAATAAAAAAAAATATCAATATGTATATAAATGTGAAGGCAGTTAAAAGTAAGAGAGAAAGAGCTTCATATAAAGTAACCAAATTTTACACAAATATGATTTGGACAGTGGTAACGAGCATCTCTGAGAGATTGTTTTAAAATTTTAATTAAAAAATTAAAGGAAATTATGTCAATTAATATCGTAACTTTAGAAATTACCACAACATAAAAATGATATTCAATTCAATTTAAAATTCAACAATTATTATTTCAAGGATACAGGACTTTTTAAAATCTAATTTTAATATTTAAAAAAATATATATATATTAAGCATATTTTATAACAAATTCTTTCGCATAATGTTAAGAAATTCAAAGCCTTTCATTGTTGATACAAATATTTCATCTTCTATTTTTATTCCATTATTGATGATGAAGGTGTCACGAAGTGACAACTCCGACCGCCCTAAGATATACGGAAAAATCTGAATAGCAGCACAACCCCAATAGAGGTATGTCCCGTCATCAGCATGGGGTAGTCGATCCCACACCATTTCTGTACTCACTCAGTTGGCGAAAAACAGCCACCATACCGAAAGCTCCTCATTCTCATATCGAAAGTGTCCTCAGATAAGAATGATGAAGGCATGAGTTTATAGCTTAGTCTTCCATAATAAATAGATTATAGTTGAACTATGCTTTTAATGTCCTTTTGGAAATTTGTTGTATTTATTACAGTCAAGGCTAAAATTCACAAACATGAAATGATGGAGTCGTTTTTCAGTGCCTCCGTATTTAAACATTGTTACTCCTTAATACAATATGATCACATATGCAAAATTGTATTATTGTTCTTATTGCTTGAAAACTACCTTCTTTTTAGAGTACACTTTTTTTAAAATCATAGCAGTGTTTAGTGAATTATTTTCTGAGACAGATATGATAAGTTCCCAAAGCAGAAAAGATATATATTAAAACAAATATTCAGTTAGAAAATTTGAATTTCCTTTGAGTAGGTAAGGAAAACTTGCACGTTTTTAAAAATACGCTCTTAAAAACATGCTTTGAAACTGTGCGCATCTTATGATTCCCTGTATTGAATAAACAAATAAGCAGCCAAAGACAAATCTTTTATGCTCAGCTTCGGATTGAGAATAAAAAGGAAACAGTAGTAGGAAATCATTCATTTTACCTTCATGGTCGTTTTAAAATGGTGAGCAAAAACTTTAACTATAAAAGAGTCAAATTGTTGAATATTTAATTTCAGATTTTTAACAAACATTTCAAAAAATTTGGGGCATTCATTCTTATTAGCTAGTTCAAACCGCAAATTTATTATTGAAATTTAAATTTAAACAATTTTTGTAAAATGCACTTTCATTAACACAGCAGAATTAAACATGGACACATTTGGGTTATAATTTTGCCCTATATTTTTACCATTATCTGACAATGCATTGTTATAAATATGAGGATATTTTTAAAACTTTATTTATCAAATTAGCATTATTTTTTTTATATATATTATATTTTCGAACTCACAGTAATTTTATGTATAACTCATTTTTCGAACTTTATAGCAAAAATCATTCGTTATTAATCAAATAAATGAATCATTATTTATCAAATTCACTTTTACTTTCTTTTAGAATAAAACCATTTATTATTTATCAAATAAATAAATCTTTACTTATTAAACACATTATTTATCAAATTCACTACCAGGTTATTCTGCAAGAATGAAACTCAATAAGTAATTAAATTAACCATTTACGGATAATTTCTTAAAATATTGAATATCTTTAGCGATAAAACTCAAGTGTACAAAATCTTAAATCTGTCACATTTAGAAGCGAGAGGTAAATCGAATACAAAATTCAATATCTTCCTGACAAACATGTAAAATTAATATCAAGACAAATTAGCAAATGTAACTGAGCATAATTCCTTTATTTGAATGCTAAAAAAAACCAAGAATAAATGTTATGGTGAACAGTTACATTTCATATTAAAACAGACGAGGATGGTCTCATTGTCTTAACGTATGCTAAAAAAATTTCACGCAAACCTTCTCGCATGCTTATCAATTAAGATATTATCTCTGCTATCTTGCATACAATTATAAAGGGCGCATATGATTCAGAGATGATTAATTGATATAGATATTTGGTATGGATCTAACATTTTGAATGAATCCATCGTGAGAATATGTATTTTGAACTCCTTTTTACCGCTTAAAAGAGAAGGCCACGGTGGCCTGATGGTAAGGTCTCGATTGGTAAGCCGCAGGGTTTGAAGTTCGAGACCCGATTCCATTGAAGGGGCGTCTGTTGCACGTAAATCCGTCAGGGCCAAACGTCCTCCCACTGGTGTTGTTTGGTGTGGAGAGGGGTTGCCAGCTCAGATGTCGTCCTCGTCATCTGACCACGGTTCAAAATGACGAGGTCCGTTCCAAAATAGCCCTAGTGTTGCTTTACAACGGGACTTTAATACAACTAAACAATAAACCGATTGACTGAAACCAAAATCTGACACAAAACTAATGAGAAAAATCATGAAAAATTCAATATGTTAAGTTGTTTCTTTTATAATAGCATTTTCATACATGTGAAAGTACAGACTAACAGACGGTCAATTTGACAGATTCGAGATCAGATTTTAATAAGAATATGTATTTTACATGCTAAAGCTAAGTATCAAAGTTTTTTGCCTATTTCTTTTTGTTTTGGAGTTATAAAGTTCATTTGTAATGGAACAGCCATGCAGACTTTCTGTGGATGGGCTCAGTTCAAAATTTAATATAAATACACAAATTTAGTTGTAAATCTATGCGTCATATTTCATCTGTCTATAGGTCAAAGCGGTTTTGAGTTATTTTGTTCATAGATAGGGACAACTGCTTAGACAGGAAATGTGTTTTTCGAACTCAGAGAGGTCCGAAATGAGGAGAATTTGCATACGAGAAAGTAAAACGTAACATTTTTAAAGAACGCAGAGAAAAAAAATTATAACGTAATAGCTTTATAACAATATTAAAAATAATTATAAACGTAATAGCTTAAAAACAATATTAACGTAATAGATGTTAAGATGAATTCAAATTTGTACAAAAAGGTATAAAAAGGTTTAACATAGATTTAGCAATTTTAATATAGATAAACATATCACACGTAATTAATGACTATTTTTTTACAAACTTTGAAACAAAGCTACTTTAATTATTTTTTCTAAAGACTCTTATGAAAATCGTAGCAAAGCATCTTTTTTCGCTTATCTAAAATCATGTTGAAACACTTCAGTCAGTTGCATTAATAAATAAAAACATTACTCCAATATTTCATTAACATTTAAATTATTTGGAAGAAAAAAATGTTTTAGAACAGTAAAACAAATCTTGGATATAGAAATCTGCACAATTTATAAACTATTTGAATAAAAGCTTATTTCTTTTTAGAAATTTTGATAATTCTTTTAATTGCACAATTTTGTTCCTAAAAGTTTTTCATAATACATTAATTTTGCAAGGAAAAAACCTGGCTACTTCAGTTTCTTGAGCAAGTGTATTAGTGTTATATTCAACTTCAGCAATTTCTTTTTCAAAAGCATATTTCTTTTTCTCTGAAAAGATAAAAAAAGCAGATTTATTTTTATACCAGTGGCAGCGATTTCTTTAGTCTTATTTCTTTAAAAATAGCAGGTAACTTTTAAGAAGTTGATGTTGCGGATATTCTCAATTCTTCAGCACTGTTTAGTGATTTAATTTTATTTTTGCATGCCTCAAACTATTCAGTATAATCATATCTGAAAATCCAAAGTCAATGACGCATTTTACCGACAGATTAAAAAAAAGCAACCTTGTTGAAGACTTTACATAAAAATTACTTGCAGAAAAAACACTTAATGAATTAATAAAAAATAATATTTAAATAAAAAACAAATGTTCCATAAAGATTTAATCACGTTTAGAAAACTAATAACAAGTTGAAATCACATAAACACAAACTTCTGTTTCGATAAATATATAATTCATCCATGAAAAAAACGATTTTCTCCTATTGAGACAGATATAAGAAAACTGAAGAAGATGCAAGTCAATGAAAGGAATATATTTTCCCCACAAACAATCAATTTGTCCATAAACTCAGAAAAAAACTTCTTCTCTCAGTTCATGGCAAACGTATGACTTCATTCGGAGTTACTGATCTCTGAACGCATAAAAGATCAGCATCGCAAAGAAAATATATATGATTTCATGTAATTTATACAATATCATATATATAATTTTATATAATATGCATCCAATTTTTTAATTCTTCTGAAAGACAAATGCGTGAATAAAAAAATGAATAAATTTAAATCCCTTAAATAATACTCATTAAAGAAAAGCAGTTTTTATGGACCTTTTTTTATGGATGTTACGCCTCCTGAATATGTTTCACTGATGATATGAGCGTTCTTCATTAGCAAAGCTGAACTTTCCCCTGATGTTATATTTATGCCCTAATATATTTTTCTCATCTCTTAAATTGAAAAAAAAGGTTAAGAAATTTCCCCCTCAAAGTAGTTTCAATTATTTCTGGAGCATTTAAGAGAAAACCTGATGAAGTAAGATCGTATTTTATCTTGTATAGTTCCATTCTATCATACATATTCTTTTATATCTCGCTTTATGTTCCATGTAGGATATATAAACTAACCAATTCTTACATTTACCATATTTTTAAAACTATTCTATTATATTACCAAATTACCAATTATATAATAAATTTATTTCATACTGCCAAAATATTCAATTCTTCTAGCAAAGTGACCCATCATTTTTGAAATGATTATTTCATCAATATGCGTCAACAAAAGTTTGAATTAAATTGTGTAACAATGCCACGAGAATGCACCAGACGAATGGCTATACAATGCCACTATAGAATGCACCAAACGATCAGTAGTTTCCTAGAATTCCATTTTAAAGTTTGAATTAAATAGTGTAACAATGCCACTAGAATGCATCAAACGAATGGCTATACAACGGCGAATGTCAAATAATGCCACTAGAATGCACCAAACGAATGCATTTTTCGGAATGTCGTTTGATGCTATTCTTGGAAACAATGAAGAAGAATCAATCGTCTGAAAAGTTATTAATCGAACAATATAGTTTTCATTTCTTCCTGATGTCTGAAAGAAAATTGTGAGAATTAAACGCTTAAATGCAGATTGTTTCCAATTGTCTACTTCCAGTTATGTTTAATTTTATATATAAAAAAATAGTTGGTAACTATAGAAAATAAGTCCTTTATGAAAAAAAGTCGACATTACTTTTGGCGGGTGTCTTATATCGTTTTCTTTATTCACATTTGAATGTGGTGGTTGATGAAATTCAGTATGTTACTAGAAGATATAATTTCTATTGTCGAATTCCCAATCAAGGAGCGATTTATTTAATTTAATTTGTTAAAATAATTACTTCTCATCTGTTGACAAGTAAGCTATCAATGTTTGATGTTGTATTTGAAATTATATTAGTTACAAGCCAGATTTTTGGAAAATACTGCATGTTGCCAAATATCTACATACAACTTTTTTCAAAATAAATATGCCATATTATTACCTGGATTTTTTTTAAAGTAACCTATGACTATTTTCCTATATTCAAAACAAATAATCATGCCTTTAAGGGTAAAATTTTCATACCTAAATGTTGAATTCTTCTAGCAAAATGGCCCATCAACACTGACATGACTTCATCATATACGACAATTAATTGTCTGGATTTTCGATCGTAACAATGCGAGTAAATTGTTCCATAAAGACTAAATTGATCGAAATGCCACTAGATTGCATCGACTGAGGTCTATAGCGCAGTGCACAGAATGCCATTTCGTGTATTTTACTGAAATGCTGGAGAATTATCAAAACTATCAGAAAAGATAATATATCTTTTATATCAGATGTCTGGTAAAAATTATTTCAATTCATTTGAAATGAGATAGCTATCCTCAAAATACCTTAAATCTTAAAATGTCGAATCATTTAATGTGATTATCGACATTAAAATATGTCTGAGTATAGAGACTAGTAAAATTGTGTGTATAAAGAAAGTAGTATCAGCCATATCGTAACCACGAAAAGGAAATCATAAATTATAAAAATATATGATAAATAGAAATGTAACTTATCTACAAAACTCATTATATTAAAAGTATAAATGTATAACTGAATCCGAATAATTTACATATATGTATATAACATAATATAATAAGAATAAATATAAAAATTAAACTGTCTTTTGTTTTAAATTATTTTCTCCTTCTCTTTGCATGTAACTATATTTTTCAATTTGAATGTTCTTATTTACAAAATATATATAAGAAAAATAATAATAATATTAATAGCTGCTACATACATAGAATAATCCGCTAATTCATTAACAAATAAAATTATATTTTTCATGTTCTAAACTATTGAAAATACTTAAAACCAAATAAATGGTAAGATTAATTCAGAAGATTTCTAATAGAAACAAAATTCTCCAAGATAACTTCAATGCTGAAGTTATTGTGACAGATATTATAGTAAAATGAATTGAAAAAAAATCTATTTATAATCAAATAACATTAATTTATACTTTTGTATCACATTAATCAAGCATTTAATTTTTATTAAGCTGATTTTTGTATTCGTTATTCATTGACAAAAATCAGAATCAGGAAAATAATAAATATATAATTGATATCCATAGTGATGAATATGAATTGTACATTGATGTAGGAGGATTTTTTTCGCTTTTAATAGTTTTTATTTGTTATTTTAAACTGATCAATCATTCTGCTTTAGCAGGAATAATATCTGCTTTGAAGATTTTATTCCCGGATTGCTCTATTCTACTACACTTAAAACAGGATTATTATATTTCTGAGTCAGCTTAATTATATTGATTCTCATTTTGAGGTTACATAATATTTTTTGAATAGATCGTATCATTCTGAATCGTGATCAGGAGACAAGGATGACAATTAAATTCGCCCCTCATTTCAATAACATGCCAAAGGCACAATTGGTATGCCACTATGCTACCACAATACACTATTTCAGTGATTGCAAATGCTAGCTGAAACATTTTTTTTCCAATTATATAAAGTCGGGCCATATATAACTTCTTGCAATCATTCAACAGAAGTCAAATGTCTATTTATTTAGGATTAAATTGAAAGTTCCTGAATAATCAAATTGCTTTCATTCTATTTTAATGAACAACGGTTTTTATTAATGCAAATTTCTGTTTAATCCTACGACAAACTGGGCGATCAGATATGCATCCTTAATAGGCGAGAAATGCCTTTTCCTTGTGAAAATGTTAAGTATTGTATTCAAAGCATAAGATGCTCAAATATTTAAGACTGCTTTATAATTTTGAAGATAATTTATCTACGAATATACAATGGAATAATTAAATAGGTGTAAAAATGAAAGACTGCAATAAACCATTCAATTCCTTGGGTACATTTAGTTTAGTTATATTAATGTCCCGTTATAAAGACACTAGGGCTATTTTGGGACGGCCCTCGTGATTTTAAAACGCAGTCAGATGACGAGGACAACACCTCAGCTGCCCTCCCCCCTCTCTTCACCACACCCTTGGGTACGATTCTAGTTTATTGCAGAAGATCTTATTTTTCTAGTTATGAATGAATGAAAAATTTAATTTACCATTAAAACTTACAGAATATTTTGCCCTTAAATATTATTCAGTCAATCGGGAAATTAAATCTCCTTTTCACTCAAAACTTTTTTTTAAAAATCAGTACAGGGAGGGGGGGTACATATTAATTATGGATATTAATTCAATGAGTAATATAACGGATATTATAAGTAATTATTAAGGGTTTTTAGATACTAGTTATTTATATTATATTAATACAATATATTAAACGGTTAATCGCAATAGATTCTTTCTTAAAATTTGGCTTTTACCAGTGCAAATGACAAAATAATTAACATTTTAAAACTAGATTAAAAATTGTACTTATTAAGTGAACAGAATTTTTGCTTCCAAAGCACCAAATTACTTATGTCAATTATTTTTTGAAAAATTATCTAATTAATAATTCTCAATTATAACAATAGATAATATGAAACTTCAAAAAAAATGTTTGCGAGAAGGAATATGAAATAAAATAAAGCAGTATTATTTGTCAATCGTAAATAGAAGGATAATGAATTTAAAAGTTCTTACGAATACCACTTTCTGCGAAGTAGTTTTCACGAAAATAGTTAATTTAAATACCTTTTTTTCTTTTTGTTTCATGTAAACCTTAGGAAACAGCTTAATGAAATCCGGATTCCTAAGATAGTTTAGAGAATTCCTGAACTGCTTCCTGCTTCCTCCTTATTGTTCTTAAATTTAGATGGATCAAACACATAGCGTTAGCTTATTGGAATGGGCAAAAATAAATTCGCTGACTATATTAACCCTTTCTAGGGCTGTGGGAAGTATGCTTCCTACCAAATTCATCAGTATTTGTATGAAATTATGTAGGTTGGCTTAAGTTATGACAAATTTTTTTAGTAAGTGAGAAACATAGATGCTTCAGTTCTTTATCTCAGACAAAATGATGTGTCTTGATTTGTTACTTAATTATTAATTAACCAAATGAATTAATGAATCAAATAAAATTTATCTAATAAGCTAAATCTAATGGCCCTTTTCTTATTCTAATTTCAAGTCTCAAAATGTTTTAACACAATATGACTAGAAAAAAATGGCCCTTTAAAGGGCTAATAATAATCCTTAAGAATGATTTGATTACAGATAAAAATTTCTCTACAGTTTTGTTTGCTTATATAATAAAACAGAATAAATTATCTTAATAGGGTCGATTTTAAACTATTTTTAATTGTTTGATCTTAGATTTGGAGAGGCGGAGGAAAAATTTGAAATATAATCCTTTCTGAAGTTCCTGAGAAATAGGATTCATCCTGGTCATAGATTAATTTTTTAAAATAAATTATAAAGGAGTCTTTTTCGACGGCAGTGGTTAGTTTCTGTTATAGGTATACAGTATACTGACAATTTGACAATTTTCTGCTCCATTAATAGAAGTACAGGGTGGCCATTAAATATTATTTCAATCTCCATCTGTACTAACATTTGTAGAGATGAATGTGTGCTTTGGTGCTCTGAAGGTCAGACCATTAAACCAATAGTTACAAAAATTCGCACACATACATCTTAGACAGAGAGAATAGGTACCAAAGTGTAATGTTTCTAAAACATTTAATTGGAATTATAAATTATTGAAAAACTGAGCGTTTTTGCATTGTATTTACTAGGAATTTCAGAAAATATATCAGCACCAAAATGAATTTTAACCTTTGCAAAATTTGAAGAAACATCTTTTTAATGTTACCATTTTAAGAGTCATTCAAATTGTTCCTGAAATTGAGCAGCTTTTGTTTTAAAAAAATTCTTTTTTTTGCCTAACTTTCAAACATAGATTACATTGTTGCCCATTTTCCCATTTTTATTTTTCCTATTCCCCCCCCCATTTTCATGGTTATATAATATTATTAATCCTCAGATTTTCTTTCATTTCTATTTAAATTTGTGTCAATAAAATGGTGCATTTGCAATACCGTAAAATTTAGAAGGGTATGAAATGCCCATTTGCGTTTTAATTGCGCTATGATATTAGGGAACAGACTTCTATTGGGAAGGTCCAAGTCGCAATACACAGAAAAAGAATACCGTGCGTAAAAATAAGAACAATGTAGCCAAACAATATGTAGGAATTCTGCTAACGAATCGATAAATTAATTAATATAATTAAATACTTCAAATCGAAGAAAAAAATAACCAAAATTAGTAGTATTTTCCTTAACGTATATTTTATGTTGCTATAAAGAATTGTAACAGTGCAATTAATAAGCAATTTTTGTCCACAAACATCAAAGAAAAAATATATGCATTATCTTTAGCATCTTAAAATATAATGATGGAAATTTGAATACTTCTTTTGGAAAAATAATTGTAATTGCGGGCGAAAATTTTAATGTCTTACATTTTTAAATGCTGAATATTTCCTTTAAGCAATAGACCCAGTTTTTTTTAAAGATTATGATATTAAATAACATATAATAAATTTTGATGGTTTAACACCTGTTGTTGCTTGTAGGGTATAGACCGAAATCATTATTAAATCAATTATGGCATATACATGGCAATGCTGACGAATGAATAAATATATTGCAATTTTCTTTTGTGAATGAATGCTTTTTTTGCTTCGTTCGAATGATTGTGAATAGCATTGAATTGTGAATAGAATTTCTGTAGCATTGGATTTAAAGTTCCACTTGAAATATAGCATTTAATTCGATCACTATTCTCAACTTTGTTTACCCAATTATATCGTCCCTCGGGGGGACACCTCGAAATGAGGATGAGATGCTTCCGGCATGGTGGTTGGATCTCACCACCCTGGAGGGTACACAAATAGGTGGGGGATCTGACTCCTCCCATCGATGACGGGACGTACTTCCTTCGGGGAGGGTTGTACCGTGGCCGGTGACGGCCCTTAGGACTCAACCACAGTTCCTGCCAGTGTTGCTGTTGAGGCGGTCATTCAGCCTTATGGTTTAAATCCGTATGCCTTCGTCGTGGCGGGTCGGAGAGTCAGATGGTTGACTGCCCAATTGAATCAGAATATTGCCATTGACAACAAGTTATTTTTTGAATAAAATCCCTGTTTAAAATGTTATATTTTAAAGAAATTTTCCAATGATTTATTCAAAAAATGAAAGTAAAAAAAAATTAGGTATTTTTTGAAAATAGCAGAATAGGAAATTCGCTCTATTTAAATAGAAAAATGGAAAAATCAATTTTTATTCTAATTCATTATTTATTTTTAATTCGTGTTCAATAGAATATACAGGAATGACTTTTATTCGAGTATTAAGACCACAAAATCATTTTCCGACAAAGTGCTTTCACGATTATTAAATTACTACAAAAATGAAACATATCCCACTTTGTTCTGAACGTGCTGAAACTATCAGAGCAAATTTCATTTCCAGAAGATCGGGAACCTAATTGCACTTTCTGTAAAGGATGATGGCATCACCTGGTAATTAAATTTACGTGAAATACTTTCCGAAATCGGAATACTTTCAGCATTATAAATTTTTGATTCGACCCGAGATTACATTTAGCGACATTGTTCTCAAATTCGATTTACTAATAAACGGTACATATTTGACAACCGTATGTAATAACAAATTTCTTATTTTATTTCGAATAAAATTTCTTTCAGAGAGAAAGATCGGAGTTTCCAAAAGTTTACAATTTTTCTTTTGTAATAAATACCGTCCGCTGAAAGAAATGTTTGATTTAAAAAATAAATGTAATAACAGAATAAACTGGCGGAAAGGATAAAAGAAAATGGGATTTTGCAACTAAAGGAGAATAATGTGATTTTATATTGCCCAAGAAACAAACTTGTTCAAAATTCCGTTATTTCTTACAAGCGAAGAGCTAACAAAACTAATAAACGAAATAGTTTACATAGAAATCGAGATAAAAATATATCGTTTGTTGTTTGTTTGATTATATATTTTTGAAAGAAATGTATTATTGTGTTTTCTAAACAGAAAAAGAATACATGATCGAAAAATACTTGAAACTGATACTTGAAAATGTTATTTTTACCTTGTGGATAAAATAGTACGATATTTTCCAGTATGTTATAAAGTATGTTAATAATCACTCCTCTCTTTTAAATTCTTTTAGTTTTTATTGGAAAACTTTTATTGAAATGAAATGCAAAATGCGCAGAGGAAATAGGAATTCAAAACGAAGAAATGAATTATGAATGATTTTTATTTATTTTATGACGCAATGACTACTTAAAAAGAAAAACTAAGAGTAAATAGGAAATTGTCTTTTTTAATATCCATGTTTGACAGTCTATTTGATACAAAGAGCTAAAAACAATCTGTATTTTAATACTAATATCAATGTACCTTCATACAAAAATTTAATAAAATTTTTCGCTTTATTGTAGCTTGCAAATGTGTATATAAAGAAAAGAATAATATACTCAAACTTCGGTATTATAATCCAAGAAAGATCCAAAGTGTCCAGATAAAAATATTTTTAGTTTATACATATTATTTATAAGAGAAAATAAATGCGTTGAAATAAATTGCATATGAAAATATATTAAAATATTTGGTGGCATTTGCTGGTAAAAATAGAATCCGTGCGCTGCATTATTTAAAATAGCTCAAACTATACGAACAAATTTAGATACGAGGGAAAATTTAGTTTTCTTAATGCAAATGAATATATGTTTAAAAACATCAATTTTGGCGAAAATATAAAATTTGTTTTAATTCAATAATCTTAATTCTTGTGCATATTTGTCTATAAATCCGTTTGAATTCATTTTTGACTCCGAATTTTCAGAATATACATTATCTTATATATTCCCATTAATTACGTTTTATTGTTATAATTACATATTCAAATGCTATTTTCTTACATATTCAAATGCTATTTTCTTACATATTCAAATGCTATATTCCACTATATATTTTTCGCTGAATTTTAATATAATAATATCTAAATTTGTTTCGTATTTCTGAACGACAGAACGAGTAATCTAGTCAATTAATAAGATTTTAACAATATTTTTAATGTTTTAAAATAAGAAAAAATAATTAATTTCAAGTTATTTATCAATCAGTCCTCAGGATTTAAATAAATCATAGAAATATAGTCCATTTTCTTTGTTCAGGAACTAGGTAATTTATTTCTTAAGTTAAATTCAATAGTTTGAACAAATCCTTTCAAAATTCTGATAAGGTTTTTCTTTTATACTTCTTTTTAGAAAAAAAAATCACATTTCCTTCAATTATCAAAATATTTTTAGTTGAGGTTACATATTTTTTAGTTTACTGATGATTTTTAAATCCATTTTATTAAAAAAGAAAACAAAAAGATTTTATTTAAAATGTTTTAAAAAAATCGTCTTGCACATAGTTAAATTAAATACATGATTAAATATTAGTGAAGATATTCACCATTATTTAATCATATATTTACCCAGATTATATTACAGTGGCAGTCAGATAAAGCATTAAATATAGTTTTAAAAATCTATATTCTTGTACTTTTTAATTTCTTGTGAATAAAATATAAAAGACAAATTATCGATAGAGTTAACGCATTTTCTTTTTCACACAAAACACGTTTGAGTTGAAAGATATCATTATTCGACATCGTATCTTTTTTTTAAATAATAAGGACTACTTTAATCATTTAATCTTTACTAGTTTCTAATGCAAGAAACATGTGATTGTAGTGGACTTTTTATTAATATAAGATAAAATGTTACTATTTTTCCTTTATTATTTAAAAATATTTTAATTCTTTACTGACTTTTAGTTCTAGGAACAAGAGATACGTGACTTGTGAAAGAAAATATCTGCATTTTATGATAGAAAAAAAATCGTCTAAAAGAAAGGATGTAAAAAAATTCATTAAATAAAAGTGCGCATTCCTAAATACATAAATAAATTAATATATTCAAAGTTGTTCTATTATACATCTTCTGGAAATCAAAGATTTGTAAAATGCGTATATTCTTTAATGTATTTTTTTTAATAAAAAATATGTTTTTTTCACAAACATTATTATTTGAATGCGTGTTTGGAATTCAGAAATATTTTTAATGATTAATTTCTTGATTCCTTTTCGTATATGGATTTAAATATGGATTTAATTTTAAATTATATTTTAAGTATTTTTAAATATATTTAATCTTATAAGAAATATTGTGCAATAGCGGTTGCATAATAAAATTTTTCTTGAACCAAAATGCAAATTTTTTTAAAATATGTTCAGCGCAAAAGTAATCACAACAATATTTTACATTTAAAGTGTTTTTAATACATTTACAAATTTTAATAAAAAATAGAAATATTATTTATGAATTTCGCACAAATGTTTCTTTAATGCCCCCAGAGTTTCTACATTTCTGTTATTCAGGAGTATTATTTTAATTCACAATTTTGTGAATTGGTAATTTATTTGAATAAATAAAAATAGTTAATGTTATAGTTATATATATGTTATATGTTATATATATATATATATATATATATATATATTATAACATATGATATATATGTTAAAAATAGTTTATTTTATTTATTCTTTTAAAAATAGTCTGGTATATAAGCGAATTTCTTAGAGAAAAGAATATCAAGTTCATTAAAAAAATACGTTTTCAATTTTCTGAACTAACTGTAAAGCTGATTTAATAGAATACTATTCTTTTTATCCGTCTGAACATTTTATTTTTGTTTCACCACAGAATACTCCGAAATTGGAATCTCTAGTATTCTCTGTCAATTGAATGGGTACACGTGGAATCTAAATTTTTTACCGAATTTCATACTGCTTCTTTAATTGTCAGCAATGCAGATTTTACATGGAAATATCTTGATCATGAAACAGGAAATTTATTCGACAAAATGCAAGAATTTTTCAAGCATTAAGCCTTAAACATTTGAGTTTATTTCCTAAATTTTACAGAAATTACCTCAGGTTTAAAGAAATTTTAAAATCATTCTTTCAAAAAATCTTAAATTGTATCTATCAAAAAATCTTAAAGAACCTGCTCAAAAAAAATCACAACATGTATCAATGCATATTAATTTCATTATAAAATGAATCTGAATATTATTTTCTTGTTATTGTTCTAAAGTAAGTTTTTTTCTGCAAATTATTTTAATTACATCTAATTCTGCATCATAAAGACTTTTAATATGAAATTGGTCTATATGAAAAGGAGTCCTATGAATAGTTTGATTATAAAAATGAAAGACATCCTATCGACAGATTGAAAAAAAATGACGAATAAATGATAGATGATGAAAAAAAAATTAACCTCTAGATTTCAGAGCTTTCCTGACAACAACTCAGATATATTACAGCTGAAAATTGGCATACTATGCATGTTTTTAATATATTTCTAACTCACAATTGAACTCTTTAAAAGCCCTTTCTACGGGCTTTTCATGCCTGCAAGGATCCTCTAGTTGTAATTTTAACAGTTTTAATATATTATCCATCCATTTCTCAATCCGAAATAGAGATTTCCATACCTTTGTTATTGAAAAATTGCCGCCTTTCTCTATTTTTTTATATTTTTCATGGACTAACTTAATTATGTTTCTCTCCTGTAGTTATAATTGAAACTCCAAAAAAATAATATCTAAAAATAGCAACATTTGTTTTTAATCGTTCTGGTTCAAAATGAAGCAAATCACGTTTTTATTAGAACAACTTCATTCTCTTCAAGCCTCTACAACGTAATATAGTTAATCTAAAATTATATGTATAAAATTCGATAAAAATTGAGCCATTTTGAGACTACTGTATAACAACAACACAGAGCTATTGTTTATACTCCATTAATTTGGGAAAAAAATCCAACGTTACAAATCTTTGTTATATTTTCAAAAAATAGTATATCTAAAAATTTTTATTATTTATTTGCATCTATATACTGCATTCATTTCAAGTATAAAGCTTCAATTCTATGGAATTTTCTCTTTTACTTTTACTAAGAATTCCATTTATAAAATAATGGAAAATTGAACGGAAATTTCCGTAGTCTCAAATGAGAGAAGCATACTAAAGTATTAGAAAATTCTTCTTTGAAAACGAATAATAAAGAATTATTGGCGTAAATTATGGCAAATAAATTCTGCTTTCTCACGCCATCTCACCTGTAAGCCGTCCATTGCATAACTGAAGTAAGAATAGCCTTCCAGAACAAAGCAGTCGCCGTTCTGCGGTCTGTACATGACAAGAATGAAGTGAAGACCAAACAATGGCACCAATACAAGAGTGGCTCGTACCGCTTTTCTGGAATTAGATAAAGTAGCGTCAGTTCATTATATTGCATAACTATAATTTAATGTCTGATGCATTAGTCACGTTCAGCAATTTGGCGTTTTTGTTGGCGACTAATTAGGAATACTGGCGAACGTTCTGGAAATTCCGCTATAACCTGAAGAAATTTGATTCATGTTATATGTTTTTTTAATTTTTAATGAGTCTTTTTTATCAATAAAATTTAATAAACACATATTTTAGAAGAACATTTTTATTTGTAAATTAGAAGGCATATTATTATTCGTTTTAATTAAATAAAATTATAATTCATTTTAATTCATCTAATTCGTTTTTTTTAATATTATAATACCTTTTTTTTAAATATTATAATTCATTTTAAATAATTTTTCTGAAACTTTTCTATCATGTGACGTTATTTGTAGAAATACAACATTTATTAAATTAATCCATATTTCGGATATGGTATAGATTCTGAAAATCTAAGGAATTGTATTGTCATCGATTTTGCATGAATGCACAGAATTTGGAAACTATAGCAGATCAGGAAATGATGCCAAAACTCAATTGCCTGATGTCATCTTAGATTACAAATTTTATGAAATTTTACTGAATTCTAAACTGCCGACAGATCCTATTAAACAAAACAAGATTCATCCAGCATTTTCAAATCATGAAAATTGAAATTATATCACATTCAAAGCAAAAGAGTATATGAGTAGAAGTTGTAATTCAATATTGTCAATAAGATTTAATCAGACATACTAAGAAGAATTTATTTCTAAGGAATAAAATTAATTTTATAGGAATAAAATTTCAATAAATCCTTATTTCTACAAGATAGTACAAATTTTAACTTTTAAACTAAGCACTTTTTAAGTAACTTCAAGGGAAAAATAAGAAATATTATTAACGTAATAGTTTTTATTATATAATTATCTATTACTTTGAGATTAAGTTTTATAAGAAATAATTTTATACAAATATAAATTTTGAATACCGCCAAAGATTCTTCAATATTTTCCTGCAAATTTTGAAATGAAATTATTAAATTTCTCTTCGTTTTTCTTTTTAAAAAAATACTATCACACTTAATTCATATCTAAAAATAGTTTTTTACACCACAATTATTTTTAAAAAACACTACACCGATACTTCATTAGCATTTGAATTCCTTGAAGAAACAATAAAGATGGTCAAGTACATGAAAAATAAATCTAGAATATAAAAATCATACACACTTTATTAACTATGTAAATAAAGACTTCTAATTTTTTTTCTTGTACTTTTGCTATCTAACTCTTCAAATTTTCGCATTTTATCCTCAGAAAAAATAAGCACATGAAAAAAAAATTAGCATTTTTAAGGTCCTCATATAATATTAATTAAAAGTAAGTAGCTTTTAAGGATTTTCCATGGGCTTAAGATAGCTTAAAAATCCATGAGCTTTTTCAAGGTGTAACCATCACGCTTCACACCTTGGATGCTGTTTCCACTCAAGTTTTACTTTAAAACCAGTATAAATAAAACAAAATGGATTTACAAGAGTGTGTCTGTAAAGCAGAAGATGAAGGGTAAAAGTACAAAATAAAGATATAAAAGGTTATTAATTCCTGGTCAGTTTTCCATTCTTTCAGTGCAATTTTTAAAATTTTATTTATTCAAGCGAGCATATCTAAAATAAGAGATTTATCATAATTCTTCATTTGACATTCAGTTCAACCAAAAAATATTCATTCAAATAAAATATATTAAATAAGTTAATAATAAAAATAATTTACTCAAATTAAATTATACCTTTCATGTTTTGATTGCTATATGACCGATTTGTGAAAACTTATTTCTGTGCAAAAAGCAGAGGAACAGAAAAAAAATCAAGTTTTCACAAAAAAATGTAATTTATTTTGATTTTTAAATTTGAGGGAAAGTATTTTGAAAGTAAATTCCAAGCAAAATATTCTGTGCATTAACGTATTTATTAACAAAACATTCACTTTTACTTAATTACAAAAACTCCCTTTCTAGCCTAAAATTCAAAATTTCATGAAATTTAATTAGTTTTAAGTGTTTAAAAATAACAAGGATATGATATTACTATTTGGATGAATATATTAAATTTAGTAGAATAATTAAATAATAAAAAATAATTTAAAAATAACCATTTAAATTTTACTTTTAAAGATATCAGTAAAGGACACTTAACACATTATAAGCAACATATAATAATACGACACTAAACTGAATAAAGAATATTTTAAAAAGAAAAAAAATCAATATATAATATTCAGTCACCACTTTTATGACTATAGGTCAATAAATAAAGAGAGTTAATATTCGTAGAAAGTTAATATAAGATAAATATTATTATTTATTTATTAATAAAGCAATCCCTTATTTACTTTGATTATTATAAAAAACATCCCGATGTATGAGCTAGCTATTATATACTTCACAAAAACTGAATGAAATTTGTTTTTCTTTACGGCACTACATTTTTGCTACAAGCACCTCTATTTACGATTTTTTCAATATGGGGATCACATTCTAATAAAATCTAGCGGGAATGATCACCTTGAATAATTCTTGTATACTCTCACCTATAAAAGTCTTATTTCTCTTCTTCAACATAAAATTGCTTACCTTGGGAAAGACCGCGAATATCTTGTGCGGCATTGGTGAACGATACATAAAAAAAACAAAAAAAAAACATCGATGTTTGGCATGAATCCAGTTTTTTTATTCAATCTATCATGATAATATACCTTTTAGGTGTCTTTTGCCAGCCAACTGGCATCAAAATTTGAGACAAAACTATAGTTTGTACACTTGATGAAATGACTTGTGTAATTTCATTAAGTTTATGAATTATTGTATATAAGAGCATGCAAAAGTACATACCGATATACTGGCTAATCGTTTGTCGAATTTGGCTCAGATTTTGATGAATATCTGTATTTTAGATACTAACACCTGAGAAGCATAAGAGTAATAAAATAAAAAATAAAATAAATAGCAAAAAAATTTGTACACTTCTGTACAAATTTCATCTATCTAGATTTTTGCTTTGTGTAGTTATCGAGTTCACTTGACTCGAAAAGTCAGCCAGGCAGGCTTTCTGTGAACAGCATTCATTCAGAATTTGACAGAATTCTACAAATTTGACCATAATTCCATAGCTAAATTTTAGTCGCTTAGCTGATACAGTTTTTGAAATCGGGTTCACATGACTGTCTCACTGAGTTCGAAAAATGTGCTTTTCGAACTCAGAAAGTCATGCCGATAAAATCTCATTTTTTTTTTTTTTTTTGGCGATTAAAAAATTTTCTCTGTATTTCACATACGAGAAAGTAAAAATAGCTTATCTCTGCAAAGTAACTTTTAGGGTTGAACAGTTGTCTTTCGTATGATTCTTCAGCACTAATCTGAAATATTTTTGAATCAAAATTTCATTCAGTTTTTGTCAACGGTATGATAGCTAGGGGATCATGTATCGGCATAATTTTTTTATAATCATTCTGTATTATATTTTCGTATCCCAAACGGTTTTCTGTGTTTGCTAAAACCAAATCCCAATCCAAAATTCACATAGCATTTCTTTTTAGAATGTATTTGATAAAATTTTAAATAAATTTTATTGTTTCCGACAATATCAGTTTGGCAATGAAAATAGACAATTTCATATTTGTGCAACATTTCTTTATATTTTTGTTATTTCGTATATTTTAAACAGAAAATCAATAAACATTCAGTCAATAACTATTGACATTTCATATCAAGTTCACATCCAGCAATATTTTTTAATCTTTGATTGACTTATTAAAATGTTAATAATAACTTACGCATGACAGCACCACCAAAAAAAAATAACATTTAATAAAGCGAAACTTTAAAGGTCTATTATTCCTTCCCTAAGCAAATAATATTCAATTTCCTAAACAACAATCTGTCCGAAATAATATCAATCAGAAGAAACTATCAATCCTTCTTCAACATTTAATTCTAAGAATTTTTAATACTTTAAAATGTATAATATGAACTAATTATCAAAAAATCAAAATGAAGCATTTAAAAAAAAATAAAAAAAATACAAGATACAATAATTTCACTTTCTCATAAATTGTCTTCTGACATTTTATAAACTCTTAGTTATTTCTCGAAAATAAATGAGTGACTCACCTAAACTGACTGGGCTCATTGGCATGAGTGGCACGAAGCTTCGTCCACAGAACTCGAATGATGTTAATTAGAAACACCAGATTCAGCTGGAAAGAAATTAAAATTTTCGTAAGTACTTCATACGCCGAAATAAATAACAACGATTCGATGTGAACATTCGTAAAAAAACAATTTAAAATGTTTTTGATAAAACATGAAATTAACTTCAATATTTAAAAATTAAAAAATCAACAACACCTACGTACAATTAGACATAGGCGTTTCTAAAAATTGTAAACTTTCTATTAAAGATCGAAATAACACTTCTTTTGAAAAAGTGAAATTTCAATTTTGAATCGTATTCATACCAGTATTAATTACCAATCTCGGCGCAAGTGTTAAAACCGATACGTACATAATTCCCGATTTTATTACAAGAGAAAAGAATCAAGCTGTGGCTGAACCAGGCAAACTAGTATCAGGTACAAAGTTATCATGTGCAATCAGGTAAAAAGTATCAAGTGCAATCAGGTAAAGGTATCAGGTGCAATCAGATAAAGGTATCAGGTGCAATCAGGTAAAAAGTATCAAGTGCAATCAGGTAAAAAGTATCAAGTGCAATCAGGTAAAAAGTATCAGATATAAAGATAAAATTATCAGATACAATCGGGTAAAATTATCGGGTATAAAGATAGAAATATCACGTACAATCAGGTAGAAAGTATCAGGTATAAAGATAAAAGCATCAGGCGTAATTAAAGCTAATAGGTAAAAAGTATCATGTATAAAGATGAAAGTATCAGGTATAAAAGTATCAAGTAAATTATCTGCTACAACCGAGTATCAATGCCAACTGTTCTGTACAGCAAAATAGGATATCAACCCAACACTATTGGTAAAGCTTTTTCAAAGCGTTGATGGACACTTCATGGTCATTTGAAACTTCTATTAAAACTGTGTGGCTGTTAAAACTACTTCTGCTTTATAAGTTCAATTAAATATGTCATAGACACTGTCTAAGCTCCTCTTTTGTCTATAAAAGTGCATGAAGTGGAGGCAAAATGTTTGACATGGAAATAAAGCTGACTGCGCACAGATATTACCAGCGCAACCAAGAGTATTTAAAAAGCGATTATTACGCATGCACGCAAATTCCCGTGCTCCTTTAGATAGAGTGTTGTGTTCAGATCTTTTTCTTCTCTATCCTAGTTTATCAAGAACTGGATTATTCTTGTACGAGCAAGGGGATATATTTCCCCAAAATTCGTCAAAATATCAATTTTTATTTATCAGTTCATTTCATTGCTCTTATCAGCCAATATAATGAGTCAAAAATGTAAAATTAATTCCAGAATAATACTCCAGAAGTCATTTAGATTTTTAGTTACGATAAATTAAATAATGCGCAAATAAAAATTTCAAAAGTTTTTTTTTTTTAATTCCACGTTAATTCCTCCTTGTGAAATAATATAATTTTTTATTACCGTCATATTTTTTAATAGTTTAAGATAGAGTTTCAAATTTGTTAGTATTTATTTATCAATATGTATATAATAAAACTGTTCATATAATTTTGTGCATTCAGAGGATTAGCATTTTA
Organism: Argiope bruennichi; assembly: GCF_947563725.1. NCBI lineage: Eukaryota > Metazoa > Arthropoda > Arachnida > Araneae > Araneidae > Argiope > Argiope bruennichi. The sequence continues at coordinate 34,781,515 of NC_079156.1, forward strand.
CATTTTTATATACGATATCAAATGAGGCAATACTATATTTTCCCGTTTTTCACTATACATAATAGTAAAAATGTTATATTTACTGTTTAATATGCCTTTAAATCTATCTTTAAACAATTTTGTGTAGTACATCTTAATGAAACTATAAATACAATTTAAATACAATTTAAATTCAAAATATTCATAATTGAAAAAAATTCAAAAAAGTGATTTTTAATATAATTTCTACATTTTAATTAAACAGGCAAATCAGCATGATTTTTTTTTCTTTTAAAGGTGATTTTATTCGAATTTTAAATTATAGTATCATCAAAATATTTTTAATAAAATGTAAAAATATTTTTGGAATATTACGCACCTCCTTGTGAAATAATATTTAATTTAATAATTATATAATATATAATAATTAATTTTTTAACAGGTATCGATATAATGTCAATTATTTTGCTATGAAACAAAACTACATGTTAAAAAATCAGTTTTATGATATACTAATTAAAATACCGTTGAAAAATATTATCGAGACTCTAAAATAAAGATAAAATATTATTAGAAAAGCCATTGTATATCAGACTAGGTGACCTGAAAAAAAGGGAAAATATATACGGCATAAACTCAATTTTTCTATCCAAATCTGTCTTCAAAATTAAAGGAAAACTCGATGAAATCGCAGTGCAATCAAATTCCAAGGCAAAAAACGTAAACGCATGCGAGTATATGTTTTAAAATAAACATCAAGTATTCTAATTCGTTTTTTTATAAGAGAGGTGAGTTATTTTTAAGTTACAAGTTGTTTCAATACTGATCGTGAGTTCTGTAAGGATATTTTGAAGTCTATTCAAAGAACATGGAACCCCTTTTTTATGGTCAAAAAAGAAGAAAAAAGGAAAGAACTAAAAAAAAAAAATCTTTCTTTCTTTAGAATTCTTTCAGGAAAAAAATAATATGATATTAGATTTTTGAATTTTTTTTTAGCTTTTCTCTTTCAAATATCAATGTCACACATTTAACTCGGTCACTTCTTTCTGAAAAAAAATTCTTCATTTTTTTTTTCAGAATTACTGTTTTTTTTTCTGCATTTTAAAGGTTATAAAGTATAAGGAAGAATAATGTTGAACCAGATATAATAATATTCTTTATTTTTGAGATATTGGTATTTTGTGGATGTAAAAATTAACTTGGATGTATTTAAGAATTACATAGTTGCTATGGGCGCTGTGAAAAAAGTTTTTAAAGCCTATCAACATACTGAAAACTAATTCTCTTTTATTTTATTTAAATTCTATTTACCAATGTTTATTTCATAATTTAAAATGTTAAATATTATGGTATCCTTTAATTACTTTTTTTTAGAAATTTTTTTTAATGTTGCATGAAATCAGAGGATGAATGTAATCAATTCTCTGACACCTGAAGGTAGTTGAAACTTGAATGCAGTTGTACGGGGAAATTTGTTTATAAGCGATTCAGTGACTCATCGGCCTAGGGCACATTTCTCTCCACATATTAAAATATGTCACAATCCATCAGTCACTAATTGACCGATTAAGTTAATTAGTGACGTAGTTATATCGATTTACCAAATAATTAATGGTCAAATTATGATATTATTAAAATATCCCAGAATATACAAGTTTGTAAACTTTGACACCTCAAGTTTTTTAAGAAACGAGTTAAAAAAGAATCAGTGATAAAATTACAAGAATCAAAAAATTACAATCTTTACAAGAAAGAAACAAATCAAGTTCAATAAAAATTCACAAAAATAAAAATTGATTTTTTTCTGATATTTATATACAAGAATTTTTATTATTTTTGCAAATAGCTGATTTCTAAGACTTTAGAGATATACCTATAGCTCCAGTATATATGCTTACAATGTCGGGAATAATTAAATTTTATATTCGGGGTAGTAAAAAAAATGTTACAAAATTAAACATTTTTTAGTTCCCGATATTATTTAGTAAAATATATAGATATTGTAACATTTCACACACACACACACACACACACACACACACACACACACACACACACACACACACACACAATCCATGATTCTGTTACTAAAATTATTCAAGTTATAGGACATTAAAACTATTTAAGGCGAATTTTTCAATTATCTTAGCGATCTCCAATGAGATATTAAGGGATCATTTTCAAATTTACATTAAGCATTTTAGCATTATAATTGTTTACTTTAAGTTAAATTTGTATACGATACCTAATAAGGTTAATCAGTTATAACTTGATCAACTATCGTCTAAAAACAATGGAATTTCTTTAATATTATGTTTTAAATATGTGCGAAAGGAACGAAGGAACATATATAAATTTGGATTATATAAATGTTTCCAAAATACATTTACTAACTATTATGTATTCTAAAACATCAAAAAAAAATCATTCCATCATTTAAAGTACTTTTTCATCTGGAACCACATTTCTTTTTCTCATAGTTAAAAATTAGTTATTGGGTCACTATAAGGCCAAACATCTTCTACACGTAATGAAAAGCGTTACGTATTATAATAAAATACTAATATGAGCAATAAATATTAGTGAGAAAAAAATAAGATAGAAAAGATAAGCATTGCATATTAGAGTGTTTAGATAAGATTAAATGATAAACATTACATATTAATTGCCAGATCCGCATCATTGGATAACTACGAATATAATAATTCTAATTTTGTGAATTTTAATCAATTCTCGGTATTTGTTCTCATATGCTGATTTCTCGAATAATGAAATGTGTTTTACGACATCCTGCTCGGACAACCAGGGAACTGTGCTTAATCTTACGTAATCCAGAATAATATTAAGCTCGATAGATAATCCCACTTTATCCTCTGCATTGAAATAGAAGCCTTAATACTTCAATTGAGCTTTAATCACTTTTGAGCTATTACGGAGTTTCATAAAGCATTTTTAAAATGAACTGAGTTGTCGGATTACTGGAAATTGAAGCACATAGATTGCTTTGGGAATCAAAATATGACAGTGAGACTTTAGTAATCTATTACTATAGTGATAATTATAGCTGAAATTTAATAATATGGAAATTTAATAATATTACAGCCACTTGCATCTCAAAGTTCCTTCGGAGGCATTAGAAAGATTATGTAAATGATTTTCCACTTACTGTATTTCAGTGCTTCATTCTTAATTTTATTTTAAATTAATCTTTTACTTTCTAATAGTATAAGAAATACACACGCAAAATATTGAAAACACATATTTAGAATTATATATATGTATCTGTGATAACGAGAAAACGCTTAAAGCTAGATGGGTCAAATTTAATATGGCTTCTATATGCCATATTTGGAGACTTAATTCGAAATTTATATAAAATCTGTAGAAGGGAAATATGTTTGATCGTCAACATGCGAATTCAACAAATCAAAAATGCCAAGTTCTTTGATATTATGCCGTTCTGAAATCTATACACAAGCATATGATGACAGCTGATGCATTATCATATAATCTATCATATTTGATTATATGATAACGTATGTATTGGATTATATGATATCACATTTAATTAACGTCACATTTAAATAACGTAATATTGGATTATATGATATCACTGATTAACGTATATTGGATTATATGATATCACATTTAATTAACGTCACATTTAAATAACGTAATATTGGATTATATGATATCACTGATTAACGTATATTGGATTATATGATATCACATTTAATTAACGTCACATTTAAATAACGTAATATTGGATTATATGATATCACTGATTAACGTATATTGGATTATATGATATCACTGATTAACGTATATTGGATTATATGATATCACATTTAATTAACGTCACATTTAAATAACGTAATATTGGATTATATGATATCACTGATTAACGTATATTGGATTATATGATATCACATATCTTTCATATAATATATCATATTTGAAAATTTATGAAATTCCAATTAATTTTTTACTGGCACATACCCAGGAAAGTAAAGAATATAGCATTTTATAAAATTTAAAACCACATAAATTATTTGTTTATTTAAATGCACGAAGATAAATATATGTTATCATTTTAAAAATGTCATTTGATTTGAACGAAACAGTTTTTAAAGTTATTATGGGAATTTAGAATCAGTTTCCTAGAAAATAGCCAAAATAATACTGCAAAAAATCTTTAAACCAAATGTAATTCTAACTTATTCTTTTAATGTCTTGGAGAATTACTGAAATAAAACTTGTAGTTATTAATGAAATCTCTGAGAAAATTATTCAGTCGTGGTTGGTATAAATAAGTATATATTATAGTGATCTTATAAGAATACATGAAAAAGGTTTTCAATGAAAAGATTTGATTTGTAAGGTGCTATTTCTTTTTGTGAAAAAAATCACCTTAAAACCTCTCCTACTTTTTGCACTTAAACGCTTTAGAATACGATATCAAAGCAGTTTTAATTACTTTTAATTAAAAATTTCCCATTAATAATGGAAGGAAATATGGTAATTCTGGATTAGATATTTTATTACTACAATTTTCTCAGATCCAAGACACCCTTCACTAAGAAATTTTGATGCAGAAAAAAGTACTGAGAATTAGATTATTATTAATCTAATTTTTAATACAGAGGACATTAAATGTTTTGAAATGGTCTGATGATTGAATTAAAAAATACTTTGAAGCGAATATAAAAGTTGAATTAGATTTTAAGACATTTTGATTGAAATACTTCGTCGAATTTTAATTATTTAATTTCAATTTTATGCATATATAGAAATGATGAAGAAACATATTTATGTAATGATATCTTTTAATTTAATTTAAATCGTAATTAAATTATTAATTTTATCAAAATTGTGGACTTTAGCATTTTTTCACGCGCTGAGGGAAGGTATAAAAATCCTTAATGTTTACAAGCTTCTTTCAAAGATATTTCTGATTCCTTTCCTAAGTCTACACATGTCAAAGAAATCCTTATCAAAATCTCATAGCAAATTCACTGAAGGAAAAAATGTCACTTTCTTTTACTCTTGTACCGCAATGTAGACTGACGTATTTCTCACCGCTTTTTATCGGTATAAATTATGCTTCCAGAGATGAAATAAATCGACGGTAAACATCCAAAAATGTCTTCTAGTATTCACTCCAAAGATTTTTAAATCTTATTATATAATGGAATTTTTTTTCTTTTAAATTTACGAAGAAATCCTCATGAATATTGTACTACCTTTCCTATCTTGTAAATGTCAAAGTAAATAAAAATCTCTTGGATAAAGACCTAATAATGCTGATGGCAGATGAAAAATATTCTATTCTATATTTAATAAATATCTTTCTAAACATAATATAATAAACTGAGTGAATTTTTTGAAGTAGGAGAGAAGTATGAGGTTCAATAAATTTTAAATTAAGTAACAAATGAAGTTAAAATCATGCAGATAAGAAAAACAATGAATATGCTACTTTATTAAAATCGTGGAAGCCATCATATAATTAAAAACATTACAATATTACATCTAGGTGTTAAAAAAAGGGTTTTTGAATGCTTTTGGAGAGCCATTCGATTTGATTTTGCCTTTTCTTTCGTTGACTATAATTACCTACTTATTCAGAACCTATTTGCTCTTTGAATTATTGCTTTGATTCATAAATTTAAAAAAAGGAAGCAAACCATTGTCGGGACTTTCATATCTGAGTTGGTATTAATTTTAAGCATATAGTTGCCTTGCGCTATTTAAAGCAAATATATTCTACTTTGCAATGTCATTCAATGTCATATATTTTTACACATATGAACTTAATCGTACTGAACTTTAATCAAACTGTAGACAGAAAAGATAATGAATAATATTTCTCAGTCAGTTATATATATGTAAAACTTATTTTAGCAAATTCTTGGCCGAGAAGAAGAGACCTTTGAAATTTAAATTCGATTTATTTTACTATGTACAGAGAAAATTTGGACAAAGAAAAAGCGATGCCTCAGTCTACGGCGTGACACAAGAGCAAAATCGTCAGAAATGTTTCCCTTCGGTGATTTTAATATTTGACAGGGATTTCTTTGCCATGAGTGAAACTGACTATCTGTGAACCAAGTGTGCGAATTCCATAATTTAGGAAAGGGAATTTTAGGTATCATTAAAAGATTCTTGTAAGTATTAGGTTTTTTTTATCACTTCACTCTGAGTGGAGGAAGTGCAAGTCATCATTTTTCTAGAGCGAGCGTAAAATTAATTAAATAAAAAGTGAGAATTGTATCAGGAAATAAGAGAACATTTTAGAATGATGTTAATATGAGCTAAGATAAAAGTTACGGAATTAATTAACTACTTAAATTGGATTAGGAGATATTATATATCTTAATCCGAGTTAAATCGTAACTATTTTTCTATTTTTTATTTTTCATCCATATCTATTTTTATTTTTATTAATTCATCCATATCTTTTTTTTATCTTAAATTAACCCACACTGCTTAAAATTTTCTCTTATTTTCTAATCCAAATACCACTTTCCTCTATTTAATCATTTCTAACACGCACTTTAAAAATGTTGGACTATTACAGTTCTTATGGCGCAAGCGGAGGGATAAAAATATTTTACGTCCTAGGCATTCCTTCCAAAATATCCAAGATTCCCTTTCTGGAACAGACATTTGCAGAAAAAAACCCTTGTAAGAATCTTTCAGTGAAAAAAGTTTGTAAATATCTCGTCAAACAATCAGACTTCCTCTGAATGAATATCGTTTGACACGTGGCAGAAATTTGCCAATTTTATTTAAAGAGCACGTACCAAATTTCATCGATGTAGTTACTATGTTTTTGACCTAGACGAGTTTTTTTTAGTCATTTTGCACTTTTTTTCTGGATAACAATGCATAATAGCAGTTATATTGGTTTAAGTTGTTGAAATAGCTATCTAAAACAAGCCTCCATATTTGCACCTTGATACGCTCCTATCGGATATTGAATGTGTGTAAAGGTGTGAACGTTTCAACACTGATTTTTCGTGTTTTTATAAAAATAACTATTAATTTAAAAGAAAGAAAAATAAAGTAAGATGTTGTAGATATGACAATATATATATATATATATATATATATATATATATATATATATATATATATATATATATATATATACTATAACTGTAGATTGTATTAATAGATAGATTTGGAATAAATTATTAAAAATGGGAAATTTTGAATTTTTCCATTTTTGAGTGCCATTTTCCGAATTCTGCTTGATCTATTAACTGACAAATGGTAAAATATTTTTCAGTGAAAAAATTGGGACTGCACATACTAATTAAGAAGGATATGTTTAAAAAATTTATGTGTTTTTAGAATTTGTAATTAATTCCTAGAAATTTATTTTCATGATTACGCAGAAATCTGTGTACATTACGCATATAAAGGATTTGAGTAGATCTCTCATAAGAATCAATGAAACGACGTTGCTTCGGAACAATCGTTCCAAAAAAGCGTTAAATATGAACTACGTAGAAAAAAAATACTTAGTAAAATTTTCTGATCGATATCTGTACATTACTTTAAGAAAAATAGGATTTTATCAAAAAAAAAAAAAAAAAAAAAAAAATAGGGTCTTTGAGAAATGCCTATAAGTACTTTTCTACCAATCAAAATTCGCAAATTGAAAAATAACCTTATTTTGCACAGCGATTTCAAAATTGTATCAAAATGGTAGATTTTAAAAAATGAAAAAAAATGGTGAAAATTTGATTTGAAAAAGGAAATAAAATCTTTTATGGCGATTGATTCTCGAAAAACCATATAAAAGCAGAGCTCGTGAGTGTAACGGTCATTGGAAAATGAACCGATTCTTGAAAATGAAAACAAAATTTTAACTTCAAACTTCTGTTTTTTTTTTTTTTTTTTTTTACAAAATCGAGTATTATGATAACATTTGAATTCCTGGGAGAATACTTTTAGAAGAAGACTATTTTCTGGTCAGTGAATTCTGACCATACTTTAAGACTTCTTCGAATCTTTATATTACATATATATAATGTAATATAATATAATTTTTCAAAAAAGAAATGCTGATTTACAGAAAGTACAGAATTACTTACTAGACTATCATAACACCATTACTTGACTATCCAGAATTATATATGACAGGAAATTGCAAGGATATTTATTGGAATCGTGCATGAAATATTGATTAAATTATAGTTACAGTCTCAATTAATCTAAAGACCACATAGATCACAGTAGATGTAAATTTAGCTAGAGAAATTATAGCTGTACTAATCACATTTTAGGGAATAAAAGACTTATTACGCAATCAGGATATTATAGTTATTATGCTTTCTTTACATTAATTTCACGGCATTCAGATTCATATCTAAGTATTTAAAATCTAATATTTTCCTGTTCAAGGATAACATTTCACGAAGATATTATTATAAGTTTTATATTAATTAAAAATTAATATAAAACTTATTTTCATTAATTAACATCAGAGTAAATATATTTAGGCTTGTATAAAGGGAATTCATTGAATCAGTAATGATCATTGTGTTCAGTTCCGTTCTTTAATATTAACGTCTGCTTTTTAAAGCAACGGCACTAGGGATATTTTAGAACGGACCTCGTCATTTTGAACTCGGTCAGATGACGAGGATGACACCTGAGCTCACACACCCTCTCTAAACATCCGTACCACAGCAGCGGAAGCGCATTTGGCCCTGATGGATTTAACGTGAACCAGATCCGTTTTCACGACGGTTCTTCGGTGGAATCGGGTCTCGAACCTGAAACCCTCCGGTTCCGAAGCCGAGACTTTACCACTAGGCCACCGCGGCTTTAATAGCTACTATGAAGAAGAGACAGAGGAGAAATCACTCGGCTCATGAAACTCTTCAAGCCCTTCAGAAGATCAGTTTTGTAACTTACGAATTCAAGGCGGCATTGTGCTCAATAAAGCTCAATGAGTTTGACAAGAAACATTTTTTTTTCTACAAATGCTTATGATTCGATTTCCTTTTCTTCTAGATAAATAGCGTTTAATTTACTGTTCTTGGATCATGAAACTTTTATGTTGAACAATCCCTCACGTTTACTTTTGGATCAAAATTTGTCAAATTTATTATTGGCAAATTTTATACATAAAATATTTATTCAAACAATGTAGCTTTTATTGTTTCATTAAATAAAAAAATAATGTGTTATAACGATACGAAGGATACTAAGAAAGCAATGGAAAATACTTATTCAATCTCTTATTACTTAATTATCAAAAGATAATCATATTAACAACTGTTCAGATTATAATTATTAAGTAACACCAACGAAAAACGGCTATTTTATGTAAAAGAAATGTTAGTTGTTCTTAAATGAGTCTTATGTTTGCCATACAAATATTTATTTATAAAAAAAAACGTAACTCCATTTATTTTTGAAAATTTTCCTAAAAATATTAAGATAATTAGAACACTTACATATTTAATTTATTGTTTAAATCAATAAAATACTTGATATCTGTTTATAAAACTATCAAACCTTGAATCAAAAGCGCAAAATTGAATGAATGCATATTTAAGGTTTCCTCATATAAATGCTACTTCTTTCCAGACAATATATATTTTTCTTGTTTTTCGTCTTCCTAAATATAGAACTTATTATTTGACTTAAGACTAACCAGCGGAAGTACTCTTCCCCAAATTTTCTCATATACTCTCCAATAAATTTGCCATGCTAGAGAACGCCTTGCGTGGCACTGGCGTACAACACAAAATATTAAATGTTGGCGCGAATGTAACATTTTTACTAAATCTGTCGTACCATCCTTGGCAATTAATCCCTGGCATACGTTAATAGTATCCAAAAATGGAATTTCCGTTTTAGAAAGTTCTTCTCAGCCGACTGAAGCAAAAATGTGTCACAAAACCACACTTGTAGTCACAAATTTCCATACCAAATTTGATATATTTATGTCACAGGGTTTTTGAATTATCCCGTTTACTTATCACTGAATGCACAGACCGACAGACAGCCAACCTGTCGTTGGATTTAACTGAAAATTTAACACGTGTCTACAGTACAAGTTTTAAATCTCTGTACCTAATTTTATCTATCTGGTTCCCTTTGTTTTGTAATTATCGTGTCAACTTATATTCAAAACAGCTGGACAGACGAACCTCCTGTGAACATATTTAACCCCTTGCCTAAAGCGGGCGTATATATACGTCTTCCTAAGTCAATGTGTTAACTGCCCCTGACGTATATATATATACGTCTCGCAACTATATACATATATATACGTGGCACTGGGGACCGAATCTCGCAAGTTATCCTCGGCAGGTAAGGGGTTAAACAAAATTTGATAGAAATATAAAAGGCCGTATACCAAATTTCAACAGTCTAGCTCAAATAATTTTCATGTTATCTTTGTCGCAGACAGACAGATAGACAGATGGATATGTCCCCGAAATGTGTTTATCGCACTGAGGGAAGTCTAAAATGTGGAGATTCGACAAAATCACGAATTCGAATTTTTCGACGATCACCATGCTTTCTCTGTACTATGTATACGAGAAAGTGAAATGGTCTCACGAGCACATTTACGACTGCTTTCATTTCACGATGAAAAAGAATGTTGATGCTCAAGATTTAACGACTTAACCAAAAGGGAGAAAATAATATCTAGACTAAAAACTACAGAAGTCTATTTAAACATGTGTCTTATATTTTGATGAGTGCCATTAAAACTTCACTAAACTATGCATGGAAAGTAACAAAAAGTTGCAGCTTTTTCTTTTATCAATATTTGTACAGGCTACCATAAAAGAATGTTAAAGGGTGAAAACAGAAACGTAAATGCTCTACAGCGTGCATATTAGCTCTTTATATCAGCATTAAAATCTGTTTCAGAATGGCATTTCCTCTTTTTAATGGTTAAGAAACACAAAAGCATAAAAATTAGAATTGCTGAAATCAGTATAAGCAGTGTTTATCTTAAACCGGAAGATGAAGGCCTAGTTTGCTTCTGAATCGCATACTTCTTGCATTATTCATACTTTTCTGAGTCAAGATAATTTAAAATATTTTTATTTAAAAAAAAGGCTATTGTTTAGTTTTTATCGATCAAAAAACTGTCACTCTATAGAAATTTTTAAAATGTAATACAATACAGCATTCTTCAGTATTTTTCATAAGAGCAAATAACGTAAGCTTTGAAAAAAAATTTCATCTTATTATACTTTAAAATATTGGAGCAAAATGAAATAAAATGTATTCTTAAATGGACTCAAATCTATGTAGAAAGAAGAGAAGATCTTATTTATGCCAGTCTTATTTTTAACCAATGACATCCAGGTTTTACTCGATTTTTTTTAATAATACATAGATTTATTAATTAGATCTATACAAAAATTCATTTCGAAAAAAAATATGAATTAATATGCATATACATAAGTGCGCAATAATATTTTCATATGAGTATCTCGAAGCTTTGTAATATTAAAGTATATTTAAAACATCAAAATTAGAATTACCAAATTTGATTAGTTTATTTATATTAATGTCACGTTTTTTAAAGCAACACGAAGTTTTTTGAGAAGATCCTCGTCATTTTGAACTACCATCAGATGACGATGACAATACCCGAGGGGGCATACCCTTTTCCAATTTCTGTATCTACAAACGGGTGAACATTTGGTCCTAACGTATTTAAAGTCTCCACCTCCGTTTACAGACGGTTCTACACCAGAGCTCGAGCTTCAGAACACGGTAACTCCAGTTCTAAATTCAAGATCTTGGCAAAAGACCACTGCAGCATCGAGAGGTATGATAAAGTCATAAGATAGAAGCTATAAAACAATGCTTATCTTTCTAGAATTATAGTAAATTCTAAATGAAATTCAACAATATCTCTGACACTGGTAATTGATAAGAATAAAAGTAATATTGATAAAGTTAAGCCCATGCATAAATTCTTTCAGAAGATGCAAATGTTTATTTATATTTCTTTCAATTTAATTTCTATACAACATATGTTAACAAAAGTATTGAAATATTTTTTATATAATTTAATCTTAGTATAAATAAAAGACTATGTGGTTCTGTTCATATCAATATATGTATGTTCCACATTTTCTCCTTAAAACCGGGTTAAATTCAAGAAATTCTGCATGTTTATTATATTAGAAATAAGAAATATTATTGTCAATTTTTCAAATGACCAAAATTAATAAAACTTTCAATTAATTAAAAATTTACTAAAATTTTGTCTTTTTGTTTCACACTTTGAACTACTCTACCACAATTTTTTTTAATTCCTCTTTCATTTTAATATGGGTTTTGATAAGGCTTCTTTTAGTCCTTTTTTAGTGATAGAATTATGCTTATAAATACGCCAATTGATTCAAAGAGGTCTACCTGCTTTATAATTTAGCATGTATGAAAGTCAATTTTACAATATTATATATACATAGAATAAATATTAACTTTTTTGGAGAAAATTAATAATAGCTGGCTTTTAAAATTCGACAGGTTAAATTTCTTTTTTTAGCAAATATTTATTATATATATTTTTCAGATGATAAGAAGATTTCTTATATTATAATATTTTGTTTAAAAGTAGCTTTTACGTTTAAAAAAATGAAAATGTAAGGATTTTTATGCTCGAGTAACTTCGGGTACATCAACTAGGATAAAAAAAAAGCAAGAATTGATAGAAAGCAACTATTTTTTGAATTTAATTTTTCTCTAATTAAATTACAAATGCATATCCCTCTAGGGAAGTAAAATAATAATAATAATAAAAAAAACTTCATGGAATTAAATCAACAACAACGAATGAAACTTTTCATAAAATTAAGTTCTTGTAAATGTCTGCGTGAAATAATAAATAGATATATACTTCTAAAGAATTAAAAAAAAACTCGGAAAATGGATAAAACTTAAATAATAACATTCGGATTAGAGATATTCTGGATTCCGCCAAGAGCTATCCATTTGAAGAATACAACTATTTTTGAACTTAATTTTTTTCTGATTAAATTACAAATTCATATCTCACTTTGGAAATAAAATAATATAAAGCCTTTATCGAATGTAAACAACAAAAACAATTGTAGATTTTCTTAAAAATTCTTATTTTTTATAAAGTTGTTAAGTTTTTGCTAATGCTTACGCGAAATAATAAACAGAATATACTTCTAAAGCTAAAAAAAATAACTCGAAAATTGTATGAAACCTTTAATATTATTCGGAACAGAAACATTCTGAATTCCAGCAAGAGCTCACATTTTGCTCAAAATGGTAGTAAACTGAATGGATTCTCCCTTTTTTTTTTTTTTTTTTTTTTTAGTTCTGTTGGCGTCCAACAAAACAAAGATAACACCTGCTCCATCCACAGACAAAAAGAAAAAGGTTCAGTGAATGGAACATTTGGTGAATAAAAAGAAAAAGAACGAAACATAAAAGTAAAAGATTGACACCAAGGTGAATTTATTCTCTATTAAGAAACTATAAGACTTAGTTTTCTCTTTTCTCTTAGAGCTAACGTTCCAATGGAAAATTGTCAATTTCCTTTTGTTGAGAGGATTGAATATTTATAATCGCTTTTATTTCGTTTCTTTGATAACTGAAGATATAATTTAACTTTCTCTCTCGCTTCTTAATCCATTATTATTTCAAAATATTGCATATTTACTTGTTTTAAAACCACCCCTTATTAGTGTTCAGTTTCATAAAATATTTCGGATATAAATTTGATTTAATATTTGTAAGAAGGTATGAGGAAATATATCAAAAGCTGAAGAACAACAAATATTTTTAAAACACAGTTTCATAATCAAACTTAAAGGGAGGAAGCATTTTTTTAAGGAAAAATATGGAAAAAGTAAAATATGGAAAAAAAGAAATTAAATACACGATTTTCTTAAGTGGTTGAGGTTATATGGTTTGAACATGTGAAATTAGAAAGAATTCAAGAATTAAAATAAAATATAGTGAATAAAAATAGACTCTGCTTGTAGTGATCATAAACATAACGATCAATGGTTAAACTTAATGATAAAAATAGAATGATCGTATTTCTCTAGCGATGAGCGAATTTCCGGTATCAAAATACACCGAAATTCAGCCGGTTCTAGTAATCAACAATTCATTTGTAGTGATCAATTTCGATGTCCTGATGGTTACACATGAAGGTTTATTAGGTTCAATCAAGAAAGGGATTTGAATTCATTAAAAAGTTGACATGTCCGATGAGAGGTTCTTGTCAACGTTGACATAAATGGGGAAACAGTTACAGAAGGATCAATTAGCCATGCACATATGATTCGAAAATGTAACAGCATACAGCATGCGTATAGTGACAATGAAGAAAAGCCAGAGGGGAAATCATCATCAGCTCACGAAACTCTGCAGGCCCTTAAGAAAATCAGTTCTGATTTTGGTGAATTTGTTCACATGAAAGGTCTATCCAACGAACATTTGATAGTCCAATAGTCTCGCTAACATTTAAGGAAGTCAAAAAATTGAATATGTGTGAATAGTTTACAACCATGTACATTGTACCGATTTTTTTGTTTGTTTCTAATGAAAAAGAATGGTGTTGTATCTGCTTTTTCTTTTGTTCTTGCATGCGTATAACATTGTATTATTTTTTAAACAATTTGGACATACTGATCATTCGGATGTCGTGATCATTTTGGCTTGGACCAAAAGTAATCACTACAAGTGTTCAGTGTATTATTACCAGACAAAAAAATTAATAACTTTCCTTATATAGTTTTTAAAAATATTATTAGCATGATTAAAATTTGAATTTACTTTAAATTTCCATCAATTCCATTTATTCCATCAAAATTTGGAAAATTGTTTATAGCTCTTCCATAATTTATTCAGTTCATTAAAATTGTGCCAAGTAAACAATGCTGGCAAAATTTCGTATCGTCATAAGGCTACTACGATTTCCCTTTTATTATAAGGTAACCATATTGTCACATAGAATTATGCACAGTCAAATTAGAGAAAGAAAAAAAAAATTTTATTTACTCGATGCGAGCAAAAAGCATTTAGATAATTTAACTGCCATCAGCTTGATAGCAGCTCTTTATATAAAACTTAGGAATTGATTATTCAAATTACTTTAATCTGCATACATAATGAATTGAAATTTACATACATTTAATTTACATACATCGGAAATAAAACATAAATAACACAAATAACCAAAACTCTACGCTCAGGCTCGAACCACTGACCTGACAATCGGTAATCAAAGACATTTCAACTAAGCCACTACAGCAAGAGCAGATTTCATTAAAATGTGACAATATATCAAAATTTCCACCACTGAGGGTACACTTCAGATTTGATAATGAGTAGCCTTCGGCATTGTGGTTAGTTCACGTCATCCCAGGGGCTACAGGAATTGCATGGGTTCTACACTCCGCATTGAAAACAAGGCATACTTCCCACTGTAAGGGTTGCACCCTGGCCGCTGATCGTACTTAGGACTCAACCTTAGTTCCCATCAATGCCCGGTGGCCCGATCATGCAAATTTTATCCGTGTGTCTCGAGGCGAGTTGGAGCAGTCATTATGTGTTGTATCAAAATTCCATACTATATGATAATTTAATACTTTGTTGAATTTGATTTTCTTAATATTATCTGCTTCTTTTTATAGCTCTTAGAATCACTGTACGTAAAACGGTAGTCTATTTCCACTGAATAAGGGTTAAATTTTCACTCTTTCGTAAATAAAATACTTAAAAAGAAAACCGTGTTTGAAATAGAACAACCACGTCATCAGCAATGCTCCCAACTGCGGATTTGCCCTACGCCATCACTTCTATAGGCAAGCTTAACAGAAACGGACGACGGAGATGAATTGTCTCTCTCTGTCTTCAGATCTCTATAGTGTTACGAATCTGTAATGTTGCTTCTCATCACGGTTAGTTCCATCTAGGAAGGGTCATTTTACGATCAGCTTGAATGCTGATCGGGTACCGAATCACCGACCCCCGGGCTTGGCAAGAAAATTGGCGACCATTTGGCGACGAATTTAGAGAAAAAATGAATTATACTAGAATCTTTACGAATTTTTTGCGATAGGACCAAAAAGAGTCGAGTTATGCTTAATTGTTTTAGAACCTCCTCTGCTCTGCTGGGGAAACTATAACAGGCCGGCAATCCAAGCCGAAGACAGTCATATATTGAGTCAACAACGAATTAGTTAGATCAGTCCAGAGCAGCACACGCGTTGAGTGAAGCTCGTGTAACTAGTAGATTCAGAATCGGTACCGTGGGACGAGTTTGGGAGACAAGTATTGAATCATCAATAATCATCAAGTCACTGTGAGTAGCTAATAGTATAGTAATGAGTCGGCAATTGGGTGCAGCTAAAGCAAAAAGACAGTAGAGAATAATAGGCGTTTGGAAACATCTTAGTGAATAGCTATAGATTCAATCCTTCTCATACTGAGTTCTATCTGGCCACTTTTGTGTGTTGTGGTTGTATACTACGACAACCATGTCTGCTGTGTATTGCTTATGTATGTCTCGGCTGTGTTTTGTTGTCTGTATATTCGTGGCTTTGCGTTAATAAACGGCATTATTTGTTATTAAGACCTGATCACTTTTTTGCACCACACACGAACCCGTCGCCGTGTTCAACGTCAATTTAACGTCGTCGAATTTTTTGCTCGTAACAGTAGTTTTACCCATGCCATCCCAAAAGGGACTGGAAGTCACATTCGGTCTTTGATAACTACTAACTTTAATTTTTCTCTTTATTTTACGTGAAAAAAGTATCATACACTTCTTTAAATCTTGTGGATAAATCATATTTTTGAATTACTCGTTGCAGTCATCATGTACAAACATGGATTACTCTCGCCAAAGGCAAAATCGAAAGCGTATATTGAAGATAAACACTCTGTGAGATATACTTCAAAACTATAACGGACTTTAACCGCCATATAGTGCCATTTAAATAAATGAAACTTCTCAAATTGAAATCGCATATACGAGATCATGGGCTCCTGGAGTGGTAAAGGCTCGTCTCATATACGGTGCCATAAGCCATGAAGGAAGAATCGCATGATCACGTATACGTTAATCATGAACGGGTTAAGAAGAAAATGTAACAAAATAATGAAAAATAATATCTTACAAAGAGACTCAGGAGATTCAAACTATTGGCCACCCATTCGTATGGTTTCACTGGAACAGCCCAACACCTGTTGAAAGAAAACAAAAATAGTCAATTATATTCATGGTTGTCCAATAGCTAATTTCTAAACAGAAACATACATATAATACCAGTTAGTAAAAATCATTTAAAGGATGAAAATAATTATATTTAACGTTGTTTAAATCAATTAAATTAATTGCTCAAAAAGTTACAAAATTTTAATTTTTTCGCAGTCCCCACAATTTTATCAATCATAAAAAATAATAGTAAAATATTCTTGACATTGCAACATTTTAAAACAAAAGAAATCCCATTCTTCTACGACTGAAATTCATCGAGTTATGAAATGCTTAAAACCACTATATCAGACAAATTTTACAGATAAATTTGAGGTCTCGAGTGGGATTTTAAGAGATCGTTTTCACATTGAAATTATATAACATTGTGTTACTTTTTCGAATTATTCCTACTCTTAATTAACATGTAATTAGACTATGACGTTATATTCGAGGATCACACATGTTATACATCAAAATACTCGCCATGACATTTTGTATCCTAATCTGTAAATATTAGACGCTGTATACGTTGTGATACCCTGTAGTATTAAAAGTTAAAAACCGAACATTTCAAAAATGCATATATTTGACTCAAACAATATAAAATATAATTCTTTCCGACATTTAAGGCATTTTTTTTCCAACTGGAACTATAGGTCTCTCTCTAAAGATTTTTAGAAAGTACCTATTGAGCAAAGACAAGAGCAGATACTATATATTTTAGAGAGTAGGTCACGAAATATTTTTAGCTCAACCAAACAGATTTGGAACCGCTGTATGATAATATAAAGGGATTTTTTATCAACTCACATTGTTATAATATTGCATATAATGCCAAACCATAACGTTTTTCATAGTGAATAAAATGCTTTTGAGAAATAGATTTTCAAAATTGTGAGATCATATTTTCTTACAATTGCCTTCTCTGCTAAGAATTCATTTAGAATATTAACCATAACTTTAACATAAGAACAATGGAAAATATACTAATGCGTCTGTTATTCAAATTTTATTTTCCACTGCTTTGAAAAAAGATAGCGTTCCACTCCTTTGTCTACATCATTTGGATTTTAGAGTCTATGTATGCATACATAGAAGTTGGATGTTTAAAGAAATGAAAAAGAATTAGTACAGTGTTGAATATTTATGAAAGACACTTTTTGAAAGCTGTTTTTAGAATCAGAGTTTTCTTGCATGCTTTTCGGGTACAACATAAATGCCATTACATAAACGACTACAAAATAAATTCTATCTATTTTTATTTGGAAAGAAAACATTGGGAAACCATTTTTAGGAAACTCGCAACTTAATTTATTCATAATCTTAAACAAATATGATATAATATTTTTTCTGAAAATATAATTTACGATAATCCATTATTGTTTCTAAAATTTTTTTAGGAATGTTGTCATGTATTATAATGAAAAAAGAAATTCTGTTGAGAGCTATATTGACAATCAAGGTAATATAATATTGCAAAGTATAGCATTTTAGTGTTACCATCATTAACTAGTTAAATATCTAAATAAATCACAGAAGCAACATAAAATTTAGGTCCTCTTGTTAAGCTACCAAATTACAATCACCTTTTTTACTTGTCAAAAACAATTATGAATAAAATTACAAGTTACCAAAAATACAATTTGTATATAAAAATCAAATGGAAATATTTTATAAAAATGTAGGAGCTGAAGAATGTATAACTATATTTTCTGCAAAATCTAGAGTCGCCATTCATTAATAGTAATAACAAAACAAAAAGATATTTCAGAAGTTTAAATGACCTTAGTAATAATTTTTCTGAAATGAAACAAGAATATAGTCATGCATTATTCCCTGAAATGATAATCTAAAGCTTATTACAGTGGTAGCATCGCAGTCTAATCCAGTGGTTTCGTGTGTTAGAATAGGGATTACAAGGAATCGGTGAATATATCTGAAAATGCGGTGACTCACTTCCAGGCCTTAAGTCACTAAATCTTTTTTACGATTATGTGTGAATTTACAACTTTCATTAAGATATATATTGTCATTCCTTCTTTTTTTAGTTAGAGTTGATGGATATCTTATAAGCCTAGATAAAGAAAATTTTTGTTCTTTCATTTATTTCTTATGTTTTTAACGAAAAAAAAGTCTTAATACACAAGAAAAAGCTACTTTCTAAATGAAAAAGCCAGATATTTTAATCGTGAATTGAAATATTATTGTTAGTATATATCACCGAAAAATATTATCATCTTGATGAAAACTATTATTGTTTTAAAAATAAAAATCATATCTATTTTTTCTACGTGAATATTCTCTAAGAACTTCGATTTCTGTTGCAATAAATCTATATAAATAAAATTGCCATGCTAATGTATTTAATATAAGATCTCCAACATGCTTTAAAACAATTACCATGCATTAAAAAAAATCAGATTTTACTTTGGCAAAAAAAGATGTTTTGATAATTTTAGTTATATTCGAGATCAGTTGTAGTGGAAATATAAAGTTGAATGAGGTAAGTTTCAAAAATTAGTCCGATCCGCTATTTTCACAAAACCTGGACTAATTTTAGTCTCGATTTTAAAACAATATTTATGTGCTAATTTAATTTTATAGTAGTGTTCGTTCATTATTTTAAGTTACTGGCATAGAGTAAAATGTTTAGGATTTTAGTAGTAGGTAGGATTTAAAGTGTTTAGGATAGCGTCAAGGGTTTAAAGTGTGTAGGATGATTTCTCGATTCGTTTTCTGAAAAAAAGAAAAAAAAAAAAACAATTGATATTTTTATTTTCGAAAAAATAGTTCAGCAAACATTGATATTTAGTTATTTAAACACATGTATTGATGTTCTATTATAACTAAAAATATTTTATGTTTAAGCGAAAGGCTTATTCTGCATGAAGTATTAGTTAATCTTAGTTCCAATTCTATTAAATTACTAACGTTTCATTTATTTTTCTCATAAGGTAATGCGTTTATTTCAATAAAATAAGAGAAAACAATCAGCTTTTTAAATTGATAATCTTATAAAACCTATGCATGTTAATCAATATTTTATAGATAATTAGAAAAAAGTGTCATATCGCGTATTATACATGTCTGTGTAATTTATAACTTTTTATTTCAAAATATAGTTGTTTCTGAGGCAATTGAACTCATCTTTTCATGAGAATTTATACACCTTTTAATTTACTAGGAAAAATTTAAACAAGAGATAAGAAATTTTCATATTGGAAAAAAAATATTTTAGGGAATTAACATATTTAGTCTCAAATATGGAACATATTTAGTCGCATATTTTTTCAAAATTTTAAAACAATAATATTTTCAACAGTATTCCGAAAACTATTGCCTTCTCATTAATTTTGTACATTATCGGCATATAATTCTTTTCACCTTTCAAAAATACATTTTACTCAAATTAGGTTTAAGAATGTAAAACATGTCTTTTAGTTGAATAAAAGATAAATGAAGTACTTTTAGAGTGAAAGCGTTTAAGTAAAAAGTTAAAAATGTTTAATAATACGAATAACCATTAGTAAATAAATCAAAAAATTGAACAATGGTTACTGAATACATTATTTCACTTCAAGAGTCAAGCATATATAGTTTCTTTTGCTTATGCATAATTTATTACGTTTTCTGAAGTACATATAATGTATAATCGATCTGGGAAGATTCTTTCTGCCTTTCAACAAAGTAACTAGTTTTCCCAAAATAATTAGCAGTGCAGTTCGCTGTAATTTGTAGAGTAATTTCATCAGCTTCATTGTCAGGATGTCAGAAAAATGAATATTTTAACCACGAACAGAATTAGCTAATTTTAAGATTCACATGGAGGTTTCATTTTTCTTACAGATATTTCGAGTTTATTAAATTATTGAATAACAATATTGGAAAATATTTTTAATAAGGCACGTGACAAGAGAAATAAATTTGAAAGGGATAGTTGAAGCATGTTTATTCAAAATTATTGTAAAAGAGGTTTGAAATAAGCTACGAATGTTTATGTAAAATACATGTTTTGAGGAATTTATTATACATTTGTTAACATGGAATTCCACTAACCCCATTCTTTTAAACTCACTAATTAAATGCTTGTACTTAAGTGAATCTTTTATACCTTTGTTTTATAAGCATGTCTTACTTACACAAAATCACCAACAATAGCGTTATAATATCTACATAACGTTGATCGATATTTAGAATGTCGAACAATACCGTGGAGATATCATTTAATATTTTGTGGTAATAGGCAATAGTGCTATCGCTGGAATTTTATAAAATTCGGTTTTTAAAAAACGAAATAAAATGAAAAGAAAAATCCTCACTCCTGCATTAAAAATAGAATAGTAATAATAATACAATCTAAAGAAATAAAGCGCGAGCAGTTTTCTTGATTTTTCTAAAGTGGGTCCTTTTTAGATTTTGCCAATACATTTTTCAACTCCTTAATTTTATTTAACTTTTTCTTCAAGCCATCACATTTTGGTACACATGCATTTAAATAATATCAAAAAAAAGGATAGGAAATAAGCACAGAAATGTTATTTTTTCAAATGTGATAGTATAATGGTGCGTTGTTTCAAACGCGCAAGTGCACTAAAAATAGCGCCATTTGTAGTGATAAAGGGTTAATTATAAATAATTCAGAGTTATGATACCGAAAAGTGGGCATGTGCCTTTGTCCCCTAATAAAAACATTTTTTAATAATTAAAAGTAAATGCAAATTATCTTTTATGCGTGTATATCAGTATTTTTAAGCGCAATAAATTTAAGTGATTTTAAAGAAACTACTGTGGTATTATAGTGCCCACTTATTTGGAAGAAACATTTTTATTCACTGGATATATATTTTAAAAATTTATTTGGGTATTTACTTATATTTATGACCCCAGGATTTATTCACCAATTTCAGTCTGCATCGGGATCCCCAAGCTTCATCATACATAATGCAACCATTTTGGTGATATATCTTTGTTGTTTAGCGATTAAAAAACGATGAGTTAAAAAGTAAACAAATTACTTTACTTTCAAGTTATAATTACATATATGTAAATAATTTAAGCGCGTTTTATGGAGAAAAAAAAACATTTTACAACTAATTTGATGACAACCAAAGTGATCTATAAATGAGGTTAGTTATAAAGCCATCATAACAAAGAATGTTAGCTGTTCAGCAAAACTTTTATTATAGGTTAATGCCGTTGCGGTTGGATAAATTTTGTTCTCCTTTAATCTATTTGCGCTTCTAATGAAACAGCAGCTTGTTAATTAATGTCACAGAACTACAACCCCTTGGAATTGCATAGGAGACTTGCATTTTCTTTTACAAGCTTATTTCTTTTCACTAGCAATTCGAAGTTCAATGAAAATGAAAAAAATAATGAAGGAAGAAAATGAATCAACATATAGAGGATGTATAGAATAGATATCAGAAACCATCTTACTTATCCCACTTCACATATTAATCCAGTAGAATTGATATGAAAGGCTTCAAAGTATGGAAAAAATAGAAATAATTTAATTGCTTTAAGTTATTGAACTGGCCATCTAACGCAGGTCTCTAAGTTCGCACCTGAATAAGCTACTGGATAAGGGGTGAAAGGGAGGGAGGGGGGTGGAAGTTGAAAGATTGGTTATATGCCTATAGAAAGAAAATATTGAATTGCGAAAAACATTTAAATTAAAATTTATAAATATTATATTAACCCTATTATATAAATTACCGAGTATATGATAGCTTAATTAAGTCAAGATCAAACTTTTAAAATAATTAAAACATCGAAAAATTTAATTTTTCTTGTAATTTCAGCGGAAAAATTTGGGAATTCTATTTAAATGTACGTTTCATAGAAGTAAATAACCGGCAAACGTTCGGCTTATTTTTGAAAAAAAAAATATTTTTTGCCCAAAACATACAGGGTCATTGAAAAATGCATATAAGTCCTTTTTGTCATCAGTAAGAATTCGATGACCGAAAAAAAATGAGCAGTTTCAAAAATGATGTTTTAAGATTTCAAATGGTATCGTAATGATCGATTTTCAACTGAAAAAAACGTAGTTATAATTAAATTTGAAAAAAAAAAGTTGCCTTATATTCACTGGCTCTGAAAAAAATATTATATAACAGTATTCAAGGCACTCAGATTATCCGGAAACGTGGTTAGGCTTAATAATTGTGAAAAAAGGTTGAATTTTGAGAATTTTTATTAACAGATACACCATTATGATAGTAATTGAAATTATAGAGCCTGATTTTTTTTTTGGATATTAATTATTTCAAACCGAAATCTAATTGATAGAAATGCATTTATAGAAAATGTTTGAAAAAGCTATTTTTTCCCAACAAAATCGATTTAAAAAACAAAATGCAGATATCAATCAGGAATTTTTAAAATTTGTTTCTTTCTATCTATGTATTACGTATTTAAATCGAATAATAAAAATCGTTAATTATTATCGTTATAAAGAGATGTTATTGTAACCGTCAAGAAACTCGAACTCAGGATTTTGACAAATCTTCACCTTTAGACGTCCATAAAAGGGAGAAAGATTTTCTTTTTGTCAATTTATGACTATCCATTAGGAGGGAACGAAATTGACGGTTTTCTTTTTTAGATTTTAGTTTAGTAATATTATGGAAAAGCTGCCTTTTAGGTTCAAAAGCAATTTGAAAAGCAAAAGAACCTGAAATTTGTAAAAAACATTGAAAAAAAGGGAAATTTTTAAAAAGGGCCTTTAAAAATGTCTTCTGTTTTAGTTTGGTAATAGTGGAGAAAAGTTAGCTTTTAGGTTCAAAACGAATTTTTTAAAAATTCGGGCCGCAATACGCCAATATCTCAAGGTATCTCAAAGAGCTTAAAGTTTGTAAAAAAATTGGAAAATTATAAGCATTAATAAAATATTTTTATGAATTTTTTTGTTTATATATTGTAACAAAAGATTATTTTAAATACATATATAAGCATTACAATAGGAAAAACATATTAATTACAAAGTACAATTATGAAAAAAATTGTCAAATTTTGCGTTTCTTACTTCTGTATCCTTTTAATATTAAACATGTCACAGCTGCAAAGTATTTGTTTCTACTTCATTACCACATTAAACTGTTTTTTTTAATAAAATTTTGGCATATTCACACGTGAGTCAATTTTTGCCTCTTATGTATCCTTTTCTTGCGATTGAACCACAGACATTTTGAGTCGATCCGGCCACCCGTTTCACAGCTCTTTCCACTGATTGCATGTGACAAGGAAGCCGGGAAAGTCGATAACCATGTTCCCTATACTATTTGGGTTAGTTTCAGATGCATTCTCTGTAAAGTCTTTGAGAAAGTCACTGGAAACATATTTTAGCAAGAGGGGGGGGGGTAGTTACGTCATTTTCAAATCATGAAATATAATCCTTTGAATCAAGTTTAAACTTCTGGAATCTGTCTTACTGTACTTGCTTTTAAAACCTGTCGTAAATCAAGTTCTCTTTAATTTTATTTTCATTACTTAGCTTGGACAAAAAGATACTTTCTGAAGCAGCAAAGTCCTTTGAATTACCTGGTCTATACCACTCTTGAGATTGTCAAAGAGAGATAGAAAATGAGATCAGATTAAAAAGATATTTGGAACCATAAGTACATGAAGCGTTTAACTCAACATCACAAGCACCTGGTAGTTTCATCTCTTCTTGTCTATTTGATGTATCTTGTTGGTTTGCCTGTTTTTGAAAAGAAAACTGTTGTTCTTCAGCGTTGTCATTCTCGCCATTAATCGTTTCTGATGAAATAAATATTTTTTGTCCGTTCTTGATTAAATGTAGCTATTCTCGGTAGTTTTTTACTTTCTATTCCTTTTTTTTTCTTCCTCAAAGCGCCTTGGAAGTAATATTAATATTACCTATAACCGTTTTCCTGTAGAGCGTGGATCGTTTAGAACCTTTTATTCCATTATTGGCACTTTTTTTTCTTTTATACAAGTCAGCAATATCAGATAAACGTCTAGATAATTCTCTAAATTCTATGATTTTGGATCCAGACTTATCTGAGGATTTTCTGCTTTCAGACTTTAATAAATTCTTGTATTTAGCATGATAAGCTTTTATCATTTTTGAAATTGTTTTGCTAGAAGCAACGGGAATATAAGCTCGTGACCATATTTGTTCTATTATCGGAACTAAAGTGTCACATATTTCGCTTATAGAAGGATCCCTCTCTGAAGCAATTAATAAGTTATGTCTAGTATAACAGTAGTACTAGATTTGTAAATAGTGAGTTCAACTTCAAACAAATCACTCAATTTCCCAAAAATAGAACACTCCGATATTTGTCTTGTCTTCACTAATTTAGATTGAGTATTTTTTACTCACAGCAAAGCACAAAATCGCACAAACTAATAGATCAGTTACGTTAATCAGTTACATAATAGACAGAGCGGAGACGCCAACTCAACTGTCTCAGCAAAGCTACTGATTTAAAACCAGCTCTGTCCTTTCACCGGACGCAGACAAATCGTTACCTTATCTCAATAACAACAGCTCCGGGGACGACTCAGTACCATGTCAGAGCAATAGTAAAACTGTTTTTATACTTTTATTCATAATACAACGCCTATTTAAAGTTTTTTATTTCCTAATCAAGGCTCGCAAAAATCCTTAAAAGTTGCGAAAAGTGTGTTTTTATGAAACTTTAATGCCCTTGCAGCACCTCAAGATGTACTCTAATATTTTTATAATTTTTATTTTTCTTATCTATACTAAAATTCAACTTTTCCGCGTTATTACAAATTAAAAAGCTGATTGTTTCGTAAAAAACGTTAAAATGAAGCAAAAATTTCAATTTTATGAAAGTTTACCGTTTTAGCGGCACCTCAAGACCTACACCAATATTTTTCGTATTTATAATTTATTTTATCTACACCAAAATGCGGCTACTTTTCCGCGCTATTACAAATTAAAAATTGATTTTTTCGTTCCACCTCATTGTCCATTTATCTTAGAACGAGGTAATTCAAAATCGCTCTGAGCTAAACAGATGAAATGTAGTATATGAGACTTGCACCAAATTTGAAGATTTTCAACAAATTTTTGAACGAAAACTATCGAGTAGAAATACGTCTGTCCGAATACAAGATAAGTACAAAAGAACAGTTCGTTTTTTTGTTAACAAGATAACTACAAAAAAAGCTAGATGAATTAAATTTAGATAATAAATTTAGCTTCAAAATTCAAGATCTGGGTCAAATTTAGAGGCAAATCCCTCAAAGACCGTCGGTCGGTCTAAAATTACATGTTTTTATATGTAATAATTCAAAATCTCAGTAATTTAAATAAATTAAATTTTAAGTGATCATATGACTACAATTGTAGTTCTGTGTCTAATTTTAGCATCAATCCATAGAGAAAAAGTCCAAAGTACATTCTTGTGCATTAACTAAACTAGCATTTGACGAGCCATTTCATGACTATCGTTCACCAATGGCATGCGATGAATAACACAAAAGAACTGCCTTTCTTTACTATACTACGAAGCATAATACTCTCATGTACGGATCTATGAAAATACATTTCTGAGCACTCAAGGCGTTTACGGTCCTGATCCACAATATTTTGAGCTAGTGGAGAAGGGGGCTATCACTTTTATTAAGTAGTATGCGAGAAAGATTCGGTGGAACTACCCCTAATTTAATTATTTTCTCTCAAATTAATAGCTATTTTTTATTTTCACGCCGAAGACAGGTGTTTCAACTTTCATCACTCACTTCCTCTAATTCGCCATCGGATAACATATCCGGGTGTAAATTTAAAAAGTCTGTTTTGGATAGCAAACTCAGTAACATAAACCAATAAAATTGCAGGTTAATTTTTTCCATATAAAAATACTATTCGATTGGCCCAATTAAGTGGCAAGTCAGAAGATGTAAAGCCATATTACCCTTTCAGCTCTGCGGCGCCAAGTTTAGGAATTTCCTCACTTTGAAGGCACGCAGACTGGGGCACCCTTTTTTTCCACCGAAACTAATTTCGATTTTTTTCCCATTGTATTTTTCTGAATCGTAATTTTTTGGGGGTTCGCTTTAGTGATGTCCACAGGGAAGCAAATTATTAGCAAACATTTTATTTTCTAAAAAAGCGGTAAAAATAAAAAGATGTCGATAATTTGTTGAGTATAAATAACCATAATTACACCTGTTCGATTGTTTAGAAATAAAGTTTCTCTATTGCAAAAATTCTAGAAATATTTTTACAGATTTCTAGTTTCTGAAATGACGAACCGCCATTGAACAGAACATTGCCAGTGTACTTTGAGAATATGGCTATCGATATAACGGAAAAAATATTTCAATTTTTTTTAGAAATATTTTTACAAATTTCTAGTTTCTGAAATTACGAACCGCCATTGAACAGAGAATTGCTGATATACTCTGAGAATATGGCTATTGATGTAACGGAAAAAAAGTGCTGAAGTGTTAAAAAGTCCGTTGATTTGTCCAACTATCTTACACCTATACTTTTTAAATCACACAAACTAAAATTAAAGCAAATCTATAATATTATCATATCTTGGATTAACTGTCAATTACATACAAACGACATTATATCCCGATAATAGAATGCATTAGCTAAGTAGAAAAATAGGAAAAGCTGTACTAAAGAATTAAAATACTTACTGTTCGTCAGCAAAGTACCACCTCAAGAGAGCAACGGTTCCAACGGGAAATATGGGAAAAACTGAAAAAAAAATATAAATGCTTCATGAAGTAATAGAAATGGAATATAAAATATTGCATACTATAATTTCATAAATGGCATAATAAGATTGCAAAATAATAGTAAATTAATAATGCAAAAGTTCTTTAAACTAAGTAAAACATACGATTATTTAATGGCACCTGTTTGAATACACCGAGAATATCATAAAATGTAATGACCCAAAATAATTTTACTTAACATAAAAATTCATAAAAGTCTTTTTTTTTTAAACATGAGAATTTCCAATCAGAAAAAAACTCCTACATTAATGTTAATTATGAATAATCTCACACTTTAGGATTTAATTCGAGAAAAGAATATATAATTTAAGAAAACTCTGATTGCTCAATAAAACTTAAACTGAAAGATCATGTTTTTTGCTCGAAATGAAGTATTTTTTATGCTGTTTTTATATTCTAAAGGACTTCGCAGCTCGTTTAACTTAAAAGAAAAAAAGCGGCTAAAATGTATTGCTTTATAAATTTCATTAAATATCCAATATTTATTTAACAATTTATTAACTCACCGGGAGAGTTATTGCAATTGAATTTGCATTGTAATACAAGAAGAAATTATAATGAATTTTAAGAACTATTATTTCCATGCTTTTTAAAATATTGTTTTTAACTTCTCTCTTGAATTTGATTTTGTTTTAAGCAAAAAATAATAAGGAACTCTGCAACGCTGATGAATTTGTTACACAATAAAATAAGTTCTGAGGTAGAAAAACACATTACATATTGAAGCAACTACGAAAGAATAAATATAATTTATTATTAAATAAGAAGCATTTCAAATTTTTAAAATACATTTATATTTAAAATAAAAATTGATGGTTGCAAGAGAAGGTATTTCCTTTTACAATTAACAGCTTAGCTTTTCATATTAATTTTGTTGATAATCTCACCACCCCACTTTATGCTCTTTCAATGATATTCCTTTCGACATATTCAATAGAATTATTTTTATGATGAAAATGCAATGACGCTTACACCATCTATTAAGAATTAGTTCATGCTTTCATATGCATGTTGTCCTAGATTCAGTGTATTTACTTTAATAGTCAATACTGCCTGAATTCATATTCATTCTCAAAAGAACCCCTGTGTGTTTTTAAACTTCAATGGCTTTCTAACGAATTTTTAAAAAAAAACAGAGTTCCCATTAAAAAAATATTCCGAATTTCAGCAATGAATGTTTCCATCAGTGGTGATATTATTACCGATATCACTTTTAAAATTTCGCTTTATGGAATTTATTTAATGCACATTAATTTAGGAGACATTCATGTAAAACAGAAAAGAAAATCCAATAAATTTTTGAAAAATTCTTGTTTTTTGTAGGATTTTTTTAATGCAGCTAGATTTGTCTCAAACAATATTAAATTTATAACAGATAATTTTTTTTTATCACGAAAACTATTTTTTAAAAGATAGTGTAAATTTACAAAAATACTAAAAACACTTTGTTGATTTTTCACCATTAGTTGGAGTGCAGTGAAACACCAACATCGGAAGCGTGGACTTTAGAATATAAAAGTACAGCACTAAACACGTCAAATATGCAGAAGTAGCTTTTCAAGTTTTCTCGCTTACATAAAAGTATTTCCCCAAACCATAAAACTGCGAACTTTGGGCAAAGGTTTTGAAAATACTGCGATTGATATTGTTGAGTTAAGTAGAATAGTAATTTAAGCCGAATACTGCGTTTTAGTCGTTTTTTTAGGCCTACTGAAATTAAAATATAATTCATGGTTTTTGGCACAAATTTTAGTAATGAACTTGCATACCAAATTTCATTTATTTAAATCGTTGAAATTTAGAACGAAAGCGTTTAAATATATGCGAAAGTACAAGCCGACGGATAATTAATCCATTGACTAATTTACTTCAAAATTCGATAAGAATCCAGAATTTAAATGTTAAAAAATGCGACCAAATTTCATTTATCCAAGTCTTTGCATTTTTCAATCATCAATTGTGCCGGCGTCCTGGCATAGGGGTAGCGCGTGTTCCCCGTGATCTGGGCGTCCTGGGTTCGAGTCCCGGTTTGGGCATGATTGTTCTTCATCGGTTCCATCTGTGAGATGTGTGAATGCCCCCACCCCCTGTAAAAAGGGAATGCGCAAGCGAATGTGATGCGTGAGTAGCAAAATCGTACTCTTGGCCCTAGTTGACGCTACTAAAAACAAGAAACGTTCCCTTTCGGCTTAAAATCGCTGAATTCGAAATCAGCGGGGCATGTCCATGGAAAAAAACAATCATCAATTGTTTTCCTACCAACATGCGACACAACCGGCAAAACCATCAATAATTTAGATGCTAAATCTAATTTTGATTTAAGTTCGAAGGATTGCCAATTTGAGACGCAATACCAAAGAAAAAACAAGTCATATAAAATAAATTTACTCGTACATTCTGTATATAAAAAAAAAAGAATTTATTTTTACTTGAGAGTTTTTATTTTCTTCCCTCAAGAAAACCGTTATTATTATATTTACTATTTAACTGGTGCGTATCCAAATAGTTGCCCTAAAAGTTTAGTCCATTCGGTATAGTTACAAAAATAACCGAAAAACATTACATTTTGAAACATTCTTTACTTTCTCGAATCCGAAGTATAGCAATCGTTAAAAAATACGAATTCGAGATTTTGACAAGTCTCTACGATTTAGACTTCCCTTCGTAAAACACATTTCTGAAAAATGTCCATCTGTCTGTCTGTGATAAAGATAACCCAAAAACATTTTTCTCTAGACGGATGAATTTTGGTATGTAAACTTAATATCAGATTTGTATATTTCTATCAAATGATGAGCAAAAACCGAGGAAGTCTGTTCTTCCGGTTGTTCGAATTTAAACTAACACAATGACTGCAAAACGAAGAAAGATAGATGGATTAAATTCGGCACACAGATTTAACATCTATAACGTAGACATTTATCAAATTTTGAGCCATATCCAACAACTGATTGACTGTCTGTCGGTCTGTACTTCAAAAACAGAAAAGCGATACTTCAAAAACGCAATGATTTAAATATATGAAATTCGGTTTGTGATTTTGTAACTACAACTGTAGCTCTCAGTAAAATTTTCGTTTCAATCTGTAGAGAAACATTGTTTAACATAGAAATTCAATTTTCGTATACTATTACCCGGTATCGTATACTATTAATCGCCAAGGAATTTGCCAAGGATGACACGATAGATTCAGTAAAAATGCGAAATTCACGCCAAAAGATAGTATTTCATTATTATTGAACGCCAGTGCCCGGCAAGATGTTCTCTGAGATAACAGCTTTATTATAGAGCTTGCGAGAAAGTTTTGGGGAGACAGCAATCCCCCCTGGTTATATTACATTATTCTAGTATGAATATTTTGAAGTACAGTGCTTACTTTTTAATTATTTCTCAACAAGACAAGAACAGTGAAACTGCGCAAACTTTATATTTAAATAGAAAAGAAAATTTTGCCTTCGAATTTTCATGGGAGTTCCATTTATTTCACCATAATCTATTCTCCCCTGTCTATATTTCTCTTTGTCGATAGTCGTAGGCGTGTAATAATACATTTCATCTTTCCTCTTAGATAATATAAGTTCCAAGAAAGTGGATATTTATTTTTTATATGACCTCAGGTTACAATTAATTATCTCTCTTTATCCTGAATCTAAAGAGAAACGTTGGAGAAAGATATTTATAAAAAATGACAGAATTTCAATAAATGTCTCCTGTTCTTGCGTTGAATTTCATCATTAATTGAACATAATCTTCTATAACAAAATTTAATGACATGTTTTAAACATATACTTCATTGTTGATTTTTGAAATTTATAAATAGATCAATTTGTAACCACTGAATGCAAAGAAATGAGATAATATATATATATATTATTAATTACATACAAAATAAATTGCTTTAAGGAAAATGCTAAAATTTGGATTTTGGAACACATTATGTGGCAGTAGATTTGGATATTTCAAAATCGATTTATTGAAGTAAAAAAAAGGAATAAAATTAAACGGAGGAAAATAGAATTTGAAATGCTAATTATCTACTAGCTCTCTTAATTTTATTTTCATTTTAAACAATCATTACTCAACAATTACTTATGCATAAATGCTTATTACGGTTATAAAAGTTAGTACCTATTTAAAGACAAACTTGCCAAGCTTAAATGAAAAAATATTTAGTTATACAAATATTTCATCCTTACGAAATATTTAGATATACAAATCTCAAAATTCTGATACCGTTGCACTGAGCTGCATATTATAAATATATATGCATTTATTAAATTTTAATTTATTTTAGTGCGCAAATGAAAGACCTCCTTCAAATGATCTGCAGATTTTCTTAACAGTGTAAAAAGATATTGCAAGCTAGAGCAGTTGCTGATCAATTTACAATTGATTGTTTTTTGCGAGTGTTAATTTTTTATTCGAATGACCTACTCGCTAACATTGTATTAACAATAGCTCAACTTTTCTGAGTTTGGAATCGTCGTTTTGAGTTATTTTCTAAATTAACGTATTTTTGTACTTATTGAAACTTTAAATTATTTAAAGTTATATTGGAATTTCTGAATATTAAATCAAAACACTGTCAAGTATCAATTTCGAATTTGAGTTTTGAGAAAAATACTATACATTTATACAGGATTAAAATTCGTCAAGATCAAACTAAAAATAATTTGGTAATAATAATAATTAATTTTGAAACTTCACTCATAATATTAGTAAAATATAAACTGTAATAAAATATATACTGTTAACAAAAAGTTCGAAATTTTTATATCTCTATACTAACCACACATTAAACCTTGTAATTTTATTAACATTCATTTCAGTCGAACACTAACTCCTCATTAGAAAAAAAAAACTTTTGTTATACATTGGGAAAGATTATTTTCAGTAACAAATCAAGAACGTTTTCAATTTTTTTTAATTATCTGACTGTTTGATGAAGTTATTCCATGGCACTTTAATTTTTAATCTTTATTCCATATTTTAAAAAGTAAAAACCTACGATGTACAATTGCATCCCAATTTTATACAAGCATCAATCTCAAGAGAAGATTTGGTTTTAATAGTCCTTTTATGTGTTATTCTATTTTAGAAATTTGTGTTTTATTGACTAGCGATTCCCAAATAATATTATATAAAGAAACTTGCGATTACTAAAGCGCATATATTTACTGGTATTGTGATATCCCAAGAATATCCCAACATAAGGAAATTCAAAAGTTTGATGTTTAGTTACAAAATAAAATTGTAAATGATTCAATGGGACGTTGTGCAGATAACTCACCTTGTTTGTTCCCCACAAAAATATTAATGTAATATGTATCTCTTAAAATGTCTGAACGTAAATTTGGCAATTACTGGAAAAACTGCTGTGGGACATTTATTTATTCAGGACGAGATTATAGATGATGTTCTAAGTTATGATTTTATAGTCTGGCAATAGGGTTTTCTTCATTTTATTCACTTCTTTAATGCAATTTTCAAAAGAATTTCTCATCCATTGGTTACCAAGTTCGATTTTTGAAACACAATTGAGAAGGCTGCTCCCCTGTCCATGCCTACGCTAACCTCAGTCCATAGGTTGGAAACGGCTAGTTTAAAATACATAACATAACGCTATCCTGTACCTCGATGTCTATATCACTAAGTTATCTAACCAGCTGAATGAGAATAAGATGAAAGGAAGAAAAAAATAAAGGAAAAAATGTTAAAAGAAAGAAAATAGACAATAAACCATTCAGGGATCTCCAGAGAGAATCCCATCGGTGTTAAACCCTACATGACAGTATTCAATTTTTGGTGAAATAATAACTAAATGGAGTGGACAAAACTTAAACAAATGATGACTATGGGTTGAACTAACAGGGAAATAAGATTACTAACTGAAAAAAATGATAAATTACATTGTGAACATCTGTATGGCATGGATAAACATATAAACAAATATTGTAGATCCGCCTGGAATCCTGTCTAACAAATCTATAACGTCCGCCTGGATCCTGTGTTTTGATCTACTTCGTGAGAACTGCACTTTTGAGCATTTTTGAATGAATAATTTAATTGATATTGACAAGCGTCATTTTGGTCTCAGTTATTGTGTAGTATTGAAGAGGTTTTGTTATTTATGAAAGCATATCCCCAACTTTTTTGTGTGCATTTTTTACATTTATATATATATAAACACGTCTGTAATTTTTAATTTGAATATCTAGTTAATCGGTCTCAAAATATCACTTTAGGAAGCTAAAAAGTTTGAGAATCGCTATTTCTTAGGAATGAAACATTACAAAAAAAACTCTCGTGAATTATTATTTAACACTATAAATGCAGCCAATTATAACTGCAGTTAAATGTATAAATAAATGTAACAATTTTATTTGCTTTGACATGCATAGCTACTCAATAACATATCATCATTGACTAGAAAAAAATATTATATAAGTATACTTACTCCATCCAATAAAATAAAACATGTACAAAGACTTCTGCTCTGCAAATGCTGCTGCTATAAGCTTATGCAGATAAAAGCCCTCACAAAACATCCACATGTAGGTACACATTCTTGAATATTTCGTAAGAATGTAAAGCAGTCTGCAGCCAATCTATAATGAAAAAAATCATTTTGTCAGTTAAAGATACCAGAAAATTCTGAAGTGTATTCATTCTAAACTGTATGCCTGGTTCAAAATTAATTTTTAAATAAAAAAAATAATTCAGCATCTATTAATAATTTTTTAAAGATACTTTAAAAACAGAGTATAAGTGATGCGAATATATTCATTTTAGTCATTTTATATAAAACATATGATTATAATTATAAAGATAATTTAGTATCTTTTTAATAAATTTATAATTTTTCCCCATTTCTTGTCAACTAGAAGCTTTTTTAGTAACTTTTAAGATTCATCACGAAGGAAATTGTTACAGGTTTTGGATAACAATGCTTCGACATTAACTCGGTTGGACAAGCCTTATAAAATGTAATAAGAGACCGCGCATAGTGTTTCAGCACATCCCAAATAATTTAATGGCATAAAATCGAAATACATTTTTATAATTATACTACGACCTGCAGTTTATGGTATTTGAAACATTTGTCATGTTAAATAGTTTGTCAATACTGAAAGGTTCCAAATGCCAGTTCAACGGAGCTACGGCGGATGTCCGAGAAGCCTAGATGACTGTAAAATTTTATTGATTTGGTGTCAGTAATTGAATACCCGAGATGATTTTATTCGTTAGACACGCTCAGCTATATGCGTTTGGGGAACAGAGAATTTTTTGAGGACTCTGAAAAGACACCACAGCATACATTTGCTTAATAGTCATCAGTTAAGTAGATTTAATGATGACAGCTAATGAGATTCAAGATAGAATATTTGATTTCTAATGAACAAAAAAAAATACATATAGTTTAGCGATAGTTTAATTATACTGTAAAAAGAAATTTTATATTAATTATTGCTTCAAAAAGAATTTGTATTAACAGCGAACTAATTGTTTAAAACATATAATATTGCTCACACTTCATTGTTTGAAAAAAATAAATGTTTCAGAATTTGTGCACTAAAATATAAATTTTGATAAAGAAAAGGAAAATTTTTATTACCTTTGAAATTAACACAGCTTTAAATTTAAGTAATTTGGAAAGCTTCTCTAAATTAACTTAAGAGCAAATATTTGAGCATCTTTATAAAAACTTGATATCATTCAAGATAATTTTGAAACTTATTTGGTGCATAACTTTTAAGTCCTTGAAAATTTTAACCAACTTCACTTCTGAAGTTTTACTGATTTCCCAGTATGCAAATATTTGTTTAATGTTTTTAAGCAATCATAAAGGTGTAACATTTATGAAATTTTATAACAATTTTCTGCTAAAGTAATTATTTCATCACATAGTTTCAGACATTCCTAAAATAATAAAGAAACTCAATTTTTGAAATTTTAAATTACTGTGTTTTTAATATAAGCATGTGTAATGTGTAAATAAATCTAATTATTTTATTTAAACATGAGAAAGAAAACGCTAAAGCTCTAGGTGGTTTGTTTTGATTTCATTATGGTCTTAATCTTTAGTGACTGCAAAAGAATCGCTTCTATTTAAATTAGAGATCAAAACCTAGAGACTATCCTTAAGAGTTTGTATTAATTAATCAAATCAGCTTTCTCTTGATTTGCAAAATTAGTAAGAGATATCGCGTTACGGCAGTTAATCTATTTAATTTATATGCACACAAGAAAAGAATCTTTTATTATCTATTAAGATATGAGAAAATTTTCTAAATTGATGCTCTTAAATTTTCAACTAGTTGTGAAAGACGGTCAAAAATTTCGATTCTGTGAAATCCTGGAATCAGACGTTTACAGAAACAGATCGGTTGAAAAAAATTGAAGCAGAATACAAGTCAGGTATATTTGCGTGTGATTCACAGAGTTCGTATACAGCAATATAAAATGTAGTAAATTCTTTCATGTCTATAAAATACGATGATAGCATGTAAAATAATAAAAAAATTAAAGTAATTAATTACAGGATATTCAATTTTGGATCTCCCTATGTTTGGTATGGTGATTTATTTTTGATTAATTATACAGAAAAAAATGAAAAATATGAACTTAATATCATTGGAATACATATTTCTTTTTCTCTATTGCAAATTGTATGAATATCATTAGCATACGGAACAGTCTGTTCAAAATATTGAAAGGCATTTTTCAACTGAAATGTTGAGAGCTAGAATTCAGTCAAACTTAGTTACACCTCTTAGTAAAGCTCATATTGCAGAAAATTATATTTCATTTAAAGAATATTTCAATTTAGCTTAATAAACCAGTCTCTTAGGCTTTAAAATGAAAGTTCGGAGATTTGTTCAAGTTGAAAGTTACATTTTCTTTCAAAACCATAAGGAATCGCAATAATCAAAAGCCGTGTTAGAATAAATGACATTAGAAAAAGGCAATTTCGAAACTGATCAACTCGGTGTTTATCGCTGCTTAATTGTATACTGGATTACTTTCTTGCTACGCTAAAATTCTAAACAATCTCTCCTGTCATCTTTCGACAAGCGAATAAGCAGCATGCATGCGCAAAAAGCAAAATCTTTTTTTTTCAATCACTAATTATCTATTGCTGGGATCATTTGGGGACCACTATGGTCAGTTGCTTTTTCAATGTAACGAAAAATACCTAAGGAATAAAATAACCGGGATTACTGTTACTATATAGCTGTTATTGATCTTTTTACGATGGTTGGTACAAATGGTGTGTCCATTAAGAAGGATTAGAGCTAAACGTCATTATTCTATAACCTCCAAAAAAGGTATTTTCTTTCCAAAAGACTGCGAAAATCTGGATTTATTTCTATTCCAATGGAAATTTACTTGATGGACGATCTCAAATGCTCTGGCTACTCTCTCTTAAGATGGAGAGAAAGCAACATACAAATGAAAATTTGTTTCTATTTCAAAGGAAATTTACCTGTTGACATATCTCAAATGACCTGGAGACTTAAAAGAAGAAGAATGTAGCATGCAAATGAAAACCATGCACTCTGTTTACACAGGGTGTCCCACATGGTATGTAAAGTCTAATACTTACACATTCGGATAGAACACGTCAAGACGAGTCTTTTGATGCATAACATGTGGGGTCCCCGAAAATGGCGTCATAGTTTAATTAAGGTGCTTGTCAAGAAAACTTCAAGATATGAGTAAAAAAACCAAGTGAAAAGCAATGTTTATTGAGCCTTTCAATACAACAGATTTTCAAAATATCAGCCTTTCTCAAAAACGACATGGTGAAATCTGTAATAAATATTCGCAGCTGCTTTCTGCCAAACATTTATTCCAATTTCCTTGACCTCCCTTTCAATTGCTGCTCTCAAGTCGTTCAATACTGAGGGCAATGTGAAATACACTGTATCTTTCAGGCGTCCCCAAAAGCAAAGTCGCACGGGTTAAGATCCGGCGAGTAAGTTGGCACTCTATACATTCTCATAAAGGAATCCACCCAGATCAGTCTACTGAGAAAATATTCCGCTTAGAGATCCAAGTTTCACTGAGTGCGGTGAGGTCTAGTATAGTTCACCATCTTATATAAACCAATAATAGCTTATCTCGTTTACGACATGCAAGAAGGGGGGATGACACTGTCAATCAACACGTCAAAATGAACTTCATGGGTGACATTTTCGTTAAAAAAATCTGGTCCACTGGAGCCTTCAGCAGATAAGTCTAAGTGAGCGCAGTATCCAAACTATTGCATGATGAAGATTTTCAGCGGCCCATATCCTCCAGATCTATTTGTTAACATATCCTTGAAGGTGGAAATACGCCTCGTCAATGAACCAGATCCGATTAAAATCAATTTCACCATGTTCAACTTTATAAATCAAACCTCCTTAAACCATCCAAATGGGTCAACGGTGATTGCTTTGAATTTTGTAAGGGAACAAAGCCCTATAAGAATTTGCATATTCACTTACAGAGGCGCTTTTCCTCTCATTGGTTGCAACACATTTCCATAATAACCTAGGGAAGTTTCTATGTGCAATCGTCGTATGCATCGTCATTTGGAATAGACTGCCTGCTTCGTAACTAACGTTCTTCGTGTAATTAGACTATGACGCTATATTCGCATGACGTATAAGTTAACCCTTTCTAAGGCCGTGGAAAGTATGCTTCCCACCAAATTTATCAATCTTTTTATGAAATTATGTAGGTTGGCATAAGTTCTGACAAATTTTTATAGAAAGACAGAAACTTGGACGCTTCAGTTCTTTATCTCACACAAAATGATGTGTCTTGATTTGTCAATTATTAATGAACCAAATTAATTAATCAAATTAAATTTATCTAATAAGCTAAATGAATCCCTTTTCTTATTCTCATTTCAAGCCTGAAAATATATTTTAACATAATATGACTAGAAAAAGTGGCCCTTTAAAGGGTTAAAGTTAAGTTATATAGTTAAGTGACTACAAACTATAAAACGTAAAGGAGATAAATATATATAATTTTGTACATAGGCTTAGC
The DNA here is from genome assembly GCF_947563725.1 of Argiope bruennichi. Lineage (NCBI taxonomy): Eukaryota > Metazoa > Arthropoda > Arachnida > Araneae > Araneidae > Argiope > Argiope bruennichi. The sequence goes on from NC_079156.1 coordinate 34,820,537, forward strand.
ATTAAAAATGCATATTCTTATCAATGCAGACCTAAATCTGTTGAAGGATTGACTGTCTATACTTTCGAGGGCCTGTAAATGCGATAACTCACAAATAGAATGATTTAAATAAATGAAATCTATTTTGTTATCCCATAACTGTAATTGTAATTCTAAGTCAAATTTGGTTTTAATTGTTAGGAGAAAAAATGTGTACAAAATACATATCTATTTATGGCATTGTGCATTAACACGATGTCCTTGGATTAATAGTAAAACGTCGCGCACAAAATTCAGTTAAAATGATATATTCCTGTCAAATATTTATATTCCGTAAATATTGTTCGAAAATAGCGACGCAAGGGCCAAAATTTTATGCGAGGGTGGGGGGAATAGCAACTTTACCAGAGATTATGCGTAAAACTTTTAAGAGCAATCCCACAAGTTAATACCATAAGGAAGAACAATAGAAAAGGAAATATAAGAGCATTAAGTATTTTTCCCTCTATGACTAAATTAAATAAAAATTCTATAAATTAATTTTTTTAATATAATAAAAATTTAATCAAAAAGTACTCTTGCGAAACAGAAATAGTTTAATAATTGCAGATTTGGACATGAAAGAACAGACAATTCTTTTTCTTCAACAAATATTTGGATTTTCCATCAATTCTAATCAAATAAGACTGCTTAGACCAACAATTCTTACTAGTTAGATTGACCAACTGATTCAAGAGCAATCACACTTTTTCTGACCTGCTGTTTTCTGTAGTATTTCTCAAAGAAAATTTGCAAACATTACATCATTGCGCAATAGTTCCGTAGTCTATAGTTCAAACAGTCTAGACGGGAGACGCATTCTTACAGAGTGAAAGTATTTTAGCATATTTTTATTTTCCGCTATTTGCTGCTTGGTGTCATTTACAAATATAACAATGCTGAATTCTTATTTCAGTATTTTTTTCTCTAATAATAATAATAAAAAAAAACATCTGGGCCTGGATCTGTGTATATGTTAGCGCCTTAATGGATAAAATGATTTAGAATAATCAAATTGGACACATCCTGGTGGAAATAAAAATGCGCTTCTCTAAGTAATTTCTTTGAAGATTTAACTAGAACATAAATAATTAAGAGAAAAACTATTTTTTAACGTATTTTAGCAACTTCTGCTTGTTACATAAAAATAATTTTATTGCCATTTTAAAATATAACAAAACATGGCAATTATTTTTTTATAAAATAATTTTAAAACTTTAAAATGTTAACATTTTCGCATATGGTTGGTTATAATAATATAAAGAATTAAGATCAAAGTTTCGAAGAGTTCATTACTATAAATCTCTGCAAAAAACGTCGAATTTTATTTCGAAATCTCCGAAATTCCTTTTCCTAATAGTTGCTATTAATAATATTAATAGCCACCTTCGTTGACTAATTTCTTCATCGGAAAGTATCGTTGATAAAAAAATTTAATGAAATGTCTAGTGTAATGCGACTTTAATAACATAATGTGTCACAAAATAATTTTCTCTTTTTTTTTTTTTGAATATTTTAGAAGTTTTGTATCATTATATGTATGGTCTTAAGCTTTCCTTTAATTTCCTGTCTATATCTTTATACGTTCTAGCATGTCACAAAAAGGTGCAATAGTATTGAAAAGAAGTGGTTTTAATTTATTTTCACTCTTCTTTGATCTGAAGTTAACTCTTAATTATAAGTGCAGCAAATTTCAAAACATTTATTTAAAATATGACTTTCAAGGAAATTTATTCAGTGTAGAGAAATATGCTGAATCCCTATATTTTGATCATTAAAAATGGGAAAATGTCATTATGAAATATTAGTAGCAATAAACAAAACTATATAAGTTTTAGCTCAACAATGAAATATTTTTCTATACAATAGACTAAAATTATGGATTGAAAAATTAATAATAGGAAAAAAATGTGGGGCTAATAAATAAAATTATTAGAAATATAATTTTTTGAATGTATATATATAAATCAAGTTAATAGAAAATCAAATTAAACAAAATAAAAATTAGCTTTGTGGTTTTAAAAAGCGGGAATCACAATCGATAGTTTAAAATTTCTTTGCATGATGCTGGTATGTCCTTTCCATTTTGTTTTCCTTTACTGGTTTGAGTGTTATTTTATTGTATTTTTGGTTTTAATGTTATTTTTGTTATTGTAATTTTACTTATTAGTGGACATTTTCTACTAATTTGTTGTTTTGTATTTTCCTTTCAGCTAAAATGGTATATCTCTTGGGCCTAATTTCAGGGGATTTTCGGGTCAGGAGGAATCATTATTAGATTGTCTTGTCTGCATTCCTTCACAGAAAAAAATCCTTTTTTTTAATCCCTGCCTGAGGATGACCCTTGAAAAAGTCTTCAGGCCGGATTCTTTTTTTTTTTTTGGTTTAATTTTTATTTGGTATAATTTGATTTTCCTATTAACTTGATTTTAATAATTGTGTCTCAATTCATCTGTGTTTTAGAAGTAGCTGCATTTGCGCTCTCTTAAATACTATGAAGTTTTCCTGTTCCTCTTTTGGTTTTAGTTTGAATAAGAAATAATTTTTAGTTGCGATTTCGAAACTATTTCGTTTCGTTTTCAAAGTATTTCTTACTTTAGATTGGTTATATATAATATCTTTAAGATGATGTAAAAATTATTTAAGTGCTTAAAATTTCGTTTCATTTTAACGTTAAATTATGTGACAAATAAATGATATCATTAGAAAGATAACAGTGTGATTCATAAAGTAGTATACACTTTCCAGACACTGTAAACAGAACAGACAAGACAGAACCTTAACCAATCATAAGGTAGATGCACTCTTAAAGTTTGCTTCTTGCCCTTGACAGAAGTCATATAGACAGTAGTATGTGTGTCATACGACTAGTCAGCTGAAATGGTGACTTCTGCAGTGGAGACGGCTTTCTGTGTTCTTCATTTTAGAAAAACAGAATCCACAGCTCTTTTTCAATGACATTTTCGATCACAATTTGGAAAAGAAGTTCCATTTAGAAAATATATCTATCAATGACATGAAAAATTTAAAAGTACGGGCTGTTCGTGCAAACGTTTAAGTCCTGGACGATTGACTGTATCGTAAAAAGTCATTCAACGAAGGCCGGAAAAATCAGCGTAGATGTTGAGTCGTGGAGTGCAGATTTCTCAGCCCACCGTCAGAAGAATTTTGAGAAAAGTGCTGAAAATGATTCCGTGCGAAGTGCAAAATCTGAATAACTTTGGCAAACAGAAGTTCATTGAATTTTGTGCTAATATACAGATCGTTTTGAAAAAATGATTTTGCTGATCACTTAATCTTTACTGATGAAGCAACATTTCATGTCAGTGGGAGGTACACAGGTATAATGTTCCCTTTTGGAGAAGGTAGAATCACAAATTCATAGCTCAGCGCAGGCAAGATTCCACTAAGGTAAATTTGTTCTGTGCAATGTCCAGAAAGAAAGCGTACTGCCCCTTTTAAGGGGACATCTGTGACTGTCTCTAACAAAACCTAAAATATCCTTATACAATTTTATTACTGGTGTCATATAATATCTTACATTGTTCTTGATTTATAGTGCATTGAAACTGTAAACTGCTTTATGAATCACCCTGTATTTTGGATTTTACGATGATGCAAAAATCATTTCTATAATGTAATACTTTGGAAGTTACTTTTGGAAGTTACTGCAAATTCACTTGATTTTTAATTAATCAAAATTCTAATTTGGAGTTGAGTTGAGTTTGTTTTATATGGCACAAAAGCCATCTTTGGCTAAGCTGTGTCAGATACTTCTAATTTAGAAACAATGCTGTAAGTCGCACATTTTCACTCTCAGAAGCATACATGTGCCAAGATTGGCAACTCTAAGCCAAACATTCTAGCATGCGCACATCCAGCACACAACTTATTAGCAATAAATATATCTTTATGTAAAAAATTATGGCGCTAACATACATGTTAAAGCCTGATAAGCTACATATTGCGATATAAAATTTCATCAGATTTGGCGACAAATGAAAATAACTAAATTTCTTAGTATAAATGCATTATTTTGAACCTTAAAAAATTTTTGGATTTTATGGATAATATCAAAATATAGAAGACAAACTTATGAAAATAATGAGAATGAAAGAATTGTGAATACGAGTGTAGGTTAGCTTCAAGTTAAGATTCAGAAATTATGGATATCAATTTGAAAATGCATTATATATAAACATAATTTTGTAGATGCGTGGCCAAAAAGAAGAAACTTTTGAAATTTTAACTTCGACTTACTTCACTACGGAAGTGATTATGTAATGATAAAAAACGGTAAGAGATGCATCAGTGTACATCGCGATACAAGAGCGAAAGAAAAAGATATTTTACCTTCTCTAATTTTACTATGAGATTTTGTTAAGGATTTCTTTTCCGTGATTTATGCAAGGGAATCTTGGGTACCTTCTCATAAAAAAATGCAGGTGCTAAAGATTTTTATTTCTTCGTTTCTGGTGTGGAAACGATGGAATCAGCAATTTAGTAAATGCGTGTTAGAAGTAAGTAGATAAAAATGTGGAATTGGAGCAGGAAAAAAAACATTTTAGAATGAGTTTAACTTGGTCTAAATTAAAACAAAAATTAGGGAATTAACTAACAGTTAAATTAAGAAATATCATTACATATTATATATACATGTAATGATATCTCTTAATCTAATTAAAATCCTTAGCTTAATTTAAACCATGTTAACTTATTTCTAAAATGTTCTCTTTTTTCCTTGATCCAATTCCAGCTCTTATTTAATTAATGCTACACGAACTCTGTAAAACTTCTTTAATCAGCACTTTCACACTTTTCAAGTGAAGGGATAAAAATCTGACACCTTTTGAAAATTCTTTCAAAAGATACATATATTTCCCTTCCCTAAAGCAATATGTATCGCAGAATCCTTATCAGAATCTCATAGCATAAAATTACTAGGAAGAATATTTTAGTCATCTTTTGCTCTTGTATCGTGCTGTAGACTGACGTATTTCGTCGCTTCTTCCTTGTTCATATTTTGTGGAATAAATCGGAAGTTTTGAAATTCTAAAGTGTCTTCTCACTCTTCGGCCACAAAATTGATTAAAAAAAATATTTGTTTAACACACACGCATATATATATATATATTATATATATATATATATATGCGTGTGTGTTTACAAGAGTACACGAGTTTATGCACTTAATTTAGTTTATGAAAATATTGTACAAGAGCATAAGACTTATGTTAGAATATACTGAATCAAATTATGAATGCATAATTGCTCATATGATACAAAATTTTCGATACATAAAATCTTAGACTAAGTTTCGCAAGAAGTACGCACAAGAAGATGATGAACTATCGCTTGAAGTCTACAACATTTCTACGATGGGATAGAAACAGACTCAAATCAACGTTTTTCTCGCTCAAGAAAGAAAGAAAAATAATACAAGAAAAAGAATCCTCACAAGAATTCAAGAAAAGAACTTCTTCCCACAAATGCTTTTAATTTCATTCATCCAAATCTATTCCATTCTCTACTAAAAAACCATTCAAGAAAGAGTTCATGCAGTCAGAATATATTGAATCGAAATACGAAAATTTTACTGCATATATGATAAATTGTTAGATACATAAAATTTTATAATTACATAGACAATATAAATACTTGCACAAAAAAGATTAATTACAGCTAGTATTCTTCAAAATATCTACAATTGGTTATAGTCAAACTCAAATCAACATTCTTTTCTATCACTTACAAAAATGTAATCCAAACATGAATTCAAGAGAAGAGCTTCGTATTTTTCTACAAGTGCTTTTCATTTCATTCCCTCCCAAAAACCATCAACATTCTCTGCTGAAGAACCTTCCAACAAATCCACATTCCTTCCATTCCGCATTAAGAATACCATTATATATATATATATATATATATATATATATATATATATATATATTCTCACACATTCTAGCGTCTTACTGCTGTTATGTTCAAGTCAGAAAAGTAAGAACAGTAAAGAAAGAAGATAAAAAAAAAATCCAGAAAAGCTAAATCCGAAAAAACAAAAAAATATTCCAGGCGAGAAAGAAATAGAAAATAGTTCGCTTCTATGAAATTCCTGAGGAATAACTAGTGCTGGCAACGAGGAAGAAGTTTGACACACACACACTTTTCCCATTTCTTTCCAAAATCGGCTTATCTCCCGGCGATGCAGCTTTACACGATATTGCAAAACTTTGCCGAACCGCGTTCAAAGGCCGTTATTCACCGTACTTGTTATTGCAGACGCTTACAAACACTTTCTCGCCAGCACCAAGATGATATTTCTAACGAGAAAACCATTGCAAAATGGAAACGGACTTAGTCCCCAATCTGCGGAACTGTTCTTCCAATGATTTGTTTTTGTACCCAGGTTCTTCTTTTCTCCGGCACACTCGCTTTTGGATTACGTTAGGAAATGCGATTTTGGAACCAAAAAAATACATTTTGAAATTCTGATGCGGAAAAACTAGAAGCTTAGTCTTTTAGAAAATACTTGAAGGTTAATCGGTAGTTTTCCCCCAACAAAGGTAAAATACATTTTCTCGGCGAAAACGAAGCACATTTTTATTTCCTGTTACCTTGCGTAGTTATTTCCTGTTTACGAATTTTATTTTTGTATCTTTTTATTATTTTAGACTGATCTTGCATCCTCAAAATAAGACAGATATATTTACAAAAAATGAATGACCTTACATCGGAGAGCGTATGTGAGAAATACTTTAGAGAAGAATTTCATTTTACAACTTTATACTAAAAGACGCGGCGAAAGCACACTTTAACTATTCTTGCGACTCGTTTCATCGAACTGTTAGTCAATATTAGGAATTTTAAAGTATTAAGGGAATTCCGTGAATCTGTTATTTGTATTTCAGAGAAACAGACGGATTTCAAATAAGTTTTTTTTGATGAATTCATGTTATATTAACTTTCCATTATAAAGCTGGGGGCTATTTTGGAGAGGACCTCGTAATTTTAAGCCGAGGTCAAAAGACAGGACGACACTTGAGCTGGTACCCTCTTCTCCCAGATTCCGCACCACATCAGCAGGAGGACATTTGGCCCCCACGGATTTAACGTGTAACAGAACCACTTACACAACAGTTTTTCGGTGGTTGATTGGGATATCTTTATTAATAAATGCAAACTTATGCCCATAGTAGTAATTTTTAAAAGTAATCAAATTATGTCCGAAGTAATTTTAATAAGTAGTTTTAATAAAACCAAATTAGAAAAATTATTAGAAAAAAATATTAAGTTTACAGCCAAAGAATCAAAAAGAAAGATAAAATGAATCCGGCCCTGAAGACTTTCTCAAGGGTCACCCTCAGGCAAGGATTCAAACCTGGGATTTTTTTATGTAAAAAGTCTGACTTTCGTGAAACAAACTGACCCCTCGTGACCCGAAAATCCCAGAAAATTGAGGTTTTGGAGATAAAATTAGTATCACAAAATTGAAGATAATTATACAATGACAAGTAATATAATTTCCAATTTTTTATTCCAAGTAAGAACACAGCGAATCAAACAACAAAAGACCATGAAAATAGAACCAAATTCATTTAAATAAGAAAGCAAAACACTTACCAATTGAAAGTACAATTCCAAAAGAGAGCGTGAGGCAAAAAAGCTTTTTAGTGCAATTGCACTTCGTTAAATTAAACTAAATTTAATTTTTCCGCCTTTAAAGCTATTATTAAACTATTAAAGCTATTATTTGGAATAAAAAATTGGAAATTATTTTACTTGTCATTGTATAATTATCTTCAATTTTGTGATACTAATTTTATCTCCAAAACCTCAATTTTCTGGGATTTTCGGGTCACTAGGGGTCAGTTTGTTTCACGAAAGTCAGACATAAAAAACTTATATAAAAAAATCCCAGGTTTGAATCCTTGCCTGAGGGTGACCCTTGAGAAAGTCTTCAGGGCCGGATTCATTTTATCTTTCTTTTTGATTCTTTGGCTGTAAACTTAATATTTTTTAATAATTCTTCTAATTTGGTTAAGTTCATTTGCGCTTTAGTTCTAGCAGCATTAGCGCTCTCTAAATAAAATGTATATTTTATTTTATTATATAGATTCCGGAAATATTATATAGGTGAATTTTGATATTGATTATTTTTGGATTGATAGTTTCTTAGTTTTAATATAATAATCTCTTTAAATCGATCATTAGCCACATTTTGTGCCTCAAAAAAATCACCTCAATATTTTATATTGTTACTTCTATTTTATTGAAGATTTATTTAATTTTATTATATTTATTGTTTATTTTCTTTGTAATATTATGTAAAAGTATAAGGAAGGTACAAAGTTACAAAGATTCATTACAGAGAAAAGATAAAAGGGATATAGATAAACGAATTAATTAAATATGCAATGCTTTAGTAAAAAACAGAATTTTAGAAAAAAAATATCAATAGTGTGGTTTTTTTATTGTGTGTTTATTTTCCAATAAAGTAACAACAGGTAAATTAAAACTTCTTCAATTTGTTACCAATAAACAATTTTAAAATATCAAGAATGCTATCTATTTATCAAATGCTTTCATTTTAATTGTGGAAGTGTCTGCTTTCTTGGAAAACTAACCGATTCCTTTGCATCTTGAACCGATAATGCCTGTTTTGCATCTGTTACTATCTAAAAGTAAAATATAGAAAATAACTTTTACTTGAAATCTCAGATATTAATAAGAAAAATTTTATCAATAACTTTGGAATTGGGAAAATGCCTTACTTCTTCTTATAAATGAAAAAAAAAATTATTATTGTCTGCTCGACACTTGCCTGATTTTTTTAATATAACGAAAACCTTTATTATGAATCATTAAATAAACCTGTGTTTGACTCAATTCCAGTTTAAAGCAATCAATACAGATGAAAAAGAAAAAAAACTTGATTTTTGTTGCACAGAGTATAATAAACAGAATTTATATGTGGAAAGATTATTCAATATTTTCAAAGAGGCATAAAAGCATGTGTCACAGCATTCTCGAGATTCATTTTCCTCGTTTGTTTTCATGTGCTGTCATCCTGAGTTGCCATCTGGTTTCTGTAACCTACACTTAATTTCTATTTTATATATTAGGAATTTCATATATTCGGGAACAGAATTATTTCTCGTTAGAGAAAAAAGTTATATCATCTATACATGATCTGCTTAGCAAATTATTACTTTTTCATACAAAATATACAGAGAAAGTATTGAAAACATCAAAAAACTCGAACATGAGATTTTAAAGAGCCTCCACGTATCAAACCTTCCTGAGTTCGCAGAATCCATTTTTAGAATTATTTCTGTCTTCCAGTAAATACAACAACTTAAAAACATAATAAAAAAGAGTTGAAATTAGTTACGAGCCTTCACGTCAAATATGTAGATTTCTATCAAATTTTGAAAGAAATGCATTTACAGGGAATCTGGTTTTCTGTTCAAGTGTATCAATCACAAACTGACTACTCCAACACGTCAGAAGGCACATGGGTAAAACCGAATGACCAGACACCGCGACTGCAACACTAGCTGGAATTGTGGGTGAGTCCTAAGGGCCATCACCGGCCGTGGTACAACCCTTCCCTAAAGAATAACGTCTCGTCATCGATAAGAGGTAACCAACCCCTTTCTTTTTCTGTACCCATTAGGGCAGCGAGAACTAACCACCATACCGGAAGCTTCCCATCTTCATTTTCGATGGTACCCCAATGGGAGTCTGTCCAAGTATAAGTGAGTGTAATAGCTGCAAAACATAATGGAGCTAAATGGATATAACTTTTTTACATTATTTATAAATGGATATAATTGGTGCTAAATGGATATAAATTTTAGCATTTAAAATGCATATTTTAAGCAATTTTGAAGATGATTTGTTGAACAGTTGCCCACCTGACTATCTGTACTTCCGCATGCTTAAAAATGCAATAACTTACTAATGCAATGATTTAAATAAATTAAACTTTTTACGCGTGCAAAATGGTATCGTGCATTAAATCCATGTCATGGATTATTAGCCAAAAGTTGCAAACAAATTTCAGTTAAAGAATATACAATTCTTTAACTGAATTACATAAAAGAATAAGTTACATAAAAGTTACATAACAAGTTACAAGTTAACAAGTTACATAAAAGAATATACAATTCTTTTTCTCTAACAAATAATAGAATTTCCTTCAATAGTGTCCAAATAATACTGCTTAGATCAACAATTGTTACTAGCTGGATAAACCAATTAATTAAAGGTTAATCGGTCATTTTCTGAGCTGCTCTTTTCTGCTGTATTTCTCAAAAAAATTTACAAACATCATTGCGTAATAGTTCCGTAGATGTACGCCAAACAGTCTAGACGGGAGAACGCATTCGTATAGAGTGGAAGTCTCTTAGCATATTTTTGATTTTCTACTATTTATTGCTTGGCGCCTTTTACAAACATAACACAATGCTGAATTTCTTATTTTAGAATTTTTCTTCCCCTTCATTAAAAAAAAAAGCATTTGTGAGTGGAAAAAAAATCTAAAAATGAATTTATATATATATATATATATATATATATATATATATAATGTCAACATAATTTAGTAGATAAGTGACAGAAAATAAGAAAGTTTTCTAAATTTAATTTCGATATATGGGGTACATATGTCACCATGGGTGACATTATGTACAGAAGAAAAGGTATAAGTGATGCGTCAGTCTATATCGCGATATAAGAGCAAAGTGATTGGAAGTTTCCCCTTCAGTGATTTTACTATGAGATTCTGATAAGGATTTCTTTGCAATGTCGATTTCGACAAGGGAATCTTAGGTATCTTTGGTATCATTTTAAAAATGTGTGCAGTTGTTATCTTTTCGTTCTTGGCATTTGAAATACGGAATCAGCAATATTGTTAAAAATGCGGCAGAAGTAATTAAAAAAAAATGTGGGAATTGGATCAATAAATGCGAGAACATAGTAGAATGAAGCTAATATGGGATAAATTAAGATAAAAATTAGGAAATTAATTAAGACTTAAATCAAGAAACATCATTACATATAAGTGTTTATGCCCTCAGAATACATTGAATCAAATTATAAATGTTTAACTGCACATATGATAAAAGTTTTTTTATATATAAAGTCAGACAAAATTTTTTAAGTATCTATACAAAATAAGTATTTGCATGAAAAAGATGAATTATTGTTTGTAGTCTACAATTGGTCAAAATTTCTACAATTGGTTAGAGTCAGATTCAAATCAATATTCTTCAAGCTCAATAAACAAAAAAAGTAATCCGTACAAGAATTCAAAAAAGGAGCTTTTTTTTTTATTTATTCATATGAGTGTTTTTTATTAAATTCTCGCCAAAAACATCGCCAATCTCCACTGGGGAACCTTCTCAACAAGTCCGCATTCCTTCCATTCCGCATTAAGAATTCAATTTTATATATATATATATCCTCACACACTCACTCTAGCATCACCTTGCCGTGATGTTAAAGTCAGAAAAGAAAGTGCAGCAAAGAAAGAAGATAAAAAAATTATCCAGAAAAGCTAAATCCGAAAGAACAATATATATATATATATATATTCCAGGCGAGAAAGAAATAAAAAATGGTTCGCTTCTATGAAATTCCTGAGGAATAACTAGTGCTGGCAATGAGGAAGAAGTTTGACACACTCACACTTTTCCCAGTTCTTCCCAAAATCGGCTTATCTCTAGGAAATTCAGCTTTACACGATATTACAAAATTTTTCTGAACCGCTTTCAAAGGCTGTTATGCACCGCATTTGTCACTGCATACGCTTGAAACCCCTTTCTCGCTAACACCAAGATGATATTTCTAACGAGAAAACCATTGTAAAATGGAAACGGACTTAGTCCCCCAATCAGCTTTTGTTCCAATCATTTGTTTTTGTACCTAGGATCTCTTTTTTTTTCTGGCACACTCGCTTTTGGGTTACGGTCGGAAATGCGATTTTGGAACCAAAAAATACATTTTGAAATTCTGATGAGGATAAACTCGAAGCTTAGCTTTTTAGAAAATACTTGAAAGTTATTCGGTATTTTTTTGCCCAACAAAGGAAAAAATACAATTTCTCGGCGAAAATGAAGCACATTTTTATTTCCTTTTACATTGCATTGTTATTTCCCGTTTACGAATTTTCTTTTTGTATCTTATCATTTTAGACTGATCTAGCATTTTCAATATATTGTTACCGGTTAGTTTGGATAGTGGGGGTTATATGGTGTGAAGAACGCTCAATCACCAGGCGGCAGTAGAAAACAAAACAACGACGTTTATTTACACGAAGACACACAGGACAGCACAAAGAAGACGATTATCTTCAGCCGAGACGTGCAGCATACAACAGACTCTACTACAGCCAGTAGCACACAGCTTAGTTCAGCACTAGCTTCACTCCGTCGCTGCTCCGCTTATCTCTGGAAGGTCGGTTCCGACTACTCTTCGACTCCACTGGTCCACGACTCCATTCACTACTGCCCGGCAGCTGCGGGGGCTTCCTTTTATATGTCTCAGGAGGCAGGGCTAGAAGCCTCTCAACCAATCAGAAACGTTCGAGGCGTATCTCCGTTCCTACTGGACGGTTCAGGAAAATTCTCGATGTTTCGGGTATAATCTATTTTGGCGCCAAAGTCGCCAAATTCGTCGCCAAATGGTCGCCAAACTCTGGGATCTCCTATGGAAACCACTATGCTGGGAAGCCGCAACAAGGATTCGTAACAATATATATAAAAAAATAAAAGTTTAACATTATAGCAGCGAGTGTATGTGAGAGATTCACTAAAGACGAATTTCATTTTATAACTGTATAGTAACTTTCATTTTATAACTGTATATATATATATATATATATATATATATATATATATATATATAAAGGCATGATGAAAGCATGACTTTGGTTATTCTTGCGGGTCATTTCACGAACTATACTCAACATTTGGAATCTGAAGTATGAATAGACCTCTGCGAATCTTATTTGTATTTAAGTGAAACGCGCGATTATTGAAATAAGTCTTCTTTGGTGAGTTCAGTTCAGTTATATTAACTTTCCGTTTTTAAAGCAACACAGGGGCTATTTTTGGGCAAACCACGTAATTTTGAACCACGGTCACATGGCGAGGACGACACCTGAGTCGGCACCTCTCACTCCAAACTTCCACACTAGTGGAAGAGCGTTTTAGCCCCGACGGATTTAACGTGTATCGTACCCTCCTTACACGACGGTTTTTCGGTGGAATCAGGTTTCGAGCCCGAAGCCCTTCGTTTCCGAAGCCGACACCTTACCAACAGGCCACCGCGACTCTTTCTTGGACGGTTTTAAAAAATTAACGGTTAAATCAAATATAGCTGTAAATAACAACTACCTTATTCACTTGACAAACTATATAACGGAGTGTAAAATGAGATAATTAAAAATAATTTTCTATGACAACTCGCATACGCTATTATGGAAGAATATAAAGTACTTCTACAAAACATGCTGCAACAAAAATTGTTGTAAAGAAAATAAGAACAAAATTTTGAAGGAATAAAGGACATTATGTCAGAGAAAAAAAAAGACACATACCTGACAAAATCATAAGCAGTCTTAAATTGTAAAGTTATCTTATAAGAGTTTTCAGGATATAATATCTTATTGCAATTTAAGCATATTTGCGTGAACTCAAATGCTGCAATAAAATGAATATGGAACTACTTTCTTGTTTCTCTAAGCAACATTTAAATTGCTGTTCTTTATATTTATATTGTTTCCTAAATTGTACATTACAAATGTAAACATTCCAATTTAAATAGTAGCAGTTTATTTTATATTTACGTCATTTAGCTAATTCTTTAGCCATTTTATATTATTTTTGTATTTTACGATTACATTTCCCCGGTTTCCTTTTAATTAAAAATTGTTTAAAATTATTGCGAATATCAATATTTACTGAATTACTACCTATTTTAACAATTAATTTCTTAAAAATTAATATTTCATAACAGGAATTTCAGAAATGCTCGAGACATCTTTCACGTTTGAATAAAAGGAAGTTCATTTGTGACAAGGCATGATATGAATTTTATAATAACAAAAGGAATAATTGGTTGTGATTTTCAGAATATAATCATCTAACATAATGGTAATACAAACGGTTGTTATACAACTTAATGATTGAGTTGCTACTCCTATTCTGATAAATTTTCGGCCAAGCATTGACTATAATGTTCATATTTCGATTTACCCAAAATAGGCTTTTGATTTTCAGTTTAAGTCATTATCAAAAAGTATTTACTCGAATAAAAAAGTTATGTTTTGCACATGCAAAGTTCAAAGACTGGTGATTTTTAAATTAATTTATGCTAATTTTAAAACTTAAAAAAATAAGCCAAAAATAATCGGTACAGTTCAAAAATAAACAATCTTTTAAAAATATTAAACAAAGTAAAAAATAAAAACAAATGATTGAATTCTTTTTTCCAAGAAGCAGAAACTTTTATGACAGAACAAATATAATTCTTACCAGCAGAAAATAGAAAATATTTATTAAAAAAAGATTATCTAAAAAGGAATTATAAATTGAACAAAATTTAAAATAAATTGATGAAAGAATAAAATATGAAACCATAACTGAGAAAATTCGATCTATTGAAAATTAAGCCAAGAAAATATTTTATAGAATAAATAAATAACAAAATGTAAATCTACTTTGAGCAATTATATAACGAAATGGAAATATTCCATGTTATTTGATCGTTTAAGGGAAGGAATCTTCTAAAGCCCTGTGATTCTTTAGATATAATGTATCATAAAACTTCCAAATATTAACTGCTTCATTAAGCAGTTAAATTTGGTAAACATAAGCTTTTATTACTGGACATCAAAGTTTTAGAAAATGTCTTCATTAGTTCAGGAACATTAAGAATCCGGAAATTAAAAGGTTCAAAGATTGTAGACAAAATTCTTACAGTTTTAAATTCGCTAATGCATGTAATGTTTTAGGTTTAGCATTAAAAGTTCGTTTAAGCAATTTATGTATAATTTAACTCATCGATAAAACTGCTTTAACTTGGGTAAAGTATTAATGGTTTTGAAAGATATTAAGCTAATTTGCATTTGATTTTTTTGTGTAATATTTCGGTTTCAATATTAACTCATCAAAATCGCTCACAAATTAATGCTTGATACTAAAATACTCACTGCATGCGTGAGTAAATATCAAATATGACACGTTTCGATACTAGAGATGTTTTCATTAATTAATATCTCAGTAAAAATAGATGTTTATTTAGAAATTTAAGAAAAAATAGATAACGGTATAAATATTTCGAAGATTAAATTTTAATATCTGAATTGTAAAGTTATGTAAACTCATAGAACAATCTTTAAAAAAAGTCATGCTTACAAGAAATTTTTAAAATTCAGTTGATGTTAATTTTAACCGAAATAGTTTTGCCTCTTGTATTAACAGAGATGTGATTATTGTGATCAAATCTTCGATGCTGCGTTCAATACATTTAAATAGATTTTGCATTTTTAATCAGTGTTAGCTTTTTTTAATTAATATAAATAGCAACCTTTAATTTTTCAAATCTGTAATCTTTATATTATATAAGAAAATCAAAAATATATGTATTATGAAATTTCAATTAAAATTAAATATTATTTCTGAAAACAAACTAAAAAATTAAATATCATTTCTGAATCAAATTAAAAAAAGATGCTAATGTGTTTAGAGAGCGCTAATGCTGCTACTACTAAAACACAGATGAACTTAACCAAATTAATAAAAATACCAAGTTAATATAAGTAAAGAGAATAAATATAGAATAAAAAAAGGAAGAAATTAAGAATCCGGCTTGAAGAGTTTATTAGACTTACTTAACTTACTTACCTGAAAAGCTTTCAGGTAAGTAAGTGATTCTTAATTTCTTCATTTTTGATTCTATATTTATTCTTTTTGCTAATATTAACTTGGTATTTTTACTAATTTGGTTATATTATATATATATATATATATATATATATTCTACAAACAAAAGGCTTTATGTTTCCTAAATCTGGAATTTAAGTAAACTGTGTAACATCGAATATTTCAGCATGGAATTTTAATTCATTCGTTTCCACTAAATAGCTATATTTTCTTTCATAATCATGCGAATTAAAAATTCCTAGGATAAATTTAACAGCGAGATTTCTAAAAGAAATAAAAATTTGTACCAAAGCGACAATAACCATCTAAAAATAACATGCTGTTGCTAAGCTAATAACAGAGGAATCGTTTGATTCACAAACGATTCTATTTCCAGTAACAAACATTCTGATTTACAGAATCAAATGTATTAAAGCGTTAACCTATAATATTAAGGAATTCATAATAGAGTGCATTGAGATGCTATCCATTATTGCTGTCCTAAATTATATTAACGTAGTGTTATTAACTGATGATTTAATATCGACTCGGCAAATAGACAAACATATAAATTATATTAACGTAGTGTTATTAACTGATGATTTAATATCGACTCGGCAAATAGACAAACATATCCATCCATAACATCCAGTATGATCCTTCTTGTCATAATTATCATAACTAGATCTAATTCCAATCTATATATTACACGTGAGGTATTAAACTGAGCATTAATATGAGAGAAATCTACTTTGAAAGATGGTCTTATAAATTAGTATTATATCACCTTGTAAATAAAATTCTTAAAGAATTTAGTTCTTTTTTATCGTTCAATCGGGGGATAAAAAAAGGGGTTTGAATATGCAAAAGCGGTTTTCTTTACTCTATTGCGAATATGAAAGAGCACTCGCTTAAGATCTAGAATTTTGTGGCAGAGTAAAAACTTTCATTAAAGAATATACCATAAATCTTCAGAGAGATTAATGATTATATAATAACATTTCTATTAAGAAAATTTTCATATGCCTTACCCAGTTCTCTTCCAGTATGGTCCTCCTGTTTCCAGAGTTATCAAGTTCATCCAGAATGACGATGGTTTTGAAAGATATGACGAGAGCTGCGTTTATCAAGAGGGCGATGAACAGATTCTTGTGCATAGTGATGCGATGAACTTGCAGCTGCCTGTAGTGAAAGAAAATGACAAGCCTATTGTTTAAAATATACTAATTTATTTTTTTAAATTATACAGAACAAAGGTAGAAACATTATACAGCAGAATAATTGGTGTCATTGAAAATAAATATTTTGAATATTGCTTTTTTATGCCATTATGTTTTTGGTAAATATCCTGTAAACCTCTCAAAATTTGACTTAATTTTTTTTAATTAATTAAAGTTTTTAAAACGTTTCCGAATTGCTCATTTTCTCCGTCGAAATTTGCAGATTTGGTTGCTGCAAGAAAACCGTCTGGCCTGCATGGACACCAGTACCAAATTCACACACATATACATATATTCATCTGTTTTATTAGTAGTGATGAATGGGTTTGCGTTGGTTTCTGCAATACAAACCGTTAAAATTAGAGCTACTAGGTTTGATAGAGATATCTCTAATCAGATAAAAATGCGAAATGTGGTGTAATTTTTTTAAATTTAAGTAAAATTAAAATTTAAATAAAATGTTGATGTTTTTCACCATAACTTCGAAAATTATTCCAGCAAGATTTTTTTTTTTAAATCTTATCATCTTAAATTTGAAATTTTGCCTTTACAACGGTTTAATTTATTTGTATTTGAAATAAATTAAAAAATATTTTAAGTTTATTTAATAACGAATATTTTACTACCATAAAGAAACCAAAATCATTTTCATTTTTGATACAAATATTTCATCCTGAATTCTTTTTTTTTTTTTTTTGATGGTGAGAGAGTTTGACTTATTTTTCTGGGTTTTTTTACATAGATTATTTTTCCTTAATGAGTAAAATTGTTTAAAAATTGCTTTCAATATACTTTTCGAAGTTTTTTGCTCTTATAGTCAGAGTTCAAAAGGAAGCAATGAAGAAATTTCAAAAAAAAATCTATTCATTTCTATAGATATCTTCCTCTAATATAATTGGTATATAAAATATATTATTGTTCTTATCAAAAAAGCATTTTCTGACTGCAGTAAAATTATTATTTTTTAATCAGATAAATTTTTTATTAATATAATATATTGCATAAATTATTAAAAATATTCTGTAGATGATAAAATGCAAAATGATTCTTTTTCCTGTAATGATAATTTTAAAAGTATGTTTAGATTTAATGATGTCAATTATCTTAATATAATTCAGATATCTTAGATATTCACAAATAATACCGAAATAATAAATTTATAAAGCTAATTGTAAGTCAATTTTTATTGAAGAAACTTCCAGAAAGAAAATAAAATTTCTTCAGAGCCTCAGTAAAATAAATAAGTTAATGAGTGTTAAAATTAGTGAATATATTTTTTTTGACTTCGAAAAAACTATAGTTGTAATAGAATTTAAAGGCATTAGTAACACATCAAGTATTTATACAAGGATTTCCGAAATGAGCATAAATAACCCTAATGTATACGCTTTTTGCATAATTTACTTTAAAAAAATACTCTGTATAAATGTTTTTTCTGTTAAAGATGTTTAACTAGCACCTTTTCTCCTTAAAAAATATTTGCGTTTTTTTTCACATTAAATGGGAATGTTTTCTCCTTCTTCAAATGCTTTAAATGACAATTAATTGTATCAGTGCATTCTAAAATTAGACTTCGAGTTAATAAAAGAAAAAAAATGCATTGCTAATTTTTATAGACGAAAGATTTATTTTATCCAGCAGGGACTAATTCTTTGCTATACAAAAAATAGAATTTCAAAGCTCTGTTTGCATTTTTCTTTTTTACTAGACGTCCAAATTGAGCATACTTTGGTTTTTTCTCTATTAGGAAAAGAATGTTTCAGCCATACATTTACGATTTTTTTCTTGCTATAAAAAGCAAATTACGAATATTTAATACACCTTTATTCTTACGAATAATAAAATAATTTTGTCTGATTTATTTAAAAAATGCATTTGTGTCTCAATCAATAACTATGTATCGATAATGGTATCTTCTGCGTTTGCTCAAGTACACTGATGAGAAATCTGTAATTTTTTAAAAATTATATTTAGTATCATTAGAAGTAAAAATATTTCACACCAAATAAAATCTTCCTAATTAACTTTTTCTACTTCCTAAATAAACTATATTTTTCTAGTTTCTTTTTCTCAACGTTAAGCATTTAGATAGAAAGGAAAAAAAAGATGACTTCAGCAGGAAGCTAGAAAACTTTTATCTAAACTTTTAATACGCTCAAATATACTTTAAAAAGAAAGCGAAATTAGTTTCGTTTACTTTGCTTTTAGTTCGAAAAAACAACCTCGAGGATTTTGATATGGAAAAAAAAACTGCAATAAAAGTCTAATTAAAACAAAACAAAATATTTAAGTAGGCCTGAACAAACAATCCACAATTCTGATCAGGAAATACATCAACACAGATAATTTAATTTTCATTTAATTTCAATCCAAGAAAAATAAAACAATCCTCTTATTGTAAAGCTTAATCAGTTAATATTCTAATAATTGTACTTATTAAATCAAGTTTTAACCAAAAATGATATGGTAGACCGATAAATAAGTTTAGCTGATACATAGTAAAATATTTATTCATACACATATGTAAATAATATAAATAATTATGAAGCACTTATGCATATTTCTAAGTAATTTTACCATGTTTAATCTATTTATCTCAGAAGTAGTCCAGACAAAATTATTATCCTACACGTACGGTCTGGTACAATTATTGTAGGAGTTTACTTCCACAGTAAATATTATTTGTCTTTTATTGATAAAGAAAATTGATTGCTGGGCAAGGAATAGTAATCTCGTGGTATCTTGAAAAATATCACATATCAATATAAAGAGCATATTTTTTTTTTAAAAAATCTACATAGAATATCTATTTTCGACTAACAGCTGCAATTAATTCACTAATACTGACAGAATGTACCAAATAGCATCACCTTAGATATTTTCATATATCGTTCATTTAAAACATCCATATAGCTACCGAATCCACTTGTGAGTGTTATAAAACATTTATCATGCCGGCAGTATTCAAAACACTTCAAAGTTTTACAGTGACGTTAAGGATAGAAATATTTCCAAATGAAATGACCTGGATCATCTCCGTGTTTTGTGATCAAAAAATTCATAATATTAAACTATTAAACCAGAAATCAGAACAGAAGAGACATTTTTTTTGTAGCAGATCAGATTTCATCTTTCTGCTATTTCAAGTGCTTCATATCAAAGATTCTAACTATGGGGGAGTGGACGATCTACTGATTTATGATACTAGCTACCCTCGCATCAATATTTATGAAACTGACTCAGGACTTTAACCAATCAGATGGAATAGAGGGATAAGAAGCAAAATATCAAAGGTCAAAATAAGAAACTTATTGTAATACCGGGTTTACATTCGGGCAGTTATAAGACTGGCCAGTACGCAGCGCATGCGTAGAAAGGATGAAAAATGCTGTTCGTTCAATGGCCAATAATTGCCCCGATGGAACAACAACCTGCCGCTGTATAGTATTTTTTATTTTTCTTACTGCGCATGCATTTGTAGAATTTGAATTTTTTTTGGCGTGAAAAAGTCAATCACTTATCATACATTAATTCTAACATTTTTATTCTTTTTTTTTTCTGATGATGAGGATAAATTCGATAAGACAATAAAATGCTCAAATAAATATCAGAAAACCCCTTCTCGATAATCAACCATCAAGTAAAACTTTGTGAATAATTTTGAGATAAGTGCCAAATATATACAAAGGAAATAAAGCGCAAATATGTACAAAGAGTTACTGAGATAATACATCAATAGTATGAGCAAAGAGATAGCAAATTAAATAATGTAGGTTATTAAATCAGTTACTTCGATTGCCTGAATTTGGTGCATCCCATATCAAAATTAAATCTTGCGATATAACGCATTGTTATTTTGGAATATGTTACCTCTTTCCTGGATTAAAAAAGCAAGAAAATTTACCAGAAATTTCTTTGATTTAGCGCTAAACTCAATTCCTTGGTAAACCGTATTGTTATCCTATAAAAAAACGTAGTAATTCGAGAGAATTAATAAGTGTAAAAAGTTGCACCATTATCTTAAATACAATCGGGGTTTTTTCTCGTGGTCTGAGCTAATACAGACGACTTCATTCATGCCATATAAACCGATTTCATGTAATTATGAAACAACTACCAGAGCAAAGGGTCACTAGAGAATTCACACATTATATTATTGCAAAACTTGCAGAATTTAAGAAAACGGTATATATATAAATTCCCGTCGACCAAGAATGTTGGCGCAAATCATTTCCGTCAAAACTAAAAAATGACGCCAAACACCACGATTTTTCGCCATTAATGGGATAAACTATGCACCAAATACATGGTTGTCTCTTTAATAAATTACTCGCGTTTCTATAAATAGGAGTTTAGTTCTAATAGTAATTTCTTTCAATTTCCATGCCAACTTTACTGATCGGCGGGATTTTACATATGTACCGAAGGAAGTTTAATATTTTTGAGCATTGTTAACTTACTTGTATGTTGAAAATATGAACAGAGCTGGAAGGAGGAATAAGATAGAGATGGCGTACGTTGCAATGTGAAAATGCTGAAGTCGACGCATTCTCTGAAAAATAAAAATACAATTTATCAATCCTGATCCATTATTTTATAATTAAATATATATATTTTTTAACACTTTCGCTGCAACGACTCACACCCAATATTCGGGTCCTCTCTCTAGTTAGATGATCCCTTCTTTGCTGTCTCTTGACTGTACTAGAGAAGGGTTCATCTAATAACATAGATGGTTTGGTACAATTACATATTATCTGTAACGCACTGGCGCGTCATGCGACAGTCAATGTGTTAAAAAAGACTTTACAGAATTCGCCTATAAATTGTCTATAAATATTTTAACCTTTTGACTATCAATTTTTTAAAAACTACTTTTATTTAGAAATATTTAAGCTGATTTTAAAAATTTATTTGGATGCATATGTCCCGTTGGTATCTAAAGGGTTAACATTTCCAGGACCGAATGATAGAAGATATGAAGAAAGTAGCAAAGAGAAAAAACAATACATTCAGAAGAATACTGGATATCTTATAAAAAATATAGTATAATAGAGACAGAGTATTTTGTACAAAAAGTAACGATTTTTTTTCGTAATGTTATTTCTATTATACAAAATTTCAAAAATATTAAAAAAAAGCAAAATTTTAAATATCATTACAAGAATATCACTTGATTTAAGATATTATTTTAAGAAAAATTTGAAAGATAATAATGATTAAAATTATAAAATAAAAATAATTATTTTCAAAGCACTGAATCAATACAATAACTGTAAATATAATACAATAAAAAAGATGTTAATATTCTATGTTTATCGTAGATGTAAAATATGCATTCGATAATATTTTAAAAATTGCACATGCAATAATATTAAAAATAATTTAAACTGCAAAAATATTATAAATCCTAAATGCACGTATTGCTGAAAAAATAATTTTAAAAACATTTTTGATACATCATACAAACAGTATTTTTAACCCTAATTTATTTTGCAATATCACTTTTTTCTATATTCTCTTTAAGTTTGAAATGAAAAGGTAAATTTTCATATGTATTGACAGAAACATTTCAATTTTTAACGTTGTATTGACATTTTGTCAGTTTTCATGACGTTTATTTTTCTTGGTTATTGATAATTATTCTAACATTGTTTTTACAATAACGAACTCTTAATGCTGAGTAAAAAAAAAAAAAAAAAAAAAAAAAAAAAAAAAAAAAAAACACGTCTTAAATTATGTATGATGAAATTCATATAAATTATTTTATTTATAAAAATGTTTAAAAATTTTTGTGTATCTTTGAAAAATGCTATGAAGAATAAATATATTAAAAATTAACAGTTTATCAATTTGATAATATTTTATAGTTTTGATAAGCATCTTTCTTTCATTTCTAATACTAATGCGAGGAGATCCAAAATTAAGAAATCAGATGAGTGCCATAAATAGATGTATCAACATTGACACATTTCCAAAAAAAGAAACGAGAAAATCGGATAAAAAAAAATTACTGGCAATAAAATTTTATCGT
The DNA here is from genome assembly GCF_947563725.1 of Argiope bruennichi. Classification (NCBI taxonomy): domain Eukaryota; kingdom Metazoa; phylum Arthropoda; class Arachnida; order Araneae; family Araneidae; genus Argiope; species Argiope bruennichi. The sequence continues at coordinate 34,843,738 of NC_079156.1, forward strand.
GATTTTTGTTTAAAAGAATAAAGTTGTAATTAAAATTGAAATCAATTTTAATTATAATTTTTTAGTCTTATGCAATGAACATCATTTCCATGGGACATTAAAAACTTCCATTGAACAGCAACATCTGATTTATTTGATTTTTTTTATTATATTATTTAAATTTCAAGTCATTTTTGAATAAAAAACACTTAATTGCGAAGAATTTTTTTTCCATAAACAAGAATATTATTTTTACCTCCACACGTCCACAACCGCTGTAATTGCTCCATTCTTTGTTCCTTTCGTTGATGTACCAAGTGCCATTTTCCCAGCACTTCTTCTCGGCATATTCTGAAATGAAATATATGAAGGCACTGAGTCTCAAAATCATTTGCATTCTTTGAAGATGTATAGTAATTTTGAGATATTTTCATTCTAAACCAAGATGCCGGTCTTTAAATTTATACACATATTAAACATTAACAAGCAGAATTCTGCTGTAATAAATTTTAAATATAACTCTTGATTGTAATCAACATATCTAAAATAAAATCCATTTTTGATATCCGTCTTTGATATTCTGAGCAGATGTTCCCAAACTGTAGGTTCCGACTCGCCAATGAATAGATAAGATCTTGATAGACGATAGATCTTATCTTGCTGAATCAAGATAAGATCTTGCGATAAGATATTGAATACATTTATTTCTTCCACAATTTGCAAAAATGCATATAAGCTGAAAATCTTTATAATGCCATATGATGGCAACACTGAAAAAAATTCAGTTCAGACTTTGCTCACGTTATCAGAAACGCACTTTCCGCACGAAAGCTCAACTTAGTTGCTGCTTTCCGTAATTTTGGAACAGTTCATTATCATTTGCGTAGATTTTTTTTTTTTTTTGCTGTGGGTCGTTTATCGCTATAAATTGTTCATTGATCAATATAGACAATGTGGATTACAATATTTAAAGTATTTCGGAACTTCTGACTAAAAATTAAATTTTTATCAAATCTAATATGTATAAAATAAAAATATGTTTAATTAAAATATTTATAAAATTAAGGCATGTATAATCCATTGCGCTTAAGGTAATTATAAAAACTATTGTAATTTATAAACTTATCAAAATATTAAATAAATTCCTTTTTTAAAACAATGCAACAAAATCTTTAAAAATTAGTTTTTGACAGACAATTCTTTAGTAAATATTGTTACAAAATTACTTTAAATTATATAAAAAAAAACAAATAAAAATAAAATTTATTTTAAATAATGCATAATTTTTTTCAATACACTGTATTTACCAAATACTTTATTCAATATCTAAATAATTTTCATTTTTAAATTTGATATAAATTATACAATTATTATTCTTTCAATGAGCGAGAAACCAGTAATTAAATAAGAACAATTAAAGCTTTACAAATACTAGAAAGGGAACAAGAATTTGGTTCAATGTTATAAGAACATAATAATATTGAATTTTCTATCAGTTACTATTTTAGAAGGAATTTTTTTTTAATCAAGAGTAAAAAAGTTATTTAGTTTAAAATGCACTTTAAACTTAAAGAATAAATTCATAAAAAAAATCAAAATAACATTTTGAAAAAGTTATGAAAATACCAAACTTAGATAATAATTTTAAAAATAAAAATAATGAATTATATTATTGAGTTTTTAATATATACCAGCTGTCAATCTCATATTCTTATTTTATATATAAAATCTATTTCTTTTACTGTACATTTTTCTAATACGATATTATTAAAGAACAGTGTACACTATTGTACTGAGGAAAGAGTGGAAACACGAGAAATAGTTCGCTATTTCTTATCAGTTCAATCCTTTTCTATTCATAAAACAGTGTGAAATATGGCAGTATAGAACAGATAATTTTTGATACTCGATTTAAAAAAAAATTATGCATAAAACTGTTTTGATTATAATAAAAATCACTGGTATACATACATTTTTATTACAAAACATTTAATATATGTATTGCATATAAATTATATATCGTGCAAAAATTAAAGAGTTAATGATATTTATGTAGAATTCCTTTGAGATATTGTCAATTCAGGAGCTTTCAAGGAAGTTCCAAAAATGCATGTAGGTTGTACATACTGTACATATATTTTTTTTTTATAGATGGTACATAGAATTTAGGTATTTTACGAGTCTAGGGACTGCATACTATTTAATCACTGCATAGTGCTATTCGGTATTATACAGTAGTACTAAATAGTACTGCAAGTGATATTTAATTTCATATTTCAAAACATTTTCAGCAGGTTGATTATTTATTTATGGTAAATCATTTTTATTTTGTTAATTTTGTAAAGATACATTGGCTTTCATTTAACAATTAAGATTCCAAACAACCCAGCATCCACATTTCTATATAATATTATTGTAGTTGATGCTCGAGATTTATAAATGTTCTAATAACTAAGTGATCGCAATGAACATCTATACAAATCTGAACAATTATACTTGATAAAGCATTAATATATGCAAATATTTTGTAATTCAAATATTAGGATAATTAAAGACTTATAATCGATTTGCCTGAGTTCCTCTTTCAGCTAAGTATTCCTATTTAGCTACCTATTTGGAAGTTTCAGTTACTGATTACAATTTAGTTTAGTTTAGTTACGCTAACGTACCGTTTTAAAGCAACAGTAGGGATATCTTGGGTTGAACCTCGCATTTCTGAACTTCCATATAACATCGTCGTCATCTGAGATGGCACACCCTCTCCAAACTTCCGCACCACACCAATGGGAAGACATTGAGCCCCGTCTGGTTTAACGTGTATCCGACCCACTTTCACAAAGGTTCTTCAGTAAAATCAGGTCTCAAACTTCGAGCCCTCCGGTCCCGAAGACGAGACCTTACTACCAGGCCAAAACGAGCCCGACAATAAATATTTTATCAGATTAATCGGATATCATTTTAAGTGAAATAAGAATCCGTGGAATACTTGAGATATTTATATGCTCTAAGTAAGTTTGCTCCGAATTACAGCATTCATGAATGAAAGGTCAAATTTTCCATATAAATTTAAACTTATGAGGGAATTTAATTATAAACCTGAGGTTAATAAAATAAAAATTATTAAAAATACAATCATTCGACGTATATTCGACGACCAAATGAAGTAGTTAATTTTGGTAACACTATATAGTTAATAGGAGGGGAGTACGTTATTTCTTACTGTATTAAAAATTTAATGATAAAAAAGCACAAAAATATAACTATTATAATTCTTGCAAAAATATAGGAATAAAAATTTATAGTTTTTGAATGTGGTATTTTATAGAATCTTTATATATGGTCTAAATGATATGAACAAATATAGACATTTTATATCAATGAATACCAATTTTCGTATTAAAATTAAGCATTTCATTAAATTACATTTATGCGTAATCTTTAAAAGAAAGAAATAATATGGTTTTATCTTTTTATAGATGACTTTACAGTATAAAGTTTCTTTTTCAACTAAACATATGCATCTACTTTTGAAACACTACACATGTTTCTGAAAACTATCAAGAAGTGAAATTTTGCTGACTTGATATTTTTTCCTTCATATTTTCGTATGACCATAATTCAAAATTATCAGTCAAAAAGAAAAAAAAAAAAGTGAAAAATGTTTTCAAAAGTCAAATATAGCATTATGCTCGGGAATTTCCTTTCCTCTCATACAATATGCTATATTTTTATTTAATCTAATATTACCTAACGATAAACTTGACATACATAAATATTACATCTGTCGTTCTGAATACACCTCGCAGAAACAAAACGCAAGTGCATAGCGATCAGATAGTCATAAATTGGCTTTTAATCTCTTTCAGAGTCAAACACCTTATCTTGCATTTACCATTCGGGTTGAAAATTAAAGAAATTGCTCTCGGTTGCCTCGAAAGCGAAAGAGATGATTTGTGATCAACGAATGTTCTTTTGAGATAATGTTATTTTCACAAGTAATGATTTTAACATGAGAGAAAATTAGTCACTCTCCCAAATGGTTGATTAATCTAATATTGCGCTCGAAATGAAGGTCCCCCCGAAGCATTTACAGTTCCGATTGCATCGACGAAACGAAATGCAATTAAGATTTCTTAATTAACTTCTCTATACTATTTGTCGTATGTTGCAACATTCTTTTCATTTTACACACGTTTTGAGCAGCTCAATTCAATTTGCGCTAATAAATGCTTTGATTCTTGGTGGAATTCATCTCTTCTTTTTTTTGTTGTTGTTTAGAAGTTTTCATATTTTTTATGCCTAGCCAGGGAAATAACCCAAATGAGTGTTCGAAATATCAAATTAAGGAAAATACAAAAATGGATTAACGCCTCGATGTCTAAATATTTGGCGATCATTATATATATTTTTTTCTATTTTTCTTCTACAAAAAGAAGTAAATGAATATAGAGATATATAATTAATTTTATATAAAAGTTAAATAATTATTTTTATAAAAGAATACGCAGTTATATCACTCTAATTCGGCATATTTCATCCGAAAGACTCCCAAAAAAAAGTAAAAAGCGAAAATTGGAGGAAATTTATTTTAAAAATACATTTTAAAGGAAAGATTTATGTTTATTGGATGAAGTATAAGAAATTGTACAAAGTCAATAGCATATACCAAAGGTTAAATTTCTTTTTGATTGTGCGAACCACCCATTTCGTAAGTAAATACTTTAAACGCCATTAAATAAATACACAAATTTATATTACATATTGCTCATATGTGTCACTAATGAGTAATGCTTAATAAATAATGAGTAATGCTTAAAAAATATGAATACATTATTTATAATATGCGGAATTTTGCTGTTTTACTGTCAGTTCTTAAGTATGAAAGTTTATGAAAATTCAAAAACACACGATCAAGATTCAAATTAAAAAAAAAAAAAAAAACCATTGAAATTTTTGTTATTGCTTGTGCCTCACTGGAAAGCAAATGTCGAGGTTAAAATTTGACAATTTCAAGTCCATTTCTATTTTCCGTTTGTTTCTAAAATTATATTTGAAAATACTGAAAATATATTATTATTATATTTGAAAATACTGAAAATATATTATTATTATATTTGAAAATACTGAAAATATATTATTATTATATTTGAAAATACTGAAAATATATTATTATTATATTTGAAAATACTGAGAAAGCATGCCCAACTAAATAAATGATGGGAAGTCCCATCAACTGCTGAATATTATTGCCGAATATTTATTTAGAACAGGGCCAATGTCGTTTTTCTGAAAAAGAAATTATAGATTCCGATTACATGATAGTTCAAGTAACGGACGGATCTTTGTAATTTGTAAGTTCTCTCATTTTCTTTATATAATCTTCTCTGAAAGGATTTTTAAATCGTATTTCGTATGTAGTTTTCAAAAATTAGTGTTAAATCAAAAAAAGGCCTCTTATCGACCCACTAATATATGTGGCTCATAGGTTGGAAACCAATGCTATATTTATAAATATTACAAAATTTGAGCAACAGATATTTGTTAACCTTGGCTATTGATTTTGATATGCAGCGGCATGGTTTCCCTTAACAACCCCCAATCTATTATTATTTTTCCATTTGTCGACCATTAATCGGCTTTATAGACTCGTGTTTTTCTTCATACTGCCAAGTTATATGTTGATCTGGATTTAAGGAAACTGTTATATAACAGCAAACACAAAATGAAACAAAACAGTAAAAAGTTGTATTTCTTCATCAGTAGGAAGGAAAATAAGTACTATATAACACATGATCGTTTTGTATATATGTCAATAATATTAATTAAATTTTGTTAAATATCACTTGAAACAGCGCAATATTCACAAGCTATACCTCCTCCTCTAAGGAAGAGAGCACTGTACTTTTTCCGAATGGTAAGGTTTATTCAATGATGATTATCGAAGTGAAGAAAAGACTGCCATTCCAGGCTTCACCCACAAACATCAGAAGACATACAGCACGCCATTAGATAAAACTGTCTTTTATTCGCCAGCGAGCCTTTGTATCGCCAAACGTAAACTTCCAGAAAACACAAATGCTCTGCATTAAATAACAGTATTGGACAGAAAGGTAACTTAAGTTGGCGTATTTTAATCGATATAAGCAATCTAACTGAACAATCAAAGCATCCACAAATACGATACGATGCGTTGTAAGGATATCGATTTTATCATCATTGTTCTCGGAGGTAAATAAACCGATTCATGGTTGTGCTTTAATTACGTTTAGCTTTTTTTTTTCTTTCATTATTACCTTATTAATAGGTATTGTTCAATTATATCGTTAGAGATTTTTTTAAATATTTTTTTGTGTCTCAAGAGAATAAAATTAATGTTATTCTCTTTTCTGGCTTCCTTTTCCTAGAGGAGGAGTGATATCCAGGAAATAGTTAATATGATAGTTTGGATAAGTGGTAAATTCTTTTATGTTCGTTGATGCGAATTAAATGGATTATGAAGAAAAGATTCAGGTACCTGAGATTTACGTTTTTTTTAAAGGAATAATATCGGATTCTAGTCTAGTCAAAAGTATTATTGAAACATTTGCTATTCCCTTACAGAACTATAAATTTACCACAAAATAAGGAATTAAAGTAAAAAAAAATAATACTATAATTAAAAATAATAAAAAGGCGGACATTTAAAAAAAATAAAATCCAAATAGGCGTAGGCTTATCTAGAATTATACTCGAGAATTTAATAGTAATGTCAGGTTAGAGGAAACTGTGCTGCTACAAACTCAAATAGTATGATATCTCTGGGAAAAATCATTTTGGAATATCCGTATTTTTTTTTGGACATGTATATGATTTGGGTTAAAATTTGCTAAACAGTTATAGATCTATTATTTAAACACTTGATATCATCTTGTTTTGACCATTATTATGTAATAATCAGCAATCTTAAAAAAATTTCAATGATTATCATAAATAAAATGGAAAATATTTTTAAAATCTTAAAATAGAGAATTAAGGAAAGAAAAAAAAAAAACATTCTCAAATCAGCAATAAATAGGTTTATGACAAATAAAGGACCGAATATTAAACATTGACATTTTTAAAACAATTACAATCAGTTACACACAAAAATAAAAAGAAACATTCCAATATCTTTCCTGTTGTAAATATTTCATGCGTGAACTTTTTGCGATACGAAAAACATCTTACTTATAATCAAAACACCTTATCCATAAAGTCTTACACAATCAATGATATTTAATGCAGAAATGAGTGTTCTTTGAATTCATTGATTGTTTATGGCAATGGTGGCTAACAAACACTATCTTTGCTGCATCCTCACAAAAAACGAAATTAGGGAAGGTCCTGGAATCTTGGTAGCCAAATTAAGGGTAAATCAATGCAATCGACCCGTCCAATTCAGCATTTTTGAATTAAAATATGAAATATCAACAATTATTTTATTCTTTGCATTAATTTTAAAGTTAGCATCTATCTAGCAAGAAGAATACAGAAAGAAATGATTCGTATTAAAAGAAAAAAATAAGCCCAATGCTAAAACTATTTAAAAATAAAATTTTAAAGTTGACATTTAGAAAATAAATCATTACTTATACTTGTATGGGAAACTGACAGAACAGAACGTGATGTTCTAAAGCAACCAGGGAAATTCTAAAGAGTAGGAAATGACATTTTATCTCAAACAATTTATGATAAATCACGAAATGCATCTTTTTCAAGAATGCTTTCGTGTCGTGCAGTACCAATACGTGGATGAAAGGGCATAAGATAAATGCATTAGGAATTCAAATCTTTATGTCATTACAGCAGTGTCTTCCAGAAAGGGAACTAGAAACCTCTATTATTATGCGCAAACATGAATTGCCAAATCATCATAAAACAATTTCCTACGGTGTTGCTTTTTGACGCCAAAATTCTCACCAATACAGATGCTGCAAGGATAACTGAACTTTCGAAACTATCGGGGGAATTTTATTTCATTTTAAAAATAGCTGATATGTCCAATCCGGCATTACTTAGGAAAAAAATACTGTCTACCAATTTAGCGTCTAATGTTTTAATTTCATTTAAATTTCACGTCTAATAATTTAATGTCAAGTACATTTTCTACATCCTCGTATTTGTAATATAGAGAAAGTACAGAACTCGAGATTTTGACGAATCTCCACGTTTTAAACTTCCCTGAATTCGAAAAACACATTTTTGGAAAATGTCCGACTGTCTGTCTATGAGAAACATGCTTTGATCCAAACGGATAAAATTTGGTATTCGGTTTTCATGCCAAATCTGTACATTTATATCAAATTTTGATCAAAACCTGTTCAGAGGAAGTCTTTTTGCCGGCTCTTTCAATATAAGTTAACAAAATAAAATATAAAACGAAAATAATTTGATAAATAAAATTTGGTACACAGATTTAACATCTATAATAGAGACGCCAATCAAATTTTGAACCAAACCCAACAAGAGATTGACGTCTGTCGGTCTGTACTTTCAAAACGATGTAAACGCTATAACTAAAAAAAAAAGCAATGCATTTAATATTTTAAATTTATCTTAGATCTTGGACGATAATTAGTTTTGTATCACATTTTTGTTTCAATCAGCTGAGAAAAACTTGTCTAAAACACGCATTTGTTTTTATTATACTATTAACGGCATGCCAGGATTAATCGCCAAAACAATTCGCCAAGGATTACACGATAAATTCAGTAACAATGATCAATCATCCTTTATTATTAATAACTATCGAAATAAGATATTATAATTATCGAACGCTAATGCCATGTAAAGTGTTGATATTGTTACGTACTTACTACTTCAGTTGGGATTCTTTTACGATTTGATGATCGATGTTGGAAAAAAAAAAAACAGTCCTTTAATAGAAAACGACGACGATTTAACACGAAGACACTAACACAGAGACGATGAATACACAGACGACAAATATATACAGAAGATGAACACAAGACAGTACACATCAACAAACAGTAGCTTACTATTCATAAACGATAGTAATAAAAACCACAACACACAAAGCGGCCAGACAGAATTCAACAGAAGAGGGAATCTTCGTAGATCCACTCTACGCTCACGTAGGTCTCTCCAAACGGCTGCAATTCTTCACTGTTCTTCGCTTTAGCTGTATCCAACTGCCGACACACTACTACACGACTGGCTACTCCTCAGACGACACGATGCTGCTTCCACAATAAACACAAGGACTCGGCACACAGCTCAGTTGAGCACTCGCTTGAGCTCCACATAACGCTGGTACTTCGCCGTTGCTTCGTTATCCTCTCGACGACTCCTTTCACGAGTCCAATTCCAATTCATTCCGGTTTGAGACTGTCGGCCTTTTAAAGTTCCCGGGGGGTGGGTCGAGGTTTTCGGACCAATTAGGCGTATTTCAGCTCCTATTGGAAGGATCTATAAAATTCTCGAAGTTTCCAGCAATATCCATTTTGTCACCAAATTCGTCGCAAAGTCATCAAATGGTCCGCAAGTTTGTCGCCAAGCTGTGAGATCAATGGCGCGGCACCCGATCAGCACCCACAGGGCTGCTTGTAAAACGGTCTTTCTTACGATGACACTAATCATGCTGAGGAGCAAAAATTGCAGGTTTGTAACAATATTTTTTTATTAGAGAGTATACGAGAAAGTTTTTGGAAGACCACTTCCGCTGGTAATTATTAATTTGTATTCTGATCTGTTATGCTATCCTATGCATTAATATAAATAACAAAATAAAAAGATTAATACCACAGAAATTGATACCCGAAGAAGCAATCACAAAGTGCAATAATTAATTAATTCGATTTCAATTTTATGTAATTGCTAAGAATTATGCAAAAGAGGCTGCAATATTCCTGTTTCCAGATCATGCTTTTTCCTACCCTTCGAAAGAGAAAATTAGGTGCGAGACGAATTTCCAATTTTAGAAGTAATCCTTGGAAGGGACAAAATTTAGTATGGAAATTTTCTTAGTGAGAGGGACCGAAATAAAAGAGAATTCAATCAGTCTAATGGTCTAAAATGCGGAGGCAAAAAATTCAAATGACCGAAGGAAGTATATTTCAAGACCTTACCGCCTTACTGAATAAAAGCGGGTGTTAAATTGGAAAATGCGCACTATACGTAAGAGCATTTCCGAATCAATCCGGGGGGGGAAAATAAGAGTGCGGTAGGTGTTTAATTTTCTTGGTATCATGTCTTCCTTTTTTTTTTTTTTTCTATTTCTTTTTGAAGAAAGGGGTTTACTGATTTTTTCTGGAAGAAGGCTTATATATATTTCCAAAATTATTTTATTGTCATTGTGAATTTTGGATTTATTTTAAATTTTTTACCAGCAGCTTTGTTTAAAATTTTAATGAATTCATGGAAATACGGGTTGGTCTGTAAAGCAAATAAATTATGCATAAATGTAAATAAAATTAATTAGAATGTGATTGGATTCAGGCTTCTTTTCTTTTTTCTATTGCAAATTTAATTAAATATAATTCATAAGACGTCGACATATGAATAATATGAAAGATCCAAAGAAATAAAGATTTCCCATGGTCAAAAACTATTGCGGAAAAATTTAGTATGGTATTAGTTATATCATTTCTTACAATATTCCATATCTTGTTATACTTTCAGGTTATATGATATCCCTAAATTTTCATATATTCAAAAGTTTTTATTATTTATATATTTTAAATCTATTGAGTTTAGTATAAGAAAACCCTTGAGATAATGTTTTATGTTAATTTTCAATAATTTGCGTTATTTAAAAGGAATTAAAAATGCATATCTTGCAATTGATAATGTTTACCACAAACACTGTAATAATTACTTTTTTTTAATAAAACAAACAAATGTTTTGCTTTGCTTTATATTACTTCCTTTTATATATATTAAATATAAGAACAGAAAGTAACTAAGTTATCGAAATTGCGCAATTTTTTCATTAAATCTGAAAAAAATCCTCAAAAGAATCATCTTATATGCCACAATTTAATAAAATAAGAATATTTAGCGAAAATAAATTCGCCACCATAAATTAAAGATTATTAGCTATTTATAATTTTTAATTAAAGATTAAAAGACAGATTGAACATCATCATCACAATTAAATCAATTATTGAAAAATTTAACAGTGAATAGTCCTACCTGCGTAATAAATTAAAAAAAAATATTATTAAAACAAAGAAAAATAGCATGGAAATATAATTAACATTTTTTCAAAACCTGATTATGTATTTTAAGTTGATGCAAATAAATTTTAAATAATAATCATCAAAGTTACTGATGAAAACAATGAGCATTCATTTGTTTATTAACTAAATAAAAAAAAACAAATTAAAAGCTTTGAAACAATTTTTCATGAACGTCTACTACCTAAGAAACAAGTCCATACCAAATTTAGGAATTCTAAATTTGGAGGTCTGCCTAGAATTGTATGTTAAGGGATTTACGGACAATGCATCATGGAATATGCTCGACTATAAACAATTATCACATTAAAAATATTATGATATTTTCTTTATAGTTTAAAAATGAACTGGTGTTAAAAGAACGAGAAGATTTTTTTTTTAGAAATTTAAAGTCATCTGTCTTTCCTTGTTTCTTAAATTTCATTAGGAAAAAAGGAAAGAATTCAAGCTAATTTTCTTTCAGAGCAGATTTTGATGTTATAAAAGCGATTTTAAAACGCTCAAATAAAAAAAAATATGAAATGGAGCAATATTCAATGTTCTTTTCCATCATCAACATCATACAAAAGTACAAATCATTGAAAATACTATAATTAGGAATAATTTTACTTGGAATTCTTACAGTACGCATTTGAATATTTTGTGAAGATAAAATTAAGATCTTTCAAGAAAAATCAAGTAAATGAATTTCATACATTTGATTTTCGTATTTTACCATCCATAATTTTATATTTAAAATATAGGAAACTGATAAATATAACTTAAATTGCTTTACAGAAAAAAATTAGACAACGAATTGCAATTCAATATTTTCAGAATAAGATCTTTAGTAATAAATGTGGCTAGTACTCTGTTCTCATTAACGATTCACTTGATGTTAGGAGACCAAGGCAAAGCAGCAGAATTAAGATAACTAACCTTTATTAAATGCGTAGGCTACGACGATCTGACATTTCAGATATTGGTTGGACGTGTCTGGGACAATAATAAACCCGGCATTTATTTTGATTTGCTGTTTGTTTTCATAAGAAAGAATATTGTCTCTAAATCCGAAATATAAAGATAACACTCTTATCTTGACCGAACGAAGATAGCACACGAGATGATAGGAAATATCCACAGCGTTTTCCAACAGATTCTGAGCAATATATTGTAACACAAAGATGAAAATGTGATTTAAAATAAAACAAAAAGTCTGAAATGATATTTATCTTGAGTTTCAGTAATCAGTTTTACTCTCTCATACACGAATTTTAAAAAGAGAATTTATGGTATTTGATCAAATATATATGTAACATTATTTTGTTTGAAGCAGAATGAAGATTTGAAGACATAGAACAAGCATTGGATTTTTAATTTCGTTTTATTTTCTCAGAGGAGATAGGCATGATTACATACAAGAAGACGCAGGTCGGCACAAAAGCAGAAGTAAGAAAAGGGACGAAACAAATGATCACTAGTTTTATATAACATGGGATTTCTGGCCACGTGGCGATTGAATACATGTGTTGACCGTTGTCAAGGGCAACGAAGGGATCACTTTCATTTGATACGTAGTACTTATTTTTACAAAGTAGTAGTAGCATTATTTTTACAAAGGAATTAATTAAACCGAAAGAGGAATTAGATCAAGAAATAAGAGAATGAACTTACTATGGGCTAAATTAAGATAAAGCTTTGGGAATCAATTTGGATTAAATTAAGAGTTTAAAATATCATTACATATATAAACACAAGATTTTGACGAATCCCCTCATTTCATACTTTCCTGCATTCTAAAAATATATATTTAAAAAAAAATATGCTTGCCTGTGAAGAACATAACTCAAACGCGCAAAGAGGTACAAGTGAAAAATTTTATTTATAGTTTTTACACAAAATTTCTAAATTTCTATGAAATTTTAAACAAAATATATTTAAAAAAATCTATCAATCTGGCTGTCTGCATACAAGTGAAACCATTTACTGTAAACTGTAATGAATACAAATACAATTTTTTTAATCTGTAATATAGAAATGTATTAATTGTGGAAACAGATTCGCCATAGGTTTGAAGATCTGCCGGTGTGTACTTGTGATAATTAATAATATAAGTCAATAATACATAACAATTTCAGTAAATGCAAATTGGTTCTTAGTTTTAACGATTAAAGTGTAGATTCTTTTCAAATTGTTAACCATATGTATCTACGGAAAAACTCAGCAATTCGAAACCTTGACATTGACATAAATAAATAAAATTTGGTATTTGATCTTATGACTTCGATTACAGTTCTAGGTAACTGAATGCGTCATTTTAGTCACCTTCTTTTAGATCGTTTGATAAAAGAATTTTGTTTTATTTGATTACTTGATATGTATTAATTGCATATTGCTAGTTAGATATAGTAAAACTGCTATCTTCATGCAAAAAATCGGACAGTCCTAATAATATTTCGGCAATATCAGGCGATCCATGCACATGTACCGGTCTTCTTTACTGCAATACGGAAATACATAGCTCAAGTGCGGCAGTAAAAATCTGATCACTTGTGTGTTTCGGGCCTGGCAAAAGGTCAACGGTTTTATACAAGGAAGGGGATACCTTTTTTTCAGAAATTGTGCGAGAAAACTTCGAAGGGACTATTCCCGTTGGTTAATTAATACCATTCGAATAAACACAAGCAGACAGACTAAGGTACAATGAGGGATTTGATCCGTCATTAGATATAGATCTAAAATATAAGTAATAATATAAGTGACACGGAAAACTATCATTTAAATGTAGACCATGCAAAACTATATAAAAGGACATATATACTATCCCTTAAATTAAACAGATCTAATATTTTACTGTAATTATCGCATAATAAAACTAATGTTAAAAACTTCTATCTAGCCTAGTTCTGCTTTTGAATTCATTCGCTTCCCCATGCATATTTATAGCTAGTCACAGATTAGTTTAGTTTAGTTATATTAACGTCCCGTTTGAAGCAACACTAGGGCTATTTTGTGATGGACCTCGTGATTTTGAACCGCGGTCAGATGACGAGGACGACACCTGAGCTGGCACCCCCCTCTCCACACCGCACCACGCCATCGGGAGGACGTTTGGTCATGGCGGATTTAACGTGCAACTGACCCCCTTACACGACGGTTCTTCGGTGGAAACAGGTCTCGAACTTGAAACCCTCCGGTTCCGAAGCCGAGACCTTACCACCAGGCCACCGCGGCCCAGCTAGTCACAGAAATCCCCGCGTTAATGGATTTCGTCCCAAATACGATTCGGATTTTCAATTTAGTGTAAATATGCCAAATTTTATCCATCTTCACTTTTATGTTTGCTTGCAATTCATAATTTCCGATATGTTTTTTTTAAGACACTGATATGTCTAAACCGAAAATATTGTGTTCACAATATCTTCAAAAATATATATATAATTCACAAGGCATTTTTTTTTTTTTTTGAAATTAAACTATCTAAAACGCTATAAAATAAATTTCATCCCTTCACAAGGGATCGATTGAGTGAGCCCAATTCGAAAGTTAGTGAACATGTCCATAGAAATCTACTTTAATATCCATCATAATTTTATTGATATGACGATTTCAAAAAAAATGCAGAGCTATTTTTCTGTCAACTTCGGCAATTTTTTTTTTACTTTGTTGAGTTGTATATAAATTATTTTGGCTACATAACAATGTTAGCATCCTTGACGAAACATACGCATCTATTTTCCTTGCAAAGCTTTAATATTTTATCTTGTTCAATTTTACATCAATTATGTTGGCGATGTGACATTATTGGCAAGCATACAGAGCTATTTTTCTTGCAAACTTGCCAATAAATTACTTTGCAGAATTATGCGTCAATGGTTTTAGCGACATGACATTGGTGGCATCCTCGATGAAGTATACAGAGCTATTTTTCCTACAACCTTGGCAATATTTTACTATGTTAAATTGTGCATCAATTATTTTGACGGCGTGACATTTTTGGTATCCTTGGCGAACGTGAAGTGACACATTTAAGAAAATTTCAACCATAACCATACGGATTTCAATATTAAGCGCGTAGAGGCGGCGTGGTGATACAACTATAATTAGAAATTTAGCAACAAATAGTTTGAAACTAATGTTTCACAATTTCTAAAAATTTGAGTATAAAACGTTTTGTAAATAATGGAGCTTCATGAAAGCGGATTTTAGTGTATTGAAAAAAAAAATAAGATCCAAATAGGCTATTAAAAATTGTGCAAAATATGAATGATATTAACATACAGAGTAAATAAAAAAGTCAAATCCATGCAATGTGTTATATGCAAAAACATCTAATTAACAAGATGTTATAAAAATTAAAATACATATAAGTTAAACTCATTAACAAATTTATCATTTTTAAAGAAAATATCGTTAGATAACAGCTCACGCTAATGATAATTTCTTTTTCTGCTTTGAATAAAGCTGTTTTTCTTTCCCATTTCATTGCTAATTAATGAGAAATAAATGGCTCTAAAAAAATCAGCTTTTCAGGAAATCAATAGGTCGTTAATTAGCCGTAATATTTTCTCAGACAAATTATATTCTGAGATCACTCATCAAAATTTTTCATTTTCAGATTGGAAAAAATATCTGAAATGATTTAGTTGCATTTAAATTTGTTAATTGCACTACAAAATTTAATTTAAAGGATACATGTTCTGTTTATATAATCTGTTTATGCTCGGTTATTTATATAAAGGGCAAGTAGAATTCTCTTTAACCAAGTGCGGGCAAATTGACACTCGGAGTAAATAAAGAAAAATAATTTTCTATTTATACTATTAATGATTCAATGTTTATATTAATGCTTAACACAGATTTAGAAATATCACAATGAAGTCACTGCAGCCATTTTTTTTATTCTAAGATAATTTTCATGGATTTCTTCTGACACGAGGGGTGATAAAAAAGTTTACCAGCAGCAGCATTTGGAAGGTAGAAATTATGGATGGGAATATTGTTACCCAAAGTGGAGAACAGATGGCGCTAGTTGTCTTAGACCGGTCGTTAGAGCAGATAGTGTTAGTACTGAGACCTGAAGCAGCGACAGTAATGGCAAGACGTCTAGAGTCTCGCACAGAGGTGCGAGCCGTGATGCGATTTCTATGGGCCAAGAATGGGTTCCCATCGGACATTCACAGACAAATCGTTGAAGTGTACAGGGGGCGAAGCAATGAGTAGACAACAGGTGGCGGAATGGTGTCGATCTCTTGAAGCGGGCAGAGAGATTGTTGGAAACGTTTAGGTGGGAGGTCTGGAGTTACCCCCCATATAGTTCTGATTTGGCTCCCAGTGACTATTTCCTTTTCCCGGCATTGAAGAAACACTTAACCCAAACAAGGTTCATATCAGATGCTGAGAACTGGCTCAATAGCTAGGGACCTGATTATTACCAAGACGGGTTAAACAATTGGATCCAGAGATGTGATAAATGCCTCAACAGGTTTGGTGATTATGTAGAGAAGTGACCGTCACATATGTCTCTTAATTACTATTTGTATGCGTGTGTCTATTGTTGATAAAGCATTTTCCTTTGCCTTGTAAACTTTTTTTGGATCACCTCTCGTATATCTATCGTAAAATTCAAGGCACTGAAAGATGGAAAGGCAAATGTCTTCTTTGATAAATAAGCATGACATTTTATTTTTTCTAGCTATACACGAGTGTCTGACACAATACACTTTACGAAATTACCATTAATAGATTTTTATATTATACGTACTTCGTATACGAGAAAATGAAGGAAAAGTAATATAATTGTCAAAATATTCGAAATTTGCCGAAACTTCACACTTAAGACTTCTCCAAGTCCGAAAACCGCAGTGTTGGAATCATACTTGTGATCACGATAACCTGAAAAGATTTTACACTCGAAGGATGAAATTCGGCATGCCATTTTTTTTTTTTTTTTTTGCCTCGAAATTGTAGATTTTTACCGAATTTTGAAATGAATTTGGACTTTGGAAATGTTCCTGCTGGAGTGCATTCAACAAAATAACTATACAAGGGAGTTTATTGCTAAAATTTTAGCTCTCTAATAATTTTTGGTTTCATTCGATCAAAAGGTGTGATCTTGAGGGTGATTCACATTTAGTTAAATTTCAAACTAAGTGCCCCGCATCAACAAAGCTAAGATTCTTATAAAAGATTTTATAAATCAATAAACTTGATTCTCATGACATCAGCTCATACATTTTATATACAGTGTCACGTTCTTAATTTATGTAATCTTCATTGAACTTCTCTTGTCTTAAAAAATGTCATACATTCGAAAATAAAGGAAATCATTTCAGATATTCTGAATCTCTTAAGATATTGTGAACTATATTATGTGGCTTGAAAACTTTAATACTAACCACTTTTGGCGACCAGCTAGTCTGTCTGTGATTGGTTATTTTTAATATTATTTAAACCACCTGGTAGAATCATGCATATGAAGTTTACTCTAAATGGTCAGACTTTAAAATTGTATTATTTTAAATATCTTGCACATGTTTTGGTCATTGTGTACATGAACGTATCTAATGCAGACCAGACCCACGAACAATACAGGGATATTAAAAATGTAAATGGATGGTTCATTTATATTTTAAATTTCTCTGTGCTTTAATCTTATTTTTATATGCCTCATAAACTATACAGATATTAAGCAAAATCCTTATTTAACTTCCAAAAGGAAAGAAAATCGTGTGATTAGATAGTTAATGAAACAATGAAGTGGTTTAAATTTCTGGAAACAATATAATCGATTGCTGGAAATCAGGCAAAATACAAAAATTGCCAAACGTCAGAAAAATTCACATTACTACTCAATTGATATCACTAAATAGATAATGTTTTAAATTTTAGAGCAGTGTAAAATTCATTTTGTGCAATATTTTCTGAAATTATCGCGAAAAAAATGCAAAATTCAGCTTATTTTTTAATTAAAATTATAATAAAAAATTCAGAGAGGTTCCGAAGAGCACAGTTCTAGCCTCCAGGGCACGCATATGTGCCGATTTTTATAGCTACAAGTCAAACGGATTAAACAGTAGAGCACCAACACAGGTGTACGTACAAACATGCACACTCATATTCATCTTTATTAATGGTTGAAACTTTTCATTTCTATTAAAATTTTGTAATAGACTAAATTTTTACTAACGCCACGCAGTGAACTAATTATATTTTTTCTAATATGTTATGTTGATTAGTTTTTGATAAGCTTTAATTCATTCTAAGCTTTTGGAAAGAAATATTCTTATTATTTACAAAAATATTTCTGTAAACATTTATTTTTGATTTTAATGGGAGAAAGCTTTAATATATCACATTACTTTTAATTGAAATAAATGAATATGAATATATTGGTATAATGAACACAAAATGGATTCAAAAATTAATTGATTAGTAGGAAAGAGAATTTGAATTGATTTGATTGGATATTAAAATTAATAACCAGGTTATAATTGCATTCTTCAAATAATAAAATACTTTGATATCGTCCTCGGTTTCTGATCATGACTCAGAATTAAAAGGTCTTTTCGGAAATAGTATCCATCAAAAACAAAACGGAACATAAATCTAATTCAACTAAGATAAATTTAATTTCTTTTTGTGTACTTTAATGTCATTAAATTATCGAAAAAAACCAAATGATCCAATTTCATACAATAGGTATATTAAATACTTAGTAATTCTAAGAAGGTATTAGCATAAAAGAAATAAATCAAACAACTTTTTTTTTCATTGAACAGCAAAGCCAGATTTAATGTGCTATATGGGACATTTTTCAAAACTATAATACTGATAAAACATTTCGAAGATAAATATTCTATTCTCATTTCATACAATAATTTACTTTTTTAATTATTTTATATTAATAGAGTCCGTGTAATATACTAATATCCATAAAAAATAAGCATACTTATTTTAGAACTTTTTTTGAATCATTTTACTAGCGCTATATAAATTTTTTGCTCTTAATCTGTAAGACGGTTTGTTTCTTTATAGCAAATAAAAATCCAGACATATAAAAAAGACAATGATTTTCCCAATTAAGACTATTTTCAGAATAAATTTCAAGTAAAATATTTCTTTCATAAAAAATTATTAAAAGATCATTGCAATTAAAGTAAATTCTTGTATCAATTAATTCTACTGTTTTTCGGAGATTTCTAACTAGACACAGAAATTCAGAAAAAAGCTATTAGAAATAAAACATCTTTTTAGTTTTTAAAAATCGTTTGGAAGTTAAATCTTTAAATTCTAAAGTAAATGAGCAAAAAATCATTAATGAATTTTCATGATTGAAATTTAAATTCGGTTTCATTAAAGAAACTATTAAGAGGCTGAAGTTTTTTCAGAATGAATTAATACAAAAAATTCTGCTTATAAAAATAATCTGCAACAAGACAGATGTTTTTTTTATCGTCTTGAATTTCAAAAAATGATGATTATATTAACTGAATTTAGAATAAGGTCTCAGAAAGATGCGATTTTTTTTTTCAGCGAGATTAAATTTCAACAATAAAAGTTTTATTTAATTCCATTAAATTATTTCTTCATTTAATTAAATCTCAGTTTTTTTTTATGCATAATAATTCAAAAATAATTTGATTTAAAAACAATATCATTAATTAATAATACTTGAAAGAAACTCAAATAAAAATTCTTTGTTTTTGCTTGTTATATAATCATTTTGATACATTCAAACAATAATTATTTAATAAATATGTAAACTTATGAAATATGTATATTTACATTTGTATAATTTGGGGAATTACGAGAACATTTTTTATTTTAAAAGTTGGAGCAATATTTTTCATTTAGTTACAAATAAACGCAAATTTAGTAAAATTAACTAATGAATGAATTATGCAAAATAGAAGGCTTTAAAAACGGAGTAATGTATTACTTTAAGAGGAGAAAAAGTTAAATATTTCATTGATATATATTTTTTTAAAAACGACATTTCTGTTAATCTTTTATATGAATTAAAATAAAACAGAAAATTATTACCTAGAAAGGATATATTTATTTTTAGAAATATTATTTACAAAATCTGAATATTATTACAAAACCTGCCCGGAAGCTTTACAAAAGTATTATGAAAAAGCTTCTGTTTAGTGTTTATTCAGAAAGTGAAATGATATAATGATTGGGATGTCACTATCACTATTAAACTAGCCCGATTCTGCTCAAATTCCCAGATACCACAACATGTTGCACAATATTGTGCGATATTATACTATTCAATATTTAACAACATTATACAGTATTGTAAATATTGTTTATAATCATATATATTGTAACACCATATGTGTGCTACTGAGATCAATTGGTTGATCATTTAACTCATTCTTTTAAGCTCTTTTATGTAGTGTAAAAATAAGTAACACGCGAATTTTTTGAAGGAAAACGAAATTATTTTTGCCACAAGCACGAGTAAGAAGAGATAGCATTTATATCGAAATTATTTAAAAGAGAAAGATTCTATTTCTTTGTCAAATTTTCCTTTACAAGAAGATATTAGTGACCTTATTTCCTGAAGATATTGTTTTAACGACGTTTATTTACACGAAGACACACAGGACAGCACAAAGACGACAACTATATACAGCACAGAAGACGATTATCTTCAGCCGAGACGTGCAGCATACAACCAGACTCTACTGCAGAAAGTAGCGCACAGCGTAGTTCAGCACTAGCTTGACTCCGTCGCTGCTCCGCTTATCCCTGGAAGACCAGTTCTTCACCGTCGATTCCGACTACTCTTCGATTCCACTGGTTCACGACGACTCTCTCTGGAAGACTCGTTCTTCCCCGTCGATCCCGACGACTCTCGATTACTACTCAATTCACGCCTACTCTCTCCGATCTGGTTCACGACTACCCGGCAGCGGAAGGACTGCTTCCTTTTATAGGTCTCAGGAGGCGGGGCTAGAAGCCTCTCAACCAATCAGGAACGTTCGAGGCGTAACTCGGTTCCTACTGGACGGGTCGGGAAAATTCTCGATGTTTCGGGTATAATCTATTTTGGCGCCAAAGTCGCCAAATTCGTCGCCAAGTCGCCAAATGGTTGCCAAGCTCTGGGACCTCTTATGGAACCGACTATGCTGGGAAGCCGCATCACCGATTCATAACAATATTATTTCCTTCGAATCAGCACTTAAAACTGAATCGACAATGCTAACATTTCTTCCTTTAAAACTTCCATTGATTTTTCAGTGATACAAAATCCATAATAAATTATTGTTTTTTTTAAATTTCACATGGATTTACAGGTTCAATAACCAAAAGAAAATTAATAACGATAAGATATTTTCACAGATTCTGTAATTATTCGGCTTCTAAAAATTGTCAGAATACTATTTTACGAGTTTATAACTTGCAGGCCAATCTTGGATGAATGCACTAAGCTGAACTTTAATTATCTTCTCTAGACCACTCCTTAACGCCTTCATAAACTTTAATAACTCCCATCTAAAGTTGGTTTAAATAGTTAACTAGTAGTACGAATAGACACAAGTATGTACAGCATTTCAAAACCAGCGCTGTCATTATATAAATTTTATAATGCCTTTGTTAATTATTGAATTACTGTTGTGAAAAATTAATAGGAAATCTATGAAGCAGGAAACAGACAACAAAATGACAATCTTCCATTCATTGAAATACTATACAAGATAAAATTTAAAAAAAAAAGAATGCTTTTAAAGCAACAAGACAATTAACACAATTTCATAAGAATTA
Organism: Argiope bruennichi; assembly: GCF_947563725.1. Lineage (NCBI taxonomy): Eukaryota > Metazoa > Arthropoda > Arachnida > Araneae > Araneidae > Argiope > Argiope bruennichi. Next base: position 34,865,691 of record NC_079156.1, read on the forward strand.
AAATTCTGAACATAATTAAAAATTGAATTTATTAAATAGTTTGGCATCATTATTTTATAATTTTCAAATCATTTTTTATTATTTTCAAATCATAATTAAAAATATCATAAATCAAAAACTTATAATAATTCAGAAATAAGCTGCATAAAAAATAGAAATTAGAAAAATAATGATGCGTAAATTATTTTTCGAATAATATTATAACATAAGCATGCATTAAAAGAATATGAATGAGATATATTACCGTTTGCTCCAAATCTTTTCATGTTGTAGTATACTACTGTTTCCTTTTATTTCATAAAAATATGAGATTAAAGATAATACTGTACTGGTAATAGGGTTATTTAGATTCTTTCTAAGCCATGGTGAAATATAGTAAATGATTTTATTAATATATTTATCTAATAATTTCATTAGATCCACCCCAGACAAAAATTTTAGACAAAAACAGTTTTTAAAAATGAGAGCTAAATCGAAATTTTTAAGGAAACAGTAATTTTGGCGAGTGTCAGTGGTCTCCTCGAAACTGCCTTGTATATTATCCAATAAAAAGTGTTATCTGCCTCTTTCCACATAAACTTGCAGACCTTGGTCAAGGGTGCGAATACTTTGCCTTTGGTGAACAATACTTACATAATGCACATGTTCGGTATGAATTTAGCATTTTTACTGAGTCGATCTTGCAAGTTAGACATTTTCTTCAAGATGATTGAAACCAAAATTTGATCGGAACTACATTTATGATCTCAGGATTACAAGATTTCATCGAATTAATTCCTTTGCATTCATTAGCGCATTAACATGCACGTGAAAGAACAGACCGACAGATAGTTGACCCGTTCACAGATTTTGTTCAAAATTTGACATAAATCAACATTATAGATGCTAAGCCTGAGTGCCAAATTTTATATTTCTAAACTCTTTATATTTTATATCCTGTTCACTTGTATTCGGAGAGCCAGACAAGAAGGGACATCGTTCAAAATTTGATAGAAATTTACAAATTTGCTGTCATGAACACATATCAAATTTCATGAGTCTAATTTAAAGAGGTTTTGAAATATCTACCAAGTTTAGTTTAGTTATATTAACGTCCCGTTTTTTTAAAGCAACACTAGGGCTATTTGGGGACGGACCTCGGAATTTTGAACTATGGTCGGATGATGACGTCGACACCTGAGCTGGCACACCCCCTCGCCACACCATACCACACCAGCGGGTTTTAACATGCACCAGATCCGCTTACACGACGGTTCTTCGGTGGAATCGGGTCTCGAACCTGAAACCCTTCGGTTCCGAAGCGGAGACCTTACCACCAGGCACCGCTCTCCGTATTATCTACCAAATTTTAATCCATTTAGAGGCAGTTTTGTCCGCCTAAGTATTCGAGGAGAAGCTCGAAAACTACAAATCCTTAAGAGCTAAAGAGATAAAAATTTCGCATCTACGTTTAGCATCGCATATATGTGCAGATACCTATTATATTTTGAATCAAATCCATGAATTGACATGAAATCCGTCTGTCGATCTGTACTCTCATAAGAATGTAAATGCGATACTCAATAACGGAATGACTTAAATGAATATTTGAAAATCGGCATGTGATTTCTTGACTACAGTTGCATAGTCCAGTGCCAAATTTTTTTATTCAATCTGTTCGAAAAAAGGTAAAAATAAACATTCGGTTTTCTGGTACTTGTGTATTAACCATAAACCAGCGGTTAATCTTTAAGGATTGCACGTTAATAGACTATTTCATAATTCACGTTTGCCATTAATATATGGTTAATCATACACAAATGCCTTTACATATGGTTAATAATACTAATATGCATTTAGAGTGAGTGCGGGAAAGATTCGAGGGGACCACTTCCACTGGCTATAAATTAGAATTGCAAATCTCATTCCACTTCTAGAATTTTGTGAATCAAAGAAAAAATATAAGATTAAGTAGCTTCTTAATATATATATATATTCAATTTTCATTGTTAAATATTTATAAAAGTTGTATGTGCAAGCACGCTCGTCAAGCATAAACATAATCTAATTGCGTTATTTACTTAATTAAAACAAAGAATGCGAATTCTCATTATTTGTCCTTGATAGAATGATTTATCAAAGAATATCATTATAATTTGTACACATTTTATATTAATTTTCTGATTTCGAAAAGAGAATTAAAGTATACAAATACCCTTGATTTTTCTTTAAATGAAAATTAATAAAAATCAATATTTGTACTTGTTTTGCACTACTTTCATGATTTTGATAAATACATATCAAATTTAGGCTTTTTTTTCTATGTACTTCTTTCAAGATGGTTTCTTCTTTCAAGTTTATATTTTAGAAAAGAAATAACAAAACAGTTATGGTTATCTATTCCACGATATTTGTTCAATCATTATGCTAATGTTCAGTTAATAACAATTTGTGAGAGATATTTTTAATGCAATATAAATTTATATTATAACATAAATGTAATGTATATTTCTAAAACAATATAACAGTATAAAACTATCAAATAATTGAAATTACCAAATATGCAAAATACACATATACTCAAAACTGGCTTGAATTCGATTTTTAACATTATACAAATAATAACATTATACGAAGACAAACAATTTTTTAGCAATGCAATTAAAATTGCATTTATTTCCACTTGTAAAAAGAAAGAAACTCGGCACATTTATGTAATCCTACTCCTTTAAAAACCGCATATTCTCATTTCTCTTAAACTTCAAGAACCCATATCTATCTAAACACACTTAAACTCACGACCTTTCCCCAAACTCCCAGCTTAATGACCTGGTAAATTAGATTTCCTCACAGCCACTAAACACTTCCAGGGAATGGAAATAAAAAAATAAATAGCAATGAAAAAGGAACTGGAAAAATCTATACAGATAGGCATCATGGGAGTTTCATACCTGTCAGTTTTTAGAAGACGATGAATCAAAGTAATGTGGCCCGTTGAAACATTGTTAGAAAAAGATCTTCCATTTTTTCCCCCTCTGTAACTGAACTGCAGTAAATGAGCGAAGTTTTCAAGTCTCTGTAAAGAAGAGCACACACGAGGGACTAGAAAAGATTCTGCTCGTCAGTCATTTAATTCGCATGGTATATGCTCGAATTTTAGAAAGAGATACGGATGGACTTTTAACCGAATTGCGTCAAAGTAATGTGAAATTCATCCTGGGTAGATATGGCGTGAAACAATGATAGAGAGCTACTGATAAAGATAGAATGATGGTAGCATAAATGGAGGATATATTTCATTATCTATGATATTTTTTTTATACAGAAAAAGGATTTTAGCATTTAAGCGACATATGCGCTTTTTTTAAAGCACCTATGGATCATAAAAAAGAAGAATGTAAAGAGCAAAATGAATTCATTATCAACAGTTATTTACAATCATGATTATTTTTCAACATAATCACAATGAGGATTCTGGCAAAGAAGAATGTAAAGAGCAAAATGAATTCATTATCAACACTTATTTACAATCATGATTATTTTTCAACAAAATCACAATGAGGATTCTGGCAAAGAAGAATGTAAAGAGCAAAATGAATTCATTATCAACAGTTATTTACAATCATGATTATTTTTCAACATAATCACAATGAGGATTCTGGCAAAGAAGAATGTAAAGAGCAAAATGAATTCATTATCAACAGTTATTTACAATCATGATTATTTTTCAACAAAATCACAATGAGGATTCTGGCAAAGAAGAATGTAAAGAGCAAAGTGAATTCATTATCAACAGTTATTTACAATCATGATTATTTTTCAACAAAATCACAATGAGGATTCTGGCAAAGAAGAATGTAAAGAGCAAAATGAATTCATTATCAACAGTTATTTACAATCATGATTATTTTTCAACAAAATCACAATGAGGATTCTGGCAAAGAAGAATGTAAAGAGCAAAATGAATTCATTATCAACAGTTATTTACAATCATGATTATTTTTCAACATAATCACAATGAGGATTCTGGCAAAGAAGAATGTAAAGAGCAAAATGAATTCATTATTAACACTTATTTACAATCATGATTATTTTTAAACATAATCACAATGACGATTCTGGCAAAGAAGAATGTAAAAAGCAAAATGAATTCATTATTAACACTTATTTACAATCATGATTATTTTTCAACATAATCACAATGCGAATTCTGGCATTTGCTTGCTATTCAGATATTCCTTGAAAGCAGATGTTTCCAATGATGTGAGATAGGCCTTAATGTTCCTTTCAAACCCAGCATTAGTCTGGATTTATTATTTTGGTATCCTAGCTTGATCTTCAATTCAACAGAGAAAAAAAATCACTCGGCTCTAGGCTGCGTTCTCCATGAAAGGCAAATACTGAGTTCATCAAGTTCATTCATTCGTTCGAAAGAAATGGAGGACACAGGAGTCCCAGACAACGATCTAGATCGCGTCATTTTGCGGCTTTTGAGGGAGAATATTTAGGCATTTCTGCTACATATGATTTTCATAAAAAGAATTTTTTAAAGAATTTCTCACATTACTGGCGGCAAGGTTCTTCGAAAAGGATATTGGAAAACCGATACACTGATATGACAAATACTCGCAATTTTTCCTACTCGTGTCTTTTTATATGGTCCATAGGAGGTTGAAAAAAGGCAATTTTTCTTAGTTAAATTTTACTCAGAGGTAAAAATATAGATTTTTTTTGTTTTTTAACATAAAATCAAATTTAATTAAATATCCAGATATTCGAAAGAGATATAATTTTTAGTGATATTAACGTCCTGTTTAAAGCAACACCGGGGCTATTTTGGCACGGATCTCGTCATTTTGAACCTCGGTCAGATGACGAGGACGACACCTGAGCTGGCACCCCCCTCTCCAAACCACGCCACACCAGCGAGAGGACGTTTGGTCCAGACGAATTTAATGTGCAACAGACCCTTTACACGACGGTTCTTCGGTGGAATCGGGACACGAACCTGAAACCCTCCGGTTCCGAAGCCGAGACCTTACCACCATTCCACCGCGGCCCCGAAAGAGATAAAATAAACAGAAAAATCTACTGAATGGTGAATAGCGAATCATATATAAATGAATTTTTTTGTTTTTTGTTTTTTAGTATTATTTAAAATGTTCAAAAATTTAAGTAAAAATTAACATTGTGAACACCAGCTGCTTTTCAGATTCACCCAGTCTTTATTATATACGTAATGTTTGCATTTTAGGGTAACTTATAATACTAGTTGGAAACTATAAATTAGAAATACAAAAATGTCAAAATTTTAAGGGCCCTTAAACATCGCATAAAAAGCACCGCTTGATTCATATTTTTTAAAATTAATTCATTATTGCGACTTTTTTCCTTTTGGATATTTTAGAGTGCTGTTGCTAATTGCCGCAACACATGAAATATATGAATCTTAGAGTAATTGATATAGAATGTGTATATCAAATCGAAATATAATTTATATACCGTCACGCACCAGAGCAATAACAGCTATCCTAAAAATGTAATTTCTATTAAGAGATAATTAACTCGTTTTCGAGAATCATATTTCTTGAATATGTACCTTTATGAGAATCAAAAGAAAAATTCCTATTTTTTCCGCTCTTCTTAATTTTAATACGTATAATAATTTGAAACAGTTTACTTGGAATTTGGCAAGTTAAATTAAAATTATTAATTATCCTATCATTTACAACGGATAGTTGCAATATTTATTATCAAGAATCAAAGTTCTACAGAAAATTGTTTTTAAAATTTAATATCATTTTAATCATTAAAAAGCAAAACAACTTTAATTATTGTAACACTCCAGAGACTTATTTCCCGAGATAACAGCTTCTGATATTGTAACTGCATTAGACAAACAGGTTTTAGAAATTCATTAGCCTTGTTTAGCCATTCTATTCAAACAATTGAATGAATGACTAAGCTGGATTGAAAGCTTCTACGTTGAAATCTATCAGAGGGTTTATACCGATACCTATCATGATAATGTCGTATACATGATTATTTTATTAAGTGGTGAAGTAGTGCAGAAGTAGGTGAAGATTTTAAATGGTATAAATTGACTTGGAAACTGAAGGAACACCACAAAAAAGACAATAAGCTTTAATATAAATAAACAAAAAATTGATTTTGTATCTTTATTAGAATGTCAATAATAACTAATCTTGTAAAGGCCTCTTCCACTTGGGTTCTATTTCAGTTATCTACGAAAAAAGGAAGGTATTCTGAATTTGAAAGTTAAACTAACAAAAATTTCTGGCATACACAATTTCTTGGATTTCAAATATTTTTTTGTAAATCTATGGCAATACTACTTCATCCGTGCTTCATCCTGTGGCAATACTACTTCATTTGTGTCTATACTATACACCATTCGAAAGTAAAACATCCACATTTTTAATAGTTATTTTGCTATTTTTACCAGGATTCATTTCGGTCCTGTGATCCTTGAATTAAATATATTTCTTTATGTTTTGTTTTGTTTTGTTTTTATTATTAAATTTACTTTTTGTTGATTTTATAAAGCACATACTTTGATACAAAATTGGTTGAGCACTTCCAAATCGGTTAAACAAGGTATAAATGAAGATTTGTCGTCGGTAATTTTTTAGCATTTGCCTTTAATCTTGGATATAGTATCTAAAGAAGCACACAGATAAACAATTAGCATTCAAATATCTCGACGAATCTGAATCATTCGATAACTGGTAACTGATATCTCAAATCAATTTTTTCTTCACTAGAATTTTTTTAAAAAAAAAAAATCTAGTCCAATTATTTCAAATTGATTCGCTCCTCTAACCCTGTCTTTAAAGGATGTCTTTTTTACTGTTTGTAATATTACTTGTAAGTATAACAATAAACCAGATTGTCACACATAGGCCGAGACCAAAGAATGAAATAAAATTGTATCTGGGATGAGCAGCTGAAAGAAAAATATGCTTTATTTTAGGATGTAAATCTGAAATATAACTATGATTAAACATTTATAACAGACAGATGTCAAAGGAAAATAACTATTTCATTTATTACAATTCGTAATCAGCCTTTTTAATGTACCCAAGAGTTTGCCCTCCACACACAAAAAAAAGCAGATCCAGCAATAACATGCACAGTATTACTTATCTTGCATACACTCAAATATTGATAATTCAGGCATCAGAAACACTTCTTGCCGAAACATTACATTTAATGCAGTATTAAATTATTGAGTAGATCTTGCCACATAATCTTTATTAAAAAGAAATATTTTCATATTATTGAATAAATATGCAAGTGAAATAGTTTTTGAAAAACTCAACGTGATTATGTTGATTTTGTTGAAATACAACGTGATTATGTTGATCCACCAAATTATTTATTAACATTTACTACTGTCAGTAGTATTGATAGCAATAATTAAATATTTTTTTAGGAAATTATAGCTACGAAACATTTTGACTTTAATGCAAGTGTATTTTATAATAATTATAAATTTAAAAGACGATTTATGTTTATTTATTGTGCAAATATGACATCTGTTCATCAGTAGAAGAAAGACATATCGGAATCAAAACCACACAATACATATTGTAAAAAAGATATAAATATATTGTAGTATCATAATGATGCTACAATCACTATCATAATGATACTCAATCTGCAAAAGATACTTTTACTGCTTTTCATCATTCGAAATGTTCTCAACTTGATCTGGAATTTCGGTAATTGTTATAACTTGACATTTTCTTAAAATCCATGTCAAAAGATATATGAATATTTTCTGAGAAAATCATTTCAAAATGAAATCTTCCGATTTGATAGATTCAAATGCATCTTGAAAAGAACTATCAACTATAAAAAACACAATTTTTTAAAGGAAATTTATTAGATAGCATAGAATGGCTCTTTGTGAAACTTATTGTTACCTTTCTGAATCAAAAATCAACAGTTTTCAATTTTAATTATGATAAAATATCGTACAGTTATGAGATAAAAAAAAGTGCTTGAAATAACTGAGATATTAATTAAAAAAAATATTTATTTTATTCCAGTTTAGATCACTTTCAAGGAAAAAATTTATATTACGAAACTACTATTGATTACACTAAAAACAATTATTAAATATTTTTTTTAATTTTTCGCCTTTAAATATAATGTAAAAATATCTTCTTTACTAATAATCACTTTTTATAATTAACTAAGAAATTTTCTATGTGACAATATTGATCAGACTTTTATTAATTTCATATGCACAACAAAAATTTTCGTAATTCAGTCCTTCTGAAAGAATAATTATTAAAATTACATAAATTGTTTTTTATCATGGTATAATATATTCTACATAATATAAAGACATATGAGTTATAGTTCGTGTTTAGTATATAAGAAATCACCATATATGGGCCCCAAGAGAACTAATGTATATCACAAGCCAGACTAATCGTCGGAAGAATATTGTATTTCCAATTTGGCAATTTAGTAACATAATTTATTAGAGTATAACGCCACTTTATGATGTTCATACGGGGAGAATTATGTACCATATTTCAATTAATGTCATATTTACCATTTTCGGACATGGGAAATGCATTAAATGGGATATCAAGGGTCTATTTATGTATGTCTATACAAATAGCATGGCACGGAGAACTTAATATTTTAATTAACAAGATAAGTAATTATATAATATTCTAGATTAAATCTAATTGCGAGGATATTAAGAATAAACAACGAATGGTATATCTCTTCTTTTCATGTAAATATTAATTATAATTTTTAAACGCTAAAATTAGAAATTAATGGACATTTCTATATTCAAGAAAGTATAGTTACAATATTACTAAACATGGATATAAATAGAATTAATGATGTAATATTTCTTTGCAAGTTATCAGTAATTAAGATTGCCAAATACAATAATTCGAAATTAATGAATATATCTTTTTTTTTTCAAAAAAGTATAGCAACAATATTGCATTTTAATATACAGCAAAACAATTTAAATATGAATAAAACATCTTTAAAATAAAAGGCAAAAGATTTTTTTTTATCTATGATTAATTTGGATTAACTCTCCTCTAAAAAAATATTTTTTTTTCTTAATGAATTTTTATTCAACGATCCATAAAAAATGTCATGGGAAAAAAAGAAAATTTTAATCAACTCAGATTAAACGAAAGTAGATGTCAAATTAAAAATGTCTCAATTTTTCATATACTGCATCAAAAGATAAATAAATGAAGCCAAAATCTGTAATGAAATAAATGAATTCATTTCCGGAACTTGAAAATGAATACGCAACTCATTGCCATCCATAGAATAAATAATTAAAAGAATTCCGGTAATCTGAACATTTAATATTTAGATTACCGAACATATTCGCTGTGTCTGAAGAGTACTTCAGATTATTTCTCCCTTTAAAAATAAAATCTAAATGTCACGGACGAAACTTCTAAGTCGATGACATTCATCTAAAAAATTAAAAATTAATGGACGTCTCGACAGAATTTTTTGGAAAGCCAAAGGAATTGCTCAAAAATTCAAAAACTTCTAATTTTATAGATTCCAGGATTTATGTTTTTTGGAAAAAAAAACAGCACTTACGAGTTTTTTTTCGTCCAATAAGTTGAAGATGCAAACTTCTACATCAATAAGTGTTTTACAATCAAGAAATTATAATAGTAGCAAGGAAAATACAAATTAAATCATATAATAAATTATTAAAGGTCTTTTCTAATCTGAGATTGGAGAGGTTGGCGTAAGGTTTTAGTCAATAAATTTCTTCCTGGATGTGAATTACAGATTACTATTCCCCGACTTTTCATCTGCTTTAATAATAGATGCAGATTCCGCCAATGTTGAAGACGAATGGAAAAAAATAGGCCGACGCGAAAACACTTAATTCGCTATAAGGTAACCGACTACTTTCAAAGCAATATTTTTGAAAAATTGGATTTTTTAAAAACTATTTATGGTTTTTAGATGTATTGTCAATTATAAACACTATATATACAAAAAAATTATTTGGAAATATAATATATTTTGAGAAATAGGAAAATTTGTAGTAAATTTTAATGAAATTTAACCTAAACGGTTAATATTCTACACAAAATAGTAATGCAGCAATCCTATTTTTCTTTGTACACAAGTCATAGAATATAATTATGAATGAAATGAACCAAAATCTAAGAAACATTTTGAGGTGCAAAGAAATTATGGGTAAAAATGTACGTATATATACACTTTTTCCATAAATTTACAACTTAATTTTTCTAAAAACAACTATAAATAAAAAACTATTTCACCAACAATAAAACTCTTGGTTCATTTCATTGCCCACAGTATTTAAAACACACGCTGAAATTTTTATGTAAATATCTCTATTAGTTTTTGAGATATCATGTTAACGGTGGATAATTTTTATTAAAATTAAAGTTTGAGAAAATTGAAGTTAAAGAAACATTTGAGCTAAAAAATTGTTTAAAATTATCCTGGATGGTAGGTCAGACCTTCCTTTTCCTAGAAAATACTATTTTGGAAAGAGGAAAGCCTGAACTGCAAGAAAAAATAATAAAAGAAGAATTCGTCAATGTGGTCGAAAACCAGTGTTTTTAACGTAGTCGGATACCTTTTAAATTGTAAAATAAAACTGCAGGTCTCCAAAATGTTAAATCCAGGATCACCATATGGCTCGTTCACACTAATGCCCCCCAAAAAAACAAAAAATAGGGCCAAAATGTAAATTGTAAAAAATATATTAAAACTAGGGAAAAGGAAATAAATTAAAAAATTATCTACTAATATTAAAGATAAAAATATATGTGTGTGCTTGTTGACATTCCATAATCAAAACCATTAGATCTATATCTACCAACTTTGGCACGTATCTTAGAGAGTAGGTACTCTAAAGGAGCGATCTTTAAAAATATTAATTAGTAATTAAACTTAATTTTGGTCTTTTCCGTGATAACTTATAAAAATATAATCTCACAAAAATGAATTTTATATTTTTCAATTTAAAAAAAAAATCTTTAAGGATACGATTTGCAATTATGAAATTCACTATTTAATTCCTATACCTTTGTCACAAAAGAAATATCTTATGCAAATTCAATTTTTTTTCTTTAATTTTTAAACAGAAAACGACATAACTCATAACGTAACGATCCAGCTTTGTAAATTTCTTTTTCATTTACTAAAAGATTTTTTATTCTTTTTATATTTTTTAGTGCAATTATTTTCGTAAAATTTCTGAACAGATGAATGTAAAAGAAAACTAGAAAAAAAATCTTTAGAAATTTGAAAAAAAAAAAAAAAAAAAAAAAAAAAAAAAAAAATGAAGCATTCTTAATGCCCCCGCCCTCTATAATTTCACTGTATGCCAGCATCTCTAATGAAGGATTAAATAGTAGAAATGGGAGATTTGAGTAAATTTTCATAATCGACAAGCAACATGTCTAACTTCATTAAGAACTTAAGTCTAGTTTAATGCTAAAAACTTCCTATAATCTTTAAATAACTACATAAACATGTCATTAATTTTTAAAGAAATGGAGTGCTCGAAATCTGAACATTCTTTATTTACTAAGAAATTAATTTTCAGCTCATCAATATGATATCTGATCGAAATTATTAATTTTTAATCAATTGAAGAAAAATATTTTTTTTAAAATACTTTTCTCCCACTACTGATAAAGGGAAGCTTTCTTTTAAATGTCTTTTAATCAGCAAAAATTATTTTGATATCAATTTGTCAGTTAATATTTCTATATTGACACATATGATAATAATGTTAATATAACCAATATGTTGATATAATATCTACCAATAAGATAATAATCAAGAACGTCGTTAACATTTAAAAAATCTCTTTTAGAAATATTTTAGATCTTAAGCAACGTCTTAAAATACCAATCCAGATACAGCATCAGTTCCTTTTAATTACATATTCATGCATCAAATTTATATTTCGAAATTAGAAAATATATAGAATGGTAATTCACTTGGAATCAAATTAATATGAAATGGACAAGCATAATCCCTGGAATCTCATAAGTTGAATTGTAAATCTATACTTATAATAAAGCTCAATGTGTGTGTGTGTGTGTGTGTGTGTGTGTGTGTGTGTGTGTGTGTGTGTGTGTGTGTGTTGGCGCTCTACAGGCTAGGTCATTTGACATACAGCTATCAAATTTGGTACATGTATACCTTAGAGGTCGGGAATGTGCACCTGGGGTTCCTTTTTTTGAAGTTTTAATTAGAATTTTAATTATTAATTAAAAACTAACTTTCCCGCCATAAAAATCTTCCATTTTCCCCACCGCCAACTTTTCCGCCAAAAAAATCTTCCATTTTCCCCACCGCTAAATGAGTAAGGCTTCAGTTTTTTTTTCTCCCAACAGTAATGAGGCTCGGGTTAACGTTTTTCGGCGGATAATTTCAAACGATTCTGTTTATTTTCTTAATGTTTTATGCATTTAAAATTAAACATTGTTAATTAATCCATGTTTCAGATTCATTCTGAAGTACTTTTGAATTAAAATAACACAGAATAAAGGAAATTAAAAGTGTATAATCTGCATAGCTTACCCCAACTGACGTAGAAAAATTCACGCATTTGCGTTACCTAACTGGCGAAGAAAATTCACGCATGCGCATTGTTCTGATTGTTGTCATGACAACCACTATCAACGAATGATTTAAATTATTTTTAGGTTAGTTGCATGCTTTTGTAAGTAAATTGTATTTATGTTAGTTATATATTTTTTTATATATGCTTATAGTTTTAAGTACATCGTTTTTTAAGTAGTTTTTTTAAACCTGTTTTAGACCGATTATTTTAAACGATTCATTTTATTTTCTTAGTGTTTGATGCATTTAAAATGAAACATTGTTAATGAATCTATCTGCTCATGATGAATCTGAGAAATTTTGTTGACAAATTCTTGAGATATTACATAAATTAAGAAAGATATTCTTTAGTACTCATAAAGTTTAAACGCTCAGTGACTCTATTATCAATAATCTTATTATTAAAAAAAATGCTTTGTTTCAGTAAAAAATATTATTATATTAATTGCAGATTAATCATTTACACTTTAATTTAAAGCATAAATTCTACGGGGGGAACAGAAGATTAGAAAGATACATATCACGTTAAGACTGAAGGCCTTTATAATAGTATGAGTGAATTATATGACTATCAAAATTTGAAGTTTTAAAATATTTTGCTGAAGAATCTATTAAAGTTGGAATTGCATCAAATATTTAATTATTAAAATTTTAATGAACATTAAGATTGGGGAACCGGCTGGTCTCCAAAGGCGGCTAGTAATAAATAAAATATAGCCTTGAAAAATGAGATGTATTTCCCATTCTTATACAAACGCATTTTTAATACTAGTTATTTATCCCCTGCCACATAAAACATATTGCAGAATTCGTAATAGATCATTCAACCCTAAGCTCGAATCACATACCAACGACTATCGATTCGAATCCCCAGGAAGGGGTTTAAGACCACATCATCAATCACTAGTGAAGGACTTTGAATTAAGGATAGTTGTTCGGGATTCATAGTAGTACAGACGACTACAGTGTTTCTCTAATTTGCGATATATACAAAGGAATGAAGATCAATAAGAATGAATATATTTCTGCATGTAGGATAGCTAAAACTAATTAATATCTGCTCAATATAGAACAGGAGAAAGATGATCATAATATCTCTAAATATTTCTGGTATAAATTCCAAAACTCATGAAGAAAAAAAAGAGTTCAAAAACAAAGAAAAACATAACGACGAAAGAAAAATACAATAAATATGCAATTATATTTTAAAATCCTTTAAAACTTAATTAATTTCCCAATTTTTATCTTAATTTAACCCATATTAACTTCATGCTAAAATGGTCTCTTGTTACCTGATCCAATTCGTACTTTTTTTTAAATGAATTAATGCTACACGTGCTCTGCAAATCTGTAAATTAAACAAGTTCTCACGTTCCGAATAAAGGGATAAAAATTCTTAATGTTTACCCCATTCTTTTAAAGATGTCTAAAATTCCCTTACCTAAAACGACACGTGTCAAAGAAATCACTACCAGAATCTCATAGTATAAAATAAAATCACTGAAAGAAAAATCTCGGTCTCTTTTGGTCTTTTGCTCCTGTAACGCGATGCCAATAAACGTCAGCAAAGTTTTAAAACTTCAAAAGTGTCTTCTATCGTCCACAAATCTTCTAAAAATATGTTTACATGCACATTCACAAACACACTCTACATATATATGAGAGAGAGAGAGACAGAAAGAAATCCATAAAATTTATATGTCAAAAATGAGCATTAAATATTAATGGGGTAAACAATGTTTCATATCTCATTAGTTAAATCAAATGCATAATATTGCTAGTTATTAAAATCTTCATAGGACAAACAATTTCATTTTCAGTCATTTCATTTTTATTTATGTGAGGTTATGCTCAGTTGTAAATATTAAACTATTTATCCTTGTCTCGTTATAAATATAAGTATACGGATTCCGTTTATGATAGAAGAAACTTTTTAAAATAGTTTCATAAAACGTAAAGGCCATTCGTTTGAGTACGCTATTAAATATCACAATTAAAAGGTTGCATTATTAATTTTAATCAGTCTAGACGTTCTTTAGGGATGTTAGTGTTTATGTATAAACATTACATGTCCATCAAGAAATAAATTTAAGTAATTCGTGCCCTTAGGATCTGAAATTATTTTAATCACATAAAGAATAAAATTGTTCATATAAGAACGTAATTTTAACAAAACAATGAATAGAGTAGGGAATGAAGAAATAAAATTTAATAATTCATGCGTTTAAGTCCTAGAATTATTTTCACAACAAAGGATGAAATTGTTAGATTAAGAACATAATTTTAACAGCGCCATGAAAAAAGCCGAATTTAAGGTCCCTTCTTCTTTTAATATTCTTTTTTAATATGAATTGTGAAATTCAGTTTTAAATCGACTGAGTTCTTTTTAAATCATTCAATTTTTATTCCCTCCCTCCCTCCTAACAGGACAAAACGCCTATTTTTCCTCAACTTCAAGGACTTTTCTCTCTCTCTCATATATATATATATATATATATATATATAGTGGCTCCCAAAATTGAGTATACACTATACTCTTTCTTCTTCAATTTTATTCTTTTTGATCTTTAAAATTCCTATTTATGTCTAATTTTTATAAGAACGACAAAATATACATTAACAAAAGTAATAGGCTAAAAAAGAAAACGGAGAAATCAATAATATTTTTATTACAGTTAATTTTTATGTCAAAGTTACAAATTCCAAAGTCACAAAATTGAGTCTACACCTTATAAAATATGCGACTTGACTACTATTATTTATTTCAAATGAATAAGTAAATCAGTTTTGTTACTTTAATTGGCAATAATTGATTTCCAAGCGAAAACAAATGTTTTGGTTATCATAATGAGCTCCAGAAATGAAACAAAGGTTGAAATTCGGAAACTTGTCATTCTATTGTCTGAAGATGGTAAATCTCTACGAGAAATTGCAAGGGAAATTCAACGCAATCACGGATGCGTTCAAAAAATCATCCAGGAGTATAATATGTATAGCCAAATTGTTAATAAACCTGGAAGAGGAAGAAAAGAAATCCTCAGTGTCACGACCAAGAGAAGAGTTATTCGACAGGTAGCAAACAATCCTAAGTTTAATGCTACAAAAATTGCTACAATTACTTCAAGAATAATTGGAAAGGGTGTTTCTGCAGAAACAATTCGAAAAGTAATCTGAAAAGCAAATTATAATGGTCGCCTAGCCAAAACAAAACCATTCATTTCCAAAGTAAATAGAGAGAAAAGAATTTCATTTGCTAAAAGTCATATTTCAAAACCTCCGGACTTCTGGAATCAAGTAATAGTCAGTGATGAAAGTAAGTTCAATGTTTTTGGTAGTGATGGTCGATGTTATGTTTGGAGAAAGCCCAATTCTGAACTTCCTCCTAAAAACACCAATGCTTCTGTCAAGCATGGAGGTGGTTCACTTCTTCTATGGGGCTGTGTGTCAGCAAAAGGAATGGAAAATTTAGTATTCATTGATGGAATCATGGACAAAATCAAATATTTGGATACATTGAAGAACAATTTAAAACAAAGTGCCCAGAATTTGGGTTTAGGGCCAAATTTTCTGTTTCAACAAGATAATGACCCGAAGCATACAGCTAAAATTGTTAAGTTATGAGTGTTGTATAGTTGTAAATTGCAATTGCACACCCCTCCTCAATCTCCAGATTTAAATGTGATTGAAAATGTGTGGAATAATTAGGAAAATCAGTTCAAAAGCACAATATTAGAGGCAAGGAACACTTAAAAAGAGTATTACAAGAGGAATGGTCGAAAATATCCGGCGAAACAACTCAAATTCTTGTCAATTCAATGCCACACCGTTTACAAGCTGTTCTAAATGCAAAAGGATATGCAACAAAATATTAATTTAGCTTTTTCTCTTTTTGTTTAGAGATTTTGCTAGATGTATACTCAATTTTGTGACTTTGTAATTTGCAACTTTGACATAAAAATTACTGTAATAAAAATATTATTGATTCCTCCGTTTTGATTTTCAGCCTAATGCTTTCGTTAATGTATATTTTATCGTTCTTATAAATATTAGCCATAAATAGGAATGTTAAGATCAAAAAGAATAAAATTAAAGAAGAAAGAGTATAGTGTATACTCTATTTTGGGAGCCACTGTATATATATGTACGATATCATATATCACATATACTTGTGATATATGGTATCGTAACTATCATATAATCCACAGGAAAGGAATAAAATTTTGGTTCAAGGAATTTTGTGGTACGCATTCAAGAATCATATAAAAAACAGCAGCTAAACTCTAATATTTACCGTTTCAGCGACAAAAGTTTGTCAAATGGCAACATCTGTTTTTTTTTTTATTGAAATATGCTCTCCATAGTAAAACACAATAAATCGCGTTAGAGCAGTACCTTTAGGACGAAAATCACCAGAGAAACACAGACTAAGAAGAAAAGAGAAAACAAGCAATAACAGCAGAGAATCAACAGAAAGCAAAACACTGTATTGTAACCACAAATTTTCTACTTGTCATACTTCAACTACGATGACACTTTGCATGTGGCAGATGGTGCCTAGAACCAAAGCATGTACCTCGCTGAAAGGAATCTGTTGAACTTCACGTCTTTAGTTGGCATACCACAGTGGCTTTCAATTTTCTTCTTAGTTGGTCTAGAGCTGGTGATTTTCGTGCTACAGATACCGTTTCAACGCTGTTTATTGTTTTTTTTCTATGGTGAACACATTCCAATAACAAAAAACTGCCGTTTGAAAACTTTGTCACTGAAACGGTAAATAGTAGAGTTTAACTGTTGTTTTTTTATATGATTCTTGAGCGCATACCTCAATATTGCTTGAACCGAAATTTTATTCCGTTCTTTGAATTATATGATATTTACAGTATCATATATAGGGATAGTTTTTTTTTACAATCATCCGGTAAACATAAAGTATCTTCCGAATACTGTCTGGTATTCAAAATATCGAAAAATATCGGGAAACAATATTATATCGATAAAGAATCATTAGGAGTATGCAATATTATGATAAATATTGATGTCAAAGATTGCCCGTGGCCGAAACTATTCTTTCGAGGTGTATAAAAATGGCTAAGCGCAGAGAGTTTGATAGTTAAGCGTGGCATACCGTCACTCAATAAAAGACATCACCAAACTCAATTTTCCAAATTTTACAAGACGAAGAAAAAAAATATTTCGCAACTAAAAACGCATATCGTGCATTTTGTTTGCTAAATCCACAACAGCTCGATCTTAGTGAAACAGTATCTTTATTCGTTTTTGATAGCGAAAAATTCAATTTTTTCTCTTCCTCGGGCAGAAATTGGAAAATTGAAATCAGTGGTAATCCTTGCGGTTATGGCTATCTTTGTCATTCACTGCATCAGATACATCAGATTTTAGGCATAGATATACACTAAATAAAATATTGTAGAATACAATAAATTGACAAAGGCACCAAAGATAGTGTTTGACAAATATCTTACACAACTATAAATGCCATCCGCTACTGTTACTGCTTATTTTTAAATATATTAATGTTGAGAAAGATTTTGTAAAAATTCTAGGATCGTAATTGGAAACGGCATGTTAGTTCAAAAGTTTCCATTCACTTTCATTTATATTTCATAATGAATATATCACAGCGAGAAACTTAAATAACGACCGGCAAATGTTATTTGCGATAAAGGATCCTTTATTATTAGTTTTGACTCCGAAATTGAAAGTTCCTTTGATAAAAAAATGAATGCTTAAAGAAATTTCTATATTTGTTTATATAAATGAGCTTGACTTGGAATCATAAAATTAAAAGTCCACATTTTATGATTATACAAGTGAGTAATTTTGTTAATCACTATTTTTTTTAGCATGAAAGGTGGCGATGACATATTGGCGACGTTGCGCCAATACAGCCGAGATAAAATGTAGTTTTATTGGAAATATTAAATTTAATTTTTAAGGCATTCTTTATAAGACTTAAGGATTTGTTTCTAGTGAAGTAATAAGAACATTGCATGACATTTACTACGCGTACTGTTAAATCACTTGATTATACAAACAAATGATGACGCATTTTAAGTGCATTTCATTCATTGCGAATTGACTTTAATTTGATCACTTAATCAATAAAAATATCGTCATTTAATATCACATTCTTTACCTTACTTCCTTCAAACTCTGAGCTCTGATTATTAAATTGAAAATATTAATTGAAACATTAAGTTTCCAGCAAAAAAAACTATTCAAATACTCTTTCATAATAATAATCAAGGTAGTCATTTTGTCTTGCAGCGGGAAAAATAGTAGGAAGAATTGTCATAGACTAAAATCTGTGGATTATAATCTGATTACTTAAAAAACTACATTAGTTACTACATTTTCATGAATTATATTTATTCTTCCATTACCAAGGCCAAATCTCATTTTGGTGTTAAACGTTTTATAACTGATTTTGTACTTATTTCACATACTAAAAAAAAAAAAAAAAAAAATATAACGTCAGTTTTTATCCATTACCTCTTCTTTGTAAAATACATCTACACTGCTATCTATGTTAGGGAATTAAATTTGGGTGCATAATAAAGAATTAAACTAAAAAAACCTCTTTTAATAAATTATTTAAAACAATTTGATTAATTAAAAAAATATAGCCGCCATTCTGCAAATCTTGCTTGCAGATTGGAAACGAGAAAGATAAAAAAGAAGAAAAAAAAATCAAAGAAAAAAAACACTTTAGTTTCCTTTTTTTTTTTTTTTTTTTTTTTTTTTTTTTTTTTGTCACTCGTTATCCTTATTTCATTCAAAGATATTTTTTAAACAAAATATTGAATTGTATTAATTCTCCTCTTTTAACTATTTGATATTTTAGTATTAAAAAAATAGGGGTCAAACTGAATTTAAATAATTTAATGAACTATTATAGGTTTTTAAGCAACACGAAAAACAACTTAAGAAAGATCTGGTAAGTTTGAACCTTGGTCACAGGACGATTACAATATTAGACCAGATGCATTCACATTACGCAGTACATCATTAATAGGTTCTAATTGTATGCGAATAATCCGCAAAATTGATTAGTCCTAACAACTATCATATGTTTCGTACTAATATAAAACCATATTGTTTTGAAATATCTAGAAAAATTTTAGGAAAACTAATTTAAATTCTAGACGAAGCACAAAGAACTCCTAAATTGCACTCATTTCACCCAATGCATATAACCCTTCATACAGGTAATATGTGTCAGTACTGATAAAATAACAGTTCGGGAAAAATTGCAAGTGGCCTCATCGTACATGAAAATACCTTCTCACGCATTTTTATGCATATTATAGACATAGAAACAATTGCATGAAATTTTATTTAAAAAAATGTTCAAGACATAGTTTTATTATGCTTTTTTTTACGTACAAAAAAGTATAATTTTTTTATTAAAATTAAAGGTGTAAAAAAAAAAATATTCAAAAGAATAAACATTCTAAGGTAATAAAATTTTAATAACCCACTAAAAACATTTTCAGTAATTTAAAAGTTTAATTATATTCTTTAATCTACTTCAGTTTTTATAAAAGTTTTGGAATTTTTTTTCTGATAACCATTGTAGTTTATTTTCTAATTAGTCTTAAAGCTTTGAGAATTCAGAATGAATTCAACTTAACATTCCACATTTTATTATTAACCCCAGACAGCATAAAATTAACTAAATGTTATTAAACTTACTTTCATTCACACACAAAAGAAGACGAAATTCATTTCATACAAGCTTTAAACGTCAAGACAAATATGTAGAGGCAGGAGACGCCGATGCCCCAGGAAAAATACTCTAACTTGAAATTTGAATTACATTTGTAATAAAATTCTACGTATATAAAAAAAAATCAATCTAACGAAGAAAAAAAAAACAGTTTAATGTTCTTATCTATTTTCTTATTATGCCTTACAAATCAATATTTAAAGTTTGGTTCTGAATCCCAGCATTTTTATAAGGCCGCGGTGGCCTGGTGGTAAGGTCTCGGCTTGTGAGCCGTAGGGTTTCAGGTTCGAGACCCGATTCCACCGAAGAACCGTCGTGTAAGTAGGTCTGCTGCACGTTAAATCTGTCATGCCAAGCGTCCTCCAGCTGGTGTGGTGTGGAAAGGGGGGTGCCAGCTCAGGTGTCGTCCTCGTCATCTGACCGAGGTTCAAAATGACGAGGTCGGTCCCAAAATAGCCCTAGTGTTGCTTTACAACTAGACGTTAATATAACTAAACTAAAAACCCAGAATTTTTATTAAAAATATTTTTTTAATATATTTTTAGTTAACTAATAAAAGCTTTATAATATTTTTTTTAATAATTTTCCACTTAACAGATTTTGATTTACAATTCCTCAATTTTAATATCACAGAATTTGCTAATTATGTTCTCAAAAGTGCCGCCACTTATAAAGATTTAATTAAAAATTAGCCATTTGGCACTAATTAAGTTTTGAAAATATTAAAATACTTCATTGTTCAAGGAAGCACCCAGTACCGAGTTATTGCATATAAACCGATGGAGACACATTTTCCAGATTTTCCCTTATACTTCCGAATAAAATTATTCGCCCCTTTCCTTCTTTATGAAGGTAGTATATATTGCAGAAACTAGTAGAGGCTACAAGTGTTCCAATTATTATTAGCTGCGTTCCGCACATGAAAATTTTATGTTTCAAAATATAGTGAAGAAAATCAAATATGCATTTTGAATTTCTTTCCGTCGACGATTTACAACCAATAAGTACAATTTGACACTGCGATTTTGAAATCCGGATCATATACCAAATTTATCTTGTTCTTGTGTTTTTGAGTTTCGACAGGTTTACTTAATTACGAATTTACAGATGAGTAGGTGATCAACCCTTTAAGAGATTTTGTTAAAACTTTGGTATGACTCCACATTTTAAATGCTGAACTGCATACCAAATTTCATCCATCAATCTCTTTGTATTTAATAGCTATTGAGTTCATTTATGCTCGGACAGACAATCTCAGGGTCACTTGCTCTCGGAGAGATTTTCTGAATGTGTTTCGTTCAAAATGTATAGAATTCTATAAATTTAGAGTAAAAACACCATGTTCCATACTTTATATACCTAGTGTAAAGCCTTTTGAATTATCGTGTTCACAGAGAGACATAATTCCAAAAACATGTATTGGATTCAAGGAGGTCTAAAAAATGAAAATTCTTTAAAATCTCGAATTTTTTTTTTACGGTTACTTTATTTTTTTTTCTTTGCATATTTCGTATATAAAAAATTAAGATGCAAATCGATTACAAAATTTTATCTTTTCACATGAAACATGTTAAGTCAAATAAAATTCAAAATTTTCATATAAAATATGCAGTTCTTTCTAAATTTCCTAAGATAATACAAATCACCTAACAAAAGAATTTATTTTATGGTTGGAATTTATTAACTGATTTCGACTATATGCAGTCTATTGGTTTAAAATAAAACAATAATATATATATATTATTTAAACCATCAAGCTTTCTTTGATCGTGATTTAATATAACTAAATTATAATTTATTAAAACTTGGAAAGCTTTAAGAATATAAATGGATAATTTTCTTCAACTTAAAAAAGGTTAACTCTTTGATTGATCAGAAATGCTATATTACGAAATTTCTTTTCTGCGTATGTAATGGGTGATCAGAGTCAAACAATATCCCTGGGTGTCCTACATGAGTTGAAGAAAAACAAATGCCATTCGTGAATATTTTATCGGACGTCACATCTTGCCTCTGCTATATGTATAAAACTAAAATGACTGAACCATATTGATTGGGATGGTGCCTGCTCAGCCAGTTCCTCCTTAAAAATACAGAATGACATAAGACAGATCATAAAACGATCCTCATTTCGAGGCTTATTTAAGTTAATTTTGTAAAAAAAAAAAGTGTAATTTATTTGGAATTGCAAAAACTTTTCTGAGCAACCAGAAAGCAGAATATTAGAGGAATTTAATGTATAGAAAGAACAAATATCAAAAGCTTTGAATACACTATGGACATAAAGTGTCTTTACTTAAATAGTCGTTCAAACTATTTGCTAAAAATGAGGGGGGGGGGGGCGGGGTGAAAAAATTTTAACTTTAATTAAAGAAAAAGAAGTCCGAAATAAGGGCAGATGAGATATTCCTATAATGACAAAATATTTTGGGAATCAAACAAATGAAGTTCTCGAAGTGGAACAGTCTAACTTCTAATTCTGTTTTTGATTAAGCTCCTTAAGATTCGCAGGACTGATAGTGTTTTTCAAAGCAATTATTATAAAATTTATTAAAAATGCTTTTAGCTCAATCAAATATAATTTAATGCATTAATATAAACTCCAATGTCATACAGTATATAAAAAGGGCAAAAATTTATTTCGTATGTGTCCTCAGCGTATAATGACTATATAAAATAAATTAAAAGCATAAACATCTAAATATATATTTGTATTATTGCTAATAAATGCGAAATATTATGAATACTTTTAGATGCATGAGGTGATATTTATGTATTATTTATCTGAATGTTAATAATAAATCATTTTCTCCCGTATTGCCTTCCTCCAACAAATAATATAACCAGAGAAAGAAGAATAATTTTAATTGCCCATTTTCAGTCATTTCAATTGTTACTTACTGGGACAAGTGGAAGGCTCGCTTCTGAAATACACATGCTCCTGGCATGGACTCGATGCAGTTTCACCAGCCTTTGTGTCCGACCAGCACTGCCAGCCATCCCAGGTTCGAGGGCAATATTTTGTACCTGAAAATATTACAGAGAACTATAATGTTTAGCAGTAGAAATTTCAACATAGAAATCTGTTTAAAAATAAACTCAATAATTACGCAATCAAAAGAAAAATTCCAACCGGCTCAAATGAATTCAGATTATTATGAATGGAAATTAAATTTTATAGGTAAATACACCATTTTATAAAGAATTACATTTTGTTTAGTTTAATATCATATGGAATATGTCTAGATCTTCAAATCTGCCACTCACAGTAACTGATATCTGTCGTTTTAAATAAAGAGGTTTATCACAAGTAGAAGACTCGCATATATAAAAATACAAATATATTTCTGGAATACCAGAAATAAACAGATTCCTGGCATGGACTCGATGCCGTTAATTGGCCTTTGTGTGAAGAACTATATAATCAAAAATATAGCAGAAAAATTTTATTTTTCACACATTCAATTTTAACGTAGGTATCTATTTGAAAATAAGCCCAATAAATAGCCACAATCAAAAGAAAAATCAAATAGGCTTAAATAAATTTATATTATCACCGAATTACTTTTTATAAGCAATTACACAATTTTGTGTAAAATCAAATAATAAATAATGAATGGATTTGCGAATAATAAATGAATGAATTTGAGAATAATAAATAATGAATGAATTTGCGAATAATAAATAATGAACAGATTTGCGAATAATAATGAATGAACAGATTTGAGAAAAATAAATAATGAACAGATTTGCGAATAATGTCTGTATCTAAGAATAATTAATGAATGGATCTAAGAATAATGAATGGATCTACGATTAAATAAACCATGTAAAAATATTTAATTTTAAAGAACTTGTTTTAATAAAAGAGCTCTATTACAAAGCAAATAGGAATTTTGTGTTTAAAACTACATTCCGTTCTACCGTATGAATCACTTTTATCATTAAGATCATACTCAGTACTAAATGGAAAATGAACACAATATGAAAATTGTCCCATACTGTTATCTTGTTTTTTTTTCACTTACTACAGACTAACATAGGTTCATCTTTGGTAATAAATTAATTACGATTTTGACGATATTTCAAATATATATATATATATATATATATATATATATATATATACACTTCACATTCAACTAATTACGAAGAAATTAATCTTTACTTTTTTCAGATGAACTCATTTAATAAAAAATTATTAAGAGCAGTATTTTCATGTGTAATGTTTCGATACGCGGCTAATTTCAAATGATCAAAAATTAAATTTGTAGCAAAATTGAATTATTTTGCTACAAATCTTATTAATTAAATTTTCTTAAATAGAAAAGAAGCAACACACACATGAAAGAAATTGTAACATAATGCATGTTTAAATGTCTTTAGAAGGAAACCAAGTTTAAGTACGTAAGGAAGTTTCTTAAAAGAAGCACCAAATGCTTTTAGGAAAGTTTTACCCAATTTTTGAAAGGACGATCCCGAGATAAATGGAAAGTAGAAGCTTAAACCATTCCCAGAACATCCAAACCATTAACGGATTGCATCTTCAAACAAAGATTCTCAAAAGTTTTAGTGGCTAAAGAAATTAGATAGTTAAAAAGAATATTAACATGCATGTACGTTAAGAGCATATTTTAGGAACGAATTGTAGAATAGCATCTTCAAATTCTTGCTTCAAAATAGCATCTTCAGTTGTGTTAACATAAATTTTAACAATGTCATTTCTGCATAGATAGTTATGCTCATGAAATTCGTAGTTGTAAATTATCTAGTAAGCTATAGCTTATTTTTGAAAAAGAATCATTTATAGATGTGTTAGTGTCTAGAAAAAAATTCTGTTCTAATAATGAACGCACCAGAGATTTCTACTATATTCCCAGAATACCAAACACTAGAGATAATCTAATATAATAAAATAAATCTAGAGATTGATTTTTTTATGATGATAATGATGTTGTGTCCGCGTTACCATGGAAAGGGGATGCAGTAGCTTCTGAGGGTAAAGACCCCTGAGCACCCGAGGGCAGAGATCTGACTTCTAGCTCATATGAAGATGAAACTTACACATTCGCTTGCACAACCCCTTTTTACAGGGGGACACATTCACACACCTCACAGATAGAACACAAATGAAGAATAAGCATGCCCGAACCGGGATTCGAACCCGGAACGCCCAGATCACGGGGAAGATGCGCAACCCCTATGCAAGGACGCTGGCGATTGATTTTTTTAAAATTATATTTATTTTATTTTTTAACCATTACTATACATTCTCTAATACAAAAAGAAACAAATTATTTATATGAAGGAGTAAAAATAAATATGCAAGAAAGCAAAAAATGTAAAGTTAAGAATAATGCTAAGAACAAAATTATAAAGAATCTTTCACACATGTGAAGCAATCCACAATAATGTCAGAGTTTGAACTGTAGGAGCTCCAAAAAAAATTAATACTATGGCATCTAAGAAATCACAGTGTATTTAAAAATTTCATATCTGGAACATATAATTACCTGATTAAAATCGACCGCATACATATGAAATGTAATCAGTCGAAGATTTAATTCTTTGTCTTTAAAATTAATGCATTCGGGGGGGGGGTGTTAGAAGTCCTAATCGGTGCCAAGAAAACAACTTATTATTATGTTAATTTATTCTTTTGAGGAAACTTTCCAAAATCTTACCAAATAGCAAACTAAGCGCTTAGGGATAAACAAGTGTAACAACCCTATTTTCATAAACCGTCCAACAAAGTCATTACGATACGATAGTTTGTTTGCGTACGATATTCGGATTATTGAACACCATCATGGAAATATTTGTAACAATATCATATGCAAATGGGAATGGGTTTCCTTAGATTTATATTCAAATTTCGGCTGAGCTTGTAAACATCTTTAACTAAGTAAATCATCAGAAAGTATTTTAATTTTAAACGTTTGCTTTCAGATGATATCAAATAATTGCAAATGGTTGATTAGCAAATGTAATTCCTAGTCGCAGCAGAAGTGTTTAATATATTGAATTATATTAGATACTTCTGTTGAATATATTGAATTACAACGTAATTTGCATTGACGAACATTAAAAGTCATTAAATCAGAGCTTTCATCAGCGAATCTCA
This sequence comes from Argiope bruennichi, assembly GCF_947563725.1. Classification (NCBI taxonomy): domain Eukaryota; kingdom Metazoa; phylum Arthropoda; class Arachnida; order Araneae; family Araneidae; genus Argiope; species Argiope bruennichi. Next base: position 34,892,198 of record NC_079156.1, read on the forward strand.
TTTTCTAATGTAAATATTCATCAACAAAACAATATATCTTCTAATATCAAAGAAGAAAATTAGCAATTTATTTTTATATCCAACCCTATAGCGAGTGAAAACAGACTATAGAATATATAAGCATAATTTTGAAGCAGAAGGCAGTTTCGAAGACAGTGAAGAGACTTTAAAATTTTAAAGTTCGTTTTATTGCATCCCGGGAGGCACGAATTATGAACAAACAGAAGCGATGAGCACAACACAGAACGACACAAAAAGAAATGAGGAAAAACTAATGAAAAGTTTATCCCTGTGAATATATATTGTAAGATTTTAATAGGGATTTCTAACATGTGTTAGAAACACAGCAAGCAAGGGAAACACAGGGATCTTTTAGTGGAATTTGCTTATATCAGCAATATTATATCCCTCACTCAGAGTGTGGGAACGTGTCGGCTTTTAGCTGATTCAGCAATTTTAGAACTCATGTTGAATTAATTAAATAGAAAAAAAAATGGAGGGGTTTAGGAATTAAGAGAATATTTTAGAATGAAAATATGTACTGAATTGAGCTAAAAATTAGGAAATTAATTAAGTAAAATAAATTTTAAAAAATCATTATATATATATATATATGCAAACATTTTTTAAAAGCAGAGTCGTGGCCGCTGAGAGATGAGGAGACACTTTCGAATTTTAAACTTCGCTTTTGTTCCATCCCAGGTGGTATAATTTATGTACAAGCAGAAGCGACGAAGCTCATCAGCACAGAACGACACAAGAACGAAAAGAGGAAAAGGAAAGTTTTATCGCCGTGGTGATATACTGTGAGATTTTGATAGGGATAATCTTTACACGTGTCAATTTATGCAGGCGAATTCTAAGAATCTTTCAAAAAGAATTCGCTTAGCTAGACAATTTTTTATCCCTTCATTCGGAGTGTGGGAAATTGTCGATTTCAGCAATTTTAGAGCGCGTGTTGAATTGAATAAAAAATGCGGAATTGGACCAGGAAATAAGAGAACATTTTAGAATGAAGTTAATATGAGTTAAATTAAGCTAAAAATTAGGAAATTAAGTTTAAATTAGATTTTAAAATATCATTATATATTATATATATAACCATTTTAAATGCAGTCCTCTAACACATGTCCTCTAATTTCAATTTATCATCATTTCATTTAAGCATATCTACTTCGAATTGCAAATGAAAAATCTACATAAAGAATATTTTATCTAATGCATCGTTTTACTTTTTCTGAATTTTCGATCGCTCATTCCCATCACAATTCTCTTTCAAATAATCTTGCTTATGACGGCATGTTTCCATAATCTACTTCGATATGCAGAAGAATTTGCATAAAATATATTTGCTTTTACGTCACTGCCATTAAAAATATTTTGTTCATTTAATATTTAATGCGAGCATGTCAGATTAACTTTCACTCAAAAGAATTTTTAATAAGTCAACTGAAGTTACGAAAATATTCTTTGGAAAGACACACCAGCTAAGAATACTCGTTAATATATATGGACGATAGTTTAATATATATTCACTTATACATTTTCCGCTGTTTTTGCTGTAATTGTTTTGAGTTGCTTTTGTGTTTATTATAGTGATTGTGTTATTATTTTTTCACTTCCTCTTATATGGAGTATATAAAGAGAAAAAAATCGATAAAAAACAGATTAATAAAAAATTGATACTAAGAATTGAATGAAAAAAAAACTGAATATTTTTTTTTTATTCCTTCACCGCATGCTTTCTTGAGTTAATAGAAAACCTTTTTTTGATCATGCTTATTTGTCTAATTACACACATAAAGTAATGACATTTAATATGTAATTTTAGTATCATAGCTCTAAAAATCCTAAAATGTTTATCCATCTATTCGGATGTGGACATAACACAACAAAACTAGATCAATGAAATCTGGTATATAGTTTCCTCATTAGAAGAAAATCCATTATCTGACAAAATTCAAACTAAACATCTCAAACAACAATCGTCTGCTATTCATACATAGGAGAACAAAATAATTCAAAATGGCAAATAGCTATATAAATGAATATCTGGTTTTGTACCAATGTTTCAGATTCTCATGAAGATTTGGATACAGCTGGAAAAAAAGCGATAAAGTTTTTTTTCCGAAAAAAACAACAACCAACTAACCCCCAATTTTATATTCATAACTTCCTCGTTTTCGAAATACACAAAGAGAAAATAATATTATCTGCAATAAATTAGGATTTCAGATTTTGACGACTGTTTCACACCTCTCTGAATGCGAGAAACATTTTTATAATCATGTCGGTCATTCTGCCTATGAACATAATTATTCAAAAATGTTTTGAGTTAAACGGAGGAAATTTTGTATTAAGACTGAAACTCAAATTTGTATATTTCATCAAATGTTAAAAGAAATCCAATCAGAGGAAACATGTCTGTCTGGTTGTACGCATACAAATAAACACTAACTACAAAACGTAATGAACTAGCAACAAAAATTTAAAATACATATATATAATTTAAATTGCAAATATCTGTCAGATTTATAACCAAACTTTTCAAAGGATTTACATTTTATTGATCTAGGTTTTTTTTTTCACAAGTATGTAAAACGCGAAAAAAAATCGAAAACGCAACGAAATTAAATATATAAGATTCTGTATGTGATTTTGTGACTACAATTGTAGTTGCGAGTCAAATTCTGGTTTAACAGTTCGGGAGTCGACGTACTGTCCTAGGGGTAGCGTTTCTTCCCCGTGATCTAGGCGTCCCGGATTCGAGTCGTGGTTCGGGCATGGTTGTGCGCTACCCTGTGTTCTATCTGTGAGGTTCTGAATGAGCCCTCTGTAAAAAAGGGTTGTGCAAGGGTGTGAATGAGCTAGAAGTCAGACTTCTGCCTTCGGATGTTCAGAGGTCTTTACCCTCAGAAGCTACTGCTCAAAATTTGGTTTAAAATAGTCAGACGACAAGAACAACAACAGTTAGAAAAAAATAAGTCGATCATATGCATTCAATACCCTGACGCTTGAGTGATAAACGTATTCCAGCAATTAATCGCTAAAAAATTGCCTAAATTCCGAGCGCTAATCGGCTTTTATGTAAGTTTGTGCTCCAATTATTTCACTATCATTCGGTTAATAATGCAGAAGTCACGTGGTTAATAGCGTTCAAGTTCATTTATTTAGAATATATGAGAGAGTTTCCGGAAAATTTCTCCAGCTGGTGGCACGAAAAGCAAAACGGATCGTGATTTAAAAGACCAAAACTAAGTTTTAAGTCGAAGCCAACTTTCTTTTGTGATTTTTCTCATTTCATGTTTCAATCCGGCTTAGAAGCTGAATTACTTCTGGAAGATATTGATTGGATAGATTAGTTAGAATCAGAACGGAGACCTAGAATGAGCAAAAATATTTTCTGTTTCATTGCTGCTTGTAGGATATAAAGAAAAGAATTAAGAAGTACAGTACAATTAAAATGTTTTGTAATTCAATTTTTAAAATACAAAAAAAAAATTAATTAAAAAAATAAACAAGAACCTATAAATTCTTGCTTAATTAGCTTAAAATATATAATATTAAAAGATTCCATACTTTAAAAAAATGTATAAAAGCCACTATTTAAAATGTATTTTTATTAGTAAACTCGAAAAGAATTTTTATTTTATTTTAATGTTGTTTTTAATTTATAATTTATTAGTGTGTAAATTTAAAAAAACATAGAAACAAATTTTTCTCGTGTTCACTAGTAGACGTTAATAAATTTTGATTTCAAAGAGTAAATAAATCAATGATATTAAATGACAGTAAATACTGAAAGTATTAAAATTCTGCATTGCCATCACAAATAAAAAGAGAATATTTTTAAACTCTTAAACATCAAGGTTGGGAATCCTTGTGAAAGAACAGACAGATGGACATACCAGCCCCTTTCGTATTTGGCTCCAAATTTCATACTTATCTACATTAATTCTCAGTACCAAATTGCATGCATCTAGCTCTCTTTGTTTTGCATTTATCGTGTTAATTTCTATTCAGACATCTAAATAGACAGAAGGAATAAACGGTTTTAGTGAGGTTTAAATGTGATATCATCAAAATCTCAGAGGTCGAATATTTTGACGATTTACCCTTTGTATAATACTTGCACATGCAAGTAAAAAAATTATTCTACTTTTGCAGACATGATTTTTTCTTTTATTTTTCCATTTTACTGACTTTATTTTAAACAGCTCATCCTGATATATTGATTTCTTTCAGATATCTACGATTCTATTAGAGAAAGAAAGTTAAGGTTTTCTTCGTAAAAAACCCAAATATTTTTATGGTATACAAAGCAGATGGAATTTTCAGTTTCTTTAAAATATTTTGCATTCAACAGTAAAATTCCATGTCTAAGATATTTTATTTTTTAATATATGAAAAAATGCTTTTAGTGAAACACTATAAAAGTAGAACATAAGTAATGATAGAATTAATATGCAAATATTTCCCTGTAAAAGATATAATAATATATGTTAACTGCTATCAAAATGTTTTCGAAATACGATCTTAAAAAACAGACAACTTTTATTGAAATGTGTCAATGCAACATCTGAAGTTTGAAAACTCACCCACATTATTTTCGTCATTAAACTTTATTGCAATCTTCATGATTATGGAATACATTGAATAAAACTTCTTAAAAGCACTGATAACTTCAATCTTCGAAAACATCCGATATGTTTTGATTGAGAAAATCGTATACTTATTTAGATGGCTGGCATCAAAATTCTTTATAGTCGCAAGACTTTTGAAGAACACTGATATAATAGGACTGAAGTTTCAGGAACTGAAATGGTAAGTATCTTCTCTAGCAATTACATAAAGTGGTTTTGAATTTACAATTTAAAAAGAGTTTTATTCAATCAATAAACTGAATTTTAAGAGAAATCATATATTGATTTTGAAGAGTATGCATCTTTATTCAGTATTCAGTTAAATGTTTAGGATTGAAATAATAACATTGAAAATATAATTACTTTCGGGATTGAAATCTTTTAATTAAATAAAAAGAATCAGTAAAATGTTTTTAATTTTTCAAATTAAAAAAAATTAACTATTTAATACGGAAAAGATATATAAATATATTTGGCTTTCAATATATTGTAAAAATCCGTGAGATTACGGAAAGATAAAGGATCCTCGGTGATTTCATATGAAGTTTCGGTTTCATAAGCGCATGAAAACATCTATAGTTAGAAGAACGGAGTATTGCTCAGGTGTCGTCCTAACCATCTGAGTACAGTTTAGAATGACAATGTGCATCCCAAAATAGTCTTAAGTTAATTCAAAATATGAAGTCTGGCGCGTTCATAAAATTGTAAAAATCCATAAAATTACGAAATAATAAAGGAACCGCTGTAATTTCATGGCAAGATTCCGAGACTGGTACATACTGGCAATATCTAAAAACTACATATTGGCAAAATCTAAAAGTAATCTTTTTGAACGGAATTTCTGCGTAAAAAATGAGGCTCTCTCTCTCTCTTATTCAACTCATCAAGTAATAAAGTTTATTCTTTTTCAACATAGGGTTTAACTATCCTTGTTTTCCTTTTTTCAGAAAATAAATACTTGTTACCGTTCATATCAAGATATAAGGAGAAAAATTTGTTCATAGTGAAAGAAGTGGATAGATACATTAGTTCAGCCTGTGAAGAAGAATTATAACTTTTTTTTAGTGTAACAGAATTGAAGCCAAATTGCACACAAAAAAATGACAAATTATCATTTACGGTCAACATTTGAATTAGTAAAATATCCATTTAATCATTTCATCGGGTTTTTTGTTTCAGTTTTTGTCGAATCGAGAAACATAAGCTAATTTATTGAATTATTTCGCAAAAGCATCCGTTCTAATAATTGAATACAAAAAGAAAATATATAATTAAGTATAAAAGAATTGTTCTTAAACTATGTAGACATGCGAGTTAATTAAACACGTATTAAATGGAAGCTAATAAAATTGTTAAAATCTTTTCATAAATAAAGTGCGAAATAATTTAAAAGAATTTTTACAGACCAAACGAAAAATATTCACCGAGTTGCAATTATTTTTAAATTGAAAAGCATTATAAATGCTAATAATTTATCGTATTACAATGTTTTAATTATTAAACTTTATTCAGAAAATCTCCATATTAATTATTTTCTAAATTCAATTCAATCTGAAACTTCTCATCTTATTTAAAAGTAAAAAACAAATGCTATTTAATTAAAACTTATAAATAAAAAGCTTCTGTAAATTTAGATGATAAAAATTAAAACAATAGATAGGAGGAATTAATTAACCATTAATCTGGTTTTCGAAGGTTCTTTTAAATTCCATTTTTTAACTGCAGGAGTTATAAAAAAATATCACGAACTTTTCGAATTAATTTAATTTCATATTTTGCTTATAAAAACCCGTTATTCTTTTTTGAAAATTAATTTGAATTTTAAATTTAACGTTAATGTGTCGTTTGCTTTCATTCACGGGGATATTTAAATAGTTTTATGCATGACAAGAGCTTTAGAGAATAAACGAATTTAAAGCAGTTTCGTATTTGCACGCCTGATTTTCATATACTTCGTTTTCTAGGGCGTTTCTTAAAATGATTAAAAATGCAATTAATTAAAAAAATAATTTGTTCAAGATATAGGCCTTCATTTAATTAATACTAATTTACTTAAAAAGTTGAGGGGATTAAATTATCTTTAATAACTTTTTCTTAATTTGTAACTGAAACGATAAAATTTTGCAACCTCTTTTGGAATTCACTCTCTGCTGAGATATATAATTAAAATTTCACACACATATAATTTTTATTGAAAAGCATAATTTAAATATTTTCATGCCTTAATTATTAGCGATTCGTTTGATTTGATAATATTTTATCCATACGTGTTACGCCATCTGGTGCAGAATTTCAAGACAATCGACTTCAAGATTTCGGGAAAAAAATTGTAATATAGTATTATTGATGAAAAAAAAAATAATAATGTCTACTTTTTAAAATAATAATGACGTAAACTAAAGTTATAATTTATAACTCGTTTGAATTGTATTTTCTTAATTTTTTTGGTGTACAGTTTTTTCTTCTCACCAGTTGAATTTAAATATAATAATATCTCTTTACAACTGTTATTTACATGTAACTATAAATAAACAGTTGCAATACCACAAGTATTTTTTCGGGTCTCCAAGAGATCTGAAATTGGAAATTAGTGAAAATCTCAAGTTCGGAATTTTTACTATTATAATACTTTCGCTTAGTATACTCCCTATCGAGAAAGTTATAGCAAGGCACATCATATGCTTGTAATTTATAACTGCTTATGAAAATGTTATGATTTATAACGTGTCATGTGATAGTGATATATGATAATTTACAGGAATATATCTAAAACTCAGTTATAAAATTCACTTTATGGTTAATTTTACTTTATTATGAAATTGTTCTGTGTAACATGAAAATATACTGAAGAGATCGAATCCTTGAAGTATGCTCTCGTATTTCATATATTAAACATTGATATGATTATTTTTGTCAAAACATGCATATTTTGAAAATCTAGAAATATAAATGCAGAAATGATTTTCAAGAAACCTTCGTACCTACTCTGTTATTCTCTCTCTACCTACACATAAAAATTTTGAACCAAGTGCAAGTTTATGAGCAACATAAATGCCCGGATTTTTATTTTTAGACTTCCACAAATAAGTGTCATGTGCTTAATTACATAGGAAAGAAAATCGCTACTTGTGTATTAAGTGCATACCAATGGCAAAATTTGACGTAACAGATATTGTGTAAAGATCAATTAATGAATATCATCTGTCTAACAGAAAGCTTCTACTTTAGCGGTATCAAGTTTTTGCATACATACAATCAGAGATAATTCCGTAAGCTTTTTTTTTTTAATTTGAGAGGTATGAAATCATCAAAAAAATTAGAAAAATCGCCAAATTTTTCGATTTGAAGCTTTGGACAATTACAATACATGAACATTTCGTAGCTAGAAAACAATAATCGTGCACTGTAACACATAACTGCTGATAAAAAATGGGAGCTTAACAGGCTTGTTGGAAAATTTCTGAATACCGAAAAGAGATGGTGATGAAACCATTTAATGGGAATTAAAGAATGGAATAACTGTTCAATGAGTGAAAGGCTTGCATCAAGTTGTTCTTAAATATTACATATAACAACAAGGTATATTGTATCGTTCGACAAAAAATCTCTTAAGCAACTAACTAGATAATAAAGACACTCATTTGAGTCTTTAACTGTGTTAGATCGTATGGATAAATGCATCATTGCCTCTCTTTTTACCTTAAAAAAAGAAGACTTCTGTAGAAACTTTCTGTATAAATTATATCTTAAATGGACGTTTCTGAATGATGAATATTGACACATTTCTAATGTTATTAACTAAAGCTGAAAGTGCTAAATTACTTTCTTTAAAAACGTTTTAAATTAAATTTTCCTAAACCAAAGGAAATATTGAAAAAAAATATACGAGGGATGATTCAAAAAAAAAAAGTTTACTAGACAATGGGAAAATGCTTTATTAACAGTAGACATAGGATACAAAAAGAAATTAAGTGAGATATGTGGCGGCCATTTCTGTACAAAAATATCAAACCTGTTGAGGCATTTATCGCCCCCCCCCTCCTGGATCCATTTATTTAACCCGTCTTGTGAATAATCAGGTCAATGGCTATTGAGCCAGTTCTCGGCACCTTTTTGAACATCACTATCTGATATGAACTTTATTTAGGATAAGTGTTTCTTCAGTGCTGGGAAAAGTAAAGAGTCACTGGGAGCCAAAGCGGGACTATATGAGGGGGGGGGGTAGCTCCAGACCTCCCACCTAAACTTTTCCAGAAATCACTGCCCGCTTCAAAAGAACACCATTTTACGACCTGTTCGTCCTCCCCCCCCCCCCGTACACTTTAACGATTTGTATGTAAATGTCCAATGGCAACACATTCTTGGTCCATAGAAAACGTATCACGGCTCGCACCTCTTTGCGAGACCACTTCTCTAGACGTCTTGCCATTTCTGTCGCTGTTTCTGGTCTTAGTACTAACAATATCTGCTCGAACGACCGATCTAAGATAGCTAGCGCCGTCTGTCTCCCCTATTTGTAACAATATTCCCATCCACAATTTCTACTTTCCAAATACTGCTGCTTGTAAATTTTTTTTGGATAACCCCTCGTACATGTAAGTAATTGATGTCCCTTAAAAATGAGGAATGAAAAAAGGAAAAATTGTAGATCTAACTCTGTTAGAAAAGAGATTTCCACAGTCATCTAAAAATCTCCACAGTTCACAGTTAAAAAAAAACTATACAAAACTAATAAACATCAAACGAAGGGCGAATTTGAATTGTTGATTGCAAAGCAAACCCGCTTTTTGTTTAAGCTGAGTTCAGTTATCGATTTCCATTCAGCAATCGACTGTCTGCATATCCTATTAGTAACGTTAATAAAACTTTTAAAGATATTTACGTTGTGCATTTAATAATACTTTTGTAAAATTCATAAAAATTACAGGATAAATCCTACAGAAATTTATTAGCGACCCTAAAAAACTAATCATTCGATTTTATGATTGCATACAAACAATTTTAATGCTAAATATCTTCTGGATTTAATGCGAAATAAGTATTAAAATTTCAATCGTTTAACAGTTAATCGAACATCTTCGATAATTTTAAAAACTCTTCTTTAGTGAGACTTACTACTGAAATAAAAAAATCTTGGGAGTAACCTTGAGATAAGAATGTGTAGCTTTGGCATAGTGACAGATTCGCGCTTCCTTGGAGAATATAATAATGAATGGTATTAAGTTGCTACCTCTACTGTAGATATGTGTCTTCTATGGGATGCGTTATACAATAACAGGTTTATTAAACATTATACCGCTCATTTGATGTCTTTGATAACCCGAATGTTAAAGCAGGGAGGGTTGTTCATTTTTGGGTAAGTCAGTAACTGCGTGACAAATGTAGTAGCTCTAAATCCAATGACTTGCCACATACGCCAAACAAATATGTTAAGTTAAAATCATTTGCATATTAAAATAAATGTTTATAACATTTGATGAATGAAAAAAAAAAATCAATGAATATTTTTTTTTTGAACAAACACAAGAAAAATGCTTCTCAAAACAGTCATCCCAGAGAAAATCGATTGCAAAAAAAAAAGATTAATTTAACTGCTGTCAAAAATGTTTTTCCACCATTTCACCTTCAACTTTCCCCCACAACTTTAATCCAATAATTTTAGCAACAGCTTGTTTATAGCATGCAGAATTTCTTCCGGTTTTGATAAATTCTTAACACAAAAAGCTTCCGTGACAGGACTGACTAGAAGTGAAGTCTGAAAGTGAAACCCCTGCGGCTTCCCTTTTTTTGGCACTTTCTTTATTCACGTCTTCTCTTCTGTAAAAGATTCAATTAGCGCGATAGTCAAGCAAAGGGTGTGGCACTTTGGAAGTCATTTTTTTAATCCCTTCTTTCCAAGGAATACACCCTCCCTTTTGTTTGGAACATGTAATCGATATTTTCGAATAAGCGAAATAGTTAATGCTTTGCTTTTCATACAGCTACCTATTTTTACTACAGAAACAGCTTGTCTGAATGCATTTAATAATAGGTTGTGGTTGTTAAATTTATCCATCATTATCAAGGAACAAGTGTATTCAAAAGTATTTTTATATTTTCAGCAGGTTTTGTAAAAAGAAAAAAAAATGAATGTTGCAAGAGTGATGAATTTCACATTAAATTTTTACTCCTTCATAATAATTTATTTAATAATGTGTAAATTATATGATTTTCTTTGTTGTATATGCTTCGTAATTATGTACTATTAATATACCGAACGTTAATCGGAATAAAATTATGATATGAAATTATGACTACAATTATATGATTCCCAACATGCTTCGATATCATAATGTAATGTGTAATACATTTGTATTACAAGTGATTAATACATACCAGTAGAATTTTATTCCTTAAAGATGAATTAATTACTACTATAAATGCTGAACTTATAAACAATTATGACTTCATCCCAAGAAAATAGATCTACTCCACAAATAAAGTTTAAGCAGTTAATCATATTTTTCATAGCATTTTTCGATAACCAGATTTTTCGAATTATAAAGGAGCGACCATAACTTCGATTTCTTAGCCCTGAATAGTATCGAATTTTTATTCGATGTGACAAATTATCCGGAAATTTCCTTCTAAATAAGAAATTTGTATCAAAAATAAAATTAATTTAAATTCTCGTTTTTATACTTTGTTACATATATAAGTGATCAAAAGTATAAGATTGAAGATAGTAAAAATAATACAACATATATTTGTTCCATTTTGACTATTCGTACTTTTTCTTCTTCGGTTTTCTTTTTTTTTCTTTACCATTAATTATTTTTTCTCCTATTATTTTCTCACATACGAAATATACGATGTTTCAAAATAGTAAAAATGAAAATAATCGAAAACGAGATTTTGAATTTTGACATATTTTCGAATTTCAGACTTCTTTGATTTTGAAAATCATATTTTGAATTATATTTTATAGATATAATTGAAAATTGTGTCTAACTGTCTGTGAATAGTCTATAGTATCTATCTGTCTGTCTGAATAGTCTATAGTATCTATCTGTCTGTCTGAATAGTCTATAGTATCTATCTGTCTGTCTGAATAGTCTATAGTATCTATCTGTCTGTCTGAATAGTCTATAGTATCTATCTGTCTGTCTGAATAGTCTATAGTATCTATCTGTCTGTCTGAATAGTCTATAGTATCTATCTGTCTGTCTGAATAGTCTATAGTATCTATCTGTCTGTCTGAATAGTCTATAGTATCTATCTGTCTGTCTGAATAGTCTATAGTATCTATCTGTCTGTCTGAATAGTTTATAGTATCTATCTGTCTGTCTGAATAGTCTATAGTGAATAGTAATAGTCTATCTGTAAGTGCAATCAAAAAGTTGAGACAGACGGATGAAATATGTTTTATAGATCTTACAAAAAAAATTCGCATATTGCTCTTAAAATTTGGTCAAAGTCCATTTAAAGGAAATCTTTCTGTTTTGCGATTCGAGTACCAGCGAACTCCAAAATTACAAATCTTAAAGGGCTGGGAAGATAAAATTTGATACAAAGATTAAGGATCTAAATTCTTATTTTATGATATATTCTAGATAAAAGATTCTTAAACAGTTCAAATTTTTAAAAAAGAATCCCATCCTATTTTGATGACATCTCATTTCTTTCAGTTAGTGGATCACTATTTGCCTCAGTCCGATTTTAATGACCAGTTTCCATTTGTGTGATCATTGACATTGTATGTAGAGAAAATTCCACTGAAAGGTAATAAAATTACCTTACTAAATCTTACTAAAGTGGAAATTTAATAGTGGAATCTTACTAAAACTTTCGTTACATAATCTTCAACAATCACAACTGAAATATTGTTAAGGGAATAAAAGCGTGTTAATCTTCTTGTTGCTGAAAAATGGGGAAAAAGTAACTCTCTAGTTACAATGAGAAATCAAAGTGGGAAATCTCATTTGGTTTATGTAGATGAAGCAATATATCTAAAGTTTAATCAAAAAATTTCATACATATTTATTAATAACCACATCATCCAGACCACATTTTTGCCATAGCCACACAGTTTTAAGATAAGAGAATGATACCCTATAAATTAGCCCCATAATTTAACTTACTTATACAACTTAATAAACGGATAAGGCAGTCTGGAACATTGTCTCATCTCCAACAATTTCTGTCCCGTACATTATTGATATATTAATATTTCCTCTATGTATTTCATTAATATACCTCCCCTCCTTCCCTTTTACGTAAGAAGTTCGGCAATACTTTTGAAGGAAAAGCACCACGTGATTACAAACCAAGAAGATGGGCCGACTAACGACTGATAAAACCCTGATGGATGGACGTAATAACCGGCGAAGCAGTCCCACGTGCTCCCCCAGCACTTACTTATCGCGCATGTGGTTAGAAGCAGCACGATGTCGTTAGTATCAAGAAATAAAATACTGGATTTGCCAACTACTTTGCAACTCGGTTGTTTAAGAAGCAAGATAATTTTTAAACACGTTTGGGGGGAGCAGATATATATATAGACTATTAATTTTTATATTTATCTTGTTAGCGCAACGTTGTTGAAGTTTTATCCAAGGTACTTAAAGTAAGGGAAATGTAGGTTCGTTTGCATGCCTTATAAGCAATGAAGTATTTTCATCTTTTCCCTTATTGAAAATAAAATGTTCTATCACGAGAGACAATTTTTTTAGTATTCAATGAATCCTAAAATAAGACAAGATAATAAAATGAAAGTAATGGATTTAATACCAGTAATGGATTTTTATATATAATCATGATTAGTTTTCGACATAATCGAGCTCAACAATCGAATTTCGAATAGATTCAAACATATATCGATGAAGCAGGTTTCCTATACCTTCTCATAAAAAAGTAGCCATCACTGATCTAAGATATACCTTAACATGAATTCCTTAATTAAACATCCTTTGAAATTCATCATTGGCTATAAATTATTATTTTGGTATCCAAATCAGTTCGATTCAAGGAACAAATGAAAATATAAACCGTTTTTGTCATTAAAGGAAAATAACAGAACAAATGCAATAAAATATATTGCCCATCGAGATGATCAAATCATTACAAACTGAGAAATCTTGAAACATAGATAACGAGCCATTATTTTAGAATAGAGCTTTTGGAATTTGAATACTTCGATATTCCTGTTCTATATTTTAAAAGAAATTCAAAGAAGTTCTTTTTCTTTAAAAGAAAATTCAAAAAATTCCAAACTAATGAGTAACTTCAATTGAATGGTAAGGCCCATTTCGCATCACCACAATGTTCTTCGAAAAAGGAATCGGAAATTTGATCTACCAACATGACAAATGCCTGAAACTTCAAGCTAGTTATGACGAAAAATAACTTTACTTATATATAACTTTGGGTAATAAATGCATTTTATTCCCTAAAAAGTATCCAAAATTCTCTAAAGTTAAATTTGGACGTTATCTGGGATAAAAGTTATTGGTAGAAATCTAATAAATAAAATAATTCAGAGGAAGTGGTGTAGTTACGTGTTGGTAAAACTACAAGAAAGTAAGAATATTAAGATATATAAATGTATTTTGCTATAATTATTTGTTCTTTCACTATTCTTTTCAGGTTTTTCCCATTTATATCAATCTCAATTTAATGAGCATTATTTGTAGTGTGAATGTTAGAATGAAGAATTCTCCAGAAGATAATTTATAAAAAATAAATCCAGAGAATATTTTTTAAATATTTTTTATTAACTGATAAGTAAAACTACAGTTATCTGGAATATTTAATGAAAATTAGAAATAAATCCTTGAAAACTCTTAGGTCCCTTAAAAATAGACGAAATATTAAACTTTCTGAACTTGTCAAGGATAAAATATAGGAACTGATAATTATTTTGTAACTTGGTTTGATAGGTTAATAATTTATAAACACATTTGACACATTTATAGACCATTAATTTCTATATTTATCTTTTCAGAGAAACCTTGTCGAAGTTTCATCCAAAGTGTTAAAGTTCAGAAAAATATTGGGTAATTTAAGTGTCTTTATACTGTCATAATTTGTACCTGTGCGCTATTAATAATAAAAGTTTATATGATATTAGGAGTTGTCTACTGTCTGTCAACTACTACTGTATTAAGACAGCTTTTTTCTGCTCCTAAAAGGTTGTAAACATCTGATTTTTTGAACTTTAATCCGAGATTCTATTCGAGAGAATACATACCAGAATAGAATAAATATAATCAAAAATAATGGAACAATTAACTATTGAAATAAATTTCAATAAGATAAGGAGATGTAGCAAAATATATATTTAAAGTATATTCACAATTATTTTTTGCTTTTACAATTTTTTTCTGCTTTCTTCTTAATTTATACTGGTCACAATTTTACGAGTTGAAATCTATTCAATATGTGGTTTCGCATAGCTAAGTATGCCAAAAATGCTAAGTCGTCGAAAAAGTGCATGCACTTGTAAATAAGAAAAAAAAACCTATTGGCGATAAATTCAAGCTCCAGTTTAACTCTATAATCGGCAAATGGTGAAAAATTCTAGTAATTTTTTTTTAACTATGATACACATATTCAGTAAATATGATATGCATAATATATTTAATTATTCTAAGAAATTTTACTTCATTTATTTTAATTATTACCCATAAATCTGAGTACGAAGGTATATTTACACTATTTAAGTAAAGCATTTGGAGTTGTGAAGTCAATAAAAGTGAATGAAAACGTAACCATTGAGAGTCGATGAAAACATATGTTGCTTTTGAGTAAGTAGAAGGAGATTTCTGCCATATTATAAGCATTCTTCGCAATATGAAATTTAAAATGGAAATATATTTATAAAAATTAAAGACGGAAGATAATTATCAATTTTATATATTTATTGATAAGTAAAAATTACGATAACATGAAATCCCTGACAACTATTTAATTTTTTTCAAAAGAACTATGATATGAAACTTATGTTTTTACTGTAACTATTCATAACTTTAGCAGTACAAGCTTAACTTTTCTACTTCAATCAAAATTTAAAATACGAAGAGAAGACTTATAATTGAGCATTTTTAAATTTAACTTTCAAACATCTGATTTTTTTCTTTGCTTCATTTCAAAAAATTATATGGTAAAATTATACGAGGGGAGGATAAACAATATGTTTAGACTTTAATGGCTACTTTTATTACTTACTCTTTCTAATGTAAGAACACAACAAGAGAGTATAGTGCCGAACATCGAAATGTGGCGTGTTCCCGAGGTTACACAAAGTTCAACCCTACATTACAATGTGTAGATGTTTGGCTACATGTTTTTCCATTCATAAGCTTCATATGACTGTTCCAAAGAACAACAATAAGTCTTTGGAAATCCTTTTTTAAAGTTTTTTTTTGATAAAAATGCTTATAAAAGACCTATATATGACAAAGTGGTACCAGAATTAAATTTAACTGTAAAGGCGTGAAAAAGTACCAAATAATATCAAAATATTTTTTTGCATTGTAAAAAATACATTGATAAAAAAAAGACTTCTATTTTTATTGCAGAATTGTTATAATGTAAATTGTATTACTGGTATATTGTTTAATTCATAATGTAACCATCTGAAGCATTTAAATTTTTTTAAAAAAATTTCATGAAAAAATAATTAAAACTTTTTAAAATAATATTTTTACATTATACGAGGCAATTCAAAACCTACAGTTTTTTTATAAAAAATAAAATATATTTACGTCTCGACTTGGATTCGCAACTTAATATTTGGCAAACTTAATAATTATTTATCATTGAACTACTGAATGTCTCCTAGATAGAATGATTTGTGTTTTCAGGGCGATGACTCAGCTCTTGATCATGTACTCATATCAATTCTAAATCGTATTTAAAATGGTTTTTGTATGATAATAAATCTAGAGATTATTATGAGGAAAACTTAGGAGTTTGATTCATTTTCAATGATTTAAACATACATCTAACCCATCTTTGCATGGAGATGGAAATTTCCATTACAACATTTAGTGAACAAAAAATTATACTTAGAAGAGGTGTACAGTGAATTGGTTGTTGCTGGCAATTTTTTTTGGTTGTTGCAGTAACTTTTCCTTATTAGGACTATTGCGCAATAAGAAACGTAGCTGTCAAAAATATTTCAATCATTAAAGAGGGTTTGAGCTTGTCATTCCACTATTTGTTGTAGTTTGAAAAAATGTGCGATTTCTTGAATATTTTTTTAATAATTAAACTGAGAGTTTTTGCTTATAAAAGCGATATTGACTAGAGAAATTTAGAAAAGAGGGACACTGAATATTTAGTTCTGAGCTTAAAGTGTAAATTTGCCTGATGATGGATATTTCCATCAGACTGTTTAATTATTTCATATTATATATTTATACTAGGGCTTTTTCAAACATTTTTCTTTTAATATAGAGCATGAAGTATGATGAGCACCCTGATTTATTTTACAAAAAGAAATGACGCAAAGAAGGGTTAAAGTTTTTATATACTCTTTTTCATTAATTTTCAATGATTTATACTCTTTTTAATGAGAAGCAACTAATTATAAATAACTCCCTGCCAAAACTGGCAGGAGTTAATGATAGTTTAACAAAATGATAATTTCTGTCCTTAACAATTCTCTTATGTTGTCGTTTATAGATTTTATGCCAAGCTAAAATAATTGCCAAGTGAAAACTCCTTACCTTCTGGTGGTTGAGGATCTGTTTGCATTTTCCGGCAGCACTCTATGGCGGCTCTACAACATGCTATCCATTTCCGAGCAAATAGATCAGACTGGAAAGTGTCATACACAGGATGGCTGGTGTTGTCAGGATCAGCGACGCAGCTCGTGTTCGTGCTCATATCATACAGCAGACCGGTGTTGGGATTGTACCTGAAAATAGTGCATACAAATGGAGACATTGATCATTGGACTAAATAATAATGAATCATTATCTCAAATATTTATGGATCCCTTCGCCCATCAGATCCATCTTTCAGATGGACGTTTTTGATACATTTCATTTGCTGACGGAAACTAGGAATATTTGAGCTTTGAAAAGAACTGTTTTTTTCTATTTTGTCCTCTTTAAAAGGGGGGGGAGGGTCTCTAACCTACGGAAACATATTTTCGTTTATAAAAATTAAGAAAATAGTATTTAGTAAAATAATTTCGTTTATTTTTAAATGCAAAAGAAGACAAAAGTAATGACTGCTATGCTGATTTTAAGCAAGATTAAATATATAAATCTAAAGAATAGAAACATGTGCAGCTTCTAGAAACTTCTGATTAATAAGTACACGATGTTGCCAAGAATGTTAATGTTTCTTTACATTTTTATTCATATGATAATCTTTTTTAGCTTCCAGCGATTAAACCTCAGTCCACGTGCGTTTAATAATTTTTGAAATAAGAAGCAATATTTATTTGGTATAAGTTTCGTTATTTTTTCAATGTAGCAATATGCATATTTGAAAAGGTCAAAGTTTATCAAATCGATTTGTATTATATACTTCAACTTTTAACTGCAAAGAAATTGACTCCTACTTCTAAGAGTTGAATCATATAATAGATATCAATTTTTAATAACGCAAGTAATAAGAACCACTACGTTAATTTTTTTCTACATTTTTCTCTGGGGATTTTCTTTAAATGTCGATACCCATATATAAAATTCTTTTTATTGCAATCATATAAAATATGGCATTTAATATTTATAAGACTCACACCTTTTTTAAACATATTTAAATTTATTTTTGTACAGTAAATATTAAAAGACTATTTAAAATGATAAATAACATTTTTTTTAAATTTTCAGGTAGTATAATTATAATTTTTTAATTTTTTTATAATTTTGCTTTTTTTAAATTTTTGTTTCGAATAGACTAAAATGAAATAGGCTCAATGCACATGTTAAAAACTTACTCTTTTTATTAACTTACTTATTTTGAGCATACTAATTTGTGATAATGAACTTTTCCATTATACTATACAGCAGCTTATCAGTCTTCTTTAAAGAAACATATTTTCATCTGCTTTATAAAAAAGAGAACTTATTCTTTCTATATTTATAAAAATTTTACATCAGAGATATTTTTTACTTGAAAAATATCTTTTCGTATCTACAGCTCAAATTTTAACATCTTTTTTCGTCGACAACGTCTTGGTTCCTTTTGAAAAAATTTAAATCGCATTTTAATCTGTTTGCAACATAGCAGTTTTTTTAATAATTATTTTATCTCTTTTTTTTAATATTGAGATTTTTTTTCTCAAAACTCTTTACCAATGTAACAATAATATAAATTAGTGATTAATTTATCTTTAAAATTTTAAAATATTAAAATAGTGTACCTCCAAAACTCCATTCTTACAAATATGGAACACGGGAAATTAAAAGTGTTTAAAGAAACTCCTTATGGAAAATGAAAATATTTTTTGACAAAACCTCGTTGAAGAGTGCCATCCTTAAGGTGTAAATCGGAAACTAACACTTGTGGCATTTGACATTATATGGAAAGCGAGTATTGCATAAAATTAATGAAGTAATTAAGATATTGATTAAAAGGATAATTATACTAATAAGGATATTTATGTATTCTATGTATGTTATAGATTAGGAAAGCGATAATCTTTTAAAATTTTTAAGTTAAGATTTTTTTATAATTTTTTCAAATGAATTTTATTAATTAAAACCTGAAATTGATGAATTGGGATATTTTATATAATACAAGATTCTTTCTCTCTCTAAAAAAAATCAGAAACTCAAAATCTAATATCTGGACTGAACAAGATAAATTGAAGTACTTGAACACTTCAATGAATTACAATGCAAATCTTGGAATAAATTAATCACCGCAGAGAAGATTAAACTACTATGGAAAATTGCTGAACGAATTCAAGGACGGAAAGGTATTTCTTTCGACATTACAGGGAAAAAAAATCAAAGAAAATTATTAAATCGTAAATCTAATACTGACAAAAAATTTAACTGATAAACCTAAAAGAAGGCACTGTAAAAAGAAAAAATTAACTTCAGAATACTTTAAGTAATTAACTTTAATTAATTAAAGACGATTAAATTTTTACCTTAACTTGTTTAAAAATAAAATCCGGAAAAAATATCACAATTATATATAAAAAAATTAACACTCGCTTATGTGTATTCTGTACCCTATATATTACGGAACTTTAAATAGAAGCGAGAGAGCAGAAATTCCGAGATTATACTATTAACATTATTTTTTTTTATTTAATACCTACAGTAAACTAATAATTAAAATGAGCAATTTTTGAACTTCGAAGTGTTAGATTTAATTTTAATTATTTTACAGCAACAAAGCTTTTCTACGCCAATATAGAGTCTTTTATTTACTAAATAGTTTTGGAAATGAGATTGATTGTTGGAAAAAACAATTTAGATTATTAGATAAAACTAACATTTAATAATCTATCCCATAAATAAACTACTAATATAACAATAATCAAAACACTAATAAAGAAGTTCTTTATGATTATTTCTTATCATTTGAGATCATTTTTTTTTTCATAGAAAAATTTTACATATACTACTTGAACTATTCTCTTTTGAAAATGAATTTTAGCGCAATATCTAGTAATAATAATTAACTATTAAAATTATATTTTACCATCCAATTTTTTAATAATGTTTTTGCTTTCTGATATTATTAAACAATTCTATTCACAAGCTATAAAAAAAAGGACACGGACATTTCAAAATTAGCGAATTTGATCGTAATTACACTGTTCGTAACCTTAAAAATAAGACATTTTGCACATGATTTGGTAGCCATATTCTTACCTTAATTTCCTCTCTGGGCTTACAAAAGCAAACGACGGTAGATAGACATAACAACGAGCGCATGTATCCAACTTGTAGTCTTCGAAATTGAGACCAAAGCCGCGCTCGGTACGGCATTTAGGAACCACTTCCGTCAGATTTTCGCCTAGTATTGCGGAAATAGACACCTGGGAGAAAAATTAAACTTCAGAAAATCTTTGTTTTTAAGATAGTGTTTAAAATATATCTATAAAGCACAATTCTTTGAATCTAACTTTCTTCTGATTCGTAATATAGCAATCTTTAACTATACAATCAATATAATTATACAGATATGATATGGATAAAACCCCTATGTCATATTTTCACATTTCCTGATTTATAAAGTGCAGATTACAAATTTTTTGCAATTTATAAAATTGTGATTATTAAATTTTTCATGTAATTTTGCTTTAAAACGAATGTATCCGAAAGATATAAATTAAGAGAGAAATTCCGTATATCTTTTAACATTGATATACTGCATACACTTTTGAAGTCAAGACTGCAAAATATTGCGTAATTCAAATAAGCAAAAATATAGCAAATTATATATATTTATTAACATAGCCTTATACATATGTATATAAATACATATTTCAAATGTTAGCAAATGATTTTCAGCATAAAAAGCAACACCTCTACTGAGGTTAAGATGAAAATTTAGAGAAAAAACAATGCAATAAAACAGTATATATTTGAAAATGATAATTATATTGTTATTCAAACTTAGAGGGAACAAACAATGCAATAAAACAGTATAAATATGAAAATACTTATATTATTCTTCGACGAAATGTAGTTATATAGATTTGACTTCTGTAGAAACAGTAAGTCTATTTGGGATTCTTTTAGAGATAATGTTCCGATTTGAGAGAAGTTCAACGGAGTTTTTGACTTCAAGGTTCTTAACCTCCGGACGGTTGAATAAAGTAATAGCATTACAATGTATCCGATTACTTAGCAAGTAATTGTTCTTAAATGAATAAAGGATTCACTTAGTAGGTAACATATTACTAATTAATAGGGGGAAACGAAGAGATTTTTAAAGACTTGAGTCAAACATAATCGTATTTTTACCTCTATGAATTCGTATCAATTATATATATAGTAATCACACATTATTATTAATAAATAATTTCCATTGAAACTTTTCTTTCATTATAACATTTCCGAATTCAGTGTCGCAACAGAACGATAAAGAAAAGTAAAATCTCAATTTTATGCGTCGAACACAACTACTTCTTCAGAAAAAAAACTTTATTCAAAGATGAGAAGAATAAAACCCATTATGGAAAAAATCTTGAGGCTTAGTGTACATGGATCAAAGGATCGGCATATTCTAAGCCTGATAAATCTAGAGATTTATGCCCCTTCACTTATGTTGGGTGTGTCCTACCCACCTTGTGAAACCCACCATCAGCTTAGATCTAAATGGCATATGCTTAGTAATAATCTCAGAGAGATTATTCTCTGGAATTTTGTTAGAATTGTCTATTTATTTAAAACTTCTAACTCTGCAGTAAATAAAAATTATAGAAAAGAAATTGAAATCCTAAGCAAAATGAATAGAAAAGGAATAGTAATTATTTAAAAATATCTATATAAAATATATAAATGGATAAACTTATTTACTTTTCATAAGGAATATCACACTTGAAATATTCCGAATTTAAATCCAATCGTTGACCAAGAATTTAAAAAATATGCTTACGTGGCATGCAAAAGCATTCTTATAGAAATTAACGATTATTTTAGAAAGAGCTTTATGAAATTAAAGCAAATATCTAGTCAAAAATTATGTTTCCAACATTAATACTGAATTTTCTTTTTCAAATTACGAATCGCTTTTGTAATTAATTAACCTTTTTTTCCCCGCTAAAATTAATTTGTCCCTCCTTTACAATTCAACTTAGTTAACCGACAGTCCTACCTAGTTTTTCTAATTAACCAGGAGAAGTCATCTCTCCAAAACATTCCCAAATACTTCCTAATAAAGGCCGTTATTCCCGCATAAAACCTTAGAGTAAGCTCTTGGGCCGTGGTGGCCTGGTGGTAAGATCTCGGCTTGTGAGCCGTAGGGTTTCAGGTTCGAGACTCCATTCCACCGAAGAACCGTCGTGTAAGGGGGTCTGTTGCACGATAAATCCGTCAGGGCCAAACGTCATCCCGTTGGTGTGGTGAGGGGGGTGCCAGCTCAGGTATCGTCCTTGTCATCTGACCGAAGTTCAAAATTACGAGGTCCGTTCCAAAATAGCCCTAGTGTTGCTGTAAACCGGACGTTAATATAGCTAACTAACTAGAGTAATATCGTGAACATCACGAGTGCTCAAATTTTTATTTTTACTGTCCCACATACAAGAATTGTTAACTTCATAACACAATAAATAAAACCGATTATGCATTTTGGAGTTTTTTTTTCAATCCATTGAAAACGAAATTACATATGTAATAAGATCGTATAGCAAATTTTATTTATTATAGCCGCTATGCTTTTTTGTTATCGCGTTTATATGCATGCAGAAATGCAGACCAAGAGAGGGTAAATTGATTAATTTTATCTGAAATTTAATTTCTCTCATCAACCTGTTCGCCATACTCTTCTAATTAAATCTATTATGTAAAAACTGATATTCATGTACATCCCCTCCCAAGGAATTACATTACTTTTAAGGACCATATTGTAACAGATATCAAAATTGTGTTCTTTACTACCCTTAAATTTATTCTGTTTATTGAGTGTATATACCAGCGTACTAGAGTCAAATTTTATGATATTGCAATGCCATAAGAAATGTAACTGCCTTGATAATCTAACTTTCGAAATATTTCTATTTTTATTTACCATTAAATTATCAAATATTAAACGGTATTGTTCTTCTTTAGCTTTCTATAATAGAAGAAAATCAAGTGATTAAAGATTTGACGGATGAAACAAAACGTGAATCTAAATTGACAAAATTTGAATTTTTAGTTAAACTATGAGATTTATTGTTAAAAATTGATTAAAAAATTATGTTTTTAAATTGAAAAAATTTAGAAAAATAAAATATGGCATTTAAATTGCCATCAATAAAAACCTAATATTTTTATACTAAAAATATTTTTTTAAAATCATTACAGCACAATATATTGTGGTAAGCTATTAAGAGAAACACAAAAATTTAATTTAAAATTTAATTTAATTTTAAAATAACTTTGAAATATATATTGCCAATCTACAAGATACATGTGAACCCAGTTTGGGGGTTCAGTTTAGTTTAGTTCAGTTATATTAACGTCCCGTTGTAAAGCAACACTAGGGCTACATTGGGGCGGACCTCGTCATTTTGAACCGCAGTCAGATGACGAGGACGACACCTGAGCTGGAACCCCCCTCTTCACACCACACCAGCGGGAGGACGCTTCGCATGACGGATTTAACGTGCAACAGACGTCACACGACGGTTCTTCGTTGGAATCGGGTTTCGAACCTGAAACTCTACGGTTCACAAGCCGAGACCTTACCACCAGGCCACTGCGGCCTACCAAGTTTGGGCGATGAGGTTAAATGGTATGATCTGAAAATTACCAATAAACTCATTCTTTTTTATTAATAGTAAACATCTTCAATTGAATTCTGTCTCGCAACCGTATATAGAACGGATAGTGCTAAAAATGCGTTAGAAATTCATAAAATTAATGCAAATTTCATCCGCTTAGCTCAAAGAACATTTTAATTATCACATCCACAGATAGACATAATTCCAAAAATGTGTCCTTCAATCTCTTGGAAATCTGAAACGCAAATTCTCGGGTGTGACTTCCTTTGACGATTTCAATACTTTCTCTTTGTAATACTTCTTACACCAGAAAGTAGATAGAAAATATTTGAACATTATACAACTTCCAAAAAAATAATAAACCATTTTATTTAATCCATCGAAACAGCAATCAAATTTACGACTGCATACAGTCATGCTTCCAAAAAATCTTCCATTACACTCTTGAATGTTTTTCTTGGGGAATAAAACTCAAGACTAATATTTTTCAATTTGTGCAAGAGCATCCTATTCACGGATTCTCGAAGAAAAGTCTCATCTTAAGCGGCTTTAACCCTCGTGGCCTCGATTTTATGAGCTCAAGACCTTCTGCTCTGAATACTCAAGATTCACCCACATTGAAAACGAACGAATGGCGGAGCGTAATTTTGGGGGCAGGACAAAGACTCCCTTTTGGATAAGTGGATTCCAGATTCTTTTTTCTGCACGTTTATTGGATGGATGAATTTTTTTTTATTTGTTTTGATCATCGAGGACAAAATGCACAGACTTGTAGGAGAGTTAAAAAAGGTTGCAGACAATAAGTTTTGGAGGACATTGAGAAAGTTTTAGAGTGCTTATCGATAAGAAGAATACATAAAGATTGATTTTGGAGTTCTTTTGTTATTCTTTCTGAGATTTAAGATACTCGAGTTTTATAAAATGGATAACTTGATAAAATATTTTTATAAATAGGTATTTGCCGATTTCTATTTTTTATCATGTGAAAATACATTTTATGCAGGAGATCTGTAAGACAAAAAATTATGCTTTATTTGTATTAAGCAGTATAATCTTAAAAATATTGTTATCATAAAACAATTATTGATATGTACTTCTATATTTACTTCGTTTTTCAAATAGTTTAAGAATTTCCTCAGGGCAGTTGTCATGGTTACCAATGTGTTACTAAGATTTTTTCATCAAATAAAATACTGTTTTTAGCAAAAAGTCCTTGTATTTACACTAGAATGACGTTTTATTCCTTTTTTTTTTCAAAAATAATTCATGTGTCTTGAATAACCGCATATAATTGAGAAAAATTTTGAAATTCTTAACTTATTTTTTCGTGAAATTAAAAAAAAAAAAAAAAAAAATTAAAATGCGCTAAATGGATGTTTTATGAATTAAACAATATTCCAGTGTCACAACTCACATTATAATAACTATGACATTAAAATAAAAGTCCTTTTCTACCAATATATATTTTTCTACAATACAAAAATAATATTTTGATATTTTTAAAGATAGAAATATTCATATAACAGACATCTTAGTATTTTTCCAAGTTTCATGTTTAAGTCTAATTTTGTACCGCTATTGGAATATAACAGTCTTCTCTATAAATCAAAAAGCAAATAGAAATGAATTTCCAAATACTCACTGTTTCTCTTTGGAACAGTCATGTGAATCTTACAAGTGGAAAAATACATGTAAACAACTTGTTACGAGATGCACTGTAGCGTTGAAATAGAATTATAAACAAATAATTTTTAGCATTTTTTTCTCAAAAATAAAGTTTGCATACGCATTAAAATTTAAAATTGTCTTGGCATTAAATTTAAAAGTCTGCATTTGCATTTAAGCTTAATATTAAAAATGAACTTGCTTTTTAAAATAAAGCTTTACAGAAAAATGTAATTCTTTCTACTACTTTATTAGGACATTTAAAGGAAAAGACTAATAAACTGTTGTAAACGCCCTTATAAATGTACTTTTATACCATATCGACATCACCAGAGGTAATAAATAATATAAATTACCTTTCCATATATGTTCAAATAGTTAGCATTAAATGATAGCGATTTGCTTTTATAATTCATAAGGACTATTGCATTTCCCTCAATAGTTATATTAGCGAAATATATACAGACATAAGTATATTAATGACACCACAGAGATAAAAATATATTCCCATCAGAGTAATAATTTAACTGTAACTGCTTTCGGAAGATTGGCTGGTAGAAATATCAATTCGCTTTCCTTTTTGTGTTTGCATTTCCATCTTGCTCTATCGTTGTAAAATGCATCTAATCCTCCAAATATGTATATTATTTACTCTCATTTTGTTCGATTCTGATGATTATTCCTGGTAGATAACGTTTATCATAGCACGCGTTTATCATAGCATTAGTTATATTAGTTCCAATAGGAAAATAAATGGTTGTTGCTATTTAAATTGCACATAAATTATATATAAAAATGTATCTGAAGTAAATTTGATAATTTTGAATCATCTATCCTTGAAGCGTAAAATTTATATAAGAAATTTATGACAGATAAATATATAAAATTTATATCATATGTATTAATGCATTATACACATAGTTTAATAGACTAAAAGCACAATGATTTCCAGTCAAAAGTGACTAAAATCCTTTTTAAAAATATTAAATATAAGAAATTTATGACAGATAAATATATAAAATTTATATCATATGTATTAATGCATTATACACATAGTTTAATAGACTAAAAGCACAATGATTTCCAGTCAAAAGTGACTAAAATCCTTTTTAAAAATATTAAATATAAGAACTTTATGACAGATAAATATATAAAATTTATATCATATGTATTAATGCATTATACACATAGTTTAATAGACTAAAAGCACAATGATTTCCAGTCAAAAGTGACTAAAATCCTTTTTAGAAATATTAAATATAAGAACTTTATGACAGATAGTTATGTATAATTTAATATCATATGTATTAAAGTATGGTATGTATGATTTAGTAAACTGAAGTCACAATGATTTCAAGTCAAAAGTGTTTAAAATCATTTTAACCTTTAAAGGGCCATATTTTTCTAGTCATAATATTTTAAAATATTTTTAGGCTTGAAATTAGAATAAAAAAAAGGTATTCATTTTGCTTATTAAATAAATTTAATTTAATTAATTAATTTGGTTAATTAATAATTAAGTGACAAACCAAGATGCATCATTTTGTGTGGGATAAAGAACTAAAGCATCTAAGTTTCAGTCTTTCTAAAAACATTTGTCAGAACTTATGCCAACCTACAAAATTTCATACAAAGATTGATAAATTTGGTGGGAAGCATACTTCCCAAGGCCTTATAAAAGGTAAAAAAAGCATTAAATGTTCAGCATTAAACATTAAAAAATATTTCATTACAAAATTAACAGTAATGCCGCTTTGTAAAGAATTTAGTAATTTCGAACTACATCAGTCGAAGAGAACTCCTGATCACCCTCCCCTCAACTTCATCCTCGAAACCGTCATATTACTGCAATGAATTGACGTTTCACCAGTGACTTCAGATACAATTAATACACAATAATATTTGGTTGAATTGGAATTCCAGGCTGTAAAGGCCCAGCCACTCTGACGAGATTTTATACTTAAAAGTCTACAGCCATACAAATTGCAATAAATGAGCATTGAAAATTAAAATCAATTTGTTATTCATTAATATATATTTCTTTTATATGTAAAATTAAAGTCAAACAGTTTTTTTTAGATGTTATTTCCACTTTAGTGTGATATTCTAAATTTTTATACGTACATTGCGAGCATAAACAAAAAAATTATATAAAATTTACTTTATCACAAAACAGATATTTGAACGTATTCAGTGCATTCATTCATCTAAAATAGGGTCTAATAATTCTTTCATTTAAGTGAAGTTTCATCAAAAATTCCTCTAGGCCGTGCATCGGCCAATAACTTCGACTGGTAGAACTTCCTAATTAATGAACAAGTACAAAACCGTCTGGACTCAATAAGTCTTCACGCTTGTTAATGAGTGTTTACTTTTGCCAACGCTGCCCCTGCTCGTTATTAGTGCGTAAACTTCTGACCTACTGTTCGGCGTTTCAATTTTTAGACTAATAATCTCGAAGAGATTAAAACTGCTCATCATTATTAAAGTTAAATATAGTGGAAGACATGTACGTAAAATTTGTGGCTGTGTTACTCTCGACTTGTATATTTCTACATAGAACTGACATATTTTATATAAGATCATAAATTGAAATTTTTTATCGTTGATAAAAAAAATCGCATTTCTTATAGCCATTAATAAAACCAATTAATTTTTATTAATTAACGAATTATTTCATAAAATGTCAGATTTTTTGACATAATTGCTTTTAACTTTGTTTTAATAAAGTTAACATAACTTGAGAAACATCATCTGAATTCTTATTTTTAAATCTGAATATATATCAGTTGGACGTCAGTTTAATAATATATATATATTAAAATCTTAAAACGTCAATTTATATAACTATGGGGGGGGGCCTTTTATGTACAAAATGAGATGATTAAACTGACGTCTGTTTACATCGCAATACACGTACAGAAGGACAAAATTTGTTTCCCTTCAGTGGTTTTACTATGAGATTTTGATACAATTTCTTTGCCACGTAAAAAAAGAAGTGGGTAGAAAAATAAATCTAAAGTGTCTTTAAAAGAATGTTGTAAACATCAGGGATTTTTAACCCTTCACTTAGAGCATGAGAAAATGCTAAAGTCAACAGTTTTATAAAGAATTAAATAAAAATGTGGAAATCGGATCAGGAAATAAAAGATCATTTTAGTATGAATTTAATATAGACAAAATTAAGATAAAAAATTGGAAAATAATTAGGATTTAAATCTGATTAAAAGATATTATTACATATATGCGTGACCTATTAACTAAAGAATAATCATAATTTAATAAAATAAATTATTCTTAATTATATTCAAATTTTCATAGACTTTCCCTAAATATTTTTTGTTATATGTGATGCATATTCCCCACTTTTTTCCCAGTTTTGAAACACATGCCATTTTTTAGCAAGACTTTAATAATCATTAACTTTTACCATTTTTCTCTGACGATGGAGAACGTTTATCCCACAGACATTTCTTCAAATTCACGAAAAGAAAAATCACACGGGGGCTAAATCTAGGTTTTAAGAAGGATGGGGAACATATACGACATTGAATTTTAGAAAGATATTGATGATATTTAATAATTCTATCAATAAATAACAGAAATTAAGTTCAAACTTAAGCAACGAGAATAAATTCAGTGCAAGAATGGAACGATGTTAACTTTATAGGATTAAAATAAAAAAAAGTAAAAAGTAAAGTAAAAAGTTCAATGACAGGATTTTAAAATAAGGAAATTTATATGCAATTGTTAATACTTTTAGTTTCAATCAAAATTATCATATCTGTGAAAAAATTATCGAACCAATTTGAAGGTTGAGTAATTTGATAAAAACCTCAAAAACAAAAAAATCATGTCTGCAATAAAGGAGGGTCTGCAAATAACAAAAGAATATATTAATAACAATTTATTTCAATATTTTTAAGTAAAGATTCATTGCTTAAGCAACGATATATCGTCGTTCAACATTAAAAAAGTTAAAAATCGTCTAGTTCAATTTATAATCTTACTTCAACTCATAACCACTTTATAAAATAAAAAGATGTTATTTATTATGATATGTTGTATAATGATTATAATAATATTAATCTTGTAAAATTAAATAATTAATATTATTAAATTAAGATTATTATAATATTTTATAAATGTTCATATTTATATTAAAATTATTAGACATAAAAGTGTTTCAATCCAGAATGACGTCATGTAAAATAGATAGAAGCGAATAAATCATCAGAAAAACTGGATATAAGTATAAAATGCATTAACAGAATGCTATCGTGCTATTTTGATTAGATTAGTTAGTGTAATAATTAGTTAATCGGAATGTAATATGATGGGAACGGAACAAATGGAAATGATTTTGCGGCCATTAAAGCGTTACATTTCCCTTATTCTCTAGATTAACGTGATATAATACACTAATAGAACATCCGGAATTAAGAGATATTTTAGACTCAAGTTTGTTAATGCCTGTTAAAAGCTTTTATTACGAATTAAGCAGATTTGAGTTTGGTCTATGGACTAAACTGAAAGGCATTTCTTAGTGAAATCCTAAGAATATCCGATTTAGATCTAGATTTTCAAGATTACATCGTTTTCGCAATGTACAAAAACTATAATTTCAGCACATATTTCACAATTTTGAACTAAAGTAGATTAAGAATAAAACACTCAAAACGGGGCTCCATTCTACAAATTTTCATGCCACACCAATAAAAAAAAAATTAACTCGATGAAATCAACCAGCAGTAGCGAGTATTTGATTGAACCGGGTAAAATGATTTGATTTGATTTATAAATTTACAATAGTTGCTTTTTGCCTAAAGACTTTTTTCTAATGTTAAATATTATCTTGGGGAAAAAAATCCAACCTTTTTTTTTAGATAGATGGTTGTAGTGGTCGATATCTCGTAAAGTGTAGAACAAACAATTTTATATTTATGTTGGTTGGAAAGGTGACATTTTGCACTAAAGAAATCTTTTGCTGTTTTTTATTTGTTTGCTCTATTCAGTTGCGAGTCACAGGGCGTTAAAAATGGAAGCCAACAAAGAGAAAATTCGGTCATTTTGCAGTTTTTCCATCGATTCCGTTGAGGCATTTTTGATGTTAAAGGTGATGATGAACATGATAAATCGAATTACCATCTGCGAAGTCTTGGCCAAATGGAATGAAATCAACCCATTCCTTAAACGGATGGTCGCTGGGGATGAGAAATGAGTCGCATGCGACAACATTGTGCGAAAACGA
Source organism: Argiope bruennichi (assembly GCF_947563725.1). Taxonomy (NCBI): domain Eukaryota; kingdom Metazoa; phylum Arthropoda; class Arachnida; order Araneae; family Araneidae; genus Argiope; species Argiope bruennichi. The sequence goes on from NC_079156.1 coordinate 34,923,144, forward strand.
TCGTAGCCAAAACGCGCTGGAGCAGCTCAAACGGTGACCAAACCAGAACTAACGTCTAGGAAAGTTCTGCAGTGCATTTGGTGGCACTGGAAAGAAATAATTTATTATGAATTGTTTTCATAAGCCCAAACACATAAATCCGGATCTCTACTGTCAACAACTGGACCGTTTGAAGCTAGCGATTGACTACAAACGGCCAGAATTGGTAACAGAAGAGGTTTTTGTGCTCCACCCGGACAATGTCATCAGGATGCGCAAATCTATAGTAACTTGCCAGACTACGGAAGCTTGGTTGGGAAATTTTGATGCATCTACCATATAGTCCACACCTGGCACCAAGCTATTATGTTTTCCTTGCATTGCAAAACATTCTTAGTGATAAGAAAGCGGAATCAAGATAAAAATGTGAAAATCGATTACTAGAGTTTTTCGCCAATAGGGACCAAGACTTCTATGGAAGAGGCATTATGAAGCTATCTTTAAAATGGCTGCAATTATAGAGTAAAACGGCGCATATTTGACCAAAATTGATCATCCGAAACGTGTCAAATAAAATCTTGAATTTCAGATAAAAATTATGGATTTAAGCTCAGCCTTTATTTTAAACAAGACAATTAATTAGCCTTTTGGCCTTAAACACCAAGTAAAAGCTTCACATCTGCACAGTGGTTACTAAGTTATATTGTATTTTTACACAGTAGTTATATTGTATTTTTTGCATCTATCGTATTTGTAAACAAATTTTTTTATTTAAATGCACAATTTTCTCCGAAAAATTCGTTTATAAAAGGATTTTAAGTCTGACTCGCAGTTAAATGTATTTATTACTTTAATTATGAAAGAACACAATTGGATTCTCCCGTTTAATTTGCATTCTTTTTACTACTCTGCAAGTATTTTTAACAATCAAAAATAAATAAATAAAACTTCAAAATAATGCACCGTCTTGAATAGTGAGTGAGAGTCTCCATTCCAGTGCAAAGGATTAATATCTTAAATATCTCATTTCTATGCTCTTCTGAAGGACCCTAAGAAATACTTCTTTAGAGAGTAGAGTTTTTTTTTTTTTCGTGAAATGAACTATTCTCAGTTTCGAACGCACACATATATATAATTCCTGCACAATCATGATGAAGAAAAGTAGGTTTAATGTTGAAATTTATCAATGTGAAGATCTAAAAAAAGTATACACAATGTTTACTCATTTCACAAAACAAATTATTAACCAAATAATTGTATAAATAAATAAAATATAAATGGATAAATAAAATATTAATAGCTACAATTTTTAAAGGAACACAGCGTTTAAGTTATTTCTTGAATTCTGTATTAAGTAACTCGGGTTAAGTTATACATTCGCCTCTAAAACGGAAATAGTTTCATTATTCGATTAACAGCAGAATAATTGAAGGGGGAAAAAACTCCAAGTGTATTCTACAACAGAAACTAATTAAAACTTAAATACAGATTAAAAGCAGATCGGATTTGTATACATAATACATTTAATTATTTAACCTTGTTTATTGAGTTTCCATAATTAATTCTAAGCGAATAAAGTGCAAGATGAAAGACTTAAGTCTGACTTAAAGAGAAGTAATTTAATTCAATTAAGTCTCTTTGTATGCAGAAAATGAAAATCTTTCATTACCACTTCAAAAGCTTTTATAATACAGCCATTTAGATTCTCAACATACATTTAGCAAACATAGATCAACTGTTTGAAATGAGCAACACATGAAAATTGTCATGTGTTGCAAATGAAATTGATTTTTTTTAATTAATGAGCAACACATTAAAAATAAAAGTTCGTTTTCTATTTTTACGAACAAATCTGTTCGTCATTTAAGTTCGGAAATCGAAAATCTACTCGCAAACTTTAAGTTAAATTCATCTCTACAACTTTATGAATAGTTCCTTTAAAATAAACATCTTTAAAAAATTGTTTTCTATATTGGAATATTTACTTTTAAATGTTTAATATTACCAAAAAATTTCCGTATTACTTTATAAAACTTTATTATTTTCAAACGATATGCTTCTCTTACAATTCAAGAATGTCATGGCTTGTTCGTATAGAATTTCCGCATTATTTAATAAAACGTTATTATTTTCAAACGATGTTTCCCTTACAATTTAAAAATGTCATGTCTTGATCGTATAAATCTCCGTATTAGTTAATAAAGCGCTGTTATTTTCAAACAATGTTTCTCTTGAAATTCAAGAATGTCATGGCTTGTTCGAATAGAATTTCTGTATTATTTAATAAAATGTTATTATTTTAAAACTATAGTTCTCTTACAATTCAAGCATGCCTTGCTATGTCCGTATAGAATTTGCAAAGAAATGATATTCAGTTATAGATGAATTTTAATGGAAGTGCATGCATTCTTTAACTGAAATATAGCAAAGCATGCTAAAATAAATATTTCAAAAATAATCATACGAAAAAATATTGAGAAATTTTTCTACATTTCACTCAAACTGGTAATCAATGTTCAAAAACGTCTTATATGCATATAACTTAGATAAAAAAAAAATCTTTGCTATTTAAAAAATTATTCCAAAGTATAACTTACCGACCAGTAAAATATTTTTTCCTGGGGAAATGAATAGTAAAATTGTTAAAGAAAATAAGTTATCAGATAAGGTCACATATAATATAAGGTGATTTTGTTATCACTTAAATAATGAAATTATATTCACTTGATACTGACAATAAATACAATAAAGAGAAGGAAAGTTATACGATGATTTACGCTGCTTTGAAAACGTGAAATAGCATATGATAAATACGCTGCTTTATCATATGTTGAAAATATGATTTTGAGCATGATAAATACGCTGCTTTGAAATTATATATTTGTACTATTAAAATTGTAACCAACAAATCTTAAAACGATTAAAAGAATACACAGTTATTTAAGAGAAATGATACAATTTACTATATAAATTTTATAAATGAATAATATATTTTCAAATTTAATGTAACATATTTAATTTATAGTCTTGTGAAATATTGTCTACTATATACAAAATCTGAATACAATCCTCTTATTGTATTCATATTTTGTACTTAGTAGACATTTGTGTATAGTATACCATTACGGGTAATAAAAGTATAACAAGAAATATAAGGTATTCGATAACTTGAGCAAAGAGATTCATGTAACATCGCTCAATTCTTTATTGTGACTCCCACACGCACATTTCCACAATAAGATCTTCAAAGTCATTCATTTCGATCTATGGCAAGGACATCATGATCCAAACTTCCATCTATTCCCACAAGTTAAAATCTCTTAGACTTTTACTTTTGGATCTTGCATTGAAATATACCACATTAGGTTTGCAATTCCCTACTGACCTATCCATCGTCAAAGAGGCTACCATTAAGAAATGATGCATCCATCAGGAAACGTTGCATCGGGGTCTGTCGGTGTAGATGATGAATGGTACCATCTGAATCATCGTGAAATTCGGAGAGTGCAATTGAAGCAATTGGAAAATGACTTCACTTAATGTTGTGTTTCTCAAGAGATGTTACTAATCTAAAGTTTTCTATTAAACCTTCAAATAATCAATAAGTATTTTTCATTTGTGATCATCTCTTGAAACCCAATATTTAGTGTATGCGAGTTAAAAGCAGAAAAGATAGTTCACACAAAAGAAATCAATTTATTGTTTTTGCAACTCAGAAAAGACATAGTTATGTATCATTTGGAGATATGTCTTTGTTATCAGATTAATTTATAAAACAGCAGATCACGGAGCATATGAATAAATACATTGTTTTTAATAAAAATATCTGAATAGCACATTAATGTTTAACGAAAACATGAACGAAGTGATTAACACTTAACCACAACAGAAATTACAATTACCTCTGAGATCAAGTTAACTATTTAAAACCTTTAGATGACACATGTAAAGACAATAAAGGAAAAATAATATTAAGCAATTTCAAAGTAAAAATAAGTGCTATTTCTGTGGCATCCAAAGCCTAGAACCCGCTCCTTAAAAGAATGAACCTTTGTATTATCACATTAAACTGCAATAAAACGGCAAAATAGGCATTAACTGTTGACCCTCGATATAAACCATTTAAGAGATAAACATATCTCTGTTTCTCAAATAATAGTATATTATGCAAATAACAAATAGCATTAAAGAAATTCTTCAGTTAGATGTCCTGTGAAAAATGCTGCACATTCGGTAAAGGATAAGGACACGTTCTTTCACAGTAAAACACGAAGCACGGGGAGTAAAACATAACAGAAAAGCACACAACGATAGCATTTGCGAAAATCAAAAATACATAAGCAGCAAATCATTATTCAAAGACTGCAACAACACAAAATGTTCAAAGGACAACACTCTAAAAGAGGAAATTCCCTCAAACACTCGCTTAAACTCTTTCCTCTGGTATTCTTTTACATTTTCTCCCATGATGGGACAAAGAATATTCTTGAAGGATATTGTATCTTTGTTTCCTATTCAGATTTCCCAAAATTCGGGTAATTTAAGGAGATAATTCATTTCTGACGCCAAATCTTACCCATAATCATCATTTCTGTCGCCAACGTCTGAGAGTCATTTATCTGTCATCCATTCAGTAACCCTTGAAATATTTATAAAACCCTTTTTACCACAGAACTAAATGCACAGGAAGCATTGATATAGATTCATAACAATAGCATATTTGAAATACATATTTATATCAAATTTGTTCATATTAAATAATTATGAATCAGTAAAGAAACTACGTAAATAAGATGCACCATATTATAGCTAAAATATTTTTGCAATATGCAATTTTATCAGATCCTAACTGTTGATGGTATTTTCAAGATATCATCTAACATTCAGGACATAGCCGCATGAAGTATTCTACAATATCTTTGAGCTAATAGGATTCATAAAATATATTTTGAAGTTCGCTGTTTATCGGAGCTAAATATTTATTTTTTGTATAGAAAAATATACAGTAAGTAACAAGAAACATGACAAAAAAAATTTAGAGGCAAAAAATGTTGCTGAATTCCCCCATGTATTTTAATAATGAAATTAATTTTAAGCCTGCTTTTGAAACTAAATTTATTCATTCAAGTATATGTGAGCAACATAATTGAAAATAAAATAAATTAATTGAATTTCGGTTGATGGTCGTTAAACTAAATAGCACATTAATCTAAATAAATACAACATTAAAATAGTTAACTAAAATACAACATTTCCTTTTTTGTAAACACGGAATTACACTAAAAAGAATTTTAAAAAATTCTTAAGGAACGCCTTTATCATTTATGTACAATATTTCTTACAATTTGAATTATAATTTTGATTTACTTATGTGATACATCCATTTAATTATATGCTTGTCGCCATCCGGCCAGAAAATTTATTATAAGTTATACATTGCCGATTTTATATATTTATTTGTATAGTATGGTAGTTTTTCAACAACAACTCAGTCAATTGGCTGAGACACAATTATATTATTAAAATTCGATTACAATTACTTCCTTATGGACATATACGATATAATCATAACTACTTTAATATAAGATTAGTTTCCTATGTTAAGTGAGTTTTTTAATCCAGTTTGTTAATATACATAAATGTAAATAAATACTGTTGTATCGAAAAGCGATGTTAGTAATGCATTAAAAACAATGATCATTGAATCATGGCCAAGGCAGGCAGTCATATATAGCACAATATACATTTATTTGCGTGAATGTATTCTTACTTTTTGAACTCATTTCCAAAAAAGTCGACTTTCTGCGATACCTGAATGAAAATATTAATTTTATGTAATACTAGCCGCCTTTGGCGACTAGCCGGTTCGCCAACCTTAATGCAAGTTAAAATTTTAATAATTAAATATTTTATGTAACTCCCATTTTAATTGCTTCTTCATTAAAATATTTTCAAATTTCAAATTTTAATTGTCATATAATACACTCATAATATTATAAAGGCCTTCAGCCATAACTCAAATTTTCTGTTAGCTCCCGTAGAATTTATGCTTTAAATCAAAGTGGAAATGATTAAACTGCAATTAATATAATTTTTTTTTTTTTTTTTTACTGAAACGAAACATTTTTTTTAAATATGAGTACTGAAAACAGAGTCGCTGAGTATTTAAACCTTATAGGCACTAAATAATATTTTTCTTAATTTATATAATATCTCAAGAATTTTTCAACAAAGTTTTCTCAGATTCATCATGAACAGATAGATTAATTAACAATGTTTAGTTTTAATTGCATCAAACACTAAAAAAAAAACAAAAAAAAAACAATCGTTTGAAATAATCTGTCGAAAACATTAAACCTTCAAAACCAAGTCCATATCCGTTGTCAACAATCAGAACACAATGCGCATGCGCGAATTTTCAACGCCAATTACGGTAATGCAAATGCGTGAATTTATTACTCCAGTTGGGGTAATGCTATGCAGATTAGACATTTTTAATTTCCTTTATTATGTGTTATTTTAATTCAAAGGTACTTCAGAATGAATCTGAACGATCGATTCATTAACAATGTTTAATTTTAAATGCATCTAACATTAAGAAAATAAACAGAATCCTTTGAAATAATCTGCCGAAAATTTCTTAAGCCTATCCTCTTTAGAGTGGGAAAAAAACTGAAGCCTTACTCATTTGGCGGTGGGGGAAAAGGAAGATTTTTTTGGCCGGAAAGTTAGTTTTTAATTAATAATTAAAATTCTAATTAAAAATTCAAAAAAGGGGGACCCCAGGTGTACATTCCCGACCTCTAAGGTATACATGTACCAAATTTGGTAGCTGTAGGTCAAATGGCCTGGCCTGTAGAGCACCAACACACACACACATTGAGCTTTATATAAGTATAGATATATATAATTTATGTACAAGATATTTAAGGCATAGTAATAAACAGATATAAAAATTATTCAGGGAATGATGGTAAAAATAACATTAACTATCAAATGATTTTCTGACACTTTAATATACAGTATTATTATTTTCATTGATCATAAATTCCGAAAATATTTTCGGAATAAATCATCAAAATTAGTAAAACCAAACACAATAGGAAGGAAACTTCATTTGGACTCTTTTCCAGGAAGTTTGCTGAAGACAATCATTTTTGGCCTCTTTTTATAATTGGACCTTTGTGTAGAAATATGCATGCAAGGTGAAAAGAGAAAATTCCAGATTTTTAATTCATGATATTTCTGCGGATATTCAATTCCATTTTCAATCAACAATACCAAACATTTTATTGCTTAAAATCCTATTTCTTTAAGTTCCCGAAATGTCTTTATTTTTATTATGTTCAAAAGGAGAATTCGAATCTTTAGCAGAACATAATAGATGCAAATGAAATTGTAAGGCATTATTAAAGATTTTAGATTTAAATTTTCCATCGTATAGTGTTTTAATTACAAATAATTTAAAATTTGCAGTATTTTTATGATGAACTTCTTTGTCGTAGCATTATTGCTTATTTAAGTAATATTAAATCATTGTCATATTTAGAATTTCCATTGCTGATATAGTTATTGAGAGACTGATGGAAAACGGTTTTTAAAATAGTCATTGCTTTCAATTTATAAAAGTAATTCAGAGTCAGCTCATATGCATTACTAAATCAATTTAAGAAATATAAAAATCAACTGATGTCAATTACATTATAACCATCAATATATAATCTTCCTTATATATAAAACATCCAAAATATTTCTCAGTAATTAAAAAAATTGAGTTGCCTTTCGAGATTTAGAAAATACAATAATGGAATTAAAGGAAACAAGAACATTGCTTTTAGGATATTCAATTATTATTATTTTTTATTTATTTATTTATTGCTGCACAAACTAAAAGACACATTTTTTTTTAAAAAATTCTCCAGATGTAAGTTTTAAACCAAATTTTCTTCATCAAATATAATAATAAAAATTTATTTAAAAACATAGCTATAAAATTCTAATATATTTGTTAACTAACGTTTTAAACTGAAAGAAAACTATCGAAACTCCATGACACCTAGGATTTGACACTTTCATTTGCATAATTTTGATCTGATTTGAAGACAAAAAGGTTTTAGGCTGTAAGAAACAACTAAAATTAAATGTAAAAATAAAATGTACCTGGCAATTTATTTTCTTCAACTCCGCTCAAAATAATTTTAAAACTTACCATCAGAATGTATACTACTTAATTTCGTACTACCTAACATTTCAATGTGTTTCAAATTTTCATATTTGAATCATTCATTTAGGAACAAACATAGTTATTAATTCCTTATGTAATAATTTCTAAAAGTGAAAAATTTTTTTGTGATCCTTGTAAAAGTTTCCCGTTTTAAACACAAGTATCAGCTAATGTTGGCACATTTTCATATGCATGAAGGGAAAAGTATTATGTATTTTTATTAAATAAGTAAAACTACAAATTTGATCCTATTTTTAATATCTTACATAGAATGACTTGTATAGGAAATATTTGATGATTCACTTTATTTTACTTTCCTAGATTTTTATATCAAGCTTTAAAAAATTTTTCCCCTAAAATGTCTACTTAATCGAAAAGATAAAATTGAATTGATGAGTTTATTGTTTTCGTCTCTTGGTCAGACGATAAGAAGTTTTTCGTCACAGCAGAAGTGAAACCAAGCATTTCATTTCTATTTCTCACTTTCCCATTTTTTTTCTCTCCTAGCTTAATGGAAAGTCGACAAATAAATGTTCCCGATGTAAAATATTTCGCAACGAACATTTTACTGCTATTTCTTAGCAAATATTTGACTTCTAGCTAACAATGTTTCTCTAATTTGTGTTACATCCACTTCGGAGTTTTAAAGGAGTCCTTAGAGCACACCTGTCTGGTTATATAAGCGGAACTTGTGATTTAGGGTACAGATGGGCTTCCCTTGACCATTAAGTTTTCAAAAGATGTATTTCTTAATTTTTTTACAAAGGTAAATCAATTTTTTTCATTGAATAAATTTCTATGTACCATGAAATCATTTTAGTTGCCATACTGTTGTGTTAGAAAAAAAATGCATCACTGAAATATCATTTTGGTAGGTTTTTAGTATTTTCAGACATTTATTTTTACAGGGATTTTTGCTGCGAATGTGAGAGGATATATTTTATGATTCTGGAAAATATGTTATGTGCTTAACTGCATTAACACCAGAATACCATTAAAGCTATTTGTTGAAGAAGTATTGCCTCACAAAACTATCAGACTCTTTGCTTCTTATTTCTCTCTTATAGGAATTATATAAAGAGAACAATAATCGTTCGGAAAATTCTCTCTAGATTTCGATCGATCACTGCGTTTCAGATATATTCGATTCCGTTTAGTTTAGTTATATTAACGTCTCGTTGTAAAGAAACACTAGGACTATTTTGGGACGGACCTAGTAATTTTGAACCCCGAACAGATGACGAGGACGACATCTGAGCTGGCACTCCCTCTCCACACCACACCACACCACACCAGCTGGAGGACGTTTGGCCCCGACGGATTTAACGTGCAACAGCCCCCCCCCCCCATTACTATTTTATTACTGATATATATCAAATCATCCAATATATTTAATAAAGGATTTAATACTTGAACTTCGATTCTTGTTCATTTTAATGTTGTAGTTCGAAAGGTTCTTCAGTGGAATCGGGTCTCGAACCTTAAATTCAACGACTCAAGAGCCGAGACCTTGCCACTGGGGCCCTATCTCCAATTTGTAAAAATATTTATATCTGTTAATGTATTGTGTTATTAACACAGTAATGGAATCAGAATAAATGGATAAAAAAGATAAGTAGTCACGAAATAAATTTGTCAGATTTGTATCAAGTTGTACAGATAATTTCTGAAAAGAAAGTCAGAAATGAAACAATCTAGTTAAATGAAATATGGTTTACTATTTTATTACTGATATATATAAAATCATCCAACATATACGATAAAGAATTTAATACTTGAACTTCAATCCTTGTTCATTTGAATGTTATTATTCGAAATCGCATCGAGCTAAGTCGAATTAATCGAGTGCGTGATTTTTCAGTATCAAAATAATTAACTTGTGACAAATACTACACCTATTCCGTCAAAAGTCAGAAGCTCTTTCTTAAATTTCATATTAATTTTTTTCTCTATTTTATGAATTATAAAAGCTCATAATATATTATTACATGCCTGAAATTGTAGAGAATATTGTAACCGATTTCTTAAACAAATTTTATATCTATATATTTCTTCCAATTATAGTTTATGTTACGAAACACTAAATTGCATATATATTTAAATTTTAATAGTGAATGAAATTATTTTCACAAATGGCAACAATAATTTTATCTAAATATAAAATAATCCATAGTTGATGTTTTGAGCACGAGATGTTTTTATCAGTCAATGTTGCATTTCCTACTTTTCATAAGAAAGTTGTATTTGCCCTTTTCTATGCATTTGTCCTTTCCATTTCATGTTCAACATCCGCTACAGCAAAAAATTCAAATGACTAAAATCACTATCGTTTGCTTCCCAAGATTCTAAGAATACAGATAATTATATAAAGAATGTCTTTACTTCAATTAAATTTTCATAAATTATGGTAAAATTTTCATAAATTATGGTTAAATTTATTGAACAACATTTTTATGATTTTATAAATGAAGAATGTCCAATGTATATTTAAAAGTATCTGTAGAATTTTAAACAAAAATTTCTTTATAGCAAATCTGCATACGCTAATTAAACTTAAAATGGCTTTTGAATTTGAGTAACGCCATCTAGTGATCGAAAAAATGGTGAGGGCGTCCTTTTTAACTCGTTAAATGACAAGACATCTCGCGGGAAGAAGTATGGGAGTTAAATGTCAAAACAAATAATAAAATATTACACATTATCTGGAAATTGCACAGACATTTTTTAGTACAATATCAGTTAAAACTATTTGATATACCTATGAGAAAAATTTAAAAAAAATATTTCTGTCTGTATTATTCTCAAGTTAAAACCAAATTTCCTGTTCTCGCTAAAAAATAATCCATTTAAATGTCGCCAATTTTTCAATGAATCAACGAAAAATCCTGTACACTTTCGAGATTTTGAGAACAACAAAATGAAGTTTAAGGAGATTTTAATCAATTGAGGGAATCTTGGTAATACTTGGATTGAGGCTTCTTCTCTAAGTATCAGTGCTTTAAGTACCTTTTTAAGTTAAAATAATTCTCCAAATGGGGCTATTTAGAAATAAAAAACCTGTTAAGAGGAGGGCAATTTTAAATTTTATATAAGATAAATATTATATAATTGAAAGCATTAATATCAGCGCATCTATTATTTATATTTTATTGCTATTCTAATGTCTGAATTAAAATTGAATTGGTTGAAAATTTGTACTATACAAGATAGAATATAAAAGGGATTTTTTTTAATGGAATTTATTTTCCCCATTTCAAATGAATATTTTTATCTAATATTTTACGGAAAATACATAAATTACTACCAAATTCCAAATATTATATAACACAAATTGAACATTGTTCTACTACGTTTGTCCAGATACATAAATGCTTCCAGAATATGAATTTTTGACACCCCGGAATATGCACATAATGTAATGTATCGACAAAAATATCTTAATAAAGAAATAGAACAGAACTCCAAATATTCTAATTTTCACGACCATTTTGAGAAAAAAGAAATCTGCACACAGAACATTTATGTGTAAATAGAACCACAGACTGCGAAATATCTGATTTAACTAATTAATTAAAGTAGAAACATTTATCACAATATGCAAAATACAAAAATAATTATTAAATTACTAATTTATACGTGAATTTCCTTTTAAAATAAGTTATGTTTTCCTTCCATCATTTATTTAATAATGTAGATATACGATCATCCATATCAGTTAAGGTAAATAAATCGGGTAACAAAATCTTATCGTTAAAAAACCGATTTTAAATACAAGTTTCAATAGGAACCGTTTTGATTAGTTTTTTTCCCCAAGAAATAATCTTTCTATCGATTATCTACTAATCTGAAAGCTCAATTTTTCGAATCCTATTTGATATGAACCAACATAGATTATCATTCATTAACATTTATTGTTATCTGTATATCGTTAAGAGTATAAAACTGCGTAAAAGCGAAATGAAAAGAAATGAATTAATTAAAGGTAATGAAATGTCACATAAAACCTAAAACAAAGATTAAAATATTATCCTTTTCAAAAAGCACATTTAGAATATTCAATAAAAACGATCTAGGAGAACAATTACTCTTTTGTTTTTTTAAATGCAATTTAGGAACTAATAAGAAAAGTCAGCAATATTGAGCTACTGTCAAGAAAAGTTGTAAACATGGGAATTTCCCTTACAATAGAAAAATAAACAGAGTGTAAGATTTCAAATAATGTTAAATTAATTGCCGGTTTCCTTTATAATATTTTTGAAGGTATGCGATTACATTCAGATTGAATATTTTGAAAGATGTTATAAAATATTTGCAGATTTGAATGTTTGCATAAAATAGATCGAAAAAAGGTATATGAAGCAAAATTATATCAATTTAAAGCCAAAAGTGTTCTAAAATGGATTTGAGGAGGGAGTAAAAAATTATATAAGACATTAACTTTCTGATTTACAAGATTATGAAATGATTTATTCAAAATCTCCCAGATAACTTGATTATATTACCTAGATCTTAAATAATATACATACAATGTTTCTTTCTCCTCCCATTGAATACTGGAGTTTAATAAATAAAATTATATTCCAATATGATTTTTTTTCATATAATGAAGTATTAAAATAATAGTTAAATCTTTCCAAATGAACAGAATTCTTACTTTTCTCTTTCCAAACTACAAAACAAACTGAGAAATTATGCTTATAAATATGCATTATATTTAAATTAAAGAGGCATAAAAATATTTTTAGAACGTAAGAATGTGCATTTAAAGTTGTAAAATAACGTTAAAATATAAATTACAAAACTCAATGCGATTTCCCAAACAATAAACTTAAATAAAATCCAAACGTTTTATAAAGAAAATTGTTCAAGAATCCAGAATATTGGATAAAAAAAAGGCATTCGATATTTTGCTGAAAATAGACTTTACAGCTTAATCACATATATTTAAGTCATAAATATGAAATGATCATAACGGTATAGAGCTAAAAAAATATGTTAAATTGCTCCACTCTAAAATGGCGCAATACTTATCTCATAGAAGAAAAAAAATTAAAGACCAGGAAACCTTGACTTATGCCATCCTGACACCATTTATAAATGGTTCCGAGGCAACTAAATATTTCCTCAATTTTATACCTATTCTCACAGTAAAACAATGCAAGAATTTTTTAGTTTTAAGACAGTGGAATGCGGCGGATATTTTTAACCTGACAAATAATCATCACTATCAGCAGTTCCATTAATGCGTGGAGTTAATAAAAAATAATAATAGAAAACTGCTCGTAAGGAATTCTTTCAAGGTGAGAAAAGTAGTTAAAAGATGGCGCCGATGCTTGGAAATGAATTGAATGGAAGAACAATTCCATGCAGTTATGATTCTTTCTGCCTTCCTCACTTTTTCACAAGACTGTTTGAAATGAATTATAAATTAGTAAATCTGAATTTACCTTCTAATCTAATAAATCTAAATATACCTTCTAAAATTTAGATTTTTTTCTGATTTTTATTAAATTAGAGAAAATGGAAAACTGATTAAAAAAAAAAGCAGTTGTTAAAAATATAGCGAAATAAAAAAGGTATAAGCTTACTACCTTCAACAATTTCAATATGTTTGTAGAAGAATATCGAAATATATTTGATTTTCTAAAGTAATTTACGAAGCACTCAATTTTCCAACGGGATTAATTTACGAAATATTCAATTTTCCAACGGGATTAATTTACGAAATATTCAATTTTCCAAAGTGATTAATTTACGAAATATTCAATTTTCCAACGGGATTAATTTACGAAATATTTAATTTTCTGAAGTAAAAAGTGTATTTTGGCATTAAGACGCGTTTATGCCGTGTTATGTTTTCTTTATAATCATGCAATAACGGTCACAAAAAATTTTGATGTTTTATCATTCCCTTTAATGCGCACAAAAATGATAAAAATAAGTGAAAACTTAGTAATTCATTGGATAGAACCTTCAATATCCAAAGAAGTGAAAACACTCAAAAATATTCATACTCTGCAAAAAATCCTTTAAATTCGAATTAGTAATATTATATAAATCACTACATAAAACCAAGTGCTTTATCAGAAATTTATAAATACCATTTAGTTGACATATATGTATTAGAACAAACAAAATTTGTAAAATAAAAACTTGACCAGTATTTTTTAGCAATATTATGCGAATTATACAAGTAGAAAGAAAATTCTTTGAATAAGGATTAAAATTAGTGCTTCTGTTTTTTGAAAACAAATTTCTAAGCATTTCCAAAAAATTCACGAATATTACAAATAAGAAAAAAAAAATAATCTTTATGGTCAGAAATAACGTTCGTCTCATAGAATTAACAATTAAATCAATATTTAAAAATTAATTTCATTTTAATATATTCTGTAAACACATTTCAAAATTTTTCAACTGCAATTTTTTTTAATATCCAAGTCATTACAATTTTAGAGAAAAAGCGTTTAAATTAGTACTACTATATTTTGAAAACAAATTTTCAAATATTTTCAAAACTCACAAATGAAAATAAAAATATGAAAAACTAAAGTCAGAAATAACGGTCATCCGATATAATGATTAATTAAATCAATTTTAAAAATTAATTTCATTTTAATGTATTCTATATACACATTTGGCAATTTTTAAAACCGATTTTTAATTATTTTGTTAATTTCGAAGTCTTTACACTTCTAATAAACTTATCAGCTGAATGATAAAAAAAAAATAACCAATTTTTTTACATCGATAAAACAATGAAAATAAAAATCTCATATTTCCGAGTAGATGAATCATATTTTATGAAACTAAATTAAGATTATTATCAATAAAATGTCATTGGTGCTGAAAATAATCTGAATTCTAATTTGTTTTATTCCCAAAATAAATCTAGTAAAAAAAAAATCGCTATTTTATTTTTCATAAAATATTTCATAATTATTCTGAATAGTTTTCTTTACTTATGAGCAATTATTTAAAATAAGTCAATTATCTAAATTTAACCCTCATTAAACTCTCTGCTCATACCGTTTTAAGTAGAAATTATTGCAAGATGTAAATTGAAACCGGGGATTTTGAAGGAATTATCCTGCCATTTTACTTGGCTTTAGCTGTCAATTAGCTGCTTTTATTACTTCCTAAAAAACTGACACCATGATAGAAAAAAATTGACAGGGTGACATTAAAGTTTATTTTTTTCTGAAGAAAAGAATAGAGCTTATTATTAAAATTGTCTCCGGTACTGCCTTTCCTTTCATAACTTACTGCTGTGACAAGCCTCCATTATAATTTAAAGTAATTAAAAAAATGCTTGCCGTAAAAACAGATTTTCCCTCGCGTCAAGTATAAAATTGACTTTAAGCATAGTTATTAAATTAATATGAAAACTATTTTTAAACTTTACAATTAAGATATTTTCAAACTAAGGCATGGTGTAATTAAAGTTTAAACTACAATCGTTGTCTTAAATATTTAAAATCATTCTATAATTTTTGAGCCATTAAAAGATAATTTATTTCTAATTTGTTTAAAAAAATAATTGTTTTCAAAAGAACTTAATATTTTTTTCATAATTTCTCGTTAATAATATTAAATAATTAAATTTTGAAATTGAATCAAGAGTATTTACCCTATTTTTACTGAACCTGCAATGTCTAAAACAGTTAAATATATGAATTATTATAAGCATGTGCATATTTACTTTAACGATATTAATTAGCATAAAAACTTTTCAGCTTCTATTCTTAGAATAATTATTATATGTAAAAAGGGAAAATAATACACTAAATAATTTTAATAAATTATTCTATTAATTATTCAATTTTCATTAATCAATTTATCAATTATTTCAGTAATTATTATATAATAGTTACTATAATAATTAGGATATCAGTTTTAAACCATTTTCAATTTCTAACTGGCAAATTCAATTTCTGAGTGGTTTTCAAATTATATTTAACTGTTATATATCTTTATATTATTAGTTCTCATAATAATAACAACTAGGATATTATTTTTAACTGAGTTGTAGTTGTCGCGAAATCTTATTCTTCCAAAATAATAATTTCTCTCGCATAAAAATTATATATATTAAAAATTTGTTGAACTAAATATAACTAATTAAATATTTAAAGATTACATTGAAAATAAACAATGGTCTAAATTTACTACTTTCGACAATTTCAGTCATAAGTTAAATAGCACAAACAATAGTTCTTACCCACAATCTCTAAACAAACAAAATGAAATCCGAATTAAGTAATTGCAGAATAATATTTCATCACTGAAAAAGTATCCATTAATTTTATTCCCTGAAACTTATAAAAAAAATATAGGGAACTGACGTCTTACTTCTTGTTTATTTCCTACTTTAACTCTAGATTTCAAACGACAAAAAACAGTACTTAATTCTGAATTTTCTATAAGTCTCCAAGAAACGTAATGAAATGGGAAACAAAAAAGCTGATAAATCTATTCCTTATTCACATTTAAGAAGAATTTCCTACTTCTTCATTTTAATTAATTATTTCAATAAAAGAAGTTAAAAAAATTCCTTCAGGAATAAGTTACAAAATAAAACTATTCAGTTTTTTAAACAGTTGAGCTGGAAAGGAGCTAAGCCTAATCGTTTTTTCGAATCAATCTAAAAAACGGAAGATAAATAGTATTTCTTAATTTCAGTATGTAATAAAAATGAGGAAGAAAATTATCTATTTATTGGGAATGTAATCTGCAAAATATGAATTATCATATAGAAAGATAGCAACAATCAAAAAGATTAAGTGCTGTTTCATTTTATTTCTTTGAATTTTTTTTTTCAGTTTCTTATATTTTTTTCGATAGTTAATAATGCGAAAGCCATGGAATAAAATACCGAATCTGAAATAAAATTTATAAGTTAAAGAAAAATAGAAAAAAAACTAACTTTAATGGAATAAATAGATAGAATCTTATGAATACAAATTCGCAAGCATTTAAAAAAAATGAAAAATTATATATTTAAAAAGAAATCGATTGAATCAGATATTATGCCGGTACAACAAGAATTCAAATAAGAAAAAACTGAAAATTAGCACAACATGAGAAAAAAAAAACAATCTTTAAAATATTGAACATTAATTTTTCGTTTATTTTTAATACTGAACAACCTTAACTAACTATGCGTCTACTAATAATAAAAATGCATGTATTTGTATGCGTTGGCAATCTACTGGTAAGATCGTTTGACTTACAGCTAAAACATTTGAAGCACATATACCTTTTAGGCTAATAATGTGCACCTCAAAGTGATTTTTGTTTCAAAATTGAATTAATTAAAAAAGAACTGAATGACGCCGTTTTCCCATGGTAACTTCCAAAACCACTAAATAAAATTACAAGAATAAATTCTACATTTTTTAAAATTTTAAAATTTTCTTTTTAATTATAATAATTTTATAATGTTTTTCTTTGTTGAATTTTGGAAATCTGTAAAATATATTATTTACCTTATTTCCAACAGTAAATTACATAGTTGCTCTGAAATTCAAGATATTTTTATAGTTTCATCAAATATGGAAGCGCGTGATTTTTTTCCGAGGTTGAAAGCTAGGGAAGATTGATGTTGTTTAGTATGTATATAGTTTAAAAGAAATAGAAAAAAATGAAATTATAATACGTCATGGGACTGGTTTCCATTAGAAAGGTTCATGAATGCAATGAGAAGAAACTATACAAGACTTAACATAGTTTTAATATCTGAAGAAACCATGAACATATTAACTCGAATAAAATAATTTATGAATTAATATCGCCCATATTTCCGGCGAACCAGTCACCAAAAGGGACGAGTAATAACTTGGCAGTAATAAATTTTTAAAAAATGAAATATTTAATTAAAAATTTAGTAATTGATGTATATATATATATTATCCCACATTACTAGATTACAATGGTTTATACATAGATGCATGTGCAATTGTCTCAAACTTGAAATGAAGAAGCAATCACTCAGTTGTTTTAGTAGTTTTTCTTTATAATTTAATAATTAATGTCCAATTATCAGCTTTTATCAAGATATCTGTCCGAGCTTTGACAAAAGCAGAATGGTAAACCAAGTAGTTAAACAGAAAAGATGATAGACAAAGCATGAGGAAGAAATTCGACTTTATCTAGTTTCAGAAGAAATGTGCAAATCTCAAAATTTTGATTCCATTTGAAAAGGAAAATCCCCCATAACAAGTGAAGACGGTGTTCGAGGGACTGCTTTTAGAGCTTAGCTAAAAGAAAATTAAATATTATATATACCACTGTAGATATTATATCCAAAGTTCTAGAAACTAGAAACTATTTGCATTTGCCTACAGGCTACATGTTCAATTAACTTTGAAAGATTTAATCCATTCATTTTTGTTACAAAATATATTTTTACGGCGTACAACAAAAATTAAAGAAACAGCGTTAACTTGAAAAAACACATGATTAGAAATGAATCCTGATGGAAAAGACGAAACGAATAACAAAAGAAAACGGCATTTTGTTTTAGAATGATGTGTACGACAGGGTCAAATTGTAAGGCAAAATAGCATTAAATTGTACTAAGATTAATTTTAATCAGAATTAAAAGATCGCAGTCAATATTTAATATACTCATGATGTTTTTTTTCCAAATGAGAAATTTTTAATTGAATATATGTTATTCAAGGAACATAAAAATTCAAATTATGATTTTAAGAACACAAAGGTAAGGATGTATTTAAACAAGCAAAAAGAAATACAAAATAAAACTATTTAAATTTTCTAAAAGAATTTACTATGTATTAACCAAACCAATTCCCAGTTACAAACGAGATATTAACTTTATGGCAACTGGAAATTCACAGGGGATAGAAGAAACTTTAAACATAAAGAAAATTCTATTCTAAAACTTTTGAACCTGCCAAATTTCACTATTTTACAGTCTCATGATTGATTATCCATACGTTTGGATACGTTTTCATGAAACTTAATTGAAGAGCTATTCAATTATTTTATGTGTAAAAAAGAACATTATCTTGTAGTTCCTGCTGAAAGAGGAATAAATTAAATTATCAGATAAATTCCAGTTCATGCTTTTACGATTCCTCTAAAAAGGTGTGAAACTCATTATTAGATTACTATGAGTAATAAAATACCATTTTAGGGAAAGATACTTTTGGAATAAAGCAATAATGTTAGAGTATTTGATATTTAGTGACAAGAGAGGAACAAAAATAAAGCAATATATTTATAAAACCGTCATAAATAAATAATTGGAAATTAATAAGGTGAGAAATTAATTTATTGATAAACGTAGAAAGAGTAGCTTCAAAATATAAAATATAAATTTAAACTTACAATGCATGACTATTTATTTTTTTAAAAAAATGTGTTTTGAATAACTTTATATAATTTAGCAATATTTTTTTTAAAATTTTAAATTTTTTCATGAAACTTATAAAATAAAATGTATCAAATGAATATTATTATGAATCAAACAATACTTCAATGTTGCAAATAACATTATAATAATTCCGCAATAAAAATAATAGTCACTGGTTACAAATATTTGTTTAATGCAATTGGCACAAAAAGCATTTTAATATTTTTAATAGTAGAACTATATATATCTATCTATATATACACAACAACCATCTTAGTACATTTTTTAAGCTTCCATGTTAAATTTTATTTTATCACCGCTATTATCATATAATAGTCTTTTTACAAATATTTATTAAATAGCATTTCCAATCTTTCATTGTTGCACTATAGAACTGCCATGTGAAACTTAAATAGAAATGAAAAAAATTGCAGCCAAATGGCTATACGATGCATTGTAGGGTTAATACATCATTTTCCGAACAAATTAAGAAAAAAAATTAAAACTTTTTGGGATTATATTCTAAGAGAAATTCTTTTATAAGAAATAAATTCTACTATTATTTTGATAAATACCAAATACGTACCAACATGATCATCATTTTAAAATAAAAACTCATTTTAGTTACTTGAAGTAGAATATGGCAATTTATTATTATTGTTATATCTAATATTATATAACTAATACCATCCAAATTTCGAGCACAGACTTCCATAAAAGGACTATGGATTTTCTGTGCTTGATAATTTTTTAATGAAATCTTGAAATCAATTTTTCCTCAGATTTGTTACAGAGTGTTTATCCGTTTGAAATTACTTCAGAGGTATTATAATTGAGGGAACGCAAGTGTACAAAGTTTGAACATTCTGACATGTCAAGAAGAAAGTAAAAACTCGACTGCAGATTACTATTTTCATGACTATGAAAGGAATCAAATCAAACAAATAAGTTTACAAATAGAACTAAATAAAATGCACGCATAAAAACTTAACCAATAAATCTCAAAACATAACTATAATTTTTGGTTAACAATACACATTAATATAACCACATTTAAATTTGATGATTTTTCTAAAAAAATTGGCAATTAAAAAAAATGGAGTAATCATTTCTTGGTTTCTAGTATATTATTCTAAAATGACACGTCAACTAATTAATAAATTTTTAATTTCAAAGCATTTTAAAAGCAATCGAGTAGGCTTTTTTAAATAGTTATTCTTTTCGCAGAACAATATAATGCAAAATTTGATAGGTGCCTTATATTCTGGTGCCAAGTCGCAAGTTAAAACTCATTCATCTAGTTTATTCTATTTATGAGATATCATCGTATAACCAAATATTCTTTCCTGTTTCGCATTCTATCCAAAATTATGAAACTGATCTATGATTTTGTTATAAAACCATATATCAAATGTTTGGATAACATGTACCATTTATGGCTATTTTAGCCGCATATTATATACACACACACACACACACACACACACACACACACACACACACACACACACACACACACACACACACATGATAAATAAGGATTCGTCAAAATCATGAGACGAAATGTTTTGCGATTTTAATACTTTCTTTTTATAAATTGTGTATTCAAAAAGTAATAAATGACGCTTATCTTAGTTAAAAATCTACTTTAGCATGTGGCATTGGTTTAATGTTTTCCTAAGATATTTTTAAAATTATTTGAAATTCCTATCTTTACTTTAATACAAACAGAATGCAGAAGTTAAGAAAAAAATTCCTTTTTATTTATACTTCTTACAAGTTTAAAATTTCTGATATATTCTTAAATCATCTTGCTATTTCTCTATTCGCATTATTTCAATTTATTCTGATTGTACATTATATTTAAAAGCGTCCAGTTTGACGCCCATTTATAAATTTTCAAAATTCGTCTTTTCTACATGTGCATATGTTTGTTGAACTCTTGAGTAATTATTTTAACCTATGTTTGTATTCCATAATAAAAGCTAAATGCAATCGTTTATTTTATTTCGTAATATTTAATCCTATTTTTCCATATAAACTGATAAAATTTAAAGTTTTGGACATTCGAAAGTAAGAAGTTGAGGTAGTCGATACTTTGATTGCAAACTATTAATACAGTAAATTTGTGACTATCGCAGCATCAACTCTGACGTACAGATTTCCAAATCAACCTTATTATTCAGCGTTTTCTGCATAATATTCAATTTAATATCGAAACGTGTATTCGATTCTAACAGTAGATAGATTGTTTAAATACCTACTATCGTGTATGGTATGCAAATTTGTAAATCAACATTGCGTCCGGTGGCTCAGCGTTCCCTGCATAATTTTAAATTTAATATCTATACGCCAGTTTGTTTACTAGATTCCAACAATTGATTAATTAAACGCTTGCTATCATTTAAGATATTTTTATTTGTATTTTTTTAAATTGTAGAATAAAAAAATAGAGATTCGAACCTTCAGTCAGAAGCGAGGTAGTTTGAAAAGCATGTCTGCATATATCCAGTTAAAGAGGAAAATGAAAAATATTGTTTTAAAAGATAAAGATTATATTTAGAAATGTATCAAAATTATATATAAAATTAATTGACAGTTTTTTCATTCAAAGTCTTTATTCTTTAAAAAAATTGCAATGATATAAAAAAAAATTGTGTAATATTATGCTCCGAAGTTATTGAAGGAAACAATATATAATTTTAAAATTTTCGTTGATTTGAAACTAAAAATTAAAATGTTAAAAGATCTTAATACAATTAAAATACATGTATGTGAATAAACGTCTCAGGTGAATTTCATGTTTTTTTTTTTTTTTCCAAAATATTATTAGTAAAAATTAATCCAATATCAGCACTTGCAAGATCATTTTAAAAATAATTTTGTTTTGATGCCTTATAGCAACTGCAGTTCACTTCCATATGTCTAAGAAATGTGTGCTGTTACACTTAGAAAAGTTAATTTCGGATTTAATTTTGCTGTGTTATGAAGTTGAGACTAAGAATAACTAAATAAACTAAAAAATATTACTGAGCAATTACTGGCTTGATTATTAAAGTAACATGATTTAAGTCGATAAGGCGAAAGAGTAATTATCTTGTCGCACTACTTCGTGCTTGTAATTTTGTCTTATCTTAAGTTAATTACAGGTAAAAATAAATAGATTTAAACTGCAATTTATTTCGCGTACGAGTTTCAAAAATTATTTATTTTTAATAAGAAAATACTTCGTGGAATAATTCCGGATTCATTAAAACAATGCGTTTTCGAAGCTATTTGTATTACATAATTAGATAAAAACTTTAATGAAAATAACTAACCATCGAATGTGTTGTAATGATTATTTCGGACTGAGCAGTGCTAAAAAAGGTTTTTTTTTTTTTTTTTTTTTTTTTTGAATTTCAAATATCAAATTTTTTATTTATTTATTTGTTGAATCTCTAATGACGTAATAAGCGATAATTCAGTCGTAATTTAAAGCCGGAATCAATTTTATTCGAAAATTAAATTTACTGTGAATCAATTTTATGCTTTTATCAGAAGAAAAGATAAAGAACTTCGCGCTTGATGAGCAACTTTTGCTTTTCAAAAGGAAAATGGAACATTAAAACGTTATTTCATTTTCAGTAGCCTTGAAATTCTTTCAAAATAACCATTGTATTGTTTGTTCAAAACGCTGTCAAATAGTTGTAAATATTTTAAGTTCTGCTCTTCCCGTTTCTTCAATAGTGTTCATATTTTTAGTTATTTATGTACTTGAATATTTTTCAGAATATATGAGCAAGAATACATCATATATTTTCAGAATTTGTGAATTTACAATTAAGTGTGATGAAAAAAAATACTTTTAAACTAAATCATGTATATTTGCATAATTCTTAACTACTAGCAAATATACTTTAGCATTCTTCTTGTTTATGATATTAGACGGATCTTGATTGACATCAATAAAAGGCTATTTGAAATGCCAACAATGCTGTTGTTAGCCATAAGATATTCATCTTGATGTCAGTAAAAAATTATGAAAAAGTAAATAGAAGGTATACAAAATTTATATCATCAAAACCAAAATGTTTATCATCAAACCATAGCGGCTGTGGCGTCTTTGAAATTTTGTCGATTATTCTCCAATGAAGTTGTTAAATTTTTTCCTGCTTAAAATTGTGGACTTTCGGAAAGACCATGAAAGCTACGGATACTCAGGTCCTTTATTTTTTCCCGCACATAAGAATTTTGCTAATTGTAGTATAGTTTAAAAATAATATTTTTATGCCTTTTTGCGATGATTAAAAACGAAATTTGACAAAAATTTCAATTTTAGCAACACGATTTCATTAAATTCCATTTATTCAGTCCTTCCGTTTTTCAATAAAAAGTAAAGAACAGATTCATCAAAATTTAATTCAGATCTGCATTTTAAAAAATTCATTCATGAAGCTTTTTACGTTTTGCACATTTAGCACTTACTTGCATTAATACCAAGGCAGATAAAATTTGTTTTTACTTATTGGATTAAATTTCTTTCATACTGATAGAGCGAGAGACAGATAAAATGTATCTATCGAACTCAGAGAGGTCTGAACGCAGGAGATTCGTCAAAATCTCCGGTTCGAATTTTTTTTAGGATTACAATAGTTTTTCGTTATATATTTCGTATACGAAAAAATTTAAAGAATTACGTTCTCTTAACATAGCTATTGCGTTAACCAACGATTTTTCACAGATTGTTTCTCTTGCCGAAAATGAATGTTTCTGCGAAAATAAAGCTGTCCCATCGCATTCTGTAAGTGATTGTTTTGGACAACTGCTATCCACGTCACAAAACGTAATATTTGGTAAGAAAAAGATAAGGGTCAAATGTCTTTGATAGGAATAATCAGAAAAATATTACAAATAAAAGCATACACAACATTTTCTTTTCTTTCACAAGCCATTTGCGTCTTTCAGATACTATAGTACACACTTGTAACATAATTTTACTGTTAGTTCCTTCTGTATATGAACCATTTTGTTATCACAGCGCTTAAATCCATAATTGTTTGGTTCATCTATCATCTAGTTTTGGCGGTACCATAAGGTTACTTTCTTATCCGATAAACTAACAAACAATCTTTTTTTCCTTCGCTTTCAGCAATGGAAAAAATAAGGCTATTTAATATTTTATGAGAAACAATGAAGTCGGTTTAAACTTCCATGTAATAATTTAATCTTTTGTTGTCAATTAGGGAAAAAATTTAACTGTAAAAGCTAAGAAAATAATATTTACGTTTTAAAATAATAATTTTAAAATAATTTTCTAGTAACTCAAAATTTGGATTCACTATAGCTTTAAATTATATGTTGCACCTCAACGTTTTTATTTATTTTTTTATTGTTTTTTTTTTTGTTCTTATACAGACCACTTTTCAAACACCACTTGCTCCGGAACCTTCTACCGATTCCACCACAGTTGATAACTATTTTTAAACCAAGTCCCCAAAAATGTCAAGTTTAATGGGTTGATCTTAAAAAATTTTCAGTGCACCTTTAAGTACCCCTATTTGTAACAAATACTTGAAGAAACATCGAATAAAAAAATTACAATGTTTTTTTTCTTCTTTTCACTTGTATTTGTAATTTATGGTACCTGTTTTAATGTTATGAGAGTTGCATTTTCACCTTTTAAATTTCATTGGTATTTTAATCTTTTCATATTTTTGAAGAAATTCTTTCTGGGATGTAATTTGCATTTTTAAAAACACTAATACTATTGATTATTGGATGTTTTTCATTTTAACATGGGAATTTATAATTCTAAATTGTATTGTATGACTGAATTGTACGTGACGTTTTTTTAATAGCATTTGGCGCTGTATAGTCATGTATGGCTATTGCGTCATTAAATCTCAAAATACCAATACCTTTTCTTACGTAGAACCAAAACACTGTTAAATCCCTTTCAAGAATTATTTAAACCCAAAATGCTTTCTGACATCACTGTTTTCTGTTTCCTTCTTTCCTCTCGCCATGACTTTGACAACGAATAATAAAACTCAATAAAACACAACATTTTATTATTTTCTTAAAATTACACAGAATAAAGATTGTTGAAGATCTTCACGAATATTTTTCAAAGCGTTACATGGTAGATGTGAATGTGATTAATTCAGTTAGTATGTATAATCACCGGTAATTAGACATAATCACCAATTAACTGTAACACACACACACATTATATAATTGGACAGGCAAAAAAAACCACATAGAAATCCAAATTTATCCAAATACGCAGCTAAGAAGTTATATAATATATATTATATTTTGCATATTTCTAAATTCATTTAACTCTGTTTAATTTTAACATTTCAAAATTTTTTGCTAGAATCTTTATAACGTCTGCACTATTTTAAATTTTATTCATGTACTCCAATCACGCCATATTCGTGCGCGTACGCTCCTCTTTCTTATTGAAGGGTTCTTAGATGTACCATTCAAGCTAAATTAAAATTCAATCTGAAACCAAAAGATTTATCTAGCCTTTTTAGAATTTGAATTAAAGAAACAACGCAAAATTGATTTCAGCATGAAATGCTGATCTATTTAGTCAAGATGTAATGTTTCTAGTTCACATTGACGGTGAAAAAATTATTAGGATTCTTGAGTCCGCGTAAAACCAAACTCAGAGTCCAAAATTCCATTCCCAATATTAATCATAAAAGAAAATTATTAGGTAATGCTATGGGTAACACTGTTACAGAATATTATATATCAGATACTGAAAAGCTTATAACCAGTGACTCGTATACAAAGTAATTGCAATGGTGTGGAGAGGGGGATTCCAGCTCAGGTGTCTTCCTCGTCATCTGACAGCAGTTCAAAATGACGAGGTCCGTCCCAAAATAGCCCTAGTGTTGCTTTAAAAACGGTATGTTAATATATCTAAACTAAAATAAATCACAGTAATTGCAATTTAGTTCTAAACGATGTTGTGTTTTTTCTTTGAAATAAAATAGAATTCATACAATAAATACTTAATATCGACTGCATATTATTCTGGTAATCTAAGAAAGAGACTGACATAGAAGACTAAATCAGGGCAGTGTTTTTAAAATAGGAAAAAATTAAACTCTGCTACCCGCATCACTCAAACTCTTGATAATGAATCAAAAGTTTTCAGCATAAATCTTAAAATCTGCTGCAGCACACATTTATTTAAGCGTCATTAAAATCTGTACTCTGAGTATACCTTTGTGGAGAATGTAAAGATTAAACAAACCGTCTTAGATGGCATGAAATTTAATTCTGAAACCAAAAGATAAGTAAACACAGCAGCAATAAAGATATGAAAAAAAATAACTTCACATCACTTACAACTATTAAAGTAAACCAAAACCAAACCACTTTTAAAGAGTTCTCAAATTTCGACTACCTCGTAAAGTCCTGTCAAAGATAACTCAAAGAGGAAAAAAAAAACGGGAGACATTCTGTCTTGACGTTTCTAAAGGAAGTAAAAACGAATTCGGCATCGTATTTCTAAAAAAATAAAATGTTAGAATTCTTTCGTTTTAAATATAAAGTTATGAAAGTTTTATTTCATATTAATAATCATAGAATTTTATTCATTAGTTAGGAATCACTTTGATAGCATAATTATATAAATGGTATTAACTCAAGCACAGATCAAATAAGTAAAATATTTCATTAATTAAAAAGTGTCCATTAAAGTTAGGAATGGTAATATTTTCCAAGCAAAATTAACGGTTCTCTATGATAAAATCTTGGATCTAGTAATTCCCCCGATTTGGTAGGGAAATTTCATTTAAAAATATTGAATTTATTCAGCCGACGTTATCAAATTCAACAGCCTTTAATTATAAATATAAATAAAGTAAACAAGGTTGGAAAAGACAAATCTTCAACAGTTAAGTTTTCGATAAAATCGATTTTATATAAGTAGCATATTAATTATTGTAATATAATAGAGATTATAAGATGCAAAATTAAGAGGGAATTGTTGATTGACATGCTTTAAAAAAAAGTATGTTTTTGAAATCAATACGATAAAATATATCGAATTGCAATAAGAAATGAAAAACTTAACAATTGAAATAAAATATTATTCGGCGATTCATTTGAGTCAAATTATAATTAACTCAAAAAGCTAATTAGAATACATGATATGCGGGCTGAAAGTGTTAAATTTTTTTAAAAAGCTGAAGAATGAGGCCAAGTGAATAGTAAACAATAAAAATAAATCGATTACTAGAGTTTCAAAAAAATGCATAATGCTAAAGGACAGTTCGAGGATATTGAAAGGCATGCATGTTACGAAATAAAAGCATACCTGAAAACTGAAAGCAGGAAAATTAAAATTGACAAGTCTACAAGTGGAAAAAGAGATTTAAGAAATGGCACATTTTTTGTTTTTTTTTTGTTTGTTATGATAAAAATTATTGTTCCACATTTTGTTCAAATTAAACTTTAAAAAGTGGTAACGAAATGAAATCACTGAAGAGTGAATTATCTGAAGAATAGACTTTATGATGATGTAAAAATATCATTTTTACAATGATATACTTTAACGCTAAGGAGGAAACATTTTAATTCACTTTTTCTTTGAATGACATTGAAGAAAAATCAGAACCAATTAATAATGCAGTCCAATTTCTTTCAAATCCATAAAGAAATTGGAAATTGTATAAAGTTATAAGAAATAAAGAGAGCTTTAATTGCATATGTTAGTTAATGTGATTAGTTGTTTAATATTAATAATAATCACTAAATGTGATTAATCGATTTATCACATTGGATGGTTATTAACATATACAATCGTCAATCACAGTTTGGAAAAGTATCACCGCTATTTTGATATGCATCTTTACCGGATGCGAAATGCCAAATTATATTTTATAGTCTAAAATTGAATCAGTTTTTTTTAACGTTTAAATGGATTGACTTAGTGTACGAATAAAGATAAAACAGAAATAAAATTTGGAATCAGAAATTTCACTACTACATAATTCAATAATTAAAACATTCATTTACATAGAATAAAAATAAAAAGTGAGTACTATACAACATTTTTAAAAAATATGCAAAATAAATAAAAATGATTCAAGCGAATTTCTTCTTGTAAACAAGTTAACGACAAATAAAGAATTTCCTGTTTATTCCAAGGTATGCTTCAGCAATATAAATGTCAAAACACGATACAGGACTTTGTATAATTTCGAAAAAATTTGCAGGAAATCTCGCAGATGGATGGAATTAACATCAAGTAAAGAATAAACATTTGTCTGAATTTAAATTTAAAAATAATTGTTTTCTTGACAATTATATGCTTATTTATGCTTTGTTTTATTATTGAGTAATTTTAATTGATTGTTAGTCTTTTTCTACCCACTTAACTGTTTTATTTTCTTTACTATCTAATAAGATGACACCTTCTATTTTGAAATATTTTCTTATTTTGATTCAAATGGAAATCCATTCAGTATTTATCTATGTATTCGAAGTAATTTCAATATTGAATTATTATCGTTTTAAATAGTTTATTTTTTGCTTACAACTATCAAAATTCGAAAACTCAATGCACGTATGTCACTCGGACGAAACAGTTAAGCGGTTAATAACTAGGAATCCGAAATCAGTCAAAATGAGTTTTTCTTCGTAACGCTAAAATCAATCCTAATTAGGGTCAGTTCTTGACGGTAAAATGTATGTTGATGCAAGTTTGAGGACAACAATAATAAAGTTTGACACAGCAAAAATTTATATAATAATTATAATGTTAGAATAATTCTAACAATATATTGCCAAGAATCACAATGAAATTTTTCAAACTTTTTCATAAAGATCATTGTAACTGCAGCAGATGTTCCTGTCATATCAAAGTTTAAGAAAAAGATTTGGAAATTCTACGTTCAGTTTTGATCACTAGTTCAAGGTTATCTTCCGTTATTAGAAAGCTGAATTAGGCTGTATACAAAATTTAGCCATAATATGTGCATAACCCAGCCATAATATGTGAAAATAGCCATGATATGTGCATGTTAATAACTCAACTATTTTGTTAAATAAACGTTAAAAGAATCTTATGAAGCGTAATCAGAAGTGTTACCTTAACTGTAGGCTGTGTACGAGTTCTCTTTACAAAGCGTTTTTAATATATTAATTTATGAGTCTTGTCTCCATTAAAAAGAATCGCAAACAATCAATATAAGGCAATTAAAATAATAAAATTTAACAACAATCAGCTTGATTAAATATAGGCCAATATCCCCCCTCCCCACCAACCAGCTGGTCGCCAAAAGCGACTAGTAAAAAATAAACACAATTTGAAAGATAGTAAGAATTGAATATGGAATCTTTAGGACATGTAGCTTATAACTGACCATGTAATATATAATATTTTATTGAAGTTCTAATAAATATTAAATGTGCACATTATCCCTGTGGTAGGCACAGCTGTGGGTACAGCGGCTAGTAAACCCTTTTTATCAAATCACAAAAATAAAAGCAAAAGAAAATCCAATCTTCTCGAAAATATCTTATCTCTAAAGACGAAAATGTCACTTAATATTTTTATCAAAACTTCAATTTTCTGATGATTTTTACACAACTATAATCAAACAAAGAGGGAAAAAAAAGTAGTTTAAATATCGACGAGAAATTGCTTGCGAAAGGTTTAATAATAGTTCAAATAAAATATAAAATGAATGTAAGTTAACTTTGATGGATGAGCCCGTTGAAAGTGTCCTTGTGGGTAATATATGGAAAAACATGAATAAAAATTTTTAAAAAAAATGCTTTATTTTCACGTTCTCTAGACAATCTATTGAAAATCAGTTCACAAATACCGTATCGTCAAACTCCGATTAATATGATATTGTATTTAATATCATTGTTTTGGGATAAGTAAGTTAAAATATAGAATTCAAACAGCCTATTTAAATAATATCAACCGAATATATTATTAATTTTTTTGTTCGAAAATAATGAATAAAGATTTTTTTATAACTGACATTATATATCAATAAATCTTCAAGTATCTAAATAACATTCAAAACTATTGAAGTCGAATAATATTACTTTAAAATACAATACTATTCATAAACAATTCACAATCTAATAACCTGTTTGAAAACTATGTTACGATACTCATTTTTAGTACAGAACTCGTTTTCAATTATTAGACAAATATTCCAATTTGAAATCTTCCAAAATATATTGAAAGCAATTCGTATACAAAATGGAATAATGCACTAAATTTTTCGGCGAATTAATTCATATGGGAGCAATAGGAATTTCATAATACATTTAAGATTCCATATAAATATTAAACTTAAGACGTCTGGCACAGGATAGATTTAATAATGTGAAAGAATGGGGTCTAGAATCTGAATTCCCCAAATGCAATAATTGTAATATGCCATCGAACTGCAGCCATTCCATTCAGTTTCTCAGTTTAATTATATTAACGTCCCGTTTCTAAAGCAACACTAGGGCTATTTTGGGACGGACCTAGTAATTTTGAACAGTGGTCAGATAACCAGGACAACACCTAAGCTGACACTCCCCTCTCCACACCGCACCACACCAGCGGGAGGGCGTTTGAGGGATTTAACGTGCACCAGACCCGCTTACACGACGGTTCTACGGCGAAATCGTGTCTCTAAACTCTCTGGTTCAGAAGCCGAGACCTTACCACTAGGCCACCACGGCCCCGCCATTCCATGCAGGATGATCTGTTTGATAATAAGTGGAATAGTTAAAAAGTTTGTTACGTTATAAATATCTAAACTATTAGACACATCTTCTCAGCTTTTTAATATTCTTAAGTATGTGTAAAGTTTTATGATAAATAACTAAATATTTATTATTACTTAGAAATTTTATTTCCATATGTCTAGAAAATATTATTTCATTGCTGAACAGGTAGTGTCTGTTTTCTTAATACTCCAATTTTTACAAGACGAAGGAAAAATCAACTTTTTTGTAAACAGTGACGGTTTATTTTTTTTTTACATTTAGTATAAACATGGAACCATACATGATGTATTGATGTGAAAACAAAATCATCCATATTTTTATTATTATTAATCATCCATATTTTTATTATTATTAATCATCCATATTTTTATTATCCATATCCATATTTATATAATAAATTATAATATGGATGATAAATATAAATATGGATAATAAAAATATGGAGGATTTTAATCATCCATATTATTATATATCATCCATATTTAGATGCACAACAAATCTATTCTAAATTTAGATAATGAAGATAAAATCTTTAACAAAGGACTAACTTTCTATTTTAAGTGATTTCATCCATGTTTAATGAAAATAAAGGTATATTAAAATCACTTTATTTACTCGAACGCGAGTTGTTATTCATATTGCTTGATTAATTTTTTTTTCATTTTTTTTCCTTTAGCAATTAATAAAGTTACGTAAAAATTAGATTCGGATTTTTTTTAAAAATAGTGTAAAAATAGAATAAAAAGTCAAAGTAAAAATATATCAAGTTCATTAGCTTTAAGTAACTCGTAACATGCAGGCGAAGAATTTATTCCACTGGTTGCGGAACTCAGAATTTATACCTGTACAGAATAAACTAGAATTATAAAGAAGATTATAGAAAGTTCTAGAACATTAACAAAAGAATAATGAGAAACTGAAATTAAAGTTCAACATTTAAATTTAAACGACTTGGCAGCGATTCGAACCCCGACCTTGTGCTTTCCAAGAGCTACTTTACCTCTGAACCACACTGACTATGTGATCTTCCATTTGCGACAATAGTTTGCTCATTTTTGAAAATAATTAAGATTTAAAAATTGCGAAATTTAGACAATCTCAAAAAAGTTTTTTTAAAAAGTATTTAGAAAGATAGAGCAAATTGTACTATATTATAAGCTGCTTTCATTTATAGTACAGAACACAATTTACAATAAAAATAATTTTGTATATAAACTTCTTTTATTAAAAAGCATAAATTAAAACATAGTAATTTTTAATAAACTTAGGTATTTTCAGCTAGTGAATAATAAAAACAAATCTAACTATTTACATTAAAATGCAACCTCTTGATATTTTACATCCAAATATAATAGTACATTTTTAACAAAGGAAAACGAAGTTTTTTTTTAAAAAAAATAGATATAATCTTTATTTATCAAATTAAATTATAAATATCTTTGCCAATGAAAAACGTAAAATTGTAAATCATAAAAGTACAAAAATAAATATAAGAATTATAAGCAATAAATAAAAAAATGGCGTATATAGTAAAAGCGTGAAGTTTAATTGACAAAACTAAATAAGAAACATTATTAATATGACTTGTTTTAAAGTTATAATTTGATTTATATATGCAAATAAAATACTCTCATATTCACCAGTTAATTATATTTATAAAAAATTAAGTATCAATAAACGCCGTAAGATACAAAATTAGTATAAATAAGAAATGAAATGAGTATCAAAAACTCCCGATCGATTCGTTCTCAGTTAAAAATAACGGAATAAAATAAAGTTTAGTTGTTTATTTTTCGAAAGTCATGTGTTAGAAATAAAATTAGAAAACTTCAGTGTGTATCTTTCCTTTTTCATTTTGTTTCAATGTCTATAAATTTGACAAAAAGTATTTTGTACTTTTTGTACAATATAATAATTTTGTAAAAAAATTATATTAATTTTAAATGCTTTATTGTATTAATAAATGTGTAATCATTAAAATTATTTTACACATTTTATTTAACGGGATCAATTTCCGACATGTAATAATGGAATTTTTAAAAGATTTTATAAGCACACAAATGTTTTGAAATCTTGTTCTTTTATACATTCTTGGTGACAGTAAATATAATATTTTCGAAGTTTTTTAAATATAAAGGCATATTTTAATTAATTTAATATCATACCATACATCAACTGATATAGAATCTAAGGGAAAAATATTTGAAGATTTTATTAAAGTTTTTAGCATAAATTATCAATTGTCTGATGTTAAAAAAATGCCTTTAGATAAACAATTAAATATGTATATTTTAAAAAAAAAAACATTTATTTTATTGATAATAATAGATTTGTTTTTCATGGGCAAGAAAATATCCACAAATTCACATTACATAATATAAATATTAGGAAAATGAATAGGACAATAGCAGAGGCCTCTGATATATTGAGGCGTTATATTTTCTTCGCAGTCAAATGAGGTGTCTGAAAACATTTGTTAAACAAACATTTGGCAAGAAAAGAGGGTATTTTACGGCGATCGTTCGCCAAAAGAAAGCATTAAAGCAGCACGGAAGTGTAACTGGCGAGACAAAACAGCTGGATGACATATGGATTCGCTTTCGCCTTTGTAATGGCTTTTGCACCCATTGACAAAGTAAACAGTAACCTATTCATCTGCCAAACATAGAACATGCGGTTAGACGTCTGATAGTAGGTCGTGCCATGTTTGAGACTTGAACCTTGACGGAAAGGAAGGAGGTCTTGTCACTCGAATAAATCAAACACATCCTTTTATTCCGAGACATTATATACGTGTTAGAGTTCTATATCTGTTTGGAAAAATACATAGTTTTTTGTTTCTTTATTTTATTCTAGTCGAAATATACAAAAAGTATTGGAATTATCAAAAAATACGAACTAGAACAGATCTCCACATTTCAGATCTTCCGAATCCGAAAATCACATTTTTGGGATTATATGTGTGAGCACGATAAATCAAAAACACTTTCAGCTAGACACATGAAATTCGGTATTTGAATTTAAGACTAATTTGTAGATTTCGGACAAATATTGAACGAAATCCATGTTGAGGAAATCTGGCTAATCTAGCTAAAGTACAAAGGAGTCCGATAACTATGAAATGTAAAGAACTAGACAGATAAAAATTGGTACATGGGTTTAGCTTTTAAAATGTAGATTCTTATTGAGGACCTTTAAGTCACCTCCCCTTGAAAGATTTTTAAATCGAATCTTACAAGAGAGTAGTCAACAAAGATTTTCAAATCAAATCTTACAAGGGAGTAGTCAACAAAGATTTTCAAATCAAATCTTACAAGGGAGTAGTCAACAAAGATTTTCAAATCAAATCTTACAAGGGAGTAGTCAACAAAGATTTTCAAATCAAATCTTACAAGGGAGTAGTCAACAAAGATTTTCAAATCAAATCTTACAAGGGAGTAGTCAACAAAGATTTTCAAATCAAATCTTACAAGGGAGTAGTCAACAAAGATTTTCAAATCAAATCTTACAAGGGAGTAGTCAAGAAAGGGTCCAGCCTCAATTTTTTTATCTGTACATTCGCATGTATGCATTCATAAGTACAGTTACTTAATGAAATTATGAAATTCAGTATGTAATCGTATGTCTACAACGATATTCCATATCAAATTTTGATTGCAATCGATCGGAAACAAGGCATATGAAATATATATTTGTCAATAGATTCAGAAATAATTCTAGATTCATGACAACTATATTTCATAATTATTTGCGAATCCCACGCAAAGTATTCACAATCTTACCCAAGGGCTACAATTTTAGACGAAATTAGTTTAATTTAGTTATATTAACCTCCCGTTTTAAAGCAACACTAGGACTATTTTGGGATCGACCTTGTAATTTTGAATCGCGGTCAGATGACGAGGGCAACATATGAACTGACAATCCCTTTTCAAACTTTCACACCACACCAATGGGAAATTTATGCAGAGAAATGGGGAATGAGACCTTCTTTGGGGAGTATGCGTGAAGGTTTAAGATAGACCACTGCAACTGGTTTTTCGAACTGTTGTAGATTTATTCTACGTTGTTTTTAATGCGTGAATATACATATTCATTAAAATAATCGAAATTAAAACAAGTTTAATAACTAAAGGGAGTATTCTTTTATAAAGTAATAAAACTGAATTAAGCGCCGAATTCTCAAAAACATTCAAATAAACATACGATTGCATGCACGAAAATAAGTTGAATTAAACCTTTAATGGCTTATAGACTTTTTTAGTCACCAAGTCGACTTTCACACATTTTTTCACATACACTATTTCTATGTTCATTGCTTAGGGACAACAAATATTTACCACAAAAATATCGCTGCAGATTTTCTGTATAATACACAGAAAAAGTGTTTTAGATAAGGCAATAACATAACTTATTATAATTGATAAGCCAGAATTCATGTTAAAAAGAAGATAATCTAAGAATTCCCTTAATAATTAAGAATCAGCCTCAGAAATTAATGAAATTTTCAACTTTTCTTTCTTTGCTAATGTACAGTTTTCTCAATTAATGTCCAGTCAATTAATAATAACCAGTCAATGTCCAGTTTTAAAGACAAAGGAAATTTTTGAAATGAACAAAGTTATTTTAAATCGGATAATTGAGTAGATATTTCGACTAAATACGAGTAGGACTATGCTCAAGTTCAATATTTCAAAAATGATAAACAAAAAGTCTTTTATGCATGTTGGATGTAGCATACATTAGGTTTGGGCACACAAATAATTTGAGATAGAATTAGTCAAAGGCGTGCCCCTCTGATCCTGGATTCTTGTTATTCCTTAATACTAAAATATGGGCAACGTCACACATCTGAAATGAAAATAAAACTAGTCTTTGCATGTGATTAAAGCTCTTAACTAAGAAATAGCTGCTTCTGAAAAATCTTTTTCAATCTTAAGTTTCAGATTTACATTTTTGAAATTAAAAATATTATATTGCCTTGATTGAACTGAATATGCTACAGATAAATGATTCTGCGTTGATCTTCTAGATTAAGGAACTAAGATTCGAATCGTTGGAATTTTCTGCTTTTCAATTCTATTTAAATGAATTTTTATGTGAATACTTTCTCTGGTTGAATATTTTGGAACATTCCATCAAGTATATAAAATGACATCGGTTAAACAAAGATATAAGATGCGATATTTGCTTAAATAGTAATGATAGTATTTAATATACCTATATCTAATAAACTATATATAATAAACCCATTCTTCATGAGTGCACTGTAAATTAATTTCTCAGCGGCAGTATAAGTATTTAGTAAAAATGTACGATACTCCTTCCATTAAAAATTATTCTGAATTTTCCAGCATATTAATTTGCTTCACGGTAACAAATATTGAATAAACCTTTATCTGATAAATAGAGAAATGTTTAAGATATGAAGTGAAAAATTCCGCAGCAGTTATAGAAATGTTTGACAACTAATCAAAAAAATTGTTTACATACAGAGATACTATAATAGTAATTAAATAATTAACGATAAGTTTTCTTTATATCTTGGAAAAGTGTGTTTTAATGACTCAATAAAGATTTCCGGCAAAAATATCACAATACTGACGAGTTTTCACTAAATTTTGAAAGGAAGTTTATAGAATAAGTTTTGTAACCAACTTAAAATTCGCTGAATAGATCTTAGTGATGAATTGGGTGTTCAGTTATTGCTAATACAATGGATGACAGAAACACATGCTGATGATTATCATCAATCTTCCCCGCGAAACTATTTTCCACCATTCCGAAAATTCAGTGCTTAATAATTAGCACTTGTTTCTCACATAATTGTGTTTTCGCTTTTTACTTTCTCATATGTATGCGTAGTATAGAGGAAGTATTGTAATTGTCAAGTAATTCGAACATGAGATTTAGGCAAATCTCTACAACAAAAGACTTCTCCGAGTTCGAAAAGCACATTTTTAGAAAATGCCTATATGTATTTGACAAAGATAACTAAGAAACGCATTAAGCTAGATGGATGAACTTTGGTATACAGTCTTTACACCAAACTTGTTGACATCCATCACTGAGCAAAATCCATTCAGAGGCTGTCTGTCCGGCTGTTTGAATATAAATTAACAGGACAACTATAAAGCGAAGAGATCTAGATAGATCAAATTAGATACACAGATTTAACATTCATAATGTAGACACTTAGCAAATTTTGATCGGGATCCAACAAGAGGTTTACCATTTGTCGGTCTGTACTTCCAGAAATATGTACACGTAATAACTCAAAAATGCAATGACTTAAATGTATCAAATTTAGTAGGACATTTTTAGACTAGAAGTGTAATTTTGTGCCTTTTTTTTTTTTTTTTTTTTTTTTTGTTTCAACCCATTGGGAAGAACGTATCTAAAACACATTCAATTTTTCGATACTATTCACTACACGCTAGGAATTAATCGCTAAAAAATACTTCCCAAGGGAACACGGTATATTCATTAAAAATTCTAAATCCAAGCCCAAGGTTAATATTTTGTAACAATTGTACACCAATGACATGCAAGGCGTTTCCCAAGTTAACATTTTACAAGAAAGTATGCGAGAAAGTTTTGGGAAGACCAATTCGGTTGATTTAATTTATTATTAACGTAGATTTCGTATTTTAAAATTAAATTAATAAAATTTAAAGAGCTTCCGGTCTTCACACAAACACTTTACCTATACATCATTCAATAATAATCAATTTTCGCATTGATACCATTATGGTAAGTAATTCTGAAATAAGCAGATAACAGAATTTGAAATCGATCCATCGGTTTTTACTTTCTCGCATAACATGTATGTAGAAGCGAAAATATTGCGATCGTCAAAAAATTGAAAATCGAGATTGAGAAATCTTCAAGTTTCAGATCTTCTTAAGTTCGAAAAATTCAGTTTTTGAATTCAGTTTGTGAACAAGATAGTATAAAAATATTTTGAGTCAGACGTATAAAATTCCGTATGTAGTTTCAATACCAAATTGAGATTTCTATCATACGTTGATTGAAATCCATTCAAAGGAAATATGTCGATCTATCAGTCCAAATATAAATAATAACTAAAAAAAAAAACTAGATGGATAAGATTTAGTACACAGATTTCGGATCTAAAGCGTAGATTTATATCAAATTTTGAATCAAAGCATCTTTTGAAGGGTTGGCTGTCTACCGATCTGTCATTTCGCCCGCAAAGGAAACACGATAATACAATAAAATTGAAAAATTATGCGATTTTCTTATTGAAATTGTAATTCTGTATCAAAATTTTGTCTGAAAAGATTCGAAGTAAAGGGTATATAGAATGCACAATTGATTTTCTTTTCAAGTCTCAGAAATTCTCATGACTGAAATTTTAAGAAAAATTCTGAGCAATCTGGGTAAGGCTGTCAACAACAAATGTCTACTATTATGTGCAATAGCATGCGAGTTGTACTTTTATTGCAGAGCATGCGAGAAATCTTCACGAAGACCCCTCCCCTATTGTGATATATATATTTTGTTTTCTACGTTTTAACTCCTTGTGTGCCAACAAGTATACCACAAGGCTTACAGATGTAAGTCAGTACGCAATCGACAGTAAAGTAAATTTCAAATATAAGGTCGCAGGTACAAATGCAAAAAAAGAAGAAAAATAGGGGAAAACAAGTAGATACACAAACAAAAGCAAAATGAAACAAAATTGCTCACAAAGTAACAGAAACATACAGTAAATGATATAAAACAATTGAATAAGCATGATCAAATAAAATATACAAATACAAAAGTATATATGCAAATATATGTAGGCAAACACACTAAAGTAAAGTTTAAATAATATGGGGGAAATTATATTAATATATGTACAAAAGGAAATAAAAGAGGATTTACACTGTACAAAGGCAGATAAATGAGGAGGCCAAGCTATATTGTTCTTTAGAAGGCAGTTCCTGAGTTTACGTCTTTCCGGAATAAACTTGGTGCATTCAAATATCAAATGCTTGGCATCCCGGACTGCACCACTGTAGCACGAACACATATCAGTCGGCGACAAATTGAATCGTTTTAAATATGCTTTAAAGTTCCCATGCCCAGTCAAATATTGTGATATATTGAAACTATAAAAATTCAAATGTCGTTAAATTGACATGAAATGAATATGCTGGATCAGATAGTGTTCCCAGAACTTCAACATTTAGAATTATGAGGAGGATGACTAACACCCCTCCAATGGATAATTATTCTTTCAGGTAAATTCTATCTCAAATTGTCCCATTTTATTGAAATTCTGACACTGCAAACAGAAAGTAATACTTTACTTTCTTATGGCATAAAAAGATAAAGTCCCTGAACTCATTTGATCACTCATGGAATTATTTATTCATGCATATCCCCATTCGTCATAAATCTGACAGTCGTAAATATGTCATTTATCTGTAAGGATATTAGATGATAGACAGATTATCGCTAGGTGTATCCTGATGTTTTAATGTAACTGTATCAACCCTTATGAAAAGGAAATATTTTCATGATATATGAACCGTTTGCAAGGAAAATATTGAAAGCTACGATAGAATTTTCAAAGTTATATTTTATTTTCGATCGTTTCGGTGGATATTTCGAATTATGTAATGTATTTAAATTAATTTAGATAGGTTGTTACATAAATATTCTTAGGTAGATTTTTATACAAGCAACTTGATTCAATACGTTTACATACACTATATTTGCCAGCTTAGGTATCGTCCACGTCATCTGTTCGTCAAGTCCCGTACAAAATTACGAGGTCCGTCCCGAAATAGCCTATTTCTGCTTTGAAACAAGATGCTAATATAACTGGACCGAATTGAACTGACTGCCAACCTATCAAAAATATCGGATAACGCAGATTATACAGACATGACACAAAAATAGGCTTAGTACTTAATGAGTTATTCATAGAATTTATGTATCATTCATATGGGAAATATTTAATTTCAAGTATATAATTTAAACCCGATTCCATCCAATAGAAAAACGGATAATTCTTAGAGATTTAATATTTTAAGAAATATAAAACATGTTGAAATATATATTGAAACCACTTAGGATTGTTTTATAGAGCATAAAGAACGTCAACTTGAAATTTAAATACTCTCTCCATGTCTTATAAATGCTTCATAAAAATCTGAGAGGGACATGATAAATATGAGGGTATATATTATAATCATTTATACCTCAAGTGTAAAAAGCATTTCGTTGTAACCCAAAGCTTTAGAAGATCTTAGTTCAAACCAAAGAGATATTCACGACAATCTTTGAACAAATAAAAGTTGTAGTTGCCATGGAGAGTCTCATTTTGCCCCAATAACTATGATTTTTCCCACACAGACATACTATCAACACTTTCTTAAGTACACACAATCTGTTTACCCTGAACCCCAATGGCTACTTGGCAGCTTATCGGAAATTCAATTCGCGCCAAAGGAAGTTTGGCCTGGACGATTTAACGTGCACCATACCCGCTTACACGACGGTTCTTCGGTGACATTGGGTGACGAACCTGAAACCATCCGGTTTACGAAGCCGAGACCTTACCACCAGGCCACCGCCACCCATGTCAAGGCACAGAAATATGATCATGCCTGGTATGAGCATGCCATCTGGTGGTAAATGACAGTTAATATTCATTTCTCAATAACGGTACAAGAGGGAATGGAGGTACGGAGGAGAAGTCAGAAAATTGTAGAGTGCCTTCCATTTAGTATGAAAAGATACAATGAGTGCAATAATTCTAAGAATAAAACGTATAAAATGCGCTTTCAATAATTCTTTTCCTAATGCCTTGAGGTGTTACGAAACAAATTGGAAAAATCAAGTGTTTTATCTATAGCATTATTGCGCTCAAAGTGTCTTTTTGTACTAAACTGAAGAACCTCTACAATTTTTAATGGCCTTTTTCCAATAATTTGTACCGTTTTCGAGATCGAAAATCTAACTACGTTCTTTGCCGTGAGGTGACGCTTTTACTAATAACGTGTATTCACGTCTTTAGAACAGCGAATTTGTTGAAGTATTTGCCATTGCAGGATAGAAAGACTTTAGACGACACCTATCATTAAGTACCGTTAAGCAATATAATTTGAAAAGAAACAGCTGAAAGTAAAGAGTATAAATTAGAAACTCGGTGCACCTTCAAACAGTAAGTGGAAATCGAACACAGCACGCGACAGCTTGTTTCTAAATAAATGATCTTCTGTTTGCTCCCAAGTGGATAATATAGGGTCTTATCGGAAGTTGGCATTAACACAAACGCAACTTACTGTTTAAGCAATGAAAACACAGTTGTAATATTTATAATATCTTTCGTGATAGTTTTTTTTTTAATTAGGTAGTAGTTACTCACATACGTCTAGCAACTTTCCTAACGAGACAGCGTTAAAGCATTTATAATTTTTTTATATTCAATAATCTATCATTTACAGACATTTAAATAAACTTAAATGAAGTAAAAATTATAGACAACTTTTTTGACAGATTTTTTATCACGCCAGAGAATTTTAAAAACTCTAAAAGAATCAAATATCAAAATAAATTTTATGGAAGGAGTATTAATCAAAAGCAGGCGTTTATCAAAAGAAGGGTTATTTACATGCCTTTTTGGAGAAAGGCAAAATAATTTCCAGGAGGTATTTACGGAAAATGTTTTATTTCATAATTCTTTTAACCGTATACAGTTTCATTTAATAGTGGTAGAAGGTGAAATTACTTTAAATTATAATGATCTTTAATAATATTTTTTAATCTTACTTCTACATTTGTTTAACTAGCGGAACTCGTTTTCCTTAAAACTCTCTCGCACACTCTATTAAACTTGACATGTCAGAGAATTCCCTACATGGCATTAACGTAAAATACTTGCGAAATATTAACTTTTGGCGTGAATTTGCCTTTTTACTGAATTTATCGTGTTATATGTGGCGAATAGTTTGGCGATTATCTGTGGCGAATAGTTTGGCGATTATCTGTGGCGAATAGTTTGGCGATTATCTGTGGCGAATAGTTTGGCGATTATCTGTGGCGAATAGTTTGGCGATTAATCTTTAGTATGTCGTTAATAGAATTCGAAAAACGAATGTGTGCTTTAGATGCATCATTTTTCAGCTGATTAGAAAACAAATTTGACACAATACTGCACTTGTCGCCACAAAATACTTTACCAAATTCGACAAATTTAAATTATTCCGTTTTTGAGTTATTGCGTTTACGTCTCACTGAAGGTACAGACCGACTGCTAATCCACCCGTAGTTGGATACGTTTCAAAATTTGACAGATGTCTACACTACACATGTAGAATCTGTGTACCGAATATTATCTATCTAGTTCTCTTCGTTTTGTAGTTAAGTTAACAAATATTCGAACAGCCGTGCGAACGAACTTACTCTGAATAGATTTTATTCAAAATTTGGGAGAAATTTGAAAATTTATTGTACCAAATTTCAAATGTCTAGCTCAAAGCGGTAGAGAAGGAGATTTTCCAAAAATGTATTTTTCGAGCTCCGGGAGGTGTAAAATGTGAAATTTCTTCAAAATCGCGAGTTCGAATTGACGATTACGATACTTTCTCTGTACTATACTAGAAGTAAAAACATAAATTTACAAAATTTCGTAATTTTATAAAAGTGTTTAAAAATATATTAATAAAGCAATAGAAATTTCTGATGTTGAACTTTATGAAACCGCTACTATGATTTATCGACAAAGAATTGTCTTTATACAACCCCTCGATTTTCAAAAGTATTTTGCATTATGAGTTCTTATTTAATTCATGAATCCATCTTTATCAATGCATTAGTCCGAATGAATCCATGTCCATACGGATGGATTACAAGCATTGCAACAATATAATTGCGTAATACAATCGCATTGAATGACATACCTGAACATTGTATTAACTAGATTTTCTTTTTTTAAATTTGTAATTTATTGTAGCGCCTACTCTTTAAAATATCACTAGGAATTAAGTATATCAGGTGTCCTGCATGTTCTCATTTGATCTGAAATAAAATGGTATTAAAATTAATGTGCCATCAAAATAGTTTTAAAAAAAATTTCAATTTACAAAAGAAAAATCTTTTGAAAGAATCAAGTGAAATGACACTTCATATTATAAAAGAAATGGATATCGGTTATTTAAAATAAAAATGCCATTTTACAAAAAAAAAAAAATTAAAAAATGTATTTTACTTTAAAGGATTAATTATCCATCATTTAACCATTTTTTTTCTGGAAAAGTAATGAGGTACACTATAATTCTTTTGAAAAATAAGAGCTCATTTTAGCGTTTTAGAAGCCGAAAAAAATAATAATAGCAGCTCAATTTACTGGCCGAAATTTAATCTGCGTCTTTTCGTTATTCTGCATTTTTTGACATTTTTTATCAAATTAGCCAAAATTACAAACATGATATCTCATTTAGAACGATGAATCTCGATGTGTTTAAAAGGGTTCAGAATAAATAGAGGCTTCTCGTTTAGTTTTTGATA
The DNA here is from genome assembly GCF_947563725.1 of Argiope bruennichi. Taxonomy (NCBI): domain Eukaryota; kingdom Metazoa; phylum Arthropoda; class Arachnida; order Araneae; family Araneidae; genus Argiope; species Argiope bruennichi. Next base: position 34,967,006 of record NC_079156.1, read on the forward strand.
TTAAAAATATTATATTGTTCCACTCTTTCTACTTTAACTAATTACTATAAAAGATTTAAAAATGCAAGACCTTATTAAAATAAAAATTGAGGACTCAATTCAAAATTTCCGACTTGCAAAACATTTACCGAATCTTCAGTAGTTTTGTCAAAACCTTAACTAAATATCATTTTGTTTTAATATTATCAACTTCACAAGATGTCATAAATGAGAAATACAATAATATGATAACTATATATAAAATCTTGAAACCAAATTTGTTTTGAGCTAGGAGATTAAGATTTCCATTATCAATGTGGTTCCTATAGCAAATTTTATAAGATTCAATATGTTAATCATTTAATAAGATTTCAAATGTTTTCTTGATCATATAAAAAAATTAGTTTAAACTATACTATACTTTATTTCTTAAGTACATTCGTGAAAATTATACGGAATTTCCTCGATAATATTTGGACAGATTTTTTTTTTAAATAAATCATCGCCGGCATAGTCAATTTCTTGAATAAACACAATATGCAGTTTTAATGTTAATTTGCATTATTAATCAAATTTTGACGAGGATACTCGTCATGGAAAAAGTACAACATTTTGCGCTATGACGAGTTTATTCGTCAGGAGTAATAAGTAGTGACAATTTACAGTTTGAATTACACTTTTACTAAAATTGTAATTAATTTTTGAGATGCAATTTAAATGCACATTCTCTGAAGAGGTCGAAATAGTTAACTGATTAAAGCGGTATCTCACAAAATCGCCATCAATTTTAATACTAATCTCCAATAAACGATTTAAATAATTAAATTTTGCATAATTAACATTCCACTTAAAACGCAAATCATTTCTATCAGTGCATAACTCAACCAAATCCATTCCGCGATATTAACAAATTAAATTCTCTCACAACATAGCTTCGTCAATATCTCAAACGCATTTCGCTTCAAATCCAAGTCCTACAAATTTCAAATATATCCATCATCCTTATCAAATACATTAGTCCGAACGGATACAAATCCATTGAGAATGATAGCACAACTTTGCAACGCTGCATTTGTCATGATATTAAAACAGGCCGACATTCGGAATAGCGAAATAAGAGCCTTATGAATATCACAATCCATTAATATATACATAAGTGTCAGCGGACGGACGGCTTTTCGCGGTTTTATCGACGGCCGTGAGCTGAATTGTTACGAAAGGGGGAATCGTTATTGAAATTGTTTGTATTGAGCGTAGATGGGATTTCGGGAAGTAGGAAACAATGAAATGATGCAAGAAATGCACTTCGGTGGCGTAAAAGTTGACTGATGAGCGTAGAGGTTGCTTATTAGTTCTATTACGGCATTGCATGATTCATGTCCAATTTCTCCATTCCCTGACTTTGATGGTAAAAGTATGAAGGTGTATTGTGTCATGTTTGGGAGTTGTGTTACTAGAAGAACCGGCAGATGTAAAGTGTTCGATTAAACTTCATCCACGTAGATTTGTTTATTTTAAAAAAAAAAAGCGTATCATTAATTCTCCAATGACAGATTTTTCAATCGCTGTTTAAATGCAGAACTTTGAAAAATAGTTCAGATTGTTTATATTAATGCCCGTTTTTAAAGTAAAACTAGGGCTACTTTGGAGCGGACATCGTAATCTTGAGCCGTGTCAGATGGCGAGGATGACATATGAAGTTGGCACTTCCTTCTCCAAACTTCCGATCACACCTTTGGGAGTACATTCTGTTCCAGGGGTTCCGGTCCCTGATGACGATTTTTTCGGGATATCGGGTCTTGAACATGAAACCTACTAGCTCCGAAATCGAGGCATTACTATCAGGATGCAGGGGCCCCTGTGCTGGTAGCCAGAGAAATATCTTTACTTCCAATAAGAATGCATACATTTAGGTGCATCATGCTGAAATCTTCATATTAAAATTTGTTAAAGTAATTTATTTCGGTTATTCGTTGAGGGTAACTCATGACGGTTATTCGTTAGAATCGGTCTCGGATCTGCAACCCTCCGGTTCCGAAGACAAGATCTTACCACGAGCCACCGCAGTGCCTTTTTAAAAATAAATTCAGATATTTCCAAAAAGAAGTAAATTGTTATCATATGTCATCCGATAATAGTATATATAATCCAATAATATAATTATATCTGTAATAATAATTGGTAAAATACTAATCCACAAATATAACGAAATGCAGCAAAAAACTAGCTTCCAGTATACGAAAATCGTATTAGAAATTGTAGGATTAAACGATCATTGCAGCTATTGTTTTCATTTTTACAACAGGTATCAGACCTTCATAAAAGAGTGCACGTAATACAAAAAACAAAAGATTAATAATGTCCAAATATCATGCTTTCTGTTCCGATTGGTCAATCAAAAAATAAATTGTTTTATTTGCAAAATTTCTTATGATTTTAAACAAATAAAAGTGCAGGAAAGGTAATTTCAGACGATATCTATTTCTGATTTTTCACTTCACACAGATTACATTTCACAGAACTTTAATAATATATCGTAAGGCCTTCATTCCCAGTAATAATGAGTAAAACAGTTCAAAACATTCATGCTTTGTATTCCCTTAGCTGTTTTATTTCCTTTACTATCTAATAAGATGACACTATTCTATTTTGGGAATATTTTCTTATGCTGATTCTAATGGAATTCCATTGAATACTTGACTTATCTATATATTCGAAGTAATTTTAATATTGAATTAAAATTATTAGGAATGTTTTATTTTTTGCTTACAACATTCAAAATTCAATAAATAGATGCACGTATGGCACTCGGTTCATATTTTCTTTAAGTGTAAGCAAAAGTTATATCGCATGATATCTCTTTTGATATACGAATCCTTGTTTTCAAAAATTCTCTCGCCCCGATGAGTCCCCACTCCCCCCCCCCCCCGTGCTCTCCCTTAGGTACTTAATACATTTAAGATTGTGAAGATTAAATAATATAACTATTATAAATAAATGAATAATTTCGCATTTACCCAATATTAGATTGTATACTTGTTACAATATGTATTTATTATATGTATAAATGTATATACTAAAAAAGTGAAATTCATATTTGCTGTTAATATTCAATCTCTTTGGCAGAAAATAATTTTATTTAATGCTTAATTTTTATCCTCGTGCTACGGGGTTCATGCTTAATAGAAATGTTTTTTATAATTGAAGATTACAAATAAAATATGAATTGTGTTTGTAAAACTATTTATGAAGAAATCAATTATTCAACAATTTCTTTAAAGATGAAAGAAAGAAAACGAATCGTGTCCTCTAGTTATACAGGGTGGTTAATAATTACATTTTTCCTATAAACAGCATCCTACAACACAAACGGGTGAACAATTTCAACAAAATTTGATATATAGGCTATACACTAGATGCGCTCACGGAATTTCGAAAATAAATTTAGTTCCAAAATGTACACCAGAGAGCGCATTTTCCTGAAAAAACATTAAATTTAACACCATAAACGACCGAAAAGGAATACAGAAACAAACATTTATTGAATAGTTTCTGATCATCTTGTCATAGAACCACAATAAGGAAGACAAGTAAAGGTAAGGAAAAAAAATAACAGTATGCTGTTTAAGAAAAGAAAAAATTCAGTTTGCAGAAACAAAAACCGATTATGCATAACAGGAGCATTTGTTAATTGTGTCCAGGACGATGTAGGGAAAGGTCCTCCTTGTAACCACTCTCATTCACCTGCATAATTTCAAGTGGATGGGCAGTGTGTTCCACAGCAAATCGTAACTCATCAATTGTGAAGTCACATGAAGCGTTATAGCATTTCCAACTTTTCACGGTTTTTCATTTTATTACTCATAATTCTTGTTCTGGAGTGTTAATATTGTTTCTGTATTCCGGTTTGGTCGTTTATTGCGTCAAAATCAATGTTTTTCCGTGAAAGTGTATATACCAAATTTCGCTGTAATCCGTTCAACAGTTTGCGTTGTAGAATGTTGTTTAAAGAGGGGAATTTAATTATAATCATCCTAGTATATTTTACAGCCATTAAACTTAGTATTTTAACTAATATTACTCTTGTAAATTCATGTTTTTTTACATATTAAGACCCTATACAACGAATTTCCCCATATTGAACATGACTATACATAAAATATTTTTTAAGAACAGTTTCCGATTTTATTTACTTAAATTTAACATTCATCTATTAGCAATTCCCGTTAAAAAAAATAAAGTATGCATATTATTTTATTCAAAAAATAATCATGGATTTATGTTCACAAAAAGCAACATAAATTAAAGATAAAAACTATTTCATTAATTTTTACTACAATAGTAATTCAAAAGAAAGCAAAAGGTTATTTATGGAGAAGCAATAAAAGCTTACAGACGAGTTATTCTTTTCTTTAAAAACATTCTCTAGCATGAGACAAAATTTTCACTTTTAAATTCTACTAGTTTTAGATTCCAATCGTGAAGACGATTTCAAAGCGAAAATATTAAACAATGAAAAATAAGCCCAACTAAACATACGTTCAACTGTATATTTAATTTTAGAGTAACGAATGCTTTTTTTTAATTAAATAAAGTAGTGAATTGAAAGATTTTTCCTGTATCATATTTGCTTTTAATTCCGTTAAATTTTGTATTAAATTTCATTAAGTGGATTCTGCTTAAAAATAATGTAGTAAAAATGTAATTTTGATCATTGTAAAATTTCTAAAAAGCATTCATGATAAAGTAAACAATAAAGTATAATTTCTATATAGCATTCATTTCTATTTCAGGTAAAACTGCCCTTTTCCATTATGTTCAATAATAAAACTTTCGGGCTCTTTACTTTTATTGAATCACAAAAGAGACTACACGTATTACAGAATAGTTCAATGAATTCAATAATAAAAGAATGATAAGGTTTCAAATGACTAGTTGATGTTCAATGACAGTTGAATGATATATTCTAAACGAATTTTTGCGTTTATATAATATTCAAGGATCGATTTCAATTTTCTTCGAAAGAACGAAATATTACTAAAAAAGAAGAAAAGTTTCAAACAATAAATAATACAATAAGTACTGATTATGCTAAAATAGTACGAATTTTATGGCTATGCTAGAACTTTCACATGCAGAATAGAGGCAAAATTTTAAAGTTTCACTATAGTGAACTTATAGTTTAAGTATAATTAGAAAATAAACGAAAAGTACATTGTAGCTTTTGTTGAAGTTTATAGATAATTCAAATTTTAAATCTAAATAATTAGATGAAAAAATAATTATCAGACTAAAATAATTTCTGAAAAATCTTTCGTTAAATTCATTTCCTGAATGAAAATTTTCTCTACTTTATGAATACGTATACAATCTTTCTACTCATTTCATGTTATATGGGGTGGCATTATGTAACGTGAAATGAGAAGAAAGAAACGATTAAACTTTCAAATAACAGAATTTATGTATAAAAAAGTCATGAAAAAAGTTTTTTTACGACTGTTTTATTTTGCATTTCAGAGCCAAATATAATTTATTTTTATTGTACATTATTAGAATTCGTAACAAATATTGAGTGCGATTCTTAAATGATCTTTAACAAGAAAATTAGTTGAATTCCATGTTTGAATTTTTCTGCATTTTAGAGTGAAAGCAATTATAAACTCCCAAATTCACAGTATGTTTCGAACAATAAGGATCAAGACTATTTAATGAAAAGAATATAGCAATTGAAGAAAGTTTATCTATATTCGGGCTAAGATAGTCTATTAGTAAGCCATTCAATTCCTGATAGGAAAGCTTAAGTTCGAAACACGGTTGTACTAAAGAACTGCCGTGTAAGTGGATTTGATTCACATTAAATCCATGGGAGCCAAATGCCGATATATGGGTGTGGTATGTAGGAGAGGGCTGGTGGTGCTATATCAGGTGTAGTCCACGTCATCTCAATTCTGTTCAAAATTACGATGTCCAGGGCCAAAACAATCTTAGCATTGAAAATAAAAGCCGGATGTTAAATTAATACTACAATTATACATATCCCAACACACTTTACCGTGCATTTCTTTCCAAGCTAGCTTGTAGATATGGTAAAAATATCATCTCATAAAGTGAAAAAATTAGTTATTAAATAGTCAAAGACTTGCAATAAATTGAATCAAAATACTCTTTGTAAAAGTATAATGATTGAAGTTCAATAGCATAAAAAATTAAATAAGGTATTAACGAATATTCAGAATTTAATGTTATTAATATAAAAAATGTGAGTAGGTAGACTATTAATGTGGATGGAACATTTTATCCTACAGGTTAAATTATGACAAGAGCAAATATATGGATTTTTTTATATACATCTCTCTTTTTAACATGACCATAATAAAAATTTGAAATCAAACCGACATGGGATTTCAAATGCAGTTAATGAAGGTATAATTTGTGTTGCTGAATATACAGTTTAAAGGAATTAATAAGGAAAATCAGTATAAAATCTTTAATAATAAATATGCAATAAGGATTTTTCAATAAAAAATCATTTGAAGATTGAATGTGATGTTATTTTTTCATTTGTTGAACTGATTAATTGCGTAATGAAACTAAAATGTGTAATAATAATAACGATAATTCTAAAGATAGTTTTTTTTAAAGTATTTTATAAACCATTAAATAAAAGCCAAATATACAATTAGATGTATGTATCGAGTCATACTCCGGATACGCTGTTATATGGAAGTTTGAGAAGTGAATGAAGCCTCAAATGTCGTCCTCGTTTTCTGAACTTATGCAAAACTTCATAGTGAACGAATTTTAAACTATCTATATTTATTTCCTTTTTTGCAAGAATTTTAAAATACAAACAATATGAAATTAAAATACAAACAATATAAAATACAATTTTAATTTCAATGAATATCACGTTAGAGCTAGTAAGTTTTTTTTAAAGACAAAAATATATTTTTATTGAAAATAATTTTTAAAAATGCCGATATTTGTATAATTATAAATCGAATTCATCATAAATAAATGTATTATTGCTTTAACTAAAACTTTTAAAAATAAGAAATAGCAAGCGAAAATGCCTATTTTAAGATCAAATGATTTAGGGTTGAAGAAAGGTTTTGGCCGAAATAACTAGAAAATTATTCAAAGAATCTTTCATAGATATACAAACTCGCTTCTAGATACAAAAAGCAAACTTTGTAGACATCCAATGCACGAAATGTTTTATTTTAGCGCATCTCATTCGCATTCTTACCGGAACTTTCGAGAGATAATAATCCACCGAGACGAAATTAAGATTCGAAAACAGACCACTTTATATTTTTCGAAGGTTAAGGTGTTCGGCTATGCGCCTCACGAACATCTGCCCTTTGAATCGCCCAAACTGTAACGATGTTTTGTCTCTTAAGCGTCAAACACGTGCCAATTCCGCTATCTGGTTTCCGATAGCTAGCAGAATGGTGTCTGTGTAACAAAATGGGTGAAACTGCGTTGAGGCTTATTCTCTATAAGCATTTTGGCGATATTTTCGACAGCGATTTAGAGTACTTTTGAAAAGATGTAAAAGTCTACAAAAAATAAAAATTGGAAACTTTGTCAAAAATATCTAGTATCAAATAATTTTTTTTTAAATTATTCGAGACGCCTGTCTTTGATACCTTCCGATTTATTTATTTTTTTCAAATTTTTGTTGTGATAACTATTAAATTTGGTTATTAGAGGATTTACTTGTTTAGTTTATTCTCAGGTTAATACGCATTTATTATTAATTATTAATGCATTAAAAATATTAATTTTCCCAATTTTCGTTTCTTGCATCTAACCGCATTGGCTGTACATATCCTTTTAATATGGTCCTTTTTATTTAATATTGTGGTGACGCTTTATATGCCAGATAACAGCTACGAGACATGAGAAATTTCTTTTGTCTAGTGGTCTTGTTACTCGGCTACGAACCATAAGGTTGCGAGTTCGATCCTCGCTTATCGCCAGTAGCAACATTGGTGACCCGATGACGTGATACGCAAAAAAACCTTCATACAACTATATACATTCTTCCAAAGCTAGACAACTGGATTCCAAGCGACAACAAAACCGGAATTTCAATACATGTTAGAAAATGATATTATTCGACCATCTAAATCACAATGGTCCAGCCCTCTTCACATTGGTGACCCGATGACGTGATACGCAAAAAACCTTCATACAACTGTTGTAGCGCCCTCTACCAGAAATAAATAAAATCAAAACTGATAAATAATCAGCCAATAAAAAATGAAAAAAAAAATGAAGCTGATAAACAATCGGCCAATAAATAAAATGAAGCTGATAAATAATCGGCCAATAAGAGAAAAAAATGCAGCTGATAAATAATCAGCCAATAAATAAATAAAAGCTGATAAATAATCAGCCAAAAAAAAATGGATAAGACGCTACAGCCAATATATCACCACTAATAACAGCAAAAACAGGACAAAAAATCGTTCGTCTCACCTCCGACGCACTGAAGGGGGAGTAATGTGGTGACGTTTTATATGCCAAATAACAGCTACGAGACATGAGAAATGTCTTTTGTCTAGTGGTCTTGTTACTCGGCTACGAACCATAAGGTTGCGAGTTCGATCCTCGCTTATCGCCAGTAGCAACAATATAAACGTATTTGATTCGAATTAAAATACTTGTATTTTGGAATAATAATGATTAATCTCAAAACAATCGAAATTTCAATTGCGTAACTTGACATTTCACTCAAAACACAATTATTTATTTGAAAATATGATCAAAATTTATAATTGGTGAATGATTATTATTAATATTAGTAATTAATATTTAACAATTTTATTTTGTATTAATTAATATTTGTATAATAATGCTTAATTTTCATAGACAACATCGAAAGTTTAACTCTGTAATTTGAAGAACTTTCACTCAAAATAAGTAATTGTAATTATTTGAGAGTGTATGATTATCATTCGATTTCTTGATATAGATATCGAATAATTCTTAACTCTATTCACGATAAAAGACTTTAGTGCTTAATCGAATAAAGATGCATGTCAAATTTATCCTTTCTGTATATATACATTTTAAAAGGAAAACGTCAAAAATACTCTTTAGATCCTAGTCCAATCTATAGAGGGTCGCAGTGGCCTGTAAGTAAAATCTCAATTTTCTTTCGTTTGAGTGGCATGGAAATTTGAAGAAGAGATTGCCGGATCTGATGTTATTATTTATCTACTGTTCAAAAGTGTTCATGGTCAGTCCCGAAACAACCCTTATTATTTCAAAATAAGATGTAAATTAACTAATTGTATCTGTGGTACGCGCAGCCAGGGATTCTACAATCATCAATTAGGAATAAACAAAAAGATAATGACAGAAGCAAAAATACAAATATATAAACTTTTGTTTTTCTAATCTCTCCTACGCTCTTGTAAAAAGCATGTAGGTTCAAAATTCCACCTAAACACAGTGAAAAAAAGTATCAAGAAACCAAACAATTTTATTACCTATTATAAACACAGTACTTGTTTCAAAAATATGCATGTATTACGAGTACATTAAGAATAGATTCCACAGTAAGCTTAGCGTTGTCATAAATGTCGGATAATACGTATCTCAATTTGAAAATAATTAAAAAAGACAAATCTATATCAAAAGCGAAAAAAAATGCATTAAAATTTATCTTCCACTTAAATAATTGATTATCACAAAGTAAAATTGTTAACTTTCATTAAAAGTCAATGTGAAATTTTCTCAATGCTATCTTTATTCCGAACAATGTTCTATTATAAAAATTAAAATCGAATATAATTCTTAGAGATATCATTAAATCGAGTAGTTTGATTCTTAATGTATCGTAATTAAGAGAAATTTCAAAACTACAAAGAGATTGTTGGAGAGCTTAAAAAAGTAAAGATATTCAAAAATAAACAGACTAAGAGGATAAGAAATAAAGAATGGTGATCTATGATCAAATAAAATTCTTTAAATATTAACTTCAAGTATTTAAAATAAAATTCAATATAAACATCAAAAATATATTTTTAACTTATCGTTGACAATAAATCAGATGAATTAACCATAGCACTGACTAAATATTATTAAAATAATGGAATACAAGAAAGAAAGCATAATTTAATCTGTAAAAGTGTTTCATCGAACCATTAGATACAAATATTAGAGACAGTCTTATTATGAGAAAAAGATAACATGATTCTGAGAAATTTAAATAGTTCTATCTCTAATTATTCATCGTTTAGAAATACAAACAATATTTTTCGTAGCTAGAAAGTATTTTCATATATTAAAACTTTAAAAGCATAATATATCCCTTTGAAGCAATAAAATGGGAAAACATTCAAATGAATTCTTAGCATTTCTTTAAAGACAGCAAAATATTTCTTTCAGAAACAGCATATTTCTTTAATAATTGAATTTCAGTTTTCCTTTACATTATGAAGTCACGAATTTGTGTTTGCAAACAAATAATGCCACGAGATGAAGAATTAACCTTAACATCTTTCTGGTACTTAATAGCATATCAGCAAATTTTATATTATCAAAAATAATTTATTTCATTTATTTTTCAAGGATACAATTTAAAAGAAATGTCTTGCAATGCATTCATTTTTGAAAAGTAATTAGCTGCCTTCGGCTACCAGCTCGCATGTTGTATAAATAGTGCAGCCAATTCTCGAATCCGAATTCGTTAGTAAAATGACCGCCGTTTGTCCGACGCACCTGTTGGAACTTACTATTGGCGATGAGCCAAGTCATAACACCATCTTTTTCAGTACATGATTTGTCTGTTTAATGTGCTCCTATTCAAGACTTCAACATCCTATTTTCTTCCTGGCATGTTGTTGGCTCGTCTTCTTTACGTTGACAAATGCATTATTTTATAATTCTGTGATGTCTGTACGATTCTTTATAGTCAGATAATTTATAATTCAACAGGTGTCCGATTCCCTGTATGTTATATTAGAGAATACCACCTCTAATAATTGAATAAATTTAATTTTTTTATAATCTATAAATACTGCTTACGAGAAAAGATTCCGATTGATTAGCAATGCTTGCCAAGAGGCAAGATCGTCCCAGGGGTCGAGATGGTTAACTGTCAAAATTCTATCCTGTGATATTCAAAAACGGAATGTAGTCATCAGGTTTGAAGACGAATAATTTAGTTATATTAACGTCCCGTTTTAAAGCAACACTCCGGCTATTTTGGGATGGACCTCGTAATTTTGAACCTCGGTCAGATGACGAGGACGACACCTGAGCTGGCACCCCCTCTCCACACCACACCAGCTGGAAGACGTTTGGCATGACGGATTTAAGGTACACCAAACCCGCTTACACTACGGTGGAATCAGTTCTTGAACCTGACTCTGAACAGTCGAACAGAAATTGCAAATATATTAAAACAGAAAATGCTTTATTCCTAAGTTTATATTTAATATAATTTCTGTTTTTGAAAAAAATTTTATTTCATAGATTTTGTTAAGCAACTTGAATGAAATTCATTAAAAAAAATAGAACATATTAGGAAGGGTTATCAAATTTTATAAACAGAAAGCTTTGAAATGAACATATGATAGATTCCGAGCCCAGTTCTTACAGAATATAGATTAAACTATTATTGATATAGTATAGAATATTCAATAATAGGGAGTTATCACAAATTAATATATTCAGCACCAGTCACCATTTTTTGGAAAAGCCTTCACTGAAAAGGAAAAAAAAAAAAGTAAATAAGTTCCAGCGACAAAATGGTCCGGCAAACAAAGCAATCCAATTCCTGTCCATTCTTTTGGTCACAAACAAGTCTGCGAAGCCAGATGTGCGTATAAAAATAAACGAGGGAATGCACAGAGATTTCGCAAATGTGCCATAGTCTTGAGCTTTGAATGGTTTGACCCCTCACAAACTATCTTAGGAGTCTCGTTTCTTCACACGGAGTGTCAGCGAAGGAAATTCATTCCGTCCAGACTCGTTTACTGTTGCCAAGCGAGAAAAGGAAAAAGGGGCGACTGGCATAGATTTTTTTTTTGCCATTGTCATCCTGTGTCTGCAAATGTATATATTATCTTTGAAAAAAAATTGATAAAGTTTTAAGGAAAGAGTAAATGTTTTTTGCGCCTAATATTTGATTATATACAGTTGATTGCATTTTTATGTACAAAACGAAGTTGTAAATGTTACTTGCATAGCAAAGTGGCGTAGTTATGCGTAGCAAACTATCATTTCCAAATAGATCATAAAAATGATTCAATTATTGTTCATAAATAATTTTTTTAACAAAATACTTTATAAGAAATCCAATTCTGAAATTATGAGCCATGTTGTGTTGGCTACTTAGAATAAATAAATAATGAATAATTGTTATGAAACCTTATAAACTTATTGACATTAAATGAAAGTGATTTTTTTATTCCATTTTGCTAAATTTATTTTCTTTATCTAAAATAATCAAAAAATGAATGCTATAACATTCGATAAGAGATAAAATGATGGCATAAAGTTCAGAAGAAATCACTTCATCACGTACAAGTATATAAAAAAGTAGTATTAGTAGGAAAATTGAAATTTCTAAATCTGTTAATAATAGGTCTGGGTATGTTACACATAAGTGCAAGCCCTATATTTCAAAATCTTCTGAGATATCAAAAGCAGTTCTCCACAAAATATTTCTAAAATTTGGCACACTCCATTTGAAAGAATGATTATTTTTGTATCAAATATTATATCCCACTTTAGACGTCAAGAAATTTATTTGAATATTTTTATATATTTGGATACCATAATTTCTTCAGACTCATTGAGAGTGGAATGGGCAACATCTATAGGGCCAAAAGATCTTGAGAGATCTACCTGTCCGAAATATGGGGAAAATGTTTTTTATTTTTTTTATTTTCAAGAATATATCACTTTTATATGTGACATTGGGTTCGATATATATCAGATATATTTTTTGATTGATTCTTTTAAATGTGAGAGTAACTCATTCTCTTAATATTAATCGAAATCGCAATAATAGGACAGAACCAGATTATCAATACAATACGTGATGTGCCTGGAAATCAGAAGACATAGTCCCCCCCCCCCTATTTATTTGTCTTCATATTTACAGTTCGTAAGGAGGGAAGAGACGAGACGTTGACCACATATTTGTTCCGGCACTCGTCTCGCCTCGAAGCAGTCCACCCATTTATTAAGAATATCATAAATGAATAAAGTTTTAGAAGTTAAATTTATCTTTTCTCTGAAATGATGTAGTTGAATTTAAGTTTTGGATTGTTCTCTTCACTTCGCTTGAAAAGGAAGATAACATTTTTCATCATTTATAGATAATCACCCGAAAAATACTCACGAACACAACTCAGAAAATAAATGCTTCCTAAAATCCATCAGCTTAAAAGATCACCAAAGAGACACAAAAATCAGAGAAGTACACGTCTTCGCATCAAGTTTAATCTCTCCGGAGCATCATTTCATCCGCACCGAAACAATGCATGATTAATAAAGTCTTCTCAGTCAGTCACGCTTTAGCAGGTGGGTGCATGAAATGATCCTCGCGTGTCCCAGAGAGATGACTCAAGATATCGATCAATATACACACTGGCCTACATATACGGATTATCTGCACCTTTAAGGACTCATCAAATGATAAAAGCGACTTAGTTTCTTCGCCGCAACCTGGAGTCTCATCTCTAGGGATGGCACTAAAAGCTACGTGTTGCGGTCCATTAGTTGCCATTGAATCGCCCCCCCCCTCCCCTACTTCTGATGTTGCACTTACCACAGCTTATTTGGTATTAAGTGGCCAAGAAAACAAAGCTATTTCCACGATCAGATATACGTTGAAATTGAGATAAATATAATGGGTGGTAAGTGATAAAAGGCATTGCATTGGACTGGATGTATCAAGTGTATTTCTAATGGAAAGAAGCTGAATCTTTTGTCCAATTGTACACTTAAATTGAGAGAAAGTTCGGTACATCTCAAGTTTAATTTGCGACAATTTTTCAAAAATGCAATTTTGAGAGGCAAATATTTTGTATTGATCTTTCGAAGATCTAATCAACATGGGAATGAAATTATCTTTTGATTATTGTCTGAAAGAGCCATCTGAAAGAGAATTCATTTCTTCTATTAAAGACTTTATGGAAAATAATTGAAAAATATACCGTTGAAATTTCCACAACTCATATTGATAGCAATATAAATTTTTGTTCAAAAGGTAAGGACTATATAACCTGCAGAATGAAATAGTTAAAACTTCCTGCACTCTATATTTAGAAAGACTACAGCTGCTTACAATGGAGGATATGGGGAGTTTTCTGCCATGGGCAATGGTCATTATGAGGCTCCTCTTAGAGTCATTTCACCACATTTTTATCATAAACAATGTCACCAGTTCAATCTAGAGGTTAAGAGCCTCGATTTCAAAACCCCATGGCACATCCCTCAAATCAGTAAAATATTGCTAATTTCATTTATTTTCTTTTGTTGCTTTCAAGAAATATCCGATTTTTTATTTATTTTGACTCATGACTGCGCAATGTCTACGTTTGTGCTACTACTATAATACTTAAGCAGACTAATATTTAAGAGAGCTGAGTGAATCAGATAGAAGCATGACTAATAACATTTTACAAAGATTATTGTCGCAAAGAGTAAGATCTGTACATAGAGTGGCTGAGAAGTAATACGAGCATGCAAAGCCCAAGAGCGGGGGTTCGAATCCCAGCCAAGCGGCATTACATTAAAGATTGGAATTTAGTTTCAATTTCTTGTTATTCATTTGTTAATGTTCTAGAAGATTCCAGATTATTCTGTAAAGATATAAATTCTGAGTTCCACAAGCAGTGGAATGAATTCTTCGCCTTCATATTACGAGTTGCTTAAAGCTAATGAACTTGATATAGTGTTGCTTTGCGAACTTGTTATTCTTTGCATCTTCGTGACAATATAAATATTATCTCAAAGTTCATTATTCATGGATTTTTAATTTATTTCTATAAATTTATTTCTTTGGACTAAGAACATTTTGCCATTGAACGACCATCCCTTCTAGCCTAGCAGCCTTAGTTTGAAACACACTACTGATAATAAAGTAGTAGATGTCCAGTCAACTTTTCCTTTTCTTTCTTACATTGAAATATGGTTTTCCTTTTTAATATTTATTAATCTTAATCGTTCCGTTTTAATATTGGAGCACAAGAAACATCAGGTTTTATTATAGGATATTGATTTATTTAACTCAGAAAGATGCGCATCGGGTTTTCGAGACCGGGACTTTAAAAATATATCACATAAAATTGGTTAAGCGTTGCATCCACAGGCATTTCTCAGTCGAAAACAAGTATTTTCATAATCAACCTCCGTTTTTTGAAAAAAAAAATCGGAAAAGAAATAACGGAGCTTTTATGCCCAACGAGCCTGCTACTGTTTCATTGGTTTCTTAAAAAAGGTCGCGATTAATTTTTATTTCAAATTTTGAAATATAAACCATTCCTAATCACTAAATGACATTTTCATTTTAAATCTTGTATATATCTTGCATTTATCGATTTTCGGAGTACAGTAATTTAAAAAAAATTTAACTTCATTCTAAGAATATTTTTATAAGTAATGTTTATTTGAAAAGTATTCTTTTTGTATTTTATATATTGTGCTTTTATACCACTGATATTTTCTGTAGCCTAAATGCAATTTTGTTTTTCAGCCCAATTTTTAAAAAAACGTTCGAAGCATGTTTCTGCATCTTAACATTCTTTTAACACATTTTTCATATAACAAAAATCATTATATTCTTTAAAGATACTGCGATTTATAAATATGGTTTCCACAAGATGACAAAGATGCTGGAAAACAGACTACAAAAATAGCTTCATTACTTTTGCAAGATGATACTGACTTAACCACTTAAAGAAATAGCCTGAGTTAATTCGTTCTACTTTTCGTATGCACATATTACTATTAAAAAAATTGCATGTCCTTAATTAAGTCCTTAAGCAGTTGATGCGTAATGAAATTAATATTGTCATTGGAGAGTTGAATGTAAATATTAATATTATTCTTATTTATGTAGTAGAAACTAAATTGAGATTAAACTGTTCCATCAAGATGACATCGCGGTTTAAGTTGTGTGATCGTGCCAGCGGATTCATCATGTGACGCATGAAGCAACGGTATTTTTTTTTTCCGTGTTCGAGATATCATGTATTCCATTAACTAACGAAAAAACACTTTCTTAATGTTTATTTTTTTAAATAAAATTTTTTTTACTCTGTTGATGAATCGAATACGTGGACAATCATCTATAAAATGAAAGGAGGCATGTCACTGAATTGAATTTGTTTGGATTTTATGGCGTTTAATTCTTTGGTATTGGATAAAAATTTTATAATTTATATATTACCAAAAATTTATATTACTATAATATATAAACTTTTTTGGAATTGCATTTAAAAGCTAAAGTAGATGAGAAGAAAATTAAAGAATTGCAGAATTCTACTCTGAAAGCAAAAATATTTCATAATTACTGAAACATTAATTCGATTTCGAAAAGATTCTTATTTCTTAGCAATAATATTTGTAAATAAATTCAAACTTTTAAAAACTTTCAGAATAAATAAAAAATTAAATATAAAAATTTTAAAAATGGTTTATTTGCAAACATTTTTTAATATTAAAGCAACTCCACTCAATACTCGAATAATATTTCAATTTTTACAATACAAAAATCTATTAGAATCAAATATTGATTACACGAAGGAAACAAGAATTCAATTAAAAACAAAGTTCAATTTACCCGATTATTTTATGAAGCATTCACATTATTTATGAAAATATAATTAATGTGTACATATAAATGTTTCTTGATATTTATAATTAATATTGTTAATGATATAATATTCCTTTTTATAAAAAATAAAACAATTTAATTTTAATTCCTCATTTTCACCATTGAATAAGTCTTAGATAACTGATATAATTATTACAGATTTGGTTAACCAATTCGAACTGAAGCTGCAGTTTAAGAAGCTAATAAACCCCAACACTCCATGCGCAAGTAAATCAGTTTAATGGGTACCGACTTCATTGCAACAGGCTTCCTTTAAAATTCCCAGACAGATTTGACAGACGTGTCAGACAAGTATATTGCTTAGAGACGCTACATAGTCACTGGCTTGCCAAAACTTGAAATGATGAGTGCCGTGACTGTGAATTGGCTCGCTTGTTCTCTTAGGGTCGAGGGAATGGTTTTAAAGCTCAAAACTCATTCAAATTCCTAAAATAGTTTAGAGAACTCGGACAGATTTTTGTATAATTGGAGGTATGTTTGACAGTGGTGAAAATTATGCGGTTTTGAAAAGATAAAATTTAATTTTAAATCAAATAAATAATTCCATATTTTTATGTAATGAGAAAAATTCTACACTGCATAAAATTAATATTTTCAAATTTAATAGTAATCTATTCTTCATAATTTTATATTTGAACTTCCTTCCGAAGATGCATCACAATACGAATATTTTATTTATTTATTTATTGAGAAAAAACTTGCGATCTTAAAATCATTTTGTTACGCAAGCCAGCATGAGATGTCTCCCCAAAACTTTCTCGCATACTCTAATAAAGTTATTACCCCAGAAAATGCCTTTCATGAAAATGGCGTATAATTACGAAATATTAACCTTGCAGCATGGAGATCTAGTATGCGACTAATAGTAGCCGAAAAACGAATTACTGTTTTAGACGCGTTTTTCCAAACGATTGAAACAAAAGCTTGATATAGAACTTCACTTGTAGTCACAAAACCCAGATCAAATTGGCTATATTTAATTCATCGCGTTTTTGACTTTCCTGAAAGTACAGATTGACAGGCGATCAACCCCTTTTTTTAATTTCACTCAAATTTCGATAAATATCTAATATAGATGTTAAATATGCGCACTGAATTTTATTTATCTACCTCTCTTCATTTCGTAGTTATCGCGCTAATTTATACTTTAACAGACGGACAGACTTCTGAACGTATTTTGCTCAAAATTTACATCTATTTCTTATATTTCTATAAAGTTTAGTTTTAGTTTATTTATATTAACGCCTCCCTGTAAAGCAACATTAGGGCTATTCCGAGACAGACCTCGTAATTTTAAACCACGGTCAGATGACGAGGACGACAACTGAGTAACCCCCCCCCCTCCTCTCCACACCACACCAGCTGGAGGAATTTGGCCCCGACGGATTTAGCGCACAACAGGCCTCCTTATACGACGGTTCTTCGGTGGAATCTAGTCTCGAACCTGAAACCCTACCACTGGCCACCGCAGCCCAAATTTGATGTAAAGACCTTATGCCAAATTTCATCTGCAAGTTCAAAATGTTTTTAAGATATCTTTGCTACAGGGAGATAGAGATGGATATTTTTCAAGGAGGTTTGAAACGAAGATTCGTCGGAATCTCGAACACGAATATTTTGACAATTGCTATACTTTCTCTCAATATATACTACGTATATTAGAAGACAAAATAAATAATAAAATAATCATAGACATTTTGAAGAACATAAAACATTGAATTGTAAGCGCAGTTTTATAAACCTAGTAATTAAAAAACATATTGACAAATTTAAACTCATCACCATTAGAATTGTATGCTTACTCTCATAACGAAATTCGAAACTCATATTTATGAAATATGATCGGTATCATGCACATTTTTCCTTTGTATATTACATTTAATATTAAGACACAAAAGTAGTCTTGTTTCAACTGAAATACTCTTTAATTCTAAGATTTCTCAATTGCTTCAATATTAATATAGAACCGTTTTCTAATTTCCCTTGAAAAAAAAAAAAAAACAGCAACTTTAAGCTGTATTTCGATTACTTTTTTTTCCCAATTCATATTTATATATATTTAATTGTTTGAAACAAGCACCTCGCATAAGTAACATTTAATATAGTGTATCCATGCAATATGCTCAAAGCTTCTGCAGGCCATTGAAAAAGGAAAACTTCTCTCATTCCTGTGTAAGTATGAAACATATACGAAATTATTAAACATTTCTGCAATATGGACTGGAACTTGCTTATTATTGAATTGCCCTTTATGTTCTCCAACAAATCGTTAACGAGTGAAGATAAAGTTTCAGCTTTGCAATAACAAAAAAACAGGGGGGGGACCTCGAAAAGAGGATGAGATACTTCCGATATGGTAGTTGGATCTTGCCACCCAGGAAGGTGCAAGAATAAGTAGGGGATCTGGCTCATAGATAACAGGACGTACTTCCTTCGGGAAGGATTGCACCGTGGCCGGCGATGGCATCAGGACTCACAGTCCCCGCCAGTGTTGCTGTTGCGGTGGTCCGGTCATTCATTTTTTTTTATCCGTGTGCCTTCGGGCGGAGCGGTGAGTCAGTGATATGATTTTACAATAACAAAAAAAATGAAATGTCTCATATATCAGTTACTACTTAGAATAACAATTTTTGAATTCACATAATATAATTATAGAAATGATCACATGATGTTAATGATTAAGTATGACGAATATATAGATGTTTCTGTTAAATATATTTTTATATATACCTTGATCACTATTACTGGTCAATTTATAAAAAAAAATAATAACATTTATACAATCATCAATATAGATAATTAAGGTATTTAAGAGAACATTATCAGCGCATGCAGTTATTATTCACATCATGGCGAACAGAAAATAGTAATAAAACGATTGTAATAAAAAGATAAAAGCCGACAAAGGGACATTGTTTCTGCCCTTGATCTGATCAATAATAATATCCCATCAAAAATGTAAAAACACATGTTGTCCGATATATATTTATGCATAATATTACGTTGCGTTGTGACGCCATGTCATTTCTCCAAGCAAAATGCATAATGGATCCAAAAATTAAATTGAATTATAAACGGCATATTTCACTTTCATCACTTGACTAATTGGATGACGTTTAATTTTAGGTTAATAGTTTTTATTTTAAATTGATTACTATTTTCAAACGCAATAATATAATGCAAGAAGAAAAACTGATTTAAAATGTTTGATTCTGAAAATGCATATTATTTAAATATTAACTGAACTGGAAATGCATATTATTGAAATGTTTGAAAACCATTTCTAATATGCAAGGATATGCAGGAGTTTATAGAAACTAAATTTGCTTTTAGCACTCTTGGATGAAATAAAACTTAGAAAGGAACAGCAAAATTTATGAAGTAAAGAAACATGCAACAACTAACAATAATTTAACACAAAATTCACGTAATCCTAATATAATTAAAGATAGGATAGGATAGGAAATCGCACGGGTTTTAATCTATACAACGCGTTGAAGTTTCGAATGCAAACAATTCAAAATCAATAAATTGTCATATTTTAGAAAATTGTCAGATAAGAATCTTTAATTAACAATTCGTTGTATTATGGTTAAATGCACATAAAACAATCATGCTTAAACTATTTAAAGCTGGATATAGTCATCATGAATCAAATTGCAATGAAACGATGCATTAATGACAATCCACTCTGAATTGAACCAGAAATCATAAATGAGGTTTAATCATAAATGGGTTTAGCTTAAGGGCAATTTTAGCAGCATAGCATTGCCCTATTTTCAGACTTGTGTTTAATAGATATATTATAGAGATGTTGATTTACACTCGGTTATTTCCTAATTGCTATCGCCAGTGCATGTAGCTATGAATTCGTTTGTGTGTGTGATGCTATAAATATTAATTAATGCTGTTTGAGATCGATTGAATTGACGACAAGACAGGCTAAATACAACAAAGCAGGTGAGTAAGTACATTACTGAAAGCTTTGATTTATTTTTTATACAGAGAGAATTACCAGTGTACAACTTTCCATATTTTAACATAAATCCCAGCTCTGCAAAATTCTAAAATCCCAGCTCTGCAAAATTCTAAAATCCCAGCTCTGCAAAATTCTAAAATCCCAGCTCTGCAAAATTCTAAAATCCCAGCTCTGCAAAATTCTAAAATCCCAGCTCTGCAAAATTCTAAAATCCCAGCTCTGCAAAATTCTAAAATCCCAGCTCTGCAAAATTCTAAAATCCCAGAAGAAGCTTAAATATTATTACTAAATAATTGATTTATATGTTAGATATAAACTGTATTTTTAATAATCGATTTTATTTCACAAATATATCATCATTACTATCATTTTATTATTATTACTTATTTTGTTTTTTCTAGTGATTTTATAGCTTTTTATATATTATGTAGTTATTTTTTAATACATATATTTTATTTCAGAGAGTTTATAGTTGGAATTAAAATAGAATTTGATAAATATTTAGCTGAATAATAATGTTTATCGAACGCAATATTTCTACAAAAAGTTTTGCGCATGAAGAAAAAACCTCACACCACCAACACTAAAATTCAAGCAGCATCTAGATAGTACAAAATTTTTAAAATCGCAGGTAATGCCACAATAAATTCTACATAGGACATTTAATCGTAAAAAATCTTAGTACTTTCATTTTCAGGTTCTTATACCAAATGAAACTGCGAATTTTAAAACTATGAATTTATATGATGCAATTAATAATATACAATTCAATTCAAGAACCCCTTAGAGTGAAGATTTCGCTTTTAAATTATGTACCTTTGAATAAAAACCAAGCAACGACGATGTCTACACACTTCTCATTTCTGCATTCTCCAACAAACTTCTGTAATGCAATTTTTGTTACGAGGAGATTACTATTCCAAGTCCAGCATGCTTCTGAGCTACAAGAAAGTTTTCCTTAATAACTTTTCGCTTCTATAAATCACGACTTCTGATTACATAAGAAGTTTTCAGAATTAATTAATAAGCGAAAAAGAGATTGCCTTACTTAGTTAATGCACTGTTTTAGCTCCGCTTTTGCTAAGTTATTCAAAAACTATAAAAATAAAATTGCATTTGCATGAACTTTTTTTTCTTGATGGAATGACTTTTTTTTGTCCATTAAAAGGCTTAGCTATATGCCCTGTCATTAATTCTATCTGGCCATAGAGTGCAAAACTGAAAACGCGACTTTCCACTAATAGGTTTAAAAGAGTACGTCTCGACATTAAGTGTGTGCTGAAAATTAATTATAGAAAAACTGACCGAAAACATTTTATAAGGGTTTACAAGAAGAATATTAATGTGCTTTTAAAACCAGTATTTAAAAGAAAAAAAGTGAATTAAGAGTCAAATTTGATAGATGCAACAGTTATAATGGAAGCGATTTCGGATTTCTCTTACTTGAGGACTGACCGCGGTAAAGTTACACGACCATTTGAAAAGAAATTAGCTATAGTTAAAAAAAAAAAAAGTAGCTAGCAATAGAATAGTCAACATGCGCAACACTATAGAGCATATAAACATATTTTCAAACATTCTTAATTGATATAATTGGAAATATTGTTTTCTTTCAAATACATATTTTTATGGTTAAAAAAAGAATCCTTACAATTTAATTTGTGATCACTGATTAAAACTAAAAAATAATGTTGCTTAAAACACGTGTCGAATTTTATCTCAAACAGCGAGTCAAGGAAATTATATTACAGTATTCCATAACAAGGAGAGGCAGCGATGACCTAGTGGTAAGGTGTCGGCTTCGGGATCCAAGGGTTCCAGGTTCGAGACTCGATTCTATCGAAGAATCGTCGAGGAAGTAAGTCTTATGTACGTTAAATCCGTCGGGCCAAATCACCTGCCGCTGGTGTGGTTAAGAATTTTGGAGTGGGAGTGCCAGCTAAATGTCATCCTCGTCATCTGACTGCGGTTCAAAATTACGTTCCATGGTACATCTGTCCCATAATAGCCCTAGTGTTGGTTTAAAACGGGGAAGTTAATATGACAAACTAAATTAATCTATTGCAAGGAGTATGAAGTGAGATTAGCATGATAACTGACTAAGATTAAAGACTTTCATTTCATACTTATAATCCCTTATTACCGAATAACTGGTGATTGTTTAGAGGAAAATTAGATTTTTAAATATTTTTTATATATAAATTATGGTATTTTTTTACATTGTCTTCAACCAAAACACGATTAATAATAATGAAACTTAATTACTTAAAAGGTTTATGAAAAATCTAAACACATACACAATAACATTGTTACACTATAAAATAAAATGCACGTTGTCCATAAAATGACTTTAGTAATATAGATGCACTCCATATAAATATGTAACTAATGTGACTGAGTTTAGCTAATTAGCTTCCCGTTTCAATGTAACACTAGGGCTATTTTGGCTAACACGTAATTTTAAACCGTGGTCAGATGACGAGGATGGCACTTGAGTTGGAAGCCTCTCTCCAAACTTCCGTATCACTCCAGCGGGAGGGCGTTTGGCACCGACGAATTCAAAGTGAACCAGACCCGCTTATACGACGGTTCTTCAGTGGAACCGGGTTTCGAAGCCAAGACCTTACCACTAGGCAACCGTGGCCATCTTATGTGACCAAGATATCGCATGAATAGATCGCTTCAAATGCATAACTTAAATATACTACTTGAATTTGATCACGCTATTTTTAAATCGCATCTTGAAAAAAATTACTATTGCTTAAAGTAGAATAAAAATATCTAGCAAAAATATAATACCTTAATTCATTTTAATAATAAATTGGATGCATTTTCTAAATATGATGCATTCTGGCAGGAAATGTAGTTATGTATTCCAAAGTATTACAAAAATTTGCATTAAAAGATCAATGTAGAGGAGCGTAAACAATTTTCAGAATGCCTTTTAGATAATATCCACCATCAAATTTTATATAGGATAATTTAATATTATGATGGTAAATTAGTGTTATGAATAGAAATTGCCAGCTTCAATCGTTTTTTCTTTTCTTTGATTATTTAAAAAACAAAGTTTTCCATGCAGAATTAATTGCATAATCATCATTTCCAGCTTGTAAATCCGTTTTATGTTTTTTTTAAATCTCTTTCATGATTTTTTTATAAAAATTAATATAATTAGTAGCCATCTAACAGTAAATGCATAAAGCCTGAACTATTATCGTAGTAAAACAGTTATTATAGAATTATTTATTTATGTTTCTCATAGAATAAATTGTTTTTTCATCTCGGTAATTTCGCGTAAAGACGTTATTCAAGATTTGCGAACTTAACAAATAGCTTTATAGGTGAGCTAAAAATAACTGCATTTAAACTGGTTGTAAATTTTAGATATGATTAAACTAGTTAAAATCACTTTACTTTTTAAAAGGTTTCAAATAAAATAACTATCAACTTTTAAATCTTGAAGTATTCAAAAATCGTTTCTAGATTGTGTTACAGTCTAAATCCCAAATACATGCAAAAATATTTTGTTTCTTTCTTATAAAAGATTTAAATGATAGCATTATACAAATATAAATTTAATGCAAAACACATTTTAGTTTTTAAAGCATGGTTGGATGGATTATCGATTGATTTGACCTAAAACCCAAGTTTAACAGGCCAAGTTAAGAATAAGACGAAATTCTACTTTTTGTCTATAATGGACTTTTTGTACTTTAGAGAATCGAATATTCTTCCTTTTATGCTTTTCTTGGATAACATTTTTCTGGGCAAAGCAAGTTCTCAAATATTGATTGACGATTGAAATGATTAAAGTGACTAAACATAAAAAATTCGATAACAAACATTTTTATGTACAACATACTATGTATAATAAAAAAAGGCAGCAAAATCTGTAACGCATATCGAAATTAAAAACAGCCCTGCTCGTTTGAACTGCGCATTGTTTTCTGTTTCTGGCCCAAGCAAATCAGTCCGATTTCTTTTAAAATATATTAACTGACTGATATATCTGTGTGCACGAGCTATGCATGGATAGAAATTAGTTAGAATATCGCAAACTCCCCATTCGATTGCGCGTTTTAATTTTGGTTTATAGCAAAGGTAAAGGAGTTGAAGTCGGTAATTTTCATTATTTATAATTATTCATTATATTCTCACTTCATGAGTCAATTGAAGTTTATTAATAAAGATTTCGTTCAACATTTTTTTTTTCTGTTAGTAGGTCACTATTTGTTTAAAACTGAATTTAATGATTAGTTTTGATTTGAGTGTTCGCGAGATGTAAAGAGAAGATTCCACTGCAAGGACACATAACTAGAAAGAGAATTGCACAACTGAGAGAGAGACGGCCAAAAGACATTTAATCAGATCCGAGATATTGGTAACAGAATAACAGTCCTTTCAGATAAGTGTTATATTCTAGAAATATAAATAGCAGCTATTGCGATTATGCATACATTGCCCAACTAGGACACATTAAATGAAACTTTGACTTATAATAACGAATACCATCAGCATTTTAAAGTGCAAAAATTAATTAAATAATCAATTTAAAATTCACTGAAATTTTGCCTTTTCCCCACTTTAAATTTCCCTGTAACGTTTTTATTTAAATATATGTCTATAAATTTTTATTGAATTTACAGAAATGATTTAAAAAGGTGCGTGAAAACAAGATTAAGTCCATCTTTCAAACTCGACGGAAAGCAAGAAAGGTGAAGTTTTTGCGAAAAAATAAACAGATGTTCGATGGCAGCAGTTGATTCAAGTCATGAGAAACCATACTGAAAGAATAAGATCTGAGGAAATTGAAAATCAATGAAAAAATCTTTTACCATAAAAGTAGAAATCTTTTTACTGATACCCAATTCATTTTTGAACCAGTTTTTTTTTTAATTTTTAAATAACTGAATGATTGAAGACGATTTTGAACAAAATTTTGATTAAGAGTATATAAAAAATTGGCAATAATTTCGAGAAAATTAAGTATCGATGACTCCTTTTGAAAAAAATTGCCTGGATCAATTTATTTTCTGTTTCAAATTTTAAACATGTATCAGACAAAAGGATTTTATATATTATAATTCTTTAATACAAAAGTAGCTTTTTGCATTAACATTTTTATACATAAAAATAAACAATTTTAATTCTGAACAAAGCTGAATATATCAATTAGTATGATACGACTTTGGCTAAATTTAATATAATTCGAATCCCTACTCTAACAGCCTTTTTTTTCTGAATTAATTTCCCCCTTTCCGTTCCCAGACTCCGAAACAGACGTTAATAATTTTAACGATAAAGATGGGTCAACTTGCTTTCTATGCTGATTTGTAAACAGAGGTCATACAGTTTAAAATGATATATACTCCAACTTGGAGATGGTAATTTAATCAAATTTCTTGAAAAGGTTAGAAATGTATTCCCTGTTTCATTAAAGAAAAAAGACGATATCAAAAGATTAATTCTATCAAAATAAAAATCAAAGCTTCTAATCGGTATTTTTATTTTATTTTATTTTATTAATGATTTATTCATGAAATTCATACAGACAGGTGCGTGATAAAGGTCATTTAAAATATTAAGATGTTATATAAAATTTAATGATCATAGCATGATTTTTCAAAGCCAGTTTGAGTGAAGAGGAAAAAAAGTTACATATGCATTTCAACACTTATCATATGCTAAAGAATACGTTTGTAAAGGCAGAAAAACTAACAATAAAATTAATCAAATTTTATAAAAAATAATTCCATAGTAAATATAAATTAAACTGAAATAAAACAAACAAGAATTATAAATTCATAATCGTGACTTTTAATCTTTTTCATAATGCATATTCTATGCCAAGGTTACTTAAGAACAAAGAAGGTAAGATGCGAGGTAACCGGATGCACTGAAGACGCCAGAGCTTTCAGTGAACACACCGGAAATGAAATTAATGACATTTTTATTAAATGTCAGAACTTTTTAAATGCCAAAAATGATTCCGAATCATGGCAATTCGAGATAAAGTTAAACTAAAGAATTGTAAATCATCAAAATAGTTAAATTTTGAATAATTAAGGAAATAACTAAAGCATATCTGGCCTCCAGATAGTCCTTATGAAAATCCTCCTTTTGTGAATATAATATTTTTAAAAACGCAATTCCCAATAAGACAGCAAATTATTTCTAAAGTTAAATGTTAATTTTACTATGCAAATTATTTTTAATAACTTTAAAATAAATATTTACTTTCTGTGATATGAAGTATGAAGAAAGTATTGTAACCGTCAAAAAACTGAAAAATTGAATAGAAATTGACTTTTTCTAAGTTTTAAATTTCTAGTAGTGCGAAAAACACATTTTTTGAAAATATCCGCCTACCTCTCTGTCTGTGACAAAGAATTCAAAAATGCTTTGTGTTAGATGGATGAAATTCGGCATATTGATTTATCATCAAATTTTTAGATTTCTATCAAATTTTAAGCAAAATTTATTCAGAGATAGTCTATCCGGCTTTCCGAATACAGATTAACTTGGTAACTACAAAGTTAAGAACGCTAGAAAGATAAAATTTGGTACATAGATTTAACAACTGCAATGAAAATATCGAATAAATTTTGAATCAAATCCATCAAGAAAGTGCAGATGTCTGTCAGTCTGTAGTTTGAAAAATATGTAAAGACAATAACTCAAAAACACAAAGGCAAATATATAAATTTAGTACGTAATTTTATGGCTGCAAGTATGGCTCTTTGTCAAATTTTTTTTTGTATCAAACGACTGGGAAAAACGTGTCTAAAATACAATATTTTTTTATTAAAATATAACTTTCGGATAGTATTAATCGCACGCCAAAGCTTAATCGCCAAAAAATTCGCCAAGAATCACACATAGCATTCAGCTGATTAGAAAAGTTATTTTTATCATTAAATAGGAAATTGGGCAAAAGTTTCAATGACAAAATTTATTATTTTCTATAATTATAAACATATTGATCGATATAAGTGAGATATTTATGCTCAACTTAATGAGTAAAATGGCAATCATTTATAGACAGTAATGTTTTCTCACACAATGTAAAATTGTTTTTTTTTCACATTTTAAACTAAATATGAAGAACCGACAGAAATTTTCACTAAATATAAAAACTTCATGAACTGAGATTATATACAGGAAAAATTTGTATTTCAATGTGAGGGATTATGAATAATTACTATTCTGGTTTTTTCACACTTTCTTGAAGTTGTAAAAAACTGATTTCTTCAGTTTTAAGACGTTTAGAACAAAAGACAGCGAAGAATTTATTCGCACAGTGACGTCATGCACAGAAATCTTCCGTGCATCACATTCCCTGCTCAGCGGGAAATTTCCGATTAAGTAGATAGATTAGGTAACTCTCTAGAAAGGTTGGGTTGAAAACAGCCCTGAGCGGGTCGTTAAAAACGATAAGAGCCTCCTTTGTGATATAAAGTTGCAAAAAACACAAATTCAATGAATAATAAAAATATTTTAAAACTTGATCAATTATTCTTGACAAAATATTAATCCCTTCAGTTTCATTACTGTAATTTATTATTACAGTATATATAATCATTGAAGATCTGATTAAATAATAGTGCCATATGATTAACATGGTGTTCACTGGTTCCTAGTTTGTGGAGCCTCGGCAATCCATGAATCAATTTTAAAATAAATACATATTTCACAATATTCCTAAAGTAAAAATAATTAATCTAAAATAAATCATCAGCATGAGCGTTAATTTAAAAATGTGATAAAATACGAAACTAAATTTCCCAGTTTAGTAAATGGTGGAGTTCATTGTCTGTACTGCATGAAAAGCTTCATTCCCACTCCTATTTTTCTCATTTATATGCCCGTGTTAAATGCATTCATTTATATACAAATTCTCTATATCTACAAAAAATATGTATTCATAAAGCATTTAATTTGTTAATCTCGCAAATTCTCGTTTCGTTTGTTTGAACCTAAAGAAAAACCTTTTATAAAATTGGCAACATAAAATACGAACACAATACATTCTTTCTATCCACTATCGACGTGTCTTCAGAGTATATTCCGATAAACATACACTTCATTTATATTCAATCCACATTCATGGACAATATCGGTTTCACGTGGCAAGATGACACTAGCATAGTAGGCAATGTATAATTGGGAGAATTACTTTGAAACGAAGATTCATTCAAACTCACACATGATGATGGATGTGCGTGAATTGTCGGATTAAGCGCAGCACGCGATAAAAACGTTTGCTCGCTTCGCTTTCGAAAAATCACTGAAAATAATAAATCACTGTCTGAACATTGATTTGTTCATTAAAGCTTTCTTTCCAAAAATAAAAGGAAATCGGTTATTTTAGTAACATATTTTGCTTTAATTATTAAAAAACAGTAATGTAATATGTTATATAACCCAATAACTGCAAATTTTTTTTAGTTGTTGGCCTCATAAATATGAACAAGTTGTGTAACAGTATAGTTATATTGAAATTATGTTTTGTTTTGAAAATATTTGATATTTTTAAAAATGTATGGTATTACGTATAGTATAAGAACCGAAATAAAAATATATAATGTTATAAAAATAACACGGCTTACTGTTTTTGACAATTTGAGGTTTAAAAATAGTTTATTCACATTTTCATGTAGTTATGTCTGAATGATTTAATTGAAATGAAATACAACCAATATCTCAAGGAAGCCATCTGGTTGCCAAAGACGGCAATTGGGAAATAAATTTTTACATTGACTTAATTGTTTTTGACGAGTATATTCTTCGTGGAAAAAGTACAACATTTTGCGTTATGACAAGTTTATTCGTCAAGAGTGACGATTTTTAGTTTGAATTCCAATTTTAGTAAAAACTCATTCTTAAATTTCATGACGTTTAAAATATTTTGAAGCCAAGTCGAAATCAAAGGAACAAATAAAAGATAAATAATTATTTTGAAAAACACGGATATAATACGAATTATGTTTCTTAAATGTATCGCTGTGTTATATTTCTCACCCCTTTTTTTGCAAATGAAAGAAAAGAAACATGTATGTCAGTTTAAGTAAATAAATGGAATTATTTAAATAAAAAAAAAAATAGAAGTCATTTCATTGCAAGATAATTTTATATATACTGTGACGTGTATACTCGTCATCGATGCATTTTTGAGAACACAATTTACATATGCATTTTCCTAAGAGGTCGAAAGAGTTAACCGTTTAAACGATTCAGCTGATTGTTTGAATTTATAGTTCATGTAAACAAATTTAGAAGGTAGGTATAGTTAAAAAACTTAAAAAATGACATTTTTATTTTACTTTATTTGCTGTAATGATCATCTCATTACGGCACAGAGACTGAATTCGATAAAAAGTTAGTAATAATTTTTAACACTGGAAATAAGAAAACCACTGACGGAAATAAGACCATGCTGGAAAAGATACTCTGTAATAAATTTCCAAAATAGTTGATATTCTTCACAATATACAGCCATATAATATTGAAAAATGCGTTTATATATAACCTTTATATTGAAAGCTGAACACCGCCATCAGCAATAGGCGATAGATATTGAAATGGATTGCGCTTCAATCCAAACTGGATTGAAGTCTGAGGCAGATTTATATATTTTCTTTCACATTTAAGTCATCATTGCTGAAACAGTAAGGGGAGATTTATTTTTCGGTATAATATGTTTATCTACTCTTTTCAGGCTTATTCATTCTCATATTATATATAGTACTTTTCCCTCTTCTAGACAGTATTACAATCGCCTTACGACTCAGTAATGTTAATTTTTAGTAACGTTAATGTTTTTGTTCATTGTGTAATAAAATAATTCATTTAAAGTATTTGGGATAAATGAGGAAATATTAACTTGTCCATACAAATGAAGGACATTTCACATTCAGCGGACACTGGATTTATCCAAAAGGACACTCATGATAAGGACGTGAAAAGTTTCGGGTGTGATGGTTTGTTTTCGTTTCTCTGGTGGATACAAAAATGGCCAACTGTTGCCGTTTCTATTCCGATAACAGTTTTTACCTCTACTTGAAGATCGAACGTAAGCCGGGCATTAATGGGGGCTATTAAGCTTTAAACCAATCTCCGTTTTAATTTTGGGGCGATTCGGTTAGTTAAATTTCCCCGAACGCTAAGGCAGGGCTAGTGTAGCTCTTAATCATAAAAATGTGCCAGATTCGTCATATTCGTGTATATTATATTTGCCTTTATTGCTGTGATATAGGATTCAGGATCCTATATCACAGCAAATGTATGCTAATATATTGTTCTGTTATAGGATTCACGATCATCCATTCATGAAACCCACCTTTCAACCTGCAGCTATTAAATTTGTCACATGCATACCTTGGAGGTTGGGAATGTGCACCTGGGATCCCTTTTTGAATTTTAATTAGAATTTTAATTATTAATTTAAAACTAACTTTTCTTCCAAAAAAATCTTCATTTCCACACCGCCAAATGAGTAGGGATTCAGTTTTTTCCCCCCCCACTCTAATGAGACTAGGCTTAAGATTTTTTGGCCGATTATTTCAAACAATTCTGTTTACTTTCTTAGTGCTTGATGCATTTAAAATTAAACATTCTTAATTAATCGATCTGCTCATGATAATCAGAAAATTTTGTTGACAGATTCTTGAGATATTACATAAATTAAGAAATATATTCTTTAATGCCCATAAGGATTAAATGCTCAGTGACTGTTTTCAGTAATCATATTAAAAAAAATGCTTTGTTTCAGTAAAAAATATTATATTAATTTCAGATTAATCATTTCCACTTTAATTTAAAGCATAAATTCTACGGAAGATAACAGAAAATTAGAGAGATACATATTACGTTATGGCTGAAGGCCTTTATAATATTATGAGTGAATTATATGACTATTAAAATTTGAAGTTTTAAAATATTTTAATGAAGAAGCAATTAAAATAGGAATTCCATAAAATATTTAGCTATTAAAATTCTAACGTACATTAAGATTGGCGAACCGGCTGGTCGCCAAAGGCGGCTAGTAATTAATAAAGAAACAATAAATTGCAGATTCAATGATTTTTACATCAAAATTTCAATAAAAATTTATATTGAGCGACTGAAAATACCACACTTAAAATAAAAATCATTAGATTACACTGTAAGCGATACTGATTCGATACCAAATCTTAAATGATACCGGTCTTTTGTAACAGTAACGATGGACAAACGTGCATTGTGTTTTTATGAATAACATTTTTCAGAATGAAAATCTTGTATCGCGTTACTTTAAAATTTTGTTAATTACTGTTTCATAGGGCTTGACTACGTAAAAGG
Source organism: Argiope bruennichi (assembly GCF_947563725.1). Taxonomy (NCBI): domain Eukaryota; kingdom Metazoa; phylum Arthropoda; class Arachnida; order Araneae; family Araneidae; genus Argiope; species Argiope bruennichi. The sequence continues at coordinate 34,999,177 of NC_079156.1, forward strand.
GTACCCTAATTAATTCCTCCCATCCCCGTTCTTTTTGCTCAAGGCCTTAACATCTGATGTAGGCCTTCCGACGATAATGGTTTAACTCGTTATCAAGCATGTATACCATAACTTTTCTATGGAGATTCATTTTTAATTTAACTTGACTTAATGCATTTAACTAGAAAAAAAATTGAACATTAGCCTTTTCTGGTGTGTGTGTGTGTGTGTGTGTGTGTGTGTGTGTGTGTGTGTGTGTGTGTGTGTAAGCGCATAATTTTGAGCCGTTTCAAGGCCAAAGAGAGAAGACATTTTTGTAATTTTAAAATTTCACTTTATTCCATCAAGAGGAAACATAATTTGTGTTCAATCAATTAGGACGAGGTACGTCTTTTCATAAAACGACACAAGAGCGAAAAGTGAAAAGAGCCAATGAAATATTTATCCCCATAATTATATACTGTAAGATTTTGATAGGGATTTCTTTACACATGTCGATTTAGGTAAGGGAATTATAGGGATCTTTTTAAACAATGTGTTTAGATCAACAAACATTTATCCATTTACTCGGAGTGTGGAAACTTGATTTCAGCAGTTTTACAGAGCTTCCGTTGTATTCCTAAATAAAAAAAATGCAATTGGTTCAGGAAATAAGAGAACATTTTAGAATGAAAATATGGACTAAATTAAGATAACATTTAAGAAATTAAGGTGTACGTACAAACTAGAAGATTTTTTTTTAAATTTTAACTTTAAAAATCCAATGTTTTCACAGTAGCTCATTAATATATGTTCAAACTCATTTCAGTGAGAAAAAAAACCATATTACACTAATTATTAATTAAATTTGTTAATATTATTATTAATTAATTATTAATTAATGAGTTAATTAGAACATTTCCTGAAACATTACATCTTAAATTCTAATTTGTACAGACACAATTCTAGTTGGAAATAATGCCTAATATTAGTCTTCATATTGTCTGCCTCAATCAAGTTATAAAAATATGCAGATTTTTAACAATTTTTTTTTATCAATGATGAACAGAAAAAATCTCGATTTTTCTATAATTTTAACTTTTAAATAGCTATTAAAAATTAATTTCCATAACTTTGAGGCACAAAACACCACTGTTTCATACAGATTATTTTGATATACAAGTAATTGTATTTGGTTCATTTCTTGTTGATTTATAATTGTTTGAATGAGGCAACATAGTGGAAAATATTCTTCATAAAATGAGTTTAAAAAAACCGAAACTAGAGTTTTTAGTAAAAATACCTCAATAAAAATAATTATAACTCAAGAAATATTGCGAGTATTGACATCTTGGTATCTTTTCAGAGATAAAGGACCAGAAAACATTTTGAAGCAATAAAAATTATTCGATTTTTTGGACGATTTTTGAAGTTTCAAGTGTGTACTTACACCTTAAATTTAAAATTAAGAAATTAATAATTTAGATTTGTCATTATATATACACATATATAAGATGAATTTTGTTAAAATTTTAAAATATTTCCCATTAAAAATTACTTGCTAAACCTATGTTCATAAAATAGTCCAGTTAAACTTTGTTTTTGTGTAAGTCAACTTGCCTTACATAGGAAATTGCATTTCAAATTGCCTCGTTGTCTTAAAGATAAGCGTATCAAGGTGAAAACTCGTAATTTTGAACATTAGTAAAGTAGATCAGTATATTTATATAAGCTATGAAAGGAAAAAAATGCTATAAATATTTTTTTCAGATAATTTTCAAAAAGGTATTTAATATGTATGAAATAGCAAATCTACTTTGCAACAGAAATGTTTCAGATAACTCAAAAATATTGAAACATGCAATTAAATGTAAAATTATACACAATATGCAATTAATGTACAAATGATTTTTGAAAAGATCCAATTTTTTTAACAGAAAATATTTCCAATTTATTGCTCTAAAAATTACTATTTATACTAAGATAAGAGCAAAAAAACAACCGATAATTACGATAATGCGATAGTTTGAGTCATGATCAGATGATGGGCATGATGTCTGAACTGGAACTTTTCTCAAAACTTCCGTCTCATACTAATATAAATAACATTTTGCAAAGACGGATAATCGTTCGTAAGACTCACTTAGACGGCGGATCTTCTGTGGAATCGGATTTCGACAATCAAGCACGCCGGTTTTCAAGCCGTGACCTTACAATGAAGCCATCAAGGCTTAACTTTTGATTAGAGATAAAATTAATATACAGAAAGTTAAAAAATATATAAAGAAAATTTAATTAAAAAACCTTTAGCAAGAGAGAAACAGGAATTAAAATATTTCAATAAAAGAGTACAAGATGAAAAAAAAGCACAGATGATATATTTCTCCTTTATATTTATTAATTTATTGCTAAAATAATACGTACATTTAACTCCCATTCGTGAAACTATTTTTATTGACAGTAAACATTCGGAAAAACAGTTTTTAATTATAAGCTAATTGTTTTTTAAAATGATTTTTAAAAAATATTTCAATGAAATAACTACGAATTATTTATTGACAAGTAAAAAAAGGGGATTATCCGTGCTCAATAAAAAAAAGTTCTATGTCAAAATCAAAATAAACCCACAACAAATAATCAAAAATAATCACTGAATTGCCCAGGTATATTTGCACTTTAGTATGATTTATATCTTCCATTATTCAACAATCTGAAAAACAGCATACAAATTCCTTCATACACATTTTTAACAGATCATTTTCAATTAGAAATCCCATACGACAGTTATTTTACCTAATTTAATTTATACATGTTAGAAATAATTACTTACTGAATGACAGACAAAATAATTGAAATTTAATTTGGATGTCTAAAGAAAAAGCATTAATCAGTATTTATTAGAAGTTTCAATATCATAAGAATAACACTGAAACTGAAACTTAAATGCGCCTTATATTTTTAAGAAACAGGGTTAAAAAAAAAAGGATAATTAGTTCTACTTCCTGAAGTGCTTAAACATCATTCATCCAGTATGTTCGAGATAATGAGGTATTCATGCGTCTTTTGGCGGAGATATTTCCAACAGATCACAAACAAACACTATGCAAGATTTATTTTGTGTGAAGCGATGCTTGACAGCATTATGTTTTTGAAAATACCGGCCGATATTGTATACATTGTATGTTAATGAGTTGAAAAATATCCCAAGATCATTTAAAACACCCTAAATTATCAGTTAGGCCTGTTTGCGAGTCATTAATTAGTCTCTTAGTTTGAAGAGAAATAAACAAAAAACTCAAAGAAAATAGTAATTTTTTTTTAAGAAACTGAATAGTTTTCGCAAAAAAATATAAATAAGCACGAAGTACTAAATGATATATATATGAAAGCATATCAATTTTTAATCAGATGGGTTTTCTTCTCTTTTAGAAGAAAACTTTGAATATAAAATTATTATAATCGCTATAACATTTGCGCTAGAAAAATTGAATTTATTCTGGATTTCTATTTATTACTTATTCTAGATTTATTATCTAGAATTAATTTTTCGAAATATTTCACCGAGTCTATTGGTGAATGAGGTATCTAAAGAAAAAAAAATAAATGAAATTTGGTATTTGAACTTCGAGGTCAAATTGCAAATATTTTTCACCATCTGATTATTCGATTATCTATCCGTGTGTATGTTAAAACGCAAAACGTAGGACAGAATGACGTAATTTAGCACATTGTTTTATCACCAAAATTAACCCTTATCGTGGCAAGATTGCTTTTTTGAAGAAAAAGCAAAAAAATTATATAGGTAGCTTATTTTATATTTTATATTTTTATATTTTATATTTTTATATTTTATATATATTTTTATTTTATAGTGATAGTATATTTTTATAAAGCTGTATGTATAGTATACTATACAAAATGAACATAAGGGTTAAACAACGGTATCAAATTTGTCAGATTGTTAACTGGACTATTCAATGGTATACGAATGCTCACACCAAATTAGATAAATGAAATATGACGAATTATAAAACACAAATAGCAACTCAAAATCAAATTTCTAACGCAATCAAAAGTAAGAAGGAAAAATGTAGACCCGATTATCTTTATTCGACGAAAATAATCAAAAATTATGTCATCTGCCATATAATTATATGGAAAAGTTGTGTCGAAAAAATGTCCAGAAATACAAAAGATTTCGCGAAATTATTAAAAAAGATGTTATTCCATTTGTTTTTATTTTGGTTAGAAGATAGTCAACTATGAAACAAACTATTAAAAAACATTTTTACTTATTTATCCTGGATTTGTTATTAAATATTATAGAAACATAATTCCTAGGCTATTTTTTTTCACAAATTACCTATCTTCTCGAATAATTTGGAATCTAGGCGATATCCACGAAAAATATAGGAGAGAAAAAATTAAGATACTTTTTTCGAGACAATCAGGACAAAAAGCAGTATAAGATCGATATGAATTCAATTTAGAAGAATTTTAAAGCATCAAAACTGCTAATAACCAATATAGAAGTCGACTCTTGTGAAATTTTCAGAATTCCACGTATTTCTCTTTTTGGTATTTCGTATTTCCCTCATCAAGCGCGGCTGAAATTAAATCATAATTTTTAAATATTTTATGATTTAGAAAAATAAGTTATTTACTGCTATAAGAACTATCTCTTCGATCGGCAGAGATTAAGTGATGATTTAAAAACGCTTAGGAAATGCAGATATCAGGATAGTGACAAAAAGCTAGAAAGATTACTGGACAATTCGGATTTCAATAATGCAAAGGACAAAACATCCAGTGTAGCGATGCAAAAATTGAATTTCAAATATAATTTAAGATTTGGTTTTAATGAAATCTATGCTAATCTTGAGTTCTAAAAAAATGGCTAAAACAAACACAGTACGATATTTCTATAAACAGTAAAAACAGTTTCTTTCAACCGTAAATATAATGTAAAAATAGGGGGGGGGGATATAATTCCGGAAATAAAATCTTTTCTATTTCAGTCGCATGTTTTAAGCATTTCTTTATCTAGAATTACTAAAAATTAATAAATTTTTTGGGACAGCAGTAAATTATAAAAGTATTGTGTCAAGTTATAGACCATTTTTTCTTTCCATATATATTTAATTACACCAAAAATCAATAAAAATCCGAATATAAATATTTTAAATCTATTTCATACATAAAAAATCACAAAGATGAATTAGCCATATTCAAGGATAAATAAATACAAAGAAAGCAATTCAAAACAAGAAAAAATAAGGGCTAGAATATTTTTTTTCTATATTAAAAAATAATTTCCAACCCCGATGGTTATCTATGCAAATATTTCATTAAAAAGTCAGTTAAAATTACAAAAAAATAATAATCCATGATATTTTTTCTCCAATGCGTTAATCATAACTAACGATTAAATTTAAATAACCGATTTAAAAAGCAGAAAATTTCAAAAATTCCGGATTACCAAATATGAAATCCGGTAATTTCATTGACCAGCTTTACATTTCTGCAACCCATTAAAATCAAATGGAGCATATGATTAGCAATATTCCACAACATAATAAAAATAATGCGCATTAAGTATGCAAGAGATGCAATAGTTAAGTTGCGGGCTTTTAATCTTATAAAATTACTTTAATGCATGCATTTTAATTAAAAATGCTTGTTCATTCATTAACAAAGATTTAAACGTAAAATATAATTTTTATAATAACGCCCGGTAAATAATTTTGGGAATTAATAAAAAAAAGAAAAAAATTGTTTACTTAAATAACTTTTTATCTTTTTTTACATACCTACAAATGCTGTAAAAATTATACATATATAAATAACAAAATAAGATTCTTGAAAAAGAACATTTTACCATATATGCGTTATCAATAAACAGTAAACTTCAAATTAATTGACTTTTTTAAAAAAATTCATAATACTCACTTTATATGTAAAAACTGCATAATGGAGATGCAATTTTGATATATCAGTTTTTATATAATCCAATTAAAAATAAAATATTTCAGTATGAAACATTAAATTTAATGATTATTAAAAGATTATCATTTTATGAAACAACACATTTGGAGAGTCAAACCTCTATTACTAGTTATATTAGACCTAGTATTTTAGGATCGACTTTTCGATCTAAACAAGATTTAAAATAGCAACGATAATTAATTCACAAATAATTAAAATTCTTTTCAACACGCTTTACATGAACACAATAACTAAAATAATAAAAGATATTGCGGTAAAAATACGCAGTATTTTTTTTTTATTTATTAACGCCAAGAAAAAATTACGCAAAAATAAAATCGGTATAACTGAAATGCTAACTTATTAAACTTCAAGTTTAAGAACTATTTTCTTTTCCAAAACTCTCTTGGATTAATTTTTGAGCAATAATATGCTCCAAATTATTTGAAGAAAATTTGGTAACACCAAGTATAATTTTCAATTAAAAATCCAATTATTTTTTCAAATTATTTCCCTAGCAATCTTTATCAAAGAGACTACAACGGGCCATATTTGATAATTCTAGCCCAGACGATCAGTTATGTAGAATGTTTTCACTGATTAATTTTTCATCATTCAATTTATAAATAATATACAGTCATAAATATTGCCATTTCAATAAAATAAATTAAACAATTTTTTAATATATACTTGATGCTTCGCGTAAAACTAATTTTTAGAAGAACTCGTTAATTATATCATCCAAAGTTACAGGTATAAAACGAAAACTTTGATACTCACCGCAATTGCTGTCACCACATTTAACATCCAACTTGCTGAATTCTTCATACTGTGATAATATTTTTCTCAACCTTCAATTCAATAAATCCAACTTCACACAATAACAACTGCACAAAATTCTATATGTAATTCACAAGGTCATTTATGTTCATGCCGCAAACATTCCATTATTGCATTCTATTTTAAATCTACAATCAAAACATATATAATTCATTCAATTGAATGCGAAAATCGCATCCCAAAAAATTCAAATATTCTGATCATATGCCACATATGGTGCAACTCTGAAATTCGATGCGAGAATTTTCACTGAATAGTTTCCATTTGAAACAGCTTGCAAAATCTGTGTTGATTTCGAAACAACTGAGTAGTAGAAACTTCTGTCCGTTCTAACCCGTTCCTCTATCTGTTTATTTTAAAAACGTTTTCAGAGGAAACTATTTTAAAGTTAATGTTTGACAAACGCACGCTTTTGAAGTCAGTAAATAAAGCAGCAGTTTTTCAGCCAAACTCAACCCAAGTTTTTAAAAATTAATAGAATAAGAAGTTTCAGTTAAACGGAAAGTTATTTTTAATGCGCAGACGACATCACAAAATTGGAAGTTTCAAATTACCAAACGATTATTTTTTAAATAAATAATTCTTCAACGAATTTAATTTCTTTTTAAATTTATTTTCGAAGCTTTTTGTCACAAAAAAATAAACACATAAGAAATGGCATCAATTTTTGTCTTTTCTCGATTAATAATTCAAAAACGATCTCAGCAATTATTGTACTTTTCCATTCTGATGACAGGAAATGTCAACAAGGATGATTTTTCCGAAGAAGAACTTAACCGGAAAATATTTTCTCCGGAAGGAAAAAGTTCGGAAAACTTTTTGAGAAGTTCATCCAAGATTCATAACATAATAGCTGAATTAATCATGTTTTATTTTTTGAAGGAATATTATTGACTCCAAAAGTGATGAAGCGTTGAGGAAAACTGTCACTTGGTAGTGTTGGACGAGGAAGCATAAAAGTGATGATGCGGCTGTTAGGAGGCTAAGTCGAATGAATCTGCTGCCGCGCTTTTAGTTCAATGATTCATTGCCTCGCTCAACTTCGTTTTTCTGAAAGAGAACGCAGCGCCATCTGGGACTGCAATCTTGAAACCTTTAGAAGACTTCGAAACTTTCTCGGTATTTTCCGCTGATGGTAATCGATTTGCGCGGCACCGCTGCTTTATTGAATGAAGAACAATTTATACATAAATTGCATCCATTTAAAAAATAAAACGAACTAAAAAATAAATTTATGAGAAAAGACATTTTTGCGACACAATATGTTTAAATATTGACAGAATTTAATATTAAACTTGATTATCGTTTCAATAATTGTTGAAAATAAATAAAAATATAAATGTGATAAAAAACATGCATATTGAATTAAAACCGCACTAAAGTACATACAAATTTATCTTTCTTGAATATAAATATGCTAAAATATAGCATTGTCATCGTCAAAAAAGAAAAATTTAATTCGAAATAAATGGTGAATTTCGGAGTTTCAGACATCATGGAATAAAAAACATTTTTAGAAATATGTCTGTGAACATAACTAAAAACGCATTGAAAATGGTTAGATTAAATTTGGTATGTTGCCTTTATACCAAATTTGTAATAGCAAACAAATTTTCAACGAAATCCGTTTTATCACCGAGTAGATATCTGGGGAAAAGGAAGATAACTTCAGAGCATAAAAAGCTAGATAAGTAAAATTTAGAACGCAATCTCAGTGTCTAAAATAAAGATTCGGATAAATGTTTGAACTCAATCGATCAATAAATTGTTTATCGATCCTGATATATATTTGCAAGCATGTATGAACGATAACTCAAAAATGCAATGATTTATATAATTAAAATTCAATGCAAGGTTTCATTATTAAAACTGCAATCCAGAGTCAAGGTTCTGTTTACAATTGTTCTATCAAACAGCATCCAAAATGCATAATATGTTGTCTTCTGTATTTTACGAAGCATAAATTTGCTGGAAAATAAAAAGTGGAGTTTCTCGTTATGACGTTATTAAAAGTCCATTTATGACGATATTAAAAGTCCATTTCCTTTATATTGGAAGGAAGAGGGACAAATTCTTAATTTGGGAATAAGGGAGAGTGTTTTTTACCTTAGACCACTTCTGTTAGCTGGCAACGGGCAATGAAGTTTTAAGGGTTTTGAGTTAACCCTTTCTAGGGCCGTGGGAAGTATGCTTCCCACCAAATTTATCAATCTTTATGAAATTATGTAGGTTGGCATAAGTTCTGACAAATTTTTTTTAGTAAGTCAGAAACTTAGATGCTCCAGTTCTTCATCTCACACGAAATGATATTTCTTGCTTTGTTACTTAATTATTAATTAACCAAATTAATTAATCAAATTAAATTTAATAAGTTAAATGAATCCTTTTTCTTATTCTAATTTCAAGCCTAAAAATGTTTTAACATAATGACTGGAAAAAAATGGCCCTTTAAAGGCTAAAACATAAATATTAAACATTAATGACTTAATTTCATTTGTCGCAATTATAAAGAAAGGCTTGCTTTGATGAAGAAAATTATTTATGATTTCACTAATAAAAAAATACTATCATAAGTCTACTCTTTTGACATATGGCACTTTTTAATGCAATTAAGGAATAATAGTATATACATACAATATTATTATAATACAGATTATTTTTTATTATTAAGAAGTAATAATCTTACTTCCTGCAAATTTTAATTGTTTCTATTCCCCGCCAAAAAATATTTTAAAATAGAGTTTAAAGGTATGCGATTAAGTTCAGGATGAAGTTTTTGAAAAATGGTCGAAACTAATTATATCTTTGAATATTTGCATACAAAAAAAAGTGAAAAACATTTCTGAATTCAAAATATACCAGTTAAGAGGCAATTAAAAAAATTGGTAAGAAAAGGCTTTTATTTTTTGGTTAAAAGAGGTATAAAGCGAAACTTTTCTAATTTAGGGAATTATGATTTGCTTCAAAGTTTCGAAATATCTGAAGAAATATATTATCTAGTTCCGGAGCTAAAAAAATTAGCCGTATTTTTAGCCGTTGTTTTAAAAATTGCGTTTTAGAATGTGAAATAACAAGAAATATTGTATTATTTTCACATTAATGTTTAATGTTTCTAAATGAATGGTTTACTCTTATTTAGTTCTGGAACTGCTAAACATAATGAGAAATTACTAAACCAAATTTGAAAAACCAAATATTAGAATTTAATTTATGGGCCTTTCCATCAGAAAATTCTATCAAAGATTAGAACCTGAAAAACTAGTATAAGCAAAATGGCATTGAAAACTGAGGTAAAGGCAAATGTAAAGTGTAGCTTCCAAAAAAATAAACTCAGAAACAAAATTCTAACGAATTCATAAAGAAACCTGTTAAAACATTAAGAATATTAAATTAAAAAAAAATCAACTTTTCAATGTAATTACCTACCTGGTACTGTAGCATGTTGTATTTTTAATCCCCATGATGATTGCCAATTACAGGTGTAGTAAATGTTATTTAGTGGAAATTAGAAATTCTTCATGGTCTGAGAAGATAATATTGGATAATGAAGATAGCAATTTGAATATCCCATCTCTATTTAATCCTTGGCTATATGACCTATCACAAGAGATTTTCATTCCACTATTAAACAAAATCCTAATGATGGGAAAAAATTTAATATTTTTTGAAATCCGAAGAGAATTTTCTCTTTTCACTTCTCTTCACATTGGAAATTTATTCTTGAAAGAAAGATCAATTTAAATATTCCTGAGTTTTAAGCATGCTTCAATCAATAATCTGATATACTATATTGTGCAAAAGCTTAAATTCAAGTGGTTTAATCTCTAGATTGCTTTTCGCATTCGATTCCTTTCTTAAAAAGTAATTTTTGGATCTTTAAATTACCTTAAAAGATTAATTTTCTCCAACTACTTAAGGACTTTATCGATCATATCTTATGAAACCCTGAACCCTTTGCTCTGTTGACGACCGTGAAACCAATGTAATTATTCCTTTGCGATGACGCAAAATGGGTTGATTATTATGATTTTTCATGTTCATAACAATCATGGAATGCATTTGAATGATAAGGATGTAATTATCCATTTCAAAACTAATTATAATCAGGCAATGAAGACTTTATGTTAACATTAAATAACAGTAGTTAAGCTTTTGCTATAGATCTGGGGTTAAATTAGGTTACTAAATTTATGACTCCAAATTATATCAGGGAAGAGATCATGTGTCATAAATTTTGTTGCCTTTAGTAAGAATACTTTAAGGTAGCCGACAACGTTCGAAGCAATATTTTTGAAAAAGTGGATTTTTTAAAAACTATTTATGGTTTTTAGATGTATTGTCAATTATAAACACTATATATACAAAAAAAATTATTTGGAAATATAATATATTTTGAGAAATAGGAAAATGTGTAGTAAATTTTAATGAAATTTAACCTAAACGGCTAACACTCTACACAAAATTGTAATGCAGCTATCCTATTTTTCGTTGTATACAAGTTATAGAATATAATGATGAATGAAATGAACCAAAATCTAAGAAACATTTTGAGATGCAAAGAAATTATGGGTAAAAATGTACGTATATATACATTTTTTCCATAAATTTACAACTTAATTTTTCTAAAAACACCTATAAATAAAAAAGTATTTCACCAACAATAAAACTTTTGGTTCATTTCATTGCACACAGTATTTAAAACACACGCTGAAATTTTTATGTAAATACCTCTATTAGTTTTTGAGATATCGTGTTAACGGTGGAAAATTTTTATAAAAATTAAAGTTTAAGAAAATTGAAGTTAAAGAAATATTTTAGCTAAAAAATTGTTTAAAATTATCCTGGATGATAGGTCAGACCTTCCTTTTCCTAGAAAATACTATTTTGGAAAGAGGAAAGCCTGAACTACAAGAAATAATAATAAAAGAAGAATTCGCCAATGTAGTCGAAAACCAGTGTTTTTAACGTAGTCGGACCCCGATGAATTTGTATTTTGTAGCTTGAATTTTTTATTTGTTTTATTTGTAAGTGGCAGATCGATGATTCATCCAGATTTCTTGCAGGATTAACCATAACAGTTTCTTCAACGCAAATTTTCATATCAAACTTTTTCTCTCTATATATCATTGACCTCAGCAGTGATATCTTCCCAAATATGTGATGCCTTCCATAATATTGAATATTGAGATGAACTTTAGTGTACATCCTTTAGATCAAATATGTAGAATTCTAGCAAATTTTGAACGGAACTCATGCGTAACAGTGTATCTCTCTGTCTAACCGTGGTCCGCGGTGGCCTGGTGGTAAGGTCTCGGCTTCGGAACCGGAGGGATTCAGGTTCGAGACCCGATTCCACCGAAGAACCGTCGTGTAAGGGGGTCAGTTGCACGTTAAATCCGTCCTGACCAAACGTCCTTCGGTTGGTGTGGTGTGGTGTGGTGTGGAGAGGGGGGGGGCAGCTCATTTGTCGTCCTCGTCATCTGACCGCTGTTCAAAATGACGAGGTCCGTCCCAAAATAGCCCTAGTGTTGCTTCAAACGGGACGTTAATATAACTAAAACTAAAAAACTAAAACTCTGTCTAACCGTATTAGATAGAGATATAGTGAATAGTGAACAAGTTCTGGGCAACAAGAACAATAAAATATATAAAAAACAGAAGAATAAAATTTGGTAACAAATTTTAGCATTTAAAATATAAAACCGTCGGCGTCCTGGCACAGGGGTAGCGCGTCTTCCCAGGGATCTGGGCGTCCTGGGTTCGAGTCCCAGTTTGGGCATGGTTGTACTTCATCTGTTCTATCTGTTAGATGTGTGAATGTCCCCCCCCCGTGAAAAGGGGTTGTGCAAGCGAATGTGATGCGTGAATAGTTAAGACTTACTCTTGGCCCTAGTTGGCGCTACTAAAAAACAAGAGACGCACCCTCGGCTTAAGATCGTTGACTCCGTCGTTGAGTTTGTCCATGGCAAGTGCCATTAGAAACAACAACAACAAAATATAGATCCATATCATATTTGAATCACTTTCACTATCAGATTAACCACCCATCGGTCTTGGTCTGTAGTACATTTGATGCATATCAGCTCGATAACTCAAAGGCACTCTTGTTTAGAAAAAAAATATGAAAATTTATTATTAAAATTCTGAGTGAAATTTTGGTTTTAACTGGTCAGATATTAGTCTAAAACACACACTAGGGGGTTTTTTTTTTCACTTTTTTACGGAAGCGCTGATGTCCGGAATTTATAAAATAAAAAGTCAAAGTCCTCTTACCATGTGTGGTCTTTTTCAAATTCCTCTATTTATAAGTTGTGTGTAATTCTAGTTCAGGATGTCAGCGATAAATTCCTATTGTTTCTTACACGTATTATTATATTTTTCACTGAAATGCATTTCACGAAATTTTTTATTTTAGGAAAAAAATACATTTTAAATTTAAAAACTGAGCAGTAAAATAATTTAAAACATCAAAAACTAAATTTATGAGATACATTTTGGTACATATAGTATAAAATAATAAATTAATCCTCTCATTTCTAAGATCATCCTTGTTAAAGTACCTCAGAATACTATAATGCCCGAGTTTCTTTTTCAAGTATAAGAAAAATTTCTCACCCACCCATTCAAAAACCGTAATGATTGTTCGTGATCTTAAGGAGATATTATACAAAGAGATCTCCGTTTAGCTAATAGCTATTAAACAAATGTATCTCGAACATCTTACTATCACTGAAAACTTTTGTCCTCCAAATCCATATGGGCCAGAGTCTCTAACAAATAAAATTATTGAGAAAAGAAGGAATTTGGCTGTGATAACTAGTTGACTCGGTTGAGCTTTGTAACTTCACTGAACAGGTGGTTTCGGTGTTATTTCCTGATAGAATTAAAACGATGAAAACTATTTTTTAAATTTTTTTAACGGAATTTGTATAACGGAATATATATATATATATATATATATATATATATATATATATATATATATATATATATATATATATATATATATATATATATATATATATATATATATATATATAAAGATGAAAGATTTGTAACTGACAAAAACCAGACTGAAAAAGAAGTACATCCCCAGCTATATTAATCAGGTGAAAATGTCTGCCCTGCTGTTTTTGTGGACTTGATAATTCAAAAATGTAACAACCTAAATGGAAGCAGATAGAAACACACACTCCATCCGGGATCCAGTGGAAAGGACATGAACCTACTAGTTAGAAAAAATATAATACGGAACAATCGTAGAGCAGTCCAAGAAAGCCCACTGCCTACAAAACTGAGTGATTAATTTTCTGACAAAAGCATTCCTTTGTCTCTTTGAATTTAGGGGTTTTGATAATGCAATAAGAGCAGACCCGGTTTGGAGAGCTGTTTATTTTTTTCCACTCTCGTTGAAAGTTCGTCTTCGTTCTCTCTCTCTCTCTTTCTTTCTTTCTTTTTATCCATTTATCTCTGTTTTATTATTTGTTGTTTTTAAATTTTCGTTTCGATTTTCCTTGTCTTAAATATAACATATTGATTTTAATGAATGACATTTTCTTTTGCTAGAAGTTAGTCTTAAAAGAATTAGTGCAATCGTAATTTACTAAAATATTACTCAGATAAAATCATTGTAAGATATATATATATATATATATATATATATATATATATATATATATATATATATATATATATATATATATATATATATATATATATATATATATATCAGTTTTTATTAATAACAGACATATAAAGAAATGAATAGACGATCCTTTACAACGCATCTTATGTGTTATTAATTTTTGGACGAATAGTAACGAGCTGACCGGGCGAAAAATAAAAGTGTGTATTGGGTGGGGAAGATTTATCTGATACTTTTATTTGTTGAATTATCTGACTACAAATTCCCATAATTTTCTATTGACGAAACTATAAGGAATTTATGTCTTACATAATGGTTATATAATATATTAGATCGCCAAAAATTTCGTAAGTGGATTTAAAATGAAAATTTTTCGTAAAATCACTTTTTTTTCAAAATTGTAATTCCTTGATAAATAATTTTTTGAAGAATTGCTTATTTCTAGACTGACCTGATTGTTCATTATAAAGACTCTGTATTTCAGCAATATATTTACATGTATGGTTATAAGAAAGATGTAGATCTTGATGGAATTTTGAACCTTTATTTCTAAATATCGCAGCATACTAATGTTTCACGTTTGATTTGCCTACAATTTCTCCTCCCGCTGGTGTGGCGTGGTGTGGAGAGGGTGGTTCCAGCTCAGGTGTCGTCCTCGTCATCTAACCGCGGTTTAAAATTACGAGGTCCGTCCCAAAATATCCCTAGTGTTGCTTTAACGGGGCGTAAAAAAACTAAACTAAAACCAAAACTTGCCTACAATTTCTTCATCACTCATTGCATTTTGTGTTCCATTTTTATATCACACAATTCAGAGAAAGACCGACTTTTCTACAACGTTAGTATTTTAATTTCTAGTATACGTAGTATAGAGAAAGTATAGTAATCGTTGAAAAATTCGAAATCGAGATTTTGACGAATCTCTTTTCTTAAATCTCCTTGAATTCGAGAAACACATTTTTTGAAAAATGTCCGTCTTTCCGTCTGTGACAAATATAACACAAAAACAGTTTGAGCTAAATGATTGAAATTTGGTATCTTTGGTATTTGGTTCTGTCAAATTTTGAGTGAAATTCGTTCAGAGGAAGATAGTCTGTCCGGCTGTTCGAATATAAATTAACACGATAACTATAAAACGAAGAGAGCTAGATAGGTAAAATTCGGCACCCATATTTAACATCTATAGTTTAGACACCTATCAAATTTTGAGAAAATTCCATCAAGTAATGGACCGTCTGTCGGTCTATACTAAGTTATCGCGATTACATATTTCAGAAATATGTAATCGCGATAACTTAAAAACTCAGTGACTGAAATATATCAAATTAGACATGGGATTTTGTGACTACAATGTCGTTCTGAAAAATGGTTCCGTTTCAATCTGTTGGGAAAAACGCGTCTAAAACATAAATTCGATTTTCGGATACTATTAATGACATGCGGCGGATTAATCGCCAAAAAAAAAACACACGCCAAGGATGATACTATAAAATTAGAAAAAATGCTAACTTGAAGCCAAAGTTAAAATTTCATAACTCTTGTACACCATTGTCATGCAAAGCGTTCTCTGGTATGAAAAGTTTAAGAGATTATGCGAGAAAGTTTGGAGAGGCCACCCCCGCTGGTTTCTTCAGTTTTCTTTCATGCAACGATGTACATGTTAAGAAATTCCTAGATGATATACTAACAGAAGAATATCATTGCTTTAAAATCTTTATACCCGCTTATCTCTTTTTTTCCTGCAAATCCTATTCTCTAAGATCGAATTGTCTGCTTTTAAGGTTCCTTTGAGATAATAATGGAAATGACGGTGTCTGCACTTTAAACCCCATTTTTAAGAGTTTATGCGAAGGCCAAATATTCATCTCAATTCTATGAGACCAAACAGATTTTGGTTTCCGGGTGCTATTTTTCCTACTTAGAGTATTCTTCCAGCTATTTACCCTTTGTCCTGAGAGTTTATTTTATTTTATAATTTTCTTAATTATCTATTTATATTTCGATCTATTTAGGAACTTAAATATCTGAAGTACAATACATTCGAGTGATTTTCTGTCCTTTTAATTAATTTCTATTTTGATTCAAGAGTGTTCGATAGCAAAAAATATTTTTTCTAAAATTTTGATAGAATTTTCGTCGTTTAGATGTAGTCAGATAGAGTTTAGAGTTACAAATATTTAAAAATATTTTTCATGTTCAGGAGTTTAAGCTGTCAAAATTTTAAAATTTTATTAAAAATGCTTTAATTCCTAATATTTTTCAATAATTCATTTAAAAAAAAAGAATTACAAATTTCCTTTTCAAAAAAATCGATCCACATTCTATTACGTTTATGTTTGCAAATTAGAAAAAATATCAAATAATTTGATTAAAATTATTTGATTCAACATTTTGTTTCAGACATGACCTCGGAAAATTCAAACTAAAAACATGAGCTTAATGATTTAAACAAAAAAATATAGTAATATGACCACCTTATATCAAATCAATTAATCTTGTTGTCATAACCAAAATTATATAGGTCAAAATGTAACAATTTGCATTTTTTATAGTAACATAATTAGAAATAGCTTTAGTTTAAACTAGCATTAATTTTAGAGAAAAATCGAAAAAATTAAGCAGTTTTCCTTTAAAAAATTAACCTATTAAATATATTGAGAAATGCATTTAAATTATACCTATGGCAAATATTAATTGATAAGCTATCTCTGGGTTAGTTAGTATATATTTTGAAGTTAAATGAAGTGATAAATAATGAAAATTATCTGCGACATCTGCATATTTGATGGCAAGAAATATTCACTTCAATGAAGAAAAAAGGAAAGACAAAATTTTATAAATTTAAAATAAATAAAACAATAAGTTACTCTCGAGAAAGGGAAAGAAGAATTTACTAAGGACGTTCTGAAAAAAAATTTTTTTTTATCTAATTGGAAAACAGAAAACATGAACTATAACCCTAGTTTTCGTGAAAATATTTTCTTTTTTCAAACAATTATTTAAATGCCATTTAAAATATCTGTCTGAAATTTCTCATACATTTTTTTAGAGATTGTACTAATATGTGACGGCAATTAGGAAGTACTGTAAGATTATGCAACCTTTGGAAAAATATCAAAATTCCAAGAAAATCTATAACTTCACTCTAAAACTGTTGTATTTTTCCAGTTATTGTTAAAACTTCCTTCAATTCCTAGTTAATATAATGGGAGTATGTATATATAACGAGGCATATGTCAAAACGGACAAACACTCTCTATCAAGAGAGTGTTTGAAAAAAAAACTAATTTCGAGCAAAAAATGTTTTCTTAAATATTTGAAGAAAATAATTAAATTATATTCTTTCCTACGATATATCAGATATTTACATAAAAGAATCTGAAAATGAAAAGAAATTGCTTCAATTATCATTATTTTTTAAAATAAGCTACGGAATATAGTTCCTCAGCAAGGCATTATTTAAAACTTTTCGATCTCATTTTAACCCTTTAAAGGGCCATTTATTTTCTAGTCATATTATGTTAAAATATTTTTAGGCTTGAAATTAGAATAAGAAAAGAGATTCATTTAGCTTATTAGATAAATTTAATTTGATTAATTAATTAATTTGGTTAATTAATAATTAAGAAACAAATCAAGACACATCATTTTGTGTGAGATAAAGAACCGAAGCCTCTAAGTTTCTGTCTTTCTAAAAAAATTTGTCAGAACTTATGCCAACCTACAAAATTTCATACAAAGATTGATAAATTCGGTGGGAAGCATACTTCCCACGGCCCTAGAAAGGGTTACAGCAAGGCATTATTAATACAACTTTAAAGGTTTTTGAAAAATTAAATGGGCTAATTTTGATAAATTTGACCATTTAATTATTTACAGCTAAATTAAATAATGCTAATTTATCTATAACTTCTCTTCAAATCCAAATTTCATAAAATCATTCAAAGAATGAACAAGTTTGGAAATTAAAATTTTTTATATCAATCATAGAACTTTTTCTAATCTCTTACTATTCCAGTTATCGGTTTGTAAAAGACTGCGTTTCTGGGTATAGTTAAAACCGCATAATAAGCATTTAGTGATGAAATGTTTCGCCATAATCCAAAGTATTGCTCAAAATGAAAATTTCTCATAATAACCAAAAAATACAAAAAGAGGGAATTAAAAAGATCTTCCATACATTTCACACATTCTTATTGTTACATTTTTGTTTTATGTACATTTTTAAACGATAATGTCTTTGAAATACAAAACAAATTTTCATTTCATTGTTTCTCAAAGACAAAACATACACCTCATCATCTTTGGCCATCACAATCTGACCGTGCATTCAGGTATGAAAGATTAATGGAAGTAAAAGTAATATATTACTATGCCTTTTACATAAACAAAAGATTTATCATATTTTCTTATACATATCATTATTCTTTTCATCTGTCTCAAAATAAAGTTTCTTATTTTAAATGATTGATGAATTTATGCATTTTATTTCATAGTATTATGTGTTATTCATTATGTTCAAACTTCAGTTTCTTATTTCTATGCTTTTTATAATTTATGAACAATTATTTTATTATTTAATCACTAATTATTGAAAGATAGTCTTTTACATTACTTTAATTTGCCAAATTTTTACAAATGAATACCAATGAGAACAATTAGTTAAGGCATTCTCATTTTTTTTCAATATATTATTTTATATTTAATTCAATTGAATGAAATTATTTTATTTTATTTAATACTAGCCGCCTTTGGCGACCAGCCGGTTCGCCAATCTTAATGTTCGTTAAAATTTTAATAATTAAATATTTTATGCAATTCCAACTTTAATAGATTCTTCAGCAAAATATTTTAAAACTTCAAATTTTGATAGTCATATAATTCACTCATAATATTATAAAGGCCTTCAGTCATAACGTGATATGTATCTCTCTCATTTTCTGTTAATTCCCGTAGAATTTATGCTTTAAATTAAAGTGTAAATGATTAATCTGCAATTAATATAATAATATTTTTTACTGAAACAAAGCATTTTTTTTTAATAATATGATTACTGATAATAGAGTCATTGAGCGTTTAAACTTTATGGGCACTAACGAATATCTTTCTTAATTTATGTAATATCTCAAGAATTTGTCAACAAAATTTTCTCAGATTCATCATGTACAGATCGATTAATGAACAATGTTTCATTTTAAATGCATTAAACACTAAGAAAATAAAATGAATCGTTTAAAATAATCGGTCTAAAACAGGTTTAAAAAACCTACTTAAAAAACGATGTACTTAAAACTATAAGCATATACAAAAAAATATATAACTAAGATAAATACAATTTAATTACAAAAGTACACAACTAACCTAAAAATAATTTAAATCACTGAAAACAGGTTAAAAAAAAACTACTTAAAAAACGATGTACTTAAAACTATAAGCATATACAAAAAATATATAACTAACATAAATACAATTTACTTACAAAAGCATGCAACTAACCTAAAAATAATTTAAATCGTCCGTTGATAATGGTTGTCATGACAACAATCAGAACAATGCGCATGCGTGAATTTTCTTCGCCAGTTAGGTAACGCAAATGCGTGAATTTTTCTACGCCTGTTGGGGTAACGCTAGGCAGATTATACAATTTTAATTTCCTTTATTCTGTGTTATTTTAATTCAAAAGTACTTCAGAATGAATCTGAAACATGGATTAATTAACAATGTTTAATTTTAAATGCATAAAACATTAAGAAAATAAACAGAATCGTTTAAAACAATCCGCCGAAAAATATTAACCCTAGCCTCATTACTGTTGGGAGAAAAAAGAAATGGAAGCCTTACTCATTTGGCGGTGGGGAAAATGGAAGATTTTTTTGGCGGGAAAGTTAGTTTTTAATTAATAATTAAAATTCTAATTAAAATTTCAAAAAAAGGGACCCCAGGTGCACATTCCCGACCTCTAATGTATACATGTACCAAATTTGATAGCTGTATGTCAAATGACTTGGCCTGTAGAGCGCCAACACACACACACACACATTGAGCTTTATTATAAGTATAGATTTATAACTCAAATATCGAAAGCAATTAAAATATTTAATGAATTATTCGCAGTTTGAAATTGCTTTGCTTAATTAAATACGATGGCATTTCATATTAGAATTTTTTTTTTAATCATCACTTTCTTTTTTTATTACTATCTTATTCTTAATGAATATTTTATATACAGAATGAATTTTTGATTTAAAATTTCAGTAGTATTGCTTTCATTTGTGCCTAACACTTTATTCATTTAGGACTAAGTTTGAAATGTGTTTTCTATATCATAAACTAAGAATACATAGAAACAATTTTCACTGCTAATGGATCGTCGTTGATTTTTTTTCTATCAAATTATGTCGTTTGTGAATGCCTTAATTTTTAATTATAAGTTTAAAAATACTATGATTATATTCACCAATCACACTTGGTCATCCTGACAATAATGACTCTGTTTTCTGACATACAAAGTTAGTCATAAACAAATAGGAAGTAATTAAAAATTTTGAAAAGTTTAAAGGGAAGATATATAAATTTGAAATATGAGTCTTTTATACAGTAGTAAAATGAATACAGTGGTTTACTAACTTTACAATGTACAGAACAAAGAGAAATTTATAGATTTTTTTGGTTTTATAAAAAAAAATGCATCAACGGATACAAGTTTCTTATAAAATTAAAATATTAAGTTACTATTTTCGTTTTTACATTTGTAGAAATTAATTTTATTACCATTTGTTAAAGACATACAAAAGACAAACATATAAGAGGAATATCAAAGTATTATCAGGAATATACCATTCGACATGCAAATTCAAACAAACAAAAAAAGAAATGAAAAATATAAACCTCTACCCATCCATAAATAACATGTGGAATAATCATCTCACTGCTGCAATGATAAACTCTTTTGGTATGTGTAGTTCATTTCTTCCAGAATTTGAGCACAAGCTAGTATGAAGCAGAACTATTTAAAGGTGAGTTCAAGCTCAAATAACGTCCTCTTCATCTAATTGCGACTCAGAAATAAAAGATCTTTTTCTATAATATCCCTTATGTTAATTTCATAAACGATCAATATAATTAGACTAAATTAGGATTCTCTTATTATTTATAACCACTTCTTTCTCTTATTACTTATAAGTACATTTGTCATACATTTAAAGCACTATACTATGAATCCTATAAAAAATAAATTTAATGATCACTGAAAGGAAATAAACGTATCCAACATTTTTATTTGTGATCATTGCAAGAAGTGTTTGGTTTTTTTTTAAATTAGTATTTTTTTTTATTTTTGGCTTTCAAAAGGAATTGTTAAAATTCCATCGATATATGGATCGATTAGACTGATTAAAACATTTTGCATAGAGCAGCAATCAGTCTTGTTTTTAATCATTTATAAGTTATAAATAAAAGAAATACTTTTAAAAATATATTTTTAATGGAATATTAAAAGTTGGAATTTGTAATTATATATATGTATATATATTAGCAGATACGTGGCCGAGAAGATAAACTTTTGAAGTTTTAAAACTTTGATTTATTTTGTCACAAAAGGTATATTATGCACAATGAAGAAGGCATGAGATACGTCAGTCTACATCACGAAACAAGAGAAGAACAGACCGATATTTTTCCCTTGGGTGGTTTTTACTATCAGATATTGATAATGATTTCTTTGGCAGCTGTCCATTTAGGCAAGGGAATTTTTGGTCTTTTTAAATAAATTTTGGAAGTATTAAGGATTTTTCTCCCTTCGCTTGGAGCAATATTCAACAGCGAGGGTTAAAAGTAATTAAATAAAAAGTGGAATGGAATATAGCGTGGAAATTTGACGATTAATCGCTTAGTACACAAGCAACAGACAAACAAAAGTGTATTTTGGATGCCATTTTCTCCGACAGACTAAAAACAAAATTTGATATAGAATTACAGTTGGAATTACAAGAACATATGCCAAATTTCAATTATTTAAATCACTGCATTTTTTAACTATCGCGTTTACATAATTGCAAAATTACAAATCGACAGGCGATCAACCGCTTGACGAATTTGGTTCAAAACCATACAGGTCTAATTTTTAGACGCTGGACATGTGATCTAATTTTCATCTATATGATTCTTTACATTTTGTAATTATCATATTCCCATATACTCTGACAGCTAGATAGAAAGATTTCCTTTGAAAAGATTTCGTTGACAATTTGAAAGATATTTACAAATATGAAGTTAAGTCCACATATTAAAGTTCATCAGTATATCTTAAAACCTTTGTAGCGGATTCGTATGAGTGAGGAAAGAACCTGGGACCTTGTGATTCCCAGCCGAATAACAAGACCACAAGACAAAAGCAATTGCATGTGCTTCGTAGCTGTTAACTGGCTTATAAGCTCTTCACCACAGTACTCTCCCTACAGGGAGTCAGAGTTGCTACGAACGATATGGCTGTTGAGTGGTGATGTATTTAGCTGTTGAGTCTAATGCGCCTGTACTCATTTCACTTGGCGAGCGTGTGTGTGAGTGTTTGCTGTTGCGCCAAGTGAGTCTGACGACTTTGTGTTGCTGCGTCAAATGAGTCTGACGACTTTGGGTTGCTGTGGGTAGATGGCGCCACAAAAGCTGTAAAAAGGTTGAAGGTTCATCGTCCGGGTCACCAATGTAGCGGATCCGTATGAGTGAGGATAGAACCTGGGACCTTGTGGTTTGCAACCGAGTAACAAGACCACATGACAAAACCAATTGCCTGTGTTTCGTAGCTGTTAACTGGCTTATAAGCTCTTCACCACAGTACTCTCCCTACAGGGAGTCAGATTTGCTACGAACGATATGGCTGTTGAGTGGTGATGTATTTAGCTATTGAGTCTAATGCGCCTGTACTCATTTGACTTGGCGAGCGTGTGTGTGAGTGTTTGCTGTTGCGCCAAGTGAGTCTGACGACTTTGGGTTGCTGTGGGTAGATGGCGCCACAAAAGCTGTAAAAAGGTTGAAGGTTCATCGTCCGGGTCACCAATGTAGCGGATCCGTATGAGCGAGGATAGAACCTGGGACCTTGTGGTTCGCAGCCGAGTAACAAGACCACATGACAAAACCAATTGCCTGTGTTTCGTAGCTGTTAACTGGCTTATAAACTCTTCACCACACCTTTATGAGTAATAACAACTCATGAAATTAAAAGGAACAATTTCAAAAATGAGTATTTGGCAACACAGGAAGGTGTGAATTGTGGAGATACGTGAAAACTTTTTATTGGAATTTTTTGACGGTTACAGCACTCTCACTCCGCATACTTCGTATATGAGAAAGTAGAAATGAAAGCGGTTTGAATTTCACTGTTACAATCAAATCTAAAATGTTACTAAAAATATTTTCAAAAAGTCTCAAAATTCAAGAAAAAAAATAGAAAGACAATTAAACTGATATCATTAAAAAGATATTAAAAAAATATTTAAAAAGGCACAAATGATCTGTCCTGTAGTATGCCCGCTTGCAGACACACTTTGCCTTTTATTATTACCCGAAATAATGATCTTCACAATAATTCTATGTTTTATCTTATAAAAATACTAATTAATGCATTGGGTGTTTTTATTTATTTTGCAATGTAAATATTGAGCAATGAACGCTTATATTGATATTGCACTAAATCTGAAACTAAAGGAAAATTCTATAATAAAAAATATGAAAACAAATATTCGTAATTATATTTTATTCAAATTTCAATAGAAAAAAATACCTAAATACACTCGAAATTTATATTAAGTTAGATTATCTAGTGTCATAAGTCAAGCTGATTAAAATAACAGCACTTTTCTTTGAACATGTAATTGAGTTGTTTTTGTTTTTTTTTAATTCTTTTCTTTTTCTGCGGTATCTACAAAACGACAATTACGCCCTGCTCGTAATCATTCGGGTAAATTGAATTATCGAAACGGAGTAACTAAACCACACCACTCTTGTATACACCAGCGCAGCGAGAACCAACCACCATGCTTGACATCTTCATCTCCAACTTCGTTTTCCATGGCATATACTAGATCCAAAAATTCAGTTTTCCAACCGTTAAGTCATCAAATAAACATAAATCTACAACATTATCTTTGTTAAGTGATCGAATTATGTTTTTATTCGGAAGAATAACGTGTATATACATAATTACACAAATTACAAATGTATTGTTACGATATTTTCCCGGGTTCGTTTGGATAGTGGGAGTTATATGGTGTGGAGAACACTCAATCAGCAGGCGGCAGTAGAAAATGAAACAACGACGTTTATTTACGCGAAGACACACAGGACAGCACGAAGACGACAACTATATACAGCACAGAAGACGATTATCTTCAGCCGAGACGTGCAGCATACACAGCAGCATACAATAGTATACACAGCAGCTCTACTCCGTCGCTGCTCCGCTAGTCCCTGGAAGACGAGTTCTTCACCGTCGCTTCACCGACTACTCTTCGACTCCACTGGTCCATGACTCAATTCACCGTCGGTTCACCACTACTCTGCTCTGCTCTGCCCGACTTCTCCTCAATTCACCACTGCCCAGCAGCTGCGGGTGCTTCCTTTTATAGGTCTCAGGTGGCGGGGGCTAGAAGCCTCTCAACCAATCAGGAACGTTCGAGGCGTATCTCCGTTCCTATTGGACGGATCGGGAAAATTCTCGATGTTTCGGGTATTATCTATTTTGGCGCCAAATGGTCGCCAAGTTTGTCGCCTAGCTCTGGGACCTTCCATGGAACCAATTATGCTGGAAAGCCGCATCGCAGATTCGTAACAGTATGAATCCATTGTAAATATCAATGCTCATAAAGAACATTTTTTAAAATACATTCTTCTCTTTGTAGTTTTAGAGCAATAATATAAATATTTAAATGAAACAAAATGAATAAAGTACTAGTTGAGCGATTAGTCAAATATATATCGATCTTTTCGCCGTATTTTACTAATTTATTCCTCGGGTTATCAAGTGAGTTTAGCAATTCATTTGAGCAAATTTCGAAGCATCTGACAAGAGGCAAACGTAAACCTCTGATAATTAAACTTAGTACGAAACTTCAAAGATGTGACTAAAAGGAACACTTATTGGTGAATTCCTTACAACAAATTTCCATTAAAGTCATTTTAATCTATTAATTAAAAGGTCAATTCGGATGTCTCCTTCCCGGAAGTCATTTAGAATATTTCTCAGTGACCACTTTGTCCTTGTGATTAATTCATGCTCGTTTTGAATAATGAGTCACCCAATAAAGAATAAAAGTTCTACAATCTCTTTTGTGCTTTATTTGTATATATTCATTCCATTTATTAAATAATAAGATTTTCTGACAAAAATTAATTAGATCCTATCGAAGATAAGGTTTATAGAGTGCATAAAATATATTCCGTAATTTTTATCTTATCCTAAATATGATAAAGTTTAAAAAAATTTCTTTTTTTTTATTAAATTATGTTACTAATCGATATTATTATCTTAAATAAAATATGTAAGGCAAATCTATTTGAGATACGAATACATTTTATAGAGCAATAGGGATATCCAGGTGCTAAGTTCCGTCAAAGAATTTAAATAAAGAAGGTTGTTATTGGAAGAACATTTTCATTATATAATGAAATTTAATGTCTAGGCTATATTATCATGTGAGAACATGATATTGTTTTGGCTTGAGGCTTTTGAAACGATTTGAAGGCAACAAATTGTTGAAGCCTCAAATGCGTAGGCAACAAATTGGCAATTTATCACTTTTTTTTTATTTTGGAGTCGGCTTCCACAGTATAGCTTTTGAAATATCTATCGTCTGCTAATGTAGTTTTATTTTGGAGTCGGCTTTCACAGTATAATTTTTCCATTATCTATCGTCTGCTAATGTAGTTTCATTTTGGACTCAGCTTTCACAATATAGCTTTTGCAACTTAAGATCTATCATTGTTATTTGCATTTATTGTAGCAGCTCACAAGCTTTAATATGCCCATGTAGTAGAAAGGTGCCGCTTGCAACGATGAAGAAGTAAACAGAAAAAGTGAGGAAAATACATATTTGTTGGAATGATGAATCTTTGATTCTCCTCAATCTTTTGTTTATCTTCTGTAAACAAATCATCTTCAATCAGAAACCACTACTCACTTTTTTCCTTCATCATGAACAACTTCACCCCCTTAATTGAAATTTCACACTCACCTTCGTACTACTATCGAATCCCTCATCGCTTTTGCGCGTTAACTTGACTAATTTGTCTGTAAATTACAATTGGATTTGAGTTCCTAGCATTAAGAAAGCGGATGATAAAACGTAATTCGTATGCGAGGATGGATATTCAATTTTTTTTTTTAAATTTAACATGAAGCCTTAACAATACTCAGGGATCTAAAAATGACTTTTACTCTTTGCCAAGAAATCCTCAAAGTACACGTGTATGTGTAAAATCATGAAAGCTACATTCCTGTGGCAAAAATTGGAAGCAGAACTCGGTTTCTGGATTATCTCCCCATTCATTTTACGTCGCGTTAGTCACTTTTATCCACCTAACGATGCCTCTCGTGATAAAGAATCAGAAACTTCTAGAAGGAAATCGTATCTTTGCTTCTAATAGAGATATCGGCAAAATTTGTGTATTTTTCAAGGACATTTGGTCTCCAAGTTGTAGATTAATTTGCTATAAAATTAAACCTCATTGACCAGACAATCCTACAGCAAAAGTTAGAGTATCAGTGAAAGTCAATTTCTTACTGAGAATTATTACTTGTAAATGCAATTTTTTACTAATTTTACTTACTATTTCTTTCTACTTTTTTACTACATCTAAATTTAAAAGAAATTGCTATTTAGAAAAGAAATTCTGTTTATCTTTGAAAGTAAAAGAAAAAAAGGGGAAAAAAGCACTCAAAACATCGTTTTATAGAATAAGATTATTTGTATATAAACCGAAATAAGAAAAACACTTCGAGCTTCTAGAAACTTGCAATCAATCTGTACACGATGTTGTCAACGTATATTATTATCATGTGAGAACTTGATGTTGTTTTGGTTAGGGGGTTTTGAAGCTCGAAATCGCGTAGGCAATGAATAAAGCATAAATGGCAATATTCATCTTCATCTTTTACCTGCTTTTACCAGTATTGCATTATTATTAGGTATGCTTCTTTGAAAGCAGATGCATTTTTAAAAGGTTGACGTAGAACTATGACATCATAGCTGTTATTTCATCTCAAAAGCGGTCGAGCTCCAAAACTTTTGTTTGCCAGCTAGAAAAATTGAAAATGAAAGTTTAAAAAAATTATCATTATATATATATATATAAAGAGAGAGAGACCGATAGACAAGTCACGTGATTGTTTCAAACTGGTTTAAACTGGTTAATGACTTAAGTTAATTAAGACAAATAATGACTTAAAATAATAATGTTCTCACATGATAACTGGAAATTTGCTATCGTAGACTTCATTTTAATTTTAATTTTTTTTTCACCCATCCGACCATCTTTTCAACTTCCAGATACTAACTGAGTTTAATTATTTTTGAAATAAGAAGCTATATCATCTTTCCGGAGAAATCGCTTTACTTATTTTTTCTATTTGGTAATGTGTGTCTGTGTGTAAACATGTTTTAGCAGATGCGTGGCCGAGAAGAGGTAGAAATTTTTGATATTTTAAATTGCGCTTTATTTCATCCAAGGAGGCATAATTTGTACAAGAAATAAAACAATCGTAGAAGATACGTCAGTTTACTCTGCGACACAAGATTAAAAGAAAGAAATTGTTCCTTTCAGTAATTATATTACGACATTCTGATAGGTATTAGGTTGGTCTGATAGTTATTTCTTTACACGTGTCGATTTAGGTAAGGAAACCTTAGGTATCTTTAAAAGAATTGTTGCGAGTATTAGGTATTTTTATCTCTTCACTCGAAGCGTGTGAAAATGCTGAAGTCATCAGTTTTCTAAAGTAGAATTAATTAAATAAAAAAGCAGGAATAGGATCAGGAAATGAGAAAACATTTTAGAATGAAGCTAACATGAGCTAATTTAAAATAAAAAATTGAAAATTTATTAAGATTTTAATTAGATTTTTAAAATATCATTAAATATATACATATATAATTACCAATTGGTTAATATGAAATGGGCCTTCTCATTTTGGAACAAAAATTATTGATTTTCTCATTTTGGGAGACAGATACCATATTTTCTTATATTTAAATCATTTACAGATAGTAAAAATAAATAAATATACTTTATAAATGAGGACGACCCAAATTCTAATATTCTGCCCGGGTCTGGATGTTTGGCATTATGCTTGGACTCTAATTTTTAATCTGAAAATTCTACTCGGGTAATCTGGTCGACCAAAAAGAGTCATTCATTTATCCAGTCAGGTTACACAAATGGCTCTCCGGCAATGCAAGTAACGAAAGCCAAGTTTCTTTTTCCAAGTCATCTCAGATTACTTGGTAAATCTATATTGAAATGAATCCACCGCGTGCAGTTAAGAGTGTCTAGACGCTATTTTCTTTGTATCGCTGAGTTTCTGCTGCAATGATTTCTCGTTAATTCTTATCCAGAGGCAGACGATAATTTGTGTGAAGCACAGGACCCTACCCCTGCTAATCATTTTCTAAAGACCTAATTACCTGCTTAAAGGTGACGTGAACTTTAATTTCAATATTTTGAAAATAATATTTAATAACCTAATATAATATTTTATAAATAATAAAATAACCTTTAAAAAACATGAAATTTCTAATATATTTTAAATCCAAATTTTAATACATACTTTAAAAGAAAAAATTTGAAAACCTATTAAAATTAATTTTTTAACAAAATTTTGGCAAGTACTTGGACAATTTCTTAAAAACTATTTTTTGCTAATTTGTATCAAAATATTACACAAAAATGTAGCCTATTCTTCTATCATGTTAATTTTTGAAAACAATGAAATGCATGTTGTTAAAATATTTTCTAAAAAACTCTAATGCTATTTTTTAACTTTCATATCATTTAAATATTTTATTAATTAAATATCAAACACAGAAAAATCATATATTTTAATTTACAAACTTTAAAGAAATTTTCTTAGTAAACATTGGCTTCTAAAACTTTAAAAAAAATCTGAGCATTATAAAAAGTTTGTACTTTAATTTTTTATAAAAGTTTATATTTTTTGTTTTAATTTAATTATGAAAAGTTAATATTTTAATTTTTTACATTTATGTTTTAAAAGAGAAATAATTACAAAGAGTTCACACTTTTCATCACAGTTAAATATGATCTTGATTTCTATATAAATTAATCTCAGTTCAGAATTAATCTGGGCATATTTCAAGAATTATTTCATAACTTTTTCACATCTTATAAAACAACTTTTGACCATAAAACGATAGACTTCGCTTATGGTTATTTTTAGCGACGATTTAGCACAGTTGTGCAATAAACAACCAGAACCATTTTCTGGATTTTGAAATTACCATTAAAATATGCAGTTGAATAATGGGATTTGTTACACATAACTGAACCATTATAAAATGTGATGCAAAATACAACTGTAATAATGAATCAAATTCTGGAAAATGCAGCGTGAAAATTGATTCTCGTAAGACTTTGCAATAATGGCTGTTCCTCAAAAAACGTCATTTGGGAATGAATCTGTTTTGCATAAATTTATCTTAATACTATTCTTGCTTTTTAAATGGAAATGCAAGATTCTTCGTACCTCAGTATTTTCTCTTTGGCATTTAAATTTATATATACTACTAAAACGAAAAATTTATATATTTTTTACTCAAGATGTGAATCTTTGAACCTCACTAACTTTGTTACGGCAACTCAAGTGCGAAGAATTAAATATTCTTTTATTGTAAAGAAGAATTATTTAGAACAGCAAAAAATTAAATTTTGCGAACAATTCACATAAAAACTTGCTTTAACCTCTTCATCGTCAATAACGCGTCTAGCGCGTTCAAGTAAACTTCTGTTCTGCCGTAACGCGATTGAATAGTTCTATATTTTAAAACTTTAAAACATTTAAAACACTTTCTGAATGTTTACTTGTATGATTGAGTTTTTATTTTTGTTTGTTCTAATGCGGCGATCATTAGAGGAAATTTTCAAGACAGGAGAGGACAGCAAAAAGGTTATTTGGAATGGATTAGGATTTGATAAAAAAAGCATATTAAAATATTTTCTATAAAGCGCTCTAAAATATTTCATCACTATAGATAAAATACTTTAATACTATAAAAAATTTGATATAAAAAATAATGAAAAAAACGTTCAATAAGTTCTTTTGCGAAAGTTCTATATTTACATTTAAAATATTTTAAGAATATATTTATTCCATAACACTGGACTTCTGGAATTATAAAAACAAATTTTCAATGCGTCATTATTTAAGAGAATAATGCTGAATGAAAATCCTTATTTTTCTTTTAAGTTAGATTTGCTTTCTGTGTAATCTTTGGAATATAAACATAATAATTACAAATTAACGTTAAAACAGATTGTTTTAACGTTATTTAAGAGAATAATGCTGAATGAAAATCCTTATTTTTCTTTTAAGTTAGATTTGCTTTCTGTGTAATCTTTGGAATATAAACATAATAATTACAAATTAACGTTAAAACAGATTGTTTTAACGTTAATTTGTAAAATTCTCAGTTTAAAGAGAAAAATAATTGCACTGTTTTCCCATCTTTAAACAATTTTGGACGATCACTATTTTAAAGATGCAAAATAGTCCAAGAAACTGGTCAGTTTCTTTGCTTTATAGCAAGTTTTTGTGTGTAGAAAAGTATAGAAAAGTAACTCGGTAAAGATGCATTTCATACCCAAATTTTCATTCAGAATGGGGTATTACACTAAATTACACTGTATCACAGGTAATTTAGCACTCTTCCAGTAACTCTAATAATAATCATTTGACTATTTTCCCATAAAAAGGAACATCATCTTAGATGGTTTGTGATCTATCGATACTTTAGATGTCATCAATTTGAACAATTTTATAGAATATTCAAAAATTCCAGCAAAATTTACCGGTGTGGCCTATGGGTGCATATTTGCATCCAGCAAAACCTATAGATCTATGGTGGTGAGGTCTGGGCTTCATAACCGAAGAGTTTCAGGTTCGAGATCCGATTCCACCGAAGAACCGTAGTGTAAGTAGGTCTGGTGCACGTTAAATCCGTTGAGGTCAAACATCCTCCCGCTGATGTGTTGTGAAAGTTTGAAGAGGGGGTGGCAGCTCAGGTGTCATCCTCGTCATCTGACCGCGGTTTAAAATTATAAGATTCGTCCCAAAATATCCTTAGAGTTTCTTTAAAAAACTGGAAGTTAATATATCTAAACAAAACTAAACTAAGGCACTCGGTTGGTGACTTTCCCCATCCAAGACGTTGCATCATTTTGACGTTTTATTTGTATATTTTCTAATTTTAATTGTTAAAAATACCTACAAAATGATAAAAATACGTGGAAAATACTTCCGGAAAATATAAATTAAAATAATTATATATATATTTATTTTTCGGAACAATGAACATGTCTTTGTCTTAAGTGAATAAATATGCATCGAATTACTTTTTCGAGTGCAAAGGATTAAATAATCAAAATATAATTTTTTTTCTGTAGTGAAATAGATTTCATATTATTTCTTTTCCAGGATATCTCGTCTGCTAATCCTTTACTTTGGTTTACAAATATTTATCCGAATTTCCCAGGAAATATCGACCGTTTTCTTTTGTCCAGTCATCTGGACAGCCACAAAATACAGCTCGAATACTCCTAGGTTTCTTTCGACAAAAGACACAGGAAAAGAACGTAGAATCCAGCTGAATATTTTGTTTGCTTCCACGAAAGTATAGAGTGAAAGGAGCTGTTTCTATTTACTTCCGGATAATCAAGCAACGGCTCGTGTGGATGAAGATTCGAGATGAGTTTGCTTCCTCTAAGAATAGCTAGAATACGCACTTCCTCCTGACAGCGTAACTCTGATGGTTGGAGAAGGATTCCTCTTTCAAAGATTTGTCCGATTAAGATAACTGAGATAAAAACTGAATAATGTTCTCTATTAAATGTTTTTTTATATATGTATATATATATTCTTAAATATAAAAGATTCTAAAAAATATAGCATGTGTTACATTATAATTCGGAATCCAAAAATTCTATCATAGATTCGAAGTAGGTAGGTGTAATGTATATCAAATCTGAGAATGAAATTGAAATGCTTGGAGTTAATATGCTACGGAAATATGGATAATGAATGCTGACTTAGTTTATGTACATTAATATCTCATTTTAAATCAGGACTAGCGCTATTTTGGGGCAGACCTCGTAATTATCAACCACGTTCAGATGACGAGAAAGAATTCTGAGCTGCCACTCCCCTCTCCAAACTTCCACACCACACCGGCTGGAGAACGTTTGGCGCCGGCGGATTTAACGTTAACCAGACCCACTTACACAATGGTTCTTCAGTAGAATCGGCTCTTGAACCTGAACCCCTCTGGTTCCAAAACCGAGACCTTAACACGAGGCCACCGCGACCCTTAATGAATGTTGACTCAGGTAGAGACCATGCCCTTTGATCACAATTCAAAATTTGAGATCCCTCATATCATTACTTGAGCTGTTATCAATAAAAAAAAAATATCTCTTTTAATGTCATTTCACCCTAATTGCTGTAAAATAGACGTTTATCATTTTCTGGTAAAAAAGCAGTAATTTCTAGTTTAATAAAATAGTCTAAGATTAGGGTAAATGTTTTAAAAGAAGCAAGGTTGTCATTTAGCAGTAAGAAACGTTTGTTTACAAAAATTCGAACACAAATTGAACTTTTATATTAGATAAAACATATATTTTATTTATGGTAGCTAAAACATTACTTTTTTAAAATTATAATGTTATAAGTTTTCACTTTCTTTAATTAAAAATAGATAAATTTATTGTTTCATTGCAATATCTCCTTCTTAATTATTAATATTAAATTGTGTATGTTGATTATCTGTGAGACAAACCGTTTGACCCACAGCCACAAAATGTAGCACATATTTTTTGGAAGGTGAAATGTGATCTTCGAAACCATTGGTTTGAAATTTTAATTAAAATATTTATTAACTAACAATTAAGTTGAATTTTAGAGTATTAATTTTCACAAATAATATTGCATAAAAAGGAATTTTATACCGTTTCAAAATTTGAAAAATTGTCCTTCAAAAGATATTAATTTAATAGTTGTTTAATAATACTTTACTTTGTTCCTCTGAATTTCAAACCTTTCCTATTGTTCTCTCAGAATTTTAAGCATGTGATTTTTACATATATTTTTGGAAACTAAATAAGTTTTCTGTTAGATATTTGTGCTGTTCAAGAGATAAATAAAATATTAAAGTTCAACACCGCGAAATGTATAAGAAATTTATATCTTCCATTCACGTTTATAATAGCACTGTCATAACAAGGAGTTTATTAGAAATGCCGTGTGCATAGTGAATAAAGCATTAATCAGGCAATTAAAATAACATAGCTTAAACATCTCAAAATTTGCCGAAATCATGGACACGAAATTATATTTTAACGATTCCACTGAAATTAAATATATCACTATTCCCGGCCATTCAACAATAATCGGATATTTTATTGTCAAGACTTAAAACATAATAATTGATTTCTAAAACATCTAATATGGCTTTGAATGTTAAAAAAAAGCAAACATCTGTGCCAGAAGTTGGCCCACAAAGTTGGTTCTGAATGTTAACAAACATCCACGCAGCCACAAAGTTTAGACGAGAGATTTTAAAAATTTGCGGATTTATAACTTCACCTGAGATGGCCGAAGAAAATAATCTTACCGAGGATTATCCTATGAATAACTGAGATAATACTCAAACGGTATTATTCCTCATTACGGTACGACAGAGGTAATACTCATCATTTGGAATACTGACGCTATTTCAAATTATTGCGAATGTAGTTTTAGATATTTCCAAGATGAAAATAAAGATTTCAATGCTTCTAGACATAACAGAAAAAATGAAGCCAGCGGGAATGGTTCT
This sequence comes from Argiope bruennichi, assembly GCF_947563725.1. Lineage (NCBI taxonomy): Eukaryota > Metazoa > Arthropoda > Arachnida > Araneae > Araneidae > Argiope > Argiope bruennichi. The sequence continues at coordinate 35,033,698 of NC_079156.1, forward strand.
TCCTAAACTTTCTCAAATATTCTCCAGTAAAAGTAATTATTTATTATTAACAGCACTTTATTTGTGAATATATATATATAGATAGAGAGAGAGAGAGAGAAAGAGACCTATAGATAATATCGTAATTGTTTCAAACCGGTTTAAACTGGTTAATGACTTCAATTAATTCAGACAAATAATCACTTAAAAAACAATAATGTTCTCACATGATAACTTGAAATTTGCAATCGTAGATTTCATTTTTTATTAGAAATTTTTTTTCTTCAATTTGTACTATTTCACAAAATTAGTGAAAAGCAATAGGAAACATTTGAGTGCGAGTCCTTGTATGACCTTTATTTTTTATAGCATTGGATCAATATATTATTCGACAATTATTTCAGTAATTTCTCATTTTGCTATGTATTACTGCCTATACTAACAGCAGGACTTTTGACGCTTCTCCAAGAACTTACTTGAATATAATAACAATTTCAATCACCTCATAAACATAAAATATTTATAGAATTGACTATTCGCAAGAGTCATTTCTTTCCCTGCCATTTTACCTTGGGTACAGAAGTGCATTTGTAACCTTGGAGTACCCATCACTTTTGCTCTTCAAACACATTCAACGAAACATGAGCTCTGCCTTCTCTATTGTTAATTATGATTTCAGTATCGATCTCATATGAGTCAAGATGAATTTGACGCATCAGATCAAAACTGATAATAATGAATAAAATTTTAATTTCAGAAAACTTTCATTCAAGAAAATTTTCAAACTTTATATTACGTTATATAATGCAATTTTTTTTTTACAGATAGCTCGTGTTCACAGACTTTTGAAATCTATTAAATTCTAGAATTTTGTTCGTAACCATGGAAAAAAGAGCACCGAATCTCTGAATATTAAGTGGAAAAATAAAAAATAAATTCCGTAAACACCATTTAAATCAGTTGAAAGAAATGTCAAAAACCTTTTGACCTTAAGATTTCCCGTGTTTCTTCGGATCGCCTGAATTAAAAAAAAAAAAAAAAAAAAAAAAAAAAAAAAAAATTAAAAATAGTTAATATTTCATTAGCCTATAATTATATTGAAACTATTTAATATTTTATCCGCATATAATTATATTCAAACTATTTAATATTTTATCCGCATATAATTATATTGAAAATATTTCATATTTCACCAATATATAATTATGCTGAAAATATTTAACGTTTTATCTACAAAAGTATTAGAATCAAGTTAATAGGAAAAACAAAAATCAAAGAAAAATTAAACCAAAAAAATTATTAAAAAATATTAAAAAAGAATCCGGCCTGAAGACTTTTTCAAGGGTCACCCTCAGGCAGGGATTCAAATAAAGGGATTTTTTTCTGTGAGGACATACAGACATTAAGTCTAATAATGATTCCTCGTGACCCGAAAATCCCCCGAAATTATGCTCAAGAGATATACCATTTTAACAGAAAGGAAATACCAAATAACAAATTAGAAAAAAACCACAAAGTAAAAATACAATAAAAACAATAACAATAAAAACAAAAACAGCATTAAAATTAAAATTAAAATTAAAAACGAAAAGCCAGAACATACCATCCAACAGTGAAGTAAACTTTAAACAATCGATTGTGATTTCCTGTTTTTGAAAGTTAACGGTAAATTATGTAAACAGAGGTAGGCACCCAGCGCCATCTATTGAGTGATCCAATATGCAAGTAAATTTCTATTTTTATTTAAGCCAAAAGATTAATCCCAAACCATACCTTGTTTAATTAAAAAATTGACATTACAGTAATTTCTAGGAAAATCATTTTTAATTAAATTTTTAAGGAGGTTATTTGATGCTTCAATATAAGAATTTTTATTATTGCAAACCCTTTTGATCCTGTTAACTTGTGAGAAAATTAGATTTTTGAAAATTTTAGAGTTTAGATTGGAATGGTAGTTACATAGTTTTGTTATTTTAAAGTTGAAATCATCCCTTTTATCGTATATACCAACTATTGTTTTATCATTAGCAATTTCGATTTTTAAATCCAGAAAGGTAGCCTCAAGTTGATTTATATTTGTATCTTTTAGAATTAAATCTTTTGGATAGCAATTAGTAATAATATTAGTATTGTCGAAGTTAATCAAAAGTAGGTCATCAATATATCTCCACCCGTTTATTAAATTATATTTAATTATTTTTTTCTCATAGTAATGCAGGAAAATATTAGCTAAAGCACTTGAGAAAGCTGTCCCCATTGGAATGCCCTTGACTTGTTTATAAAAATTAATACCATTAAACACGTAATTTTCAGTAATATTAAAATTACATAACTCAAGCCAGTTATTTTTAGGAATGATATTTTCATTTAAATATTCGTCATATATAAAAGTGCAGACCTTTATTAATTTTTCATGAGGTAGATTAGTGTATAAATTTTCGAAATCAAAAGTATTAAGTTTATTAATGTTGTTATCTTTAAGAAAATCCAATACTTCTTTGTTACTAGAAATAATAAAGTTGTCTTCATTTTTTATTTTGTCCAGGATAATTTTTAAGTATTTAAAGAAATGTTTACCCGTATAGTAATTATAACTACCAGTGCTACAGGTTACGAATCTGAATTTTAATGGATTTTTATGAAATTTAACTGTTGGGAATAAATAAGGATAGTTAAGAGAGCAAGTCTTAGTTTTGGTTTTTTTTGCGAAAGCTAGCATTCTTTTATCTAATTCCTTTTTCCCGGTGTTCTTTAACATATAAGTTGCATTAGAGTTATATTCATTAATTAAAAGTTCTTTATAATAATATTTACAAATTAAACAGAAATTATTTGCTGATTTATCTATTACTGTAATAACAAATTTTTCTTTTAAATTTTTTATTTCATTTTTTAATGTTTTACTAAAATAAATCCCACGTTCTTTAGATCTGTCAAAATCAGTATTCAATTTTATTTTAATTTCCTTTAAAATTCTCACTTTCCATTCCCCGAAACCTTCCGCAGGCCAGTGGTATTTTCTAGATAATTTGGCAATAAAAACATCCAAATCATTACCAATAGAAATCAAAATTTTGTTATGGTTTATTTTTTCTCTTAATCTAAATTTTGTTCCTCTTCCCATCAAATCTCTTAAAGAGTTGGATTCAATAATTTTTAAATTACCTGTAATAATATGACCTTTATCAATATCTATAAAATCTTTATATTTTTCCTTGTTACAGTAACAATCTGTTTTATTTATTTTATTTAAATTTTTGCTATAGTAATTATAATTACAAATTTTCTTCTTTAAAGTTGAAGTGTAACTAAACGCTATTGATACATTAGTTTTATCTGCAAGAGGAAAAAATATATTATTATTATGTATAATTTTGGTTAATTTTAGATATTCGATATCACACAGTATTCTTTGTAAACATTATTTTTGTTATTAAAAAGTAAATCGTTTTTTCCAATGTTAAGTTTACATTTAATAAGATCTAGAATAATACATTTAGTGTACGAATTTTTAAACTCTAATTCCCCGAATTTATTATTTAAAAACCATTTCATTTTATTATTTCTAAGACCAAAAATGTATTTCCTAATTCTGTGAATGTTTTCACTATTGTGTTCCAGATTACAGTAATTTTGAAATTCCTCAAATATAATTTGAAAATTGCCTCCTTTCCCTTTACCTCTTTTAAATCTTTTAGAAAAGTTATCTTTATTTAGAAAATTTTTAAAAATGTTAAATTTGTTATAAATGCAATTATTGTTTAAATCTGCATAACCTTCCCCATTTAATTTACTATTGAGACCATAAGGAAATAAAGTTTTCAGGTTGCAAATATAAATGTTTTCCAGATCTAATCTTTTGTTTAATTCGTTAATATTGTCTTCTAGAATGTAGATATTAATATTGTTAAAGTTATGTTTTTGAAAATGCTCCAGTTCGAAGTCAGTGGTCCTATTTTTGTGATTAAATTCTTGGATATTTACTTCGAATATCTAAAATTAACCAAAATTATACATAATAATAATATATTTTTTCCTCTTGCAGATAAAACTAATGTATCAATAGCGTTTAGTTACACTTCAACTTTAAAGAAGAAAATTTGTAATTATAATTACTATAGCAAAAATTTAAATAAAATAAATAAAACAGATTGTTACTGTAACAAGGAAAAATATAAAGATTTTATAGATATTGATAAAGGTCATATTATTACAGGTAATTTAAAAATTATTGAATCCAACTCTTTAAGAGATTTGATGGGAAGAGGAACAAAATTTAGATTAAGAGAAAAAATAAACCATAACAAAATTTTGATTTCTATTGGTAATGATTTGGATGTTTTTATTGCCAAATTATCTAGAAAATACCACTGGCCTGCGGAAGGTTTCGGGGAATGGAAAGTGAGAATTTTAAAGGAAATTAAAATAAAATTGAATACTGATTTTGACAGATCTAAAGAACGTGGGATTTATTTTAGTAAAACATTAAAAAATGAAATAAAAAATTTAAAAGAAAAATTTGTTATTACAGTAATAGATAAATCAGCAAATAATTTCTGTTTAATTTGTAAATATTATTATAAAGAACTTTTAATTAATGAATATAACTCTAATGCAACTTATATGTTAAAGAACACCGGGAAAAAGGAATTAGATAAAAGAATGCTAGCTTTCGCAAAAAAAACCAAAACTAAGACTTGCTCTCTTAACTATCCTTATTTATTCCCAACAGTTAAATTTCATAAAAATCCATTAAAATTCAGATTCGTAACCTGTAGCACTGGTAGTTATAATTACTATACGGGTAAACATTTCTTTAAATACTTAAAAATTATCCTGGACAAAATAAAAAATGAAGACAACTTTATTATTTCTAGTAACAAAGAAGTATTGGATTTTCTTAAAGATAACAACATTAATAAACTTAATACTTTTGATTTCGAAAATTTATACACTAATCTACCTCATGAAAAATTAATAAAGGTCTGCACTTTTATATATGACGAATATTTAAATGAAAATATCATTCCTAAAAATAACTGGCTTGAGTTATGTAATTTTAATATTACTGAAAATTACGTGTTTAATGGTATTAATTTTTATAAACAAGTCAAGGGCATTCCAATGGGGACAGCTTTCTCAAGTGCTTTAGCTAATATTTTCCTGCATTACTATGAGAAAAAAATAATTAAATATAATTTAATAAACGGGTGGAGATATATTGATGACCTACTTTTGATTAACTTCGACAATACTAATATTATTACTAATTGCTATCCAAAAGATTTAATTCTAAAAGATACAAATATAAATCAACTTGAGGCTACCTTTCTGGATTTAAAAATCGAAATTGCTAATGATAAAACAATAGTTGGTATATACGATAAAAGGGATGATTTCAACTTTAAAATAACAAAACTATGTAACTACCATTCCAATCTAAACTCTAAAATTTTCAAAAATCTAATTTTCTCACAAGTTAACAGGATCAAAAGGGTTTGCAATAATAAAAATTCTTATATTGAAGCATCAAATAACCTCCTTAAAAATTTAATTAAAAATGATTTTCCTAGAAATTACTGTAATGTCAATTTTTTAATTAAACAAGGTATGGTTTGGGATTAATCTTTTGGCTTAAATAAAAATAGAAATTTACTTGCATATTGGATCACTCAATAGATGGCGCTGGGTGCCTACCTCTGTTTACATAATTTACCGTTAACTTTCAAAAACAGGAAATCACAATCGATTGTTTAAAGTTTACTTCACTGTTGGATGGTATGTTCTGGCTTTTCGTTTTTAATTTTAATTTTAATTTTAATGCTGTTTTTGTTTTTATTGTTATTGTTTTTATTGTATTTTTACTTTGTGGTTTTTTTCTAATTTGTTATTTGGTATTTCCTTTCTGTTAAAATGGTATATCTCTTGAGCATAATTTCGGGGGATTTTCGGGTCACGAGGAATCATTATTAGACTTAATGTCTGTATGTCCTCACAGAAAAAATCCCTTTATTTGAATCCCTGCCTGAGGGTGACCCTTGAAAAAGTCTTCAGGCCGGATTCTTTTTTAATATTTTTTAATAATTTTTCTGGTTTAATTTTTCTTTGATTTTTGTTTTTCCTATTAACTTGATTCTAATACTTTTGTATCAATTCATCTGTGTTTTAGAAGTAGCTGCAATTGCGCTCTCTAAATACTATGAAGTTCCTTTTTGGTTTTAGTTTAAATAGGTAATAAATTTTAGTTGCGATTTCGAAACTGTTTTGTTTCGTTTTCATTTTAGTTTCGTTTTCAAACTTTTTCTTACTTTAGATTGGTTAACGTTTTATCTATATATAGTTGAAAATATTTAATATTTTATCAATATATAATTTTGTTAAAATATTATTTTATTATATACAGAGTGGTTTTAATCTTGATGACATGCCCTTTATACTTCAGGGCTAATGATTTCAAGAAAATTATAAAAATATCCACATATCAATTAAAACATATAATAGTTCTCATGTTTAAATACAGATCGAATATGCGGCGTACAAACTATTTGGAGCTATAGAAATAAACCTTAATTGCATAAGAATGTAGAACTTGAGATACAACTTGATCTCTCCGAACTCTTTAATCAAGGTTGATGAAGAAATGGCAAAATGGTAATCCGTAAAGACCCTTTATTTGGCGATAATTTAAATTTGACATTTGGCGTATGCATCTAGTTTTACACTCTGTACTCCAAGTACTTTCCATCCACAGTTACGAATTGGCACTCCTTTTAGGAAATAGATGGCTTTGGTGCCATTTGCATTTGACAATGTAGACGTCATATTAAAAATTGCATGTTCTGCCCACGTGACCGAAATTTTGATCTATTAGTCTTGACATTGTCTTTTAAATTGCTGAACTAAGGATTTTAGATACACCTTCTTTTATATTTCAATTTTTTACTTCTTTTCTACATTTTTAGTAGTGGATATGTTGAATGTTGAATTGCCTTTTTTATGTGTAACTTTGCATTTTGGTACATTATTGTTTTGAAGTTTTGATTACTAAACATTTTATTCCATTTCCTTTTGTTTCTATACTTCTTGAATTTTTAAATATGTATGAGGAAAAAATATTAATACCACTCGAAATATTATTTTCTTCTTTCTAATATAATTTAAATACCAATGTAAAAAAAATAATTTTTATAATTTTATATTGTATTTAAATGTGTGCATTAGCGCATTTAAATAGATTGCTCTGATTACAAGGCAAAATATATGTCTCCAATTACCCCAAAGTCTATTAGGTAATTGGAAACTTGCCAGGTAACTATGAATTTTGTTGTAATAAGATTAGTTAATTAGTGAATTAATTTGAGAAAAGGAATTGTTTAAGGAGCTCTCTAGACTGTCTCTACATCCTTTCTGATTTGCACTAAACCTTACTTTAAAATATATTATATGACTTTTTATTCTATTTTAATTAAACATACATTGAAATCTTTCACATTAAGTATTTGATCTGATTACAAGGCTTTTGAAACTGATACATATGTATGGGTACTAAATATATAAATTTATAATTCATAGCAGCACTGATTTTTTTTAAAAAATCATTTTAAGTGATGAAAACATAATCTCGGGTAGAAGTATGTTTCTACCAAAATTAGAATAAAATTATCAAAATAGAAAAGCTATCAAAGTAGAAAAACAAAGAAAAATGCTGGTTCAGAATGAATTCAGAAAAAAAAATTAAAATGTCAAGTAATTTCACTCATATATTTAAGATTAATAAAATCTTTGTAATGATGAAAATTGAAGAAAATTTATATTCCATCTCATAATGTTGAAATAACAAAAAATAACAGATCGCAATAAAATCCATTATTTTAATGGGTTTTGTTGCGATCTATTATAAATTCTTTGTACTAATGCATATTTTGATTTTTATATTTAAGGAAAAATTTTGAAAGCAATTCTTTTATCTCTTTTCCATAGAGATATATTTCAAAAATATTTTTGTTCGATTCCTTAAAATAAATCTATTGAAGATAATTTGTTTGCGAAAAAGTGCTCTAATCTACTGAAATTCATAAAACACCAAATTTTAGTTTTATAATTGAATAAAATACTTTACATTCAGCATCCTAATATATTCTTTTTCATTCAAAAGGCTTTTGAAAGCTTCCAGCATTTTGAGAATCCAATCAAATGATAACAATACTCAAATTATACTTCTCTTAATACATTTCTAAAATTATAATTCTCTTTTTTAAATATAAACATTTGGGTTTCACTTTATGATATTAATTTCTTATTTCTTTTTATTGAATTTTAACATTAATTTTTTTGTATTGAAATTTAACATTATTTTTTTGTATTGAATAAGAACATTCATTCTTTTTTTTTTGTATAGAATGTTACAAATCAATTGACATTTAGCAATCAAGAAACGTAATATGGAAATGTTTGGTGAAAGCAAAAACTTTGTACCAAACATAACCTTTGTCATATTTGTTATTACAAATGAAAATCTACAATTGTAGTCTTTAAATTCTGCTTTTATAAATTCAATTGCTTTTTTTTTTAAAAAAAAACAAACATTTTCCAATTCTTTAATGTTTGTGAAAACTATTTCTATCGAAAAGATCAGCTTTTCAAAATCAATATTTAATTATACTAATTGTGGATTTGTTATTGTGTTTTAATAATATTTCGATTTAGATTTAACTCATTTTTTTCTGTTTCAAAAATGGCCTGTTCATTTATATGCAAAATGTCAAACTTTCAAAATTGTACTTTCTAAAAACCCATTAGACTCTGAAATTTGTATTGGGAAAATATGATTCCAGTAACATCCGGTTGTATCTTGATATATGAAAAAATGTATTTTTGTTAATTAAATAAGCCAATAATTGAAAATGATCGAGTAAAATAGTAGCAGAGAAACCGAACTGAGTTTCCATTTTCGAGTGAAATAGTTAATAGGTGAATTTATCATTATTTCAATATACTCTACTGGTTTATCTTTCTCTAAGTTTAATTTGCTCATTTTTAATGTGTTAGAGACAATCTGTAGATTGTAACGTTAAAAGTCGCATGATGAATTTCACTGATTTTCTAAAAGAAAGAAAATTGTTCTTTGTCAACCAGAAAATTTACCTGGAAATTTTTCACTGAAATCGATTACTTCGTCAACACTGATTTAGTTCTTAATAGTAATTTAATAACGAAAATTGAAGAATATGAACTCTGATTTGTATCTCTATAGTTCTAGAGGATTTTTCTGTATCTACCAGTAAATTTATCTGGAAAGCTTTCGATGAAATCGAGTACTTGGTCAACATTAGTCGGCTTCTTTATAGTAATTAAATAACAAAAATTGAAGAATATGAACTCTAAATTGTATCTCTATAGTACCAGAGGATTTTTCTGTATCTACCAGTAAATTTATCTGGAAAGCTTTCGATGAAATCGAGTACTTGGTCAACATTAGTCGGCTTCTTTATAGTAATTAAATAACAAAAATTGAAGAATATGAACTCTAAATTGTATCTCTACAGTACCAGAGGATTTTTCTGGATCTACCAGTAAATTTATCTGGAAATGTTTCGATGAAATCGAATACTTGGTCAACACTGATTGGTTTCTTTCTAGTAATTAAATAACGAAAATTGAAACATATGAACTCTAAATTGTATCTCTACAATACCACAAGACTTTTCTGGATCTACCAGAAAATTTATAAGGAAAACTTTCGATGAAATCGAGTACTCGGTCAACACTGATTGGCTTCTTCGTAATTAAATAATGAAAAGTGAAAAATATAACCTCTAAATTGTACCTCCACAGATTAAATCACGCAGTTTAGCACCATATCCCATTCCTGTAAGACTGTGGTCTTCAGAATTAATTTTACATCAATAGTCTTTCTACTGTCTTCTTTCGGCACTCTTAGCACTATATATTTCACCAAATGTATGTTAAGTTAGTATTTGTATTACCTAACAGAGATGCTAATAATAATAAAAATAAAGAAAAAGAACCACAGTGGAATTTATAGATTTCATAATGTTATTTTATCTATTCACTCAATAACAGCCTAATGCATCTTCTGATGTCACTAACTCTTATAAATAGCATTTTGTAATTGGATGTGCTTACATTTTTTACATTAAAAAGTGAAATCTAGCTATTATGAGCAACTACATATCGTTTTCAACAATGAATTATCGCTAGAATCAATTTTTCTGTTATTGAGGGGATTCAGTTTTTTTTTTCCATTCCTGTCAGCTTGTAGACACCAGCGTGAACCATTGTTACTAGAGAGATTAAAAGATGTTCCAACATTAAATGTTTAAAATATGAATCTTGAATGTAATTGTTCTTTCCATTTATTAATTAATGAGGCAAGAGAAACAAAATGGTTTTTAATATTAAAAACATTCATCGGTGAAAATGTCAGAATGCAACTGTTATAGGAATGTCTTCAAAAATTAATAAATTTGAAATGTGTTGCAAAGGAGGCAAAGATAATAGTTTTACTAAAGATTACTTTATAAAAGACTTTAAAATAATACTCTGGCTGTTCAAAATTATAGGGACTGACATTCGAAATATTTCAAAAGATGAAGAAACCATACACATCAGTGCATCTAGATATAATCAAAAACAGAAGAAAGACAGATCCAAGAAAAAATTCTTGAGATACTTCTGCTTTTTACTTATTCTTTCAAGAATTTTCACAGAAATAATTTGGTTGTTTATTCTGTCAGATAAAAGAGGAGAATCAACTAAATTCTTCATTATAATTCTGTTATTGCTGTTTTATATATCACTTTTCCGGAACGGAAAGCAGTTACAACTTATTTTAAAAGATTTAAATAGATTATTTAACAAGTTTTCAATTTATAAGTCAAAACAAAAGAAATGCTTTTTGAAATTTGTTCTATTCTTTGATGTTTCTGCTGTAGCTTGTTTAGTAATTATTTACTCTCTGACGCTAGCCACTTTTCACAAAAATCATATCCATAAGATAGATTTAATACATAGACTTCATTTCAATTCTTTCTATTTCTTTATTTTATATGGTATAGACTTATTATGCTTTTTAATATCGCACTTACTCATTTCCTTTTTCACTTTATATTACTGCCTTGTCTGTTTATGCATTCGAGGTTTATTCAATCATTTACTTGAATATAGCAATTATAACTATTTAAGTCATCATTACATGATAATTTATAAATCATTTGTAGAGATAACAACCTGCTTGAGTCATTTCGAAGAATATTCTTCTTTCCCAGCCTTCGTTCTTGTTATTATATCTATGACAGGACTCTTTTGGAATGGATGCAAAATTGTATTAGGGACTTATGAATATCCATTATATTTACTTTTCCTGTGCATCTACTTTTCAATGGCTTTATCCCATATATTATTAATTATGATTCCAGCATCCATTACAAATGAAGCCAAAAAGAGAGCCAAGAGCATTGTGATGAGTTTGCCGTATGAGATTCCAGCTGGCTATAAAAAATTGAAATTTGAAATTCAGAAGTGTATCCATCAAGAAACGTTTTTAACTTTATGGAATGTATGCATTTTCGACAGATCTCTCCTTATCACAGCTTTCGGAACTCTATTTACCTACGGAATTTTGTTAGCTACTTTGGGAAAGGAACACTGAATTTCGTAGATTCAAAGAATAACGAAGAATAGATGTTTATAATTCGAAAATATTTATCGTTTATGTATCGTTTTTTTTTTCTTTTAACTACTGAAAAAATACTAAATATCTTTTGAGGAAAAACTGCAAAATGAGGTTTTTTTTCCTTCTGTAATTATCAGCCACTCCATAGAAATTAAAACTTTAAATTTGCATAAGTATTAAAATCCTTAATAACTTATATGAGTTTAATAAATTATATGATTTCTCTATCTAGTTTAAACATATACGGTTTTTCAAAATTATTATTGCAAATTTTAAGTAAAGAAGAAACGTACATAAAGAAGATATATAAAATAAGTGAGATATTATGAAAAATCACAGGAGACTTTATTAATTAGATACTGGGTTCTCTTTAACTTATTAAGCCTGAATGAGTCAAGAATTATGTAAAATCCTGAGTGATGTTTAAGAGATATATTAAATCATCCGTTGTGAAAATGTCTCAAAATATTCAATAGAGGGAATGAATAATGATATCAGCTATGGAATTTGTTCTCCAAAATAAATAAAAATAGCTCAATAATACTGAGATCTGAGTTAGCCCATAGAATAAGATTTGAGATCTGAGTTTAGCTATTTGATAGAATCACCATAGAATGTGTTGTTAAATATTTCCCACCGGTTATTTTATTGTTAAAGATGTACTATAAGTTGAGCATTATTAAGGTTAATTATAGGGTTCTAAGAACATTTTGTTTTTAATGTTCCATTGTAGTTTCAGCATTATGTGACAGTCTAAATCAATGTATCATTTCATAGTTAGCTAAGGAATTTTAGTCTTAGTTTTAGGATACCAATTAATCTTACCTCAGTCTTAAGAAACATAGAATAATCCAGTAGTCATTGATTCAATAGTTAAATCCTATCATCAGTTTCTTCGCCGGCTTCCTGGCATAGGGGTCGCGCGTCTTCCCCGTGATCTGGGCGTCCTGGGTTCGAGTCCCGGTTTGGGCATGGTTGTTCTTCCGTTGTTCTATCTGTGAGATGTGTGAATGAGCTCTCCTGTAAAAAAGAGTTGTGCAAGCGAATGAGTGATGCGTGAGTGATGAGTGGTGCAGAGTCGAATGAGTGATGAGTGATGCAGAGTCGTACTCTTGACCCTAGTTAGCGCTACTATAAAAACAAGAGACACTCCTCCACAGGCTTAAATCGCTGTCTTCGTAACAGCGGGTTTGTCCATGGCAAGTGCCATAAGAAACAACAATCAGTTTCTTCAGCGCATCAGTTTCTTTGTTAAAACATACTACTTTATATTTTTAATGCACTGATGCTGTACTGATGTACAGCATCAGTGTACATGCTGTAATAAAAATGCGGCGATTTCTAATTGAATTCCTAAATAAAGGGAATCACATTTCATTACCTGCACTCCGTAAACTTATTATCAACTTTCAGATAGCTGAAAGTTCCAACGACCCTTCATCTGCCATCTCACTATAAGGGCCATTATGGATAAGGTTACGAATGGTAATAAAATTTGATCATCATTTTTAAGAATTTAAACATTTCGGTTGAGGAGAAAGAGTAGCTTTTTAAAAATTATTAGCCTCAATGTTGTACTTTTTTGTGATAACACTTAGGCCACATGTCCTACTTGTTCCACCCTAAATACGTTACTGAATTCACAGAGCCAAAAGTAAATAACACTCGAGAATGGGATCTAATTGGGAACAATCGTATAAGGGCCCATTTTTTTTTCGCGAAGACCGACCTATTTCTTTGTTTTTTTTAGTAGATGCATTTTAATTATGCTATTCTTCATACTTTTTGAACTTTCTCATAGCTGTAATCTCACAGTCACCGGAAAAAAAATGGGAAGATGCATTTTAATTATGCTATTCTTCATACTTTTTTTAACTTTCTCATAGCTGTAATTTCACAGTCACCGGAAAAAAATGGGAAGATGCATTTTAATTATGCTATTCTTCATACTTTTTTTAACTTTCTCATAGCTGTAATTTCACAGTCACCGGAAAAAAATGGGAATATGCATTTTAATTATGCTATTCTTCATACTTTTTGAACTTTCTCATAGCTGTAATCTCACAGTCACCGGAAAAAAATGGGAAGATGCATTTTAATTATGCTATTCTTCATACTTTTTTAACTTTCTCATAGCTGTAATCTCACAGTCACCGGAAAAAAAATGGGAAGATGCATTTTAATTATGCTATTCTTCATACTTTTTTAACTTTCTCATAGCTGTAATCTCACAGTCACCGGAAAAAAATGGGAAGATGCATTTTAATTATGCTATTCTTCATACTTTTTTTAACTTTCTCATAGCTGTAATCTCACAGTCACCGGAAAAAAATGGGAAGATGCATTTTAATTATGCTATTCTTCATACTTTTTTAACTTTCTCATAGCTGTAATCTCATAGTCACCTGAAAAAAGGAGAAGAAATTTTTAGTCGCTACAGTTTCAGTCATTCGAGCAATTGAGTAGCGTCAAGCATGGATTACGATAGCCACATAATGAATTCCACGCGTTTTTTGTAGTTCATATTTTGTTGAATAAAAAAATTAATTTTTTGATAATCATGGATATATATATGAATATTCAGATTTCATGAATATGATGTATATTGATATAACATCAGTAAATGAAATAATTTGGTGAAACAAATGATGATGAACATATAAATGACATTGATATAATATGAATGAATACATAAATGATATATTCATCAATATATGAAAGGAATACATCAATATCATATATTGTAGTGTTCTTCAGTTTTGATATTGCGCATTTGTGTGTTTTACATTTTGGCCCTTTCTTGGTGCTTGCCTTTATATTTATATATGATTTTGACTATTGTATTTTTACATTCTCTGCTGTTACTTTCTTACATGAGCTTTGCGGCTTGTATTCTGTATGTGTGTTGCTTCATGCTCTATATACATGGAGTCATCTCTGTAGCTTGATTTATTTAAATAAATAAATGAATTTTCAGCAATAATCAGATTAAACAGTTAAATTTCTCTTTGAAATGTATTCAGCTATTTTAAAATATAACGAATAAATTTATTACTGCTTATAAGACAAATATATATAAAAAAATTAACAACAACTTCTTGAAAACGAAATTTGTTTTGTTTCCTTCCTTTTTTACATGTTCTGGAATCACAATTTATAATGATTTATTTTTCTTACATTCGAAAAGGGATGCTATCGCAAAGAATTAATATGTATATATCTTATCGAATATATTATTTATTTTTAGAACTATTTCTCTAAATATAGCAATAAATTAGAAATATGCATATAAATATAACTAATTAACACAAACATTGATTCAGGATTTAGGCTGAAACGGAAAAAAATAGTATATTTGCTCATTTTAGTACAGAACGAAATTTTCTTTTACTATATCTCGAAATTCGATAATTAAACATACTGGACAAAACTCGAAAATCACTGTGCCTATTTGATTAATTGATTAAATGCTACCATGAAAGGCAAAGACTACAGTTCATCTTAAAAATCCAAAGAAATCACTGTAAATATAGTTATACAGTCAATCAATTGGATAGAAACTCTAGTTAGATAAAAGATTAACAGTTTCTTTAAAAAGAAATCGGTTAATGCTTTTATTTCTTTTATTTTCTCTTTTTCAAAAACCCAATGATTAATCAAAGGTTAAGTAATATTAGTATTGCAATAATACAAAACGAATTAAATTTCAGTATAATTTAACAGTGAGATTTTTTATTAAACTTCTAGCTAAGAGAGACTAAAGGTTATGAGGTTGGAATACATGAGTATTAGGAAATATATATATATCTTTAAAATTTTTATAATTATTTATACTTATAATTATTTTTATAAATATTTATATAATATAAATATTTTAAAGATTATTGAAAAATAAAAATAATTAATTAAATTATTTAATTATTCAGCGCATTTAAAGTTTTAATTATTTTCGGTTTTTAATTTCAAATATTTTCATTTCAAAATTAATTTGTCATTTCATTTAAAATTATGGGTTTTTAGAAGATATTTTTATGCATACATACATTCTGAATTTTCATTGAAATTTCATATTTCTCTCAACTCTCAATGTTATTTTAAGCTGTTTAATTACATCAAAACATAAAAAAGGCAATGAAATTTATTTAAATTTTGACATGAATCCTTTCAATACGTATAAATAACTTACTATATAAATAAAATGTGTTTGTGTGCGTGTTTGTGTGCGTGTGCGTGCGTGTGCGTGCGTGTGTGTGTGTGTGTGTGTGTGTGTGTGTGTGTGTGTGTGTGTGTGTGTGTGTGTGTGTGTGTGTGTGTGTGTGTGTGTGTGTGTTACGAAGATAAATCAAATAATCAAATTCCGTTCATACATAATTTGAAATGTGAGATTATGTACCTTGGACCA
Organism: Argiope bruennichi; assembly: GCF_947563725.1. Classification (NCBI taxonomy): domain Eukaryota; kingdom Metazoa; phylum Arthropoda; class Arachnida; order Araneae; family Araneidae; genus Argiope; species Argiope bruennichi. The sequence goes on from NC_079156.1 coordinate 35,049,774, forward strand.
TGTTTTTTTTTTGAAAATTTAATTTGACTCTTATTTAATTAAAAATTAATCGACATTTCGTCCTTTTCTTGCGATGACTTTCAAAAATGCTTTTTTATGCACCTTCCAGGATTAAAAAAATATTTTTTTACCGCTTTCAATCTAGCTGCTGTAAAATTTTTCAGCCTAAATGTCTTTAAGATATTTATTTATAAGTATACAATATTAGTATAAGTATATAATATAAGTATTTATTTATAAGCATAGTATAAATTTTTTAATAATATGTTCATTACTGGGAAAGAAACACAAGCCTTTCTACCATTTCACCAAACTTTTTATCGTGCTATTTTCCCCATGTTTGAAAACTACTGAAGAAGAATGTTTAATACCTGCACAGTTTGTATTTCTGATTTTGGTGAAATTAAAAGATTTTAATATGAATCATGATTTTCATACTTTTCTTTTCATTTTCTCCGTACTTACAATGAAAGTTTCGCTTCAGAATTAAGTGAATAAACATTCTAACAAGCATATAACATGCAACATAAACAAGCATCTGTATTTTTAAACAATGTTGATTTTCCCTTTTAAATGAACTGAACATATAACGCTATTATAGACAAAAATGCATAGTATAATAAGCGTAACATAAGGCTACCTGCGTCCCCGGTGTCTATAAAACTGAGTTATCTAACTAGTTGGATGGAAGAAAAAAAAGGGGGTGGAAAAGTAAAAAAAAAGGTGAGACAAACCATCCATGGGACATCTACAGAGAATTCCATCGAAGCCGAATAATGGATTGCTATATTTAATATTCTGGTAAAGTAAAAATTAAATAAAAGGAACAAAAATACCAAGAATCAAATGTAACAATAGGTTCAACTTAGCAGGTTTAGATTTTAGTTATATTAACGTCCCGTTTGAAACAACACTTGGGCTATTTTGGGACGGACCTCGTCATTTTGAACCTCGGTCAGATGACGAGGACGACACCTGAGCTGGCACCCCATTTCCACACCACACCACACCAGCGGGAGGACGTTTGGTCAGGACGGATTTAACGTGCAACAGACCCCCTTACACGACGGTTCGTTGGTGGAATCGAGTCCCGAACCTGAAACCCTCCGGTTCCGAAGCCGAGACCTTACCAGCAGGCCACCGCGGCCCTTATTTCAACTTAGCAGAGAAACGTTGATATTTACAGGTTCAAATTTTTCAAATTTCTGAGACCGTTACCTGTGAGTAAACTAAATAGAAGTTATTAAATGAAGAGAAAAGAAGATGAAAAAAGAGATGAAAAGCAGCTTATCAATAGCTGCTTTCTGTGTCCCGTGATTTTAAATTCTGTTTTCCTTTCTGAAAACATGGTTAAAGAGCAGAAAAACTTAAGACTTCAAAAATAATATAATTAAATAGTACTAATATATGCCCATCCAAATTTAGATTTCAAAAATATATTATTGAAGAATATATTTTTAATAAGAATATATTTAAAATATATTATAATAAGAGATAATTAAATAATTTTTTTTTTAATTTAAGGATGTAGCAACCATCGATTGCGACGCATCAGTTGGTCAAAAAACGCAACTACAAAAAAAATAGTACATGATAGCTGAATCTTTAGTTGATAACAAAGGGTAAGAAGCGTAAGCAATTGGATCGACGTAATTACTAGTATGTAACAGAAGATAAATAATGTTTATTAACAAAAAAGATGTCATTTTAATGTAACCATAGAAACGCTTATCAAAATTCCTAATGACATAACATCTATAAACCATAATGAAACGTATCTTCGAAATATAAACTAGTCGCTATGGCGACTTAGTGGTTCGTCAAGGATATTGGTTATATTTAATTTCAGATAAATAGTTTTTGCATACAAATGTTCGTAATTCCCACAAATTGATAGATATTAAAATTATTTAATTGATTTTCATAAATTCTGTTCCTTTTGTACATATATCTTTACTATGGAAACCAGTCCCATAGCGCCACAGCTCAATTAAAAGCATAAATGTGCGTTTAGCTATTCTCGGAATATCATGATATTATTATAACTCCATTTTTTTACTGGCATTGTAAATTACACAGATTTAAAAACAATATTTCTCCTTTAGTTTTCAACAATGAAACAAAATCGTGCGATCAAATTTTGAAGGAAAATTGAAAACGATTTGAATTTCAGAGCAAAAATATAATATGTGGTTGGAAATTAAATTAATTTTTTTTAATCCCAAAGTTTAGGAAAAATTAGTACCATTATTAATCTGGTATCATAAAAAAAATTAACTTTTTTAAAATTTTGTAACGGTATGAAATTTGTTTTTGTGGAATCAATTTTTTAAAACTTATATAGGGTTCTCCAAAATTGTATTGTGTTATTTGTTTAATTTTTAGTTAATGATTCAAGGTGCACATTTCCATCCACAAGAGTATATGTTTGCCAGATATGGGTATATGTTCAGTTCAAACGGTTAAAACCTGTAGAGTGCCAACATATACAAACACGCACAAACCTTCATCTTCCTTATTAGTAAAAATAACGAGTCAAGCTTTTGAATCAGCACAGTTGCGAGATAAATTTACTTACGAATAACCTCTATCAAGTTGGTATGAGAAATCGTATCATTTTTTTTCTTGTACGATTCTCTCTAGAATAAGAAGATGGATTTTATTGGACTAATAATATCATATTAACTAATTGAATAATTTATTTGGACTACAGAGTGCAAATTCAAAAATCAATTTCGATTTGTATCTTTTTCCATTGTCTTATGTAATCCAGTAATACAAATCCAGTAATGTAATCCAATTTCATACAAATCTGAATATAATCTGATATAGCCGAGGTGCACATATAGAACAGCACTTAAATAAATTTAAAAAAAAATACCCAAGAGAATTAAAAACCATTGTATAACTAGCAATTTGCAATAGTAGCTGTTTTAGAATCAACACACACCAGTTCCCGATGCGATCAGGAATTCAGAAACAAAACTGATTAATCACTTCTGCCCCTTGCGCTTATATAAGATTTTTATGAGGTCGCGGAACTTTCCAGAAGAGACATCGACACTCAATTCCTAATATAGCCAAAATTTTTGATTTTTCCAAAGCCTTCATTTTTGTGAGATATGTCGCCAAAAGATCACCAAATTAGCTGTAATTTTCGTGAATCATTGATCTAGCAGCTATTTAACAGCTATTAAGAATTACTGTATATCGATTCATCCAATCATTGATCTGACAGCCATTCGGCAATTTTTAAGAATTACAATATATCGATTCCTCCAATCATTGATCTGGAAGCTATTCAGTAATTATTAAGAATTATTGTATATCGATTCCTCCAATCGTTGATCTGGTAGCTATTGATCAATTATTCACTGTGTATCGATTCATCCAATCATTGGCTTGGCAGCTATTCAATAATTATCCATTGTATTTCGATTCATCCAATCATTGATCTTGCAGCTATTCAGCATTTATTACTGTATATCGATTATCCAATAATTACGCTAACCTTCCGAGGAAACTATATTAACAACATGTTATTGGATTGCATCATTTCTTAGTGTACAAATAAGACATTAATCAGTGGAACTACAATACGGATGATTGAATTTTTAAAGCTAATTATAAATCGTTGTCATATGTATTAATTTCGTTAAAGACAATCTGTCAGATATAATTTGCTATTCCTTCTTCAAAGATTAAAGCGAAAGTAGCTTTTTAGATTCGTCTCAAATATTCAGTTCAGATTATTGCGACTTGATGAAATGGTAAAAAAAGAGCAAATGAATCGTTTCCATTCTCTAGTGACGTTCACTGAGCGCGATCCAATAAGAATGCCTCCATTTCCAGGAAATTTATTTCCTATTTGAAAAATTTAAATCCGATAAAATACATTACAAGCGAGACGAATTCCAATGGATTCGCGTACATAATTCAAGTTTGATTTCAATAGTCCATAAGAAGTTATGGGAATGAACAGTGATATTTTTCTCCTCGGCTTAAATTCTTTTTTTCTTTTGCTTCATTGCAAGGTGATTCAAAATATGCATTCGAGATGCAGAGAAAAATCGATATTCGCTGTTTGATTGATATATCATTTTATCATTATAGTATTATTATATTTATACCAATAACGCTGCAATTTTAGCATATTTAACCGACATCCCCTACAAAAAAAAATTTAAAAAAATTTGATATATTGGAAATTGATTGTTGAAAAAAATATTGATATGTTGAAATGTAGCGCCTGGCGAAATAACAAACTGCATAGAATTTCAGAAAAATATTATTAAAACTGAAATTATGAAAATATAAAAATCCATATAACTTTTCAAAGAATAAATATAGAAACAAAATACAAACGATTTTATAAAGAAAAGTGTTTTAAATTAAAGAATGTTGAATAAAAAATATATTTGATAATTCCACCAAAAATTGAATTCCAACCTAGTCATTTGCCTTAAAGTAAACTGGGTTTAGTTTTAGATTAATTACAATAACGTCCCATTTTAAGGTAGCACTGTGGCTATTTTGATCCGGAACTCGTAATTTTGATTTACTGTCAAATGATGAGGACAATATCTGATCTAAAACCACCCCACCCCTCCAGACTTCAACATCACACGAACGTGAGGATATTTGTGGAACGTGAGGTACAGATTTAGGTGAAGATTAAGGTTACAAGATGATTTTTCAGAGGAATCAGATCTCGTACTTGAAACTCACTAAACACGAAACCGAAACAATGTTACTACGGACTCTTAATGTAAATGCGAACGCAAAGTCAGAATATACTATCGATACAAAACCAAATACAAAGCAAGTATCTACCAACATCTTATTCACCGCTGTAATGTTTATATTAATTCAGAAAAGTAATGATGACAACTGAATTGATATTAAAGTTTTCCTAATTATGGTACCTCGACCAATAATAAAAGAAGTTGTATGTCTATGTGAGTTGGGGTGGCACAGGACATGCCGTTTGACTTTGAGCTACCAAATTTAGCAGATATACTTTGAAGACTGAAAATATGCATTTCGGAGCAAATTTTTTTCCGTAGGGGGTGGGACTTCATTTGAATTTCAATAGTTTAAAATGTAAAGATTTTGGATATTTTTTGTGTGATAATTTCTCAAACTATTCCTATTTTAAACACAAATTTGCATTGCTTCAAAATTTCAAAAATAATACCATTACCAATGAAAAGTCTGCAGATATATCTCTATATAAAACGCTAACGTTCATGGTACAGAAATGGCTTCTATTACTTATTACTGAACGGCAACAGTGAAATGTAAAAAAATCACTATATAAATCACTATATATGTTTCATATTTGCTTCATTCAATATTTTTACAGCTGCAGTTAAATCAATGTTTCGTTAATTAATGGAACCACAAAATGTTATTAGAAATGCTTTGGTGATAATTGGTATTCTAATTAGTCAGATGAAACAAGATTAAGATAAATAGGTGCCAAACAGACATTTTAACAAGCACTAAAATAGACTTAACTGTCGCTAGATAAATAATCACTCTGATTTAATTATTCCATTTTATTCATTTAAAAAAAGACAAAATATGGCTGCGAAAGGTGGATAGTTTCCTAAATTTTGGCTTTGCCTAGTGTTTATTTTGTCCAATAATATGTTACATCATTGCCCTGAAATTTAAACCATCTTCATCCTTTCATCAAATATTTGATCGTATGATTTCTCTATTATTTAAATTATGGAGGAAGGATTTTGTTAAATATCAGCGTAAGTTTCAAGACGAACAATACAACAAGATTTAAAAGACATATAAATCGCATATTTACATTTTTAATAACGTAATTATGTCATGATACTGGTTTCCATCGGAAAGGGTTCGTGTACACAATGAACAGAACATATACAAGAGAATTAAAATAATATGTTGTTACTGTCTGACAGTTTTGCTGAATCGTGAAAATGAAATTATATCTTAAAAATTTAACTGAAATTAAAAATAGGCAATATCCCCGGTGATTCAGTTGGTCGCCAAAGATGCCTAGTAATTTATATTCACAAAAAATTCAAACTCTTTTAACGTTAAGAAACCAAATATTCACAATTATTTATATTGCTAACAATATTCATTTTTTTGCTACATCATTTGAAGTTAAGAGTATAATACTGATATTATTTTGAGGCAAACTATTAATTTTTTTTCATTCTATAAGAGATTTTCATTCACCCCAAAATAACCTTCCAAGAATAAAAAAATAAACTTCTAACTTTGAAAATATCAGGTACTTTATGTCTTTAAACTTCGCTCTAATGCTTTGTCTGAAAACTTCCTTGAGAAATGATGATCTCCGCGAACGCAGTTGGGATACAAAAGAGGCAGACTCGTTCAATTTCTCTTGATTTTTACATCTCTAGAATTTTTCAAGTTCTTTCTAACTCCTTTTACTTTTCAAGATGTTTTGTGTTGAAGAGTAGTGCGTGGGTGGATATATGTTGCACTCCTAGAAAATCATTTAACCGAGGTGGCGGGTGATTTAATTCCCTTTATAGAAAAGTTTTGTGAATTACCGATAAAAATAAAATAGAATATTTAAAGTATGAATTCTTAGACGGTTTAAGCTAATTTGTTAATTGAATCTGGTACGAAATTACCATAAGTTTAAGCTAGTTAATTTCAATTTTTTTATAAGTGGACTGTAATCTTAGTTAAAATCAAACGACAATTCGGATGCCAACTTTTTGTGAGATCGAGGTTTAACCTACCTAGCAACGATTCAATGCGAAACTGTTTTATTCTTTCATTAGCTGATTCCATGTCAGCAGGGCTACAATAAATTTAATCGCTGAAGACAAGTCAGCGCATGGTTGCAACATTTTTTAACAAAGAGCGCCCACGAAGCGGTAATAGAATCTATGTAAGAATTTTCTCATTTAGACATATTTACTCAACAAGTACCTCTGTAATTTGATTTAGATTCTTGAGGGAAATAAACCAATATGATAAACAACATAATTAAACGGGAAAAGGTGGATTTTTTCCATTCTATAAATATTGGATTTCAAATGAAAAAAGTATGAAATATTCTATTTTTCTTACATTGTGAAGCTTTAAAACAAATATAAAATATTTTTAAAAGAATAGTTTACATGTTCTTTAGTTCCTGAACTACAAAACATATTGAGAAATTATTGTACAAAATTTGGACAAAAAATATGCATTGGATTTCAATTTATGAGGATTCTCGTAAGAAAATTCTATCGAGGATTAGAATTTGAAAAAAAAGCATCTAACGATAAAAAAATAGCATTAAAATGTATGTAAATGAAAATATAAAAAGCTGTGTAATTTCCAAAAAAATAGATTCAACTTAGAAACAAAATTCAAATGGTTTTATATAGAAACCTATATAAACATTAAAAATATTATATAAAAAAATTCTCAATTTCGCAAAAAAAAATCAACTTTTTAAGGTAGTCACCTACCAAGGAATCATAATTTTTACCGCATTTCTTTATATTGATGAAATATTTAGGATATTCCCTAATGTTGAATATGTGGGAGTTTCTTATATATAAGAAATATCCTTTTTTCCCACTTCAGTTTTTGTCTGACAAAAAACATCTTTGGGTTGGATGACATAAAGAATTCCTTCCACAGATTTCACCAGTAGACCGGATAAAACAATTCTGCTTCGTTCCCTCATATTTATCTTCAACAAAAAGTGACGAGAAGTGAAAATCTGTCATCCGTCCGAAATATAAAAAAGTTTAGCGTGAATTTTTAGAATAAATCGATGCTTACAGAATAAAGTAAAGAAGTGTGAAGTCAATCGTTAAGCGTCTTGGCACCATCTAAACATTCTTTTTTAATCTTTCAATATTTGGAATTAGATTTGCTTGCATTTTATGTAAGGTAATGTTTTATTTCACACAAAAAAATTAGATTTATTGTTAATGTATAAAATTTAATTTTTCTAAATTTTTTTTAACTTTTTCCATATTTCTAAAGCATTTATAAACATGATTTTTGAAGTATTTCATAAAATACAGTGTGTTTCAAAACTCATAGGCAAAAATTTAAGGGGTGATAGAAAACATATAAACAAGCAATTTTCACCATGGGTGGAGGACAAGCGGTGAACCACTAGATGGCGCTGTTGTGGAAAGCAACAAACGCGAGTTATCTTACTCATCGTCACTTCTACCATGGATTTCAGAAGGTATGGCAGCGTACAGTAATCAGGAGAAAGGTGAGCATGCATTTTATGTATGGTCTGGTGAATGGGAATGCTTTGGAAGCCCCAAGACTGTACAGGCAGTGTTTCTCGAGAAGACACGTGCCAGATCGAAATATGTTCGAGAAATTGCACCTCTGCCTGTGTGAAAAGGGGTCCTTTGTCACCGTCATTCATAATATATCAAGGTTCCTAAATACCTGGGATTGAAGATAATGAATTCTGCATCATCAAGACAAAAATGTTTCTACAGTAAATAAATAATCATAGCCAAAAAAACATTCATATCGTATCTTATTCCGTGTATTATTGTATCTAATTGTCCCCTAAAACGCATAAATTTACTAAATTTCAGGAGCAGTATATCGGGATGCTAAAGAAATGTCCATTTCAAAATACCATTTTAACAAATTTGAAACAAATCTATTAAATAAAAGAGTTTAAAACTAATAATATTCAAGGAAATAGGAAAAAAATAAAAATTTTAGTAGATATCCAATTAAATATTTCATAGGAATAATTAGTTAATATTTGTCATATTTGAGTCAAAATGTAATTATAAAATATATTTTATTCATTCTTTTATATCGAAATCGATAATCGAATCCGTTAAATAGGTTCTCTATATTTCTCCCCATACAATGATATCCCCATTTAATAGTTCCAACTTTTTAATACTACATTTAATGGAATTCCGATAAAAGCAATTTCGTTGCAAACATCATGTCTATATATAGAGTAAATGAAACAAAATATCTTTAAATTACAGTTTATCTTATTCATTAACCCTTTAAAGGGCCATTTTTTTTCTAGTCATATTATGTTAAAATATTTTTAGGCTTGAAATTAGAATAAGAAAAGGGATTCATTTATCTTATTAGATAAATTTAATTTGATTCATTAATTAATTTGGTTAATTAATAATGAAGTAACAAATCAAGACACATCATTTTGTCTGAGATAAATAACTGAAGCATCTAAGTTTCTGATTTACATAAAAATTTGTCAGAGCTTATGCCAACCTACATAATTTCATACAAAGATTGATAAATTTTTTGGGACTCATATTTCCCACGGCCCTAGAGAGGGTTAATAAAACCAGGATATGACGTGGATTCTGGAATATCTTCAATTTTTAAACTGAATAATACATAAATAAGGTGCAAAAAGAAATAAATCCGAAGGGTTTAAAGAAAGTTCTATTTATCTAAATCGACACAGCAGGCGACTGAATATATTACACTAAACAAAAGGTAAAGACTTAAAAAAATTATTATAAAATGTTTCATCATATTAAAATACTAGCCCTTATATCAGCTGCCTTTGACGAGCAGCTAATTTGCCGGAAATACTGAGATAGATTTCAAATCAGTCAATTCAATCAATTAGATATAACTTCACATTCATGATTACGACAAACCCACAGATAATAAATCCGTTACTGTAATTTTCATATGTTCTGTTGATTATGTTGGAGAATTCTTTTAGACAGATCAGTCTCACAAAATCATAGCGCTATTTAAAATGTAAATGTAAGACTCATCTAAATCATGAATAATTTCGTTTTCATTATTTTCTCGGAGAATAGTATAAACACCCACGCGCTACTCTTCAACACAAAGCATCTTTGAGAAACTTGAAAAGTAAGAGGAGTTAGAAAGAACTTGCGAAATTCCAGAGATATAAAATTCAAGAGAAATTCAACGAGTCTGCTTCTTTTGAATCCCAACTGCATTTGCGGAGATCATCATTTCTCAAAGAAGTTTTCAGACAAAGCAGTTTAAAGACAAAGTTTAAAGTCATAAAGTAAGTGATATTTATAAGTATAAAACATATCATTTTCTATACATGTTCTTATTATGTAAAGAATTTGACTTTCATGATAGAAATTAGATAAGATAAATATATTAATTTAGATACGATAAATATTTTACTATATGTTTGCAAATAATAGTTACTTTTCTCCTTTTTGGTGTACGAATTAAAAACTAAAAATAGTTAACGCTATAGCAGCCAAAAATGAAAAAATATAAAAACCGCAAGAAACTTATCAATAGGCAGATAAGGATTCATTAGCGACCTCATCGCATGATTAATTTATTTAGAGGACTACCTCGTTATTTCACGTTTACTTCATTATAAAGCATTGCCTGTTAGACATGTTTTGAAAAACAGTGTTTTGACAAATGTTTACAAATGTTCAAATGTTTACAGTGACAAAAGCTGTTATTTCTAGATTCTGAGATTGCATTTATTTTACCATTGTAATGAATGTGTTAATATTGATACTATTTTGCTTACTTATAATAACACCTATTTTGAAGCGGCACGAAGTCAATATTGGGTAGGACTTTGTAATTTGAATGTTGAGTTGATGACGAGGATAGAACCTGACCTGGCACCCTTTCTTCAAACTTCCTCACACATCAGACTGAAAATGTTTGACTCACGACATCAGTTTTAATATATAGCTGGCTCAAGCATTCGATGAATCTTTAGGGAATCGTCTTTCGAACTTAGAGCTCTTTAACCCCGACTCCAAGATCTTAATAGCACTGAAATCCTATTAAGGTTGAGGATAATCGGTTAGATCATATAGCTTGATATTATGTCCCAAAAAGTAATATTAAGTTATTTATAGGAAATATTTACCTTGCAAAATTAAATTGTTTTATTAATGTCAATTGGGATTCCTGATAGGTTTTATCATACACTTCTGCACCTTTGAAGATTCACTATTGCCTGGTAACATATTTCTAATCTTGCGGGTGGGGAACGGTTGGTTTCAGTCTCTATTCTTTCAAATAGTCATTAATATATGAGATAAGTTATTATTATATGGTTATGGTTGACAAACATTATCTTGTTTGTGCGGTATGGAAATCAGAAGAGTAAGTAATGGTTCAGTCCCTATTTTCATCTTTTTATTTAAGTTAAAAAATATATCAGTTTTGATATAGTCCTCATGCAGATTTAAAAATAGGAAGGTAAGAAAGCGGGGAGAAGTAAGAAGTTTTTTAAAGATAATTAATGAATTCAGCAAATGAAGTTAATAAATAAATTCTAAAATTTGATTTCTGAAATAAACGTGGGCATGGTTTATAGACATCAAATAAATGCCCAGGTGGCCGGTGATAACGTCTCGGTTTCGGAACTGGAGGGTTTCAGGCTCGAGTTCCGATTCCATCGAAGAACCTTCGTGTAAGAGGGTTTGGTGTACGTTAAATCCGTCCTGCCAAACGTCATCTGCTAGTATGGTGTGGAAGTTAGAAGAGGGGCTACCAGCTCAGATATCGTCCATTTCATCTGACGGTGGTTGAAAATTACGTTCGTCCCAAAACAGGCCTAGTGTTGCTTTAAAGCGGGACTTTAAATAATGGAACTGATCTGGGCATCATTAGGCATTCACTGACACGGATAAAGTTCACTATGGTTCTCACTAAAATTCCGAGAATAGAGAAGTCAAATATTCCTGACAGCATTCTCTGTCACAAAATACAAAAAAAATTATTTTATTCGTGTTTTTTTTTCAAAAAATTTTATTGGATATAAAAGCACATTTGTTGTTGGTTGCGTTTTTGGAAGGAATTCAAGGATACGGTTTGTTTATGCATCCGGAGAGTTGAATCAAACAATGCGAATGCTCTTTTCTTGCATTTGTGAATTTTCCGATTCGAGCAATGTTTTTGTGTTTGATGATGTGTTCCAGCACTACGCTTCTTATACATCTTCCATAAAATGATATTTTTTTCTTTCTACGCAAAATGGAAAACTAAAACAATCTCTTTCTTTTGTGATGTTTGAACCTTTCATTCGTTTTAAGGAATGAAATGTTATCACATCTTCGCAAGAACTGAATTCGGCTCTATTTTTGGTTGCAAGACCATTTATTTCCTTCCCACATTTCAAAAGAGATGAAACATTTGAAAACTAGGTAATATACATCTCTATATAATGTATCATGTCACAAAAAAAGGAACAAGTTTTTATCTCTTTAAATATTGCACCTAGACATATACTTCTTCCAGGAAGATTTAATACATAAAATGGACAACTGTATAAAAATGAAATGAATCACTTCTGTAAAAAATTGATCTAAAAAGTCTAAATAATCTTTTTTATTTTATTTGCCTTCATAATATAAAGGTGACAATTAGTTAAATATTTTTATTTTTCTACGCACGCACGTTTCTATTAAAAATTTTTGCTCATATATCTGCTTTAATTTTTAACTTCAAAGGGTTGAATCACTATTTCTGGATGGATTTGTCCATTAGTATATAATTCAATCATCGAGTCTTGAAATAAATTTGCAAATCACACATGTTGTTGTTTACATCGAGTTAACAAAGGAGAAGAGAAAATCGTGAGAAATTAAATATTAAGGTATCAAATAAAAATAGTGCATTTTCCTAAAAAAAGAATAAAATACATTGTTTGCAATTGTGTGCGTACTATAAAGCTTTTCTTAAAAAATGTGCCATTTCAGTAATGAGGATTGTTTTAAAATGCTGATATTTTATGCTGTATTTAATCATTTCGAAACAGTACGAACATGCATTTGATAGTAGAAGAATCCAAACTTACATGGACGTCGAAAATCTTCATTGTAAAATTTTTTAAACATTGTAATTACTACAATATTTGACTTCCTTATAATATAAATTGTGTTATGGACATTATTTCTGAAATATCAAACAAAAGACTCATTTAAACGGCAACTGGAGTTTTGAGAAATTATATGAGAAAATAAATTCAAATTTTAATACCTTTGAAAATTTTATAAACAAAGTATGAAATTTTGCAATGATATGGAGGAGAAATCTATTACCATTGGACACTTTTATATTAATTATTTGATACTTTTATATTAATTATTTGATACTTTTATATTAATTATTTGATACTTTTATATTAACTTATATTGTAGCACCTCTTTTTCCCCTTGAGTAGAGAGCGCCCCATTGTGACGTTTACAGACAAGCAGTTACGGGAGACCTGCATCCTGAGGTCGACTTTTCCCCTATGAGCAACCCTTGCGCTAACGCCGCCTGGAACGGTGGAATTCCTCCACCACACTGATTTCTTTAACCTAATTGTCTATGTGCATTTGTAAATTTTGTAGTGTACCTGTGTTTGTGTAGATTAAAAATATTATATTTAAAACCGGGCAGTTCATTAGGAAATCACAACGCACTCGCTATAATATTTAGTTTCTTTTTATTTTACATTTCCGCAGAAATCAAGGTACATTTGTACATTATCCCACTTATTTAGCGAACAGGGTAATGGAGTTGCACTTCTCGCTTTTAGTTAGGTGCAAGCTTAAAGATACAAACGCTTCTCCATTTTTTGAAACAGCATATTTTATTGGATACTGCTGAAAATAAATTTTTATAAGGTCATCTCTGTAATAGAAAAATTGAAGGTGTCGATATATATGCAGCTTAAGTTATATATGGGAAATAGTTGGTATACGTAATTATTTTCTATTGTAAAGATGACATTTTAAAGTAACAAGAAGAGGTTTCTTACTTTGACTTGATCACTTTTAGCAGAATTTATATAATTTCTAAGCATTGGAGGTAAGCGCACAATATTAATACTGTAAATAACGTAAAAAATCATGTTTTGTATTGCTTCAATCAATACACTATTTTATTCAGACCGCCGAACATATTAAGTTTTCTTGACACACTAACATTTTAAATAAATAATATATTTAAAAAAAATTTAAGTCAATTCCTACTGATTTTCTTATATTATATATGATTGGGTGTCGTGTCAGTAATCTCAGAGCTTGGCGACACATTTGGCGGTCATTTGGTGACATGGCGACGGATTTGGCGATAAATTAGAAATTATTGGACAAATTTAATTAAAGAATTAATATTTGGAAAATTCTGTATTTAACATAAAGTGTCATCCACTACAAGTTTTAAAAAATGTATATGAACTTGAGTGGATGAATAAAAAGTATTTTATTAACGATTGAAAATTTGAACAAGATATATATATATATATATAGATAAGTAATGATATTTTAATTCTAATTTCAATTTAATTAATTTTCAAGATTTTATCTTAATTTAGCCCATAGTAACTCCATTCTAAAAATACTCTCTTATTTCGTGATCCAATTCCACTTTCGGTTTAATTAATTCCTCTGTAAAACTAATGCGCCACCAGTACTACGTATCAAAGGAAAGTAATACTTTCGTTGCCTTTGTCAGAGGTCAAAACATGTATTCCATCGGCGCGTGGTCGGAAATCCCATATTATATGAGACTAGTGATCATTTTTTTCGTTCCCTTTTGATTTCTTTCTTACTTCTGCTTTTGTGCCGAGCTGCCTCTGCTTGTAAATAAATTGCTTTCCCCAGATGGATATTAAAGAGAGAATAAAACGAAATTAAAAATACAACGTCTCGTCTATGTCTTCAAACCAGCGTTCTGCTTCAAACAAAATAATCTTATATATATCACTCTGTTAAAAAGCTTGTATCATCATTATTTTAGACAATTAAATCTGTACGGCAATTAGTGAATGACATAAAATAATGAAATTCAAAATTTCACATCATTGTCAATTTGAATCTCTTAAAAATGGTACTTATTTCATGGAATTATTGGGCTAAAAGTATTTCACTAAATATGACTATTAGAACCGAATGAATAATTGTATAAAAATTCTGATTTTGTAATTGTTTTCAACAGAGTGTCTGAGAATGTCCAAATATGAGAGGTTCCAAGCCAAAAATTTAGGATCGACGAGAAAAATATGCTCAAAAATGACAGAAATCATGTTGTAAGGACCATCGCAACAAAAACTCTTAATGGAGAGAATCTTCCTAACAACAGATAATAATAATTCTTTTTCTAACATCTATCATTTTGTCATTCAAATTTTATGGTTTTTAAGACGACCTTATAACAAATCGATTTTTAACTCCGCATAAGATTAAATGGGTTGACACGAAGGGGGATCCAAAAAAAGTTTACAAGGCAAAGGAAAAATGCTTTATTAACAAGAGACACAGGATACAAATTGTAATTAAGAGACATATGTGGCGGTCACTTCTCTGCATAATCACCAAACCTGTTGAAGCATTTATCACACCGCTGGACCCATTTGTTTAACACGTCTTGGTAATAACTAGGTCCCTGGCTATTGAGTCAGTTCTCGGCATCTTTTTGAACATCACCGTCTGATATGAACTATGTTTCGGATAAGTGTTCCTTCAATGCTGGGAAAAAGAAATAGTCACTGGGAGCCAAATCTGGGCTGTGTGATTCAGGCTTCCTACCTAAACGTTTCTAGCAATCTCTCTGCCCGCTTCAAGAGATCGACACCATTTCGCCACCTGTTCTCTACTCATTGCTTCGCCCCCGAACATTTCAACGATTTGTTTGTGAATATCCGATAGGGACACATTCTTGGCACATGGAGATCGTATCACGGCTCGTACCTCTGTGCGGGACCACTTCTCTGGATGTCTTGCCAATGCTGTCGTTGTTTCAGGTCTCGGTACTAACACTATCTGCTCGAACGACCGGTCTAAGACAACTAACGCCATCTGTCTCCTCTCTGGGTAACAGTATTCCCATCCACAATTTCTACTTTCCAAATGCTGCTGCTTGTAAACTTTTTTTTTTTGATCACCCCTCGTATTAACGCTCTACATGGTGAAAACTCCTCATTAGTTTAATTACGAATCTCTTGATGCATCTCAGGACATGAAGTCACATAACAGTATATAATATAGACTTAGATGCCCGATAGCATTCGTCGTTGTGTCATGTAACTATGATTTAACTAGACTAAATATTAGATACTAATAATTCGCTGTATAGAGCAATGCTTTGAAATTTAAAGTAACTAGAAGCAAACATTTCATCAACTGGCCCCATAAAGAATAATATCATCATAAAAAACTTAACAAAATAAATAAGGATCTCAAATTCAATAAGATAATTGATTTTTGAAATAGTTAACAAAACTTTTAAAAGCAACATTCTTCATTTAATTATAGTTAAAGAACGAATATTTATCATTACTTTAAGTAGTACAAGATTCTCTGTGTAATAAAACAATAAACTTAATACAGAAAACTTAGTTTAACAATAAACTTTCCTAGACAAGCTTAAACATGTTAAATATAAAATATTTTCTCAATACTTTATTGTAATCTACTAAAATTTTTAAAAATATGTGTGTGCGTCGAGACAGTCGAAAAAAAAAAGTTTTAGTCAACCTTTTAAAATTATTGACCTAATCTATTATGACCTTCCTTATGATTCGCCATATACGTAACTAAATTTGCAGTAATTTCCTGCGATATTTAAGCGGTATATTTGGTTAAAAGAAAGCTGCTCCCCAAATGTGCACAGTTAATATACTAGGCAAATAGTCAAGCCGAGATACAATTTTTGCTGAGTGTACTTAACAACTATATTTCAAAAACCCGAAAGAAAGTTCTAGCATTAACTAAAATTCATACATCTTTTTTCTTTGTCATGTTCGTACACCGAATAAATATTATAGATAATTATTTAGTTTCTTTAAGAATTGCATAATTTTTGTAAAGAAGTGCATATGAAAATGACTTCTACAGGAGGAAATATTCTTTAAGAGAGGGAAAATATTATGAGTTATTGCCTAATTAAATTTCCCTTTTATTAATTAAAATTTTGTGTATTTAGTGTAATATAAATTATGGAAACAATTAAAGTTCCCATTTTATTAATTAAAATTTAGTGTATTTAGTGGAATATAAATTATGGAAACTATGATATTTCTAAACATTTCCACTTAACACAGTTAATTACTTGTATAATAAATTTGTGTTAAAATATCATCTTTGCATTACTCAAAAATAAAATGTAGAATAAAGTTAATCAAGTTAAATTAACTTTACTCTCTACTAACTTTAATAACTTCTATTTATGATTAGATTTATTAGCATATGATTCCAAAAAATAAAAAGTATTCACTTTACTTAATAGTTTTTAATTTCTTTAATTCTCATTTTATTCTTCACTTTACACATTTTTTATTCTCTTTTATATTAAATCTAATTTCATAAAGAATTATAAAAATTAGCAAGTGTGGCAGGATTAGCAGCAGATTTTTATTACTTATTCTTTCACAATATATTTTTTTAATTTTTCTTTACATATTTATATTAAATCTTTTTTCTAACTCTCTGAAGTTAGTTTTTTTCTTTTTTAATCATTTTCCCTTCTAATACTCATAATGCCTTACTTATAAAATTAAAAAAAAAATTGCTAAAACACTCTTTATTTTTGCATTTAATAAGGAAAAAAAGGAATTTTTAAACATTTCCTTTTAAATAAATTATGATATTAGTTGCTCTTTTAACAAATAAAATTTTCTTTTCCTCTTTAGGGTTATAAATTTAATGTTTCTTTACATAAAAGCATTTTGAATTATTTCTTTGCCTTCAATTATTTATATTCAATTATTGAATTGTACTTTTAGAAAATTATAAAGCAATTTATGAACCAAAAATTGGAAATTTATCCAAGTATTCAGTGCTTCTTTTTGTCTATTTATTCAATCTATATGCAGAATTAATACGTTTCAATTTATTTGCCTTTTGTAATAAACTAAAGAACTCTTTTTAGATACTACAATTTGCTCAAATTTCTTTGACATTACAGTAATATGCAACACATTTTCATAAACATGTTGACAAAATTCTGTTCATGAAAATTAATTTTTTTTATGAACTTTGAGTAAACATCTTAATATATTTATCATTGAAACGAATGAAGCTGTTCTGAGTCAATTCCTTTTTCTGTTAATAATTCTAGAAATAATAATAACAAGAAAAGTGTTTACTCAGAAAGCTTCAATAACTTTTTCAATCCATCTTGATGATTAACTTAAAAGAAAATATAATTATAAAAAAAATTAAAATTTATATATAAAGACCATATTAGGTAAATGTAATTTGATTTCATTACTTTTCTATTCATTCATAATTGACAAAGACTATTCTTTATTCATTACTGTCATATAAATGTCTTCTTTATTCGTATTACATGAAAGGAAATAAAACGAAAATTTGGAAAATTAAGTTTCTATGAACATTTACAAATCAAAAACATTTTTTTCAAAATTTATAATTAAGCTAATTTTTCCGTATTTTAAATATAATAGTAGAAATTTAAAATGTAGTAAAAAAAATACGAAGTCAAGATTTTGACGGGCCTTTAAGGTTCAGACCGCCTTGCATCCAAATGTTAATATCATTAATATTATGTTTAATACATTATTAAACATAATTATTATTATATTACAAAACAGAGTTATTATTATGTTTAATATTACTAATCTATTAGCTATTTCCTTTATAAAACCATCCAGGCTTTACTTCTGCGTTTATTCTCTTTGAAGTTACACTAATTATAATATTAACAAAATTTGCGTTTAGAACTGTTCATTTTTCATTAAATGTTTTCCCTAAATTCTAAATTTTGTTAAAATCTTCTAACGGAGAAATTATAAAATATTTCATAAGGAATTTTTGTTCCTAAAATTAGGTATAATAATTGTACAATATAATTGATAGTTCCTTGACATCAGAATTAACTAATCAATCCATCGAATAATATATTACAGTTATTTTACGAAATTTTTTGAATTGTTTCCTGTCAAAAATTTGACAATTCTCTCTTTCTATCCTTCAAACTCCGATTTTTAAAAATAAGAAAGAAATGCACAAGATTTTTAGTTCAAGAATTAGATCAGTGTGAGAAATTAATTGATTACTTAAATTATTAGCAAAATTTTAAATAAATAATCAAATAAATTTCTAAATTAGAAAGTATTTCTATTTAGCCAAAAAAAGTCATATTCTTCCGTTCTAAAAAAAAAATAATTATGCTTTTAACTGTTATCTTTTGTTGTACAAAATATTTTAATTTGTGTGATGTAAAAATTAAAAAAAGATAGTTTTATCTAGTTTTTTAGAAAAGTTTTTATCATTTTTTACAGCTTTCAACTTGAACACACTGGAATAATTTTTATTCAGATACATATGCTGAGAAATTAATCTCTAAATTGCAAATATCCATATGAGAAAAGATGAGTTTCTTAAGGTTATACTTAATTTTTTTTCTCATGTTGAGGATGTGTATACAAAGAATGCATAACAATTATAAAAAAAGGGACTGATTTAAATATTTTAATGATACATTTTCCTGAGAGCTTTCTAAATCTAAATATCTTCCTATGTTTATATCTTTATGTTAGGGTATCGGAAAACGATGATGTAAAAACTCGATGATTAATGTAGAAGATGTTAAACA
The DNA here is from genome assembly GCF_947563725.1 of Argiope bruennichi. Lineage (NCBI taxonomy): Eukaryota > Metazoa > Arthropoda > Arachnida > Araneae > Araneidae > Argiope > Argiope bruennichi. The sequence continues at coordinate 35,069,340 of NC_079156.1, forward strand.
CATGATCTCAACATCAAAATTTTAAACTGGTTTTGTTCCAAATATGTGAAATAAATAAGATAATTTTTTTAAGCATATTACCAATTCTCTTTAAATTTCCATGAAATTATAATGAAAAAAAAACGAGCTTATAAAAGATTATTTAGCTTGTGAATTACAAATAAAATATATATTATATCGAGAGAATTTATCTAAGTTACTAAAGATTTCTATATCAATATAAAAGTGTCTCTTAATTACTTATAAAATAATCGGATTTAATTAAATTAAACAGAAGTTTGATAAATATACATGGTAAAATAAAACAAATTATAATTATTATATAATATCAATTACAGGAAGTTATTTCATATTTTACCGTCCATATATACTTAATTAATTTTTGCTTTCTCTTATACGTAGTATAGAGAAATATATTAATCATCAAAATATTCAAACTCGAGATCTTGACCAATTTCCATGTTTTAATTCTCCATCCTTTATTAATTCGAAAAACACATTTCTGAAAAATATTTGTCTGCCTATCTGTGACAAAGATAACTCAAAAACGCTTTGAACTAGATGGTTGAAATTTGGTATACGGTCTTTACACCAAACTTGTAGATTTCTATCAAATTATGAATGAAATCTGTTCAGAATGAAATATGTCCATCTCTACGGCTATTCGATCATAAGTTAACCTTTTCTAGGCCCTTGGGAAGTATGCTTCCCACCCAATTTATCAATCTTTGTATGAATTTATGTAGGTTGGCATAAGTTCTGACAATTTTTTTTAGAAAGACAGAAACTTGGATGCTTCAGTTCTTTATCTCACACAAAATGATGTGTCTTGATTTGATACTTAATTATTAATTAACCAAATTAATTCATTAATCAAAATAAATCTATCGAATAAGCTAAATGAATCCTTTTTCTCATTCTAATTTCAAGCCTAAAAATATTTTAACATAATATGACTAGAAAAAAAATGGCCCTTTAAAGGTTTAACACAATTACTACAAAACATGTACATATCTTTCAAAGTTTGATACAAAACCAAAAAATGATTGATTGTCTATCGATCTGTATTTTCAGAAACTTGTGATAACGATAATTTAAAAACTGAATAACTTAAATACATCAAATTATGTATGGGATTTTGTGACTACAAGTGTAATTTTGTGTCAAATTTTTGTTTTAATCGATGGGAAAAAACGTGCCTAAAGTTCATTTTTGGATACTACTTACCATATTCTAGGAATTAATCGCCAAAAAACTCACCAAGGACGACATGATAGTTTCAGGAAATATGATAAATTCACGCCAAAAGTTAATATTTCCTAAGTATTGTACGCCAAAGTCATGTTAAGTTCATCAAATTTTTATTTCAATCGGTGGAGAAAAACGAGCCTAAAGTTCATTTTTGGATACTATTAATCACATTCTAGGAATTAATCGCCAAAAAACTCGCCAAGGATGGCATGATAGTTTTAGTAAATATGATAAATTCACGCCAAAAGCTAATATTTCCTAAGTATTGTACGCCAAAGTCATGCCAAGTTCATTAGAAAGTATGCAAGAAAGTTTTGAGGAGATTACTTCCGCTGGTTTCTCTCATTTTAATAATGACATTCTAGATATTTTTAAAATGAACAATTCTTTGAATCAGAATATCTTGATGTAATGATATTGTGGTGAAAGCTTATAAGCCAGTTAACAGTTACGCTACCAGAGCAATTGCTTTTGTGTCGTGGTCATGTTACGGGCTGCAAACCACGAGGCCCCAGGTTCGCCACAATCTTAAATTATTCGACCTATTTGCATCAAAATGTTTGAATTTGATAATCCTATAATAATTAACCATATCCCTTATTTTGATGAACCACCTCGTTTGAGAAAATATTATTTGCAAAAATTATGAGACAGAATCTTCAATCGTGGGATTCTAAAATAAAGCTACATCTACTGAATCTGGAATAAAATCAAAATGGATAAAGTTTTATTTCGAATCAAAAGAAGAAACATTTTTAAGTTAGAAAAATGTCACTCTCATTATCTTTGTTTCTTATACCTGCGATTTGCTTAGAATTTCAAGCACATAGAAAGGAGAACGCTGGATAAAAAAAGAGGATTAGAATATATAAATGAAAAATGCTGAATGTAAGAGATAGTTTTGACATTTGAAATACATGACATTCCAAGTCTATGGTTATTAAAAACAGGGTTCCAAAAAGTCTCAGTAAACAAACAGAAAATAAGGCTTCTAGGAAAAGAAAAGAACTTAGTAAAATATATTCGAATAAAATATAGTTTGTGTGCAGACGGATTTGAAATATATACAAGTTTAAAGAAGTCTAGAATTGCTATTGTGCCGAACAGTAATATTCCATACACATAATAGAAAGTGTTTCCGCCGAATATTTATATACAGAAGCGGAGAAAATAAAGTGTATTTGAAAGTGTTTTGGCAAAATATATAAATAAAATAGTATGTATCACCCATATGCAGTTGAAGAGCTTTGAATAAAAAATTCTAAGGAAAAAAATAGTGATTGTTTTTAATTAAAACAATCTATTACAGTTATTGTATTGATCTATCTGATTTTATTAAATTAATTTTAATAAAAGCGTTTTTTCATAAAAGTAGCATGTGTATTATTAGCGTATTAAAAAAAAATTATTTTAATTATTTTGTACTTTTTATTTTTTTAAATTTCGTTTCGTTCATATAATTAATTTAAAATATTTTTAAAAAATCCCTTCAACTATCAGATGGCAACACTGTTATGGAATCAGAATTTAATCTACATTAATTGGTTAATTAATAATTAAGTTCTATTAATATATAATAAAATTTCCAATCTGGTTCAGTATGAATTGAAGTCATTTGATTTTGCTTGACAGATATTAATCTAAAATGTAGCCTTAGAGTAAAGTTTTATTTCATTTTAGAAGTCTTTCGCTACCGGAGGATTAATCGAGTATATTGTGTGACTTCATGTCTTTGATTACGTTTGAATTATCAAACGTTAAAGCCATGTTATTTGAATCTTGCATCTGTTTATAGTGTACATAAGTTTTTCTGATGAAACAACCATTGTGATATAGTGCTATTAAAAATGTAATATCAGATTCATCTATCTACTAAACGTCGTAGTATTTTAACTTCCCTTTTTTGTTTTGTAAGCTGCACAGATATTCAGAACAGAATTTTTTTTTTAACTTTCAACAATTAAAGAAAATTATGTGATAAACAATGAAAACGGTTGGAATGTTATTGGAAATTAAATAAAAAATATTTTTTTAAAAAAATATGCCAACATTCAGAAAGAAATTGCATGGCAGTTAGATTCGTATAATTAAACAGATTTAAAAAAAATTGATTTGATGTAAAATTTATTTTTCGCAATAATATTTTCGAAAGTTATCGCTTAAAAGTAATTAAAAAAAGATAGTTTTTTTTCTATTACTTAAAGTTCTAATTAAACAATTCCAAGAAATCGCACTGAGTTGCAAATTCCCATCCTCTCAGGTATATATGTGGTAAATTTGGTACCTATAGATGTAACCTATATACACTCATGTCCAAAATTAAGGTCACAAACATAAAATATGCGAAAAATGAAAAACTATTCACTGTGTTGCCACGAAATTTCGCACAGAGGTACACTACAATGGAAGAAAGAACAAAGACACTTAACAACATGGAAAAGATTTTAATTGGGAATTAAGAAACAGGGTATATCAAAAAGTGTTAAATTATGAACCAGGGATAGAGCATTTATCTCAGAAAAAGTCTGTCTAATATGGAGTGTGACCACCGTGAACTGCAATACAGCTTCACAATGAGCTTTCATACTGTGTATGAGGGCGTCCATAAATACTTGGGGCAACAAAGCCCATTCTCCCAAAAGCACGGCTTTTAACTCTTGGAGGGTATTAGTAGGGGGGTTACGTTGTGCAATGACTCTTCTAAGACCATCCCAAGTATGTTCAATAGGATGGGATCCGGAGACCTCGAGGACCAGTCCATATGTGGAATATCCTCTACCTCAAGAAAATCATCAATGATCTGGACTCTGTGTGGACGCGCGTTATCGTCCATAAACATGAAGTCTGGGCCAAAAGCACCCCGGAACAACCTCACATAGGCTTCAAGGATCTCATGCCTATAACGATGTGCATTGACAGTACCCACATTGAAGACGTGCAGTGGTATACGCCTGCCCAACATTATGCCACCCCAGACAAGGATTCCTCTGCCACCAAATCTGCCGATTTCTTTTACGAGGAGGGATGATAGCGAGTTCCTCACTCTCTCCAGATGAAGATTCTACCAGTGTCACTCTGTCTGGTAAATCTCGACTCCTCACTGAAAAGAACACGCCCTCATTCTTGCTGTGCCCAAGACTGATGTGTCTGGCACCACAACAACCGGGCTTTTCTGTTGGATGCAGTCAAAGGGACGCACTCAACTGGTCGCTGAGCATAAAGAGCCCTCTCTGCTAGACGTCTGTATACTGTTTGTCTGGAAATTCTTATTCCAGACGCAGCAGCAAGATCACGAGCAAGATGAGCCGTTATCAGCCTATGCCGTCGCGCGCTTAATGCCAAATACCGATCCTGTGTAGGCGTCGTTGCTCTGTGACGGCCATGGCCGGCCTTCCTGGTTACAGTACCACTTGTTTGGAATTGATTCCACAATCTGGATACCACTTTCGGTGCCACTTGTAACCATCGAGTCACCTCCGCTTGAGACTGCCCAGCTTCTAGCCTGCCAACGTCTCTACGTCTGAAGGAATCGTCTAAACGATTATGAGAATTCATTCTTACTGAAAACAGGTTAATTTTTTTGTTTAAATGCAATTTTCACAAAATTGCAGGTAAAAATCCCAAATTTCTAAACGGTCTAATTTCAGTAGATCCTCAAAAAGTAATGTTAAACAACATTTTTTTCCCACAACAAAGGTTAATATCATGCTACCGGTCCTTCAAAATACATAAAATATAATGTGTTTAAATTTTACTGGTAGCGATTTAGAATTACTTTGAAAAACATTTTTGTGACCTTAATTTTGGATATGAGTGTAGTACCAATATACACTCATTTTCACTTTAATCTATACTTATAATAAAGCTCAGTGTGTGTGTGTGTGTGTGTGTGTGTGTGTGTGTGTGTGTGTGTGTGTGTGTGTGTGTGTGTGTGTGTGTGTGTTGTGTGTGTGTGTGTATGTGTGTGTGTGTGTGTGTGTGTGTGTGTGTGTGTGTGTGTGTGTGTGTGTGTGTGTTGGCGCTCTACAGGCCAGACCGTTTGACATACAGCTACCAAATTTGGTACATGTATACCTTGGAGGTTGGGAATGTGCACCTGGGGTTTCTTTTTTCGAATTTTTAATTAGAATTTTAATTATTAATTAAAAACTAACTTTCCCGCCAAAAAAATCTTCCATTTTCCAGACCGCCAACTTTTCCGCCAAAAAAATCTTCCATTATCCCCAGCGCCAAACGAGAAAGGCTTAAGTTTTTTTTTCTCAAAACAGTAATGAGGCTAGGGTTAAAATTTTTCTGCGGATTATTTCAATCGGTTCTGTTTATTTTCTTAATGTTTGATGCATTTAAAATTAAACATTGTTAATGAATCAATCTTTCAGATTCATTCTGAAGTACTTTTGAATTAAAATAAAACAGAATAAAGGAAATTAAAAATTTCTAATCCGCATAGCGTTACCCCAACTGGCGTAGAAAAAAATCACGTATTTGCGTTACGTAACCGGCGAAGAAAATTCACGCATGCGCATTCTGTTCTGATTGTTGCCATGACAACGTTATCAATGGATGATTTAAATTATTTTTGGGTTAGTTGCATGCTTTTGTAAGTAAATTGTATTTATGTTAGTTATATATTTTTTGTATATGCTTATAGTTTTAAGACCATCGTTTTTTAAGTAGTTTTTTTTAACCTGTTTTCAATGATTTAAATTATTTCTAGGTTAGTTGCATGCTTTTGTAATTAAATTGTATTTATGTTAGCTATATATTTTTTTGTATATGCTTATAGTTTTAAGTACATCGTTTTTTAAGTAGTTTTTTTAAAACCTGTTTACAACCGTTTATTTTAAACGATTTGTTTTATCTTCTTAGTGTTTGATGCATTTAAATTGAAACATTGTTAATTAATCTATCTGCTCATAATGAATCTAAGAAAATTTTGTTGACCAACTCTTGAGATATTACATAAATTAAAAAAGATATTCTTTAGTGCCCATAAAGTTTAAACGCTGAGTGACTCTATTTTCAGTAATCAGATTATAAAAAAATGCTTTGTTTCAGTAAAAAATATTATTATATTAATTGAAGATAAATTCTTTCCACTTTAATTTAAAGCATAAATTCTACCGTTTTCAACCGTTTTTTTTAAACGATTCGTTTTATTTTCTTAGTGTTTGATGCATTTAAATTGAAACATTGTTAATTAATCGATCTGCTCATAATGAATCTAAGGAAATTTTGTTGACCAACTCTTGAGATATTACATAAATTAAAAAAGATATTCTTTAGTGCCCATAAAGTTTAAACGCTGAGTGACTCTATTTTCAGTAATCAGATTATAAAAAAATGCTTTGTTTCAGTAAAAAATATTATTATATTAATTGAAGATAAATTCTTTCCACTTTAATTTAAAGCATAAATTCTACCGTTTTCAACCGTTTTTTTTAAACGATTCGTTTTATTTTCTTAGTGTTTGATGCATTTAAATTGAAACATTGTTAATTAATCGATCTGCTCATAATGAATCTAAGAAAATTTTGTTGACCAACTCTTGAGATATTACATAAATTAAAAAAGATATTCTTTAGTGCCCATAAAGTTTAAACGCTGAGTGACTCTATTTTCAGTAATCAGATTATAAAAAAATGCTTTGTTTCAGTAAAAAATATTATTATATTAATTGAAGATAAATTCTTTCCACTTTAATTTAAAGCATAAACTCTACCGTTTTCAACCGTTTATTTTAAACGATTCGTTTTATTTTCTTAGTGTTTGATGCATTTAAATTGAAACATTGTTAATTAATCGATCTGCTCATAATGAATCTAAGAAAATTTTGTTGACCAACTCTTGAGATATTACATAAATTAAAAAAGATATTCTTTAGTGCCCATAAAGTTTAAACGCTGAGTGACTCTATTTTCAGTAATCAGATTATAAAAAAATGCTTTGTTTCAGTAAAAAATATTATTATATTAATTGAAGATAAATTCTTTCCACTTTAATTTAAAGCATAAATTCTACGGGTGTTAACAGAAAATGAGAGAGATACATATTACGTTATGACTGAAGGCCTTTATAATATTATGAATGAATTATATGATAATCAAAATTTGAAGTTTTAAAATATTTTGATGAAGAAGCTATTAAAGTAGAAATTGCATAAAATATTTAATTATTAAAATTTCAACGAACATTAAGATTGGCGAACCGGCTGGTCGCCAAAGGCGGCTAGTTATTAATAAAGAAGAAAACACCAATAAACGCTGGAAATTATTGATAACTTTTCGGTGCTGCATTTTCCACATTCTGTCAAAATAAGCTCTAGAAAATATGATAGTAACTGGAAACAGATCCGACCTATAGGCATGTTAGCATTATGTTTAAGCAGTTGAACATCAGCTAATCGCTGAATATTCTAAGATTAAATCATGCAGGAAGTGTCAGTTCATATGCCCCAATTAGCATTAAATGCCCAATAGCATTGTTACGATATCTTGCGATACTCTCAGGTATTTAGAATATCCAGCACCATAGATATCGCACATTGAGGTGATGTATCTAGCTGAATCAGCCAGAAAAGAACAGCTTATCGAACAATAGCTTAAAACAACTTAACATAAAATTTGAAAGCTTATTAAATTTTAATCAAATTTAATTATGTATAAAAATTCTTATTATATAATTTTTATAGAATTTTTAGAAAGTTTCCTGAAGAACAAGATACTTTTAATATGCGTTTCGGATATTTTTTAAAATTTATACGTTTAAAGTTCCTGAATTCCAAATGTAGTTCAAATTTCTTTTTAAAATGAATTTAAACAACTCTTAGATTTCTATACATTTTAAATAAATAGAAAAATAAACAGGAATTAATTGTTTAATTTTTTTGAATCAATATCTATAAATTTTAAATTATTAATGTGTTTTAATACCTTTAGGGTTGACTGTATAAAATTTTTAAATTCTTATTATAATTTGAATGTTACTAATGCTTAAAGCTTACAGTTTTTATTCATTGTTAGTTATATTTTTTTCAATATACTTTTTCTTTAAATAATTTAATTTCAACTTGTTTCCAAATAAAATTATTCTTTTTAATCGTCCTTTCATTTACCGTTTGGGCAATAGGACAACAAAAATAGTTATTATGAAAATTTAAAATAGCATCAGATTGCAGCCGTATTCTTAAGCTAATATTAATTTTTTATTACTTCAGCACATGATTATAAATTTATATGAGTTTTATGAAAAATTTATTTCTGCGTTTTGAAATAGTGTGAAACTTAAGGATCATGATTATTTCAACAAAATATTTTAAGGTATTCAATTGTGATAGATTTGAAAGCTGTGCTATTTTAATACCTTTACATAGTTTCTGTTTATTGTGAACATAAACCATTCTAATGGGTTCGGTTTCTTATGAACTTAAAATTGTTTCTTTTCTTTGTCTGAAATAGACCTTGGATGTAAGAATTGTATTACTTATTTGTATTTCATTTATATCAAAAAGATAAAGGAAAGGAAAGACAAGCAATGTTCCCAATTATTTACCAAAATATCCAAATATGTTTTAAAAACAAAATCCCCATTAAATGTAATTAACAGTCTTATTAGAGGTTTAAATATTTCTTGTTAGTATTGTTTGTTTGATTTCTCAACAAATGATATATCTCTTAAGGAAAGTATTTCTTCTGAAATTTTAATCTTTTCTTGGATTTTTCACGAATTTATCAAAATTTATACATTTATGAAAGTGAAACTAATTAGAGAGCTGCATTTCTTTAGAAAATTTTAAAAATTCCAATCCATTTCTAATCCCACTCCTTATGACAACAAATCACTGATCTTGTTTACATTCAAAACATTCTTAATAAAATATACTTACTATCAGTCAGAAGCAGTTGAATTTTAACTCAACTCAACAAGTCAAATATTCAAATTCTTCATAATATCGAAGTAATATTAACAGTTTCTTTCAAATCATCTCAAAACATGTCATTAAGCTAAGAATTTTGAAGCTCTACATTACTACAATATCAGAAGTAATGAGATATATCATTATTTTATTCATTTCTTTTCTTTTCAAACTGCAAAGAAAACACTTCAACTTTCAGTAATATCTCTCAATATAGATATTTTAATTTCACCTCCCTGCTTATTCTAAAACGTATCTTGGAAAGTAATAATCTAGTATTCAATTCGGATTCAAAAGATTCAGGAGTTTTCAATATCCTTTCAATTTTCAATCTCTGGAATCATTACCACTGGTTCCAATCAGTGTTGTTTTTCTTGACTCTCAGAGTAATTATATTTTGAGGAGATGAGAGTGGAAAAATGTTTATTTTATGTCAAGAAAATAACTTCGCCAAGGTTACAAATGATCTAATTTGTTTGCTCTGAAAGTCGTGTTTTGCCTACACCTAATTTATAGCCATCTCAATTATTTTGATTAATGCGGAGGGACTTGTGTTAACATCTTAGATACTTTTTCAAAAAAATATTGCTTAAAAAATATGACTTCTTAAGAAGTAACTGCTTAAAATTTCTGTTAAAAAAATATATAACTATACTAGCTTAGTTAAATGAGTTATATTAACGTCCCGTTTTAAAGCAACACTAGGGCCTATTTTGGAACGGACCTCGTAATTTTGAACCGCGGTCAGATGATAAGGACCAGCTATACAGAGAAATGTATGTATATCTATGTATGGTTGGTGCTTTACAGGGAAAACTTTTGACGTAGCATTACCAAACTTGACCCATATGTACTTCGGATATTGGGATTAAGCATCTAATATGCAGGCGATTTTGTAAATTGTCTTAATTTTAACTAATTAAAAACTAAGCGAAATTCTGATGTTCTTTTATAACAACGAAAATTAATATAGCACAAAACTTAATTTTACACTATCTTAAATTTTGAAACATTCAAACTGTTTTCATTGACCCATCAAATATTTGATGAAAGATTTTCTTCCATTATTGAAACCTTAGAAGAAGGACTCTGTTTAATAATTTCGTAGTTTATATGAGGAATAAGAAGATGAAGCTACTTATATTTATATTACTGCAAAAGTGGAAAGGAACAACAAAGGAACTGGATAATTACATTTTTATTAGTCCTCTGATTTATTAATTTTGATTAAATTAGGATGGTTCATGAACAGGTTTAAGACTATTAGAATATCACGGCTTTATTGTCTGTCATAAAGTGCTGAAAATAATTTTTGGGGGTGGTGAGCATTAAGTTACGCTTGAGGGATTCATTTGGAAGTTATTACAACCAATATTCCGGGTGAACCAGCTGGACGCCAATGGCGGCTAGTAAAGGTAAATAAAATATATTGATCAGAAGACGTATTGAAACACTAGATTAAATTACTGCCGTTCAGTAGTAAAAATTAGGAAGAATCTAGAGGTGTTTTTATTATATTTATTCGAATTACACAAAGTATCCCCGAATTTGCGTTCTTAATGTTAAGAGAAATCAGAGAATCTTATTAATAGATCAATCATAAAGATATAGGATGTCAAAAGTCGTCTTAGCCAAATTTTAGTGAATACTTGAGTAACTGAATCTAGTAATAATTTGCATGGAAAATGTGATCACTAAGATAGTGCTCCTGAGATGCTGGGGCACTACCACCGTGTTTGTGGCAAGATTAAGTCCGATTTCCGAAATTTAAGCTTGCTTTCTGTAGGAATTCTTTGTTTAAGATTGGATTCTAGAACACTTTTTACACTGCAAGTTACATTCCTAGTCCTCTTTCATATTTAGTTTTTTTTTTTTAATCCTTTGTCATTAGCTTTCGTTTCGCTTTGTATCTCAGTATCATTCGCTTTGTATCTCAGGTATATCAAAACTATTCTATGGTATAATCCTTCAGTTTTGACATATTTTCTTTTATTAAAATAATAATTATATTAATGTTGATGCAAATGGCTGTTCTGTAAAGAAAATAAGAATTGTAATCCATTAAAAATAATTAATATTTGCAGGATACATATTATTTACACAATATTGCAAGTTAAGAAGGCTTAAATTAATAAAATGGTATCTTATTTTAAACTCTAATATAGCAAACACAATTTGAAGGTACGTATACTAATTTTAGAATACAAAACAAATTCATGAAAGCTATTCGATCAAAAATGATTACAAATTATTAAAAAATAATCACCGACATTTTTCCTTCACATTTTGATAATCTTTATCAAAATGTGGAGTGGAGTGGGAAATGTGAAATGGTGTTTGTAGAAACTGGAGTGTGACATTTTGATAATCTTTATCAAAATACTCTTCATTACCCTCAATCCATTTATCCCATTTTATTTTACAGTTTTCAAACTCATGCTATCAAGCCCCTTTTTGATAGCCTTTCAAGATCATCTCCGTAGCATTTATCACATCTTATGATTATGAAAAACATATATTGCGGAGATGTTTCTTCAAATCTATGAAAAGAAAAAGTGACATATTTCAAAATCAGGATTATAAGGACGATAGTGAAAGCATAAAACGCTGATTTTTAAAAGATACTCATGAGCAGTCTCAAACCCTACCGCGCACAAATACATACAATGTTCACTTTTTTTAGCAACATGTGAGTGGACAAAGTTAAGTATCCAATTTTTGAAACGAACTTTTTAATATGATTCGACAATCTCCTCTCTATCACAATGGAGATGTTTATGTCTATTTCCACTAAATCAGTGTCTGAGGACACGACGATGTTATTTTGCCTTCCTTTGAAACACATTTTCTTTCCAAATTAATTATTTTAAACTCTTTTAGATACATTATAGGGAAGGACATATTTCTCGTTCGTTTCCTTTAGTTTCACATAGGCTGCAGCTAACGATGTTTTTAAGTGGAAAACAACATTAACGACATTAAAAAGTGTTTTTCTCATATCATGTAACTTTTTGACGTAGGTGAAAGTGAAACATAACATCCGAGGCCATGGCAGTGACGTCATAATCTTGATACCTGCATACATTATTCTTCACTTATACAGTTACGCATATTATATAAATATTTATAGGATTTTTTAGCCACCTTTGAAAATCATATTAATTTATCATTGAACAATCCTCGAATTTCTTTATTTTATATTATACATACGCTGCTTTCTTCTCCCGTTGGTATGGTGTGGAAGTTTGGAGAGAGGGTGCCTGCACAAGTGTTATCCTCGTCATCTGACTGTGGTTCAAAATTACAAGGTCCGTCCCAAAATAGCCCTAGTGTTGCTTTAAAACCGAGACGTTAATATAACTAAAACTATGCTTTTTACAATTCATAAATAATGGTCAGACATTCAATAAGCAATTCGGTTTATACAAATTTTAAATACTTTTTACAACAAAACGAATAATTGTGCAAAAAAATTTTTTAAACAGCATTTTATTGGAATCGTCAGGGAAAAGACAAAGAGAAACAAGTGGAAAGTTTAAGGGCTGCAAGGATAAAGAACGAATTATTTAGACAAACATATAAAGACAAAGAGTGAAAAGAAGATTTTTTTTTCTCTAATGGTTTTTGGAACGAGTTTCAAGTTGAAAACCCTAAACTTTTGTGCATTTTGACATTTATTCCTGTTCCCTTAATTTTGAAGATTAAACTATGTTTCTTTTATAAATACATTTTGAGTTTTAAAAAGATAAAAGTATCAGCTATTGTACTTATCACCGAAACAAGCAAGATATATACATTATTATTACATATAAATAAGCTTAGTAAGTAATTTTATAAAAATTTATCTTTTCCTAAAATCAGATTTATCCGATACTTTAAAAAAATCTGTGAACTAAGCGCATGATGATTGATCGGCTAACTATAGATTTTGATGTGCACAATCCAAATCATTTTTATAAACTTTGAAGGATTAGTTTTATTCATTATCATCCTATTGTATCTCGCCTATTTTGACATTTTGTTATTGCAGTTTGTGTTTTTCTTAGCTTGTAAGCTGCTCTTGACATTATTTAAACTGAGCTTATGATTCATACTTACCATCCAATGAGATTACATCTTTTTTATTAAGTAGAAAACAGATAATCTGATTGGATAGAAAATGTGTATCACACGAATGAGTCAAAGTGGTGAACGTGATGGTGAATTAAAAAGCAGATTTTAAGTTGCTATAAAGTAGAATTTTATATTTTGCTTGTTTTCTACTTCTTACTTTGTTATCTTTAATTCCTAGTTTTGATATTATAAAATCTTGGAATCAGTCTATTTTTTCTTTTTTTTTTCAAAATTTGCTACCAAATGGATTCATCAAAATTTTGATTAAATTAATCAATGGATTAATAATTGAATTTTGAAAAATTCAAAACTGAGAATTCAAAGCCCCATAGATCAGAATTTCGTCTCTTGTATGTAGTGAAGAAAACTGAAATAAATATTTTGATCGCTTTTTTTAACCGCTTGAAACCAACACTTGACACTAATCTAAAATTTTCGTTTTTAATTTTCCGTAAATTAGAGTTTTATGCCCGTAGAGCTGTAAATAAAACAGAATAAGAATTCTGTACTCTTTTTTTTAACTGTTAGAATCTAACACTTGGCACTGAATCAAAATTTTCTTTGTCAGATCAAATACAGATCAAACACTAAATTTAAATTGTTTTATGAGCGAATACAGACCATGAGAATATCAGTCTTTTGCCAAATGTGTAAACGATCTAAGTTTTTAATGCTAATATTTAATACCAAATGTCCTTTATCTTATCTAAGGCATTGCATTTCTGCGTTAACTCATTCGTATGTTAGTATTCGTTTATTTATATTAACGTCCCATTGTAAAGCATCACTAGGGCTATTTTGGGACGGACCTCGCAAATTTGAACCTCGATTAAATGGCGAGGATGACACCTGAGCTCGCAGTCCTCTCTCCACACCACACCGTACCAGCGGGAGGACGTTTGGCCGTTAAGGATTTAACGTGCAACAGACACCCTTACACGACGATTCTTCGGTGGAATTGGGTCTCGAACTTGAAACCCTACGGCTCACGAACCGAGATCTTACCACAAGGCCACCGCGGCTCCAACACTTTCGTATGCATGCGAACATTTAGGGTAAGAAACAGTCAAAACCACAGAAAATTTGATCCAAAATTGCTTACGAATCACCAATTTATCTATTAAAATTGCATACAAAATTTTATGTGCGTAACTCTACATATTTCATGATTAAGATATTCATTTGCACTCGGATAAACAAAAAAATAAATTTGCTTTGAATGGATATAATTCAAAATTTGACAGACATCTACAAATTTGATGTGACCATCTTATACCAAATTTCATCCATCTAGCTCAAGGTGTTTTTGATTTATCATCTAAATCTCTAGATGGATTTTTTTTCGATAACAAAACTTCTTTTTTTTGTATATTTCATAAGCGAGAATATAAATATTTGCCAACTACCAATATTTGATGTGATGACTACATACCAAATTTCAGTCGTGTAGCTGAAGGTAATTTTGATTAATCGTCTGAAATTTGGGTATCGTCCCAATACCTAGATCGAATCTTTTGACATTTTTATAAAACATTTTGTGTATAATTCATAAGCGAGAGAGTAAAAGTTTGAAAAGTACCAATTAAAATAGAAAAATGATACGAGAGCCAAACATCTAAAATAGTTTCTTATCTTAAACTTTCATCTTAAGTAATAGTAAAAGTTTTGCAGCAATAATTTTATATACGCTGGCAAGGTAGCATGCGGAAGATGAGAAGTAATCAACCAAATATCATTTCAAAAAGAATTAAGCTCCAGGTTTTATTTTCAGGGAATATATATTCTGCAGTATCGATAGCCATTTATCATCGTATTCTTCATCGGTTTTTATCATCTCTCTATGCAACATAGGAGCAACATTCATTTACAAATTTAAATAGAAAATAGCATTGGATAGAAATTGAGAATTCTATAAATAATGTTCTCTCCTAAGGTAGTTCTGTTTTTCTGATACATTTTCTTAAAAAAAAAGGTATTATACTGAAATGATGTTTGCAAAATTAATGTTGCTCGCAATAAAAATCCTAAAGAAACATTATAAAGGGATACTTAACAGGGATAATATTTTATTCATATCAATATAATGTACAAATATAAGAAATGTATTTTTTTCATGTTTTTGTGTTAATCGATAACGTAATAAATGGTGTTTCAATATTTCTCGCCAATACATTATCATTTCTCATAAGAGTAAAGGGGTTTATATACTACATTTGGTGAATTTCCAATAAAAATGGTTTTCTCTAAGTATTGTTCCTGCATGGCATTCATTGGGAAATGTTTCTCCGAAAAGTAATTTCTAAAATGCGTCAATAAAACATGCGATACGACAAAATCGCTGATATTTTTAAATACATCATTTAAGACATTATAGAGCTTCTATTCTCATAATGCTACTGACATTTTACGTATACCAAGACCAATAAATTTTATTATAATTACTTTTAAAATTTATTCTTTCACTTTATTATTTGTATTCTTTAATAATAATGTTACGAAATTTCAAAGGGTTCGTTTGGATAGTGGGAGTTATATGGTGTGGAGAACACTCAATCAGCAGGCGGCAGTAGAAAATGAATCAACGACGTTTATTTACAAGAAGACACACAGGACAGCACAAAGACGACAACTATATACAGCACACAATTATCTTCAGACGAGACGCGCAGACAACAGCACACAACAGACTCTACTGCAGACAGTAGTGCACAGCTTAATTCAGCACTAGCTTCACTCCATCGCTACTTCACTTATCTCAGGAAGGCCAGTTCTTTATCATCAATTCCGACTATTCTCTTCGCTGTCGCTTCCGACTTTTCTCGCACTCCACTGGTTCACGACTGCCCGGCAGCTGAGGATGCTTCCTTTTATAGGTCTCAGGAGGCGGGGCTAGAAGCCTCGCAACCAATCAGGAACGTTCGAGGCGTAACTCGGTTCCTACTGGACGGATCGGGAAAACTCTCGATGTTTCGGGTATAATCTATTTTGGCGCCAAAGTCGCCAAATTCGTCGCCAAGTCACCAAATGGTCGCCAAGTTTTTCGTCAAGCTCTGGGACCTCCTATGGAACCAACTATGCAGGTTCGTAACAATAAGTATTATTATGAAGACTTAATCTTAAATCATGTACACTTCTATCATTTTTTTATCCGTTAAATGTAAATCGGGTTAAATACAAATAAGGTTTCAATTCACTTAATGCAATAAGTCACAGAAAATTGTATTAGAAATTTGTAATCAAACGGCCATGCTAAATAAATGTCTTAGCAAGAAAGATAATATATATATTAAAATATTATAAATATTTCTAATTGATGCTGAATGGATGCGGGTCAATAAATCTTACGTTGCAGTTTTGGCACTAAACTTGGAGCTCATTTGGTCGCAAATTTGAGGGCTAAGATGGCATAAATGAAAATCTTGAATGTTCGAGAATCATCGTGATATCTGCATCAGGACTTGAATTATGCTATCTGTTCAAGAACGTTCAATATAATATCACGGGAGCTATAAAAACGAATGTGCACTGACGAAATTAATAATTGAATCGAGATGAGTAGTTGAGTGAAGTCTCTCTATGGAGCCTTGATTTCTAGAGTTGTCTTTGCGCTCTTCGTACTGTTGCGATTGTTTGATATCGGTTTGCTGTCTTTTTATTGTGGATTACAGTGATTTCTGGTTGTTTTTTTAATGCTTCGGCTGTGAAAAAAATCATTATGATTTTATATTTTAGTAAGACAACGTTTATTACCTGTTCTAGATTTAATTATTTGACTGATGTGTATAATCAAAAGTGGTTCCTGAGCCAATAAACTCTACAAGACAAAAAAATTGAAATAAGTGCATCTCTATCTATTGTCTTGTACAAAGAATATTCTAACTCATTCTTTTTTTTAAATAAACTTTTATATCGGCAAGAAGAAAATATAATTTTAGAAAATAATTTAATATATTTTCAAGTATGGTAAAAAAATTTAAAAAAAAAACACTCACTTTCTTACAGCAAAAGATAAAGATTATGAATAAAATGAATTTAAAAAAAATCAAGAGCAGAATCTGAAATTTCTAAAGCAGATCACTTTTACATTATGTTGCCAAAAATAATTCTTCTTCGTTATTTTTAATTTAATTAGTTTCTTTCTTCCAAGCCATTAAAATTTGAGAAAAAAAAGGAATTAAAACAAAAATCTATTTCAAAGTATGAAAAAGAAGTAGATAGAAATCCGATTATTTAATATAGAAATATACGCTACAAAATTATTATATAATTAAGAATCCATCAAATTATTTTCCTTTATACATCAGAAAATAATTTAAATTTCTCACTTTTGTAATAATCCCTACTCTACTAAATTTTCAAGAAGTTGCGTGTCAGAGATTTTTTTTCCTATACTTAAAAAACATTCTTCAAAATATCAGATTCGAAATATGTTTGGATGCTATTTTCTGATGTGATTGTGAAACCTCTCAATCCAAACACGTTTCAAGTCTATTGAAGTTTTTCTATATTAAGTTCAGAGCAGCGTAACTGTAAAATTGTATGTGTGAAACACAATAACACATTTAAACATGATTCCTTAGAAGTAAAATATACGGCATATATCGTTTGACACGAAATAGTTTGAATTCATTAGTTTCACAGATTTTCATAAATGTTGCATAGCAAAAATATTGAATCGCCAAAAAATTCGAAATCAAGATTTTCATTTTATCTCCGCATTTCTAACCTCCTCAGTTCGAGAAACTCATTTTTTTAAAACTTTATATCTGTTTCTCTGTGTATGAAAAGATAGATAAAAATATTTTGAACTAGACGTATGAAATTTGGTAAACGAACTATAGATTTTAAATTTATATCAAATTGTAGTAGTTTTATATAAAACTTTGAAGAAAATAAGTTTAGAGAAAGTTTGCCTGTTCGAATACAAGGGAACTCAATAAATATAAAACGTAATGAGCTAGATATATAAAATTTGGTAATATTTTTTTTAACTTTTTCCTACACTAATATATACAAAGAACAATAATCATCAAGAAATTCAATTTTCTAATTTTGGAGAATCTTTATGTTTCACATGTCAATCATTCAGGAAACCAATTTTTAGAATTATTCTGTCCAAAAACATAATAAATGAAAAATGGTTCGAGTTATGAGGCGAAAGTTGTAATATTGATTTAACATCAGATTTGTATATTTTTGTCAAGTTCTGAATGAAATGCATTCACTTTGTTTGTCTGGTTTTCCGAATACAAGTAAACAAGAAAACTTCAAATAAAGACAATTAGACGATACATTGATTTAACCTCTGTAGTGTCAATAAATGTCAAAATTGGACTAAATCCGCCAGCAGGCTGACTATCTGTCGGTTTGTACTTTCACAAGCATGCAAAAGCAATAGCTCAAAAAACGCAATTAAATATATGAAATACGATTTGCAATTTTTTAGCCACATTTGTTATTCTTTGTCAAATATTGATTTTAATTGATTGAAAAAGACGTCCAAAACACTCATTCTGATTTCAGGTACTGGTGTATGAATTATATCCCAGTCATTAATCGCCAATCGAATTATATCCCGCCCATTAATCGCCAAATCACACTCTGATAGGCTCTTTCGTAAATATTATTCGCCAATGTCAAGTGTTAATAATGCATAAATACATTTATTCGAGATATTGCGAGAAATTTTCAGAAAGACACCTCACATCAGTTTAATTCATATTGAAAGTGTGCTTTGAATTATTTTTATTTTTATTATTTTCCAGTTTTTCTTCCTTAATATCTTAGATGATTCAAAATCGGTAGGTATTATGGTATATTGTGATCAATTGCTTGTTTTTAAATTTATGATCTTATTCCGACAATTATAAAAAAAATTAATAAAGTTTTATCGATTAATTGACCATGAATATTTGAAAATATTAAAATATTATACTGCTGAGAACACATAATTGTTGATAATTTCGGAACTCTTCTAAAGAATGTCTCAACTTTAACTCAAGATTTGAATTTGTCACCATTCGCGCAGTAAAATATTGACAACCCTATTAAAAAATAATTTGACTGCTGATAGTATAGGGTTGGTAAAAAAAAGAGTGTTACAGGATACAACAACGTGTTTTCATTGTTGAAAAACATTTCAAAATTCATGAAAATTGGGCGGCCAGTGTTCGAAAATATGAGAATTGTCCCCCTAGATCGTGTGATTTAACGCCATTAGATCTATTTTTTATGGAGTTATTTGAATTCGAAGACTATGAAAACATACCCACAAACGCGGGTGTATTGAAGGAGCAAATTCATCTGTGCATCTACAAAATTCAGCCACATTTATGCAAAATGGTCATTGAAAATTTCGGCAAAAGAGTGTGTATGTGCCAGCAAAGCCCCGGAGGCCATTTGCCCTATAATTTATTCCATACATAACCCTATCCTGTTTGCTTTACAATTCAATAAAAATGTAATAATTTTTAAAAAAAAGATGTTTTTTATTTAATTCAAATTTAGTGATAGCACTTTGTTTTACCACGTAACACTCCATTTTTACTAGCCCTAAACTATCAGCTGTCAAGTGGTGTTTTTAATAGGGTTGCCAACACTTTATTTCACGAATGGTCGTAAATTCAAATCTTGTGTTAATTTTGGGACACTTTTTATATTAGGAATCAGAGAAACGGATACACGGAATCAACGGAAAGGATTTTTACAAACACAGATGAATTTAAAACAAACTAAAACTTTGAAAATTAGATAACTTCTAGAAGTTTCAAGATAGGATCCTACTGATAAAGCAATGACACCTTTGATTTGAGGACAAATTTGTCAAACATCTCTAAATTGATCGTAAAACATTAATTATATATATATATATAGAGAGAGAGAGAGAGGGGGGAGAGAGAGGGATAGAGAACGATAGATAAGTCTCGTGATTGCTTCAAACCGGTTTAAACTGGTTAATGACTTAAATTAATTAAGACAAATAATGACTTAAAAAATAATTATGTTCCCACATGATAACTTGAAATTTGCGATCGTAGATTTCATTTTACTTTTTTTAAAATTACTCTTGTAATCGCATATAATATATTTTGGTAGTCAAATACATAAATAAATTATTAATAATATTCAAAATAAAAATATTCAAACAAAGAGAAATGTTGCATTAAAACTTCAACTTATATATATATCATCAATAAAATCTTGTAAATTTAACAAACTTCGAATGTTTGATTGCTTTCTCATTTTAAATCTTTCCATTGTATTTGGCACTTTTTGGAAGAAAAAAATTTAAATAAAAATAAAAAAATAGAAAAGCCTATCTTTTTTCCTGCGTCATATAAATATTATCATTTTAGATTAATAAATATTTTTTTCCAGTGAGAATTTTAAAACTTTGACCTGAAACATTGAAGAATTCTACGGAAAAAAATAGAAATCATTCATTTCATTCAGTATCATGGATTATTCCAAATTATTTACGTTCACGAAAGCATACATACCCATGTATGCTTTTATGCCATGTTAGATTTATTGGATCAGAAAGCAATTGTGTCACTAAAAATTCTTTTCGAGTTTGTAGAACTCAATATTTTCTTTCTTCCAAAACGTAGATTCAAAAAGTTTGGATGCTCATCTCTTATGTGATTGTGATTTTTTTTTTGTTGTTGTTGTTGTTGTTCGGAGATTGTTGATGTTTTCCAAAACTTCGTTCACAGCACTTGTTCCGTGAAATGATGTTTGTGGAACACAATCTCCGTTTCAAAGAATATGTACTCTGCAGGGGATAAACAGGTCGACATATTTTGCTAGAGTTGAAATGGGTTCCATTTATTAGTTCCAAGCTTATTCTATTTCTGAGTTTTAAAAGGATAAAAGCTTAGCAGGCCGGACAGTCAATAATCCAAAACATGAAATTCCTTCATGTGGAAAATATCGTGGGAAATTGAAGTCATTTATATATATATTGGAATTTCAACAACATATTTTGGAAAATTTATATCATTTATGTGTTACATGTAATTGTAAAAAAAATGTTTTTCAGTTTCATTAAATGAATTAGTTCAATTTTCTTCCTATGTATTTTAAATAATAAGAAAAAGCAATGAACTAGTTTTGCAACCGCAACTACTGGAAAGATTTTGTCAATTTTTGTTTTATATGGAAGTTCATAGCCTCCAGATTTGCCATCGAAAGAAGTAGTTTATCTTTCTTCACTGTTCATTTTAAAGAAGAACAAAACATTGTCTCGTAATACATTCTCTACGGGGAAATCTTGTGATAGAGTTCGTCATCGTAAATTATAAAACTGAACCGATTATGTCGAAAAAAATCATGTTTATACAAAATTGTTTTTTTTTTCAATAAATTGATATCATTTTCTACTCTTGTTTTTTTTCCATGATTTATCGAGTCTTGAAGCAAAAAAAAAACCGGCTGCTGTATTTAAACACAAAGTTAGATCCCGATTTAAGCAATTTTCATTAGTCCCACCCGTTTCGTAGTTTCAAGCCTTTACTATACAAAAAGACCTGTAAAGTAGCAATTTTGGTGCATTATTTCAATATCTAGAAATGCAACAAAGAGCAGTTTACTATAGACGAGAAATATACTAGCACATTAAATTGACTTAGTTGAGCACTTTTACGGCAGATACTCTCATTTCAACATTCATATTTCCATGAAATATGAACAATCATTTTTCTTTAAAATGAGCGAATTCCTACGTTCAATTTCTTATGCACTTCAAAAGAGCTTATTGTATGTGTGTGGGGAATGTCTTTATTTGAGTTTCTGATTTATTAATACACAGCTTTGAGGAACAATCAGAAAAGATATAATTTATATACAAGATGAATTCAGAAACTAAGTTCCGTTTAGCATTTAAAAAAAAAAGACACAGTTATTGGAAAAATTTTATTGTATAATGAAGGTACAATATTTCAGTTATTTTTCAACATACTTGCCACTAATGCTAAAGCATCTGTCATAGAGATGCACAAGCTTTCCTATGTGTACTTCGTAGAAAGAGGCCGTTTGAGGTTATACAGAAGTGAATTGAAAATTTGAGAAAAAATGCATTAATTGCTTTATAGTAGTAAATCTTCAGTTCTTTTGTTCACATTTTTTTTTATTCTGGCGCAGTATAGTCAAGTCCAATAAAACATAAATTAACCAAACAAAGCCAAAATGTAATCTTTTCTTCAATTTAAAGAAAATCAACATCAATAAGAGACTGCCGACCACTTCTTTCTTCATCGTGTATAGTTTTACGCCCATCGATGAAACGTTTCTTCCATTTCCTTACCATCAAATTTTTTATTTTATTTTGTCTATAAACTTGACAAATTACTCTATAAATTTCAATTGGATTCATGTTCCCAGCATTAAGAAAGCGAATGGTAGAACGTAACTCGCATGCAAAGAGATATTCAACTTTGTTAACCATTTAAACGCTTAGAATGCAGCATATGTCCTAGTCAGCGACACCAAAATGGTTTTTTTTATTTGACAGTCAGTCAACAAAGTGGACACGCATGCTTGAAGTCTCGAAATAAAGCTTTTAAGGAGCAAATTAAAATCGAAACTTTGTTTCTGGATATATTCCTTTTATTGCATTTTATCACTATCTATAGAATATAATTTTAAACAGAAGCTGTGAGGCTCCGCAACACAAAAATATAGGTTGAACTAATATCCTGAAATATGAAAAAACAATACAAAATTAAATCTAAATTCCCAAATGATATCCAAAATACTTCAGGAAAAATATGATTCAGAAACCCATAAATTAGTTTCTAACAAGGAGAAATTTAAACAGGGACAATGAATTGAAGTTAAGCTTTCAGACATCCAGTTCGCCTCTTGGATCCTATCAGACCCAAGACATATATTGAATGGACTCATTCAATATCGCGTCCTGCGAATCCTGTTACTGTGTTTGCTCGCCGATCTTGCATTTCCCCGCCGATGCTCAGGACACTCAGATGAGTGACAGGCCAACAGCTGAGGTAAATGCCGGGTCAGAATATCCTCCCCTTCACCAAATCGGAAAAGGAAGATTCTGACATTCCGATTATATGGCACTTCGAAGAAGTATTATTAATGTAACTGTATAATGACCGTATTTTATATTTAATACATTCAAGCTAATATATATATATATATATATGATATTTTAATTTTAATTTCAAATTAATTAATTTCCAAGATTTTATCTTAATTTAGCCTATAGTAACTTCATTCTAAAAATATTCTCTTATTTCGTGATCCAATTCCACTTTCGGTTTAATTAATTCCTCTGTAAAACTAATGTGCCACCAGTACTACGAATCAAATGAAAAGTGATACTTTCGTTGCCCGAAAGCCTATGTTATATAAGACTAGTGATCATTTGTTTCGCACTTCTTTCTTACTTCTGCTTTTGTGCCAAGCTGCGTCTGTTTGTAAATAAATTGCTTTCCCGAGATGGATATTAAAGAGAGAATAAAACGAAATTATAAATACAACGTCTCGTCTGTCTTCAAACCTACATTCTGCTTCAAACAAAATATGTTATATAAGAGAGAGAGATGTATTTAAAGACTATATTTTAAAAGAGGTTTTGGTATAAAAGTAAGAATTAAATAATAAACATAAATGATAGTATCTGATACATATTTTGGTCCTAAATTGTTATTAGTTTTTCATCGAGCACATGTTTCTGATAATTTTGTAAATTTTGCTTACATTTCATCGTAGTTTATTGCCACAATTTGCCATTTCCTCTATGAGTGAATTGGTAAATAACGATAGGTATAACCCTTTCGTGACGGGCGTGTCGTATATGCATCACCAGCGAACGTCTCCCACAGCCGGGCGTCCGACCCGTGCATTTCTGGAAAACGAAATCATGGAATGGTGATGCATATATGCAATTCTAAACTGGAACAATTTATAAACGCCACTAGATGGCTCCCTGTGCCGATTACTTTATAAATACATGTAGTTTTGGTATCCTGACCTTCAGTTAGCTCATATTCAACCTCATTTTAGTATTTTACTCATGAGCTGTTGCGGGGGAGGAGGGTAAGAGTAATATAAATAAACAGAGCTGGATTGTGTAACTTTCCACTTGATAGAATCATTCGTGTTTCTTCTTCTTTTATTTTTCCTTCTTTATTCGCTATTACTGTGTAACTGCAGTCTTTTCAGGTTTTACCATCATATCTATTATAATATTTTGGGCAGCTTTTGGATCCATTTAGCGCATTTTTCCTTTTATTACGCAAAGCCTTGTTTTCAGTTTATTATAGCAAGAAAACGCGATTTGAGCAGGAAGGATAGGCTCAAATTATGAATGAACTAATAATCTAAATAGATAGCAAAAATGACGACGCCAGGGCTTAACCCTTTTTCATAGTTAGGCTTAGCAACGTCCTGTTGGATGATTCCTTTCGCGTATGCTCCATCCCGTGCGTGCGTCTAGGATAGAGGCCTCCGTCCCTAAAGGGATAATATTACGTTCAACAAAATAATTAACCGCAATACTGATTCCAAATTATACTAATATTGTGCTGTATTATACCAAATTGATGAATGAATGTGACAATTATGAGTACGGATTTCCTTAATGTGATTTTGATATAATACAAAAATTAATTACATAGTATTTAAGGTATGAAATTATATTTATTATGAATTCTCGACCAATCGACTATAACAGATTTATGGTTATTCTTAAGCAAATTTGAGTAATTCGTTGAAATATTTTAATACAAGATTCAGTATTGAAATATTTACAGTATGAGTTTTCTTCCTTCTACAAACTACCATGATTATAAAAATCTTGCTTTCTCTCTAAGTATAAAATTATTTTAAAAGTTCAAAATTTTCAACATATCCTTTTTTTAATTATTTTAAAAAATATCTTTTCCTTATCTTTCATATTGAGATATGTTTCCTTAAAGAAATTATATGCATCTTTTCATTATAAACTGATTTCGAAATTTAAGACAAAAACATCAGTAACTCAAAAAATATTTTAAATTTTATCTGAATGTGTAAGATTTTTAAACTATTAAACTTTTTTTGATCTTTTTATTTGTGTAGAATGAATTTTCGTAACAGAAAATAAAATTTCTCATGGCGCACTATTTTAAAAATAAGTAAAATCTGTAAAGGAAAATTTGTTCAAATACGCTTTTTATTTATCATTTTTAAAGTCTTTTAAAGTTTTTTGAATAAATAATTAAATTTTATTTCATGTCATAGAAATCTGAACTTCTCTTAATTATTTACTTTTATTGCTAGTTCTTACTTTATCAAAATAGAAAGCATTATGTTCAAAGCAATTTCGAATTTTTTTTCTTCATAAAATGATTTTCCGTTTCCAATAACATTTTATTGCTTATTGATGCTTTCTCCACTTTACACTCGCGGCATCGTTCAACAAATAAAGTTTTGGAAGAACTATCTTCCATTCAGTGAACACGTTATACCCGAGAGACTAAGAAATTCGACAAGTTACCCTGGATCTAAAATTGATTCCATTTATTAGTTTCAAGGTTATTCCGTTTCCCAATTTCACAAAAAATCAATAAATAAATAAAGTAAAAGGTAAAGTTAAAAATCAATATTCTATAGCTGCCCTTTCTGTCTTTATAAAATAGATTTTATTCCACTTTTTGTGTCACATATTTTCTTCCTCATGTTCTGGAATCCATCTCTTGAGACTGATGTACTTATGGATATTAGATATATCTTCTCTACATTGGTCGAAAAGACATTTTTTTTAACATATAACCATTAACACATACATTGCAGTTAACCCATATTTTTACATACTTATAGATTAATTCAGTAGTATTTCTTTGTTATGACCCATTTAACGTATTTATTGATGTTTAACTCATTTGTGTGCTTGTATACATGCTCGGTTTTATATTTGAGACTCTAGGGTGTCACTTTAGAAGAGTAATTGCATAGGAGATGCTTGTCCATGGATCAAAACTGAAATTTTGTGTTTCGCTACTCAATATAAACAGTGAATTTCAACTTGCAATTCGCAACAATCATAAATTTAACATCCACTGCTTACTTTAGCATCCAAGTCAATGAACAGTCACATTGTCACCATAATACCAGAACTATGGTTATTTATAAAACTACCCACCATTTCATGGGCCAGTTTCTCTCAAAAGAATTGCATCCTTAAGATTGAGTTTTTAGAAATATGACAAACAGAACCACGCCATTAGAATTATAATTCCAGTGAAAGAGAGAACTAGCATCTTGAATCAATCCATTAATTTATCTGCACTCTCGTGGCACCCAATGAAAGATAATATAACAATAAGGTAATCACATGGCCTGCTGAACTCGTACGGGGGGATCTGAATGACCAGTTGGCATAAAAATTAATCAGGCATTGAAATAGAAAATGCAGTAACACTTAAGAAGCATGATACGTCATCGAAGCCATATCATTACCCAGTTAACATAAAAATCAATCGAGCACCCAAATGGACACAATGCCGTCGCACTTAAGAAGCAAGATACATCATTGGAGTGAAGATTGTTTAAAGCCATACCATTATTTTACTTCAGGAAACCGAGAATTGGTTTCCTTATATGGCAGCTTCTAGTATCTATACTTCAGGAGTTCTTCAGTAGGAGCAGTATATGTATTTTTATTATTGTTGCTGAATTGCTGAAACTTAAGATACAAGTTTAAAGAAATTGCTAAAAATTCTTTATTTTTTATCAATTTAAATGCATTTTTAATTAAAAAAAGCAGTATTTTTTATATCGAATATATTTATATACAATTATGCAATACTTGGAATTGCATGTGCATTATAAATACGTTTTGGTAGGGAAAGCGTAAATTTTTCGTTGACTGACATTTAACGTATAAACTGTATCACACAAAAATAGCGTAAAAAGAGCCAATAGGAAAATTCCTAAAAAGTTGAAGTTGATTTCATAGAAGGTGAATCAATGACAGTAGAAGCGACAGTACTTTCCACAGCGACTGCCCAGTTCCAGATATATATTTAATCAACCCAACTAATGTCCCTTCCACGGTGTCCTGCTTGTGTTTGTTAAGCTATCGTTCCTTTCCTCATCGATGATGAAGGAACTCAATGAGTGGCAAGACAATAGCTGAGTCGAATGAATTGAATCGACATACGAGACAAACGTCTCCCTCTATTTGTCCGCCGGAGGGGGAGATCCGACCCCAATATTATACAATATCTCGAGCAAATTCTATAATAGGGCACCAAAATGGCTATTTCGATTATTCTTAATGTATTTAGGATAAGAAAACTAATTTAAATATTAGGAAATATATTGAATATTTGGGTATATTTAGATAGAAAGACTCTTATGAAGGATTTTCAAAAAGAAGATGCGAGTTTTAAATGTTTATTTCAAGGGAACGAAATTGTATATAGACATATACAATACGTCACTGGATAAAGGAAAATTAAAATAATGCTACGATTGAATCAATTCTTATATGTTCCACAATTTCATCTGACAAGTTAGGATGATCATTGATCTTTCCTTTGTATTTGCACCCAACAAGCATGCACGCTGTCTTTCATATAAATCCACAAATAAGGCTGAGATCGAAAGCAAATCTTATATACTCCACCATTTCATCTAACACGTGAAGATAACTAGAGCTCTTCCCTTTATATTTGCACCCAAATAAATTTCTCAGATTTGGAGAATGGAAGGCATAACTGGTGCATACACGCTGTCTTTCATACAATCCCACAAATAGGGCTGCGATCAAAAGTAGTTCTACTAAGCTCTAAAATTTTTATCTGACAAGTGAGGATGTACAGTGTTTTTTTTTTCCTTTGTATTTGCACCAAATTAATCTCATAGATTTTGATGAGTGGCAGGCATATGTAGTGCATATATGCTATCTTTTATAGATTCCTAGAATTAGGGATGCTATCGACAGCAGCTCTGATAGACTCCACAATTTCTTGCAACGTGAGGATGGCTAATATTCTTTCTTTTGTATTTGTACCCAAATAATCTCGCAGATTTGAAGAGTGGCAGACATGTTTAATCTATGTATGCTGTCATCTGTATACCCTCTAATTAAGGCTAGTATCGAAAACAGTTTCTGATAGGCTCCACAATTTCATATGCTATGCCATTATGGCCGGTGCTGTTTCCTTTATGTTTGCAATCATCTTCAAGAATTTGTAGTACTACTTGTAGATCCGTCGATGATGAGGCGGCTATTTTTCAAATGAAATGAACGCTGCACTTCGATAATAGATTCACTCTTCACATGTCACATCATAGAAACTTTGCCAAGAGCACCATAATTTCTTTAAAGCTCTGCACCAATATCTCCAAATTTATATGAAAATATAAAATAAAATTTTGAAACTACTTTCTTTCCAGTGAAGTATTGTATAAGCCTCTATCGATTACCTAAAACTGAGATGAAAATGTGGTGTGTTATTAATATTAAAATGAAATATTAAAAATGAAAGTGTAGTATGGTATTAATATGAAGATAAAATATGACAGATAGAAACGTGGTGTGTTATTAAATATTAAAGATGAAAGCGTGGTTTGTGTGTTGCCACTCTACAGGCCAGGCCGTTAGATTTGGTAGGAGAGAATGTGCACTTCAAAACGGGTTATTTAGAGATTTTTATTAAAATTTTAATTAATTAAAAATTCAGCGAAATTATGCATTTCTTCCGCTATAACTTCCAGAAATATTATTGCTAAAAAATGAATTTTACACCATTCCAAAAATTTTAAAAATTGTCTTTTTAATGACAATAATATTATTATCATGCTGACTTTTTTCTAAATTTTGACAATTTTCAAAACAGATATTTTTTCCCTAATTTCCAACACCGCATTCTGCAATCAAATATTGAATCGGATAGTTTCCTTTCATTGTGGGAAGTTAAAGAAGACGGATTTTCTTTAATATCTGTGTAGTTTACAAGAAAATAAAAAGGTGAAGAAAACAATATCGCGAAATTTAAAAGATATTTGTGACGGATACTTACGTTTTTAATAGCTCTATGAATTTATAAGACTGAATATATTAAAACTTCGTGTACACAATAAATGAAACTTAAGTCAATTGAACTAACAAGGCGTGAAAGTTAGATAATTTGGAGGAATCATGAGTAATATCCAAACATTTTATCTAAAATAAAATATAAACAATATTCCCAGCTATCCAACTGGTCACCTGAGGAGACTAGTTAGAAATAATTAATTTAAACATGCTCTTTCTTTTTAAATAACTCTGTATTGTGCATTGCCTGAATTTCATAATTTAAACTTTTAAATAAATAATGATTGAAAGAAAAAATTTAATGCAGAGAATTCAACTCTAAATTTTCCAAGAATCTTGTTGAATAAAATAAAATCAGAAAAACAATGTTTCCCAATACTTTATTGATTCTTTACTCAAATTTACAAAAATAAAATTTCTAAGTAAAACTTCAAGTCAAGATTCTTTAAAATTATTGATCTAACCTATTCCCAGTCTTCGTCATATTGGCAGTGTGGTTAACTATATTTTCAGAATCCCCCCTTAGATAGTTAAGTTTAAAAAGGAATCGTCAGTCCTAATGCTAAGAGTTAATCAATTGGATAAACAGGCACGTAAGACTTCGATTTTTTTTCCGAATGTATTTAACTACCGTATCTCAGAAATCGAAAGGAAAAGGGACTTTTCGAAAGGAAAAGGGACTATATTAATAAGCCAATTATTTTTTATTCTATCCGTTCTCTGAATAAATATTTAGGATAATTATTAAGTTTCGTTCATATAAGTGTAAGATTTTTTTAATGATTATTGTATTTTATGAAATAATTCTGAAAAAAATACCTCATAAATAATCATTAATAAGTCTCAAAAGGTTGAGATATTTTAAAAATGAAAAAATTCGGAATAGATGTTAATAATAAGGTAAATGATGTTAATATTATTTATTTTTTTAAGAACGCTTTTTTTTAATCATTTTAGACTTCTCTAATTCTAACAATAAAAATTTCAAATAATCATATAAATTATCTTTTTTCAAAGAACGAAATGTTTTGGACTAAATAGCCCAATTAAGCTTTTATATCATTAATTAAATAAATACTTATTTTCGGAATAGTATTGAAATTATTTATTTTATTTCCTTTTTCTACAATTATTATTTCCCTCTCGTTTTTAATTATATTTATTTTTTGCTTTTTATTTCTTTTACTTACTTTATAGTTTTCTATGTATTTTCTTTTTTTCTGTAATCCTCTTTATTTTCTGTATTCTATTTATTCTATTCTACATTGGATTTATTTTTAGTCCTTTTGGCCCTTATCATCTAAGCATTCTCGTACTCCTTTCTTTATAAAAATAATTTTATATTTATATTTTAACCCTTTTAACCGTTATTATTAAAGCATTATCATACTCCTTACTTTATAAAAAAAAGCTTTAATTAATATTTTTAATAGCAAACAAAAAAGTAATATTTATATTTCTTTGAATTTTTTAATGACAATTATGATTTTTATTTTATTTGAAAGTACATGTATCATTTCCAGTTTCCGTTGTTATTACTGAATTGTAATTATATATTTTTGATTTTTATACTTTTTATGATAATTGCCATGCAGGTAGTATAGTACAACAAGATGAATACAAATTACAATATAAGTGCGGAATTTTACCTGTACATTCACTAGAATGCTGTTTTCAGTCCCTAACAATCACTTCCTAATAATCACCTCGTGTTGTCATGTAAGCACAATTACAACAGAAATGTGTTTCAATCAGTGGAAAATTTCATTTGCCATAACACTCTTACCATTGAAGTTATTGAGTTATGTTAAGGAATAGTCAGTTTTAAAACAAAAAAAATTGAAATTTGAATTTTAAATTAATTAAATTAAATTTGAAAATAATATTTTATTTTAGTTACTAAACCTGAATTCCTTTTTAAGTCATAGTTATTTTTCAGAATAAAACTAATTGACAGATTTCAAAACTCCATCGCCAAAGAATAAGGTGTGTTTTTTTCATATTCGACCATTTTAATACTACAAAAAAGCAAAGAACTGTAGTTTCAAAATAGTTTTTTTTCAATCCATGAATTCTATCGGATAAGAAAAAAAATTTAAAGGATTTTTTGCAATCCTCTTGTTACAATAACGTTGATTTTTTTTCCAAAAAATTACGAATATACAGATATTAATCTGAAATTTTTATTAATTTTATATTAAAATATACAATAAATATACATGCGGAATTCCTAACAATTCACTCATATTAACAGAATGAAAAATATTCTATTTTTTTCCAAATTTACACATTTTGGATTATAACTTAGAAACCCCAATATCATAAACATAAGACTCGAAACCAGATTTTTATCTTTGAAAATAAATCTGCATTTGTTACAACTAGAACCGCGAATATCAGGATTAAAAATTTATTTTGTCTGAAAAGAAGCAACACACATCTCTAAATTTAGAAAGATATGTTCTTCACGATCTCAGTTCCTAGTTCGCGAATCGCTTGAATTTCAAGCACATATGTGAAAGAGCACTGCATACACAAACAGGATTAGAATATACAAGTGACAGAAATCTGAATGCTAGGGATTGTTTGTTTCTTCTGACATTTGAAATGCACGCTATCCTGGTTTTATGATTGCTGAAATCAACCCAAATAAGGTGCTCAAATAGATGGGGGAAAATGCTCATAAAAGGGAACA
Organism: Argiope bruennichi; assembly: GCF_947563725.1. Taxonomy (NCBI): domain Eukaryota; kingdom Metazoa; phylum Arthropoda; class Arachnida; order Araneae; family Araneidae; genus Argiope; species Argiope bruennichi. Next base: position 35,101,365 of record NC_079156.1, read on the forward strand.
TAGTTTTCAATGTAAATAGATCGCGTGTATGCTAGCATATCTGGAAAAAGTAGAATTTTAAAAATGTTTACATTTGATAGAGTAATCCTTTTTGTTTATGTATCACTAAAGAACAATGTTTTTAAATTTCCATTTTTATTATCTAAGAAAAATGTATATATTTTGATGGTATTTTTGCCCCAGATATAAATATTAAAGTATGAATCATCTTTGAATATTTGAAAACCTTGAATAGAAAGGTTTTATAAACTCAGAGGGCAATACGGAATAAAAATGCTCGTTCAAGTAAATATTTTTAGAAATATATACATATTTTTAAAAAGAAAAGCTTTTTCTTTTCTTTTAACTAAAATATCATAATTTGTTACCATCATTTGTAATTGAATTCAATTAAAATAAATTTAAAAGCTACATTATTTCAAATTTTACTTGTAGAACACTTGAAGTTTTATTCTAAATCAGTGGTTCTTAACCTTTTTAAGCCGCGACCCAAATTTGAGAAATATATATAAAAAAATCTTCAATCCTACGATGATGATTTTTTTAACTTACAAATTTTTTATTTATTTTTTTAATAATAAAGATAAACAAAAGTACTTTTCGATCCAAGGAAAATTTAATTAATAATCAAGCGTTTTTAATAATTTTTATTGATCAAATTAAAATATATTTATAACTTTTTGAAAATAATTGACATTTTAATTTATTCCTAAATAAAAAAAGAAATATCAATTCATATGTTAAGTTTTTTAAATTTTAAATGCAAATCATACAGTTTTATGAGAACCTGGTGCTTGAATACATTTTGAAAGATCTTCAAACCTCGGTTGAATGCTTGTCAAGGAGCACCTTATATCTATTTCAGGATTTAACTTGTTCCGGTAATTGTTTTTGATTACACACAGAGCCAAAAACCCAGCCTCGCACATATATGTTGTTGAAAAGGGCAATAATACTTTTAGGGCTTCTTTAACAATTATTGGCTTTTCGGTTTTTAATTTTAACCAGAAAGCACATAAAGATTCAGTGTTTTTGTAGAAATTGTATCGAAGTGATTGGTCACTTTGTATTTCTATTAATTGTTCTTGAAATTGATTAATATTAACAAATTCATTTGATAATGGTATCTTTTGAAATTTCTTTGAACTTTAATCTCCGCACATGATACGCGCCATGTCAATGGCAGCAGGTTTTATAAGTTTTTCAGCAATATTATGGGGTTTCTTTTGTCTTGCAATATGACAAGCCACATGAAAAGAAGCAAGTGTAGCTTGTTTGGCAGAATTTATAAAACCACTACTACTTGGTGCATCCAAACGCTGTCTTTTTAAATGGGCTTCTTTTCTTTCGAAAAAAGTACGATCTTTTCCCTCAAAGGAAAAATTTTTATGTTTTGCATCAAAATGTCTTAAGTTTGTTCGGTTTCATCGAATCATTACTTAATTATGATAACTGATATTTTTTGATCTTGTTAATCACATTCATTTTCGATTGTTGATATTTATTCAAGTCGTCATTTCTAAAATGTCTGAAATTTGGTGTATTACTAACTTTTTTGGTTCGACTCAGCGCGACCCAAGAAATATGCTTCGCGACCCAATTTTGGGTCGCGACCCATAGGTTAAGAACCGCTGTTCTAAATCAAGAAACTAAATTCTGTAAAAAAAAGTATTAATCAGGAATTTTTTAATGTTTTACATAACATTTGTCTGATTGTTAAATGTTGTGCGTTTTTTGAAAATATTCGAAATCATTATTTATTTAAAAACAAAGAAAGCATGCATTTGATGAAGAATGACTAATATTTTACTAAAGTTTTAATAAGTGAAGTTGAATAAGTGTTTAAATAATCTAAAGAATCACCTTATAATTTTATGAGAAATAGTTTTTAATATACGTTTCGAGTATTTGGGACTTGTAGTAAAAGAAATATAATCAATTCAGAGTACTGATTAAAACTCAGAAAGCTTTCCAGTAAATGCTAGAAAATATTCATATTTTATTTATACTGTGGTGAAAGCTTATAAGCCAGTTAACAATACGCTATCCGAGAAATTGCTTTTGTATCGTGGTCATGTTACTGGGCTGCGAACCACAAGGTCCCAGGTTCTATCCTCGCTCATCATAAACCGCCACAAAGTTGAAATAAAAATGATGAGTATCCATGCCTTTATATTTTATGGGAATCAAAAAATAAATCTCCCAATCTTCTGAACACTTAACTAATAATATAATACTATTTTTAAAAATAGATATCTACTATTTAGATATGTGAGATGTAAAAGAAGGAAATTGTTCGGTTGACTCCTGTGGTCGTGTTAGTTTATCAGCAAAAGCGCCTTTCATGCTATCAGAAAATTCAACAAATTAGTTGGCTTACTTCTCTGGGTATACTGCTTCATGAACAAAAATGCCTTCTTCGCTCTCAAAAGATTCAGAATTTAGCACATCGTCACAGATAATCTAACTATAGTTTTTATTAGAAATTTTTAGAAATCATATTAAATCCTCTTATAAAATCAAAAAGACTTGAAAACGATAAATTTAAAAGCATCAACCATAATGTACCGTCTAATATCGATTTGTTAACGGCCCTTTTCCCTCATTTCCCCTTCCCATCTTTTACACCTTTGTAAAAGTAAAACTGATTTTTTTATGAGCTACAGAATTTTTTATTAAATAACTCTTTCAGATTTTATATAAATTGTAAAAATAAATATTCTGTTATGCACAAAAGATTTCGATGCTGAATGACTTAATTTTCTGTACTCATATTTTTTAAAGTATGATTGATTGCAGTAAAAAAAATTGTTTTAATTGAAATTTAATCACATTCATTTCAATTTAAAACTTAGATTTCAGAGGAGTTGGCAAAAAATTAGAGATATTCATAATACAATTAGCAGAACGGCTTAAGATTTTTATAATATTGTGAGATATATTAAAATAAAAATTTGAAATTAAGAATATTTCGCTCATATTTTTAATTAATTAATGATAATAAAGTAAAGTAAATAACTATTTATTAATAATAATAAAGTAGCTATTATTATTACCAAATTGCATAATAAGTTTAATTTAAAATTTTAACTACTGTTAATATCGATGAATCAGACTAGCGGTTAGTTTGTACTAAAACATCTTTACTCTTTGTCATTTGAGATATTAAGATCAATATTGTTAGGTAAAATAAATCTACATAAATAATACTAAAAAAATTAACCAACTAATTAATTCAATACATAATTGATTCTTGTTATTAGTTATATATCATGCACATTTCAGAATATTTCATACTTTCAAAGACAGATTGCGTTTTGTGAAATTGCGTTCCTAGAAAATTCATACCTTTTCTTTCATAAACGAACTCTTGGAGAAAATGCGAGAAGAAAAACCATTGTCCAATTTGAAAAAATTTAATAGCTATCGTCAATGTTCAATATGTCTACTTCCTAATTTTTCGCAACTTTTTCTGTCTGCCGTTTATTTAATTATGAAAAGTTCGGATACTCATATTTAACAAATATTATTTTACAAAAATTAATATTTGTATAAAAGTTCAAAATCTATAAAATGTAAATGGTCTTTGGAATTTGATTCATAACTTTATTTCTTCATTTTTATATCACGTTCTGTTTTTCATTTCGGCAAATGTACTCTACTGATATTTTGTAGGAAATATTCGTTTGAGAATTTTTTTTAATGCTTCGTATTATATGTTATACATTTTGTCATTTAAAGATGGCCTTGAGGCTCAATAAAAGGTAAATGGATATCTTCATTTAATACATTGCTAAAGATTCCTATAAAAGCAAAACGAGAATCCTATTATGCGTTTAACAATAAATTAATTCAAAATCAACAAATTATCGTAAATTTCCCAAATTCAAACAACAATATCAATAACTTTTAACAGATTGCAACTAAAAGAAATTCATTTCTCGAAAAAGTGAACATTCTTTAATAAATCACTATACTTATTGATTGTTTAGTAATTATTTATTAATACGCAAATAATAATAATTATGGTTCGTTAATGTATATTAGACAACAATTTTTCCAAATGTTTTTAAATTTTGAAATTTTACAAGAAACTAGGAACATTATTACATTCGACATTTTTTGCCTCAAATTTGCATTAATGTTTCAATTTCTATGTTTCAAATTTCATTTTAAGTCTCAAATTTAGTATAATTTCTATTCCGATTACTTATGAAAAATGCTAATCTTTATTATTATCATCGCAACATTTTTTTATTATTATAACAGTTAATCAGAGAAATTCTATCATTGATATCGGGATTAGTTCACCTTCCTAACCCGACATGGCAGCTCATTCCTGTTGTCTTGAAAGTTAAGCAATAAAGATTTCTTGTTTGCTTGGCAGTCAAGAAAAGTAGACGTTCATGTGAAGTGTGAACAATCAGTAGCTCGCGAGAAAAAGCAGAGCGAATTTATTTTTAACGATCACGTGGAAACCCAGCGAATTTCTCGTGAAATTAGTAGTTTTATTGTCTTGAAGAAATATTCGTAACCGTGATATGGAATTGCTTATCAGAAATTGCATAAAAATAAGGATTTGCTCGATGTGAATAAATGGTTGACAATTCAAAAAAACTGTTTCCACGAATAGTGCAGATATACTTCGTTAGGAATGTGTGTGTGTGTGTGTGTGTGTGTGTGTGTGTGTGTGTGTGTGTGTGTGTGTGTGTGTGTGTGTGTGTGTGTGTGTTTGCGTGTGTGTGTGTGTGTGTGTGTGTGTGTGTGTGTGTTGACACATGCTAATACATCTCTTCTTTGGGATTAACATTTTTAACTTGTATTGAGGATTCTTCCAATATTTTAAAAAATGGCTAATTTTACAGTCGCAACAAATCATGAAAACAGCTTATTAATGGATAACGAAAAAAATATTGATAGATATTACAATTAGCAATCACCAATCTGATTTTTATTCGCTCTTACATTGCATTTCAAGCTCATTATCAAGCTATGTAAAACAATCAAATAAATTTAAATGTCCTTCATTATGCGAAATATTCTATATCCGAGCTAGAGAAGCCTGATTAATTCGTACTCGGGTATGCGGGTAATTTACAAACTATCGGGATGAAATCCCGCAGAGATGGAACAAATCAAGCTCATAATGCAAAGGATTTCAGGCATAGGACTTCCAAAAATTATAAATAAAATATAAAACGTGAGTTCAATTCAATAAATGAGTATAGAGAAATTAAGATTCTACAATTATAATGAAGTTCAAAAAATAAAAAGTGCATGAAATTTAAAGATGATAACTATATATTAATGGGGAGAAATTCATGGAAGATCTCTTAATAACCCGCCGATCTGCCTTTTGCCAGGCGAAGTGCAGCAACTTGATGTGGTATGGATTCAATAAGTCGTTGGAAGTCCCTCGCAGAGATATTGAGACATGCTTTCTCTATAGACATCCATAATTACGAAAGTGTTGCCGGTGCAGGATTTTGTGCACAAACTGACCTCTCTGTTATGTCCCATCAATATCCGCTGGGATGCATGTCGGGACCAATAGCGAACAGCTACTGCCCAGTGGCATGACGTATTGTCATCCATAAATTTCCATCATTGTTTGAGTACTCGAAATCCATTGATACATGCAAGTGATCTTCAAGTGGCTGAACATATCCATTTCCATTCAATTATCGATTCAGTTGGATCACAGGTCCCAGTTCATCCAACAGCCTACTCCATTATAAACAAGCATGCACAGTGCCCACAAGCCACAACAAGCATGTGCAGTGTCTTGTTGACAACTTGGATCTATGGCTTCGTGGGGTCTGCTCCCCACTATGAACCTACCATCAGATCTTACATACTGAAACCGCGACTCATCCAACCAAGCCATGGTTTTCCCGTTGTCCAGGGTCTAACCGATATGGTTAACATCCCAGGAGAAACGCTAAAGGCGATATTGTGGTGTTAGCAAAAGCACTGGAGTCGATTTTGCTGCCATAGTCCATTAAAGCAAGATTTCACCATATTGCCCTATGAACATGTCCTTCGTCAGTTCCAGGTTGATTGCTGCGATTATTTTACTCAGTACTGCTTGTCTTCCAATAATGAAAATTCTTAGCACACGTCTCTGACCTCGGGCATCAAGTGCAGGCGATCACCCACGGTGTTGTCCATAGTGGGACATATGTTTGAAATTAGGTATTGTCGGCTAACTGTTGACACTATGGAACTCGGAATGTTGAATTCCCTAACGATTTCTGAAATGGAATAATCTTTGCTTCTAGCTCCAATATCATTCCACTTGCAAAGTCTATTTATAAAGTGCAATTTCCGTCGTGTGGCAGCAATCACATTATAAACATTTCCAGGGGGAATCATATGAATACAAATGAAAACCTTGCCCTTGCACTGCCTATTTACATATTTTGAAAGCAATGCTACTGCTATCTGTGCATTGACATATTGCTATCCCATGACTTTTATCACCTCAGTATAAGTTTCGAAAAGTAAATCAGCGGGAGTAAACCACAAATACTTTCTCTGTATACACTAGTGGATGATAGGATGATGGAGAGAGGTGGTATTAATTCCCATCTCTCCCACTTAATATTATGGACCTTGTACAAGACCCTGAATGATACGAATGTTCCGAATCATGCGGTTAATACACGAGTATCACAAAACCAAATACGAATTTCGATTGCTTTCTTTCAAACGATTAAAATCAAAATTTGAAACATATCTATAATTATATTCACAAGATCAAATACCAAATTTCATTTATATATGCCATTGCATTTTTGAGTTGTTGTTTTACATGCAACCAAAAGTATAAACGTATAAATGCTCAGCCTCAAAGCGGATTTGGTTGCAAATTTGAGACTTATCTACATATTAGATGCTTGACCAGTAAATCAAATTTTATTTGCTTAATTCTTTATGTTTTTATGATTAATGTATTCATTTGTATACCGTGTTGGGAAGGTCGGAAAGACAGACTTCCTCAGAATGGATTTCGTTAAAAACTTGATATAAATGTACAAATTGCACAAAATTCATATACTAAGTTTTATCTGTGTGTCCGCAAGCGTTTTTAAGGTATCGTGTTCACTCACAGACAGACGTAATGCCAAAATAGATTTTTTTTTGTACTCATGGGGGACTGAAATGTGAAGATTCTTCGAAATCTTGAGTTCATATATTTCGATAATCATTTTATATACTTCTTAAAATTTAAAATGAAAATAACGAGAAGATAAAATGTAAAATAATAAGTATAAGATTATAAAATAATAAAATTAGCAGTGTAAAATAGATATAAATAATAAAAATATAAATGAACACAATATATTCTGCATATAAAATTAATTATTTTGATTATATTAGTATGACCTTTTAAAGATGACCAAGAGCTCATTCCTAATTAGTAACAAAATATATCATCTATCAAGTACGATCAGAGTACTTTCAATCCATGTGCAGACAAAAAGGATGGAACTTGAAAATCTACTCTTTCCAGGTTGCTGTTTCAATTTTTTCATGGAATCTTGTCTTGAACATATGAGGCTTCACCAAAAAGTACAACCACTTCCCCCAGCTACTATTCCTCTTGAATGGTGGTACTATTACAGTCAATTTTTATCATCGAAATTTTTCAATTATCAAATTTAATTTCTTGTTTAATTTCGAAATTAAATAAGGAGGATATTTTTTTCTCAATTGTACTTTTTCTAATATAATATGGATTTATATTTTTATCTTTTGAATATAATATTTGATTTATATTATTTGATCTAATATTTATATTTGAAAAATATCTATAATAATTATATATTGCTTAAATGTATATATAGCAATAATTAATTTATTTATAATAGTATATACACTATTATAAATAAATTGAATTAATCATATAATATATTGAAATATATATATAAATAGTTCAAATATATTGAATAATATATAGCTCGATTCTGTAAGAAATATTATAATTCGCCATATAAAAAAGAGGATAAGAAAAAATGAGTCTGCTTTTCAAAAATGTTCCTTCCTTTAAAATATGGAAATGGAATAGCATTAGATTTAATAAAAGAAACATATTTGGAATCGAGTGAAATATGTCAGATTTTTATACCCCCAATGAATAAGTACATTTTGAATGGAAGATACTGCACCCCACAAACAGTATTCCACGGAACAACTGTCATGATCTCAGAATGAAAGAAGGTATCAACAAACATAAAATGTTCGAATCAGAAAATTTACAATTTCTCACACGAAAAGAGCGTCTGAACTTTTTGAAGTCGAAAACTAGAAGAAAAGAAGAAAAAAACCATATTCTTCAAACTCGGCGACACAACTCCTTTTAAATCCAATAAAGTGGGAACTTGCAAAGAGAGTAAATAACAGCCAGAAATTCTGATTATTCCAAAACTTAGAAAAAAAGAAGTTCAGTCGAAATTTGCTGCTTAAAAAATTCTGTCAGCAAATATTCTAAAAGCAATAAGTAACACATTTAAAAAATTTATGCAGTTGAAATTTGTCATACATGCCATGTATTTGGTTGGTTAAAAAATTTGAATATTTTTAAATTCGGTGGCAGATTCTCGGTTTTCAGATCAGTAGACTGTGGATTCGAAATTCGATTACATCAAATATTTAAAAAACATTAAGGCAGCAATTCACGATGCATCAGATTTAGACTCCAACGTTTAATCCAATTTTTGAATCAATAAATCATCATTGTAGATTCAATTGGTTATTACTTCATAATGTCGTAGGTGTTTGATCTAATTAACCCATTAGCTACGGTAGTTCAACCCACCGTAATGTCGCCACAAAACTGGATACCTTACCAAATATGTATTCAGTGCGAATGGACAAGTTTATCCAGTAAGAAATGTGGTTCATTTTGGACAGCAGATGGACGTAGCGATATAGAAATATTTTCGTTTATTATAATTGATCCATTTTCCTATGTTGTCAATTTGCTTTATGAGGCCTAACTTTTCTTATGAGACGGACTATTTTTACTTTCTTGTATATATAGTGTAGAGGAAAATATAGTAAACGTCAATAAATTCGAATTCGAATTTATTGACTGACGAATCTCCGCATTTTAGAACTGCATTCTAAAAACATATTTTTAGGGAATGTGAATCTGTCAGTCTATGGCAAAGATAATTCCAAAACGCTTTAAGCTAGATGGTTAAAATTTGGTAAACAGTCTTTACATCAAATTTGCAGATATCTATCAAATTTTGAATAAAATCTGTTTAGAGGAAGTCCATCTGTTCGGTTTTTCAAATATAACTTAACACGATAATTACAAAACAGGAGAGTTAGATAGATAAAATTCAGTACATAGATTTAACATGTATAGTGCAAATATCTGTCACATTTTGAGCCAAATCTAACAAAAGAGTTGACTTTCCGTCGGTCTTTAATTTCAAAAACATGTAAACGTGATAACTCAAAAATGTATTGACTTAAATGTATCAAATTTGGTAAAGGATTTTGTGACACTAAGTGTAATTTTGCGTTAAATTCTGGTTTTTATCGCTTGAGAAAAACGTGTCTAAACACGCATTCGGTTTTTTAAATATAATAAAACCGCATGCCAGGAATTAACCGCCAAATAACTTGGCAAGAATGCTAAATTCACGCCAAATTCAATATTCACGCCAAAATGCTAAATTTACGCCAAAAGTTAAAATTTCGTAACTATTGTATATCAGTGCCATGTCATTCGTTTTAGGTATGACAAATGTTTGAGAGAATAGGCGAGAAAGTTTTGGATTTCATATGCAGATTTGGCTTTCATATTCGCTTGTATCTGAACTTGATAACTGAAAAACTCAAAAGAGTAAGGTAAATATCATTCGATATAGATTTTAAAGAAACAAACTAAAATGATCTTAACAAAACTTTCTAGCATATTTTCTGACTAGGATGCCATCGCCTCCCTCTTATGGAAATATAAAACTGGGATAACGCTGAAAATGCCATGCATGGTATTGGCATTTGCAAGCGATAGTAACGAAATATTTATTTAAGTGTTAATTCAGCATTTTCACTGCATTTACTAAGCTGTTTTCTGATTGAAAAAAGACAAAATTTGACATAAAACTCGCCCGATGGCTGTCACAAGAAAAAAAAATATCAAATTTCATGCATTTAGGCCATTGCGTTTCCTTGCAAGCGAAAGTACAAAACCACAGACACAATCAACCATTTGTTAAATTTTGTACAAAATTCGATACGTATTTACATTCTAGATTCTAATTCTATGTACAGAATTTTATTTATCTAACCTCTTACGTTTTGTAGATATCGTGTTCACTAGTAATGGAAAGCCGGCTAGACATATTTCTTCCGCCTGGATGATCTTCAAAATTTCAAAATCTACAAATTTGATGGAAAGCCTATATGCCGGTCAAAAGTCTATATACCAAATTTCAGCCTTCTAGATCAAAGCCTTTTTAAATTATCTTGTTCACGGACAGGCACAGAGACACAATTCCAAAATTACAGATTCTAAAATATGAAGATTCGTCAAAATCTCGAGTTCGAATTTTTTGACGATTACGTTGCTTAGTCATTGAATACTTGGTGCAAGAGAAAATTTTAAAAAAATTATACTATCAATACTACGTATCAAATGAAAGTGATACTTCCGTTGCCCTTGTCAAAGGTCAACATATGTATTCCATCAGCAAGTGGCCGCAAATCCTATGTTATATAAGACTAGTCATCATTTATTTCGTCCCTTTTTTGCCTTTTTTTTTTTTTTTACTTCTTCTTTTGCTTCGCGTTGTGGCAGATGTACCTTGTCCGCGTCTCTGTTTGTAAATAATCATGCTTTGCCTCCCGAGAGAGATTAAAACGAAAATAAAAATACAACATCTCGTCTATATCTTCAAACCTGCCTTCTGCTTCAACCGAAATAATGTTATATTATATATTATAAAGCACGAAATTTACCGTGCAGCACCTTCTACAAGCAGAAATCAATTGAAGATGGAGGAAAGGAAATGACATTCACTCCGTAAAGCCGTGACTTTCGAGAGTTTGCTGTCTCCCTTCCTATTCTATTCTAACTCTGCTATACGATCAGAGGATTCAGAATAAGATAAGAGAACGGAAAATAAGATACTACATTATCTAAAAAAAATGGAAGAAAGTCGAAAAGAGAATACATCCACTGATTAATATTTTGATATCCTTCTCATTAAATCAAGTAATAAAAATACCTAACATTGATTCAGTTTCAATTCAGTACATATTTTACCATACATAATATGGCATGGGAATTCTATAGCAGGAAACCTAATTTCCATTTTCGAATTATTTAAATCCAATAAAACTCATTGCATGTGAGACGAATTCGAATTAACGTTCGTAAATAATTCAGAACTGAATTTCCTAGGCCATTTCGAGGAATGTGAATGTTCCTATCCTATGTGACCTTATCCTTTTTTAATCTGAAGACGGTTTAAATGGCATCGTCATTTAAGAAGAGGAAAAAATTAAAATCAATAAGATTCTATTGATTTCACGGAATTGGATATCTTCCGGCTACATTAAGATAGAAATAAAATTGCAAATTCTATAATTGAAGGATGAAACTATTATTTCATAGCATCATTGTTAACTAGTACATTGGAAATAGTCCTTTAAATATCAATTGCATTAGGAAAAAAAGATAATTTTAATAAATATGAAGTGGAATTAAGTGAAAAATCGAGCAATTCAGAGGGTTTTTAATTGGTGGAACCCTAATTTCATTGTGAAATGTTAAACCTCTATTCTGTAATTAGTCAATAATACGAAAGAAGAAGTTTTTAGCTCTCAAATTTTCTTGTTATGTCGGTATAAAATTAATAGTGGGTTTTTAAAGGAAAACCAAAGATGCCTATCCAATCTGTTAAGATCTAATTGAAAATCATGCACAGAAGATTTAACAGGACATTATAAAGAGTTTCCTAAAATTAACGTAAGATTTGAATTTCCCACTATTTGAGCAATAAAATGTTGGCAACCCTATTTAAAAAAAACATTTGACAGCTGATAGTTTAAGGTTAGTAAAAAATGGAACATTACACAACAGAACAACGTGTTTTCATTGTTGGGGGCCACAGTTCGAAAATTTAAGAATTGACCCCCTGAGTCGTGTTATTTAATTCCATTCGATTTCTTTTTATGAGACTCTTGAAGGTCATAGGTCTATGCCAACAAGCCCACAAGCACGTATGCATTGAAGGATGAAATTCAACGTTGCATCAGTGAAATTCAGCCCCATTTAGGCAAAATGCTTAAGGAAAATTTCGACAAAAAGTACATATGTGCCAGAAAGGCCGTGGAGGCAATTTGCCCTGTGTGTTATTCCATGCATAACCCTATCATGTGTACTTTACAATTCAATAAAAATATAATTTAAAAAAAAACTGTGTTTTTTATTTAATTCAAATCTTGCGTTAACTCATTGTTCTATCATGTAACGCTTTATTTTTATTAAACTTAAGCTATTAACTGTCAAATAGCATTTTTTCATTAGATTTGCCACTTTAAAACACGAATGTTGGCAAATTCAAATCCTATGTTAATTTTGGGTCATTGTGTTAATTGTTTATAATTATTACAATTTCTTTTCTTTTTTGTTATTTCTGTACTCGGTAATTTAACGTTGTACACCAAACGTTCTTCAATAGGAATGATGTGAAAATCTGGAAATCGGATACCAACCCATGTGTTCCAAGTCAAATATTATCCTTGCATTACTTTCAAACAGGATGTTCATATCCTTAAACAAGCTAAAGCATTTATAGCATTTTATCTCTCATTACATCTAAGGCAGTCGCAGTGGCTAAATAGGAAGGCATCTGCTTCAGAGTCGGATCATTTCATATTCGAAACCAAATCTCACCAAAAAGTGGATCTGGTCTGTTTTAAATCAGTTAGAACTCAGAATGCACGAATTATTGATTCACTTTGGTCTTCCATTTTGCACATGTTTCCCAACAAGGAAATTAATTTACCAGAAGAATCTCTACATCTCGATTCCTAATATGGAGATTGTCAGAATTCTTGTATTTTCCAGAACCTTAATTTTTGTCACGAAAGCTGTCAAATTCGTCGATAATTTACGAAATGATCACCAAGTTTGTCTCTATAATTGAGGGACGTTGGCCTGGCTTCCATTAAGAATTGAGGTAAATCCATCTTTTCAACTGTGACAATAACTAGCCAGGGAATCAGTATCACAGATTCGTAATAATTATATTTGTTATGATCGAATCTCAGATGAAAAATTCAAGTAGAAAAGTTAAATTTATTACAATTTAAAATTTTATTTCATATTACGTACAACTTCTGCAGAAATATAAAATTTATTGAAAATATAACCAGATTCTTGCGACACAGTTACTGTTTCACTTTTCCATGAGAAAAGTTAAAGCCCTTATTTATTTTAGATATTTTATGTTGGCATTTGTTTCGTATTCGAATCACCCACGCGGCAAGGATAGAATTCAATATATAACGATGCCATTGCCCATATCGAAGAATAAATGGATATGTATTGTTGCAGGATTGAATTTTAAGATGCTGTAAACTGTGTTGTAAGAGACACTTTTCGCGGAATAGTTTTGATTTATTGGCGGAATATAATTTCCAAATAAATTGTCCTTTAGAATGACCCTTTAACCTTTAAAACTAAAAGTTACGAATATTCTTTTAAAACTCCCTTTCTTTTCTTTTGTATATAAAAAGTATAAACAAGTATTACAATGTAAAATACTTTAATCCATATCTTTTATTCGTCTTCAACTTGATGTATTGTCAATTATATTATTCTTTACACTTTCTTCTTTTTATATCAAATACTAGGCAATATTTTTCAGAAATAGATATTATTATTCGCTCAGTTGTGTGCAAGACGAACTTATCAATCCAATAATAGTACTGAGTAGATGAAATTTCGCTTAGGGTTTTATACCAAGAATTATGAATTTTTGTTTGAGTATAATCATACATAATAAAATTTATGATTTTTCTTCTTCTACGTTTTAGAAAGAGATAAATTTAAAACCTGACAAACTTAATGAAAGAATTTTAGCTCTTGTTTTTTAAATTAAACTGTCGATCTGTAATATATCTAGGACTTAATCAGTCAGTTAAATGCTCATTATTACATAAGGAATATCAACTTAAAATATGATATGCTGTACTCCAGAACCAAAAGAAAGAGTTCCTCCCTCTTGTAAAGTCTTTCTCAATGCTTAAACATCCAAAATGCCAATCAACGAAACTACGGCGGGCGACAGAGTCGTCTGGATATAACAACGAAATTCCGCCCCATTTCATTAAGTTGATTAATTTAATACTCGAGACGTGCACTTTGTTACTTGAATATGCTCGTCCAAATGAATTGTGGAACAAGGAGATTTTTTTTTAAATTTTCAAAAGATGTCGGATCATTGATTTGCTTAATAATCATCAATTAAGCGAAATTCTCTTACGTATGCTTTCCCTACCCTGTCTATTGGCCATGATTACAAATTTTGAGGGGGTAGGCAAATTCTCATACTTTTAAAAGAGATACTAGCACTCTTCAAATTTAAACTTCAATGATTTTTGGAATAAGAGAGTTAAAAGAAAGAATCTCCGTTTCGATGAACTTGGATCTATACGTTTTTGTCAACTTCCATTTGTGGCTAATTTATTTATGCTACGTGCAATGATTAAAGATGATAATTAGAAATAAGAGTAATTAAAATTTAATCAATTTATCTGTGATTAGATTATGGAATAACTAGAAATTTCAGACATAAACTTCATGGAGGATATAACTTCATCAGTAATGAGGAATTCTTTTGGTTTCAATATTTGCCAGTTGCACCAGACCAGCAGATCGTGTGAAAAACTTTTGCTGGTAAAAAAACTGGCACTTTTCACAAGAAAAAGAGTAAAACTGAAACTATACGATTGTTTATAATCACTTAAGCCCATACGAAATGTGCCAATAGAAAGTCTAAAAATTGTCAAAATAATCGCCTTCATGTTTCTCTTCATCCGCAAACATATTTTTGGAATTACGTCCGTTTCTCTGTCATAATATCTATTGTTTGTGAGCATAATAATTATAAAGCGCTTTCAGCTACACCGGTCAAATTTAGAATGCGACTATCTATAGAAAACATGGCTTGTTTGTCTTTACTTGCAAGTGCAATAGTACTCAATAATTACAAAAAGCAAACGTCTAAATAAAAAAAATATATATATGATCCATTATTTTAGCATCTAAGGAGTATACTATGTCAAATTTTGAATAAAATCCATCAAATGATTTGATCATCTGACAATCTGTACATTCGCGTACATGTAAATGAGGTACTGAAAAACTCAAACCCTTAGATGAATGAAAATTCATGTGAGATGTTATTACTAAATTTGTATTTTATTTTAACAGTTGTTTTCAAAATGTCTATAAGACGTCGTTAGAAATCCATATTTCACTTTTCTTTACTATTCTACAAAACACAAAACGCTCATGTGTGAGATTCAGAAAATAAAATCCGAGCCCTCACGTCTTTTAATGCTCTCCTCAAGATTCAAACGTGGATTCATACGAAGGAAAAAGGAGACAAAACTTGTTAAAAAGTATGCGAAAAAGTGGGAGTCAATTCGAGCTAGTTTGAAAAAAAAAAGCAACTATGATTTCCTTTAGCGCTACACAAGTATTTTATATTTTAATGAATATTAAATATGCAGACTAAATTATCATAAACTTAATTCACTGTAATTGCTTTTACATTTTCTCAAAATGTTGATGCTATAAAAAATTTCATATTGCCAGTTATTACATCGACATTTTACACGTGTTGGCTGTGCGATTTTTGATACGAGTGTTGATGTAACAGAGATGGGATGTCACACAAGAAATTCGTATAAAATTTCACGTTGTTTTTTGAGTATCTATTTCGATCACTTAAATTTTTTGCAAAATATTAGCCACGGCACCCACTGATACGAAAGTGTTCTACATATAAAAGAAGAAACAAAATACCTATAATTTTACCTTGAGCATTGTCATATTTAACTCTTTAAAGTCTTTTAGCTCCCTCAATCCTAATATAAATAAGATCACTGCAGAAAAAAAAATTTAAAAATTGATTAAACTGAGATAAATAGATCTACAGAATTAAATCGTTATACCCCAATTTCACTACCTTAGAAGGTCGTAGAAATATTCTTAAGTTTGCGATTAATCCGTCTAAATACTAGTTTGCAATTATATTAAATGTGTGTGTGTAATGGTATTTTTAATTTAATTTAAATCTTAATAAATTTACTATTTTTTATTTTAGATTAGCCCATGTTGACATAATTCTAAAATAGTTCTTATTTCCTTAACCAATTCCCACTTTTTTATTTAATTATTTCTAACACGCGCTTAACAAAATTATTGATAAAAATCCTCAAAACCAGTGCATTTTTATAAAAAGATACCTAAGATACCTCTGCTAAAATTCACAAGTTTTCAAAGAAATCCTTATCATAAACTCATAGTAAAATCACTGAAGGAAAACATTTCCGTCATTTGCTCTTAAATCGTGATGTAAACAGACATCATTTTACCTTCACCTTTTTCCTGCACATAATATCTCCTGAGTTAAATAAAGTTAAATTTCAAAAATTTTCTTCTTTTTGGTCACTAATCTGCAAAATTATGTGTGTGTGTAAGTGCGTGTGTAAATATATAAAATATTTAAAAGTCAGTCAGGTTGCTCCTTAATTTCAGAACTACAACTTTTCTCTTTCAAAAAGCGAATGCTTCCAGTTTTTACGCTTGTGATTCATCCGTTCCTAGAAATATTTCTAGAGGAATAATCTTTACTGTCTGAATACATAGCACCACTCAGTATGCTTACAGTTAAAATCTTTGTATTATTTCAAGATTTGGGTTGGTGCAAATTCCATTGAAAAAAAAATCAACGCATTTTTCCGACATTTGAGAATTTTAGATTTCTAAGAAAGTAACGGGTTTTCTTTGAAACATGCTGCGCATTGCTAGATTCTCGGAAGTGCCTTTTCTGAAATAATCGGTGTTGGCTTATTTGTTGTTTTTATTTATACGAAATAGAGAGGAAATATTATATTCTTCAAAAAATTCAAACACGAGATTTTGACAAATTTTCCAGATTTCAGACCTTGCTTAGTCAGGAACACATATTTTTTATATTATATTTGTCTGTTATCTATCTGTTTGTCTATCAACACGATGACTCAAAATCACTTTGAGCTAAATGGATGAAATTTAGTACTTGGCCTTTAAATAAAGTTTGTAGATTTCTGTGATATTTTTGGGAAATCTATTCAGAAGTCTATCTTTCCGTTTATACGATATAAGTTTATGCAATAATTATAAAACGAAGCATGCTAGAGAAATAAAATTCAGTTCACAGGTGCAACATATAAAGCGTAGATTCGTATTGAAATTTTGAACCAAATCTGTCAATGGGTTGGTCATCTGTCTGTCTGTATGTTCGCACTCACATAAATGCAATGATTTAAGTCATTGAAATTCGGCATGTGATGCTGTGTCTACAGCTATAGTTCCGTTGCAATTTTTTTTTTCATTTCTTAGGAAAAAAAGACAAATTACATATTCAATCGATAAAATCAGGTAAATCACCATATTCCCGACAGAGACATGTATTCCATTACTAATGTTCGAAAATGTCATATAAGGCATTTGCACTCGTACCTAGAATCCACAGTTTTATAGAGGAGAGGAATAAGACATTTATTGGAAAGTGTGCAACAAGTTTAGTTTAGTTATATTAACTTCCCGTTGTAAAGCAACACTAGGGCTATTTTTTGGGATGGACCTCGTCATTTTGAACCGCGGTCAGATGACGAGGACGACATCTGAGCTGGCACCCCCCTCTCTACACCACACCAGCGGGAGGACGTTTGGCATGACGGATTTAACGTGCAACAGACCCCCCTTGCACAACGGTTCTTTGGTGGAATCAGGTCTCGAATCTGAAACCCTCTGGTTCCCCAGCCGTGACCTTACCACCAGGCCACCGTGGCTTTCGAGTGTGAGAGAAAGTAATGGACAATTTGCACAGGTTTGAAATGTAGCAATAAGTTGCAAATGAGTGGTGGAAGGATGATATTGCACCGAAATTATAATTTATTTATATTTTCAATCGATTTCAATTTTTATCTTATATAACATTGCTGCTCTTTTAGATCAGAGAGCATTCTCTATTAAAGAACGTGACGCATCGGAAGAAACATTGAACATAATAAGTGATTGGTGTTTTTAAAGTAATTATGTTAAGGGAGAGAGAACAATTCTAAGGCTGTAGATTATATGGTAACGTTTTGGCTAAGACAGAAATGAAATTTCCTCAAAATGCTTGACAGATAATTGCCGGTGACTTCAAAGTTGTTATTATATTTTTAAATTTCACTTTTGATTCTTAACCTGCGTTTTATACACAGGTTAAGAATTAAAAGTCAATTTTCCAGGTTAATTACACAGATAACCTGAACAAGGTGAATTACGCAGAAGAACTGCGTTTATTCTTAACGACTTAAAGGATAACACTATTGTTCTATGTTACACACATCAAAACTGTTAGCAAATGCTCTATTTTTCATGCAGTTTCCATCTTTCTCGTCCCACCATAAATATAAAAAAAAATCATTCGATTATTAAATAATTTATCTATTAATTAATTCGATTATTAAATAAATTGTCTGTTAATCGATTCGATTATTAAATCTAAATGGCTGAGAATGATTAATTTAATTACAAATTAGATACATTGATGTTTAAAAATAAATGGTGCTCGTCTTTAGTTTTCTTTACTTAAAATGTGTGCGTGCGTGTGTGTGTGCGAGTGTGTTCCATAGATTAGACAGGTCAGAATTGTAATTAATAGTACATATATACTTGGAAATGGAAAAGTACACCTCAGAGCGGTATTTTTTTGGATTTTTAATTCGTTAAAATTTAAGCCGCAATTTGGTATTTTCGCATGCTGACTTCCTAAAATGTCGTAGCATAAAACACTTTTTAAATCATCTTTGAATTCAAAATTATTTTTTCAATAACATCAATAACTGAATATGCAAATTAAATTTTTATTTTTAATCATTTTTTTAAATATTTTAAGCATAATTTTCAACAATTTTTTTTTACACAAAATAATAAAATTTAATCTACACGAGAACTTACGCATGCATAGGAAAAATCAGTTTTAATTGACATGTTGCCATCGTTTAACAAAAGCTCAATTTAAAAAATTATATTAACTCTTACGGTTAACTATAAAAGTGTAATTATCATCTTGTATTTGTATGAAATGAAACAAATATGAAATATTATATTTTCTGGAAGAATAGATGAAATAAAAAGTTTTCAATGAACTTTTAAAATATCTATATTATTGATTCAATAATTCTGCAACATTTAAAGAAAACGTAGTTTATATATGTGCTGGATATATATTCTAATCGGATCAAAGCACCGAAAAACCTTTCTTAAATTTTTCTTCATCTAAAATTTTCTAAATGAAGTAAAGAACAATATTGCAATTTGAATCAATAAATCTTCTGATTAATTACGAATTTTATATTTTAATTCAGACCATCGATCCTATGAATCGTATTTAGTAAAATATTCTTGAGACGCTAACATTTTGAGTGAAAAAAAGTCCATTTCATTGCGATAGAAGCCGAGTGAGTTATGAAAATTTTTTATCACTATCTTATATAAAAACGCGAGATTTTAGACCACTCCTTTGAAGTCTCAAAGAAGATACGCTAATCTCCGTTTAAAGTTTCCTCAATGCTGATAATCCTAAGGCATCATAGGGGCCGCGGTGGCCTGGTGGTAAGGTCTCGGCTTCGGAACCGGAGGGTTTCAGGTTCGAGACCCGATTCCACCGAAGAGCCGTCGTGTAAGGGGGTCTGTTGCACGTTAAATCTGTCCTGACCAAACGTCCTCCCGCTGGTGTGGTGTGGAGAGGGTGTGCCAGCTCAGGTGTCGTCCTCGTCATCTGACCGCGGCTCAAAATGACGAGGTCCGTCCTAAAATAGCCCTAGTGTTGCTTCAAACGGGACGTTAATATAACTAAACTAAACTAAACAAAAACAAAAAAACCTAAGGCATCATATATATATGAAGAGTAATATACAAAACTTCATAACTTGGTTAGATTTGGTCACAGAAAATAGAAACAGAATACAATTTTTTCTTATTTAAAAGCTCGAAGAGCAAGAATATTGCGCTGAATTTAGTTTAGTTAGTTTCACTTATATTAACGTCCCGTTTGAAAGCAACGCTAGGGCTATTTTGGTACAGACCTCGTAATTTTGAACAACGATCAGATGACGAGGACGATACCTGAACTGGCACCCTTTCTCCGAACTCCTACACCATACCAGCAGGAGGATGTTTGGCCCCGACGAATTTAACGTGCAACTATTAACGTGGAATCGTGTCTCGAAACTGAAGCTCCCCTAAACCTAAGCCTCGATTCCGAAGCTCAGACCTTATCAAAAGGCCACCGCTACCGAAATATCTCGCTGAAAATATTTTCTTAGAATTAAAGGATAAAATTTATATTTCAAATTTTTTCAGAAGCACATTTATTGACTGACACAAAATAAAATATAATATTTTTAATTTAATTTAAGCCCTTTAAATCTTTTGAACCTAAAATAAAAATCCGAATTTTATGGTGATATCTTTTGGACATAATGATGATATTTGACAGAAAAATTTTTTCCAGTAATCACCCAAATAATTCTTTGAGGTATTTCATAAATTACAAAAAATATATATTGCAATGCTCATAAGATATCAGTGTGGAACTATTTTGTCTTGTGTAGTCATATTTTTAAAAATATGTTTGGTTTCAGCAATAAAATTTTGTATTAATTAAATTTTAATCACTTCCGCTTCAATTTGAAGAGCAAATTTTGCGGAAATGGATACAAAATTAGACAGATACATAGTATAATGAACAGAAAAAACATAAGACTTCTATAATAATATGGGTTAGCCGAGTGTCAAAATTTGAAGCTTTAAAATATTTTGCTGAAAAATCTATGTATTAAGAGACCAAGTAAGTTGCATAAAATATTTAATTGGAAATTTCGAAGAACATTAACAATATATCTACCGGCCCTTTAGAACTGCCATTTGAAAACGGTTATTTGACCATTCGCTGTAGGTTTTTTATTAATCGCGGCGGACTAGCGTGTCGCCAAAAGCGGCCATTCCCAAAAAACACCAATGGATACGTGCTGCAACAGAAACAGTGATGATTTTTATTTGTTCACTTTATGCAAATGAATATCGTCAGAGCTGTTACTTCACTGACCCACCAATAATTCAACTTTTACTTTCGCTATAATGTCTGTAATCTAAATTGATTTTGTTATCGCTTGGCATCACAATTGAATTTAATGGATTTGAAAATTCTGTTCTTTCTTTCTTTCTTTCTTTAATTTTTTGTTTTCGTCCTAATCTTGCTAAAAGGGATTCAAAAATAATTCACATTGTAAGAAAGTAATCCAATCTTCCAAATAAATATTCGCACGAATGGACAAGGTGAAAGTTGTATAGTGATATCGCTGTATCCATTAATCTTGTTTAAATGTCCAATAATTGATTTTATAGATAGTTTTATAAATTGCATTTTAATGCACTTCGAAACATTTGGCAAAAATTTCATCTATACACTTAATGGTATCTAAGTAAAAATGAAATAGAAATTTTTGTGCTTCATTTATTTTCAATCAAGACAATTTACATTGGAAGAGGAACCTTTAAAAGCAGTAAAAATGTATCATATTAAAATAGTCGCAATCAACCCAGTTAAAGAAAGTGGCCCTGGAAATTGGGTAATTTCTTTAAACAAAATTAAAGCAAAAAGTATTAAATATTTAATAAATTATAGCATCTCTAATTTTACCAACAGATAAAGTATGAATATATATACACTATAAGCAATAAATTCACTACCAGTCTTCAATTTCAAACCATATCATCTCTTTTTCCTTGGTTATTTCATGTATGATACATTACAACGTAAACTTAATACTTCACTGCGTGTACGCACGTGCGTGCATGTATCTTTCTCTGACTTGATCAACTTCTAGTTAATGAGGACCATTATTTAACATGATTACTACTATGTTTTCGGG
The DNA here is from genome assembly GCF_947563725.1 of Argiope bruennichi. Lineage (NCBI taxonomy): Eukaryota > Metazoa > Arthropoda > Arachnida > Araneae > Araneidae > Argiope > Argiope bruennichi. The sequence continues at coordinate 35,123,595 of NC_079156.1, forward strand.
ACTGTTGATTTGTGGTGGTACCCTCATAAGCCAGTTAACAGCCTGCGGACATAGGTGATCATTTTTGTCTAGTGATTTTGTTACGCGACTACGGACCCTAACGTCGCGGGTTTTATCCTCAGGAATACAATCTCCACAGATTCATGGGATTATCAAATTAGACAAAATAAACTCAGTAATTTTCGACAACAAAAAAAAAATCTTTGAATTATTATAATGATATAAAATTTAGAATAAAATTTATCTAAACGTGTTTCCATTTTGAGAATGTACTAATTTACTTTGCTGTTTACTTTAAAATAGAGTTAAGACTCTTAATCTTTTAGTTCTAAAGAAATATATTCATAGAAAGCTAATCTGATAACTATAAATTAGATTCATCAAATTTGGTGTACAATTTTATTATTTAGATTACAGATTTCATACCAAATGTTTAACCAGTCTGGTAATACGTTGACAGTTTATTGCTCTGTACCTTCCTACGCGGGTAAACGAGATGATTCAAAAGTGCAATAATTTGGTTAAAAGAAACTTGCTATGTGATCTTGTTACAAAAACTGTGGATTTTTATGAAATATTTGTTTCAACGTGTAGGCAAAAAGAGATTGATCAAAATACTTATCTAATTCCTATCATATTCTATGAATCATAAAACGTTAATGTGTGTGGAACCCTGAAAATAAAAATCTGAGAAAATCATAAGCAACTCTTGAATGTATTGAGTTAAAGGACATTCGAGAGTCTCGCAAGATTTCCAATAAATTTTTATATTGAGGGAAGGATTATACTGCATTTATTAAAGACTATGCCGGAAAATTTCCGATAGACCACCTTAGCTGGTTTTCCCAATTTTGAAATATCTTGAGCTAAAGTACTATTACCGAGTTGGAATTTTATCTCAAAGTAAAATCAATATATAATTAGCTGGATATTCAGAAAGTTCAAATCAGCTCAGCAGAATTTTTCAATTCAAATAAAAATCAGAAACAGTCACTTTTATCCATATTCTATATTTTCACGTAGAATTCGAAATAGAGAATTTCTTCTTCGCTCATAAACAATTTCCTTTTGTTTTCCCCTATATATCTTCTACGCTATTATTGCAAATATATGATAATTGATTTTATTTACTCGTCTGAATTTTGCAACTGTAACAAAATAAATTATCAAGAATTATATAGATAATATATTATATTATTCATACATAGAAAAGTGGTTAAATGTATTAATATGACAATATACAGAAAATATTTATAAATTTGATTAAAGCGTTTTACATTTACGACCGATTGACACCTTCACTAACACTATTTTCTTTATTCAGTTGCACACCGATGTTTAGCAATAATTATGCAGAAAAAGCAATATATTTTTTTTTCAACAATTCATTTTTATAACGAATTGATGAAAAAGATTCAGAGAATGATTTCAGATCAATAAATTATCTCGTAAATAAAATACCCTATCTCTCTATAAATAATTCAGTATTAAATAATTCAGTATCCTCATTTTTTTTTCATATATTAAATGAGTAACATAATGAATAGTGTATCAGTATTATACAGCATCAAAATTCTTTCCAATAATTTTACTAAAAGCTTTATATGCTTTTAAAAAATTAAGATTTTTCTACAAAATTCATTTTATTTATAAATTTTGAGTATATTCACTTCAAGTAATTAAATTATTAAAATACATTTTGATTTATAATATTGAAAATCTATGCAAAATCAAAATTTCCCATTTTTTTATATGATTTTTTTTCATTAATTCAAAATATTAACTATGCAAATTCTAAAAGAAAAGCAGAAATCTGATATGCAATGAAAAATCTATCTAATTTTATTTACTTCTTACTTCTTCTTCTCATCTCATTCCTTCATTTATAATCTTTCTATTTTTTTTTATTCTTTTTTATTCTTTCTATATCATTAGGAAGGGTTTTGAAAAAAATAACAAATATTAATATAGTTGCCCAAAGTAGACATAAAGTAACATGAGTTGTGTGGAGTTTAAATGTACAAAATTTATTTATCTAAATTTAATTCATTTCAACATACTTAAATTTAGCTAAAATTTGGTCTACTCATTACTTACATCATGTAAGTTCTATTTAAGAAAAACATACTAAAACATACTATAGTATAATACAAAAGAAGAATTGTTAATGACAAAAAAATTCAATAGTAGTTATTTGTAGAGTTGGCCAGAGAGCGTCGCTTCAAGCTAAGAATGAGGTCATCTATGACTGTTTGAGATATTTGTGCCCACGCAGATCTCTAAAGGATTACGAACAAGGGGGGGGGGGGATGTAATTGCCTCTCTACCATATATGTTCAAATGAATTCAAATTGAATGCATCGAAGCAGTAACTGAACAGTTAATTTTACCGTTAATATCAGCATATCACAGATATCTAAAATTTGCAAATTCCTCTATGACTGAATATGACTGAAAATTTTAAAAATACAATTTTATAAATTATTTTTAAAAAATTTAATTATTTTCTAATTTTTAATCTTTAATTAATTATTACAAATATAATGAAATCTTGAAGTTGCTTTTTAACCATATTCAGGCTTAGATAGCACCACTGGTATGCAATTAGAATATAATATAATCAGCAGATTAGCGCATTGTTAAGCTCTGAAACTATTAAATAAGATATAAGATTAGATATTCGAAGATCATAAGATTAGATATTTCAAGGTCATATTTGAAAACTATTTAAGTTTCTTGGCAAAAGTGAAAATTAGTGTAGCAAATATTGAATAAAATTATTCAAATTACTTTTAAAGTGGGATTAAACTATTTCAATTAGTTTAAATTTTTAATTATTTTAAATTTAAAAAAATTCATTACATTATTTGAATAATTACAAATTACATTCAATAAGTATAAAGATAACTTTTTTGAATTTTAAAATAATATAAAAATCGTTTTTGTATGGCAATATTTTTCAATTGTACCTCGAAATAAAATGTCAAATATTCTGATTAAAATTTATACACGTTATTAATAATAATTATTATTATTCCAAGATATAATAATCAGATAATATTATTATTCAAGATATAATAATCAAGATATAATTTTCTCTATCTCTAGTGGTTTGTCAAGTGAATAGACTCATACGCACAGAGATAGAGACACATTCGGTTTTGTTATTAGTAGAGATAATATCGATCTTTTTATTTCTTGAGATTTTAAAGATGAACCTCGCAATCACCCTGTTATTAAATAATACTTGAAAAGAATGTCTTTCACTTTCATTTATCCTTTAATCGTTTCATCTGGAATCAGCCGGAAATCTTATTCATGCATTAATGCAATTAAAAAGATTTTATCGAAACTTTCAAACGCCTTCGTTAGAAACAGGTGCTTCATCACAGAGTAAAAAAGAAATTTTCTAGAAATATTAAATTAATCAACACCATTTTTAACTAATTTTATTTTGTTTACTGCTGTGCCTAATTATTCCAAATTTTATTAATTTTCTTTCGGACTCAAAAGTCCAAAAACTTTTGTATAATTAAAGCACGATGGTGTAATACAATTAAAAATAATTGACCCGAAATGTTGGACAAGGTGTTACTATAAACCTTCGCTCGCCAGTGGCGGTAGCTATTAAAAATTCGTCTAGACAGTGCGTCATTTCATTTCTTTTCACCCATAAAATGGTAGTTTAAGAAGGTAGAATTTTGAAGATTATCGTTGATTATTTATGCGGAAAGTATAGTATGGAAACAATGGTATTTGATTACCTAAGATTCCAAGAAGAGTTTCATAGAGTTTAATTTATTTTTACGGTAATAAAGTCCTGTTTCGATTTTACTTCATCTTTAAGTCTTAACGAATTACATTTATTATATCAGTTTTCTATTTATTTTAGTATACAAAGACAGATCATTATAATTGTCAGAAAAAACGGAATTCAAGATTTGGCCTTCTCGAAATTAAATCCCCCTAAGTCCAAAAAACTCATTTTTGGAATATTGTCTCTCTGTAAATTATGTCTTTGCCTGTTAACATGATAAATAAAAAAAATTATTTGAGGTAGAACGGATGAAATTTGGTATAAGATCCTGCCATCACATTTGTAAATATTTAACAAAATTTGAGCGAAATCCATTCTGAAGAATTCTGTATGTGTGACTGTACCAGTCAGTACAAGTGAATATTATATGCAAAAGATGTAAGGGACAAAGATTTAATATATATCATATCAAGTTTTCAATGAAATCTGAGAAGAATTTGATTTTCTGAGGGTTTGTATTTCTGTATGCATATAAACATGGTAACTCAAAAATGCAAGCACCGACTTAAACAAATGAAATTTATTATGAGATTTTATTACTGAAATTGTAAGACTGTATCATCTTTCTTTTTGAACTCTGTCAAAAAGCAGCGTGTCAAGCGTCCAAAACGAACACTCATTTTTCTTCACAACATTATGAAACACAAAAGGTTTATGTGAGAAACTCTAAAAATAAAAATCTAAAAACTCTTCACTTCACGATTTTGCCCAATGCCCAAAATTTCATGTCGGTGGTTGGGGGAATATACATTTATTAGAACCCCCGGGGAACCCCTCGAAACGAGGATGAGATGCTTCCGATATGGTGGTTGGGTCTCGCCAGCCTGCAGGGTACACAAAAGGTGGGGGATCTGGCTCCTCCCATCGATGACGGAACGTACTTCTTTCGGGAAAGGTTATACCGTGGCCGGTGATGGCCCTTAGGACTCAACCACAGTTCCCGCTAGTATTGCTCTTGCGACGGTCCGGTCATTTAGTTTCTTTATCCCTGTGCCTTCGGTCGGAGAGTCAGTGATATGACTATACCTTATTAGAGTGCCTCAGGAAGGACCTTAAATATGACGATGAAAAGGAATGATAGTTGGTTCTCGCCACCTCCGTGAGTACATAAATCATGTGAGTTCGGCTATTCTCTACCAAAGCCTTGACTTGACTCCTGCGGGCGAAATTGTACTGTGGTCTATGATGACCTTTAGAAATCAAACAGTTCTCACCTATGCTATCTGGGCGTTACAGTTACTTAAAAGTTTCCGTATGAATTTGGATGATTAGAGAAACATTTGCGAATACCTTTATTAGAAATTGTGCGGGAAAGTTTCAGTAGGACCTTTCTGCTGGTTTATTTTCGCTTACGAAATGTACACAAAAAAAGAAGTCTTGAAATCGTAAGAAAAAATATGTAAATGAATTTCCACGTGTCAATTCTTTTTTTAGAATGGTCTGTTTGAATACTTGAGAATTATTAATATGTATAAGTGTAAATAAGTAATAAATACATATTTGGGATAACAGCATTTCTATACTCCATAATTACGAAACGAAGAAAGCAAGATGAATAAAATTTGACATCCAGGTTCACCATGTATAGTGTAGACACCTCTCAAATGTTGAGCCAAATTCAACATGACCGTTTGTCGGTCTGTGCTTTCAGGGATATTTAATCGCTGGAAATCAAAAACTCAGTGACTTAAAGTAACTTTGGTAAGTGATTTTGTGACTACCACAATAGATTCTGTGTCACATTTTTGATGATGATGATGATGATGTCATGCCCTCGTTACCACAGAAAGGGGGCGCAGTAGCTCCTGAGGGTAAAGATCCCTGAGCACCCGAGGGCAGAAGTCTGACTTCTAGCTCATGAAACTCACACACATTCGCTTGCATAACACCTTTTTACAGGGGGGCATATTCACACACCTCACAGATAGAACACAGATGAAGAACAACCATGCCCGAACCGGGATTCGAACCCAGGACGCCCAGACCACGGTGAAGACGCTCTATCCCTATGCCAGGACACCGGAGTGTCACATTTTTGTTTCAATCAATTGAGAAAAATGGGTCTAAACACAAATTCAATTTAAGAATACTGTTACTACATACCAGGGATTAATCTCCAAAACACTCGCCAAGGATCACACCATACTTTTCGTAAAAATTCTAAATTCTCGTCAAAGATTAATATCTCATAACAAATGTAAATCAAGGCGTTATCTGGAATAACGCCTCTATTAGGGAGTATGCGAGAAAATTGTGGGGAGACCATTCAAGCAGGTTCATTCATGCTGCTTTTCCCTAAGAAAAAAAAAATTATTTTCCATCAGAATCCCAATGAGAAAGCCCGCGATATTTTAAAGGTAAAGAACTTGAAATGAATAGAGGAAGAAAAAAAAGCCGGATTTACATGTATATTGCTTCGAACTCAAATCGATTTACACCTCGCTTTGAAGTTGCAATTCTATAAATAAAGTAAGATAGTTCCCACGATGTAGGGATGCGTAAGAAAGGATTGCCATCATACACTTAAAGAGATTTTAAAACTATTTAAATATCTGTGAACAACTCTCAGATAATATGATTCTTAAATGTATCAGTATCCACGTTAAAAATGCTTAAAGAAGATTTGAACCTCTATTTTAAAATAGTGTATTATAAAAACAGTTTACATTTTATCGTCTTTATTTTGTTATGGAAATGCTTAAACTGAGATTTTTAACAGCAAAGGCTGTCATGCCAATGAGTCACAGTTATTAGATTCAAAAAGCCTCAGCAAAAGAATAAAATTTGTAGATAACGCCCAAAACGCCCAGTTTTTTGGATCAAAACTTTAAGAGACGAAATCAGTGATTGGGATAAATTCTTCAAAAAATGCTCGAGGATATGCTCAGCGTCATTTTCTTGTTTACAGGAGAGATAGTCAGGATTGTTGTAAAGTCCTAATTCATTCAGTAGAGCTGCGGTGATGACCCTCCGGATAATTAGACATTCTGTAATTACATCTTCTCTTCTCTTTTTAAGTCATTTAGTAAGTTAAAGAAAGGATGAAATATCTCCTATTGTTTCTTGGTATTTGTTATTTTGATAAATGTGGTGCATATTTTAAGCGAGACTTTCTGATAATAAGAGATTATATCTTCAATGGCATTCCATTCTAAGTATTGTACGACCTGATCTTTTTACCCAAATTTAAAATATATATATATTTCTTCTTAATTTTGGCAACGATAAAGTGAACAAAAATATCATCACAAAAAATGTGTGTATTAAATCAAGGATTGTGAAATATATTTATAAAATATGACAACATATGTGATACGGAAATCGCTCTTTTTACTTACTGTCGAATGGCAAATGCCAAATGTAAACAAATCGCCTTACAAACATTGCAGATGGCTTCACTGATCTGTTTTGCAGCTTAATTCTATGCTTCAAGTAGCCAATGAATGAAGCTGCAAAATGTTATTAGTTTGAGTCTGGTTGAGTTTACTGACATAAGAATCATGTATGATTAAAATGCGCCCAAAAAGTAGTGAGAGAAGTATGCCCAAAGACTAGTAGTCTTATTTCAAAATTTTGTTATGCATCTTAATCGATCTGCTAAAAACTTGTCAAGAAAATATAACGTTGTAAGAACAAATTACAAAAAAAAATTAGATTTAATAATAAAAGATCATTATTTTTAAAATGTAAAAGAATGGAAATGGAGAGTTTTATGAATTATATCTTTGAAACTAATGCAAAAAGACGATATCTTATTAGAAAACCTTGGAAGAGGACTTGCTGTGAGACCAAATACTCTATCAGTCAGAAGAAGTAAGATAATAAAACATCATACAAAAATATAGACGTGAAACAAAGGCTAATATTACGAAAATGGTTTTTACATTGTTTTTTAACTCAAATAATTTCTTTTTAATGCTATTAATTTCATTACGATATTACTGTTTCCCTTTATTTTTTATTTTTTAAAATTTAATTTGATATACAGTCTATAAAAGTATTTCAATGATATGAAGAAATCAAAACCTATATACAAAACACTTAATCGCGTTCCTTTACCAATGCTAAAATTAAGCTTACCTGATTTATTTTTTTGCGAATAATTCGGAAAAAAAGATTTTCATTTCCACTTTTGGATATAAACTTTTTAAATTTCACGCACAGTAATTTGTAGTAGATTGACTCAATTAAATTGATTATTTTCAACCTTAAGAAAGAGGATTTAAAAAATGCATTCCAAATTAATTATTTAACAGATTAAAAAGTAAATATTCTAGTAAAGCAAATTAGTTTCCAAAAGATGGCTATTTATTGCAAAATGTACTTATAAATATTTTTAGATCTTATTAAAATTATTGATTGCAATGTATAATACGGAACTGGTATCAATGCTAAGATGAATTTTTAAAACCTTTCTCAGATTAAATATAAGAAAATCTTGTTATTTCTTAATTTAAAAGCGTAAAAAAATTAAATTTTTTGCAACTACATGTTTCGAAATTTTTAAGAAGAAAAATAATTTTTTCGTTACATTTTAATTAGAAATCTACTTAATTTAATTCATTAGAAATCTAATTATCCAAGAAGTAACTAAGCTTCTTAATTCTGCTTATTCAGGAGGATTTACAGAAGATTCTATGGCTCTTAAAGAAATATAATTTCACTAGCATGTGAAACAAATCATACATGAAAACCGAAAAAAAAAATCAATTTTTGTCAATAGGTGGTATTTTGCCGAAACTTATGTCCAGTTTTTCCTAATTTGTTGTTAATAAATCAGGAAAAACTTTTTTCAATGTTATTAAAATTACAATTCATGAAGTTAGAAAGTTTTAAAGCCCGATGTATGGCTCTGAGCAATACAAGAAAAGGAGATAATGTTACCTAATGGAATCTGCATCTATATACAAAAAACAAAACAAAAAATGTCGATTTGCAGTGAAGAATAAACGAAATCAGCATTTCACACATTCAATGAAGTTTTTAATATTTTCAATTATATAATCATATATTTCATGTGAAGTATTATACGATCATTCAAATCAGAGATGGTCTGACGTGTCTTTAGACATATAGTATTTCAAATAATACATACCCAAAAATCTCATGGAATGCGAGCAGGCAATCGTGTCATCCATTATATTTGAAAATAATAGCTTATTATCTTATCTTGCATGAAACAGCGTTTCAAGAATGTTTGAACTTACCGAGTAGAGGGAGATGGTATACCATCTTGCATAAAAACGGAATTTTGAAGGTGGCCTTGCTTGTTGCAACCCTGGAATCAAGAAGGTTCACTATATATAGCGACATCTTATCCCTTTAATTGAACATTTAATAATCTTTGTGGATATTTATTCGTCAAAAAAATGTAGCTCTATCATAAAAGGAGCGGTGAAATCACGTCACACTCTCAATTTTAGCAATTGAATTTGTTACCACAGTAGCACACGTATATTGTACAATATTGTATGATATTCAACAATATTTGCAATATTGTATAACATTGTTGAATATTTAATAATATAATTTCGCACAATATTGTATTATATTGTTGAATGTTTAATAATATAATATAGCACAATATTGTATAATATTGTTGAATGTTTAATAATATAATGTAGCACAATATTGTATAATATTGTTCTACATTTTGTACTACCTGGGTAAACAACACTAAGATTCTTTATCGTCTAAGTAAGGGTTGATACGACAGAAAGATGAGCAGTTATTAGACATCCTAATTCCACGAATAATCTGAACTCACACCTCTGATAAATTGAAGATCTCTTCTTTTCCTCTTTCCTCTCACCCCTTTTGTGATGAAATAAACTCCTCTAGACGCATGCTGAAAAGCGCAGACTGTTTCTATATCCGAGAATAAACAGTACGAGAAAATATAACGGGAGAATTTTACATTTTTAATAAATTTCACTTCTTTATCAAACATGAATTGTATCATTAACCATATAAATCTGAAAGAAAATCTTAACTAACTAAACATATTATAGATCAGAGACATCGTCTATGAAAACCATGTGTTTTTGGTCGGAAACTTTTGACATCTTGTGATAACCTAACATAATTAACTAGATATTATACAATTTAATTTTGTTTATGTAGAAATATGCAATTTAATTGTGGTTAAGTAATAACTTACAATTTAATTGTGGCTAAATTGTGTTTGAATTTAGCCACAAAAGTTAAAGGAAATACTTTAAACAACTTCTTTTCTCAATTAAAAGAATTTAAATTTTTTTTAAATTAAAGTATTTAAAATATTTCATTTTCAGAAGTTATTTAAATATCTCCTTTACATATTTTTTTTTCACTAAAGTCATTTGCTTCTTCATTTTTTTGGATCAAAATCGCAAAATTTTTCATGATGATAACGATATCTATATTGATAATTCAGCAAATGATAGATTTTTAATATAGTTCAGAATATACAAAAATCGTACGAACAAAATAATAACAATCCTTTGTAATTAATTAACAATGAATTACTTTATGGCTGGAAATAATTATAGCACTCACGATGTTGAAGAATGAATTAAAAGCAACATTTTACAAAATTTCGAAAATTTTTAAAGAAGTATCTAATATAATTATTGGATGAAAAAGCCCACAGGGTATTAAAGTAATAAATGTAATTTTATAAGCATTTTTTTAATGATTTACTATTTGTTTGGTACATACGCATACGAACAACAAACTGAAATGTGCTATAAAAATTGTGAAAAGATTTGAAAATGGACTGACGGTACTAATAATGATATGAAAATGCTTCAGGGATTCAAATATCTTGGTAACTAACACACAAAGTTTAAAAAATTTATCTCGGCAATACAGAGATGAAAACAGATTCCATCTGTCAATAAAAAAAAGAATGAAAAAAAAAACATTTTATCCCTTTATCATTTCTCTGACCCGTTTTAATAGAAAAAAATTTAGTTTATATTAGAAGACGAAGACAAAACAAATTTGCTCATACTCTTGATTCAGTGATAAAGGTTATAAAAAATACATTTTTAAAAGAAATAAGTAATATCAAAATTTGTTTAACTGTGATAATTTCTTATAAATATACCAATAAATAATTCTGCACCTTTATTTAATTAGTTCATTTCAAGCTGTAAAACATTAATATGTGTGCATTTAAAAAATGTCTAAATAGAGGAAGGAATTAAATAATGTTTTTTTTTAATATGGCAATTTACATTATGTAAACCTTTTCACCTTCGAATACATTTCACCTCCTAATTAGATGACACATCCTATTTGAGACGTTGTTATTGCCATCCCTATAATATTATACGGATACGAGATATTAAGGCTTTTAAAATGATTTTTGTGTTTTAACTATCAAACTTCCACTAAAATTCAAACTTAAATCTTAAAAATTCGATAAGTCGATACACCTGTCAGACACGACATCATAAAATAAGAGGTTAAAATAATTTGAAGTTAGGATTTTAAAATAACTGTTTCATTCTCTAATTTCTAAGAAATTTTAGTTACTAAATTGTCTTAATACAAAAGTTGTTCATCTTCATGAGATACTATTTCATCTAATCTATTTTTTTAATCTTCAATTGTAAGTACGTTATGGGGAAATAAGAATTTCAATCCCACCAGCAATACCATTCTTTTTTAAGCTGGATGGCCTGTCTGAAATTCATTCGGTATTTCCATTCTTCTTCAGTATAGCCTAGCCCGATTAAAATCAATCAAAACTGCCCTAATTATTGTATTCACAAGATAGCAAAGGCAAAACGTTATATGCAAATATATTTATATCAGTTTCTTGCTGTATTTGTTTCACAAAAAAATGGATATTACTCTAAAAATGTATCTTTTTATCTATGTGATATGTTTAACTTCCCTAGTTTGTGTTGTATACGAGATATTTGTGTTATTTTCTTTCTTAAGATCATCAATGGTTTGATCGATTTTATTAATATTTTGATTTCCGTAAGCTTCGCAATGCCTATAAGATCTTTAAGGAACTAGAGAACTTTTCAAAACATTTTTTCTAAATTTAGCTATATTAAAAAGATTACTTTGTATAAATTTTATAAGACTTTTAACATGGTCTCTGGGGAACTTGACATTCATCATTTGACTCCTAGAATATATAAAACGACTTATCTTCAGTTTTTATCTACTTCACTTCTTTTTATCGACTTTATTATTTGTTTTAATTTTCAACTTCACATTTTTTTTAACTATACATATTGTAAAACTTATGTGTACTCACACTTCTGTGTTGATATCGTGCTTGTGTGTGTTATATATTTTGACCCTTGCTAGCTGTTCGCATTTTTATTTATATGTAATTTAGAGCTTTGTAATTCTTTAATTCTTTGGTGTTTCTTTTATTTGTATGTTTTAATTTGCTTTTGTTCCCTGTTTGTTTTTGATTAATGCCTTCTGTAAATGTAATCAATCTCTGTAGTGTGCTTATTTCAAATAAATAAATAAATAATATAAATCTTGGTGGAGTGGATTTAGGTTCTAGGGGCCATAATTATTGAAGATATATAGAAATTAAATTCAATCCTATCCGGATTCTTTTTTGTATTACTTTTAGGAATAATCACCCAGCACACGTGTTAAATTCTACAAAAAACAACTGTCAGTATTGTGTTAAGTCCTCTGAAAAATCGACTTACCCAAAATTGAACCCTTTCATACCAAATTGACAACTTCTAATTGTATTCAACGATATCTTGATCCCAGACATAACCATCTTCTCACGGATATCAGCCAATTTATTAAGCGGAAAATAACTTTTTTTTTCTTCCTCCAAGAGTTTCAGATCTCCATCGAAGGCACTTCGCGAGTGAAACATCAAGAAAAAGTAGCGTAACTGATTGGATTGCTCCCTGGCAATTGGTTAGGATAGACACAGTACCATCTATCAGTCTCCCAGAAGGAAGAGGAGGGAGAGGGGGTGGCACAATTCGATAGTTCAACCCTCCCCCAACTTTTGTTCTTTTACTTCTTTTTATTTTCTGCCTAGCAATCGAGAGTGAGTTTTCTTCTGCAGTAGAACTCTTGCTTTCTTCGTCGGAATAGAGAAATTGTAGATTCTTCAAAAACGAACGCAGCCAGATACGATAAAAGGAAATGGAATTTGTTCTGGAGTTTCACAACTGTTCTTCGGTATCGGTTTTTTTATATGTGGGTATAAGAGAGAGAGAGGGTTGAAAGGAATAGAAATATGGTAAAAAAAGAATGCTAAGTTCGAACATGAAACTTCGAAAAGCATAAAGCATTGAACAGTTCTGGTTTGTAGATGGTAAAATGCCTTGAAGATATAAATTTAGGTAGGTATAAGAAAGGAATATATCGAATATTTCTAGTAGTAAAAGGTGCCTCAGTTTCTTTCAGAAAAAAAAAAGGCATTTCGTAGTTTAAAAAATATAGAGGAGACTTTTCAGGTAAAATAAGTTAAACGTCTTTTATGAACTTTTCAAATATAGCAGAAGTTTTAGCAGTCTGGATTTCAATATTTGAGCATCCAGTTATAATAAAAACAATGTAACATGTAGAGATAAATCGGAAAAATCATCAGACAAAACAGCCTGACTTCTTTTTCATCACCTTAACTGTTTAACATTCTCTGCTAAATAATTAGACGAGATCATCTGTTTAGGGAATATGTTTTTTTATATTCATTCAGTTAAGAATTTATGGAACGCTTGAGATATTCAAAAGTCATTTTAGGTCATTAAAGAATCTATCTATAACGTCTTTCAAAGACACATTTTAGATAATTTTAAATGCATTGTACAATGCACAAATGGATAACGGACATCGTATTGAAGGGGTTAATCTTTAGATATGAGCTGAATGATCTTCAAAATTTCATTTTCAGATTTTAGTATATAAATCTAATTCCAGACCGTCAAGCCACTAGAAAAGTCACTTGTAGAATATCTATTATTTTTCCTTATTAAACAATAATTGACATACATCGTAATTCAATTGAACAAGGAAAAAACATGTATTCACAAGTTTTTTTGGGAGAGAGCAGTTTAGTGATGCCAAATGTAGTGAAATCTAAATATCTTACTGATTCCTCATCTGTAAATGCCTCATGGTTAATCGAAAGTCAATGAATTTTTTGGTGGTTCTAATCTCAATTGGTTTAGTATATCGAACTTTGAATTAAGGGGATATAGGACCTTTAACAGATATCGAACTTTGAATTAAGGGGATATAGGACCTTTAACAGATATCGAACTTTGAATTAAGGGGATATAGGACCTTTAACAGATATCGAACTTTGAATTAAGGGGATAAACCAGATAAAACATACCACGAAAGCTGGTCAAATTCTACTCTCCTAATACAAGAAAAAAACTTAAACTTAATTGATTTTTTTAACATAGTTTTATAAAATAATCTTATAGTTGCAACTTTTTAAAATCTGAAATAATTTTTATTAATTAAAACTTTATGTGCAAAAACAACGTGTCCCATATAAATTGTTAAAGACAAAATTTTCTTTTGCATATGGTCTTTCAGAAAATAAGCAATTTATGTTAACAAGTGTTGCACAAATTTACTCCCCAAGAACATAACTTGATAATCCTGGAAAGTGATAAATATTTTACTGACACTATGTTTTAACAACATAAAAAGTAAAATAACACTTTAAAAAACTTTAAAATATTAGCAAGCACTAATAAAAGGCATATATAATAATTCTTTGGTTTTGCAATATTTCCTTTATTATATGGGCATAAGCATACCCAGAAAATTTCATATTGATACGATAAACCATTTTTGTTTAACCCTTATTTGCATGATTCTTTCTCTTTTTTTTTTTTGTGAAATAATTCAGGGCGATATAATTCATGCTCTAGATTAAATGAAAAATGTTTAAAATATCCTATTATAAATATATAATGTAAAACAATTAAAATACAGTATGATGGAAATATCCATCATCATGCAAATTTATATGCTAAACTTAGTACAAATTCTTTAATGTTCCTCTCTTCTAAATTTCTCCACTCGTTATCGCTTTTATGAGCAAAAAAAATCTCAGATTTGTTACAAAATTTTTTTCAAGAAATCTCATATTTCTTCCAATTACAACAAACAGTGGAGCGATACGTTCAAACCCGCTATAATGATAGTGACATTTGATTGTTTTACAGCTACGTTCCTAATTACGCAATAGTCTTTAAAAAAGTTGCCAGCAATAACTAATTTGCAGTACATCTGTTTTGAGTACAATTTTTTGTTCACTAAATGTTATGATGGAAATTTCCATCATCATGCAAAGAAGGACTAATCTCGCGAGGAAGCCCTGAAAATGTAGTATTGAGAAAAATGACTTTAAAGTTAAAAAAAATCCTTCATTAAATTTCTCTATTCACGAATACCATAATCAAATACCACTGGCCTTCACATTTCTGAGTGAAAAGTCAGCAGTGACCTTCAAGTTTTTTATTATCATTTTAAAGCTTATAAACATACACACATGTGCAATACTTAAAATATTCAGAAGGGGTTCTGGTTGTCAAATAAAGTCATAAAAATTTAGAAAAGAATTAAAAGTTTACAGGTATCATAGTTCCTTAAGTAATAATAATAAATGGAAAATAAAGCAACTTGTGTTGGTCAGAGACATCTCAGAGGATCTGTAGAAAATGATCAGTAATATTGTAACCACGAAGTAGAAGTGAGAATAAATTAGTCTTGAGGAGGTTTCAATCTGACTTGACCTAGCATATCGAGCTAAGTTTGTGAATCAAATAGTAACGATGGATGAGAAATAGAGCATCTTGTGTTGGTCAAAGAAACCTAAGAGGATCAAAGTATTATCTGAAGTAAATCTTACTTAACTCCAGTACATGGGAAAAAGAAATGTTTCCTTTCTGGTGGGTTTTCAAAAGAAATTTCTCTCATTTGTGGTTCGTTCAAAGAAAAACAGATTTTATTTAACAAAATCTGTTTTACCAGATTTAATTCTAAATTGACAAAAAAAAGGATTTAAACAGTTGAAATTTATATCTTATAATATTCAATAAATTAAAATATTTGATTTTTTGGTTGTTTTTTTTTTATTTTGTTATTTTAATAATAAAATTGGAAAAATTTTATTGAAACTTTCATTGTACGGATTACTCAAACCCTCTTAACAGGTTGATTGCTAAGTCACCCATATTCAGGTTACAGCAAAGCTACAATCTATCTATATATAAAACGCTAACGTAAGTGGCACATAAATCGAGCTTATTACTTATTGTCGAATGGCAACGGTTAGATATAAACAAAACAATATAACGAACTTCAGACTGCTTTATTCACTGAACATTTTTACAGCTGTGCTGAATCAAACGTTTCGCTTATCTAATTAATGGAGCTACAAAATATTAGTAGTGTTCTGAAGACAGTTCGCCATGGCATCAAAGAGGACATTCAGACGAAGGAAAGAAGATATATAAAAAAAAATCCAAAAAAAAAAATCAATGAAAGAAGATATAAAAAAAATCTGCAACAAAAGTTCAATAAAGCGCAAAAATAGGCTTAACCGTTATTAGAAAAGTAATCATAGTAAGACTGAAAGTTAATGTACGGTTTCTCACCAAGCACAACAAAATCATTCCTATTGTCCAAAAACTCTAAAAGTTTGCAATCCTGGTTATATACCAGAAATACTAACTTTTAAAGTTGCAATCAAAAATCTTTCAAATTTGGCGCCCGCATATTAATTTTATGTCTGTCTCGGGAGATATGAGACTGAGACTCATATCTTCCGAAACAATCGTTTTATAAAAATGATTTTTATTTTATCTTAAGATTTAAAAAAATACTTTTTTAATGACATAAATTTCATTTTCGTACTATTTTTCATTTAACTTTAATAATATTTTAATTCAATTTGATACACAATCTGAAACAATATTTTTAAATACTATGATGGGATTCAAACTCTACACGTGAAACACGTGCTTTTGTAAATCATTCAATCCGTAGTAAGATTTTCATTTCATCTTTTATTTCGTAATATATAGCTTTGTAAATTCCAGTAAACTGTTTTATTTGAATTCGTGTATTTTAATCGTATTAAATTACTAGGTGAAATGATTTTTTTAAAGAAATGCATCCGATATTAATGATTTAACTGTCTATTAAGTTAATAATCTAGTCGTCAAAGGTGGATAGTTAAGAGAAAGCAAAGTAAGAATCTTATTAGATAGTAATCCGGACCACAGTGAATGCCTTAAAATATTAACCGTAATTATGCTTAGCAATTTTAAAAACTATTTTAGATTCTGAAATTTTCCTAAAAGTATATGAAAGTTTTTCTATAAATAATAAGCGATTAAAAAAATTTAAGTGACATTTATTGTAAAAATAAGTAAGCTAGAATATTTAGCAAGAATCTTTAAGTGAAGTTGGATGCGTGTCTCACATTTCACTTGGTGATTTAATTTCTTTTCTACTCACGATAAAAATTAAAGCTACGATGCTTTCAATACATAAAAACAAAAAATACATTTTCCCCCTCTAACTCATTTTGAATATAACGCTTTTGGACTGAAATGGAAAAAGGAACGCTTTTGAATTTAATGAAAAATCTTAAATTAAACATTTCGAATGGCATTCAATATTTTGCTCATTTCATCTTCCGAAACAAACGCGGAAATCTTATTTTCAATTTCACACTTCATTGCATTCAGAAAAACAACGTTCCATAAAAAAGAAGAAAGATTTTACATGTTCGAGAATTAATTTGATTCGAGATTTAAATTGAAATGGAAAGGCATTTTCATGAAATATCAATTGTAAACTTGTTAAGAAATATAAACTTCCACGATAAGTATTTTCATATGTATTTCATTCAAAGCTATGCCAATTTCATTGCTTTATTTTTTATCTTTCACGTTTCACTATTTAAAATTTGATTAAAAACACATTTACAGTTACATTCTTCTTAATTAAATTAATAGAATTGCTATTTTTATCATTAAAATGTTCCTTTTTGAGCTCTTATTCTTTAATGAGCATTTGAATATTTTTTTCAATAATTTGCTAAATTTCGATTTCTGCAGCTTGATCATTAATTTAAAGTAGCGTCGCAGTTTTTATTAACAAGTTTTCCATGAAATTTATATTAATGAAAAACATTTATATTCAAGATAATTTAAACAATGAGTAGAAATTTAATGTTACCTATTTATTTAATCCGTAGATGGTTTATTGAATTAAGTCTTTAAAACACCCAAATTGAGCTATGCTTTGTCAATCATAAGGTGTAATGATGTCATTGAAATTCTGAAAACATCCGGAGATCCCACATGGAATAAGAGATTAATTCTGTACATCATAGATAAACAATAATATGGTAATAATTTTATTGCGTAGAGTGAATAAAATTTTAGAGCTGAATTTATTACATGCTGTGCTTTGCCATTTGAATGCGATTACTTTTTTTGTTCGACTAAAAACTAAATCGGCAACTAATTTTCTTCTATTATAGAAGGAATAAAATTCAACTTAGACATGTATGCATTTTGAAACTAAACGATTGTTATATTGGAACTGACTCGAAATTTTCAACTGTAGTCAAAAAACAGCTAGACCATTACTACAATTTACCGCACTCTCTAAATTTAATTGGCTACTGAGTGATATTTCAAATCCACTGTCAAATTTAAGGAAATTCCAGGCCGATGTCTTGGGTTTTAGAAATATGTTCTTCATCTATGATGTTCTCATACCGAAACCGATATTTTACCACAAGACCACCACATTTTCCAATCGATGAGAGAAGAAACATTTGCCAATTTGTTTAGGTTAATACGGTTAATCGATTATTATTCCCATGAAATGGATATTTATATCGTTTATTATGTATAATTACCACATTATAACTAATAAGTAATTACCTATATTAACTTAATTTATGACTTTAACCTCAATATACATATTCGAATCATACTGATTATATCAATCCATCTGATTTTCAAGATATAATCAAAGAAATTGAATACATTTCAGGAATATTTTTAACATTTTTATTCAATATCATTGAAATTATAATTATCTCCCTTATCAGTAATTTTATATTTTGACTTCCGTAATACAAAAATAAGATATGACGAAAGTACTGTTGTAAATGATTAAGTGAAGATTCTTAACTAGTATACACAAATTATACCAAACTCTTCTACGAAATAACTTAAATATATGCCAAAAAAATTCAACAAAAAATACTTCAGTAAAACAGAAATCAATAAAAAATGTCATATTATTTCAATGATAATTAATTAATGGTTTTGCAAATATATTGAAATCATTTTGAGACATACCTATTTGTTTTCAATAGAGCAAGAACTTCTTTCTTTAAGCGAAATTAGATTTCCTTACCACTTTTATAAGAAAAAGTTATTTGACTCTAATTGATAATTTTCTAATAAAATAAATAAAATATCAAATGAATTAATATGAAGCTAATCCGGATCTCGTTGTCTTCCAGCCAACCGCCCTTACCTAACCATTGAGACATAACCATGGCATTGCAAAGATTCGAAAACACGCTGTCGCCAAATTGGCGATTTTCTCGTCTCAACTGTTACGATGGTTGTCTTATCAATTGTCATCTTATTTCCTATATCAAATTTGAATAAATTATCGTCTGAACAATTCAAGCTAGGATAAAATGTTCCAAAAGCGATGTGTTTTCAAGTCTAATTTGGAGATATTGTGCATTACTTCCATATTACGTAATATTGTTTAATATTGTAATAATAACGTTTGGTAATTTGCAATATTAACTCTGAACACTAAATAAGGATATTTCTAAAACAAAGATTTACAAAGCTATATTATTTGTAAAAACCAACTTCATGAAACAACAGTAAGATCAGTTCGGTTACACGTAAAAGTTTAGACGTATATGTCGCACCATTCTAATAGACATTCATAGCATATCGATGCTCCATATTTTGTTGCTCCGCATATTTCTTTCATCCAAGCCAGGAATGCGTTCTTTTCTTTTTTGAGTACCAAAAATTGGCCAAGAAGTACCCATGCCTTATCATATCCATGTTCCGCTAAACGTTTAGCCATAGTTTCGCTGATTCCAGGAATTGAGTCTATTCCTTTGTCGCCAACTGGCGAATTGAGAAAATCTAAATACTTTTGAGATAGCTTTGGCATGCTTTCAAAGTTTCTGTTGGCCAAACAATGAGGATTGATTGCTTGCATGTGATCTACTTTAAAAATGACTAGCAGTAATTTTCCAGATGAATTTCGAAAATAAAGGAATGTTTCAAATAAGAAAGTTTTGTTGCTGAATGATGAAGGCCGATGTTGAGAATGTGATTAGAATAATAAAAATACAATGTGTGTTGCCAAAAAAATTTCATATTTCAAAAAAGAATTATTACTGTGAATTCCATTAATTTTGATAAGAGAATAAGCTTCATTTTTAAATTGAATAAATTTATTAATCGATAAATTAAAATTAGAATGAAAATGATAGTAATTTTCTAATTAATGTTATTTTAATGAAAACGAGTTACTACGTTTTTTACATGTGAATTATTTTGCAAATGGTAAATGCTACATATTAATATTCTAAAAATATTTTCGTCAACTTTATTTTCACAATGGTGGCAACACTGTTTTTTTTTTCCTTCAGAATCATCTAAATATAATAAACCGAATTATAATTTTAATAGCTGCTTTTACTAATGCTGCAAAAAGAGCGCAAGGACATTATAACCAGTAAAAAATATCTTTTATTAAATTCTAATCCGGGTTTTGTTAGAATAAATGTTACATAATTGTGGAGCTTTTATCTATACTTATAATAAAGCTCAATGTGTGTGTGTGTTGGCGCTCTACAGGCCAGGTCATTTGACATACAGCTATCAAATTTGGTACATGCATACCTTAGAGGTCGGGAATGTGCACCTGGGGTCCCTTTTTTTGAAATTTTAATTAGAATTTTAATTATTAATTAAAAACTAACTTTCCCGCCAAAAAAATCTTCCATTTTCCCCTCCGCCAAATATAAATCTTCCATTTTCCCCACCGCCAAATGAGTAAGGCTTTAGTTGTTGTTTTTTTCTCCCAACAGTAATGAGGCTTGGGTTAACATTTTTCGGCGGATTATTTCAAACGATTCTGTTTATTTTCTTAATGTTTTATGCATTTAAAATGAAACATTGTTAATTAATCCATGTTTCAGATTCATTCTGAAGTACTTTTGAATTAAAATAACACAGAATAAAGGAAATTAAAAATGTCTAATCTGCATAGCGTTACCCCAACTGGAGTAGAAAAATTCACGCATATGCGTTACCGTAAGTGGCGAAGAAAATTCACGCATGCGCTTTGTGTTCTGATTGTTGCCATGACAACCATTATCAACGGACGATTTAAATTATTTTTAGGTTAGTTGCATGCTTTTGTAAGTAAATTGTATTTATGTTAGTTATATATATTTTTTGTATATGCTTATAGTTTTAAGTACATCGTTTTTTAAGTAGTTTTTTTAAACCTGTTTTCGACCGATTATTTTAAACGATTCATTTTATTTTCTTAGTGTTTGATGCATTTAAAATGAAACATTGTTAGCTAATAGATCTGTTCATGATGAATCTCAGAAAATTTTGTTGACAAATTCTTGAGATATTACATAAATTAAGAAAGATATTCTTTAGTGCCCATAAAGTTTAAACGCTCAGTGACTCTATTATCAGTAATCATATTATTAAAAAAATGCTTTGTTTCAGTAAAAAATATTATTATATTAATTGCAGATTAATCATTTTCACTTTAATTTAAAGCAAAAATCCTACGACGGGTAACAGAAAATTAGAGAGATACATATCACGTTATGACTGAAAGCCTTTATAATATTATGAGTGAATTATATGACTATCAAAATTTGAAGTTTTAAAATATTTTGCTGAAGAATCTATTAAAGTTGGAATTGCGTAAAATATGTAATGGTACGACCGGAGTTTAACCCCCTGCTTTTAAAAATCGCCAATTTACGGCCTTGCGAAATGTTCAAAAGCAAAGGAGCAGATGTTTAATCATAGTGCATAATAAAGATTGCCAGCTTTGGCGCGTTATCGCAACTTAGTGAAGAAGGGGGTTAAACTCCGGTTCAAGCTATTTAATTATTAAAATTTAAATGAACATTAAGATTGGCGAACCGGCTGGTCGCCAAAGGCGGCTAGTATTTAATATTTTGAACAAACAGGGCAAATGAATGCAATTCCATAATTATTAACATGAATTATAAGCAATTTAGGCGAAAAGGAAAAAATAGTTAGGAAGCTGCTTGTGTGAACTGCTAAAAAATACAACATGCAAAAAAATTGAAAGGATAAACAATTTTGTAAGAGTAATTTGAAAGGTCTAGTGCAATTCTGTTGAATCAATATTCAATATCGGCAAGATACTATAAATAAAAGTTCTTTAATTACCAAAATGCTGGAACGTCGGTATATTTTAATCCGCAAAATTGATATGGAACTGTGTGCGTGACAAAATAACGCTCCTGGTTGTAAAGAAAAGAATTTTAATGAAAACTAAGACACAAAAAAAAATTCGGAAAGAATTATCTTCAATTATCATTTGCATTTTTTACCAAAAATCGTTGAGTTGTTTAAGTTCAAAAGCGTATTCAACAAATTCAATAAACATAAATTTTATATTTTTCAATGTATTAATATAATATTTGTCATTCTCTTTGGTGGCAACTATTTGTATATTTCATTTGTTTCAGTCTGAGGAATTTTTATTCTTTATTAATACCATAAAAGTTTATAGGACAGATATTGTTATCTATAAAATGTAGAATGTAGCATATTTTCCACGCAACCATTCAAAAAGCTGTATTGGAAAATTATTTTACGTATGGCTACCAAATTTTGCTTGTAATTATTTCTTGGATAGTAGGTATTCGTTAAGAATTTTCAAAATTTGACAAGATTTTAATAAATTATAAACTAATAGAAATTTTAATGATTTTTTTTCTTTAAAAAATGTTATAAAAATGCATAGGTTATCACATGAAAACGTTTTTCATGTCTTTAAAAGACAAAAAACTTATTTTCTATGTGTTCTGTTATTTCTATACTTTTTTTTATTTGATGGAGTTATTCAAAATTAATTTCAGACACAATTTTTTTAACTATGCTCTTTCTTTATTTAGTTGCTTTCATTGAAATAAAAATGATTGTAAATTATTATTATGTAAATATTAACGTATTTCGTGCATTTAGTTCTATGATAGAAAAATAAAGTTTTAATTTTTCAATTTATTAATAGCTAATATTTTTCTATTATTTTAAAATACTGAATGTTTTATTTAAGGTCACTTTCTTTCAGTACATTGTGTTATATAAATTTAATTCACTAACAATCCACTGATTGAATCAAGACACGAATCAAATTTAAAGCCTTTTCATATACGTTGTTTCGTATTTGGAGAATCTCTCTCTCTCTCTCTCTCTGTGGCGTATGCGATTTGATTTAAACAACTCAACTTAATGATTTTTAAAAAAACGCAAACGATAATTTAAGGTAATTTTTCTGAACTGCTTTTTATTTATATACGTTTTATTAAAGTTCTTTTCTGAAAACTGTGAGCATTAACTTGTTACACAAGCAAGTTTGCTTGGTTTCCTATCAATTTTACGGATTAAAAAAATGTGATTTCCAGCATTTTGGTAACAAGAGAAGTTTTATTTATAGTATTTTGTAGATGTTAAATGCTGATGCAACACTCTCGTTTTCTTTCCAAGTATCAATTCTTGTCGATCTTCTTCTGATTAATATAAGAAATATGATTTCTGCATATTTGAAAGCGATGTATTATAGATAGTAAAAAATGAGATTTGCTGGCTTAGAGTCTCACAAGTTTTTATAATTAGAATTTCTGTATCATATTATTTAAGCCATCCGGTAAATAATGTACGAAAATCGAATTTTTATTTTCGACGCGTTTTTCCTAATCCATTGAAACAAAAAATTTAACCCAAAACTACGCTTGAAGCAACAAAATCGGATATCAGATTTGATGTATTGAAATCATTGCGTATTTAAGTTATAGTGTTTATATGTTAATGAAAGTACAGATCGGTAGGCAGTCAACGCCTTATTGGATTTGACTCAAAATTTGATAAGCGTCTAGACTATAGATGTTAATCTAGAGATTCCTTGCATCAAATTTTATCTATCTAGCTGTATTCGTTTTGCAGTTATCGTGCTAAATTATATTCGAACAGCCGGGCTGACAGACTTCCTCTGAAGGGATTTTTCTGAAGACTTGATAGAAATATTCAAAGTTGGTATAAAGACTGTATACCAAATTTCATTCCTCTAGCTCAAAGCATTTTTAAGTTATCTTTGTCACAAACAGACCTACGGATGGACAGTTTTCAAAAATATGTTTTTTGAACTCGGGGATCCGTTAAATTCGAATATTTTTATGATTAGAATACTTTATGTATATTTCGTATACGAGATATTAAAAATTACACGAAGCATACAACAGGGCAAACTGTTAAATTTTGAGCAACTGCATTTGGAAGTTTGCTTCTTTTATAGCAGGTGCTCAATAAGAGAGTGATTTTATAAATTTATTCGGAATTTTAATTAATCTTATATTATTAATTAATATATACCTTTTAATACTCAAACCAGCTGGAGTGGTCTCTTGACAGCTTTCTTGTATAATTTCTTATAAAGATGTTATTCCTTTTAAACCTGTAAAACATTTTGAACACTGGCTTAGGAAGAGAACAGATTCCACGGTATTGGCGAGCAATAGTTACGAAATATTGATTTTTAGCATGAATTTAGCATCTTTATCGTATTTATCGTGTGGTACTTGTCGTGTTTTGGGCCATTAATCATTAGCTTGTAGTTAATAGAAATTTAAATTTGTGTTTTAGGTGCATTTTTTCCAATCGACTAAAACCAAAATTCAACAGAAAATTCCAATTATAATCACACAATCACAAACAAAATTTGATGCTGCACTTTTGAACTATTTTGCGCTTGCATGCTTGTGATAATGTTAGTATAAGCAGTAAGAAAGTCACCAGATTTAGTTTCAAATTCGATAAGCATCTATTCTTCAGACGTTAAATCTCTGTACCAAATTTTATCCACTCAATTCTCTTTGTTTTGAAATTACCTTGTCAACTTATATTCGAATAGCAAGACAGACAGATTGACTGCCGAATGGATTTCGCTCAAAACTTGATAGAAATATAGGTGTAAAGATCTTAAACCAAATTTCATCCGTGTAGACTAAAATATTTCTGAGCCATCTTTGTCACAAACAAAAAGATTTGATTCCGAAAAAGTATTTTTGGAGCTCGGACATGTTAAAAGGTCAAGTTCGTCAAAATATCGATTTTGAATTTTTTTGGCAATTGCAATTGTTTGTCTATACTTCGCATGCGATAAAGTAAAAGACAGAATTTCAGTGGCATAAAATTTATTCCCTTGTGTTTTTTTATTCTATTTTAATAAAAAAAATTTCCTGTATTTTTAACTGTAATTTGGTCACAGCATTCAACCTTTATGTTACCGCATGCAGGAAAGAAGGAATATTCATTTTGAAAATTTTAATAGCTTTTTTTTATTAGTGTTATATAAAAAATGGTACACACAAGATGAAACAATGATCGATTATAAAGTAATTCTAAAATTACGTCATATGAATAAAGCCTTAAATATTATTAGAGCACAAAGTTTCGACCTAGATGAAGGAATCTCTTAACTTTTGATTTAACCCTTTAAAGGGCCATTTTTTTCTAGTCATGTTAAAATATTTTTAGGCTTGAAATGAAAATAAGAAAAGGGATTCATTTATCTCATTAGATAAATTTAATTTGATTAATTAATTAATTTGTTTAATTAATAACAAATCAAGATACATCATTTTGTGTAAGATGAAGAACTGAAGCATCTAAGTTTCTGTCTTTCTAAAAAATTTTGTCAAAGCCTATGCCAACCTACATAAATTCATACAAAGATTGATAAATTTGGTGGGAAGCATACTTCCCACGGCCCTTGAAAGGGTTAAGGAGGCGAATGATTGCGGCATCCTCTACTAAAATGAAATTTCTCAAAAAAATAAAATTATTTTTTGGAGGAATATTTTTTGAAATGTTCAATTATTCGAAGCTTTTTATATTTGCTTCTAAAATTTTAATAATAAAACATATTGCAATTATGCATTGCCAAATTGCATATCATACTCCATTCAATTTAACTTCGAATCTGTTTTTCTACACAATACATGTTTATTATAATTTTTGATAAAACAAATATTTCTTATGTTTCATCCACCATATTTCGTACACTATAACACCAATTCACAGTGTGATAAAATCAGAAACTCTTGAATGCATTCTGAATATAAATCTCAAAACTAAATCCAAAATAACACGATTTGTGTCTTCCAATATTTATTAGTTTAGGCATTCTGTCTATTAGAAGTTAATTTCCTGCTTCCATTCAATGTTGCAATACTCCAACGAATACTCTAGATAATGCATTCAAATGCAAATTCCTGAAACGGTTATATTCTATTAGGAGCATAAATTTTGAGATCAAATGCTTTTAGCGAATTGCAAATGATTCGCTAAAAGTGCAACTTTTCAAATGAAATTTGGGAAAAGGCTATAGAAGTGACAATCATCTTGCTTCCCAAGTATACACAAAGATGGTTTGTAATACATCGGTTACTTCCCAAATGATTACGAATGATTCTTTTTCTCGTAAATCAATAATGCTCTCTTCTCCATAAATCATCTGTATTAGCATCACAATGATTGGGTTCCTTTTAAAATTCTTGAATATTAATACACTTCGAAATCATGTTATACAGTTTGGTGCCTTTTGTGGTAATTGCTTTATAGATAATGACGTTTTTACAAATAAATATCTTTAAATAAAATATCCTTGAATCAGAAAAGTCTTTTAAACATCTTTGACAGATCTGTCAGCTGTCTTGTAAAGTGCCATAAGTAACAACAACAACAAACATCTTAGAATTTACATCTTAGAATACATTTTTTGAATTTCCTTGAGTAAATGAATTGTGTCAAGAGTATAATTATTTGCTGTAAGATTTATCGGCTTTTAATATGCCAGTTTGTAACTTAAAAGATGGAAAAGAAATACCAATGAAAGAGAATTTTTACTCTAAAAGACATTTTGAGATTAAACATATAATTTACAAATGAGTTTAATATGAGAAATCATGTCATAATTTTTGAGTTTGCTTCAAAAATTTTTACTTTTATTACCCCCTAATTTATATCTATAAAATTTATAAAGATAATTTATAAAGTTCTTTTTCGGATCCTGAGACTAACGCTTTTCAATGATTGCACTTCGTTAAGGGATGGTACGCAGAAAAATGAACAATTATTAAACCTCCAAATTTTCGTTTCAGCATCCTGAAACGACCACTTTTCGACGATTCTATATCACTAAGGTGTGACACGCGAAATGATGTGCACATTTCTGGAATTTACTTCGTTGTTAAATGTAAACATCTCCTCTTTTTCTCTCACCCCTATTTTGCCGAATTACACCCACCCTAACACATGAGCAAAAGCACGGAGGGTTATCGAATCCGTTGACAAACAATAATCTCGATTCTCTCTACTTCTTATTGTAAACATTTCCTTCTTTCATCTTTCCTTTCACCCAGTTTTCAACAAAATAAACGGTTCCTGACACATACCCAATAGCGTGAAGGGTTTCCAACAGTAAATGGAAGGGAAAAGAGGTTAGTTTCACTTTTGCCGATCGAAAAAAAGATTTCTTTTTTTTTTAAATAGCCTCGTTAACCTTGCCTTATTAACCACAACTATTGCAGAATTGAAATTTTCAATGTATTCCTTTCCGAACTTAATTTCGAAAATAATTCATAAACAAAGTTGCATCACCAAAACTCTCTTTCAAGAAACTATCAACAAAGAATTTCAAAATTATTTTGTCATCGCCACATATACAACTAAATCGCACTTTATTATTTCTATCGCAGACCATCAAACACTCAATACTCCTGTATTTTTTCGATTTACAAATTGCTATCTATAGTATAAAGTGTCAGTTGTTTACTCTTACAACCCTCTAAGCAAAGATGCTTACTTTAATTACCAAATTTAACTTAAAAACAATGAATAACTCATTATTTTTAATTAACTGAAAATTAATTAAGTTAATCTATTACTTATTCCCTTAAATGTTTATGAAAGATAATCTTCTTTTACAAATGAAATAATCTACCGATGACATAAAATATTAAATTTACTAATATTCTGTATATTGTTTAAACTGCTGCTTGGTTTACAAAAATATTCTTTTTGAATAAAATGCAATGTAATTTGAATAAAATACAATTCTTTGTAATAAAACCCAAATTCCAAAATATTTTT
This sequence comes from Argiope bruennichi, assembly GCF_947563725.1. NCBI lineage: Eukaryota > Metazoa > Arthropoda > Arachnida > Araneae > Araneidae > Argiope > Argiope bruennichi. The sequence continues at coordinate 35,151,870 of NC_079156.1, forward strand.
TTTTTATTCTAAGACAACATTTCTGAAATATATTATATTATAATACAATATTCATGCCATAGGAATATATTTTTTAATTCGCATATGAATTTTCAATCATTCAATGGCATAAAATATTAGATTTAATAATCTAATGTATATTGTATAATGGTTGCTTAGTTTACAAAAATATCTATTTTTAAAAAAAATATAATGTAATTTTCATGAAATACAATTATTTGTAATAAAATCCAAATATATTTTTTGTTCTTAGACAGTGTTTCTGAAATATATTATATTACAATACAATATTCATGTCATAAGAACATATTTTTTTAATTTGCATATGAATTTGCAATTATTCAATGACAAAATATATTAGATTTAGTAATATAATGTATATTGTTTAAATAGTTGCTTAGTTTACAAAAAGAGTTTTTTTTTAACAAAATATAGTGCAATTTTCATAAAATGCAATTTTTTGCAATAAAATTCTAAAATATTTTTTGTTCCAAGACAGTGTTTCTGAAATATATTATTTACAATGCAATAATCTACCACAGAAATACTTTTTATAATTCGGATCTGAGTTTTTAATCATCCAATCCTAGATAGATGTACTTGGGAAAAAAAGATTTCTTAACAAATGCATTCCTTCAGTTACCCTTTGATAAACCCTCTCAAAACTTTCGCCTGTTGCCGAATTGCAACTTCAGACGCCATTAAGGGTTGGTGGCTTTAATGACAACTGTCAGGTTCGTTACCGTGGCAACCGACTACTTGTTGACTATTCCTTATCCAATTGCGGGAAGGGAGGCTCATTAAGAACCGTCAGCAGAAGGATTAATTCTTTTCTGCATTTGGAATGATGGGCTTGTTTTACGCAATGCCTTTGTCTGTTGCATAGGCGAAAGAATTCGAATTTGTCTAGGATTAATCTGAGATCTAGAATACACACTGTTGTAATTTTCAGCTGATTGGATCGATAAATAAGGTAGTAAATAGATAAATTAGCATAATCTATTTTATAGAAAAGTTAACAATCTCTTGTATAAGCATAATTTAATCGCCGTCGAAATTAATTATACTGATTATAAGGGCTGCCCAATCTAATCGAGATCTAACTGCTAATTTCTAAACCGTTAGAAGTAGGCATATAATTCCAAATGGAAAAATGTGTCCAGTAATATGAAGAATTATATAGGCTGTCCGAGAATTCTTGAACACATTACAAAATTATGTAAAGGAATAAATGTCATTTCTTCAATGACACATATGACTAATACGTTACTCATAAAGTTTTATTTCACAGAATCCGGTAGAGGACTTTATGCATGGTTTGATGATGATTTAATGAGAAAACTACACTTGATAGCCAAATCATGTGATTTTTATAATTAAGTTCCTAAATTTTTACTTTTTATGTGCATCATATGCATAGTAGTAGTTATTGTTTCTTATGGCTTTTGCCATGGATAAGCCCGCTGTTACGAAGACTGCGGTTTTAAACCGGTAAGGGAGCGTCTACTGTTTTTATAGTAGTGCCAACTAGGGTCAAGAGTACGGCTTTACAACTCACGCAACATTCATTCGCTTGTACAACCTCTTTTTACAGGAGAGCACATTCACACATCTCACAGAACAGCAGAAAAACAACCATGTCCAAACCGGGACTCGAACACAGTACGCCCACATCACGGGGAAGATGCGCTACCCCTATGCCAGGACGCCGGCGAGTAGTTGTAGTAATTTGTATGATTTGAAGCACTGTACCACAGCTCTTGAGAAAATCATGAAATTTAAGTTATGCATAAGTATTTAATTTGAAAGCAAACGCAAGCTATATTTTTGGCAAAATATCTGATCGCCAAAGTCCACTAATTAACTGACTAATAACTGATTAAATTAGTGAACACAAATACATCCAAGCAATGTAGCTACATATAGTAAATGTTACAAATAAAATCAAGCCTTACATAGTTTCTTTTTTGCAATTTTCATTTATGACTTCGCATTTATTTATCGCACAGTTATTTGTTATCTATTTGTACAAATAAATATTGCCTTTTCAATCCAATTTTGTTCTATAAAAAAAAACCTATTATTTGCAAAAGATTTCCCTGAAAATTATTATTGATTTTTAGAATACTTAATAGGCGTGATTTGTTTCACTGCGTTGCTACATAACTTAAAAACATACAATATCCTTATTTTTTTCCTGCAAGTAATCTTCTGAAAGAAAATAAATTAATTGTAGTGCGTTCTCTATTTTCTTCTTTATACACATTTTCTCTTTACTTTGCTAAATCTTTTCTTTCAAAAGTATTTTTTTTTCTGTTTTGCCTTTTTATTCTTCGATTCCTTTTGCTTTTACTCAAAGTAAATATGCGTGTAGACTTTTCTTAGTCCACGCAAACTTCTTTGAAACAATAATTACTTTGTTTCATGCATTCGTTAGAAGCACAGAAAATGTTTTCTCTCGCTTCGCTGGAAGTTGAAACACAGAAATATACAGATTTTTTTTTCCTAAGGCGTCTCCTCCCATATTTTTATTTGCATGTTCCGAACACGCAGTATCAATATTATTTAGTTCTGAAATCAATAACTCTTCAAAAATAAAAATGGAAATCTCAGTTAGAATCAAGAACCAATTTTGTAGGTAATAAATATGAATAAAATATTGGATCGCTATCGTTTGAGTGTTGCCTTATGTGCATGGGCAGAATTTTGATGTATCGATACTATGCATCCCTAATAACTGTAATTAGAGGATAAATGTGCATTTGAATCCATCAGATCACATGAGTTTTTTTTTTAATTGTATTAATTCTTAACCTTATGAGCCCTGACTGCCCGATATCGCCGATTCAATAAGGGCCTGCCTCAGGTGCTTTTGGAAGGTTAAATGAGCGCTCGTCGATAAATACATTTCACCCCTTAAACTCATTTAACCGCTCCAAAGCACCTGAGTCAAGCCCCTGTCGAACGGCGCCATATCGGGTGGTCAGGGCTCATAGGGTTAAACAATAAATCTGTCTACCGTTTTATAAAAGAACGTTAATAAAAATAAGATTACTTTTAATAAAGATTTAAAGAATACCATTTATAAACGAGTGCCTCCTGGTCTTCAGAGAATCGATTATTAACTAAAATAATAAATTATAATATATTTAGTACACACATTTCGTAAGTAATTTCAATTATTCTCTCTCTCTCTTTTTTTTCTGCAAGAAGCGAGAATTGACTTCAAAGTAATAAGAAAAGTTCGGACTACTTTAGGTATATTTATTACCCGTTTTGAGCATGAAAGGACCTCGTGGTTTTGAAATATAATCAGACGACGACGAAGATACTTGAATCGGCATTCATTCTGCAGTTGTCTGTGCCACACTAGCAATAAAAGAGTGTTGTGACAGGGAATCCTCCGTTGCTGAAATTGTAACTTATCCACAAACCCATTGCGATCAAAGTTATGACCAGTAAATTATGATTACAAGTCAGACAACCATTAAACTAAAGAGCAAAGTTATTTAATGACCAGGTTAATAAATCTAAACTTTACATATAAATTCTAAATGAAAAAAAAAATGCTTCACAGTAATCAAATGTATGGTATCATTTTAAGATTAATTTCAGTTTTTGGTAATTCTTTCCAAATACAGGATTTGATAAAAAAAAAGTTTTGGAATTATTCTTATTTTATATTTGCCAGAAGGAAGAAAAATAAACATTCTGTATCTACTTCCAGAAAAACAGATTTTGGTATAGATTTATCCTATTTCATAAAAAAAATACTATGAATCATCATTTTATAATAAATTTCATGGAATAAAATACAAACGATGTTCAAATAAAAAGTTACGAAACGACACTATGGGTATAAATGAAGACTTTATTCAAAGTATACGCTATAGGCCTGAGCACAATGATGCCATTGATTAAAAAGCCGAAGTATCCCTTGTTCCCAGAATTCCTGTGGCCATGACGAGACACAGTCCTTCGCAGCGTCCTTGAGTGCGAGTTGAAGAACTTCCCTTTCAGGTGTTTTTTCAGGAGACCAAACACATGAAAATCGTAGGGCGACATGTCCGGGATGTAGGGAGAATGGTCGACCTGCTGCCACTTGAACTTGGCCAGTGTGACCCTGGAAACGTGTGGACGTGCGGTATCATGGAAGTAGCCCCGGTCTTGATGGACCTGAATAGTCTTCGGAATGTTTCACAGTACACATCAGAGTTCATGGTTCTTCTGTGCTCGAGAAATTCAATAAGTAGCGAATTGAACGGCTGCGTCGATTGAACGGCGCTCTTTATAAGAGCCTTTGCTCTCTCCTGCGCATGCGGTCCCCCACACATGCCGCAATATAGGCCAATGACTCTAATCGTATCTCTAGATGTCCCGCTACGTTTTCCCATAGCAGCATAGGCAAATATGTTAACGGTTACGGTTGTTAAGACGTTTCGTACCTTTTCATTTGAACACCCCTTGTACTATGACAAACAATATGTTTGAAATTTGATTCAGAGAAGAGTTATCAGTCATTATTATTTATATTTTTATTTTCTTGATCATGAAGTATACAAAGACTAATTATTGTAGTCATTTAAAAAGTTTGAACTCGAGATTTTGGAGATTATCTACTTTTCAGATCTCCCTAAGGCCAAAACACAAAATGTAGAGATTATGTCTGTCTGTCTGTGACATCTAACTCAAACCCGAATTGAGCTAGATGGATGAAATTTAATGCATGGTCTGTGCACAGCATTAGTATACTTCCATCATATTTTGAACGAAATTTATTAGAGGAAATTATGATTCTTCGTCTGCCCAAATATAACTACATGATAACTACAAAAAAAAAATATTTAGCATACAGATTTAATATTTAAAATGTAATGTAAAATAAAGTATCACAGATGTGCAAACGCGTTTTAAGTTTACTTTAAAAAAGAAAAATTGAGAAACATTGAACGTTTGCTTTGGAAAGGTATGAGACATAGTCTATATTTATTCTAGATCAACAGAAATAAATAGATTTTAACATATAATAAAATAAAAATATTAACTTAAAATAAATCATGAAAATATTTTAAAAAAATTATTTAAATTTGATAAACAAGTTTGTCAGCTTACGCTTCAAAATCTGCACTGACTACTACATCCAAATACCTTAATCCGTTACTGGAAGTAGCTGCACTTTTTTATGGTAATTTAAATCACCAACAATCAAGTATCTTGGCTTATATTTTGGTGATCAACCTCATCCATCAACTTTGGCTTAAATTAGCTCTTTCGATACTTGAGATAGTTTCCCAAATTACCAGTTAGCACTGAAGTTAATTGTAAGTATCCCTTAGAAGTTCTGCGCAAAGTTTTTAAGAAAGTTGGGAGAGAGTTATCAGTGCATGTTCATCATCGCTTCAATTTCAGCATTTTAATAACATGTAGGAAGTTACAGGGAATATCTCTCTAATGCACATTAAATCTGAAGGAAATACTTATATTTCTGGTTTCTCTCGAATGTTTCAATTCTTTGAAATGTAGATCTTCATTTTTATTTTCATGTGTATAAAGAAAAAAGTATTGTATTCATCAAGCAATTCAAATTTGAGATATTGATCAATCTTCAAATTTTAACCTCCCTGATTTCAAGTAACATGTCTTTAGAATTACAGTCCATCTGTCTGTCAATAAGATAGCCTAAAAACGCTTTGTACTAGTTTGAAGAAATTTTGAACTAAATTTTTTTAGAGGAAGACTGTTTGTTTGACAGACTGCCTAAGAACAGGTGAACACAAAAAACTACAAAACGGAAGGAATTAGATTCTTAAAATTTATTACTCTAATGAGCTAATCAATTTATTACTTACTAATTAATACAAAGTACAAATTTGCATCAATTGTGAAATTGTGTTTTTGAGTTAATGCACTCACATGTTTGCGAAAGAAGAGACTGTCTGTCAGTCTCTTCTTTCGCAAACATGTGAGTGCATTAACTCAAAAACACAATTTAAATCAATGAAATTTAAAATTAAAATACAGAATTACACCAAATATCTCAACATTTGGGCTATTTTGGGATGGATCTCATAGTTTTGGATTGCTATCAGGCGGCGAGGATGATACCTAAATTGGAACTCTCATTCCATTAATCAGCGGGGAACTATTTGGCCCTTACGGATATAAAAAGCACCAGACATGCTTACACGGCGTTTCTTCTTTATAATCGGATCTTGGACCAGGAATCCAAAGCGAAGCCCAGACATTACTACCAAGTCACACTGGTCATAAGTTGACCAGTAGCTGAAATTGAGACAGTGTCTCTTCTCCAAATTCTATGCCATATCAGAGGAAGACCATTGATGATACCTGAAGTCATATTTGAAAATGCTTCAGGCCCACATTATCAGAGTACAATTGAAAGAAGAAGGATTCGAACTTGGAACCATGGAATCCTAAATCCTTACCATTAAATTAAGTATCTTCTGAGTATTATCTAGAATTAATATCCATAACTTTGAAGTTTCTATACATAATTTGAAAATAATTTTGCAGCCTTGTCAATAACTGAAGCATTAACCGTTGGAAGTGAACATTTGGAAAAATTCTTTAAATGGCGTAAAAAAGTACATTAGAATTATAATTTGGACCAATAAATATTCAGTTAAAAATTCCAATGAATTGAATGCTATAAATTATTCTTGTTTTTGATGAAAGCAGCTCAAATTCTTTTTGTATAAAATATTCATTCGGTTTACTATAATGTATAATTATTTTTATTCATCCATGAAATGTCTTGTTCCAAATTTCTTTCAACAATATTTCATCTTAATTTATTAAATTTAATCATCCTGCTTTTTCGTTTCATTAATTAAATTCAATTATATTTTCGTCACAGCAACAAATGAAAACTTCTTTGTGGTAATTCTTCATAATTAAGTACATAAATGAAAACTTTTAGATAATTAGAAACAAATGGATTGTTACCTGGAATTAAATAAGGTTAGATTAATCTCATTGTAAGCAAAATAAATCTCATCAGGTAGAATTCAATTAAACTGGTTCATTCATACTTTCCAATTAAAAATTTTTTCTTCTGCTTTCTCTTTTACATTATACAGTTAACTGCTTTTGTTCTTAATCGAAAAGTATAATGTTTAACAAAAGCGGGAATGCCGGTATATTTACAGCATTTTAACTCTATTCAAATATATATACATGAGAATATATGTACATTTGTTTTACTCTGTAAAGAAGAAAAAGAATCTTTGGAACTTCGATTTCTTCTATTTCAATGACGAAAATGTTTTATTTTGTTCAAAAATTGAAATGATGTAAAAAAAGCTAATTGTGAAAAGAAATTGACTGAATTATATAAAAGTAAAATCTTCTCTATATGTAGCAAAATTTGAATCTAGAGCTAAAATAACGATTAAAAAAACTTTAAAAAGGACTTTTTCTTTGAGAAGTTGGCATCAGAAAACAAGAATATGTTATTCTGGTTTAAACTTGAAGTTTAATTAGAAAGAAATTATCCTCTAATGCTAATGATACCTGAATTTGTATACATACTTTATTTTCTTCCTGGCTGAAATAAAATAAGGTTATGCAAAATACTTGTTTAAGTATTTGTTGTTTTACTGAATAAAATTTAAAGTAAAAAATATACTTTTAGCAGTTAAATCAACAAATCGATGTTATATATAACATCGATTTGTTGATTTATAACACAGCGTAAATATAGTTTTAAGTAAAAAAAAATATTTAAGTTGAAAAAAAAGTGATCGAAATATTAGAGAAAGCATATATGTCAATAAATAAAAGAACTATATATAATTTTTGAATATATAATGCTTGTACTACCGGCGACTACCTGGTTCTCCAAATTTTCTTGTGAGAAAAATTTAACAGTAATATTTATTGTCGCTTCGATTCATCGGTTCTCCCAACAAAATATATCATTTGTTCAATAAAAAATTATCGAAAATTAATTAAAAAAATTTTACCGATACTTAATCTCCAAATTGTGAAGGTCTGTATCAAAACACCTCTCATTACAAGCAGTGAATTTATACCACCTTTTTTGCCCTTAAACATTACAAGCTGGGGGGTTATTTATTTATTGGCATAAATCGACTGCAGATTTTATCATCGATTCATTTATGATATATGCTTATTAGGTGGTTAAAAAAAAAGAGAGAAATTCGTGTTTCTAAATTAGGATTATAGAAAAAGTGGGTGGCACTTGTGATTTTGACTTTTTTTAAGGTAATATTGAGTCGTCTCAGAATCCACCGCTTACAATCTATGCCGTATGCAGTTTTCTGTGACCACTGTTCTGTTAGTAATCCAAAGAAATGTTCGTTCTTTCTAACCAGCCTCTTGATATGATCCTACAGTCTGCACTCATTGTGACAATAGCGATTTGATATTTATTTCTGTTAAAGCAATCACAGGAAAGCCAGCCTATCTTCCTTCAATATTCTCTGTTTTCCTTCTTTAAATATTTTGAGTATCTTCAAGGGTTACTAAAGGGAAGGATATATACCTAATGCGCTTTCTATAGCATCATATATTCTTTAACTGACTTTTTTAAATCAAAAACAAATATTTTATGTGATCATCCTATATCATATCTATTTCTGGAATAGTCGAAACTGACACAACATGGTCTTGACAAGTTTCTTCTTCACTTATCATAATAATCATGCAATATTCATTTAATTTTCCTTGATTTTTTTTAAATCCCCTTTAAAAAGTATAAACATTATTGAATGATTCTTGTATTTAAATGCTTACATTTTTAGAGATAGCGCACAGTTTTAGGAACTTTACACAGCATCCACATGTGCCCACAAATCTACTCAAGTAAACACTGATTATTTATGAATACTGTAATAGCAAAATGAACATAATTAGTTAGTTAGGAACATGAGCACTTATATTTGTCTACATATCTACTCAAGTAAACACTGTTTATTTATGAATACTGTAATAGCAAAATGAACATAATTAGTTAGTTAGGAACATGAGCATTTATATTTGTCTACAAATCTACTCAAGTAAACACTGATTATTTATGAATACTGTAATAGCAAAATGGACATAATTAGTTAGTTAGGAACATGAGCATTTATATTTGTCTACAAATCTACTCAAGTAAACACTGTTTATTTATGAATACTGTAATAGCAAAATGGACATAATTTGTTAGTTAGGAACATGAGCATTTATATTTGTCTACAAATCTACTCAAGTAAACACTTTTTATTTATGAATACTGTAAAAGCAAAATGAACATAATTAGTTAGTTAGGAACATAAGCACTTATATTTGTCTACAAATCTACTCAAGTAAACCCTAATTATTTATGAATACTGTAATAGCAAAATGAACATAATTAGTTAGTTAGTAACATAAACACTTATATTTGTCTACAAATCTACTCACGTAAACACTGATTATTTATGAATGCTGCAATAGCAAAGGAGACATAACTAATTAGTTAGGAACATAAGCACTTATATTTGTCTACAAATCTACTCACGTACGCACTGATTATTTATGAATACTGTAATAGCAAAATGAACATAATTAATTAGTTAGAAACATGAGCACTTATATTTGTCTACAAATCTACTCAAGTAAACATTGATTATTTATGAATACTGTAATAGCAAAATGAACATAATTAGTTAGTTAGGAACATAAGCACTTATATTTGTCTACAAATCTACTCAAGTAAACCCTAATTATTTATGAATACTGTAATAGCAAAATGAACATAATTAATTAGTTAGAAACATGAGCACTTATATTTGTCTACAAATCTACTCACGTACGCACTGATTATTTATGAATACTGTAATAGCAAAATGAACATAATTAATTAGTTAGAAACATGAGCACTTATATTTGTCTACAAATCTACTCACGTACGCACTGATTATTTATGAATACTGTAATAGCAAAATGAACATAATTAATTAGTTAGAAACATGAGCACTTATATTTGTCTACAAATCTACTCAAGTAAACACTGATTATTTATGAATACTGTAATAGCAAAATGAACATAATCAGTTAGTTAGGAACATGAGCACTTATATTTGTCTACAAATCTACTCAAGTAAACACTGATTATTTATGAATACTGTAATAGCAAAATGAACATAATTAGTTAGTTAGGAACATAAGCACTTATATTTGTCTACAAATCTACTCAAGTAAACCCTAATTATTTATGAATACTGTAATAGCAAAATGAACATAATTAGTTAGTTAGTAACATAAACACTTATATTTGTCTACAAATCTACTCAAGTAAACACTGTTTATTTATGAATACTGTAATAGCAAAATGAACATAATTAGTTAGTTAGTAACATAAACACTTATATTTGTCTACAAATCTACTCACGTACGCACTGATTATTTATGAATGCTGCAATAGCAAAGGAGACATAACTAATTAGTTAGGAACATAAGCACTTATATTTGTCTACAAATCTACTCACGTACGCACTGATTATTTATGAATACTGTAATAGCAAAATGAACATAATTAATTAGTTAGAAACATGAGCACTTATATTTGTCTACAAATCTACTCAAGTAAACACTGATTATTTATGAATACTGTAATAGCAAAATGAACATAATCAGTTAGTTAGGAACATGAGCACTTATATTTGTCTACAAATCTACTCAAGTAAACACTGATTATTTATGAATACTGTAATAGCAAAATGAACATAATTAGTTAGTTAGTAACATAAACACTTATATTTGTCTACAAATCTACTCACGTAAACACTGATTATTTATGAATGCTGCAATAGCAAAGGAGACATAACTAATTAGTTAGGAACATAAGCACTTATATTTGTCTACAAATCTACTCACGTACGCACTGATTATTTATGAATACTGTAATAGCAAAATGAACATAATTAATTAGTTAGAAACATGAGCACTTATATTTGTCTACAAATCTACTCACGTACGCACTGATTATTTATGAATACTGTAATAGCAAAATGGACATAATTAGTTAGTTAGGAACATAAGCGCTTATATTTGTCTACAGGTAAAAATTACTTTAATATCACATTTTCATATAAATCCACGTTATTTCATCTCACGTCGGAATAGCTGATAATTTGGCAAATTCTGCCACTACTATTTTAAACTGTCCTGTCCCTGTCAATAATATAAAAAAATACGTTAAAACCGATCTCAACTCAAAATGGCAAAGTGAATGGGATCTCAAAAATACAAACTAGCTTCATTTAATTAAACACATTATTGATCATTTGCCCGCTTATCTAATAGAAAGCATGATATAATTCTTACTCGATTAAAAACAGACCAGATTCGACTCACAGGATATACATCTGTTGTTGGGAGAATCCGCCCTCAATGTGCAGTATGCCAATACCTAATGCCAGTTCAACATATTCTAATTGATTGGCCACAATTTATTTTTAAAAGTAACCTTTCTGTCTTCTTGTCTCATTTTAAAAGACATTCTTCGCTAAGTTAATCATCCATATGTTTTTACTTTCTTAAATATCATTGGGTTTTACCATTTGATCTGATTAAAAATAAATATGTTTTAAAGTTTTTTTTGTATCTTTGTTACAGTATACCATCCAAGTTGACAAAACATGCCAATTGATAAGATTTTAAGTAAAAATTTATGAAACATAATTTTAATTCATACCATACGTTTGGCCTATCATAATCAAGAATGATTTTTGCGCCATTAAATTCCACTTAATCAAATAAACTAGTTGCACAGAATTAGCACTTTTTAAGAAATGTATTTAGTTTGAAACTAGATTAATGATACTTAGTAATCGAATCTGTTTCTTTCTTTCTTTTCAGTCCAGCAGTCTTAGAAGCAGTCTAATCTACCTAATTGAAATCGATGGTGAAGAGTAACAAGTATTCACATTTCATTGAGTAACAAGTATCAAACTTTTATGTATGGTTTATTCTTCTAAGCTGTCTAATTGTAATATGTATTCTTCTAAACTCAATATGTACTGGAATCCATTGCTTGTTAAGAGTTCAAACAAAATTCTAACACAATGACATTCTCCTGATGCATGTCTACTTCCGATGCAATTTGAAATGTATCATTTCATTGAGACCTTAATTTTTGATTCGCCATATAGGTGCAAACAATCCATTTCTCTTACTAGCTATCAAATAGTTCAAAGAATTATCGTCTTTCTTTTGCATATGCTGATGTTGCACAATGCGTCAAACCTTGTTTCAAATGTTTGATTCAGCGTTTGAATCAAGTCATTCATCATCTGTAGAAACAAGTGTGATAGGTGGTTGATTTAATTAAATTGGATTAGTGTTTGTTGGTTTAAGTGAACCTGTTCAATAGGGAAGAAGTTGCAATTCTTGCTGCCCAGTGGAGATCTCTTCTATTTTTTTAATTTAAATAATGAACCATATGAGTTATTATTAACTTGTAAAATGTAACCATGTGCCCACACAAGCGAAGTGCTACGAATGTCCAGGTATGATCTACAAGAGCCCTGCGGAAAAATCTTTTCGTGCATTACATTCTAAGCTTTTTAAATCCTCCAAATTTCCTTTAATGGCACCTAAAATAATTATTGTGGAGAAATTTTATACCATTTGAAAATTTAAGCGAATTCTCCATTTAATGAATTTTCAAGTTTTTTCTGTATTTTAAAAATTCTTTATTGATATTTTTTGTCTCATTTTCAACAACGGAATACGTTGTGTATTGAAATTTAAATCGTTTTCATTTTTTCAACAATTATTCACTGGCTAGATTTTCTTCCATTTTTGAAAACCTAGCAAGGATAATTTTAATTATCTATTAATTATCTTTATAGCTTGATGATGAATAAGAAAAAGATAGATGAAATAGATAATTAGCATTTTGATATCTTAATATATATATATATATATATATATATATATATATATATATATATATATATATATATATATATATATATATATATATATATATATATATATATATATATATCCATTTGGAAGTTTCTAATACACAATGAACAGAACATTTAAAAATTATTAAATGCATAAATAGGGTTGATTAGAGGAATTATGAAGTTATGAATAAAAGATTTAATTAAAAAAATATATTTAATATGGTCAAATAGTCGCCAAAGGCGATTAGATATTATTATTCTACCTGATTAATAATTTATAAGAATTTTTCCAGTGAATGCATAAACAATTTCATAATTCTTTTCCATAGAAATGTAATTTATTTCAAAAACAAATTACACAGATGACTTCTTGCGAATTTTAAAAGACAAATAAATCATAAAGTTTCAAAAATTAGGTAATAAAATTTATTTGAATATAAGGAAAGTGAATCAAAGGACAAAACATCCATTTTAAACTAGAAAAATGGTTTTTCCTATAATGTAATTACAGGAATGAATGTAATAAAAAGCTAAATATTAAAGCATTTATAGGCTTTACAAAATAAGCAGATTGTTTGAAAACATATAAAATTTCCGCTGAAATGAAGAAAGGGTCTATGCAAAACGACCAAACAAGCAATTATAAGGAAGACTTAAATTAAACAATAGAATCTGTCGATAGAAAAAATGACAAGTACAAAAGGTACAAAAAGAAATCCAGTTTTAATCATAAACGGAGGGATAGATGAATAGTAATAGACAGCTTTAAAACACTAAAACACGCATTTGCATTCAGATTGAATTTTTTATTAGAGGGCAATAAAATAATGTTACATAAAACAATAGAGTTCCAATATTTTCTCAATTACTATGGTCACAAAAGGAAAAATACGAAAAAAATATTCTTATGGTTATAAAGTTTCCGCATTTAACAGTCTAAAAAAGAATAATTAGTTCTACATTAGGTAAATATGATATATTGGCTAAAAGAATATTTAATTTAATATTTTTTTTAAAAAAAGAACTTACAATTATTCAATGATTAAATTTCTAAATAATTTTTACTAGCAAAAATTTATCGCTTAAAAATTTTTAATTAAAATTAATCGCATAAATTTCTTTTATAATTTCAAAATAATTAATGTTGACTTCAGCTAGCTTTAAGGGTTGTATTTTACTTTTAGTAAAGAAAATAAAACTATCTTTACACTTTTTAGGGAAAAAAATCCATACTTTAAACAGAAACAGAATATTTATTTTTGCATTTTTATTTTTTTTATCTGTGGCTAATAAATTGCGAACGATAAAAATTAAAAGAAATAAATGAACATGAAGAAATGCAAAAAATAAAAAAGACAAATTAAAAAATGATTAAAAATGATATTTTTAGAATTTGAAGTATTTAAAATATGTTCATGTCTCTTGATTTCTTAATATGAATACTGGACAATTAGTGTAGAAATAAAACTTCACTTCTTCAGAGCGAATATTTTTGCATTTTTTATTAATCTCAAAGTTTTTCCTTGAACCGATCAGAAAAAATACTGCTGTCAAATAAATATAAGAATTCATCCAAAATAAAATAAAATATTAAGTAAACATTTTTCTACCTTGAATTTTAAAATTAGAATTTTATAATCCGATGAATTCTCATTAAAGTGCTCGAATCCCAAATTTCATGGCTGTTATTGCGATAGATATGTCTGGACATCGCAGGAACATACAGTATAAATATACAGTTGACAAAATGTTTATTTGTACACTTCAATTTTGGAATATTATAGCAAAATAAAATAAGGTAATTAAATTAAAATTGCAGAAATATATTCTAGTGAGGTAAAATAATAATAAAATATCAACAAAAAAAACAATCACATAAACTTTAGTTGATTAATGAATAAAACTTTATAAAAACTATACAAAAAGAGTATTTGTACACTTACTTAGTGACTAATTTTAAACATAATTATAATTATTTTATAAAAATTTAATACTTTGTATGCATTCCATTGGCTTTTACAATTGCTTCAAGACGTCTTGGCATTGATTCGATTAACTTTTTGCTGGTCTCTTGATCTATTTCTTCCCAAGCTTCCATGAGTGCTTCTTTCAAACTATTTTTACTTGTAATATTTATTTTTTTTTTGGACTTGAGCCTCCGATAGCATCCACAAATTTTCAATTGGATTTATATCCGGGGATTGTGGTGGAATTTCAAGGCGTCTTGGCACATTATAAAGCAACCATGTTTTAGTAACTATCGCAGTGTGTTTTGGATCGTTATCTTGTTGGAATAAGAAAGTGTCACCGATACCCAATTTTCTAGCACTGTCTAATAAGTTATGCCGCAACACATCAATGTAACCTAAAACTGTCATTTCTGTGTCAATAAAGTGTAATTTTAAAACACCGCCATGAGCTACACAGCCCCAAACCATCACATTTCCACCACCATGTTTCAGGTTTTCATTTTTATTATCAAGGGCGGTTTTATTTTTTCGCCTGATTTTTCGGATACTAGGGGGTGAAAAAATTTCAAACTTACTCTCATCTGAAAAAATAACCTTTTTTCCAGAAGTCCATCGGTTTGTCTTTCTATTTCATAGCAAATTCTTTCTATTTACTTCAGAGATCATTGGTTTTTTTCTCGGAGTTCTGCCTTTTAAACCAGCACTATGCAACACATTTCTTATTGTTTGAGAGGTCACTCTAATGTTAGAAGATGCGAGAAGGTCATCTGCAATTTTCTGAGCAGAAATTTGTGGTTTTCTAATAGCTGCTTTAACAATACTTCGTTTATTTCTTGAAGTTAATTTACTCGGGCCGCCTGGCCTGCGTTCATTTTCAACGCGTCCAGTATTTTTATATTTTCTTACGATGTAACCAATAGTTGTAAAGGGTAACTTAACCATCTTTTGAATTTCGCGATAAGATTTTCCACTTTTATTAAGGTTAACAATATGAGTTCTCATGTCTAAAGAGACTTCTTTTGATTTCGTGGCCATTTCTCAACTTTTCTCTGCGAGTGACCTTCACTGTTAAAAAATATAACCTTCAATGTTTAAAAAATACAAACTATCCAAAAAATTAACTATAATGTGAAAAATTACATGAAATGATAGCAATACTTACCGGAGATATAGGTGTACAAATATACTTTTTGCAAGAAATTTTCCAAGTTCGTTAGATTTAGATTTTATTTTCAATTATTTCAAAATATTTTCTTTTTCGTTTACTTAGAAATAAACAACAAACTCACGCTCACACGTCGCAATTAATAAAATATCTGCTTATATGTTTCTAAAACTTTAAAAAAATTGGTGTACAAATAATCATTTTGCCTACTGTATATAATTAGTATTTGATAATTCATTTGAATATCACATATTCCATGGAAAAAATTAACTAAATCTAAGTGAATACTGATTGAAAATGATGCAATAAGGAGATGCTGTGACCAAGCTGATGATATTTCCTTTTATTTGTACGTTTCATAATAAATCATTATATTTTATCAGCTTCACTAACAATATTGTTTTCTAAATTATAATGACATAAATTCATATTTACTTTCTATTTCATCAAACTTATTTATTCACTGATTTTTTATCTTTATTTTTCTCACTATACATAAATAATTTATCGATACTTTTCCAATCCTCAAACATTATTATAATAAAATCATGTTCTTGGCTACGTGTTGAAAAAGTGTTATTTTTTTTTTCAAATCTTGTATCATGTTTGAGCAAGAAATGATGCATTATATATTTATTGCAACATTTCATTCTGATAAACGTATTTAATAAGGAAACAATTAAACTTGCTAAATACAAGATAAAAATGCTTCTGAAATATCTAAGTATTTAAAACTAATCGCTTTCGTTGTCAATTTTATTTACCGTATATGTTATTTGTATTTAATTTTAAGGAATTTCACATCTGTAATTTGATATTCAGTATTCCTTTAAAAAAAGTTATTTGAAACTTCAAATTGTAATAAGCATTTAATACTTATTTCTTCTGTTATGTTCATTATTTACATGAATGTGTTTTACTGAATCAAGAAAGTATCCATGCCAGCTATATTCCAAATGCATGTCCATTTAAACTTAAAATTTAATAGATATTTAAATCATGTTACATCTGTTCTTATCGGAACATGAACGTTTCTTACTCAATCAAGAAAGAATCCATTCCATCCATTATAGAAACGCACGTCATTTCAAACTTTAATTGCGATAAATGTTTAATCCATATTGTTCTGTTCATAATTTATTCATTCTATAACTTACGTGCACATCATTTTATATCTAAAATGACTGAATACTCTAATGAACAAAGGGAGAAGTCTATTTTTATATTCACCTGATTTTAATTCAAATCACTGAATGAAATAAAATTGTTCCATTGGTTGCCGTAAAATAATCAACAATTAAAAAATGAATGACTTTAATTTTTTAGAATTTCTCAAGTCAAAAAATCTTAAAGCTTAATAAATTTCCAAACGTTTTAAAAAAAATCAGAATTTCATACAAAAAAAAAAATATGAAGAAAGAATTGGCTCATCGGAACTGCCAAAACAATTCTGACGAATAAATATAAGAAGGCGTTCAACACCCACGCCCAAGAATTGCTTTCCTAGCTGAAAACCCACACCTGCAGTGGGCATTTATGTCCGTCAAGAATAGCCACCATTTCCGATCTTCGCGGGGCCATCATCGGCAGAAAAACTGAATTTAATAGCGTCTCAGCTAGGGAACGTCGTCCGTTCTAGGCACAAGAACCGGAAGTACATTACGGCAGCCTTAAGAAAATGATCCGGTTGTAAGGATCATCATCTTGTCAAGGATGAAGAAAAATGATTCCTGTTTATTGGAGGAAAAGTATTTGGAATGAAAAGATAGAGAAAGATTTTTTTTTTTTTTTTTAATTTCGAATTTTGGATCTTAGAAGTTCGATGTACAAACTATCGAACCATTTTTTTCTCACCGGTCATATTCCCTAGAGATCAAGTCTTTTAGTTTAACTTTTGAAGTGAAAGAAAATAGGATACTTTTGGAAATCGGATTTTTTTTTTTCCTTTCTTTACACATTTTTTGTTCTTATTGACTATTGGTAAACGTAATATTTTTTTTATCTCTTAAACTAATCCTCACTGAACTATTGCTGCTTTAGAAATTTAACTTTAAAGGCAATAAAATGAAAAGTGAGAAAATAAAGAAAGTTTCAAATGATTTTTTGACGATTTGACATGTTTTATGATAAGAAATACTCTTATAATTTTTTAAGTTAATAATTTTTTTTAAAAAAAATAAAGAATTTTAAATAAGAGAGAGATTTTTAAATAAAATAGAAAGATGAAGTAATTAAGTTTTGTAATACATAGAAATATATTAAAAAAGAAATAACTTTAACCTTTTAAATAGAATTTTTGTGTAATATTTTCTTCAGTATGATAAAAAAAAAAGTTATTAAAAATCTACCTTTAAAATATTTATATTTAAAAATTAAATATTTTATATATGTTTATGTTTATTGAAATTGAATGATAATAATGTTTATTCAAATTGAAATGTGTCAACTTTAAAAGAAGCTTAATTTGTAATTTTTAAAAACCTACTTAAAATAATTTTAAATGCTTACAAGTTCAAGCTCAATATTTTCATTTCGCATAGCAGCATATAAACCTATGTGAAGTTCTTAATATTGACGATAAAATATAAAATTCCAAGTAATAAAAATATTTTCTTTACGTTGACGAGAATAATTTCAGATAATTTCATTTTTATTTTATTTTATTTTATTTATTTTTTTGTAATTTATAACATTTTTTGAGTTATTCTTCAATATTATATACCACAGTCAAAGAATCACAAAAATTAAAAATTGAATTAGAAAAAATTAAAAGATATCAAACTATATCATAGATCGTCAGATACAGAATTCACAAAAATTAAAATACTGAATTAGAGAAAATTAAATGGTATATTTAACAATAATATAGAACCTCAGATACAGAATCAAAAACATTAAAATGCTAAATTAGAGGAAATTCAAAATATTATAAAACCTCAGATACAGAATCAGAAAAATTAAAAGACTGAACTATAGAAAATTAAAAGTTATGTTTAACAATAATATAGAACCTCAGATACAGAATCAAAAACATTAAAATGCTAAATTAGAGGAAATTCAAAATATTATAAAACCTCAGATACAGAATCAGAAAAATTAAAAGACTGAACTATAGAAAATTAAAAGTTATGTTTAACAATAATATAGAACCTCAGATACAGAATCAAAAACATTAAAATGCTAAATTAGAGGAAATTCAAAATATTATAAAACCTCAGATACAGAATCAGAAAAATTAAAATACTGAATTAGAGAAAATTAAATGGTATATTTAACAATAATATAGAACCTCAGATACAGAATCAAAAACATTAAAATGCTAAATTAGAGGAAATTCAAAATATTATAAAACCTCAGATACAGAATCAGAAAAATTAAAAGACTGAACTATAGAAAATTAAAAGTTATGTTTAACAATAATATAGAACCTCAGATACAGAATCAAAAACATTAAAATGCTAAATTAGAGGAAATTCAAAATATTATAAAACCTCAGATACAGAATCAGAAAAATTAAAATACTGAATTAGAGAAAATTAAATGGTATATTTAACAATAATATAGAACCTCAGATACAGAATCAAAAACATTAAAATGCTAAATTAGAGGAAATTCAAAATATTATAAAACCTCAGATACAGAATCAGAAAAATTAAAAGACTGAACTATAGAAAATTAAAAGTTATGTTTAACAATAATATAGAACCTCAGATACAGAATCAAAAACATTAAAATGCTAAATTAGAGGAAATTCAAAATATTATAAAACCTCAGATACAGAATCAGAAAAATTAAAAGACTGAATTAGAGAAAATTAAATGGTATATTTAACAATAATATAGAACCTCAGATACAGAATCAAAAACATTAAAATGCTAAATTAGAGGAAATTCAAAATATTATAAAACCTCAGATACAGAATCAGAAAAATTAAAAGACTGAACTATAGAAAATTAAAAGTTATGTTTAACAATAATATAGAACCTCAGATACAGAATCAAAAACATTAAAATGCTAAATTAGAGGAAATTCAAAATATTATAAAACCTCAGATACAGAATCAGAAAAATTAAAAGACTGAACTATAGAAAATTAAAAGTTATGTTTAACAATGTAATAGAACCTCAGATACAGAATCGCAAAAATTAATACTCTGAATGGAGAAAATTAAAAGTTATATATTTATCAATATTATAGAGCCTCAAATACGGAATCACAAACATTAAAGTGCTAAATTAGTGAAAATTCAAAGTTTTATTTAACAACATTATAGAACTTCAGATACAGAATCACAAAAATTAAAACACTGAATTACAGAAAATTAAAAGTTATATTTAACGTGAATTAGTATCCAAATGATTTTGCAAGGTTTCATTGGAACAATCAATTTTAGTATTTGAAAAATACTTAACTTTCTCATAATTTTCTTTAAAATTTCTTTGAATTATTTTAATTTCGAAGGTTTTCTATTTTAGGGGAAAAAATAAGAATTCCGTTATAAGTAACGATTAAATAGAATAAATTGATTTGAAACATTTCTAGATTCAAAGTTTTTATATCATTTCAGATGTAAACAAGTGCTTTTGGCCTTCAAAAACCACCCACATCTTTTTGAGTTCCAAGGCTTAATCTAATGGTTTCCATGTTATTAGAATGTCTCTTCTTTGAAATGTAAAGTTATATCTTAAGATCTGAGCATTTTGTGAAAGCTTACTTTATAAAATTCTGTGTACTGAAAGCAAATCATATGATAGAAGGCTATATTCTTAGAATTTTTTATCAAATAAATATTTCAAAAATAGAGACTTCAAAAAAAAGAGAGAAATGCATACTTCTTTTTGATACTTAAAGGCAGAAAAAGTTTTCAAATGCAAAAGATACTTTTTAAATGATTCGTTGTAAATAAATAAATGCAAACGAAATGAAACAAAATGAATCCCGTTTTGCACTTCAAGTGAAATTTTGAGTACTGTATTTACTACAAGTGCAGGAGAAATTTAAATGAAAATTCGGAATGATTCCTTTCATAATTTAGTTCTAGAATGAGTTTAAATCATGCACGATGGAAATTTATTTCAAAGTATTTGATATACCCAGCGTTGTTCAGAATGAAAGTACTTCCGGGTTTAGCATTTTTTAATGAAAAAATACACTTAATAATATTATAATGCATAAAATCTTCTTTTAGTCCAATATTTTTAATAAAGATTGCAATATGTGTAGAGCCTAAAAGTTTTAAAAACCATCGAAACCTATTGTTATCTTAATAAATAAGTTAAGAAAAGAATATTTTCATATATAATACATAAGTTATTAATGATTTATAATGAATGAAAAAAATATTTAATTAACTTTGCGAATGATAATTTTAGGCAGGTAAATAAAAAAAAAGTAATTAAAAACTCCATACACTTTTTATTCCATACAAATAACAACACTAAAGATAAATCTTTTTCTCGCAAGGAAAGATAACGTAGAGAATATTCTTATGAAAACTCTACCACACTCAGTAATAAATTGGTACTTAGGAAAAATTAAGAATGATGAATTTGAAAATAATTTTTATTTTAATTTTAGAAAAAGGAATACTGTCGAATGTATATTGCAAGATCAATGCAATGCTTTGGACATATATATTGTAATTTTGCTATAAATAAGGCAAATTAGGAATTCATTTTAAATTTATTTTACCGTGGGAGGACATAATTTGTACATAGGTAGGAGAAATGATACGCGTGAGTTTATATTGCAATACAAGAGTAATGTGAGAAATTTTTTCTCTTAGTAAATTTTACTCAGAGATTCTTTTAGGTATTTCTTTGAGATGTGTCTATTTAGAAAAGAGAATAATAAGTAACTGTAAAAAAATGTCGAGTGAGTTGGGAAATTATATATATATATATAAAAATCAAGTTAATAGGAAAATCAAATAAACCAAATAAAAAAAGAATGGTTAGTGTTAAAGAATGGTTTATTGTTATTTTGTTTTTGTATTTTTACTTATTAGTGGTTATTTTCTTCTAATTTGTTGTTTTGTATTGTCCTTTCTGTTAAAATGGTATATCTCTTAGGCCTAATTTCAGGGGATTTTCGGGTCACGAGGAATCAATATTAGACTTTTTGTCTGCATTCCCTCACAGAAAAAATCCCTTTTTTGAATCCCTGTCTGAGGGTGACCCTTGAAAAAGTCTTCAGGCCGGATTCTTTTTTAATTTGGTTTATTTGATTTTCCTATTAACTTGATTTTAATACTTTTGTATCAATTCATCTGTGTTTTAGAAGTAGCTGCATTTGCGCTCTCTAAATACTATGAAGTTTTTCCTGTACCTTTTTTGGTTTTTGTTTCAATAAGAAATAATTTTTAGTTGCGATTCCGAAACTATTTCGTTTCGTTTTCAAAATATTTCTTACTTTAGACTGGTTACTTATATATATATATATATATATATATATAAAGGATGTCACAAAATAAACGCAAGAGTTAAATTTGTCACCATTGGTGCAATAAAGTGTTGGCAACTATATTAAAATAAAACCATTTGACAGCTTTCAATTTAGGTTTAGTAAAAATGGAGCTTTATGCTTTAGTACAATGTGTTTTTATTGTTGAACAATATTATTTCGTCAATATTTTATAAGTCTAGAAAAACGATAATTGAAAGATTTCGCATTATATTGCAAATTTAGGTTTTTTCTTAGGAGGAAATTTAATAGTTTTATTAAACAGAACTTAGTATTATCGATTATTTTATTTTTCGTTGAATGAAATATACATCAAAAATATATAATTATTGGATTTCCTTAATAAATATTCAATGCGTTTGAGCCATCCTCTGATAAATTCAAAACTTTCTACTCCATTTTCAAGGATTAGATAAACTTCAGACTATCAAAAGACCATTTATAATTTAAAGTAAAGGGAGATTGAATTGTTTTTTTTTCTTCTATAGACAGTTTATTAAGAAAATAAAGAATTCTATAAAGATTTCATTTTAAACATTTTAGGGATTTACTCGGAAACATTCAAAGTCTGTTTTTCTATAAAATGAAGCAGAAATAAAATCAGTGCTTCGATACACATTTCATCCAAGAATAAAATTACGGCATCAGCCTGGGAAAAACTATGTACTTTCTCGTGTTTATCCAGGACAGCCTGAAACAAAGACAGCACTGAAAAAGAATAAAAAAGAAACCTGCAAGAACATCTATGGCAAAAAGCATGGCGAAAACCTGATTTTTACCGTAAATCAAAGAAGAAACGAATTATCTCAAAATACAGTAGAAGTTGCATTTGCATACAAATTAGATTTTCCTTCGAGACAGAGTAGGATAAGATTATGTAAAACGACAGACTTTTGTATGGCTAAAGTTTACTTTTTTTTCTCGGAACACTTTAAAAGTATGCTAGCAAAACTCTGTAGCTATGTCAACAAATCTATTTTGCAGTAGATTTTATTGCAGTAATTTAAAAAACCAGAATGCATTCCGGATTAGAAAATGAATTTAAAAATTCTATTTTTAGAAACATATTTTTATGGGCATATAAAAAGTAGAATTTCTTTTCATTTTAGATGTTATAGTTTCAGTCTTTAATATTTGATTCATTATTATTAAAACATGAGTTTGGAATCTATTATTTCTAATATTCACTACCAGGTGTATATATTCGTATAGAATCAAAATTTAATTTAATCAATCGATTAATTGATAACTGTGTTCTGAAAACATTGAATTAGAATATTTTCACAAAGATCATAAGAGTGCAAAGGTTCTAAACTCAGCACATTGGGAAAGAAATGAAAAGTCGATTGTAAAATTCTTTCTTTAAATAAGACATTTAAATAAAGAAAACTACTCAACCTAAATAATAGTTCCCAAAAAGAATCTTTTCTTTTTCAAATGGAATAAGAATTTTATCTTTTAAGAAACAATTCCGAATGAAATAATTTACAAAGCACTTTGTTGGTTATACACTTTATTTTAGATCTGTAAATAGTATCATGATTTGCTTTGTTAGAAACTTACTTTTTTATTTTATATAATTTCTTCTGTATAAGCTAATTTGAGTAGCTTTTAATTTTAATTTGTTTAATGTTATTGATAATTTGAGTGTAGTTATGAAAAAATAATTAAATTATTTTAAAATCAAAATATGTGGACTGGATGATTATTTTGATAACTCTTTAAGAGACATTGTTAAAATAATTATCCTATGACTGCATAATGCTATAATTATTATTACATAAAATCTTTCAAAACGAATGTAATCACGTTACATTTATTGTTATATTCGTAATTAAGAGGCACTGTTTACTGTTTAATAGCTGGATAACAAATGAATATCTTGAATCATAAAAAGAAATTATAAATTCGATTGCTTATCGGCCCTTTTTTCCAGCAGGGCGTGAAAATGACGTTTCAATTAGACTGTTCTATTATTATAGTATAGATAAATAACCATTAAATATTTTTCATTATTCTTCAAAAATATTTTTAAATATTTGTGTGTTTGAAGAAAAGGAGTCAATTATTAAATATTTTCTATTGTTTTTTCTGAATAATAATGATTAGTTCCTAAATATATTTTAACCCTAGCTCTATTCTTCTACTTAAAAATATATTATTACGAAAATCATCCGGTGGTTGTAAAGTGAATAAAATTCGCTATGCCGAATGTTAGAAAACAATGCTTTTTTCCATCGGAAAAACTAAGTTCAGGTAACAAAAAACAGTCTAGGTATAGATAAAGAACAAGTTACATAGACAAACAACACAAGCGGATAACAAATAGCTAATTAAATAGGAGGAGCAACGGATTCAACAACGTTCAGCAAAGCGATCAACAATCCAAACAGAGAATCACTCGCCTGTTAGATAACGATATTTATAGGCTACCGAGAGGACGTGATATTACATGGAATTTTCTCAATGAATCTCTAGATCTCGGCTCCTAGAATCAGAAAAATAATTCTTGCATTTTCCAGAACCATTATTTTAGTTTCTAAATCACCAAAAGATAACCCACTCTGCCCTCAAAAGCGAATGTCTTTAAATCATGAGAATTAAAAAAAAAGATGTAAATCTCTTTTCCTGTCTACCAAACTCACAAGGCAGAAAAACGGTATTGCAAGTTCATAAAAAATAATAACTTTTTGAGACTGTAATAAATTTACTTTGTTTATTAAATAATATCGATTTCATAAATTAGTATTTAATTACAAATCTAGATATTGTCATTATAGCTTCAAAGACGAAACTAAATGTTTATTTCATCGAAATATTCGGGAAGAATTTACTCAAACCCTCTTTCAACGCCCATAACTATTATGTCCATATTATAACTATTTTATAACTAATTTAATTGTTTAATCGCAATGTATAATAAGTTTTCTCCATTAAAATATTCAATCGATCATCGAACAGAATTAGGGTTATCATATATTGATTCATAAGAAAATATTTTTGTCAATCTCCAAAAAAAAAAAATGCTTTTTTTATATATATGTGTAAATATTCGATTATGTTTGAATTTCACAATAAGGTACATTTTTACGTTCAAAAAATGCTTTTTACAGAAGCGGAATGTCAATAGATTTTGCATAACATTTTTTATAGATGAAAAAAAAACTATATTCATCTTTTTTATACATATTAAATATTCTTTGGAAGAGTTTTTCCAAGATTTCTCAATTTTAACAATGAAAAGTGTTTTTTCCGATAAATTTACTTAATTTATTTCTAACAAAAATATTGATCTAAAAATATTTAACTTCCAAAAACTCTTAAATATTTACCTACCTGTAAAAACATCTTTTTTATTATTTTTATTAATGTGTACATATCGAAATAGCAGCTCTGAATTCCAAGTAATAATAGCAAGGGAGAAGAAAAAAATTCTATAACTTAGCTAACAAATTATTTAAATGTCGCTTGCTACATAATATTTAACTTTTGACTTCATTTTATTAAAAATAGATAATAAAAAGTTTTTCTATTTATAAAAAGGGACGAACAGAAATAGATTTTATTTTTAAACAATTTTGTTAAAGAGATCTTAGCTTTAAGAAAGGCCTTAAATTCCTACATAATAAAAAAAAATCAATACATTTTTTTAGAATGGAAATAGATGACTTGTATATAATTTTCCCACAGGATTCATGATTTTTTTTATGTAAATATTCATGTTATTTATAGTTCTTTATGTTTTTATAGTGTTACTAATAATAAATATAGGTTTATCAGAACATTTATTTGAAAAAACTATTGACATGCAAAGATTAGGTATATTGTTCTATTATTTCTCATAATTTTTTTTTCTTTTTTGAATATAAAGTACGCGATAATTTTTCTATCATTTTTAAATCTGTTGGTTAGATGGTCTGATAAAGTTAAATTGCTTTAAAAATAATGATGTTTAATATACCATTACAATTGCAGGTTTATATATATATGAACAAGATATTTAAATAATAATAGCCAGGAAGAAGGGTTAGTATTTAATTTTTTTAAATGTTTTTCTACTTGTATGTTTCCACTTATTAAATTGCTACTTCGTGTAATATCACTTTTGCGAATTACCAAATCATAACTTTGGAATTAGAGCTTTTCAAAGTGAAATAAAAACAATTGAATAAAAGTAATCGATTTTTTTCCCTCAAGAAAGTTTTCTCATAACCTTTTTTCCAACTTCTTGATCTAGAAACTTTATGAAATTAAATGCAGCAGAAAACAGAGACAGCTAGGTAATACAATACATTTTCTTAAACTTTTCTTTTGGATTATTTTATTTGTTTAGATTCTTTTATAAATTCTAGAATTTCCAGTTTTTTCATTCTTAATTAAAGCAAAGTTGTTGCTTTTTTAGTTTTTTTATTTTTATGGTGGCTATAAAAGTTGCGTGTTATCAGAAAATTCTAAAAATTTCTTTCTTTCTTTTTATTTATTTTCTTCGACAATAAATATATGAAATTTTAAAAAATTTAATCATAATTTATATTTAATTTTTTTATGTAAAATGTTATTAAAAAATTAAATAATAAAAATAAAAATGCTTTTCAAAAGATTTTATTAATGTTCTGAAAAGGAGAAAATAATATTTTGTTAGTAAAAATTATGGAGATGAATTAACTAAATTTCAAAAGCAAGAGGTGCTCATAAAAATATTTCAATAAATTGTAAATTTGATTATATTTAACTTTTTTTAATTGTAAAGAAGTTTTTTGAGCACCTCACATTTCTGCGATTTTGTTTCCATCACCTTAGATTTTTCTAAAAAAATTATGTTATATTTCAGTATATTGATATAAACATATTTTTAAGTATTTTTTATCTTTATGGGTCTTATTTATTTCAAAATTCATTTAAATAAATATTAAAGAATTTTGAATTTCTCTTTTTCCCAAAATTTCTGCTAAATGGCGCCATGCATAAAGAATTTTTTTAAAGTTTAGAGCCTTGAACAAATAAAGCCTTATATTATAGAATCTTTTATTTACCTCTTTTTCTCAAATTCATTATTATATGTTGCCCAACAGGAAAAATAAAAATTTTAAATTAATGTATCAAAATATTGTTCTATAACTCATTGCGAACAGTTAGAGTTATACGAAGGTAAATGGTTAATGGTGAAAAATACAAAACCAAAGGAATTAAATTGCAAAAAGTTAGATTTTTATTTTCTTACAAATTCACTAGAAATCTACGGAAAGCATGGAAGAAAAGCACCAAAAAATACATACTATAGAAATAATATAATTAACAGCCTTTCAAGAAACATGAATTTGTGGAGAGAATATATGTTAAAGTTAATAACAAGTAATTTTTGTGCATGTTAATCTGCAAAAACTGATTTAAGGACTGTAACTCCAGATCACCTGACACAATTGGGTCAGAATTAATTTTTTTTAAATAATATTTTTTTTGTAGTTATTCACCCTTAACAATAATAAACTCTCTATTTTATATAGTAATTCTTATGACCTAATATTGAGTTCCCCAGGCACGAGAAGAGAACTCAGTCATTACATAGAAAATATTTTATGACTAAGTTATCCTTGGAAGTATTAGTGGGAGCGATGGGTTTTCCTTTTCAATAAATATCTGTTGCTATTAGCAGTAAAAGATCAGTTCTATTAGTAGGATCTCTGTTTTCCAGCATTCACTTAGAAATTTTGTGGGTTGAATATCCTAAACTCTCGATATTCTTTCATTTTTCCAGCACATGTTTGCATTTAACATATGATGGAAAGATAAGCAAAGATATTTGAGATAACAGATCCACTATGCAAATCCACTGTTTAACTATTGCAATCAAAATAATAAAAAAATCTTATTAAAAATTTAAATCTTCTGGTGCTTCTAGATCGTGTTAAAGTGAGATAAGTTACTTCTTGGAAGTATGCATTTAAGAAATAAAGCTGTTAATACTTCTTTTGATCACAAGAAATCAAATTTTGATAGTATATTTTGAATTCATCTAAAACTTTTCATCTTTATATAATCGGTTAAAATTTAATTCTTCTGAGTAATACAAACAACAAGGTAAAAGTTTTATTATCTTTATTACTTGGATAATGTGAGATTTTTAAATTCTAGAAAATCATATAAAGTTCCTATATATCATAATAAGACTCCGATATATTTCAATATCTGCTGGGTGCCTAGTAAGCTTTTTTAAACTTTTTTTTAATTCAAAATAACATCTAGTATATCCAAGAAGGCAACATGTATCTAAAGTAAAGTGACTATGCTGAATTTTTTAAGGAAGGTTGCAATGCTCCTAAAAACGAAATAAAGAAGATACAGAAAATAACTCAAACAAATAAAGGAGATAGTCAAAAAGGTCTTAATATAAAAATGTATACTGTACCATAATAAAAATACAGGGAAAAGGTTAATAGAGTTATCTATAAAACTGGAGGAGATATTCGACATTAAAATTATAAACTTTTTATGATTTTAAAAAGAGTTCGTAATACAGTTGAAAAATGTATTATTCGGTATCATCATATAGTTTTACATAGTTAAGGAATAACGAAGTAAAATTTAAGTAAAGATGGAAATAAATAAAAATATTTTTTTTTTTAAATCTCAAAAATGCATTTGGAAGGGGGGATACGAGGATAAAATTTTAATTTCTAGAAGCAAATACTTTTTCAAGTCTCGGAAAGTCGTTATTTAATTTCCGCCAATTTTGTAAATAGCGCCATGAAACTTTTTACTATGTCTTTATTATGATGCTGGGTATATTTTTCTAATTGGATCCTTCTATTTTTTTAGGTATTTTTGTAACTTCCTTATTTCGTAGGTTGGGGCTCTGTAACCTGTATCAATATATTCAGCTTAACTATAGGTGCATGTTACTTTCTTTACTATACGAGTCGCCTCTTAGCATTTACAGGATTAAAAAGGACTTTACTATCATCCTGTCTATACAAATTTGATAACAATTTTATAGATAAATTAAATGGAATTGAACATAATAATATCGATGCTTTCATTCATATTTCAAAGTTTATATTTATTAACTATACTGAAATCAGCAAATTTTTTGTAATTACTTTTTAATTATTGTTCAATTTATATTATATATATATTTCCAAATGACTCTAAGAATCCAATTGTTATTTTGAATTTAAGTGTTTCACTGCTCTATTCTTAAATACTTAAATATCTCAGTAAAATATCGTTGAAGTAAAGTTAACAAACCAGCAAATGCAGGAATCTGGCATTCCATTTTTCGAGAAGGCATACTATGCCATCGATATATTGTAATTATTATTGCGTTCCAACTATTATAAATTTATATTCATCTATGCTTTCGTCAGGTACGAAATCCAATAACAAAGTTTCGACAATTGAAGTGATCCAGAAAGTGGTAAAAGCAGCTCAATATACATGTTAGATAATTCTTGAGCTAAGTAAGTTAATGAACAAGTTTCGTTAACTTTTCATTAGTTTCCCTACTACTAATGAAATGTTAATGAAACTTGTTCATTAACTTTTCACCAGTAGTAGGGAAAAAACGAACTTTCTTACTTTTCCTCAGCAATATTGTCTTTTACAGCTTTGGAAGTAAACAAAACAACACAAAGGCTAGTAACTATTTTGAGGTTATTAATTATTCAGTTTTTTTTTTCTTTCAAAACAGCAAGGCAGTAATTAGAAGTAAATAAAAAATTGTAAAAAAATTCCTTGATGATATCATGTATTTGCATCATACTTTGAGCTATATTTTTAATCACTGGCAAAAAAATTACAAGAAGGGTTATTAAAGGTTATTATATTGCTGAAGTTTAAAAACTTATTTCAATATTCTTTTTTCATAGACACTTTATAATTTTTGGTTGATATTAGATCTGAAGACTGTAAAAATCTGAAAGAAATTAAAATTTACACATTTAGCTAAATTTCGTTTAGTACCAACTTTATTGCATGTTTTCGTTTAGTAATTTCTGAAAGTTATCATAACACTTGATTAATTCAAACATTAGTGACCAGTTTATTAGGCTTTAGGCAGAAACTCTACAATTATTTTCAATATTTAATTACTTCCTTTTTAAAGCTTTGTTGATTTTTCTTTGGAGAAATATTCTTGCGTTTTAAGTTGAAAATCAGGATCCATCTTACAATTTGGAATAGGTTTCAAATTATTCTAAACATCATTTTATGTAGTAAGACGCATTTCAACAGATTGGCAAAATAATATCTCTACGAGCTTCGAATCATTTTTAACTTAACTTTTTCAGTTCTTCTTCAGAATTCCATTGCCTGTCAATCACGTGACCACAGTGTATATACATTATAAAAATTACTTCAATCTGCAGTTTTTAAATATCACAATTATTCTTAATTTCTTAATAGCTGGTAGTTCAAACATTTCAAGTTATTGCTTAAAAAATCAGGACAAAAATAATATGTGCATTTTTCTTTTGTTTTGTATCAGTACCTTCCATTTCACAATGTAACCTTCTTCTTTGTCCCTAATTATTGAAAGGTAGGACAAGGAGTTGCAGTTTAACATCGCAAGCATTTATGGAAAGAAACACATTAACGATTGCGAAAGAATATTAGGAACAAAAAACAGGAGTTCAAACACCTCTCTATTTACACAATACCCTTAAATTACAAGTTAGTAGCCAAAGTGTCGAGATTACAGGAACAATATCTTATTTCAATTTGACTCATAATTTTCGAATAACTAGTGCTTCAATAGTAATCACTTTCTAATAGACAAAATCGACATTTTTTTAGCACCTAAAATTTTCTTTGATTAAAACACTTTTAGTAATTCCGATGGCAATGAAATAAAAATGCTAGAATAGAATTTGAAGCTAATGAATTTCGTTCGCTTACTTCAAAATACATTAAAGAAAATCGGTGGATATTGAAGACTCCGCTCTTTTACACTACGTTTTTTCTTTTCCTTCCGATGGAAAATCTAATTTGTATGCAAATGCATCTTCCATGGCATTCGCTTCTCCTACAAATTAAGGTTAAAACGGGATTTCCATTGTGCTTTTTAATATCTTTTTTTTTAATTTTTCAACATTTCCTTTGTTTTTGGCTGGTATATAGGCACACGATAAAAATTTTAGCTGCCTCTCTGCGGATGCTGTTTTTCTTTGTTATTTTTCGCTTATATCAAAGCCCACTTGTGTTTCTGCTTCATTTAGGATGAAACTGGTTTATTCGAGGTTCCGAAAATAGCTCTTAACAGCTTTAAGAGAAAAGAAAAATTGAAAAGTTCTAATTTCTCTCAACATTATTAGAATATCTTTTATATAAATTTTTAATGAATGAGTTGGTATATGCATTCGAAAAGAAAAAGGCATAATATATTTTACAGAAAACTAAAATATAGATAAACAGCATGCTTT
Organism: Argiope bruennichi; assembly: GCF_947563725.1. Taxonomy (NCBI): domain Eukaryota; kingdom Metazoa; phylum Arthropoda; class Arachnida; order Araneae; family Araneidae; genus Argiope; species Argiope bruennichi. Next base: position 35,183,809 of record NC_079156.1, read on the forward strand.
AACTGAATTCCTCTTTGCTGATTTCATATAACGAAGATAAAATTATTTATATACAGGGTTTATTTTTTTTCGATTCAATTTAAAGATGTACTATTATGTTGTCTATTAAAAGTATGTCTATTAAAAGTTTAAATGTTTGCAATATTTCTGGAAAAAATAAAATATTTGCATGATACAGCAATAAATATTGACGATTAATTTGATAAGGAAAATATTTATTTACAATTAAGATTACACCCATAAGCTAAATTTCTGCAAGTTTATTAAAGATATAGTTTTATATTAGCTGAATAAAATCAGCATTCTGCTGCAAATCAGAAGTTGAAGTCATGCAAGAACAAACAAGAACTGTCAGAACAAGATTTTCTTCAATAATGCGAACGTAGTGATAACCAATATCAGCTTACAAAATAAGGAAGAAACCATTTAAAGAAAGGGAGGGGTAAAGAGCATTGAATTCCAATATAAATTGTATAGATTTTATAGATTCTGCATATTTCATAAGATGCCTCAGAAATACAAATTCTTTAGTTCACAATATATTTGTAGATAACGAAACAAAATTATCGTTTTAAGAATTTTAATCCTCATCTTTTGAAAGACCGAGACAAAGCTTGAAGACGGTAGAGCGGTTTCAAATAATCTTAGAACTTGCAAAAATTTATTGAAATTTCCTTATTAAAGAAAATTTTCATCATATTTTGAGTCATCACCACGATTTTGGGATTTCCAAATTTTTCAAATCCGGCAAAAAAATGATAGCTGTTGCCAAATTTCTTTAGAAAATGCCGCTGTCTTCCTTGATGGATCTTATTTTAATTTATTAAGGTAACCAACTAGGCTGTAAACATGAATTTAGATGAAAATTTGACTTTTTATTTATTTATTTATATATTGCATTTTCAAAAATTAGGTACTTTTCTCTTTCCAGTGATATTATCCTTTTGTCTCTATGTCAATTAGAAGCCAATGTATAGCAAACTATTGACATTTAAGTTGTGCTTTTTTATAAGCATATAAAAACTTTCAATGCATTTTCTGAAAAACGAATTTCTTCATAATTTTACTGTACGAGTATCATCACATCTCAAAAAATATTAAAAATACATCTGTGAAATTTATACTTGGGGCTTGTTATGTTATACAGAATCTAATGTACTCTGGACATAATGTTAAATTCTCTTAAAGTGGATTTATAGTTGTTTAATGCAAATATTATTGAAGAAAATTCCAAAATTTCATAATTAATTCTATATATTACATACAAAAAATATGCTTTAATGTAATTCTTAGAAAACAGTTAGTTGCACTATAAGATATGTTATAGATTTTTGTTCTAGAACAAACCTAGTTTTTATAAATAAATGCTAAAATTTACATCAAAATATGATTTCTTCATTTTGTTCTTATATTAACAAAAAAAAACATCAGATAAACAATATATATATATATTGAAAAAGTCGGATATCTTACCACCACATTCACTTAAATTCAATATTAAAGCATAGGTTTTCATCAAAGAGTACTAAAAAATGACCGAAAGCATTTTAATACTGTAAAATAAATCTTTTATTGTTGTTGTATCAAAATGGAAATCCAAAGCCAAAATTGCAGGCAAACTGATTCACATCTCTTTACAAAAAGCTCTAAAACTCATATAAGCCACATTTAAATTCCATAAAGATTACTATTGCATTGAATATTTCCGGACAGTTTGATCCGGATACATATGAGAAGGGGGTGGAAGTGTTAACAGCATGTTTAAATAATAAGCTATTAATCTCAAAGGAAAAGTTTAAAATAACAAATTATAGGTATTCAAAATACCTACATGATGCGTTAAGAAATGTATTAATAGCATAGATCAGAAGTACATTAAAAAAATTGCTAATCCTTGAATATATATATATATATATATATATATATATATACATATATATATATATATATATATATATATATATATATATATATATATATATATATATATATATATATATATATATATATATATATATATATATATATATATATATATATATATTGATTTAGCGAAATTTTTGTAATTCTACTTGAATACGAACAGAAAGAAACAGCACGTAAAAATTTCAATATCTGTATTATTTTTTGAAAAAAAAATAATAAATAAAATAATAAAAAAATTAATCAGAATTATAGAACGGAAAAAAGTCTTGCTCAAAAATATCAGTTTATGATTTCAAATGGTATTACAGTGGTGGATTTTTAATAATAATTAAATTTAAAGATCACATAACATCTCTATGCCTGCTTTTGAAGAAATTCCATTAACAAATTCCATTAAATTTTTACCAACATTTTCCGCATTCATAAAAAAACGCATACGTCAGTTGTATCGAATTTGAAAATAAGTACATGAAAAAAATTTATCAATAATACTTTCGAGAGTTTATACGAAAATAGGAAAAGAAACCTAGCATATACCAAGAAAAAGCTAATATTCTCTCCATTATCGTTTGTTCAAATTCAAATCTTTATTTAGTTGAGCAATTTCTTTTAACGGCTAATTTTTTTCACAAAATTTGAAGAAAATATTCAGAGAAATATCTTTTAATTAAAATGCAATACCTTTTGTGATGAATTCCATGAATATTAAAGCAACCAAAATCGTAACTTCATTTTCAAATGACGCTGCCGTGACTTGTCAACACTATACATCCCGGTTCATTCAAATCCCGTGACTTTCCTTTCCACATAATTTGAGGCAAACTGCGGTTGAAAGTTTTACCCTGTGGTTTCCTTTCACCCACTCTAGCATTTAAACTTCAACTTTCATTAACGAGATGCAAATGAATTTCATGAGAAGTATTCTGGAATTACTGATAACTGATTGTTTCTGTCTTCTAGTTAAACATCACCGACCATTAATCACGTGACGCTTCTCTTTAATTAATTTAGATCAATGTTCAAAATACGCCATCCTAATAATGAATTATAGCGGTGCGTCTTCTTGAACAGAAAGTTATGTTGACAGTATTCATTCGTTCTTTTAAACTATTTTTGTAAATAATTGATGCTAAATGCTTAATTACATTCATTAGTAATAATAATATATTATGTAAGATAACTCTAAAATTGACGTTTTCAAATAGTAGAAGCATGGGGATATATTACGTTCAGCATTGGTTAAACGAACTAAATGGGGGAATAGCTGTTTTGGATAAGAATTTTTAAGCCATCAACACTAATTACTATTTTGTAGTAATTATCGTATTACTATAAATGAATTCTTGCGAAATTATCTGAAATTTTTCTGAGTTAAATCATTTCAAAATTCTTTGTTAGTTAAACGAGAGAGAGTCAAAAAGTAAAAAGGGATATTTGAGAAAAGGCGCATTTATTCTAATGATAGAAAACTGAAGCAAAGATTATTTTTCAACATAAACACCCTGGACTTCGACGAACTTTACCAACATTTTCCAAGTTTATTTGATTCCGTGGAGAAAAAAAGATTTTCGTTGTATCTGTAACCAATTTTGCACCGCATCAGTTACAAACTTTTTTCTCCTTAGAGCTTTCTTCAGCGGTCCAAACATACGGAAATCCCTTGGAGCCAAGTCTGTACAATATGTCGGGTGTTCCAGCGCTTCGAATCCTAACTCCTTTATTGTTTTGGATAGCCGTTTGGTGGAATGTACCCGAGCGTTCTCTTGTTGCAAAATGACGCCTTTTCGCAGTTTTCCACGACGTATTGATTCATCTGTTTTCTATCACCATACCCTCAGTGACCTTGAAATTGTCCTCAGTGATTGACGTCGATGGCCTGTGCCATCTTTCTTTGTCACATAAAAACAGTTCTTCCCTGTTTGAAGCGCTCTATCCATTCGTAGATCTTGCTTCACAATAAACAGCTGTCACCATAATGCGCTTACATTCGATGAATAATAACACCTTCCACAAACAAAAAGCGAAGCACTACTCTCATTCCTTCCTTGGTGCAGATCGGCAATGGAGCTGCCGTATTTTACAATATGCTACACTTCAAGCACTAACGCAGAAATAAGAGAGATACGTTGCAAAGAAGTGTTGCCGACTACACTAATTCAGAAATTGATACTAAATGTTACCAAACCCTAGAAAGAGAAGTCACTTTACTTTTTGACTTTCCCTAGAATTTATGTTAGTTATAAACCCTTTAAAATACCATTTTTTTAGTCATAGTAAATTAAAATATATTTAGAATTGTGATTGATTTTTAAAAAAGTGATTCATTTAGCTTATTAGATAAATTTTATTTGATTAATTAATTCATTTGGTTAATTAATAACTAAGTAACAAATCCAGACGCACCATTTCAGATCTAAGGAATTGAAGCATCTAAGTTTCAGTCTTACTGATAAATTTATCGAAATTTATATAAAAACTACATAAATCCATACTAAGATGGATGATTTTGGCGGAAAGAATACATCCCATGGGCCTACAAAGGTTTAAGGCAAAAAATGCATTTTAGGGTTCCAGTAAATGCACCATTATATGCGTAGTAATTAATTATTTCGAATCAATCCATCATTTAAAAAACTCATTTATTATACCTTTCTTGCTTCCCTCATAACGTCTTCAGGATTTCAACGTTTCAGCAGAATTTCTATGGTTATCTTTTCAATGTGTGTTATTGAAAAGATAACCATTCTTCTGAAATTCAAAATTTCAAATTCTTTAGAAAAATATTTAATCAGAAGAAGGGTATGCAAGACTTTTTCGAGAATGAAAATTTATCTTGAACAAAGAACATAGAAGGATTTAAAATGCAGCTACAAAACTCGGCAGGTGAAAGTAATGTGAATGAAACACGACTAATGTATAATAGAAGATGATATTTCACTCCACACACAAAAAAAGAGGAAGGATAGTTAACAAAAGTACAGAGAATGGTACTTTTTTGACAATAACATAATTATTAAATAGAAAACATAGCATTGCTAAATAAAAAACATTAATATCACTCGGCATAAACAAGAGCGTCGATTCTGAGATCAGCTTCTCAAACAGAGAATCTCGTATTACTATCTCGGTTTTTATAGTCTTCAGATAGTATATAATGTTGGGAAGGCTCTCAGATCTCTGTTTCTAATAGAGAGTTCCTAACAGAGAAAAAAACTAATAAAGAATTCCTAACAGAGATGGTCAAAATTATGGCATTTTATTGAACTTTGACTTTTGTTGCTAATATAGAGTTCCTATTAGAGATATGGTCAAAATTATTGCATTACTCACTTGAACTTTTATTCTTGTTGCTGAAATCACCAAATTTGTCACCAGTGTTGGGGAGGGGGCATTTTTATGTCATTTATTCTGATTATCAATTATTAAAAAATAATGTTTGTCAAACTCATTTCCATTGATGAGACAAATGTTCTAGGAAAACAATTTTACATTTTACCTATATGGTAGATAAAAGAATGCAGCAATGTCAATACAAGGATTAAGATCAACCAGAACCATAAATGCTAAATTTAAGTATAATATGTTCACGATAGTCAACATCATGGCTAATACACATCAATATATTAATTTTTTCTCGCTGAGGTGGAATTCATTTCGAAAACAAATTACATTATTGAGCCCTTCCAAATTTTTAAAAGCAACTCGGCCAACAAAACAAAATAAAATAAAGGTTTGTTTATACTCGGCCAGTAAAACAACGCATGCGCAGAAAGGGACTGATTTATGTTGCCACAATTTCATATGCTAGATTCAGGCGTTCCATGCTTGGCTATAAATTGCCGTTTCGGCGTCCCTGGATTTTTCTTTTTCACTACGTATCATATTAAAATTATGTATATTTGCACAAAAAAACATGGTGAAATTTAAAAAAAAATGTCAGTATACCTAAATTTAGAAATTTATAGAAAAAAATGGCAAATAAAATGAAAAAAAAACACAACCTCGCATCAGAAAGAAAAAAAGAGCAAAAAAATGTCGAAATTAGTGTATAATAAGTGATCATTTTTTGACTCTGAAAAGAAACGCCAAATTCTACAAGCATATGTGCAGTAAGAGAAAATATACAATACAGCGACATGTTTTTGTCCCGTCGGGACAAATATTTACCATGGACCGAACAGCATTTTTCAGCCTTTCTACGCATGTGCTGCCTACTCGCCGTCTTATAACTGGCTGAGGGCCAATCCACCTTAAATTTAAACATAAACAATGCTAATCATATAACAAAAGCATCCATTGAAACGCTAAATTCCTCTTAGAAGTGCCCTCTTTCATCGGGCTCATGAAACGACAATTTTAATCATTGTGATAAATACCTGAACTGTTTTATCACCATCGCAGAAAATTAATTTTTTTAGCCTTTTCGACATTTTTAGAATGTTCAAAGATGCATTAAATCAGACTTTCTCCCAAATGAAGCAGAAACACAGCTTAAATCTCTTAACAACAACAAACATATAAAATGAGGAAAATTCGTGAAAATAAAAAAGAAAAAATGATTTTTTCAATCGAAAAGCAATAAAGAATGAAAAGTACAAAAGAAATCCGGTTTTCATCGTAATTGAAAAATAATTGAATAATCTCAGAATATTTTCCAGTATAAATTTGCATAGAAATGTGTTTTTCTGTCGGAACAAAATAAGATAATGTTGCGTAAATTGCTATGATTATATATAAAGAAAATTATGTGCTCTAATCTCATTTTAATGTAATCAGTTTTCAGCATTTTGCATCATATATAAGAAGAAATAAATTCCATGCACTTAAACATTATGATTGTACTGAAAGAGAATTTATTTCAATTTTTTAGAAAAAGATGAGAGTAAAGCTATAATTATTTAATGCTATTGCTTTGCAGCTTAAAAATTTTTGAAAATATTTTTGATATTAATAACATTTTTTGTATGGATGTGCAAACTCTTAATATATTATCAATGATAGTTTTAGACATCTTAAGTAGTTCATTTAATTTATTGCAATAGTATTCGTTTCTAAATGTATTCAAAGATTATCTTGGAGTGTACCTTGATGGAATATTTCATCTTTATAATTACAAAATGATAACTCCCTTTCTGCTGTCAAGAAATACCTACCTGTGAACTTTTTTAACTATAATTGCACCTCATACTGAGAGAGGCTCTGATGAAATCCAATCTTTAACGAGCTGTCATAAAGCCACTCCTCTATTATTCGACCACAGTAACTTCTCTGAGTCATTGAATTCTACAAACAAGAGCGATATTAAGCGTCCGAACTTCCTTCTAAAAATATATAAAACTCTAAAGTATGTATAATATATGAAAATGTTAATATCAATATACTCATATACAAAATAATAATTATATGTTTATTGATAGATCACATACTAGGTAAAGTCCATCAGTAATCATATTATGACAGCTGTTCCACGAGCATTCTATCTCTGTCAAGCTTTAGAATCTAGCACAATGAAGCGCAAATTATCTTTTGCTTGCTAATCGTCTGTTTTTCTTTGCTAGCCCGTCTATACCATCATTATGCAATTCACATTCTTCCTTCGATACATAAATTAATATTATTACGAAAAATCCGTCCAATGAGTAAATTATGAAAAAATTTAGTAAGTTCAATAAAGGAAAACATGTACCTTATTCCACAAGAAAGTACAAAAATACAAATAACAAAATACAGAAAAGACATACAGAAGAAACATCATTGCAGAAATCCACAGTGCAGATTGTTATTAAATAACCGCAATAAATTCTCAGTCTTTTGAAGAGCAACAGGTATGCGAGTGGAGATATATATTCACTTCATTAGCATTTCAATCGACATCTTCTAGTCACAAACACTAGAACAGCATGTTTTTGCTTAAAAGTGTTTTATGAGAAATGATTAATGGATTGCACCGTTACGGCATGAATTCCATTGCAAATTCACATTCATTCCAATAACATAGTTTTACATGTACTTCGTTTTAAGAGATCCTTACAAATCTGGAAATGAGGATGAGAAGCTTCCGGCATGGTGATTGGTTCTCGCCATCCTGGAGAGTACACGAAAAGGTGGAGGTCTGACTCCTCCCATCGATGATAGGACATACTTTCTTAGGGAAGGGTTGTACCGTGGCCGGTGATGGCCCTTTGGACTCAACAACTCTCGCCTATGTTGCTGTTGCGGTGGTCCGGACATTCAGTATTTATTTATTTATTTATCCGCGTGTCTTCGGATGGGTCGGAAAGTCAGTAATATGATTTACGGGAAAACAAAACTACCTAGAGATCACATAAGGAGAGTACAACATAAAATATGGAAAGTTTTAGAATAGCGAAATCTATACCAGTCTGCTCGGAAACATTTTGTTAAACTTCAAAGCATAAACCTAAAAGAAACTTTATACGGAATATATGAATTTCAGTTCATGAATAACATTAAATGTGTATTCATCACTATTCATCATTTTACTACTAACAATTTTGGGGTGATTTCAAAATCCTATTATACTAGCTTATCCTGTATATGAAGCATCTGTCCAGGTTTTATAATTCATTCTATAATAGTAAGTTTAAATAAATAATCTACATAAGGATCAAGTAAAGAATACTAAAAGTTTATTTCTGGAATATGATCTCTCGTACCATGCAAATATCTTCCATATTACTTTCTTTCACGAAATTCGATCATGACAACAAAGGAATCAATTTACTGCGGAATTCCGTCAAAATTGAAAAATAAATCGATTAGCTTTGATCCCTTCTCACGAAAGAGCACTTATAAAACAGCCCTGTAGTGCTTTATAAGAAAAGAAATATTTTCTGGGTCGATTCCTTTAGGCTATATTACATAAGAAGTGAATAATTTAGAAGTATATGTAAAGAAATTTTAAATTTAAATTTTCTGTAATTATATTTTCGTTTAATGATTTTCGACACCTATTCTCAAGATTCTTTCTTTAAGAAACTTTCAGAATAGTCATTAAGAAAATATTTTTTGGTTTGTTTTTCAATAAAAATATACCACTACTACTATTTAATATTATATTCAAAAAGTTCTGGAACTTTTTTTGTCTTAGAAAAGCTAATTTCTGATAGAGGTTGCTAATTTGGTCGAAATAACTTCTCTGCACAATTAAACATTTCTACGCTTATTTATAGAAAAGTGTTAATGAAGATTGCTAGTTCCTTTTTACCACCCTTTAGTGTTTTCACCATTGCACTTCTTTGGAACTTAAGGATCGTTGACTTTTAAGCAGATTCCTCATTTTATAAATCAGCCTAAGTTTCATAACAGTTTCCTTGAAATTGTTTCTCACTTCGTACAAAATTCTGGACCTGGGAAAAGGTTGTAAACTCCATGAGTTCTCAGATGTTTATTTTCATGGATCCTCATAGTAAAGTTATAGGCTTCGTAATAAAGAAAATCGGTGCTTAATCACAGGCCATTGGTGATCCATAGTTAGGAAACAATTCATTAACGTGCGATCTTGTGCGATTATTTTTGTATTAATCGCTGGCATTTGGTTAATACATCAGTACCAAAAGTCCAAGCATGTATTTTGGAAGCTTTTTTGCCGACAGATGATTTATAACGCAGTAGACTTATACAAAGGATAACATTCTGTGTTATCAGCTATTTAGATTGCTTAAGTAAACAATATATTAAAAAGCAAATATAAGAAAGAAAGTATTGCTTATTGACTACAGGATTGGATAATTACATTAATCGTCTTACTTTAAAGCTAAACCCCCGGGGGCACCTCGAAAGAAGGATGAGATGCTTCCGGCATGGTGGTTGGATCTCGCCACCCTAGAGGGTACACTAATAGGTGGAGGATCTGACTCCTCCCATCGATGACGGGACGTACTTCCTTCGGGGAGGGTTGTACAGTGGCTGGTGGCGGCCCTTAGGACTCAACCACAGTTCCCGCCAATGTTGCTGTTGCGGCGGTCCGGTAATTCAGTTTTTATGGTTTAAATCCGTGTGCCTTCGTGGCGGGTCGGAGAGTTAGATGGCTGACTTACTTTAAAGCTAAACCAGGACACATTATTTTCAATCATGGTCAAATAGCGAGAATAACAAGGACTTTATTTCCTACGATATTCTAACGTGAGCACAGCTCATACATGATTGCTTATTTATAAGGCAGATGAGCTATATACACAACAGAATTCGGTGGGATTGGTCTAGAATACGAGTCACCAATATCAATTATACACAAGTTCATTACGGCTCCTGGAGTCTGTGAAAAAATATTGAAGCTATCTGACATGTAAACCCAACCGAGTTCTCTGATCTTGACAGTCTAATGTATCATAGAAAATGGCGGGTTACTGTGAATCATAGTATAATAAAGGAAACTGGAAACTCTTTCTGGGTGCCTTCTTTTTGATAAGTTGGGCCCAAATTTATACAGATATATAATTTTAATCTGAGGCCACGAACCAAATTTAATTTCGCTAAGTCTTTGTATTTTTTAATATTCATTCCCGTACATAAAGTATACATACTTATAAACTGTCATCCTTTTTTTTTCACCAAAATATGATACACATTTACGATTTTGTTGATAAAACTATATTTTAATTAATGAAGAGACAGTGGAGGGGCAAGAAAAATGGCGCCAGGGATAAATTATGATTTTTTTTTCTTCCTATTCATTGTTATTAGCATTGCAATTTTTAATGGCAAGCAAGTCATGTTATAGTTTTTTGCACCTTCATGATAATTTTCTTTAAAAAGTCTCATAAATATGTAAATATTTTATCTTTATTGATCCAAGCGCTCTTATACCCCTTCCTTGCTCATGTCTTTACACCACTATGTACACACAGACTCTTTTTATATGAATTCAGGTCAAAAGGTAATAAAAATTTATAATTTTGGTTTTAAAACTCCAAACCCATTTCTGTACAAATTGGTCTATGTTCTTTTTATTTTTTCACATTCAGATTGCCAATAGTAATTCAAAAATGTGTTTTCCAGATTTAGCGAATTTTAGAGCATGAAGATTCATCAAAAATTCGATGATAATTTCTTTTTATGCCAAATAATGAAAAAGTGAAAAAATAGTGTTCTCAGTAGTGGAAGTAAATAATAAAACATAATTAATACTGCACTGACTAAACAATAATAAAGGCTGTGTCTTTATTATGACCTAAATAATGAATAACAAATCATGAATGTTTTTGTCTTTTATGATGGCAGGCCTTTTCTTCCACTTTCAATACTATACCATTGCCATCCTTTCGAAATATGTGGCCAATACGTTACAGCCAATTCATTAGTAAGAAATCAATCTTTTAAATAATACATTTTATTATTTATTATCTTTCAAATAATACATTAAAATTTATACTAAGCACAACCATTTACTAAATAATTTTATTATCAATCGCAATACTCTGTTCACCTGTTATATCCGGAAGTTAAGAACCTTTACTTCAAGAACTCCGTGTCACGCCCCTCAAACAGGCAAAAAATTTCGTTTACATGTTCTCAAGCAACATAGACGCAAAATAATCGAATTTCCTAGATATAAAATCAATAATGGAGTTATCAAAGCCCATAAAACAGTCAACAAATATTCAAGTCAACAACATTCCGTAGCAGTCCACAAAGCAGCCAAGAAAAAGAATTCATCTTTTAGACAACAAACTCCAAAACTCCTTGACGAGGAAGATCCTGTTTTGAGCATTTACGTCCACCAAAGAATAATCTCCAATTCCGATCCTCGCGAGGCCATCATCGGGAGAAAAATGGAATTTAATGGCGTTTCAGGTCGGGAACTTTTTCCGCCACGTCACACGAACCGGAAATGCGTCACGGCAGTTTCAGAAAATGATCCGGTGTTAAGGATCATCATCTTGTCAAGGATGACGAAAAATGATTGCTCGGTAAAATATTTGGGATGAAAGGGGAGAGATTTTATTTATTTATTTATTTTCGATTTCAGGATTTTAGAAGTTTGACCAGGTTTTCGTGGATCGTGTCTTTTCACGAGATAGTATATTTTTCAACTGAATAGAAGTAATTCTCCCTTTATATATATATATATATATATATATATTTAAAGAGTGTTCTTAAAAGTGCGTAGAACTGCAATTTGAGATTTCTTTGCAATTTGAGACTTCAAAAAGAGTTTGTTTTGGTATGTGCCATATATACCAAAAAAATGCGCTATAATTTTAAAATGCACTTGAATTTTTTTTTCAATTTTATGAAACTGGAAGGAATTAGTACTGATATATTATTTTAAAAAATAAGATTTTATTTAAAAATTTTATTTATAAAAAGCACGATGCAAGTCTCTTCAAAATATTTGTGGTTTATTTTCTCCTTTATTTATTTCGTGGAATTTGCTTCTTTTATTTTGTTTGAAAGGTTGTAATAAAGTTTTGAGGATTCTTCTTTCTTCTTCTACTTTCTCGTATACGTAGTACAGAGAAAGTATATTAACCCTTTCTAAGGCCATGGGAAGTATGCTTCCCACCAAATTTATCCATCTTTGTATGAAATTATGTAGGTTGGCATAAGTTCTGACAAATTTTTTCAGTAAGTCAGAAACTTAGATGCTTTTGTTCTTTATCTCAGACAAAATGATGTGTCTTGATTTGTTACTTAATTATTAATTAACCAAATTACTTAATCAATCAAATTAAATTTATCTAATAAGCTAAATGAATCCCTTTTCTTATTGTAATTTCAATCCTAAAAATATTTTAACATAATATGACTAGAAAAAAAATGGCCCTTTAAAGGGTTAATCGTCAAAAAATTCGAACTCGAGATTTCGACGAATATCCATGTTTTAGAAAACCTGAGTTCGAAAAACGCATTTTTGGAAAATGTCTGTATGTCTGTGACAAAAATAACTCAAAACTGCTTTGAGCTAGATGAATGAAATTTGGTGTAAGATCTTTACACCAAATTTGCCGACTTCAATCAAGTTTTGAGTAAGTCAGTAAGTAAGAGATCTAGAGAGATAAAAATCGGCACACAGATTTAACATCTATAGTGTAGACATATGATAAAGTTTGAGAGGAAACCAACTACAAGTTGATTGTCTGTTGGTCTGTGCTTAATATGTTAATGCGATAATTCAAAAACGCAATGGTTTAAAAATATCAAATTTGGCATGGGATTTTGTGAGTACAAATGCAGTTTTGTATTAAATCTTATTTCAATCAATTGAGAAAAACAAGTCTAAAACACAAATTCGATTTTCAGTTATTATTAACCGTATGCCAGGGATGAATTGCCAAATAACTCGCCAAGAACGACACTATAGATTCAGTAAAAAGGCTAAATTTACGCCAAAGTTAAATATCTCATAAGTATTGTACGCCAATGTTATGAAAGGGTTTTTCTGACAGAACAAGTTTATTAGAGTGTATGCGAGAAAGTTTTGGGGAGACCAGTCCTTTTTTGTTGTTGTTGTTGTTGCTGCTGCTGTTGTTGTTGTTTTAGTTACTTGATTTAAAATCGGATATTTCATGACATTTAATACATTCGTTCCCGGTGTTTCTTAACTGGTTGAAATACAAGAATGATATAATTCAAAATGCATTTTAAGTTTCTTTTTTTTTTCTTTTATATTTCATTTCAACATAAAAATGCTTTTCAGTGCGCAGTTATCTATATGTTCAGAAATCTATCTATCTATCTGTTATCTATATGAAAGAATATTTTTTTCTATACGAAAGAAAAACCAAAGAACTAGTATCTTAAACCTAAACAATGGTCTGATTTTGTCAACTTTTATTTCATACGAAAACTCATGATACCCTTGGTATGATTTGCCTGCCACCAGATCTCCATTTTGAGAGAAATTTCAAAAATTACTGTTCGTTGTGCATTCTTTGCTAGAGAGAAAAAAAAACACGAAATTCCTAGCTTCAAACGCTGCATCGATTCAACAAAATTTCCTTTGATTTGATTACTCATAACATTTGAATAGATATATCATCAATGGTCATTGGTCTCACTCCGACCATCATTATATACCAGATATGCACAAAAATAAAACTGAACCGATTTCGCCAATTAATTTCATTATTGAAAGTATATTACCAATTGGAATGTAGTATATTCAATACTGAACTTTGACGTTACTAAATTAATACTGTTAATATCGTGTGGAACAGCTGGTCGCCAACCTGCTACTGCGTTTTAAAACTGTAAATAAAAAATGAGAGGAGTGGAGGGTTAATATAGATTTTCGACTAAAAATACTGAAAATGCTCATTTTTGATTTCTGAATATGTACAAATCACAAATGATTACGCCAACATTTCCATCATATTCATGGGCCTGGTGGTAAGGTCGTAAGATCTCGGCTCCTGAGCCGTAGGGTTTCAGGTTCGCTACCCGATTCCACCAAAGAATCGTCGTGTAAGGGGGTCTGTTGCACGTTAAATCCGTCAGGGCCAACGTCCTTCCACTGGTGTGGTGCGGAAATTTGGAGAGGTGGTTCCAGTTCATGCGTCATCCTCGTCATCTGACCGCGGTTCAAAATGACGAGGTCCGTCCCAAAATAGCCCTAGTGTTGCTTTAAAACGGAACGTTAATATAACTAAACTATCATATTCAACTGAAATTTTTAATTGAAACGAAATTATTGTTTAAAATTCTTATTATATATTCATATTTACTAAATGAAACTAGCAGAAATAGTCTTCCCAAAATATTCTCGCATATTAGGGAATCAAACCACAATTATAATAAAGATATTCGATATAAAATAGCGAACCTTGGATAATCATGAGTACCCATTGTTTTGTTCACTTTCTTCAAACGAGATTTAGTAAGAAAAGCAAAAGTGCATTTATTTTAGACGTCTTTTTTTTACGACCGACAGAAATTAAAACCTGCTACAGAGTTACAGTCACAGTAACGAGTTCATAAACCAAATTTCATTTATTTAAATTGATCTATTTTTGAATTACCGTGTTATGGGAACGTGTAGACTAACAGACTGTCAACTTTTTTGGTTCATTTGGTTCAAAATTTTATTCTGATCAACACTTCAGATGGTAAAACTGGATATCAAATTTTACCCATCTAGTTATTATTATGTTTTGTACTTAACTTCTGAACTTGTGTTTGACCAATCAGACAAACCTTTTGAAAAAAGGCTCAGTTAAAAAATTAAAGGAAGTCTACAAATTTGATGTAAATATCAAATTTCATTTATTTTTTGAGTTATCTTATTCACAGACAAACAGACATAATTCCAAAGATATGTTCTACAAAGTCAAAGTGGTCTAAAATTCCGAGATTCTTCAAAAGCTCGAGATTCAAGTTTTTTAGTGATTACAAATCTTTCTTTTTGCATACTTCATATTTTAAAAAGTAAGTTAAATAAATTATTTTAATTTAGTTAGAAATTCTGAAAACTAATTACATTTAAATATTAAACACTTACAACTCAAGAAATCAAGTTTTAAGGATCAACATGTTCAAAGGAATGAAGAAAAACTGGTACTGCTTTTTGGAGGCGAAATATTTCAGACTTTCAGGGATTCAACTTTTAAGGTCTATTAACTATTATATTACACTTTCATTGGTCATGTTTTTATAAGTGAGTGTGTTTCTTTAAACCTTGGAATTCGATGAAAACAAAGCACTCAAGGAAATTTTACTTCGAAAAATATATTATCCTCTCTTTATTTCTTTATTGCTTTATGTAAAGGTTGAAATGTATCATACAGTTTCTGTATAGTTCATTTTACAGAATTCTTCTTCGGTTCTTTTATGTAGCGAAACAGTTTTCTGTATTTTTAAATTATAATTGCACTTTTGTAAATTTTCATTTTTTAATATTAAAATACTTCCTGCGTTGCTATGCGGAAGGAATGATAAGTTCCGTTTTTTGCATATAAAAAGCACAAATCTTTATTATTAATTTTCAGGCAAAACTGACCAAAAGAAAAAAAATTTAATTTAATTTTATAATAAATAATGATGTATTAGGAAATAAAATTATTTTTTAAAAAGAATTATTCATTTTTTTTAAAATTCTGATCGAAATTAACGAAGGCATACTGGAGTTTTTTTGTAAGACTTATTTTTATTTTTGCACATATTTTTTATTTTATATATTTGTTTTTTTTACATGTCTTACTTATTTTATTTTAGTACTTTCTTTATTAAAATAGGGTGTTGAGAAAGACTTACTAATAAAGCACTATTTGAGTTCAAAGTGACTTTGATGGCATGTAAAAGATTTTTTTTTATTTTATTTAAAATAAGCTAATTTAAACATTTCGTGACTTCAAAGCTTCTGCAATAGATGAACTAAATCGTTTCAAAAGCACTCACTTCGATGTCTGACATCCAAAATATAACCAAATTGTTTTCATTTTAATTCTTGAAAACTTCAAAGAAAATGTTATTTATTTATGTAGATTCGTTGATATATTCTGAAAGACTTTCTCCCTAAAAATTTGTCATGACATTTTATTAAAAACGCATCACTGAACGAAACAGAATAAAACAGAAAAAAATGCAGTAAAGTATGTGTAAGGTTTTTTTTCTGCTTTAAATAAAAGATTGATCCATTTTGTTTCGAAATTTCAAGAAGTTCAAGTCTTTCAAGAGAAAATTAGCATCTGAATGTAAATAAATTTTAAATGAAAGCCTACAAGTAAATAAAAAATTTTATTTGATTTATAAGGAAATTTATCAATGAAATTTTTGCTTTTGATTCAGCAGAAATGCAATTTTTTCAAAATGATTGCGTTCATCAGAAATGCAAATAAAAACTTTGTAATTTAACTTTCTCAGATTTATCACTTCCTTCAAAACATATTTTTATTTAAAATAATGTAAATTTTCTGAAAATATTTTATTTCTTTTAAAAAAATACACTTATATGCATATTTACGGTATATATTATAGAAGCATTTGATGAAAATATTTATAAGCAATGTTTCGTCTTTGAAATCCAACCTTTGCTATATAATATGGCATATCGAAAATTAATAACATTGCAGTAATGATCCAACCTATAACGAAACTCGGACAGAGCGAATGAAGGACAAAAAAAAATGAAAATATATCGCGTTAAATAAAGTCAACATTTATTTCGATGAATGCAAAGTCAAAATTTCTTTATTCAATGATTTTAAGAAAAAAAAATCATAAAATATGAAAATGGTTTTAAAAAAATAATGGCATATGTTTTAAAATTGATTTCATATTTAATATGCTACGTTAGAAATGTGCAATCTTCAAAAATCAAATATAGTGCAGTACATGTATGATGGATGAGATGATGAATTAGGCAAGCCACTTTAACCCTTTAAAGAGCCATTTTTTTCTAGTCATATTATGTTAAAATATTTTTAGGCTTGAAATTAGAATAAGAAAAGGGATTCATTTAACTTATTAGATAAATTTAATTTGATTCATTAATTAATTTGGTTCATTAATAATTAAATAACAAATCAAGAAGCATCATTTTGTGTGAGATAAAGAACTGAAGCATCTAAGTTTCTGACTTACTAAAAAAATTGTGAGAACTTATGCCAACCTACATAATTTCATACAAAGATTGATAAATTTGGTGGGAAGCATACTTTCCACGGCCCCAGAAAGGGTTCAAACAAAAACAAAAGCCTTTATTTCATGTCGATATGGAATTGATACTGAAGATTAATGTCACATTGGTTTTTGTATTTAACAGATACAAATTATGGTTGCAGCTAATATATGGGTATGAAAAGTTATAGTTGGAATGCTGATGGACAACAGGTGGATAATCACTGAAATTCGAATCCGAGACTTCCACAGATGAGGTTCGTATCCGTAGATTTCCATAGATGTATTAGATTCGTTTCATGTGTTCTGAAATACTAGGAGATATTTTATAATACCAAAGTGCTTCTAGGAATTCAGGCACGGCCTTTGGAGGGATATGTGGAGTCTAACTCCTAATTTTGAGACATAAATCGATATCTGAATGGAGACACTTCTCACCAAACTCTTCCCTCGATAACATAAAAAAAATTGCAACATCGGATAGAACCGTCTTCAGTAAAATTAGGGTGCATCATTTCCGTGTGTCATATGCATTAAAACAGTTGACGAATTTGCAAGTTTTTTTGTCTTGAATTTGAAATTCAATTACCAGATCGGCAACATCAATGAGTAAAAAATCATATTTTTAGACCATTGCAACATTGGACTAAAAAAATCACGTGTTTTATAAACAATAGTTTATTTGATTATTTATAGCAAGTCGTACAAGAAAATTTTACCGAAGTACTTATTAAGCTTGAAAGTCGATCACTTAAACTAATTCGATCATTCACATATACATGCGATATTTGTGCCTCGAAAAATAAAACATCTAAATATAAAAGATGAAATAGCAATTGAACCGGGATAGCTTGGTTGGTAGGGCGTTGGATTTACATCCCTTGGATTGCGAGTTCCAACCCTACTGGCCGAAGACTCTCCGTGTGTGTGGTGGCTGGCGCACGTATAAATCTGTCGTGGTCAGAAAGTCCTCGATATTGAGAGTAATACCACTGTGGGTACTGGTTCAGAGGTGATCGTTCTCTGATTCAGGTCTAAATTACGATCTCCTGATGAGTGAATAAAATGCATGAATGAAGTCTGCCCAGTACAAAGGGTTGTGACGTGTGAGTAGCTAAGTCGTACTCTTGGCCCTAGTTGGCGCTGCTGAAAAACAAGAGATGCTCATTCGACTTAAATCGCTGACAGATAACTGTCATCGGGCTTGTAAAGTGCCATAAGTTACAATGACAACAAAATCGCAATGAGTTCAGTATTTAAATCAGAATGGATTGGCAAAGGAAATTACAAGAAAAAAACTCTTCTGCTATCGAATAGATCTCTTCCGACATTATTATTTAGAACCTTAAAAATATCTTGCAACAAACAACTTCAAATAACTTCCAAAATATCAAGTATCTAAAGTGCCTAGAAACAACCCAAGTATTAGCACTATTACATCCTAGAAATAGAAGTTTTCATTGCCGCTGGAAATATTTCCAATAGGATAATAACACCAGGACTTTTGAAGCACTTCACCTTCTATAAAGATCCCTTCAACAATAAGTGCAACAGCGTTGATTATATTAACCATATTTCATAGTTCTGCAAAAAAATTCTTTTACTCTAGCATATCTCTTTAGACAAACTTGCTCTTCAAAATAGAGAATTACACGTCATTTAAAGTACCATAAATCAAATTCACAGAGAACAAATCCAACTTCCACATTTCCTTGCAAGCTCTGAAGGTTTATGGTGTCTCCTAACTGTGACTGCTTTGGGAAAAATAATGACTTTTCCTACTTTTTCCATTGTATCCATAATTTCAAGTTAGTTAGCTCAGTGTGTTTGAAATATAAAACTGAATATTGAAGACAATTTCATTACATCATGTTAAAATTTGTGTCAGTATTGTAGAAATCTATTCCTCACTTTTTATATATTCAAATCAAACTTTCTGTAAATTGTATAAAAGTACTAACTTTCTGTAAACGGTTTTTTTTTTTTTGCCTTTTTTAACTTAATTTTGTCAAAGTATTAACAACAGCAGGAGAAGTACCCTCGAAATTTTCTAAAGTACTTTTTAATAAATGTATTTGTGTATTATTAACTGCACATTATTAGCGAACAATAGTTGCGAAAGAGCTTACAGGCGTATAATCCTTAGCGATTAATGATCGGATTGCAGTTACTACAAAAGTATCAGAAAACCGAATGGGAATTTTGGATGTCTGCTTTGAAAATTGATGATTGTAACCAAATCTTGATAAAGAATTACAATTGTAGTCATAAAATTACATATTAAATTTCTTAATGTAAGGCATTGCGTTTTTGAGTCATCTCGTTTGCATGCTTGTGAAAGTACAGTCCTACAAAGATCACCTTGAGGGATTTGCTTCCAAATCTGAAACGAATCTAAATTTAAGATTTAAAATCTATATACCAAATTGTATCCATCTAGCACTATTCGTTCTGTAGTTATAGTGTTATATTACATTCGGACAGATTGATATACAGACCTCTTAGGAATGGATGACGTCCAAAATTTGATAGAAACCTACAAATTGATTTACAAACATATACCAAATTTCATCACTCTAATCAAAAGTGTTTTTAAATCATCGTGATCGCAGAAGAACATAATATCAAAAATGTGTTTTTTGATATCGAAGTTGTAATCGATATCGATTTTGAATCGAAATGTGTTTTTTGGTATCGAAGAGGCAGATAATGTGAAATTCGTCAAAATCTTTAATTCGAAATTTTGACAGTTAAAAAAAGCCTTTTAAATAATGTTTTTTCATCAATTATATATCTATTTAATATATATTTCTTTAGTTATTTTTATTAAAAAAACATTTGATATATTTTTCTCAACTTTTTGCAAGGTTTACTATCA
Source organism: Argiope bruennichi (assembly GCF_947563725.1). NCBI lineage: Eukaryota > Metazoa > Arthropoda > Arachnida > Araneae > Araneidae > Argiope > Argiope bruennichi. Next base: position 35,204,192 of record NC_079156.1, read on the forward strand.
GATCTCGATTACAATATTTCTGAGATAATACTTTTTCAAGGACTGTAGCACAAGGCTTCTTATAATCCAACAACATTTATTTCCCCTTTGACTGAAGTATTTCCTTCTCTCCGCTACGAGATGTTTCTATGGCAGCGCTTCATTGAGATATTAGCTTATCCAGATGGTAATACATCTTTAATTCAGATTTTAAATCCAACATTGTAGCGTAAATATTTGCTTTTAACAATCTTTCTTAAACATAGTCTATATGCGTCTACAATACACAAATATTTTTTTTCTATTTAAGTTAATCTGCCATAACTCTACAGTACCTTACAAACAATTTGTTTTTCCGAAATTTGAAATCCTTCAGATAATTAATGGAAATTTCTGGCTTGCAAATAATTTGTCAAATATTGAGTTTTTATTTTGAGGGCATTGATCAGATATAACCAATCTATACTGTCTGTGTTTGAATTCTTCTCTGTCTTTCTTTACTTAGAAATTCTCTTTTTGCTCTTATTATCCCCCGCTCTTTGGCTAAATAACTCCTTCCCTTCTCCTATGCAAATTTTTATTCATTACTATTCATACGTTTAATTGAGGCCAGATCTCATTGTGTCACTTCAATTTCTGATTTTTAGTCTTATGCTGCTTTAACCCTTTAAAGGGTCATTTTTTTCTAGTCATATTATGTGAAAATAATTTTTGGGCTTGAAATTAGAATAAGAAAAGGGATTCATTTAGCTTATTAGATAAATTTAAATTGATTCATTAATTAATTTGGTTAATTAATATTTAAGTATCAAATCAAAACATATTATTTTGTGTGAAATAAAGAACGAAAGCATCTCAGTTTCTGTCTTTCTAAAAAAATGTGTCAGAACTTATGCCAACTTAAATAATTTCATACAAAGATTGATAAATTTGGTGGGAAGCATACTTCCCACGGACCTAGAAAGGGTTAAAGATAGTGAAGGATATCAAATACTCTCATATGAGTTTAATAATCTTTCATACAGTTTAGTGTGTGTTGCCGTATATGCTAGGGGGTGTGATTCCTTCAAAACTTTCTAGCATAGTCATTAATAAAGGTGTTATCCCAAAGGAGACTTTGCATGGGACCAGTGTACAATAGTTACGAAATATTAACCGTTTGCGTGAATTCAGCATCCATACTCAATCTATAGTTTCATCCAATGTAATTTATTTCTTGATTGATATCTGGCATGCGGTTAATAGTATACGAAAATCTAATTTGCGTTTTATATGCATTTTTTCCAATCCATTGAAACAAAAATTTGGCACTAAACTACACTTGTAGTCACAAAATCTGACTCCAAATTTGATGCATTTAAGTTAATAAGTCTTTGAAGGATCGTTTTCACTTGTTTCTAAAAGGACAAGCCGACAGATGATCTATCCCTTGTTGTATTTGGCTTAAAATTTGATAGGTGTCTATATTAAAAATGATAAATCTATATACCGAATTTTATCTGTTGATCCTGTGTATCGAATTTTATCTCTCTAGTTCTTTTCGTTTTGTAGTTATTGTGCTAATTTATATTCAAACAGCTGGATAAACAAATTTCTCTATGTGGATGTTGCTGAAAATTTGATAGAAATCTTCAAAGTTGGTATAAATAGCCGTATACCAAATTTCAACCATCCAGATCAAAGCGTTTTTCATTGATTTGTGTCACGGACAGACAGGCAGATATTTTCCAAAAATATTTTTCGAACTCACGGATGTCTAAAACGTGGACATTTTGGATGATTATTATACTTTTTCTATACTACGTATATGAGAAAAGTAAAATGATTTCATTGTCAAATTAACCTACAATAATCCTTACCCTACCTTTAAAACTCAGTATTTATTAGTTATTTCTCAGTAATTTTGCAAACTTGCAGATTATTAATAGGAAAAAAATGTCAGCTTAATTTTTTTTATATATCTTTATTATCCATATACCAAATCAGAAAAAAAAATCACTTTAAAGAGTGCGTTTGTAAACTTTTCCATTTTCAATAAAATGCTTTAATTGTATTTCAATTTCTATGCATATATCAATACTTTCATTAAAATCCAGAAAGAATGCATTCTAACCATGCTGAAAAAGCATCAAAGATTTTCAATTTTTTTTAAACTTTATAAGAGTTGTTTTCGAAATCTTGTGAAATCTATTTTATCTTAGGTAAGTAAAAATACAATTGAAACTTTATACTCGTAAACAAAAAATATAAAGAAAGAACATAGAAGCAGCTGCACTCTTTCTCTTAGTCTAGCTCAATCAGAAATAAACAACGATAAAAAAATGAAAAAAAATGTACAACGGAAATCTGATTTTTAACAGAAAGTTGAAAGAGAAACGAATTATCCGGGAATGCCTTGGAAGATGCATTTGCATACAAATTAGATCTTTCATCGGGAAGACAAGAGAAGAGACACTGTAAAAGAACAGATTCTTAAGTATCTACCGAATTTCTTCGATGAATTTTTATGAACACGAGGAAAAAATCAGCTGTTAAGTCAATGTTCTTCTTGTAGAATCTTTATTATATGGCTTTGGGAAATAACAAAATATTTAAAACATGGTACAAAATCATTGGTGTTGAAAGGGGTATGATTTTTTTAAGATTTAAAAAGTGATTGAAAGTGGCTGGCTTATTAAGAGTATTATTAAGAACATTTACAAATTTACAAGAGTCTTAAATTAACTATAAAAATATGCCGTATATTATATAATTAGTTGTTACCCGGCTTTTTTGTTCAGCTATTCTGCTAAGATATTAATAACATTATTTCAATCATGTCAACTAATTTTAAAGTATCCTCTAGGTTTGGAAGGGGACTTTTTAAAAAAATTAATGTTTATGTGAAGTTTTTTTATTAATATAAGGATAAAATGATAAATAAAAGTGAAATTATTTAAGTATATAGGTAGCTTTTGCAGAAAAAGCATACTTTGGTGTAAACTTTACCAATTATTTACAAAAACTAGGACTGTTCTAGAGGAAAAAATTGCTACAGTTTTTCATTTTTCTTTGCAACATTACATATATAAACCTTTCTTAGAGTGTAACTAACTATTATCTAATAATTATATTCAAAAATAAAATTTTTGCGCGTAATATATGAAATTTTGAAATTTTTCAGCAATATTTACATTAAAAAATCATAAATATACTTCTAGAGCACTTAACGTCAAATCCATAGTCCATTATATTTTGTATAACATAACGAGCACTAATTATAAATTTCGTTAAGATATCTTGTTTATTTTTTTAGATATTTGACGATATTCGTACAATAAAATTAAGAAAAAACTCGTTCCTTAGAAAAGACATTTAAAGTTTTTATATGCTTATAAATAAGGACAACTTATATGTCAATAGTTTGCTATGACTTGGCTTCTAATTGACATGAAGACAAAATAAAGATACCACTGGGAACAGAAATGTACCTATTTTTTGAAACTGTAATAATAAAAATGAGAATTTTCATCCAAATTTATGTTTTCAACCTAGTCGAATACTTTACTGATTTACAGCTCATCATATCTTAAGGACTACTTTAAATTAGACTTGAACAATAAGCACAAAGTATTCTCATTTGTTAGTTGCGCACACGAAGAGGCGAAATGAATTGGCTCATGTAAACTGTGAAATTTCACCAATTATACAGACTGAGAGATGTGTCAATTTTTTTTATTTTTCAATATCTTTCGAAAATAAAGATAAGAGGCGGTGAAGAGACCATTGATAATGTAACTAAAAGTCCCGATCTTCTGTTGGCAAAATCTGCTAAATGATTAAAGTTAACGGACTTCTTATAAATAGTATACCATGTAGAATGCACAGTAAAGTAACTATTCATTCTCAAATTCTGAAACTCTCCGTGCGTTAATGCATACATCAGTATATATTTAGTTATTTATGTGTTTAGTTATTATTTATTTAAAATAGGATTGAAAGGAAAGAGGAAATGAAGAGATGTTTACATTTAATAATAGGGTGAACTCAGACTATATGAAGACTTAGGAGGTGTAAAAGTAGTAGTAGGAGAGATTAGTATTAGAATAGAGATTAGTAGTAAAGATTTTTCCTAAGTAATTATCAAGATTAATAGTATCTTGGTATTTACTTAAAAACTTTTCTTTTTCAGATCAATTTGTAATTTTTTGTAATTTTTCACATGATTAAAGATAGGCAAATCATTTGATGCTACAATGACAAATATAAATAAGCATGACAACTAGCATCTAAATGCACACAACCTCACTCTACGCAATCCACTTTTCCAAAAAGAATATGAAATTGGTGGAGCTTGTCATTTATCGGGTGAGCTTTAATCCATTCTAAAGGTTAGATATAATATGACAAAAATAATACAATCGTAAAAAAAACTAAAGAAACATCTGAGTATTTAAAAAAAAGAAATCTGAAAACCCTCTTCTCAAAAACCCTGAAATTATCCCAAATTCCGAATTAAATTTTTGCTGTAACTTCTTTTCAAAAAATTTTGTTTTTAAGAAACAAGTTTTAAATAATATATACATACGTTTTGCAATCAGATCAAAATCTTTTGTTGTTGAGATTTTTTTAATTACCAGTATCGTTAAAACAAAACTCCACTGACGCTCTTTATAAAAAAATCACATAATAAATATTACATAAAAAGGTTTCAATGTCAAAAGATTGTCACTTTTTTATCAAGTAATTACCATTGACACTAGCAAAAAAAAGAATTGCTTCACGATATTTAACTTTCAATGATATTTACCAGCAAAACCAAATGTTTACATAGTATTCTTTACAAATGCATATCATTTCACCATTACTGAATTTTTTTTTAATTAGGAGAAACACTGACTTATTTTTAAGCTATTGAACTTTAGGTATGAAGTAATATTTATCTTTTCTTTTTTATGAAAACAATTTTTTTATTGTTTGTTTATAGAATAAAGCATATAAAAGGATTTACACTTTTATACAATATTTGGAAAGAAATTCTGGAATAAAATGATTCGTCTCTCTGAAAAAGACTTTTAAGCATTTTTTTCCATGAAAAAAATTGTTTAAACTTTCCTCTTTAAAAGTAAATAACAAATTATGCAATCTTCCAACACATAACTGAATATTTTTTTAATATTCCAAATAATAACTACTATATATTATGTTAATTTATTGTATCACAATATAACTCAGAAATACACAGTCCTATAAATTGATTTAATCTTGGTTTAGTCGCTAATAATTAGGATTGTAGATATAATCGCAATTTTGAAAAAATACCTTTAATGCAAGAATTATTATTTATATACTTTGTGCCATTGAATGTGCAGCAGAAAAATTACAAAAGCTAAATTTTCATACAGCCCCAAAATGAAAGAATTATTTAGAGAAGATGACGTAATTGTATAGCTAAAATGGATTGATTGATGATGCTTTGAATATTACTATATTAAAGGATTTTAGATCATTTTAATGTCGCAACTAGAAACATCTATTAATAAAAAGGTTGCGCTAAACCCAAGCTTGAAACAATGAGATTCAAAACTTCATTAATTTTTTAACAGTAACATTTGTTTTTGTTTATAATAACATTATAAATAAAATATTACCAAGAAAGTACCAAAAATAAAACCAAAGAAAGTAGCAGAAAAATTCTTTTAAATATGATTACTTTTAACGAGAAAATGTATAGAGATTTATATTTACTAAATGTTTCAGCAGAACATTTACAGAGAAAAATTCTTTATTACATCATTTAAAATTTCACGAAGAATTTTCCGATTGGAAATATGTGTCGACCTCTCACGGTTTGGTAATTAGATACTGCATCAAAATTTAAATCGAATCATTTGAATTCATTAAGAGAAAACACATAAATGCTAAAAGAAATAAAACTTTCCTAGAAAATATAAGAAATTAATTAAGAAAACTAATCATAAATTTTTCTAGTAAAGCAAAGAAACATGACCGTAAAATATAGGTTTATTCTATTTTGAAATGGTGCGAATAAAAAAAGAATTGAGGCAGAGAACAAGGAAAGTATACCCACCTTCATACGCATGTATTTCTAAAATAAAATATGTTGTCCTATTCCATCAGTACTAATTTTAGTTTGATTAACAGCTCATTTCGAAACTAAGAAATGGGAATATTGTGGAATAAACATCATTACGACAATCATAGAAAATTTTTTCTTCAATATGGCACCAAAATTTACTCTTTCCTCTTCGAATTTCAACATCTGAATAGGAAGAGATTTTCACACATATAGTTTAGTTTAGTTTAATTATATTAATGTCGAATTTTAAAGCAACTCTATGGCTAGATTGCATCATTTTGAACCACTGTCAGATGACGAGGAAAACAATTCAGATGGCACCCCTTTCTCCAAACTTCCTCACCACACTAGCGGGAGGACATTTGGCCCGACGGATTTAACGTGCTCCAGACTCGCTTGCACGACGGTTCTTCGGTGAAATCGGGTCTCGAACATGGAACCTTTTGGTCCTGCAAGCAAAACCTTACCACCACATCAACGTGCCGGTAACCTTCTATTCTCCTCTCCACAAACCGAGATTCTGTCACCAAGCCTCAGCAAGCCAGATCAATCATTGGGTTACCGATTTTTGTCTAGACTCATATTCAATAAATCCATTCTTCGCCAATTAAGTAGGCAAAAGAGCAGAGAAATGAAATTATTGAAATACTTATTACAGGGAAGATAAATCAGTTTAATAAAGGAATGAAATTTTGATGAATTATTGGTACTTTATCTACAATGTGTCAGTAATGTTCTCATATATAAAGGTTTGGGCTATTACTTCCTCTTAAAGGATTAAAAGTTTCTAAAAGAGTATGTGTTTGTAATTCCTATTTCCATTGAAAAATACATCAAAAGAACAATGATGACACATCCTGTGACTAAGAAAGTTTATCTGGAACACGAAAATTAGATTCAACGAACGATGATGTTACATCCGGTGACTAAGAATCTTTATTTAAAAATCGATATTCACATTCAAAAAACAATGATGCTATGTCCTGTGATTACACAATTTTATTTCAAAAATGAAAATATTGAGAATCATTTCTTATAAGAGTAATTGCTTGAAATGACTGTGAATGAAATGGCCGTGTAAACGGTGCACATTAATTCCGTCGAGACCAAACATTCTCCCACTGGTGTGGTGGGAGTATCATGTGGCCAGCTATTCAGAGATAGCTCCAGTTCAAAAGCGTATACCGTATCGATGCACTTTACTCGTCCTTACAGGCCTTCAAAACATTTTGTCAAGGAAGAGAGACAGAAGTGTCGATTTTTTACGATTGCAAGGAAGCTGGTATTCAAAAAAAGCATTATCATACAGGTGCCAAAGAAAAATATTTAATATCCTTAAAAGTATGAATGATTCGATGAGATGCGAAAAGCTAGTTCTTAGGAAGGACAAGAAGTGGTACCGGTCCAATACATGCACTGGTCCATGTATCTTCTAATACAAAATTACTTGTCGAATCCTCATATTCAAGCATTACGATGACCAACTTATATTTGTCTTCTCATTCCATATTACTTTCTCTTTGACTGAAGAATTTGCTAAAGGAGTAACTATTCTCAAATTCCGAAGAAGTGCAGCGAGAAGCAAAATAGGTATTTGAGAAGTAGCAAAAGGAAGTTTATCTTTGAAATTTGTACTAAATTAACAGATCCTGTCTCATCACATTCCTTCCTAACAAAATAAGGAATCTACACTTAACATCTACAAGGAGCATCTATACTTAAAAAGCACTTTAAGTCTCTTATTTATTTATTTATTAAAGGAGAAATCCAAAAAACGAATGGTAATTTCATCTGATGTACAAGCTTCATTAAAAGATTTCCTAAAGGATATCCTAAAATTAACTCAAGATTTGAATTAGCCACATTCGTACAGCAAAGTTTAGCAACCCTATTAGAAAAACAATTTGACAGCTGATAATTTAGGGTTATTAAAAATGAAGCGTTACACGATAGAACAACGTGTTATCATTGTTAAATAATATTTCAAAAATAATAAAAATTTGGCAGCTTAATTCAAAAATTTGTGAATTTCTCCCCTATATCATGTAATTTAACACCATTGGATTTCTTTTTATGGGGTTATTTGAAGTCAATTGTCTATGCCAACAAATCCACAAGCACGCTTGCATTAAAGGAGGAAATTCAACGCTGAATCAACGAAATTTAGCCCTATTTATGCTAAATGATCATGGGAAATTTCGACAAAAGAGTGCGTATGTACCACCCAAGCCGTGGAGGCCATTTGCCCTTTGGGTTATTCCATACACAACCCTACTCTGTAAACTGTAAAATTTAATAAAAATATAAAAATTTAAAGAAAAGAATTAAAATTCTGCGTTAACACGTTGTTCTATCATGTAACACTCCATTTTTACCAATCCTAAACTATCAATTGTTAAATGGTTTTTTAAGAGGATTGGCAACACTTTACTGCACGAATGGCGGCAAATTCAAACCTTCCGTTAATTTTGGGACATTCTTTAGAATCACTTAATAACGAAATTGTTATTTCAGTGATAATTTATCTAGATTTTGAATATATTTTTATTTAAAATTTCTGATTAAAATCTCACAGTATTGAAAAAAATTTATTGATTTTTCTTCAATATTTTCCCTTCTCACCTCTCTTTTCAACGATGCTATTGCAAAGTAAAATTACTTTTAAAATTTCATTTTATTTCCTAGCGCTCTGATTTTTCTATAATATGAAAGTTTGTTTCACTAAAAAAGTAGAAAATTCACCATAATTATGTTTATTATTGAACGCCATATTTATTGGCATTGTTTTTCTTGAATAAATTTATAATCTAGGATCTATTTTCTAGCATCACAGCACACATGAATTTTTAAAAATGCAAAATCTTGTAAATAACCTCAGGCGATTCATTATTTATTTATTCGCCTAGATAAAAGTAATTAACCTTCAAAAGTATGAATGAAATCTTAAAAATACATCTAAGCTACTATGCATTTTTCATTGCTTGCGGCTATTTCTTTGACTGTTGGTTAAAAAATATTAATAGAAAAGTAGTTCAGATTCGGTGATGATAAGAATTATTCTATAATATACAATTTTTGGGCCCATAATTATTAAATAATTGAGCAAATTCCTCTGTTCTGAAAAATGATAGAATCTGAAAAACATTTTTTTTTTTTTCAAAATTCACTCGAGGAAAATATTATACACGGGTATTTTGTTTGATACTAGTTAGAAACTACTAACAGAAAAATATTTCGCCTAGAAATATAATTTTCAAGGAAATCCGTGAGCTGTTTAATCTTTTTCGTTTGTTTTAACAGCAAAAAAAAAAAGATACAAATAAGTGTGTCTAAAGAGCAAATCCTTATTTTTATATATTTTTTTATGAAACATATTACCGAAAGCAAAATTTATTATTTATATTCGAAAGAACTATCCTGAAAAAGAAATAATACATTATTGTTTTTTTACCATTACCAAGCATTTTAACCTTTATAGTGAGTGTGTTGTGATTTTCTAATGAACTGCCCGGTTTTAAATATAATATTTTAAATCTACACAAACACAGCTACAATACAAAATTTACAAACACACATAGAACAATTAGGGTAAAGAAAACAGTATGGTGGAGGAATTCCACCGGTTCCAGCCGAAAGCAGTCGGCGTTAGCACAAGGGTTGCGCATGGGAAAAAGTCGACCTCAGGATGCAGGTCTCCAGTTCAACTGCTTGTCTGTAAACGCCACAAGGGGTTTCTGTAAAACGCCACGAGGGGACGCTCTCTGCTCAAGGGGAAAAAGAGATGCTACACCTTTAGATTATAGAAGGCTGGAGTCTTAAATTATTCTCTTAAATTTTTAGATGAAAATCAGTAAATCTGTCTTTCTCAGCTTTTCAAATCATTGATTGGCCAATTGTAAATAACATCTGTGATCTCTTTGAACTAATTGTGGATTTACCTATTTTTATCTTTGTTTATTAATAACAAATCAAAAGGCATAATGTAACAAGGCAGAGAAGTATAAATATCTAAAAATTACTTAAGAAATAGATTCATAGTCAATGAACTCCTAGTTGATGAATCGACGTTTCTACCTAGATACTAGGTATTCGACTTTTAACATCACGTACTTAAAGTTAAATCTTCTAAACATTTTAGAAAAAGTTTTAAGAAATTCTTTGTAGTTTAAAGCATTATTATGATAAAGGAACTTCCAGATTTTTTTTTTTTTTCAAATTTAGAAACAAAACAGTATTTACGTTCTTTAACTTCAATCTTCTAAACATTTTAGTAAAAAAAAAAATTCTGTGTCGTTAGTTTAAGGTATCATTTTTAAAATGGAACTCCCAGATTTTTTTCTGCTAAATTCAGTAGCAAAACAAACATCATTCTATAAAATGAAATACAAATTTAGAATTCCATATTTACATTTCATTAATTACATTTTAAAGTACTATATTTATTGTACTTTATATCAAATTTGAATTTGTAGTTTGCAAATTGAAAAAGAAAAGAAAATGTCCCAAAACATCTTTACATCAGTATAGCTAGATATAAAGATAGGATTCTATTGATACTATGTTGCTTTATTATTTTACATCTTTAGAAATAGTTTAAGAAAAGACAAAGAAAAATAACACGTAATTATACTCAAAACATGTTTAGAACCACTGAAAAAATTCGTAAGAATCCCTTATTTATAAAGAAGATTGAAATATGAAACTTCAAGCCTGTTTTAAAAACAAAACGTAATGTTACGAACCTGTGATGCGGCTTCCCAGCATAGCTGGTTCCATAGGAAGTTCCAGAGCTTGGCGACCATTTGGCGACTTGATGACGAATTTGGAGACTTTGGCGCCAAAATAGATTATACCCGAAACATCGAGAATTTTCCCAATCCGTCCAGTAGGAACGGAGATACGCCTCGAATGTTCCTCATTGGTTGAGAGGCTTCTAGCCCCGCCTCCTGAGACCTATAAAAGGAGCTGCAGCTGCCGGGGAGTCGACGGTGAATTGAGTCGAAGAGTAGTCGGAAGCGAAAGAGCAATCGTCGTCGTGAATTGAGTCGAAGAGTAGTCGGAAGCGAAAGAGCAATCGTCGTCGTGAATTGAGTCGAAGAGTAGTCGGAAGCGAAAGAGCAATCGTCGTCGTGAATTGAGTCGAAGAGTAGTCGGAAGCGAAAGAGCAGTCGTCGTCGTGAATTGAGTAGTAGTCGAGAGTCGTCGGGATCGACGGGGAAGAACGAGTCTTCCAGAGAGAGTAGTGGTGAACCAGTAGTCGAAGAGTGATAGTCGGAAGCGACAGAAGAGAGTAGTCGTGGACCAGTGGAGTCGTCGTAGTAGTCGGAACCGACGATAAAGGACTGGCCTTCCAGAGATAAGCAGAGCAACGACGGAGTGAAGCTAGTGCTGAACTAAGCTGTGTGCTACTGTCTGCAGTAGAATCTGTTGTATTCTGCTGTTTTGTATGCTGCTGTTGTATGCTGCACGTCTCGGCTGAAGATAATCGTCTTCTGTGCTGTATATAGTTGTCATCTTTGTGCTGTCCTGTGTATCTTCGTGTAAATAAACGTCGTTGTTTTATTTTCTACTGCCGCCTGCTGATTGAGCGTTCTTCACACCATATAACCCCCACTATCCAAATGAACTCCGGAAATTTCGTAACAGTATGCTTGTTTAATTTTTTTCTTTGTTTAAAGAAATCTCCCTCAATTAGACATATTTTTGGTACAATTCCTTACTAAAAACGTTATTCAGTTTTATTTCTTTTTAGCTAATAATTAAATGTGGAACGCCTCTTCAGCACAGTTTCTCCTTTAAAAAAATGTAGCGAATATAAAAAAATATCCTAAACATTTCATAAATTCAAAATGATACTGCCACCCTTTAGGTGCACCGAAATCGGAAAGTTACTGGAGCTGCCATCTTACTTACAAAAACTTTGTGAGAATCTTCAAAAGCCTGAACTTGCATCATTTAAATTCCTTTAAGAATTAACATCTTGATAAAATATTTAAAACTCTTAAGATAAAAGAGGAAACGAACCATTAAATAAAGTTTCACATGCACAAAGAGCCTAGGTAGAAATTATCTCAAAGCTCTGTTTCGGAGATGGAGCTTTTAGCTCAGAATTTGTTCAAAGTCTTTGAAGTAATCCTCTCTGAATAGAAAATGTAGGAGAATTTTGAAACTCTTATTCTGTAACAAATATTAGTGTTTCGGGATAGCCAATGTGGGAATTACAATTTAAAGAGTAAAAGATTATTTAAGACATGCAAATTTGTATAATTAAAAGATAATACATTTCATACATTAAATAAAGTTCTGAAGAACAACATTTTCTAGCAACATTTGATCAGAATTTGAACTATAGTCAGAGGATATATCATTTTTTAAATAATCTTTTCTGAATAGAAAAAAAGAAATTCTAAAAATGGAAATTCTAGAATTTCTGATCCCTTCCATTTTGCCACATCTTGTCCTATAAGTCTGTTATGGCAACTCAGAAAACCTTCATCTTCGATAAAAAGTCTTTGGCACAAAAGAGTACCAAATAATTAATCTTCCGAAAAAAGAATCATAAACATGAAATTCCTTATTGATCATAGTGAATTATTCCAAATAGATTAACCTTGTCAATTTTAGAATACAACTCTAAATACTCCTCTCATTTTATCCATAATATATCCTTAAAACTCCTCAAGTACCTATTTCTTTTTTTTTTTCGCTCATATTGTACATTATCATGTTTATTCATTCAGTTTTATTGTCCTCCAGATATCTTTCATTCCAGTTTTTACCATTTTTTGGTATGTTATATAAATTTGTATTTTGTCATTTATATATTTCTTTCCAACTGATATCAGAGTATCTTTTTTAATAAAGTCCACCTACATCTATATCAATCCGGAAAGGGGCCATGTGAGCTCTAAAAACAGAGAAGCCATGTGGTGTTGAGTGTTAAGTTTCTATATTTTTATGAAAAGATGTTAATTGTTTTAGAATAAATTATGAAGATGTTCACATAAAGAGTTAATTTAACTTCATTTTTAAGGGTTTCTCGTTTGTAAGTTATATTAAAATTATTTATCCCCTTCTTGTAGTTCAAGTTAGTATTCCTAAAACTAAATTTCAGAAACGATTTCAGATACTGGTTTTGAAGGGTCTGGATTTTCAGCTCTAAGGTTCCCTTTATTAGAGTTTGAGCTATTTCATTGCCCCTCTTAGCAGACTTATTTCAACCATATGAAATAGGGAAATCAGTCAGAAAAAAGGTGTTAATTAATCATGGTGCAGTGAGTTTTTAGATGAAAGTACTTTTATGGTCTGTGATTAGAATTAAAAGAAAAAACCGCTTTATTACATGAAAATAGGTGTAATAGTTGGTACAGATTTTCATAAATATTTCATAAGTAATAAAACCAAAGAGGGGTGATCCAAAAAAAGTTTACAAGACAAAGGAAAAATGCTTTACTAACAATAGACACAGGATACAAATGGTAATTAAGAGATATATGTGGTGGTCACTTCTCTACATAACCACCAAACCTGTTGAGACATTTATCACTCCGCTGGTCCAATTTGTTTAACCCCGTCTTGGTAATAATCAGGTCCCTGGCTATTGAGACAATTCTCGGCAGCTCTTTGAACGTCATCGTTTGATATGAACCTTGTTTCGGATATGTGTTTCTTCAATACCGGGAAAGGTAAATAGTCACTGGGAGCCAAATCGGTGCTGTATGGGGAGGGTGCCACCAGACCTCCCACCTAAACGTTTGCAGCAATTTCTCTGCCCTCTTCGAAAGAAAGGCACCATTTCGCCACCTGTTGTCTACTCATTGATTCACCCCCGTACACTTCAACGATTTGTCTGTAAATGTCCGGTGGGAACACATTCTTGGCCCATAGAAATCGTATCACGGCTTGTACCTATGTACGAGACCACTTCTCTACGCGTCTTGCCATTACTGTCGCAGTTTCAGGTCTGAGTACTGACACTATCTGATCGAACGACCGGTCTAAGACAACTAGCGCCATCTGTCTCTACTCTGGGTAACAATATTCCCATCCACAATTTCTACTTTCCAAATGCTGCTGCTTGTAAACTTTTTTTTAGATCACCCCTCGTAATTTAAAAAAAAGCCCTTCATCTTATATGTGTTGGTAATTATAGCCTTCAAATATTATTAATATTCTCATTAATATAAAATTGTTCTATATTTAATATTTTTACAGTAACGTTCAACAGAGTGGGAAATTATTGATAAAAGTTTATTTGGTTAATCTTCTTTTAACCTGACATTGAATACAAAAAATACCAGCTTCGAGACTATGGCATTGATGAAGAAAAATTCATCTGGTGAATCGGAGGTGAAAATTCTATCAACTTTTATAGCGGATAACGATGTTTTATTCCACACGAACACACAAAAACATAGGTAGCAAACCATAGTCAAATCTACACAATACCAATTGCAGATATCAACAACAGACAAGCAGCAAATAGTTATTTAACAGTCGCAACACCCCCAAGTGCTCAGGATGAACTCACTGGAGATCAACATTTCAAAGACAGAAAACATTTAACTACTACTTATCGTGTGTGCGTCGCCGTTTTTATAGCTCCCATCACAGGATATCAAATATGCATGAATTAACACCAATTTCTAGTCATAATAAAGATGTCACCAAGATTCCAACATATTCAAGAATCTTCATTTTTGTTGTTGAAGTCACAAAATGTGTCGCCAAATGATCGCTAAAGCCAGCCAGCATCTATTCAACATCTGTTAGAGTTACATCCAAAATTTTTTTCTTTATAAAGAGACTAACTGCACCGGGAAGAAATATTACAAACTCTTTACAATATTCATGGGTATTTGAGGGACTTTTTTATAGTTTAAAATAGTATTTTGACAATTTTTTTTCCACAAAATGTTCTCTTGCATTCATGAAATGAACCTGTGTCAATAAATTTAATGTCATAATAGATTAATGAAACAAATAAGTAATAAAATAAAAGGATTTGGCAATTATTTTCAATATTAAAATAAAAAAATTAGTTTCGAAAAACTGTAAAATTATTTATAGTCACAAATTAACTTTAATTATTTGCTAAAACGCTTTTTATTCCCAAATGTAGTATTCGGAACTTTAGATGATTTTACAATTTCATTTATTAATTAATCTTGAAGAAAATATTTAAGAAAACCTTTATAATAAGATATGATCACATAAAAGCAACGAAAATCATAATTTCATTATTCAATGACAGTGCCGTGAACTGTGGGCACTTCATATCTCAATTAATTGCAGTAACTTGAAATCCCATTTCCCCTTCATTTATGTCGAACTGCGTTTAAAATTCTTGTCTCCTGGCTTTCTTTCATCGGTCTTATTTAAAAACCTCGCCATTCATTGTCCAGAAGAGAATGGAATTCCAGAAAAGCTATCGAGAAATGCCATCGGCTGTACACTTCTGCCTTCAGGTAAAATGAATTCTTCTTCTGGACTGCTGATTGAACGACGTCGTTTCCACTTAATTAAGTCCAAAGCAATATTTTCAGTACAACAACCTATAAATTAATTATTGCAGTGCGCCATCTTTGCAAGATTGTTAGTTAGGCGATAAGTTCTCACTCGTGTTATCGAATCTGAGTAAATAACGACGTACCAGTTATTAGTTATCCACCAACAACAACCATATTTTGGGAATAGTTTTGCCATTCATGTTTATGAAATGGAGAAGCGGGAAAATGAATTACTTAAAATTAGCGAAGCTTTTTAATCTTGCCGAATACTTGTTTTTCTGTGCGTGTATAATTACTATATGAGTTTTATTACTATGAGTTACTATATGAATAGAGCATCGGATGTTCAAAAAGAAACTACATTAATCCTTTAGAGGGCCATTTTTTTCTAGTCATATAATGTTAAAATATTTTTAGGCTTGAAATTAGAATGAGGAAAGGGATTCATTTAGCTTATTAGATAAATTTAATTTGATTCATTAATTAATTTGGTTAATTAATAATTAAGGAACAAATCAAGACACATCATTTTGTGTGAGATAAAGAACTGAACCATCTAAGTTTCTGACTTATTAAAAAGTTTGTCAGAATTTATGCCAACCTACATAATTTTATACAAAGATTGATAAATTTGGTGGGAAGCATACTTCCCACGGCCCTAGAAAGATTAAATAAATAATTGAGTTATAGTAAATCTTTTCTATTCATACAAATCTATTAATTCTTGTAAGTAGCATCATATATCTAAGCTTTTTCAGAATTTCATCTCCCTGGAAGGCTGCTATTTAATGATAGTATGGTTATAGAAAACTAATTCTATTTCTAGAGACCATACTGAAACTTGAACTATCATTAATTATAATGGATAATTCTTTTTTTATTGCTCGAAAAAAAATATAGTCTGAAAACGATATAGTGTAGGATGAGTTGTTATTTTTTTTTTTTAATTAAATAAGCAAAATATTCAAAAATTCCGATTCATTAAGATGTGCATATGTCTCTGAAAACGAAAAAATAAATATTATGTTTTCACGTATCAAATGCTAGTTATCAAGAATAATCTCCCCGAAATTTTTTCGCGTAAGATCTAGTAAAAGTGTTATTCCCTCTCATAAAATTGTGGACCTCGAGTGTGGCAGCGAACACTCAGGTTTTTATTTTCACAAGAGTTTCTGGTGGATTGGGATGCGAGAGGATAGAACCCTGGACCTTGTGGTTCGCCGCCCACTAACATGACCACGATACAAAACCAATTGCTCATGTAGCTTAGCTGTTAACTGATTTATAAGCTTTCACCACAAGTTACATGTGGAATACCATTGCCGAACTATAGATAAGAATTTTTTTACTAGCGATTAATCATTGACATGTTGTTAATGCTCAAATACAAGAAAATCGAATATGCATTTTGATACCTTTTTTTCCCACAGACTGAAAGCAAAATTTAATATGGGATTACAATTGTATTCTCAAAATCACATATCAAATTTCATCAGTTTGATATGTGATCTTGAGACTTCTTTCATCAATTTGATATGTGATCTCTTTTAAGTTATCGCGTTTGTAAGCATGAGATGGGGCTATTCAACATCGGTACCTTTGATTTCAATCCATTGACAGATTTAGTTCAATGATAGAACGGATTAACATATTAGTTCAATTTTTTGTTTCAAATTTTATTTGTACAAATCAATATACATTTTGCAAGCATCTGCTTATTTGTACTCAGATAACCGTACTGAAAATATTCCTTTGAATAGATTTCATAAAAAATTTGATTAAAATGCATAAATTTGGCGTAACGATCACGTACCAAATTTCAGTATCCCCAACCCCCCATTCGAAGGATTTTTGAATTACCGTGTTTGTAGGCAGACAGACATTAGTACCAAAAATCTGCTTTTCGGACTTGGGACTAAAATGCAGCGATTCATCAAAATCTATCGTTCAAATCTTTTGACGAAAACGATATTTTTTCTTTGCGTATATTTTATTTGAGAAAATCATTTTTCCATATTGCATTTTCAAATATATTACTAAACATATCCCATAAAATACAAAACACAATTCCATGTTTTAAATAACTTGGAAATATGGATATAAAAATAAGTAAAATAATTGGCCTTTAAATATCCTTTAAATAGAAAAGAAGTACAGTAATTGATTGGCAGATGGTAAAAAAAGTAGCATTCGCATTGTATCACGTCTAATTAAATTATCTAGATTAAAATCCCAAAGTATTTGATTTTTTTCAGTGCATAAACTCGTATATTTAAAGGATACACAATATGATTTTTAAAAAGGACAACTTATTTGTATCGTTTTCAATGCTTATTTAATATTTAGGAAGCTTGTTTTCAAATTTTACATCTGATGTCCAAATATTTTTAATAATAACTGAAGTTTTCTGGAAGTAGTCAGTCTCAAAATTTGATAATTGAGAAGATGTGACTTGTTTCATTTTCATTTTGAAGCATATTTCCATCGATAAAGTTAATCAATAAATTAAAAATAGAATCATTTTATGACGTAAATTGTAATCCAATATTTACTATATTAGAAAAATTGGCAAATTTTTATGGTAATAGAATTTATTTTCAAAATAAAATTGGTAAAGTATAAATTGGTGCAACAAACTATTTAAACAATGTCGAGAAATGAATAGTTGTACTTTGAAAAACTGATTGCTTTTAAATTTATTTTTTGTTATTTTTACTATTATTTTTTGTAAATGCATTGTCTCCAAAATTCTTAACGCATTAAGATTGAATATATTTCTTCTTATTCAAAATGTTATATTTTTCGACAATATCAATAACATTGATTAAGGTAACTATATAGTATTTAGATAAATCTAAACTTAATACTTCCTTAAAATAGCATTTTAGTGAATTTTATACATTGAGAAACAACACATAAGAATATTAGAGCATTACAATCATTATTAGTTTCTATGATTTTACGAACTTTAAATGCATTTTTCTCAGGTTTTTTGATGCAAATGTTGTTGTTGTTTTTTTATTTCTTAAGCCTTTTTTGTTTCCTGTTCAAGATTATGTTATTAGGGTCTTGACACTTTTTGTAGATATCTTCACATGTATATAAACTATAATATTTAGTACAAATATAGGTCAGATTATTCTAGTTATTTTTTTAAAATATCAAAGTTGGTATCAAAGTTTTCATTTTTTTTCCATGTTTAGCTACAAAGATATATAAAAATATTATAATGAACCAGTCCTTTAATCCCATACTAACTTTTGTTTCCAATAATCCAAAAAAATATAAAGCTCTTGAAATAATTTTAAAAAATAGTACAAATAGGTAGTTTATAAAAACTTTAAAAATACAAATTTTAAAATAACGATGCATATTAAACTGATTTTTTCATTATAATCAAGTTAAATACATTTATTTGAAAAAAGCCCTCAATTACTTTCAATACTAACATCTACCAAAAAAATTTTTGAAAGAAAAGTTATCGTAAAGCTTTTGACAGAAATTAGTTGTTAATATTTTATTTTCGACGCAATAAAAATTCGGGTTCAATTTTTGCCCGAAACTAAAAGAGCGGCCTAGACAAATGAGGCTTAAGGAGTAACAGAAGTGTTCGATATATATGATTCATTCCATCTTTCTTGTAACTGTCAAAACTCCCAGGAACAAAATTATCAAAAAGTTAACAGAATTTGTTATAGAGTTTCAAACAGTTTAACTTGTTTCACAAAATTAACAAGTTAACCCTTTAAAGGGCCAATTTTTTTCTAGTCATATTATGTTAAAATATTTTTAGGCTTGAAATTAGAATAAGAAAAGGGATTCATTTAATAGAATTAAATTTGATTTAATTCTATTAAATTTAATTTAATAGAATTCATTTAGCTTATTAGATAAATTAAATTTGATTCATTAATTAATTTGGTTAATTAATAATTAAGTAACAAATCAAGACACACCGTTTTGTTTGAGATAAAGAACTGAAGCCTCTAAGTTTCTGACTTACTAAAAAAATTTGTCAGAACTTATGCCAACCTATATAATTTCATACAAAGATTGACAAATTTGGTGGGAAGCATACTTCCCACGGCCCTAGAAAGGATTAAACAGAAGATATGGAAAGCTTAATTGTTACAAAAAAACACTTTAACTAATTGTGATTAGTTTCAAAATAACACTATATCTTATAGGATATTAAAATATTTGCAGAATACTTGGTAAAATACATAAACACTAAATACATAAACACCTAATCGTTCTTACCGTAGTCAAATGGTTGTTACATTCTAAATATTTCAAACCTCTTCTGCACTCTTTTCAGTATTCAAAACTTAATACATACAAATGAAATTTTCAAATTTGTTCCTTCAACTTTCAATTATTATTATTCCTAGATTATTCTTCACAAAATATACTTTCTTATGGATTAATTTCATTCTATGGAATTTCTGAACTGTAGAAATGAATACAGTTTCATTTAGTTAGGAATGAGAATTCTTGCCTTTGTTTATTTTGAGAAAAGTGCCTACCAGGCATAGAAATTTCAGTTCTGATAATCAAATTTTAAATAATTACTCTGAAGGACGAATCTTCCAAAGACTGAAGTTTAGAGAAAGAATTGATATGGAAATTGATAATTTATTTCCTGAGAGAATCCGTTGAAGTTCTAAATTGAATTTTCAATGTTTGTTTGGAATTCTATGTTTGTTTGGGGATTGTTATTAAGTATATTCCAAAGCAGTCCACCCTGGGAAGCAAGGTCATTATTCTCACTATCACGGAGCTTTCTCATTCATTTGAATTTCTGAATAGAACGAATTAAAAGTGCTAATTAAAATTTACGTGAGCTTTATTTATGACGAAAATAGTTACTTGGAAAACAAATTATATGAATTATTTAACATCGAATAGAATTCTTGAATTTAATTTTCCACCATCGCGGATGAAACTCTGTCAGATATAAAGAGAAAATCAGCGGGAATTGTCTCCTCAAATTTCTCACATACTCTCTAATAAATTTGTCGTGCCCGAGAACCCCTATACATAGCAATGACACAATATTAACTTTTGGTGAGAATTTAACATTTTTACTGAATCTATCATGTCATCATTGGCGAGTTATTTGGCGATTAATCCCTGGCATGCGGATAATAGTATCCAAATTGGTGCGTTTAATAGTATCCAAATTGGTGTGGATCATAGTATCCAAATTGATGCGGATCATAGTATCCAAATCGATGCGGATCATAGTATCCAAATCGATGCGGATAATAGTATCCAAATTGATGTGGATAATAGTATCCAAATTGATGTGGATAATAGTATCCAAATTGATGTGGATAATAGTATCCAAATTGATGTGGATAATAGTATCCAAATTGATGTGTATAATAATATCCAAATTGATGTGGATAATAGTATCCAAATTGATGTGGATAATAGTATCCAAATCGATGCGGATCATAGCATCCAAATCGATGCGGATCATAGCATCCAAGTTGATGTGGATAATAGTATCCAAATTGATGTGGATAATAGTATCCAAATTGATGTGGATAATAGTATCCAAATTGATGTGTATAATAGTATCCAAATTGATGTGGATAATAGTATCCAAATTGATGTGGATAATAGTATCCAAATCGATGCGGATCATAGCATCCAAATCGATGCGGATCATAGCATCCAAGTTGATGTGGATAATAGTATCCAAATTGATGTGGATAATAGTATCCAAATTGATGTGGATAATAGTATCCAAATTGATGTGGATAATAGTATCCAAATTGATGTGTATAATAGTATCCAAATTGATGTGGATAATAGTATCCAAATTGATGTGGATAATAGTATCCAAATCGATGCGGATCATAGCATCCAAATCGATGCGGATCATAGCATCCAAGTTGATGTGGATAATAGTATCCAAATTGATGTGGATAATAGTATCCAAATTGATGTGGATAATAGTATCCAAATTGATGTGGATAATAGTATCCAAATTGATGTGGATAATAGTATCCAAATTGATGCGGATAATAGTATCCAAATTGGTGTGGATCTTAGTATCCAAATGGATGCGGATCATAGTATCCAAATCGATGCGGATCATAGCATCCAAGTTGATGCGGATAATAGTATCCAAATTGATGTGGATAATAGTATCCAAATTGATGTGGATAATAGTATCCAAATTGATGTGGATAATAGTATCCAAATTGATGTGTATAATAATATCCAAATCGATGTGGATAATAGTATCCAAATCGATGCGGATCATAGCATCCAAGTTGATGTGGATAATAGTATCCAAATTGATGTGGATAATAGTATCCAAATTGATGTGGATAATAGTATCTAAATCGATGCGGATAATAGTATCTAAATCGATGCGGATAATAGTATCCAAGTCGATGCGGATAATATTATCCAAATTGATGCGGATAATATTATCCAAATTGATGCGGATAATATTATCCAAATTGATGCAGATAATAGTAACGAATTTGTGTTTTAGACACGTTTATCTCAACCCATTGAAACAAAAATTTGATACAAAATTGCTCTTGTAATCACAAAATCCCATACCAAATTCAATATATTTTAATCATTCCGTTTTTGAGCTATCGCTTTGCATACTTCTGCGAAGGCAGACAGACAGACACTCACCCCATTGTCGAAATTAGCTCTAACTTTAATATGTATCTGCGCTATAGACGTTAAATGTGTGTAGCAAATTTCATCTGTCTAGCTCTTTTGTTTTTGTAGTTATCGTGTTAACTTGTATTTGAAAAGCCGCACAGACAGACTTCCTCTGAACGGATTTTGCTCAAACTTTGATGGAAATCTACAAATTTGGTATAAACACCATATACAGCTCAACCGTCTAACTAAAAACGTTTTTTAGTTACCGTTGTCACAGATAGACACACAGACACTTTTCAAAAATATGTTTTTCGAACTCGGAGAGATCTAAAACATGGAGATTCGTCTAAATCTCGAATTCGAATTTTTTGACGACTACAATATTTTCTCTATATTACATATACAAAAAAGTAAAAATTTATAAAAATATTCATATTCGGATTATATTATTATTTGATATCCATCTGCCAAATAATCCACTTTTAGTAGAAAAGGAATTTGGAAAGCATTAGAAGGAATTTCAATCGGATAATAATTTTAAACTACTGAAATATTTATCGCCTTACCCCAAACATCTTTCCTCCTGACTGAACGTTCTTTGAGTCCATCGAAATTATTCATTTTTACAATATTGTGCGGAATTGGGATGCGCGAGGATAGAACCGGGGACCTTTTGATTCGCAGTCCAGTAACATGACCACGATACAAAAGCAATTGCTCTGGTAGCAGAGCTGTTAACTGGCTTATATGCTATTCACCACAGACTCTCCCTTCCGTGAGGCGGAGGTGAGACAAACGATATGGCTGTTGAGTGGTGATGTATTGACTGGCTGTTGTCTAATGGGCCTGTACCCAGTTGAGTAGCGCCAAGCGTTATGGCGAGCGTGTTTGGGTGAGTGGTTGCCGATGCTGTAGCGCCAAGTGAGTCTGACGACTTTGGTTGCTGCGTCAAGTGAGTCTGACGACTTTGGTTGCGGGTAGATGGCGCCACAACAGTTGTGCGAAGGTTGAAGGTTCATCGCCCGAGGTCACCAATTTAGTGGTCTGTTAACTGGCTTATATGCTATTCACACAATATTCTACACGAAAAATTATTTTCAATCTGATCCCAAACAGTTGAGTATCAATTTGCAAAGTTTTAATCAAATAAGAATGATACCTTTTAAAGGTCATTCTTCATGGTTTGTCTCATTGTTTAAATTGCACTTCACAAGTAACAACTTCTCACAAGATGCTGTGAATTATGAATTAAAATATGTGTAAATAATGTGAATTCGAGTTTTGCAATAAAATTTTATTCAACTCATATCTAATATAAGAAATCACACATGCTTCTCTTGCTCTGTCTACTGACAGCTTGATGGACCTTTAATGTATAATTTTGATGTCATTAATTTTTTTTAAATCTTTAGCATAGCTATCAAATCAAAAAAGTTCCTTTGATTTGTTAAGTAAACCGTAAAGCCGGTTCGGTTTGTTACTTCTTTGGTCGACAACTCCACTTTCACCAAATGAAATATTACGGGGAAAAGTGATCAGTCAAGTAAGCGTTAAATGATTTAGCATCTTGAATAAATGCACTTGAATAGATTCCCCACTTACTTATCTCTTTGGTAAATTAAAAATTTCAGTAGGACATATATATCCCGGCGGGGCCAAAAGGTTTAATGAGGCACTCATTTGACTAAATGAATTTATTTTCTATCTTCAATATTAATACATATCGAAATAAAATTTCACTCCCCCCCAGCTATTTCCACCCCCTTTAATTTAAATGGGCCATTTACCAACTCATCTGAGGTTTTTTTACATTACATTTCTTACAACATATTCCAATCCAATTAAAATCCAAACAAAATTACATCGTTGTCCTGTTCATAAGATAAGAAGAGCAAAGAATTATATATATAACATTATTTCTGAAAAGTAAAAGGCAGGTTTGAAGACATAGAGGACGCTTTGGATTTTTTAATTCTCTTCAATATCCATTCCGGGAAAGCATAATTATTTACAAGCAAAGACGTGGACAAGGGACGTCTGCCCCAGCGCAGAGCAAAAGCAGAAGTAAGGAAGGAAGGGGGCGAAACAAATGATCACTAGTCTTATATAACATGGGATTTCCGGCCACGTGTCGATTGAATACACGTGGCATCGGAGGGATCATTTTCACTTGATACGTAGAACTGATTGCACAATAATTTTTACAAATCTTCAGTGGAATTGGATCAGGATATAAGGAAATGAAATTACTATGGGCTAAATTAAGATAAAGCTTTGGAAATTAATTTGGATTAAATTAAGAATTTAAAATATATATATTTGAATTTTGAGTTCTAAGAACCATGATCAGTAAAGAACTGAAGAAATTTTCAATATGTCTTATCATAAAAACCATTGTTTTCCTATAGAAATCTATCTAAAAGCAAAGGCACTCTATAATGCGAAAAAAAGCATATCATCCGATTATTTTATTTGTGCTAGAAAGCAAGACAATCTTATTAACTGCCGAGTGATTAAGACATAGATGTATAACTACATAAGAAAATCAATCCGCAATTCAAGGACATTTCTAATCAAGAATACTCTTGTAATCTTACATCAAAAGAAAGAAACGGAGTGTATAAATGACAGGTTTGATCATTAAGTCTCAACACTGATTGCGGGCCTTAATAGTCAGACGCAGAAAGTTAATTACTTAGAAAAGAGTTGCGTCAACCGTTCGTAAAACTGCCTACAGAAGTTTCTCATTTGCTGAGCCCAATTTTCTTCTTACAGCAATTAAATACCCATTAAGAAATTAACGTCCTGCGTCACGAACATAGTCAATTCTCCTCTTACACTAATTACATAGGAAAACTAATCGAAGTGGTCACCATGAAACTTTCTTTCATTCTCCCTTATAAAGGTGTTATCTCCCCCCCCCCCACCTCTTCATGTATAAAATTGAGGAAATTTAAAGGCCATGACCGTAACGTGTGCTCAGATTTTTATTTTCAAAGTTCACACATCAGCATTTTACGCTTCGTGGTATTGTGAAAAAAATAGTATTTATTTTGGATGTTTTTTTCTCAGCCGATCGAAACTAAAATTTGATTCATAATTATAATTTCAGTAAAATAATCGCATATCAAATCGTTACACATTTCAATTATCGCCTTAATATGCATGATAATGTAAAACCAAAAGCTAGCCTACTTTTTAATGTACTTGATTCAAAACTGAATATGAATCTAAACGTTAGACGTTAAACTGTGAACCAAATTTTATCCCTTTAACTCTTTACTTTCTCTATTTATCGTATTCATGTGTATTAACACAATCAGATGGATTTCCTGTGAATATATTTCGTTCATAATTTCATAAAACGTCAGAAATTCAGAAACGTCAGAAATAAAGCTCATGTACTAAATTTCATCTATCTAGCTGTTTTCGAGTTATCCTGTTCACAAATAGACAGAAATAATTCCAAAAGTATGTTTTTCTGACTAAGAGAGGTCTGAAATATGGAGATACCTCAAATTCTCGAATTCAAGTCGATTGTTTTATTTTCGATTTGTATCCTTCGTATTTGAAAAGGGTAAAAAAGTAAAAGAAATCTTTAATATATTTTTATGCCGAGACATAGAATGTGGTTTCCTATATAATATATATAATATAATTTATAATATAACGATAATAATTTTAATTTAATAATAATAATTTAATAATTTAACTAACGGTACGTAATTTAATTTGATAATAATTTTGTATAATATAATGATATTTGCTGTATCGTTAATACTTCATTAATAGTAATATCCAAAAAAAATGGACTCTAAAGTACAGTTTGATTTTTTAGCTTTTTCTTACTGATGTGGCTACATCTAAAATTTCAGTCAAAACCCTCCATAAAGAAAATTTAATTGTTCTCGAGCGAAGCATCTATTTTTCTTATTATCTATGTTGGCAGCAATCTAACTTGCAATTTTTCAATTGGCGAGCGTTTCCCGAGATTGGCGAATAAATCATACTGTATTCATAAGTATATTCATTAATCAAGACAAACGAATGTCTTTTACTGAAATTAAGATATTTAAAATGATTTCTTGTTACTTTCGAGTCCATGGAATATACAGCACGAAAGTATTGTCATTGTTAAAAACTTTTACAACGAAATTTTGATAAATCATTATATTTTAAACATTACTAAGTTCGAAAGTCTTCATAGGTATTAAATCATTCATAAGTTTTTAAATTTTGAAACAATATGAATTTTATTTTTGTGCAATAATATTTTCGGAAATTATAGCAAAAGAACAATAGAAATCTAGAAAATGGGATTTTGTTTGTTCTGTAAATTCTTGATTTACTAAGAAAATGAATACCTCAGAATACCTCCGAAATTGCTTTTAAATATAAATTAGATTTTTCCATGGGACTGAATGAAACCAATTCATACATAAAGAATGTAGAAAAACTTAAGAAATGAGTAAGTAAAATAAAAAGCAGTTACGTCAATAAACTTATTTTTGAACTGTTGATATCATCTTGGATAAAGCTATTTTTGAATTTTGCTTATAGACCGTCTTTATCTGATTTAAATACATCTTAAGACACGTTTTTTTACCAATGGCCGTGCGTAATTAGATAATCGAATTATAACTTTTAAATTAAAACTAAACCATGTGAAAATGATATAATTCTGTACAAAAATTTCTCATTATCCATTAACACAAAGTATTCTATGGATTCATAATTAAATCAAAAGACTGGCACTCCTGAAAACAGGAGGTGTCATCTAATTAGATAATATGAAACAAAACTGTTGATAAGATCAAACGATTTTTTTTCTCTTTCTTATACGTCTCAATAATTCGGTAAAAATGAACTTAAATAACCATTAGTATTTTGACCATTTGAATATTAAGAAAATGTTATTTAATGTTTTGATGTTTAAGATTTTTTTTTTCTGCAATGATGCTATTTTTATTTTTATTTTATTATTGTAATAAAGCAATATTTTTCATCTAATTAGATATCTATTTTTGTATTTTTTTATATACAAGAAATCAATTCCCATTCTTCGTATAGTTTAACGTTCAAACAGTTAAGCTTAGATTTAAAAGATTCGCAAATTGATTCTTAAAGTGCCGCCAAAATTCTTGATATTGTTACGCTTCTTGAGTTTTTCCTTTTTATCACACATTACACACAAAAAAAAATTCTTCATTAGAAATTAGTAAATATCTTAAGGCTATTCATTATTTTACATTTCCTTAAAAAGCGGGACAAATCGATGCTGCTAAGTGCTTTCAACTTTTTCTAATCATTTGATGATAAAGCTTGTTTTTTATACGAAGAATATCAAGAAGCACTGAAAGAAAAATTAATATTTCAATATTTCTTTCTTCAATATTTTTACAAATAATACAAATTTGTTATTATAAAGCGTGAATGTACTTCAAAATATGCGAAAAAGGTAGAATGATTGAAATTGCTTTTTTCAACTAATATTTTCAATGAAATATGCCTATTTAACTTTCTCTATCATATTTACAACAAAAGGGGAAACATTTTTCAGTAAATAAAACAATTTCTATTCTTAAAAATCTGCAGTATCATATTGAATGCAGATTTTTTATTATCAAATATCATTCAAATACAAGAAATTGTAGTGAAGATTTAATCGTTGTTCAGTTAGTGTACATAATATGTACTAGTTCAATGATACCAATATTATAGACACTTTAAATAAAACAAAAAATACAAGAGAAATGCGAATTCAATATTTTAAAACAAAACATAATTTGCGCAGAATGTATCATTTAATATATACAAAGAAGTCAAGAATTGATTTTCCACAAATGTATTCTTTATACTTACCACTTAAACTACCCAAAGCACTGCCAAAACAGTTCTTTTATTTAAAATATATTATCAATTGTTTTAAGATACAATATATTAAAGCGACGAAAGCAGCAACTCCGTGAGTTGTCGATACTTCATATCCGAATGAATTCAATCCTCTTGACATTCCTTTTGCTGCAGCTCAGGTTAAAACACATGTCACGATCTGCTTTCATCAGTCTTGCCACTTAGTTCCGGCATTCATTAAACAGGAATTTTATGAAAAGCAATCCAAGCATTGCAATTGCCACTTCTCCTCTGTCTTCGGGTTGAACGGAATTTGCTGCCACGGTTGCTGATTATGTGACGTTTCCATTTAATTAAGCCTAAAGCGATGTTATGAAAGCATCAGCCTGATAATTAATTATTGCAGTTCATCTTCGTTAAAAGACTTAGTTAGGCACTTAGCCCCGCGTTCCTGCAATTGATTTCAAACTGTAACCGACGAGTGCGTGCTTAATTATAATAACCAATCAAAGCCATGTTTTTTGAGTTCATCTTATTATCCACATTTTAAAAAATGCAGAAGTTGGCACATTTATAAATTAAAAATCTATGGCTTATTAAGTTTAATTAATTTTTGTCTATCTAACGGCTTTAAAGTCATTAATTATATTATTTCATGAACTACTTATCATTGATTAAGATTTATAAAATTTTGTATGTAATATAGGATCATTTGTTGTTGTTGTTATTGTGTTGTAACTTATTGTACTTCACAAGCCAGCTGACAGTTATCTGTCAGCGATGTAAGCCGAATGAGTGTCACTTGTTTTTTCAGTAGCACCAACTAGGACCAAGAGTACGACTTAGGTACTCACACGTCACAACCTTTTTTATGGGGTGGACTTCATTCATGCATTTCATTCATTCATCCACAGATCGTAATTTAGACCTGAATCGGAGAACAATCACCTTTGAACCAGTACCCGACATGGGGGACTTTGTGGCCACGACAAATTTATACGTGCGCCAGTCACCACACACACGAAGAGTCGGGGTTCGAGCTCGCAACCCAAGGGATGTGAATCCAACGCCCTACTAATCAGGCTATCCCGGTCCCTAGGATCATCTGAGATGTTAAACCAGCGAGGGTGATCTCCCCAAAACTTTCCCGCATATATTCTTATAAATATGTTATCCCAAAGAATGCCTTGCATGTATTTATCTACAGCATTTCCACTGAATCTGTCTTGTGATCCTTGGCGAGGTTTTTTGGCGATTACTCCCTGGAATAATCGCCAGAAATTTGGCTAATAATATCCGAAGATCGAATTCGTGTTTTGGACAAATTTTTACCAATCGATTCATACCAAAATTTTACACAGAGCTGCATTGATGGTTCAACTTTGTCGGGGTCCAAGTTGACATTGATGGTTACAATATCACATACCAAATTTCATTTATTTAAGTCATTGCATTTTCCGGTTATTGAGTTTACATGTTTCTGAAAGTATAAACTGACAGACGATTAATCGCTTGATAGATTTAGTTCAAAATTTTATAGGTCTATACTATAAATATTAAATCTATGGATCAAATTCTATCTATCTAACCCTCTTCATAGTGCAGTTATCGTCTTAACTTTTATTCGGACAACTTGATAATCAGACTTGTTCTGAACGGAATGTGCTCAACATTTGATATAATTCTATATCAAATTTAATATGAAGACCATATATTGTATTTCATTTGTCTAGCTCAAGGCACTTTTGAGTTATCTTTGTCACAGACAGACAGACAGACGGATATTTTTTTCCAAAAATGTGGTTTTTCGAACTCAGGGAGATCTAAACCCTGGAGATTCGTCAAAATCTCAAGTTCGAAATTTTTGAAGATTACTATACTTCGTATAAAAGAAAATAGAAATGATTTGTATTGATTTTAAAACTGGCAATCATAAATTTGGATCTTGAACCGATGATGAAAATAACGTCTAAATTGACAATGCCCATTTACAGACATCTACACCATAAAAGCAGGCTAAATGATGAATTAAATTTTGTCATTCATGATTCCACATCAAGCTCAGACAATGATGGCTTTTCATTCCATTCCATTTTTTAACCCATTGATTTATACTTATAGTTTTCATACACTCTATACATGTAGAGTTGTGGGACTTCGCACCATTCAAGTATTTCACCTATCTATTTATGATATTTATGGATTCAAGTGAAATCATCCATTTATATCATTTACGATCACTACATCAATGGAGGGAAGGCGCTCCACATCATTCAAGCTTATTTCCTATACATTTATGCAATTCATTCATGATCTCTCCGAGATATCCTAACTTCAATTCTTTCGCTGAAGCACTTGTTGGAATACACAATAAATCTCCCCCCCTTCCCTTCTGAAATCAGTGAGCTCCCAATACTTATAGCGCAATGTGTTTCTAATACGCCAAAATGACTTTCATTTCATTTGGGAAGAGAAGAGTCGGGTTGGGAATCCAAATTTAAAATTTTTTTCAAACCAATTCTAAGAAACAAGATCTATTTTTTATAATTATGAAAAGACACAGAAAATTAATTAACTGTTTGGAATTACTATACGTTATCGTGGTAAAAACTCCTTAACTTTTTTTCACTGCCACATTTCAGGCCGCTTTGCTTCACGTGAACGGTACCGGCGTCATGGCATAGGGATAGCACGTCTTCCCTATGATCTGGGCGTCCCGGGTTCGAGTCCCGGTCGGGCATGATTCTTCTTTCTCTGTATTCTCTCTGTGAGGTGTATGAATGTGCCCCCCCCCCCTGTAAAAAGGAGTTGCGCAAGCGAATGTGACGCATAAAGTAGCTAAATCGTACTGTTGGCCCTAGTTGGCGCTACTGAAAAAACAAGAGACGCTCACTCCGCTTAAATAAGATAACTATTAGCGGGCTTGTAAAGAGCCATAAGTCACAACAACGTAAATGGTACAAAAATATTCAGATGATAATCTCTGATGACTCTCCGGTCAATTGATATAGATTCGTACAAAATACCTCTGAGTATCAAAGAAAACAGTCGACATTACTCCGATTTTTGAACCACTTTGACATAGTCTTATCAGTTTTGCTTCACTTTTTAAGCTCCATTCACTTAAATGTTGTACTTTTTCTGCATTTTAAGTATATATCCAAATATCATCACCGGTAAAAAGGCATTATTTACGGCTAATTATTTACCATCCTTAAACATTTTGTGCTGATCAAATATTATTGATTTTTATACAGAGTTGTCTTTAAAAACGTTTTCAAGTATTTAAAACGCTTTTGTAGATGAAATTTAATTACGAGGACAAATTAAAGCTTCATGGCCCAATATAATTTATTTCAACAAATGCACTTAACTTAAAAAACGCTTATTCATGAAAAAATTCAGTGAAAATTATTTTTTCATTAAAAATAAATATATTTCCAGAAGCTAAAATGAAATATGTTTTGGAAGTCGTTAAAAGGTTGACAAAAGTTTGTAGACGATATCTACTTCAGATGTGCTTTAAATGGAACATTCCTAATACCATCTAATTAATATATTTTATACAGTTAAAAAATTATAAATTATCTTAGTAATTTTCAAAAAAAAGCTAAAAGGCATTTACTCGTGCTATTTACATCAGATTTACTTAGTTCCGAAAACTTTTAAATGTTTTCCAAATATAAATGAAACATACTGCTTCCAATGCCAAATTGAAGAGTTTATGTTACTAACTAGACAGAATATAAAGAACATGTGAACCGTTGGGTTTACAGACATTCAAAACTCTCTGTCCCTGGGAAAGTAAAGTCCTGGCGACTCGTCTCGGTGGTTTGTTCAGATAAAATGAATCCATTTTTAAAGACAAATATTTCATGCCATGTAAAGTGAATTAATTTTTCAAATTCCTCAAGTTAAATATCCATTATCCATTTATAAATAACAATTGCCTGGTATTGTTTTAATAATTGAATCCAATTTTAAAGCAGATACTTCAAGTCATAAAATTTAATTCAATTTGTAAAGCATATGCTTCAAGTCACAAAAATTTAATACAATTTTTAAAGCAGATGCTTCACATTACATGAATTGAATCTATTTTCTTTATTAAAAATAGATTGTTCAGATTCGCATTAACTGTATCCATCTTAAAGAAAGGTTAATATCACGCATGATAAAGCAATGTTCAAAATACAAACGTTTCTTTTTAGATTTTTGGCCAAATTCGGAATATTCAATAGTTTTCTTTTTTTTAAAAAATAACAGTATCTGTATTTTAGAACCCTTGGTTATAATGTTTAGTCATCACATTATAAATTTCTCACTCCAAGAATATGTCGCCATACAGGATGTTCCCCTAACATGTACTTCTTAGTTACAAAGTAAATACTTCCGCTGTTTCATTTACAAGACAATACCACTAAAACTACGAACACATCCGGACCTTAAACAATTTTATTCGCATTTAGTTTAGCATAAGTTGCCGTATTTCAATACACGTAGTTTAAATTTCAAAAGAGAGTTTAGGATTTTAAGAATAAAAGGAAGTTAAAAGTTCAGTTAAAAGACAATGGCTTTTAAATGGAGTTTTCTTAATGGCCTTTTATAAGTCTTTAAATGTCGTATTCGATGCCAAAGAGAACTGTGCCATCAGTTGTTTTAATTTTAGCATTTTAAAAGTAACTAAGTAGCATCAAAACGAATGATAATCGGTACAATTCAATGGATATATATACAGATGTTAGCAGATAAAGAATGTTCTATGAAAATTTTTATTTAAAAAACAAACATTGATGTGATTTTTGACAGTAAATAAGTATGTAAAATAAAGATTCCATGGTGCCCAATCAAAAAATATTTTTTTTCACGTTCTCACACAGAAAGTTTACAAAGTAATATTGCAAATCGTCAAAAATTTTCGCCCGAGGTTTTGTCGAATATCAACACTTCCATTTTCCTAAGTCGGAAGAACACATTTTTTTTTCGAAACCGGGTCTGTTTGACCGTTGCTCTATCTGTCTATGAATTCATAAACGCTTTGAGATAGATACATGAAATTTGGTAAGTGCATATCTTTACTAATTTCAAAGGAATAGATTCATAGGAAATCTATCTGAAGGAATATCTCAGTACATATACGATAACCACAAAACGAAGAGAGCTAGATGAATAAAATTTGGTACATAGATTTAGCATCTAAATGTACGTAGATGTGCAGGAAATTTGGAATCAAATCCATCAAAGGGTGGACCTTCTGTCGGTCAGTACTTTCAGAAGCATATTAACGCGATAATTTAAAAACACAAGGAATTGAATAAAGAAATTTGCTATATGATCTTGGTACTAAAATTTTAATTTTGTGTTAAATTTTGGTTTCAATTTTACCTTAAAATTTGCCGAGATTAAAATATGCATCCAAAAGGCATATTAATATATCACCAAGCATAAAATGCATATTTTACTATATATTTCATGATGATGATGATAAACAAAAACTCTCAGGAACGGGGCCCCGAAAATAAAAATCGGAGTACGTGTTTATGGTGTTCACATCCTTACTTAATATCACCAATCTTATTTGAGAGAGTATGGGAACACCTTTCTTTAGACAATATAAACAAAAAGTTCAGGGAGGCCGTTTTAAAGTATTTAACTGTTATTAGAAAATAGCAATCAGTCATGTGTAACAAGGCAAATGAAGCTCAAATATTTTCCCCGAAAAAATTGAACAATAACCTGTTTTGAAATACACTATTATTCGTTAGCTAAAATATATGTATATATATATATATATATATATATATATATATTTTCATCTTCTATCCAACTTTTTAATCTTTTATTTAGAATAAATTCTTATAATATTATAGAATTTTAATACCAATTTTTCTCAGATTCGAGAACATATGGCGCCTCTTTAACAGAACTAAATTTTAACTAAGGTGTACTAGAAGATTACACCATACACTAGAAGATTTTTTTTTTAATTTTAACTTTAAAAATCCATTTTTCTACAGTAGGTCATTAATATATGTTTAAACTCATTTCAGTAAGAAAAAAAACCATATGACACCAACTATTAATTAATTAAATAATATTTATTGAGCTAATTAGCATATTTTTTTTAACATGATATCTCAAATTCTAATTCGTACAGACACATATTTTTTGGAAATTTTGCCTAATATTAGTCTTTATGTTGTCTGCTTCCATCAAGTTATAAAAATATGCAGGGTTTTATTTTTTAATTTTTTTTTCAACGATGAATAGAAAAAGTAAGATTTTTCTGTAATTTTAAATTTTAAATAGCTATTAAAAATGTATTTCTATAAATATAACTTTAATTGAGGCAGAAAACATCCGCTATTTTATACAGATTATTTTGATATATAAGTAATTGTATTTGGTTCATTTTTTGTTGAGTTATGATTGTTTGAATGAAGCAACACAGTGGAAAAATATCATTCTTCATAAAATGAGTTTAAAAAACACCGAAACTAGAGTTTTTAGTGAAAGTACCTCAAGAAAAATAATTATAACTCGAGAAATATTTCGAATATTGAAAACGGTATCGTTTGAAAGCTAAAGAATCAGAGAACATTTTGAAGCAATAAAAAAAATATTCGATATTTTGAACGATTTTTGAAGTTTCAAGTGTGTACATACACCTTAAATGAATCGAATAACTTATAATGAAATTCTGAAAATATTAAAATAGATTGTTATTATGCGACACAAATGAGATACAAAAAGATTTGACAACCCTAGCATATTATTTTAACGTTAAATTATAGGGCAGTAATTGGCTAATAAATATGTCCAATATTTCACTTACAGTTTTCATTGAGTTTTTTTAAATTATTAAATCATCTAAAGACGTAATTATATCACTAACTAGAAACATTCACAAAATTTTATCTCATAATATACCACTTCTGACAAGTTATGCGCAACATCGACTAAAACACTTATCTTGCATTTTACTTGCATTATAAATGAAACAAAATCAAAACACTAATTATCGAAAAGTAAATGAGTGTCATAAAATCCAATCCTGCATTATAATTGGCTCTTCCAACTAATCAAATGTGTCGCTCTGCGCCGTAATTGTATTATATTTCCACTTAATTAAGTTTAAAGCTTATTATGAATATAAACAAGTGCAGTAATTAATGACTACAATAAGTTTTCTTTAACGGACTATGGTTGAGGTACTTAGGCGACTCCAATTTATGTAATAAACGATGCGTGGAACCTAACTTATTGTATTCGGTTACAGTATCCTTTGTCTCTGAAGTAGATACATTATTCAGTACTTAAAAATAAGCTAGAAACTATATCTTTTAATTTTATAGGGGATGAGTCATTTTGAAAATCTTATTATAGATGTTTCATAAAACTTAATGAAAATTTTTTATAGAAGATTGTAAGACCAATAATGGAAAGTTCTTGGGAGTTCAAAAACATAAAGAAAGGGTTTTTCGATGAAATATTGATAATGATTCCGGCTTTCAATAATCCCTTAATTGAAAAATTAATGCCTTAAATAGAGCGATAAGTTAATACAATAATAATTAAGGCTGTAATAATTCACAAATAGCTATTTTATTCTTTTAAGATTTCCTTATGGTGATTTTAAGCAAGATTAGATGAATAACCATTAACTGAAAATTTGTCAATATTTTGTCAATTTGAAATATATCAAAATTGTTTTTCAGATGCATGTGTATTACTTCAGATACAATAAATATTTGCATGTGATAAAAAATAAGGTGCTTAACATGAACTATATATTCAGAAGACAGTACTTCATAATAACTAAAATATTTATTTACAAACAGAAATAATCAATAGAGGCATCATGAATTATAAAAACTAATTCATGATTGCTTCTAGATATGGAGATTATATAAACTAGACGCGTACGAGTACCCATTGCTACTGAAAATAATTAACACTACCATTACCAGGAGAAGTCAAGCTAAAAGAGACCAAAATTCAGAAACATGAGAGATACCATAGATATAAAATATCCAATCTTCACTGTAAGTATCCATTTCTTGAGCTTGAAGGAGTTGCCAACAGAAAATTCCAAATTAAACGGGCAGAATAATTGATGGCATTCAAATCTAAATTTCTTGTTCTAGAATCGCTAAATCAGGAATGGTTCAAAATTCCATTGTTCACTTTTAAACTTTATTACTGGATTTGAAGCTACATTAGACCTATTCGTTAATTCCAATGGAAGAAGTCACAATTCTACTCACTTACGCTACGTGGTAGGCATTATTCCAGAATAACAGTTTAAAGTATTCTAGGCTCAAGTACCTCTCAGATGTTAGAAACAATCCTACTGAAATTCATTGAAACCAGTTCTGCGAACTTCCGATCTTAAAACGCAACTCAATTACCAGACTACCAAGCACAAACACCTTCAAAAAACCTCAACATTAATTCATTATAAATGAAATAAATTTTGAAATATTAATTACTGAATTTTCAGCTGTTTGAACCTGAATACATTAAATAATTTCAAAGAAATATTAATATAACCTTTTCCCGAAAGAAGTGAGCATTTAAAAAGACAAGAAAGATTAACGAAAAATAAATAATCAAATATCCTTGCTTATATTTGGATAAAACCATTAAAGGTGTTGTTACTCAGACTATCGTATAAAATTTTGGACATTAAATAAGGCTGTAAATCTTGCATGGTATTGGAGAGCAATAATTTTGATATAGGAATCATTGACATAAGTCAAAAAATTTTAATTAATCTACTGAGCAATCTATGTTGATTTTTTTCGCGCTTAATCTCTGGAATGTTATTAATACACAAGTACTTGAAAATCGAATAAGCAGACTGAAAAAAATCCATATAGGGTTACAATTCTAGTAACAAGATAGCATACTAAATTGCATTAATTTAAGCCATTGCTTTTTTGAGTTGTTGCGTTTCTGTTCGTGAGAAAATATATATCAACAGACGTTCAACCCTTTGTAATATTTTGTTAAAAATTTGATACAGTTCTGCATTTTTGATATTAAAAAGAATTTACCAAATTTTATCTATCTAGCTCTTTACGTTTTGGAGCTATCGTGTTCTCTTGTTTTCTGACTACTAGGCAGACAGATTTCCTATGAATCTATTTCATACAAATTTTGACATAAATCTACTGATTTAGTGTTTATTCCTTATACCACATTTCAGCAATCTAGCTCAAACTTTTTTGAGTTTTCCGATTCATAAACAAACAGATAAAAATCCGAAGATGCGTACGGGAAAATAGAAATAACATGTAGTTATCCTACTTTAAGCAAAGTAGTGTTTAATATCGGGCGATATATGCATTTCTGTTTGACATATTATGTTTTCCATTTGTAGGATTATTTGAATTAAAACAATTAAATGGGATAAAACATAAAAATTTGATAGAAATAAACAATCTTGGTATTAAATCTACATATCAAATTTCATTTGCTTCGCAAGTTGGATTTTTATCGCTGTTGTATTCACAGTCATTTAAAATTAATTCCAAAAAAAATATTCTCCAAGAGGTTTAAAATGAGAGAATACGCCAATGAAATAATTTATTTAGCGAAGGGAACATTTATTTAGCCTACAAATAAAAATGAAAATAATAAATGAAAACTATTGGGAAGTTTTTAAAGAAAATCATTACGAGAAAGAAAGAGAGGCCAATTCTTTAAAAGATTCCACAAGAGATCATCGCATACAAACTTTGATAATAAACAAGTTGATTGGACCGGTCTGAAAAATCATTATATATATATTCATAAAAATTCTATGAAGCCTTTTTATGATACACATTTAGTAAGAATTTTTCTGTTTCTTTTTCTGTTTTCTGTTTTTTCCAATTCTGTTTATTAAGAAAAGCAAACATATAAAAAAAAAGTTGCTCAGTAAACAAACAGAAGTGAAAAATTCATTTCATGCTTGAAAAGAAAACGGCGTCACAACATTTTCTTACTGAAATAATTTTGGAGTCATTTTCCACAACGGTAACACAATGGAAACAACATTCCTGCATTGAAATGAAGTGAACCGACTCCCACGCTGACCACGAAGAAGTTATTTAAGATACAAAAGAAGGACAACGAAAGTATTTTTAATTTCCAAAAGAATATTATTTTTTTCTACTCATAATTAAAGTCTTTTTTTATTAGAATTTAAAACGTACCCTAAAGGCATTTCCGCTTTGTTACGGTTTTCATGAATACGAAGGAATTTAAACTGCATAGGAATTGGAAAGAACATGATATTTTTTATCTCTGCATAGTAAAATAACTCGAAAAAATATTTTCCTCTTGTCTTCCACTCACACAAAGGGGCGAGGTGATCTGGTGATAAGGTGTCTGCTTGGGGATTGGATGGTTCCAAGTTCGAGATCCATTCTTCGGAAAAACCGTTCTGTAAGCGGGTTTGATGCAGTCTAAATCCGTCGCGAACAAATGTCTTTAGCTGGTAAGGTGTGGAAGTTTGTAGAGGGAAAGGAGTGTCCGGTCATATGTCGTCCTCGTCGTCTGACCGTGATTCAAAATTAAATGGTCCTTGCCAAAATAACCCTAGGGCTGCTTTAAAACGGGAAGTTAATATAACTTAACTAAACTCTTATACAAATACAGTATGGCGCATTTTCTGCTTCATAATGCTGTGAAGAAAATAACCCTAATCCTCTATATTCCCAAAGAAATCCTATATTTGATGTAAATCTGAACTTCATAGTGATTTTTTTTAATCTTTGAATGAAGCAGACGGATAGACGGAAAAAAACTTTATCGAAATGGTTCCAAAATTTCTCACAGTTCTATACGTATGTTTGGTTATAAAAAGAGTTGCCAATTCCAGTCATAAGTCTTTGTTGAACTTCTTGAGATTTCGTATTCAAATACGTCCGGACATTACGTCCATGTTTATAATTTCTATTTAAAGCCTACATACCAAATTTCATGCATCTAATACAATCATATCTTGATTTGCCATGCTCACAGATATGCAAGTTTTAAGTTTATAAAATGGCTTTTTCGAGCTCAAAATGCCTAAAATATGAAAATTCATTAAAATCTCGAGATAAAATTTTAAAATTATTGTTATATTTTCTTCTTCTCTACGAAAAAATTAAAAGTTTTAAAAAAAATTACTTGACAATCATGAATTCCTTAATATTTTCAAATGATCTTAATGCACCCGCGAAGTCTATATACAGAAAGAATAAATTCTATCAAAAGTCATCTCGACAAATAATATCAAATTTTCAAAATAACTAGTTTTCCTGTTTAAGAACTGTCCGCTTTAAAAATTATGTATCCCACAATTCGCTGAAAATCATTTTTGAAATCTGTTTTGATGCCCTTTTATCAATTACACCTTTACACACAAAAGCATTTAAATGTTTTAGCAAAATACTGCTTACAAATTGAGGTTTCAATTAAACGCACGATTCTTTAAGTCATTCGAGATTAGGAAATTAACTTCGAAGCATTTTCCTGTTCTTTTCACAATAGTCGTATTGCAACTAATCCCTTTTGATTAAAAGACTCTCCATCCTTTCATAATGTGAGGTATTATTTCATTTATTATCAAACTTTCACCAAATATTAGCTTTGAAAATATTCAAGAATCAATATGCATTAAATCTTAACCTGAGATTTTAACTTGAAGAGAAATAAAGCCTACTTACAATAGGTTATAGTCAAACAAGATTTTAAATTCTGACTTTTCGAAATACCTAAGAGCTGTTAATTTTCTTAGACATCCTAAAATTCTTTCCCTAACTTGCTGTGCAAGAACGAACGATTAAAATTAAGAATATTATTAAAATTAAGAATTCACGCGTCATTTATTATTCAATTTGATTGAACTATCATCCAAATGTGGAATATTAAGGAATTATAAAGATGTTTCTATAGCAAAAAAAAAAAACATTTTTCAGGCACGAGGAATTAATTCCATTAATAAATCATTACTCAATTCGTAGGTATGTAGGGAGACTATGGAGGTGTCAGCATCTCTTATTGAAGGTTATTTATAGAATTCCTTTTCTTTTTAGTAATTTATGGCATTATAATGTTTTTATAATAGAACGGTAGCGAAATACTAGATAAATATTTCAGTCGACGATAACTTAAAACGTTTCATATATTTTTAAAAAAAATAGTATGCTATAATTTGCTTGAGTTGAAAACATGCTTTGCAAATATGAAAACATTCTTAAGCTAGCTCAGTTTGGCGTGTATGGTGAAAACACCAAGAAGTTAAATAGCGGATAGTGAAGCCCTACTCTGAATGAAAACATGACAAGTAGGTAACAAAATCTAGATGATCCAAAATCCAGAACAGGGCTTGAGGAAATCAACAAAACACAAGCAGCAAATCTTTGTTTAACAACCAAACAGCACATAACGGACAGAGGGAACAAGCTAGGAATCAAAATTTCTTAGACAGAATTCACTCAAATACTCTCTTCTCTCAACTCGATTACGGGATGTGGTGGCAAGATCTCGACTTCGGAACTGGAGGGTTGCAGGTTCGAGACCCGATTTCACCGAAGAACGGTTGAGCGGGTCTGGTGCACGTTAAATCCGACGAGGCCAAACGTCCTCCCACTGGTGTGGTGTGGTGTGGAAGTTTGGAGAGGGGGTATCAGCTCATGTGTCATCCACGTCATACCACCGTGGTTCGAAATTACGGCGTCCGCCCCTAATTAGCCCTAATGTTGCTTTAAAATGGGACTTAATGTACTAAATTCGATTACTAATGGCACTCGTCTAGGCATCTACAGCTCCTGTGAAAGTGTATCGAATGTTCTGGAAAAGGCTATGAAGCTTGAGTTCTGATGAAGATATCCCAGAAATTTGAGTAATTTTGGCAATCTTTGTTTTTGTGCCCGAAGAGGTCAAGCGCCAAAGGTCGCCATCCACTTGTTTATTGACCAGATAACCATTCAGCAATCATCACAATTGCTCTAAATTATCTATGTTATAAGAGATCTACTGTACAGGAAAACAATATTAGAAATTCATAACAATAGATATTAAAATAATTGGCTTCGAAATATCTAAACTATTATTACAAAAAGGGTCGATTCAAATCCATATCAACTTCATTTAAGGAATTTAATTTAATTATGCAAACGTTTCTGTTTGAAACAATAAGTTTAAAATTGCCTTTTGGTAATGTTTCGCGTCTGTCAAAATGAATACTAAAAAACTAATTTGATTCTGATTTCTAAAACATAGAAATAAATTTTGTTTATGAAATTTATTTTGCGGAAGACTGAACTAGATGAGAACGTTAAACATAAACTAGGCCAAATTTCAAATTTTAAATAATTCACAAGGACAACTTTTCACTGGTAATGTTGATTTAATACTAGAAAAAAATGATTAAGTTTTACTGACAGTATTAAAAAAATCATTAGATATTAAATAACACAAATATAGAAAAAAACATATACTGAATTATGGTATTAATCTCTTTATGAAAGACAGATTTTTTTTTTTATCAAGAAACGATCGGTCATAGAAGCAAATTTCCCTCTGCATCTAAGTCAAGCAATTAATTCCTTAATGTGCATTTAATTGCGAGAGATGTAAATAACAGAAAAAATAGGCAAGCTATATTGGACATTTCATGAATTGTTTACGCGACTCTTTTCTGAGTAATTAACTTTCCCCAGTTTCTGCACCTGGAAACTGCAGAAGGCAATCTATCCGCACTTAATGGTTAGAACTGTCATTAACATTCGTTCTTCTTTTTTTTCACGCAAGTCTAGAAACACAAAAATGATCAGGTTGTTTCTGAAATTGAGGATTGATTTTCTTATCTTATGGAAGTATAATAACTTGGGAACGTTCATTACTATGACTTCATTTTCCTGCTAACTTCATTAGGAGTGAAGAATGTTTCTAACGGTATATAAAGCTTTAGATATTTTGTATCGTCTTCAACTAATATCATGCTATGTTTGTTAGATTTTTCAATTTCTATTAAATACTACTTAAGTCTACTTTATACATGTCTTTACAATATACTGAATAAACTACAAACTAAATTATAATTTTTTTACAATAATTGTTTGTAATCTTAAAAAGGCATTGTGGCTTCTTTTTTTTTTGTAACTTTGAAATCATTCATGTTCAAAGAGTTACAAATCAAATGTAAAAGTGCCAATTTTATTTTAGAATCAAAAAGAATATTATAGACAAACATTTATACAATATGTAATTCAGCGGTAGATAAATTCTCATTCCATGAATCGATATTCATCAGTTGGCATCCTTGATTTTATAAATGAAGGTAAGATTTTAAAATGACATATAAACAATATATTATCATCATTGACTACTTAGCATCTTTGCTCTAATAATGCAAATATCCATAAGTAAAAGTGCACAGTTGATTGTCACACTGTATTACTTCTTCAGGAAAGCATATGAAGGATCACTATAGCTTGTATTACACTTATACATATAACAAAAGAATTTTTTAAAAAGGATTAGCCCTCGAATCACTTTTATTCAATGAAATATGCTTTTTTAAAAATTAGCAAACTGTAGCGTTTGGAAAATATTACAATCAAATGCTATTTTCCTTCTATCAATTAGTGTTGCATTTGAATCAT
Source organism: Argiope bruennichi (assembly GCF_947563725.1). Classification (NCBI taxonomy): domain Eukaryota; kingdom Metazoa; phylum Arthropoda; class Arachnida; order Araneae; family Araneidae; genus Argiope; species Argiope bruennichi. The sequence goes on from NC_079156.1 coordinate 35,246,899, forward strand.
CACTTGCAAGTTTCCAAATTTATTATTTCCCTACCGGAAAGCACTACGAGTCGGTAGATGAGAAGTTATCATTTCAGTAATATGGTTCTATTTTCACTTAACTGCGCACCAATGTTGCGGTATCAAGTTACCTTCATTCCAATGACGGGATATACCTCCAGCAAAAGGAGTTGCTCTTTGGCCGATATGAGCCTTACTACTTCAACCTCAGTTTCTTTCGTTCCGTAATCTCGATGATAATCGTTCAATTAAACTAGGATATTTAAGCATGGCGGGGATAGTTCTATTCTGGTGGCAGTACCGGAGCCATCTTCAAGTCAGTTCAGTTCATCTTCAGTTCAAGTTCGAAAAATTAAAAGAGAAATACTGGATTTTTCCATGAACAGTAGCATATTAAATGACGGAATCAAATCTTTGTACAGATAAAGAAGTCTAGTTATCCATATTTCTTTTAGTTCTTCTTTTATAGCGCAGTGGTAACTGCTGAAAAGAAGCAAAAGATTTTCGAATTCATATGTCAATTTTCATATTCACATTTCACTTATGAATATCTTCAGTTTTCCTCTTTGATTTGAGATTCAACTGTAAAATCACCGCTTTTCGCACTTAAATTTTGAAAATTGTAAAAAAAAAAAAATTCTGTTTTTTTTTTTTTTTTTTTTTTTTTTTTTTTTTTTTTTTTTTTTTTTCCTACTGTTTCAGTTTAGAAAAAATGTACATGCCAAAAAGCAGTACTAATTAATTTTGAAATACAATAAATTATTTTCCTATTTGTTACACGCTCGCTTTTACTTATGTATATAATTCCACTTAGGGATTATTAAAATTTAAGAAATTAGAAAGCATAATATTATGAGAAATTTGAATTTTGGCAAATGTTATAAATTGGCATTGTCATTCAAATGCCCAAAATTATTAAAAGAGATTGGAGCATCTTTAATATTTGAAGGCAATTTAAGGAAGCTTCAGTGCATATGTCCATAAGAGAATTTAATTTTAGTCTTTTGAAACATTCCTTATTAAACTCTTAGATTCGTTGATTAGAGCAATTATTATATGCTAACAATGCTTGATAGTTTATTAGGGGTAATTTAATTATGTTCAGTTAATCTCTTTTAATAATTTTGTGCATTTGAATGACAATGCCGATTTATAATATTTGCCAAAATTCAAATTTCTCATAATATTATGCTTTCTAATTTCTTAATTTTCTAAAACATGCATCACAAAACTACTTTAAAACCAGTGATAATCATAACCTGATATATAATTAATCTTTCATACATAGTTTTTAATTCAAATATGGTGACAGAAGAAAGCCACTAAATGCTTTAATAACAGCCCATTAAAGAAGACATTTCAATAATTAATTACAATGCTGTTTTAAACTCATAATACATTTTTCCGATTTAATTAAGTGAAAATGTCATAAAATCAAGTGGTGTGAAGACAAATTACATTTAACCGGAAGACAGGATTGTTCATCCCTTTACATTGAAAATTTAATTTGAGAAATTCAGACAGTTTTCGTTAATTATTATGTTTAGTTAATATTTGAGGAAGGTAGAATTTATTAAGAGTCTTTTACTGACTTAAATTGTTTCAAAAAGAATAATGTGAGATTAGAATTTAAATGAGATATTAATTGTCAGTCACTTTAACCCTTTTAAGGGCCATTTTTTTCTAGTCATATTATGTTAAAATATTTTTAGGCTTGAAAGTAGAATAAGAAAAGGGATTTTCATTTAGCTTATTAGATAAATTTAATTTAATTAATTAATTTATTTGGTTAATTAATAAATAAGTAACAAATCAAGACGCATCATTTTGTCTGAGATAAAAAACTGAAGCATCTAAATTTCTGTCTTTCTAAAAAAATTTGTCAGAACTTATGCCAACCTACGTAATTTCATACAAAGATTGATAAATTTGGTGGGAAGCATACTTCCCAAGGCCCTATAAAGGGTTAAGTTAATAAAGAAGTTAAAATTACGTCGTTGTCTTAACATTGTCGTCTTTCACGATTAATGCTGAGTGAAAACTCTTTATAAAAGCATTTCTTTATATGGATATTTAGTTAGTAAATAATTAAATAATTACTTGACGAATATAATATTATGTATATATGAACATATATCATCAATATCAATTCTTGCAGAAGAATAATAATAATAAATTATGATTTGATAAAAGTATTATTATTAAGTTAATAAAGTAACTCATGAGCGTTTGGCATACATTACTGCCCCCTTAGACGATAATGCACCAGTTTTATTTTTAAATCAATTTCAAATCTTTTATTTGCTATTATAACATTACATCATATCACTTACCTGCAATTAAACGGTAGATGATTGGCCCTTTCACTTTTGCCTTTTTTTTTCATGTGATTTCATGTGCATTGACTCTATCCATGCTCACGTGATGCATATGAAAAGCGTCTCACTATATCATTTCGAAGTTTAATAAGTATCCTACCACTTGGAAAAGGATGTTAGGAAGGTGAAAGTTAGCATCTGCTACATTTCTTAGAGAAGAGCGTTGCATTTGTCATGAAACTTTAATTTCACGTGACAGTATCCCATTTTATTACGAACTATCTGTCTTCGACGACCAACTGCATTTCATATGCAGTTATATATAAAGGATTTAATGGAAATTTCCATTAAATCCTATAAATATAACTTCATATTTGTGATTGTTTCAAACTGCAAGACATTGGATGCTACATCAATGACCCTCGGGCTTGGCGACAAACTTGGCGATCATTTGGCGGCTTGATGACGAATTTGGTGACTTTGGAGACAAAATCATTGACTCCAGAATCTTCAAGAATTTTGACGATAGGATCAAAAGGAGGCGATTTATGTTGATCCTTCGAGAGCCTTCTGTGCCCTGCTTTTAAAGCTGTAAAAGACCGGCAGACCAAGACGGAGACATTCGTATATTTAATCAGAGTATTTTTAAAAATAAACATGTAGTTATAACATATATATTAATAATATTTATTTAAATGTATATATCTATGTATTTATTTAATCATTGACAGTTTAGCTCAACAAAGAGGGTGCAAGATTCATGCAAGCGAGAAAAATTAGCAAAAACTTTTACAACATATATTAAATTGTAAATTATCCGTGGAATTTTGTAACAAGGCAATTGTGGATAATCGCGAGAAATGGGAATAATCTGCATAATGACCGTAAAATAATAGAAATCAATGTAAAGATACTTTTAATCAATCTCAACGTAAAATGTGACATAACAAAAATAGAACATACGTAACATATAAAGATTTAAGTTAAACCAGGTAGTTTTGCTATAGGTAATCTTTTTAAATATATATGTATATATATAAATTTTTTTGGTAAAGTAATTTGTTTATACAATTAATACTTCACTTTATGAAGCTCATCGAATCACTTACCTTCCAGTAATCATATTCATTGACTTGTTTATTTGTTAACCATTTTGCTCTTGGCATTACTGACTTTGCATCCATTAGCGAAATCGGAAGATACCGGCAAGTAGATTTCAACCCAACTGAATTTTGATAAATGTATCTTTGTATTGCCAGTCACGATATAAAGTTATCGAGAGGATAACTATGTTTATCTGTGATTAAGTTAAACTTCTCATAAAGTGTTCCGGCGTATTATCATTGCCAGAGAAAAAGATGTCTTTGTGTAATTTCCAAATAATGAATTTTATAAGACGGGTCTCAATTTGTTCATTATATTTTTATTTATTACATGGCTGAAATTATTAACCTTTTAACATTTAAAAACGTTTAAGGTAAGATTAGTGTATGGTTTCTCGTCAAGCACATCAAAAACTTGCCAACTATCCAAAAACTCGCCAAACGCTTGCCATCTTGGTTGGCTAAAAAAATTGCAACAAATGGCTCTTTGGGTTGCAATAAAATTCGTTGCTATTACATTTGGCGAGAAATCAGATAATTAGCCCCAAATAATTCAACTTTGGTGAACTTGCATTAATCTTAAGTCTAGCTAAGTTGAAATGAAATGACAGAGTGTAATTCTGTAAATGACTTAGTAAGTAATTCTGGAATTAGCTTTTATCTAAAATTTTGCATCTGAAAGGCTTACGAATGCCATTTAAGCATGTTTTGTTTCTCAGTCTTCACAAGTAATTCAATGTTCTGACCTCCTCTTTCATGTTTAAAGTCTTTCTCATCTTCAATGCTCCTTTGACTCTTTGTAGAATTTAGGCCAAGCGTAGTGAAATTTCGCAACTTCTGCTAAAGTGAATGTGAATAAGATTACTGAAGATCCAGATGCGGTTGCAGTTTTAGCCCTGTACTAGCGAATTTAAAAGGCGGAAACATCCATTTTAAATCCAGTAAATACATCACCCGGAAATTTCGCAGGAAGCGAAGTATTGTTAGATTAAGGAATTCAAAATTTAGTTCACAAAGTCAGTACATGGGAATGAAATGTTGCTCTAAAATAGATGGCGCGAAAGGGCATCGTTTCTACAAATAAGAATTATATTGAATGAATCAAGAAAATTTGATAAATTCGGAATTACGTACATTTTAAAATCTAATATTCGTCATAGAATATGCTTTATAAATTTTCTATTATTCTTTTTTTATTTCTTTATAAATTTAGTGCCATTTTTTCAGCCTCAACTATCGCAAAATGTTTTTATTTCATGAATTTTTGATACATAATACATACGCCAAGAAAATTTAATTTTGAAATTTACTGTGCTCCTACGGAGGGGGGGGGGGAGCGTTATTTAACATCTAAAGGATTTTTCATCATGTCAAATATCATAAAATTAGAAGCAAATACGTGGATTCGCATACCTTGGGTTGCGAGTTCGAACCCCGCCAGCCGAAGACTCTCCGTGTGTGTGGTTGCTCGTGCACGTATAAATTAATAGCAAATATAAGCAAATAGGGTTTGATTTTTATTTATCATCGTTTGTTTTTAAATAATATTGTTGAAAAGATCAAGCAAGAAAATAATTCAACTCTGTTTATATTTTGCATTTTCATCATCCTTTATTCAATTTATCAAGAATCTAAATAAATATTCCTGTAAATAAACTTTTCATCTATATTATTTCTTGATGAATAAATTTATTTTTTTTATAAATTATCTTAGCATTATCATCAAGTTATATATATAAGTATGTATGTATGCGAAGCATTTTTATGCGTGGATTTCTTTAACAATTTTTTTTCTTCATAATTTTAGGAAACAGTCCAATTTTTAACTTTTGTCAATATTGCTTTATTAAAAACCATGACGAATGCAGCAGCACAGAGAAGTGCAAAAAGCAGAAAAAGTGACTATAAGGACATACTCTGAGCTTACACAGCTTCGAAAAAGAATGTACGACATAGCATTTTTGTTCCATGGGAAAATAATAAGAAAAATCGTGAAAGTTAAAATTACAGTGAAGTCGGTATGTCGACAGTAAAATCACAGTCGACAGTGATTAGGAAAATATTTTTAAAGCGCAAATTAATTAGAAATTATTGCAGAAAACACCTTCACTTTTAAAATTTAGAATGTTAAACTAAATCTAAATTTAATAAGCGGAACCAGAGTAATTGAATTTATAAAGCATAATTAAACTTTTATATTCCATATTTTATGATTCATAATTCTATCAGAAATGCGAAAGTAAGTTTAAAATAAAGTAACAATGATTTGCAAGACGTAAAATATGTTTGAACATGGAAAGCAAAATAATTTAGCGATGAGAACTATTATTTATCTGTTGTTCAATTAATTGCATACTGATTCAGATCATATATTAAAATTGCATTAATTTGTATTTGATACAGAAAACTTCTGTTTTCTAAAGTGATAATAAATTCAAACGAGTTTATTCAATTTATACAAATACAAAAAAGGAGCACTCCACAGTCTTTATGTATGATATCATATTAAGTGCATTATCTTTACACAAAAGGTCAGATCAATATTACTCGTTTCGCAATACACTCAAAATTAGCAATTCAATAATGCTTTTTCTCCTTCAATACTGGAAAGTATAGATATCCATATTCTAAAACAAAATGGTCTCTCTCTCTCTATTAAATCACTCAAAATTCCCGGGTGAAACAAATTCATTTAATTTTCATTACTGATGTCTATGTATTCCATTAATTCAGACTACAATTTAATCTAAATAATTCACATTTAATCATCACCTCCTAGGACTTATTTTTAATTACTTATTATTTTTTAAAATTTTTATGTTATTATTTCCGGTATTGAATTTATTTCGTGGATTATTATTATTCAGTTTGTAAGATGTAAAATAAATGTTTACAGAATGAAAAATATTATTGAGTATTAAAGGATAAATTTTCAATAAAGTATTGAGCTTTCTATCAATTATACCGTTTTTCAGGCGAATAAATATTTTAACTGTAATTGTATATCACTAAACAGGCCTGGGATAACTTGGTTGGTAGGGCGTTGAATTCGCATCTTATGGGTTGTGTGTTCGAACCCACCAGCCGAAGACTCTGCGTGTGTGGTGATGGCTAGTGCACGTATAAATCCGCCATGGTCACAAAGTCCTCCATGTCGAGAGTAATACCTCTGGGGGTACTGAATCAGAGGTGATCGTTCTCTGGTTCTGGTCTAAATTACGACCTGCGGTTGAATTAATGTAGTGCATGAATGAAGTCCGTCCCGTAAAAAGAGTTGTGACGCGTGAGTAGTTAAGCAAGAAATTCAGCTTAAATTCGCTAACTTAGTCGGTGGACTTGTCTTTGACAAGTGCCATCAGAAACTACAACAAAAACAATATATTACTAAATAGCTTAGCTCAAGAAATTTTAACATATGGAATTTAAATGTATAGTCTCGAACTCGTAAATTCACATTAAGAAAAACTGGATGAAGTCTAAGAGAAGTCGTTTTAAAACTATTCAATAATACCTTCACAACTTTCAGAAAACGAATTCGTCAATTTCTCTAGTTTCTGAATATGAACAGAAAATTTATTTCGTAAAATATCCGTATAACTGCTGGATATGATTAAATATATCCATGAATTATTTTATTCGAAATCTGAAATTATATGCCTAAATAAGGATCTTTAAAAGAGCATGTACTACAATAGATTATTATTATGTTGGCAAATTCAATATAATAATGATAAATTCATATTTAACTTCATATAATCAGCAGCCCAGTAGATAAATTATAGTTGGCCAGAAGACAGAAGTGAGCAGCCAATTGTGCTGCAGATTGCGTTTTAAGATATCCATTCATTTCTCGGTCAGGAATGGAATTGTAATGAAGCAGCAGTAATGGCAACGAACCACAGAATTCGTGCTTTAATCGCAGACTGGCATAAATAACTATGAAAGAAATTTCCTTTCAATTAACTGTAATATGAAGCGTTGAAAACAATCAAATTACGAGCTTCGTTATTTTAATATTATTGTATTTAACAATAAAATGCGTCGTATTGTAATTAATAATTTTATGTTTTGGAAAAGTTTTTTGGAAAATTAATTTGAATTAATTTGAAGTTTTTGGAAAATTAATGTTAAAGAAAGAAATTTAGCGTCAGTTTCAATTTATAAATTTAATAATGGAATTATGCATTATTAAAGTTTACTTTCTTGTTTCTGTAGTACATAAAGAAAAAGTATTGTATACAAATTCCAGATCCAGGAATCTTTAAAATCCAAAAAAAACCCTACCTAAGTACGAAAAACACATTTTTCGAATTATGGTTAATCTGTATGAGTAAGCTGTTGAAATTTGTTACATAATTCGCCAATTTCTTTTAAATTCTGAACGAAATTCATTTTAAATAAAGTCTGTCTGTCCGGCTGTCCAAATACAAGTGAATACAATAACTACAAAACTTAAAAATCTAGAAAACGGGAAAATTTGGTATTAAAATTTAGTATCTGAAGTGTAGATTGGTATAAATCCTTTGTGGTCTTCTATTCAGTACCATCGGACTTAACATTTTGGTTGAATATGTCCACTGACCAGTATCTTTGGATAAATTTCATGGACATACATATAAGAGTTTTATATAAATTTCTACTTAATTCTATTCTAGCCTAATACTATATTTATAAAAGTGTAAATTTTCAAACTCATTATCAGCACTTTCATAAAATCAACGGATCGTATGGGTTAAATTTGCTAAATTCTTCAAGAGGTCGGCCATCTATTTTACTTTGTTATGAATGTGAACTCGGTAATTCAAAAATTTTACAACTTAAATAAATGAAATTTGTTTCATACTTTTAGCATCTAAAGTGCAGATTCTTATCGAATTTTGAATTAAATACATCAAAGGGATTAACCACTTGTTGGTCAAACTGGTGGTTGGTTTTTACAAGCTCTTTTTCTTGTACCTAACATTTATATCATAATTTTCCGATTTCTCATGCTATAGTAAGCCTAGAAAATGTATGAAACGTATGAATATTTACATGTATGAAAATATATGAATATTTTCATTCATTGTTGGGCAATATATGGCATTCTATAAAATGCCAGCATTTCCAAAGGAATATGCAGTCATACTTGGAATTATATATTTTTTTCATTCGCTGAATTTTTTTTCCTGACATTAAATCATATGTAAAATTTAACGCCTTTTCCAGTGAATAGTTTAGTTAAAGGTAGCTCTGAAAAACGAAAACTTTAATTATGGTCACTCTACAAACCTTTTAAATCAACCAGACCCATATATTTGCATTTTACATTAAAGAAAATGAAAAGAAAATCTTTTTCATCAAACATTAGACTGCAATGTAATAAAAGGAGATGTGCTTTTTCAGTGAGCAGAAAATTTCTTTTAAATAATGTTTCTTCTTACATTTTTTTCATTGCGTTGCATCACAATTTAAAAACAATTTCTTCGTGGGCGATGTTTGTTGCATTTTGCTTAATTTCTCGGTCGGAATGTTGCCCAGTTATGCTACCGCAGTGGAAAAATAGGATTCAGAAAGTATTTCAATAAATACAAGCATGGGATGAAGCGTTTTTCATCTCGGTTTCCATATTAAGCAATATTTTTTTTGTGTGTTTACATAGCTTTTTAAATGAAAAAACTATTTACAGTTAGAAAAAGTTCTTAAAAAAATTATATTAAAATTTTTTGCAAAACATTTTTTACCATCATCTTTGTTCTGTTTTTCCTCCTTTCAGACTTGATTTTTTTAAAATTTTAATGAAAAAAATGCCTTTTTTTATTAAAATTTGAATATGGTAATATTTTAAAAAGTTTTTCAAAACCTTTTTTTTAAAAATGTTAACATATTTGAGTTGCCTATATTTATTCATTTAAATAATCAACGTATTTCAAACTAATTGATTTACTGATTCATTTCTTGGATTCCAATCCATTTTTAAATCTAATCTACATGAGTATTCATTGGACACTGGACTAGAAATTCAAATCATCATTAATTTATGATCACAGCAGTTCTCAAAAGATCTCAAAAAAGATCAAAAGCAAAACATAAAACTTTAGATGTGTTTAGACAGGATTTTCAGTACATGCATCTAATATCTCTTCATTCACATTGGCAGCACTTAACCTTCACTTGACCTTAAAATATAACAGAAAATTTGAAGTATCATGCCAAAAATAGCTCGAAATAAATTATTTATTATCTGTTTGTGAGACTTCTATCCCGTTGCCAATTATTTGAAAGTGGATAGTGGAATTTTGAATCATTATTATATTGGAATGGCAACAGCTTAGTTGTCAATTCCTTAATTGAATATCCAATAAAATCACTAACAAAGGCTCACAGAAGTTAAGAAAACGTTAATGAAAAATCTGTCCGATGGATTTTATGGCGAAAAATTCCGATAATGTAAGGAATAAAGTAAAGACAGTAAGATGACTCTTTATTATACAAAAAAACACAGATGTAAAGTAGCAAAATATAGTCGAAGTATGCAAAAGAATAACATTTATAGAAAAAACAGCCACTTACAAGCAGCAATCACTATTAAAGAACAGCAGCATCAAGGAATTCGCTGAAGATCTACACTTCAGAGAGACTTCACTCAATCTTTGTCTTTCGGATTTTTATATTCTCCCTGACAGGGTAAAGAAAATTCTAGAAAGAGATTGTATATCTGCTTCCAATCTATGTAGTGGCAAAATTCCAGCAGATTTAGCAGCTTTTCCGTCGCTATTAAAAATTCACAATATCACAAAAATTCAGACAGAATTCGCAGAGGATCGACACTTCAGAGAAATTTCACTCGATTCTCGGATTTTTACATTGTTCCTGACAGGATAAAGAGGATTCTAGAAAGATATTGCATCTTTGCTCCAAATCGATTTATCGTCACAATTCCAGTAGCTGTAGAAACTTTTTTGTCACTAAAGTCGTCGCTAAATGCGGTAATCGTTGATCTGGCATCTCATCAGCCATAAAAATATCTACAGCCACAATCAGCCACAATAATACTCTCTTTCTAACTATGAAACTAACTGTACAGGATGAAAATATTACAGATACATAACAATATCCATTAAGGTCACTAATAAAGACTCAGAATAAGACTTGGTTTGGGGTCGTGCATATAATACTATATCAATCTATTCTTGACGCTCTCAAGAGAATGTCATCAGGTTAGTACATCATCAAGAATGAATTACCAGATGAATGAACATGTACAAATTCAATGTAGGTGTTATCCAATGGTCAGCTGACAAAATGTCCTATAAGATTGAAACGGGTAGTGGAGATTTAATCAAGTATTATTTGTATAAAATCTGATATCGCAAATTTGTGTCCTGATATTCGTATAATTCATTTGAACAAATCTGTTATAATATATGTCACGAAATTTCCTAAAATAATAGTCTCAATGCGTCTATATTTGCAGTTGTAAAAAAAATTAAATAATGAAATGAAAAACAAAGCATCATCCGAAAGTTATTAGTTTTACAAAGGCAAATAATTGAAGCAAAAATTTTAACTTAATCCTACCTCCCACTGGAGAGCCCCTCAGAATTGAAGATGAGAAGCTTCCGGTATGAAGGTTGGTTCTCACCACAATAGTGGGTCAGAAATAGAAACGGTGGGGGAGGGGGGTCGACTATCCCCTATCTATGAGGGGACGTAATTCCCATGGGAAAGATTGTACCGGAGCCTGTGATGGCCCTCAGGATTCACCCATAGTTCCTGTTAGTGTTGCTGTTCCGGTCATTCAGTTTTTTTTCCGTGTACCTTCGGCTTGTCGGAGTAGGTTTAGGTTAAAGTTAGCGTTAACTTATTCTGACCTTCTTTTGCTGACTATTCAAGGACAGATAACCTTTACAGCAAAGGTGAAATATTGACATTTCGCCTATTTTATCCTATATATAAGGGTTTTTTTATTCTTTTCTCCTCCTCAATTTTGTATCATTCATTTATTTTCCAAAATGTACTGAAATGGGATATTATTACGAACGATTATTATTTTTTGATGCAGCTCTCTGAAAAGGAATATTTTAATTCAAAAGAGAAGGAATTATTTTTAAAAATAACAAAAATAATGAATATTAATTTGTTCTGTTATTATGCCTTCTGTTTCATAGAAACAAGAATGTTTTAATTACGCATTTGTTTATAAAAAAATCTTTTTAAAAAAACTAATATCTGTTTCATTTCTTGCTTTTTTTTTCCAAACATCAGATATTCACGGTTCAAACATAATATTATCTTGAAAAAAAATTTTCTCTAAAAATAAGCATGCAATCAAATTTCTTGTAGTAATAACAAGAGAGCTAAAAAAACTGGTTCATTTTCAGTTATTTTTTTCTAACGTTTGACACATTTCACGTTTTGAATACCTCAATTAAGTACTAACATGATAAGCGACAGATGCTCATTTATTTTTAATGTAATTCTTTTTTAGAATAATCGAACAAAAAAAGTATTTTTTTTATCTAAGGATCAATAATATAATGGGGAAAGTAGAGAAGGAATGGCAAACTGCGTAATTGTTGTTAAGCGTATTTTGAGTTGGGCATTTATTAAATATTTTTCGTATTTTTACTTTGTCAAATAACAAATAAAATTATTTTTGATATCTTTCTTTATTAGTCTATGTGTATTTGAACTTATAAACGCTAAGGGTTAAATTGGATGAAATTTAGTATTTGATTAACGTTAAGAATTTACATGCATTAAATTTTTAATTAGACCTTTCAAGAAAAAAAAATTATAGTCTGATTTTCTTCTATACAATAGAAAATTCTTTCTATACGATAGAAAATTAAATAAAACAGCGCTTTGTTGACAAGATATTTTTGAATATCTGCCCTGCTAGTCATTCTACTGTAAAGAGTCGTTTTTAAGTACTGCTTTTATTACTTTCCGATATTTACCTGCATATTGCCAATTATCTACATGGAAAATATTGATTCTATTTTTAGTTATTGTGTTTATTTATATGTACATTTCCGTAGTATTTAGTGTGAATAGAACGGAAATATACATATAAATAAACGCAATAAGTAAAAATACATTAGTAACTTCTATTTAGAGTGAATATAACGGATATAGATAGGTATAAATACATTTTTTTTTGTAATTAAACAAACATAAATATAATAGAAATCAATTAAAAAAATATCAACGGAATAAAAGCATGACAATAAAACTGATATCGTTGAACAGATATCAGTATGCATGACTATGGGCGAGAGAGAAACAGTGCATGTGTTTTCGTTTATGATGCCTCGAACTCTTTATTTCAAGCATCAAAATTCACTGAAAAAATTAATTTCTATGAAAGAGTTCCGGAACATTTTTAAATGTGAACGGTAGAAACCGCAAGGCTGCGGCAGATCTTCGACCTTACTATTTAAGTGACTTTCTTATCTTGAAATTTTGGGGTAAATTCGAAAAAGGAGCCTTTGTATTTTTTACTTTTTATTGTTCAGCATTTTAAAATATGCGAAAACGTTTGGAATGATTTTTTTTAAATTTATAAAGTACTTACTTTCTTGAATTTTTGGTGTAAACCAGATATGAAAAAACACCTACGAAACAAAAATAAGTTAAATAAAATCCAAAAGTGTTTTGAAAATTTGGGAAAAAAATCCCTTTTTTTATTTAAAAACGCTTATAAATCAAAATCCTTCTAATTTAGAAACTTACTGCTAATTTATTCAAAATTTTGGAAATGAGAAATATAGTATCTTTCCTTGAATTTAGAAATAAGTTTTATTTTAAAAAGTCTTTAAATATTGGATTTCGAATGATAATCAACATAAAATTTTTAACTTCTTTCGAAGCATTTATAACATCATATGAAGCATTAAAATAATGCTAAAACAATCTTTTTGAATGAACAAATATCTTATTCTTTACTTCAGTAATTGCGAAAAGTATTGAAAAATCATTACACTAAATTTGGACAAAAAAAAATGCATTTAATTTATGAGATTTTTTACATGAAGAATTTAAGAAAATAACATTCTATGATGAAATATAGTTTTACAATAAACATTATACAAATATAAAAATAAATTAAATTTCTCAAGGACTGAAAGTAGAAATAAAATTGAAACGCTTTTACAAAGAAAACTGTTAAGAATATTAAATTTTTAAAATATATCCGGCTTTTTTTTACAAAAACCAGCTTTTCAATGTAATTGCCTATTTTAAAATTCTGAATGTTACTGCCCATAATTCCCATGAAAGTAATTTAATGGCGTAGAATTCTCTACCATTAATATGATGCAACGTATTCTTCCTCGAATACTTTGTCTGCAGTGGTCCAAACAAATGATCCTTTACCAGGGATATCAATATAGGAGGAAATTTCAAAATTGCAATTAAAGACTTTCTGCCGTCTAAAGTTAGGATATTTGAGAAAGAATTGAAAGGGAAATTGCTGGCTTATTCGAGCGAGAATTTGGGAATTAATCCGAAACCTGACTGCAGTGTTGAAAAGTCATTCGATTTCAACTTGAATATTGCATCTTGGGAAGGAAATTGAATATTTTAGAAAATAATCTCCCCTTTGAGACATGGGTCTTATTCTCATTGTCTCTTAATAGTAGAAAATTTCAGAATTTTCCATTTAAAATCCCGAAAATATTGTTCCACAAAACTGATTTATATACCGCTTCAAAGCTTTCGCAATTGTCTTTTTATACATTTATTACCGAATTATTTCATCGCCAACTTTTGAATTTTATCTTTATAAAAAATTTGTATTTAAAGCATATTAGAATATATTATCATAGCTATATTTTCATACTATCATACTATATTTTCAAATATGGAAATATTTTGGGTATTTCCCATGCGTTAAGAACTCATTTCCCCAAAATAGGAATGGAAAAAAAGTGATGGAAAATGAGACGTTCTTATTTTATCTCGAAAAACAGTAATGGTCAGTTTTCAACTGAAATTGCCGTCATATTAACCTCTGATAAACCACAAAATTGAATAAAATCATATGATTCTTAGATATATAACTTTCGAATTAACATACAATAGTACGATTTAAAACTACCAACGGAAAAAAAAGAACTCAAAGAAAACGCATTCAACGAGATAAAAGCCTATCAAAGCGATCCAAACTACTCACTGCATGTCACCTCTCACCGGAGTAAAAACTTCCAAAACTTATATTCTCGGTATCCGAAATGAACATGTTAAACATAAGCATCCTCACAAAATATAAACAGCATAAAACAGGAAGGTAAATCCACTGATATCACAGAGGCTGTTGGAATCAGTATCCTAGTAAGTCATAACTGACAATCATAAATTTTCTGGAAATTCTCTGAATATCTTCGATCTTCCATCAAAAAGAGTAACCATGGCAACATAAGTTCAGCAGCTGGGACTATAAAATCCATTCCATCCTTTCCTGAATGTCATCTTTAGAGATCAACATCAGTGAAGTCTAGATATCGCAATTTAAAGCACGACTGCTGGATCTATTTTCTTCCCTTTCTTTGTGAATACTTTGAATATTTCTTTCGAAATATTCGATCACTCACAAAGAGGATCCATTTGTGATTTCTCACCTACTCTATTCATTTGAATAGCCTGTGTAGGCTGACTAGAATTTCATTCAACAGGTGTGGTTTAGGAAGCGCACTTCCCTGACAATTTCAAAAAACCAGTAGGAGTATTTTTCCAAATCTTTTTCGTATACACTTTAATAATAATCTCTAAATGTACCAAGAATGTCTTGCTTGGCATCGGCGTGTTATATTTATGAAATATCAATCTTTGGCGTGAATTTAGCATTTTTATTGAATCTATCGTGTGATCCTTGGACAGTTATTTAGCGATTAATCCCTGGCATGTTGTTAATAATATCCGAAAATCGAATTTGTATTTTAGATGCATTTTTCCCAATTGACTGAAACAAAAATTTGCCAAAAATTACACTGGTAGTCAAAATCCTCCAAACCGAATTTGATATATTTAAGTCAATGCATCTTTGAGTTACCACATTAACCACACATTTGAGTTACCACATTTACCACACATTTGAGTTACCATATTTACCACACATTTTTGTTACCATATTTACCACACATTTTTGTTACCATATTTACCACACATTTGAGTTACCACATTTACCACACATTTGAGTTACCACATTTACCACACATTTGAGTTACCACATTATTTTCTGAAAATACAAATCGACAGACCATCAGTCCGCAGTTAGGTTTGGCTCAAAATTTGAAAGGTGTTAGGATTACAGTTGTTTATTCTGGGTACAGAATTTTATCTATCTAGCTCTCTTCGTATTGTAGCTATCTTATTAACGTATATTCAAATAGGAGGAAAAACAGACTTCTGGATGAATTTTGGGCAAAATTTCATAGGTATCTGAAAATTTTGGTAAATACCGTATACCAAATGCCAGTCATCTATCTCAAGGCGTTTATGAGTTAACTTTGTCACAAACAGATAGACGGACGGACGGACATATTCCAAATTGTGTTTTTCCAACTGAGGGAGGTCTGAAACGTGAAAATTCGTCAAAATCTCCAGTTCCATTTTTTTGACAATTATTATATTTTCTCTATACCACAAATACCAGAAATTTAAAAAAATTATATTCTTATGTTATACTCTATTACAGAATAAGGATAATCAGTTGCAAATACAAAATATCTTTTAGAAGGGAACTGCTTTCCTTTTATTAATTTTTTTTTCAATATTACTAATTTAAACATTCATGGTACACTTCGGGTTTTTTTTTTTTTTTTTTTTACATTTTTAAATGGTAAAGAAAAAAAGAAACTTAATGTATTTTGATATTTGAAATCAAAGTAACCATGAAAAATCAAATTAGAAAGGCATATTTGCTTTTCCTAAAAGCGTCAGAGAAAAAGTCCACGAAGTGTAAAAAATCCACTTAAAATCCATTAATCAATATTAGATTATCATTCTTTTTTTGCACAACGCTTTTCATCCTGGTTTTAGTTTTCACTAATTAAAAACCTTTCATCGTTTTGAACAGAAAAAATTTAATTACTGTCATAAAAATAAAAGGAACATCTGTCGTTTATCAGAATCTAATTGAGGAATTCAGACATTAATGCGTCTCGCTAATTTAATAAAAAAAAGAAGGCTGTTAACAACTAGAATAATTTGCTTATAACTATCGAGGTCGATACCAAAAGAATTTCAGGGTATATTTTTTTATAATGAAAAAAAATTAAGTGATGGTCGTTTTATGTTCATTCTCACACGATTTGATACTTAGGAAAAAAGTATAAAAAATAAAACAGAAACTGAATTTTTATGGGTGCCTCCTCGATATAGAAGAGACATAATTAAATTTTAAGAATTTAATTTATGTAAGAGTTAGTGATATATCCATAAATTTCTTTCTCCAAATTATTAAAAAAAAATCCACTTTGTGCAATTAAAAAAAGAAAAGAACTCGTATGTTTCCTCTATTACAAATCTGCAATATAACTGCGCTCTTATGCAATTATTCTCCAAATAAGAGAGTTTTGTATATTGCTCTAATGATTGATTAATAGATGGCCGGTCAATGACGCCCAACTTTGGCGATCATTTGGCGATTGAGCAATGAATTCGGCGACTTTGGAAACACAGATTAAACTTTTCAAATATAGTCGGAATTTTGATTATATCTCTATTTGAAATCAAGATACGAATTCTTTGTAGAAGTTTCGATACCCTGTCTAAATTTTTTGGTTATATCTCTATTAGAAGACAAGATACGAATTATTTGTAAAAGTTCCGATATCCTGTCGCTGGAGCTATAAAAGTGAAGGCGTACGCATGTGAAGAGTAAATAAGAAAATCTCTCTTTGAAATGTAGATTTCCAAGAGTTCTCTCTGAGTGCTTTCTGCTATAGCGAAAGCACTCACTATTTTTGATTTTTATAAATACTGTCTTTTTATATGTTTTGTTGTCTATATTTACCGTTTTTATAGAAGAAAGAATCATTATCTAAAAGAAAAGTATTGTGATCAAAAAAATTCGAGTTCCAGATGTTGTCAAATATCCAGGATTTAGACCTCCGAGAAACTTATTTTTGGAAACTTCTCATCTATCTCTTTCTGTCTCTGAAAATGGTATATAAAATTTGGCATGCTTTCTTTACTCTAAATTTGTAGTTTTCTGTCAAATTTTGAACTAAATCCGTTCAAAGTCTGTCTGTACGGTTGTTCGAATATAAATCAACACAATCATTGCAAAACGAAGAAAGCGAAAGGGATAAAATTCGTCACACTGCTTAATATCCTAGGACCTTTTAAAATTCCAACGACGGATTAACCGTTTGTTGATCTATAATCTCAAAAACATGCAAACTTGGCTTCAAAAACGCAATGATTTAAATATATTACATTTTGTATGGAATTTTATGACTATAAGCGCAGTTTTTTTGTCAGTTTTTGTTTTCAATCGGTTGTGAAAAAATGCTTCTAAAACACAAATTCGATTTTCAGATATTATGTCAGGAATTATCACCAAAAAACTTGCCAAGGATCGCACGATAGATTCAGAAAAAGAAATATTAAATTCACGCTAAAAGTTAATATTTCATGATTATTATACACAGTTCCATTCTTGGCTCTCTCTGAAATAACATCATTATAAGAGTGTCTGTGAGAAAATTTTAGGGAAATCCCTCCTGCTGGTTATTTTATTTTGTATCCGGCATTGCAATTTTCCCGTGAGTAAATCCTTATTTTTTTTCAATCCGATTTCTATGATTAGTCTTGATTTCAGGGTTAGTGAAGTTCAAACTGCAAAGCAACAAAACTTCATATGTTATTATATATTTACATATGAAGTGTAAAGCGATTAATATTTTTTCTTACACGTGCCAATGCCCAATATTTCTTATTACAATGTAACTTTTGCTAATGCAATAGGATGAAGATCTGAGATACTGTCAACAGGATAATAGCCGTCTAGACGGACACATCTTTTATTACATAAAGAATTGTCAGTATTTTCTTTTTGTTAGGTTCATAATTAAACCAATTTTCAATATCTCGGCTCGAAACGTTTTAATGAAATTAATTTTAACAAAATAACATTTATTTAAAGCACTTAAGGATATACATATAATTTTGAAAATGGTTATTTCCAAACCAAAAAAAAAATTTAGTAGTTAATTCATCATTTTTATTTTTAATAATAAATTTTTCTTACGTTCTTTCATATCCTTTTGGTTTATTCGTTATAAATTTCTTCCATTCATTATGTTTTATACCGCATTTAAAGTATTCTGAATAATTTTCCATTTACGAACGAAATCACGCAGTTGATTTTACCAACTCTCTCTCTCTCTCTCTCTCTCTCTCTCTCTCTCTCTCTCACTCACTCACTCTCTCTCTCTCACTCACTCACTCACTCACTCTTTTTTTTTGTCTAGGTCTCTAACATATATATCTAAGATAAAAAGAAAAAGATACAAAAAATTATTATAATTAATAGTATTATTTCTGATTAAGCTTAAAATAATTGTAGAGAGTAGTAAATATTTCAATGAAACGTCGTGAGAAACAAAGAAAAGAAAAATTTAGATACTGTTTTTAACTAAACAGCACATTCAACATAATTAAGTTCTCTGTCTATATTTTCTTGCACATACAACTAATGAAGACAGGTCTCGCCTCTAATTGTTTCATATTTCAAGCTTCTGTGATAATTTCATTATCACTAAAATAAATTTTTATTCCTATTTTTGCCAATTTTGCCAAATTTTTATACCTTTTTTACCAATGCCAGTATCGCCAAGAGTGCGTAGCTTTTAATTCTGACACTACCGTTAATCACTGTAATCTTATTTTAATATCTTTCTGAGAAGCGTTTTGGTGGTATCATAAAAGAATTTTGAAAAGTTCGTTCTAAGTTTTTACGGCAGAACAAATAAAATAATGATTTCCTTTTTTGACAATACTTATTTGATCAAAGAAATATGATTTAAAATTTTTAAAAAATCATCTTTTAAGAAGCATAACTACATAATTATGAATATTTGCAGAATTTCAAAATTAAAGATTACGCTTCAGTTTATAGGAGCAGAAACCAATGATTGCAATCAATGCAATGAATGGCACACTAAATAACAGAAATATATGTAAAGATATTTCTTAATCTAATTTAAATCCTAATGAATTTCGTAATTTTTATCTTCATTTAGGCCACATTAACTTCATGCTAAAATGTTTTCTTATTTCTTGATCCAATTCCATTTTTTTTTATTTAATTAATGCTGCACGTGCTCTATAAAACTGCAAGATTCTGTAGGCTCTAAGTTAAGGGATAAAATCCTTAATGCTTTCAGCATTCTTTTAAAGATACCTAAATTTCCCTATCATAAATCTACACATGTCAAAGAAATCCCTATCAAAATCTCATTGTAAAACCCTCGAAGAGAAAAATTTTTACTCTTGTGCTCTTGTATCGTCATGTAAACGGATGTTAGTTTCATCATCGCTTCTTGTACATAATATGCCTCCAGGATGAAATAAATCGAAGTTTCAAAATTTCAAAAGTTTCTTCTATTCGGTTACGCAACTGCTAAAATATGCTTTATATATGAAGATGCTGGCGACCTGCTTAGCGGTAACGCGTCTTTCGCATGATCTGGGTTCGAGTCCCGGGTTCGAGTCCTGGTTTGGGCAGGGTTATTCTCTACCCTGTGTTCTATCTGTGAGGTGTGTGAAAGAGCTGCCCCTCCCCCTGTAAAAAGGGATTGTGCAAGCGAATGTGTGTGTCATCTTCATTTGAGCTAGAAGTCAGACTTCTGCCCTCGGGTGCTAAAGAACTTTGCCCTCAGAAGCTACTACATACTCGGCTGAAATCGCTGACAGTTCGTCAGCGGGCTTGTAAAGTGCCATAAGTAACAACAACAATATATAAATATTTATTTAATAGTCACTTAACTCATGGCTAACAAGTTCGGATTACAGAGATTTTTAAGCAATATTAAATTTCAAACAGTACTTTAATCTTAGAATCCAAGTAAAGATATATCAAAATAAAAATAAACTTTCAACCATTATCAAAAATCTAATCTTGAGAGAATTGAGAAACTTTTCTAGAAAGTTTTTCCGTTTAGCTTTAGAAATAAGATATCAAAGAATCATTTATAAGGAAAGTTTCCCGAATAATAAGCGCAATAATATAGAAAGTTCTGGCGAAGACGAATTGATCCTATTGTTACGAAGCTTTAATTAAAATGATTCTTGCTAAGCATGATGGCAAAACTGGACGAAGCCTTATTTCTGTCTTGGAAACCAATATTAACCTTCATATCGTCTTTCAGTTCGTCATCTCCTAATATAAATGAGGAACAAATCATTTCGATGCTGAAAATGGATAAG
Organism: Argiope bruennichi; assembly: GCF_947563725.1. Taxonomy (NCBI): domain Eukaryota; kingdom Metazoa; phylum Arthropoda; class Arachnida; order Araneae; family Araneidae; genus Argiope; species Argiope bruennichi. The sequence goes on from NC_079156.1 coordinate 35,267,738, forward strand.
TAGGTGATATTGTTTTTCTAATTAGTAAACAGAAAGAAAGTAGGTCGTAGATTAGATAGATGGCGTTGGTGACACATCAGTTCAAGAGAATCAAGAATAAGAAAAATATATGCATATTGTATTATTCTTGAAATATTATTATTTACATAGCAATCTTTACATATAAATTCATTTGTACTTGTTATATAACTAAGAAAATTTGAATTATTTAATTTCAATGCAGGAAGACAGCTTTTTAATTATCACTTTAAATTTAATTTGAAAAGAAGCAATTAATCTCTATTACTACTACTAATAATAATAACCATAGTGCGTGTGTATATCTGTGTATGTTGTGTGTATCTATGTATTTGTGTGTGTTTATGTATCAACTGTTTGTTTCAGTATTCTGAGGCGACCACTTTTCGACGATTCTATCTCATTAAGGGGACAGACGCGGAAGGATGAGCGCATTTTCGGAATTCTTCGTCATTCTTTGGCCTTGATTTTCGCCCTATTAGATACTTTTTTGTTCAATTTTTTTTTCATGCGTATGTGAGAATCGTGTCGTTTCTGACCGTATTATTTTAATTCAGTCTGCGAGTAATCCGAGTTTATCTTATTGTTAAATGTAAACATCCCCTCCTTTCACCTTTCCTCTCACTCCTATTTTGACGAATTAAACCCATCCTAACGCATGCGCAAAAGCGTGGAGCGTTTTAGAATCCGTTGTCAAACAATTACTGTGTTGTGTGTGTCTATGCATCTGTGTGTGTTGTGTGTCTATAGATCTATGTGTGTGTTGTGTGTGTCTGTGCGCGTGTGTACATGCAGCAGACCCGCTTACACAACGGTTCTTCTGTGGAATTGGGTCTCGAACCTGAACCCCTCCGGATCCGAAGCCGAGACCTTACCACAAGGCCCCCGCAGCCTTAAAATGTTGAATTTAATACAGAAGATACATTTTAAATTAAGGAAGACAATAAAAATATATAAATTAAATTTAAATTTTTAAGAACTTTTAGGGCAGTTAGTTACACTACCTGATAAGATCAAAAAAATGTCTTTGATCTTCTTCTATATTTTTATAAATTTATTCATTAAAGAATATACATTCAATTATTATTCACTTCAGTATTCTGTGACTACCACTTTTCGACGATTCTACCTCCCTAAGGGGTGAGACGCGGAAGGGTGAGCCATTTCCGTAATTCCTCGCCATTCTTTGACCTTCATTTCTGCCCCATTAAATACTTTTTTGTTCATTTTTCGTTCGTGTGTTTGTGAGTGTCTTGTTCGTTTCTGACCCTATTTTAACTCAAAATTGCATGTTGATTACTTTTATGGTTAGTTTAAGTGATAAAAAACTTTCAGGGGTAGCACGAAGAATATTTTATTTAATATCATTAAATGTGACCGAGATTATCTATTGCTGATAATCTATCTCAAAATGTTATCAAAAAAATCAATAACAAAAAAACGGAATGTTTATCATAAAAGTTATTATTATTTTGTATAAAAGTGAACTACCAAATTTTAAGAATAGAAATCGTTCATTTATTCATCATAACTTAATGTTTAGGTCCCTTACAGTCAATAAAAATTGCTTTAAAGTATTTTATTGCTAATTGTACTTTTTTGGCGATGCTAATAGTTATCCACATTTTTTCTGCCTCCTAAGTCCGTGAATAATCCGAGTACCTTATTTGTTGAATGTAAACATCTTCTTTCATATCTTCTCTCATCTCTTTTTTCACAAAATAAACACATCCAAACAAATGTGTAAAAGTACGGAGGGTTTACGAAATTCGAGAATGAATAGTACAGAATATTAATAAATGAAATCAAACTCACAAAAAAATTTAATGTTTAATTACAAGAACTTTATAAAACGTATTAGGGTTTTCAATATGCGTAAACAAACAGTCTGAAAAACATTAACATTATCTAAAATCTAAAATTATCTACAAAGTATTTAAATATCCATTTTCTAAAATGCTTTATGGATTTAAAATTTGAATAGAATCAGTCTCAAAAACATTAAAGCTTCGAAAAACAAATATAATCAATATATTGTTTTATACATTGATTATATTTGTTTTTCGATATATACATTGATATATCGAAATATTTCGATATATTCGTTATATACATTGATTATATTTGGTTTTTCATCTTTTACATCAAAAATATAAAAGATGAATGCATTCAATTCCTAAAAATCTTTTTTAAAATATTAGGAATTTAAAAATTATAGAAAAGCTAATGATATATCATATAGATTCAGGCAAATAAATTGAATATATATTCCTGAATTTCAATTTGCTTTGGTGGTACCTGAATTCGATATAAAAATCATTTGTTGCAATGTTCAAAATACAAATAAGTAAAAGTTTCATTAAATATTGTTTCCAAAAGAAAAATAAATAACATTTTAAATTTTTTATAAGATTTCTTTATTGTTCATCGCGCTAATTCAATATATTATCCCTTTATTTATATTATTGCAAGCCAAAGAAAATTTAAAATAAAAACTAAACAATACTCAACATCAACAACTCTTTTTAACATTTTCGTTATTGAAGAAACAACGCACAACAATCAGCAATTGCTTCTTTAACAATTTTTCCCAACAATTCAAATACTGAATAATGAAGAAAAATTTTTTTTCGTCCAGACGAAAATGTAGACAATGTAAAATAGGTGCAAAATAGTAATGTTTCTAATGATTTTGGCTAAAAAACGATTTTATTTACTTTACAGATACTCCATAGTGGTAAGCATTTTTTCTAATTCCTTAAGCTTACACGGCATTATGCTTCGTAGTTGTGTAACTATTTTAAACTTTTTTCTCAAATGTCTTTGAAAATTTCAATAATTGATCTATATAACATTTTTATTTTCTGCCATCTAAATTTGTAGAAAGGCATATCTCTAGAGATAACTGGAGAATTTAATTGGTGATTTTTGACGTTTTCGACTATAAATTAATTCTAGAAGTGTTTTTAGTAATATTTTCAGATTTCTTTACGTCTATTAATTCAAATTCTTAGAAAGTTAATCAAAAGATAAAAAAATTTCTCGCACTTTCCAGAGTTATTTTTATCTCATTTCTTTGCATATGCCGAAGGAATCTTACATTTTTACATTTACATTTTACTTTTTTATTTACTTTTAAAAAAATATTTTTGACTTTAAAAGAAACAGTGGAAGTGGTCTCCTTCAAACATTTTCTAATATTCACATTCTAATATTCTAATTTGAAATATTCACACACTAGGTTTTTTTTAATAAAACTCTAGATTCATTCCAAACGTTGAGTTTTCCTATTTACTTGTTGCCAAATGCGCATAGTTAATATATATGCACCGGTTTTCAAAATTATACTGCAGAAAATTCTAATAGATGAAATTTAAAAAAATAGCATTCGAGGCGCTCGAAGCCTTGAACAAGGTTCACAATTTTATGTCTTTATTAAAGAGTGTGCGAGCAAGTTTCCAGGAGACCATTGCCACTAATTAATTGTTTAATATGTGATAGAAATTATGTACATATTAATTTAATACCTTACCAATAGTTCGGTTTATTATGGACTTGAACTTTCTCAAAGAAATCAAGAATCAAAACGTTATAATCCCATCTCTACTTATAATAAAGGGTGTCCCAAAATTAACACAAGATTTGAATTTTCCGCCATTCTTGCAGTAAAGTGTTGGCTATTAAAAAGGGCATTTGACAACTGACAATTTAGGGTTAATAAAAATGGAGTGTTACACGATAGAACAACGTGTTAACGTAGGATTTGAATTAAATACAAAACACACATTTTTTTTTCTTAAATTGTTATATTTTTATTGAATTATAAGTGTACAAGATAGGGAGGGTTATGTATGGAATAACCCATAGAGCTTTGCTGGCACATATGTACTTTTTTGTCGAAATTTTCCTTAAGCATTTTGCATAAATGTGTCTGAATTTCGTTGATGCAGCGTTGAATTTCATCCTTCAATGCATACGTGCTTGTGGGCTTGTTGGCATAGACCTTTGACTTCAAATAACCCCATAAAAAGAAATCCAATGGTGTTAAATCACATGATCTAGGGGGATAATTCTCAAATTTTCGAACTGTAGCCGCCAGAGTTGCATTATTTTTAAAATATTGTTCAACAATGATAACACGTTGTTCTATCGTGTGACGCTTCATTTTTAATAATCCTAAATTATCAGCTGTCAAATGGTTTTTTTTTTTAACAAACAACACTTTACAGAACGAATGGTGGCAAATGCAAATCTTGCGTAAATTTTGGGAAGCCCTTTAAAAGATAATTATTGTGGGTAGGTGTTAGCACTCTACAGACCGTTTGACGTTGAACTTCAAAGTTTGGTGCAGATATAATTTGGAAGGCGGAAAAGCCTAGCAGCGTTTTAAAATTCACACCCTTTTCAACCAACGAAAGTAGTCTCTCTAAAACTTTATCGCATACTCTCTATTATAAATGCTATCCCTCCCCTACATAAAATTACGGTTTGTATGTAAGGTTGCAAATCTCTTGCATGGCATTAGCGAACAATAATTACAAAATATTAATCTTTGGCTTGAATCTAGAATTATTTTTTAATCTATTTTTGAATGTAATCCTTGGCGGTTTGTCTGTCGATTAATTTCTGGCATTTAGCAATAGGTACCCGAAAATTTAATTTGTGTTTTAGGCTGATTATTTCCAACCGATTGGAATAAAAATTTCACTCAGAACTACAATTGTAATCACAAAATTATATACTGAATTCATTTGTTTAAGTTTTTTCTTTTTTCAATTATCATGTTTTTATGCTTGTGAAAGTAAAGGCTCACTGACGGACAGTTAATTCAAGTTGGATTTGGCTCAAAATTGGATAGATATCTACACTAAGGATGCTAAATATATGTACTGAATATTATCTAGTTTAAAAAGCAGATTAATATGGTAACCTAACTATATTTAATTAATATTTGGCAAGTTTTCTGTTGTTTGGTATAATTTCATAGAGACTGGTGAAAGCTCTGTACAGTGTTCTTTAGTTTTACTAATAAAACTTTCAAAATTAAATTATAAGATATAAATCATTAAAAATTGAAATGGTATCATCATTACTGGAAGAATGGTCACATTACTGTGTGTTTCGTACACCTAAAGTAATTTTTTCTCTATTAACAAGCCGATACAATGATGATAGACTAATACATGAAGATCTACTTTTCTCTGTACTGCGAAATCAATCACCCTGTAATTATAATTAAAATACATATAAGATTACAGTTGAATGCCCATATCAATCCAAAATGCATAAAAGACTCCAGTTGAATACCCATATTCAATATTGGGTTTAAAATCACTAAAAGGTCGGCAGGGAAATTAAACTAATCAAGCCATCATACTGGCGCAATCCCACCATGTCCAAGATCAGCCATCACTCCTATCGTGTGAGTTTATTGAGTCAAAATAGATTTTGCAAGTATTGCTTGATCAGTGGTAGTAAGCATACATCAAGTCAGGAGTAAAATCTTCCCTTGTAATACATGTTATTTGCCACTGTCCTACCTACTGGATGTGGGTAGCAAAAATCTAGGAAAATAGAATGTCAAGAAGATAAATTAATATATCTCAATATATATGATGTCTTTAACGATATTCCTTGTTGACAAGAGAATTTCTCGATGTAACATTGTGCCTAGAATATAGTAAGAACATATTTATAAGTATTTAACGAATTTCATCGGTATTAAGTATATAAAAATCAAGCTGTTGTTTCTATATCATCAAAACCTGCATAAGTATCAAAACCTGCATAAACTTGTATACCTGCATAAAGCATATATTGCATTATTCAATGACGGTACGGTGACGTATATCTTTCTACTTGCAATAAACCTCAATGGTCATTAATTTACGATTCATTACTAATTAAGAAATGCAATACTATTATGCAAATGGGAAGTTCAAATGAAGCGAAAGGTATTATGTTTCAGTCATTTGAAAGAATAAAAGGGACATTTGGGGTTTCCTTTTAAATTTTGAATATGCCTCCGAGTCCAAATATAGAGTGGACTGTGAAGTAAATAAAAATGTGAATAAATAATAATAATAATCTTATAAAAATTTCTGTTTTGCACATAAAACAGTTTAGTATTTGTTGATATTTACGTCCCCATCCCCTTTTACGATAAATCGCCAAAAAGTTAAAAACATAGCCAAATGAAGTCACCCTCAATAAATCTTCAACAAATAAAACAATAATACGCGATTTCTTGGTAAAATCTTGATCTTATATAAAATGAAGATACTTATCGGTTGTAAACGGCAACCAAATAACGCCAAGGAAGAATTTCGCCAATTTGGCGATTTCAGTTGTCAAACTATATAGCATGGGATTCGCACAATCAAAACTTTTCATAATAAATAATAATGCACTTGAGTATATTTTTGTAATTTGGCGAAATTTTTTCTTGGCGCTTTTTGGTCGCCGTTAAAACTGAATTGTACCAGAATAGATGTAATATACATCTCGTTAACTGTCCTTAGGAGCGTTACTGAGAATATTTTCTTTTTCTCGGTTGTGCCACCAATTTTATTCAAAACATTTTTCTGCTACTCGTTGTCTACAGATCAATATGGCAGACAGAGATCTTCATTGTAATTTATTTTTCATTTTTAGATTTCATTTCTTCTCGTCGTGCATGTCCAAAGGATTCAGAATATACCAATAAACCATTTATGGAAAAATTCATCTTCACCCCATGCCCATCAGGTGATGGTTAGAAGCCTTTCAAGCACTCCAAAAATCCACGTTAACAAAGAAGCGTGGCGAGACTCGGAAGTGCGTAGAGACATAGATATCGTTGTCCGTCAAGCCACCGACGCCCACGAAACCACTACCGATGTCCACGAAACCACCACCGTTGACGAGGGCACCGAGGAGCCAGATCTTGAAGAGGAGGATTTAATACAGGAACTTGAGGATGAAATTGGCGAAGAACTTAGCTCAAGTACTACAATGCCTTCCACTGAAAATCTCAGCACTCATGAAACAACTTCGAAGAAACAAAAAGCAACTACGGAAACAACTTCGAAAAAACAAAAAGCAACTACAGAAAAAGAAACGTCCTTAACCACTACTCCTTGCGCCAGTTGTAAAAAAGTGGCGGACGAAAATAAATTTCTAAGGCAAGAGATTGAAACTTTTATATTGTCAAAGTAAGTAGAAATTCAGATGGGATTATTTAAAGCAAGATCAAAACTTAGTTTAAATGAATAAAAGTGTCCAATTGTAAATATAATTCATACAGCGGAGTAGCTATCAAGTTTTTAACTAGAACTTTCATTTAAATAATCTATTGGCGAAAACAAATCAAATTTTTCTGTTATACGCTAGCCACAGTTATTAGTGTGGTTTACTTTTGCGTTGGAGGCTGCCTCTTGGCAGATTTTGGCGAATTTTTAGGGCCTCTTCTAGCCTTCTAGAAATTTTTCAGAAGTATATTAAAAATAATTTTTTTTCTTTTGTTTTAGATTAAAGCTTCATTAGCTGATTTTCCTTACCATCTAAGGGGCCGCGGTGGCCTGGTGGTAAGGTCTCAGCTTGTGAGACGTAGAGTTTCAGGTTCGATACCCGATTCAACCGAAGAACCGTCGCGTAAGGGGGTCTGTTGCATGTTAAATCTGTCATACCAAACGTCCTCCCGCTGGTGTGGTGCGGCGTGGAAAGGGGGGTGCCAGCTCAGGTGTCGTCTTCATCATCTGACCGGGGTTCAAAATTACGAGGTCCGTCCCAAAATAGCTCTACTGTTGCTTTACAACGGGACGTTAATATAACTGAACTGAACCTCACCGGCTATCTACATACCTACAAAAATAAGCACCAAAAAATCTTAAACTCGTTTGGCAAAATTTTTCTCATATTATAGAGCATTTAAAAAAATGCTTTAAAAAGTTCTCAAAATTCTATACTCTCTTATAAACGCTAACAGGATGGGATCATACGAAATAATGTCAAATCAAAGAAATTTTAATAGATATTTTCCCATTTTGTTCGAGCTGAGTTTGAAATTTTATAAATTTACGGGGAATAAAATTGTTCTAATGCTTCATCGTTCCACTTACAAGAAAAAGGTTAATATCATTTATATTTTAAGAGAATATTGATTAATCCGTGTATGGATGAAATCCTACAAATGCCCTAACGTTCTTCTGTGAATGCATATTCTGTTTAGAAAATATAATTCTTAAGCTCTATTATCATCTGAAGTAATTACTTTTATCTGGCCTCAATTTTTAATCAAAATATCGGTCTTTGATCTTGGACTTGAAATCTACAGGTTCCACTGATACCAAACGATCAGCGATTGAATGCAATGCTTTGAAATTCAAATTTGTTGCAACGGACTTCATTAAATAATCCAGACGATAGAGATATTGCATACCACAAGGTATGCAATGTCTAATATTTATAAATTCGGAAAGAATACATTAAGACGAGTATTTTGATATATAACATGCGGGATCCCTGAATATAGCTTCATAGTCTAATGGAGGTGTAGAACTTGTGTTATGAAAACTTCAAGAAATTAGAAAAAAACTAAGTGAAAAATCAATGTTTACTGAGAACTTTCAATATAACAAACTTTCGAAATATCAGCCGTTCGAGAAAATGTCATGGCGAAGTCTGGAATTGAAGTTAGCTGTTGTTTTCTGCAAAATATCTGTTCCAATCTTCTTAACCTCCGTTTCAATTACTGCTCCCAAGTCGCTACCCGTTGTGGGCTGTGTGAGATACATTGTGTCTTTCAGATGTCTCCATAAAAAAATCGCACGAGTTAAGATCCGGGGAGTAAGGTGGCTACTCTGTACCATTGCTTGTTTTTGTAATTTAATCCAACCCCATCGTGAAAAGGTTCCCCTAAGAGATCGAAGTTTTGCTGAGTGCGGTGAGGTCTAGCATCACTTTGTATAAACAAAGAATCGCATATCTTGCCTATGCCATCCAAAAATGGGATGATACTGTCATTCACCACGTCAAAATAAGCTTCCCCGGTAACATTTTCGATAAAAAAAATTGACCCAATAATGCCTTCGGTATATAGCGCACATCAAACTGTGAGCGTAAGTGAGTGCAGTGGACAAACTATAGCATGATTAGTATTTTCATTGGTCAGAACCTCCAGTTTTGTTTGTTAACATATCTTTGGAGATAGACATACAAAATCAAATCTCCTTAAACGTTCCAAATCGGCAGATGATTGATTGATTTGAATTTTGTAAGAGGACAGAGCAGCATCCCCTCCTCATTATCCGATGCACCGTACTTTTGAACATATCGAATTGCCTTGCCATCTACTATACCGAAGATGATGGACTTGCTCCGCACACTTGTTTCACTTTCGGGACATTAGCTTCCGTTCTTGCACGCATCTCTTTTTTCCCCATAGTCCAATACAGTGCCTATCACCTTAAATCTTTCGTATGTTCTTTTGATCGTCGTGCAATTTATGTTGCGATGATTGCTGAATTTTTTCTTGAATTTTTTCTCCACAGCCGCTGGTGATTGCATTTCATGATAAGTCAGCACCATGAAAATACGATGCTCAATCGAATATTTGCTCATTTCAGAACCACACGGATTACATACAGCACACAGAGAGAAACGAGCGACTCATTCTCATCAAACCTGTTTTCTAGCCTTATATGTCACGGCGGGAATATGCATATTCACTTTTAGACGAGCTTTCCCCTCTTACAGGTTGCCACAAATTTGCATAGTCACCAAGGAAAGCCTCCATGTTGTGCAATCGGCGTATGCATCATAATTTGGAATATAAATCGTCAGATTCGTAATTAATGTTCTTCGTGTAATTAAATTATGACACTAATTTGAGGACCCCACATGTTATATATCAAAATACTCGTCTTGACGTGTTCTAACCGAATCCGTAAACCCTTTGAATTTGTGACCAATATGGTAACCTAAACAAGCAAGTGGAGTAGCTTCTTCTTGTAACCTTATACATAGTATTGTTTCCATTGTCAGCCATCTTGATTTTTAACTTTCGCGAATTTGGCATTCTTGGCATCCTAGAATAGATTTCGACCAAAATTTCTTTTATTACATAATTATTTGCTGTTATTGCACATAACACAATTTATTGTTTTCATGTCTTTGTAGTGCTACTAATGAAACTGGCGAATGCATCGGATGCAAGGCATTGGCAATGGAGAATATTGTTCTGAAAGAAAAAGTTGGAGTTGCAACTCCTTTCACGTGAGTATATTGAATTTCTCTCTCTCTCTCTCTCTCTCTCTCTCTCTCTCTCTCTCTCTGTGTGTGTGTGTGTGTGTGTGTGCGTGCGTGCGTGCGTAATATCTCTTCATTTAATTTAAAACCTATTTAATTCCCTATTTTTTTTATCTTAAATGCTACTAAGTTATCTTAAGGCTACTTTATTTTAAATTTTCTATTTCTTGACCTACTTTCTTTTCTTTTTTTTTTTTGTATTTAATTATTGCCAATAATTTTCTTTGTCCCTCACGCCACAAGTGAAGGGATAAGAAACCCTAACACCTATGCAGGTGTTTTAAAGATGCTTAACATTTTTAAAATACCAGAAGATTTCCTAAGTTGATACATATGAAATAACTCCTTATCGGAATCTCGTAATAAAACCACTAAAGGGAAAATTTCTGACACTTTCATTTTTGTCTTCTGCATTTTGTCACATAAAGTATACGCATCCCGTTTTTTTCTGTGGTATGCCTACTGTGGTAAAGTTAATTGAAATTCATTTAAAGAGTATCTTCCTTTCGGCCACTTAACTGCCAAAATTATACTATATATATATATATATATATATATATATATATATATATATTGTTTCATAATTTTTGAATCCTTCATATTTGTTAATGGCTGGTTAAATTCACATTACCATTCTGCACGAAAATTTTCAATGATGTTAAATTATAAGTTGTATGTGGTGACAAAAATCTATTTCCTAGTCGTATAAGATGCTTTTAACTATTTTTGAAGCTATTATATATTGTATTAAATATTTTTTTTTCATTTTTAAATAGTTTTTTTAATTACTTCTTCTTTGTAAAGGTGAAATTTTGTACACCCACTTCCTGGTGCGGGACTAGAGTTTTGAAATTTTATCCAATTATATATTCTTCGTGATAATATACTATTTCAGAACTTAATTATCAATTAACCTAACCCAATCTTAATTCACTTGAAAATAATAAATCTGGTTATAAATTTGAGAAAAAAAATCACTTGAAGTTGGAACTTAAGAGATTTTTAAAAATGCTATCCAACATCTAACTGCAAATCTTTTTATCTTGTGATGGATGAGATTATGGATGAGGCGAACCACTTTAAAAACGAAGTCTTTAATTTCATGTCGAGATGATAAAATAGGTACTGAAAGTTATTACCAATACTGGTTTTTTTATATATGCGCAGATAGAAATTACAGTTACAGCTATGATATGGGTATGGAAAAGCTAGTTAAAGCGTTGATGAATAACAGGTGGATAATCATTAAGATTCGAATCCATAGATCTCCATGATCTTGTATTGTGATGTTTAAGTCCTTTTTACTCTTTTAATAACCATAGTAGAGTATAAAATTAGACTGGCATGAACTTGGATTGATCTCATTACTAATTATAAAACTTCACTCTAGTTTTGAATAGCTTAATTCTTTTTAAAATATAATTAAAAATACACACTTTAAGAAAATACATACTCTTCCCTTCGGCCCTGAATTAAATTAATTCTGATCAAGTACGAAGTATTTGAAACAAGCCCAATTCTATCCTTTTGCTTTTATTTTTTCAGTACGGGTAACCTAAGACCAGCTTTCCCTTGTGACGACTGGGACGGACTAACTAGGACTTGCTATCTGGACCGAAACATTGGCGATACAGTGACCTTTGTCCTGGCATTCCACAAAAAGGCTAACCCTGAGATTCAGTGGGCGCAGGAGTTTCATTTGTACCAGTCGAAGAAAAAGAAAAAGTACATTATAGATCCAGGTATATTTAATGTTATGGTAATTTACTCTCACTCACACTCTGGAACTCAAACAATTAGAAATATTTTCACTTAGAATCCATCCCAATCCTTAAGAAGTTCTTACTCCAGTTTCGAAATCAGTTCAGCTTTATTAACGTCATTATTTTAAAGCAACACTAGGGCTGATTTGGGATGAACCTCGTAATTTTGAACCTTCAGATGACGAGGACGGCACCTGAGCTGGAGTCCCCTCTCTAAACTTCCACACCACAGCAGGAGAAGGACGTTTTGCCCTGGATGTAACATGCGCCAGACCCACTTAAATAAATATTTTCATAAAAATTAATATTTTTGGAAGTTATTCTTTATATATTAAATATAGAATAGCATTTGCTGAGTTACCATGTTTTTCTGCATATGAAAGAACAGACCGATAGATGATTAACAATTTGACAAATGTTATTCAAAATCTTATAAGGATATACACTATATTCTACTAAATCTGAGTTCCTAATTTCATAAATCCAACTCCTTTTTCTCTCTCTCTCTCTCTCTCTCTCTCTCTTTACATTAACGTGCACTTGGACAGATAGTCAAATAGACTTCATGTGAATCGATTTAGTTCAAAACTCGATAGAAATGAATAAATTTGGTTTACAGACCTCTGACCAAAATGACCTTTGACCTTTTTGTGTTTATAGATATATAGATATAACTCCAGAATTGGGGTTTCAGGGGAGGTGTGAACCATGAATATTCATCAAAATCCAGAGTTGGAATTCGTTTGACGATTATAATACTTTATATACTTAGTTTATTAAAAAGTAAGAAATGAATATTGCTAGTAGAATGTAGGCAGATTGAAGAAAGAAAAGGAAGAAAATGATTTTAAAAAATGTAAAAGAAACCAGGAAGAAATATCCTAACTTATAAAAAGACAGGAAGTGGCAAATTGTTCTGGAAAACTTATTTTTGCTTGTCTATAAAATTTGCAATTTATCGTTTATTGCTTTCTCCATTTCAGATTTCAAACCCTGATTTTACTTTTTATTTACAGAAAATCCATTGTGGAACATTGTAATCGGTAGCAGAGGCCACGAAATGCGCATCAGCCCCATAACTGAAATCGACATCGATTTCAACTACTTCTCGGCCACCATCATCAACTACTATGCCAAAATCCACAAGCAACGAGTGGCTAAAGGTCACCTTATGGACACGCTCAACTTCAGAATCAGAGTGATGCCCACAGGTCAGACGATCGATAATGCTTTGTATTGCAAAACAAACAAATATCTTTATCTAATGAAAACACGTTTAATTAGTTAATTGTGTGGTAACCATAGTAACGAATAAATGATTTCCTAGAACTCGTCGAGACTTTCCTGTTGCGCAGGGATTTTTTGAGTTGTCATGCTGAACTATGGCCATTGTGTTCAAGCAAGTGTAATTGAATCTCCCTCCCTACATTCAATAATTTGAGCAGTTATAAACTGCTTGCTTTACAAGAAAACAATTTTTTCCCCATTGGTGGATTGAGTAATTGTAAGCAATAATCACGTAATTAAATACTGTTATTGTGCGGACAATGCTTTAAAATCCATATTAACTCAATAAACCCGCATGTTTAGAAATAACTGTGGATCTATGTGTCCTGGGTCATGTGCTCTCTTCGTTGTGGGGGTCCGTATGTTCTCCCTGCAGTTGTAAGAATGAATTGGCATGCTAGTTGGATCGAGGGTCTTTTTTTTCTCCCAATATCGACCCTTCCAACCAAGCTCTTCTCCAGAATATATTAACTTCAATAAATTTCAACTACTCATATTCCCCACCGAACACCTCCTTCATCATTATAATATTGTATATAGTTTTTTTTATGTGTATTATATATGTAAACTAAAAAATCTTTATATTTTTCTTAATAAATAAATATTCCCACGTATATCCTTTCAACCGACAGGGAATCCTAGAGATTCCAAGTTCGGGGATATTCTGTGGCAATATATATATATACCCTTTAATGACTTAATACTCTATTTGAATGTCGGAATGGCATGAGTATTTATTTTGAAATCATAAATTTTTAACTATTGGGTTGTAGAATTTTTTAGTATGATTTTACTCTAACCATTTTTGATGACCAGCTTGTTCTCTATATATTTGGTATAGTTTGATTCAATTTTTTTATACTATAAGCTTTATTCTGTATGCCATTGCTCTCATAGAAGTTCGAGAACTCATGCGGGGGTGGGCTTAGGAATTTTTTCGTTAGTATCTACATACACACATGAATCCAAAAAAAATCATTTTATTCAACTCAAGATGAATATGATATGAAAATTCGAAAGCTTAAAAACGAACAACATAACATTTTATTTAACACAACAATACTTTTTTTCCGTTTATGAGGAAGCGAAAAAATGTGTATTAAATAATTAGAAAATCATCTAACCTAAAAAAAAATAACCAAATAGTTTTCGTTTTGTTATAGAAATGAATCTCAATTTGTAAGTATTTTCAACTCATCCTTCTCAGATATGTTATTGAAATCAGCTAGGGGAATCGTGCCATGCACACATGATACACGTCATATGCAAAGAGCCTATTTTACTATAGAGTCCATTTCGCATCTTCAAAATGGAGGCTAGACATGTCATCAAAGTATAGCTCATGACACCATTCAGTCTTATGTTAAATGACATACAGTCAATTAAATGAAGTGATTAAGAATCATACATCTTGCACGCAGTTAATTTAATGCATTCCATACATGGTAGACTAAACTAATTTATAAACTATAAATATATATCAAGCACACACAAATAAGTAAAATTTACTACAGAATATTAATCGCCTTTGGCAATAATTTAGTTGGCCGAAACTAATGTTTGCTAAAAATTTCAATTAAATAATTTTTACAATAAAATATTTTAAAATTCAAATGTTTCTAAGCATGCAATTTATAATGTTTCAGAATTCTACACCATTCTGTTCATTATGCTGGGAATTTCCCTAATTTTCTTTCTATATATAGCCATTTGTATCATAGGAGTATAATGCAGCATTTAAAACGAAAAGCACCGTAAAAATTTTCCACTGGATTAATTTGAAGTTAAACCTTAATTGCAAGTACAATGAAACAATATATTTTATATCATTCATTAAAAAAAATCACTTATTATTAAAAAAACCTTCTCAAAATAAGATGAATATCCATGCCTTGATTATCAATGACAGAAAAAAAAGAGCCAAGGCGAAATATTAACATCAACAATGAAAACAATGTGAGTTTCGCTTGAAATCTATATGACAGTAGAATTGATATAACAGAAAAGATATTTTTTGAATTTTAAGATGGCGTAAAAATTATTTTATGTTATGATATTTTCAGAAGTTATCGCAATAAAAAAAAACCCTTCAAAATTTACCAAAATTAATTAATTAAAATTTTAATGAAAATATCTAAAAGCCATTCCAAGATCCTTATTACGATCATTCAAAGTATATATGCGCCAAGTTGCGTAGCCTATAGGCCAAATAATCTGGCCTATAGAAAGCAAACACACATACATTCATCTTTATTATTAATAGAGATAGCAATCAAGACAAATGATTAATGTAATTCAAAGCATGTATCGTTTTGAATGCAATGTCCTTTGAACACTTACTTCATGTAACCCAAAGACTTGATCTCCATGTTCTTTCCTATTTATATCTTATGTTACATACATGTGGGATTATTATGTGTGCAACTGTGCAGTTGGAATTATTATGAATTTGCGTTCCGTTTTATTTGGTGTATCATTTTGTTTTATCATTTTCAAATCTCCCACCGGGGAACATTTTGGAAATAATGATGGGAAGCTTCCGGTATGGTGGTTGGTTCCCGACATCCTGGTATGTACAGAAATGATGGAGGTTGGCTACCTCCTTTCGATGATGGGAAGAGCTCCCTACGGGAAGGGTTGTACCTTGGCCGGTGATGGCCCTTAGAACTCGATCATAGTTCCCGCCAGTGTTACTGCCGAGGCGGTGAGGTCAATCAGATTTATCCGTGCACCTTAGTGGCGGCTCAGAGTAGTCAGTTAAGGTTAAAGTTATCAAAGTCATATGCCAAAGCTGTTGATCATCCTTTGCAAATGTGACTGTATACTCTATAGCAATATTGATTGTTTTTTCTTTATGCCTGACCTATCCTTGAAGTTTGTAAATGTTCTTTTGAAATATTTTCTATGGTCACTGTTGCTTTTACATAACTGCCTATCTGATTAATCCCAGTGTGATTCTGTTAAAATGTATGAGTTTTATCAACTACTATCAAGATTCTATTAAACCTCCGATAGCATCCAACAGTGATCAATTAAAGGAGGAAAGCTGAGGAAAAGTTGGAGAAAAAAGGGGTTCTATCCTATCTTATACTTTTGAACAACAAATTAAAACGAGAGATCGGTCAAATTACCGAGATAGAATATTTTAATAATTACAGTCAGTAATTTAATAATTACAGTCAGTAATTTAATAATTGCAGTCAGTAATTACAGTCAGACTGTTTTTTATACTCCTTACATTTAAAAAATGTAACTGTGTCATGGTTTTTCCCAAAGATTTCTTATGAAAGCAAGTACCTCAAAATACGCATTTTAGTGTAAGTTCATATACAAAATGCGTCCCATTTGCCTGTTTCATTGACATATTTCCTATGTAAAACTTTGATTCCACTTCCATTCTTCTAAAAACTGATTTTTAAAAGCCATTCAAAAGTATTACTTAAATCGCTAGGGAAACAATAATCTGATGCTTTTATTCCTATTTTCCTTGCAGACCTTGGATTCGTTTATCCAGGAGAGACATTAATGCTGAATATGAAACGCGTCAGTCTACCCCCAGCCAACATGAAGTTCAAGTGGTATTTGGAAAAAGACGGAGAGTATAGCAGTTTGCCCAGTAACATGAGACTCAGTCCATCTGGCGGGGTCTTGACCGTCTCTGAGCTCCGGAAAGAACAAGAAGGCATCTTGGCCTGTGCTGTCTTCACCAATATGGGCTTCTTCGCCACCAAACAAAGATTTCTTATCAAAGAGATGAATCAAAGTAAGTACAGGGTGATTCAAAAGTCTGTTAACATTTGAAAATTCAATAATTCACGGAATAATATTGGTAGGGAAGTAAAAATTGACGCACGTACTTGAAATGACATGAGGTTTTATAGAAACAAAAAAAAAGTGCAAAGAAATGGTGACGATAGTTTGTTTAACATGTTGTAGACCGACAAAGACCATTTCATATTCCTAGAATCTGTTCCCTCAATTGCAGAATTTAGGCCACCGAAAAACCTTGAACTGCAGAGGAAATCCCATTGCATGACATTGGTTGTGATGTTATCTGAAGTCGCAAGTCTACCGCGATCGTCCGACCTCATTAGGAATGCTAAAAGACAACATCTTACAACAATTTCTCACCACACCTCAGATGTGCTGTACAATGTTGTTTAAAACATTGTTCCTTGATTACAGATACTGTTGGTAAATGACGACATGCTGAGTATTTGTAATCAAGAATATAGCATTTGCTAAAAATCAATTGTTATGCTAATTATTGCTTTTGTTATCATATAGAGCCATCTATTGACCATTTTTTGCATTTTTTTTTTGGGGGGGGGCTAATATATTCCCCATGTCGTTTCAAGTATATGAGTCTATTTATTGCCTACATTATTCCATGAATTATTGAATTTTCAAATGTTAACGAACGTTTGAATCCCCCGGTATATGATGTTTTCGTCCAATGTACGCATTGATTATGATTTCATTAAGTCTCTTATACAAAACTTCATAATTCTATCAGCGAATTAATTTTGAGCAACAAATTGTCGCTGATATTAAAGCAATGTTGTTGCTTTTAATATTATACTTTCTTACAAATGGCCTGTCAGAATCAAGTCTCATAACATCATAATGGTATTAAGACATATTTATCTGATTCATCTATCTTAACAACATTTAAAAATCGACGCCCTTTAAAAATTTTCCCCAATGCTTGATTCTTAAGTTAAACCTTAGTAGTAAGATATACCTTATGCAAAAGTATAACTAAGACTTACCATTCACAACATATAAAAAATATACCGAATCTTCATATCTTAATAATGAATACTTAAAAAAAAGGCCAGGATGGAATTTTAATTGCAATAAGGAAAACGAGTCTTTTACTAATAAAATTTATTATTGCAAAATATATGTACAATATTTTTTTAAATTAATTGAAAATAAAAAAGATATACTGCAAAAAACAGATAGTGTTAAAAAAAGATTTAACTTTTAACTTTAAGATTACGTAAAAATAATTTTGATGCTGTAATATTTTTAGAAATTATCATCAGCAAACTCCAAAATGTCACTTATTTTTTAATTGAATAAGATTCTATTTAAAATTTCAAATAATTGTTCCGAGATGTGTATTCCCATCCTTCAAAGTATATGTCAGTGCGAAGTTTGGTAGGTCAAACGATCTGACTATCCTTCTTTATTATCCGAAAAGATAAAATTTTAAATGCATACCTGTAATTGTTTTCGTTCAATATTTTTTTTTAAGATATGACTTTTTTTTTCTTCAATACTTTTTCGGACACCGTTTTATTTTCATTTAATTATTTTGATGCAGCTTTCTGATATCATCTTTATATTACAGCTAACAACATGCTGCTTTATGTGCCAACCAGATCAGGACCTAAAGGGAGAAAAAAACGATCAGCTAATTCTGATAATTATATTGGACAGCCAAAAGAAGACACAGAAGACAGCGATGTTGTTGAAGGAATTGAAGATGATTATGTTACAGAGATTAATCTTTCTCATGATAAAAGACAAGTAAATGAACAGCCATATGATACTTCTCAAAATGTGAATCAGCAGCAATACTCACCGCCACAAAATCCTAACGAGCAACAATATTCACCTGCTCAGCCCCAACAACAGCAATATGCTAATCAGCAACAATATTCACATCCTCAGAATCCAAATGTACAGCAATATTCTCCTGCTGAACCTCAACAACCTCAAAATCCAGCTGAGCAGCAGTATTCGCCACCTCAAAGTCCAGATGCACAGCAGTACTCGCCGCCTCAAGCACCAGCTGAACAGCAGTACTCACCACCTCAAAATCCAGATGCACAACAGTACTCACCACCTCAAGCACCAGTCGAGCAGCAGTACTCACCGCCTCAGGCACCAGCTGAACAGCAGTACTCACCGCCTCAAGCACCAGCTGAGCAGCAGTACTCACCGCCTCAAAATCCAGATGCACAACAGTACTCACCACCTCAAGCACCAGCCGAGCAGCAGTACTCACCGCCTCAGGCACCAGCTGAACAGCAGTACTCATTGCCTCAGGCACCAGCTGAACAGCAGTACTCACCGCCTCAGGCACCAGCTGAGCAGCAGTACTCACCGCCTCAGGCACCAGTTGAACAGCAGTACTCACCACCTCAAGTACCAGCTGAACAGCAGTACTCACCACCACAAGCTCCTGATGCACAACAGTATTCACCAGCTCAAAGTCCAGCTGAACAGCAGTATTCACCTGCTCAAAGTCCAGCTGAACAGCAGTACGCTCAGGCGCAACAGCAGTACGCACAGGCTCTACAGGAGCACGCACGGGCTCAACAGCAGCATGCGCAAGCTCAACAGCAGCACGCACAGGCTCAACAGCAGCAAGCACAGGCTCAACAGCAGCAAGCACAGGTTCAACAGCAGCACGCACAAGCTCAAAGTGCAGCTGAACAGCAATATGCACAGGCTCAAAGTCCAGCTGCACAACAATATTCACCGGCACAAAGTCCAGCTGAACAGCAGTATTCACCTGCTCAAAGTCCAGCTGAACAGCAGTACGCACAAGCTCAAAGTCCAGCTGCACAACAATATTCACCACCTCAAAATCTAGCTGAACAGCAATACGCACTGGCGCAACAGCAGTACGCACAGGCTCTACAACAGCACGCACAGGCTCAGCAGCAGCATGCACAGGCTCAGCAGCAGCACGCACAGTCTCAACAGCAGCACGCACAAGCTCAAAGTGCAGCTGAACAGCAATATGCACAGGCTCAAAGTGCAGCTGCACAACAATATTCACCACCTCAAAGTCCAGCTGAACAGCAGTATTCACCGCCTCAATATGCTCCTCCTCAGACTGCACAACAACAATATGCTATTTCTGCAATTACAAGTGGGCAACAATATCCTGTTCCACAAAGCGCTAATATGCAGCAGCAGCAAAGTGAGAATCAATATCAATATGCAAATATCCAAATTCAACCACAAGCTGCCTCACCGGCTGAACCCATACTTTATCAACAACAAGTACCTACACCAGGTGAACCTCCAAAGCCAGCAGAATATCCTGCACAAATTCAGGATATTCAGAATCAGCAGGAAGGAAAAGTTGCAGATCTAAATCTTCCCCTGAAAGAAGAGCAACCAAACCAACCAGAAAAGGAGCCTAGTATATCTAAAACTGAAAAGCATTTAACAGAAAAGTTACTCTCTTTGACTAAAGGAAAGATTCGACCAAAACTCAAACAAAAGAAAGAGGAAATCATTTTAGAGCTTGAAAGAAAGCCGGTAGTCAGTTTACTACAGAAAGCTCAAGATCGTTTAGCGAAAATGATTGCCAATTGCACCTCAGATCAGCATTGTGCCGCTGATGCCTCATGCGTTCAACATAATTCAAAAAAAGCCGGATTTTGTCGCTGCTCAACTGGTTTCCAAGGAAACGGCATATTTTGCTGGGAAGAAATCAAGGTCAGAAATTTGTTTTCAAAAAATCAAAGAACAGAAAATGATCCAAGAGGCTTTCTAATTGAGGAAACTACAGAGGCCACAACGGAAGGAAAGTTTCTATTCAGGAGGCATGCTCACGGATAAATCCCCAATAAATATGGTTATTATTTTTCCCCTTTTGAAGCATTGTTTAGAAAATTATATTGAATTTCATTAATAAACAAATGAGAATTATTTAACTTTCAGCATTTTACTGCTTCTTATAACCATTTTCGCATTCATTCCCATTTTCTTCTCTTCGGGCGATAATTTCTTTCGACCTTGTCCTTTATTGGTCAGATAGGAGAACCGGGTACATGGCAGACATTCGCGTCAAGTTGTAACTTTTTGTTGGCGATAAATCGCCAAATGTAACAAACTTCTTCGAACTTGTTTGAATATAAGTTAACACGATAATTCCAAAACGAAGAGAGCTAGATAGATTTGCTATATGTTGCTTACATCAATCCTTTCTAATTTTGGACGAAATGGATCATTAGAGTTGATTGCATACATGCAGGGCTGAATTCTTAAACAGGCAAAGAAAGTAACCATCTAGTGGCATCACAGCTCTGGAAACCACCACCCCACCGAAGTCCCCCCCCTTATATTTTTTACTGTATTTTCAGATAAATTTATATTTACGAAAATAGCAAAATTTAACAGAAGCAAATCAATGTAAATATCGTTAAAGTTTTAAAACATTATTATTATCCTAATAAATTGTCTTTCACAAATTTTATATTACATTATTTTATAATTTTAAAAAAATTATTATATTATAATCTAAGTGCCTTCCAATCATATAATCAAATATTATTTAGATTGTGTTAACAAAGGATTTTTATATTATTTTGTTTAAAATTATTTCTAAAATTTTTATAGGTGAGATACTGAAAATATTTTTTTGAAATTAAACCAAATCAAATGTTTTTTTCATTTAATTTTGTAAACATTCCAAATTAAAATTGTGTAGATAAAGAATTAAAATCTATAAAAAAAATTGCTTTTGGGAGCTTGGGAGAATAATCCAGCATCCGTCTTGCTTTGCCGAATGATCCTAGAAAAAAGGCTCAACATACACATGAACATAAACTTTTACATAAAATGAGTAATGCCTTATAATATAATAAACATGAAAAGTCCCTGGTAGTGGTCTAAAAAGTACAAAAGAATACATAACGTGTTCTAAAATATGATGGCTCCAGCTACTGATTGAATACTTTTTTTTTTACAATGTCTCAACATTTTCGTTTTCAGTACTTATAACGTTTACAACATCTGTCTTTAATTACTATTCAAGTTTTCCAGTTTTGAAATTAATGTGTTTTTCTAAACTTATAAGTGATCCTTCTTTCTAAACGCGCATTGAAATGTGATAAGAAAATGGGGTGTGTGTTTTTTTTCTAAAATATATCTATAATATATTCAGCCATCGCCGTCTGTAACGCTGGGTGGAGTTTAAAAGTATATCTGCCGCTTTTATCTACGTCATTATCGGGTTTACAAGTCTCATGTTATGATTCGGCGTCAAGAGGTTTTTTTCTTTTATTATTATTTTTTTAATGTTTCTAGTGACTGGTTTATCATTTCATAAATAAAGCTAATCATGAATAAGATTTCATTATAGGATCTTAGACTTCACGTGTTTTTTTTATATATATATTATGCTGGATTGCAAAAGTCATTGAGCTCAGATTTGCAATTTTTATTATTTTATATTTAGGCTTAGTTGCTATCATTAGGTACATTATACTATGCCCACTGGAGCTATAAAAATGAATTTTTGTTTGTTCTATTTTATGCGTTCATCCGATTGTGATAAAACTTTGCTTACTTATTGCTTGTACTTGCGAGAAGGTTATAGGCATAGTACAATTATTATATCTAATGTATAAAAATGAATTTATGTTTGTTCGTATCTTATGCGCTTCCGTACTGTTCACCCAACGGGGGTAAATCTTTTTCAACTTATTGCTTTGAACCTAGAAAATCCATGTTTTTCACATGGCCAGTTGTATGCTGGATACTCACGTCGGACAGCCAAGAAATTTATTTGCTTTTGCTGAAGACGAAAAAATAAAAAATTTTGTCTACCCTAAAGTATACTTAAAAAATAAAATAAAATAGAATAAATATTGTTTATACTCTTCCTTTATATGTCATTCAATTTCAATGGATGTATTCATTATCGACAAGAAAATAAATATCATCCTTTCTATCATTCCTAATTAAACAAGATAATTATTTCTAATTTCAAACGATATTTCCAAAATTATTTCTTCTGCGGCAGCAACGCACTGGGTACCAGCTAGTAGTTAATATTTCCTTTCATTTTTTTTTTTTTTTTTTTTTTTTTTTTTCATATTGCAATCAGCTTTCCAGTTTTTCTGTTAGTGGATATTTATTTGTTTCTACCCGTTTTTAGTGATTAACTTTGATTGAGAAATTCTTAGAGTCTGGGGGTTTTAATGTTTCTATATATTTATATGCAAATTGCATTACAAAGTATAATTTTCTTCTTAAGCATTCTGCCGATATGCATGAGATTTTCTAAGACAGCTTTGTTAGTTAATCTATGACAACCAGATCTGACATATAGGGTGTTCATTAATTATTGTCGGGGTTTCCGTACCTCATAACTTTCGAATAAAAATTATTACGCAAAAACCGATTACGTATTTGTAAATTACAACTCAAAGAATTTTATTAATGATATTAAAGTGTAAAGCTTGCACAATTTGCACTTTGTAGGCATTCAGCTGAAGGCGATTATGTATTCGTAAATTACAACTCAAAGAATTTTATTAATGATATTAAAAAGATTAATGAATTTGCACATGGCTGCCCTTCATGGCTCGTAACACATCGAGACGAAATTCGATTTCCCTCCAAGTGTTCTCCAGCATTTGTGGGGTAACATTTTGGATCGTAATAACAATTCTGCGCTTCAGTTCATCAAGGGAGGGCACAGGGGTCTTGTACACAATGTTCTTGACAAAGCCCCATAGAAAGAAGTCCAGAGGTGTTATATCTGGTGATCTCGGAGGCCATGGGATTGGTCCACTTCTTCGCATTTTTGCCACGTAAAGCTCTTTGTGTTGTAATTTACGAATACATAATCGCCTTCAGCTGAATGCCTACAAAGTGCAAATTGTGCAAGCTTTACACTTTAATATCATTAATAAAATTCTTTGAGTTGTAATTTACGAATACGTAATCGCCTTCAGCTGAATGCCTACAAAGTGCAAATTGTGCAAGTTTTACACTTTAATATCATTAATAAAATTCTTTTTGTAATTTACGAATACGTAATCGCCTTCAGCTGAATGCCTACAAAGTGCAAATTGTGCAAGCTTTACACTTTAATATCATTAATAAAATTCTTTGAGTTGTAATTTACGAATACGTAATCGCCTTCAGCTGAATGCCTACAAAGTGCAAATTGTGCAAGCTTTACACTTTAATATCATTAATAAAATTCTTTGAGTTGTAATTTACGAATACATAATCGCCTTCAGCTGAATGCCTACAAAGTGCAAATTGTGTAAGCTTTACACTTTAATATCATTAATAAAATTCTTTGAGTTGTAATTTACGAATACGTAATCGGTTTTTGCGTAATAATTTTTATTCGAAAGTTATGAGGTACGGAAACCCCGACAATAATTAATGAACACCCTGTATTATAAACAACATAACAATTAATAGAAAATTATATAATGAATGTGTATAAATATGGATACACAATCATAAGCGAAAGATCCTTTCTTTCTTCCTTACGAAAAAAAAAAGTAGGAACAACCTTTCTTATCAAAACACCTATCCAAATTTTAAATATATGAAACATTTGCAACACAGACGAGAACGAATCAGATTCATTTATCTCCTGTTTTTTTGTGTGGCCAAACCAGCAAAACAGCTTTCCACACAGAAAAGAGCTTACCAAAGAAAAGTAAGATTTAATCACAGCGACTTATTCATCTAAGAGGGCCGACTTAAGTAACATCCGCCGAATGACTGCTCCATGAATCAGGAAAATCTCCGAAACAGCTGACTCATTTCAAGCGTCTGAGAGCTTCCTTTTGCTGGATCCTGATTATACTGATAGCTGAATCCTCTCTTTTGTTCTCCCGCCATCCATCTTACGCTGCAACTTTTTTATTCTTCTGAAAAGGATATAATATTTACCAAATTTTGTCTTTTTCGCGGGAGGTATCTACCTTCCATCATGATCAAAACGATCTCCATCATTTCTCTTGTTTTAAGCAATTTTTTTTCTCGTATACGAACTGTACAAAGAGAATAAAAATATACAAACAGACAAATATTATTCGTGAATGTATTCGAAAAATGTATTCTTCAAAATATTAGAACTCGAGATTTCGATGAATCTCCACATTTCAGATTTCCCTAAATCCTAAAGATACATGTTTGGAACTTATGTCTGACTGTGAAACCAATAGCTTAAAACGGCTTCCAATTAAACGGATGAAATTTAATACATGGACTTAACACTATATTTCTAGATTTCTAATTTTAACAACTTCAATTCAAAAGAATTCTATTTGCATGGCTGTCTGAATTCAAAAGAACACGAATAATAACAAAACTGAAAAAACTAGATAGATGATGATGTCGTGTCCGCGTTACTACGGAAAGGGGGTTCATTAGCTTCTGCGGGTAAAGACCCCTGAGCACCCGAGGGCAGAAGTCTAACTTCTAACTCGTATGAAGATGAAACTCGCACATTAGCTTGCGCATCCCTTTTTACAGGGTGGGGGGGGGGGCATTCACACACCTCACAGATATAACACAGATGAAGAACAATCATGCCCGAACCGGGATTCAACCCCGGGACGCCCAGATCACCGGGAAGATGCACTACCTCTATGCCTGGACGCCGGCAGCTAGATAGATAAAATTTGGTAAACAGGTTTAGCATCTAAACTGCAAATCTCTATTTGAAATCAAGTCCAACGAAAGATTGGCAATCTGTCGATCTGTATAGTTGCATGCATGTAAACGCGATAAATCAAAAACATAATAATTTAGATAAATAAAAACTGTTCACAGTTTTAACGGCTAAAATACAAATTTTTATCAAATTTTGAATCAAATCTGTCAAATGATTGACCTTCTGTCGGTACTTTCCATGCATTAAATGCGACTAACTCTTAAAATGTAACAAAAGATAAATGAAACCTGTTATTTCATCTTGTGACTACAATTGAAGTTCTGCGTCAGATTTTAATTTCAATCTGCCAAAAGAAAAAAAAAAAAAAAAGAAGGAAAAAAAAACGCCCAAAATATGCATTCGTTTTTCTGCTACTTGTAAATGAGTCGTATCCCACTGATAAATCAACAAAATAATAGCAAAAGATCGCACGCCAGATTTACGCCAAAGACACTCATTTTAGAGTTCGCCAATGCTCTTCCATTAATACACAAGCACCAGTTTTCTTTGCGAAGCACGCAACTCATATGCATTACTCCGAAAAAAGAAATCTGATCATTCGTGGCATCTACAACTTCCGCGGGAGAAAACACCTTCATTAATGAATATACGAAAAAAGTTTGAGGAGACACTCCTGCTAGTTCGATTTATGTCTGCCTGGGAACACGATAATTCAAAAACACTCTATGCTAGCAAGATGAAATTCTATATGTGGCCTCTTCACCATATTTGTTGTTGTTTCTAATGTCACTTGTCATAGACAAGCCCACTGACTTTAGAAGTCAGTGATTTTAAGCAAGGGAATGCCTCTTGTTTTTCAATAACGTAATCTAGGATCAAGAGTACGACTTAGCTACACAAACATCACAACCCTTTTTACTGGGCGGACTTCATTCATGCATTTCATTCACTCATCAACAGATCGTAATTTAGACCTGAATCAGAGAATGATCACCCCTGATCCATTACCCCCAGTCGTATCACTCTCGACATAGAGGACACTGTGACCACGACAGACTTATACGTGCGCCAGCCATTACACACACGAGAAGTCTTCTGCCTACGAGGTTCGAACTCGCAACCCAAGGGACGCGAATCCAACACCCTACTAACCAGGCTATCCCGGCCCTAATTACTATATTTGTAAATTTTTTTTCAAATGTCGAATGAAGCACATTTAGAAAATAGTATATCTTTCCAGTTGTTCAAAAACAAATAAGCATTATATCTACACAACTCAAATATCTATATGGAAAAGATTTGGTACAGAGGTTTAACATCTTCGTTATCGATAAAAAAAATTACAAAGGCCTTCAAATTCCGAAATACCATACCCTCAATGTATAACGAAGTGAATAAATATTTAATACTTAATTACTAGTAATTAAGTCTAGTAATTAATACTAGAATTTTACAGAGAATAAATATGTACTTAAAATTACTTAATGATGTCATTGCATCCTGTATAGCTATATTTCTTTATTTCTCAAAAAAATAAAATGAATCTATGAACTCTAAGAATAGTTATACATTCAATAACTCACTTAATTACAAAATGTTAAGAATAACTTAATTACTTACTTTTAATTTTAAAACTCTCACTCATATTTGGCTCTATCCGATTGAATATATTCAATATATTTCTTGTGCTGAGAAAGTTTACAGATAAACAAGTTTGCATGTTCCCTTATTCAGTACTGAACGCAAATGAATCCTAATTCTCAGTTCCGAAGACCTATGCCTTCTTTTTACAGGAGGGATCAGAAGAGATGGAGAACCACAGTATTAAAATAACTCTATTATGTAGAGACATATAGATTCCATATAAGGCAATCCCTCTCACATAAGGAAAGCATTTCACACAAATACTTGAGGAAATATCGACTTCTGTTTTAAAGAGCTATTCCTGCTCCAGAATTCCACGACGTCCAGTAAAAATACACAATCTCTTCAAATCGTATAAAATCTGAAAAAAAAAAAATTTAAAAAAATGAAAGCAAATGCACGATCTGGCGATATTGAATTCAGAAGAACGTATTTTTTTTTCTCACTGGCACGAGTAACCTTAGATTTTTTAGAGAAACATAAAGAAATGACGCCTCTTTATTATAAAGATTTAATTTTATTTATTATTTATGCGCCAGAATTTCACAATACCGATTGGAAATCTACAATTTCTCCAGCTCTAAAAATCGGAGTATCATTCAATAGGACACAGAAATACTCTATAACTTCTCTTACGATTACAAGAAAAAATGTCGAATCTTTATTTTAAAGAATGTTTAAGGTAATAGAAATACGTTAAACGTTGATACCGCCGATACAACGGTCTCTCCAAATCCCTCAAAAGGTATGAAAGACATTGCGTGCTTCTAGTAGGATTTGAAACGCAATCTTCTGTTTCTGAGATCGAAGCCCTATTCGTTAGACCACTGGAGAAATAAACCTGTCAATTTTATGATTACAAGGAGATATATTGAATTTTTATTTTTAAAAAGTCCACAGTCTCTCAAAACTACATGAAATCTGAAGAAGCTGTGCGCCCCTGGTGGGACTCGAACCCACAATCTTCGGCTCCGGAGACCGACGCCTTATCCATTAGGCCACAGGAGCACAAAGAGTTCTCCTTTCTGCAATTACATATATAAAAGTCAAATCTTTATTTTTAAAAACCCACATTAATTGCCAGAATTTCACAACACCGATTACCAGTCCACGGTCTCTTTAGGTAAATATCTACGAAAGCAACTGCAAGCCCGTCGTCCGACGCCTTATCCATTAGGCCACCAGAGGCAACAACCTCACATATTTGCAATTACAGAAAGAAAAGTCGAAGCTTTATTTTACCGTTCAATACGCGTAATAGAATTTCATAACACGGATTGAAAATCCCCAAAAGTTCTCCAAATTATATAAAACCTGCAAAGAAATACGAAAGAAATTGACGCCCCTGGTGGGACTCGAACCCACAATCTTCGGTTCCGGAGACCGACGCCTTATCCATTAGGCCACAGGAGCCGACAGCCTCTCAATTTACAAGAAAGAAGATCTTTATTTTTAAAAGCGATTCCTGCTCCAAAATTACACAACGCCGATTGAGAATTCACAGTCACTCCAAATTCAAGAAAATCTGCAAAAAAATGCAAAAGCAACTATACGTACATGGTAGAACTCGAACCTTCAATCATCGGTTCCGGATACAGATTACACTTGTATTAATTACCCTTCAAAAATGGGAATTAGAAATTTTTGACAAGGTGGTTGGTTCTCGCTGAACTGGTTTGTGTAGAACAGATGTAGGAATACTCCCCTCACACACACACACCGATAACGGGAGCTTATAGATAGGAAAGTAAATTTTACCGTGGCCGGTGATTTACCTTAAAACTCAACTGTAGCTCCCACCAATGCTGTAGCGATATTCTGGTTATTCAGTATTTTGCTGACAGCCTTCGAAGCGGGGGGAGGGGAGCAGTAACCAATTGTGGTTAAGCCACAAGCACATGAGAGCAACTTTTTTTTTTTTTTTTTTTTTTTTTTTTTTTTTTGTCATTGCAAGAGAAAATATCAAATCTTCATTTCAAAGAGCAAATTCCGGAGCTAGAATTCCATAATGATAATTAAGAACTTGTAAAATAAAAAAATAATAAAATAAAAAGTTAGTAAAACTAAAACTAAAAATTCAGAAAAAAACTTTTATTAATATATAGAAAAGTAAATTTCCATTTTTTTAGAGGGGGAGTTAAAAGTACGGAGACCCAAACCAAATAGCAAAAGTGTAAGACGTTGTAAATAATATTATAAGGAAATAAAAATTTAAAAGATGAATAACATTGAAAAGAAAATTTCCCTAGATAAGCAATATAAAAAATTGAGTATTTGAAAATTTAGACGACAGGAGTAAATTTTATGCAAAATGCCGGATGTTTATTTCGCGAACTTTAATTGTTCCACATTCAGATTACTTGAAAACTGTCAAACTTTGCTTTAAATGTGAAAATAGTTTGTTTATCTCTTTTATTGCAAGAAACATTTGCATTTATAATCTAGTTCTAGAAGCAACTTGATGCAATCTCCGTCAAACACTTTTTCCCCTTACCATAAAAAAATCCTGATAAAGATTTTAAATAATTGTATTTTGGAAATTTGCATTAGAATAGCAGAATAAGAAAAGCGCATCCAAGTTAGAAATTCATAAAAATTCATATTTTGTTCCCTTTATTAAATAAAAATTGTGGTCTTTCGATTTCTTCCTCCAGGTGGTGAGAGTGCTCTGCCTAAAGCTTTCTTGTATACTCCCTAATAAAGGTGTTATAGCAGAGGACGCCTTACAAAGCAATGGCGTATGATAATTAAGAAATATTAATCTTTGGCGCGAATTTGGCATTGTAATTGAATCTATCGTATCAATTTTGGCGATTAATTCTAGTATATGATTAATAACATCCGAAAATGGAATTTGTGATTTAGATGCTTTTTTCCCAAGCGACTAACACAAAACTATAATTGTAGTCACTCACAAGATCCCATACCAAATCTGATATGCTTATTACAGTTAAATTATCACATTTCTGTAAGTATAGACCGACAGACAATCATTCCATTTTTGGATTTGGCTCAAAATTCGATAGGTTTCTACACAATAGATATTTAATAAGTGTACCAAATCTTATCCATCCAACTCTCTCCAATATCGTAGTTATCGTGTTAACTTATATTCGAACAGCCGGACTCACAGACTTCCTCTGAACGTATTTTACTGCGATTGCGATGAGCGAGGATAGAACCTGGGACCTTGTGGTTCGCAGCCGAGTAACACGACCACAATACAAAAGCAATCGCTCGTGCAGCGTAGCTGTTAACTGGCGTATAAGCCTTCACCACAACGTTTTGCAAAAAAACTTCTGATTATATGGAAAGTGTACAACTTTCACACCACGCTAAAATTCTAAAACACCAATGAGAGTGGCGTCCTTAAAACTTCCTCGCATACCTTTTGATAAACTTGTCATGCCAGAGAAATGTCATGCTTACATGGCACTGGCGTACAACAGTTGCAAAATACTGACTTTTGGCGTGATTTGGCATTTCTACTGAATCTTTCGTGTCATCTTTTGCGTATTATTTGGCGATTAATCCCTGACATACGGTTAATAATATCCAAATATCGAGTTTTTATTTTAGACGAGTTTTTCTCAACCGATTAAAACAAAAATTTGACACAACATTGCACTTGTAGTAACAAATTCTCATGCCAAATTTGCTATACTTAAGTCATTAGTTTTTAAATTATTATGTTTACTTATTTATACATACAGATCGACAGACGGTCAACTAGTTGGATAGTAGTTGGATATGACTCAAAATTTGACAGTATTTAGACTATAGATGTTAAATCTGTGCACCGAATTTCATCTATTTAGTTCTCTTCGTTTTTGTAGTCATCATGTCAACTTACATTCGAACAGCCCTCTTAACAGATTTTACTCAACATTTGATAGAAATCTGCAGATTTGGTGTGAAGACTGTATACCAAATTTCAACCTTCTAGCTGACTAAGAAATGGACATTTTCAAAACGTGTGTTTTTTTTAAACTCGGGAGGTCTAAAATGTGGAGATTCATCAGGATCTCAAGTTCGAATTTTTTGAAGATTACTATAACTTTCACTATACTATGTATAAGATTAAGTAATAATGACAATGGTTTCAAAACCATTTCAGTTCACTTTTATCATGATAAGCGTAGGAAGAAACAGATATCCCAGACGGGTAGTGTCCCTAAATGAGACCACCCAGAAATAAAGCACTTTGGATCGTTCTTAAATGAATTAGAAGCTTCAAAAGAATTATGATTTAAAACTTCATTAATAATTTCTACAATCAAAACTTACTATCTCATATTCACTCTAATAAAATCCTACTTCTAAAAATTTCTTGAAAATCTAAAATTAAAATTTCCGAAAAATAGGAGACAAATAAAATCATAATCCTTTATGGGCCACAGCCATTTTGTAAGAAAACTGGTGATTGATTTTGATAAAATTTTAATTCTTAAGAACTCAAAAAAATTCTCTCATTTCAAGCAAAAAATCGACATAAAATTTTTAACATAAAATTAATACAATAAAAAGAATACAAAAATGCTCGGACTGCCATCTATTCATTAGAAAAGAAACCAATTGCACTTTTCCAACTAATTTTTAAGTTTCAAAACCATTTTTTTTTTTTTTTTTTTTTTTTTTTTACAGAATTTTTTTTAATTGTTGTCATCTTTTGCGACTACCACCCCTAAAAGGGTTAATACGTGATACAATAAGAATGGATACAATTATCAAGCTGATGTAATAAACTTAGTGCAAAGTGTTATAAATTTTCGAAAATGCTTTTTATATTGGAATAAGGCAATGAACACTATTTTCAAGAAACTATTTTCACCAAAAGTGAAAACACATTCTAAAATCTTATCCATAAGAACATTAGAATATATAACAAGCAAAAATATCAGGTCAGTAAAAATGCTTTATTTCATGATTGTTTTGGAAGCACTAATTTACATTAAAATGTTTACAATATTTTAATATTTTACATAACTATCAACCAAATATAGCCGACTTAATTTTTTCTAGGATTCCTTTCTTGTCTTTTTCTTCCTTTCCTTCCTTCCCTGCATACTCTGTGTTCACTTCTGCAAATAAGTAAATAAATAATTAGTAACATAAAGAAATTAGGAACATAAATATATAAACATTAAGTTTCATGAATAAAAATGAAATACTTTTCTAAAGTAAAATGTCGTTTTCTTTTTTTTAATAGCAAATTAAATTATATTTGAGGTGCAACAGAAAGCATGGATTGTATGGCCTGAATTTCACAAGCATAAAATAAATATATTCATAAATTTTGAATACCTGCTTCTCTTTTGCATTTCTAAAGGTTAATTAAATGCACAATATGCTTACTATGACAGTCCATTATAAATTTTCTTAAATCATTTAGTATCAAAAGAATAACTGCCCATATCAAGCTAGATAAACATTTTTAGATGATAGTATCTTCAGACTTTATAAAGTAAATAAATAAATAAATAATTTTTATTGTTTTTAAAGATATTTAAGGAAATCTATTACTAATTGCCAGAACCTATAAATATAAATATCATTAATATGCTATCAACAACATATGTAATATCAGCATTCTAGAGAATATCTAGGCATTTTATCTATGCATCTAAAGAATGACAAATGTTATTTAGGCACAATATAAAAAAAGTCATTTAAACAGTATAAGTTTAAAAACAAAGAATACAGAAAATATCACATTTAAACCTCTTTACTAGTATGGCCACAGAAAGTATTAACTTTTTGATGACTCTTTGTACATGAATGTTCATTCCTGGTGTCCTTTAAATATGCACAATAAATAGCAGATCAGAAATCTCATCAGTAAAATGTTATCATTAAATTAATTTAAGTTCAATAATATCCAGTATTGAACATTGTAGTATCATGTATTGTAAAACAGGCCTTTTTTTTTTCACATTGGTGATGGATTTCATACTTTGCTGGTCTGACATTTAGCATTCTACAGAATCTCTAAGAAATTTGTGAAAAATTTAATAGTTTTATATATTTCCAATCACTTTTCTGCATCTTAGAAAATGCCTACATATTCAATAGAATCTTGATTTTCATACACTGAAGATAACAAAATATATGTAAATAACATCATAACCATTTTAATAATTTAAGCTCAGAAAAAATTACACATATTCTTTTGAATAAAAAGCAAAATTAGCTAAACTTAATCATCCTTGTTTCCTAAATCTTAGTTAAAAATCAGGGAAAATAGGTTATTTCTTTTAACAGGCTTCTATTCATATTGCAATATTCTTTACGGAAAATTTAGTTTTATGCAATAATGGAATATTATACACACAAAATATAATGCCCTACTATCAACACAAAGAAATAATATACAAAATTTAATAAACAAATAAATTTTTTTAACTAACATGTTGCAGAAACTATTAACAGCAAGAGAAACTTGGATCTCAAAAAGATTTTCACTACCTAATAATTTCTTGGAAATAAAAAGCTAAAATTTCTGAAAAATGGGAGACAAATAAAATCATAATCTTCTACAGCCCATTATCATTTTTCATTCATATACTGATCATACCAACATTTTTACTGTTGATTATATGTGTTTCCATTATTGCTGATGTATGTTGCAAACTTACATTGGAGGTTATTTTGGAGGTTTATTTTATTTTATTATTTTAGACTGAACCTTATTAACCAGTTTTGTAACTGCTGAAATTTTTGTGATACCTGCTTATTTATTTTCACTGAATGAAATTCTTGATTAAAGAATAACACTGCTTTCATTATAAGTTGTTTTGTTCTAAGAATGTTAGAGAAATAAAATTACAACTATCAAACTGTGATAATACATGAGATAAATAAAAAAAAGTAAGACAATTTTAAAGATGTTTATTTAATCAAGCTTTTTTTTTTTTTTTTTTTGGTAACACTTTGGACATGAAATATACCAGCATTCATAGGTATTTATGAAATTAATTAAATGAGGTGCTGATTTGCATTACAAAATAACATTTAATAAATAAATATTAGGATGAAAGTTCACAAAACATACACAGGGGTGTTTGTGGGACCCCAAAAAATCCCCTGAAACTTTTACGGACTTACTACTGACATTTTGGAGTTTCGAGAAGGGGGGGGGAGAGAAATGAAAAATTACAATTATGAAGTATTGAATGACCTAATTATAAAAGTTCAATGAATTACTTTTTTTGCAAAATTAATAACCATAAATTTTCAAACATATAAACTACTACATTTTATGTAAATATTTTAAATTAAGTAAATTAATTCTTTAAAAAAAATTATCTAATTTCTGCTGCTTTTTTTTATTTTCTGATGTTTGTGGGCTTGTCTTTCTTTTGTGGTGAACTTCATAATTGCAGGAAGGTTGACTTTTATTTTTCTCATTTACAGTTGAAGAAATTTCCTCGAGAACTGCACATGCAGAGGTAGAAGCAGTTTGCTTTTCTGCTAATGTAGAAGGTTTTTCAGAGACTTTTATAGGTGACTCATCTGAAATACATGTTTTTAAGTCCTCTTGATATGTTTTCCAACTTCTGTTCATATTCAGTAAGAGATCTTTGTGAATTGGATCAGTCATTGGATTTTTTGAGCCATATTTTTCACATGAGGTTTCTTTAGAAGCCATTAAATCATATTTAATAGTCTGCACTGCATCTAGGGAATCAATCTTAAGAGAGGTTCTATAGTCAGTGACAAGTGTATCCATTAAGTTGAATGCACTTTCCACTAATGGGCCATGGAAGCAGCTAAGGCAGGCTTTGACCAATTTAGCCAATGTAGGATACTTATAATCATATGTGAAATCATCTTTTAAATTAAAAACTTTAGACCAATATTTATCAATTGTACACTTGACTTGATTTCCACTTTCATCAGATGTGTAGAGCATTTCTTTGGTGATATCAATATCACTCTGGTATAACCTTATTTCAGCTTCTACTTTTGACTTTTCATTATCACTAAAAATATGGGACATAAAAGATAATTTTTCAAAAGCTAATATTATACTGGTTTTACCTCTTAGCTCTGGATCTAATGCTGCAAAACTAATTAGATATGAATTTTTAAGGGGTAATTTCTGTTTCATATGCTGTGCTGTATTAGTATAAGCTTTCATCAGAGAAATTTGGAATTCTTTTGCTATTGGATGATTTTTTGATAATTTCTTCAGAAGAGTGGAAGCTTCTGCACCAGTAAATATTACTTTGCTAGGTAGATGGAATTCTGGATTTGTGACATCAACCTTTAATAAATCATTATAAGATGTGCACTCTATATTTTCTGGCTTCATAAAAAAAGAGAAAAATTTTGCCATCAATTTATAAATAATGGAATGTATTAAATGAAGCATTGGTTTTTTTGTTTCAAATAATTTAATATATGTGTTGAACTCTGGTAATACTGCTGAATATAATGCCATATGCAATAAAGTTTTGTTTTGCATAACAAATAACCCATTTAGTATTCTTTTTTTCCGAGCTAAAGCATCCTTTGTGAGTTGTTGGGAATGCAAGCAAGAATACACCCCTTCAACAATTTTTTTCTGAACTGCAGAAATATTTCTTTTATTGTATACAGTTTCAACATAAGAAAAATAATCCAAGTAGTGAAAATAAAATGCAATAAGAGCATCCCACAGATCTTTGATTCTTTCTAAAACACATAAAATGTACACCCACCTATGGTCTGGTCTCTTCAAGAGCTTAAGTTTTTTAATGGCAAGGGATTCACAGATTTTGAAAAATGTTTCTCTTTTACTGCAGCTTTTCATATCAAAATAGATGTCATCAAACAAATCTATCTATCAAAACATGAAGCAAATTTTTTTGTACAGTTATTAGCTGTGTGACATGTGTCACCATCAATATCTAATAAGTGGGGTGCTTTGTTTGATCGTAGTCTGGTTTCAACACCCTTTTTTTTCCCATGCATGGTGTTACACGAGTCCATTAATACACTAATTAAGTTTGCCCATGGAATATTATTATCTTCAATAGTATTAACAACTGCTTTAAAAACAGCTTCTGAATTGCAAGATTCCATCTTTAGAGATGCAAAATGATGAACTACAACTTCATTTTGATTGTTGTCATAAAACTGCACCAATATTGCCAGTATACTTTCTTGAGCATTGCTAGTACTTTCATCCAAATTTAGAGAAAATGGAATCTCCTTTAAAGTTTTAATGATATTTTCCTTAATAGTTTTTGCGAGCCCATATTTCATCTTATAACATGCAGTAGTCCTCGACATTTCCAACGAGTTTAGTGCCGTCTGATCGCGGCTCAACTGTTTGCAGAGTTCAATTAAATTGGGAACTACATTGAAAGAAAGAGAATTCTCGGCGATAAACGAAGTTATTAATAACTCTTGGCGTGCTTTTCTTGTCACTATATCCAATGGCCGAGCATCAGTCTCCAGTAAGTCATCAGTATTTTTTGAATTAGCATAATTACTTAAAGTCATTGAATGTGTAATGCACTTTGAATATTTTATGTGGTCACAGTTTTAGAATGATTTGTGAAAGCCTTGAATCCTTCCCCACCATACTTCAGCAGTGAGTTACAAAAAACACAATATGCTTGTCCAGCAACATTTATTTTCTTGCACCATGTGCCGATGGTATCCCCATTACCATCTCTCCGTTCAATCCAATTCCACCTAAATGCATTCCGGACACCTTCTTCTAATTGTATAATATCACTATTTATATCGAGAAATTTCATAGTGAAATTTTCTTGCGTACATAAATAAAAAAAATATTTCAATAAACGAAACGAAAAATTTACACGTGCATCAATAAATGAAACGAAAATTTTACACAGCGGAGAAAAAAAAGTTGCGAAGCGATCAATGACAAATAGCTAATACGGCGAAAATTCCCCCTTATCTACTTATTGGCGCCACGCCAGGAGAGATAAGACCTTTGAACTCAGAGTCACGTGATCGCACATCTGGTCGAACGAAGTCTCTCCCTTTTTTTTCTGCCACGCCTACTTACCGAAAAGAATCCAGAAGAGAATGTCCGAGAACCGGGGGAATGAGTCATAACTCGCAATAAGGAAAGAACAAAAAAGAAGTTTTTTCCCCCTTTTCACGCATTATCACTGCCTTTGGAGAAAGAAAGGAAAAGTTTTCACTACACACACTGACCTTGCGTTTTCTGCTTTCAAAACAAACAAAATTACCCAGATCAAAATAAATAATTCATTATTATTTCTACTTCCTTTTGAACGATGATCCCCGGAATTTCCGGGTATCGAAGTTCAAAATCCCCGGAATTCCGGGGTTTCCCCGGAGCACAAACACCCCTGCATACAACCATTTGTATATTTCATAGCAGTGAATGATGTATCACTAGAACAGATCGTGAATATTACATGTAGTGAATATTAAAAGAAAGAGAAAAGATGATGTAAATCTGGTCTCATATAAATTTAAATAAGGATCCTCTTTTTTTTTTTTTTTTTTTTCCCCCTCCAAATGTTAAATGGTATACATGACTTTGCTTTTCCAATTAGAAATCAAAATTATTCTTGTGACTCTTTTGAATGGTCACATGTATTTAGTCTGAGTTATAACTCATTCAAATTTGACCCATCTATTTCTGTTCTTATTATTTCCCAAAGAAGGTTTTATGCCAATATTAGACATGTTATGAAGAGCAGAAAAATATAAACTTATGAGCTTCAATGCAATTTTAAGAAGACGTTTAAAGTAGCATGCAAATTTTCATATAACATTACATTTATATATGAGCCAGGCATACCATATTCACTTCTAATAATGTATATTCTAAGATTGTTAAAAAGGTTGGAAGGTTGGATTGTTAAAAGGTTGGTACTGCCGTTTTAAGAAAAATTGTTACAGAATAATTCCTCATAAAAACTATGTGGTATACAACAAAAAATAATTATCCCTTGACATCATTTGAATATGAATGTGATACTAAGTGTGCAACATTATTAAGGCAATTTAAGAACTCATCTGGAAAAAAAAAATAACTATATAATTTGTATTTATCAAGAAGCTACAAATTTCTTTTTGTTTTCTTCAAACATTATGCATAACATTATTAAAATGTTAAAAAAAAATTGCAACAACTATCTAAATTTTATGTACTATATACTCGGTAAATTAAACAACCGAACTAACTAACCAAAAGGCTATATTACAACTAATATAGCCTTTCTCAGTAAAATTATACTTTCTAATTATAGCAATATTTTTGTAGGAATGACTATTAAAGAAGCCGCGTGAGAAATGGTTGTTATGGATAAATATATCATTGTTAAAGAATTCAGAGTTCAAAAAAATTCTGAAATGAATATATGAAATATTTCTAAGAGATATGGGAAAATTCATACAAAAAGTAAAGCTTTAATAAAATACCAATCATAATGAAATTTTATTTTGTCTTGCCTGCTTATTTTTGCAAAATGCCGAATTTCTACTATAAATCTCTAACAGCCATTGATATTGTAATGAAAAACTAGAATGATAGTAATACACTTACTTTATATTAAATGATTTTTCAATTTTTTTCACCTAAATAATAAAAATATGTAAATAAAATTCTTTAACAAGAACTATGCTTAATGTGAAATTACTATAAAGCATTAGATAACTGAAAACAAAGATAGGATATGCTTTGATTAGGAAATTGTGAATTTGAAAATTTTTATTTACAACATTCCTCCAAAAATGCAAAAAGATTAAAAACATTGTAAGAATTATTAAATTATTTCGAATTATTAATAAATTTATTGTAATCTACTTTAAAATTAAATATAGAAACTATTGTGTTATTCAATACCCAAACACGGACAAGATATAAGCAAAAATAGCTTAGCAGTAAAATATCAGCAATTCAGGGGCACATCTTTGAAAAATTCCAATGAAACCATTGACTTACTCTAAAAAGTTATTGCTCAAACATAATTATTATATATTATGGTAAGCAGAGATACCACAAAAAACAAAAAAAATCAATTATTTGACACTGCATCCTGCAGTTAACCACACTAAACATTATTATTTGCAACCAATACTTTCTGAGATTAAATAGTCTTTAACTAAATAAAAATATTATTTCTAGGTTCATAGCAGTAATGATTTATAAACATAAGCAAATTACACATAATTAAAAGGAAAAAAAATAATTGTAGCTTACTAGAATTTCATAGCTTTTTATAATGCAATAATTATAAGATCAACATTCATCTTTATTTACAACATTAGTAAAATTATTATTAATGAGCCATAACAATTAAAATTAACTTAATTATTAGGCTAAGTTAAAATCAGATTTTAGTACCAATTTTTATTTATATTTCCAATATTATAAACAATGATTATAATGAGAACAAATAAAAACTAATTAGAATAATTAGAATTATAATTCAATATCGTCAGGACAAACAGTTCCTATCTTTTTAAATGAATTAAGTCATTATTAAAAAATATTTCTAAAAATATAACAGTAAATAGAAGCACAGAAACTTATACACTACAAATTACTTTTCGAGGATGAAATGCCTTGGATAGTTCCAGGAGTGTTTTGTTCCAACTCAGCAAAGGCTTTAATCAGATCATATTGAGCACCTTCAAGTCTCCTGTAAAATTTACAATGCATATTAGGAAAAAAGAAGCACATTTTTACATAAGTGTGACTGAAATTCCAATAGAAATATAACTTTCTTCGAAAAACTACTTTTATATAAATTGAAAAGATATATAAAAAGAATAGAAACATGGTTTTCAATTCCACATTCCAAATCAAATCCTGCAATTAACTGAAGGAATATATATATGTTGTTTGTATCACTGATGAATTACTTAAAATGCATTCAAATGAAGAAAAAATCTTCATTTTCAAGTTTCATATCAGTACATTTGCATACATAAATTCAAACTGATATTGTAATATTGTTTATTGCTGAAAGAATGATAAAAACTAATCAACTGCCCTTAATTTTAATCATTGAGAGACTTTTATCAATTATATCTTCAAGAGGACTTGTTTGATATCTCTTATTTTGACAATACAGTTACACAAAATTAATTGATATTATGCTAGCAAAATTATATACAGAGCAGGATTAAACATCATTAACGCTGCTCTAAAAAAAATAGATCATCAATAAAATTGATTGAATATTTCATTGAAAGGACATGGTAACAATTTTTCTATTCCAGAATCCGGCTTTTTTTTAAATGTTTTGATAAAGTTTAAATTAAAACACAAATTATGCAATAAAATTTTTTATCAGTTTTAAAATATTAAAAACAAAAGCCATCATGACATAGGTTAATGTATAATGATGTTAAGAAAAACAGGATCCTTCATCTTATGATGAATAAATTTTTAACCTGAAAGTTGACAAGTGAGATTAGAAAACAAAAAGTCTGGATTTTATCCAAAGCCCATTTACATTATGTGAAATAAATAATATTTTCTTTATATATAAACAAACTGCACATTTTTTCCAAATGTGAATTAAAATATATTTATATTTACTTCACAATTTTTATTTTGTAATTAAATATGTGTAAAAAATGATAAATAAATATAATAAAATACTTGTTTTACTATATTTGAAATACTCTTAGTATCTAGATAACTTTGGCACAGATTCAACAGACTAACTAGACTTTAATGGTTAACATAAATCATTACATGCACCTACATGTTCTTAGTAACATGTTCTAGATACAAATGAATATAATACAAAATATATCACTACGTATTCAAATTTGCCAATTAATCCTTTAATAATAATTATGTTATTATAATTTGATTCATTATTATTTGCTAATTGTTGATTTAATTCTTTTATTAAGAAATAAAAATTAAGGCCGGAGAGGATCACCTTTTGCAAATATTGTTTATATATTTCAGAATACTTCTCAACACTGAACAATTTGTAATGAATTACAAATTAAGTCACAAAATAATATTTAAAGATGTGTTTTAATAAGTTACTTATTTTTAAAACCTTATAACATAATCTATTTGATTACATTAAAAGTAATTCAGAAGTAACAAGTTTCTTGCACTCACAAGAATTATGTTCGATGTATTTGTCTTCTCAATTTTATTGAGAAAATTTTTAATAACAATTTGATTCACTGCTTATTGAAACAATCATTGCCTATAGTAAGGGTCGATTATTTAAGTTGAAGAGCAAAACTGGTTTCTCATCATAAATATAGAAATTATCTGACAGCCATAAATACAATTTTATAAATAAGGGCAGTTCAATTAATATAATATGAAGTAATGATAATAATTATATTTTTATTAATATAAGAAAAATTTTAACAAAATAAATTGCTTTCAATGGCTATACAGGTTTGTTTCTTGGGAAAATTTCATTTATATGATACCCAATTATTATTTTTTTTTTTTTAACTTTTAAAACAGAAGTTTGACAACAGTAATTTTGTGAAATAAAACTCCCATCTTTTATTCTATTTTTTATTTTTTTACTGCTTTTATAAGAATGTAAACCTAAAAATATTGGAAATAATCTGAAGAATATGTTTAGCCACAAAAAAGTTTTTCTCAAAATTTTTCGCACTTGAAAGAGAATTGTGACTTTCATAGAATTTTATGGGAGTTATATAGTAAATAAAATTGCCTTTGTTAAAAAAGGCTCTTTTGAAATTTCTATTTTCTAAATAAATTGTGATTACATTGTTTTGTTTTAGAAAAGAAAGAAAAAGTTACAGACAACTAAATACTTCCAAATACCTTCATGAATCAATTCTCACGATTTTTGTTATGTATTTATCTTAAAATAAATATCTTCACTGAGAATATAAAACACTAAATATGATTTGCCAAACTAAAAGTTGGTATAAAATGTAAGAAACATACGGAGGAATTGCAATTTTGATGTGAACATAATGATCTCCATGACCATAACCAGTCTGTCTTTTAATTCCTTTTCCAGGAAATCTAAATACTTTATGTGAAGGTGTGCCAGGAGGAATCTGAAATATAAGATGTATTTTAATAAATACAATCAATAAAACAATATGTCTATGAAAAGTCAGCAACTACAAACTTTCATGCAAATTAAATATCAATCATTTTCCAAATAAAATGTATCCATGTATTTAATTTAATAGCATTTCTTTTTCAAATGATTGAACAAAAAAAAGGCTACTTATTATCTAAATAATATCTTATAAAAATTAGTGAAATAAAAGAAATTCTAAAAGTTTTTAAGCACAAACGCTATTATATAAATGTAATTAAATTTCAAACTGAAATATTTCACTGTTTTTAACTTCCTGTAATTTACAAAGACATCAAAAAACTTGTTCGTTCTTCATGCAAAATGATGCTATATAAACATAACTACAAATGAATTAAAGGAAAAAGAAGTAAAAAAAAATACATTAATTTTTATTTATATAATTCATCATGTTTGACACAAAAGACAGCAAACATTCCAAGAATTTATATGTGTGCGTGCGTGTGTGTGTGTTTAATGCTGAAAATGGGAAAATCTAGGTCTAGTTTAATTTTTTTTTTTTTTTCTTCCTTTTGAAGTTGCATTAGAATTATTTTGAAATATATATTGTAACTTTGGATCATGATTAAATAATGAAAATGATACCTGGATCATCACCACATTTCTAAATTTTCACATCAGGGCAATGGATGTTTCATTTGATTTTGTGAGATTCAATGTACACTTAATTCTTTACAAAATGGAATTTTGGTGCAATCAAGTTCTGAATATGTAATATATAATTTCAACATGTAATGTTGAATATTATGTAATATATATTCAA
This sequence comes from Argiope bruennichi, assembly GCF_947563725.1. Lineage (NCBI taxonomy): Eukaryota > Metazoa > Arthropoda > Arachnida > Araneae > Araneidae > Argiope > Argiope bruennichi. Next base: position 35,310,971 of record NC_079156.1, read on the forward strand.
TTTCAATTACTTTTTAACTGAGTAATTGAATCAAAAGGCAATCCATAAAATTATAATTTGTGTTATTAATGATGTTTAAAATAAAATGCTACATTTAGTTTGTAATGCATATGCCATACTTACAATAATATACTATAAGAGATCAGAAAGGGTGACAGTTGCTGCTTTCACATGATTAGAGCACACAAGTTCACAGTAAGTTGCTTTCACATTATTTATTTATTTATTTTTGTTGTTGCTGCTGCAACTGTTGTTTTTGCTTTCAACTCTACATTTACTGTATTAATGAAATTTTTAGTCCATGAAATTCTAAGTCCATTAATTTAAGGTCTATTAAATCAAGGGCTTATAGTACATGGAGTTTTAGTTTCCAGAGACAATTTTTTTTCTAACATGCAGTACAGTTAAAAAATAATTAGCTATTTTACAGACCATATGTGAATACCATACTTTAGACTTTTTAATTAAAATATACACTGTTTTTTAAATATTTCGGCACACTAATATATATATATATATATATATATATATATAAACATTTTTCTAGACATTTTAAAGAAAATAAGAAGATAACACTTTATAGATAATAAAGGGGCTTGCTTCTGGTATGATTTTGGTAACTATAAGTCACTACTTTTCAAGATTTCATTTTTAAATTAAACATAGTGCCATTAATATCTTCTCAGAATAAATTTTCATATTATGTAACATTCACATTAGGTAAATACATGTTAAAATACAAAGTTAAAAATCATATTAATTATAAATATATACAAGAAGTACTTTTGAAATAAATAATGAAAATAATCACTGTCTGACAGACCTTTAAAACTATATCTTCCATAAGGCCCTGTACTTTTGTTTCTCCTCCTAAAATTGCTTGTGAAACACTTATTTCTGCATCAGTATGTATATCAGTGCCATCTCTTCGAAAATATTTACTTTCAGAAACCTAAAAAATAAATTAAGCAAAATTATAATAAAACTAACAATAAATCTATAATAGAACAGAATTCCAGAAATTCTACAAATTCTTTTATTGTATCTAGATACCCAGGGCACTTTATAATAAAATATAGCACAAAAGTTATCTCTCATTTTTTTAATTAGACAAAAAATTTCTTAATAAAATTTTTAAGTACTTTTTAATTTATTAATCAGTTCTGCATCATGTAACTTAATTCTAATTTCAAATTTCTGATACTATTTTCTAAAGACCCTGCAGAATGTTAATTGAAATTCATCACAAATATTTTTTTAATGGGTGTTTCAGAAGATAATAGAAACATGAATATTTTAGTTTCAGATCCTTCTTCAAATAAATGTAAATACAATATGGTTAAATAAATATATATATACATGTAATGATATTTTAAACTCTTAATTTCAATTTAATTTATTTCCAAACTTTTATCTTAATTTAGCACATAATAAGTTCATTCTCTTATTTCATGATCCAATTCCACTGTCCCTACTTAATTAATTCAAGAGAAGCTTTGTTAAATTGTTGAATCAGCTAAAATCTAACCTTCCCACACTGCGCGTGAAGAGATAAAATACCGCTGATGAGGCAAATTCTTTTTTAAAATCTCCCTGTGTTTCCCCTAAGTTGTCCACGTGTATAACGAAAATCCCTATTGAAATCTCATAATACATTAGCACAATAAAGAAATATTTTCCCTATCAAAATCATAGGTTATATAAGACCAGGGATAAAATGTCCAAGAGCTTTTTCCTCATTCCTTTCTGTGTCGTTCTGTGTGCTCATCGCTTGTACATATGCTTGCTTCATCAAAATGAAATAAAACGATGTCACAAAAATTAAAAGTATCTTCACTGTCTTCAAACTGCATCATGCTTCACAACAAATAATGTTACATACATATATATATAAAGTTTTGCGACACATCTTAGATTTCAAATTAAAATCCAGAATGATATTAGAAACGTCATATGATGTAAAATGTTCATATAACTGATTTTAAAAAAAAGGAATATTTGCAAATTATCTTGCACAATTATATTCTTAATCCTTTTACAACTGAAATAAGAATAGTACAAGAATAAAATTAATTACTTTAAACTTCTTCTCAAACCTTTCAAAAATAATCAAACTATCACATAATCATGTAAAAAAAGTTATGCATTAAAATTTTCTGTCATAATCAATATAAAAATATTATGAATATCTTTATATTATTTTAAATTTATCTATCAAAATTTTTAGAATGAAAGAAATAACAATAATCATTTATTATATATATCTTCCCATTATTACAATTATTAGCACTTTAACTCACGGTGATTTTATATTTATAAAAATAGAGCATTATGGAATAACAACTAAATAATATTTGCATAAAATACATATATTTGTTAATTTTAGAGTAGCAAATGTAAGTAATATATGACTGATATGGATTTATAAATGTGCTTTATCTTAGGGCAGAAAAGTCCCCTATTTTATAATAATTTCTTCTGAAATCTCATTAACTGTAAGCAAGTTAAAAATAAAAGGTTTGGTTAAGCCCCTAGGCATGTCATTTTCTTTCAATTAAAAGAAGACAAAAAGTGAAATTAATAGGATGTTTTTCTATGATGCAATGACAAATATATGAATTCAAAAATGAGAAGAAACTAATTTCTAACAGAAATTTGAAATACTGAATGAATTTAACTCATACAAAAGATTAAATATGGCAATTCATGATGGAACCAGAATTCAATTATTACAATTAGCTTAAATGTTATTTCTTACAAATCCATATGTATTTCCATAATAACAAAACAGCATTATCTAAAATAATTACCCTAAATGTAACAAGAACTTCTTGATTTCCAACTTTCACTCGAACTGTCTGACCATCTTCGACACCTACCCAGATTGCAAAATAAAATTGTTGTATTTCATTTATTAAGAAAAACATTAAATAACAAAAAAATAATCAAATAATTTCAAAACAACTAAAACATATTCTATATTGTATTTGTTTGTTATATTCAAACAATGGAAGCTAACAGAAATTGACTTAAAATATATTCAAAAACTTGAAGCACTCAAATTTACAAATTACTTTTCCAACCTTAAACTTTACAAATTAATAAAAAACAAATTTAAAATAATCAAAACAAAAATTTATTACTATGTTCTTAAGGAATCTGATAAATTTTTTTTAAAAATAGATTCCGATTCATCTGGTTCTAATCCTTAGTAATGATTTTGTGAACTAATGTAGAGAATATTTTTTAATAATTTATCAACATAACAATTAAACATAAGAGTTTAACATAATATGCTTAAATGAAAAGTTACAAAGAAATGATGATCATTATCTAATTATTACATATTCGCTGCAATTTATTTATTGAATCAAATTATTATTATTCATCTACTTTGAAACAAATTCAAAAAGAGGATGATTCCTGTGTGTCTCTAAAATGTAAATAAATAAATACATACAATTAAGAAAATTTAAAGCAGAATTGCTCAAAATAACATAATATGATATTGTTTAAGGATTCATTCATCTTTATTTTAAATTCAATACTAATTATACAACTATGATAAAATGCACTTCATATTGTTGCAAAGCGCATGCATATAAGAACAGCAAAAAAGAAAAATTAATATTATTGGGAAATAAGCTAAAAAAAATATTGATGAACTTAAAAAAATCTGCATGAATATAAAAACTGCTATCACTAAAAATCTAATTATTAAAATTTTAAAATTATGCATAGTTTCTTGGACAACAATATATATTGAAGTTACTGCAGAAAATATTAAAACTGATTGATTTTTAATTAAAAACCCAAAATTTTGAAAAACCCTTTCTAATCTACAACTTGAAAAATAACCATCAATCAAATTTGATGGCTCTAAATCCAATGATCTCCCTTGCACAATGTTTTTAATTATTTTTGCATATTTAATCATGCAATTTACAGATATTATTCAGCCTATAAATACTATCATGTTAAATTGATACGAAGTAAACTATTAGATAAATGCATTGCCAAATCATAATACAAAAACTTTTTATCAGATAAAAGAAAACAAAATCAATATTAAGCAGAAGGAAAAACCTTACCAGGAGGAACATTAATTAATACAGCTTTTCGTTGAACTGTGGAACCTTTACCAGCACACTCAAGACAAGGATATCTATTGAACATTCCAGTACCATGGCATTTTCGACAGGTTGTTTTCATAATAAAAGGACCAGTAGAGATGGTTTCCTATTTAAAGAAATCAAAGCTACATTGGGATTACTTTCTATAAATAAATTTTAAAATCAGAATTTTAATAACATTTTTGGGAATGTATGTTTATCTTTTAAATGAGTGAAAAAGCCTCAATTTTAGAACAAAAGAAAAAACTTCATGTTCTAACTATTACAATAATTTTACATTTATTAATTATCCTTTTTTCAATTAATAATCCTCTTTCAGCATATTTTTGCATATAACTATGGAAGGTAAAAAAAAAAAATTAATTTTTGCTCATTAAAACTTGAATGTTTAAAGCTGAAATTCTAAAACAATTCTTCTTCTCCCAGAAAAAAAATATACAGCAGTATTTTTTGAAAATAATTTTTATACTAATTATAACTACACACAAACATGGGCATGCTCAAAATTTCATTTGAAGAAGCAGGTACATAGTTCTTTAAAATATTTTCATTTCTTTATGCTTTTAAGAAAATAATACAATATTTAGCTTTTGCAAGGATTTCTTTATACAAGCCTGGCATGAACCAAGTAGCATATTGAATAGAAAGACAGGAAACAGAAAAGAGGCAGCGTAAGAAAGTATTTGGACATTATACTGTTTTAGAAAAGAGTACTTTGATTCCATGATAAAATTAAAAAGATTTACAGTTTCCTAAGCTACAGTAAAGCCAAGGAGGAATTTAAAAATTAGTTTTAGAATGTTTTATTAATATTATCATTAATAGATATATATTGAAATTGATATATACATATATATATATTCATTCAAAAAAACAATACACTTCAGTTTTTAGCTTTTCTCCAATAATCAAAAGAAAATTTTAAATTTAATTAAGTGTAATTATATTAGAATCCTATTTGAAAGCAATTTGGGGCTATTTTGGGCAGACCTTGTAATTTGGTAATTATATGTGACCTTTTAAAAAAGAGAGCTACAAGAGTTTTCAAAACTAAATGTGTCATCAGTTACATACAATATTATTTTGAAACATATAATTTCTTTATCTATTTTGAGTAAAGACTATATGGCTAAGATTGTATATAATTATATAAAAATTTGCTGCATATAATTTAATTTTTTATAAGTACAATAAAATTTTCAAAATAAAAGAGAATTTGCATTTCTTTACCTATTTATGCAATAACATGTAACATTTTCATGAGCATAATGCTATATTTCAGTTCCTCATTCAAACCAACATTTTTTAGATTTAACATGATATATTTCTTTCCACTATAACCTGAGGGCATTAAAATAATTGTAAAACAATCTGTAACTTTCCATTCAAAGATTCCAAAAATTAATTGCAAGTTGAAAAGGATACAAAAAATATTCTCAAAACAACAATTATTTTGATCAAGATTACTGATAAAGCTGAAAATGAGTTTTATGGAATATAAAATTTCTTTGTATTAATTATATATATACATTTGAAAGTATGATGAGTTTCCTTATTGTTTTATTAATTTTATTCAATCCTTTGTTCCTAAGGAATCACTTTGAGAAATATTATTGGCACTAGAACATAAAATTATTTTTTTACAGCATTTCTATTTTCTATGATCAAATCTAACCAAACTATGAAATTTTGAATACTGTTAATTTTAGGACAATCAGCATCATAATCTCAGGATAATCAGCCTTGGGAAGATTCTGGACTCTGGTTATCTTCTTTGAGATGGTCACTGGAGTAGCATAAGATAGTAAGATTCAAATTTTCATTACTCACTCAATTTATTCACAACAGAATGGGCCTTTCTATTTATTTAAAACTATTTGCCTATGGTGACCAGCTAGTTCACTAGAAACATAAGTTATATTCAAATTTATTTAAATTGATGTCCATGATTCCACCAAATTATCAATTTTTAAAACCATGTTACTTTAATTGCCCTTTACATATGCTCTGTTTATTGTACGTATGAACCTTTCTAATGGAAATTGATCCCATGGCATCAAGGTGCTATTAAAAACATAAATATTTGTGTCACCTAACTTCTAAATTTCATGACATTGCAACTTCATTTTTTAACACATCTCATGAATTACATAAATATTAAACATAAACCATATTCTTCAATTATTGCATGATCATATAGTTGATGAAACAATGAAAACAGTTTGAACCTCAAGGTAACAATGTAATCTTTTACAAAATATCAGGCGAAAAATGTTTTTAAAAAACACCAAAATTCAGCAAAATTTGTACAACTATTAAACTGGTATCATAAAAACATATTTTTTTTTTTTTTTTTTTTTTTTAATTTTGAAACAGTTTAAAATTTACTTTTTGCATTAATATTTTCAGGAGTTATAGTAAGGAAACTCCAAAATTCAGCTTAATTTTTAATTAAAATTCTATTTAAAATTTCAAAAAAAATCACTTCAAACTTTACATTCTTAATCTCCAAGGTATAAATGTGCCAAATTTGGTAGCTGCAGGTCAAATGCTTTGACTTGTAGAGTACCAGGACACATGAATACATATATTCAACTTTATTGTAAGTATAGATTAAATTATAAATTATGTTAATCAAGGAAATAAATCCTAATGTAGAAGTTTTAAACATTTTTTTTTAATTTTAAGGAGGGGGGGGGGCCTAAAACTTTAAGACTATTTTTTATTTCTTTCTTTCTTTTTTTTTTTTTTTTTTTTTTTTAGTTTAATGCAACAGAAAAGCAAGCAGGATACTCAATCTTCGATTTCAGAATGTAGAATATCTTAAGACAGCTAGGTGAAACAAGTATTAAGAGAATAAAAATTTAAAGTATTACTTTATGACAAAAAGAATGATAATGCTGAAATTACGTGCATATTTTATAATTTTTTTTGTGTTTTTGAACTAACTATGTACATATATATATACACAAATTTTTTCAATAGAAAAATTGATGAATTTTTACATTAGTTTTAAATAGTAGTAAAATAATGACTAATTAAAATCATAATTAATAAATAAATAAAAATCGCATACCATTCCAGTGGCATTGCAATGGTCACAACGAGCCATTTTTGTACCAGGAACACAACAGGTTCCTTTACAAACAGTGCAAACATCTACAACATTTACAGAAGTATGTTTTTGACAACCTCGAGCAGCTTCATGAAATTCTAGTTGGACTTGAACCTAAAAATAATAGTAATGATAAGCAATATTTTTAGACAATTCTGAATATACTGATTAATAATGCTTCACAGCTGAATCACAACATCATATTTCTCATTAATGTATTATTACAGACAGGGTGCATCAATTTGAATTTGTGTTTGTTTGTTTTGTCATAAAATTAAACTGCTTTAATTTAAGGAGCCTGGATCATTATCTGTTCCCCTTTCACAAGTGAAAGATGTGCTAAAGTCACACATGTTAATTATGACACATTACAGTTATGTATCACATGGTAAATATGACACATTATAGTAGATATTTATCAACATATATTTTAAAAAGATTAATATTAGAATGAGAAAATTTTACTTACATGTTCAGATGCACCATATCCAAACCGACTATCAGCATAATCAAAATCTTGCATTCTGGGATTAAAATTGAGATTTCCAAATATTTGCCTGAATAAATCCTCAGGATCAATATTAGAATGAAATCTAAATTCATTAGCTGATGCTCCTCTCTGATTGCCAAATTCTGCTTGAGTACCCCACTCGTCATATTCTCGTCGCTTTTTCTCATCACCAAGCACCTGTAGGTTTAAAAACATCATATTTACAGATGTATTTTAACAAGTGCTTTGAATAGATTCACATTTTGTTCAATTTTACAATGAAATCTAGTTTTTAATATAGGGATAAATAATATTGCATTGAATGCTAATCTGTTACATTGAATGCTAATCTGAATGCTAATCTGTCCAGATCAAATTAATATTAATAATAAAGTTTGCGAAAATTAATATATTCAATAAATAAGAAAAAAAATGCAAAATACTTTGAAATAATCAATTACATCTATCAATTAAAAAAAACTAATATATTTAATCTTCAACTTAACGGCACTCAAATCAATTGACATTAAGTTTAAAGTAGAGAATTCAACTAGACTTTTTCATAATTATTCACCTAAATTTTCATTCTACAGCTGTAAGGAAGTTTGACTATTATATACAGTATATACTTTAAATAATTTACATATACAATGCAAGTTGATGCATAGTATTCTATTTCTAATGTTGTTCATAACATAATTCATGATTTACCTTGGAATTTTACAGACATAACTTTCACTCCATTTCTTAGTTAAATTTTGGCTTATTGCTCAAAATTTACAGTAGTTTATCTTATTGGAAATGGCAGCTTATGATGAAATTATGAACATCGCATAGCATTTGCTAATCTTTTAAAATGCACAAAATTGTTTCTTCATATTTCAAATTCAAATTATCTAATATATAAAAATTTTATGCACTGCTTTACCATTCATCTGATTGTGATAAAACTTTACTGATTTATTACTTGTATTTGAACGAAGGTTATAGGCATAGTACAGTTATTATATCTAATACAGAAAAAAGAATATTTCTTTGTTCATATTTTATGTGTGGCCATACCATTCATCTGATTGTGATAAAACTTTGCAAACTTATTGCTTGCATTTGCAAGGAATTCAAATATTCATAAATGAATCTTTTCTCCATCATGATTTCAAATAAATCATGTAACTCTGGTTGATATCTATTCAAGACAATGAATCCATTTAAGATAAATGTATAAAAATTTTAAAAAATTTAATAACATAATTTTATGCACTTCACTTAAAAAATTAACAAAGATAATAGCTACGAAATATTATTACCTCATAAGCTGATGATACTTCTTGAAACTTTTTTGCTGCAGCGGGATCATCTTTATTGGTATCTGGGTGATACTTCTTAGCAAGCTGTTATGAAAAATATAAAAAGAAAAAAATATAAAAACTACAGTCTAAAAACATTTTTCAAATATAAATAATGATTCTCTTTTCCAATATTAAATTATCATATTAGGAAATAATTCTGGCAATAGTTTAATATAAATTGTAAACAGAGATGTCTCAAAGAATGGAAAAAAGAATGGAATACATACAGAAGAACATTATAAAATTTAATGTGTGCATGAATGTGTTTTTCTTTTACTTCTATTCTATTCTACATTTAATAGAAAAAATTAAATTTCACATCAGACAAAAAGACAATTCATTAAAAACAATTACAATTTCAAAAAATTGAAAAAAGGAAGCAACAGGATTTGGTATTTGTCAGTTCTAATGGCGAATGAAAGAAATTTGGCAATTTTAATCATCAAACTATATAGCAAGTGATTCGCACATTCAAAATTTTTCATAATAAATAATAATGCACTTGAGTATATATTTATAATTTGACAAAAGAATTTCTAGACGGTTTTTGGTTCCATTTAAACTAAACTGTACCCAGTATTTTTTAAGTGTAATTAACATATTTCAGCCTTAAAATCTCATTTATTTCTGTAAGAATCACAAAAACAATGAGAAATTTGCAATTATTAGAATATTAAAGTATATGAAAAATAAAATTTACATAATAAAAATTTTCATACATGAAATTTCAAGAATAATAAAAAATTAAACTGTGCTTTATGTTTTCTAAATTCATATGCACTTAACTTTTTCACACCAACAGCTCTTAACATTTAAAAATGATTTTTAGAATTTTTTTTTGTTGTTGTTGTTGTTTCTTTATTTTTTTGAATGAATTTCAAAAAATTTTTATTATAATAAAATATTTTCTAGTTACTTATAGCTAGCTATACATCTCTATTTTCAAAACTTGCATTCTATTTTTAAAATTGTTTTCTTGATTTCTGTAACCTTTTTTTTTTTTTTTTCCCCAATTTTTACATTGCAGCATAATATTAATCTCTTTTGACAATTCTAAGAATTTTTGCACTTAATTAACAAATGATGTAGAGTCATGATATAAAGCATAAAACATAAATTGTCAAAGATAATAACAATAAATAAACATAGTTTGTTTAATGTTTCACAAAATCAATAAAAAAAAAATTAAAATTTTCATTTTAGTCACTTAATATCAAATATGAATTTAAAAAATAAAACATTAAATTGTGCTACATACAGTTAGCTCACTAAAATTTTCTTTACTACTGCCATGACCATTTTATCATTTTTATATGGTTATGAATGCTTATATGCTTATGAACAATAAACACATTTACTCCATCTTCTTCACATTTGCTATGTCAATGCTTGTAAACAATAAGGATAAAACACATATTGCTGTATGATCAAATAAAGTTAATAAACTTACTTGATAATATGCCTTTTTTATTTCACTCTGACTTGCATTTCGTGATACTCCAAGAATTTTGTACAAGTCAGGCCTAGAATAGTTGCTATGAGACTGGTGGAAGAGTTTAACATTGTAATATATAGGGCTGATAATTGGACCTAAATAAATATAGAAAATACATACTCATCATTTACTACAGCAGAGATGGTTTTAATATAATATTACAATAAAGTAACAAATTACCTCCCAAAATTTCTCACCAAATTAATTTATAAAGAATTTTATAAAAAACTTTAAAATATATACACGAGTTACATTATTCCCATCACTATTCAAAATTTAAATACTCTACTTAGAAAAAAGTAAAATACTTTAGTTTCTTAAAAAATTTAGTATCTTATTGAAATTCATATAATAATCTTTGCACTGTACTGCTTCTCTCTAAAACACTACGGCAGAGATTTTCAGTACATGGGCTTATAAACTGGATCTAAATAAGATAGTTCAAAGTTGGATAACAATGGATGAATTTTAATATAAAATCTATTTACCTTCAAATAGAATAATATAACTGATTAAATATAATAAGGATTGCAATTAAATCTAAATAAAATATACATAGACATATTAAATTATTTTAATAGACAAGAATTTTAAACAAAGAACTCATTTATTTAAAAAATAATATTTTAAAAATTGCATTCTACATAGACTTTAAAAAAAAAAATCCTTATAGAAATAATTTTCATTTTCCTTACGTAATCTGCTTTATATAATTTTAAAAATACACTTTCATATTACTCTTAAATGCAAATCAAAAACTTTTGCAAAAGGCAGTTATGTACAATGTACTTTCCAAACAATGTTATATATCCAAAATGATAAATGTAAATTGGATATTAATCAGAATATAAAATAATTGTTTAAGCAGCCTGAATACATTCCATTTTTGAATTTCATCCCTTTGATAATGCTGTGAACAACTTACAAAATAGTACAACTTTTACAATGACTGACAAATATATAAGTAGAAAAACAAAATGTGTGCTATAAAAATATTCCTTTGAAAGATATTTATGTATATAACTTACAATATAATTCTTTTATATTAGAAAACAAGGCTAAAGCATGGATTAATGTCATTTTTTTTTTTAATTCTTGTTAATGTCTTATTTGAAAAAAAGAAAATTTTTAGGATGTTATTGATTTCTCTAAAATGTAGAATCTGTTGAAGTATTAAAATGTAGAATTTTACCCATGCATTAGTATTCTATTACATACAGCTTGGATCATCCAAAAATACACAAGAATAAATAGTTTTGTTTCAACCAACGTACCACCTCCGAACACTTATAACAAGATTTTTTATTTTATTTTTTAATGTAGTGAAATCATTATATTACAGAAAAATAACTTGAACCAAGAGATATCCCTGAAATTTTGGGATAAAAATTTAAACTAAAGTTCCATCTTATAGTACACTTATAACAGGATTTACATTTTCTTAATGTAATTACAGAAAAATACAGGAACTTTTGGGCATAGAATTACTATTCATCCAAAAGAAAATATAAATTAATTAATATCACAAAAATAAGATTGCATAGAATTTTTATTCAGTAAGGTATTTTCAGAATTAATGATAGCTTTCATACTAGCTGAAAACGGTTGATTAAGTCAGATGAAAGGGTCTATACTAAAATACGAATATCATAAAAATAAATCAAATGTTCTATCCATCCAATCAATAAACAGTTATGAATGGATGGATAAAACATTTGCTTTTTACTTAAAAATATAATTATTTTTTGAAACAGAATTTTTAATAAGAAACTATATACACTAAGAAATTATTACTGAAACTTTTATGTACTTGATATTCTTTTCCCATTTTCAGAAACAGGTAGCTTATTTAGAGAATATACTCTAAAGAACGTCCTTGTTTGACAAGTGTTACAACAGTAAATTATTGATTTTAATTGAAGTTTGTTTTGTAGTCGGCATGTTGGAGAAAGAAATACTTCTCTAATTATTCGAAGACCATGTGTCATGATTAACGATGAATGAAATAAATTTTTAATTTCATGAGCACATTCTTTAAAAAAATTTTTTAAACATTCCTAAGTTTTTCCGTACTAATATCATAAACCGAAGATGAAATCCCGCGATTTAACGCAGCACAGAAGGCAAATATACATTTATTTTATTGCATCATCTTCTTACAAAATAAAAATATAAATAAATATCAGTCACAGTTACAATTACTTGAGTTTAGTGTTTTCTGCTTAAAGCAGCGTTCACACGGGGACAACTAGTGCGCACAATAGAAGACCATTTCTATATCAGGAGAATCACGTGATAATAATGGGACAATGGCAAATGATTGTTTCATGGACGTGATCTGTCTGAGGTAGGCGTGGACTTCAATTGGGCGCAATAGTTGGCCTTGTATGAGAGGTGAATGCAGCTTTAGGAATTTCTGCTATTAAATTTTTATAATTTTGTAATGGAAACAAAATGCTTTTAGAATTGTCAGAATCAAGACTGAAGGAAGAAAAATCAGTTCTATTAAATTATTTACAATTATATCACATAAGTTATATTACAGTTAAGTTATAAATATGTAAATAATTGAGGCAATATTGTCCTGACAATTGAAAAAGGTTGGTCAATCCAACGAGAAGCGGATAGCGGTTGAAAAAAAAAACGTTCCTACTTTTTTTAATAGTTGTAAATGATAAAATATTTTTTTACATTTTTGATTTTTTAAACACGAAAAAAATCTTCATCCTGATGATGCTTCTGACGTAAGCGGATAGCGAGAGAGCGATCATGAACCATAGTGAATATTACTTATTTTCTCCAGTAAAATCGGAGATTGCGCAGAGACACTCATTCCTGTTCAGAAAATTTTTTAAGTCCGTAACGTTGTATAATCGTTCTATCGCTATCCGCTTCTAATCCAACGAGACAGCTATTTTCCTGAGCCCCTTTGTAATCACGTGATCTTCTTGTGTTTGGCTTGGCTTAAACATGTTTTGGTATTTTGATGTTTGATTAAATTGGAAAGAAAGTTTTCTGATATTCGAGTTTTGATTTTTGTTAACCTGGCACAAGCTAAGAATCCGTTCAGGAGCATACGCCGGAAAACAAACCTCATTCCTTCCTTCCTTGGAAAGAAAGAAGTGAGCGTGAATTTAAAATCTCAATATGTTTCACTGTTAGTTTTTATAGATTCAATCGGCAATTTAACTCTCTGTTAAGGTATAATTACCTGTGTCTGCTTTTTTAACAGGAAACAGTTTTTAAAACTATTAAGGTTCCATTTTTTTGAAAAATGCTGTTATTTTCATATTACCAAATGATAACTTGCAAAAGAATTTTCATGTAGCATATGCCAGTAAAAACATTTTTCTGTTTTATATATATTTAAAAATGGCAAGGATTATGTGACATGTCAGAAGTTAAAATCTTGAAATTTCAATTGAAAGCAATTTATGAATGCTATTTAGTATGAAGTTTTATCATCATGAATGTCGGACATATAAGAAGTTTCAGTACATGGGGACATATGGCTCCAAATTATAACTTTCTTAAGATGATATGGCGCTAAATATTCTGATCTTTTCATAATTTCTTATATTAGTTTGGCAAATTTTGATAGGTTAGGCTAGAATTTTTAATCCTTGGCGAGAAAGCTGCATCAAGCTTTCCGGTTTTACTGGAGTTTATTTTTGGTGCACATTTTGGCTAATGAATATTTAAAAAAAGTCATTGTAAGTAGGTTTACTTGCTGTGTATTTCATTTATAAATAAGACGAATTCTGTGAATACAAAACTTTTTATAATTAATTGTACTTCTAAAAGAATGAACCCTTTTGCTGCTATATTCTGCATGTATTGAAATAACTAATATCTGCTGATCATTATTTCTCTACTATGTTATGATTTAATGAATGAATTGTTGTTTTATAAATTTAATTGAAAAGTTTAAAAAGCCTAGTTTTCAACTTCATCAATTTTCACTAGAAATGAACAATGTATCAAAATAAAAATTCCATAGCTTACTATTTTATTAAATAATAGCTTTTAACAATAATATTAAAAGATTATATAATTCTTTTTAATTTGTAATAATTTGTATTCGATATCAGCATTACTATAACTAGCACTGAGCTATTTTATGTAATGTGATTATTTAGCAGTTATTTAAAATTATTTTAATCATATTATTGTTTACAAGTAAATTCTTACTCTATCTGACGAAAATAGTTTTTTTGTGTGTGTATGTGTTTTGTCCAGTATAAATGTAGTGCAGTGCATATGTTACAAAAAGAATTATGTGTAAATAATATGGGACAAATAAAGAAAAGAATTGCATTTTATGTAATTTTAGACACTAAATATTCTGGTGAATTTAAAAAAAATTTACATGCCTTTGGTATTGTGAGCTATATTTAATAAATTCTTAAATTGAATACTATAGTAAAATACTAATGAATTTTATGTAGAGTCAGAGAAATGTTTGTTGAATAATCTTCTGAGATATTATATAAATTAGTAAAAAATTATTTTATAGTATGCACTTAAGACTTCAGTGTTCAAATATTCTATTTTGTGTATTCATATTTAAAAAAAGCATTTGGTTTTAACAAAAAATACTTTTTTATTAGTTACCTAAAAACTTTTGTTTCAAATTTAAGGAGAGTTGACAGAAAATTAGAGAAATGTGTAGTGCAATGAACAAAATGGTATGAAGTTTCTACAATAGTATGAATAATATGATTATCTAAATATGAAACTTACAAATATTATGCTTAGGAAGCTATTAAGACCAAGTTGTATAAAATATTTAATTGAAAATTTTAGTGACTATTAATCCCAGGAAACCAGCTAGTCACCAAAAGTGTTTAATATATATATATATATATTAAACGCATATGAATTCATGCTAGTGCAATTTGTATTGAGACTATATTTGTTATGTAACATTCTTATTCATTTTATTAAATAAAACTAAGTAGGATAGATTTTTTTTTTAAATTTAGAGGAATAAATATGGACTTTCCTGTTGCTGATATTTTATATTATAAAAAAATCGCAAGTATTTTACTGTTACTTCTTTTTCTTTAGCTCTGCTAATGAAGTAGTGCTGAATTGGAAGTGGCATGTCAATATGGTATTTTATTTGAAAATGAAAAATTGGAAACACTATTCCAAAAACATTTTATTATATTCAAATTTAAGCAAAAGGAGGGCATATTTGTTGAAAGAGTTAGATAAGATTATCCATGGCAGTGAGGAAAGATGTCTATTTATGTGTTGGTTGCTTTTGACAGCCAACTGGTTGCTGGAGATACTGGTTTTATTAAATTCCAGTTAAGTCATTTAGATATATTGTAATTTGCATGATTGCACCAAATTGTCAGAGATTAGAGCCATGTTTTGTGTATTGTGTGTTTTTTCTTTATTGTGTTCATAAACCATTCTAAAGGAGACCAATTCCATTATATGATAGTGCTATTAAAAACTCAAATGTCTAGCTCTTCTATCTTCTAAACTTTGCAGCTTGTGTTGTTTTTTTAAATTCATCTTGTAAATTATACAAAGATTATCGCTTTTAGCTTTCAATAACAAAATAAAATATTGAAATTAAACATTTGATTAAAAATATTGATCATTTTTAGCTCTCAACAGTAAAATAAAATATTGAAATTCAACATTTGATGAACATTTGAATTTTAGGGTAACAAAGTAATTTATTATGCAAGATGTGCATTCCCTTGCTCCAAGATATATATATATACCCAATTTTGTTGTAGTTGGTCAGATTGTTTTGCCTATAGAGCAGCAATACACGCATTCATCTTTATTATTATTTGAGATATGTTTTGAAAGTAACTACATATTTAAAAATAGTAATTTACTTTTGGTTTTTGTTTGGTACTAGAGTATTAAGCAATTAATAATTAAAAAATTCACCATATATTTTTTTTAATCTATGAGCTATGATCGTTGAAGAATAAAGTTATGTCTAAATTTCTCCAGTGATTTAACCAAAACCTTAAGTTAAAAAAATTAAAAGTTTACCAAAGGTATATGGTTACTACACTTCTGGCCATGTGTTTAATTCATTTATTTGCATTGTATTTCGTGGATATTTTTTTTAAACAATTTCAATTGTCTGCTGTCTTAACAGTAATAAATGGACATTTAAAAAAAATTATGAAATATGAATTATTTTGACTTGAGAATTGTTGAAAAAACTGTAAAATACTATACTTACTGAAATTCTTAGTGAAAAATGCAAAACTAAATATTCTGCATACTACTACAAATGCTAGCATATTACTTCAAACATCAGAATAAATAAATTTTCTTTTTCTATAAATTGGTGTCTAAATGATTATTTGCATATTTAGTAAAATTATTATTTTGTAAGTTAAAGTTTGTCATTCATTATAATCAAATTGTTCTTCTTTTCTAGAATTGCTTATTTTTCACATGATGTCAGGGTTCATTGCAGTTCATGTTGGTGCTGGTTACCATGGTGAAAGCTTGAGACCTGCTTACAAAAAAGTTTGCAAGCAAGCTTGCAGAGCAGCAACCGAAATGCTACAAGATGGCTGTGATGCCGTAGATGCAGTGACAGAAGCTGTGTCGTTTCTTGAAAATTGTCCACTGACTAATGCTGGCATTGGTTCAAATCTCTCTCTTGCTGGCACAGTAGAATGTGACGCTGGAATTATGGATGGTGCAAGTTTCGATTATGGTTCAGTTGGAGCATTACGTAACATAAAAAATCCAATTCAAGTTGCTAAAAAGTTAGTAGAAGTACAAAAAAAGGGTTTGTTAGCTTGTGGTCGCATTCCTCCTTGTACTCTTGTTGACAAAGGAGCTTTAGAATGGGCTTTATACCATGGATTTAAGTATACTCACATGAAGGATCTTTTAACAAAGATGTCAGAAAAAAGTTTTGCAAGAAACTTACATTTATTAGAAATGGCTTCTTTGCCAGTTTCTGATTCTTCATTAAGCATTGATGAATCGGAACCATCATTTAAAGATGAATTATTGGACACAGTTGGGGCAGTTTGTGTTGATTCTTTTGGAAATGTGTCAAGTGCTGTTTCAAGTGGTGGTTTGAACATGAAACATCCTGGGAGATTAGGGCAAGCTTCTATCTATGGCTCAGGTTTTTGGGCTCAAAATTCTTCTGAAGTTAATAAACCGAGTGTAGCCTGTTCTGTTTCCGGGGCTGGGGAATATTTGGTCAAAACTATGTTTGCTAAAGAATGCTGTGATAAATTATATGAGAAATATGACTGTGTTTCTGCTCTTCAAGATGTTTTTAAAGAAAAATTTCTAAATAGCCAATATTTGAGAAAAATTGATTATAAAATTGCTGGTGCTTTGACTCTGAAATATTATATACAAGATAATATATGTGAAATAGATTGGGCACATAATACGAGAACTATGGTTTTAGGTTACAGCAGCACAAAAAGTAGAAAACCAATTACTCAAGTATCGGAGCAATCTCGTGATAATGTTAGTATCTGTGGAAGTGGAATAATTCTAAACGGTTGAATTTTCTTTATAGCATATTTTGACTTTAAATGATACAGTCCATCCCATGTAGTTTGATTCTGCCTCATCACCCCTTCCTCTCTAGTGATGTCATATCCATCACTGGAAGAGATGGGGGATATATGTAAATAAATAAATAAATATATATACTTATAAATGTGATGAATGATTGATAATGTTAAAATCTTAAAACTAATTTGGGATACAAATGCAATGTCTTTTTATATACAAGCAGCTTTGGTACTGAAATAAGAAATATGCATTTTTTCAATTTATTGACAAATGTTCACTGCATTATTTCCATTTAGTTAGTTTTATTTAATCCAAGTTATTTTCCATTTTAGCTTATAATCAGTTATAAATTTCTTTTGTTTTTACTATAGAATATAATATTTGCAAATGACATTAGGCTAAGTACATTTGATAAGTCTAAAAGCTTGACTTATAATATAATCTTTTTTATTATTATTATTTTATTTACCTAATGTTTTGAATGGCATATTTGTTCTAAAACAAAATTTGCCAATTGTAATGAGTTTACATTTCAGAAATTTTTAACCCTTTGTACTCAAATGATGCCTCTCGCTCACCATTCAAGACAGTGCATCATTTTGACCTTTTATTTATCAATTTTTTTGTTAAAAATACCTACAGAATGGTTAAATGATGTAGATTCATTTTTCGGGGAAATTCAACTTTAAGCAATTATATATATATGTGTGTGTTTGTATTTATATGTCTGTGTGTTTGTATATATATGTCTGTGTGTATGTATATATATTGGAGCAATAAACAAGCCCTTATATTAAGTGAATAATTATGCATCATAATAAAAATTCTGGATTTGAGAAAATAAAAAATTTCTAAATTTTGGCTGCAACTATATGAAAGTCAATCATTATATAATTATTTTTCTTTTTTTTAATTTTATAATTTTTTTAATGTAACCATTTTAGTATTACACTTTCTCATCCCCTATGCCTTTAATATGTCCTACAGAGAGACAAGAATTGACCCCTTATCAAAAAAATATGAAATCTCTAAATTTTGGGCGTTGTTTGTAGAACAGCATCACTATAAATGAAAATTCTAATAAAAATAATCCCGAGGGGGGGGGTATGTAATTTATTGTAATGTATCAAAAAATTAGCCTTTGGTATTTCAAATTTGCAGCATTGAAAGAAAGAAAGCTTTAAGAATCTGAATTATTCTTTATTACCGCCAAGTATGATAATAAACTGCATTATTAATATTTTTGGAGCCAGGCTGAAAATGAAATCTCTTTTGTAAAAAATATCTCGAATCCTGATCCTCTAAGCAGGAATCTTTATACACACTTAAATGTCTATAAATCATCTTAATGCACCATAAAGTTATATTAATAATCTCTATCTACTGCTGATTAAATATTTTATATCTGTACCTGCTTCTTGAATAGCTCTATATTTGTTTCCTTCTATTTCTGTTTATTATAAATAAATATTTTATATCCATTCCTGCTTTTTGAATATCTCTGTATTTGTTTCCCATGTATTGACTGTTTTATGTAAAAACGCTATTAATTTGTTCACTACACAGTGTTTGGAAATAAAAAAATATTCTACATGTTTGTTTCAACTTGTCATTTTAATTATTCAGACTAAATGCATCTTTAAATTACCTTTCCAGTTTATTTTAGTTAAGAGTGTTAATCTTTAGATTTTTATTTAGTAAGACTTTTATGACAAGGCATAATCATTTATATATTCTAATTACTTTATTCAGTTATTACGGATATTTTTTGTAGAAAGTTTAACAAAAGCAATACATAGCTTTGAAATTCATTCTTATTAAATTTGGTCATGGCAAAATCCTTTCATTTAATTTATTTCTTTGCATCACCATTAATCTTCCTCCTCTGGTTCATCTTCATTTTCTTCTTCAAGTTCTTCACCTTCATTCTCTCCTATGCATTACAATAGCAGAAATGTTATTAACTATTTTTTGTAAAATAAATCATGATTGCATTTCAATTTTATTTAAAACTAGCCGCCTGTGGCGTCGCCAATCTTAATGTTCGTTAAAATTTTAATAATTAAATATTTTATACAATTCCTACTCTAATAGCTTCTTCATCAAAATATTTTAAAACTTCAAATTTTGATTGTCATATAATTCACTCATAATAATATATATATTACGTAATATGTATCTCTGATTTTCTGTTAACTCCCATAAAATTTATGCTTTAAATTAAAGTAGAAAGAATTAATCTGCAAGTAATATAATAATATTTTTTTACTGAAACAAAACATTTTTTTATAATATGATTACTGAAAACAGAGTCGTCACTGAGCGTTTAAACTTTATGGGCACTAAAGAACATCTTTCTTAATTTATGTAATATCTCAAGAATTTGTCTACAAAATTTTCTCAGATTTATCATGAACAGATCGATTCATTAACAATGTTTCATTTTAAATGCATCAAACACTAAGAAAATAAAACGAATCGTTTAAAAAAAATCGGTTGAAAACATATTTAAAAAAACTACTTAAAAAACGATGTACTTAAAACTCTAAGCATATATAAAAAATATATAACTAACATAAATACAATTTAATTACAAAAGCGTACAACTAACCTAACAATAATTTAAATCAAGTCCGCATCCGTTGATAATAGTTGTCAACAATCAGAACACAATGCGCATGCGTGAATTTTCAGTTACGGTAACGCAAATGCGTGAATTTTTCTACGCCAGTTGGTGTAACGCTGTGCGGATCAGAAATTTTTAATTTCCTTTATTCTGTTTTATTTTAATTCAAAAATACTTCAGAATGAATCTGAAAGATCGATTCATTAACAATGTTTAATTTTAAATGCATCAAACATTAAGAAAATAAACAGAATCATTTGAAATAATTGCCCCAAAATGTTAAGCCTAGCCTCATTAGCGTGGGGGGGGGGATTGAAGTCTTACTCATTTGGCGGTGGGAAAAATGAAGATTTCTTTGGCTGGAAAGTTAGTTTTTAATTAATGATTACAATTCTAATTAAAAATTTCCCAGAGAAGAGACCCCAGGTGCACATTCCCGACCTCCAAGGTATACATGTACCAAATTTGGTATCTGTAGGTCAAACGGTCTGAGCTGTAAAGCGCCAACACACACACACATTGAACTTTATATAAGTATAGATTGCTCTAGTTATACTTATCTTTTCATGGGAGTCCAATATCCTCATACATTTTAAACTAATATATATATATAATAGATGCTGTTATATTTTGGTATTAGAAGGTTGTGAATTCAAGACCTGATTCTTCTAAAGACTACCATGATGCACATTGAACTCATTAGGTCAGACCAGTGTTAAAACAAGAGAATGTGGTCATAATATGAGTTTTTCATACCTAATCATCGTCAGTGATTTAACAATTCTAAAGATTTTATCAGATAGGTGATCATTATTTATAAGCAAATGCGTAAAGAATTATGTTAATAAACTAATCTTGTCACTTGATTTTTAAAAAAAATGCCTTAAACGTGTGTAGTAGCATTAAGTGTACATTTACAATCTAGTAAACCAACAAAATTCCACTTTGCAGTTAATTTTACACTCCCCCTTCCTTCGGGGTCCTAAAAAAAGCATGGTATATCACCAGGGTGTGTAGCATCAAGAAAAGTGCTTAGATTTGGAAATCATTTTTAAACATCTTTAAAAAATTTAAAAGAAAAAAGTCCCTAAATGTGCTTAATTTTCTCAAGAAGTGCAGAGGAGCAATTTCTCTCCCCCCCCCCTTTTTTTCCTACATTGATTAAGACAAATCCAAAGTAAAGTCAGAAAACTTTATTTACTGATTATTTCATCAGTTGCTTCAGCTTAAAATTATAAAGTTTATCCCAAAAACTGCAAAACTGGACATTAATTTAACTATTTTGTAACACATCAAAATCTGAAGTCCTTTTTGTACTCATTGCATCACAAGTACAAGTCTAATGATATTTTATTATAATATTATTTGCTTTGAGTAATGTAATAATCATTATAATCTTACTCGATCAGACGGTTTACCAGGAATGTTGGTTGCGTTTTATTTACAATTTAATCCCTTATTCATGATTTAATTTTCATGATCCTCTCCCCACCAAAAAAAATTTTTTTTTTTAAAGTTTCAAAGTCGTTTTATTTTAATAGCCTCATATATGTTCTGTTAATTACATATGCATGAACTTTCTTAATGCAGTCGAGTTTGATGACGTCATAGTGTCATTAAAAAATTAAAATAATATGAAATAGATAACTAACTTAGGCTATCTGTTCAAAGCTACATGTTTTTGTTTTTTTGTAATATTGTAATTTTACAATTTGGTTCATCATGCAAACTACGCATATATTAAACAGAGTCCTTCTTTAGTTCGCAACAATGGAATAAAATCACGTGATTAAATAATCGGCCTGTATGGTTTGCCTCCTATCCAACTTACAAAAAACATACTTTTTTTTTTTATTAATTTTAATTTTATCTTTATATAAGCTGATTTTAAGTTTAAAATATTATTATACATTAAGATAAAAAAAGAAACACTAAATATTGGATCATGTTTAAACAAGTTTTTTCTCAGTATTTTGATTTAAAAAAAAAATTGGAATTCAATGATAAAAAAATTACAATTTTTAAAATAAAATAATCTAATGCAAGTTGCGCCCCAAATTGATAACTTATAAATCAGACATCTAAATGTAAAACAAATTTGTCAGCGTAGGGGATTTGAAAACACGGAAAAAAAAATTCCTTAAAATAATATAAGGATTTAAATTATACTTGATTTTTATTTGAGTAAGTTATAATCCACGCCTCGTTAAATCAAATGAAAACACATATTTAAATGACTTTGAAAATAATGCAAAAAAAAAAAAAAAAATTCAGAACCTTTAGGCCTTAGGAACTACAAGCCTACTCGATAAATCGGCCCAATATATAATATATAGATCACATCACGTTTAACGAGGCATTCTTGTGGAGAAACTCGATGCGCAGTTCTTTTACTTACTTTATTTTTATTTCATTTGTGCAGCTATTTTTAATTAAAGATGGTTAAAGGTCCCCATCAAAATAGATATCTGCAATTTTGAAAAGAGTGTATTTCGATTCAGCATTAGTCAATCTCACCTTCCTCTTCTTCTTCTTCTTCTTCTTCATGGACTTCCTCGGGAGGTTCTTCTTCAACTTCGACGTCTTCTGTCTCCACAATATCAGAACCTGATTCGTACTCTTTCTGGAAAACTATAGGAATTGTTGGACCGTAATGGTAAGTAGAGAACTTGTATCCAAAACCAATGTAAATGTGATCAAAAGACCTGTAAAAATCGCTAATCAAGGACGGAAATTTTCAAAAGAAAAATATTTTAATTTTATTTCAGGAGTAGTATAGGGTTATTCAAAGCGTTTGCGTCGATTACAGTTACATCAATCAAAGTTGTCAACCATTTGGTGAACAGTAAGAAATGCAATTTCTAAAATGCATTTTCAGTTATTTTCACTGTACAGTGAAGGTAGTCATAAAACGTAACATATGAACGTGTTTGAGAACATCTAAGGGAGTAGAATCCTCTAAGGAATGTCCTGTGAATTTAACAACATATTTTGTTTGCTGATGTATTTAACACTAAGAATACAGCATAAATTAAAATTGATTAGAGGGAGATCTTTGTTTTATGGCTGCCTTTCACAACAATTTGAATAAAATACCAGATTGTTTAAAATATTGTACACTTAGTTTTTCTAATCTAGAGACTCCTTTCAACAAATTAGCAACAAATGTATGAAAAATATCTCTTACTTTCCATCGTAGAACGTAAATGCCCCAGGCCATAAATTCGATTGTAAGATAATGATTGACACCTTTTTGGCTAATTTCGAACTTAATTTGATGTTCCAGGGTTGTAACTTTCCAATTGCTAAAAAGAAAGATGTACTTTTGTTTTAAACTTTAAGAGATAACCAAAGTAATTTTCAGCCACTTATTTGCGAAGTTATATAAAGAAAATACATTTTTGTGAATAATATCTGAAAGAAGGTATCGAGTTAGGTAAGAAGCCAGTTTTATTTTTTCCTGTTATTTGATCAAATCAGCTATCCAAATATATAGTACTATTTCTATGCGCTGCTTTGTTATAAGATGCCCTATGGAGAGGATTATTGTTAATAATAATTGGCAGGACCATTCTTACCATGAAATAACAATTTGACATTTGTTGATCAAACAATATTTCATACTTTCGCGGCAGCAAAGGCACAAAATATTAACCTGTCATAATAAAAGTCAAACTGTATTTATTCAAATAAAATGTATTAGTAAGCATGTTAATGAAATGTTGAGATTGAAAATACGAATTGATGAAAATTGTTTTTAAAATTTCTTTTTATTTTCTCGCATATGAAATATAGAGGAAAAATCGTAATCGACAAAAAATTTGAAGGCGATTCAATTTTTTGTCGATTTTTATTTATTTAACGAATTTTAACGAATATTTATTTATTGATATTATTTATTTAAATAAATAATTTATTTTATTTTATTTTAAAGAATCCCAACATTTCAGACCTTTCTGAATCCGAAAACACATTTTTAGAATTATGTATGCTTGTTGGACATGATAACACAAAAATGCTTTGAAGTAGATGGATAAAATTTGATATGTGGTCTTTTCACCAAATTTACAGATTTCGGTCAAATTTCGAATGAAATCCATTTACAGGAAATTTGTTCGTCCGTCCAAGAGAATACGATAACAACAAAAAGTAAAAAATTAGAGGGATAAAAGATGAAGATCGTGAAGTGTAGATCAGCACCAAGTTTTGAATGAAATCTAGCAACAGGTTGATCGTCTGTCGGTCGTACATTCGCTTATATGTAAAAAAAGCCATAGCTTAAAAAAATGCCATTTAGATAAATTGAATTTGATATCTGATCGTGCTTCAAAAATTGTAGCCTAAAGTTGTATCTCTGTGAGATCTCTGGTTTCAATCGGACAAAATAAAAAAAAAAGACGCTCATAATGCAAACTCTATTTCTTTCGTTTATTACGAGGAGCAAAGTGTCCATGTGCAATAAAAACTTATTTTTCATGTGAAAATAAAAAGTTAAGCACTTGATGTATCAAGTCGTGTTTAGGATATATAAGTTCTAATAAGGTGGTAAAGGAAAACATTTTTAGTTGGAAATATAAGAGGATATTTCGGTACCGTTGGTTTTACATGCGCCTTCACCCCTCACAGATGAAAAAAGCTTTAGAAAGAGTACAAATTCTTAGTTCGATTAAAAACCCTGAATAAAAGTGAATTAAAAGTTCTTATAAAATATCCAACTTCGTGAGCAGAAGAAATTATATAAAATATATATGAATAGATAAATTATATATGAAGAAGCGTCTAAAATTTTACAGGAAAGATATAAATTACCTTCATCTTCAGATAAACCTCTAAGTTTGGGAACTTCAAGTTCTTTCTTAGCTTCAAATATTTCCGAACCTTCTTCTTCTTCGTTCTCTTCCTCTTCTTCTGCTTCTTCTTCCTCATCTTCCTCTCCTTCTTGCATAGGAGAATACCTTCCCTTTAAAAGAATATTATTTAATTTAAATGACCATATTTTCTAAACTTCAACCTAGATATCAGGGGTCTGGTGTAAAGCGGGATAGCGATTAAAAAATGGGAATAGATCTGTTTGCTGTAAAACGCATGATAGCATTTGATATTTTCAAGGACATGTATATCGCAGGATTTAATAATATTCAAAAGAATACCGATACAGAATTTTCATTATTCACTAAAATAAAGGAAGGACTTGGAAAAATAATTTCTATGTATTTCCCTTAGGGGGACCAGCTCGAGTACGAGGATGACAATTTCCCATAAAGTGATCAATTTAGCTGCCCAATAAAGATATTATGACTAATTAATGATGCCACCGCCAATAATGGTACGTATCTGCTTATGAAGGGAACTGTACGTATCTTGCGAAGGGATGAGTTAAAAGTGTATCTACTTATTAAGGATTATCTGTATGCATTTGCTTGTAAAAGGAGTTTAATTAAAAGTATATCTGCTTGAAAGGTTTGAGAATACATGAGTTACTCATAATGAGGTCAAATTTCTGAAATCCATATAAGGATTTTTCTAAGATCTATATGTTGCAGTAAATGTGGTTCATCGATTATTATTATTAATCAGCATGGCACCATGTTAATAATAACTGGTCAGTATGATAAATCCATTATTAATGATTATATAACTATCGTTAATAAAAATTGATTGATCACATTTACCATAATATTGCTACAAAAAAATTTTCTTTTACTACAAATACCTTCAATTAATCGCAACACATGCAGCTCATTTACTCGCTAGTTCAGCAGCTTTCTTGCTGTCTAATCCTCCAGTTTCTCTACGTGTCGGAGAATCCGACTCCTCTCACACACGACTTCTGACGATTCACACACTTCTGCTTCTTCAGATTGCCCGTCTTTTATAGTTTCGGGAGGCGGGGCTAGAATCTTCAGACCAATCAGGGCGCATCTGAGTGTATATTGGTTCCTACTGGATGGATCGTGAAACTTCTCGAACTTTCCAGTATGTTCCATTTAGTCGCCAAACTCGCCAAGTCGCCAAATAGTCGCCAAGCTCAGCATGCATTGACGCGGCAGCCGCTCAGCACAGATCTTACAACGGTCTTTCTCACGATGACACTATTCATGCCGGGTAACAAAATTACAGATTTGTAACAATATGTATATTAATATGGAAATAGTATATCTGACGCTTTTTCGACTACAGTAGTGCTTGGGGACTTTATCTTGCTTTGAATCAATCGAAGACTTCATATGCTTATTCTTTTAACAAGAAAGAAACTGAGAGAAAAATGTATTGCTAGGGCCCTCATCTACACTTTTTAAACCACTGCTTCAATCTCTATACATTTTCATATTTCTAGCATTTTATGCATTTCCTGTTATGGCAAAGTTCAGATCTTGTTTAAAGTCAATGAAGTCTCTATTATAACTAGGAGACAAAAGAAGAAGTACAATACATTGAACTTAACACTGTAATTACAAAACGAAGAGACCAAGATGAATAAAATTCTGCACACATATTTAACAGTTGTAGCGTAGACACCTTTCAAATTTTGATCCAAATCCAAAAAGGGGTTTGTCGTTTGTCTGTTTGTACTTTTAGAAACACGTAAATGCGATAACTAAAAAACACAATTACTTAAATATATTAAATCGGGTATGAAATTTTGTGAATACATGTGTAATTTTGAGTCAGTTTTTTTTTCCATCAGTTGGAAAAAGCATATCTAAAGCATAAATTTGATTTTTTTTATACTATTAACTACACACCAGAGCTTAATCGCCAAGGATAGCACTGTAAATCCATTAAAAATGCTAAATTCACGTCAGAGGTTAATATTTCGTAGTTATATACACCAATGCTAAGCAAGGTATTCTCTGGGATAGCATCTTTATTACAGTATTTACGAGAAAATTTCGGGGTGACTACTCCCGCTTATTTTTGAATATCATTTGTGTCACAAAATTCAAGAATGAAGTACTCACTTGATCTAATATCGCTGGCTTACAGTGAACCCACGCCTCTAGTCCTTCAGTAAACATTTCCATCACAGATTTAGGTTCGTATGACTCACTCTTGAGAAACCCGAGTGGATGCTCTTCATCTTCTTCTTCCTCCTCTAAAAATTTAATGTTCTTTAAAAAGGAATATTTTAATACTTAACATTTGAAAACTTTATATCATTTTGTCACATTGAGAGAATTATACTTGAGATACAAGTTCCATTTTGGAAATTAATGAAACTTCGTTATGATGGGCTTCAGAATTTTTATTCTAATTCAGCAATTATGAATTAGCTCTAAAAGGCTCATTTTGCAATAAAGCTCTTTTCATACAATATTAAAAAGAAAGTTTTATTGCTACATATTTCTAAAATTATTTATTCCATTATATGAGTGATCCCTCGTGAAACAGATATAAATAGATTGGATTTCCTATATGAAATCACGCTCTTAGGCAAAATTTCCAATTACAAAATCCAAATCTTAAATATGGCAATTGGCAATTATGGGCGTTGTAGTAACAATGCGTAGGAAAACAATACAAATTCAACAAAATGAAATTCTAGTATTCATGTGGAACGTAGATAATACTTGTAGAATAACGCCATGTATAACAAATTCAGAATTGATAAAAATTGAAGATTACATTCAGAAACTGTCAAAGAACTTCTTCAGCAAAATCAAGAGTCATCTTAAACTTATTCATCGACTATCAAACTTTATTCGGTCACTACGAAGGGAAATTATTCTATTATCAAATGGTTTCTTTCCTCTTAACCTACTCAAACCTGAAACAATCTGAAGTGCATTTTTTTTTGTTAGTCTTACACTGCTACTCAAAATCAATCAAATCATTCCTAATTCTTTTCTAAACTTTATTCGGTGGTACTACTGCAGCCAAATTTAAAATGAGTTTTAGCTAAATTTCACAATCTAAGTGTAAAAATTCTGTTTACACTCATATTAAATAAAATGTTCTTAAATTTTCCTCATTCTGAGTATAAAGAATCCGTTTTATATTTTTAAATATAGGAAAATGCACTTGCACTCATAGGAATATCTAAATCAATATTCAGCACTCTTAAGAATATCAAAATCAATATTCAGCATCCATAGGAATATCAAAATCAATATTCATCTTCCATAGGAATATCAAAATCAATATTCAGTATTCATAGGAATATCAAAATCAATATTCAGCATCCATAGAAATATCAAAATCAATATTCAGCATCCATAGGAATATCAAAATCAATGTTCAGCATCCATAGGAATATCAAAATCAATATTCAGCATCCATAGGAATATCAAAATCAATGTTCAGCATCCATAGGAATATCAAAATCAATGTTCAGCATCCATAGGAATATCAAAATCAATGTTCAGCATCCATAGGAATATCAAAATCAATGTTCAGCATCCATAGGAATATCAAAATCAATATTCAGCATCCATAGAAATATCAAAATCAATGTTCAGCATCCATAGGAATATCAAAATCCATATTCAGCATCCATAGGAATATCAAAATCCATATTCAGCATCCATAGGAATATCAAAATCAATATTCAGCATCCATAGGAATATCAAAATCCATATTCAGCATCCATAGGAATATCAAAATCCATATTCAGCATCCATAGGAATATCAAAATCAATATTCAGCATCCATAGGAATATCAAAATCAATATTCAGCTTCCATAGAAATATCAAAATCAATATTCAGCATTCATAGGAATATCAAAATCCATATTCAGCATCCATGGGAATATCAAAATCAATATTCAGCATTCATAGGAATATCTAAATATGATCCAGATTGTATCAAAAGAAGAAAACAACCGGCCATTCTATATAATTATAATTACAAAACTTAAGACTGACATGGTGGATTAAACTACATCAGACATTTTAATGTAGTACCTGAAAAATTCGAAACGAATCAACATTTTTATTGTTAACCCCTTACCTGCCGAGGATAACTTGAGAGATTCGGTCCCCAGTGCCACGTATATAGTTGCGAGATAAAAATCAATACGCCAGGAGCAGTTAAAACATTGACTTACGGAGACGTATATATACGCCCGCGGCAGGCAAGGGGTTAAATTACAACTTACAATAAATGTCATTTAAATTTTCTTACATTGATAGTAAATTCAGATAAATATTTACGGCTATTTGTATGATTATTATACAGTATATCACGGAAATATATGACAAAGCATAGCAGTAACAAGCATTTTAACAAAAAATTTGAAAAACCACAAAAAAAATTCTCTACCTAATAACTCATAGTAATCCACTGGAGCCACACAAGTGGATGCTGAAATTCGAGCTATCTGCGCGCGCAAGTAGTGAGCTTCTTTACCAGAAAAGGGAACACCTCCTCCGATCTATCAAAAATTGAAAAGAAAGATGAACTTGTTTTATTTTGTTGTGAATTCAAATAATTAATCTTGATAAATAAAAAATTAGTAGTATTTACTTCAGATTCCAGATTTCCTGAAAGAAACCTTTTAGCCCTCCGAGCTTCAGTGATGTGAAAAGGTTTCAATAACGGCAAACATCTCCAAGAACCGTCAACTGAAACAAAAGTAATAAGCTTAAAAATTGAATAAGGCTAGCAAGAGTCATGTGTAGTCATCAATTTGAAAGTTCATCAAGAACCATTGATTGAAACAAGAATAATGAACTTAAATATTGAATAAGACTAGACAGACTCAAGTGCAGTTTAACATTTTGAAAGTTCAGCTTTAGATGTTGGTTACAATTTAATTATCACTGATAGAATAAGGTAAATTGAAATAAACTCTTTAAGGTAAATCAGTTGGGAAACAAAGTACAAATCTGATACAAAGACAACCTTCCCTTGTCACATCATATTTAATTTGAACTTAAATATACATTTCATTTTTACATTAGAAAGACAATAATAAAGGTTTAATTTTTACTAAGGAGGAAAGTTAAAAATTACTTGATTAATAAGAGGATTACTTTCCATACAGTTAAAAAATGTCTAAATTCATAAAAAGATTTTTGATAGAAAAAGGGACTCAAAAAATTTTAAATATAACTTATCTTAAGGGATTCATGTCGTGATTTTGAAAAAAGAAAGCGCTCTTTTCTTTGAAAATATCAGAGGATGAACAGAATTGGTATTCATTAGAAATACATTCAAATGATCCCGAGGCACGCTGAACACAGTTCCCTCATTCTTTTTCTGCAACTCACCATATTAAAAATACAAGATTTAATTTGTGGCATTCAGAGGATAAAATGAAACAGTTTGGCAATCGTTTTCAATAAATCGGTTTGTGATAATTCACGAGGATATAATTTTTAACATAATGTTGGCTTAATGTGAACCTCACTTTTTCCTCTTGCCTTGTTGAATGAAGACGACATTGTCATACTCAGGTCAAAATAGATGAATTACATGGTGGTAAGGGTCTAACGATGCCAAAATCATACACCAAAGAATCACACAAAGGGGTCAAAAAATGGTACAAGAAAAAGCTAATAAACTTTTTTGATTCATATAATTACTAATGCCCATTTATCAAGCAAAAAAAAATGGATAAAGATTGTATATGGTTCTAATTTCACTGTCGTGCTTACTAGGAGGCAATCACTGGATGCAGTGGCAAGCTATCAGACTACACAGAGTTCCCCCGTTCATTCGAGTTACCAGCAGCGCTAACTTTAAAGTTTCTCATTTTTCACGTATATACATGATTCTGGCGTCCTATAATTACGAAACAAGCACCCATTTTACAACCAATCCTTCTAATTGACAGAGTTCATTTCTGGATTTGTATTTCTAATTAATTCAGAACCAATATCCGCGGCAGAAATGGAATTTTCGATAATCAGGTTATACATTTACAAATTATATTCATGACATTACCTTTAGTGGAGACAAAGTAGAGCCGTTCGTTTACTCCGGTTCCTCCTTTTTCTGAAGTAACAGTCTTTCTTTTTGCTGGCCGGCGCTCTGGGAGAGGGGGTATTTTTGGACCAGTTTCTTCTTCTGCACAAAGCAATTATTTTAGATTCCAAAATATTTTCAAATAGAAGCCAATTTATTTGTCTTAAGTCCTTTTATAATTTTTGAATAACAAAAAATATAAAGGGGTTACTTAGAGGCTCAAGAGTCCCTTTGACCAACAAAAGACTCCATTTACATTGTCAGGGTTCCTCGACTCATGTATATGATTAGGTATTGTTACAAATCTGATATAATGTTTTCCTGTGTAGATAGTTTTACATTAAGGAAGAAAGGCTTACAGATATTTTTAATGTATGCGTAATAGAGATGCATAATCCACGATTTTTTGAATAACAAATAATACTGCTATTGTTATTTTTAAATATGCGTTCCAAATATCTGTTATTTCAATCATATTATTAATTAAAAATTATTAAATATAAAATAATATTAAATATAAAATTTATTAATTGTAATTAATACTTAATTTACTAATTTAATTAAAGTGTGATTGAATTAATTTATCTGTTTCAGCTTACTTCTTAAATTTTTTTTTTTTCTCAAAACTATTTATTTATTAGAGTGAACCATTTTCTGGAAAAGATGAGTTAAAAATATATGACATTTCTTTAAAATGTTTACTTTAGTCCTATATTCTACCAATAGATGGCGCCAGCAGTAAACAGAGAACATGTAATCAAAGTCAATCTTGTCACGAGCAATTAAAAATGATCTGTATGAAATAGCGCATCATCAAATACGAATATCGGTCACTCCCGTAAAGTGGAGCGGTGACTTCGCACTTTCCGGTGAAATCACCGCTCCGATAAATTTCAGTGATATGCAATTCAATGATACGATACGATAATTCCAATAACCAGTCCGTTCACTTTTCAATCCAATCACAGATTTCTTTCGAGAGCTTCCATTGGACAGATCATATCGATTCTTACTTTCCAGTAAAGTCACCGCTCCGGCAAATTTCAGTGGTATCGTATCGAATGTTACTTTCTATCGTGAGCCAAAACCTGTAATCGAAATATCATCAGTAAGATTGTATCAAGGATTTGAATCACACCCATCTTTGAAAAGTATTGATCACTTGTATTTGTGACTTTTTGATATTGGTTACGTAATAACCTCTCTGAAAACATTCGTCATCCCTAATGTGTAATGGATGCCAGTCAATAACATCGAACCTTGGTGGTAACGAATTCGGCAACTTTGGGGGGAAAATGAAGACTATAGAAAATACAAGAATTATGGTGATGTCCCTATTAGCAGTCGAGATCCGTAGATTCTTTTAGAAAATTATATGCCCTGTCAGACAATCTGAATAAACACAAGCTGAGACAGTCTCGCCAATTCTCTATTTGTGAAGTAGATCACAAAGCGAACTTTCTATCTGCACTCGGAGCTTTAAGCTGTTTTCAACAAGTGCCATTCTTTGTGTAAGTCTCGACTGTGTTTTTATTATATGTGATACGTGTTTTCTTGTGGAAAAAT
This sequence comes from Argiope bruennichi, assembly GCF_947563725.1. Lineage (NCBI taxonomy): Eukaryota > Metazoa > Arthropoda > Arachnida > Araneae > Araneidae > Argiope > Argiope bruennichi. The sequence goes on from NC_079156.1 coordinate 35,344,193, forward strand.
ACTTCCTTGGGTCATTCTCCGTTTCTCAACGTATTGGATTGCTTTCACCGTACACCAACCCGAAGATTTGTGTAACAATATACTAGACAAAGAAGGATTAAAAACTCCATAGTTTTCCATTACAACAATAATTCAATTTTGGATGGAATATAAATTTTTCATAATAAATTATTCCCACTTACTAATACACGATTAATTTTTAATGAATATTGAATTCATATTGTAGTGAATAGCTTATAAGCCAGTTAACAACTACGCTGCACGAGCAATTGCTTTTGTATCATGGTCATGTTACTGGACTGCGAACTGCAAGGTCCCAGGTTCTATCCTCGCTCATCCCAATCCGTTACATTGGTGACGTCGGACGATGAACTTTCAACCTTCGTACAACTGTTGTGGCGCCATCTACCCGTAACCAAAGTCATCAAATTCACTTAATGCAGCAACCCAAAGTCATCAGACTCACTTGATGCAGTAACAGCATCAGCAACCACTCACCCACACACGCTGGCCATAACGCTTCGCGCTATTCAAATGGGCACAGGCGCATTAGAATCAACAGCTAAAACATCCCTACTCAACAGCCATATCGTTCGTCTCACCTCCGACTCACTGGAGGGAGAGTCTGTAGTGAATAGCTTATAATACAGTTAACAACTACGCTGCATGAGGAATTGCTTTTGTATCATGGTCATGTTACTGGGCTTTGAACCACAAGGTCCCAGGTTCTATCATCGCTCATAACAATCTTCCACAATATCATACTTGGGCAGGTATGTTCCCTTAATTAGGAGAAAGTTGAGTTTACTTTTGTAATATAAAAGAGCTCTGACAAAAAAAAAATGAAATAACTGTATATTCTTAATACTTTCATTCTTTCTGAGTAAGCTCACCTTCACCACCTTCACCACCTTCAACGTCTTCTTCGCCTTCATCTTCTGCTTCTTCAGTCTACAGTAAATAATGTATTATTGAGATTTCAGCCATATCAAATAATATAGATATTTAATCTTAGTATACAATGCACTGCAAATCTTTCGAACATTATTAAATAAACCATATTAAAGAATGTAGATATAAAGTTATAATCCAGCTACATATTACAATATTCCATGCACTTTTTGTATAAATTTATTCATTTTATTATTCATTTAATCACCCTTATTTCACTTCTCGCTGTTTATACTTGAAACAATTCATTTTAAGAAACTCGTTTTCTTTCCCAGCCTGTGCCGTGCCTGTCAATTAACTGTGTACGTAGTATATACTCATGGACTGTCGGATGACTACCTCCTACCTATGTTCGTCTTACCTGTTGATTTTTTTTGTCTCCTTTTCTCACTCTTTCTGTTCTTTTTCATTTTTTAAGGATCATCGAACTATCAGAGTAAAAAGATAAGTAAATTGGATTTTGAAAGAACCGAAAATGTAACTCTAAAAAATAATTTCAAGGAGTATTGCAACTCCACAGACTATAAGTCTGAAAAAATCTCCCTTAATTTTGCTGTCACAATTACCAAAAAATAAAATAGGAAAAGACACTAACTGAAACCTCTTCCGCCCCTTCTTCATCTTCATCTACCTCCTCCTTTTCTTCTTCTTTCTTATCGAGCGTCCAACCGAAATCTTCCGGGGTTACCTCATCACTGTACTTACTTTCGACTATGTAGTAATCGCAGTGCCTGGCAAACACTTTCCCCCAGAATCGGACTTCCCCTATTTTGTATGTTTCAATCAAATCTTTCATGGCCAAAACCAAATCGTGGACTTCGATTGGATCGAGTCCTATCCCTGCCAAAGCAAAGCGCTGCATGCTGAAATGGAGGTCGGATAAGGAAGCAGCGATATCCACTTCCGATTCGACTTCTTCAGCTTCAGCTGGTGGTTTTTGAAGAGGGGTACTTTCATCTTCTTCTTCTTCATCCTCTTCGGCTGTTTTTAACTCCTCTTTTGAAGCAACTGGAGTCAACTAAAAATAAAATTACATAATTCATTTTTACATTTCGTAAGATGTTATGCGTACTAATAATAAGAATGAATGTTTGTGTGTGTATTGGCGTTCTACAGAGCGTTAACGAGCACATTTTGGGAGCCAATGGATTAGATATTGAATGTTCAGAAGCATCTGATTTTTAGGATTGGATCTCTACATCTCAGACTGTTTGGCCTACAGCTATCAAATTCAGCACTACATACTTTGGTATAGAAAATGTAATCCCGGAACGATCTTTTTTCTTAAAAAAAAGGTTAAATTAAGAATTTAGCACAATTTTGTCGTTTTTCCACCATAACTTCCTAAAATATTACAACACAAAAATAACTCCTACATCATCTTAAAAAAATTTTTTTAATGCATTTTAATGAAATTTTTTTTAGCAAATAATTTTTTAATTTATTTTAAAAAATATTTAAAGCACATTTTACTACAATGTAATTTATTGTAAAATGAAGCTAAGATAATTTTCATTTTTGCAACGGGTATTTCATTCTGGTTCTTTTTCTATAACTGATGTTCAAGATATGAAGATTCAACTTATCATTTCATATTACGTGAGATAGTATAAGGCATGTTTTTAATGAATTTTTTTGTAATTATAATTAAGGTTTTAAATCAGAATCAAACAATAATAAAAACTTTACACCGGGTGTCGATTTTTAAACACTGCTGCTGTTTTTTCTGACATTGTTAAATATATATAGATAGAAAAAGAAAGGACATGCGCATAACACAAAGAACAGAATTATACAAGATTTTGGAAGTAGAATTGTGCGACTGTAAAAAGTTTGAAGTTTAAAAATATTTCGCAGAGGAAGTCATTAAAACTAAGTTAGGAAAATTTTTAGTTAAAATTTTTAGCAGTCATGAATCTCGGAGAAAGAAATAGTCGCCAAAGATGGCTAATAAAATATAAAAATTAGAGATGCATAATACACGATTTTTTGAATAACAAATAATTTTGCTATTATTATTATTAAATATTTGTTCCAAATATCTGTTATTTCAATCATATTATTAATTAAAAATTATTAATTAATATTAAATATAAAATTTATTAATTGTAATTAATACTTAATTTACTAATTTAAGTAACGCCTTATTGAATTAATTTATCTATTTCAGCTTACTTCTTGAATTTAATTTTTTTTCAAAACTATTTACTTAATTTCTTTATTGGAGTAAACCATTTTCTAAAAAATCTGAATTAAAAATATATGTCATTTCTTTAAAATGTTCACTTTAGTCTTATATTCAACCAATAGATGGCGCCAGTAGTAAACAGAATAAATGCAATCATGTCACAAGCAATTAAAAATTATCTTTATGGAATAGTGCATAATCAAATGCGAATATCGGAGAGTCAAGGTCAATCCTGTGAAGTGGAGCAGTGACTTCACACTTTACAGTGAAGTCACCGCTCCGATAAATTCAGTGATATTCAATTCAATGATACGATAATTACAAGAATAACCGGTTCTCTCACTTTTCAACCCATTCACTGATCGTATCAAGGATTTGAATCATACCCCTCTTTGAAAAGTAGAGATGCATAATCCATGATTTTTTGATTAACAAATAATTTTGCCATTGTTATTTTTAAATATTCGTTCCAAATATCTGTTATTTCAATCATATTATTAATTATTATTAAGTATAAAATTTATTAATTGTAATTAATACGTAATTTACTATTTTAAGTAACATGTGATTGAATTAATTGATCTATTTCAGCTTACGTCTTGATTTTGATTTTTTTCAAAACTATTAATTTAATTTATTAATTGGGGTAAACCATTTTCTGAAAAGTTCAATTAAAAAAAAGTCATTTCTTTAAAATGTTCGCTTTAGTTCTATATTCGACCAATAGATGGCGCCTGCAGAGTGAAAGGAATGTATACCATTAGAGAGTCATGTCACAGGCAATTCTCATAGGATAACACATTGTCAAATGCGAATATCGGAAAGTCAAGCGGAGCGGTGACTTCACAATTATGAACACTTTCCTGCGATAGCTCCACTTTCAGTGATGGATCGTATCAATTGTTACTTACCAGTGAAGTTACCGCTCCGATAAATTTCTGTGATATGCAATTCAATGATACGATAATTCCACGAATAACCGGTCCGTTCACTTTCCAATCCATTCACAGATCCAATGATGAATTCTTGTTTGAGAGCTTCCATTGGACAGATCGTTTCGATTGTTACTTTCTATCGTGATCTAAGACCTTTAATCGAAATATCACCAGTAAGATCATGTCAAGGATTTGAATCACACCCCTTTTTGAAAAGTGTTGATCATTCCTATTTGTGACTTTTTGATATTGGTTACATAATAACCACTCTTAAAATATTCGTCATCTCTATTGAAAAGTATTGATCACTGGTATTTGTGACTTTTTGATATTGGTTACGTAATAACCGCTCGTAAAATATTCGTCATCCCTAATAAAAATACGTTTTATGAATGTAGATCACTGAATCTCCCCTTGTTGCATAATTCTTTTGTTTATTTAAACGTTCCCCTGATCTAAATCTTCATCTAATACAACTTCACAATTCATACATGCTATTCTTTAAATATCGAAGATTAGAGGAAAATAAATAACTATTTAATTATATATAGATAAAGAAAATATGCACCTCAGAAGATTCTGGTGGAACCACATATCAAATTTTATTTATCTATGTCTTGCGTTTTTGTGTAATCGCGTTTACATGCATGAGAATGTACGTACGGACAAGCCATTGGCGAATTTCGTTCAAAATTTGATACGGATGTACAATTTAGATGCTAAAATAATTTACCAAATTTATCCCACTTAATTTTTCGCGTTCTCTTGCACTAGGATAGACAGGCAGACAAATTTCCTACATATATATATTTCTTTCAAAATTTAATAGAAATATAAGAGTTTAGTCATAATTCCATATACCAAATTTCATCCATCCAAAGCTTTTTTTTTAGCTATCATGTTCTCAGACAGAAAGACATAATTCCAAATGTGTTTGTCGGACTCCTAAAGAACTGAATCGAGAGATTTGTCAAAATCTGAAAGTTGATTTTTTTTTTGACAATTAGAATAGTTCTGTGGTGAAAGCTTAAAAGCCAGTTAACAGCTACGCTACCAGAGCAATTGCTTTTGTATTGTGGTCATGTTACTCGGCTGCGAACCACAAGGTACCAGGTTCTATCCTCGCTCATACCAATCCGCCACAGTTCCTTTGTTTACGATTACTTATTTGAGAAGTATTGATTCCTTATTTGAGAAGTAAAAATAAACACAAGATGATTTTATGTCAAATTAATACCAGAATTTAGAACTAACATGTTTTAAGATTTTCTGATGCAACTATGTTTTCCTAATTAGAACAATATTGCGGGATTTTCTTTCCCATTAAAACTTACTTTGTAGAAGCGTTTTTTGTCCTCAATGAACTTTAAAAGCACTTCATTTGGTGGCGTCACTTTTATAAATTCATTTTCTTCAGATTGCTTTTCGTCTTTCAGCGAAAAACTGATATCTTCCAGCTTATCCACAGCATCTTCTATTCCATGTCGTAAAGTTTTATGCAGTATGGCAACCAAATGATCGTACCTTTGGAAAAAATAAGTTTCTATAGAGTAAAAGAATCACAATTTTTTTTTTTTCATAAAAGTTATGATTAGTTGTTCTATGAACACTTGATGTCGCGTCAAAAAAAAAAAAATCGGAAAATATGTTTTTTTTATCGTGGACATTAACGCTCCAACTGCGTATTCCGAGGGTTGGCAAAAACTCCATTCTATGTTGCATCCCGCGTTTTTCGCAATTTGGAATGTTTATTTTTTTACGATTACAGATTTTTATTATAGCATATTATTATCGTGTAACATATAGTATCAGTTCACTTTCATTGAAAAATATTTGAATTTATTTGAAAACATCACATATAAATAGTGATTTCAAAAAATTAAGCAAGCCGGAGGGTTAAAGATTAGTCAATAATTTTAAAGCGAATTATGTACTCAAGTCATTATTTTTAACATTATTTACAAAATAGCAATTGGATATCTCACCAGTATTAAAATGATTCAAATATTTTAATGGTTCCAAACTCGCCAAAAACTGAAAGAATTGTAACTGCCACCATTTTCGAAAAATTTTCTTAAGACTTCTCTTAAGAACCATCATTAAATAAATTCACATTAAAGATTATCGAAATATACATAATTATTCATATCTATCATTATTAAGATAAATAATCTGTGAGATATTACAGTAAGAGTATTTTGTTCTTATAAATACGATAATGCTGTATTTTTTAATTAACGGTGAAGGATTGGGGATTCGTTGGCGGGCAAAATGTTATGCCTTTGAAAGAAAACTTTCCCTTCACTTGAAGGTATATCTTCAAGTGAAGGTGTTCAAGTGTTATGGGACTTATAAGTCCCATAACACCACGATCGAATGAAAAATCTTAAAAAAATACGATTTTCTTCTTGCAAACTTTGTATAATAAGCGCAAACAGATGCTTGTTTTTTTCTCTTAAATTAGAAGCCCGCTCATAGCGTTGACATGCAAATTTGATCTTGGTGCTACGTTTGGCGAGTTTTGGCTCTTTCACCATTAATTAATAAGTACCGAAAATGCTTTTAAATCGATGGCTCATTGTCATTAATTAATTGCATTCATAAAAGTACAATAATTAATTTTGACAAAAACCTACAAACTATGCAAATACATACTTACAAAGAGAGATTAGACTTTGGACTCACAACCGAAAGCATGTTTTTGGCTTTCTCAAATTCAATTCTACCGACTGGACTAATGTCGTCTTTACTTTTAATGGGTCGGTATAGTCGTCTACCACTGTCGGCATTTTCTTCAACATGAAGATGAAGTAAATCTTCATAATCCATCGCTATTCAACTGAAAATTATATAATTACAAAATAGCAATCGGAGAGAATTCGTACAGAATTAGATTATTAAGAATCATTTAAGAAAATATAATCGAGCTGCGTAATTATTGGCACGTATTTTCAAATGCCGATGAGGATAGAAATCTAGTTTAGGATGCACCTCCCTCTCAACAATAATACCAAGTCACCAATAAAGATAACTGACCAGTTAATAATACCATAAAACAGTTATTGTCAGCTATCTTAATTGGCGACTTGATATTATTTGGCATCCTTTGTGAAATGAGCGGACATCCTAAACTAGATTTCAATCCAGATGATGAACAGCAAAGATGATGAAAGCAATAAGAATGCCTCGAATCGTTGCATGTCCTCATAAGAATTCAATTGTGTATTAATCGCCTGCCAATGGCTATTAGTTAAGAAAGAGCATAATAATATGTGATCTTTGATGACATGTTTTGGCAATTATTCGCTAACATGCGATTATGCACAAGTCCAAAATGAAATAGATGATTTATTTAGTCAACTCAAAACAACAATAATTACCTGAGCATTCATTTATTTCATATTCAAATTATACTTGAGTATTAATGACATGTTAGGGATAATTAGTCCCCTTTCTCCACCCCCCCCCCCAAAAAAAATTGTCAAAGATCGTACATTAATAGACTCTTACGTAACTTTTAGTGAAAGCTTATAAGCCAGTTAACAGCTACGCTACACGAGCAATTAATTGCTTTTGTATTGTGGCCAATGCCAATGATATGGGGATTTTTAGAAGCTCCTAGGCTCGGTGGCCTTTTATCTTCTGTTCAGCTGAAATGATAGATAAGTAACAAACAAAGTATATTGAGCGTAACGTTGAGGGTTTTACATAATTTTATTTTTAAAAATACTTGATAAGATATGAAAAGAAAAAGAAAAAAAAAAAAAAAAAATTAAAAGAAGACAGATTAATGAGTTTTACAATGTTATATATTCCATAACGTTTCTAGTTTTGAATAAGAGTGTGTGCATTGGACAATGGCAGGGAACATTCATGCTGACGAGGTGTTGGGTTGGTGGGTCATTTAGTGGAGCAGCGTCCTCGGTCTTCTTCTATTCCTGTTACTTTTAGGGTCGTAAACGGGGATTTCTTTTATTGCAGAATTGCTGTTGTTATCTAGCTTTTGGTAGTATTTCGTACTTAGTTTTTTGAAATGTTCTTCTATTGTTGGTAGTTCAAGGTCTTTTAAAATATTTTTATTTCTGATGAACCAGGGCATATTTGCGATTTGTCTGGCTGTTCTATTTTGCAGTACCTCTAGTTTGTTAATGTGGGTTTTTGCAGCTGCTCCCCAAACTGGGGAAGCGTAGCTGATAAGGGGTCGCAATAAAGACTTATAAAGCAGTATTTTGTATTGTGGTCATGTTACTCGGCTGCGAACCACAAGGTACCAGATTCTATCCTCGCTCATACCAATCCGCCACATTTGTGACCTCGGTAGATGGACCTTCAACCTTCGTACAGCTGTTGTGGCGCCATCTACCCACAACAAACCAAAATCGTCAGATTCACTTGATGCAGCAACAGCAATCACTCACCCACACACGCTCGCCGTAATGCTTGGCGCTACTGAAAAAATGGGTACAGGCACATTAGACTCAACAGCTAATAAATGCATCACCACTCAACAGCCGTATCGTTCGTCTCACCTCCGATTCACTGGAGAGAGAGTCTGTAGTGAAAGCTTATAAGGCAGTTAACAGCAACGCTACACGAGCAGTTGCTTGTGTATTGTGGTCATGTTATTCGGCTGCAAACCACAAGGTTCCAGGTTCTATCCTCGCAAATTCGCCGCAAACTGTTGTGCCAACTAGCTAATGTCACTAGCATATTTTTGCTAATCGCATTAATAGAAAAAAAAAAATCATTCAGTATAAAGTCTAGATTAGATAATTATTTGAACTACAAAGCTGTATATAATTCGATAATACTATAGCTATATATATTCGAAGTACGTCTTTTTAAATCATTAGGCAAATTTTATAGAAATCTTAGATGTTTGATTCCAATGAAAAATAGAAACGGAAAACAAAAGATAAAGCTACATTATAAAAATTTAAGATCAGAAAGTTTCTGGAAAAATCTTATGCCATGCGATATGAGAAAAATATTTCTTGTGGCTAACTTGTGGAATTTTTGAAATATTACACTGAATATAAAATTTGATTCATATATAATTCAAGCATAAACTAACTCGTTCAAAAAAATTACATATGTTTCTATTTTTTTTACACAGCAGTTTCTAAAATTTCAGCTGTAGATGTTTAACTTATGATTTATATATGTAACCATAAGTCAGTTCTACTTTATAATTTAAATAGGGACCAAGAAAATTCACAACAAATTGTATTTTGGAAATTCAATGTTCAGTATGCTTAATTGATGTACGCTAAAATTTTCTTAACAAAATTATTTACCTTTACCTTTGAAAAATTAGGAAGTTTCACCCTATCGCTTCAAATTGAATCAAAATCAGAACACAGTTTTTCTAAGATTCATTTATCAGTTTTATGTTTAATAAATAGTTAAATATATGTATTTATTTTTTCCACGATCACATGATACGATTCAGATATTTGTTCGTGTTGGCTTTGTCTGTATTGTATCTTATTAAAATGAAATTGTTTTGATAATATTTCGGTATCTATTGAGAAAATTTCTGGATGGCAACGACTCATACTCCAACTGCATAGTGAATTAATTTCAGAACAATCGATATAAATAATTGACAGATTCCACAACTACATTTGTGATTACAAGATCACATATGAAATGTCCTTTAAGTTACTGCGTTTAAATGAATATGAATAAATACAGACCGACAGACGGTCTGTATCTTTTGACAAATTTGATTTAAAATTTGATAAAGTCTATATATTAGATAATAAAACTGTAAACCAAATTTTGCTTTTCTAAATTCTTATGGTTTTTTAATTAACATATTTACATGCTTGCAAAAGTGCAGACCGACAGACAATTGGCTTTAGTCCCAATTTTGATATGAACCTACAATTTACATTTTAATATTGAACCTTAATTTATATATGAAATTTTATCCATCTTGCGCTTTATATTTTTTAAATTAGCGATTCACATGTACTCAATCAGCCAGACATTCAGAATTCCTTTGAATAGAGTTCGCCCATAATTTGACAGAAATCAAAATGGAATGGAAAGTCTGTGCCAGTTTACAGCCTCCAGACTATGGCGATTACTTTTGTCTAGTGGTTATGTTACGCGGCTACGGACCCAAAACATCACGGGTTCGATCCTTGGCAATTCAATCTCCACGTTCGTGACCTTAACCATGCATCCTTCATACAGCTGTCGTGGCGCCAACTACCTGCAACAAAAAAGCAACCAATGCAAGTCGTCAAACTCACTTGACGCAACAGCAACAACTCACACACACTCACCATAACGCTTGGCACGATAAAATCGTTCGTCTCTTCGCCGACTCATTGATAGGGGAATATTCTGGTGGCAACTTCATAAGCCAGTTAACAGCCTCCAAACTAGTGTGATCACTTTTGTCTAGTGGTTATGTTACGTGGCTACGGGGTCTAACGTTGCAGGTTCGATACTGCAGGAATTCAATCACCACAAGTCTATATTCCAAATTTCATAATTCTATCTCAAAGAACTTTTGAGTTATCGTGTTCACAGACAGAGGGACAGACTTAATAACAAAAAATACGTTTTACGGACTCTTCAAGTTCGAATTTTCTAATTATTACAATATTTAATATAAGTGAAAAAAAAGAAAAAAAAAAGGGGGGGGGGAAATTATATGATTTTTGTGAGATGAAAAATTAAAAATAAGTTTAGCGAACAGCCCCAAGGTAACAGATTTCAAGCGTCTTTAGAAGCTGTAAGGTGTAAATTTGAAATTCAGATAGCAAGAGAATATTTTACAAAAAAATAAAAAAGCCACAGTCTTTCTTACATTTAATTTTACTTTTTCATCTGATAACCCAGCATCAATAGTGAATATATTTTAGCAGAAACTCCAAGATATTTCCTTGAGAAAAAAAAAAAAAAAGAAAAAAAAAAAAAAAGTGAAATATCTCAGTATGTAGTTCCTGCATTAAGAAGGTTATGAGCTTTCCCAGTTTTACAACCAATTTCGATGTATATAAAGTATTTAATATTGCTTACAGTTTACATTAGAAAGATAACATATTTTACTATTTGAATCTATAAGATGTATCTGGCTATTTTCTTTCATTTTCTCGTATATGTAGTATAGAGAAAGTATAGTAATCGTCAAAAATTGGGAGCTCGAGGTTCTGACGAATCTCCACGCTTTAGATCTCTTTGAGTTCGAAAAACACATTTTACGAAAATATCCTTCTGTCTGTATGTCTTTTACAAAGTTAATTCAAAAACGCTTTGAGCTAAACTGTTGAAATTTGGTATACTGTTTACACAAAATTTTTAGATTTCTATAAATTTTGAGTAAAATCTGAACAGAGAAAGACCGTCTGTTCGGCTATTCAATTAAAGTTAACACAATGACTACAAAATGAAGAAAGCTAAGTAGATAAGATTCGGTACATGTCTATAGTGCAGATATCTGTCAAATTTTGTATCAAAAATCAAACAAAGGGTTGATTGTCTGTACTTTCAAAAGTATGTAAATGCAATAATTAAAAAAACTCATTGATTTAAATATATCAAATTAGGTATGGGATGTTTTAACTACAAGTGCAATTTTATCTCAAATTTTTATTTCAATTAGTTAAAAAAAAAAAACTTGTCTAAAACAAAAATTTGATTTTTGTATCCCATTAAAGCATGACTGAGCTGTAAATAAATTGTATATAGTTTTAACGAAATTTGTTGTCAATTGATTTTCTTTAATTTTATATTTTCTGTCAGTTATAACATATATAGAATTCTTTTTTTAAATATGAAATTATCAGGAATTTATTTAATTCTTTAATTTATGTTTTCACACTTATAATGTTATCTTTAAAAGTACATTTATTCATAACATAAAATATAATAGGGATTTTTAAACAATTAGAATATTTAAAAGTTTTGCATGAATTTTAAATCATATGAATATTTCTTTGTATTGTTCACCATAGTTCTTACTTTAAAAAGAAGTTGATTTAGTTTATATACCTGAAAATTCAAACTTTTAGTTTGAAAAAATAATTAAATTAAAAAAAAATTATCAAAAGAAATTTTTCAAAAACTTTTTAATCAAAGATATTTGACACTTATACTTCAATTTCCATTGAAACAGTAAATTTATTTTAAATAAATATTTATTTATTTCATCAAAAATAACAACAACAACCATTATTGATATTTTGTTGAACAATCCAAATTTTATTTTGAAAAGTTCTTTAACAATTGAAGTGGTTCATTTCACTTCATATAGTGTCCATTTAATTAACATTAGCTTACTTCAATTATCGTAATAAGATTATGTTATTGATTCTTCATTTTCTATTATTCTAAGAGTTATTCGACGTTCGGCCGAATTACTCTAATTTTTCGACATCACACAAATAATTATTTATCATAATTAAATTTGCAATTAAATATTTATTTATATTGATTTAAATATAAAATTAATCATTGTGTGTTATTTTGAAACGAAATAAAATAAATTCAATAGTCTTCCATTGAAAAACTTCCGAAGCTGCTTTTGTCAAGCGCAAATCTTACGCTCATGAAAATAAAATATAAATGTCTTTCTTTATATCACTTTTTTAAAAGAAGGAGGTAAAAAAATTAATGTTGTGCACTGTTCGCCATTCGCACTTTCTTTTTTTTCATTACTGTGCACGGAAGAAACACGTCCTGGACATCACTTACTCCTTTTATACTATTGACAATAGGAAATAGTCAGTACACTTAAAATTATATAATATTAATATGTAATAAAGTGTACTAATATTAATAAATATTAGTATAATATTAAAATTAAATATTATGATGGGAGGGGGGCATTTATCAGCATTGACACGTCACTCTTCATAACAACTAATTATATTATATTGTTTCCATAGCACTACTGCAGCTTCATATATATATGATCATTCACAAAATCAATAAACTCTAAAATATGTGTCTGTTCTTTATTTTATAAAACATTTCTTTTATAACAATAATATATTACAGGATTGACGTATATTATGCTGACTTGATTTTCCTTTCTTCTTCTTCACATTTTTCGAAAACTTCATCTAAACTCAAAACTTCCCTTTCAACATTCAAACCTTTTATTCGGATCAAAGTGTTTTCTGAATCAGCTGCACCAAACTTCCTCATGCTCTGGTAAGCTGTAAAAAAATTACAATGATTAAAAATATTCAATAAAGAATACATTTTTTTAAAAGAAAAGGAACTTTTCTATTAGTTAACAGCAGCTGGATGCCAGTCAAATTTACCAAATAATCCAACTACATGCCATGTGATTTTTAATAACTTGGCAGAAAAAGTCACATGCAATCATGCTGTCCAACTATTCAAAAAGTATCAATAATGTTTATTTACACTTGGAAATGTAAAAGACATAAATTCTAAACATTTCTCCTGATACGATGGTAAACATTTTAAAACTAGTAAGACAATTTAAATAGAGATGGAAGCATTCTGAAATATATATATATATATAACATACAGACATGTCATATACAACTTTTGCACGGTGTAAAATGATTATAAAGAATTAAAATGCTGTATATTCCTACAACAAGGTACATAAAACAATTTTTATAAGAAAAATGAATTAACTTTAATCTTAATTTTCCAGAACTTATAATCTCATACCTTTTTATCTTGTGTTTTATTTTTGTTATCTTCAACACAATATTATATCGTGCTGTAATTGTCAAAATTCCAATCTTCAATTTTACAGTAATATTTAAAAATTTCCCCAACCCTCCCCCCTTAAAAATCACAATTTCAGATTTATATCCATGTTTTTTTCTGTTTGAAAGTGTGTATATTAGTTTAATAATTTGAAAACATGTCAGCCAGGCAGATAAATGTCTGGTTCGTGAAATTACACCATAGTAAAATACCACTATGTATCACATTTGGGACACAGTCTGCTAATGAAAAGATTCATCTTTTTATAAATGCATACTCGATTTTTGTAATTTTATATTGAAACAAAACACAGGCACATTGTATCGTGAAATATTAATGAAATTTACTTGTATATTTCCTATTTTTTAATATATATAATAGACTAAAATGCAAATGAAACTAATGATATAAAAATGGATTTTCATACTCCTCAAATAACTATTTAGCAGGTACTGGAGCAACTGAATTGCTTTTTATTTGTCTTTTAGACATTTTTATATATGCCAGGAATATTCTACTCACTACAGCTCAAATGGCAATATAATTATTTTATTACATATTTTATATACAATCCTATTAGATATTTTTATAACGCTTGATGACCGGTAAGAAATAATAAAGGCTTTTAAATGAATTAAAAACAACAATTTAAAAATAAAATTAATGTTGATAATTTTTAAATTGTTACAAACTTGAATGCAATTAATGAAAAATATTTCATTACAAATAACATAAGGCACTTCTATCTATGTTTAGATTCTTACAAAAAAATTTCCCTGTACAATTCTGAAGCTATATGCCATATCTTTCTTTCTTTTTTTTTTTTAGCAATAATAATAAAAAAAAATTCTGAAGCTATTAAATTTAATAAACAAATTGCATCTGCTTAAAACAAAAAATTCAGGATTTAAATTACAATCTTAACACAATTTTTTTTTTTTACTTTATATTTTACATCAAATAGATAAAAATATCTGATGGCAGAGGAGTAACAGATGAGGACTTCTTTTTAATATTTGAATTGATAGCTTAAAATATAATTCATAAATCATTGTTAAAATTAAAAATTAACAGAAAGGTGATTTAACGTGGAATTCAAAAGTTAAAAAAACTTATTACAGTTGCACAATTTTTTCCATTTCAATGAATTAAGAAATTTAGAATCAAAGTTACTAAATATTAATAGTGGCATGAAAAAGAAATCTGAAAATGTGTTATTATTATGACAAAAGGATATTTTAAACGTACAACAAAAAGTTTTAAGACATAGTTAAAGTTATAATTCAAATATTTTCTATTTTTTTAAGATATGCAGAACCTCAGTATAATTTATAATAAAAATGTATTCTTTAAATTTTTTTTATCTTCCTCCCTATATATGCAAAAATGATATTAATAACCAATAATTGACAAACTTAAGGAGTTATTAAACTTAATTACACACATGAGAGCACACGCGCACACACACACACATGCACAATGAATTCATGGGTCAAACTTTAAGGATTGATAAAATACATATAAAGAAGCATTTTTTTACATAGCAATATAGAGTCAGAAATGAAAAGTGTAAGTGAAACAAGTAAAGTACAAACAAAGTAGAAAAATACATTGTCTACAAGATTTCAATTAACTCTGATGAGGACTTTATTGTAAAACTTCAAATTGCTGCTGCAACTGTTCATGAAACACTAGGCATCTTTGAAAGAGTATGCCTAACACTTAATAGACCAGTATCGATGTTGGGGTGACATGTGTGCACTTATAGTCATATCATGTAAGTAAAGAGCTTCTTTTTCATTTCCTTGGCATTTTTCCCCCCCACAAAAACTTATTTCCAAACACATGCTCCTATACAAAAATTTTTTTTTAAAAAAAGTGCTATTTTATTCACATGTAACCTACTTTTAAAGTTTGACCCACGAGTTTAAAGATAATTTGTAAATATATACATAAGACAGCAAATTTTCCATTTTACATCTCATCATGTAAATAAAAACAATGTAAAGACAAATGATTAAAAAAATATATCTTTTTTTTTTCATTCAAAACCAGTAATTAGCAAGAGCTAAGATTTTTACTATGAAACAATGATTTGCATATCTGGCCAAAGTATGCAAAATTAAAACATACTGCATGGAACAGAACAATAATGCAACTTTTTTTAAAATAAAAAATTTTTAATTTAGGATGAAATTAAATAGAAAATAAATAGATAAGAAATATTTAGAAAATCATTACCAAAAATGAGGAAAATCAAGTGAGTGAACTGACCTATATATTTATATGAATTGGAAAGCAATTAAAAATTAAACAGAATTTTGAAATATTCATTTTAAATATACAGAATGTGATAAACAACATAAAATATTAATGTTTAGAAGAAAATAACAACAAGGCATAAAAATACTTATAGATGCAATGGAAATAGACAAAAAGTCATTGGAATACTTTTATTAGCTACTGATAAACTTAGCTGATATAAGTATTAGTAGCTGATATAAAGAATAAATTTTGTAGCTAAATGTAAATTTTCTGCAAGCTGGTAACCATCAAATATTATAATATACTAAATACAGCATGACTTTGATGAAAGTTATACATTTTACAGTATAAGGGCAGTTGTATCTTGTGCATAGTATGGATGCAATAAAAACAAATGTAAAGATGCCAGACTTTCTTTTTCTCTTTAAGCCACAGTCAGTCTTTATAATCTAATATATTCCCTATGTCCAATACCTCGGATAAGTTTCTAATTAGGAATCCAGTAATTGCAATAAGAATTACTTTTTGAAGCATGCAAAACAATAAAGAAATGTAAAAAGAAGACAGCACAATTCAGCTCTAGGCTTGGATGTTATAAATGTGGATACATTAATCAGATTTTTTTTTCCTCGGCATAATTTTATTTTTTATATTATTGTCAATGAATGAATTATGTGATTAAAAATACCATATATTGTAATATGGAATATTTAACAAAATAGCTGAATAAAATAAATTTCTTAAAATACATAAGTGGAATTTTTTTTTTTTTGCTTTATTAGTAAAATTTGCTAATTTACATTTAGTTAATTACACTCAAACTTACGTGTGATAGCTATACCACTAGCATAAGGTGAGTCTTTATTAGTATTATTTTTAAAATAATAAAGAGACCATCCAAATGCTGTCCAGGCAAAAACAAAGTACAATAAGGATGAATTCATTTCCCATCTTTTAGCTACAGGATGAGGAATAGGTCGAAAATGAGTTCTAAAAAATACCCTCGCATAATGTCGAAACAAGCCCATTTCAGTGCCAGCTGTAAAAGATATAAAAAACAAACTACATTAAACAAACAGTATGAAATTAATAATGAAAAACAAAATTTAAAGGCATTATAGATGAAAAAGCTTTCATAGCATTTAATAGTATAAATAGATACCGCATCAACATTGTGTTAATAAAAAAAAATACATATAACCTGACAGAATTTTTGCTTCTTTTTCATTCCAAAAAAACTAATAAGGATTTAATATACCTCAAATTAATATACAAAATCTGGCTACTATTCTCATTTTTCACAAACTTCACACTTATAAGAAGTGTTGTTATTAATATGCAATGCACATGAAATATTTTACATTTATATTAAACAATATATTTTCTAGTGTAATATTTATTTTACATATTGATCACAACACAATCTATGTTTAAACAGACTTCTATTTTAATGGACACCATTTTGCATCAGTTGTTTAATTAGTTAAATTAAGGATTTACAACATTTCATGAACATACAATTAAATAAAAAAAAAAATAAAAAAAGCGAGCTAATGTATTTTTGCTTTAAAGTATCATTTGTGTCAAAGGAAAAATCATACATAATAATAAAACCATCAATTTACAACATGTATATACACTGAAGTGCAGTTTTACCAATTAAAACAACATATTTTCCTTTTGATTTTATCATTTTTATAAGTATATGAATATTACATTTAGATATTCTAAAATTCTGTTATTCAAGCAATTAATTGCTGCGATCTGAGTACTAACAGAATTTTAGAACAATTAATTTGAAGCTTAAAGAAAGCTTTGAAAGAATCTTTTTTTTCTTTTCAAAACATACTTACTAACTGCTTAATAATGTGTATACACATTATACATATGTCACATTATCATATTTTTATCGTTTATAAACTAAAACATTATAATTTGATACAAAAAAAAATTGTGCAAAATACATAAAAAAAAACTCAAATATTTCTCCAGATTTATATATACTGTTCACTTCAGCATTCTGAGACGACCAATTTTCGGTGGTTCTATCTCACTAAGAGTGACACATGGAAGGATATGCACCATTTTGGGATTGACTTTATTGATAAATTTAAACATCTCCTCCTTTGCTCTCCCCTCTATTTTGCCGAATTAAACCCATCTTAACACATGTGCAAAATGTGGAGGGTTTTAGAATCCATTGGTGAACAATATTTCAAATACTCATCATAGTTTTACTTATTTAGATAATAGAGAAAATAAGTCAATCAATGAACATAGCATAAGGTTTACTTTGGAAATTCTGGGAGTTATGCAAACAATTTCATATTTTCTATCTGGCTTAAAAATATAAGTTCCAATTCTCAAGAAACATACAGAAACATCCTGAATAAAAGGAGTAAGATGATTTTCCAATTAACTCGCAGCAGATATGATGAATTGAAAGACCTTGCTTGTGAAATGTGATTGTTTAATTCGAAATGTGGGTACAGAATCAAAATTCTATTATTTTTGTATTATGAATCGTAAACCTCAATTATGATTAATTTCAAATGACTAGATTGGTACACAAGTACACTTTTTAAAGGGGATGAAAAACAGTGAAACAAACAAACATTATAATTAACAGATTAATGTATTGCAAGTACACTTTATGAAATTTTGAATTCAACTTAATTTTTTTAGTTAAATATATTTTTGTTACCACAAGTCATATATCAAAATTCTATAGGAAATAAAAACCAGCAGCATATTTTGACAACTTGTCACATGATAATGATTATTATGGCTTTGGACATCACTTATAGCCATCGTGCGATTTAATTGAAAGATTCATAATTAATTTTTCCTCACTATATGAGAGAGTATGAATAGAAAGATGCAAAAAATAAATAAACTCTGCACACAGAAGATTTAATTATAAAATTAATGTCCAATGTTTCGAATTATTTCCCTCATGTAACGTTCCCAACAGATACATTTTAACACTACACATCAACAGCTTGAATCATAAGAATAAAATTTTAAAATAATTCATCACATGCAAAATTATAACAATATACCATATACTATTGAAGAATTACTTATGCTTACCAATGTAATTTTTTTCTCAGCGATTAAGCATTAAAAACAGAAAAGGAATAAATATTTATTATCAATTTATAATAATAATAATGTGGAACCTATAAAATAAAATAGTTAATTTACAAAATTTTAAACACGCACTTTTAAGAACATCAAAGGACACAGAAAGTTATATTTACAAACACTAAAATAAAAATATGGTGATTTGTTGATTGATTGTTTTAAATCTGCTTTCGTCAGTTATGATAAGCTCCGCATTCTTTATTTGTCGTACTGGGGCTATTATTAATTTTATTTAATTTTTTTTTGCTGGGAGAGAAGGAATTTTATCTAAGATCTCTGATTAATATATAAAAACAATCATCATGTAAAATAGAAGAACAGAATAATTTTAATAGTTATTTCAATTTTACAATAAATAAAATTTATGCATTTTTTAGTACTGCCATCTACAGGTGATAATTTGAAGTAAAAGTTTTGGAAATTATAATTAGCACTGCAGCTGGTTGATCAATTGCTTTCCAGGGGCTATGAGCAACAGTGCTACAAACACGAACTTCTATATTGAAATCAACGAATATTTGAATTTCAGATCCAAATATTCAGGAATGTTTTTGCTTTTAAATTCACTTATTAAGCAATATTGTTTTTTTCCCCTTACAAATAAAAAAAAAAAATGTCTTAGAAGTCAGTCTTTCCAAATTTTCTATATTGAAATAAAACAAATAAAGATAAAATTAAAATAGCATTGTAAGGTTTGCTGCTTTTATACAAGGAGGAAAAGGCGTGACAGTTATATCCATCCAGTTTTTCTATATGAAAGCGATGATATTTCGCAGAGGACATTTTCATTCCATCATTAAACTTCAGAGTACAGTAGACTCCCGATTATCCGCGCCTGCCGCACAAAGTTTTTTTTTTTTTTTTTTTGACTGATTTTTTCAAAAAGGTGCAGTTTTACAGTTATGCTTTTGTAATTACATAATACATTACAGTATTAAAACAGTACATATGTATTAATTTTTCTGTGCATCCTTGACACCTCTCGTAAGTACAAAGCACTTTTCTGTTTTCATTAACAAAATGCACTTTAGGTTAGTTTTGAGTGATATACTAAAATACTAAGCGTTAGTTAAACATTTCCTTCTGTTTATTCTACGTTTTATTGTACATAAAACGATTTTTCAAAGTTGAAATAACTGTTTTTTCTTTTGCTATACCCGTTTTTTAGCTTTTTTTCGGATTATCCGCGATTTTTGTTATCCGCGGCGGCCGCGCCAGCCGATTCCGTGGATAATCCTGAGTGTACTGTATATATAATTTTTAAACCGTTGCATCTTCTGAGTTTCGTAAGCAGTAGGAAATGTTCTATAGATTTTTTTTAAAAGATAGCCAGTTAGGCCTGAAATTAGACACACGAATATAAGTTCATCTTTGAGAATACAATTATTCTCAGCTGAGATAAGTTATCATTTTGCCTCCTTTCATTTGATTCAAAGAGCAATCATCAATATTATGTTTTCTTTGCATTTTCAGAATTGAAATTTATGAATTCAGAATTGTGTTGGACTGAGTATTTATTAAAAAAAATAAAATAGTTGATTACATTTCGTGGTTTGGCGTTGACACATTTTGTATATTCTGGCAATATTAAATCTGGGAAAATTTTATAAATTCTCCTAAAATTGTTTTCTTTAACAAAAAAAAAAAATATTTAAACAAAACAGAAATAAATTTATCAAATACCCCCCAAAGTCCTTCCAGACATGCAAGGAATTTTTTAATGAATTTCATTTTGTATTTTCACTTTCATTATAATGTATAATTTCGATTTATTTTTAAATATTTTTTTCGATTTATTATTTGATATAAAACCATAACGCTTATACTTTTTGAGCTATAACAGAAAAAATATTTATTCAGCGAAAAGAGCTTCTTCAAAATTATTAGAAATGAACATGAGCTTTAATTATATAATTATTAACGTTTGCTCCAGTCAACAAAATAATAGGAAAACTATGCATTTTAATTTTTCTTTGTTGGATTTATTTAAATGCGTTGATACATTTCATATCCTATTCCACTGTAAAAATGTTCTCTTATTAGTGATTTTTTCCCTTCAATTTTTTAGTGTACGAAGCATACAAAGAGAAACTATTGTAACCGTCAAACAACTCGAATTCGAGATCTTAATGAAACTTCTTGTTCTACAAATCCCGAATGCAAAAAAAAAAAAAAAAAAGAAAAAAAAAAGAAGAAGAAGAAATGAAAAGAAAATGTTTGTTTGTTTTTCATTTCGCCGCTATCTGTAAACAACTATATATATATATATATATATATATATATATATATATATATATATATATATATATATATATATATATATATAACTCAAAAACCTTTTGAGTTAAATATATAAAATTTGGACTTTGCACCAAATTTTGAACAATATTCTTGAAAAAGGCTATCTCTCCGGTTCTCTAGAGCACAAGTAACCACGATAATGACAAAACATAAGAACTACGTAGAAAAAATTAAGTATATACATTTAGCATCTAAAATGTTGACAGATATCAAATTTTAATCGAATCTGTCAAAGAGTCGACAGTCTGTCTTTACTTTTGTATACATGTAAATGCAATCTTGTCTGCAATTATAATTCTTTGTCAAAAAAATTCGTTTTCATTCTATTAGAAACAGGCTTCCAAAATACACGTTTATTTTCTAGTGCTTGTGTATTTACTGTAATTCCAAGTTAAATAGCCAAATAGACTGTCAAAGAGCTCAAGCTAAATTCAGTGAAATGTTCAATAGCATGCATTTTTTATCATTTTCTTTATTGTACTATGAAGCACACAACTCTCAAGTGTGGAATTAAAAATCTGAGCGCTTGTGACCTTCACGGCCCCAATGTTCACAATTTTATGCGGGAGAGGACGACAGCATCTTTATTAGAGAGTTTCATGGAGACTACTCACGCTGAATTGCTTTAGAAAGGAACTTGACTTGCAGTAAAATTCACTCGATTACATATAAGCTTTGAAACATTTTCTTTCTTCATCGAGATTAGAAAAAAAGAGAATCAAAGAACAAAAAATATCAGAAAAATTTACTTAATGACTGACGAAAAGTTTCTAATGATTCATATCAAATGCATAGAATAAGAATTAAATAACAAAATCGTAAATTCATTTGCAAATTTCCGACCCTTAAAGACACCGGTGACTGCAGGTTTCTTGGGACGCACTGACGCGAAGGCCCAGCGACAATAAATTTAATACTATTAACTCATTTAATACTATAAATTAATACTATTAACTCAATAATAGGAAATTTAACTTTCGGATCATATAGCAGTTTTAAAGACAAAAGGTAGATAACTCTGAATGAAAATATACCAAACACTTGAACAAAGAGTTAAATCAGCTTAAATAGTTTTGCAGTGAATTTCGTTATTGAATTGCAAGGAGAATCAGTTCGAAATACTTTAGGTTTAAGATTGCTTTTAATTCCTCGCACACAAAGAAAAAAAGTATTGCATACAGAAATAATAATAAAAAGACATTGAGATTTTTACCTCTTTGAAGCAGACCGCCTTAAGAATGAAAAGCACGCTTTCAGAATTATGGTTACTTTCTGGGAGGAGATAATTCAATAATGATTTTTGCAATACATACATGATTTTTTAACCAAATTCGTGAATTTCTATTAATTTTTGAAGAATCTTTCAACTTTATTATCGATTTTTGTTTGTTTGTCTGTCTGTCCGAATGCAAATCAACGCGATAACTACGAAAAGTAAATAGCGAGGTAGATATAATTCAATGCATAGATTCAGTATCAAAAGCGGAGATCTGAATTAAATTTTGAGTCAGATCCTCCCAGATGCGGATACAGAATAACAGGGTTTTTTTCGAGGGGGTGGGGGTTCAAAAATGGTCTTCGGAATAGAAATTTTCCGCAGAGGTTTGTAGATCAATAAAAAACAGCAAGTCGGCAGGGCATAAGGTGTTTCGGACTGAACAGTGTCGCTATATCTGAAGTATTTATAATCTTATTCTCTATACACATCTATAAAGAACAAAGCACACGCTTGGAAATTTCAATCAATTGCACTTAATAAATGGGAGTGAATTTTGCAGTGATACCAGGCACTTCGAGTACCCGACGTGATTTCGTTGATTGGACGTTTGGAGTCTTTCAACATTTATAGAGTTAAGATGGGATATTTTTAGACGTACGAGTCCAAATTGGCCGTTGGGCCGCGGTTGGTCTTGGTGGCAAGGTCTCGGCTTTGGAACCGCAAGGACTCGAGACCCGATTCCACCGAAGAACCGTCGTGTAAGTGGGTCTGCTGCACGTTAAATCCGTCGGGGCCAAATAGGCTAATGTTGCTTTCAAATGGTACGTTAATATAACTAAGCTAAACCAAATTGGCCGTAAGTCATTCGGATGCCTTAAAAGCTAAGTAATTTGATGATGATATCTATGAAATAGCAGTAGAAAAGGCCCATGTATCCGAATAGCTCCATTTATATATTAAAGAAATCCCTGAATTATGAATGGTTATATATCTGGATCTATTACTTAAATTCAAGGCAAATAAATAATTAGGAAAAAGGAAAGCAGTGTTCCGTGAAATAAACAAAAGGACTAAGAAACAATACTTTATCTAATGCTTTTATGATTGTAAAACATACCTTTTTTGAACACAGGTGAATTAAATTATCATTATTTCATTTTTTGGCAATACTTCTGTTTTATCAATTATTTATTTGGAAAAATGATTAATGTCAATAAATTTTAGAAAGTTCCCTAAACACATATAGCTATCAATTATCAGTGTATTCTGACAACAAAATGAAAAAAAAAACAAAAAAAAACATATGTTCCGATGAGAAATAAAAATAATTTACTCCCTTGAAGGTCTTAATATAACAATAATGAATGGAGATTTAGTTTCAGATAATTTCAAAGCAGTCCTTTCATCTTTAGATAATTATTGTATTGTCTCTTAGGCAAAGTTTGATTGATTTCAAAAAACAAGATTCGATTTTTTTCTGCTAAATTTTTAAAATTATGTATGAAGTTTATACAAGTGAAAACGCTGGTTTGAGCGCATATGTATGTTTGTTTTTCCTATCGTCTAAAAGTTTGCCTTATTCTATTTTTATATACGTATAAACTTTCTTTGTGCTCGACATTTTATCAGGAAATAAATTCGAAATAAAATAATAATAGTTCAATATATTTATTTTTTTTACTTCCCTCTGTATAGAATGTTCGAAAAATTTAGGAAAAAATGGCTCAATTTTATTTAAAACATTTTTGTTTCGCAAGATATTTGCTACAAATATTATTTTTCTCTACTAAATGCTATATTCTTATTATGAGCTTTATTGTTCTATATAATTGTAACCTTTTAACAAACATTTACTAAATATGGCAAGTTTTTTTTACAGATTCGCAAAATTCTACTGTTTAAAAATTGAGTATTGGAACACGATTAGAGATATTTTAAACCCGATCTGTAGATATTTTAAAAGTGCTCAAAAACCTTTTCCTTGCACCTTTCTGGGAAATATCATATTTTATTTATTGTTTTCTTATTAGAATCATACTGGAACTTTCATATTTTTCTAGGTTTAGCTTGCAGTAAGAGTTAAATTAATATTTTAATTTGAAATTTGTTAATGTGATAGCAACCTGTTGATAAAAGTTGAGTTTTCCCATGCACGTGTAACGTGCTCATGCAGGTAAAATTTTATTTTCATCTTTTATAAAATATATTGTTGAAAACTATGTTTAAAATATTTTTTTAAAAACAGAAACTTGATTTATATGATAAAAATTTGGATAATTGAAAGAATAATTTTATGCATTTTAAGATAATACAAGAATAATTTTTATACAGTAATATTTTCGGAGGTCATCACGAAAAGCTAAGCACAAAAAAAGTCATCAAGAACAATTAAGCGAAAAAAAGTCAAAATTTTGCTTAATTTTTAATAAATTAAAATTTTAAAAAAGCCGAAGTCACATTTTTTATCATTCAAAGTATATATTTTTTTTAAGTTTGGTAGCTCTAGGTTAAATGGTCTGAGATGTAGAGCACCAATACGCAAACATGTATTTATCTTCATTATAAGTTTACCGCCTTTGGCGACCAGTTAATTAGTCAGAATAAATAGTGCTTAAAATTTTCAATAACATTTTTTATATAACTTGATCTTAACAGCGTTTTCAGTAAAATAGTTTTAAGCTTCAAATTTTGTTAGATATGTAATGCATGTTATTTAAAAAGCCTTAAGCCGCTCTGTTCATTTTACTATGCATATCCTATATTTTATATAAATTCCCCTAAAAGTCGCAAAAAAAATGCATACAGTCTGCTATTTCTAGCCTTTTAAATATACAAACTTCATTCTTACCTGAAACATAGTAAAATTTGACATTTTTCTTTATATTAATAGAATATTTTAAATATAAATTCAAATCTTTTACAAATTCTTTATAGAATTAAGTAAATATTTTGCTTACTTTCCTGAAATCTGCTTTGAGAATAATGATTTGCATTAAGGCTAGGAGTTTAATTTCACTATTTTACGAGCTTCATTTTTTTATATTAATATCTATGTTATTTCGGATTGTAAAACAAAAACCAAATCAACAAATCTGCAACTTTAACAATGATTTTTATCAATAACTTTGCTGTTCTTTCAGAATTATATTGCTTTCACAATTTTTCTTTTTTTTATTACCACTTATATACGTTTAATATTCGTTCAGAATTCGTGTTGGAAAGTACGCTTAAAATATTTTTTAAATCGATTAAATATAGAAAAAATATGTATAGAGTAAAATATAGCGGTCACTGAAAAGATAATTATTTTGGATTTTAAGATGTAAAAATCATTTCTGTACCGTAATATTTTCGAATATTATAAGGGAAAAAAATGCCGAAAATTCGCTTATTTTTTTTATTAATCAAAATTTAAAAAAATATATCCGAGAGTCACATTTCCAATCCCAAAGTTATCTTTAGTGGCTATAGGTCAAAGAGTCTGCCCTGAAGAACACCACCATAAACATATTCATCTTTATTATAAGAAAGATTAAGCTATAATTGAATTTTTTTTATATATATATGCTTGTGGATAGATGGGTCAAAGAAAACTCTAATTTAGGCATTCTATTGGACAAAACAACTAATAGCTCCAATATGACACAGTTATTGATATATATTTTTTTACCTACTATTAATTTATAAATTTTTCTGGAGTTGCCAAATGTAGGTAACAGAAGGAATAGATGGAAATAGCGCAAAAATTCCAAATGAAATTCAAAATTAAACTAAGCTACACTTGGTGTGTGAAAAATTATCCAAACAGCTATGCATAAATTCTAAATGTGTTTGAAGTTATAATTTCATCAAAATTTTGCTTTCCACGGTGTTTCATGAAATGGAAGATTTCCCCGATTGAAAATGAACCCTAAAAATCTCTAATTACCAAAATAACAATAAATCGTTTTTATTATTCGATAATGCAGATGTGTTAGCATTATATTGGATTTTTTAATTTCCCATATAATTTCGAATATAAAATTTAATTGTGATATTTTTGAGTTTTATATAAAAAAATTAAATACAATCAATTTTCAAAACAGGGAACCTGCGGTCAGCTTTTATTAATGTACGATCGATACTCATTTCATCCACATAGGATGATCTGAAGATGAACAAGAGACGTTTAATTTTTATGGAGCAATATATGGAAATTTTTTATTTCCATATTTGAAACATTTAAAAAATTATAAATTATTCCCTCATGTATGAACATTTACGTTTTGCTATTTAAGAAAAGTTCTTCATGTTCACTTTAAGTAAACATGATTTAGTAAAATCGTAAAAAAACTGTACTTTATTACTAATGGAAGCATGTTTTTTTTATCTAAATAATTTCTGATCTTTCAACATGATATTTCTGTGATAAGCTGCAGCTTATTCCATTTTAAAACACTAATCTCAAGTCACAACATTGCATCGGCTTTTACCATATGAACTAATAATTTATTGTTTTGGAAATGAAATTATATATCCTTCTAATTGAAATATCTAAAATTTAATCATTTAAGAATAATGAATTACGTTCATAATCAAGGAAAAAGCGGGATAAGAAGTTAAATCAAAATTACTGAACCCACGCATTCTCTCTTAAACAAAATTCGTTCCCTTATTTCCATCTATTTTTTTTTTTGTAATAATAAAATAATATAGTTTGCTAAGAACATATGTAATTATTTATTAAATTAACAAAAAATTAGTATATATTCCTTCAAAGTATTGATAATAATAAAATATTTTCAATTACCAACAAGCTATAATGAAAGCTATATTAAAGCTATAATGAAAAATAAATAAAAATCGTCTGTAGAAGATTCGCCCAATTTAAGAAATTAACATTATCTGCTAAAATATTTAAATATTTTTTTTTTTCAAACAAGGTAAATTCTAACTGGCAACATCTGTAATTATTATTTTATACATTTTATAAAAATCGTTTGTGCTTATTTCTTCTCTTCTTTATTTGTTTAAAATTAATTTAGAATGCTAACTTTAAAGAAGGCGCGCCATATATAATGCAAACTATATAAATCATGCAAGAAAATTAAAATTGTTGGGATCTTCTTTCTCCTTTTTTATAAATGGTCGAAAATTTTGCATACCATCCGATTTTTTTATCTAGAGGAATTTGGTAAGTTCTTTTTAATACTTGCTTTTAATTTTAATCGATTCTGATATTTAAATTCTTTTTTTTTTGCTATATTCATTTCTTTGGATATATAATTATTGTTTGTAAAAGAAAAAGAAATCTTTATTCTTTAATTAGAAAAAGATTAACCAATTACTTTAAGAACAAAGTTGTATAAATAACAATATGAAGTAATTTTTTATTTGATTTAATATGGGGAAACAGTTTAACAATACAAAATGCATTGAATTCCTTCTGAATTTTACCTAACATATTTTAATTTTTTTTTCATTTAGAATATTCAAATTTAATGAAAAAATTTAACATGCATGTTATGTGTTATTATCCTTGAAAAATTACTTTTCAAGGATCAAATTTAATTTTCGTAACCTTTCCAGAGAAATAAATAAACACTATTTTTATGATCGTTCTTTAAGGCTCCCTAAAATATCCATTTAGGCTTCATTTGAAACCAAGCAAATATTTATATCATGTTCTTTTCTTCTCAGACTCATCAATATTAATAGAAAAAAATTAATTTTAAAAAATTACATTGCCTTCAATACTAAGAAGAAATTTTCGAAACCACTTTATAAATATAGCGTTTTTTTTAAAATAGCTGAATGGGATTGATAGCTTCCATTCAGTTATTTTTAGTAATATCTGACCCACAACATTGCTGGCTTTAATGTACTACAAAATATAAACCATTTGATTTTTTTCCTTTGTTAAGCTGAACCTTCCTAGTGAAATTAACAACCAGTAAATTAAATTTAAAAAAACTAACATTTTCTTTGACGGTAGAAAAGAAATAAAAATATTCAGCGAATAGCTTAGACGTTATTTTAAAGTGCATAATAATTTGAAAAAAAAAATTAGAGCTGTGTAGAACTGAATGCATGATGATATGATTAATAAATTTGAATTGTATAGCATTCAAGATATTTTGCATCATAATAAAAGTGAATGTCCACGAACATTTTTAATTAATCATATAAATGGATATAATATAATAATAATGGTAATAAAAATTGATATTTTTGATATATTTTGATATGATATATTTTTAAATAAGTGATGAATTTCAGGACTATAATTCTCTATACTATCTTTTTAGCTTTCTATTTTTTTGTTGCGAATATGATATTTTTAGTTGCTTTAATTATAAATGGAATGATTTTGGTGAAGTATCTCGTATTTCCTCTTTATTAAACCATGGAAAAATTATTTTGTTGATATTCTCTTAAATTTGGGAAATTCAGCTTACATTTTCCTACAGGATTTTTTAATGAATTATAAAGTTCATAAGTTAAAGTTCCTGATAAATTATTGCAACATAATAGATGATTTTTAAACAAATGACGAACTTTTGTACATTAATTTTATGCACAACTCTCTTTCTTGTTTGCCGATTTTTTTTATTGACAAATAAAACATTTATAGTTGTTTACATTATAGACATTCATGATCTAGCCCTTTCTTTTCATTAAACCAGAATTTTTTTAAATTATTTGTTTGTTCTGTTAAATTTGGGAAAGTCTGCATACTCTATTCTGTAACATTTCTTCATAAAATATAAGGGTCGTAAAACGATGTTTCTAATAAATTATAGCAAATTAATAAACTGATTTAAATTGCTTTATTAGTAGAATGTCATTTAAATTTTTTATGCAGCAGGGGCCTATTTTGATAATCTTACACAATTTAAACAGAAATATATCATAGAAATATACGCAAAATAACGCGCATAACACAGACATTCGAAGATAAATAATCAAAATATTTAAGGATTCAGGCGCGATTATGAATCTTCCAACTGACGGATTTAAAGTCAATTACAGCTTCATATTAAGGTACCATATACCAGGTTTTGCTATTTTAAGTCAAATCATGATGTATTAATCTGGAAATATTGCTAATGTCAAGCTTTTATTTCTATATTTAGCGACGCCTGTAATTCCGCAGGCTTTGCTTAACAAAAAATTAAGGAGTATTTTGTACCCAGAAAAAAAAGAAGTCTGCAATCAGATTAAAATATTTCCGAAATAGTGGGGGGGGGGAGTGTTTTTCTTTTACCCTTCCATCTATTTTTTGATCGACCAGATGATTAGTATATCAGCGTTTGATAACAGGACTAAGTAAGGTTATTTCTAAGTATTACGTTGTGAATTTTTACGTAGTAATTTTATGAATTGAAAATTTTATTTAATTGGTTTTCGGCATTATTTGATATATTTTACTAATATCCTTTATTACTCTTTGTAACAAGTATTTTGTGTTATAATAGTTAATCTAAGAGTTTTGGAAATTTTATCTGTTTTATCATCAAACATAATTTACATTTTATAATTGAAAAATTAGAAAGATGGACAAAAATAATGATAAGCTTTGAAGAAATTATAATGATAATAGTGAGAAATCTTTTTATTTGCGCTTAGATGTCATTTGTTCGTTTTGTATTATTACTGATGACTTAATATCTTCTCAAAATGGATTTTCTATTATTTTTATTCTAATATAAAATGCTTTACTCCATATACATATTTTATTCCTGTAATTTAAATTTCAAAGAATTGTATTTTATATTTTTTGCTGCTTACCTAAGTTATTGATATGTCATAATTTAAGTGTTGGATAAAAATCCTTATATTTCGTATTTCTAAAAACATGGGAGATGTCAATGCTTTATTCAGGCTTTATACTTCGGTATTGATTGTATCAAGTTTTACAATTTGTGGCAGAGACTTTTTCATAACTTTGTTTATAAAAGGAATGTGAAACTAAAAATTTAATCATGTTAATAAAGACAAATTTTTTGATTATTTTTAAAAATGGAAATTGAGTTTTAAATTAATTTTGAAAAATCCACTGTAATTAGAAAAAAAGATTGCAAAACATTAAAACTGCAATTACTGAAGACTTCATTTTTTTATTTTTAAATGATGTGAAAACGATTTTGGGGTGGTAATATATTCCAAAATATTAAAAAAGTAAATTAAATTTCTATTGATTCTTTTAATAAATTTAAAATGAAATAAAAAAAAATTGTAATATCCTTTCTCTTTAGTATTTACCATTTAATAAGTAACTAGGTACCGAATTTTGGAACGAATTTTAATGCACTATTCAGTAAAGCATTACATTTTATGAGTAATGGATTTTTAACTATCAATAAACTTACCATACGTATGCAAATCTAAAAACATTATAGTGTTTAGATAAAATTTAAGTTCGATATGTTACATTAATGAAAATGTGCGTACAAACAAACGCATTTAACATCACCGAGAGGAGCATGTGTATAAAAGCAGTTAAAATAAAAAGAATAAAAAATATTGTTTTAAAATATATTTAAAATATTTTTAAGGATTTATTAAAGTTTCAAAAGATAAAATAATATTTCTATGAAAGACAACTTTCTTAAATTTTAAGGTAATGTAAAAATTGTCCTTGTGTAATAATATAAACCAAAATTAATTAGGGAAAACTTTAGCATTTCGATTAATTTTTAACTAAAATTCCAAGTAAAACTTTGCTTTTTTTTATTGAGTACTTATTATTCAACAAAGAAGTAACTGCGTGATAAATTTGGTAATTCTAGATCAAACGTTTTTTGTATAGAGCTTTTCAAACGAATGTTCAGAACGCATACAGAAAACATAATAGAATATCTTTTGTAGTAAATTAAAATGCTACAAACATTGCGATACAGTAATCAAGAGTTTATTTTACATTTGGCACTGTACAAAATATTTACAATTCATATGAGCATGATGATGAATGACATAAAATTTTGAAATAAATTCCAATACAAAAATAATCATATTTGCCTTCAATATATTTTACAATAAAAATATTTGAAGTGTATGAGAAAACATACATACTACAAAAAAAAAATTCTTTTCTCACAATACTCTTGTCACATGACGTAACTCAGAAAAGTGATTGAGATAACTAATACGCAAAATATATTTAAACTCGTGTAAGAAATTATTATGAAATATATGCAGTATATATTTTCATAACCATTAAAAAAGGAAAATTCCTTTTATCAAAAAACAGAAATGGGTCAATTCTTAAAAATGACGATCAATGATAACTTTATGCATAGAAAATTTCCATTAATATGACTCAAAATGGAAAAAAAATATCATTATGAAATTATCGCATTTCATATATGCTTTATAAAATTTATACTAAAAATCTATTTATTTTCTGCACTCTGTCAGAAAATATGATTTTTAATATAAAGACCTCCATCAATATGTTTCTCTACCAGTTTCAAAAGCTGAAAACTAGTAATAAAAATCAAATGCACATAGCAAGTAACTGGACATTCTATGCGAAAATTTTTCAAGTTATCAAGGCTTATTAATATTTGTCATAATACTTTAAAAAAGACCGCCATCAAATTTTTGCAGCTTGTTTTAGAAAAAAATTGCGCTAATGAAGTTTGTTGAAAAATATAAAATTTAAAAGTGATACTTATTTTACTTTTGTCAATGCGTATTGATAGTAGAAGAAATAAATGAATAAAAATAAATGTAAATGTTTAACTGAAGTAATATTTCATTGACTTATTAAAAAAAAATTTCACAATTCATGAATTTATTTCCTTTTTAAAAATTTTAATTACTAACATTCATATGAAAAAAATTAATATAAATAAAAAAATAAAACATGGTTTTAGAAATGTTCCTTTATCAGGAATTATCTAATATCATCAAAATAATTTTAGGCTTTAGGTTCATGCAAATGGTCCATGAAAAGTATGAGCGTGTACTAATCCGAAACTTCACAGATGACACAAAACGGTTAGAACAAATCAAGAGATTCCAAATGATGAGAAAAATGAATGATATTTATTTGCTAAAAGTCAGATATTTTCAAAACGTATTATAAAAATTATAGTTTATCAATGTGATCATAGATAAAATCCATTACATATTTTTCAAGCTCATTATCATTATCAAAGTATATCAAAGAAATTTTGCTCAATTTCGACCGAGCGAAATAATTTAATGAGATAAAAGGCTAATAGACTCAAAAATGTCTATGAGCAGTTTCAAGTACATCTATTTGAAGGTCTCTATTTTTATCTTTTGATATTACGACCAAAGAGTTAATTTTTATTTAAAATATTGCATTCTATAAAACACTTTGGGACTGTATGGATGAAAAAATACTGTTAGAGTTTTGAAAAATTGTAAACAGTAAATTTGGAAATTCATAAATTAATTTTAAACCACAAAATGGAGTGTGAAATTAAATAAAAAAAACTTTGTCGAAATGCATTGATTATAAGTTTAACACTTGGATACATTTGACGGCCAAGACTCGTCTTTAAACCATTTTGCCAAATTATGGATGACGAATTCAGTACGTCAATAAAATTTTTATTTAACTTTATTCAATAATAAATTTAGTATTTTTTAGATTTTTTTAGTCGGTACTTAAAGGGTAAATGCATTTCGAATAAAAGAAACTAATGTTAGATTATTTACATAAAATCAATTTGTTGAATAGGAAGGTTTCTTTTTGAAAATTATTTTCTGACAGTATCATTTAAGCTTTTTTACAATTAATTGGATTGGGAAATAATTGCAATTTTACAGATATCAGATTTGCTAATGCAACTTGTCCCTGAGTGCACACGGTTAATTGGAATCAGAATATATCAGGTTCCAATCGTTGTGCAACAAACTTCATTTCTATTTTCGGAAAATAATTAATTACGAAGTCGCATTATAATTTTTATTGTTTGGCAAAAATATCTATGTCTCAAAATGTGTTTAATATAACTGCGTTTATTCGTTAAATTTTATTTTTGGAAATGAAATAATTTTCAATTTTATGTTTTAAGCTTTCTTTTCAATGACAAATAGGGCAATGGTAATTAATAAAAAGTCTAAAAAGGACAAATAAACCTTTATCAAATATTCATATGTAAAGAGTTAATTTATTAACTTCACATGCGATGCAAAATGTTATGATGGAATGTACCATTCAAGTTTATTATTTACTTTCAAAATATCATTTCTGCTAAATAATACTGAAAACAGTCTTTTTTAAATAAATTAAAATAATGGCATGTATATATTATTCTTTTGATTTTAAATTTAAATTTTTAAATTTTTTCAAATTTAAGTATTCAAATATTTTCTTTTCTTTGAATACAAAGCTTTGTCACCTACCAGAGAAAATATATCTTTTTTTGGTAATATAATCAGTTGTATTTAGAGAAAATAATAATTTTGTTTTGATTATTTCGCTAACAAATCTGAAATACTGTTGGATACAACTTGGTAGTTTTTCTCACGAGTTTTCAAAGAAATAGCTTCAAATTGTTTTATAAAAGAAAACTGTTGAATTATATTTTTACTTGATTAATCCTTACAAAAAAATTGCAATGAAATTCAGAATATATAGGGAGAAAAATTCTGTAAAATTCAGTAAAATTTTTCTTCTGGTAAAACTGTTTAAACTGCTTTCTAAAGTTGATTTTTAGTGCTGCAAGAACAAATTTGAAACTTTCATGATGGGGTAAACTTTGATAAAAAAATATTATGAAATACTTTTTCGTTTTAATTCTTTTTTCTACATATTAAGCCTATAAAAATTTCCAATAAAATCCAGAACACAGCGGAAAGAAGATAATGCATTCCGTAGACACGACCGTAATTTTTTTTGCAAGGTATTTTGTCTTGTTGCTATCTCGGCTCATTATCTTGCAAAGGACGCCACACTGATTTTACTTGATTATCATCCCACTTAAGTTCGTATCAACATTAGATTTGATGCGAACAAAAGCCTTGTCTTCAAAGAAAAAATAGAAAGAGATCTTTTATCTTATTTACCTCGCTTTCAGCAAGGCAACACGTCACCTCAATTCTATTGTAGTTCGCCGGTAGACTCTAAACCATAGGTGTAAAATACCGCGATTCCATTTCCCAAATCTTAGAACGGGTAACAGATAAGTACCAAGTCGAGATAAATAAGTATTGATGCGAGATTGCGAGCACGCGTCGCTTTTGTGTTGCAATTCCGTGCTAAGAGCGGTCAAAGCGACGCCGCTCCGGCCATTTGGTTTGTGGAACATTGTAAACAAACATTGTTTTCATTCAGATTATAAAGCGGCTAAGACAAAAAAAAAGTTGCTAGAGAGATCTGATTAAAGGAAACGCTTATAATCTCGATTTTTTTAAAAACACCTGTTGGTTAGGATTTGGAAAATGGAAATCGTATTTATCGTTTCTAGAAAGTTGTTAAAAGCACTTGAAAATTGTTAAATTATATCGGTAGACCTCCTTATTTAAATTTACTTAACTTAAGAAATACACAATAGAACAAGAGACCTCAAATTGGGAATTTGAAATAAAAAAACATACGCATAAATAACTCTCATGTAGAGAAAACAAATAATTTAAGAATATTTTCAAAAAATTAAAAATACTATCAATTGCTAAATAGAAATAAAGAATAATTATTGGTAAGGTTTCCATTAGTCTAATTTGTAATATGTAAAGCAAATTGCGTTACTGGGAATTTTTTTTTAATTATATGGATATGGACTATTATAGATTATATTCTAATGAATAAAATAAGTCAAGTGAAAATATTTTACAAAATGAATGTACATGCTGAATTTTTAATTGATGTATACTTTTATCGAAATATATTACATAATATATTTTTTATTTTAATAACAATTATTAATCTGCTTGTGTTACATGAATATTATGAAATTGATTCGACGTTATTTATTTATTATAAATTTCATTATTTAAATGATTTTAAATGAATGTGCCTTTGTTTTTTATTAGTACGTCCGTTAATACTAATAATTAAACAGTCATTGTAATGTGAACGCAGCAATGCAACTACATGGTACAACAAAACATCTAGCCTTGAGACGTTTAACAGGTTCTACCCTTCAAGGTCTTCATTAGTGAAACGATAATTTGGTATTATTTATTACCATAATAAAGTATATGAATTTCAAAGCACTGAAAATAAATTTAAAAATGAAATAATCTTTTTTTTTTTTAATTTTATAAACATTATGCAATTCTTGAGAAAATATGATTTTCTTTCCACTACGTTTCTTTCATAAACTTTCACGAATGACTTTGCTTTATTTTATTTTCAAATGAAACAATGATAAATGTGTATTGGGATAAGAGAATGGATACTGATAATCCAAAAGCTTTCCTTCCTTATTAAAAATGAAGTTTCTTTCACACAATAAATAAGCACCATCTATTCTTTGGCATATAAAGCGGCAAGTGTTTCTATATCATTGGGAAGCATAATTGGATTTTGACTTTTTACGCTGGTATCTCATACCTTGTTTCACTTCATCTCTCTCGGCAGCGATACATCGGCAAGATTCAACTTTGAGAATAGTCGTTTGAACTTTCGGTGGATTTTGGCCAGGACAGGAAAGAGTGACATTCACCCACCTCAGCCTCTGTGGTTTGCAATTGGCGCAAGATTGAAATGCTACCTTATTGCTGGTCCTTTCCGACTGAGGGATGAAAAACGAATTACACTGTCCATAGCAGAGATTGTTCCTGACCACTTTGGGTTTACACCTACCTGATGTGACAGTTTGATTAAAAGGGATTGTTCTGCACCAGTCCTTCTTAACCTCGTCTGCGCCAAAGATCACTTGTCCCGGACCGTCTGCCTTAAGGAGGAAGCGGTCACGGCCACCTGAGGAGTCTCCAGGATTCAAGTAGTTCCTGGAGCGAAGTAGGAGCCTGTGTCTCCTCCTCCTCTTACGACGCCAGCGATGGGATCCTTTCTGCGTGTCCAAAGGTTGACGTCGTTTCCGGCTCAAGTTCCGGTTTGGCGTGGATTCATCAATGAGCGGTGCCACTTCATTCTTATCCATCACTGATGACGTCTGAAGACGAGCAGTATCCTCGTAAACCTCTTCAGAGCCATCGATGACGTCGTGGTGTTGGTCACGATTCAAAAATACGTTTGTCCCTTGAATGAGACGGCTGCCGCCAGCAGTCCCATAATGATTACCATTGACTTGAAACGAATCCGCGTTCTCTAACGGAACTTTCATGAGATCGTTTCCGGCACTGTTGTCCCTTCTCTGGGAAACGTCATTCAAGTAAGAGGGAATGAGAAAGTTGGCGGATTTTGAGTCTTTCTCGCCAAATTTAGCCATGGAGTCTGTTTTCAGATCCTGTGTGGAATGTATGGAATTAGATGCTGGGTGATGAGGATTATGATGAATCGTTGCGGAGCGTTCTTTAGCTGATGAGATCGATGAATCAAAGTTTGTGAGTGACTTGGCGCCAGTAGCATGACTCGCGGGTCGGCACAGAATCACGGAGAAGTGAAGTGAGATAAGCAAAGCGTAGATGAGATTATCCCACCGACCCTTCGGGTAGGGCTTCGTCTTCATTTCAAATAGCAAAACCTAGGAAAAAAAATTCATTTATTAATAAAGAATATTGTTATTGAATATTTTTCATAAATATTATTGAATTTTAAAGTTAGTTTAATAAAAAATTGAAAATTTTCAATTTTCAGAGCCATATGTTTAAATGAAATTTAAATTGTTTAAACTGAAATAGAAAAATTCCAAAGATTAAGCAGGTTTTCATGCACTACTTAGATAAAAAAAAATCAATTTTTTTAAAAACCACCTTAGGTTGAAACAACAAGAAAAAGAAAATGAAAATTAATCTTTCTCAGCATTAAAAAAATTAATATTAATCTTTCATATCAATTGAACAAAATGTAAACAAATTTTGTTATGCCTTATAATCGATCCAAATAAATGAAATTCAATGGACTGCATTTTTTTATTTCATATTCAAGCTTTTCAAATTAATGGCTTTTTAAAAATCAAACGCATAAATTTAAAAAAAAATAAAGTAAGATAATTAATTACATTTATAGCAGTAACTGAATAACTGTTAATTATATATGAAGCCATAATAATTGAACCGAATTCCTAACAAAAATCAGTTTTCTCTCATTACCAAATCGAATTATTCATTCGCGATAAAAAATCTCAACAAAATAATTTTTTGTTTGTAGTGTTTGAAATTTTTTTTCACTTTATAGCAATCACGGCTCAAGAGAATTCTAAAATTATTCATAATCGCTCTGGTTCTGCTTAACTCATTTTTACTTGACTCAAACTACAAAAAATACTTGCTGTTTTTAATTTTACTGAAGTTTTAATTATTGTAACTAAATTCAATATCCGTTACAAAAAATATTAGCCATGGATCTGCCAAAAAACTAACACGAATTAAAAATGATTTATGTTGATGTGTTATGTCAATATATACTCTAATGGCATAAAATAGCCAATAATTTATCATGAAAATAAAAACGTAATGCATTTTTAATATTATTTTTACAGTAAAAAAAATGAGAAAAGAGAGCATATCTTATACAATAAAGTATTTATGAATATAAACTATTTCCCGAGATTTTCTTAGTTCAAAAGTTTGTACTTTCTTAACAATCAAAAAATTATCTTCATCAGAATATTTCGGCCATAATCTCCCAAATTTTTCTTAAAAATTCCTTGTCATTAAAGAATTCTAAACTTATTAATATTGTCTATAATAATATATCCTAAAATGTTAAAGCAAATATTATTAAAAATTATATGGCCACTAATGTAAAGGAGTAATACTTTTTGACAGAATAAAAAGTTCTGCGGTTGTAGACAGGTATCTTAATGAGGTCATTACTGAAGTTCTAAATTTTTCTAGAAATTGCTGACTGGCTCTTGACCTACAGAAGATAACACACATAATTCAAAGAAAATCTTTGGTGAACCGCAAAGTATTATTATTCGAAGAGGAAAAACACAAGTGCATATTTCCGGTCACTATCATTGGATGCGTGCTTTTTAAAAAAATATATTCTACTGAATTTCTAACACTTTCGGAAGAAAATGTTTTGATTTCATTTTTACTGTTTTAAAGAGCTAGAATATTTTCCTTAAAGAATTAACTTTAAAAAATGGTTCTACTTAAATTACTGTTTAAAATTCTTTTTTCAGAAGAGTTTTTCGGTAATTTCATTTAATTTATCGCCATTATAAATGGAGTTTTTAATAAAAAACTATATATATATATATCGTGAAGTGACAATTGATTTATTCTTCCTTCGACCGTACTGTTAATTCACTTAAAATGTTAAAACTAATATTCATCATCTGTAATATTATAAGAAAAATTATAAATAAAGACCGCACAAAATTTTACAATCATAAATTTATAAAATATATATTGTTCACAGTTATAAAATATTTCATGCTACCTCTCGTTTTATGTTTCATAAAGCTTAGATTTCTATTATAAAGATAAAAAAGTAAATTTCTTCCGACGAAATTCATTGCCCTATTTCTGCTTCCAGTAAAATCGGTAAAAAAAAAAAAATCGGTCCAGTAAATGCTCAATAAAACTGGTCTTTTTGTAACAGAAAAAAAAAAAGAATTTTTAATCAAGTAATACTATTTAGATGTAATATAAGCGAAAGAGAACAAAAATTTGTTCACAGTACTATGTTTTGAAGAACTTGAAGAAAAAAAAATATTAGCATTTTTAACAAGAATGACGGACAACATTACAAATTTGCATCTCCATTTCCTCAAAGAACTTATAAATTAAATTAGAAGAGACCTGTAGTAGTAAAAGCAATAGTTATAATATATTTTTACTTTCGCGTATACGAAATATAAATGAAAGGACTGCAGTCTTCAAAAAATTCGAACTCAAAATTTTGCCGAATCTCCACGTTTCAGACCTTCTTGAATCCGAAAAATCCATTTTTGTTTATTATCAGTGTGTCTAATTTTGAACATGGTTACTTAAAACGATTTAGACTTAGATAGCTAAAATTTGGTATATGGTATCACGATGAAATTATAAATTTTTGTCAAATTTTGAACGAAATCCATCCATGGAGAGTCTGACTGTCCGATTACAAGTGAATTTGATAAGTACAAAATATAGCGATTAAATTTTGTATACAGGTTCAGCGTCTAAAATTCAGATATTTATCAAATTTTAAATGAAATCTAACAAATGATTGACTGTCTGTCGGTTGGAAATTCAGCGGAGATGTAAATACAATAACTCATAAAAGCAATTATTTAATAAAATTCGGTATATTATTGTGTTAATTTTTTATGTCAAATTTTGGTAACAGTCAGCAGGTAAAAAGTTGTACGAAATACATATTTTCACGATAGAATTAGTAAAAATAATAGATTCAAGCCAAAGATCTATATTTGCAACTATCGTTCGCCAATATCATGCAAGGCATTCGCAGACTTTTCCCTGCAATTTATACTTATGAAGGACGATGAAACTTTTAATGGAGATTATTCCCACTGCAATCGTATACGAAATATACAAAAAAAAGTTTGTAGGAACAAAAAGGAAGGATATAATAAAATTTTATCTCAATATTTTGATGAATCTCTAACTTCTTAACTTCCCTGAGTTTAAAAATTAATCTTGAGAATTATTCTTGTCTAAGAATGCAATAACTCAAAAACGCTTTGAGATAGACAGATAAATTTAATAGAGTCTTTTTACTAAATCTGTTTTCCAATCAAAGTTAGAACTAAAAACCCATTCTCAGGAAGTTTTGTTTATTCGTATGACCGAATATACACTATAGATGTTAAAACTGCCATCCAAAACCAGAATTCGAACCAGATCAACTGGTTTACTGTATGTCGTCTGTATCTACGTGTGAATGCCTACGCCAATAATATGTAAGCAACAAATTAGAGCAAGGAAGTTGGTATATGATGTTGCAACTATGATCATAATTATACTACGAAGTACAAAAAGCTTATGTGCGCGACACTTAAAAAAAATGCTCACTTGTAACGTTCACACGGCCTTGACCAAAGATCTCTTTTTTATGTGGCAGGATGGGAGCTACCACCTTAATTAGGAAATATATGAGGAAGAGTCAGGGGCATCGTTTCCGTTGGTTTATTTCTAACTTTATATCGCTCTAACGGTGTTTTTTAAAGAAAACAATTTTTACAATAGCATCCCATTCATCTATGCTATAGCGTCAATTCATGCTCTCATTATACGAAGTATTATGGCAAATTGATTTTTGAAAGCGTAAAACAAAGTGCATTTAGACTTCACATAACAAGCAAATCAAAATTTGTAATGTGATAGTGACGGGAAGAATTATGTAATTCATAATTGAATTACATCAAATGAATTACATTCATTTGAATTATGAATTGTCAGAATTACAAAAAATTCCACAAAAAAAGTTTTATTTTGTGGACATTTTTATAATTCTAAAAATTCATAATTCAAAAAGGAAGACATTAAATTTCCCGTCATTATCACATTTCGAAAATTCGCTCTATTCCATTTCGAAAATTTCGCTCAAATTAAAAAATGAGTGCGGAAAATTTCAAAATGTGGTCTTTTTAAAAAACATTTATTCCTCACTTAACTAAGCTATAACGCTCGACAGCTGATTTCGCAGCATTTTTAATATCTATAAAAAAGTTTAAAGTATTTCTCCATAGCTTAGTAACTTTTTTTGTTTTAACTCAAAAGCTGGAGTTCCAACTTTCACTCCATTCGAATCCACTTCTTAGAAAATAAAATATATCCTCGCACAAACTTAAAAACTTGTTTTGAATAGACATTTCAAGTACTTAAGCCAATAATATTACTATTCTGTATTTTTTCCCCATTTTGAAACTTTTCATAATTTTGATTGGACTATCTAGAAAAGACGAAATTTTGCGATATTTCATAAAGTGGTTAATTTATTTATTCAAGTAATATTTAGTTCTCAAGTTAAAACAACGCACTTCGAATTAGCCTTACAAGCATTGCTCTTTATAAACAATTCTTATGTCCATATCTCCTTACAGTTTTGGTCCATTTTTGCCATTAAGCATTCACTAAATGTCTTCATATATTTAAAACAAACTTTATAAATAAAATTATTTCATATCTCTTTATTATTATAAAAAAACTGAATTTGTTTCCAAAATTAAAATGAATAAATTTTACTGAAAAATAAATATCAAACTTTAAAGGAATCTCAAACCATAGCAAAATAGAAATCAACTCTCTCTCTTTTCTTTTCATATTCTTTGACAATATAGATGAGAATTCAAGATTTAAATTAATAATAATCTGTACGGCAAACTGCAATAAGTCGAAATAACGATCTCAGAAAATAAGATTGGATTTCTCATTGTTTCCGATACTTTTCTGTTTCAAGAAATTTTTTGATGATTAATTTAAACTTTGCTTCTGAAGATCGACACCAAAATAGGATATATTTTTAGATTTATGTTAGCTAGAAGCTTAAAACGTTCATCTCATGCTTTTGGAAGTTTGAATACATATCAAATTTGAGCAGCATCTTGAGATTAGCAATATCATTTAGGAAATACCTAGATTTACCAATCTGTTTTCGAGAGAATGTGCACCTGATTATATTGCGGACTTATTATGAGGTGAATGATAATATTATTCTATAAAACATTATTATGTATTATGCACTATCCACAATTTGAGATATGCATTGGACGGCTCAGAAAAGGGTAAACGTACAAACCATAAAATAAAAATTTTCCTAAGGTTTTCTTATTAAAAATTATAAGTAAATTTGGTTAAAATAAATTTTTAATAAAAAAAATAATACTTTTAATTTTGCCTTAGAGAAATTTAATTTTACATATGAATTAATTTATGCGCATTAAAAATAAATCTAATTAAATTAATG
Organism: Argiope bruennichi; assembly: GCF_947563725.1. NCBI lineage: Eukaryota > Metazoa > Arthropoda > Arachnida > Araneae > Araneidae > Argiope > Argiope bruennichi. The sequence goes on from NC_079156.1 coordinate 35,386,858, forward strand.
ATGTTCCGCAGGAAAAATATCCTTAAATAGCAAACATGAGATTTGTGAAAAAATAGCTGGCCCTCATTTTAACAGATCATATGCAATTGGAGGTCTGTTGTTATATCGCAAATTACTTGGATATTACATGCATGTGTGTGTTTTGTAAAATGTTAATGCAAAATACTTTATGTGCATATCATATAAAGAAAAAAAAATATCCTTACATGGAATAAATTAGAGAAATGGAATAAGTATTTTCTGTTCCAGTTCCTTTTTCATCCTTCTCCCAACTAGGCTTGCTATATTATTCCAATTAAGTAACTTACATTTAAAATCGAAGTAATATATCTATATTGTATTATTACTATCTATATTTTATCTATTTTAATACAATATCTATATTACTATGTTATTACTATCGACATTACTAAAATTATGTATATATCTATATATATGCATGTAATCATTTGTTTACTATGAATTTCTATACAGTGCTCTTCTATTCCAACCTCCTAAATCTAAAATTATGGGCTTAAAATAGAAAAAAACATCTTTTTATCACATAGGTTTTCTTTTGATGATGGTTTATGATGGTTTTATCCAGAGTCCTTATGGATAAAACCATCATGAAAGAATATAAGAAAGAAATCAAGCACTTCTTCTCTTCATATTATATATTCACTTATTAAACACAGATTCAAATATTCACCGGTATAAATTAGTCATATAGGTATAATAAAGAATAAATTGCATGCAAAATAATTTTGTTTTTCGTCATTAAAACCATAACCAAGATGAACTTTTACCAAAGTTTGAAAACTTTTTTCACGGCTAATCTTTATCCACGAGAATTTTGAACAAACGCCAGAAAACGACTGTTTTTGATGTCAATTAATTTGTGAGGAATGCTTGTGCTAAAGTCAGTTTGCAATCACGATGAGTGTTTTATTTTTAGATAGGAGACTTTCTGTCGGAGAAGAGGAATTTTCCGTCACATTCCCATCAAAACCGACAGTCGTGCATGTTTTCAAGATAATGGGAACAAGTCTATTTTAGGAAGATATGACTTTAACATTAGTGACAAATTTTCACGTTCGGAGAAAAAGACATTATAAGGCTATAACCTTGTTGTAATGCATTTTTATTAATATAGCAACTTACATACAACTTCCTAAAAGAATAATCTCATTGATTCGAAATTTTTCATTCATATTCATTTTTGACGAATATATAAACAGGAAAAGAGCAGAATAATGAATATTAATTAATAATAAATTTGTTATTCATTCTTTAAATAAATTTGTTATTACGACTTCATTTGGTGTGCAGAAATTTTGCTGTTGAAGTGAAGTAATAAAAAATGTTACAAAAAACGATGATGAAAATTATCTATTTTTAGGCATATAATATCAGTTGCTTAAAACATAGACACGCTTATAAGAAAATCATCAGAAATAATCACAGGGGGGAAAATATCAAGGAAAATATCCCCTACTTGAAAATTCGAATATCAGTCCTATGTTAGAGTTTTGAAATGGTACGTTGTCTGATTTCAAATTAAAACTGTTTTGAAAGTGATTAATGAAATCCTAGATCAGCACAAGTCTTCCAAGTATATATTTATTTTATTAATCCAACAATTTTAAACTTGCTTTTAGCATTCCTATTTTTGACTGATCTAACACAAATTAACACAGCTAATTATTTTATGAGGATGCCATTTATCTAGAAATCATTTAAGACTCATTCTAACGAACCCAACAAGGCAAATCTTTAAAAAGAAATTAAAATCTGAATTTGAGAAGCTTATTTTAAAAGAATTTAAAAAGAAGCTTTTAAAACAGGAGGTCACATAAGAAAATCAAAAATCACTTAACTTTACTTTTCAGTTATTATATTGCTTTCAGAGCTGCTCTATCCGTAAAATAAACCAGGAATATTTATGATTAGCAGACAGCCTTTCTATATTTTTAAATGAAAGCGTCTAGTCCTTTAGAAATAAATAAGTTAGCAATGAAATAACAACCAAAAATGGCTTCAGTAGTTGAATTCATTTTTTTTTCCTATTGTTTTTCGATTCGATCTGAAGATTTATATTAACACCTGAAGATTTATATTGATAATTCATATTAACAACATCCTTTATTAATATGCATGTTTACGTTGTTTCGAAACCATACATATTTCTTTAAAAAATATGTTAATGATACGATTAATGAATCTTCTAAGTACCATCTGGTTTAAGTATGTAAAATAGCAGGGGCGAGGGAACTGTTCTCTCGTTTGATTTCAAAAAATTATTTCGAGTGCTTTCTAGCAATAATGTAATTTTATAACTACTGGCATTTCAATTACTTTATCATGGATTCATCACGGAAATCATAAAAAAACATAGAATGATTTCATAATAAATAAATGGTTATATTTTTGAAAATTACCTCTTCTCACCCCATTTCTCTATAAATTAATATAAATTAATTGTTTTTATTTTTTTGTTTTTTTCTCGTTGAATCAATATTATAAAACAAAGACTAATAAGCTGGGGGAGGGACAGTTTCAAAAGCAAGTGGATGAGAACCTGCATGATTCTTGTTTTTCGTCGGAGGCCTAGCAGTGCTGGGGAACAAGATACTTCCACTCTTAAAACGAAATGTACCTACTTTGAGAGGGATTGTGTATGACCTATAATATCACTTGGGACTCAATCACATTTTTCTCATGCTGTCACAACGAAGGTCATTTAAGTCATCTGAGTCCCTAGGAAGGATGGGTGGAATTTCTCTTTGATTGTGGTAACAGATCAAATAGTTCTGTAAAGTTAGTTTAGAATGTTAAGGGCTCTTTCTTCTCAAACAAAAAAATATATAACTAATTATTACGTTTTTAAAAAAGTCATTTATGAAAATGCAACCAATACTGATAAAACTATGCCTTCAAAATCTATTTTTCTTGTCCATTAATTATATTAAATGAATCACTCATATCTGTCTAAAATGGACATTTCGTGACACTGAGTTCCCTGGTTTTCTTTGACTTTGTTCAATTTTAACATTCACAATATAACCATTATTTAATTTTAACCGCCACAACATAAAGCCTTGTTTGGAATGCTGAGCCACTGGAAATAGCTGACTTATTATATATTAGTCGCCTTACGCAACCAGGTGGTTTGCCGAAAATATTGGTTTAGATTTCAAATAAACCTTCTACCTATTATTGAAAAATTCTTATTATCAATGCATTATTTAAAATTTGTAGTTATGTTGTATGCTTTATGCATTTGATGTACAGATATTGATTGAAGATATGGATACATTTATGGTGTGTGTGATATTCTTCTTCAAAAAATTACTAAATTTTCATTTCTGCTCTGTTTGATTCAAATATTTAATATATTCTATTAAGTATTTAAGATACATTTTTTCAGGTGATTGTTTTTTTCATACTTCCATTTAATCCTTTTTAAAATTTAAAAAAAAATTCCACTGAAATATAATTTTTTTCCATACTTTTTTGAGTTTTGATCCCACGCTAATTCAAAAAAAAACTAAACGTCTGAATTAAAATTAATTTAAATACCAAACACTACAACGATCGATGTAGGTTGTGGCAGAAGGTCTAATTATAGGAGGTGATGTCAGAATAATGCCGATTTTTACTATTGTGATATTGTAATAGGTGCCGTTTCCTTCTTGTATTCTTTACTATTTTTCAAGAAAAATAAGGACGTGCGTTAACAGCTTAGTGCGAGTGCAGTTAAGTGAACAATAGAATGACCAATTTAATCTCTGCATTTTAAGAATTGTTTCTTTGACGTTACATTGTTCCTTTGACATTAATTGTTACTTTGAAGTTTTGGTTCCATCACAAATTCATAATTTTCTATTGACGATATAATAGATAGTTGACAATGAATTCAAAAGATTAACTTTCAGAAAATTTCGATTATAACTATTTGATCGAAAACATGTTATTTTATTCACAAAATGAAAGTGTAGAAATTTACAAAACAGAATTTGCATTAGCCTCAAGAGAGATACAAGTCCTGAAAGTTTGTTTCTTAGCTACAACCATGTATAAGTAATGAAGCAACCTTTACAGATAGAAAATTGTCGCATGTGTTTCGAATTTTTTTCCAGTTGATTTATCTGAAATTTTATGCTATTGCGATTATTCAGATAATATGTTGTTTGACTCTTTTACATAAATAAAAACAAAATTTTAATTCTTTAGTTCAATAAATTTAGACTTAAAATAAAATGAATTTTGAGTTCAATGCTACAGCATTTCATTTTATAAAAAGTCTTCTGTTATTATCAAGAAGCGTTATCGTATTTATATTCCAGTTTATTTGTTTTTTAAATTTCGTTGACATGTGGCTTATCCACACTTAACTGACAACTGACAGCGCAAGGTTACCTCATTTAGTAACACACTTACGTATAATCAGTTTTAACGCTAGCTTTTTTTTTTTTTTTTTGATAACGGCAGCTTTTTTTTAAAGAAGCAGTTAAATTATTGTAGCATTACAGTAATGCAAAATAAAGTTGAATGATGAATAGAGTTCATTCCAGTTAGTTTTAATCAAGATTCCCAGCTTCCCAGTTAGTTTTAATCAAGATCAACTTCTATTTTTCTTAAGATCTCAATTCTGAAGGTCATTGATATCGAAATCGAAACACTCAGTATGTGATACTCAGTTTGAATTTAATCGATTCTATAGAAATATTAACTGAGCAACGAAGGTTTATCGGGCATTCTTAAACAAAATAAAAATAAAGAAATGTAGTTTTCTACCTTTAAAAGATATATGGCTTCCATCTGTACTGTAGTCTCAGATTATGAAACATCTCACGAGATCAAGCCATGTTGACCAAAGATGTGGAAATAAAACCACTGCGGATAAACATGATTTTTAACACAGAACCGAGGTATTTTTTCTCCTTTTTTTCAGAAATTCAGATTTGAATGGCGAAGCAAATGGTTCTAGTTGAAGTGAATCGCTGTGAATCTCTTTTCACATTTTTCATAATTTCTTTATTTTTTCTATTTACTTCAAAAAAGTATTGGATTACATTTCCCCTTCATTTTTCACGTTGCTTTTCTCCATAAGGCAGCAATATCAAGGAATTATTAGAGAAATGCTGGATCTATGTGAAAGCATTAAGTGAAATACCGACAAACCTTCAACTCTATATCGAAGAGCAATTAATTAAATTTTGATAACTCGATAATTTGACTAATTAGGAGTGCAACTAAAACTTTGGAATGAAATAAATACAAAATAAGGAAATTAAGTTTTCGAATGAAGTCTTTAAATGCAATTTAATATTGCACTTGAATTTTGAATAACTCAATATCTTTCTCTACCACTAATAAAGTTGAATATGTTTGTCAGTGTGTGAGAGTTAGCGCTATACTTACCGTATTCTTTGAAATACAACTACTAAATTTGGCATATATATGCTTTGGTAGGAGAGAATGCGCATTTCGGAGTGATTCTTTTGAAATTTTAATTAATCAAAAATTAAGCTGAACTTTGCCGTTTTTCAACGATAACTTTTGAAAATATCCTAATACAAAAATAAACTTTGCACAATTTTCAAATTTAAAAAATTGTCTTTTTCCCTAATTTCAATTTTTTGACCATGCAAATTGTTTTCCAAATTTTGGTAATTTTTACATTCTTATATACGAAGTATATAAAGAGAAAGTTTTGTAACCCTTAAAAAAATTCAAATTTGAATCTCCATATTCCGGACCTTCCTGAGTTCAAAAACACATTTTGGGAATTAAGTATGTCAGTCCATCCGTCTGTCTGTGACAAAGTTAACTCAAAAAAGAGTCGAGTTATGCTGGTGAAATTTGATATATGGTCTTTACACGGCATTTATAAATTTCTATCAATTTTTTGAAATAATTTTTTAGGAAACGTCAGTCTGTCCGACTGTCCGAATAAAAGTTATCACAATAAATACAAAATGAAGAGAGCTAAATGAATAAAATTTGGTACATCTATTTAACATTTAGAGTGCAGATACCGTTAGAATTGGAACCAGGTTTGTAAAGAGTCGACTTTCAGTCGTTCTGTAGTTTCACAATCATGCAAATACGATAATTCAAAAATGCAATGACTTAACTTTATAAAATTTGTTATATGTAGCTTTGTAACTCCAATAATATCGTGACAATATTTAGCCAGATTAGTTCAGATCTGGTGGTCGTGAAATCCAGGCAAGTGGAAAAGCAAGTGAGATGTCACTATTATCAGGAAAGCGAACTTCGTCTCTTCGTATAAACATCTGAACCATCTAACATAAACACTATAGCTGCCAAACAGTCTGTTTGTCTTAATGTCGGTACAACATGATCTTTCAGGTTTTTGCGGTATCAGTCAATGATAATTGTACACCAAACGAACCTGTTCACTGTTACTCAAAGAAGTATGGATCCACAAGGAAATAACCGTGAGTCCAGACCATATCGTGACATATAGGGAATGTAGTGGCTGTTGTTGGATGGCACTAGGATTGATGGAATGCCATGTGCAGAAGTTCTGTGTGTTCAAAGTGCCATTTATTTAGATTCAAATTGAGTCTCGACAGTCCCTAAAACATGCAATGACCAGTGCTCATTCGCTTTCATCCTTGCCAGAAAACGCAAAGCAAATACAAGATGTGCACCGTAATCTTGCGATTTCAATTTTTAAACTGCATGCATCTTGTAAGAGTAACACTTCAGAATTTTACATAAAATCAAGCGTACGGTTGTCCACTGAATATCTAGTACTCATACTATTGAGTGGCTACTTACAAAAGACGCATTCAGCTGTTGCAATTTCAACTTCATCCACAATTGACATCTTCATTGCATGTTGTCCTTTTGCCAGTACAATATCCAAAGATCCGGTTCCTTTAAACTTACGTATCGTACCTTTAACAGCGTTTATGAACATGTATCATTTCAATAAGTTTTTCATTAGCCGATAAGCACGGAATATTTCTGAAGCAGTGCTGGTAATTTGATAAAAAAATTTCCTGATCGATGTGCCTTGTATCTTGGTTATCGACATGTTTATTACAAGTGAGTGATTTTTTTGAACCATGCGTATCGCCTTTATAGCGAAAATAAATGAATTATTAATTAGCATAATGGTTTTAAGCTATACAGTGACATTAATTAGTAAAATTAAAAAACTATTTTTTTCCGTCGGAAATCTCTGCCCCGTAGTCTAATGTGTGATGTTTCATTTGAATCCATGCAGTATAAATGGAGCTCTGAGTCTCTAAGTGCCACACAATTTAATTTTACTATAAATCATTTAATATTAACCATCTTGTATGAAATAGTTTCAAGCTTTTATATGTTTAAAGGCAAAATTTCAATTTTTATAAGTTAGCAATTTCTGTGTCGTGATTTTTAAACATTTGGGATTAATTTTAATATATTATAAAAAGAAACAAAATTTACATTAGTGGCTTTCCTCAACTATCGTTATATATAATTGGCAAAAGCAATGTTAAGAAACAATTCTTTTACTTTCTTAATGCTGACAAAACATTGTGTTTTAGCAAAATTTATAATGCATGCTCAAATATTGGTTGTCTCAAATCGTCTTTCATTTTATTTAATGAAAAGAAAAATAGTGCTTAATTTTTCATAGATTAAAACAAATCGTGAAAAAACAATTAAAAAAGAACATCTTTAGAAGTGAAGAAATGTTTAAAAAAACTCAAAGTCACTTAAAATTTTATTGATTTAATAATTATATTAAAAATTGATAGCATATTTTACACTGAAGTGCCAGAAAAACTGATACACCAATCTAATATCGTAGCACGCAGAAGTGCTGCAACATGGCGTGGCATGGATTAAACTAATTTGTGAAGATATTCTGTAAACAGTTCGCACAATGATTCTTGCAGGGCAATCCACAAAACTATGGGAGTGCGAGATGGTGGAAATCTCTTAAAGACTGCACGTTGCAAAACATCCCAGATATGCTTGATAATGTCCATGTCAGGGGAATTAGGTGGCCAAGAGAGGGAAAGAAATTCAGAAGAGTGCTCCTCAAGCCCCTCGGTAGCTACTGTAGACCTGTAGGCTAGTGTATTATCCTGTTGGAATTGTCCACTTCCGTCGGAATGTACAGAGAACATTTGCAGGTGTTCAAAAAAGATGTTAACGTACCGCTGACCTATCATGGTCAAGTCTAGACGTTTCAACAGTCTCATTTCATGCCAACTGCACACGCCCCATACCATCACAAAGCCTCCACCAGCTTGAACAGTTCCTTGTAGGAATGAGGGATCCGTGGATTCATGGGATTTCTCTACATCCGTACACGGCTATCAGCCTGATACAATTGGAAACGTGACTCGTCAGACCAGACGACGTTTATCCAATCATTAAGAGTCCAATGACGGTGCTGGCGAGACGAGACCAAACGCAGAGCTTTGTGTCACTGAATCAACAATGGTACACGCGATGGTCTGCGACTTCGGAAGCCCATATTAATTAGGGTACGTTGCACAGTGACACTTATTGATGGGCGCCTGCATCAAATTCGCAGCAATTTGAGGAAGTGTTGAACGTCTATCTCGTGTAACAATTCTTTTCAGCCGTCAATGATACCGTTCTATCAAGGTCTTTTTCCGGCCGTACCGCTGTCGGATATTTGAAGTTTTACCGGAAACCTAATTTTCTTGGTACACCCATGAAATGGTCGTACGCGAAAATCCAAATTTCATCGCTACTTTCGGAAATGTTGTGCCCCATTTCTCGTGCGCCGACGATTAGTCTCTGCTGAATATCCTTTAAATCTTCATAACTTGTCATTGTAACAGCAAGAATCGATGTAATAGCATCCTGAGACACCTGTTGTCTTAAATAAACACTGTTGACCGCATCGCGGTTTGCTTATTGGTTGAACATCTCCATTATTTGCACAAGACCTCCTATACCAGTTTTTCTGGTTCTTCAGTGTAAGTACTTAACACAATCGAGTTAATGAAAAAAATATAATTAACTATAGAACTGATAATGTTTGTCCGCGCAAAAAAAATTGTAATTTTAATTTTGTAAAAAAATCGATCGAAGTCAGAAGGCAGTATAACTTTTATTTTTCATAATTAAATTTTAGATAAGTTCAGGAATTCTATAAAAAAAAGGGGGAATTCTTTTGGGATAAACAAAAATCATATGATTCCTCACAGGTTTAGAGTTCTTTTGACTGACTTATGAATTTTTCCAAAGTGTGAAGGGAAAGATATACCAGTGATATCGTGACTTTGAGAAGGCTGTTCGTATCAGAATAAAAACTGATAACAGTGTTGGAAGTTCAATATCGCTGTTTGCTTTATTCAGTCAAATGATCTTGTCATAAATTAAAAAGAAACAAACTACTTAAAATTTTCGAGAAATATAAATATATTTTGCATTTATAATCAATCACAAGGCAAAAAAAACCCGTATTGAAAAGGAAATAATAAAAAGTGACTAATTTTTTTAACAAACGTTAAGCGCTGAAACTGCTGCATTTTGTTTTAAACAAAAATTCTTTGAATACTTTTATTTTTTTTAATAAAGCACTGAAGGAAAATATTTTCTAATTAAAATAAATGATGTGATAATCACCTAAGTTCCTTCTATATAAAAATAAAATATAATAATAATTAATGGGAGAAATAATTATAATGAAACAATAAATAGAAGATAAAAATTGTCCTTGGTACAGGATTAGTAGAATTTCTATTCAAAAACTCACTGTAAGGGATATCGGATCAAATAAATAACTCACTATGCGATTATCCGGCTGTTATTCTCCTTCATGCAAGAGATGAACAGGCTATATTCAAAGCAAAAAGCTATTGTCTGTCTTTTCATTGAAATGTGATAAAGCAGGAGGCTTTATTGAGTCACTACAAAGTCTGTCTAGGAAGTTTTCATACATTTTCTTCACAACGCAAATATATACAGAGGTATTACATATAACGTACAAATGGATCATTAAATATATTTATCAAAATATCAGCAGAAGCATTTATTACTTTTATAAAGTGACAAATTATCTCAGATTCTCTTTTTATTTCATACTATACTGGTACGCTGCAAAAAACTTGATAAGTAATTTTATTTTTCCAAATCTATTTAGCCTTTATTTTACAGATTTGAATTATATATATAATAATAGAATTCGAAATATACAATTATTTACTATTCATTTTAAATAAAAAAAATGCATTAATTCAATGTAAGACTTGGAAATAAAATTCATAATTTTTCTCTTTTATTACAAATTTTTAATCAAAAATAGCAAATTAATTCTCTCACATTTCCTATTATCGTTAAATCGAATACTAAAAGGTATAAAATATTAAATTCAACAATTTTTGTACTTTAATAAATTAATGTATCTTATCTTCTAAAACTGCTAAATATCAATTGTGTTGAACTACAATGGCGACATCTTTTTAAAATTTAATATTTCTGATTCTCTAAAAGAACATATAAACATTTCAGATAACTGCTTTATTCAGCTAATAAGGCAGTTACCTATAAGGCGAATTTAAAAGTGAAATAATGAATGAAGAATATTAATTTGGAAACTTAATTAATCTTTATATTATCTATTTTATTGCATTTAACGGTATATTACATATTTTTCGAACACAATTCAATTTTAATGGCGCACTTCTCCAATCGGCTTCTCTAGGGCAAAGAATCACAATTATTCATCAAGTTAATGGAACAATATAAGAAAAAAATATCAAAGATATAATCGATAAATCACCCATTATATTAGTTCCTTTTTTTATTAAAAATATAGCTAGGTACCCAACTTTATTTATAATTATTAGCAATGTTATAATTGTTTAGTTACAATAACCGTAAATCTTTATTTAATAGCATTAATTCTATTGATAGATATAATTATATTCCAGAACGAAGTTTACTCCCAAGAATAAAACAATCCCTAAATGAATAAAACAGGTTATATGGTTTTTGAATAAATATTTATCATACAAAACTGTAAACCATATTTTTATTGTGTGATCCACTGTGCAGTTTTAAACAGTAAAATCATTTGTCTGCTGCTATATAAAGGGGTAAAAGGAAACTATTGAATTCCATAATTTCCAAGGTTTTAAGTAAATTACATTTTGGTTGTGAATTGTCTTACAGTAGCTTTATTCTTTAAGAATAAAAATCGCTAATGCATTGCAAAAATTCAGAAAGAATAATGCGATATTATAAAATTTTTCTATAATAATTATCCAAATTATCTTTTCATTTAGCAATTCTTTGATGAAAGAATTAATGCAGTGAAAGAGTTAACTAGTAAACAATAATTCTTTCTGTTTATTCTCCAATTCTTTAATCAAAAATTATTTAAAATACTAAACATTTCAAACGGTTAAAACAATAAAACTGGAAACAAGGCATGCGTATACTACTTATAGAAAATCATTACTTACGGAGTCATTTTAAGCTGAGCTATATATAAATTTTAAGACGAACCTTAACACAGCATGTGTATGTGCATCAGATCTTCTGTGGCTCTCTCTCGCACTTATACTAAACTTCATAAATGTATTGTTAATACAGGAAAATACTCACATGGGAGAGAAACATTTATTGCGAGACAACAAATGCAACGGAAGCACAAAAACTGCAGAATAACACATGCAGCTTATGACATTGTTTTCGAAATCTAACGAAATTAAATCTTCCATGTTTAATTAGTCAATGGTTTGAATTTCCTGGAAGCAAAAATGAAACACCAATTCAATGTTCTATTCAACAGTATTCCATGACAGATTTGAAATATGGAATTTGGTGTTTAAGTTTGTTATATTATGATTCCGGGAAGTTTGAAATAATCTAGAGTGGATTTTCAAAACATATTCCCATGGGTGAAATAACTCACTAAAAGAAAAATATTAACTCTTCTAAAACTTGAGGAACGATTTAATATTAGAGATTCGAATCACTGTATTCATAGTAAAATTATTATACTTTAAATACTTAGTAAAGAAGGGAACTATATTTAGTTTTTTTTTCTTACGATGAGAAAAAAAATCTGTTCTTTTCATTTTAGCTGTAAAACAAGTTTGTATGAAGATATCAAGGGAAGGCTAAAGCATTTGGAGTCCTTATGCATTTATTAACTTACAATAATAGAGGAATTATTTTGATAAGTCTCGAGTAATTTTTGATAGATGAATTTTTTTTCTAATTTATCGTCAAGATTATAAAGTTTTTAAAGAAATCATTTTAAAATAATAAAAAATAAATATAAACAAAATAATTTTGATACCCATATTAAAATTATGTAATCGGTTTAATTTTAAAAAAATGTTTTCCTAAACTGTGGCAACAATTCTTTAAAATACGGTAAAAATAAACGGTTCTTCATTCTCACATTCAGATCACCATGTATTCAATATTCAAGTATAAAATTTTGTACGTTGCTTTATTTCTTCTTCCATTGTGTCTTCAAATATGATACAAAATCGTATAGCCTAGTTATGCATTCGAGTTTTGTATGCCCCTTTATTATTATTATTTTTGGTTTAATACATTTATAAGAATTATCGTTATCATAATTGCTTTTCAATCTAATTCTCTAGACCAAAATTCTAGTCTCCTTGATTTAATTAGGTCAATTTTTGTAACTGTTTGTATCCAATTTAAGCAATTTTTATAATTAAACAAAAAAAAACACCAGGCCTTATCTTTAATTCATTTAAAAATATTACTATAGTAAATTGTAGTCAAATGCTTTCATTTGCTTTTGATTCTCTGCTGAATTTGAAACAGAATGGGGATTTTTAGTCTTTGAAAAATATTTCATTATTAGGTCTGAATGTAAACAATTGTTCAATAATTGCACTCACGTGTCGTATTCTCAAAAACAAAATAATTTTTTTCTTCCATAAACCGCATTTCCATCATTTCAGCATTATTTTCAATTCCGCTGTGCAAACATTTAATAAAGATGAGGTTACGATAAATGTCCTATCTAGGTCTAGTTGACAGTCCAAATATGGCATTAAAATACCACATGTCTCAAGCTTTGGTTGTTTTGTTAAATAATCCCAATCTCAGGACTTCACAGGAAAACTACAGCTTTAGACATTGAATCTTGAAAATTGAAAATAATTTCTAATATTTTTTTGTTATTTTTTCATGCAAATTGCTCTAATTTGTCTCCCTTTTTTATCTATGTGAAAAACAATTCTTAAAAACGAAAAAACTCATAATGCGACTTTATTTTTTAAAATAAAATTGCCTCTGAAGAATCTGTTGCAGTACTTTACAATCGCATTTAAAATAGTGATATTCAAAACCTAATTACTCAATTGGTTTTAATCACATAAAAATGGAATTTTTCTTCGAAGATCATATAACAAAAAATGTATCAAGAATATATTATCACGTATAATTAAACCAGACGAGAGATTGCATGAAAATTTTGATTCCGTAACTTTTTAGAAATACATTTGCAGAAACAAAATATAACTCTGTCACTGTAGCCCTTTTTATCAATTGGAAGCAAGTATCGCAGCTGATTATAAATAAGTTAGAAATTAGTTGCAGTGACAAGATACTTAGTGTAAGGCAATAGGCCTATTTTTGTAAATAACCTCAGTTCAGAACAGCATTTTCTTTAAGTATTATTAACAAGCTCTTTTTAGTGAGCAGTGGTCATTTAGCAAGCCTAGTGTATGCAAATATTTTCAATTCAGTATTTTATGAAGCGGGCTTTTAGAGTTTTCTTCAGAAAAGAATTTTTAAAATTCAAATCTTAGTATGCATATAAAACGTATTATATCAGAAACTTACATCATATTGTTTCATTTTTACAAAGAGTTTCTTCCTAAATTTAAAACTTTCTTGAAAAAATAGAGCACTTTATAAATTTTTCATTATTGCATACTTCTGAAATTAAATCTTAATTTTCGGTATAACGTTCCGTTATGTTCGGAAAATTTCAAACTTTTACTAAAAATATTTTTATAAGAGGAACCTACTCATCATGGAAAAATAAACCCCAACTTCGTGCAGCCGTCATCACTAAAGGAAGAAAAATCCATGAATTAAAATTTGTAGGAACAAAGAAAAAATTTGAATACAACAGTGAAATGTATTATTGTAAAATAAGCTTAAAAATATTTAAATCTAGACAAAAAAATTAACTGCAATTAACTTGATTTATAGAATCGATAATTTAATTAATTTTAAGAGGGAATAAAACTTTGTTTTGTGCTATAATAATATAGTATTTAATGAATTCAATATTTTTATTTTTCGGCTGTTATAGTGGAGAAATATCAAAACTTCGCTCAATTTTTCATTAATTAAAATTTTAAAAATTCGTCCATTATCATCCATCAAATTTGGTATATTTGTACCAAATTTGATAGATCTAGTAAAACACTCTGTCCCATTGAGCGCCATCACGCAGACACAAATACAGCCTCCTTTTAATATTAGTTACGATATTTATTACAAGCAAGTCTGGGTTATGATTAGTATCAATAGTGCAATAAATAAAAAAATTTAAATGATGATGATGACATGTCCACATTGCAACGAAAAAATGGGAGCTGTAGCTGCTGACGATAAAGACCCCTGAGCACCCGCAAGCAGAAGTCTCACTTCTAGTTCATATGAAGATGACACACAAACTCGCTTGCATGTGCCCCGTTTTACAGGAAGGCTCTTCCATACACCTCACAAATAGATCACAGAGTAAAGAGCAACCATGCCCGAACCAGGACTCGAACCCGGGATGCCCAAGTTAACGAGAAGTCGCGCTACCTCTAGGCCAAAGAGCCGGCAAAAGCTTTAATATAAATATTTATTTAAAAGTTTAAAAGCGTAGCATTAGTTAAATATTTTATACCATTTTAAGCTGCATGAAATAATTTTTATTTACTAAAAAATCATTTTAGCATTTTTTTATTATCATATATAAATTTTGGAATTAATTTAAGCTATGTATATTATTCTTTTATAAAAATTATTATAATTCATAAAAGATTTCTATTTCATAAAACTTCATTTTAAATTAAATTAGAAAATCTGTAGAAACGAAGAATTTTAAAAACCAGTACCTTATCAAAAAAATAATAGACTGCCTCTGAAAATAGCAGACAATTATTTTTTCTAAAGTTTTTATTAATAAATGGTACAAAATTTAATTAAATATTGCGAATGCGAACTTAAATATGTTTGCAATTTAGAATAAGTAAAAAGTTATTTTGATCAAATCTCTATCGTCAGTTAAAAGCAAGTAGTCAAGTTTTGAATAAATTTATTTAAATATCCGCAAACTTCAAATCAATATCCTAGATAATTCAATACATCAGAAGGTTCATTATCGAAAAAATTGTATTTTCCATTCAGAAATTTTATCTAAATATCTTCATTTTACATATCTTGACTATTTTATATTCAGTTTGTTAAAGAAATATTGAGAGCTATCATTTTGTTTATCTGCACTATAGAAATATAATTAATAGAATTTATCTAATTAATTGCCAAAGCCTTCACTAAAACCTTCTTTTTATTTCAGAGAATTTGTGAACAAACTTTTTAACAGTAATATTTTAATTTTTTTAGTAATATTTTTCCTACAGCTTACAAGAAATTTAGACATTTCAGTTTTGCTTACGTAGATTTAGAAATTTCAAACTTTTCAAGTGTTAATAAGTTTTCTTTAAACGTACCTCCTATAAACGAAATGAATATCTATGGAAAAAAATCTGATGTACACGAATAAATATTTATATTATATACTGAAATGAGAAATCCAATGCTTACTGTAAAAATGGCCATTTGAAAAAACTGCTTATCACATATTTAAAAATTAGAAAAATTAGCTAATTCACATTGATGCTCCAATTTTCATTCTTGCCTTAAAATGTTTTCATCATTTATCCGGAAAAAAAATTCACACTTAGAAATGTAAAAAATTATAAATGGAATAGAACTGACATAATATTCAGCTTCTAACTTGAATTATAAAGTCTTTCAAACATTAACTTGTGGTTAATGTTAACAAGTTAATTTTACAAATTTATTGCTTAAGTTTCTCTGTAGCAATTCTTATGAAAATGAATATTATAATATTCTTCATTTATTAAATATTCTTATCTTTGTTTCAAATTTGAACTAACACAGATATTTAGTTATACAAATAAAAAGTAAGGAATAACATTTGAAAAAAATTGAGAGTTATTAAAAAAATAAAGAACTATCCGTGCGTGCTAAATGAGGAAACTGGTGAAGTATCTACTTTCTTGGGGATTATCGAAAAAAATATATTTAACCTTAATTAAATTATTAAGTCAGGTAATACATTAAATTTCCAATTATCCACGGCTGTTAATCTCTAACTGTTGATTAAATAAAATTGTTCTAACACACACAAAAAAAAAACAAAGCAACATTTTTTTTTTTTTTTGCAACATTGTTAAGTCAATAAACTTTTATAAATCTATTGTTTATTAAATCATGACTATATGTGTAGGTTCGCTACAATAAAAAAAAAGTTGTTAAAGGATTATTGTATTATAAAGGATTCGTGTCCCTTTTCGCTCATTCTGAAGCTTATTTGTGGAATTCACTCATCCACCGTAGCTTTGCCACCTATTTTCGTAGACAATTTTGAATTTAATATTTTTTTTTCTTTGGTCACATTATTACATAAAATTTACCATTCAGATGATGATCTATCCTTTTGACATAAACTCTCCTTCAAATCATTAAACAGACTAATTTCTTTTCAACTATTTTTGAGAAATAATAATTCAACCTGCCAAAAATTTTCCGAGAAGGCGTTAACCCAGAAACGTAGGCATCTTCCAACAAAACGGGTCCAGAGTCTACGGGCGACTTATCGAACAACCGGAAATGATCTTCATTGTTCTATGTTCTTACAAGGGTGTTACCAGAAACGAAATGAAAGAGAAATGGGGACTGCAATGATAAAAGAAATCGAAAACATTGCTAGTTTGGAAGCTTACTAAAATTCTTGCAACGGTTTAGATAAGTGCGAACAATATTGTAATCAGTTAAAGGTTGTTTTCAAGTTATCTTTTGTGTTTATTTCAAATTAAGAAAAACAGCTTCATCATCCGAAGCAATAGCTAAGGTATTTGCATTTGTCGTTGAAATTAAAAATAAACATTGTTGCTAAACACATTTTTACAGATGTTTAACAATCCATGGTAGTTGCAAGAAATATTTTCGAGAAACTTCGAAAATTCTAGATTATTGCGACATCCATTTTCATTATAATCTGAAGTAGGGTAAGGTTACATTACATTTATATTTTCCAGTAAAATATGTTATATCTTCATCATGTTTTGTTACGAAATTTTATGTAATATTAAACTACATTATTTTATGTAACGAATTAATGTTAATATAAAGTTTCATAAAAAAATAAATCTTTTATCTCAATTTACTAGCCTTTTACACAATTATAATTCGTTTTAAAAAAGCATTTTTGAAGTTAAAATTCAATATTTTCTAAATTAAAAAAATTCAATAATATTTTATTTTTAATGTAAATAACCTCTTATTATATTATATGATATTTCTTATGGCAATAATTTCTGCATATAATGATTTATTAATTAAACCTTATCCATGTCATCAAAATCATATATTCAAATACATTATACCAACTAATTTTGAAATCATTTACGCATTTTTGCATGAACAAAAAAATGCATGACGTTACTGTACAGCAATTAATATTACATTATATGGGCATCACGGACATTAGGTTAGATTATTTTTAAAAATTCATTCTATCTTATATGATTTATAATGTCCAGAGGGTTGAAAAGAAATCTCAGAATTTAAAATAAAAACTCTTCACATTATTCACAAGAAAAGGAAGAAATATTATAAAAGTATATACTCCCCACAAGACAACCCAGAAAGTCAAAATGAAGCATCACTTTTTTAACATGGAAAGAAACATGAGCTTCGTTCTTTTTATATTCTTGGAATTCAGGCGTTCAGAACTATTAATACAATCATATAATAAGATATTTTCACTACAAGCGTAGCTTTTTTCATCTCTAATGATGTCCAAGATGGGTTTTTTAAATACCATCGTACAAATTTTTTTTTATCAGTTTGATAATGAGAAATAGAAAGACACAATACATGCTTTGCTGTTGATGTTATTTTGAAGTAAGTTTACTATCATTCTTTGCAATAAATTGAATATATTAACTAATAATACAAATTATAATGGTTCAAATACAATTAATAAATGCATTGTCGTTAAATGAAATACCGAAACTTTTTAAAGCAAGTTTTATTTTTTCATACTCAAAGTATGGCCAGAAAAAATACAAGAAAAAAGAATTTAAATCAAAGAAATTTAATTTAAATCAAAATATATAGAACGTTTTGCTCTGAACCGAACAATTTTAAAAATGCTTTTTCTTACGCAGTATATCACGTGCTAAGCTTTGTTGATTTCTCCCAGATCATATCATTTAAAAAGTTTTTCTTTAATTAGTAACATTTCCTTATTCTTATTTTAGAATCACTTGAATTCTACATATTTTTGAATCGTCTATTTTCTACCTGAATAAGATTAATCGATAAGACAAAAGTAAAAAAGCAAAAGCAAGAAATAGAATTTAACCGTTATTATACTATAGAAATTCAATTTTTGATATTATTTATACCTGGATACGATTTACTATTTTTTGCGAAATTATAATTTAAATATTCAAAGAATTTTAATAAATAACACTCAATTTCAAACTTTGATTGTCTGTTAGAGTTTAAATATTCCTAAATTCAGTAAATTAAAACCCTATTATATTCCAAGAATTAGTTAGATTTTTTAATTCTCATTTCAAAATCTTTTAAATTAAATTATATTTAAAAGTCTTTAAATTAAATATTTTTATTAAATATTTTATTAATCTTTTAAATTAAATATTTTTAAAAGTAGTTTCCTACCAGAAAAAGATTAAAAAATAATAAAGATTAATAATAATAAAGATAATTAAATAATAATAAGACGAAAGTAGAAAAAAAAAGAAATAAATAAAATTTAACCGTTTTCAAACTACACAAATTTGGTTTTTCATATACTTCGCACTTGATTTATATTTGCTATTTGTTGCACCAATAAAATTCAAAACAATCAACGACTTTTAATAAACAATACGCTATTTAAGAAAACTTATTGTTTTTTAGAATTTAAAGTAAGAGAAAAATTCCGAAATTCAATATATTTATTCAACAAAGAATTATAAAACAATGAGATTACTATTGCAGAATGGTTCCAAAGAAAAGCATTCGAAAAACAAAACATATCAATGTGTACCAAAAAAGTAAAAAAATAGTATGGCAGTTTATTTATATTAGTAAAGATATATTTCCTGAAAATAGCATTCAATTTGGAAAAATCCAATGTATGATAATTTATTTGACCTCTGAGAGAAGAAAACATAAAAGAATTTGAATAGACTCCTTTTATTTCCGGTTGATCTACCGGAAATATCTCCAGAAATGAAAAATGTTGATTGGTTAAGTGCTTCTACTCAGTTTGAGGTGAATGAAACGCGTGTGCCTTCGTTATTTTTCGAGCAGCGTGTATCTCCTAAGGAATCGAACGATAATCATATTTTTAAATCATGTTTATTTTAACATGGGCAAATGCTTTTAAGCAAGTGCTTCGCTTTCAACAAACTGATTGGAAACAAAAAGAAAAATTTGCATTTAAACTTTCACAGTCAACATATTAAATTCCAGTTCATTGCCATTATTTGTGCTTCTAAAATAACAATCAAAACGTAAATCGATTTTGGATCATATAGAAAATTCCATTTTTTAAAATCATTAAATAGTTTTAATGGGGTTTTTTAATCATTTTGTAATATTTTAAAGAGATTTTAATAAAAATAAAATATTTTTTTTTGGAAACGGTTTAAACATCTTTTATACGTTTGTTTTCACCAATTTAATTATAATTTATTTAATATGACGATTTTCTGTAAATAAGGGTATAAATTTTTACTACAGAGTTTCAAACTGTATTTTCTAAACGAACAAATAATATGAATGAGAACTATTCAGTTCTTTTCAGTCACATTCGTTTTAAAACGTAAGTTACAAACAAAAATAAATCGCCTTCTCTATTTTTTTTACAATATATCATAGAAAAAGTAAACAAATTATTTCAATATTATGAAATTACTTTTTAACATTTCAATCATTATATAACCGAATGGAAAGAAAGTCACTTAACTGCATTGTTGTAATTAATATTCAAGTTTCGCCCATCAAAGTTTTATTTAATTTTTAAATAACTTGGATTAACGTTTCTCGGTCTTTATTTCCTCCTTTTAGTCTTGATTATTTGGTCTAGTATTTTTAAATACAACATTCTGTCATACCCCAAACCATCTTTTCACATAAATAAGTTTATTAATAATGTTTAAGAACCTAAGTTAGGGAAAAGTCAACCGAAGCGCAAGGTCTTATATTTTTTTCCATTTTTTATATACATAAAAGTAATAGTTCCATGTGTTAATAAATAAAAGCAACGATGAAATAGTTCCATATTGTAAATTATTATTACTCATTGTGATATTCAACTTTTGAAAGCAAAGGCAATTTTTGATTTTCTTGGAACTGAGTTTTACAAAATTAGGTTCCTGGGAAGAGATATAACCTCATGTCTGGGTACTAAGCCTGGTTATCGCAATATTTCTGATTAATTTACGCATCAGAAGAATTTTTGTAAAAAAATTCAGTATTAGTGAAAGGTGTTAAATACGTTATTGTTTTAACACCGAACTCTAGCATTTTTCTTTCCCTGCTATCCAGTAGGCTTTACGATGTACATAATTTTTCTTTTCCATACAAATATTAGAAAACAAAATTCTATAACATTTACATTTTAATCCTTCATATTTCATGTTATCAATCCTTTATGTATGTGTGTGTGTGTTTTGCATTCAAGGCTCGCGTTCCATAGATAGGTTCCTATGTGATCAATAATTCCATTGATTCTAAATATTTTAAATGAGGAAGGGGGGGGGGGTATGACCAGGGATTATTTTTCGATCAAGTATCTTCATGCAAGTTTCTATTTTTTTATACTGCCAAGAATTAAAATTCTGAAAAAATTGAAGACAGCATCAAAGAACAAAAATTGGAATTTAAAAGAAAGAGCATCCCAAGAAAGAAAGAAAAAAAAAAACATCAGTTTCTGGATCAAATGCTCAATATGATAATAATAATATAAAAAAATAAAAATTTATGTTATACGATATTTGCCATGTGTGCGCTAGCCAAGCTCTTGCACCGGCAGTAGATTTTAAACTCGAAACTAATCAACGAAGTACATCTACTTGATATAAGACTACAGTAAGTAAAAAGAGAGCAAGCACTATAGTAAGTCATTGGTGACCTGTAATTATTTTACTAATCCTTGATCCATGTTTTTAAAAAATTTTGAAGTGTAAGTATTTGTATAAAGTATAAGTATTAAAATAAAAGTATTTTTAGTAGTTTAAAGCGACAATAGCAACCTCTAAAATAAATTGCTTACATTTTTTCGTTCTGAAATAAGCATGCAAAAGGGGAAAAATACTTTCTATATACTATATAAGAGAAAAAGCAAGTAATGTTTTCTTAAATGAGAGAAAAACGCGCAGATAAATTAAGTAAAACTTTAAAAATTTCCTTTTTGTGTTTGTAAGTATGTATCTTTACTAATAATATAGATGGATAAGTATGTGTCTGTGTGCTAGCACTCTATAAATCAGACCGTTTGATCTACAGCTACCAATTTCAGTAGTTACATACCTAAGAGATTGGTAATGTGCAACTTCGTGCGATTTTTTTTGAAATTATAATTAATTATTCTAAATTTTAGCGTTCTCCCGCGATAACTTCCAAAACTATTTCTGCACAAAAAATTTTACTAAGTTTTAAATTTTTTAAAAATATTTTTGATAACATTATTTAATAATCGAGGACATTTTCTCTGAATTTTGACGTTAAAATTTTTTTTTTACTAAGATTAAATAAAAATTTTGCCTTAAAATTGAAAAAACTACTTACGTTGTTTCACCAGAAATTTAACCGCGTTATTTCCGTACATTGTTGAAAGCTAAAGAAGAATTTTATTTAATATGAATATAGTTTACGACACGAATAAAAAAGTCTAGCTGTAACACCACAAAATCTAGATGATAGACAAACTGCACATTTTCGTTTCTAATAGCGCTATGAAAAATAGTCTCCCTAAGAAAGGTTTGTATACAAAATGAACAGAGCATATGAAATTAAAATAACGCGCCTTTAATGTCTGCCAATTTAAAGGAATCATGGTCATGAAATTATATCTGAATAATTTAGATGAAATTAAATTTAATCAATAATCCCGGCTAATCGCCAGAGGCGACGGTGACAACTAATTTAAAATTTTAACAACATTTTTTAATAAAACAATAACTTTTAATTTTATAACAGTACCAATTGAATGTAAAAAGTAATATTCATATTCCTCAAAGCAAGAATAAAGCGAAAGAAGTTATCTTTCCAAAAAATTAAAAATTATTTAAATGAAACTAAATATAATGGATCCGGCGGACCAACTGATCGCCAAAGGCAACTAGCAATGAAAAAATATGGAAATATGAATAAGCACATTTAAATGCTTTTACTATGAAAAATATTTATTCCTGTTCATGAAATTCGTCCAAAATTTCATACTGATCTACAATTTTGCCATAAAAATCGCATACCAAATTTCATTTTTCCTGTCACGTTTCACGTGTTGAAACTTATCGGGCACAAATACAGGCATTACTCCAAAAATTGTTTTGAAAAATTTGGGCAAGTTTTAAATTTCCTAAACTCTCTAATATCTAGAAATAAATTATTTTCATTATTATATACATAGTTTTATCTACTTGTAATTCTAATACAAGAATTATGAAAATGAAAGCACACTGACATCGAATTTTCAATATGATGTGAGTTGCCACTCCTTTCAATAAAATTAAATAAAACAATTTTAATTTCCATTAAGTTAATAGGCATGTAGGTTGCTATTTCAATTAATATTAACTTAAATAAATTCCTTAAGCAATCATAATAGGTAGAATTTAATAATAATGATAATAATGTTTATTGATACTGTATCGAGAGGTTAAATTTAAGATCAAACTTTGTTCCCGTCAATAAAATATATAAAAGCATTTCTAATAATATCTCGTAAATATTTTGTTT
Organism: Argiope bruennichi; assembly: GCF_947563725.1. Lineage (NCBI taxonomy): Eukaryota > Metazoa > Arthropoda > Arachnida > Araneae > Araneidae > Argiope > Argiope bruennichi. The sequence goes on from NC_079156.1 coordinate 35,410,135, forward strand.
CTATTTCCTCCCTTAAGAAAAAGAATCTCTTTATTACAAAATTAAATGTAGCTTTTTACACTATTATCGAATAGAGCTAAAAAATTTGATTTAAAAATAAAGCAAATCAAAATTTCTCACTGGTCTAATCACCTGTTTCCTTGTGCAAGCTAAGAATATAACAATGCTGCTATTTTTTTCCCAATACCATTCAAGCAATTAATCTTATCAAAACTGATGGTTTAGAGGAATTTCAGGAACTATTCTTAATAATATGTTGCGAAATATTCGATTAGATCAGCATTTTGTAATTTTTAACACAATATTTGCAATATTATGTGAACGAAAAAGATAATAATTGAAAAAGTTAGCGCATCATATCTTCGGAATTATGCAATACATAAATATTTTGGATTATACGCTGAAGTGATAAAGATTAATAAATGCAAAAAATGTGCACTCTGCAGTTAATGTGCAATCTGTATTAATTAACTTTATCCTTTTTGAGAATTCAGAAAAGTAGGAATGATTCGTGTGATCTCACGGCCACATGATAAGCTTGAATGCGTGTATGACTGGCGTGATGCATTTGTCCTGCGTCACGTGAGCGAGCATAGACTATATTACATGTTTCCAATATATTTTATAAAGAATGTTGCCATCAATTTTGTTGCGGTAATATATTTGGCCATAGGAGACTAAATAAAACCAACGTAATATATTATAAAATATTTTAATGAAACATTTTTTATTACTTACAAAATAGAAAATCAAAAACATCATTAACACACCAACAATCAACATCAAACATAATATTTACAGATTTTCTTACTCCTTTATTAACATCCTTCTCGAATAAGAGCATCTTTCACATTATTTGGTTTACGCAATTACAATTTTATCTAAAGTACATAATTTATAGAATTTATGATTTTCAACCTATTTGATTTTCGAAAGCTTATATAATTCTCAATAATATACATTTCGAATATCTTTCCGAGGAATCATTTCTTTGTGAAAATATGATAGCCTTGAATCTAATTGGTGATTAAATTTTAATGATCACCCTTAATAAATGTTGAAGAAGATAAACAAAATAATACCAATTATATTTAATTAGATAAATTATTATAATATCAACAAAAAAAAAACGTTTTAAGAAATGAAAAAGCGTTTTTACAAAGATTAAATAAATGCCGTTCCAAAAATCATTTTAGTGGAATTTGTTGTTCATGTGATTTACCCCCCCCCCTTCTCCCCTACTGGTAAGCAATGACGGCAATATTTTCCCCCGAAATGCAAGTTCTAAGGACTTAACTTTCTAGGAGAGAATACTGGGATTTTTAAAGACCATTTTAGGAATTCATAAAAATATGAATTCTACTAGGAAAACGTAACAATCTTTCTTATAACGTTTTAAATACGCAACAATTCATAAGTTACGTTGCCTTAAGAAATATGCTTAATTGTTTATATCTTAATATATTGAGCTGAGTTCATTCGTCATTGTTTCGTAGTCTAAAATTCCAAAGAATAATCTCCTATTTAATTTTATTTATGTCAGTTGAAATATTGTTCATCGAATACGCTTTTTAGAAATATAGAATGTTTTCATAATCCTAAAACGTTGAATGTTTTTTTTAAATAAATTGAAAAGAAAAAAAAGTATGTATATTAATCGTGAGAAACCGGGAAAAAAGAAGAAAAAATTCTTTTCCACCCCCTTTCCATTAAGTTCCTTCACATCTCGTATTTCCTACGCAACTATGTGTATCATTACATTTTTGAATAAAAAATAATTTCCGCTTATTTATTATGTTTGTTTGAATCCTAGTGCTTCTAAAAAAATGAGCCAAAAGACATGAAATGTTTTCAACAATGTACTGTGACGGTGAAATAATATGTTTAAACATTTATTTGATGAGTTTAGGTATTAATAAAATATTATTAAATAACGCATTTTAATTTGTATGTTTAACAATTATTTAATGAGCTAAGATATTAAGAAAATATTAAATAACATATTTTAACTTATATCTTTAAACAAGTATTTAATGAGTTTAGATATTAAGTAAATATTATTAAATAATTAATATTCTGCTTATTCAGCTAATACTTAAAATAATGATATATTTAGCAACATCGGATGATACGGTATAACATTTATCATTAGTTAAGGAAGTGTTATTTTATAGAATGAAAATGGAAACGATGTCTTGTTTTTTCATTACTAATGCTTGTTTTACTAGGTGATCAATTATAGTAAATAAAGCATTTCTTTCAACTATTATTGGACTTGATATTTAATTTACTTTTAACTTATTAATTAATTTTTGAACTTAATATCATGTCGATAAATTAAGCATTCCTGCTTATTTCGTACAAAAGCTGACAATATTCGATTTCGCATTCATCTATGCAAGAGTTTGTTCCCATTCTTTAAAAGGATTTACGGAAAAAAATGTTTATATATTTTCAATGCATTTGTAACGACATATAATTCTAATATGGTTTCAACTTTATGCAACAGAAAGGCCGTAATAATTTTCCCATTTACAGCCTGGAAATATGATATGATTCTCATAATACACGATGCGAGAACAGTTAAAATTCTTAATAATGCGAAAGTAGTAACAAAACGTTACCTGTCATGCCTCCTTTGTGTATGGCTTCCGATATAATTCGATTAACCCTCTAATATCAATTTATAAGAGGGTTGATTATAAAGCATTTTATTCAATACTATGAACACTTTATACTCTCTATCTATTACTGTTATTAAATGATTATTTAAGATTATAATATCATCTGTATAATAATGTCGTTTTAAATGAACACTTCTGGCAACATCATTTCGTTAGCTCTTGCTGATCGTAACAATACACATTGATTTGACAATAAATGTACTGGAACCGCCCCTGAGAACTTCATATGATTCTTTCGTACGTTTGATTTAACAGCGCATTTTTTCCACACTATTTTATACAAACAATATATTCAAGTTTCGTTTTCTGCTAAAAGCCCATGTTTGTTTGTTTTTTAATAAAGCTATACAAATGCGATCATTGCATTTTTTTGCATCAATAAATCAACATACAAAGGAATGAAAATATCAGTTTGGGCAAATTAAAAACTGTACCACAAATATGATAGATAAGTTTAAAACAAAAAAGGCAGGTCATTTAAACCATCAACTTACTTCGAAATATAACTTCTTTTTTCCCCAAAATTTAAAGTTTCTTGATTTTAAATAATAAAATTTAAGCATGTATTAAACTTTTAAAAATAATATTAAACAAAGAAGATTTTTTTTCATATTCCTAATGAGCCGAACTTTCGTTCACATTGAAAAGAATAAAGCAAAACGGAAAATTTTGCAAATTAAAATAAATAGCTATATTTGAAAATCAACTCGTCAAAACTTACTTTGTGTGACGATTTTCCATCTTCGAACTGTTAAAGAATTTCCAAGAGCTGGTAGAAAACACATAATGGATCCGAATCCACAACTGAGTCATTTTTTATTTCTTCTACTTTTCTTTCAGAAACTCCACAAATAAACAATGCGTTTTTCTCTCAATCAAGGCAGTAAAAGAAAAAGTTACATTAATTTCGCCATACTATAAAAGAGGATGTCGAAAACAATCAAGCGGTCTCCTTTCCGATAAAAAAGAAAAAAAAAAAGTCTTTTTTTTATCCGCTGTCATCTGAACCTGCGGTCCAAACTACTTTGATATTATCGCGGTGCATCACCGAATTGTCGCCCTCGATGTCTCCTAGAAGATTGCCGGCAGATTTCCGTCTCTCTGACATCTCTCGCCTTACGAGAAAACTAAACGATATGGCTGCCAGATTTTGGCGCGAAATGCTCGTTTTGGCGACAGAGATAAAAGTACTTATTTGCGGTAGTTAGTAACTCATGTCTTGCTGGAAAACAGGGACAGGAATCTACTAAAAAAATAGCGAAAAAAATGATCTCCCCGGATCTTTCTTGTTCATTCTCTAATAAAGGGAGTAAACGAAAGTCTCCATTACATGAAAACATTACATGTTATGCAAAGCCTTGAACGTCATTAGCTCAGATCTTTAAGAGACCCGCACATGAGCGTCTTGTGTTTCACAATAGAGTGAAAAAAAACAGGAGTATGCATTGTGGAAGGAAGCTTTATTTTCAATTGATTCAAACTAAAATTTGATGTCGAATTATTTTTCTGGCAGGATGTCGTATTAAATCATTAAGTCATCGCGTTTGTATGCATGTAAATATACAAACCGACAAATGCTCAATTGCTCGAGGGACTTGGTTAAAAATTTGATACAGTCTTTCCCTTTAGATGTTAAAATTATGCGCTATATTTTATTCATTTATCATTTTGAATTTTGAATTTATCGTGTTCACTTATACTCGAATAGATAGACGAATTTCCCACGAATGAATTTTGTCTATATTGTAATAAAGATCTACAAATTAGTTGCAAATATCGTATATCAAATTTCATCCGACTAGTTAAAAGCATTTTTTTATTATCGTGTTCATAGTAGACTGACGGACATAATTCCAAAAAGGGGGGGGGGGCATCAGGGAGGTTAGAAATGGAGAGATTCGACGAAATATCGAGTTCGAATTTTTGACAATTACAATAATTTCTCTTTAAATAAATAAAAAGTAAGAAATGGTGTGAAAATTTATTTGATTAGATCCTTATTTTCTAACACTTTTCGACTATGGGTACTTTTCTAAATAGAATCTAATTGGAATCCTAACAGAAATATAAACTGAGATTTAGTTTCTATTAGTTTCGGGAAATGAAAGTCTTAATAGAAATTAAAATTTCCTGAATAGAATTTTTCTTAACTTTCCCATAGAAAATTCTTGACAAATAATTTTTGTAACATAATTTTTATATGAGTTACGTAAAAATAAATAAACCGCTTTTTAAATTAAATAATGTATAAAACATATTTAAATAAATATAATAATCAGTAGGATGCGTGAAGGTCTTAAACAAGGCACATTTTCTCAAATATTGGAATTAAATTGGATTCAGTTGCTTTTGTATCACCACTTTTCTTACTGATTTTCTAGCAATATTTTGATTTTATCAAAATATTTTCCAAAAACCCAGCTTCGCGCAAATAAATAACAGCAAATATAATTTAAATTCTCCGAATATCGACATTTGGAAGTATATATCTTTTATTAACAACTAAAACTTAGTGGATACTGAAAAAAAAAAGTTTCTACTTGATTTCTTGCAGAGTGGGAGAACGTATTACAAACCGATTCTAGAAACCTGATCTTGTGTCTTGTGAAGAATTTAGAAATAAAATTTTTGTTGGTTGAAAAACTTTCGTTGGGAATTCGAAATCTGAACTAGCTGTTATCATAATTTGCAAATTGTTGTCGTAGATAATTTTGTCCATTTATAAACAAAGTATTTGAATGCAGTAGAATTTGTGCAACCCATTTATTTATTTGCCTGCATTACTCAACTGAATCAATGGCAAAGAATTAAATGTGCAAATAAAATTATAAAAATTTGATAATACATCGCAGTGCCCCTATGAAATAGAGAATCCGCAAGGCGTCGATGTGCACATTTTGAGAACCAATGAATTAGTGGTTGAATCAATCTTTGAAGCTTGTCGTTCTACAGCCCGGACCTTTTGGCTTAGAATTATCAAATTGGGCATATATATGCTTTGGTGGATGGAAATGCACACCTCAAAGCGGGAGGGGAGAGGGTGAAATTTCAATTAATTGTTTGAAAATTTAATTAAAATTTTAATTAATTAAAAATTAATGTTAAAAATGTGATTTTTTTAGTCGATACTTCTGTAAATATAACAATAGAAAAGGGATTTTTATAACGTCTTAAAATTCAAAAATATGTTTTTTTTTCGATAATACTAGTGTTTTGCCATATAATTTTATTTTTATTTTTAAAGTATATTTTAAACATAATTTATATCGAGACTAAACTAAAATCATTCGTTGTTGTTGTAATGCTACATGTTGGTGTTGTTTTTCCATTATTGATGATCAAGATTTGAAGATTCGGCTATATTTTTTTACCTGAATCGGTTTTAGTATACGATACGTTCTAATAAAATGTTTGAAATTTTATTGCACTTACAATTAAAATTTAACTTCAGAAATAAGCAAATACAAAAATCTTATAATTATAATTTCGCCCATTTTTAAGTACTGCTGATCTTTACTGTGATATAAATGGATGTGTAAAGATACATACATAAAATTAAGTAATTGGATAGCTCAATGAGCAGAATTTTATAACAGCTTCCAAAATAGTATGAATTATATGTCCATCAAAATTTGAGGTTTAAAAATATTTTGCTAAGAAAGCCATTAAGAAATATAACACGAAACATTTAATTGAAATGTTTCGCCACATGATCGCCAAAGCCGGTTATCAAATAAATAAAATGCAATGATAATGAGATAAAAATATGTATCTTTGTTTTTAATTCATTTAATATTTAGGTTCTTAAATTCAGGGAATTAAATAAGATTGAAATTTCCGTATGTTGATGCAATTTTGCTTGTGATTAAATTAACCACTCGAAGGCCTATTCAGCTGCACTTCGAGAACATTTTCGAGACTTTTAGGGATGGATCTTGCAATTTTGAATCATCGGTGATGTAGACGACACCTGAGCCGACATCTCTAACCCAGATTTCCGCTATGCATCAAAGAGAGATAGTTTGATCTTCGAGGTCAGATTTAACGTGCACCATGCCCTTGCACACGATAAATCTTTCATATGGGATGCTAAACTGGAAAACCCTTGTATTGAATCTAAAACCTTACTACCAAACCAACAAGCCAAATAGAAAGAAAAGAATAGTTTGATTAACTACATCTGCTGAGGCCTTGTATTTTATTTTGTTTCTAAATTCATGAGGGGAAAAATTTTTTTCATTTCCCTTGGACTTGGTGTGATGTCAACGTAATGATAATGCTAACATAAACCTTAAGTTTCCATTAAAAAAGAATCACTGTTTATACAACTGACGTATAAAACTTACACTGAAACTTCTTTTATTTATCAGATAAGAGGTTTCTTTCAACCATTAACACTTTCATTCTTCACGTTTATGTCCAATCAAAGTGGTATAATTTTCTCGCAAAGGCAGCATTAATAAAAAGATTTGTTGAATTTTGATAGAAAATGTGCTTGTATCAAAATTTTTCACAATCAGTTTAATTAAATTGAAAATAAACCGTATAAAATCGAATTTTCACTTTCGCTTTAATCTAATTGCAATTTTCATACACTGAATAGATAACAAAATGTTAAGCATTATTTTAATCCGTGAAGATTCTTTATTGTTTGGTCTTTGTAACTTACTTACATCATCTAATTTGTTAGTTTTTATTATCATTTAGTTTTTAAAATTATCCAATTTGTATTCATTATTATTTGAGTTTTTAAATTCCAAATCGAGTTTTTATTTTTTCGTTTTAAATGGCACTTTTCTATTAATGAGTTTTATATGATTTTATTAACAAAAGAGCATAGACGGGTAGTTAACTGAACTACCGGATATAAAACTCTATTTGCAGCTTAAAGTATCCACTCGCATGATAACAATGGCTAGTACTTTCATATGAATTCTAATGCTTTTATATAGAATTGAAACGGCGAAAAATGACGATGTCAAAGGAAGCTGATAAATGATTTTTTTAAAATAATTTATATATTTCCAGCTATTAACTAATAATCTCAGCTGACGCTGATTTTTTTTTTGGTGTTCAGATTAGCGGTATCATCAAATTTCCGAAATAAATGTGAAATATCTGTAACTTTTAATTTTAAAAATGATTAAATTTATGGTGATTTTTACAAGTAATGAATTAAGATCTCTTTAATTTGCAAGCATGCTGACGTAAAAATCTAATCAGTTCGAACAACAGTTGCCAAATAAACTCTAACATTCTAAGCCATTAAATGGCCAATTATATTTCTGGTCTAAAAGATATTTTATGACGCTAAGCTGATACAACGGCGAATTATGTTTATTTAAAATTTTTACCGGATTTTGCTTACGAAAAAAACTTCTGCTCAAGTTTTAAATAACATAAATCTCTCGAATTCTATGATTCAATAATACTGAATATTTTTAAAAGCTAGGTTTTAAAATTGAAATTACTTAAGGTTTTTTTTTTTAATTTTCTTTTATGTAAAGGTGTATAATAGCTTATTTCAACATTTGCTTCACAATATTCTGATTGATTTTGTATTAGTTTTACGCCTTTGGTGACCAATTGGTTCTCCGGGATTAACGTTTGCTGAAATTTTCAATTAAATATTTTGTATAACTTGGCATTAATGGCTTCCCCAGCAAGATATGTTAAGCTTAAACTTTTGATAGAAAATTTTTCATACTCAACTTTTAATGCATTAGACGTTTCTGTTCTTTGTCCGACGCTTAAATTTTTTGTTCATTCCCTAATTTTCTCTCAATATCTTTATACATCTAATTATATCAAACAGAGCAGTAGTAAATTTTAAAAATTAACTTACCTTAAAAATTTCACCATTGCTTGATTCTGAAGTTAAATCTTAATTGTATTTGCACAACAAAGTTTCCACAATTTTATTGAAAGCAGTCTTGTATTGAAATCCATCTAACACTGAAAAATAAACTGAATCTTCATATCTTTATCATCAAAAATGAAAGAAAAAAACCCAGTATGAAGAATTAGTAACAAAAATGAAAATGATTTTAGTTTCACTTCAACAACATAATCCACTCCTGTAAATACTCTTAAAATATTAAATAGTAAAAATATTATAAGCAAAAAATTAGCACCATTGAAAAGTTAAATTCTTAAAGTTTAAATTAAAAAACATTTTTAAAGTGCTGTATTTTCGAAAATAAAATAGAAAAATGCGAAAATTTCGCAGAATTTTAAATGAATGCAAATTCGAATTAAATTTTAAAAACATCTCTCCGATTTGCGCACTCTAGTATCCATAGTATATGTGCGCTAAATGTAGTAACTTAAAGTCAAAAGGACTGACTTATAGAGTGCCAACACACACACACACGCATTCATCATTATTATTAGCAGAGATGCCACCCTCAATCTCTTAATTTTTTTTCTTCTTCTTATATATTGAGCTTAATACACTTTTCTCTGCTAATAAATGAGTACATAGAAAAAAGAAAAGTGTATTAAGCACGATATATAAGAAGAAGAAAAAAAATTGTTACAATTTAGTATTCGCATCTCTGCAATATTAATGATCAATGTGTAAATGATGAGGATATAAAAATATAAATGTTTTAAAAGCCCTTCCATATTTGTTGATACTTAAATATCGTTATCTCTCTTTCTCAAAATGATAGCAATGTCCGGACATCAGGAATATGAATTCAAGAATTTCTGAACCCTATCGCACATCGATGATTTCGATTTAATCTCTCTGAAAGTAGTTTTTAAATAACAGGTATTATAACAAACTGAAATAACAAAGTACTGAATTGTGTGTCATCTTCAAAAGAACTTATTTCAGTATCTGGTCTATACATTCTGATAATTTTTAAGGTTGTATTTTAAATTTAATTATATATACATGAAATGGCAAAAAAATTACATAACTTTTATAACAATCTAAATACTCCGATACATTACAGTATGCCAAGAAAGAGGATTTGGGAATCATCAAGTAGCAGCAATCAATAAGGAAAACAATTCAACAGCCCTGATCTACAAAGAAATTTGAAAAAAGGAAAAAATATATAAAATAATGCAAGTTGATCTCAATTGGGTTTTTACTTGAATTTGTCAGTGGTCCTTGTAAATTAAATAAAAGCACACTATTAAATTACCCTGAAAATATTTTTTTTAATGACCAGAATAGTCCTACAGTTGTAAGATTACTCATTTATCCTCCTTATGGAAAATAGCAAGGCAGTATAAATATCTTTGAAATCATACTGCAATTAGTATGTTTTTCGGTATAAGATAATATCTATATACATTAAAATAATTAAAAAAAGTAGTCCCACGGCTCTAAACGTTGGCTCAATTTCTCCAATCTGTGTTTCATATAAACGCTCTAGTTCCATAGATACATCAACATTGGTTCTCTACCTCTACCGTCCTAAAACTTCTATTGAATCGAGGAATAAGTCTTTGGCAGAGCCCCATTCTTAGTATCTGATCTGATTTCGCCAATCTATACATTTAAAATAATTAATAAAATTCATAGAACCAGTTCCTCAGTTTCAACCATTGGTTCGATTTCGCCCACTTTCATTTTATTTGAAACTTTATAATATTTAGATATGTCATCAATTGGGGCCTTCGAACTGCATCCTCAAATTTCAAGAGAAATTGCAAAATAATACCTTAAACAGTCCACAGTTTCAACAAATCGGATTAATTTCTCCAATTAATTTCACTAATTTGTGAGCATATTTAACCATTTAAAATGATCTAGGTTTGTTCGGCAATTATAATTTAAGCAATACTTTTATTTTGTGTCATAAAATGTAGTTCATCTAAGTTTGGTTAACATTTTAAATTAATACAACTACTTAGATCACTAATACTAATAATATAATGGTCGTCGAAGACAGCTATTTATTTTATTTCAAAGTGTTTTAGCATCTCTTTCCATTCATTTTAATACTAATAAAATATTTTTAATAGCTTGAGAAATCGTATTGTTAATAGAAAAAAAAATTAGAACAAATTTGTAATTAATAAAACGCAACTTGGTAGCCAAAAAAGGAAAAAAAATGATTTTTTAAAAAAATTCCCCCCCGAGATAAAAATTGTTAACAAATGCAGAAGTAAAACATTCTTGCTACAATGCATTGTAACTGTGAAATACAACCTTCCGCACCGGAAAGATGAGTATAAACAGGAAGAAATTTTTAATGGGCAATACCAGATGTTATTTTGTATCTCTAATATTTCCACTATTTCCCTCTTTTAACTAGAGCGGAAATTCTTTTTTCACTTTTCCGATCAAATGGATAAAACCTATCCTTTACTCATCAATTTTCCAATTTCACTAAGAGATTTCAAGCCATGATAGAAAGTACAAGAGAAAAAGCTGATTTTTATTTTATTTCACAATAGGTTTGCGATTATATCTTATTTAAATGCAATGTAAAATATTAATTCTCTTCGTGTATTTTAATGCTCTTTGCTTCCTTTTATTTTTTCCTCAATTAACCAAGACTCAGTTAATTCTTAAGATTGTAATAGATTTTATGGTATATTTATTATGTAACTATAAAATTAAATGACACTTTTCCCCAGTAATAGTAATGACCACTTATGAAGAATTTTAGAATTCTAAAATTTCTATAACCCAACAGACCTTGACAACCATTATGATATGTATATATTATATACGGAAAAAGTCAGAGTACTATCTTCTGAAAGCTTTAGTAATAATAACAAAAATTTGAGAATCTGGGAATGAGAGATCTTTTATTCAGAATCGAAACAAATAAGTGAAAAAGAGTTGATTCGGCATTCTCGAATATATACGGAGATTGATGAATTCAAACCATGAGATAACAATGAGACAGAAATTACGGATTTGTCCTAATGGCCATCACCAGCTACAGTATAGCCTTTCCCGTATAAGGACGGCTAGCTATCGGCTAAAGAGTTAATAACTGAAATCCGCACCATTATTACCCACCAGAGTGGTGAGAACTAATCAAAATTCTGGTTGTTTCTCATCCCCATAAATGGTATAACTCCAGATAAGATTATTCTAGAAAAACTAGAATAAATAAGAAAATTTTTCGATTCTGGATAAATTGTTAATAATTTGGACTATCTCTGAATTATATTACTTAAATTAATCTTTTTAAACATGTTACAAATGCTGTTCCAAAAATTACTTTTTATACAAATCATCAGCATTCTGACATTCTAAAACAGCAGTAGTAGTAGCTATTTATTATTGAAACATAATAATTTAGATACTTTTATAATAATTTTTTTCTATTTATGCCGATTGAGAGCGATAACTGCATGGAACACTAGAGAAAATGATTTTGATTTCATGATAACCTTTATGCGGATATATGCTAGAAACAGTAAAGAGAACACTCCTAAATTTTTATAAATATCATCCTTCCTCGATTCTTTCCCGCTGTGTCTAAATTAATAATTCTGCAGATCGTCGACCCCACATGATGAAATTTAGGTACATCATTGCCCACACTTAAATTTAAGTCTACGAATCCAGTCGTATAATTTCTAAGAAAACATCTAAATTTATCCTCTATAAAATTAAACATACACCATAAAGCCATGTCTTTTCGATACATAATAGACTTCTCCATAAATCTACCTTCTGAATGACTCACAGCTGCTTTAATATAAACACGACGTGAGGGTTTTCTTCACGACTTTTATATAAATTAACCTTTATCTTACGAAAAATAACGGCCAAAGCAGTGAAATGACGCCTGTAGTGTTGCTTAGAAACACACTGTGCCTGATGATGTAATTTTACTAAATTCAGTAATGAGGAAATAATATGTTTATATATCGACTCTTGATTTTTTTTTTGTTTTTGTTTTATTGAAATTCATCAGTATTGAAATAATTTCCTAAAATTTTTTTTGGATAATTATAATAATTCTAATTAATAATTATGATTATTTTTAGAATTATTATGTTATTTTTATTATGTTATGTCATGTAGTATTTATAAATTCAAATCTGCAATTTAGAATATTAATAATCATTAAAGAAACGCTTTTATATCAGTGTATTTTTTGTGTGAACTTTGTACTGTTCGAAAGTTAACATGCACAAAATGAATGTATGAAATTTGTGCTTCACAAAAATGGAAATGGTTCAAATGAATTTTGTAACGTAATTTAAAAGTTATTTATCTTAATTATTTTCTACAAATTTCATTTTAATTACCTGGAAACAATTTAAATGAATCGGAAAATAAGTTTTGGTGTTTATAATTTGTAACTGTATCCTTTATAAAATTTTCTTCGTTACACAAAATTAATTACATTCTTTCTTTAGAAAAATAACATCAAAATCTAATCAACTAATAGGAAAAAGTAATTTAAGATTTGATAGCTACAACTACAACAAAAAACCAACTTATTAGTAATATTTTGAAATGAAGACTTGAGTCTTCCTTTTATATTCAAAGAGCGTAGTTTAAAATTCTTTTCAAAACTGTTTATCTGCACATAAATGTTTAGAAATATACCAGTTTTAAGTTAATCGAATTTAAATCCGATAAAAATCTGAATTATTCAGGAAATGAAATTTTAATCATTCATTTCACAGATACAGAGAGGAAGTATTGTAATCTTCAAAAAATTCTTTTGACGAAACTCCATGTTACGTATCTCTCCAAATCCAAAAAAATCACATTTTTGGAATTTTTTATATGTTTGTAAACAAGATAGAACATTTGTAATTTGATATGAAGTATTTGGTATCAAATTCCATTTAATTCCTCGGAAAAGAAAGCCATCAAAATCTCTTGTTTTCTTCACTGCATTATATTATAGTAGAAATTAACCAAAACCGAGGGAAAGTGTCTAGATTTGGATTCACTGAATGGTTTTAAATGATTTTATTACATAAATATTTTAGAACAGTAGGCTAGATTTATATCGACGTCGCATTAAAACATTTAATAAGTAATGACAACATAAAATAATAAAATGTAAAAACATAATTATTTCAGGCTAATGCTTTTATTTATTACAAATAAATGCATTATATCGGGGGTTTTACCAATTAGCTATGATATATTTATGCGTGAAAAGGCTTTGTGAAATTCGAAGTACATGTATCGATACGACAAAGAAAGTGAATCAATTACTAAAAAATGGAAAGAATTTGATTAAATTTGTTTATTTGAAAATAAAAATTAGTAAAATATTCATTTATTTCAAATATATTTCAAAACCCTCAAGCAAATTTAATACTCTGAATTTTGCTTTCTCTTATAAGAGGTACAGAAAAAGAGAGTATTGTAATTCTCAAACAATCATTTTCTGTATTAATAATGGCTATTTGAATACATATGAACTCGATAACTACAAAACGTAAAGAACTATATTGATAAAATTTGGTACTCCGACTTATCATCTGAAATACAAGTGGCTGAATTCAAATTCTGTTCAAAATTGATTTTTATCAAATTTTGAACCAAATATATCAAACAGTTGAATATCTGTCGCCCTGTATTTTCGCATGTATATAAATGCAATGACCTAAGTCAATGAAATTCGGTATGTTGCCTTGTGACTACAACTGTAATTCAGCGTCAGATCTTATTGTCAATCAGTCAGCAGAAAGGTATCCAAAATATATATATTCTTATGATAGATAGAGTAAATATGTTAGATTCACATGAAAGATGTATATTTCGTTCACTAATGTAAAACTAAGGCAAGGTATTCGCGCCTTACCCAAGGTAGACAATTTTATATGGGGAGGGGGGGGGAGAGGAAAAAAAAATTTGTTAGAGAGTGCATAGACGAGAAAGTTTCGGTGAGACCCCTCCAGCTGGTTTAGAAATTGAAATTACTATGAAACATCTCATCCTTGGGTTTGAAATTTTCCAGAACGTAGAGCAATATACGTTTTCCAAAAATGATTATATGGTCTAAAAATAAAATTAAATTGTAAAAAAAAATATTTGCTAATAAATATGATGTTACAAAAAATTCCTGATATATGATTTGATAAAGATTTAAAGACTGCATCACATCTTTGCAAAGCGTAGAATGATGCCTATGCATTTAAAATTTTATCCAAGCCCTCAGTTTGTGAACTTTTGATACGAAATCAAATAAGCACCAGATTCCATCCCAGTAATGGCCAAGAGACAGATCGTTTCGTCAGTCTTGGAAATCTCGTGTGGACTAACATTATCTAACATATAAAAATGAATGTTTGTTTGTTCGTATTTTATATTGTTACAAAATTTTTTCTTCTACAACAAATACCGCCACTCAATTGTAATTACTCAGCGCATTTAATTGTAAGTTTAGCAGCTTGCTTGCTGTCTAATCCTCCAGTTTCTTTACCTGTCGGCGACTCCGACCACTCACACACATAACTTCCGCCGATACATACTCTTCTTCCCAAACACACAACAATTTCCTTGCAGCTTCTGAGTGCCCGTCTTTTATAGTTCCGGGAGGCGGGGCTAGGATCTTCAGACCAATCACGGCGTACCTGAGTGTATCTCGGTTATTACTGGATGGATCGTGAAGCTTCTCGAACTTTCTGGTATTACCCATTTAGTCGCCAAACTCGCCAAATTCAACGCCAAGTCGCCAAATGGTCGCCAAGCTAAGCACGCCGTGCCGGATAGCAAAATTACAGATTTGTAACAATATACTGCCGTGACGTTCATCCTATTACGATAAAACTTTGCCAACCTATTGCTTGCACTTGCGCGAAGGTTACAGGCATGGCACAATTATTATATCTAAAGTAAAAAAAAATATATTATTTATACTTCTCTTTTATATATTATTCAATTCAATGAATGTAGTCATTGTCGACAAGAAAATAAATACTATTCCTTCTATCATTCCTAATTAAACAAGATAGCTACTTCAAATTTCAAATGATATTTCCAAAATTATTTCTTCTGCGACAGCGCCGGGTGCCAGCTAGTAGTAAATAAAAAAACTAAATACCATATTTATGCAGAAATATTATTACCGGCGATCACTAGCAAGCAATTCATTTTCACGATTTACGTAATTCATTTCGTTTCATTCTTAAATGTCTTTATATAAATTTCATATTTTCATAAATGATAATGCCAGGCTCATATTATGGAAGAGAAATGAAAACTTAAAATATCATTGAAATATGTCAGCGTGTTCTTCTAATTTCAGTCCAATTTAAGGCATTTAAGATGCTTCACTTTCTGCTCTTACGTATCCACCGGCGTATCCATGATAAAAAATCTGAGCTTTCCACAATGGATATACGCGTAATTTACAAACAATTGAGCGAATATCCGCTCAAACAAAGCAAAACAGACAAATATGGCAGAGTTCTTCAGATTTATCAGTTTCGAATACATTATATCTAAAGCAAATACTAACTGAAGAATAGCTTCAAGAACTGTTCAATAAACGTTCTTAGCTTTCGAAACTTGTGTCTACCATCTATTATCGCTAAGTAAAGTCATACTAGGTTTTCAAGGTCTTTAAGTTTTTTCAAGGTTATTTTTATATTAATATCTTTTTCTCTTTAATGCTCCCCGTTTTTGTGTCTTTATCCGTTCTCTTTAAGTCTGCAACATCTCATTTCTGTATAACATTTGGATACACAATAGTACAGCCATAGTGTATAAATTTTGTTGCTAACAAGTGATTCCCTCTGAAGTTATCAAAAAAAAAGCTTCCATCTTTTAGTTTCGCATGCTAGTATCTATTTATTATTTCAATTTATTTTGAATCTAGAAGAAAAAAAGCAATTTCTTATAATTCCAGATTTTAAATCTCTTTTTTTTTAATTTTGAAAATATTACTCACATTCAAAATTTAAAAAACAAACTCAGTAAAGATATTTTTGTTTTATGCAGAATTTTTACTATACAGTTTGTTATTAAAAGCTGTTCTAAAAAATTAGAGAAAGTAAACGGCTTATTCTTCTTTGTTATTGCAAATACTGTTCATTTGTCTTGCATATTTAAGGGACATAATCATTATTTTTCCACAGTCAAGTCAACATTTTTTTTTTTTTTTAATTCTCTTAGGAACATTATCTAAATCTTGGAACTTTATCTTGGGAATTAATTTATCTCTTGAAAGTAAAAAAGGCTTTCTACAACTTTTCAAGCATCCAGCTTTCCCACTGATTTCGAAGTTTTAGTTAGAATTCAGTGACTTTCCAAGAAATTTTCATGTTACAAACCACAGATAGTTGAGTAGATAAATCGCTGTATATAGAAACCGCACGTCATCGATGTTCAATTTTCCCAGATAACATTACAACTGCACAAACATTTAATAACCTTAAATTTTATTTCCCTTCTTTATTCATCATTATGTTACAGAAATATAAGAGATTTGATTTTCATCAATTCTTATTGGAAGAAGTTTTTAATAAAAATCTAAACTAGCTTCCAATTTTAATGAGATATTAAGAAAATTCATTATCTTTTTTTTTTGAAGTGTTGATAGTAGTTCTTGACTTTATATGTTGATAAATCGTAATGAGTTATTTCTTACTTAGCAATGCTTATCGGAGAGATAATGGATGATATTTCTTGGTAAGTTGGTTCTTCTGATTCTATTTCGAATCAACTGAAATGTCCCACCCCCCACTTTTTTTAGTAAATTTGCATAACGCAGCTGTTTAAGAGGTTGAGCATGAGGGACTGTATAGAGGCTAAAAAAAAATTAAGAACCTAAACACGTTTGGAGTTTCACCTCGTAACATTGTGAAAAGAAACACATCTTGGATATTTAACCCTTAATCAACTGGAACAATAATTTGATATATACGTTAGGCTGGCTCTTATTATTGCTATGAAAAATTCAGATTTTTATACAAAATATTAAACCTATATGTCTAAAACAACTGCTAAGGCCAAAGAACGTAATTTCAAACACAATCGTTAATCCGAATTTCGTAATTATTCTTCCCGCCATTTCTTATATTTTGGGAGAAATATGTATAACACTATCTTCACAGTACATTTTCTAAGGGGAAAAACAATGAGAGGCAGGTGATCAGCTTCACCAACATTCATTCGATTTCACCAACTTTTATTTCATATTAGTCGCCTTTGTTGACAAGCTGGTTCGGCAGAGAAATTGATTATTGAGTGTTTAAACGTAATTCCATGTTCATGACACCATGGTCGTGCTATTTAATTATCTTACATATAATCGGTTTCCAAATAAATACTTTAAGTTGCTATGCACAGTTTTTACACTTTTTTGAAAGATAACTTCTTTCGCTTTATTTTTGTTTTGATGAATGTAGAGAGTAGATTTTTTACATTCATTTGTTACTGTCATAAAGTTAAAACGAAGTGTTTTATTAAATTAATGACTTTGAAATTTTAATTTAGCTGTCACAGTCGTCTCTGGAGACCAGCGGGAAATATTGATTAAATTTAATTTCCATTAAATCATATTATTTTGTGCCCATTATTTGGCTAAATTGTTGGAAATTAAAGCTGCGTTATTTTGAATATCCTGTGTATGATCAGTTTATTGTGCACTTGAACTTTTCTAATGGAGACCTGTCCCATGACATCATAGCGTTACAAAAAACGTAAATATCTAATTCATTTACGGTATTTAATTTAATAATTTAGTAAATTTAGCGGTATTGTAATTTCACATTTTTATTCGTCCCCTAAAACTACATAGATTTTAAATAGAATCCTTCTTCAACTTTGGAAGAAAATTACGCTATTAAATATTCAATAAAATAATAAATATAACCGATTTGAATTTATTTACAGCAACAAAAATATTGTTTTGAAATATACTAAAAAAATATTCTTATATTAAAGAATTTTACAGCAAATAAATTGGCATCATTGAAAAGGTTATCTTTTGGACTTTGAAACGATGTTAAAATCATTTTTGAGCAGGAATATTTTCTCAAGTTATTATGCCTCATCTACATCATCAAATAAACATCACATTGTAGCTTGACCGTGGTTTCTGGGAACCGCATTGCAGAATGCCGGCAAAAGAACTGCTCCCCTAAGATTAAAAAATAATTGATATTCCACATTGTAATTTCAAAAATAGAGGCAGCCGGTTATTCAGTTATTAATGTATCGTTCTGTGGAAGCGACATTTTTTGGATTCAAACCTCACCAAGAGCATGCAGCTACTTTCAAGCTTCTTTTACAATTATATTTTGCCAAAATGGAGTGAGATTTCGTGAACTGTCTTGCCAAATCCTGGTAGTGAAATAGCTATGTAAAGTGAAATTCTACGACGTAATAAAAGAAATAGCGCATACTCGCGCTCCTGTGGCCTAATGGATAAGGCGTCGGTCTCCGGAGCCGAAGATTGTGGGTTCAAGTCCCATCAGGGGCGTGCGGTTTCTTTTGCAGAATATGTTCTGTCAGAATGAATAGTAATTTTCGTGAACTATCTTACCAAATCCTGGTAGTGAAATAGCTGTTTAAAATTGATATGAAATTAAAATTCTATAGTGTAATGAAAGAAATGAAATTCGTTCGCGCTCCTGTGGCCTAATGGATAAGAGGCTGTCGGCTGAACCGATGATTGCGGATGCAACTGCACAAAGGACTTGCATCTTATTTTGTAACTACGTTCTGGTAGAATGGAATATAACTTTCGTGAACTGTATTGCCGAATCTTGATAGTGAAACTGCTCTTTAAATTTGATATAGAATTGATATTCTACCATGTAATCAAAGAAGGGGGGACTCGTTCTCAGTCCTGTACCATAATGGATAAGACATTGGGAATTCTTAAAAATATCCCAAATATGTTAAGCAATATGTTGTCGAAGTTTCTTGTTTGATTTGTAATAATAATTGTGTCTTTTAATGTCCAATTATATGCTATCTTAAGAAATTCTGAATTTCTATTCATTTTTCGAACATGAGCAAAGAATTAAAAAGATCGAAGCACCATAATACATTTCAGGTTTATCAAGGGAGTATGAAAAGACTTCCTTATGAACAGTATAGGAGCCTTTTTACTTTTTCGCATGCGAGGTATGCACGAAAAAAGCATTGTAATCATCAAATAAATTAGAAATTTGATATTTTGTCGAATTTTTATGTTTCAAAGTACTTGTTGGAGAATGCAATAACTCAAAAACGTTTTGAGCTAGATGGATGGAATTTGGTATGCTGTCTAAGTATTGAATGTATAGATTCCTATCAAATTTTGAACAAATCTATTTTTAAAAAAATACTATCTGACTAGCTGATCGATTACAAGTGAACTCGACAACGAAAACATAAACGAAACAGATAGACAAAATTTGGTACACAGATTTAACATCAGAAATTTAGACCTATATTGAATTTTGAAAAAATATATACGGGTTGTCCGTCTTTCGGTCTGCGCTGTCAAATGCACGTAAGCGCGATAACTCAAAAACAATACGACAGATATAAATGAAATTTGGTATGTTATCTTGTTACTAAAATTGTGTCAGATTTTAGTTTTATTGCATTATTAGTTTAGTTGCAAAATAAATAAATATTTGATTTTCTGTATTATAACTAAGTAGAACAAACTCATATGCTCGGCACTTTTAAATTAAAAATCTAAGTACTCGTGTCATTCATGGTTTTGCCCAAAATTCAATTATGAAGGGTTTGGTTTGGTTATATTAATGTCCCGTTTGAAGCAACATTAGAGCTATTTTGAGACGGACCTCGTCATTTTGAACCACGGTCAGATGACGAGTAGGACATCTGAGCTGGCACCCCCTCTCCACACCACACCACACTAGCCCAATACTGAAGGGAGAGTGGATGTTTCATTAGAGTGTATGCGAGAAAGTTTTGGGAAAACCACTCTCACTTTTTTTTATTTTGACATTGGCGAGATGCGGGCAGCAAAATCTAAAGAATTCTTCTTTTCATTTACAGGCGCAAAATTTGGCAATTCGTCTTTGTTTTAAAGAAAGAAAATTTGAAGAAAACCAAATTAATAATTAAAAAAAAAAAGAGAGGTGCGTGAGTTTTAACATGCTAATTTTGTCTACTTTTTGTTTTCAGAAACCATGTTACATTGCTATTTTGAGAAAAAAAAGTCAGACATTACAAAATTTGAAACTAAACTAAACGCTGTTCATTAAATTTCGCATTCTTTGAATAAACATTGTCTTTTCTTTCTTTCTTTTTTTTCTTATATAACCACTGAAACTTTCAATTTATAACAATTGAAAACACCATTTTAGTATGTTTATTAATTTACCTCCCTTATTTTTTTCCCAGAAATTTCATTATTTTCTTTTTAAACTGTTGCTTCAAGGAACTTGGCCTTTGTCAAGTCTGACAGAATAAATCACATTGCGGCAACCCTAGAAGGCTATTGTGGTGGCGCCAAATTGACAACAAAAAACGCGTGTAGCCGGCGACTCGCTAATAGATACTACTAGTTGATGATAGTAGTATTTGTAATCTCCTCCACAGCGAACGACCTTTACATTCTTTGAAACAAAAACAGCAGCATTATTTTTTTCTTAAGCTTGTGGAAGACCAGAAAAAAAAAATAAACAATAGGAAAAGAAAGTTTTTTTTCTTTATTCCCCTCTTTTTTTCCCTAGCTAAAAGGAACACTGCTCTCTGTTTTTTCTTCTTTTTTCTATAATCGGCGGGGGGGGGATGTTGGTTGTGTTACTTATACTGTAAGAAGTCTTATTTTTTTTTTAAATTTTTAATCTAAAAATGAGTTATTGATAAGAGTGTTTTCTAATTGATTTAATTTTTACTTTCTCATGCACAAAGTATATAAAGAAAAAGTACTGTAATCGTTAAAATATTCGAACTTCAGATTTTGACAAATCTTCATTATTCAGACCTCATTGGGGCTGCAAAAACACCATTGGAATTATGTCTGTCTGTGAGCTAGAAAAATCAAAAACGCTTTGAGCTAGACACATGAAATTTGGAATGTGGTTCTAAAATCAAATCTGTAGATGTCTGTCAAATTTTGAACGAAATCTGTTCACCTGATATTTGAGTTTTTGTTTTCCTAATTCAAGTAAACGCAAAAATAACAGCTAGTGAAAAAAATTAAATAAATAAAATTTGTTTACACAATTTTATATCTTAAGTGTTGGTCCGTGTGAAATTTAGACCAAAATTCGGCAAAGAATTAACAGTCTATTGGTCTGAATAGTTACATGCATATAAAAGAGATAAATAAAAAAATAAATGATTTAGATAAATGAAATTTGGTACATGATCTTGTTACTGGAATTACAGTTCCGACTCCTTTTTGGTTTTAATAGGCCAGGAAAAAGTATTCAAACTGCATGCTTTGTTTTCTTCATCATACAATAAATCACAGAAAACTCATATACGAGACTCTGAAAATAAAAATCTGAGTACTCGTGGCTCTTATGACCTTGTTCAATGTTCACAATTGCGGTAATGGAGGAAAGGTGCGAGAAAGGTTGGAAGAAACCACTGTTTATATTTACAAAAGCTGATGAAATAATAGAAATTTATAAACATTATATGAGTAAAAGTATTTGGGCTCTGTCGAATATATCGATTTTTCTAGACGGACTGGGCGAACTATTTTTGTATTTGACCATATAATGAAAATCTTGAGGGTACGCTATATTAACGGAGATTCGGTCTCAGGGGCATTTAAGAGCAACACTGATGAAAAAGAAAATAAATTTGACCTCTTCGATTTTACAGAACACAAATAATGATTTGAAACTTTCACAATAATTTTTTATACTACCGGCAGTATTTACAGACATTTCTGTAAAACTCATGCCAAATGTAAGTGTTAAAATGTCATTTTGTTTCCAAGGAACCATTTTTTTCCCTTATGAAATGTGGGGGTTTTATTCATATTATACGAGACTTACAAAATATGAGACAAAATATTTCTGTAGTATTATAACAAAATTTAAATGAATTCTATAAATACTCTTGAATATATGATTTTTTTTGTAAGAAAATAAATTTTGTCTGTGCATATGCAAAATATGCCATATTTTTTATTTTATAATTTTAA
Source organism: Argiope bruennichi (assembly GCF_947563725.1). Taxonomy (NCBI): domain Eukaryota; kingdom Metazoa; phylum Arthropoda; class Arachnida; order Araneae; family Araneidae; genus Argiope; species Argiope bruennichi. The sequence continues at coordinate 35,432,849 of NC_079156.1, forward strand.
AACCAGATATATAGGGCAATTTATTTGAAAAATCCAATCGAATAGTATTAAGATTCAGAAAGTTATTGGCATTGCAGTAAACTGAATATCTGTTGTTTTTTTAAAAAGGCTAAAAGACAAGGAGTTTCCTACAATTTGATATTTTTTTAAATTTCAATTATCAAATACTTATACCGAGAATAGATATTTATTAAATAATATATCAGACTTATCAAGATTAAGATTAAGTATCATAAATTACAAACCTTTTTATTACGCTATTCATTATTATTTATATAAATATTAGATACGTAACACTATAATTTTATAATAACATCAAAATTCTCCGCATTTCTTTGTACTTTATTTACCGTTCATTATTGAACTGAAGCTCAAATCATTTGCATTATTACTATTAATATTTCATGCTGGCTTTTTTTCCCGTTGTTGTGATAAGAAAAATAAAGATTCAGCTTAATTTTTCCTGTTGAATACATCTTAATTTAAGGCACTCTTTTAATAATTTTGTTGTACTTAACATTAAGGAGGTTTAAGTTGAAAATGAAGCAATAGAGAAATGTTTTTTAAAAGCATACCCATTTTTAAACATTGTTACGTTTCCCTGTGATAAAAATAGTTGTAAAAAGATGTTGATAGAAAATTATCGAAATACCAAATACAATGAATAGAACGGTGTAAGATTTTTGAAATATTGTGAATGATATACCTATGAAAATTTGCAAACCAAAAATATTTTATTCAGGAAACAATTTAGATTTTTAGTAACCATCAATCCCATAATTTTGGATAGCCGTCAGAAGAAGATACTAGAGTTAGCACTCCTCCTTCAAACTTCCACACAGCACCAGCTAGAAGACGTTGGAAATAAAAGAACAGGACTATACACATTAGAGCTGCCATTTAGAAATTCATCCCGGAAAAGCTAAAAGATCCGTCACTGACAAGATTTATTATTGTTACCAATTTTCTCTGATCTCTTTACATTTTCCAATGATTCATTAAAGGGTATTCTAAGAAATTACATCCCCCCCCTCTCAACAAAGTAAAACTCAACAATAAAGATGATTTCTTATTCAAATGCATAAAATTTACTAACAACCCCATTTAACTTCTTAGGAATAAAAATATTTTAATTTTTTTTAACTTTTTGAAAAAAAAAATCAATTTTCCGATAGCGAACATTTATAAGCCTCTGCATAGTTAAATTAGGATTTAATATCAACTCTGACACTGAAAAATTCGTTTACTTTGTTTTTAAAACAAGTGGAAGTGGTTTTTTTCGCAACTGTCTCGTATATTCTTTAATAAACGTACTTTGCGTAATATTAACCATATACCATTGACGAAAAATAGTTACGAAAGAGTCCATTAGAATACAATCTTTGGAGATTAATTGCTGGAAGCTGGTTAATACACAAATACAAGGAATGTATATTTTAAATGACTTTCTCCCTAATCAATTAAAACGAAAATTAAGCACTAAATTTCATTGCAGTCACAAAATCAAATTTCATGAGTTCATTCCTTTTTTAATTTATCCCATTCACGTGCTTATGAAAGTACAGACTCACAGACGGTTAAGTCCTAGAAGAATTTGGTTCCAAATCTGAAATGTATCGAAACTTTAAATGCTAAATCTGGATATCAAATTTAATCTATCTAGCTCTCTTAGTTTTACTTTTATTATGTTAATTTATATTCGAACAGCCAAAATTTCTCTGAACGGATTTTGTTCAAAACTTGATAGCAAACTAAAAATTTGGAATAGAGAATATACATGAAATTGTTACCTAGCTGAAAGTATTTTTGATTTATGACATTCACAGGCAGACGGACAGAAAAAATTCAAAAAATGCTTTTTTCGGACTGAAGGAGGTTTGAAACATTCATCAAAATTTCGAGTTCGAATTTTCGACGATTACAATATTTTCTGTTTGTATACCTCATACACGAGAAAGTAAAAAGGTATCTGTGCTGTTCGCTTTCCTGATTCTGATATTTCAGTTGATAGAGATCCTGATAATCAAAGTTCTCTAATTCTAAAATCTGTAAGAAAGAAAAAAATTCCAGATGCAAATATGTTCTAATGTTTAATTTTATTAATAACAAAAGTAACAGTATCTACACAGAGAATATCACAAATCTTGCTCCAGAAGTATTGCATACGTTTTTAGATAAATTAGAAAAGTACACAAATATCAACATCCAAATTCGTACAGAACACTAACTGTAACTGAGGAAGTAGAAAATTTATAGCCAGTGGTCCCTGAGGTTACAGCTATCCACTAATACATAAAGAGTCACAATATTTTACAGTGCATTCATTATTTACATACAAAATTACACCATAAATAACTAAAGAAAAACGAATAAACATCTCAGCAGTTATCTAAGAAATATGAATGCTTCATTCCATGTAGAGCATTTTACTTCTTGAGATTGTATTCATCAATAACAGCATGTTCTCATGCTGTGTCTGTATAGGTGTAAAAAACATTATTACTAGAAAAGCATTAATTTTTGTACATTAACAAAACAAAGATATGAAAACTTAAGTGTTAGAGCACCGATATAAATTTTGGTGAGCACAGCAATTGATAAGATTTTATAAATAAAATTTAGTTAATTCTCACCTGAAAATTTTACAATATAATGAGAAATTCTTGATCAAATGTCTTCCACATCATTCGGTGACATTTTAAAATGATTTAAGTCTTTTCAAAATAGCAGCTATGAAATTTGAAATGGTATAAAACAAAACTGTATAGTAAAAAGTTAGGTTAGTTTTCTGAATCCAATAGATTAGGAAATTAGATTACCGAATTAAATGGGTTTACATTCCAATGTGATATTGGAATAAAAAATATTGAGGAAAATTTGTTTAGGTATTTCGAGGTTATAATGGCAACAACAAGCTATCATAAAATCGCTTGTCGCATGAAACAGAATTACATTAAACCTAAATCAAGTAATCTTCATAATTAGATCTGAAAAAAAAATTAGTTACCATTTATCATTTTGAAATGAAGCCAGGGTAAAAATGTGATTTCATAAATGTATTATTAAATAAAAACAATAATTAAAGTATCAAATTCAGTAGACACAACATGAGAATTTGCTTTGTGATGAAAAATCACCATTTTTTTTGCAATTTAAAAATAGAAATGATGTTTTATTCTTTATGAAATTTTCAACAATAATTTTTGAAAAATGACGCGCATTAATGAATAATGTTTAATAATTTCAAAATATTAACAAATAATTGATGACAGTATTTCGCACACTAAAAAATAGAAGTTGGCACATAGAATAGCACTGAAATATCAATCAGTTAGTGAAATTGAAAAGTAATATTTATTCAATAAGCATGGGGGGAAAAAAATGATTCTAAAAAAAAGAAGAAGAAAAAATCTACACATATGATTAGTTAACAATGTTCCCATTAGATGGGACGAGTAAAATTACGCGCCGTAACTTTACTTTTCGGCAGTCTTCGCAGCAGTTTAAAGTCACTTTTTTTCCTTCGAAATTGTAAATATCGTGAATGTAACTGCAATCTGATGTTAACATGATAAATGTTTATTTTAAAAAGCGACATATACCACTATCATTTTTAACGCACCCAATTTATAATAACTTATAAAAATTTATAAAAGACTGAAACAGTTCTAACAAATTTACACTCTTTTTAGAGACAATTATATAATAATATTTATGAAAGAGAATCAGTATATTACATGAACATACACAATTTTTCAAAATACTGTTTTGTTTCATTAAACAGATACTTGATTAAAAGCCAGGGTCAGAGTCTGAACTTCAAGATATTACAGTCTTAGCTTTCAGAGACGATTTTACAAATGTTATGCTGTATTAGATTAGTGCCCGGTTTCAAAGCTGTTCCAAAATTATTTTGGGAAGGACCTCATAATTCTGAAAAGTGATCAGATGGCAAGTAAAATACCAAAGCAGAGGGACTTCCCTTTCCAAACTTCTCTACCACACTAAAAACCATAATTTTCCGATTTGGTGAAACGACTACACATTAAATCTGATGAAGCCAGACGTACTCCAGATACAGAGTGGGAGTTTGGAGACAAAAAAGCAAGTTTAAGTGCCATCCTCTTTATCTGACCACGGCTCAAAAAGACACAGTTCATTTCAAACTAATCCACATTAAATTTCAAAACACGATGTTAATCTTTCTTAATCATCAAATCTAATAATCATGGTAATAGTTAAGGAAGAGCGTCTGTGCTTATTAAAGTATATGTCATGTTTGTTTGTTTGCTTTTTTCTAATCAATACGATTCTAAATTAAATTGATCTGCATTTGTCCGAACTATTTTTTTAAATGAAGTTAAAATAGGTATTGAAAATTGATTTAAAAAATTGCTGGCAATAATTCAAGTATTGAAATTATTTGCTGATGTGCACCATTTCCTTCTTTAATTAATCTAACTGTTCTATTATTTCCTGTATTCTTTAGTAGTGAATAAAAATTCTATAATATTATGAAATTCATATGACTCTACAACTTTTAAAAAAATATTAATTATGAACTCATCCTATTATAATGTTGACGACAAATATAATTTTCTCCACTCGTTCATTTTAACTTATGGCATTCAATATAACAATTATTTGATACAGGGATCCTGAACACCTCACCAAAATCGTAAAAAAAGTGTGTCTAGTCCAAATACTAATACACCAATATCTTAATTTTCCACTAATTCATTCATATATAAACAAACCTCAAATACACATTTTAATAATTATAAAACTTATTACAAATTAAATATTTTTTAAACAGAGACAATATTTATTTCCTTATTAAACTTAACTTTTTCTATAAACAAATAATTTTCTACATGATTTTATAAAATTCCTAACATTATACGCAATCGCAGATAGCGCATTCACATCACACATTGTAGAAGCATATAAAAACAGAAAAATCAAATTTCCAACAAAACTTTATACATTTAAACCAATTATACATTTAAATTTTTCACGAATATCAAATATTAAAAATACACTATAAAACAAAACCTAGAAAAAGGAGAGAAAAAATTGGAAACTGTAGGAACAAAAAGTGCAATTTTTCAATATTGATAAAAATACAAGAAGGAAAAAAAAAATGTAATTCACAAAACCAGTTAAAAACATTAAGGATAAAATTTATAAAATAAAATAAAAAGAGATAAAAGTTCATTTGAAACATAAAAAACAATTAGCAAATCAGAATATACAATAAATCGTATTATACAAATTAAAATTTCAAAGAAAATAATTCAATTCCCAAAAATGTTAATTAAAATATAAATTTCTATTATACATATATTACAGTAAACCACTGTTTATAAGTTTCCCATTTATACTTAATTTTATCAAAATTTCGATTCCTTTGTAAACATTGAAAAGACACAAAATTTTGGTTTTACATGACCTTTCCAGTTGGTTTCACTATTTTCAAAGAATACACGAAAGTATCGATTATCTGACTATAGAATCATTCACATTTTTTTTAACTAAATGGAGCAAAATAGTTTAGCACAAATTTTAAAATGATGGAGAAGAATGTGGTGAAATTGTTTAATCATGTTTTAAAGAAACAATAAATTCTATTAAAAACGAATGATCTTGAACTTATTTTGTTTGTCAAAATATTAATGAAAAAATATTCACTTTAATGAGCTTAATTCGATGCATAACGCCATAATGAATACTCAAAAACAATCAGGACATCAGAGAAAGAGTAAAGAGTTTTAATTAAACGTTTATCTGCAGGCATATTAACCGTCAAAAAATTATAATTAATGAAGATATGTATCATTGTTTTCACTCTAAAGATAAATGCTCAATTTTAAAATTTAATTATTGTTTTCAATACCATGTAAGTAATATATTAGAAGTATATAACTTCAAAATTATTCAAATTAAATGAATTTGCATTAGTAGCATTCAATTTGTAATAATCCAAATTGTTTATTAAAATTTCTATTATAGTTTCTTTATGTATACACCATTTTACATCAATCTGGTGTAAAATAAGAAAACAGTGTTTTACTGTATATTGAAACTTAAAGTTATAAATCACAATTCTTATTGCTTTTTTTGTAGTAAAATCTACTAAAAACTTTATCATTAGATACTGCCTAATCTACACATTTACTTATTTATATATAATTACAATTTTTCATTGTTTATAAATATAAAAACTACCACAAAAAAGAATGGAAAATAATTAACATTAAAATAATAATATAAATGCCAAAGATATTCATATCTTCCAAAACGAAAACACTTTCTATACATAATACAATAAATAAAATAATGTTTCTCGCCGTGTAAAAGAACCAGCTTGCTATAGTATTATAGTGCAAATTACTTTGATATAGAACATGGTACATGCTCAAGAAAGAATATTCAAAAAATCATCACTTAAGCTTCTAAGCTCAAAATGTAGGAAGGCAAGCATGGTGCTCTTCTCGCTTAAAAAAGAGTGAATTACTTAACACTGAGCCACAGTCGGAAAATGGTCATCTGACCAATTGTTGTAGATTTAGTGTTAAAGTTTAATTGCCATAATTTATAAATAATGTCATAAAGAAAAACAAACTATGCATTGGGTAAAACAATACATAACAAGAAAATAATCTAAATACATATAAATTAAGCAGCCTGCTGCTTAAATTAAACAAAAAAATAGTACAGAACACTCTTTCTAATCTGACACCTATGGAACCAAACACCTGCTGGACAAGAGAAAATGTCTGAGAGACTATAGAGAATCATATAGATACCAGTGAATTATACAACAATACACTCTTCTACATGAGAGAAATGAATCAACATTATGTAAAAATGTACTACATTAAAGCATTAAGTAGGAGCACATTAAACATTCGAATCATATACTGAAAGACTGAAGGGGTTTCAAGGTTTAACAGAAAGGAAAAATTCATCAGCAACTAACATCTTCTAACAGGTGTCTCAGACTAATAGAAGTGTCAGATGAGTGTTAGATTAGAAAGAGTCCACTAAAGTTAACACTTATATGATTGATTTGTAAATTATTTACAATCATTTCTGCATTAAAAGATACATTCGAAGTAAAATGGGTATTTTCTTTCAATTAAGTTATTAAATAAAAAACTCGATGTGATTTTTTCGTTTTATATTTAATGATATGACATATATAGGGATTGCAATACCGGTATACCGGGATACCGAATACCGATATTTTGAGCCATTTGTACAATTTTGTAATACCGGTATTCACAAGTTTAAATACCGGTTTTTCGGTATTTATTAGAAATTTTTAAAATTGTCTCCACTATATGTTCAGATAGCGCGAACATAGCAAAATAGTATACGTTTTAGTTCTTAATGTCTCCCTAACGGGCAAAATTAATTAGCTAATTAATGGCTTAATTAATAGCTTAATTCTAAATTAGCGAAACATGGATTATCCCTGAAAGAAAATATTGTATCCTTAACGACTGATGAAGCAACAATTATGAAAAAAGTTGGGAAGTTGATTGGTGCAAATCAGCAGTTGTGCTATGCACATGGAATTCAATTAGGAGTAATAGATGTATTATATCAAAAAGATAAAGAACAGAAGAATCCAAATACTGTGGATACAGAAATTTCGGATTCCAACTTTCAAAAAAAATAAGAGTGAGAGTGATATTGACAATGAAGATAATGACAATGTAATTGTTGAAGAAGATATTGTTAATGAGGATGAAATATTAACCTATCAAGAATTGCTTCCTATAATTTATAAAGTTCAAAAAATTGTTAAGATATTTAAACATTCCCCTATAAAAAGGATATATTACTAAAATATATACTAACTGAAAATAAAACAGAATATATGTAAATATTAGATTCTAAAACACGTTGGAACAGTTTACTCCTAATGATGGAACGATTTTTGAAACTGAGAAATCCAATCCAAAAAGCAATAATCGACTTAAACTTGTAATTTAATTTTTCAGATAGTGAATTCGACTTAATATCCAAAACTATATCAGCTCTACTTCCAATAAAACTGACTATTGAGGCATTACGTCGAAGAGATTCTAATTTATTAACAGCTGATACAACAATAAATTTCATGTTGCAGTCACTGAAAGAACAGCACACATTAGTATCTGAAGAATTATATATTACATTGAAAAATCGCACAGGAGAAAGGCATTCCGAGATAGAAAATGTCTTATGGTATTTACATAATTATAATGATTTTAAAAATGAAAATGAAAAAGAAGAAAAGAAAATAACGGATTCAAATCTAATTAAGTTTAGAATTAAATTTTCTTAAAATTTTTAACCCACAAACCTATCCACATTCAGAAGAATTCGGTTCAATTATCGAAGATTATGATGACACTACTGTCGATAATGAAAAGGAATTGTCTCTTGAAACAAAAATTAGAATTAGCGATAAATAAAAAAATTTCAATGAACCAAAATACAATACAGAAATCAGCTATATCCAAAACCATCCGACGAGAAATCGATTCATTTGAAAATGAGGGATTTAGAGGTAAATACTTGGAAAAAGTATATCGCGCATTGCTAACAGTACCACCAACTAGCGAATATGCCGAAACAGCGTTTTCGACAACTGGTAGTTTTTACACAAAATTACTTTTCAGGCTTAATGACAGCAAAATTGATGCATTATGTTTTTTAAGATCACATTTCAAAAATTTGTAATAGTACCACAGACTGAATAGTGATATTTATACTTTTTGTGATTTAAATAAATAAGATGTTTCTTTACTTTTTTGTGATTTTATACTGTTATAATTTATAAGTTACAAATTAATTTTTGTGATATTTACACTCTCTAACAAAACTGACAAATAAAACTAAGGAACACCTGTGTTTTCTTTCTTTTTTAAAAATTTCTAATACCGGTATTAAAACCGGTATCCCGGTATTAAGATTTAAAAAATACCGAATACCGGTATTGAAATTTTGGTCCGGTATTGCAATCCCTAGACATATATCACTAAATGCATGTTTCAAAGCACTCCAGACTCTATATAAGTTACATTTTACTTGATTAAATGGTAAAAATAAGGGAAGGCTAAAGTACAGTAAAAATGCAGTACAAATGTTAAGGGTGCAGTAAAGAACCCCTCAGGTAAAAGAAAATATTATGCTATATCTTGAGCAACTTATACATTTCATTGAGTACCATGCATTGCAAAAAATATTGCATATTGAAAAGATAATATATATCAACAATTATGGATGCTTTTCATGCATTACAAGTATTATTGTGAAAATTGATATACTTTACATTCACATTGCTTTTGATATGCTCCATAATAATTGCAAAATATTTAAAACACTTAGTTAAGAGATGCAAATTCCATTAATATGTATATATTAACTTTAAATTACTTCTTTATAATAGCAATTAATGTCAGAAACAAGGAATGTTATTATTAATACATGTATCATAAAATTATATATTATCTCTACAAACAGAGAACATGTACAACTAACAAAGAGTAAAATAACAAGAACAATAGATAATTGAAATCTTTTAATTTTATAACTAACAAATAAAAATTGTCACATAAATGAGTAACAATTAAATACAACAGTATTAAAAATTTTAAAGAGTATATTTTACATTAATTAATATTATAATAAAAATGAGAAAAATTCTTAAATTTAAAAATTATTTTACATGGCAAGAGCCCACTTTGAAAGCTTATGAAAATGTTTCATATATTAAAATATTAAAAATATATGCATTAAGGTACATATGACATTAAAGAATTCAAATGAGCATGCTTTCCAGTGTTGTTTATGAAATTAAGGCTCAGGCTATAATAATAAACAAACAATTTTTCTTTGTAAACAATCAATTTATCAAAATGTTTCAAAATAAAAATAAACATAATATAAGAATATCATTATTTTGATTAACTCGGTATCACAATCACTCCAAAATATTTAATAAAACAGCAAACCAATCATTACTTTAAAAGAAAATATAAGCTAAGACAGTGTATTTGTACTATATGATGTAGCTACACTAATCAATTAAAATATGCATAATGCAGTGCACGTTTCTCAAACATTAAAAGTAAATACATACAATGGAATTTTTTGGCTCACAAAAGTGATTGTTATAAAAATACTATGATATATTCTAGCAAAAATGAAATTTCAGCTGCTTATTGTGTATATACTGGACAACAAAATATAGGCACTTCATGATGGGGTATCTACATGATATTGAAGAGACTTTCATGAATCCGTCGTTGAATCATTTAACAGCATTCCTCTCTTGGCTAATTTAGCTTTCTAAAAATAGGAAACATAAGGAATGTAAAAATAAAAACTAATACAGTAAGCACACAAAATTAATAATACAATTTAATCTCTATCAATAATATAACTTTTATTCAACAACTTCTCTATTAATAATACAACTAATTGATGAGTGTTCATACTTTATGAGACAGACTGTTAAAAACTTAAGCTACTAAATTTGGTACAGATCTAGTTTGAAAGGTGGGGATGTGTTCTTTTGATTGACTTTAATTAAAACTAAACTCAACCAGTCGTCTCGACAAAATAGCTGCTCACCAAAGATGGTTAGTTAAAAATATTTTTGTGTAAAAATGTTTCTTATAAGCCATCATAATCATACATGTATGCATATACAGAGAGTATGTATATATAGAGGTGTACATTTTAACAGTGAATGGCCTAGTAAATAATTTTTAAACTGATAAAAAGCTTTCAGCTAGAAAAATGCTCTGATATAAGGAAAATTATATTTTATGTAATTAGAATCAGTAAATGTATTGCTAAAAAAATGCTAAGTCTAAATTTTTATACAATCCCCAAATCCAAGTAGTATTTAAAAAATATTCTTGAAATTTTTAAATTTATTTAAAAGAAATTCATTTTTTTTTATTTTGTACTTTTTATATAAAAAAACAATACAAGTTATGAATGTTTTCATAACTACAAAATAAGAATCAGTTACTTTACAAAAAGTTTATTACTTATGATTATTAATATTGAAGAGGTTTTGTTTGCATCAAATAGAAGTTTTGCATTAAAATGTTTGTAGCCAGTTAGACATACAAAAATATTTTACCACAGAACAATAACCACTAATAGATTAATGCTCTTTTGTAGGAAATTTTTACTTACTAAGCCATGCGGTTTGTCTTTTACTTTCACAACAGTTGATTTTCTTTCCTCTTTTATATCTTGTAATTTTTTCCTCACTTTTTCAAGCCTGAAAACAAAAAAATAAAAATAAGCCTGCCTTTTATTTTTATAACTATATTACAATAAGTATTCTGATATTTGTAGCTATGAAAAGTAAACACTTAAAAAATTCTGAGTCTATTCAAGAATACAAAAAAAAAAAAAAAAAAAAAAATAACCCCTGCTACTTTGTATTACATGGTAAATTTAATTTGGTATACATAATATAAATTTATTAAACTCCCAAAGTAAAAGTTTCAGACAATTATACATAATATTTATTTATAATATCAAATACAGCATATTTTTAAAATATAATGAGAATCATCAAGGCAACTAAAATATAAATAAAGATCGAGGAAGTTATTTGGATGCATGCAATAATAAATTATCTGTATGATGATTCAGTATGTCAAAAATTTTTTTTAATAATTTAATAAATGTAGCACTAAAATATTAGGATTTCATAAAAATATGCATCTAAAGTAAATTTTTTTAAAATAAATCATTTACTATGTTAGCTATAAAGTGTAAGAAAAAAGTGTTTTGAATTCTTATAAATCAATGAAAATAATTGTCAACATTAATTAAATATTAAACTAAATGCTGAGTATGCAAAAAATTTATCTAAGCTTTTATACAAGTATTTCAATATGAGAGAATGATACATTTAAAATATTTTAACCTGTTATCCGAAGTTTTATTAACTAAATTTATTTGTAAAATAGTTGAAAAATATCAGTTCAGAAATTGCATATAATTTAAGGAGATCTTAATAGAATCTTTTTACACAGAAGGAGTGGAATAGAGAGGGAAAAAAGAAAAAACTAACTCTTCTTTAGCTTTTCTATGAATTTCTTTTTTCCAAATATCTTTGAAATCATTGCAAAATAATTTCCAGTAACTAAAAAATTCTTGAGGCCATTCTGATGGATTTCCTGATTTTGCTTTCCAACTGAAGAAAGCTATAGCTTCATTGAACCTAAAATATAAATAAATAAAATTCATTATTGCTTTTAAGAACCGGAATAACATCATATTCTGGAATTCTTATATCACATTTTTTAATATTTAATCCCCAATAAACTAAGATTTTTTTTTTCACATACAAAACTTTTTCTGCATCAACGTATGGGGAATAGGTAAATCTAAACTAAGCATACTCAATTAAAAGAAAAAGCAATATAGAGTAGATGATTATTTTATAAGATACTATAAGCAGTATAACAAATATTTGCATTAAAAAAAGTTTTCCTTATTCATTTAATAAAGAAAAGTTTACATAGAAAAGCAAATTTTATTTAATGAAATAATATCCTTGCAGATAAATTCATTCTAGAATAATCACAGGCTGTTTAGATAAAAGCGAAGATTAGAGAGTAAAAATTTGTGAATGAATGATAAAAAAAAATGCATACTTTGCTTTGCATTCCTCAAGATTTTCTTCTTGCTCTTTGTGCTCTTCATATGCTATTTAAGTTCAAAACATTGCTTTAATCAAAAGACAATTCTTGAAATGCAAGTATTTTATGAAAATTTAGATATAATTTTATGTGATTTGGTATTCTAATCTTACATTATTATATTCATTTAGACATCACTAATAAAGTTATAGAACAGAGTATGTTTCAATCACATTTTAAAAGCAAAGATTTAAGTTATATTGGAATCAACTAACTGTAAAACTAGATAATTATAGAACAAAATGAATGGGGCTTTATCTTATGCTTAAAATGCTTTATCTTATGTGATTTTCTTAGTATGTTCAATATACATACATTTCAGAAACATATTGTTGGAATTTTATCAAAAGTGATCAAGTGAAAAGAAAAATGAGTTACTGTTTTAAAATGCCAGTCTCATTGCAGTATTATGCATATCATTATATTTATAGTATATATTGTATAATGACAATATACTGATATACATAAATTTTAATTTTTACAGAGAAGATATTAAAAAAAATATATTAACTTGCTTTTTTTTTTTTTTTTACTCTTTCAAATTGTTTACTTTAAGCCAATATAATAACCAATAAAATAGTCGTTAATAATCATGATTTCTTCTTAAATCAATTACTATTAACAAAAATCAATTTTAAAAGCTTAAAGCAATATTGATAAAATTGGAGGTCATTTAATATCTTCATTAATTAATTATTAAATAACTGTAAATAAATCAAAATACATTTACAAGAGAATAACATAGGCAAGAGAATAAATTATATTAATTTAATTAATTAAATGGTAAAACAGTTTATATAGAATCATATTTTTTTCCATGAAGAAATAACAGTTCTTTTAATTCTTCTAAAATTTATGTTATTCACTAAACTTAATAGTTTACTAAAATAAATTAAAATTTTCATTGAAGGCAAAAATTTTAAATTAAATATTTTTATTAATAGTATAAAAAAGATTTGTAATCACAAAAATAAATATTTTATCTTTAAAATAAAAGTATGAATAATTGTTATTTAATTGTTTTGCATAAAATTCCTTACCCTTTTTTAGAAAAGCATCCATTTTATCCTTAAATGGTTGCTGGTGCTCTTCATCAGAAGAATTCAAGACTTTTTGAACTTTTGATTCACAGCCTATAAACAAAATTAAAAAAAAAAAAAAAACTCATCAAATATAAAATTTATAATATCAACAAGACAAAAGCGTTCTCTATAATAAAAATATAGAATACTAATTATAGTTTCCAATAACTTTTTAAGCATAATCTACTCACCATTCAAAATTTGTCATTCTTTTTATTTCTTTGATCAAAATTCTATAGTCGTGAATAGAATTCTCAATTTAGAAATTAAAAATAGGATATGTGATTAACTTTTATAAATCTGTTAAAAATGTTTAAGCTATCAATTCAAATAACAATGAACCAACAATTAACAATTCTTCAAGAGTTATTATTGAGGCAATAAAGTGAAAAAAAAATTTTACTAAACAAATATATCTGCATGAAAGAATTATATAGCAATAAACGATAGTAATGAACATACTTTTGTAATTTATTACTATATATTGATTATAAATTTTCAGCTTTTAATAAAATAAACAATAAAATTATTTAAGAATCTATATAGCACCCTAGATATATTTACAAAGGAATAGTATATCACAGTTAAACCCACTTTTGATTTGTGAATGCAACTTCTTAAGATCATTTGCAATATCATCAAAATTTACAAGACTTGCTCTTTCAGCATCACTGGGTTCAGGAACTGGTAATTTTGCTTTATCTAATGCACAGTCCTAAGATGAGAAAAAATATCAATAATATTATTAGGATAAAATAATGAAAATCTTAAAATATATCAAGGAAATATATTTTCCTTCATTATTATTTATTTCCTTCATTGTTATTCATAGTTTGAAGATAGATAATTAAATAATTTAATATAAAATTCAAATTAACAATGATATTTATTGGAAATGAAAAACTTTTTAATCTCTATAATTTTTACAAAAAATAAATTTTTGATAACTAAAATATTGAATTTAATAATACTAACTTTTTGATACAGCTTTACATATGTTCTTACTATATAATGGAGAAGAGTAAGAGAATTGTCCTGGAAAAAATATAAAATATTTAATTAGAGGGACATAAAATTTATTTATTATCATCAAATCTTGCAATTAAATAAACTTACTTTGCTTTTAACATCTTTTAATTTAGGTAATATTTCTAAACCAAATCCATCAGCCTGACCTCTATTTCTGTTACCTAAAAGAAAATAATACTTAGAAAGAAAAACAATAACATTATAATGAATTCTAACATTGTAGACATATAGCCAGTTTAAAAAAAATAGATAGATTATAAGAAATTGTTTCTTATAATTAAATTGTCCTAAATTTTCAATGTATCAATTATTAAACTATCTCAGAATTTTTTAAATCAATAATTAATTTTTTAGTATAATGACTATTAAATGTTGAAAATTAGTTTAATATTAATTAACAGTTTTTATTTGTATTTCAGGTTAAATATATTATGTGTTTTATGCAAAAAAGGGGGGGGGGCGGGGAGAAAAAAAAAGTATATTTCAAACATGGAAGAACAACAACTTCAAAAAACATTTCATTAATTTTGTGTTCTAATGATACAGTATAGCAAGTGAGATATCAGGATGCCTTGATGTGGAAAATATATAATTATTTTTTCATCACATTTTATATGGAAATGGTAAAAATATCCAATTTAAGAAAAAATATGGAAGTTTTATATCATATTATCAAAATACAATGCTGTAATAAAATTGAGCATGTGTGTTAAAAAAATTTAAATTTGAAAATAAAGAAAGGATGTATGCTTATGGAAAATATTAACAAATGTGAGCCTTATGTTAGTAGCTTGGTCAAGCATTATAATAGTTAAAAAACAAATTCTAATATTTCACACTAATAATAACCACAATTAATGATTCACTAATCAAAGGAAATTTTTAGGAATAAAGAGAACAGCTCTATCAAATAACATAAACCTCTATTCAAGTTTCCCTTCTGCGAAATGGATATTTACTGAAAATGCAAGTAAAAAAGAAAATGAAATGAATGATAAAATAATCACTTACCACCATTCATATAATTCCCTAAAGCAAGAATGATTCCAAACACTTTTTGTATATCAGCATCGCTCATCAAAAACTACAAAAAAATTAAAAGAAAAGATTAAAAATTTTTAAAAATGAAAAAATTTGGTCAATAAAAAAACAAAACATTTTTTTGTCAATGCAATACAAAATTCATTTTCTCCAGTTTACTTTCCCAATATATAAAAAAATATTATTGACTTCATTGGGATCATTTTCCTCAATTTATAAATACCCTTTTTTCCCCTCACCAATCTTGACTTAAATCTAAAATTCGTTACTGATATTGTGTTTTAGATGTTTTTTCATTCATTTAAATTGAAAAATATTTTCTATTCAAAATATTTTTTTAACACTGTAGTAGATTCCTGTATTTCCTAGGCTCTTTAAAAACATGATTTAAAATCTAAAAATAAGGAAATGTTTTCGATAAAATGAAAATACATTCCCCTCTTAATTCTATAAATGACAACAGTTTTATTTAAATTTATTATAATTTTGATGAGATTTTTATAATCAAATGATGCATTATAAAATCCATATTTTTTGTAAGCAAATTTAAATTGACTTTATGAGATTAAAAAATTATATTTACACAGCATTAAAGATTGAATATTATTTCCTGAATTCTGTAAAATATTGGTAACCATTTTCCAGAAATTATGACTTCTATTAATGACTGAAAATAACCATTGATAAAAATTATTTGAAATTCCAATGTTTTTGTTTCAATACATGTCATTACAATAAAATAAACAGCCTATTGAATAGATTTAAAAAATCCTACATGTAGTGAAGAGCTATGTGTATATGACAACTGTAAGTAATTGATAGGAAAAGCATTATTTCTTTAACATGAAGAATTAAAAATAAATAACAACTCACATCACATGTCATTTTCAAATTATTTAACCTGTTTTCAATAGATGAAATGGTTTCTGTGAAAGCAGAATGGAACATAATGCATGAGACACGATCTGCATATTCTGGAATTTGTGCTAAATCATAGAGAAATCTATAAGAATAAATTTTATTGTAAGATAAACATATTAAAATAAAACATATATAATGATTAAGAATATTTTTAAATGCAATACTTCATGCATGTAAAACTTTATTCCTTTGTTTTCAAGGATATTTTTATGATCTATATAAATTTTATGTATTACAAACAATCTTACAACTTTTATAGAATTGAAGTGCATAATAAATTAAGTATGAAGCAGAAATAGTGAACAAAAAAGTTGTATCATATTACTAATGTATCTGAACATTAATAATGTATTAATATTGTGTGATTATATTTTAAGTTGATGATATTTTCCAATCAATGAATTTAAAAAGGCAGTTATTTTTCACAAATTAAAAATAAAATCTTAAGAATAGGAAAAGTACTATAAAAGCTGAATGCAATACATTTTTACTGTAATTTTAATTATATTACAAATTATTTTATCAATTAATATGCAGAGAATATATGTCAAAAAAAAGTAGACAACATTTATCCTAATTCCCATCCCTATCTGAAGTTGATTTACACATATGTTCAAACATTATAATAGTAAAACATGGTTGATAGAATATCGTTTTGCTCACTGATACATACCTTTTTAAGTATGTTTACATAAATATTCCACTAGCATATAAGTTTTTAGCAAAAATAAATATTTTATTATATTTTGAATCATATCTCATACTTAAATGTTTCTTTTAATAAATATGTTTAATATTAACTTTAATTAAATATTTATTTATTTTTGTACAATTGAGAACAAAATTGCATCACTTGATTATTTATTACATTCCAATAATTGAAAGATTGTATACTCAAATGACAAATGCATGAAAAAAATGTTAAATCCAAAATACATACAAGGTATAGTTTATTGTATGGCACTACATTGTTAACAGTTTTAACACAACAACTCCTTTATAGACATAGTGAAAAATAATAACCAAGAAATTAATTAGTGCTTGAAATTTTAAAGTTATATAATGAAATTAAATATTTAAATATGTAATCATTTATTCCTTTAACATAAAATTAATTAGTGTTTAAAATTTTAAAGTTAAAATTTCAAAATAAGATCAGAAAGGAGTAATTTCTAAAATAATAAAACAAACAAAATAAAGCAAAATAATATACATTAAAGAAGTTATATTTACTTTTTAAGTGAATAGTTATATTTACTTCTTAAGTTTGTAATGAACTGTCATTTTACATGAAAAAATAATAAATAGAAGAGCAAATGTCTATAAACAGAAAAGATCAAATTAAAAATAAAATAACATACTGTTCTGGTTTATCAAGAGGAACATCCTTATTTGATTCTAAATGGTTTTTGATTAACTGCAATTCTTCAGGAGTTGGTCGCTGCAAAAAAATTCCATTTGAATTACTCATTATCAGCTCATCACAAAATATGCTTTTTATATTAAATATTTTAAAAATAGAACTAAATTATAAATAATTACAGTTTAATATCAACAATGTCAAATCAGAGCATAATTTATATGAAAAATTTTTGATGTTACAAATCTACATGCCAATAAATCAATTAAGACAATAAATTTTGTTCATGGATTCTTTTCAATAATAAACTTACAATTTCATAAATTGCTTGAAGTGCATCCAAATCCAAAGTTGAAGTGTCAAAGTTATATAAAGCTACAATAAAAGAAATTTTATTAATGCTATATACATTTAAAAGAATTTCTCAGAATGATCAAACAATAATTACAATGGCATTAAACACAAATTACCATTTTCAACATCAGCAATTTCTATTCTCAGACTAGATATAAGAATACCAACATTCTGAGATCGCTTTTGATCAAGAAGCTTTGCAACCTAATAAAGTAAATAATAAAAAACATTTTTTATAAATCAGTAACATATATGGGAAATCAGTAACACTTTATTATTAGATAATTCATTATTCACAGATCTTATTTAATTTTCAATAGAGTTAGAGAAAAATTAATAAATTGCATGGAATATTTACTGAAAAAGTATTCAGTAAAAAAAATTTGGGATGTAGTCATATAATCTATGGATAAAATAAAGCAATGAGCTTTAAATCTGCATTGTATATTATTTTCAAAAGTAAAATGAAACAATGCATTATTTTATTTTCTTTGAGGGAGGCCCAGGAGCAAAGTGGGGCAAATTTCATTAGTTTATATCTAGGTTAAATGACAACGGTAAAATGCAAGTTAGCATTTGATCTGCAAAATCTTTAATCAATAATGATAAGGAAACAATTCATATAAGATCTGACGATCATTGAATCAAGAATATTAACAGTTCACTGTAATACAAATAGTATATTATATGATCTATGACAGACACATTATGATCTATGTTTTTTATTTGAAATAAGATAAGTCTGAACATGCTCAACTGAATAGAAATAAATAATATTATAAAAATATAACGAAGTAGCTGCAAAACTATTGTAGACGAACAAGTACCAGTATATATATAGTATATGTATGTGCGCGTGAGAATATGTATTTTAAAGTGTGCATATTAAAAAAACTTTAATAATTGTCTTTTAGTTAATATAATTTAAAATATACTGAGCTGATTAATGATAAACATAATACAAAAATTATAATAGTGTCGTCAGTCATTGTGATCCAAATAATGTTAAAAATTAATAGTATGTTACATTATGCTTTTATTTTAATGGTTATATTAAAATTGTTAGCTTATATTTAAAAATAGATTTTAGAATGAATATTTAAATAATATGTCAATGATATGAATATGCCAATCAAATAATTAATAGGGATGCAATGTAACAGGCCTCCACACAGTGCACCCTGGTTAACACCAAATCTGTTATGACTTTGTCACCTTCCTTGTTATTGGAAGGCTAGAGATCTAATGGAATCATAGCCAATCTTCTGAGCATTTGCAATAAATAAATAATGAATAGCAACCTCTTTTGTTTTATCCTTTTTTGTTTTTGCTTTGGATGCTGTTTTTCTTTCTGGTGTTTGTCGAGAAAAGAGTTCAGTAAACTCATCCAAATCACCTGGAGCAGTTTCCTCGAGTTTCTGCCACAGACAAGTTTTTGTTCTGCAGAGAAAGGATAAACATTAAGACAACATAAATACAACATTTACTTTCCAATTGCCTAGTAATTTAACTGAGAATTAATCTAGTAAAAAATTCTTAAATAAGAAAGTACTAAGAGAGGGATTGTATTAACTGAAAACCACAAAAAAACTGCACCAGGAAGAACCATAATTAAAAAAATTTGACAAAACACTGCATTCAGAGTACAAAGTCTTTTTATACATATTTTAGAGAACAGTAAAAAGTAAAGAATTCCAGAAACGGTAACGAATAAAAATGCAGAATTCTTAAGTTCTGAAAAGTAGATAAAGATAGTATCTTAAGAGTAGATAAAGGAATATTTAAAAAATATATAATTAATATCTCATGCTCATAATAGACTTTGATTTTCACCTATGTAGTGGTAGAACACTTGGTTATAAATGTTACGTTCGTTTTTTAAACTTTTTTAAAAGAACGTGTTTTTATTTACAAATTTGAAATTTGCGAGGAAACTCGATCGATTTATTTACAAATTTGAAATAAGTTTAAAGAAAATTCGTTTACTTCTATTTTTTACTGAACAAATTCATTTCTATTCAATTTTCGTTTCAATTCGGCAAACAAAAAGTAAAAATCACCAAAAATATTGTTACGAATCTGTGATGCGGCTTTCCAGCATAGTTGGTTCCATGGGAGGTCACAGAGCTTGGCGACGAATTTGGCACCAAAATAGATTATATCCGAAACATAGAGAATTTTCCCGATCCGTCCAGTAGGAAACGCGTTACGCCTCGAACGTTCCTGATTGGTTGAGAGGCTTCTAGCCCCGCCTCCTGATGCCTATAAAAGGAAGCAGTCCTGCCGCTGCCGAGTAGTGGTAAACCGGTGGTGAATTGAGTCGTAGACCAGTGGAGTCGAAGAGTAGTCGGAAGCGACGGTGAAGAACTCGTCTTCCAGGGACTAGCGGAGCAGCGACGGAGTAGAGCTGCTGTGTATACTGTTGTATGCTGCACGTCTCGGCTGAAGATAATCGTCTTCTATGTTGTATATAGTTGTCGTCTTTGTGCTGTCCTGTGTGTCTTCGTGTAAATAAACGTCGTTGTTTCATTTTCTACTGCTGAGTGAGTGTTCTCCACACCATATAACTCCCACTATCCAAACGAACCCCGGAAATTTCGTAACAATATAATTCCGTTTTTTTAAAGAGGGAATTTATTTATTTGTAACTGAAATAATTCTGAAAAATACTGAATCAAAATCTAAAAATGAAAAAAGTTCCTAAATGCTGGGGGAAAAAACAACAACTATTGCTAGAAAAAGGAGGGGATGAACTAATGTAGAATAAAAATTTAAACTTGAAGGAATGACAGCATTCAGGTATAGCAGCCATTAGTGGCTTTATTTCTCTACAGAGAGCTTAATGAAGCTTCTAATGATTCATGCAAGAACCATAAATATTTTGATAAAATTCATAATTAGATATAACACACATTTGGAATTTTAAAAAAAGTTGAATTTCATAAAATAATTAATATTGTCAAATACAAAGACTTAGAAATAAAGTATAATTAAATTGAACAATGAAATAATTAAATTTAAACAAAAAATGCCACGAATATTTTTTTTAAAATATTGTAGAATTATTAAAAACTAATTTATCTTAAGAATAATAAAATTCGATTTCAAAAACGTTGAAATCCACGTTTTTGCGGAAATCTATCATGTCTTCATTTACATTATTTAAGAACGATAAAACTCCTTTCAAGTTCTATAATACATAACATTTCTTTAATTCTATAACTGCACATGAATCACGTAAAATTACGAGATAAAAATAAGAATGACTACACTAGATAGAAGGAAATGAATGCAGATTTTTCTCATCCACAGAGAAGAATGTTGAACCAATTCAGCTGGCGCAATGCTGTAGTCTCTCTCCAAGGCATTAGAGTCCTCTTTGTGTAAAAAGTATAATAAACGATCAAACCAAGTCGAAGTATAAGCAGCAATGCTGTATTATTTTCAGGTACTTTACATAGACAGACCGAGAAAAACAGCGCAAAAGAATTTTCTCTCAAATAGTTAAATAAACATATAAATTTAAAGGCCTTTGTCTATGAACAGCATGGCAGCGATTAAACGCGAAGGTTGTCATGTTCATTGCAATCAGTGATTAATCGTCAAAAAAATTGCCAAAGGCGTAATATTAGTCTATTAACTAGGTTCGCCAATGACATCGGCTGAGACAAAAGTTTGGCAATGGCATGGGATTAAGTTAAAAGTTCGTCAATGGAATGGGACTACACAGAAGCATCAATATAAATAGAAATAAAATTATATTGAGTACATACTCTGGAACAGCAGCTGGTGGATCCTGAACTTGAATTCGGGTCCAGTACAGGGGTTTCATGGGAACCTTAGGGCTAACAGGAGGTTTGCGAGCTTTAATAACGAAATGAATAAAATAAAGCTTAATAAGTGTTCTTCTACATACTTTTTGAATTACTTTGTATTACAGATATACGTTATTTAAGAAAGTAATTAAGGCAGGGAAAAACTTTGATCACCTGTTTTATATGCCCCATACCATCCCCCAGGTGGAGGAGGTGGTAATGGAGATGGTGACACTGGCATTCCACTAGTTGGTGTAGTTGCTGACCCAGGTGGTGGAGGAGGGGGTGGCATTCCACCAGGAAGGGGAGGTGGTGGTGGTATTCCAAAACTACCAGGTGGTGGTGGAGGAGGTGGAGGCCCTCCCCCAATACCAGGTGGCGGAGGAGGTGGTGGTGGAGGTATTCCACTGCCACAAGGAGGTGGTGGAGGGGGAGGAGGCGGTATACCACTACCACTTGGAGGAGGAGGTGGTGGGGGTGGAGGAGGAATCCCACTACTGCAAGGCGGTGGCGGAGGAGGTGGTGGTGGAGGTATTCCACTGCCACTGGGTAGAGGTGGAGGAGGTGGTGGCGGCGGTATTCCACTACCACTAGGAAGAGGAGGAGGGGGAGGTGGTGGTGGTACTGTACAAGATGAAGAATGTGATGATGAAGTAGGAATGCCTGATGCAGCTGCTGAAAAAGAGTGATAAAATTAAACTAATAAAGCATTCTTGGACAAAAAAAAATATTTCAACATAATTATGTTTCAAGAAAATAAAATAATATGTTAGAATAAAACGTACGTTTTACTGGATTGTTATCATAAACAATAATGTTTGCTAAGATTCATACCATGACCTTGATATTACTGTATTTCACATATTTATGTTTATTCGGTGCATCATAAACATCAGAAATTAAATCTCAAAATGGATATAATATGCTAACAGCATTCCATATACTAAGAGATATGTTTCCAACCATTTAAAAATAATGTCTATCAAATTTGGAAAAAAAATGGGACATTTTACATAAAAAAAAAGGTTAAAGGTTCATTCTGATAATTTATCTGCAACTAAAATTTTCTTCCTACTTCATATATTCTCTTACAACTGAATTTAATCTATTGATCAGAAATGAAAAATCCAAACTAAGAATAAGAAATATGTGTTTTTATCCAAATAAAATTTGTATAGTTCCTTCTAAATATGAGCCATTCGCAAGTTAAGTCGATTAGTTTTGCTTTTCGAATTTTTTCATATTTTAGTATCAAAATATTTGATACACTTCTAATTTTTATATTCATAATACATTTCCCCAACAATAAAAAGATTAAGGCTATTTAAACAAACCACTGACCAAACTAATCATAATAATCATTGTAAAATCTTTAATATATATATATATATATATATATATATATATATATATATATATACACATTTTTAATAATAATAACGATCATTCCAAATATATATCATTTTATATACTTTTAAAATCCATTAAATAAAAACTATAATAATAAATTCTACCATATTTATTTAAATTTACATATAAATGAAATTTTAAAAAAACAAAGTATATTATCTTAACTCTTTTCACCCTTTTCTGTTTTAAGATTAAATCGATTTGGCGAATGAGTGGTACATATACCAAAAGCAAAAAGTGTAACTAAAAATCAATCTTATCTGCATTGATATTCTGAGATGACTTGGAAGTTTTTAAGTTGCTTCCAGTCATCTTTTTTTTTCTTTCCCCATATTAACAAGCATCGAATTTAATTGATTTCAAAATAAACAAGTTAAATGCAAATTTGCATTCTTATGTTTTTTGCATTAGATAAGAAAAAAAAAAAAACATCGCGAAGCTTTTAATACTTATGTTAGAAAGAATCCAGTCGGAAAATTTAGATATGCTTAAATTCATAATTCCATTCGAGCAGTCCCCCTTTTGGTCCTCATTCTGCAGTAAACAGTGAAAGGAGTTAATTTTCAACTGGGGGCTCAAGATCAATCACGTTTTTATATATTTATTTAATATTAAATATATATTAAATAAATATATATATTTATATAAATATATATTAAATTAAAATTTATTACGTTACAACGAATTAAAAATTTAAACTTTCAAAAAGAAGAATATTTTAAATTTAATGTAGGAGCCACCAAAGTCTAATAATAATCTGAATCACAGGGTCGAGGCACAATTATAGCTCGAAATAAAAATCGCTTAATATCAAAGTCTGGTTCGTGACCTTATAAGCACAAAATATTGTACGATATCTCCACGATGTTATCCGATATTCTGAATGCCAGTCAGCATCGTATAGATATCGGCATTTGTAGATTGGCATTTTGTGCTAATATAGGTTAGTTTAATAAAGATTTTTTTTTTTTTTTGAGGCTTGCGATAGAATTTTCAGACAGGATACTGGTTGACCTATCTTCACAATCAGCAAATGATTCAAAATTACGGAATTCAGAAGCATATTGATACTACTATAGTTTCAAAATAGGACTCTTAATATAATTAAATTAAGATTCAAAGCGTTACCTTTAACTTAAAATACAATCTAGTCATCACATAAAAAAAGTAAAGTTCGAATAGATTTTAATATGATTCTCAAACGATTATAAATTTGATTCAAATTTAGAAAAAAGAAACATCGCTAGATACAATGTTGTCCGAGAAATTTTCGCAAAAACTGATGTCGGAAATTTTTAGAACAGATATATTAAAACACTTGCTGAGAGAAACAAAAAGCCACACGACCCCCCAATGAGATCTTGTACCCATCAACCCTACCAATAAACAACAAATACAGTACACTCTCGATTATCCGCGGAATTGGGTGGCGCGGCCGCCGCGGATAACAAAAATCGCGGATAATCCGAAAAAAGCTAAAAACGGGTATAGTAAAAGAGGAAACAGTCATTCCAACTTTGAAAAATCGTTTTATGTACAATAAAACGTAAAATAAACAGCAGGAAATGTTTAACTAACGCGTAACATTTTAGTGTATCACAAAAACTAACTTAAAATGCATTTTGATAATGAAAACAGAAAAGTGCTTTGTACTTACGAGAGGCGTCAAGAAATACAGAAAAATTAATACATATGTACTGTTTTAATACTGTAATGTATTATGTAATTACAAAAGCATAACTGTAAAACGACACCTTTTTGAAGAAATCAGTCATTTGTGTTTGCTTCTTGCTTTGGAAGCATTTTCTCTTTGCTTGGAAGCAAAAAAAAAAAAAAAAAAAAAATAGTGCGGCAGGCGCGGATAAACGGGAGTCTACTGTACACAACAGTTGTAAAAGGGAAATAATAAGCAAGCAATCACCGTGAAGATCATGGGCTTTCCAACAGCGATCGATCACTAACTGTTCCAATGTTATTTAGGTTTAAATGTTAATAAATTAGAAGACATTATTTGGCGGCTCCAATTAACAAACGGACAGACGATCCTATTAATAAGTGTCCATCAATCCGTGCAAACGGTAAATTTGAAAGAATCAAAATGATAACCAAAAATTACCCAAAGTAAATGACAATGAAGGCGGCGGCGGTGGTGGTGGAGGAGGTGGTGGTGGTGGTATGCCAGAAGTCGTAACTGGTTGTACCTCACCTGGAGACAGAACAGTCTTGCCAGGAGATGGTTCCACTCCAGCCACGGTTTCGCCCGTTTTAGACTGGTCCTCGCCTTGCACAGTCTGTTGTTGCAACGGTGAAACAGTCTGAACAAGAGGTTTCGCTGACTTCTGGTTCAGACCACTTAACAGTTCTTTGATGGGAGAAGATGCAGTGTCTGTGACTGCAGTGACATCTGTTTGGGCTGATGTGGAAATCAGGTAAAACGGTTCAGTTTGGCAATACCTTGACTTGGGCACCAAGGATTCTGGTATTTGGCTATTGGATGTGAGAAATGATTTAAGGTCAGATGAAGGTGAAAGAGGACTTGTATCCAAATCCCGTTTAGCTTTGCGAGTGAGTTCTTCGATAGCGGCTAGAGTTTGGTATTTCTCGACCTCTCTTTGGAGACGGCTTACTTTTTTCTCGTACTCGTTCATCTTGGATGCTTGTTCGCCACGAAGGTTGAAGAGTGCTATTTCTCGTTCTTTCTGTATGGATGAAAATGTTTATTAGACATCAATAATACAAGTAATTAAATAAAAAATGAACATAAAAGGAAATTCCAACTATTTAAGATTACACATTTTCGAGAACAAAACACTTTATATTGCTCTCATTATTATATAAATGACATGCCTCAATTAGCACAATATTTTATACGATATCATAAAGATATCATACAATCGTGTAATAGGGACATGTCATTTATATAATAATGAAAGCAGTTCTTCGACATTCTAAATACTGGCCAATATTGTGAAAATATCTTAACAGTGTTGTTGGGCATTTTATGCTAATATGTCCGAATTTTCCTTCATTTAGCAAGAAAGTACACACTTGCTTATAGACACGTGAAAAAAAATTGCAACTTCAAAAGACTGGCAACAGATTAAACGTCGTCATGTTTTAGCTTTTAATCAACAAGGAATATTGGTTTTACATTTCAACGAAAGCCTATAAACAGCAAACATTTTTCAATCATTTAAGCATCGATTAATTCAAATCGAGAGCGTGTTTCTATAAATTAAATAAATATCTTTCAGGTTTGCCGTGCAATCATTTCAAGAAGCTATGAAATTACAGTTCTTATATTTTTAAAATGTTATTTTCGAACAAAGGGGTTAATCTTTTTCGCTTTTTGTTAAATATATCCTTGTAGGAGTATTCTTTTGTAATTACAATTTTAACTGAAAAAAATAAAGCAATCTTACTTGTATTCTGTCCACAGTTTCCCTGTGTTCTTTCTTCAAATTTAAGATCATGTTTTGCACCTCTGAAAAAAAAATATTCATAAAAATAAATAATACATCTCAAAGAAATGAGTAACATGATTTTCATACTATTCGATACATAACTTTATTCATAACCAAAAGATGCTGCAAAATCACAACCAGCCGGTTTACGTAATCCTTTATAAGGAATGAACCATTGCAGAGGTAGCCATTCCCGGAGAATCCTCGTTTATGTAGTTTTCTGATTTGGAATTTTTTTCCTTCCCCCCCCCCTTGACTTTAAAGCTCTGGCTTGTAAATTTTATATAAATTTATTCTAAATCACATACATATACTGGTTGTCAGAAGTTATAAGCATTAGAATTTCAATCATTTCATTAAATTATACTGTCTAAAGTTCTAATCACTTTTTTAATATAAGCTTCCTGCCCCATAGGGTCCAAAAAATGATAGATAGGAGGAGACCTGAAAAAAAGGAGGAGGAAATTATTCGGTTCCATCGATAGAGTACATACATTCAGACTCAGTTCTGGAAGCGAAGCCGCTCTCATGCCACTTAATTTCAACTGACTTCTCGCCCCTTTTCACCATCCTTATTTCAACCATTAACCATTATTTTAACAGCAATGTATATAATCTTAAATATGTTCACAACTTTCTTAATATTAAAAATATTTTTCTTAGGTAGAAGAAAAATATATCTGCGCATATAGCGATTGACTAAGAATTTAATGAATTCATTAATAAAATTCCAAATACAAAAAAAAAAAGGTGTTAATTACAGATTAACTTTTCTTGGAAAAAAATCAATAAAAATGCAATTGCAAGTGTTTCTAAAAGTGTAAAAGAAATTTTAATAAAGATTGAAGAAAGACACACTGTATGCTACACAAACTTTTGAGATATGCTGCGCATGTTAGACAAATGACTGACAAAAACGAGTCTGCATACATCCATAATCTAAAAATGTAGCACCTCTTTTTCCCCTTGTTTAGAGAGCGCCCCCCTTGTGGCGTTTTACAGAAGACAAGAAGTTGAACGGGAAACCTGCATCCTGAGGTCGACTTTTTCCCTATGCGCAACCCTTGTGCTAACGCCGAATGCTTTCGGCTGGAAACGGTGGAATCCCTCCACAAAACTGTTTTCTTTAACCTAATTTTCTATGTGTGTTTGTAAATTTTGTAGTGTAGCTGTGTTTGTGAAGATTAAAAATATTGTATTTAAAATTGGGCAGTTCTTTAGAAAATCACAACACACCCACTATAAAGGCTTATACTCAGTATACTTCCAGAATGCTTATAGAGAATTGTGCGATTTCATAGATAAGGAATTTGAACAGTGAGAATATTTTTATTGCGATTATTATGTACTAAAAAAGGTTTCATTTTCTTGATTGAAGATATACGAATGATTATTTAAATTGTGTTAAATGACTGAAACTAATGAAAAGTAATGGAAATGAAAGATGATAAAATGATGTAGGAAGTGATTTGCAGAAATTTCGAGACTAGTTTTGCGTGCGAATCTGAAATCTTGTGTGAGATTCGATAAACTTATTACCTAGACATAGAGCAAGATTCAACAAGTTTACGATGAAGCCATGAGTCGAACAAAGTATCGTAAATAGAACACGCGCTTAAAGAACGAAATAAGATCACAGAGATCCACCACGCACCGTACGAGATACTTGATATGGTTCAAGAAGTGAATTTTCAGAAATGGCATCTATATTTTTACTACGGCGCAAAGAGACTAGCATGGCTCTGTTAAGTTGGCAGTTGACTTTCGAATAAATGCTGTTAGGAGATTGCAATATTGTTTCTTTGTTATATTAGTTTTATATCTGGAAGAACCAATAGAGATTGTTAACGAATATCAATCAGGCCAATGACCCTCGACTTTGGCGATTAAACTGAAAGTTCTTGAAAATACAAGAATTATGGCTCTATCTCTAATAGGAACAGAGATCTGGTGATTATTCTGAAGAATTACATATGATATCACATACTGACTAATAAGTATAAATACCAAAGTAATCAATTCGTAGAGCTAGAAAAACATGGAATGCTATTAACAGCACTATTCTTCTATTTAATTTAAGATTTGCCGACTGCTTGTGATATTTGTCGCTCCAAGTGCTATTCTTTGTGATCCATTTTGGATACATTTTTGTTACCTAGGCTTCGTATTTCTTGTAATTAAGAGTAGTTTTTCATTATCAATATTATTAAATTTCATTCACCATTCATCTACTTGATAACTTATAATATGAAACAGAATATGGTTCACGGATAAATGGTAGAATTGTAAAAATAAATAAATAAGTGTACTTAGAGCATTGTTTTCTGATATTTTGACTAATATATGTCCAATCATGTGCTACAAACGAACGAAACGTAGTTAAATCTGGTAAACTTACATTAGCATCTGTCTCTTACCCAATCAAAAGAGATTCCTTCAGCATCAAGAAATTCTTACGTCACACTCGCCAACTAATCAAAGCCAGACTATATTTTGAAGATGAAAGTCTATCCTTGCAGATAAATAAAATTGTATCTTGACAATAGAGCTAGTGTTAAATCTTTTTTAATAACCCTTCATACAATACATAGTACCAATTTCTGAAGTTCAAAATATCCATGTCTTTGTCAATTAAAAATGAAGAATTGAATTTTTAACACTAATTAAAAATGAAAGGAAGAAAATAAAGTAATGCCTACCGGCTTCGCTAAACGTTTGTCCAGATTTATTTTCAGATACATCAGAGGCCGTCGTCGTGGGCCACACGCTCGGAGGCAGTTTCCCAGGAGGCGGGGCACTTGAAGTTCGGGATTCAGAATGCGTCCAATAATACATGAGGTCCGGCTACAGAGAAAAATACATTTAATACTTTAAAAAATAGACTTTTATTAGTATATTCAAAAGGAGAATGTTTAAAATTTTAATTGTTTTCTATTTATTAATCTACAATTTATAACTCATTATTATAAAAATAGCAGAATCTGGATATCAATTTATTCTCAAATTATCCCCCAGAGGACGCCATGTGCATAAAATCGTTACAATTTAAACTTTCAATTAATTTATGATAATATTAATACAGTGTATTGTCACTGAGAGCTTACCAGGGTACAATATTTCAGAATATTAACACATCAGAAACTAAATAAAAAATCAATTACAAATTTCCATTGTTAGAAACATAAAACAAGACAAGTTAAATAAAAATGTGTAAACAAGAAAGCAGTGCGTGTATAATAAGATTAAACCGTAGGTTCTAAATATTTTTTCAAGTAATTTTAATAAATTATACGTTTGGGATCTGACAAACATAATTAGCTATCATCATCATTTAATAGGAATTTTTATTATGATTAGAGATGAATGGGGAACATTATCAGAAAAATTTTTAGCAGAAAGAAGAACCAAATTGATTTTTGATAACTCTTATTACGATTCAAAGCAAGAGATTTAAAAAATATATATCATCATCCTGTTTTTCGTTATAACTTCGATAAGTTTATTTTATTATTATTATCTATGATACGAGCCAATTGAATAGCCCATTAACACATTACACCTCATAA
The DNA here is from genome assembly GCF_947563725.1 of Argiope bruennichi. NCBI lineage: Eukaryota > Metazoa > Arthropoda > Arachnida > Araneae > Araneidae > Argiope > Argiope bruennichi. The sequence continues at coordinate 35,463,622 of NC_079156.1, forward strand.
TGGATGCCAAATGGAAAATTCCAAGGAGTTAAAATAAATGGACGTAGGTATGTAATCAGGAATCAATCACCTTTTATGGATTTTGGATTCAAAATTTCAAATTTTATCAAAGTGTGAATATACTGGCAATTCAAAATTGAAACAAGGCCAATTCTTCAAATAGCAGATTGCAGTAGACCTCATAAACCCGGCACTGCGCCAGCCCCTCTAGTCTGATAGTCTGGCATTTTCAGAAAGGAGGGAGGGGTGCATAAAGGGAAAATAAATCGCTGCATGCGGATTTCTGTGACCTTGGCGCAGACATAAATAATACTGAATCGTATGACGTAATATTTATTATAAATAGTATGGTTTTCAGCATAGTTTTGTACATATTTTCTGCAATAAATAAAAGCTTTGCAATTAAAAAATTTCTTAAAATGAACTTTTAATAATCCGATAATGCTCTGGTTTGATATATGCCGGATTACTGATAGTCTATAACAATCTATATAATAATCATTATCTCTTTTTGCCATTGCCTTGTGCGCATGCCTGCGAACTGTTCTTCTATATAAAGAACTCAAAGATTGTGTTTGTATCTTCTCTCTCTTTCTTTTAAAATGGATTGTCAACCATTTTATATTTTGTATCGAGTTTTAGTTTTAATTATATTAACTAAATACATTTAATTAATTTGTTATTTTTATTGAATTCATTGGTATTGATTGGAGGAGATAACAGCGGATCATTTATCTTTAACGCTACAAGTCTATTATGCTGATTTTGAAAAATAAAACCTTTTTTTTTTTTTTTCCCTAGAATGTTTGTAAAAGCGACCTATATTACATGCATATCTGGATATAATTATTTATTATAAAATTATATGAAAACGATATTAAAAGAAATCGTTAAAAATAAGAAGAAAACAAAAACAGATTTAGAAGAAGAAATAATAATAATAATAATAACTTACACGAAACAGATTGGCGAGGGGTGCATTTTCATCTTCGATTTGCCTTAAGACCCCCGCAGCCAAAAGGTTCGTACAAAACTGAGCAGCCAGGATTTTGAGATCTTGTTTGGAAAGAAGGAACCGTAAGTAATGGTCATCCGGAAAGGCAGAACACAGCCAGTGAAGAAGCATCTGACCTATAAGAAAGAACAAATATATAAATATAAATAAAGGAATAAGAACTACCATCAATTGTTTCGAATATGGTAAATATTCAAGTTGATATTACTAGTGGCATTTAACTTTCATTAGTATGCCATTATTAATACCAATAATAAATGAAATGGTGAGCAAATAAGAGATATCTCATAAAAAATCATTAACAAGATATAAAACTTTTGCTACAATAATATAATTGTTTATTAAACTAGTGGCATTAAGCACAGCGGCATTCTCTGTCAAACATCCCTCCCTCTAATTACTTGAAAATTTTATATTAATAAATTATAAGAAATGAAAAATGAAAAAAGAATCAATTATCTTACATACACAATATGCTTGTGAAAATCTTGACTCAAAATGACGAAAGAGTTTCTTCTTGCTACCTAATATAACGTACAATGATACAGAAATTTAAGAATTGGAACCTCTTTTTTTCTTCTAATTTGGTATCTTATTCGAAATAATAAACATTCATTTATGTCATTTAATAACATGTAAATACGAGGAATTGAAACATTAGATTAAAAAAAGGCAGTTGGAGTTAACAAAACTTCCTACATACGTTGGAATTTAAAACATCTTTACATATTTTTAATATCGAAATTTTTGTAAGTTGGCAAGCGTTCTGCATTTTGAGATATGCATGAAGAGATACGAATGACACTAAAATCGTTCAAAATGCTAAACAAGGTACACGGCTGGATTTAGAGCTACCAAATCTGATAGGTAATTACTTCTTGAGTAAGAGGTGTTCACTAAAAGACGATTTTCCGAATTTTTAAATAAAAACTAAACAAAATGTTTACTTTTTTCCCTCAAATATTATGGACCATATCATATAACAACCACTTTTATATCATTTTTAAAATTAATAAAAAAATCTTTTCAGTTATATAAATTTTATTACCGTATAATTTTGTCCCCTAATTTTAACAAATTTTTAAAAATATTTTATTTTTAAATGTTATTGTAAATATATTGAAATTTTTAAATACATTTACAATAATCACTGGCTTTTTTTTTTATACTTATATGTATTGCGACGATAATAAATATATTTTTGCGCACATTATCGCTACTTTATAATCAAGAGAAAACTTTAAAAACAAAATAAAAATAGACAAATGAGATCAAAAATATTGTAATGCTACGATGTTTCTGATTAAAAAGTACGAAACTCCTTAAACTTCATTTATTTAGGAATTGCTGATTGATACAGTTATTAATTGTTGAGAACACTCACTGTTTTAATATCATTTCATCATACATTTCATTTAAAGTCTTTTGCTTACAGATCGCCATTTTCTAAATACAATTATCTTGAAAAATACATTGCCAGAAATCGTTCAGGGAATACTGAAAATGATAAGCATTCTTGTCACTGAGCGTTAAGGGTAAAAATATCACCAAATGTTCACTGGTAAGCATATTTACCACTCTATTGTAGGTAATTTAAAACAACTTTATATAATTTTTTTTAGTTGGAAATCATGGAATTCAAATTCAGTAATATCTTACATTAAAGTTTGAAGATCATTTTGCATTTATTAGGCTAGCTGGGCGGATTGCTATATTGCATGAAAATAAATTAGTGAAATCTAATGCAATTTTATTAATGACATCCTAGTCACGTTTTGATTTAAGAAATAAACTAAAATGTCGTAAACTACAATATTCAAATAATCAATACATCAAAATTGAAGTCAAAATATCATAAAATCATCAACAGAAAGATTTCGAACCTTAAGAAATTCCAACTACATCAACCGTTTTTGTTCATTTTTGAAAGTGAATGCTGAATTTAAATTAAATAAATTCAATAACAAATAATGATAATTAAATATAACTTAAATATATATTAATTAACAAGGTTTAATTTTAAATGCAAACTTTAAGAAAATAAACAGAATCGTTTGAAATAATCGGCCGAAAAATGTTAAGCCTAAGCCTCATTAGCGAGGGAAAAAAATGCCGAAGCCTTACTCATTTGGCGGTGGGGAAATGAAGATTTTTTTGGCGGGAAAGTTAGTTTTTAATTAATAATTAAAAATCAAATTAAAATTTCAAAAAAAGGGACCCCAGGTGCACATTCCCGACCTCCAAGGTATACACGTACCAAATTTGGTACCTGTAGGTCAAACGGTCTTTTCTGTAGAGCGCCAACACACACACATTGAGCTTTATATAAGTATAGATTATTTCATAATCTTCAACATACTATTATCTTGAGATGTCGCTGACTATAGTCTATAATGTTAAGAATTGTCAGGTGATAAACTATAGTTTTGGAACTGAACAGATTGGAAATTTCTCATCCATTCCGAAGAATAAATTTCAGTCTCGAAAACAAATTGTTACTTCCCCCTCCCTTTCAGAATATTGAATAATTCCTTCGACTTCTGTGAGAAAGAACTTGGGGGAAACCGAAAGAGAAGCTTTCATATAAAACTGTCATATCATTTTTCACTCAGATCAAAACTTGGCGTCAAACGATTTTACGCATAACAGATTTGCTGTTGAGCGTATAATTTGATACTAGAATTTTTATTCTTTTGAATGTAGAATACATTGATTTCACATTAAGCTGAATATCGGGATAAATGGTTTCGCATTAACTTGGTTCAACGCATTATTGCTTTTTGAAGCAATTCGGGTTTTTTTCCCCTTTATTTGAGGTAGGAAGTTTCATTTATAACAATAAACAAATTGTGATAGCAAAAAGTGTCGTAAAATAAAAGCTATATGAAGAATTCTGAAAAATGATGATTCCTTAAATGATTAAATATTATTCATGAATCAATCATTTAATAATTTTGGGTATAAAATGGGCGATATCTAAAAAAACTTGTTAATAATATCAACAATTAAGGGACTGTAATTTTTTTTTTTTTTTAAAATTAGCAGTATATCTGAGTTACCTGTTTGATGCCCATTTGTGCAAAGTCGAAATCTATTTTTTGATAATTCATTTAAAATGCAGTCTATCAGAAAAAAGTTCGTAAGATATTTAGAGTTAGTAGATTCCCAAAAGCAGCAAGAAGAAACGCTGCAGAAATGTGCTTAGTTATATTCAAATATAATTCTGAAACAACTAAAACAGAATTAAAGGAAAACTTTATTCTTTAATCTTTTTGATAAACGATATTTAGCAGAGAAACATTTTAATTCAATTGTCTTCACTCAAAATGGATTTTAATTTTATGAAGGATTTTTGAAATCATCAAATTAATATTTATAACAAGATATACCACTTAAAAACTCAAAGTGATTATTCAAACTCATGCAGAACCAAAATATGCTTTCTTTAAAATTTACCTATTTTTTTTAAATGTGCATTTTTAATAACAAAAGCTTACCGATTACATGGTTAATTTCAGCCAAAATCTATTTAACCACAAAAATCGTATAAAATTAAATTGACAAAACAATTACACATAAACATTTTAATAAAAGTCGTGATTTCACTCCAAACTTAATATCGTTATTTTTTCAAATTATAAAATAATTATTTGTCACTTCAAATAAAATTTTATTTTCAATGCTCAGTTAACAAAAAGTAATATATCGACGTAAACTATCACATTTCAATACCTACCGTACATCTAATAGAAATAGAAATAAAAGTTGAAATACAAAAACGTTAAAACAGACCTTCTGATTTAAAAAACAAAATTAAAATATGAATTTATAATATGGGAGAAACGGCCAGGCTGCTATTAAGAGCTGAAGATATCATGATACTAAAATTTGTATCACTATTTTATTTGGATCTTTTTTTATAATAGAACATTGAAATAACAAAATTATTAAATAAATTTAATAGGATTATTTGATACAAAAATCTCATTTGCTCGCTCTTTTTCTTTTTTTTTTTTTCAAAACGTACACTTTTACAAATTGGATTACAACAGAACTGATTGGGTTTATGAAATAAACATTGAAACTGGCATACAAAGACAACCAAAATTGATATTAAACTCTCGAAATTCAAGTTCCAAAATCTCACAGAAAAATAATAAAAAATTTTTTTTGTCCAAGTTTAATATTTTTATGACATCACCCTTTTGTTCTAGTCATGACAAAAATTTAAAAGCTCTCCTATTATATCATTTTTGTTCAAAGAAAATCCAAAGTATTTCAGAATCCTTTATCAGTAATAAATTCTACAAATATAAGATTCACTTCAATACCGGAATTCGAATTCTTCGCATTCTTTTTACTATCAACAATCCCTCCTCTCTCTATCCTTAGGATTTAATATTACATCACGAAAACCAGCTGGCACGAAAACCAAGCCATAGAGTGGTGTCATCAAAATATATTTCATTTTTCGAGAAAAGTTCTCCCTGCTGGTTTATTAACTGCCGTTTACAAGGACGTCGAAGACAAGGTCGTTTAAAAGGCATTGTTTTAATAAAAAAAAAATGAAATAGCTATCATAAAAGCCATTTTTATCGATCTGATATAGATTTCAGAAAAGGAAATATAAACATATTGAAAATTTTAGAACTGTGTAATAGTCAACTGAAAGTTGTTTTAGAAAATATATATAGAAAAACACATGTAAAAACCGACGATCCAAAAAGTGAAGTAGAAGATAGCTTTAAAAAAAATTAGAATTAATAAAGATGCCAAAAGAACAAACATTAATAAAAAGGGAAATGTGCTTGTGCAATAACATACTCGATCTTTATTTTATCTTTTTAGCTAATGAAATATCCGAGTCACTAATTTATTCATTTTTAATTTGTTTTATTAAAATTTATTCGAGGTTTCATTCTTTTAATTCTATATCTAACTATCCCCACATCTCTTTTAATGTGATAATTTCTAATTAATCTAAGTTCTAAACAGAATTTTTTAATCATTCGAAGCCCGGTTTCATTGTAAATTAAACTTCTGAGTTGTGCAAGCTATTATTATTATAAAGCTACTATTATTATTTTGTAATCAAAACATTTGAAACGTCAAATTGTTTTATAAAACTATATAAGCTCAGAATAGTTACTCGCGGTCTCTCTTTCCAACTTTCTGCCTTTCTATTTGGTTCTATATGCTGAATTCGTTATGGCTTTTAACAAAGAATCTTGATAATAGATCAAACTTCTATGAAATTATGAAAAATAAAGAATACTACGATTGCTTTTCTAAATCATGTTACATATATGTATATATATATATAAACAATTAAAATTATTTTTTAAAAGTATGTCCAGTTATTCGATATATGAAAAAGGAAAGGCATTCACAACTTATACACCTCTTTTTAAAAGAGCTTTTTATTACAATTTGGCATTTATTTTAAGTACTTGAAGTGATATTGCAGTCCAACTTGGACAAAGTTACAGAAATTTGATTCCATGAAACGTATGAAGGCGAAATTTGAATTCAAGAAAAATAAAAGAAAAAAAATTAATTTGAAGAACACGGATAAATTGAATTTATTGCATGTTTATGTGCAAGAGAAAGAGAAAAAGAGAAAAAATATTTTTATGTTTAATAAAATAATTGAAACCTTATTCCTAATCCATTTACATCTGGTGTTTTTTAATTTAATTTTATTTATTAAAAAAAGAGTTCCTTTAGCAATATAAGCTCGCATTCATAAATTTAAAAGAAAAAAAATTCTTTTTTATTTCAAAAATTCGTGAATTTATCACAAAGTTTTAAAATAAAATATATCATTAAACTTTATCGCTCTCCAATTTCAGTTCGGGTTTCTGATTGGAGAAAAATGGAGCATAGCTGTTGAGTTGACAGCATGACGGAAGCATTCATTTCAAATTAAACTCCAGGTGTTTCTGAACGAAATGACAATCAAAAGTTACCGAAATACTGGACTACACCTTAATGCCGTTATTTCTCATGTACACGTAACAATAATAATAATAAAAACTCTTTTAAACGTCATAATTTCTTAAAGTTTTAAATTTTGTAAATAGCTCAAGAAAGATGTAAATTAATTTCGTGACATTAACTAACGTACTTCATTTTATATCGACATTTATATACATGCAAATATTTCTAAAACTGGGAAGTACTGTCAAATTCTTCAGATACAAGGCATTTATTTGCACATTTTTTGAATGCAGATATTCTTTGTATATTCAGAAGTAGCCTCATAAAATAATAACAGAAGAAGCAAATCATTTCTTGCATAGCAGAATAATCATATGCAGGAATGTGTGCTCAACAGTGCGATCTTAAAGTGAACGCAGACCTGATTTTCCAAAAGCAGACATTTTTTTACCATTTAGAGCTGAAATTTCGATAGAAATGAAAAAGACTAACTCCATTCTAAAATGTTCTCTTATTTCTTGATTCAATTCCACCTTTTTTTATTTAATGAATGCAACAGAAGTTCTGTAAAAGTGCTGAAATCGACAAGTTCCCAAACTCCAAGTGAAGGGATAAAAATTCGTCGATCTATCCAAATTCTCTTAAAAGATCCCTATAATTCCCTTACTTAAATCGGCATAAGAATTTCCCTATCAGAATCTCAAATCATTAGCATAAATATTTCGTTCGCTCTTTTCTCTTTTCACTCTTGTGTTGAGATGTAGACGTACCTTTTCGCTTCTTGCTTGTACATAGATTATGCCTCTCGGGATGAAATACAAGCGAAGTTTAAAAATTCAAAATGTCTTTTCTCTCTTTGAAAACGCAGCGAACGCAGACCAGATTTTCCAAAAGCATTTTTACCATTTTGAGCTGAAATTTCGATAGAAATAAAAAAGAACAATTGTCATTCGTTGTTTAAAAAAAAAAAATCTCAACCGCAAATTTAAAAAGCACTAGACAAACATATACAGTAGAGTTTTCCATGGAATTTCAGGACACGAGCAATCGGTCCTCAAATACCGAAGCTGCAATTCTACCTTTAGGCCACCAAAGCCCAACAGACTTTTTAGAAACTTAACAATTTCTTACTATTTTTGAATTATCCGATAGTAATAGAAGATTTTTTTTAAAAATTAAATGTACTTTTTCAAAAAAAAAAGCTTTAACAGCGGGTTTAATGTGCAACAAACTCGGCGGATACATAGCGGATTTTCGGCAGGATCGAAATTCTAGTTTATGAATCCGAAATTACCACTTTACAACTAGGCTATCAAAGCCCAAAAGACACTCCCGGAATCCAATTTTTAACCAATTTTGAAATTTTTGATAAAAATAAAAAAATTTATTTGAAAAAAGAAAAATATTTATTTAAAAAAAAGAGCCTCAAATATCTAAGGAGCAGCAAAGTCACAAACATGGCGAAATTTGAATTGGCATTGAGTGTCACTGCACCAACAAGCACTAAAACACAAGAAATACTTTGAACTTTGAAATAAATCCAGGTAGAGATTTCAAACACACATACACATGGAAAAAAATAACATAGAAATTTATACAAATAAGCTGGGGAAAAAGAGGGGAAAAACGTCAGTAAAAGATCAGAGAAACTTCTGAAATTTAGAAATAAGCTCAGCTGAGAATTTTTTTGAAAATTAAAACGTTCCATGTCGACTAAAAATGGGATTCAGCAAAATAGAGGTAAATCATTTAAACTTGTATTCATTTCAAAAGAGCAATAAATCCTATTTAAAGGTAGAAATAATTTCTTATTGTTCTTAAGCTCTTTACAATTTTCAGTAATCGACTTTACACAATTGCCTCTTCAAACCTCGATTTCTCTTTTTCACCCCCTTCCCCGTCCCTTTCTTGAAGCAATTAGTGAACTATTTCAGGAAGAATCGATAGCCAAGAATAAAATGATACCAGTCTGGGAAAATGAAAAAGGTTTTTGATCCAGCCTTTTTCTGTTTTTGGTTTTCAGAGCTCAAGTAAATGAAAACAACGCTTTAATTACGAATTCCTGAGGTAACGTTTATTGGTCATAGAAATACACTTTTGAGAAGAAAGAAATGTTATGTAATAAAATATAAAAGCTAAATGGAAATACAGTACACTCCCGAGTATCCGGTTCACGATTATCCGACTTCCGTACTATCCGGCGTAGATTTCTTTTCTCATTACTAAATGAGGAAAGCAAGGCGTTGCATTGGCAACATTGCCAAGGCATTGGAAGCGGGCTAAAATTTAGAAGCAATCATCTATTAAGGACTTTTTTCAAAAACTAAAAAATTGTGAGTTTTTAATCTTATCTTAGAGTTACATTTCATATCTCTGTAATCATTTATCAGTGAAAAATAAAAGCAATTTGAGTCAATTTTCTTAAGAATCATGCCTACGATTTAAGTTAATCGTTTGTTTATGTTTCCTACCTTTAAGTTAGGCGTTGCGGAATTTATGTTAAAAAGTAAACAGTTTACATCCTTTAACTTACTTTTTCTCTACACAATTCTTGAAACTTGCAGTGCAGTATAGAAACATATATAAACTACCAGTGCAGAGCCTTCTATTATAACTCGACACGTTACTGGCAACTTGCTTCAATAATTCACAGGGAAGCGGCCGTGTTTACATTCTACGAGGCTTGCAATAAATGGAGGGCTTAAAATTCAATAAGAAATGAGAAAATATGCATTATAACAGTGAGTTTTGGTAAAAATCTTTGTCTTCTGGTATTGGTGGGCAAAGAAATGAGTTCATAAAACTCTGACCTATCTGGCTTTTTTGATATCCAGCCTATCCTTCCGCCACATAAGGCCGGATACTCGGGAATGTACTGTATTTATGGAACTATGTCACCAATTAAAATTAAATTTGACAAAGAGCTATGATTTTAACATCAAGATCATACACTAAATTTCATTTTTCTACGCATCAGGGTTTTATGACTTATCACATTTACATTCGTGCGAATGTATAGACGGAGAGACGGATATGGTTTAAAATTTGATACGGATCTATTAGGGGTGATCCAAAAAAAATTTAGAAGGCAAAGGAAAAATGCTTTATCAACAATAGACACAGGATACAAATGGTAATTAAGAGGTGGTCACTTCTCTACATAATCACCAAACCTGTTGAGGCATTTATCACTGCGCTGGACCCATTTGTTTGACTCGTCTTGGTAATAATCAGGTCCCTGGCTATTGATCCAGTTTTCGTACCTTTTTGAACATCACCGTCTGATATGAACTTTGTTTCGGATACGTGTTCCTTCAATGCCGGGAAAAGGAAATAATCACTGGGAGCCAAATCGGGGCTGTATGGGGGTGGCTCCAGACCTCCCACCTAAACGTTTCCAGCAATCTCTCTGCCCGCTTCAAAAGAATGTCACCATTTCGCCTCCTTTGTCTACTCATTGCTTCATCCCTGTACACTTCTTCGCCCCCGTACAAGCCGACTTGTCTGTGAATGTTCGATGAGGACACATTCTTGGACCATAAAGATCGTATCATGGCTATGTGCGAAGCCATTTCTCTAGACGTCTTATTGTCGCTGTTCCAGGTCTCACTACTAACACTATCTGCTCGAAGGACCGGTATAAAAAAACTAGCGCCATCTGTCTCCACTCTGGGTAACAATATTCCCATTCACAATTGCTACTTTCCAAGGAACCGGTATAAGAAAACTAGCGCCATCTGTCTCCACTCTGGGTAACAATATTCCCATCCACAATTGCTACTTTCCAAATGCTGCTGCTTGTAAACTTTTTTTTTTTTTTTTTTTTTTTGGATCATCCCTCGTAACTTTAGATGCTGAAATTGTGCGCTGAATTTTATCAAATTATCTCTTCACATTTTGAAATTATTCAGTTCTCATGCAGTAGGAAAAACAGACAGATAAACTTTCTACGAATGGATTTTATACAAAAGGTGGCAAAAATCTACAAATGTGAAATCAAGAAAACATATCAAATTTCATCTTTCTAGTTCAATCGTTTATGAGTTGCATGCTCACAGACAAACAGAGATCATTCCAAAAACGTATGTTTTGGATTTGGGGAAATCTGAAACATAGGATTCGTCAAAATCTAGAGATTGATTTATTTGACTTGGTCTTTGTATATTTCGCATACCAGAAAGTTAAAATACACATAATATTCCTTGAACATAGCAATGCCTTTATTAAGTGAGCTTTGTAAATAAGAATATTTATCATATAGTTTCGTGTCTAGTAAAATGAAGAATTTCAAGAGGGAGTTAAGAAAATAATTTCATGTTCAAATTCATTTCTTTGGTTAGTTTCATTTCACAGTTCACAAAACATGAATAAATGTACAAAAAAGACGCAGATGCATAAAAATTTCGAATCCTCCCCCCCCCCTCTGTTATTACATTATATTCTGTGCTTCCTTCTTATAAAAAGTTGGAAATTTAAATTTTTGTTCGATAATGCAATAAATTAAATGAATGGCTCCAATATTTTTTGAAACCAGAATATAAGAATTGACAAAGCACCATAAAATATATACGTATAAAAAAAATCCTACTTTTATTTAATTAGTTTCCTATTTGTAAAGATGGAATTTTATATTTGATATTTTACTGATGAGTTTAAGAATTCAAAAGATATAGACGTGCGTGTTCCAAATAACAGTATATTATTTTAATATTTTCAAAACTTATCTATTAGCTAATTGGAAATATTTCTTAATAATACGATTCCATACGATTAATGACACCTGGAATTAATTTGAAAAGAAATATTGATAGCAAGATTCTATCAAAATTTAAATCAAAAATTATAAATTAACCATTAAAAACATTTATTTTTAAGTACACAAATAAAAAATGTTTTCATCATATTTATTATATACTAGCTACCTTCGGCGATCAACTTGCCAGCTTTGAAAATTTGTTTTCTTGACTTTTAAACTATAAATATGGAATGCATTTATTTAAATTCTCATGATATTATTTAAAAAGATTGAGAAATCTGAATTTAATGGAATCTACCAACTACAAATTACATCATGTGAAAATAAAAAATAAGTATATGGTACGAAATAAAAGCATAAATGAAAATTCTGTTTCGAAGACAATATCCAAAAAAAAACATTGTTTTGTTTTTTTCCCCTTAATTTTAAGTCTGTCACTAATGTTTTTACAGAACAATGAAGTTAGTTTGAATTTCATCATAATAACAAAAATATTGTTCCAGATTATGTACCGAATTAAATTTAAACAAATCATTAAAATTAGAGAAAAATTATAGGAAAAAAGAAAGTGTCATAATAAAAAAGTGAGATTTTTTAAATTTTACGATAGCGCAAAAATAATTTTTGTAAGAGAATATTTTCAATAAAATGGCTAAAAAACATCAAAACCTTATATAATTTTTACTTACATTTCATTTAATTTTTAAGCTTTGAAAATCTGATACATATCTTTTTTTTCCCCTCTATCTTGCAGCATTAACTTTTATATGGAATATATATATATATATATATATATATATATATATATATATATATATATATATATATATATATATATATATATATATATATATTCCATATAAAGAGAAATGTATTCTTCACATCAAAGCTTCAGATATTATTTAGCATCGAACAATCTATGTACTTATTCTTTATATATATCTTCAGGAATCCAGACAAAAAAGTGCTCATGTTTGCTTCGTTAAGTGTTTAATTTTAATTGAAATATTTTTTCAGTATTATCCACGTCAGAACAAATTTAAAAATGACTACTTTGTTCAAACTAAATTTTGAATTCCGAATTAAATCTAATTCCATCTAGGAAAAAAAAAAATTTTAATAATCAATTTATTCTTCCATATCTAGAAATCATTTTATCATTCGACATATATTATTTATATTATCATTACATATATTATTTTGTTGAGAATGATTTTAAAAGATACACAGAATTGCAGTATGACAAATGAAATGATTATCAAAATATCACGATATTTACATTCTGCAATCAGATATATTTGGTTTTGACACAGAATTTTCAAATGCAAAATATATTATTATAATTTTGTATATCTAATGAATTAAATGAAGTCTAGTTAAGCAAAAAAAGAGTTCATGTGATTTTGGAAGGAAAAAATTTTTTTTAATTAAGTATTACCAACATTCGCAATACAAGATTACGAACATAACAATAGCAAAAATATCCAAAGAAAGCCAGTTTCACTGACAAACCAAAAAGTTCTAAAAGTTCTAGATCACGGAAACCATAAAGAAATATTTCGGTTACATCGAAATTCTCGGCCATAAATCCACATATTTGGAACTTTCTACACGTACAGGGTTGCAACCAAGAAATCGATTTTCAAATTCTTACCGTCTATAATGTATGGAAATTCCATTCCTAAGGTTTCTTACAAGATAGAATGTATCCGCTAGCTTCTGCCGTGAATCATAGTATTTAAATTCCGATAGTGTAGTTCTCAAACTAGTTTCGTTTATACGTGTTTTTCGATAAGTAAGTCGAGAATTTTCTTGGGAAATTTGGCAACGAATCTTAATCTGTATCGAAGTGTGATCAATGAATCAGCATTATGTTGTATCACTGATATCAGTGTTAGCAAAGAATAACAAAATATATTTCGGAAGCATATTTTAAAGTACTAGCAAGACTGACGTAAGAGTTTCATCAAGTCCATTTTAAAATTTAAATAAATCGCAGAAAAAATAAAAAGTTTGCATTTGCTTCCTGTGTAACTCGATCAGCTTTTCAGTTTTATTTGTTGATTTTAGAATGATAATGTTTAGAGGCTGGAATAAAGTTCTTTAAACTGCAACATATATGATGATTTTTTTAAACACTTAAAAAGAGGCAAGCCATTGGATTTAGTATCATCAAGCTAGAGCAATATATGCGCATAAAATATTTTTAAAAAATTATTTTTAATTAAAATTTCAAAATTGATGTAATTAATGTATTTTTAAAATTTAATTTTAAATTAAAAATTAATCAAATTTTTTGTGTTTTTATTCTCAATAATTTCGGAACATATTATTGCATAATAACCAGTTTCAAATTCCACTAAACTAAAAAAAATTAAGTTTTTCAAAGATAACAATCTTAATTTCCATACAATTTTTCCTTTTATTTTTATAACTTCTTAAAAATACTTTACATAATTACTGGATTTATATTCATATGCATTGCGAAGACATGAAACTACACATTTTATGTGCCCATTATCACTACTATATAATCAAGAACAAAGTTTAAAAACAAAGCAAGACGAATCTAGTCTAAAATATTATCAAGCTACAATCTTTTAAATGGTTGTCTTAAATGTAGACCATACTACATTAATTACATCAGTAATTAAATTGTATAAAACAATTTTGGCTTTTAATTCTACTCTTTTTTTTTCAAACTGAAATAATATATTGATAAATAATAATAAAAACACAGTTTTTGAAAACTTAAAATATAATATGTAAGTGAACTTATATTGCATTTTTAAATCAAATTTTGCGAAGGGGAGTGTCAAGATATTTAATTTTTCTTTTGTAAGTCAAAAAAGAAAAAAATTATGAATAATAATGCGTCTTTTTTTAAACACATGATTACGTCTGTATTTACTGACTTTGATTGTCTTCCCGCTGGTGTGGTGTGGAGAGGGGGGGTGCCAGCTGAGATGTCATCCTCGTCATCTGACCGCGGCTCAAAATTACGAGATCCATCCCAAAATAGCCCTAGTGTTGCTTTATAACGAGACAACTAAACTAAACTAAACTGACTTTGACAAAATGAAGGAAAATCTATTTTTAAAGCAAAAAAGAGCTTTAAAAATAAAAATGGGCAGAATACCTTTCAAAGTTTACAGATGTTGTAAGGAAAATATATGTACTTTCTATTTAAAATGTCATGTCAGACACAAGGCACTGTAATAAATAAATTCTAATGATATCATAAAATTGCAAAACCTTCAATAATGTTTAAATAGTTGAAACATAGCCGACAAAATAATTGATTGGAAAACATCATTTTTCAGCTTCAAGAATTTACTATTTGTTAGGGAAAAAAATATTAACTACTATAACTGTTTGCAATATAGTGAATTAACATTTAGCATTATTCATTTGAAGAGTTCTACGAAAAGAATCCATTTATATGTTTGTAAAAAATGAATTAAGACATATTGGGTTTTTGAATTACTTAAGTCAAAGTAATTCCAAAGTAGTATAAATTTCAAAAGGAAAAATTTTAATGAAACCATATCAATTCAAAGCCTGGGATACAAAGATTTGGAGAAATTACGTAATATTTTATTTTTTAATGCTTATTTATAAAAATATATACAAAATTTGTGTGCATTTAAAGCAGTATAATACAAGTATCTGAATGAAAAATAATTCGTAATACAAGCAATGAAAAGAATTCGTAAAAATAATTAGAAGGCTTAATACATTTGTTGCCACTTCTTTTATCAGCGGAAGTATAATTTTTAGAAATTTAGCTGAAATATTCCTTATCTTTTTTTAAAGAGATTCTCGAAAACTAAAATGCCTTACTAAAGCGCTATATGATCACTGGCTAATTAAACTAACATCTATCGGTGCTATTCAATGGTTTAAAATTCAGAAATAAAAAAGAAACATTATACAGGCATTCTACATCCAAATGGAAGAAACAAACTAAAGATAAAGCATAAAAAGGGGGGGGGAGAAAGAAATCTAGATATATCAAATTCTTCAGTTATTTTTGCAGAATTTTTTTCTCAACTATTTTAAATTACAAAGGACAATGTATATTTAAAAGAAAACCTAAAAGATAAAGAAATAAAAAAATATTTATAGTAGTAAAGAGATACATTTAATATCTATATATAATTATTATTATTATTATTATTTAAGATAGGTTTTTTTTTTCAAACCCAGGTTAGAACAAAATTTTGGAATGCAAACTTACTCACCGGCAGTTAAGAAGAAACCGGGTGTACTAAACCTTCAAAACGATCATTTTTACTCAAATGACAAAATACCGTCAAACCTTTTTTAGCAGGATATGAGTCACAGCTAGAATTTAGACCACGCCAAAAGAACGCGACTCATCAGAGAGCAATGCTTACAATAACTCTTTGTAGAAATTGGGATAAACATAACCCATTGTTCGAAATAAAAATGAACTGGTGACAAATCGACGTTATAAACGTAAATAGGATTTATTTATTTTGTATTCTAAATTTTGCAAATACGATTCATATTTTTTTTAAACTAAAAATCCAAATACAAAAGAATATTTTTAAATATGGATATGCAAAGTATGAGCTCTGCTTAGTGATGAGTATGATATACAGGGTTAGCATGAATGAATAACAGGATGTTAGATATTTATATTTTCGAAACTATTGCGCAGAATATAACCAGTGATACATGAAAATAAAAAATAAAAAAGCTACATTATTATTTTTATTATTTCAGTTAAAAATGGTCGATGCGTGAACTCTTCGTAACAAGGCAAACATCTAATCTATAGTCAAATTTGCTCCATGGGTTTTGAAGTTTAACACTATCAGTAGTGCTTAAACAGCATCCACCCATCCAAAAAACGAAAAGAAATCAGATTAAATAAGAAACCGATATCCTTGTGTCCAATAAGAAGGAAGACAAATCTATGTTACTTGCACGTCCAAAGCAATGTTGTGGAAGCTCTCCGTTTCAAGAAGGCTACAAACATCCAAACCTCCACACAGTATGAGGTCCCATCTGATTGAAAGATAAAATTCCTTTTGTCCTAATGTAGCTATTGAAATAACCATATTCCCAAAATATCTCGATAATTGTCACTTGTTGAACGATTTAAAAACAATTTTAAGATATTTTTCTTTATTTTCATGTATTCATTATTTATATTATGCGTAATAGTTTTGAAGACATAAGTTTTTTAAAATCCGGTTATTCGTTTATGGTAACTCCATAAATCAATAATAGATGTTTCTAAAAGTTTTCACCTCACAGAACATCTTAAAGGGTTATAAAAGCAATGACATTAATTCTAATTTTTAAATTCTCTATGAATGCATTGTATTCATTTTTTTTTCATTTTATCTTAAAATGGTATTTATAACTTTTGTCATAAATTTAGAAATTTTAAATTGAAAGCCATAAAAAACTATTTAATATTTTAATTTTGGAAAATTTCTCAAAAGTTGTGTAGAATTTTGATACCTCATTAATATTATAAACCGAAATATAATTCCTAAGCACCAAAACAATAATTTACATAAAATCTATATATTATAAAATGATTTTTTTAAATCTTCATCGCACTGCAAAGCTTATGATATACTAATTTTTACCGAATTATTGTTTCCATTTTTTGTCTACTTTCACTTTTATATTAAGTGTATTCTTAACCAGGGCCTTTACTTGTTTGTTCAGTATGAAGTTTCATTTTAATGAAGGTTTTTTTAAATGCTTTTAGTGAAAGATGTTGATATTTCTCCGATTTAAATTCTTGCTAACAGCATACCTATTCGAATGTATCTAATTCCAGCCCGCATCAAGCCAACTTCTTTACTATCCTATCATCAATTAGCAATACCCGCACAACGGTGGTCGTCACGTGACGAGTGATAGAGAAATTAAAAAGACCATAATAATATAAAATAGCATTGATTTTTCCCAATTATTTTTCTACGGCACAATAAGGTCGCATATTGAACTGCAGATGATAGAAAGCAAAAGAAATAACTGAAAATGAAGGTAAGTTTACAGAAGAGAAAAAAAAATATTTGAGCAAATAACTAACAGCAAATATATTTGCTGTTAGTTATCTTCTAACAGCAAATTAAAAATTAATGAAAAAAGAAATTTCGATTGTACTTGTTCTAAATTAAGTAAAAATGTTGCCAACTCGAAAATTTTTGAAAAGATAATGAAATTAGAATGTTTAACGTAGGAATTTTATTTTCAATTCTTAAAATTTAAAAATAAATCCTCCGATTCGAATCTATTGTGCCTCAAAAAAGATGTTTATTGGCAATGATAGTATATTTTTTAAAAATTTCTCAAAACTCAGGAAGTTTTATCAGACGTTCAAAGCAAATTTCATTAGAACAAAAGTTGTTTCTTCTATTCAATGGTGATGCCATTTTTTTCTATGATTATTACAAATGACACGAAAAAAAAATCACTTCAGATAATACAAAATATTATATAAAAAATGTCATATCACATTTTAAAATTCAGACTTTGAGGGTCATTGAATACCAAAAAATATTAACTGTTTGCATCTAATTAACACTTCCTTTTATAATCGAAAAAAATATACATTCAAAATTCAAGAGTCGTGTTCTAATGAAATTTTTTTTAATAATTCACCTATTCAAATCTATTGTGCCCCAAAAAAGATGTTTATTGGCAATGATAGTATATTATTCAAAATTACAAAAATAAACCCTCACTGAACAGAAAATTTTGTCGTGTATTCTTATTCATGACAAAAAAGTTCAGTTTTCAAAAGAAAGTTTAGCTTTAAAGTGTTACTTTTTAATTTTACAATCCATCACATTTAATCTTTTGAATTTATTCCAAGAAAAATATTTATACAACAGGAAATTGCACATAATTCTTAATAGTTGTCAGGTCACCAAGTCGTGCCAAAACAGCCCTTGGGTAATTTCGAAATAGGATGTTAGCAAAGCTAAACTTATTTGTATAGAAAGTTTTTTTTATAACAAAAACGAATAAAAATCACAAATTTAAATGAGTCAAAAATAAAAATTCCAAATTTTGTGTTTAGCTTACAGCCAATTGATTATCTATATATAAAATGAGATGAATTCCTTTATGCAAACTTAATTGAAAGATTAAATGGCAAGCATCATATATTTGATAAACTGAACCAGTATTTCAATCTAGCAAGCTATTTTAGCTATGGTAATAACTTTTTCAAAGCAAAATTTTTGAGAAAAATTAATTTGCGCAATGAAAACGAAATGGGTTGACTCTCAAGATTCAATTTCGGAAGTTCTAAATATAGGTGGTGGTGAGAAAAGAGACAAAAATCATACTAACCCCAGATAACTTCTCATCTCATCAATATTTAAAAACGAACGAATATATTAAGAAGTGCAGATTAGAAGTTAATTATTCTACTAAAAGAAATTGCAATTACAAATTTCCCATCATTTACTAAAATAAGATGACCATATTCTTCGGATAAATTATTCATAAGTCAGGAAAAAGAGGAGACTTCTTGATATGTGTGTGTATGTAATGATATTTTTAAATCTTAATTCATTTCTACTTTTTATTTTAATTTAGTCCAAATTAACTTTATTTTTCATTCCAACAACTACTTTTTATTTAATTATTTTTAACACGCGTTCTAGAAAACTGATGACTACTCATTTCCTCACACACTGAGTGAAAGGATAAAAATTCCTAGCACTTGCACATACATTTCAAAGATACCTAAGACTCCCTTGTCTAAATCGACACATGGCAAAAAAAACCCTAATAGAATCTCAATGTAAAATCAGTGAAGAGAAAAATTTCTGCTACTTTAATCTTAGATCGCGATGTAAACAGACGCCAGTTTATCATCGCTTCTTTCCTTGTACAAAAATTATGCCTCATGGATTGAAATAAATGGACGTTAAAATTCCAAAAGTTTCTTCTTTTCGGCCTATATTGTGTGTGTGATTTACGTAATGATATTTTTAAACCTAAATTAAATCCTAATTAATTTATTTATTCTTATATTAATTTAGTCCATATTAACTCCATTCTAAAATGTTCTCTTATTTCCTGATTCAATTCCACCTTTTTTTATTTAATTCATTCAACAGAAGCTCTGTAAAAGTGCTGAAATCGACAAGTTCCCAAACTCCAAGTGAAGGGATAAAAATTCGTCGATCTATCCAAATTCTCTTAAAAGATCCCTATAATTCCCTTACTTAAATCGACACGTGTAAAGAAATCCCTATCAGAATCTCACAGTATATAATCATTAGAATAAATATTTCGTTAGCTCTTTTCTCTTTTCACTCTTGTATTATGATGTAGACCTTTTCGCTTCTTGCTTGTACATAGATTATGCCTCTCGGGATGAAATACAAGCGAAGTTTAAAAATTCAAAATGTCTTTTCTCTCTTTGAAAACTGCTAAATAATTATTTGTCTACATTATATATATATATATATATATATATATATATATATATATATATATATATATATGCAATTAAATATTACAAAGACTTTATTTCATTTTTAAAAGGTGAACTACATATTTGGAAAAAAAAAAAGGGGGGGGCAATCTAAGATATCTTTTCAAAGAAGGAATAGAATTGCTTTTTTATAAAGAACTTTTTACGTAAATTAATTAAAGTCAAGTGACGATGAACATACATCTTTAAAGTAGATTTATTGCTTCTATTATTAATTTTTACAACGGCATTAAAGAAAAAGAAGGAAGATAATGTTCTTATAGAAAAATGTTATTAAATTACTATTCTAAAAATTGTTAATAAGAATTTCAAAATTGCTATAAAAAATAAAATTCATCGTGAAGGAAAAAAAAGTACCACATAATTCAATTTTCCTTGTAAATATCGGGTTAACCATTAGTTAAAAAAAATCCAGTTTATCTTCAAAAAATACACAACATTTTTGTAGAAAATTGAAAGATTTTATAGTAAATAGCGCATTTTTTTTTAACTCGACGAATATAAACATCAAACACAGTTAACTGGTAAATGAAACAAAAGTAAGGCAATATTTAGTCGACCGTAACAATGCCGAGGGAAGGTAAAATAAATCGCAGGTAAGGCTTAACCTTCATATCCCCGTATAAGCGAAAGCATTTTCCCGAATGAAGCCGTTACATGTTGATGAATTAAATATGGCAGTGCAAGTCCACAGCAAGGCTGAATGAAAAGAAGATGAATTATTTCCGAGTCGCCTTCGTCGACGCACGCGAATGCAAATGGGCTTTCTCTCCTTCCCTCGAAAGTTAATTCGACAAGGGATTTTGCTCCATTTGTGTGATTATTGCTGACGGAAACGAACAAAGCTCCCCCCCTCCTCATTCCCCCCTTACTTTGTTTTGGTATTTCAGAATTAATTAAGAATATGGGTTGGATTTATTGCTCTTTCTTTGTGTATTTATTCAATTATTCGTAATTCATGG
The DNA here is from genome assembly GCF_947563725.1 of Argiope bruennichi. Classification (NCBI taxonomy): domain Eukaryota; kingdom Metazoa; phylum Arthropoda; class Arachnida; order Araneae; family Araneidae; genus Argiope; species Argiope bruennichi. The sequence continues at coordinate 35,484,801 of NC_079156.1, forward strand.
AAAAATAGAAAATAATTTTATAAAAATAATTAATATTTTGAATAGGATATAAAGGAAAGAATTTATGAAGGGAAATTAAGCAGTTTAAATATTATTTTATTTTTATGCACTGGTATATTTTTTTCCTGTTGCTTTTTAATAAAGAAGCTAAATGATTTACTTGAGTATACTTTTTTATTGTTTCGACTGTAAATATTCTTGTCAGCAAAAATGGGAAATAATTTCACAAAAATAATTGAATAAGATACATTGAAAAATAATTCCAAAGTGAGATTGTTTTATTTTTGACCACCACTCTACCCTATTATGTTGCTTCGCTAATAAAGATGTTGAACAACTTTCATGAGTATCCTTTTTTTTTATTATTGTTTTGTTTGTAAATATTCTTATGATTAATTTGGGAAATAATTCAATAACAATAATTTTAAATTTGAATGGGATACATTGAAACATAATCCCAAAGTGAGAATGAATATTGCAATAATTTTTTGTTATTTCTTCCGGATATGTTTAATTTTCAATTTATTCAATACAAAATAAGGATTAATTCAATAAAAATCTTTAATTTTCAATAGAATTTAAATAGAAAAAATTCACATAATTAGAAAAAAATTCTCTATGAAAAGAAATCTGAATTTTATTCTTTTTTTTTTTTTTTTTTTTTTTTGCCATAATGGAAGAATTTAAAAGCTTACAGCTAAACTAATTCTTCCAACAACAATTTTTCATAGCCAAATATAGCGAATTTTGCGTAATCGTATTTTATTTGTCATTCATTAAATTTTGAAAAACACTGAAACTAGGAAATTTTTTTTATATATATTAAAGAAAATACTTTGGTTTTAAAGATATAAAGCAAAATATAAACACACTTTTAAAAACTATTACAAAAACAATTTAACAAAATATGTTTATGAGTAACAATTGAAATTATATATCTGAATTACGGTCAGAAATGGCGCATTCAATAATTTGAAGAATGAATTAATTGAAGATCTATCTTGGTGAAAAGGAGAAAATTATTCTCTCTTTTCACATATGAATCAAATAGCTCTCCTAATGAATCTCCCCTTTCTTGACACCTGACAGACATATGAAATACAATGTTTACAACTGAAAATAAATTACAAACAAGCACGGTTATTGGAAGAAAATGCGTTCATGTATCAAGTGATATTTGTAATGAAACCTCCCAATGCATCAATAGTGTTTGCTTATAAAAGCAATTATCATCTCAACCATTTCGAAATAAAAATTTCTCCATTCGTATTAATTTATTTGAGTTATGAGATTTTAATCTGTGGCTTTATTTTTGCTACAATAATTATTTCAAGCATGCATTATCGACATATCCTATATAGTTCCAATATAATTATTCCAATTTCAGAAAAAACATACAGTTAGTATTGTGATATATGGATTTTCAGTTTTTGCTTTTTAAGCACGTGCACTTTCACGAAACATATATTAGATAAAATAATTGAAAACCCCTTGAAATAATTGCATGACGCGTTAAATTTCAAGAACATGCTAATGTTTCGATCTGGTTAAGTTTTAAGTGACTTAATTTAATAAACAGCCATGACTAGGGTTTGAGGTTTTTCAAACCCGGTTTTTTAAGTAAATTTGTCACATTCGAAAACCGGTTTTTAAAATAAGAAAACCGGTTTTCCGGAACGCCTGGATATACCAATTTTTCAAGGAAAAAAAAAAAGTATTGGTTGGAACTGATTTGTCTAGCAGCTGGGGGCTTAAGCGATGAGATGCGAATTTATTATCAAGTGTAGGTATATTTGAATTTCTGTTAAATGAACTAAAAAAACTGAACACGGAAATAAGTTTCAAATTATTATATGCTTTAGAAGAACGAATTCAAGAAAGTAGAATTAGCGACTCTTTTGCTGTACTCGCACACTTCTAGTTCATCGGAGAAATCTAGTGTACTTTCTTTAGTTTCAAAAACCGAAATTATTAAATTATCTGGAAATATATTGTCTAGATTATTTCCAAATTCTTATGTGGAAACCGATTCTGATGAAGAGCAAATCTTAGAAACTATTCGTCAGAGTAATGCTTTTTTAAAAGAAGCCATGGAAAAATCAATTCATAAGTTTCTTGAAGACCCTGAAAAAAAACTTGCAAATCCAAAGACACTAAAAGCTGAATTTTCATTATTTGAGGCAAAGATAAAAGAACAAAAATCTTAAATTTGTTATTTGATGCCATTAAAACTATAAAACCAGTAGTTAATGAACGAGTATTTTCAATTTCAGGCAATATTGTGTCCAAAATTAGACTTAGCTTTAAAATTTAGCCATCGTCAGCCGATATTTTATGTTTTTTAAAATTCTATTTTCTTAGGAGAAATTAAAATTAGTGAAAACAATACAAATATTATTCGAAATTTTTGTTTAAGTTTTCGTTATTTTGTGTAAATAATATGTATATGTAATCTTTAATTTCATTGAATTTGATATTGATTTCGTTTTTTGTTATTTTATATAGCTTAGAGAAAATATTTTTCCCTATTCTACTGTTTTGACAAAAATTCGAAAACCGGCTAAAACTGGTTTTTTTGAAAATATGGAATTCGAAAACCGGTTTTTCAAAAAGTCGGTTTTTGTATAAACCCTAGCCATGACTAATTTAAAAATTCGATCATTTGCTGCACGTGCTTGACTTATTATTAAATCTCAAGTGGTTACGCAGTTTTTAAAATTTTACAAATTCAGATCAAATGCTTATTTACATTCACATGCTTTCTATGTGTGCTATAAAATGAATGATACTGCAAAAGGTGGTCTTACAGATATCAAATAAAGTATTAGAAGTCAATTTTTTTGCATTAAATGTTATCAGTATAAGTTAATTAAGGTTTGCAAATGGGTACTTTTATTTTTTTCATTTTCTCCATAAGATTAATGTCTCATTCTGAACCAACACGTGAGGTATATTGGGACAAACCTTGTCGCTTTAAATCGCAGTCAGATGATGAGGGCGATACCTGAACTATCCTCATCTCCAAACAACGACAACACATAAGAAGGAAGGGGTTTGTCGCTAACCGATTTGATATGCACTCAGTTTGCATAACGACAAATCTTTGATGGAATCATGTTTCGAACCTGAAACCCTCTAGTCCCGAAACTGGCACTATTATCAGGTCAAATGGGTATATCAAGCAATCAAGATTATGTTGTCGTTGATAATTATAAAAATATATTTTACTTTTTCGTATAAGATGTATTCGAAGAGAAAATAGTGAAGTCAATAAAAAAAATTAGATTTTAAGATTTTGATAAAATCTCCATGTTAACCCATTAGCTGCCGTGATTTCCATTTGGGGATTTTGGAATTTTGCATGCACCAATATATATATTAGTCAATATTGTATTTAGCAAAAAGTGTATATTATGTGCTTTAGTTTCACTACAAAAAGCGACCAAATTTGAAATTCGTCAGTAAGTTGAACAGAACAGGACTTGAAGTGTTGGATTTGGATTACAATGAAAGCATTTTTGGATTGATTTTTACATTATAATGAAATATCGCACATAAATATGTAATTTAGAGGTTATAACAAAGATCTGTAATTTTCTCAGTCTTGTTTTTTGTCGAAATGATTTTATTGATCATAATTTTTTCTGCATATATATATCATATTCGGCTAAAAAATTTTAACAAAAGGCAGTTAATACGTTAAAATTTCTCTCTCTCTCTTTTCTTTTTTTGTGGTGTCAGATAAATCAATAGATCTGCTTACTTATCATTTCAAAGCGGGAATCGCGGGAGAATTTTGATATTCGATTTGTAATTTTAACGTTAAAATCATACATCTGTAAGAAATTTCGGACTCATTAAGTGATTGAAAAGAGATCCAAAATCTATACTCGATTCTTCAACCGACGCTACTATATTGGCATTGTTCAAATTCTAATGCCCATCAATTCCTCAAATAATATCTATTATTTCTTAACAAATATGCAATTTAATTTCCATACAATACAGAGGCGAGTTCAAAATAATGGTTGCGATGCTTGTTTTTAGACAAATGAATGTTTTTACTAATATGGATAAAATAAAGAAAGGATATTGTATGGAAAAAGACGAAAATAAGACTGAAAGTAAGAAAGTTTTTCATTTAACTTCCCGAAAAGAATAGAATGAAAGAAAACAAGGGGTAATGACTGTTTTTGTTCGACCATGAAGAATCAGTGAAAATCATTAGTGGAGTAGACAGGAGAAGTACATTAGTCTCATTTCACACGCGATCTTGCTCACTGATGTGAAAATATAGAATACTGTTTTAGAAAGAAGCAGAAAGATATTTTCTCTTCTTATTATTATCAGTGCATCCCAAATAATGAGACAGAATTAAACAAAATTCAACAACAATTAATAAGATGCATTATTAAATAATATTAGAGATTTTATTGCCTTTGTTTGAATACAATTATGTAAATTCTATTTAATCGGCTTGCACTAAAAGATGGGTCTTCTTTTAAAAAAACATAATTTTCTACTACTATGAATGCATCTCAAATAAAGTGACAGAATTAAACAAAATTGAACAACAATTAATAAGATGCATTATTAAATAATATTAATTTTATTGCCTTTGTTTGAATATAATTATGTAAATTCTATTTAATCGACTTGCACTAAAAGATGGGTCTTCTTTTAAAAAAACATAATTTTCTACTACTATGAGTGAATCCCAAATAAAATGACAGAATTAAACAAAATTCATGCAACAATTAATAAGATGCATTATCAGATAATATCAAAGAGAATTTTATTAAAGTTGCCTAAGGAAAAATCACCATTTCGTTTCTCTTTCTAAATCAAAAAAGAAAAACAATTTCCCAACGGAAATACATTTAACCTAATTTAATCCATCTTGGAGCTGAACTTCAAGTTGTCATCAGCAAAATGAGAGAAATAAAAATATTTTTAAGTAACGTTGCCATTCTAAAAATAAATAAATAAAAGCATTAATATATTTTCAACAATTTTATTGCCTTAGTTCGGGCACAATTATGTAAATATTACTTAGTCGACTTGCACTAAAAGACGAGTCCTTTTTTTTACAAAAGTAGAATTTTATTTCGGCGAAGAATAGAACAATTTACCTACAGATTTATGCGGCGAAAAATTCTTTTTGAAATAAAGAAAACTTTTACCATCAACTTTAATGCAAGTAAACAAAATAAACGTGAAACTTAGAGTCAATGAAGATAAAGTTTATTAAGGATAACAGGAAATAAAATATTTGGTAAAAAAACAATAAAAAATAAAAGTAATTAACAACGAGAAATATGCAAAACACATTTCAAGCACTACTATCTCAAAAATGCACATTTTGAGATATAGCAATTTATGAAAAACATTACAGAAAAATTATTAATTACACATGAAAAATTTATTAAAAATTATTGTATTATTTATTTTTAAACAAATTATTAATTAATAGCTTTTTTTTTTTCAAAATTATATATAGTCTATTGTACAATAGTTCGGAATTAATTCAAATTTGCGTAACAAATAAAATGTATAGTTAATGAAAGTGAATTCGAAAAGCAAAAAATTTTACTTTTTTTATGTGTGCATAATAACTGTGTTCAGTAAAAGCTTTGAAAATATTGGAAGTAAAATTTTATCAAAATGAAGAATCAAATGTACAAATGCTTAAAATAATAATTAATGCATTTTCATGATATTATTGTGCAGAAGTTAAGTTTTAGTATACAGTATAACACAAAAGCTCGTTATAATGATTTAATTTTCAATTAAATCCCATGTTTTTATATATAAAATTAAAAAGAAATTTTTAAGCACTGATATTTAACTAAGTTTTAAGCACCGATGAAATAATGAAGAAAGTATACACTTTTCTGATTTCTATATCAAAACGATATAACAAAGTTTGAACTTTTAAAAATTAAAGATGTCAATACATGGGACAGAATTGAAGAACAAGACCTTCGACCGCAAAACAAAACTTGCACTTACGCTCTCTTACAAGTTCATTTAAATAGACTGCTTTATAGATGCAGCAATATATGTGTATTATTTATTAATTTACAAATAAAAATACATTATCTAAATACATATATATAATTTCTAAACTAAACGTATTTAATACAAATAAAAAATTCAGAGAATAAAATTCACTTAAAAATTTAACATCATATAAATCTATTAAAATCATGGAGCTATTAAATTAACCCTCCAGCGCATCGTGTTTTTGTGAGATATAAAAAAAAAATGTATGCATTGTAGATTTATTTGTCCAACAAATAATGGGGCCATTCTGAACAATAGAAAAAAATTAATTATAAAGATTTTGATTATAAAACCCAAAAAAGTGAGCAGGTGATATTAACGAATTAGAAATGAGAGTTTTTTTTTTATTTTATTTATGTAAGATAACAAATTATTTCTAGAACAAATGAATTCCAAGATGTTTTCCTCATGCATTGTTTATGTACATTCAAAATCAATCAACATTTGATAAGAAATGTAGATAATGAACTTACCTTCGAATTTCTCGTACAGGCTGAAGTCCAGCTTCTCCGGTACGAATTTCGGTCGGTTAACCTTAGAATCGATTGTAGCCTTATCGAGAGTTAGCGAAGCTACTTTCCGAAGTACGTTCCCATCCAGCGGGGGCACGTCCCCATATGAAGAATGTCTTCGAGCAGGGGATGCCTGATGTTGTTGTTGCTGCTGCTGTTGTTGTTGTTCACTACCATTCCCGTACAGATTTGCTGGCCTCAGACATTCCTCCGAACCAGACATAGCTGATTTTCCATTTGGAAGTGAAGCAGAGATTGACGGTCCAACAAACTTGTGTGGGGGCAGAACCACCTTACGATGTTGGGTCAGTGTAAATGGTAAGGTGGAGGAGTCTACTGATCCCCTCTGCTGCCTATAGTGTCCATTAAGATCATGAATATCCATGCTGCTACTAGAGGAACTGGTGCTCAGATCGCGACCGCCACTGCTGTAGGAAGAGGATTCAGCTTCCCTATACCTGGATTCGTAGATAGTCGGGAAACCCATTGTGGAAAAGCCGGATTCAGAATGGGTATCCGCAGCAGGCGTGCAAGGTAGGGACTGTGTCGGACGTTTCATGACAGTGGACATGACGTCTTGTTTAGCATCATCGCAGAAAACAGTTATGTCACTGAGACTGCCAGGCGATGCGTCTTGCAGAGTCGCAGTACCATCGTCCAACACTTGGGAATCCCCATCCAGTATTGAGTCATCCTCTCCTCCACCCTCATTGGGAGTTGGCAAGTGGCTGTGAGTGTCCACATATACAGAGCTGGACATGGAACTGCCAGGACTCGGCGTGGATTCAACGATGACATCGGACCTTGGTCTGGCGGCAGCTCCATTAGGATCCGGTTCAGAATGCAGTGGCTTTTTGCCTTTTTGTTTGGGTTCTCCTCCTTTTCCGAACCGGAATTTAGCACCTGTTTTGGCGCCATCGGTGGAACCCGCCTTCCCCTTCTTGTCGCCTTGCTGGCTACTGAGATTGCCCATGCTCACGTGCTCTTCTTCGGGCGATGGTAAATCCTCGTCTGACTTCCAGCCCTCATACTGAGGATGCAGGCGGAGTTCTCCATAGAACGAAAGTGGGCGATCGCTTCTGCTGCGACACCCGTACTGATTTCCTGCCGCATCGATTTTTGAGAAGCATGCCTGGCGGAGTCCACTATCGGAGTGGGGAGAAAACCTCGCATCAGTCGCGTGGTGCTGTCGTTCTCCGTTGCCAAGGGAACGGGGTGTGCCGGGAGTGGCATTCATGTTTTGGAGGATTGTCGAGAATTCGTCGTCTTGGACAGGGGGCAGTTCGAAACGCCAGAACAGCCATCCGTTGAATCTTTGCGACGTTCCGTCGGGTCCGATTGTGGAACGAAGACTCTGGTCGCTCGTATTCATCGGGCCAGGTAACAGAAGCACGGGTCATTGCTCATCCATGTCGCCGGTGTTGCGTCCGAAAGATGGAAAAAGTCCCTTTTTCTGAGTTTCTCTCCTTCCTTCTTTTAATTAATTATTTCAAATTTAGGAATTATTTTGAAAAGTAAAGTTGACAAATGAATGATGAAATCGTAGACAATATTTTCTTTAGAAAGTGCCAATTATGATCTTGTGTAAATAATTATTTAAAAAGTGCAATTTCGCATGATTTAAATTCAGAATAAAATTTGATTGATAGGATGAAATGTATTAAAATGGAATTTAAAATCTTATTAGCAATGAAGTTCTTTGAGTACAGTTGAGTGTTGTGTCCGATAAAAACTTGATTATAATATGATGATTTAAGTTAATCATTGTGAATCTTGTATTTTGTTTTTAAATAAAAAGCCTGAAAATAAAAGAAAAACGGGGGAAAAAACATTAGTATTTGGGAAATATCGACTACTGACAATAAAGAGAACAATACAAAAATATATAAATGAAAATTTATAAAAGTAAGTGAATAAAAATTTAAGAGTGTTAAAAACGTTAAAAATAAGCTTTCTCTGGATTTCTACATGTATAAATTTGTCTGAATTAGAGACACATTTTTTAAAAAAAATATATATAAAGCTATTTACCAATATAATATCACAAGTACTGTATATAATTTAATCTTAACTACCCAATTTTATTTATAGTCCAATAGTAGATGTTTAATACAACTATGAATTAAAAAAATGCATGAGGAAAAATTAAATCATTACACCTAATTTTTAATTATAATAAAGATATTAAATTAAAACCCGTTCTGCAAGTAAAAAAAAAAGCAAACAGTACATTAGTTTAGAAAATAATTCGTAAATTATTCAAGATTAATTTCTAACAAAACAAAAATATGACTCAAAAATGTGTAACTGCACAATATAGGGTTAATATATCTCAAAAAAAGTAAAACTTATATAAAACACAATCTTTTAAATAAAAATATTGGCGAAAAATTATGAATTTTCTTATTATAAATAATAAATATATTTAATATTTTATATCTAAAGGTTTATTCTTTGAGTCTTTTTTTTAATTATTAAAAAAATTTTCTTAGTATCATATTCAACGCCAGTAATTTTTATCGCATTTAGCAAAAGAAACTCCTATATAGTTACTACTTATAATAACTTTTGAATTAATCATAGAAAAGTTAATCTTTAATAACACACACACACACATCACAAATGATTTTTATAAAAACCTAAAAATACATATAAATTTTAAATTTACTTTTATGTTAAGTTTTAAACTTTTTTTTCCCCAAAAGATATCGTAACCGAAATATGTATCTAAAAGATTAACATCATTATTTATAAAAGTTATTTCAAGAAAATTAAATACATATTTTACTTAATTTTTTTATTCGATTATATTAAAAATATGATTAAAAAATATAAAAAATTAAATATTATAAAATTAATTGAATTAAAAATCATACAGAAAATTACAAAAAAATATTTAAATTTCAATTTATTATTAATTGCATTGTTATTTCAACATATTCTCATTCAAGTTATTGAAAATATTGACAGTACACTTAAGCATTTTGTTTTTCAAGTACCAGATCAATAAAGTATCAGCCAATAAAGGTAATATTCCATAACACTAGAGAATTTATTGCCAATATATCTCCAGAGAAAAAAAAAATTTCAAGATACAATATATCTCCAGAGAAAAAAAAAAAAATTTCAAGATACATATCATAAAAAAAAAACGGAAAAAAGAAATCCTTATAGCTGGAACATCTTACCTTCAGCAGCTGTGTAATAATGACTTTAGCAGCTGTGAAATGAGATATCATATACGTGTTATTGAATTTTTTTTCAATAACATATAAGTCATATAATAACTGTCATAATACAGTAAAAATCATATCAATCATACATCAGGCCTATTATCAATATTTTTTTAAGTTAGTTCAAAACAGGGGCAATCCACTCTACATAAAACTGAACGAAAGAATGAATACTTTTCAAAAATTATTACTTTAAATTATAAACATTATTTAATACTGTGTATTACTTCAAGACATTTACATAATACATTTCTTTATTGGAACGGTGCTTAGATATTAAAGGGAAAAAATAGAAAACAACCAAATAAAAACCTCAAAAAATATTCATTAGAAAAACAATTTGAAGTGTTCTCTGCTTACATATTTCCACAAAAAGAATTACTAGTCTACCTCAAAAAAACCCTCACAGAAATCCCTAAAAGAAATCAATTAATCTTACAGCTGTTTTTATTTTACATCAAAAATATACGAAAGTTGATAAACCAATGAATTTTTTTAAAACCATTTATTAAAAACAAAGATTAAATGAAAAATAAAAGCCTCAAGATGCTATCAAGAAAAAGGCACTGAATATATTTTTCACAAGAACGTAAATCATGAATTTTTTATTATATTAAATTCTTTAAAATAAAGTTCGGTTTCACCAATTTTAAAGTCGACATAATTTTAGTTATTACATTTTAAAGATCAGTTAATTTTATAATAAAAATAAAGAATAGAATTTTTTTATTTTTAAAAAAATATCGATTTATTCTTTATACTAATTTTTTTAGGAAAACTAGCATGGTGAATTTGACAAATTATAAAACTCTTTACAGTAAAGTTTGCTTTTACCAATTGCTTATTTGCATCACGGTAATTTTAAGTAAACTGTCATGACAAAAATATTAAAAACAGTCAAGTAATTGAAATGTTGAAAGTCTGCATCTCTAACTAAAAAACATATTCCATGTTTAAAAAAGATTATACATAAATCCTTTAAAACTAGTTATTTCTCTGTAATAAATAAAAGATGCGATTACCTGAATTAAAAGATTTACTATACTACCATACAACATATTAGTACATTAATATACTACATTATACTAACATATACATATTATATTAATATATTTAATCAATATATGTTTAAAATGCTACAAAATATATTAAGGCTCTAGATTTCTCAAAGCAATGGAGAAAATATTTTACATATTTTCAAAACAATTATTGTAAAAAGAACCGCAACTTTTGAGATTTGAAATAAGGAATTGCATTTATAAACGAATGTCAGAAATGATTTAACTTTCGAATTTGCCTTACTGATACATTGTGCGATAAAAAATAATAGTTTAAATAAAACTGCAGTAGGATCCTTTATAAACAATTCTATAATGTTTTATTCTATCAAAACAAGTAAATTTATAGTATTCCAAAAAGGAATACCTTACAAATCACTTTCGTTGTAATAAATTCAAATAATGATAGAACAAATATATAGAATAAAAAGCGAACAATTTATGCAGAAGATCTTGAGACTAATTTTTTTTCTCATATTGTTAAGAACAAAACAATATATGAAAATCATTAAAATGTTTTAAAAAATCTAAGAATACAGAATTCATAAAAATTAATTAGCAATAAAAATTTTTGTCGTTATCATTCTTTTAAAAACAAAGCAGTCTTTTAATATTTTGACATAGTCTTAAAAAGATTCACCATGGTTCGTTAATCATCTATACTTATAATAAAGCTCAATGTGTGTGTGTGTGTGTGTGTTGGCGCTCTACAGGCCAGGTCATTTGACATACAGCTATCAAATTTGGTACATGTATACCTTAGAGGTCGGGAATGTGCACCTGGGGTCCCTTTTTTGAAATTTTAATTAGAATTTTAATTATTAATTAAAAACTAACTTTTCCGCCAAAAAAATCTTCCATTTTCCCCATCGCCAAATAAGTAAGGCATCAGTTGTTTTTTTCTCCCAACAGTAATTAGGCTAGGGTTAACATTTTTCGACGGATTATTTCAAACGATTCTATTTATTTTCTGAATTTTTTATGCATTTAAAATTAAACATTGTTAATTAATCCATGTTTCAGATTCATTCTGAAGTACTTTTGAATTAAAATAACACAGAATAAAGGAAATTAAAAATGTCTAATCTGCATAGCGTTACCCCAACTGGCGTAGAAAAATTTACGCATTTGCGTTAACGTAACTGGCGAAGAAAATTCACGCATGCGCACTGTGTTCTGATTGTTGGCATGACAACCAACGGACGATTTAAATTATTTTTAGGTTAGTTGCATGCTTTTGTAAGTAAAATGTATTTATGTTAGTTATATATTTTTTGTATATGCTTATAGTTTTAAGTACATCGTTTTTTAAGTAGTTTTTTTTAAACCTGTTTTCGACGGATTATTTTAAACGATTCATTTTATTTTCTTAGTGTTTGATGCATTTAAAATTAAACATTGTTAATGAATCGATCTGTTCATGATGAATCTGAGAAATTTTTGTTGGCAAATTCTTGAGATATTACATAAATTAAGAAAGATATTCTTTAGTGACCATAAAGTTTAAACGCTCAGTGACTCTATTATCAGTAATCATATTATTAAAAAAAATGCTTTGTTTCTGTAAAAAATATTATTATATTAATTGCAGATTAATCATTTGCACTTTAATTTAAAGCATAATTTCTACGAGGGGTAACAGAAAATTAGAGAGATATATATCACGCTATAACTGAAGGCCTTTATAATATTATGAGTGAATTATATGACTATCAAAATTTGAAGTTTTAAAATATTTTGCTGAAGAATCTATTAAAGTTGGAATTGCGTAAAATGTTTAATGGTAGACCGGAGTTTTATCCCCTGCTTGGCGAAATTTTTAAAAATCGCAAACAACGGCCTTGCGAAATGTTCAAAAGCAAAGAAGCAGATGTTCAATTATAGTGCATAATAAAAATTGCCAGCTTTGGTGCGTTATCGCAACTTGGCGAAGAAGGGGGTTAAACTCCGGTTCAACCTATTTAATTATTAAAATTTAAACGAACATTAAGATTGGCGAACCGGCTGGTCGCCAAAGGCGGCTAGTAAAAATAAGTTCACTATAAAAATTCCGAATCCATTACTTCTTGTGGGGACTTTTTACGAGGAGGGGGGGATTTCCTTTTAAAGAATTAAAGAATTTCCCCGTTCATTGCAGAAGAGATGTAGTAATTTAGTCTTCATAAAAGATTTAAAAAAAAAAAAAAAAACTGATAGCAATTCTGTAGAAAGAATAAAGATTTCAGAACTAAGAAAATTGAAGAATCTTTTATCACTCACAAAAAAAATGTAGTTTAACTCTGTGACTACAAATTTATTTGAAAGGGTTTTTATGTATTTGAAGAGCATTTAGTTTTTTGAACATGTAAAGGCAGTATATTATTTCATGCAAAAAATCTTTTGTTTCACATTATTCAGAATATGTGCTGCTGAGTGATATTGAAATAATTTAAGCTAATTAGCATTACAAAAGAAATTGAAACATAAATTCAAATACAGGACGTTCTGATAAGTCAAATGTACCCAAAGGGTTAAATCTATGCCTTCGAGGTGTTTTTGTGATTATGAATTGCAAATGCCAAAATAAAAGTCATTGTGGGTATATACATATATCACAATATAAATAAAAGTAATTGTGGGTATGTACATATATATGTAATGCTTCACATTTTCCTACGAATTCAACCAAATTCTGCACATATATTACATAAGATATGAGAAAGAATATTGTTAACATTTCATAATACAAAATAAATTTAATATTAAGTTAATTAGAAAGTAACATTTTTTAATACTTTGAACTATTCTACCACTACTTTTTAAAATTTCTCTTTTATTTTAATATGCCTTTTTCCTTATTTTTTTGTTTTCTTAAAGTAATCTAACTACGCTTAAAAATCAATCGATCAAACGGAAGCAACCTTTCTTATACTTCAACATTTTTGAACAAAATTTACAGAATTAATGCAATAATTTAATTATTTTATTTTAATAACTAATAGAGACAATTCGCTAGCATTGGATTTTAAAAATCGTCTGGTTTAACTGATATTCTAATTTTAAATGAAAGAAGAAGATAAAGATTTTAGACGATAAAAGGATTTTGCATTTCTAATATTTAATCAAAATTAATTTTTACAATAAAATTATACATGAAAGAATTTTAATCCGAAATAACGTCGGATATATCAACCTGTAAATACATATATCATCACAAATAAAGGATTGATATCTTGTTAACAATGCATTTAATAGTAATAATACACTTGTAAAAAATATTTAATTTCTGATGTCCATCTTGAAAATATGGAGGAGGAAATATCGATTACTCACCGTACAAGAATTTTTTTTGTAATTCATAAATATATTTTTACAACAATAACAAAACAAAAAAATGTTTATTGCGAAAAGTTTAATGTGACTCCATTTTTCAAAGTGAAGAACTAAAAAGAAAATGGCTAACTGTCAACTCTTCCATTTCTGAAACGAATATCTGGCATCAAAATATTTGAACAGTTGTTAGGATTCTGAAGTCTTTGGGCACAGGAAAATGCCATTAAATAGAGGAAACCACAGAACTTATCATTCAACCAATCAATCAAAACAGGATATCTTATGACATGATCACTGAATCCGTTTCGGTATAAAAATCATACAAAAATTCAGCAAATGATTTACTTAAGTGTTGCAGTCAAATATATGGCAATGCCACACCGTTCACCGTTATTTAAAGAAATATTTCAGCGAAAATATAGCCCACAGTCATTTGCCCTATGCACATTTTTTTTCCTACTAATGTCATGAAGTGTATTTTATGGATGTAAAATGGTCGTAAAACGCAAGTGATAATGCAAATGATGAAAAAGCACAATAAAATAAATAACAAAAATAAAAATATAATAAACATGAGAAATATCGAACTATTTGTGCCAGTTTTATGCTAAATAAACTTTTGTTTATTATGCTATAATATATATATATATATATATATACATACAGTGGCTCAAAAAATTGAGAGTACACCTTACGTTTACTTGATAAATGCAACTTTCAATATAACTAACACATTAACGGAAAGTGCAAGCTTGTTTTTATTTTTACACATAACAAATGGTTTAATTTAGAATAAAAATAAAGAAAAATCAACGAAAAATTTCTAAATTGAAAATTTTCAGAAGCATTTTAAATAAACATACGAAGAATTTTGCCTCAAAAAATTGAGAATACACCAATGGAATTTTTGCAATATCACGCATAGAAATAAAATGTCAGTATTAAATTGCATGTCTTTTGGCTCTTATAATGGCCTCTAAACGTCATGGTACCGATTTGGCCCGTTTTTGGTGGTATTCGAAGAAATTTATCCCATTTTTCTTGCACCACTTGTTTTAAATGGATTTTGTTTTTAATTTTGTGTTTTTGAACCCCTTTTTCGGATATGGCCCACAAATATTCAATGGCATTGATGTCGGGGTACTGTGGTGGTATGTGTAACTGCTATTTACAATGAAAAAGACACCATATTACGTGCATTCTGTTTGGGGTCGTTGTCCTGCTGGAAAATGGAATTTCCATCTAAACCCAAATTTTTAACACTTTCCTTTAGATTGCCATATGGTTCATCCAACTTGTTGCAGAAATTTTTCAAATCATAGGCAGAAGTGTAAGTGCTGAAACTGTGCTAAATGCCATTAGACAAGCTGGATATAAAAGTCGCATTGTTAGAGAGAAACCGTTCACCAGCTTGAAAATTCAGAAAAAGCATTTGAAGTTTGCAAAAACTCTTCGATTGAAGACCAATAACCTTTGGAAGAAATCTATATTTAGTAATGAAAGAAACCTCAACATTTTTGCCAGTGACAACCATCTTACTGTATGGAGAAAGCCTAATACTGCTTTGTATCCAAAAAATTTACCTCCTACAGTTAAACATGATGGTGACTCCGTGATGATTTGAGGTTACATGGCTTCATCCGGGGTAGGAAATTTAATTTTTATAGATGGCATTATAAATGATACGGTTTACTTGGATATACTTCGCAGCAATCTAAAGGAAAGTGTTAAAAATTTGGGTTTAGATGGAAATTCCATTTTCCAGCAGGACAACGACCCCAAACAGAATGCACGTAACGTCAAAATATGGTGTCTTTTTCATTGTAAATAGCAGTTACACACACCACCACAGTACCCCGACATCAATGCCATTGAATATTTGTGGGCCATACCCGAAAAAGGGGTTCAAAAACACAAAATTAAAAACAAAACCCATTTAAAACAAATGGTGCAAGAAAAATGGGGTAAAATATCTTCAAATACCACCAAAAATGGGTCAAATCGGTACCATGACGTTTAGAGGCCATTATAAGAGCCAAAAGACATGCAATTTAATAGTGACACTTTATTTCTATGCGTGATATTGCAAAAATTTCATTGGTGTATTCTCAATTTTTTGAGGCAAAATTCTGCGTATGTTTATTTAAAATGCTTCTGAAAATTTTCAATTTAGAAATTTTTCGTTGATTTTTCTTTATTTTTATTCTAAATTAAACCATTTGTTATGTGTAAAAATAAAAACAAGCTTGCACTTTCCGTTAATGTGTTAGTTATATTGAAAGTTGCATTTATCAAGTAAACGTAAGGTGTACTCTCAATTTTTTGAGCCACTGTATATATATATATATATATATATATATATATATATATATATATATATATATATATATATATATAATTCTTTTATTGGGCTACTAAAAAACGCAATATTTAGCTGGAAGATTGATCAACACATTTAGATTTGATCACGTGACTTCTTTGTTGAAACGTGTATAAGCAAGTTTGTTTTAAACATTATTTCTACCTGGCTGTTTACCGTTATAACTTAAATATGAATCTCAGTCGAGCTATAAAATTTCATGAAAACATGAAAGAAGGAGGAAATGAATAAATCGAGGAAGGTTTCGAAAGGTGTTCAGAAAGAAGGAGTAGATATTTGCATATGGGGGTGGTCAATGCAATGACGTTGAGGAGAACTGTCTAAGGACAATTTTATGTGAATATTCATATAACCCTCATAAGATAGTTTTAAATATAAATAAGTATAGTCTTAAGTAAGCATTTTATATTTTGACATATGACTGTATTAATTTTTTAGATGTATATCAATTGTTTTCGAGAATTCTAAGAGCATCAATCTATTGATTATTTGTATAGCTAGCTATAAGCACACTGTCCATCTAGAAGTTCTACATTTTTATAATTTCTTAAAATAGTTTCTTTTGCTTGCTGAATTAGACTGTCTATATTATATTTTTAATAAACAAAAACGGCGCGTTTCAGAGTAAAAAATTTTTTATACTGCTTTGATGAAAATGAAAACATCCGAAGGTAACTAATACAGTATTTTTATTAATTCATAAAATTATTCTTTTTAATAATTGCTGTAAGATTTTATATGTGTGTGTGTGTGTGTGTGTGTGTGTGTGTGTGTGTGTGTGTGTGTGCATATAATTTTTGAAAGCAAAAGACAATTTCGAAGACAGTGAAGAGACTTTCGATTTTTTGACGTCGTTTTATTTCATCCCGGGGAGGCACGAATTATGTACAAGCAGACGTGACGAGCACGCACACAACACAGAGCAAAATGAGGGAAAATTCATGAAAATTTTATCCCTGTGAATATATACTGTGAGATTTTAATAAGGATTTCTAACACATATCCATCATAAGAAAAAGAAACACATGGATCTTTTAGTGGAATCTGTTTATATCAGCAATATTTTATCCCTTCACTCGAAGTGTGGGAAAGCGTCGGTCTTTAACCGATTCAGCAATTTTACAAAGCTTCTGTTGAATTAATTAACTAGAAAAAGTGGAATTGGATCAGGAAATAAGAGAATATTTTAGAATGAAGTTAATATAGGATAAACTGAGCTAAAAATTAAGAAATAAATTAAGTTTAAATTAGATTTTAAAACATCATTACACACACACACACATATATATTCTCTAATTTCTTTCTGGAACCTCTACTAATTGGACGAATTCCCTTTCTTTCTGGACTACAAAGGACGAATTCCCTTTGGAAGCTATTTAAGCTCGCAGTACCTTCCGATGAATTTCACTTTTTAAAACTATTTCTCAGATAATATATTTACTTATTTATTTTCTCAGTGTATTAGATGTATAGAAAAATAACCCCACAATTTTTTGATGACATTTCTGAAAAAAATTTAATTTCTTTCTTTATTTTTTTTCAATACTTTTTTTTAATAAAATCCGAACTGTACAATCGCCCATTCGCACAGTTTAGAGAAATAATCACAATAGCTAAAGAAAACAATTTATTCTTTAAGGGAAACCATATGTTTTGGCTGAAAAATCTTTTTAACTCATAAAAATGCCTTTTTAAACGTGATCAAATATGATTGACGAGAAAATAAAAGAATATGATAAAAAAAAATGCCACCGAAAACCGAATAAAAGGTAAAATATGAATAAAATTTTTTATAATATTTTCCTTTTGAGTTTCTAAATAAATTGAGAAGAAAGCCTTAGATTTCCTTCATTTTTAATAAAAGCTATAAAAAGCCATACAACTGAGTATTCTATATGCAGATATTATTCATTTTCATTGAATTGGTAAAACTGTTAATTATTTCCTAGTATTTTTTCAACTAGAATGACATTTTAGCTCTACAAAGCCCTAAGGAATGTCTGGGCTTTTTATGAAGCTTAGTTCAATTTAATTATATTAATGTCTTGTTTTAAAGCAATACTAGGGCCTTTTTGAGAGAGACTTACAAAATTTGAACAGTGATCAGATAACGAGAACGATACCCGTGTTAGCATCTCCATCTCGAAACTGCCACATAACAGCAATACGAGGACGTTTGATCCTGACAGACTTACAGTTTCAATGCTGATTCTTTGGTCGAATCCTGTTTCGCACCTGGAGCCTCTCGGTCCCGAAACCAAATCCTTACCAAGCCATAGAGGCCAAGCTTTTTATGAAATTAGAAATGTTAAGAATACGGTCTTCAATATCCCCCGGTAACAATTATTTTATTTATTTATTTATTATTTAAATTAGTTTAAAAATCAAATGCCGTATTTTTTTAAACAAATGCCCCTTCTTCCCATTTATTATTATTATTTCTATCTTATAATAAAATCTGTGAGTGAATTGAGTAGGTTTCGTTTCTATTGTAACATCTGAAGCGCATTTGATCATCTTACATACACAGTTTTAATGTATATAGAATATATCTTATTCTCTGAGAGCTAAATTTGTGTTTATTATATTCATTTAATGAAAGCTGGAAGTCCTTTGTAGCTGTACTATAATTACCACCATCCTGTTATATAACTTGCATATCCTTTCTTCTAGACTCGTGTTTGAAAGTTGAATTTTGTTGCTGATATTTCTCTCAAATGGTAAAGAATGTTTTATCTCGTAATACATACTTTTATAATTATTCTTTAAAAATATTTCACGTTATTTGATACTTAGTTTAATCCCACTTAAAATTACTAGTTTAATATTGCGAAAATAAATTAATTCAGACAGACATTAAAAAATAAGGCACGGAAAAGAATAGAACAGTTTATTAGCGATAATTATTAAAGTTGTAATTAATATTTATATTTAAAAAATTCTTCAACAAAATTATATTCACAAAATTAATTTAAATATTGGTATAAAAATAATTAATAAAATGACGATTACAAATTTTTAACATTTCTTCATACAAAACGATTTTAACACTACCTTCTCCAACCATTGATGAAAAAAGAATATTCAATTTTAATAAAAGAGCATTAATTACTTCTCAGAAAATAAATGCTGTTACTAAAAGCATTCATAATCTCAATTTACAGGATTTTTTTAGCAATTTTTTTCCCTTAACGTATTTTATTTTTGTACGATTCCAGTATAAGAATTATTTTTCTTTAAAAAAAAGTCATACAAACGATAATACCGTTTTCAATATTTTTTTAAACCTTACTCTCTTTTTGTATTATGTAGTTATTTTTGCAGTAATTTTTATGTATATCTATGTTAGGTCACATTTTTAACGAGCCAAAAGTAATTCTATTCAAGTGCGCTTAGGTATAGTTGTTAAATATAAAGAAAAAAAATCGTGAACATAAAAAAAAGTAATTTTCTTTCTTTTTTATTTAGAATAAAAACGAAAAGAATGTAAATGAACAATAACAATTAAATGCGTGCAAAATTAATTTATTAACATTTTTTTTGATAAAAAAAATTTATTTGGCTTTTGTTTTACCAACATACACTTTTGATAGTTTTTTTTAGAACTGTGGAAAAAATCATACAAACATTATCTGAAAGTAATTTAAAAGAAAGTATATTCTTTTAGAGTAAAAGAATATAATCATCTTTTAAAACCATTTAAAAAATATCTTTTAAATCATTTAAAAACATGTTTTCTTTAAAAAGACAAATTTTCGATTTAATTATAGAAAGAAAAATTCAATAAGTTTAATTATAATAGAAATATGATTTCACAAAATAATTTCTGAATGAATTCTTTATCTGTAGTTTTTTAGTTCTAAAAATGTGACATGTAAAAGCAAAACATATTTTAACTCCATTTTCTAAACTCGTTATCCCACAAATAAAATCCATAATAAGAATAATAAGAATTAATTTTGCCTATATTATGGATTTTATATTATAATTATGTAGTTGGAATGAATAAATATTAGCTAAAACACCTACGTTGCAATCACATCTGGAAAATTAATTCTTAAATGCATAATTTTGAGAAATGAAATTTTGTATAAATGCATGTATTAGGAGGGAAAAAAAGGAGTAATTGAGTATTTGAATGATTTACTTCCGAAATAAACAAAATAATAGTCCTTCATTACACCTGATTTGTAATGTTGTTAATTAGTTACGCATTTATTTATATTATTCTTACATGTTCTAATAGCTGAACGGCTTAAAAGATATTATTTTTGTTTTCTTTTGCCCAGCAATTAATGTCCGGAATATTCTTTCAGCTTTCAAATTACACTCCAGCATGCTGATAGCGCTAGAAATAAATGATCAAAATTGAAATTTGATATGATACGGAACCAAATTTTTAACCTTCAGCAACAAAATGTTCTAAATACTTTCAAAAACAATACAAAATCAAATTAATTTTTAAATAACTTCGACCTCGTTCGAAAATATAAAATATATACAATATTTTCACTGGCTAAAGTGGCAATGCAATCGTGAATAAAAATAAATGCAATATATAATAGTGCATTTAATACTTTATTTGGATGCGCGTAGCAATGCATAGATTTAATAATTAAAATTGCAATCAGTATTTTTATTTCACTCGATTGGTGGTAAAAACTTTATTTCCAAATAGGGTTCTTTTAAAAAATTAAATTTA
This sequence comes from Argiope bruennichi, assembly GCF_947563725.1. Taxonomy (NCBI): domain Eukaryota; kingdom Metazoa; phylum Arthropoda; class Arachnida; order Araneae; family Araneidae; genus Argiope; species Argiope bruennichi. The sequence goes on from NC_079156.1 coordinate 35,506,064, forward strand.
TTTATTAATTAATAGCCAATAACCGAATACATGTTTAGATAAAATCTATTTCTGCGACGAAAGTATTCATATCGTACAGCTTCATAATTTTTATGTAAGTACGGCAAATCAAAGTCCTTGCATCTAGATTACTCAGACTTGAAAAGAGGTCTAAAAAGTGGAGATTCAAGAAAAGTTCAGAAATCAAATTGCTGTTAGAAATACTTTCTTTGTTCGTTTTCCAAATGTTCTTCGTTTACCAAAATGTAAAATAAAATAATAAAATAAAAACATTATTCTCAAAGAATAGAAAATGACATCAGTATTAAAATAAGAATTCAGCAATAAATAATCAGAATGATTCAGAACAGCCACAAATCATTTCAGGTGTGAATATAAATCCACGGTTCAGAGTTTGAAATTTAATGGTAGACACTTTTTTTAGGTTATTATTATTATATCATAATATTTGACTCAAACTAACATTAAATTTTTGGAAAATTTCCTTACAATAACTTTAATATTGTTAAACTCATGGAAACAAAGCCCCATTTACATTATACTTTTTTTTTTTTTTGTATATTCTAACAAATGGTTCTATTTCTAGTGTACTGATTCTAAACTGTAAAATTTTTATCATTGATAAATCATTTACATATTATCAGAATGTTTTGGTAGGAGAATCACAATAATTATTGGGTCTGGAAATCAATGTTAACAGATTCGAAACTTGTTTACAGCAAAGATTCACCATGCACACAAGGCCTGTAACACAATAAATTCATTGCAATCAATTGTCCAATGACGTGCTGTGGAAATTTGGCGAGTTGTTTACTGAAGTGCCATAACGTCAACTGCCCACGGTTTAAAACTACAAGGTTAGTACTAAAAGAAACTTCAATTAGGTTCTCAGCAATTATGTTAACGAAACTTAGCTAAACTTCATTGAAATAAATGTACAATAAAAATATAAGCAAACGATATAAAATTTTCTTGAAAAATTATTTAAAAGTCAGATACAAAATAGATATGATTTTTTTTTCTTGTAATTAACAAAATTTCAAAATGACTTTGATTTCTTTGTCATTTTTATTCGGAAGAAAATAATTTTCAAATTGCTTTGAAATTATTCAAACGAACAGCAAAATTTGTACAAATTGAAACCTTACCGTTCATTACCCAAACTGGAATCTTGCTTATATCCATTTTTTAGAAATCCAAATAAAATATTTCCGAACTTGCCAGCTTTTATTCAATAAACACATCAATTTGTCACTAATTTAACCCTTTTAAATCAAACCGGTGATGCTCATAATACTTAATCTTCACGCACCAAGCTATTGCATTCACTGGCCAGAAATGATATGCTTAACTAATTTAAATCTCCGTCGGCGTCCTTCACATAACCTGATCGGACATTACAAAATCTGATAAAAAAAATATTAATATATTCACATAAATTACAAGAAATAGATTAAGATGTTCGTCCGGTATAAAGGAAAAGGGTAAAAGAAAGATAAAACGAGATGCTATTTCAATTCAAAGCAAAATAATTCTTGAATGTCGGGAGATTAAATGTCAATATTAGCTGATTAAAAGACGGCGGTAATTCTTTTGAAGATACCGGTAATCGGTAACTTCCAGAACAGGAGAAAGAAAGAATCTTAAATAAAACTGATTATATAAAAATGAAATGTTGATAACAACTAAAGAGTGCGCTGCTTTTAAATAAAAGAATACTACATCGGATTTCAAGCTTTTAAATCTTAAAACACAGCTTGCTGCGTGAATTTAAAATAAGTCTGACCACTACAACTAATGAGTTTTATTTTATTCTACCAGAAATGACTGGATTAACCTACTTAATTTTTTCATTCCTTGTCCTGAATTGAAAAAAATTCCCTGTATTGCCTTGTTTCTTACTTAAAGTAAATACGTTTTGGGTGTGTATGCGTGCGTGCGTGCGTTCGATAATTTTGCCATGATTCTAAAGATAACATCAGCTTATAAAAAAAATTAGTATTTTTCAAAAGAATAACTTTTAGAATTTTTGTGTTTTTCAGTGCAGCAAGATGATCGCATTTTCTGCATTACAAATATTGAAAGAGAAATTTTTTCAATAGTCATTAAAAACAAACGGGGGTGATCTCCACAAAACTTTCTCATAAATTTTCTAATAAACTTGCAATGTCTATTCGAATACTAGTATTCGAATTATTCGAATATTAATAGTATTCGAATAAATCGAATTTGAGCTTTAGGCACGCTTTTTTCAACCGACTGGAACAAATGTTTGATATAAAACTGCACTCGTAGTTACAAAATCATATACCAAATTTAATATATTAAGCCATTGCGTTTATTGAGTTCTCACATTTACATGTTTCTGAAAGTACAGAACGACAGACTATTGGATGTGGCTCACTATTTGCGAGATGTTAAATCTCTCGAACCGATGTACCAAATTTTATCTATCTAGCTCCCTACATTTTGTAATTATCGTGTTAACTTATATTCGAACATCCGGATAGACTGACTTCTTCTGAACAGAATTTACTCAAAATCTGATAGAAATCCTGCGAATTCGGTATAAAGGCCGTACACCAAATTTCAACAGTCTAGCTCAAGCCGTTTTAGAGTTATCTTTATCTTTGTTACAGACAGACAGACACTTTCCAAAAAAGTTTTTCAAACTCGGGGAAGTCCAAACTGTGGAGACTCGTCAAAATCCCGAGATCGAAACTTTTGAGGATTACAACACTTTTTTCTATATTACGTATACAAAACAAGAAAAAATTAAAATAAACTAGCGTTTCTTTTAAAAAATCAATATGAACTATGAGAAACTATAATAATAAACAATGAGAAATCATTCAAAAATAAATCATTCATTTCATTAAGTGCTAACGACAAAAGCGCTTTTATTTATGTTGAACTTTGACATTTTGTTTAGAAAAATAGTATTTCTTTGAGCTAACAAAATCATAATTATTGAAGTTTTTCTTAAATGCGCAAAGAAATTTTTTAAATGCAATATTTCCAGAATTCAAGTGTTTGTAATGAAAATTATAGAAAAAGATGTTTAAGGCTAAAAAAAGAAACTTTCAATATTTATAGAAATGATACCATACAATTCAATAACTAGGCAAAAAAATCAATCAATATTTCAATAATAATGTCTCAGCAAATTGCTGTTTTCAGTTTTAAAAGATGGAAGTTTTAATGTGTAATTATAAAACTGTTAAGTATAAATAATTTTCAGAATTTGGCTCTGAAGAAAATTAGTAAACACATTATAAAGTAAGAATTTCATCTATCTGTTAATAAAAATATTAGTAAAACAAATTTAAGTTAATGGAACAGTTTCTAGACGCTGAAAAATTATTTCCGCTAAGTTTTATCTTATCGCATTAACACATGTTATTAAAGACTTCCTCAGTTTGTTGATACAGAGGCATACAAATACAGTAATGTATCAATGTTTAATACAAAATTCACTGATAATCCTAGGAAAACGGTGAAGACGAAATTAAAACGTGAAATTAATAATAAAGTAAAAAATAAGAAAAAAAATAAAAGAAATTTAAAAAATGAGATTTGATAACAATCAAATATAATGTAAACATACATTTATAAATAATGGATAAATTTTCGCAATTTTATTAAACTTCAGTAAGTTTATTTTAAAATCAAACTTTAAAATCATTTTCATTATTTACCTGTTAATACCTTCATATAACACCCATACACATCCCATTAATATTTTCAATTTGGGAATATAATTTATTACCTAATGAATCAGCCATTTTATTATTATAAGAAAGCAAATTACATTTTTCGAGAAATTAAATTTACTAAGGAAGTAATTAACCCACAGTTAGGCCATAAAGTGAGGTAATTAAATACAATAATAAAAACCTTTTTATTTTTTCTAATTACTTATAACTTTCTCTAATTTCGTTTGCAGAGTTAATAGCTTAACGTGAAATTCATTCGTAGATTTCATGAGGTAAGTAAAAAAAAAAGCAATTTAGATGGGGTGGGGGAATATTTGTTAAAGAAAATAATATCAAAAGTAATATGTGAATTATCGCTTAACATTTTTAAAACACATTATGCAAATGAAAATATTATCATTAATATCATCATTTACTATGGTGATCATGTTTCTCAATGTAGAAATTGTTCTAAAAATAATTAAGAAGAGCTTTCTACTTAAAAATGACATTTAATTCGATGAAGTAAACTTTTTGACCCCCCCCCGAAAAAAAGACATGAATAGTATCTTCTTAATAGGAAAAATGTTTTCGCTTAGATAATATGAACTATTTATTTATTTTCAGTTTTGATAGATGAAATTTTTTTTCCAAATGCTTTCAGAATAACATTATTTCTGAGACAGAGAACTGTGGCAGATGTTTTTAAATCAGCACTTTAAAATCACTGCAAATCTCATTCATCATTTGCAGACGATAAAATAAAAAAAAATGCATTAAAATACTAATGGATGATTTGAGATTTTTCTGTTCTTCTCTTAATTAAAACAAAAAAATACGAGGATTATGGATCTTGCATTCATTAATAATATTGATTATCACGGTTTCTATTCATTTGACAAATTCAAAATACACAATCTAATATTTTGCGTTAGTTAGAATGATTTTAAAATTAAACAATAATTTGATTTACCGAGATTGTCAGTTGCAGTACAAGTTCATATAATACACATAGAACGGTACTTAAAGATCAAGTTAAGAATAAACAAATAACCGTAGAAATTATTCTGGCCAGAGAGCATTTTGAATCTACAAGATCATAATTTCCTTATTATAAAATAACACATAATTTGCAAAAGACCTTAATTTACTTTATTTTTAATTGTAAAAAAAAATTTCGAAAAGGTATTTTTTTTTTATATTTATTTTATTTTACAGTAATAGAATGAAACTTCTTCATGCATATATAACAGTAATTGCGAAATTACAGCATAATATTAAAAAATAACACACTAAAACATTTTTAATTAAAAAAATAACACTGTTTCAATTTTTTTAAAGTTGTATAAAAAATAATTTTCTAGTTGAGGTTTAAAGATGTTTGAATAATTGTACTTGATTATAAAACGAATAGGCTTAGACTGGAATGAATGATCAAGGAACAAAATCGTTATATTAAAGAAAATTCTTTTTCACACAACAGATAAACAGAAAGAAAGCGAAAGCTATCAGAAAATCGATACTTTACCAGTTTCTCGTCTTTGTTTCAACTGAATATGAGAATTCGCTTAATTACTTTTTCTATTTATCTTACCTTAAACTAAAACTTCACGATAATCACAACTTTCAATTCCAGCACAAATTCTCAAGATTCGAAGTTAACATTGATAATTTAAAAACATATAATGGGACAAGAGCCTCTGCAAAAAAGGTGTACGACTGCGTTATTGTGTGAAGCAAGAACTGTCTGAGAAAAGTTAATTTTCCTTTATACGTAGTTCAATTATCGTCTGCAATAAAAAAAAATAAAAATCACAGTTAAAATGATTACAAACGATAACGAAGCAAAAAAGAAAAAATATCTACTTCTGTTCTGTCAATTAGCGACGAACATTACAAAAAGACAAATACCTTCTATGATTGATTATTTCTAATTAGCTGCCTTCAATAACAATTTTCTTTCATCTCCAAAATGCTATCCCCAGGTGCTAAGAACGTTCAACCGTAACTGATTTTCCTGAGATTTAATCACCTAATCATCAAGAATCGAGACTAGTCTTTGAGAAAAAATAAGTATTTATTGATGGAAAATTGATCTCACTGTAACATATTCAGAACCAAACGAATTGAAAATCAGATTAAAAAGAAAAAAAGAAGAATTTCTAAATAATTTTTGTAGTTACTATTTGCTTATTTCATACATTAATTTGATAATGATGGTAGAAATTATATTTAAAAAAAGAAATTTAAAGTAGATTAGAACTTTATATCGATTTAGTAGCATGATAATTAATGTTTTAGCCTTAATCTGCATATTTTTATTTTTAAAATTTGTTCTTCTTTATATAGCACTGATAACGCGTATACTAAATAAAAATGTATTTAATATCCTAGTAATGCGTAAGAATATAAACCCCGAAATTAAATAATGAAAAGTTTTGTTTTAAAATGTACTTAAAAATATTTTTGATTTAATAAAATTGGTGACATAAAAAACTTATTTTTTCAATTTAAACATGGTGTAAAAATGATATTTTATATAATAATATGCTTAGAAATTGTTGAGGAAAATTCTAAAACGTTGATTAACTTTTTATTATAAATCTAAATAAAATTTGAAAAAAAATTATTAGTGCGCATCTACTATCCAAGAAATTATTGGGAATCAAATTAGGTAGCTCTTGGTTTAATGGTTTGTTCCCAATAGAATGCTTCGAAAGACTTTTTTAAGAATGCATATACATTACACAGATAAAAATTAACAAATTGCCTTTTAGTCTTTAAACATTATCATGTTACAGTTTTGTCCGACTAAAAAACATATCATGTTCCTTGTAAATGTAAAATGTTGACAGATAGGTTTAAATTATTTTTTTATAACAAGGAAGACTCTTTGGACTACTACGACGATGCTTGAAAAAAAAATAATAATGAAATGTTCTTCATTTTATATGCAGATGATTCATACGAAAATAATATATTCATCGATTCAATCCGCCATTAATTTAAATTGCAAATTATGTCCTTAAAACAACTGCGATAATTGGTCTGCCATCTTTCATTACGGAACATCTGTCGTAAAGAAAGATAACAAAGCAATTACCATTTCTTGAATACAACCATCCGTTAAATTCTAAACTATTTAGGAAAAACATCCCAAAACATTTAAGTAAAAACATATAATTTAGCATTTTCAAAGACAATTAATATTTTCACATCACTAATCGCTGACAATGTCTATTGACCAAGCATTCTGAAACTGGAAGCTGACTTGATTTTATCTGACTTAGAGAGTTAGTTAAAACAAAAGCAAGAGTTGTTTATTCAGTAATTAGTAAAAGGAAAGAAAAGAAAAGAGACTTTTCATCATTTGGATATCAGAAAGGGAAAAAAAATCAGAATTCTCTCAAAATTTCAGTTCTGATTTATTCGAAGAAATATATATATATATATATATATATATATATATATATATATATATATATATATTAAGGAACTGAGCATTCGATTTATTGTAATCGAATTGTATGACTTCGAATTAACACCCTCAAGAAATTAATATAAAACAAATGCAAAAATGATAATAAAAGAAAATTTAAAAATTACCCATATAGATAGTTTTGCTTCGCTTTATTTTTTTATTATTATTATTTTATTTTATTTTGTAATTTTCAAACATAGATAAATATTAAAGTATAACTTTTTAGATTACCTTTTATGATGGATATCAAGCATATTTTATTTATGCCTGATAGAAGAATATAACTTATTTATTGTTATTAGAGACAATATCTACCGAGGAATGGCAACAGCTAGATTATTGGAATTTAAAAAAAAAGAATTAAAGAGAGTAAAAAACGGTTACGTTTAAATTAATCATTTAATAAATGTCTTTTTTTTCCCCTTTTATAAATTAACTAAAAAATTTTTAATTAATTTATAAAAGGAAGTTTATTTTTAAATAACTAAATTAAATAACTAACTCAAGAAACAGAAAGATGAAAAGAGATCCGTTATTCACACATCTGAATAAAATGAATAATTATACCTAAGCAGATTATTACCATGCTGCTATTATTGCTAGAGCAGCCATAATAGTGCAAATATATCAAGCATCAGCATATGGAGGGAAAACCAGCGGGTTTGGTCTCCTAAACACGTTCTCGCATGTTATCTAATAAACTTGTCATAACAGAGAACGCCTTGCATAGCATTGACACACAATAGTTACAAAATATTAACTTTTCGGGTGAATTTAGCATTTTTACTGAATTTATCGTGTCATCCTTGGCGAATTATTTGGCGACTAATTCTTGGCATGCGATTAACAGCATCCAAAAATCGAATTTGTGTTTTAGACACGTTTTCTCGACCGATTGAAATAAAAATTTGACACAAAATTGAATTTGTTGTCACAAAATCCCATACCAAATTTCATATATTTAAGTTATTGCGTTTTTGAATTATCGCGTTTAAATGTTTCTGAAAGTACAGATCGACAGACAGTCAACCTGTTGTTGGATATGACTGAAAATTTGACAGGTGTCTACACTATAGATGTTAAATGTGTGTACTGAATCTTATCTATCTAGCTCTCTTCTTTTTGTAATTATCACATTAATTTCTATTCGAACAAGTGGACAGACGGTCTTCCTCTGAATGGATTTTGCACAAAATTTGATGGAAATCTGTAAATTTGGTCTAGGTATGCCAAATTTCAACCATCTAGCTCAAAGTGTTTTCGGGTTATTTTTGTCACAGATGGGTGGACATTTTTTTAAGAATAGTGAGATTCGTCAAAATCTCGAGTTCGAATTTTTTGACGATTAATATACTTTCTCTATATTACATGTATGAGAAAGTAAAAATGTTAAATTGCTAAATAAAATAAATTACGACTTTTTATCTGTTATTGTTGTTGTTTCTTATGGCACTTGCCATGGACAAGCCCGTTGTTACGAAGACAGCGATTTAAGCCCGGGGGGGGGGGCGTCTCTTGTTTTTTTAGTAGCGCCAACTAGGACCAAAAGCACGACTTTGCTACTCACGCATCACTCATTCGCTTGCACAACCTCTTTTTACAGGAGGGCACATTCACACATCTCACAGATAGAACAACTATGCCCGAACCGGGACTCGAACCCAGGACGTCCAGATCACGAGGAAGACGCGCTACCCCTATGCCAGGACGCCGGCTCGACTTTTTACCTTATGTCATATACTGTATTATGTATAAACAAATCTTCAATAGGTGATAATTTAATTTAATAATTAGGTGAATAATTTAATATTTATTATAATATTTAATTAAAAAGGAAAAAAAAAGATAGTTTCGCGCCATTTAAATCTACACTGAATTTTGGACAAACCAATCTATTGAATAAATCGAGGTTACAGAAAGGTAAAAAAAATATTAAATTTTTCCTGCTTTTAAGATAATTTGCTTTAGAGGCAGTGGCCACAAGCACTTAACTCGATCACTTCAGTTCTGCGCCCAAAACGCGCGGCATCCATATTTAAGCGGAGTCAGTGGAAGGGAAAATTTTACACGTATTGCTTAATCCGGCACCTGAACCTTGACGGCGTCGTGCGGCGAATACGTGAATAGAAGTGTCATCCCTTCCACCTGCTACGAGAAATGAATGCATCCTGTCACTCAGTCAGATCGACCTAGTCGGGCATCCCTAAGAAGCATTTTCCTTTATGAACACTCGGTACATGTACTGAACGAAGAATAAACTGCAATTTCTTCTTCGGAGTTTTTTTTTTTTTTTTTTTTTTTAAATATATTTTCGTACTCTAAGCATTAACGAAGTATTGCAAACTCAAAAAAATTCGAGCTCCAGATTTTGACGAATTTTCATATTTCAAACCTCTCCAAGCTCGGAAAACACATTTTTGCTACTGCGTCTGTAATTTGTGACGTCTCTAAAGAGCAAATAATAGTCAACAACCTTTTAGTGCAATATATTTTAATAAGTAATTAATTCCCAGGTATCCCAGGTACACATATATAAAGTTATTTCAGCATTAGATGGGCCGTATGTTAAACGTTTTCTGATACCATATTCCACGAAACACATCACACACATCGTCTTACCACATAACACCACTCATCCTCACGTCATTCCATCACAGCTTCTTTCGTTCTAGTCTTTTTCTTTCTTTCTTTTTTTTTTTTTTTTTTTTTTTGAGTTTGTACATAGAGGGCGCTAGTCAGTACAAATTCTATTAATACGATAATTCAAAAGCGCTTTTAACTAGACAAATAAAATTAGACATATGACCAAATGCGGAGATTTCTATGAAATTTTGAACAAAATCCATTCAAAGGTCAGATCTAGAATTGTACTTTGTAATATTTACTATTTTGTTACTATTGTAACTTTGTTTTGTTACTATTTGTAACATAATTTCCCTGCAAAGTTAGTAACATCGTTAGATTCACAGGGATAATTAATGTTTGTGAGGTCAGTGACTCCAGCATTGGCGACAAAGTGTCAACTTCGTCATAAAAATGACAGTTCTAGATAATAAAAGAATTAATCCTTATCTCTAATAAGGAATACATATCTAGAGATTCTCAAGAAAAATTCCAAACGCCTCAGAATGAAATTAATATTGTAAATAAACCCAATACAAATAATAGTAATATACGTTAAAAAACTTAATGATCCTCTTACTTATCTTTTGAGACACATAATTTAATTTTCCGCAATTTAAATGAAAAATTACTATTTCTTTTTTAGAATCATAGCTGACTCAAGCCTTCACTAGAAGAGAATGTTTATGGTGCAAGAAAAAGACTTGAGTAGTCTCCTCAAAATTTTCTCGCATACTCTCTAATAAAGTTATCTCACACACACCCTAAGTATAAAACTGTGAGTTATAGGCCAGGAGTGTTAATATCGCGAGTGCTCAGATTTTTATTTTCAGAATCCCACACGTGGGAGTTGTATGCTTCATTGTACAGTAAAGAAAACTGGGATATGAGTATCAACTGTATGGCACTAGGGAACAACAGTTACGAAATATCGATCTTTGGCGTGAATCTAACTTGCAATTATAAGCAATTCATTTACTTGACAAATAATCAGTAGCATGCGGTTAATACAGAAGTACCAGAAAACTGAATGTGTACTTCGGACAACTTTTTTTCTAACCGGTTGAAATTTGACACAGAACTAAAATATTAGAGATAATATCACATAGCAAGCTTGATTTATTTAAGTCATAGCATTTACATGCAATCGAAAATATAAATCGGCAAACGGTGAACCCTTTGGCAGATTTGGCTCAAAATTAGATACAAATTTAAGTTTTAGATGCTTAAACTGCATTGCAAATTTTATCTATTTTTCTTTACATTTAAATCATAGTTTCACTTATACTTGAACAGATAGATTTTTTGTGAATGGTTTTCGTTCAAAAATTCGAAAGAAATTTACAAACTAAAGTAATTCGGGTGTAAATTCTATATATGCCGGTTTTCGTCATTTTAGATCAAAGCGTTATGAGTTATCGTGTTCACAGTCAGACAGACAGACATAAAGTTAAAAATATGTTTTTAGAACTCAGAGAGATCTGAAGCTTGGAGAGTGGTCAAAATATTGAAGACGAATTTTTTGACAATCACAATATACTTCGCATATGAAAAAGTAAAAAGCATTAAATAGAAATTCAATATTCAAGCGTATGAAAAAATTGGAAGAGTTTAATCATATAACACATTCAATCCCAGCTATCCCCTCTTTTTTGCTTTATCATATTCATATATATTTACGTACAAAATTTCATTAATTTGAGTTTTTGAATTATCGCGTTTATATGCATGCGAATATAGGCACCTCTAAATAGCCAATCTGCACTTTAGATGGCGAAATGGCGCCAAATTTTATCCATTAGCTTCTGCGTTTTATAATTACCCATATTCACGTGCATGAATGGCTTCCGTTTAGAATTTAATAGAAATTTATAAATTTGCTGAGGAGACCTCATACAAATTTCATGCGTTTACCTCAAAGTATTTTTAGACCTAGGGGAGATTTGAAATATAGAGATTGGTCAACATATCAATGTGGAGAATAGCATATAAGCCAGTTAACAACTACGCTGCACGAGCAATTGCTTTTGTATCGTGGTCATGTTACTGGACTGCGAACCACAAGGTCCCAGGTTCTATCCTCGCGCATCACATACCACCAAACCAAATTCGAATATTTTATTAATAATTATACTTTGAATTTGAGAAAGCAAAAACATTGTTTTCAGTAGAAAAGGTAAATAAAATAGCTGGAGAGGTCTTCATGAAACTGCCTCGCATACTTTCCAATAAATATTCCATTCCCCCCCCCTCCCATATAAAACTGTGGATGTCAGATAACGCTACGAATGCCGTGCCATAGTATTCGCGAACTATAGTAACGAAACATAGATCTTAAGCATGAATCCAGAATTATTATTGAATCTATCATGCAAATATAAATTTGGGATGTTTTTGTTCCCAACCGATTGAATCTAAAATTTGATGTAGTTGTAGTCATAACAATAAATACCAAATTTCATGGATTTAAGTCATCGCGCTTATGAGTTATTTAGTTTACATGCATATGAGAGTACAGATAGATTGATGTTTTTTCTGACAGATCTAGTTCAAAATTTTATAAGAATTTACATGTCAGATGATAAACCTATCTACCAAATTTTATCATTTTAGTTGTTTACATTTTGAAGCTATCGTGTTCACTTGAACAGACAGACAGATTACTTCTGAATGGATTCCGTTCAAAATTTGACAGGAATATACAACTTTGATCGTTAATTTCGCCAAATGGACCAAATTTCGCCAAATGGCACCAAAATTCGCCAAATGGCAAATTTTGCCAAATGGCACCAAATTTCATTCGTCTAATTCAGAGCATTCTGGAGTTATGTTCACAGGCAGACAGACATAATTATAAAAAAAATATGTTTTTCGAACTCGAGGAGGTCTAAAACGTGAAGATTTGTCAAAATTTCGAATTCGAATTTTTTGATAATTACCATATTTTCTCTATATTTCGTATACGAGAAAATAATAATGAAAAAAAAAAAAAAAAAAAAAGAAAGAAAGAAAAATGCAAAGTAGATTCTGGTCTATTACATATATCAAGTAGAACGACGAAACACAAATAACAGGTCTAGACACAGTCTAGAAAAATCACCATGGATCCATCACGTACATGCCATCAAGACTGCAGAAAATAACCTTAATAGAGGTTGCAGCCTAGGTTCAGGCAAATGACTTTTGGCCTGAGCTCAATTACTGTCTTCCTTTCAGTGTTAAGCAAACATATGCCAGTGATGATTCTATTTGAAACGCTAACCTTAGAATTGCTCCGACTAAATGAGAAACCTCTAATGGTCATCTAGAGGGAAAGGAATAAAATTTGAAAATTGTTGAAATTCGCCACGTTCAAAATTAATAACTACGCTCAGTTCTAAAATAGTACCATTTTGAGAGAAATAGATTTAAATTTTTGAATTCTTCAAAAGATTTAAATACTACCCACTTTTAGAAGACTATCGTGAAAAATAAACGATAAGTGCTGCCAAAAAATGAAATTTTTCCATGAAGTTACAGTATTATTATTTTATTACATGTATTACAAATCACGATGAATGAAATTTACATAATACAGAGAAAGTTCAATAATCGTCAAAAAATTCGAACGCGAGATTTTGACGAATCTCCACGTTTTAAGATTTCTCTAAGTTCGACAAATGCAATTTTGGAAAATGTCTGTCTGTCTAACAAAGATACCTCGAAAACGTTTTGAGCTGGACGGTTGCAAATTGGTAAACAGTCTTTACATCAAATTTTCAGATTTCTATTAAATTTTTAGTAAAATTTATTGAGAGAAAGTCCTTCTGTCTGGCTGTTCGAATATAAGTTTATACAATAATTACAAAACGAAGAGAGCTAGACAGACAAAATTCTGTACACAGATTTTACATCTATAGAATAGACAACTGCCAAATTTTGAGCTACATCCAATGGCGAGTTGTCTGTCGGTCTATACTTTCAGAAACATGTAAACTCATTAATTTAAAAACGCAATAACTTAAATATATCAAATTTGGTATGTAATTATGTGACTACAAGTATATTTGTTTTGTGTCAAGTCTTTATTTCAGTCGATTGAGAAAAACGTGTCTGAAGTATAAATTCAGCTTTTGGATACTATTAGCCGCATGCTAGAGATAAATCGCCAAGAATGGCACGAAATTCACCAAAAATGCTAAATTCAAGCCAAATATTAAAATTTCGTAACTATTGTACACCAATACCATGTAAGAAACTCTCTGGCATGACAAGTTTATTAGAGAGTATGCGAGAAAGTTTGGAGGAGATCACTCCCACCGGTTTTAATTATTTTACTCAGTTATATGAGTTTCTGTTTCTCGTTAATGTAATCACTGCAAATAGTGGATTCAGATTAATACTACTTAAAAATTTTTGCATCAGATATTTGCTTTCTGATGAAATAAAGTATTATAAATAATACTTTAATTTAATCTTGTACTTTTCATTCAGAACCTAATGCCTTCTTTCTATTCGTTAATTTAAAGGGCTATATAATCCTCTCGAAAATAGTGTAATTTATTTTGAATTTATAATAGATATTGCCAGTCGTATTTATACTAGTATTTACCAATATAAAGGAATGTATCAAATAAATAAAATCTTTTTATGAAAATATAATACAATACCGAAAAAAAAACACATTTTATTGTCTCATAATATTTTCATCGTGCTTATTTCAAAACAGCATATTTGAATGAATACTTTTAATAGGACCCAATTTTATTATTCAGATGATAAAGCCTCAAATCTTTGTTTATTACTACTCTCTTCAATTTATTACATACATACTAGTGAATTTAACAAAGGAATAAAAAGTGCTTTGAAACACTTTTAATTATAATAGAAATCACAATTTTTTTTTCAAGAATGTTTTATGAAAATAAGAAAACAGAATTATTTCATGCCTGAACAATTTTATTTTAAAAGTATTATTTGTTGGATCTTAATTTGAATAAAAATGATTTCTAAATATCAACAAAATAAATTCCAATGGTTTAAACATGCAAAATTGCATTTCAGATAAATTCTGAATAAATTTATTAAGTAATTTAAAATTATTAATACTAATTAACAAAGTTAACTTCAATAAAACAGGTATTAAGTATTCTTAAAGTTGAATAATTTCCTTTGTTACAAGAAATTGTATTTTGGTCATTATTAAAGAGATACATGGGCTGAAAATTATAAACATAACTCAAATAAATATTTCAAAGGTTTAGCAAAAAAAAAAAAAGTTGTTAAGACTTTCTAATGTATTAAATTTTTCTACTGTTATTAATAAAATGGTGCAATTCTTTTTTAATAAATTTCACAATTAAAATTCATTGCATTTGTCTTAAAAAATAGACTTCACTCATATTATGATCAACAGATTTTTATTTATTCAATTTTTAAGAAATGTTAGTTTTACAGTAATGAAGGTTAGAAGAGAGTAGAGAAGCAAGAACTTGGGAAACCTGAAATAAAAAATAATATGTTAGAATTAATTGAAAGAAACAGCAGAAAAATTAAAGAAAAAAATATGGCAGATAAGTAGAAATTTTTATAAGCAATTTAACACAAAATAAGCAAAATGTCAATAATGATTTTTAAATTAAAGACAGAAGCATGTCATACTCTATACTACATGAGAATAGCATAATTCTATATATGTTATAGCAAAATAGAATTACATGTAAAAGAAATAATATTTTACGAATATTCAAATTCAGAGAAACAGCAGAAAATTACAGAATAAAAGGAAATAAATGAAATTATCATGGAGCATGAACACGGATGAAAATACATGTTTGTGAACAGACTTTGTTTCTTCAAAGACTTCAAAATGTTTGATGTTCACATAAAATAACCTTTCTAAAATATATTTATATATAAATATACAATAAAATTGAATAATAAAATAAATTTCATCATAAAATAATATCTAAGAGCTTATTACAAGTAAATTTAATAACATTATTAATAATTGTGATGAGAAAATCATATTTGCATTACTTAGTAGAATATTTCTGCTAACTTTTCAAATCAACAATTTTAGGCAGCATAAAAAAATTCGTATATATCTTTCTCACAATAGATTCATCATTTTATGTTTATAAGACAGGTTTGTAAAAGTTATTGTAAGTTAAGTTCAAAATCTATATAAAATAAAGTGAGAAAAAATAAAAAAATAAAATAGAATAAAGGTGGGAGGGAGAAAAGAGGGAGGAAGGAAAGACAACTGATGAAATTCTTCACACAAAAACAAATTGAAGGTTTGACAGAAAGGGAGTTGTGGCGCCATCTATTGGTAATTATCACTTCATATGAGCAAATTTTCAATGCTTCAAAATTCTAATTTTTTTTTTTTTTTTCAGGAGTAAAAAATCAACATTATTATATATAGCTTACATTATTATTTACACCATTTTTTTAAAAAAAATTCATCATAAATAATTTTAAAATTACATATAAATTTATTATTTAATTTATACATATTATTCAAACATACCAGGAATTAAAATCAATGTGCAAACAGATATTTACAATAAAATATTTACCAAATTACATTTGTCCATTTTTGGTAAACTATATTTAAATTATACTTTCTTTTCAAAAGCACTACTATATAAAAAATATTTTTCTATGAATATTAAAATTATACTTGCTTTCAAAAGTACAGCAAAAATATTTGTCAAAATATATTTATTTATACTAACTTTTTAAAAGTATTTTAAACTTTTATTCTCTTTTTGATTCACTTATTGCAATACTAATAAAATATGTGAATGGCTAATATATATTTATTTCTTTTGTATTAAAGAAATTATCAAATTAATGTTATATAATGGCTTTGTTGCCTTTCTGTAACTATAAATTTTTCTTTTACAACTTTGAAGCAATGAGGCTTAGAGATTATTTTTTATGGTAAAATTAATTTAAAATTCTTTTTAATGGTAATCATTTATTTTATTAAAAGAATTCAACAAATTTTATATTATTCATAAAACTGAAAGTTTGCTTCAAAATATTGCAATTCTTTTTAAATTAATAAATATTTTATGTGAATAATGAATTGAAACAAGATCATCATTAGTAACTGATAAACAAATAAGCTATCAACTTCACTAAGGTAAGAAAGAAATGCAAAGAGATACACCAATTCATCTATGAATACATTTTTTTAAAAAATCTCAAAATAAAAATAATATTTTTAGATAAAACAAAAAAATATTGTATATTCAAATAGTTTTTAAATAAATAGCGTATGATATGCATTGTTCAAAAGCTAATGATGAGCACTACTTAATATTATTTGATTAATAAAGATTTAAAAATTATTTGAATACATTCAGGTAGTGGTACAAAATTTAGCTACAAAATAATTAAATATGAATAGCTATTAATAAATGATACAATAGAATGCAAATAGCAAATAATAAAATGCTTATGAGTATTAATCTTATTAGCTTTGTTAATCTTAATCAACTATGCAAAAGCTACTTAAAATGAATATAAGTAGTATGGAAAGATGTTTTCAAAGCTTTCCAAAATTACAAAAAAAAAAAAAAAAAAAAATAGAGAACTATTAAATACAAACAATAATAGCTACATTATGAAACAGGATATAGTTGATAAAATATATTTTATCAGTTAGAATTTTAAATTACAGAAATTAAATGTCACTTGAAAAATGAGATATCATCCAGCCTTTAATTTCAAAAATAAAATAACCTCACTTATATTTATAGATATTTTTACAGATTAAAAAAATTAATAACATTAGTAAAATTGTAATAAATTAAGCAAAGAGTTAAAAGAAAGAAACATAAACAATCTCATTTGCCTATAAGATAGAAATATTTTCAAAGTGTCAAGATTTTAAAAGTATTTTGGGGTATATTCAACAAAAAGTTATATAATATTTTAGCAAAAATAAGAATATATTTAACACTTCATTTATTTGTTTCTCACTCTCTCTTTTGAGAAATTATATAATTCAAGTGAACTCTCGTAAATGCTACTAAAATATTTCACACTTTGAATTTATTTCCCGGTCGCAATCACAGATGACATTATTGGTCAATTTTAGTTTCGTTTTTCACACATGCGCAATTGTCATGGAAACACGATTTAATAATGATTTTCATTAGATTTTCTTTTAAAAAAATACTCCTACTTTGGCAAACATTATTTTTAAAAAAATGAAAAAGTACGCAGTATAAATCTGCAAAATGAAATCAAACTATTAAGAAAGTTTTCTTACTTAATGTACAGTTATGAAAGAAATATTAGAAGTTCACTTACTGAATTCGCAAAAAATGATTCTCGCAAAAATATTTTCAATAATTTTAAGCGACAAAATAGAGAGACAGGTGTTCCGCTTCGCTAGCTAATATTAAAAGAGTAGATGAACTTTTTAATCAACAAATAAAAAAAAATAACGTTAGTAACGCCTGAAAAACCGGTATGAAAATAAAGAAAATACAAAAAACATTGATGGGTAAGTAGGAGGAAATTATAAACAAACCTCATTTCACTTCAGCTCTCGAATGCTAAAGTGAGGCTTATCCATAGTTTTATTACAATTGCCTTTTTTTTTTTTTTTTTTTTTTTTTTCAATACTAGATAATAATAAATGATAAATTAAAAAGATTTTGCAACACGAAAGAAACAATTTTTTTTAAATTAGTTTCTCTTTAATATGACATTTTCAACTAATAAATAGATATTATTAAGAAAAAATCCCAGGACATTTAAGCGTTTCAAGGAATTGTAATTTTAACAAATTATTTTGCTGGCGTGCTTCGTATCTAGAACAGATTTCAGAAATTATTTTCTTTCATGTGGAATTTTTTTAAAAAAAAAAACTATGTTGTGGAATTTGTTTTAAGTTATGATTTGATTGTATTTCGAAAGTATAAAATTTCATGCTTTACTTCGGTAATAAACATCACTATAGCAATAAGCTGTCACAATTGTTTACTATTATTCGTTGCGATGACTTCCAAGGATGGTTACAATTTTAGTTAAACAATTCATAAATAAATGACCTCTTTTATTTGTAACTTAACCATTTAATTACTATTAATCATTTAATGCTAGGTATTCTTCCTTCATTTTTCTGCTGTTTGTTGCGTTTCACGTTTTCAAGATGTTTATTTTAATTTCCAGATTTTTGCTTAGAAAATTGTTCTCCATTTCATATGACGAGAAATGTTTTTAAAAACTATTTTGTAATTTGCTATTTTTGTTACTCTTTTTATTTATTTATTAATAATCAATGACCTCCAGATTTCCTTTTTCGAGTTAATTAAGTTCAGAGTTCACGCTTTCTTAAAATCCACTGCCTTACAAAAAAGTTGAAAAGTCCAGTGTTGCAACATCATATGCAAATTACTTTAGAGAATCGGACCTATTTCTTAAAGTTTATAAGTCCTGCCTCAATTTCTGGTGGATCATGGTAATATTTTCTATGTTTGTGCATCTTTTGATAGTTTGCTAAAATATCAAGATGGATTAAAATCTTCATTAAGCAACATATTATATATATTTAAAATTATGTTTGATAATAAATGTTTTTTCTACATAAAGACGTTTTTTCCCCATAAAATCTCTTTCAAAAAGAATATGTGCTGTTCGTCCCTGAAAACATTCCATGCATCGAAAATGAAATGCATCGCTATAGCTTTGATTTCTGAAAAGCTGTTCCTGATGTTTAAAAGTTTAAAAAGCTCTCATCTAAGCAATTATATAAAATTTTACTCTGAAAAAAGTCACATTCTAATAATATTCTTAATTTTTAAGAATAAATAGTTAAGCCATTATTATCCATATATTTCAAATTTTATTGACAAATTAAATATTCTAGTTCACATCAGTATTATTATTATACTAATACATGTTTTATAAATTTTTACCTTCCCATAATATTCAGAGCATTTTAGCTGAATAGATTTTTTTTTTTAATTTAAAATATGGAAGTAAATAAAAGCTGAAAATCTTTAAATTGTAATAGACTGATTCAAACTGGAATTTTACCCACGTTCGTCATACACTTCTTTTTGACATTCATTGTTTCCAATTTTTTTCATAATTTAGTTTAAAATTATTGCCTACTTTTTACTACAATAATAAAAACGTGCTTCAAGTTGTTTTTTTTTTCTCCTACCTTTTAGTCTGTAATATATATGATATTATGGAATTTAAAAACTAATCTTTTAAATTATTTTATAGCATCGTCTGTATGAAATCAATATTTAGTTTAATATATTTTTTAATAATTAAGAATTCAAAATATAAAAATATTGTATTGTTATCAGGAACAAAATACTCCACAAAAATTGCAGAACTCTGCTTCATCAGAATGTAAGAGAAAAATAGAGCTCAAAATTCTGTTTTTGCCAACACGAAACATTTAAAATTAAGTAAAAATAACTAAAGTCAAATTCTTTTGTATACTTGCATTCCTCTCTGTCACTCTAATATTTTTTTCTTGTAATTATTTTTCTCTTTGTTGATATTTTTTTTTCAGTCGAAGATATTGCAAGTTGAGCGGAAAAGAAGTATTCAACCATTTCTCAACCTTTTTTCTGTCCGCTTTGCACCATTTACATACTTTTTTTTCACTGAAGCAATTCTTCGTATATTTTTCCAATCATATTAGAAGAATTAACATAAAAATTCTTTTGGCAACACATAATTTCAGACAAACCATTTCCTCATATTTGAATTAATTATTAATTGAATCTAAGGTTGAATAGCAAATTCAACAGGTATTATTAAACTGTTACCAACTTCTCCAACTCTTTCTACTCGAACTTCATATCAAAATTGGGAGCAGTGCCACAAACTTCCAAAATTTATACTGGTACGAATTTACCATAAGTTAAGCTGGTTCATTCAATTTTTTAATAAGTGGACTGTATTCTTTAAAAATCAAACGACAATTCGAAAGCCAACTTTTTATTTCATCGAGGTGCAACGACCCCGCAACGAACTCCTCAGTACGAAACTGTTTTTCAAACTGACCCCATGTCAGCAAGGTTACAATAATTTTATCGCTGAAGCCAAGTCAGCATAGGTTTGCTACATTCCTTACAAAAGGCGCCAACAAGGCCGTAACATTCCGCCCCGCGTTGCGTGTTTATGCAACACAAGTTACAATACAAGATTCAAAGTTATAATCCACAATATACAACAAAATTTTTTTTTTCGAGTTCAAACATGAAAACATATATAAAAAAGACATAGAAATATAAATAAGTATAAAGCATAAATGTACAGTTAAATATGTAAAAATAGAAAATAAACATTTGAATATGTACAGAATAATATACAGTTTTTTTTTTATGTACAGATTAGAAAATCAAGTCTGAATGGGTAGGAGGCAAATTTTAGATATTGGTCTTTTAAAATGACCATTTTTAGTTTTGACAATTACAACACGAACTTTGCCGTCCTGTCCGGGAATAACTTGACTTATTCTTCCAAGACACCATTTAAAAGGTGGAAGGTTATCCTCCTTTAGTATAACCATATCATTTTTCTTAATATTATTTTTTGAAAATCGCCATTTTTTTCGGTCTTGCAAATGATTTAGATAGTCAATCGACCAGCGTTTCCAGATTTGTTCTACTATTTTTGTTAGTCTTTGCCAACGGGTTAATTTACTGTCTAGTTCATTTATTACTGAAGGCTCTGGGATAGAATTTATGGGCCTGCCTATTAAAAAATGGCCTGGAGTTAATGGTTCTAAATCCGAAGCATCGGAAGATAAAGGTGAGATAGGTCTTGAGTTTAGGATGCCTTCTATTTGAGTAATAACAGTTAAAAATTCCTCATAAAATAATTTTGCATCAGCAACAGTTCTTTTCAGATGATGCTTGAAGGACTTAACTCCAGACTCCCAGAGTCCTCCGAAATTAGGGGCCCGAGGGGGAAGAAATTTCCAGGAGATATTTTCCATTGCCAAAAACCTTGATAAATTTTCATCAGGAAAATTAACAAGTGAAGCGAGTTTTTTCAATTCTTTGTTGGCTCCTATAAAGGTTTTACTATTATCACTAAATAAAGTTGAGCATTTCCCTCGACGTGAGAAGAATCTTTTCAAGCAAGCAATAAATGCTTGTGATGTCAAGTCAAAAACTATTTCAAGATGTATAGCCTTAGTAACTAGGCAAACGAAAATAGCTACATACACCTTATGTAGATTACCCTTTCTTTGATTTTTGTACCTTATGAAAAATGGACCGCAAAAGTCTACACCTGTGTTAGAAAACACAGGGTTGGGATTTACTCGCTCTGGAGGTAAATTCCCCATTAATTGGTCTAAAGGAGTAGGTTTGCACCTAAAACAAGTTATACAGTTGCGCACAACCTTTCTTGCGATATTTTTGCCTCCAATGGGCCAAAATTCTTGCCGAACAAAATGTAATAATGATTGAGGTCCTGCGTGAAAGTTCCTTAAGTGATAATACTGGAAAATTAGAGTGGTAATTTTGTGCTTTTTAGGCAGTATTATCTGATGTTTATGATTATAACTAACATCTGCATGAACCAATCTACCACCTACTCTTAACAAATTATCTGCATCTAAAAAAGCATTTAAATGACTTACAGGACCCTTCTTCAAAGTTACTCCGTTTTTTAGGGCCTTTATCTCTTTATAAAATTCACTTACCTGAATAATCTCCATTAATTTCCTTTTTACTCTTTCCAATTCACTATTTGTGATTGGACCGGTAATTTTGGTTTTATTCTTAATATTGAATAAAAACCTGCAAATAAAACTAAATACACGAATTAATTTTACATAGTCATTACTTATGGCTAAAAAATCCTCAAGAAATGAAATATTATTTACAGAAGATAAACTAATGTTTGACTGTGATTTAAGTTCAGTCAGATATTGTTCATCTGAAATTGCAGACTCATCAAGTTCACTAGAATTATTTTTAGAGTCCGGTAAATAGTCAGGACCACGCCACCATAAGTCGTTGGTTAAGAGTTCATGAGGGTTCAAACCTCTAGATACTACATCAGCAGGATTCAGTTGGGAAGAAATATGTTTCCACTGGAAGTTTTCTGTGAGAGTTTGTATCTTTGATACTCGAGTAGCGACAAAAGTTTTTAGTTTATATGGAGGTGTCTTTATCCAGGCAAGTGCAATTGTTGAATCGGTGTAACAGATTGTTTCACTGATTAGCATCTGAAGAGAAGGACGAATTCTTTCTATCAACTGCGACAGAAGGAGACACGCTGACAACTCCAAACGAGGGATCGAAATTACTTTAATGGGAGCAACTCTTGATTTACTGGCAATAAGTTTATTGACAGCTGTGCCATCTTCCATAATAGATTTCATATAAACTACCGCTCCGAAAGCAGCTTCAGAAGCATCAGCATAACCTACTATAACAGTTCTTTCATAAGATTCTGTCAAGATATATCTAGGAACTTTGAGATTTTCAATTACTTTCAAAGATGTCACAAAATTCGACCATTCTGGCTGAATAGACTGGGGGAGAGTATCTTCCCAGTTCAATTGTTGGATCCATAATTTTTGCATAAAAATTTTGGCCTTTGTGATAACCGGACCAACGAGACCTAATGGATCATATAAACGAGCGATAACAGATAACACGTCTCTTTTAGTGTAGAAAGGCTTGATCTTTAAGTCTACCTTAAAGAGAAAATAATCTTCTTTTGGTTGCCAATTCAGACCCAAAGCCTTTACTGAAGAATGTCGATCAACGAGAAAATATTGGTGGTTAGTTTCCTCAGTGCTATTGTTTATGAGTTCAGATGAATTTGAAGTCCATTTATGAAGCTCCATGCCACAAGTTTGCAGCATTTGTATCAACTGCCTTTGTAATTCCTGGGCTGCTTCTAAAGTAGCAGCACCCGAGACGAAATCGTCCATATACACGTCTGTTAGTGTAACTTGCGAAGCTAACGGAAATTTTTTCGCTTCATCCAAAGCGAGTTGCTTCAAACAACGAATGGCCAAAAATGGAGCCGATTTTGTGCCGTAAGTGACAGTGTTAAGGCGATAAGTAGTTGGAAACTCATTCATATCATCTTTCCATAATATTTTTAGGAGATTTCTTTGCGATTCATCAATTAATATTTGACGGTACATCTTTTTAATATCTGCCGTAAATGCGTATTTATAAGTCCTAAATCTAGTCATTATTTCAAAAATATTTTCTTTCACTGCACCGGCAAGAAGCAAATCATTTAGACTTTGTCCCGATGTACTAGGGGCACTGGCATTAAATACAACCCTTAATTTTGTGGTTGAGTTTTCAGGTTTATAAACTCCATGATGCGGCAAATAATAAGATCCTTCACACATGTCATTATTCACTTTTTCCATATGACCCAAATTTTCGTATTCTGCAATAAACTCCTTATATAAATTTTGCATCATGGGATTCTTATGCAATCTCTTAACTGTTTGGTTAAGTCTAACGTTGGCTAAGGCTTTAGAATCACCTAAGAAACTTTCTTTCATCGGCATTTTAACTACGAATCGACCATCCTTATTTCTGGTGTGGGTTTCTTTAAAATGCGCCTCGCAAAACTCTTCTTCACTACTAAGAATAGTATTTTCTTCACTAATATTTTCCACTAACCAGAATTTTTCGATTACTTTTTCAATATTTTCATTTCGAGAAACTAAAGTACATAAATTAGTACATGGCTCCTGATTATTTGTATTTACATAGCCAAATACAGTATTTTGAAATATTAATGAATTTAGAGATGAACGTATTTGTTCACCCTTAACAATTTCAAAGAAGGTTTCAGCACCCAAAAGGGCATCGATTTTGGAACTCCGTGTAAATTCCGGATCACCAAGCATAACCTGTGGAATTTCTAAATTCTCTAAATTAACATTTGTTGCCGGAACCATATCCGTAATTTTATCTATTACAAAAAAGGTTTGTGATAAAAAGAAAGATCCATTACAATTGGCTATATTTGCAACAGCCTCATATTCAATCGAAGTAGAAATTCCTCCCAATCCAGAAACCGATGTATTTATTTTTTGTTTTCGCAAATTCGCATTGTCCGCAAACTGCTTTGTTACAAAATTTGCCTGAGAAGCACTGTCAAGTATTACTCTAGCCCTCGAGAAGTGGCCATAAATATTCTGAATAAGTACTATTGCAGTTGGAAGTAGAACGCTTTTATTTTTTACGACTAAGCAGGCAGAGGAAGTATGCTGTGAATCGGCCAAGGTCACATCTGTGGGGGATAAATCAGCCCTCTGCTCCGAAGGAATTGCTTCGGAATGAGTAACATTTTCTCCTCCGATCGAAGGTTTGCGATGTCTGTGCAAGAGATAATTGTGATTACCATTGCAGATGTTACACAAATACTTAGATTGGCGACAAAAAGCTAATTTGTGCCCTGGTTTTAAGCACAACACACACAGAGAGAGTTTTTTAACCATATTAAAACGTTCCACAGCATTTAAATCAAGAAAACTTTTGCATTTATAGATAGGATGATTTGCTGGTAGACGACAAACAGGACACTTTGATGAAGTGTCATTTACCTTTGTTACCAAAGTACGAGGTTTAGAACTTTGGGAAATAAATTTCGATTTTGGTGGTTGAACGATATTACTTTGTAAATTTTCTAAAATTTGACATCTTTTTTCAATAAATTTTATAAAGGTATTCCAATCAGTTAGCTCATTTGACGTCAAAGTCATTTCAAATTGTTTACGCGATTCTTTATCCAATTTCTGCATAATAATATTAATCAACATAGCTTCACTTAGTTTATCCAAATCTAAATCCAATAATTTTAAAGCTCTTAAATGTTTATGTAATTGATCAACTAATGATCTTAAATCTTTGGCACTTTCATTGTGCAACTTTTCAATCGAAAATATTTCATTAATGTGAGTATTAACAATAAGTCTTTTATTATCAAATCTATCTTCCAAAGCTTTCAATAAGGAATGAAATGTATCGTCATTCGATATCATCCGAGCCGCACTTCCAACTAAGCATGATTGTAAATAATAAAGCTTTTGCGACTCTGAAAGTTGTTTGTTAGAAGAAATTAACGAATCAAATTGAGCTTTAAAAATGTTCCATTCCTCAAAATTACCCGAAAATTTTGGTAATGGGATTTCTGGCAGCTTGATATTAACATCATTAGATTTATTAATTTTTGCATTCCCATTTTCATGCATGCTATTATTAAAAAGTTTTTTCAAGCTTACCTCCAATTTTAGGAGATCCGAGTCGATATCCTCGAAGCTATTTTCAATTTCCACTAAATCTTCATCTCTTTTCACAACTTTGTAGTAGTCTTGTCTTAAAAGTTCAAACTGTTGATTTAATTTACGCACTTTATCCAACTTGACTTCAATTTCTTCTATTTCAACATCCTCAAACTGCTGATCCTTTATTGACGTTAATAGTCTAGTTATTTGCGCCTTGATTCCACCACGAGTCCTATTTAACGAAGTAATGTCTTTCTCCATTATTATTTACTATTCAAATCGAAATTTAATTAAAATTCAAACTCCGCGAGCGGACCAAATTTTATGGTACGAATTTACCATAAGTTAAGCTGGTTCATTCAATTTTTTAATAAGTGGACTGTATTCTTTAAAAATCAAACGACAATTCGAAAGCCAACTTTTTATTTCATCGAGGTGCAACGACCCCGCAACGAACTCCTCAGTACGAAACTGTTTTTCAAACTGACCCCATGTCAGCAAGGTTACAATAATTTTATCGCTGAAGCCAAGTCAGCATAGGTTTGCTACATTCCTTACAAAAGGCGCCAACAAGGCCGTAACATATACTATATAGAAATATTTTTCATACGAACCTTTAAGATGAATGATAACAAATCTCTTTTAATAAAATGTATTAAATAACAATAAAAATATAAATGTTTATATTTAAGAGTCATAAGGTTTTCATATTAAATCTAATTTTTCGAAAATTCTCACAATACATTTGAACTGGCGTTTTTCTTCATTTCTTTGAAGGGAAATATTTTTATTATAATCGATCTTTTAAATCATTCACAATCATTTTTATACTTCGACATTCGAAATTTTGGAAGGATCTGTTTATTATAGTGCATTAAAAATTATGTAAATATTTCTGAATATGAAGAGAAGCTTTAACATTTGAATTGAATTTTGATTGCATTTGCTGAAATTAAGGATTGATTATTTAATTATTCTTAATAAATGCACAATTCATTTCATATAAAAAACATTTAGTTCTTTTTTATTAGCTTAAGATATTTTACTGTACTGTAGTTGCTCGATATTTTAAATATCGTTCAAAATCTTAAAGGCATTGTAACTTTAGGTATTTTATGCTAATATGTTTATGAAATCCTAAGGTAACAAAGGAATATATTAATAACTCGTTTTGGAAACACACATGAGTATGAGAATATTATGGAGAAAATATCTGAAAAGTGCAATTTAATAATGTGATTTTGAAAGTAACAAATGAAAAACACAAATTTTACAAAACATAACAACGATTATTTATTGAACAATTTCAAATGCAATAACTGAATAAAAATGATAATTATAAAAGATAAAAAAAAATACAAATTCGAATATTAAAAAAATAAGTGAGGTAATTCGAAATCAAAAAAACAAACGGATTTTCTCTAAATGAACAGATTTACATATTCAAGATATAAACAAGAGTTTTATCAAACTTTTAAGTCTGAAAGAAAAGAGAAATTTATCAGAAAATGAAATGAATGAAAGTAATCAATAATTGAACAAAAATACTTGAAACAGAAATCATTTTATTGACATTATAAACATCAGATTGCCTTCATTTTGAATCTTAATAAATTTTAATATTTCCTTTTAATGCCATTGGTATCAATTACCAATATTTTCTTTAGTAATAGCACCACGCAAAATTTCAAAACTTTTACTTTTAATTTCAATTTTTTAATATAATAGATATTTTTTTGAAATGGAATACAAAATTTTAAAAACATCTTTATTTCCCAGTACAAAATGGAGTCAATTCTAGCGTAGGTCATCAATTTAAAGTAACTAACACTTGGCAGTTAAAATAAAAAAAGAATCCATTGCTCATTGTGATGTTAAGGGCAAATGAAGATTAAAAGTTGCATAAAATTACATGATGTAAGTACAAAAGGAAAAAAAAAAAAAAAAAAACATCTCTGTGTTCTTTATTAACGTGTTAAGTTTTTACTGCAAAAAACATTAAAAACAATGAAAAGTCTATTTATTATTTAAACAGATATTAAAATTAATTCACATTTCTTAAATCATTTATTGAATTAGTTTGTTTTTTATAATAAAAAATATGTAGGAACTGTACAATTTATACACTGTACTTGGAAAAAGTTCTAACATTTGAAAGAACACGTCATGACGCATATTAATAAAATTAATTTGGAAGAATCAGTAATCTATCTTTTTAATAATTCAAGATTGTTAAAATAAAAGATAGAAAATGTTTAAATCTAAAAGAAGCAAGTACCTTTCTTTTCTGCTTTTTAATAATAGAAACCATTAATAACGTATCTTTTATTCAAAAATTTAGATAAAATATAAAAATAGAACTACAGTATAGTTTAAAATGCTGTTGTTCAGAGTTCCATACAGTGCAACGCTTATTTACGTGTAAAGATGATATGAACAACATTGTTTGAAGTGTAATTGTGACATCGCACGAATTTACTCCATCGATTTAGAGTGTAAAATATTTGATTTCTAAATCTTAAATTTTAGGAAGGCATAATTAATTATCAACAAATGTGATCAATTGAAATTATAATCCTTAAAATTAAAAATGAAAAAAAAAATTACATTATAGCGATCAAAACAAAAAAATTACTACATAAGTATATATAGAAAAATACTGAAAAAAATATTATAAATAAATACTACAGAGACGAAACATTGACAGCAAAGTGACACACGAAATATATAAAGCTTGGGAGATTAAAGAAAAGAATACACATTTACAGAAGGATATTATACCAATTTTTATTTTTATAATGTTTGCTTGAAAGCAAAATTACTCCATTAAGTATATTTTAATGGTTTGCTGTGATCATGATAAATAGTATCAGGGTTGCTGAAAATCATTCGAACAAGTGAGGTGGGATAGAATAAACTGTGTAATATATTTCTCAAAGATAAATTAAATTGACAACATCAGTAGCACACATATATTGCAAATTATTGTATGATATTAAATAATATTCTCAACATTATATAATAATGTTGAATAATACAAATGTCAGAATATTGTACAATATTGTTATTGTGCAATAACAGTAACTTCTGTGTAGGGATGACGAATATTTTAAGAGCGGTTATTACGTAACCAATATCATAATGTCACAAATACCAGTGATCAATACTTTTCAAAGAGGGGTGTGATACAAATCCTTGATACGATCTTACTGATGATATTTCGATTACAGGTTTTGGAGCACGATAGAAAGTAACAATCGATACGATATCACTGAAATATGCCGGAGCGGTGACTTCACTGGAAAGTAACAATCGATACGATCTGTCCAATGGAAGCTCTCGAAAGAAATCTGTGATTGGATTGAAAAGTGAACGGACCGGTTATTGGAATAATCGTATCATATCATTGAATTGCATATCACTGAAATTTATCGGAGCGGTGATTTCACCGGAAAGTGCGAAGTCACCGCTCCACTTTACGGGAGTGACCGATATTCGTATTTGATGATGCACTATTCCATACAGATCATTTTTAATTGCTCGTGACATGATTGACTTTGATTACATGTGCTCTGTTTACTGCTGGCGCCATCTCTTGGTAGAATATAGGACTAAAGTAAACGTTTTAAAGAAATGACATATATTTTTAACTCATCTTTTCCAGAAAATGGTTCACTCTAATAAATAAATTAAATAAATAGTTTTGAGAAAAAAAAATTTAAGAAGTAAGCTGAAACAGATAAATTAATTCAATCACACGTTACTTAAATTAGTAAATTAAGTATTAATTACAATTAATAAATTTTATATTTAATATTAAGTAATAATTTTTAATTAATAATATGATTGAAATAACAGATATTTGGAACGCATATTTAAAAATAACAATAGCAATATTATTTGTTATTCAAAAAATCGAGGATGTTATCCCAAACCAATATGTTTGCATAAACTCCATTGTAAAAATTAGGAAGTATATATTTGAAAATCGAATTAAGTGCTTTCATATAGAACATAGATGGTTATTTAGAATAGAAAATCTTGATGAAAATTATTCTTATATTTTTTTATTTGATCCACGAATGGAAACGGAAGTTAAAACCGGTAATTCACGAGCAATCCACGTCAAAACCACTCAGTTTTATAGAAGGCATGAGGTGGAGTAGAAGGCTGGATATTTAACTTGAGAGTCAATTTCCATCACTCCATGCCATTTAGAATAGACATGTAATGATATTGTGGAGCATTCTGTCCAAGCTTCACCAAGGAGGATGAAGTGAAGCAAGGATGATGTAGCCACTAACTATGGGCTATGAAAAATAGAATGGCATGAAATATCATTACGTTATTTGCTTGGAATGGAATGCTAAAGGATCTGCCTATTATTGACCCCTGCCTCACTCCAAATGAAATACCATCGCTACAGGAAGATAAACCTCATCCCCATGGCGTCTATCTATCCTATCTACAGACTTTGAACCAATTGTTGTACTTAAAGGATCAACCAATTTCACTACAATAAAGCTTTTAAAAGCTTTTGCAAAGCTTATCCGCCAAATCATCTTCGCATATGAGTCAAAATGAGTCGCAGAAACTTGGAATAAAGCAACTCAAGACCTATCATTATGCGTTGAAATAATATAAAAATCAATCAAATGCCATTGAAATCAATATTAATACCCCCCTTATATTGCAAGTTATAAACGTCAGGTTAATTATTATTGTATGAAAAAAGACGGGATATACAAACTTTTGTGATTGAGACTTAAAAGACTCATTGGGAAAGATTTTGAGAGACTACATTGTGAAGTTGACACTTTGAAGACATCCTACTTACTTGCTATAAATTTTACAAACAGCAAATAAAGAAACAATTTTGGGTTAATTGTTATAAAAGAAGAAATATTTAAGACAGCATAGTTTCTATTCTTTGGTGTCCCGATAAAAATTTATTTCTTGAAGCAATATTAACATTTTGGAATGATCAGTTGTGATGTCATAATTTAACCAGACTTGCTCAAAACTAAAAAAGGTCAAGAATTTCAAAAAAATAAATTTCATTATCCAAGAAATATTAGAAACGTTTATTCTTCTGAATCAATGATGGTATAAATACAAATAGGGCATAAAAATAGGCAACTTTCGTGGCTACAATTGAATTTAATCTCGTATCCTATTCTAATGAAGACAGTCTTCCAATACTTTTAAATATGTAAGCTTATTTTTGAGTTCCTTTTGTTCTTAAAGTATATCGACGAGATTAAAAGTATCACAGATGATAAACCACTTCTTTAAATTGATTATTTGAAATTTTGTGCACATTTTGTAGACCTTTGTACAAATGAAGTTTCCTTTTAATATATTGCGAAGAATTTAAATTTAATACATATTTCAATAATCCTTTTATGAAATATGTATTATATTTTATTATGTTTCAAAAACATTTAAGAAATACGCGGAATAACTAAAACAATTTTCACTTTGAAAATAGAAAACTCAAAATTTTCAAGTTGTTTTCAGTTTTCAAGTTTCTACTTTTTTTTTTTATTGTGGATAAGCCAAATCTGTGACGATATATTCAATTGGAGTCATATCAGAAATTTTGTAATGAAGATGATAATATCTTCTTATTTGCTAGGAATGCCAATAGATTATAAATCACTTGAAATAAATATTCATTATTAAATCCATCCATTCTATAGCAATCAATATTCATTTATAATACATAAAATTTCTAAAATATAAATGGCAACTATTTAATTCTGATCATAAGATGGATATAATAAAAAGCACTGAAGTTCATGGCTTTTTGGTTATAAATTATGATATCTTTATAAAGACAGGCTTAACTAATAAAGTGCAAAAAAAACGCAGAAAAAATTTACAAATTTCTTCCATGAAATTAAAGACAAATATACAAAACAGAACTTGAATCATGAGCATAAAATATATTTCAGTTCAACAAAACCATAAGTTCGTTGGGCTCGTGAGATGCAACACTTATATAAGGCAAAAGTTATTTACAAACTGTTATTTTCAAATACTGATCTTCAGTTGATCATAAGAAACAGAGCACAGGATAACATCATTCCAACAATCTGAAAGAAAAAAATTAATTTGCATCACTTTTTGCTAGTTATATATTGTTAATATTTGTTCATATAAAAATAGAATTTAAAAATTAGAAATAGAATAGAATAGAATAGAGAAAGAAAAAAGAAAAAAAAAGAAGAAGAATCGTATAAAAGAATAGAGTAAAGATGACATGGAGGAATTTTACTGCAATTATAAGAAGTTTTATTAATGGAATTTTTGGCGATATTGGGATGAACGAGGATAGAACCTGGGACCTTGTGGTTAGCAATCCAGTAACATAACCATTATACCAAAACGATCGTTCCGGTAGAAGAGTTGTTAACTGGCTTATATGCTATTCACCACAAATTATTTCAAATAAAAGCTCAACAATTATAATTACGATTGAAAAGATACTTCCCGGAATACGACAAATTATTACAATATTTTAAATTTGAAATATTGGAGCTGATAGAAAACAAAAATATATTAATTGGTCAGATCCACATATATTAATTCTTACATTGCTGCAAATAATAATAAAGCTTTTATAACAATTTTTGTCAGTAATATAAACTACTAAATGTTCAATACTAAAGTTATTCAATAAATAAAATTACACAATTGGCTTTAAAAAAACCCCAATATTATCAGCAATTCGAAGTTCATTTTTATTCCATATATTTCAAAAGTACGGATATTTAACTATGAGACGCATTTGTAATTGTAAAATGAAAGTAAAATCAAATCAGTACTGATATTCAACAATATTTTTGTTTTCTAGTACACAAAGTATGCATAGAGAGACTATAATTGTCAAAAATATCAATCTCGAGGGTTTATTAAACATCCACGCTCCAGACATTCCAGAATTAGAAAACATTTTTGTAATTATATATCTATAAGTGTACGCTAAATCAACGAAGGGCGTGTAAGACTATTAATATTTAGAATATAATCTTTATACTGAAATTAAAAAATTATTTTGTTTGCTCTGTATCATATTTTGGACCAAATTCGTTGAACATTATTGTTAGTTTACTTTAATATATGAGAAGACGATCAGGGGCGGATACAAAAAAAGGGAGGGAGAGGGTTATGACCCCTCGGCCAAGGATGACAGGATAGATTCAGCAAAACTGCTAAATTCATGCCAGAAGTTTATATTTCACAACTGTTGTATGTCAGTTCTATGAAAGGTGTTCTCTAGAATAAAACTTTTATTAGAGAATATGCGAGAAAGTTTTGGATAGACCACACCTACTGGTTTCAAACGCAGCCTTCCCCACAGAATCATCAACATTTATTGCTTGATCTTACTCACATAAAACTAACGATTTTTCAAAATTTCACCAAAAAGAAAATGTGAAATTTTCAGTTGCCTTGCAACGTCGAATCGACTCATTTTAAATATGTTTTTCATACCTCATAAAAATTACAATTTTGTCTTTAATATTCAGTTCCATTCTCTCTATTTTTTTTTACCTATTTTGATTTTGTAATTCAAACGCGGGAACTGTAATGATTTATGGCTGTTCAGATTTCAGTCCATACCTGGCAGCATAGCTGTCTTTTTAAACATCCAATCCAGACCGTTCTAGTCTAGATGAAAATATATGAATAGCATCCCATAGAAGGAATGATGGCCAAACGTTTCCTTACAAGAGGAGCATGAAATTCCAAGAATGTCAATCATTAACGCTGGTTGAAAATGAAAAATCGGTCAATTCTTTGCTTCGAAATTTATAATGTTAATATATGGAGATCGCATTTTGATGTACATTTGAATACGTCAGAGAATTTTAATAATATAAAGCAGATAATAACATCGACCGCGATCGCATTAAGCGGTGTCCATTATAGAGAAAACATTCAATTGTAAAAATGTCTTTTCCGTATATCTTTGTACATTAGTGTCTCCTCTGTACCATGTCCTTCAAATGGATGTATCTCAAAGAATGAAAAACACGATCAAAAGAGAAAAAAATCATATATTTGAATTTTTTTGTTATAATCATGAATTTCACAAACCAAAAATGAACAATAAGACTAAAAGTAATAACTTACCAACACACAAGATATTCCAATACCTATTCCTCCCAATATTAGAGCATGATTCTTTACGAACTCCTCCAGCTGTTCTGAACAGCCCTGAAATAAACATTTTTGATCAGTAAACTAACATACTAAGTTTAGATGAGAATGAATAGTTCTACTTTAAAATTCATAAATACGGTTAATAGATTTCGATTCTTTTCTTTGATCAAGATCATCAAACCGAATTCAAAAAGTTGGAAAAACTAGCCGGCCCACGAAATTATTTTGGTTATGCTATAGTTGAGTTTTAAAATCAGAGCTCAGGTTCCGCATTTTCCACTTCTTTTTCTATGATCCACGTTGGCTGGCAATTTACAAAAGCCTTCACGGCCTATTTCAACGAATATTTATTTTAAATAAGTTGTCAATTGTCTGTGTTGCATGATACAAAAGTTAAAAATTTAATATTGGCAACATTATAATTGCATCTGATACAATACAAGTACTAGTATATAATGACACAACCTTCGATATGGTGATCTGCAGTCTACTCAACTTGTTTCCAGAAACGTGGAAATAGTGGAATACCTGCATTAGTACCAATTCTATGATACTTCGGATGGAACAACCTGTTGATAAGAAGAATCTCTAGAAACAGTTTAATATCGAATGCCATGGGTAGTTCCTCCTTTTCAAATCAAAGCTCAGCCAGATGGACTCAAATATGGGTAGAACAAAACAAATTTGTCACGGATTGATACCGAATTGCTCCACAGATTCTTAAATCAAAAATCGTTTCATTCGAAACATCAGTAGAATTAGTGCTAATTGAGGTATTCTAATCACTGGAAACAACTTGTAAAGAAAACTGACGACTGAACATCGAAAGAGTCTAGAACTTAGAAGATTATACATTTTTTCAATCTGATGCAATTATATTGTTGCCATTGTTAAATTTCTAACTTTGTGAATTAAAAAATTGGTTTCTCAGGGTAACACTTTTAATTGTATCAAATATATACATTAAATAGGCCAATAAAGCATTATTACCTGTTTAGTTGGGGAGGACGAATTTTTGGACACATTGTGAAAATCGAAAAAATAATTACAAATGCTTTCTTACTATGTTTTTGCACAATGTTTCAACAAGTAAAATAATAGTATTAAAACGTATAATAAAACTTATGAAATACTTTGATCATTGTAGCACAAGATGGCATTAAAATATCACATTTAATAGCATTATGCAATAACAAATATGGTATGACAACTGCCACATGCTGTTTTTACTCTATTTTATTTTTTCATTTTATTATTAAAATTATATAAATCTAAGAAATATATGCTTTATTACTTGTGGAAAACTATCAAAACATCTGGTTATTTCTATCATTCGAGAGAAGTTGAATTATAAGAAGCAAAAATGGGGAAGGGGACAGAATTTTTACTTCTTCATATGCATTTCCAGCCGGATTTGCCTGGCAAGTTCTAAGAGAGGTGGGATCTTTGTCCTTGCAGCAAGTTTCGGGAACTTTTCTGTCCCTGTCTTTTTGAAATTCTTTGTTCTTCTTGCTCCAGATTTCATAACCTGGTTGAGAGTCCACAACGATTCCGCAGCACTTGAACTGCAAGAAGAATGATTTTAAATCATACTTTTATTAAAAGAAAAAAATGTATATAATAAAGTCTAAGTGACGTTAAATACCGTTAATGACGTTAAATAATAATCTATTTCAGTGACTTTTCTATTGTATTAATTAAATAATGATGATGATGTCGTGTCCGCGTTACCACGGAAAGGGGGTGCAGTAGCTTCTGAGGGTAAAGAGCCCTGAACACCCGAGGCAGAAGTCGGACTTCTAGCTCACATGAAGATGACACATTCACACACCTCACAGATAGAACACAGATGAAGAACAACCATGCCCGAACCAGGATTCGAACCCGAGACGCGTATATCACGGGGAAGATGCGCTACCCCTATGCAAGGACGCTGGCTAGTAATTCAATACTTTAAATAATAGAGTTAATATATAGGCCCGGGAAATTCGAAACATTAGTAGAATAATATTTTCACCCAAGTACCATTATGAGGGAAGCAAACAAACATCAAATTCCAACCATTACTTAGCCAGTCCATTTTTAAGTGGTTTTTATGTTAATTAAAAACTTCTGTAAATGATGGTAAGATATTCGGAATAGTAAAATCGTACCATTATTTCACTACTTGTTAAATCTAGAATTAAAATATTTATGTTACGACTCTTCAAAAAGCATCAAGCCGGCTCAAATCTAACAGAAGTGTACTCCAATTTGAAAAAAATTAGTACATTTTGTGAGCACAATAATAAAACAAGGGCAATATTTGCATTCTCGTACACGAAGTGTGAAGGGAGAAAATATTGTAATCACCAAAAAATACTCACACTTAATACTTAATAACTTAATACCACCGGCGGTACTAGATCAGGGGTGATCGTTCTCTGATTCAGGTCTAAATTACGATCTGTGGATGAGTGAATGAAATGCGTGAATGAAGTCCGCCCCGTAAAAAGGATTGTGACGTGTGTGTAGCTAAGTCGTTCTCTTGGCCGTAGATGGCGCTACTATAAAAAATCAAAAGACGTTCCCCCACTAGCTTAAAATCGCTGTCTTCGTTACAGCGGGCTTGTCCATGGCAAGTGCCATAAGAAACAACAACAAATACGAACAAAAGTTTGTGACGAGTCCCCACGCTTTAGAGCTTCCGAGATCCAAAGATGAAGATTTTGGAATTGCATCTGTCTGTGAACGAGATATCACAAAAACAGCCATACGAATAATATTTAGTAGTTGGTCTTTACATTAAGATAATAGATTGTAATATGTAGCTAAATCTTATATGAACAAAATATGGTTGCAGGAAGTCTGTCAGTCTATTGATGTGATGACTATAATCTATGTGAATATGATATTGAGGAATTTATGAGTTAAATGAATGAAATTTGGCTAATAGCTTTATCTCCAGAATTATTGATATGTAACAAATGTTGGAGCATTTGCCCATACGGAATAAGTCTAAAATGCAAACTCGATTTTCAACATCATAGGACAAAGCCAAATTCAAAGTTTGTTGTATCATGTTGTTTGCAAGAAAGTTCAAGACAGAATATTCCTAATGGTTGAATTTTACAATAGAAACAAGTGATCCTAATTTAGATCTAATTTTACTCACAAATTTAGCAATTGATGTGTAATTTATAAGCTGGAATGAGGGGGAGCGTTCATGAAGTGGTTATAAAATTAATATTCCCGTTTTATTTGTCCATTCTTTCCCTCCATTTATCAAAAAATATACTGACCACTTTTGAGGTGCTTAACCCAAATGTCCTTCAAGTCTTATTGTTCAGTTTTGCAATCTTTCACTTATATATAATATTAGGTGAGAAATTTTTAAATAAGTCTCAAATATCTTAAGGCTGCTGATAATATTGCTAGTAAAAGAGATCTCTATGGATACAGCCCTATCACTATGGATACACGTTTCGAAGATAAAGGTTTTTCGCTGAAGGAAAAATTTTTCCTCCGAGGTACCTAAATAATTTTAGGGATATTAAAGATTTAGTGGTCCTTTTTCTATGTGCAAAAAGTTGTTCAATTTTTTTTTAGTATTGAATCAAAAACTTTGACCTGGCCTCGCTGTCCTGCAGCGAAACTTCTGATCACCCCAATAAACCGTTCAGCATAAAGGTATGCATATATTATATACCATAGTATAAAGGCAAAATATAAGTGAAACAAATGTATAGTACAGTGAACAAAATAAGAATATCAAGCAGTATAAGAAATAAACAACAAGAAACAATAAGAAGGAGATAAGTAACATAAAAAGAAAAAAAAAGAAATAAATGAATTAAAAAAATTAGAAATTTAGTAAATACATGAATAAAATAAGAAGTAGAAATACATATGCAGTAGAAGATAATAAATAGTTTTAAAAACATTAAAATTAAGAGAGGAAAGTAATTTTAAGTCAAATAATAAAAGAAATTAGATTTAAACATAAAATAAATAAAAATTAATAAGCCAGAAGAGGAATGAGTGAATCTGATGCACTTGACTGAGTTCAGTTGTCATGGCTAGGTGAGCAATTTCTTTAGCGTATTTAAAGAATAACTATAAGATTTTTGGTGACTAAATTTCTTTTCAGGTTCTGAACAAAAGTTTTTTTTTTCCCAAAAAGTATATTTAATTTTTCCGGTTCCAAAAAATATATTTAATTGAATTTTTCATATTTCCACAGGCACATACAAAACTTTAAGGATAATTTTTTTTAAGAACAATATATATATTTAGTGAAATAAAAGAACATATATCTAAACCTCAAATCTAACCTTATTACATCAAATTTGTTCATATAACATCATGTCAAATTTTTGGAAAAAACATAACTTTTATTAGGGGGAATATGAACGCAAGAAATAATATCCACAAAAGCTTTATTATTACATAAGTTGAAAATCAAACATAATCTGAAGTTTTAATGCCTCGCTCAAGAACACTCAACAAATAAGAACAGTAAAACGTTAATTGATTTGAAACGAAAACAATATTCCTGACGAACAAACTGGTCACCAAAGGCGACTAGTTTCATAATTTAATTGATATAAATAAAAGGAAACTATGAGCATAGAATAAAAATGCCCGATTTCGTTGCTTACGTATTCTTGTACCGAATCCCAGGCGTCCGTGACGGCTGTTTCGTTCTTATATAAAGGAATGGACATGATCATTTCTTGATCCATTTGCTTTTCCACCTGTAAGAATAAAGTGAATTATAATTTCTAAAAAAAGGTACAAAACTATTGAAAATCCTCAATGATCAGATACAAGAAACCTAATGATTCATATATAATAAGTGAAATATAAAATATATTATTTCATATTAAAGATTCTCAGCTATTATCTGAATAATGACTAACACTATGAGAATAAAATCCTTTTTAGCACTTCAAATTTGGAAAGACTCAATAGTATTTAATATTATTTTTCCATTCTACTGAATTAATACTTCGAAAAATAATGCAGATATTGATTTAAATTCTTACCAAATATTCCCTTCAGTATGGCATGTACTTGAGTGTAGAAAAACTTTTTTGACTTAAATGAAAAAAAATATTTAAAATAAAAAATTATTAATATTAAAATTTAATTAGAATATTAAAATTTAATTTATTAATATTAAAATAAAAAATTTTTAAAAAATCAATCTTTTTTTAACATTTACTCCAAATATCATTAAATTATGTTAATGTTTAATGACTCCTTTTATAAGTTTGTTAATATAACGTTACTATTAAAAACATAACTTTGCCATTTTGTGATGTACTTATTTTTTATTATAACTTTACTATTTAAACCTTTTTTTGCAGATTAATAAAATTTTTATTTCAAATTAAAAAAAAAACAACAATATTTGAGTTTTTATTAAAGAGCATGCTTTCGATAGATCATATTTATTATACATCTGCATCTAAGTAAGCTTCGTGAATGTATTTCAAAAATTTGTAACTCTTCCTTTAAAAAGTAATTCATTATATAAAAAAACTTTTTGACAATAATTACGTATAGTTATTAAAACCATTCTTGTTTAGATTGCTTAACTATTACAGTAAACAATTAAATTTTTATAATAAACATATTTAATTGAATGACTGAAATAAATAAAAATTGCTAATAAAAATACTTTTTACTACTTTAATCTTTAATATGAAATGTTTCAACAAGTACTATTGCAATGTTTTAACTTACCTCATTTCTAAACACGTATCCCAGAATTCCACCAACCAGCATGACGATAAAAATCATGAACAATATGATGAAGAACTGGAAAAGAAATAGTTAAAAATAAGAAAACGGATTACCATGTAATAAGAAATTTGAATGATAGTTAGACCATAGTATTAACTAGCTGATCAATTATTAATTTGTAACAATCTATAAGCTAAATTCTTAAATCACTATTAAGATGCAATGTTTGTTTTTTTAAATTAAAATATTTTAAAACAAAACTAGTTGTTTCATACTTTAATAATATAAGATAAGCAAGCAATTTAGTTTGGCAAAAATCTCAATATGTTGCAAAAATTAGATTATTGCCGCATATGGCGACGAAAATCGACGATAAGTACTTGGAGAGTTAATGAAATATTTATTTTTTTAATTATTACGAAATACGCATTATAAAATATACAATGTATATTTTAAAACTACGTTGTGCAATGTATTGTACATTTTTATGTTTTTATTTGCACAATATTTGAATATAAATTAGGTTTCGATTAGACAGTCTTTGCGGAAAAAATACTGATATAGAAATACAAAACAGGAAAATAGTTACGGCTGGAATCTATCAGATTTACTGAATCTATCAAGTGAAAAAATAATTTGTTTGTCTTTTTGCCGACCGATTGAAAACAAACAAAATGACACTACATTTGTAATCTTGATGTCACACATTGAACTCATTGATTTAAATCGCTGAATCCAGATGCATGCGAAAGCGCAGAGAACAAGCAGTCAACTCTTGGATAGACTTAATTCAAAATTTGGTAAAAATCTACACTTTAGATGCATAGATGTTAAGATTTTGAATTATCTCATTTCTATGTATGCAAAAAAGCAAGTCGTCAGATGATCAATTCGTTGAAGGATTTTTGGTTTCAATCTGATACGGATATTCATTTTAGATGTTAAATCTGTGCACCAAATTTCATCTATCTAGCTCTTTGCGTTTTGTAGTTATTGAGCTCACTTATGCTCGAACAGCCTAATAGACTTTACTTCAAGGGATTTTCTTTCAAAATTTGATAAAAATACAAAAATTTGGTGAAGACATCATCTAGGTAATCATATCTATATAAATACGAGGGGTTTAAGTGATTTAGTCTATTCTTTCTTTGCAATAGTGATCGCATTGTGAGCAGTTGCGGGACTGTTGCGATTACACTGTTGCTTTAATTTCAGTAGCGATTTGTAATCTGCTTGTGTGCTATTAATTTCTAGAAGTGCTGTTCTTCGTGTACTCGGCTGTGTTTTACTGCCTGTGCCTCGTGTTTTCTCGTGGAATGAAATGTCATTTCTCATTATACAGCGTATTCAATTTCTTTTACCGTACATCCACTGCATGATTTTTTTAACAATATTATGGATGTACTGCAGATAATTCAATGCTCGAATAGTTCCGTTTTTCATTCAATATTTTCCTTTAGTATCCATTTATAGCTTTTGTATTTTCAAGTTAAAGTAACAGCTGATATACTCACTGTAAGTAGCATGCACTTGATTTCCTTGATAGCCCCGAAGCATCCGAGGAAGGAGATGATGGTGACGATCACTCCGGTGGCTATGAGTATGGCTGTCGCGCTCACGTACAGGTCCGTTCCCAATAGCCGCTCCATGAACGACTTGTCTGCGAAAGTCCATACTCCCACAGCGAATACTGAGATGCCGCATACCTAGAGAGGAAAATAGAGCAATATTACAAAATGATAATGATAACAATAAAAGGTTTCATCCCATGTAGTTCGTCTTCATAAGAGACCCCAAAAAAATTAATTCTTGAAACCAAAGTAGGAAAAAAATTGCTATTATTAATATAAAAACAAATTACTATCCTCAAAAATTGGTTACTAACAGCATAAAAAGTTTTTGATGTCAACTGTTTAAAATTGCAATAAGAATGGTTTCAAATAGTGAAATTTACTCTGACAAAAGATTGCTTAGGTGAGATTACTTGGTATAGAGTCAATGACCGATAAATAACACGTATTGATTGGGTTTATTTTTTAAACATCGTTCTTTATATGATCACACTGCACGTGTTTCAAGCCTACTGTAATTTGACACATTAGGATTGGGGTTCCATTAAAGTATATAATCAGAGTAAAAGTGAATAAATTTAATAAAAACAGATATAAAAAGCACTTATTAGTGTGCTAAAAAGTATATATATATATTTATTTCAAATACTTTCTACTTTTCGGTTTTTAATTTATAGTTGATTTTTATAAATGTTTTGAAATCAATTCTGTTTCAAATTCCCTATTGCGAGGTGCTACTGGTATAAATAAAATTTAGATACATTAATCGATTAACTGGTAATTAAATTCTGAAAATATTAAAATAGTCTATAATCATCAACAATACAAAAGGGTATAAAAATTTTAAAATTCTCGTACATCAGAAAATCGATTATAAAATTCAGCTTTTAGGAACATGGAAGAAATCAAGTTAAATATTAAAAGTGTGTAATATTCGTTCGTATGTAATATTCGAGCAAAAAGGTGGATTTTTTTTTATTATTTTAAAGATTTTCTTCCTTTTAATCACTAATTTTATAATTCTCAATTATAAATATTATGGAATTTTAAATTTTTATTTAATTTTTTAATTCACAACCAGACGGCGCTTTTAATACGGAATCAAAATTTTATGAAATTAATCGATTAACTGATAATTAAATTTTGAAAATATTAAAAAAAAACGTAACATCACTAATAATGCATTTATAAACAAAATTTCAAAATTCAAGTATACCAGTATACATTTCCGATCACATTGCTAAATCAGTTTAGCAAGATTTTGTAGCATAATTAGCCGCTTCATTATCATAAATTCCTAAACAAAACTCGGAAAAAAATATTGAATCACTTATTCTGAAGAAGCAGTAAAGCAGTCAATATTGACTGGATGCATTCGATTGTCGCTTGTGATATAGCGCCTCCAAAGCACTCGTGCTATCAATATATATGATGAAACTGCGCCAACTGGAAGGCAAAATCTCTTGAAGAACACAAGATGTTGCCACCAAGCAAATAAAG
Source organism: Argiope bruennichi (assembly GCF_947563725.1). Lineage (NCBI taxonomy): Eukaryota > Metazoa > Arthropoda > Arachnida > Araneae > Araneidae > Argiope > Argiope bruennichi. The sequence goes on from NC_079156.1 coordinate 35,549,087, forward strand.
AGAGAGCATATTTTTGAATGATAAAGATCAGCAAACACAAAAAAAAATAATTCTAAAAATTATATAAATAACACAAAAGTCTTGTCGCAAGACTAACTCATTATGGAAATTTATATTCAAGTAAAAAAATCAAGCAAAGCAGCTTTGCACAACAGATTCAACTAGGATGCTTTATGAAGAAAAAATTTACATCCACGGCATTCTTTATCGTTTTGAATTATTATCAACATCAGTCATAAAACTACCAGTTACAGTGTAAAACGTTTTTATATACGTCACTGTCTCAAATATTAATACTTTAGTGATAATATATTTCAAATGAAAAATAAAAACGGGTAATATAATGAGCAGCTGTATTTCAAATGAATTAAGACATAGTAATTAAAGGTTATTTTAGAATTGTAAACGCCACCAATGACATCTGGAGCTATGCCATTGTTTAATATTAAACTGATAAGTTATTTTCTTTCATTAATTGAGGGAAAATAAATAAGACCGGTTGAAGGATAAATATCAATTCTGAAGGCTAAAAATTATCAATGATGTATTCTATCTAAAGAATCAGTTCACGTGTCAAAAACTATAAATAATGCTTTTAATTTTTTAAGTCTAATTTTACAGCTAGAAATCTGCAAACGATAGTTCATAATTCTATAATATTTCGAGTTTTTTTTTCTTTTTTTTTTTTTTTGTGTGTGTGTGTGTGTGAAACAGATTTCACAAAATTATTCCATATTTATTGGAAATACATGAAGTACTTTATATTGAATTATTAGCAATAAAAAAATTAAAATTTCCTTCATTTTTTTTCTAATAAAATTCATTCATTAATTAGAAGATGAAGCAAGAAGATACAAAGAATAATAAACAATTTATTTAAAATATTACAAATGAAACATTAGTTTTAAAAGGACCTGTTCAAGGCATTGACTTTCACAATTCTTACAGCGTAATGTCGTTACGACCTGTTCATTGATGAATGGGAGGCCATTGGATGACTCAGTCTTGAAACCTGTTCTTTAGCTTCTAGATGTAATTATAGGAACAATCATTTCTTTCGAAATGCATTACTAATCGGATGCTTCCAATAACACACGATTTGTAGTTGCAAAACATTCAAAAATAACCTTCATCTGTTATTTGTAGAAATTATTATAACTGACTAAAATAATGTCCGTTCTTTTCTTGCATCTCGTAAAGAGGAAACCATATAATTTCTATTATTTAAATCCATATACATATTTTGTTTTTGAGACATATTTTCCAGTCACTTTCTGCAAGAAATCGGATTTTTAAATGCTGATTATCAACTTTCAGATTCTTGGCTAATCATTTACTTAGTAGTTCGTATAGTATACTTAGTGTTGTTTCTATGAAATTGCTATTGCACTTAGATTACTATATTTCTCAGCAGTAGGCGTACAACAGTATACAAAATTTTCATTGGTGAGGATAGTAAAATTCTTAATAAATTTTTAATAATTTTAAATTTCTTTATTCTAAAAGAACTGAACAGAAAATTTGTCTGTGGTTAAGCATATTTTATATACAAGAAACATTTCGTCATTAATTATTATGAAAAAAATTGCAATTGACAACTTGATAAGAATATGGTCGCTTTCACAGAAAGAATAAACACAGGCATTTAATTTTTGGCCAGAATGTCTTACACGCTTTGAGAGTTATATTGCAAATCACATTTTAATTGAATATCCTACTTTTAATTCTCATCGTGTTCGCTTTTTTTTTTTTCATTCATTACAAGTTTGCAAGTCTTGGTTGGTTGAGAAATGTCGCCCGAATATTTTTAAGTTTTTAAAACCTATTAGCTTTTATATTTCTTTTTAGCACTTTTTAATTTCGTTTTATGTTAAACTTTTCTATATTAAGCTTTTAGAATTTTTGTTGCTTCATTTTAATCCTTCTTTTTTAGAATTATTGCTTCATTTTAAGTTTCTGGAATTTTAAAATGTAATATATTTATATGTAAGTTTTTAAAATTTCTTTTAGGAAGAAGTTATAATAATTCTTAATAAAATAAAGTGTATAAAGGACTTTTTTAAAGAATATTTTTAAAGCAAATTTAACAATAGCTTTTATTTCTAATTTTGGTAGCTATAATTTATTATGCAATATCAGAATATTGAAATATTTTAAAATTCACAAACTTCCGGATTATTCAACTGGATAAAGCAGCTCAACATTAGCGCTCAAAATGACAAAAAAGTCAACAAATCGACACGAAAATACTTCACAATTCTTTTTATTTACAGTAGGTGAGGAATGTAGATTAGATATGGAATTATGACTTAATAAGCAATAGATTTTGAGCATCAGTTTCGTTGGTTTACTTTCTTGCAAAAATGTCTTCTGGCTTTTTTGTGTGTGTTAAAATACCGTTTTTTTTTTTATTTCTCTTTTTTTTTTTGAGTGTGTATTAAACTTTTCTGTGTTAAGCATTTTCAAATTGCATTTTCTAACAATATTTTCAGATTAACAGTTTCAGATCATCTGAATTTGTTATAATAATTTACTATGCGATGTAAAATTTTCAAAAAAATACATTGACTATGCTGTTTTATTAACTTCATGTCAGATACATTACATTTTTAATATTTTTCATTGATATACATTTTAAAATAAAAATATTCGGGTGTTGTGATCAAATTATTTAATTGTGTAGAATTGTATTCAGCCTAAATCAATTGTAAATTATCAATCTAAAAATAACACAGGTCATAAAAAAAATTAGAAAGCACTTTCTCACTTACCAAAATAACGCAGTTTGCCAAGAAAAGTGCATATTTTATAACCTTTGCGAATCCTTCCACCATCCTTGGAAGCTGTAAAAAATTAAATAATTAATAAAATTCCTCCAGAAAAATAGATATCTATTTAAAAAATTCTTATAAATATATAACAATGCAAAAAAATTATCACTTAAAATTTTTAATCATTTTGAGTAACTCTTTTTAAGCTGAAACTACTGATTTCATAAATGGTTTTATATAATCTTCATCAAAACGAAAAAATAATTAAGATTATCATTTAATAACTAGAATATTTATTCTGACATAATTTTCATGGTTGGCAAATCGGGGCAACTGATTCCACCCTCTTCCTCATATACCCTCTAGATATCCGGGTTACACCAAAAGAAAATATCTGAATTCATTAGGGCTTGCACACATAGCGCGCCCTTATGATGAAATCGAATCTGCAGTCTGGAACCTTTCCAACTGGTTTCTGGTTCCTTTGTCTCTGTGGAGAATCTCGAATTTGCTACTGGTTACAAACCCCAGATTTGAATTTCCAAGAGTTTTTATACCTACTATGACGTTATAGCTTTTCACATTAATGGCAGAGATTGAAAAGTCAAATCGAACTTCCAACGTAAAGAAATTCTTGGTATAAAGTTTTGTCATCAAATGGGATGATAGAATAATTTACTTCAGAGGTTTGGTTTGGTTTAGTTATATTAACATCCCGTTTGAAGCAACACTAGGGCTATTTTGGGACGGACCTCGTAATTTTGAACCACGGTCAGATGACGAGGATGACACCTGATCTGGCACCCCCCTCTCCACACCACGCCACACCAGCAGGAGGACGTTTGGTCATGACGGATTTAACGTGCAACAGACCCCCTTACACGACGGTTCATCGGTGGAATCGGGTCTCGAACCTGAAACCCTCCGCTTCCGAGGTCGAGACCTTACCACCAGGCCACCGCGGCCCTAATTTACTTCAGAGAAGGAATTTTTAAATTTTTGTAGCAGTTGCATGACTATCTTCTCTTTTGGATAATAGATAGAGATGCCTGATTAGGTACGCATCCCGTAATGCACTGCGATTGTAATTAATGCGATAAGATGCTGTTCTGTTAAGGTGTGCGCTCGTTAATGTTTTGTCTTGCCTTTGTTTTGCTTGAAATGTGATCATTAAAGAAACATTCCTGAAAACATAAATCCTCTTGCTTCCATTGCACGCATTATAATTATCTTCATTCTGCCACATTTTTACGTTTCCTAAATCTTATTTCTGCCTAAAAACGTTTCAGAAATCACTCCTACAATAATATTTATCTTAAACAATATTCACGTGCTTTTGAGGAAATATAATATTAACAATTAAATTGTAGAAAATAAGCACACGCTCGTAGAAGATTATTTTAATATTTTGCTCCGAGGTCCAAAATCCTCCTCCAAATAAAGGTTCCGTACATTTTGAGGGAAATGTCATTAAGTTTCCACCATTTACATTTCCAAAATTCAGTTCTTAATTATTTTACTACAACTAGTTTTTATTACATATTTGATGATTAAATCTAGAGAATTCAATTATAAATACAAGTAAATAAAACAATTCTTACCAATTAATAGTCTTTCAAATTATCAATTGTAGTCAATCAATTATAGCCAATCATAATAGTACAATTTATTACGATTTGTGTTTAAATCATGTAAAATAATGATTTAAAAACAATACGATTTAAATACAAATAGGCAAATTTGGTTGCGCATTTGGAAATAAGAAAGTTGGCACTTTGCATACCATGCTTTAAAAAAATCTTCCTTTTTTATTTTCTTTAAGGAAAAGCTGTGCTCTAGTAGATTAAATTTAAATTTTGAAATTCTTTTTCAAAATTTTCAAAAACTTGGCTAGATCTGCAGAATATTACTTGAGAAATTAATACCTGCACTTCGAATCGGAATATCTGAACTTAATACGCCATTTTCAGAAAAGAAAAAAAAATTGGATCTATTTTAAGTGAGAAAATTGTGCTCTTTAATTTTAATAATTCAGTTTACTGCAATTAATATTTTATTTCATCAGAAATTAATTGGGGTTATGTTAGTTAAATTTTTTTACTTTTAATGAGTTAAAAAGTCTTCTTTTATCTTGATAAACTAAATCTTTCCAATGAAGCAGCACACTTCGAAAAATACGATCTACAGAATTTTGGCAACATCGTTGTAGTGATTGGATTTTGAAGCGTTAGGAAATAAACGTTCATAGATGGCGCTAGACCACTAGCGCTAGTGTAATTAAAAGAGTGATGTCATTCGAGTGTTGGCTCTTGGAGGAGAAGGAGTTACTGAGCAGAGTAACTCGAACGAATCTGAAATAAATCTGTTAAGTTTTCTATTTGCCTAATTTTTTCAAAGCACTCACGAACCAGCCACGACAGTCGTTTAATAATTTCTTCAACAGAAATCAAAAATCACTCGGAATGCCAAATTTAAAATATATTTAATTCTTGGTGCGCAAAAAAATTATCCTGAGGTTTACATAAACAACATAATAATGCAAATTTCTTATGGACATCGTATGAATATTTAATTAAAAATTTTTAGGGCATTGTGAGTCATAAGATTTGGCAAATTTTAAAGCACTGCAAGGTCAAACTCCGAAAATGATGTATCATATTGAGTGATATCATGAATTCGCATACATTGCAACTTAAAAAAGAATAGAAACATATTTTAAATTAGAATTAAATTACCTTTAGCTTTTAATAAAATAATTATGTCACTTATAATTTATGGATTTCTTCAATTCTATATTTTTAAATCACATTTTAATTCTTGAAAAAAAATAGTTTTTTCTTTTTATCGGTTGAATTCGACATAAGTTATAATATTTCAATCGATTGAAAATTTCACAAAAATGGTTCAAAGAAGAGAAATAATATTCAAAGATTAATTAGTTTAGCAGATTCATACGTTTTCTAAGATTTGTTTTATATCATAATTTCACTATCAATATAGATATGAAAATATTGTATGATCCATATTGTATGATATCAAAAATCACACAATATGGATTTTTTAATTATCATCAGCGGCAAATTTTTAACTTATGTTACAATATCGGTACTTTTAAGTAATTCCAACATCCACACAGAGCATGAAAAAATGACAAAGGAGCATTATTTAAAACGGAATAATTTGCACCATTAAATCCTTTAATTTCTGATGGCCATATTTATTACTTTTATTTAAAATATCGAATGAAAAAAATTCATTTTTACATACAGCAACGACAAAATTGTGGATACCTTTTTGTAAAAGCTCATTTTTGAAATTTGATTGATCAAAATAATAATTTTATTAAGAGAGAAATACCATACAGTTATATATCATTTAAAAAAATAGTTTAACCAAAAATTTAATAAAAACATTTTCATAATGATATTTGTATTGGAAGAGCATTATAAGGAAGAAAAAGGGAACATAGAAATAATGACACATACTAAAATCCTCGCTTATGGCAGTCAATACTTAACTGAGTAAATTTTAACATGATTTGCACCTTGCACTGCCATTTTATGAAATTCATCAATCGGTTTGGTGCCTGAGCTGTTATTGTATGATACTCTAATTGGATTAGTGCTTCAATTAATTGATTTATATTGATGGATTGCTTTTGTGTAACAAGTTTCTTTAGCCTTGTCCTTAGATTTTCGATTGGGTTACATAATAACATAATTTAATGAATTACATTCTTGGTAAAATTATCTTTGAAACGATGCGTAGTTTTACGATGTAATTACTATTACCCTTTAAATCTCTAAAATGCACTTTTTCCAAAAAATGTTTACAAATGTTGGTTTCTACTATATTTAAAAATTTATTACATAACTCTTTTAAGCTCGTTTTTCAGAATTAAACATTAAAAAAAATGGTTTATCAAATATGTCAGATTTCTTATTTTAAATCGGAAATTACCAGTCCAGCTAGTTTTATTTTAAGGACAATCGTACGAAAGAATTTTTCAAGTCAATATGATATTAAATTTCTTTAAAATAAAAGGAGAAAATATAGCTTCATATATTATAGATAACAGAACATTTTATCCATGCCATTGTTACAGATAAGTGATCAATCGATTATTATTAATACCAACAAGTCAACGTGAAAAATCTATTAGTCACTTTTACCGGTTACTATTAGCCTGTTAATGGATAATTAAATTCCATTCATCTTAAATTCTATTCAACTATCGCATTGAAATATTTCGTCAAACCCGGTTAACAGGTTTATAATAACCAATTAATCAAACTGATCTTACCATCATCAATTTATAGTAATATTACTGTCGCTATCTAATCTTATTTCTAATATCACCAAATTTAGAAATAAGATAGAGACTTTTCGTGAAAACATACTTTCTTGCTTTAATGTATGATATACTTTTCTAAAATAATGTTCGATCCAAAGCTTATTAATACATACCTTGTAAGAGTGATGATGAGAGACATGAGGTTTATTATTTTCCCCAGGTAAGGGGCCTCTGAACGAAGCACTATGATGCATAGTAGACGTAGAAGCCATTTTAATAAATATATCGTTACAGTCAGAAAGTAACTAATCTCAAATAGAAGCAGATATTTCAGAGCACTTAAAAGATATCAAATCTTCGTATAATAAATATCCAAAAAGAGATATAAGCTGTTCATTACAGAGTTTCGTAATTTATTTATTCAATGGTATCTTTGAATATGAGGACGTGAAAGCGAATGTAAATGCAGAAAATATTTAGCAAAGTCATTTAACTGTAGCAATATCGTTAAAATAAATAATTGTTGATGAAATTCCAGAGATAATGGTCTTTATGGGTGATTGTTAATTGTCACAATCTGACAAAGATTCTTCAAGTTGCTCAGAATTTTGGATAAAATCTTCTTGCTCCTACATGTATTTGACAATATTTTTCACCAAACTGAAAAAATTTCGATGCCTCACTTTTATTAGTTGAATTCGAGAAGAAAATTCATAGTGCTGAGCGGAAATCCAAAAAAATCTACAAAAAAATCCACAAAAAATCATATAGAATATTACAATTTAAGGTACTTGTTTTTGCACTGCCTTCAGTAAAGTCTTACTACAATAGTTCCAGTTGCAGTCTCATAAAGTGGCACTTAAACGGCTATGAATCCCAGAAGAGGCACAGAATGTAGAATATTGTTCCATGATAGCATTCATGGGATGTTGGATAATGATAGCACAAATATAATGTTATAAAATGATAACATAAACTGATAGGATTCCTGCAGACTTCTTAAACTTCAAGGAACCAGCATAACAGACAACAAAAATTAACAGACGATAACTGGAGTAAAAAATGGACGACGTTTGCGGTAGAGAATGCAAGTGCACAAGTGTCCAGTGATTTCTCTCGTTCCCAGACTCAGAGCAAAGAGGGACAAGGCCAAAGATCCCCGCCTATTTAAAAGAGGTTCACCTTTAGGTCAGCGGCAGGGTGGGTGGCTGCTTCAGAGGTCACTTCCACTTGTCTGCATTGACAGGTCATTCTATATCGTGGAGGTGAAGTTCTCCACGACTTTTCAAGGATCCCTTCCCTTTTCAATAATGGATGGGAAAAGTGATCCAATATTTCTTCATCGATAATGATAAACTGGATTACCTGGATATCCTTAGCTTATCAGATAAGTTAATGTCCGATTCGGTGAGATGTTTCATGTCAAAAAGCTTTTCTTTTCTTTGCTCAGGTGTTTTCAGATCCGTAAACGGATTATGAGTGACACAGAAAGTGAAAGTTTCAAATAAAAAGAAGCGATAACCTCGGGGTGCATCGAATATTGATGTTATTTAAAAAGTGATTAATTCTTGGGTCATCTTTATTTTCAATGTATTCAATGTTGTAATTGAATAAGAAAAAATGGGAAAATTACTTTACCTGGAGACTATAACAGTTTTCAGTGAGGTAAATATATACTCTTTATGCTTATTGAAATTCCAAATAAATTATTTGCTTTTAATGTAAATTGGTACAGTACATCAAGGATTATATCTTATTCAACAGTTACAGTAATACGGTCGGTTTATCTATATGAAACCATAATGCGAAGAATGACCTGTCAAAGGCTGAAGAGAATTGGAAGAATTCTGATTAGAAGGAGGCTGAATTAACGTCATTAAAGAATTTCATTTGTCTTATAAACAACAGAGATATTGCGTTTAAACATATTTCCCAATTCTAAACATAAAATTTCAGCGGTGTTTGAGTTTTTCATTATCTTAATGAAACTATGACCCTAAAAGTGATTTTTGTGATAATATAAAAATAGTCATCAAGGTTTGAGTCAAATTTTGTGTTATAATCTACCAGTAAGTAGAATATAAGCTAATTATTTAAAATTTCTTACGGAAAGTAAAGTTGTAGAAACTTCTGCCACCAAAGAATAATGAAATGATATCAGAAATAAATTAATACCATTTATGATTATTTTATAATCATAAATGGAATATATAGCCCATATAAGAGTACCCCATGTAAGAATTGTCTTTATAAAATATATTATTCAGTCTTTAGTTAACTCAGCATAAGTTTTCCATTCTACAGTTATGAGCAATTGAAACTTTTTTGTAAATTTAAAAATTTCGAACTTCAGTTATAATCTTTGAAAAAAATTAATTTAGGATTTATAATTGGCTTTTGAATCATATTTATTCAAAACTTACACAAATTGATACACTTTTTTATCTATAATAAAACAGAATAATTTCTTTATTTCTCTATTTTTTCTGAAAGAAATAATAGTTGATGCAACACTAAAACTATCGATTCATATGTTCGAACATTTCTTCATTCGTTTAATATTGTCTTAAAATAAAACTAACCTCGAAGAATATTTATTAATTATTCACAGAATTTTTAGATCATATAGTTTTACACATACATAAAATATTTAACAATGATTTTTAAGCCATATACCATTAAGTTGGCAAATTTTTAATGTCTAAAACTTAAAATTTGTTAAGAAATCAGCAATATTCTTTAAGAACTCATGGTGCATTTAGTATTCTAATTTAGTAAGCTTTTCGAATAAAAAAACAACATTAATTAAAACTTAATAAAGTGAGAAAAGTTATTTCGTTTATAAAATTACATTCGTTATGTCTGAAACCTCATGATACATTCATAAAGTAATCAGATATCCCAAATTCTTAATCTTTTCCTCGAATATGACTGCAACGTTCCGGAATATTTGCGTTTTATTTTTTCCTATATGAAGCACACAAGGATTACGTAATGTAATCGTCAAAAAATACGAGCTCGAGATTTCGACGAATTCGGGAAATCCAAAGTCCAGAACGTATATCAGGAAAGGCGTTTCAAACCTTCGAGTGTCCACACAAAACAACGTCTTGCAATAATTATATAAGTCTTTCGGATTGTAAACACGATAGCTCCAAAAATACTTTAAGCTAGATGGATGAAATCTGGTATAAGGCCTTGACATTAAATCTGTATTCTATAGAATTTTGAACAAAATCTATTCATTGGAATTCTGCTTATTTGTTCGAGTGAATATGTTGATTACAAACATAAAGAGTTACATGGATAGAATTTGGTACAGAGCTTAAGCATATATCAATGAGTAAATCTATATTAAATTTTGTATCAGATCTCTTTATCGGTTGGTCAGCTGTTGATCTGCCCACGCTTATACATAGCAGAATGATAACTTAAAAATGTAACGATTATATAAATGAAATTTTATATACGATTTTTATTTCTAAAATTATATTTTTGTGCCGTATTTTGGTTTCATTTGGTCGAAAAAAAAGTGTTGAAAACTTATATTGGGATTTCTTTTCTATACTGCGAAATGCGCAATACTAGTGGGTGGAACCTTAAAAATAAAATTTTGTGTTCTTATGGCTTTCTTGACTTTGGCTTCCACAGTTTTTATGCAGAGGACGGTCCGTTTATCAAGGAGAAAGTTTCTTGGGAAAAGTTCATTATCTTTAATTTGTATACTTTTTTAACCCTTTAAAGGGCCATTTTTTTCTAGTCATATTATGTTAAAATATTTTTAGGCTTGAAATTAGAATAAGAAAAGGGATTCATTCAGCTTATTTAATTTGATTAATTAATAATTAAGTAACAAATCAAGACACATCCTTTTGTGTGAGATAAAGAACTGAAGCATCGAAGTTTCTGTCTTTCTAAAAAAATGTGTCAGAACTTATGCCAACCTACATAATTTCATACAAATATTGATAAATGTGGTGTGAAGCATATTTCCCACGGGCCTAGAAAGGGTTAAGCAGTCTGTCTTTCAATGATAGGATACTTGAAACACGTAATATAATGTGATCACTAACTTTATACCGATTGAGTTAATGGGCCTTTAGTTGCCTGCCTTTTTAGTTTTTTTTTTTCAATTTTAAAGACTGATTATTCTAAACTTTTGCTGTCAATAGCTGGAAATTCATCCGAAAAAAATTTCAAGAAATTCCCTTTCTTTTTTTCCATTACAGAATATTGGAATCTCTAAGATTACCCGTCAATTTAATGAACATACGTGGAAAAGTTTACTAAGAAGGAAAAAAAATGTTAAAATTTGCATACAGTACACAAAATAGCACAGTAACTATACGTAATACAATAAAGAAAAAGAGAATGTTTGGTGGGGAGGGGAATATGAGTTCAAGAATTTTGAAGAAGTTAATATTTAAGGGCTTGATTGAGGAGGGAAACAAGAATTTATTCAGGGCTTGGGTCTGGGGAGATCAGATCTTCGTTTTCAAGCAATACTCTTTCCTTATAAAATCACAAATACTGAATTAAACCGAGAAAACGATTTACCACGATCTCCTGGCGTTAGCCAAAATTAGAACAATCAACAAAGACTTTGTGCGTGGGACGGTTCAGATCTCCTTGAAGAACCGGATCCAAAGTACCCAATCATCGCATCTTCAGATCTATTATTGCTGAAGAGAGAGAGAGAAAGTGATTGCCAGAAAGAGAGAACCGAACCTTGGCCGCCTTTCGTTCAGACTGACCCATTACCCAAAAGTTCAATGCCAGCAGTTCATGAACGAGTACAGACTGATCCCATCCAGCCACTGAATGAATCATTACGGATATATGAATTACTAGACGGAGGAAGCAATGACAGCAACTGTTTCAAAATAATTCACGTTAGATTACGCAGCTTGCAACATATTGAATGAAATGGAGCAAGAGAAAACGTGGCATTGCATCAATCTATTCCGATTCGAGAAGTAATAACAAAAATTACCAATAACAGTAACTAGAACGTAATGATCAAAATGACTGTTTTCTATGATGGATATTTAGAGAACATTAATAATAAAAATGCATTATATCTTGGCTCAATAGCGACATGCAATGAAAAATAAATGTTTTCCGTTTTACATCTCGCATTATTTTTATGGCTATCGCTGAATCTTATATTTTTACTTTCTCGTATCTGAAGTCTAAAGCATTGTAATCATTAAAAAAAAATTGAGATTTTCTCGAATATTCAGATTTTAGTTCTCCAAAAAACACATTTGTGGAAAATGTCTCTCTGTTTGGCTGTGACCAAGATAACTCAAAAACACTTCGACACAAACGGATGACATTTGATATACGGTCTTCACACAAATTTGATGATTTCTTTTATATCTGGGGCAAAATCCGTCCAGAGTAAATCTGTCTGCTCGGCTTTTCAAATATAAGTTAACCCTTTAAAGGGCCATTTTTTTCTAGTCATATTATGTTAAAATATTTTTAGACTTGAAATTAGCATAAGAAAAGAGATTCATTTAGCTTATTAGATAAATTTAATTTCATTAATTTGGTTAATTAATAATTATGTAACAAATCAAGACACATCATTTTGTGTAAGATAAAGAACTGAAGTATCTAATTTTCTATCTTACTAAAACAATTTATCAGAACTTATGCCATCCTACATAATTTCATACAAATATTGATACATTTGGTGGGAAGCATACTTCCCACGGCCCTAGAAAGGGTTAGCACAATAACTACAAAACCAAGAGAGAGAGAGAGATATAAATTTTTTTACCGAATTTTATTCAACATCTATGGTAGAGACATTTATCAAATTTTGAGCCAAATCTAACAATCGAATCGTTCGTCTGTCGGTTTGTGCTTTCATAAACATGTAAACCCGATTATTCAAAAACGTCAAGACTTAAATACATCAAATTTGTTATGTGATTTTGCGACTACAAATGCAGTTCTGAGTCAAATTTTCGTTTCAATCGGTCAGGGCAAAGCGTCTAAGACACAAAGTCAATTTTCTTGTACTATTAACTATATACCAAGTACTGATCGCCAAAATTCTTTTTAAGGATCACACGATAGTTTCAGCAATAATGCTAAATACACGCCAAATGTTAACGCAACTATAGTGCGCTAATGCCATACAAGGCGTTCTCTGATATAGCACCTTTATTAGAGAGCATAGGAAAAAGTTCTGTAGAGACCACTCGCGTTGGCTGGATTCTCGTAAAGTCTGGTGAAAAAACAGATCTATCATGTTGTTGTGTTATGTTTGGGACTTGTGGCACTTTACAAGCCGGTTGACAGTTATCTGTCAGAGATTTAAGCCGAGTGAGCGTCACTTGTTTTTTCAGGAGCGCCAACTAGGACCAAGAGTACGACTTAACTACTCACGCGTCACAACCTTTTTTACGGGGCAGACTTCATTCATGCATTTCATCCACAGATCATAATTTTGACCTGAATCAGAGAACGATCACCTCTGAACCCGTACCCCTAGTGGTATAACTCTCGAAATGGAGGACTTTGTGACCACGACAGATCTATACGTGCGCCAGTCTTCGGCCGGTGGGGTTCGAACTCACAACCGTACGGATGCGTGTCCAACGCCCTACCAACCAGGCTATACCGGCCTCAAAGGCGCCACTGAAAAAAACAAGACACGCTCCCTATCGGATTAAATCGCTGTCTTCGTAACAGCAAGCTTGTCCATGGCAAGTGCCATAAGAAACAAAAACAACACGTCCGAGGTGACGCTATTTGACATTTCAGATTTATTATATTTAACATATAGGCCTTTATTTTATAAAAGTTAGGTGCAGAGGAATTAGAATCAAATCCCTCCTATTCTGAACACTACATACAGAAGGAAAATTGATATAAGAAAGGCGAATCTCGATATTTATGCATTTCAAAATGGCAAGAAAGAGGAGAAGTAGAGATAAAAATTAGATTCCAAAAGATTCAAATTTCGAATTTTGAAATTTCCAAATAAATTCTTGTCGTCTAAATGAATGAAAAAAAAATCATTCCGTACAGAAAACTACAAATGAATTACTCCTATTCACAACAATTTAAATAAAAAGAAAAGGATTCGGTCAGATCTTAATTATGCGTTTTTCAGAACATAAAGGATTAATATGAAAAGTGGATGATGATAGATAAACAACCATGAATATAAACATAATTCAATAATCATCGTATAACCAGTCAATGACACTGTAATTATATAAATCGTATATGTTAATTAAAATTTGTAATAATATTATATATATATATATATATATAATGAATTACAAGTAAAGAAATAGCGTAACAGATACATATAAATGTCACAGACACTCAAGTCTTAATTTTATCAGCCTGCAAGATAAAAACTCTGAAATAAAAAAAATGATCCCACTTCTACCAGATACTTCTTTTCTTTTGGTATAATTTTGTTTCTGATGGTTCAGTACCCCAGCGATCTTGCCATGCTATCTGGTAATTATTTTTTCTTCTACCAAGAACTTCGAAAGGTTATAATCAGAATGACTCATATAATGAAGATTTGATTTATCCACTAAAAGAATTACACGTTGTGTATGAAGCAAGGGTGACACATAGCATTTTAGCATGAATTGCATTTAGTATGGAAGACATATTGAAACTACTGGAATTTGAACGTGAACTTTGCTCCAATTAAAAATTATATCCCACTTTTCAAATTCCATTTCAGGATGCTTAGCTGGCGATTCGATGTGATTCTACTGCATTATGGTTTTATAATAAATATTCTAAAAACTTCACACGGCTAGAATAACTATTCTAAGCAGAATTAATAGCATGCATAACATAATCATAATTAAAAATAATTAATATAAATGAATGGAAAATATCTAGACGAAAGTTTACCTATTTGTCTAAGTATTTTTAATAATGCAGACCAATGGAATTCTAACTGTCTCTTACATACCATTCGGCATGTTAGTGCATTTCATTCTAACGACTGCTCTCAACTCATCGACTGTAGCCGGAGCTGGATTTATGCTACAAACATTAGATATCAAATGCTCTCACAAAAAGTCATCAGGCGTGACTTTTCAGTTTAAAGGAAGATTTTTTTCAATGAAAAGTTTAGTTACATTTCAAATTTTAAAATTTGCTTATAAAATGCTGCCTGGATTTAATAGTTAAAAAAATCAAACATTTACTTACTGACTTTGGAATTTAGAATGATTTAAAAGTGCGTGCGCCTTCTATACAATACAGCAAACACTAAGCTTAAATTTCCCAGATAAATACTGTTGACATACGAAACTCGCAGAGGAAGTTCTCTTTCAAACTTTTTATTGCGTACAGAATTCATCAAGTTGAAGCGATGCTAAATAATCAATACTGTTTTATAATGATTACTTATAGTCATAATATTTTTTTCAATCAATCACTGTATTAATCTATTTCTATCTCAAAGTCTTTCCGCTCTTTTTTCTATTTTTTCCTTTTAAGTTATAGAAAGTTCTGCGTTACGAGTTCATTATGTCTCGACTATACGTTGCTAGGAAACTTTTATTATATTGTTTTTACGCCTTTTTTTTTGTGTCGATAAGCTTGTTTTTCAATAGTTCAATACTTTGATTTTCAAGGCCAAACATTGCTTTTGCAGAATACTTTTTTTTACCACCTACGGTATTTCCACAATGTTTTTGAAAAATACCAATACTTGCATAAGACAGTTTTCTGTATAACGCAAACAACAGTTTAAGAAAACGAATATATGTTTTTGAACAGAAAAAAAAAGAAATATTATGTGAGTGAATATAAATAGTTTTTCTTTCATTCCTTTACCCGTGAGAAAGTTTTTTTAATTTTGTTTCTTTCATAAAAAGTATCAAAACTAGAAAAAAAATTCATGCCTATTTTTCAGACGAAAATATCAAACATAAAAACTATTTATATTATTTAGTAAAGTACTAGATTTCTTAAAAAAATCACTTACTTTATTATATTGCCGTTTTATTATATGGCTTCATTTCTTACTACCATTTATTATTTTGACTTATTTCTTCAAACACTGTATCGCATAAGATAATCAGATATTGAAAACTGAATATAATTTTTAAAAAGGCATCAACAGATTATATAGCGAATAAACTCTGCATTACATAAATGAACATTATTGTATAGACAAATCCATATGAAAAAATTGCCATAGTTTTCACAAAATGTATTACTAATTATAATCCCATATTCCATTCTAATGCTTTTCATCAAGGTATAGAGGGAGCATTTGTAAATAAACTATTGAACCTAAAACTGACAGCACATTCCAAATAAAAAAAGAATATCATTAAATAACCTTAAGTAAAAATTATGTGATTTATGTTATACAATCAACTATTGATCCTTGAGGGTGGCCCATTGATTAAGTCTTCAGACCTTATTCATGCCATAAAACTTAGAAAACAATACATATTTATGAATTTGTAAGAAAAATTCAAATATCAATCCTATAGTTTAAATACTTTAGAATTCGTTGGTCAAATGAATTTCATATAAGAGCGATAAAAACTGTCCCATTTATCAATGATTATCAAATATAGTTAGAAATTTCTATTTTTCATATTCAAAAGCATTTTTTATGGAGGAATTAAAACGAATACTATCATATTTATTTAAGATATTCTGTTGGTTGGATTTAGTTTAGTTTAGTTATATTAACGTCCCATTTTAAAGCACCACTAGGGCTATTTTGAGACGGACCTCGTAATTTTGAACTGTGGTCAGATGACGAGGACGACACCTGAGCTGGCACCCCCTGATGGATGTAGCGTGCAACAGACCCCCTTACCCGACGGTTCTTCTGTGGAATCGAGTCTCGAACCTCAAACCTCACAAGCCGAGACCTTACCATTAGACCACCTCAGCCCCCTCTATTGGTTGGAGTTACTGTCTTATCTGTGATTTAAATATGATTTTAATTTTTCCTGTAATATGCAAGTTAAGATGGTGTAAGAAAGAAATTAAATCATTGAATACAAGTTAAATAATGGTCAACCAGTTTCCACAAAGATTAAAGCAAATAAAAGTTTTCTTCACTTTTTCGGTCGCTGCAGTAAGAGCTTGTGCTTTGGATTCAATCATATTTGTAGACAGCTTCATGTGAATAGAATAGCTAGAGTAAATTTGTTTGGATTTTAACTGCACTGGAATACGTTGCTAGAAATGTAAAAATCTCGGACGAGTTTGCAAATAAGCCAGCTACTTCAAAGATGATAGAAATGGTGCTGGGGTTGAAATTTTCATTTTCCTATAACTTTCTTAATATTGAAGATAAATAAATAAATCCAATTAGCCAAATTAGCGCCTCATTAAGACGAACAACTTTTAGGTTTAAAATTTTTCGATGACTGCAATATCTTAGAAGTTAGGGATTCAAAAGTGATTTTCAAGCCCTAATTTTTACTATGTCTAACATCAACAATTTAAGTTTCCAGATAGTAATTTAGATGTAAAGGAATTTACCTTCGCCTCCAGCTTTCTAAGAGGATTTTTTTTTTATTTAAGAAGAAATTTAATATACTGATACACGAAGTAGTATCCATCTAAATCGATATCGAATAGCCGGTTTTATGATAATAAAGAGTGTCTGACAGCTAAAGAGGTATCATATTAAAGAGATATTTTTAAAGATTTTAACATGGTGTAAAAATTATCTTTCTCCAATAATATTTTTTAAAGTTATTGCAAAAAAAATTTTTTTAATTTTTACTTAATTTTCCTTGATTATAATTTTAATCATGAAAAAAATCTCTCCGAGATGCATATTTCTACCCTCCAAAATGTGTCAAATTTGGTAGCTTTAGGTCAAATGGTCTGGTCGGTAGAGCTTTACCACACAAACATACTTTTATATTTATTATAAGTAGAAATTGAAAATATAATTAAAATTTTGTAAAATTTTTCGTTATAAATTCAAGAAGTAACTACATGCCAAATCTGACAGCTCTACCTCCAACAGCCTCTTATAAAGCGTTCCGAACGATTTTTTTAATAGCGCATGTCCGAGGACGCAATTTGTAGATACATTTTTAATTCACACCCAATCTGAGTGAAGCAGCTAATTTCTAAATACTTTTGAAACTTTCTTCGTGTGAATAATCAATGCCAATCTTATTAAGTTACATTAAATAATCGTTTAATTGGGCCACTACAATCGAATACTTGTGTATCAAATTATATGAGGAATATCACACGAAGAACTTCAAATAAATATTGAATTACAATACCATTTAACTACAGCTGTGAATTTGTTATTCAGTATGTCAATGAACTATTGATGCAAAAAATCTGAATTAATGTACATAACTAAATATTGTTTTCAATTTTTTGCAATTAAAATGTTTTTTCTGCATTTTTTATTGCATTCGATTATGCATGTGAACATGCAAATGCCTTGATAAGGAATGCATGATAAATATGATGCCTATCTATAAAATTACTAACTATTTTCCTAGAGATAAATTATTGCCTATAAACTATTTGCCTAAGTATGCCACATATTTTTTCGTTTGTCTTGCGAATAACTGGACTGAATCTAAAATTTGAAAGTCAGAAAATAATTTTAAAAGCAGAAATTTGTTCAAAACTTCTCATTAAATTTTAGTTTGTTTGAAATATTTATCTAATGCTTCAGCTTTCAAGAGAAGTGTTACATTGCCTATTATATGCCGTTATTCCTCTTTCAAAAAAAGAAACAACACAGGTTACAGTGAATATGAGCTGAAATCGGTGCATATTTAGAGAAATACGAAACACTTTTTCTTCTTCATAATTAAAATAATTTTCAAAACGTGAATGTAGAAACATTTACATGAAACTGAAAACAAAAGCATTAAATGCGGTGAAGAATTATAACACATTAACAACACTATTACGTAAAGAAATGCTCTTTGCATGTTTTCGCACGAATTTTCCATTTGGCCCATTTCTTTTACCCGATAGAAGAATTTGGAGCGAAAAATAAAGCAAAAAACAGCACTTAAATAAATTATTCACTTTTTTGTGATTTTACTCATAAAATGAGTTACAGTTTGATCTATTTTGACTACTTTGCATTGTCGCTAAAAGCGATAAGAAAACATGAAATTCGGTGCATTCCATGACATACTAAACCTTTGACACGAAATGGAAAATAGAAACTGTTGCCATGGCAAAAGTAAACAATGCCCATATTCTTTCATTTGTAGATTGCAATCGCTTTCATTCCATCTTTTATCAAAGATTTTTTTGATGAAAGAAGTCAATTAACTGTCATGTGAACTATGTAAAATGTGTCGATCCTATTTAAATCTGAAACCAATCCTTATCTTGTATTTGAGTTTTAATATATCATATTAAAAAGAAAAAAAAAATTGAAAAATTGCTTGAAATATTTTTTTTTACTTTATTGTTTTCGCGCGTAAGAAAATAAAGTATTGTGATAGTTAAAAATTTGAACGCGAGATTTTGATGCATTTCCACATTTCAAACGTCACTCAGTACAAAAAAATAGAATTATATTAGTCTATAAATACGACAACTTGAAAAAATTTTGATCTAGACTTATGTAATTTGAAATGTCGTATTTACATCAAATTTATAGATTCCTGTCCCCTCTTCTCTCTTAAGTGAATTTCATTCAGAAATTCACTAAGAGGAAGTATGCGCATTTATCTGTCTGAAAGTAAATATGATAAATACAAAATATAAAAAGCTAATTGAATAAAATTTGGCATACGGTTTTAACATAATAGATCTACATCAAATTCTGAACCAAATCCATTAATGAGACCATCTGTATATCCACATGCATAACTCAAAAGCATAATAACTGGAATACATGAAACTTGATATGTGATTTTGCAAAAATTTAATAACTTATCTTTAACTAAAATCGTAATCCTGTGTCGAATTTTTGCCCAAAAGAACCAGCAGCATTAGTCTTCTTGAAATTTTTTTTCACATACTCTCTAATAAACTTGTAATGCCAGAAAACGCCTTACATGGCATTGGCGAACAATAGTCACGAAATTTTAACTTCTGACGTGAATTTATCATTTTTACTGGACCAGTCGTGTCATCCTTGGCGAGTTATTTGGCGATTAATCCCTGGAATGCGTAAATAGTATTCAAAAATCGAATTTGTTTTTTAGTCACTTTTTTTCTCAACCAACTGAAACAAAAATTTCACATGAAACTATATCTGTAGTTACAAAAATCCCATACCAAATCTGATACATTCAAGTCATTGTGTTTTTGAAGTATCTCGTTTACTTGTACAGACCGACAGACAATCAACCCATAATTGGATTTGGCTAACTAGATATTAAATTTGTGCACCGAATTTTATTTATCTGGCTCACTTTGTTTTGTAATTATCGTGTTATATCGGAACAGACGGACATAAAGACTTCCTCTGGACAAACTCAAAATTTGATCGAAACTTCAAATTTGGTGTAACGACCGTGTACTAAATTTCAACCGTCTAGCTCAAAGCGTTTTTAAGTTATCTATGTCATAAGCAAACAGACTGAAGTTTTCCAAAAATGTATATTCCGAACTCGGACGCCTAAAATGTGGAAATTTGTTAAAACTTCGAGTTTGAATTGTTTGACGATTGCATGATAATTTGTGCATGAAATTCCGAACATTCGCAGCGTTCATGGTCTTGTTCAAGATTCATTATGGACCGCGGTGGCCTGGTGCTAAGGTCTCGGCTTCGGAACCAGAGGGCTTCAGGTTCTTGACCCGATTCCACCGAAGAACCGTCGTGTAAGGGGGTCTGTTGCAAGTTAAATCCGTCAAGACCAAACGACCCCCCCCGGTGTGGTTTGGAGAGGGGAGTGCCAGCTCAGGTGTCGTCCTCGTCATCTGACCATGGTTCAAAATTACGAGGTTCGTCCCAAAATAGCCCTAGTGTTGCTTTAAAATGGAACGTTAATATAACTAAACCAAATCAAGGTTCATTATATTTACTCTGGTAGGGGGAATGCTTTTATTAGAGAATATGAGAGAGTTTTGAGAAAACATCTCCTACAAGGGCTTTTTTTTTCTATCACTAGCCTTAATAACCTGAATCTGAAACTACCATATCTGACGCAGATATAAGATAGAGGTAGGAAATCCAGGACCAATTTTTTGAAAATATTAATTAGTTAAAAGTCATACGAGACTATAGCATTTTCCTGCGATATCTCCAGTAAATATTATCACGCAAAACTAATTTCTGAACTAATTAGAATTTTAAAAAAATGTCTTTAGTTATAACAATTTAATTTCTAAACCAATTTCCATACAAATGTTCGGTAATTTTGGCAAATCAAAAAAAAAAAAAAAAAAAAAAACACTTTTGCCTAGTTTTTAACAATATATTTTCATTATTGAATTAGTTCAATATTACGTCAAATATTTAATAGTGTGATTTCTTCAATAGTTATAAGATAAAGAAGAAAGATTCAGTTTAATATCTGTGTCATTTACATGAGAAATAAAAAAAATAATTCTAAAACTGAAAGATAGAAGACAGATTATCCTAAAAGTTGCGTTTTTAATAGCATTACGAAGCCATAGGACTCGACTCGATTAGGATGAATAGAACATATACAAGGTTATTAAGATTATAAAATTTTGATATCTGTCATAATTTGAAGCTTAAAAATACTTTCTTGAAGAAATCATATACATTATGTTAAGAGTAAGATTAAGTTGAATGTTGTTGTTTCTAATGGCACCTGCCATTGACAAGCCCGCTGTTCGAAAACAGCCGGTTTAAGCCTGAGGAGGAGCGCCTCTTGTTTCTATAGTAGCGCCATCTAGGGCCAAGAGAACGACTTAGCTACACACACGTCACAACCCTTTTTACGGGGCGGACTTCATTCACGCATTCATTCACTCAACCACAGATCGTAATTTAGACCTGAATCAGAGAACGATCACCCCTGATCCACTACCCCCAGTGGTATAACTCTCGACATGGAGGACATTGTGACTACGACAGATTTAACGCGCGTCAGCCACCAAGCACGCAGGGAATCTTCGGCCGGCGGGGTTCGAAATCGCAACCTAAGGGACGTGAATCCGACGCTCTACCAACCAGGCTATCCCGGCCCAAGTTGAATGTAAACATAACCAATGTTCCCAACAACCCAAGTGGTTATTAAGGCTAATGATAGTTTAGTTTAGTTATATTAACGTCCCTTTGAAGCAACACTAGGGCTATTTTGGGACGGACCTCGTGATTTTGAACCACGGTCAGATGACGAGGACGACACCTGAGCTGGCACCACCCTCTCCACACCACACCAGTGGGAGGACGTTTGGTCAGTACGGATTTAGCGTGCAACAGACCCCCTTACACGACGGTTCTTCGGTGGTATCGGGTCTCGAACCTGAAACCCTTCGGTTCCGAAGCGGACACCTTACCACCAGGCCACCACGGCCAAGGCTAGTGATAGAATAAAACGCAAATAAACTTTCAGAAACATATTTTATGACGTTGATTAAAAACATTTTTCAACTTCCCATCATGCGATTACTTGCCACGTTTTTTGCAGCAATAAGCTGCTTTCGATTTACAACAGTATGCAATGCAGTGGGATATAAATCTTCTAAAAATACGAAACCATTAAAAGTCTTAAGCAACCTACTCCATTACCCAACAACACAAAAACAATGACTAAAATTTAAAACGTGTATTTTCAAATTGCTTTTGTCTGACAGGCTAAAAAAGTCAACGGTTCATTGTCATAGTAACAGCAGATATTCAACACTTTCTTTTATTCCATAAAAACACAACTGACATTCAAACCGAGCTCGGAAAATATGTTTCAACGAGGCACACATCCATTAGCAACAAGTAGGTGAAAACTTTGGAAAGTTTGTATTTCGAGAAATGTCAACTTCTATTAAGGAAAAGCCAATATTTATGAGTTGACAGCAAGAGCTCGGGTTAAGTGCTGCACAAATAAAGGAACACTTTTCTGCGTTTACTTTTATGGGTTGAAAAATAAAAAGCGTCTTTTATATAAGTTTACGCAATTGGATAGTGAGAACACTTGGCAGAATTCTATGGAAATTGTTCGTTAATGCTACATTTCTAGTATGATAATGTTTTACAGCAACTTTAGAACTACATCTTTTAAATCCATTGCTTTTAGTCCTTTTGCACATTGAAAGCGATTCTTTATTTTCCTGAAGAAAAGTATTGTAATCATCAGGAAATCCGACTTTATTTTAATAAATCTCCAAGTTTGAGATTTCGATAATGAAAAAACAGTTTTTTTTTGTAATTATGTTGTTATTTATGGCCCTTTCCATAGACAAGACCGCTGACGAGGTTAGCGATTTAAGCCGAGCTTGTGCAGTAGTTTCTGAGGGTAAAAGCCCCTGACTTCTGCCCTCTTATCCGACGGCAGAAGTCTGACTCCTAGCTCCTATGAAGATAACACACACTTGCACAACCCCTTTTTAAGAGGGGAGGGGGTTCTTTCAACACACCTCACAGATAGAACACAGGGTGAGGAACAACCATGCCCGAACCAGGACTCGAACCCGGGACACCCAAATAACGGGGAAGAAGCACTACCCCTAGGCCAGAACGCCAAAACCGATAGTTATACTTTCTGTGATTGGCTATGTGCTATTTGTAGGCAATTTTTGTAATTATTCTTGTAAGTTGATTGATGAATAAGATAATTCAAAAATTGAAGAAAAGCTGAAAATTAAACATGCTGCCTTTAAGACTACATCATTAATTTTTGATATCTTCGAGGAAATTTGTAAAAAAGGAAATCTATCTGCTTATATGTTGAAAAAGCAACTCATAAGCTAGATACATGAAATTTGGCATAATTTCATTATTGGTAAATCTGTACCATTATAAAAAGGATGTTATCAAAATTCACACGAGCCTTTTGACATTTTCTGTCAATAACTTTCTACAATATTACAGTACAAAAAGAATTTTTTTCATCACATTAAAATTCAAAAGATTATTTTTTCAAGATACCATTTTATCATAAAAACAAAATTTCTATTTTTAATCAATTCTTTAAAAATTCTTTAAGCGCATTTTCCAACGATTAAAAATAAATTTAACCTGCACAAGCACGTTGGGTGTGTGAGGGAAAAATCCGCTTATATCATCGTGTTGCCATCACGTTAACAAAAACTGAAATTAAAATATTGAGTTAACTCTTACAGTTAATTAAACCTAGGAAAGAAGAACTGTAATTTTCAGCACGTGTCTGTAAGAAATGAAAAAAACATATTTTCTAGATAAACAAGTGCAAACAAAAAGTTTATGAAAAAAACTTTAAGTTAAAAAGTTTTTAAAATACAGTATTAATTCAATATTTCTTTAGTAATTCAGGCAAACGTGGTTTATATATAAATGCAGGATATCCACTCTAATCGAATTCGGACACCTAATTTCTAAACAGTCAGTTTTAGGTATATACATCTAACAAGAGCAAGCGGAAGTAATCTCCTTAAAACTTTCTCGCATACTTTCTAATAAATGTCTTATACCCCACCCTCCACAAAAAAACTGTAGACCTTAGGTAAAGCAGAGAATGTTGGTGTAGAATAGTTAGGAAATATTAATCTTTGGCATGGATACAATATTTAACTTTTTTACTGAATCTATGGTGTCATTCTTGGCGAGTTATTTGGCGACTAATCCTTGGCATTCGTTTAATAGTATCTGAAAATTGAATTTGTGTTTTAAACGCATGTTTAAAAAGAAAATTTGATATTGGACTACAATTGTAACCACATGCCAAATTGGATACATTTAAGTCATTGCATTTTTGAGTTACTGTGTTTACATGATTCTGGAGATGATAAACTGGAGATATTAAACCGAATCTTTACATGATTTTGGACCGACAACTCCTTTTGGATTTATAGATTCCTGTCCCCTCTTCTTTCTTAAGTGAATTTCATTCAGAAATTCACTAAGAGGAAGTATGCGCATTTATCTGTCTGAAAGTAAATATGCTAAATCTATACTTATAATAAAGCTCAATGTGTGTGTGTGTTTGTGTGTGTGTGTTGGCGCTCTACAGGCCAGACCGTTTGACCTACAGCTACCAAATTTGGTACATGTATACCTTGGAGGTCGGGAATGTGCACCTGGGGTTCCTTTTTTCGAATTTTTAATTAGAATTTTAATTATTAATTAAAAACTAACTTTCCCGCCAAAAAAATCTTCCATTTTCCCCACCGCCAACTTTTCCGCCAAAAAAATCTTCGATTTTCTCCACCGCCAAATGACTAAGGCTTCCGTTTTTTTTCTCCCAACATTAATGAGGCTAGGGTTAATATTTTTCGGCGGATTATTTCAAACGATTCTGTTTATTTTCTTAATCTTTGATGCATTTAAAATTAAACATTTTTTATTAATCCATGTTTCAGATTCATTCTGAAGTACTTTTGAATTAAAATAACACAGAATAAAGGAAATTAAAAATGTATAATCTGTATAGCGTTACCCCAACTGGCGTAGAAAAATTCACGCATTTGCCTTAACGTAACTGGCGAAGAAAATTCACGCATTCGCACTGTGTTCTGATTGTTGCCATGACAACCGTTATGAACGGATGATTTAAATTATTTTTAGGTTAGTTGCATGATTTTGTAAGTAAATTGTATTTATGTTAGTTATATATTGTTTGTATATGCTTATAGTTTTAAGTACATCGTTTTTTAAGTAGTTTTTTTAAACCTGTTTTCAATGATTTAAATTATTTTTAGGTTAGTTGCATGCTTTTTTTAATTAAATTGTATTTATGTTATATATATTTTTTGTATATGCTTATAGTTTTAAGTACATCGTTTTTTAAGTAGTTTTTTTAAACCTGTTTTAGACAGATTATTTTAAACGATTCATTTTATTTTCTTAGTGTTTGATGCATTTAAAATGAAACATTGTTAATGAATCGATCTGTCCATGATGAATCTGAGAAAATTTTGTTGACAAATTCTTGAGATATTACATAAATTAAGAAAGATATTCTTTAGTGCCCATAAGGTTTAAATGCTCAGTGACTCTGTTTACAAATATCGTATTATTAAAAAAATGCTTTATTTCAGTAAAAAATATTATTATATTAATTGCAGATTAATCCTTTCCACTTTAATTCAAAGCATAAATTCTAAGGCAGCTAACAGAAAATTAGAGAGATACATATTACGTTATGACTGAAGGCATTTAAAATTTTATGAGTGAATTATATGACTATCAAAATTTAAAGTTTTAAAATATTTTAATGAAAAAGCCATTAAAGTAGGAATTACATAAAATATTAATTATTAAAATTTTAACGAGCATTAAGATTGGCGAACCGGCTGGTCCGCAAAAGCGGTTAGTTTTCAATAAAACTGTCAAAGGCTATCATTCTAGTGAGACAATAAAAACAGCGACAACAGTTTCTGGGGAAAAAAGAACTAAATACAATGTAGTTGCGAAAGTTTAAAAAATTCACTGTCACAACTATTTTTAAAGATGATAAATGACATTAATTGTGGTTTTCAGCTCCACATAAAACTAATAAACAGCGGAAATGAAATTTTCAGATTCTTCGCTCGTTGAGCTTTCGTGGGAGGTGCAAATGTTCAATCAAAACACAGCTTTCCTCCCTACATGAGCTGGGATACAATACTATAATACAAACCATACATTATAAGTGATATTACACTAAATTTCCAATTTCTAATCAATGTCGAACCAATAGTATATTTGTATGAAAGGAAAAAAAATTTTTGATGTATTGTATACTCACATAAACATCAAATATGTTCTAAACCAGGGACGGATGCCTTCATTTAGAGCGACATTTTTTTCCCGCCTTTACCAACATAATTGGACAATAGTTTAAAAAGCCAATAGCTCGCAATTCTCCGTTTTATCTGTAGCAGGAATTTCAACAACTCATTAGATTAACGCTTTAAAAGGCCATTTTTTTCTAGTCATAGTATATAAAATATATAGTATATTAAAATAAATCTGAGATTGGCTTCAGAAAAGTGATTCGTTTAGCTTATTAGATAAATTTAATTTGATTAATTCATTTGGTTAATTAATAACTAACAAATCAAGACAGATCATTTTGTGTAAGATAAGAAACTGAAGCATCTAGGACTTTGTCTTTTTGAAAAAATTGTGAGAACTTATGCCAACCTACATAACTTCATTGAAAGGTTGATGAATTTGGTGGGAAGCATACTTCCCATGGCTCTAGAAAGGGTTAAACTCTTCTAATTGATTAAAATTAAGGAAATAAACCTATTTATGAATCATTATAAGGATACACATTATCCTTGGAATGAGAATACAGTAAAATGAAGTCCCTTATAATAATAATTAATTATGACTTTCTACTAATAACAAAGATAGCTGTATATATGTCTGTCACTGTGCCCTGGCGTTCTACAGATCAAAGCATTTGATTTAAAGCTCCAAATTTTGGTACGTATACATCTTGGAGGTTGTGATATGTGCATTTTGGAGCGGTTTCTTTTGTTGAAATTTTAATTAATAAAAGTTAAATAGAATATTGATGTTTTTCCTCGATAAATTTCGAAAATATTATTGCATATAAATAAATTTACATTGCATCATTTTTTTAAGTAACTTATTAATAACGCTAATTTTAAAAAATGCACATTTTCCCTGTTTTTTGACAATTTGAAAATTTTTTCCCTAATTTTCAACAACAGATTATATTGTTGCCCTGAAATTAAAACTGTTTTCATTATCTTGATAGACTTTTGATTTTTTTTAAGTTACATAATCGTGAAAGTTGGAAAATAAATGTATCGGACATTACGTTATGATTTCATACTACTCATCATCATTATCAAGGGCTCATGCACTTAATGATCAGAGTATATGTAAGACAACTAAAATAACACAAATTTTGTCTCTGGTAATCTAAAAGTATCATGAACATGAGGCCATGTTTAAAAATTTTAATTGAAAACAAATATAACCAATAACCTTGGCGAACCAATTGGTACACTAACAAGGGGAGGTCACGGGGTTGAAATCTGAGATCGGGACGAGATTTAGTATAATGATAGTATACATTTAGAATGTTCTTTCATGAAAATATTAAAACGCAATGGCCAGTCAATTTCGAGAAAATGGTCCTCAAACTTTTGGTAAAGCTTATATACTGACAACTTGACTCCCGTCCCGATGATCCCGATGGTGTGTTTGTCTAGGTAACCGTCTCGTATACGGAAGATCAAGGTTCCAATCTGGCTGGGAATTTTTTTTTCTTTTTTAATAATTCGTATTCAATTAAAAATTTATAAATACTTTTAATTAATATGTTTTTAATTTTTTTATACAAAAATCAATAATTATTATCGAAATACGTAATAATAAAATTAAAATTTAAATATTATATATATATATGCAAATGCATTTTTAAAAAAAATAAAATTATTTAAATTGAATTAACGATTTACAGATAGTTTTGATTAATATGCTACTTATTTTTATGCAAGGATAAACGTTTAATCTCTCGATTCTTTTCTCATATTTTTCATAATACGGAATAATTATATTTAGCTTAATTACAGAATGAGAATAACGGTGTATAGAATACGGACCTTTATACTTTACCAGATTGTTTTAGTGTGAAAATAATACAATTAAATTGAACTAATGTATCTGATTTACTTCGTTTTCGGGATATTATATGCAACTGACGCAAATAGATAGATAAACATACAATCAACTCTAATTAATCTCGTTCAAAATTTAATACAAACTTCGATTTTAACAAAAATCAACCGGGACTGTCACACTGTAATTTTCTCCTTAAAAAGTTTTGGCCCCTCTCCCCGCATAAAATTACAGACCTTGAGTAAGACCATCAAGGAGACAAATAACCATATTTTTCTTTTCAGAGTCGATACGCATGAGAGCTTTCTGCTTTGTAATACAGTAAAGAAAATCATATTATATATATATATATATATATATTGGTGGACTATTTTTATCAACCGATTTAAAGAAGTTGACACACAACTACAATTTTAATAATATAATCACACACCAAATTTCATTTATCTAAATCGTTGCATTATGAGTTATCCTGTCTACATGTATGAAAATGCATAACCAACAAACGCTCAACTCTGCGGTGGATTTGAATCAAAATTTTATATGAAATATCATACAGATGCTATTTTTGAGTGCCAAATTTTATTCGTCTAGCCCTTTGTTCGTAATTATTTTTTAACTTGTATTCGGAAAGCCAGACAGACAAGCTTCCTCTGAATAGATCTGGATCAAAATTTGACAAAAATTTAAAAATCTGATCTAAAGACCGTATGCCAAATTTTATCTTTCCATCTGAAAGGGTTTTTAAGTTATCTTTTTCACAGACAGGCAAACATAATTTCAAAAATAGATTTTACGGACTCAGGGAGGCGCAAAATATATAAATACATCAAAATCTTGAGCTCTAATTTTTTTGTACGGACTCAGGGAGGAGCAAAATATATAAATACATCAAAACCTTGAGCTCTAATTTTTTTTGGTGATAACAATATTTTCGCTGTGTATATTTCGTTTTCAAGAGAAGGGGGGAGGGACGTATGTTCAATTTTATTACCTTCGTTCGTTACATTTTTCGAATGTTCGATTTCTGATGATCACGGGAACGAACGGATCCTTGTGTTTTGATGACTTTTTTTTCAAAATTTGTTACATATCTATAATTTTTGAATAAAGACCGCATATTAGTTTCAACCGTCTGGCTTGCCCGGATATTGAATTATCATGTTAAACTATATATAGATATGCTTCCAAAAAGTGTTTTTCGAATTTATGACTGTCAAAAAGCTCAAATATACATCAAAATAAATGTTTCACATTTTAAGGAGACTGCAATATTTTTTCTCTTCCTATGCAGTAAGTTATGAAAAAATGTCTTTAATTCTCTAAAATATGAAATTTTTCCTTTCCTGACCTGGCAAAAAAATTAATCAACAAAGTTACTTACAGGAACTGCAAAGATTCTGCAGAATTTTCTTTTTTCCCTTTCTTCCTTCTCTTTCTTTAGGGATTCTCTACAAGTCGGTGCACAGCAATAAGTTCTGCCCATATTTCTCGTACATTTTTAAATGCACCTTTTCTCTACTACATATCCGCTAGCAATGCTCACCGTAGAGCCCACAGCCAAAAACTATTTTTCTCTGTAGGAGACCCAAAGGAGAACACGAGGGGAAAAAAAAGGTTCATAACAAGAAAATCTGTACACGTAGTTTAAGATTCCGTGTAAAATATTAACTAGTTTTTCGCTGTGACAAAAAAATAAACGGGAAGAGAATGTTCTCTTCCGTATGACCCATTTTTGCCACAGAATGAAGTTGATGTATCGATTCGATTTTTTTCAGGTATTCAGTATTATTTTTGCGAAAGGGCCTCTTTCGGTGGGATTTGTATTTTGGAAAGAAGGCTTTTGTTTTGTTAATCGAATCGTTTGTATGTTGAAAGAAAAAAAAAAAGAAATATATTAATGTTTGGCTGCATGTGTTTTTATTATTCTTTCTTTCTTTCATTGTGGATATGGAAAAGAGGTACACAAATTAAACTGGTGGAATGAATGAATTTTCTCTTTGTGGATTTTAACTTTTTTCGCCCAGAACACGTTTTAGATCTTAATCTACTTATTATCGGGTTTGCACATTGAATTTTAGAATTTTTTATTATTTAAATCTGTAATCCATTTAAAGTACAATTAATTCAAAAGGCAAAATTTTTTTAGCCAGGCTTGGACCCCAAGTCTCACATATGTACCTTTTTTATGTCGATGGAAATAACAATAAATGTTCCTATTTCGAATATTTATAATTATTTTCATTTGTTCGTAACAAAAAACGTTCGAAATAGGAACATTTATTGTATCTTATCCATTTAGGCGATAAACTGAGCTCATACATCAAAGGATTAAGAAAAGACCGAGTGTCCTATCAAGCAAATATTCTTAAATAATGCCAGCAGCCTACTAATAGCTTTATTTTCTTACATTCATAGGCAGTTGCGTAAAGTGAAATTTTTTTTATCTGGTCTGACAAAAGAAACAATGCCCAAAAGTCTATCACAATGAATATATAAAATACGCTATTTAATATAACAGGTTAAAATGACACTCCAATTTCAGGGAAATCTGATAGACGGTGCTGTCGTTTCAGTATTCTACTTGTAGAGAATTTTACTCTAACCCTGTAAAAATAATCCCAATCCATAGTGAAATTCGTTTAAATATTTTTGGTATTAATGACTTCCTCTATGAAATACTATTTTTAATTTTCAAGTGTTGATAAATACGGAGCTCATACGTTTAAAAAGTCTTACGACGTTCAATTTATTATTTTAAATAGGAAATAAAGTATTATAAATAATATTTTACCATTCCATCTAAAATTTAAATTTTAGGGTATGATAACTGCAATCCATAGGGGATGATAATTGCAATTTCTTACAAAAATTAGGGGTACGCAATCTATGAAATATTTAAATTTCGAATGACTTGAAAGATTTAACTAATTATCCAAGTTCTCCATCAATATAGCGGTTTTAAAATATTGTTCTGTGATATCCTCTCTAAGCGCAGTGATATAGAGAGAGGTGACCAAAAGACATGGATATCTAGAAATAAATCTCGTGGACACTCTGAGGATCATGCTTTTGAGTTTTATGCCTTTAAAGTCATTATATGATGAGGATACTACAAGCAGATGTTCCGATCTGCCTGGAAAGCACACGAAAAAATTTGATTTACCAGACAGCTGCAATATTAATGGCGGGAACAAAGGTTGATTCCTAAGAGCCATCCCATTACCACCACAGTACAATCCTTCCAGTAGGAGGCATATTCCGTCATCGTTAGGTTTATCTAACCCCACATCATTTTTGTACTCATCAGAGCGGCGAGAACCAACCACCATATCGGAAGTTTTTCATCCCCATGTCTGGTGTGCTCCCGATGGTTCGGATGAAGAGGTTAAAAAATTGCTTATTTATCTTCAGTGGAACACTTTCTTAATCTACATGTTAAAATTATGCAAGTTTTAAGCAGCACAGTAGAAACTAAATTTTTAATATTTGAAATTTCAAGACATTGATCTAAAACTTATTCTAACGATAAGCAAAAGGTGAGTGATTCTTTGATAAAAGACGGAGTTCAATGATCCTGACCTTCTAAGCATGAGTATACAACAAAGAAACCAGAAGAGAGATAAATCCAGAAGGCTGAGTTTCGTAAAAGAGGTTGCCGTTCTCGGAACAATAGGCAGAAAGAGGCAAACAACGTTGAGACCTTGAAATCCTGAAAATCTGAATGCAAAGGTTTTCTCATAAAATTTCATTATTTCTGCATGACTTTTGCATACTTGAAAGATAAATAACATTTCTAACTCTGTTGCATTTCTTTCATATCTATAATAAAATTTCATACCAATATAAGAAAAGTCTAACACTAAATTTCACAATTCAGAATACAGTGTACCTGAAGTATAGGGTAGGAATCAGATCTCTCACAGTATAGACTGACTGTGAGACACTTAACTTTCATCCAAGTGTTAAAAAAATCCCTAGTTTCAATCCCTGTTTGAAGGTAACCCTTGATGAAGTCTTTAAGCCAGATTCATCTTTTTCTCCCCCCCCCTTTTTCTTTTTTTAATTATATTTTTTTGCAATTTAAATTTAATATTTTTAATTTTCATGAAGCTACTTAGATTAAATTAACACATTGCATACAGGTCACGAGATTTCTCGTTTTAATAGACCGAACGTTGTGACGGGTTATCTCGTTTTAATGTTTTTTAGGCTAAATCGATGCATAACCAACCAGAGGCAAATATTTAACACATTGAGGACCGCAAAGAAATCTGTAAGACATACGCCTGGAACAGCACGTTTTTGGGCAAACTTGTACGTTCTAAAATCATCATAACTTTTTTATTTTTGAAGCAATAACAGACGGGACGCGAAACTCGAGAAAATTCGTGAGCATTCCTTAATGTCTTAAAGCAAGATATTGCTGCACATCGAGTCGATCACCACTGCACAAGGGAATATGCTTTAACCCTTTCTAGGGCCGTGGGAAGTATGCTTTCCACCAAATTTATCAATCTTTGTATGAATTTGTGTAGGTTGGCATAAGTTCTGACACATTTTTTTAGAAAGACAGAAACTTAGATGTTTCAGTTCTTTATTTTACACAAAATGATGTGTCTTGATTTGTTATTTCATTATTAATTAACCAAATTAATTAATGAATCAAATTAAATTTATCTAATAAGCTAAATGAATCTCTTTTCTTATTCTAATTTCAAGCATAAAAGTATTTTAACATATGACTAGAAAAAAATGGCATTTTAAAGGGTTAACAAATACCACACTCTAAAGCATTATTCAAGTCTGTTAAATAAATAATAGTTAAAATGTAAAAAATCTTATATAATAAATACACGTATAAAATATATAGCAATATTTAAGAATACTTTATGTAAATATAATACCAAATGCAAATTAAAAAGGTGAATACATGCATCCTATTGCTTGCCAAGCATGCTTCTAGAACGTTCAAAAATGTGCGAGCCCTGGCAGCGCGTTCAGCGTCGTGCACAATGTGTTAAAATCAATAAAAATAATTGATTCTTGAAAGTTTGGAGGGGCCCTGAGGTTTTTATTGTATAAGGGTCCTAGAAGTCCTGCAGTGGATGAGACAAACTTGGGTTAGCATTGCATATCAACTCTCCGGAAAAGGACTCGGGACACGTGAAAGCCATTTGTCTTCCACTCATTGAAGGTGCGGGAGTCAGTGCCTCCCTCGGGACTCAGGTCAGTCACCTCTGTCCGATTACGAGGGAGGCACACGGAAGGCGAGCACCCTTATGCAGGTCACGCGAAGTTAAAGAAACAATAAAACTGCACGCTCGTCTTCCGAACGGTCATTTCAATGGGTTTCCAAATGTGTTCTTTGAGTTTTGGCCAGCTGGGTGTTGATCTAATGATCATTGCACTGCGTATAATCAATTTGTAAGGGGGGGGGCTGTTGTAAATGGTAAGATAAATATTGACAAATAAAGACCGGGGGGATTGGAAAAATTTTCAACAATTAAAATGATGTTTGCTTGAGCATAATAATTCACTTTGGATACAGTAATTTTATTTGCGTTCAAAAATAATTTTATATCCTTAAATCACGTGACCAATAACAAAATCAATATTTTTATAAAATAGGATTCAGCTAACTGGAACTTAACTGTGCATATTTATATTATTATAATTATTTCCATTTCAGTTTAATACACAAATGAATTTAAGATATTTTGATTAAGATATTGATAAGATAATTATCAATGATTAAGATATTAAGATATTAATTTGATTAAGATATTAAGAATTAAGAACTAGCTCGAAACATCATCACATATTACTTTAATTAGGTATTTGTTCTTTATGTTTCAAATTTACATATATATCAGTGATAAAGTGCACACAAAAAATGTATGCTTTCATCGCATGCACGTTTATAAAAGCAAAAACCAAAATAACGAAAAATATTGTTGTAAAATGCTATTGTGATCAAAACATACCAGGAATGGTAGCATAAAGATTTCAATTTATTGCATCTTCTTCAAAGTGAGGTCCACCGACGTTTTTTCCAATCATCAAAAGTTGTCTAAATTTGTGTGTGGGGTTGGGATCCTTTCTACGGTTGCAGTGAGCTTCCTTTATTGAATTAAAGGACTCACAATTGTGACCACGAATGGAAAATTTCAACCGTTAAAATAAGAAAAGTCACATGGTCCTATATCAGGTAAATATGGAGCTTGACGAGCTCTTTCCGTTGAATGATTGGTTAAAAACTTCCAAATAATAATTGTAATGGGGATTACTGTGATAAGACGCGTTATCGTGGTGTAAAGCACATGCATTTTCTAGCCATATTTCAGGCTGTTTACGACAAATTGCTTTATGAAAACGGGGCAAAAAATTCAAATGATGATTTTAATTGATTGTCTAGCCAGTTGATAGGGATTCATAATGCTCAAAACCATGACACTCAAAAGAAACACTACTTTTTTTTAACGGTTTTGACATAGTCTCTTCAGTCTTGCTTCACCTTTCAAGCGTCATTCCCTTGA
Organism: Argiope bruennichi; assembly: GCF_947563725.1. NCBI lineage: Eukaryota > Metazoa > Arthropoda > Arachnida > Araneae > Araneidae > Argiope > Argiope bruennichi. The sequence goes on from NC_079156.1 coordinate 35,584,355, forward strand.
TCGTTGATCTGTTTTTGTATCCAAATTTCATCACTACCAATAATGTATTTTAAAAAAGAAATTGCCTTGAGAAAGTATCTCTCGATCATTGGAGTGCGATCTTGTTTTGAGAACATATTCAAAGTTCATGGAACAACGCATCACAGCTCTAAATGAACTATTAAAACTAATTGACAAGAACCAAATTATATAGTAATTTATTCAATGATATATCTTAATGTCAAACGGTTATCAGAAAGAACCAATTCTCTGACTTTATCGATATCTTGATCATTAATCGTAGCGGATAGTCTATAGGAATGCAGGTCATCTGAATTCTTTACCGTCTTTAAACTTTCATGTACCAATCAAATACAGTAGCTTTTGATAAACGGCCATTTTCAAAAGCTTTTTGAAATATTTGAAATACTTTTTGAAGCAAAAATTTCATTGCGTAAACAAAATTTAATGCTTGTCCTTTATTCGTTAACACTCTCTATTTCGGAAAATCAACTGAGTAAAAAATTCTTATTTCATAAACGATATTTATTTTCTAGTGATAAAATGAAATAAATTCCTAATTGTTGCCAGATATTTACAGAAGTAAAAAAAGTTTGAAATGTTTGCAGACTATAGATGCATTTTAAATGTTGCATTGCAGATACTTTTTTTTTTATCACAACAATACACTAAAAAATATTTTTTTAAATTTATTAAAATTTGGCATCACTGGAAAGCTAATATTTCAAATTTTGATAAAATATAAGAATAGAAAAAAGATTAAAATTTTGATTAATAATCAACTGAAAATCCAATCGAAAATTTTATAAATGCCTTGTGCCATATCTTGCTGTACTTGCCTCATTGTTTTGTTTTTTCATAACAGTTGTATTCACATTTTTAGACATTTGAACTTTATTGATATTTTGTTTCGATTTTATCACGATATAAATATTTTAATGCCATAAGTATGGCATGGCTCAGCCAAAGATGGGTTTTTGTACCATAGGACACAAACTCAGAAACAAATTCGAATTAATTCAATCATGCTTTGCATTTATAGCATTTCTTTAAACAATAGGTGTTATTTATGTCACCTATTGCTATGTTATCATCAAATACACTTCACGTTAGCTTCATATTGTCCTTATATAACTTCACAACCTCGAAGAAAACATCCTCATATTCGCCTCTTTGTGAAAGTACGTTGATTTGATTTAATTCCGTAGCATTAATGTCCTATTTTGATATTAATATTCAATATTTGATACTAATATTCAATAATAGTAATTATAATTATTAAATAAAAAATATAAGTGAATTTAAATATATTGCGTGTGAATCCTTTTCCTGTCAGTATGCTGGAATTCCATATATTTTGCAGTATATTTAACGTATATTATCAATAAAATTAAAGCCCACATTTTATTTTAAATAAAGAAAGAAGAACAATATAAAGTTTCGAATGAAATTATTTGTTAAAACATAAATACGTTTTTTTTTTTTAAGTTGCGATTTTAGGAATCATTTTAAAGTTATCATGGGGGGGGGGAGTTTAAAGCCAAGACGAATCAGGAGTACAAATATCTTTCGTAAAATATTATTACAAATGTAATTTTTTTTACAACTCCCAAGTTAAATAATGGAAAACTTTTAGAATGGGAATTTCGTTTCTCGAATTCGGTCAGTTTAAAGAAGATTCGTAAAGTTTAGTTTAGTTATATTAATGTCCCTTTTTTCAAAGCAACACCAGTGCTATATTGGAACGGACCTCGTCATTTTGAACCACGGTCAGATAACGAGGACGACATTTGAGCTGGCACCCCCTCTCTAAACTTCCACAACAAATCAGCGGGAGGACTTTTGGCCCCGACGGATTTAAAACGCACCATACCGGCTTGCATGACTTTCTTCGGTGGAATCGGGCCTCGAACCTGATATCCCCCCGGTTCCGAAACCGAGACCTTACCACAAGGCCACCTTCTCGGACATGTAAAAAATTTTAATAAGCATTTTTTGACAATTTTTTTCTTTTTAACAAAATTTAATTTTCGAAAAAATATGCACATATTAAATGCAGTCTTCAAATGTAAATTAATTTAAACCACAAAAATAATTGTAAATACTTTAGTTTTTCAAGCGCTCTCTGCCTGCTTATATGATTTCAATAATAAAGGACCCCATCTTTTTTTTTATTCAAATGATATAACATTAAACATATGTAAACCAAGAAGTTAATTGCAAAAGATATATAAGTAGAGAGAATGGATTAAGTACAATGCTATCTTTTCAAATATGCAACTCTTAAAAATGAAAGTATCAGGAAAGCATGTTTTTCCATTCTAGAAACGCATGCAAATCCTCATCTTTCGAAATATTTGATTCAATAAATAAAGCACCCGCTGAAGATGAAATTATGCATAAAGATGATTGCATTAATAGCTATTTCGAAAGAAAATGTGTCCTCTTTTTTTCAAACACACGGCATATGCTGGTTGATATCTGAAATGGTACATAAAATATGTGGTCTTGAGGCATTCAAGGACATAATCCATCAAGTTAATGCCACATAATAATGCAAACACGTGTAGATAAACAGGTGCGTCCTATAATGCACTTGTTTAAGCAGTAAGGAAGATAAGTTTATGCTTTCATAAAATAAATGTACTAGACACTTGATTTCTATGGGCTTTCTCAATCGGATAAATGGTGCTTAGAATAGTATTTGTTGCAATTTAGCCGACTATCCCATTTATACCTACAAACATCATATGCTAAAATTGAGAAAATGATACAAAATCAACATATTTTTTTTTTAATTCTCATTCACAAATCTATTTAATAGTATGCATTATTGTATAATAAAATTCAAAAGTTTTGCTACTCAAAATTAGACTATTTAGTCGATATTTAGACGGAATGCTCAATAATTGATTCCATTTCTTTTATAAAACAGCGATTTCCTTTTCATGTGCAATGTTTCTAATTGTTTGAATGGTTTAAATAAATCTACAGAAATGAAATTGCAAAGATAATAATAATAAAGATGTGCTTACGCGATCGCAATATAAACTTATGAAATGAATTTTCATCGTTTTGAGTTCTTTTTATTCGTAGATTTAAATTATTCTTATTTTTTAATGAAATTTTCAATCCAAATGATCGAAATTTCTATTAAGAATCTAATCTCAAAAATAATTGTATACTTGGAATAAATTAGAACAAATCAGATCTGTTAAATCAAAACATAGTAATGGAAGTTTAGAATCACAAATTTAAAGATCAGCACATTTCTGTTCTTTTTTTCCATCCGTTACAGTCTTTCTTATCTTTTTATTTTTAATGACGACTGAATGAGAAAATTTTATAACACCAATTTCTCATCTTTAAAAAATAACTCCTTTCTCGCGTTATAGCTGAAAAATTACTTTTTTGTAATTAAATCTTTACAATCATAGATCTCTATTAAGGTAGTAATTAAATATTATTTAATTAATCAATTAATATTTTTCTGGTTAATTTTTCTTAATATAGTAATTATTTATTCTTATTAATCAAATAGTATTCTATTATCTTTATTAATGTAGTAATTAAATATTAGCATAGCATGAATATACTCAAATGAAATTATTTATCTCTTTTTTTATTTAAGGTATGCAATCCTCACTAACTGAATCCCAATTATTAATTTCTGAACCATTATAAATAAGCATCTACCATCAATTGGAAAATGTTTATAAGTAACAAAGTATTTTATGTTGTTTGAATTAAGAGATGTATTGCTGCAAAAAGTTACAAAATCTTAATTTTTACATAGTCTTCAGCTTCCATTAGATATAATTTGTTAAATATTCTTGAAGAATTAACATTTTCATTAAAAAATGTTCCTGCTACTAAAATTGACTAAGTTATGGAGTTTTAAATATCATAACTTTAGATGACCATTTCAGTTGTAATCTTCCGGAAATGCCGCCTTCACAACATTTTGGTTTTTAAGTTTGCCGTTGATTGATCTGAAATAAAGAAACTCAAAGTTTCATAACTAGATCAACTTTGATCACAGTACAATCAAATTGTTTTTTTATTTGAAATGCTAGTGTAACAAGAACAATTTATGAAATATTATATGTAGGCTAGAAAGAATGAAAAATAAGATGTAGTATTTTCAGCAATACCTTTAAGGATTCAACATAAAATTCAATTATTTTTAGCAGTCAAGCCGAATTTTGTTTAGATGGGTATATCCATCTCTCGCATTTTAAAAACTCGTAATCGGATCACCATTAGAATGGGCACTCTTTTACAGTTTGAATATTGCTGAAATTATACAAAAGCATGGTTCATGTTGCATATCTCCAGCACACCAAGCCAATTTCAGAATCCAATGTGTTATTGCCAAATTAGATAAATTTTCAGCGCTCAGTTATGCAAAGTCTATATTTTGCCCCAACCTTGGAATTTTGAACTTTAATCAGAAGATCTAGTATCTAATTCAGAAAATTCGTGTTATAACTTTCGCAGCAAAGGAAGGGCGTTTCTTCCCCTCTGATGTAGCCCCATTACTACCTACCAGAGCGCGAATGTCCCTATCCCTGTCTTTAGCAGGTCACAATCGTGTTCTGTTCATTCTATCCGGTTTTGAACTGTCTGCTACACTTTTTATTCTGCTCCAAATTGCAATAGTTTTTACGCAAAGTCTTATAATTTGTTTTGAACAACAATTGAAGTTCCGTGTCATAAGTCAATTTGCTGCTATTGCCCCCATCTTTTTGCTACATTTGGTCACAAACTCGGAATCCTACAAGTTCTAAGGCCGAGACTTTACCATGAGGCCACCAAGGCCATGCGTGTTTTTCAAAGCATTTTAAGGTACTGTATGTACATAACATAGCAGTGCCTGAGAAAAGAGCTTAACAAAATCAATTAAACTCGAAACAATTTACTTATATTGCATTACTTATTTTACAGTTTATCTATCATTACTTATATTTTTGAACTCAGTTTTACCATGGTGAAGTCAAGTCCAAGGTACGATTTTACCACTACACACGTCACAACCCTTTTTACTGGGCGGACTTCATTCATGCATTTTATTCACTCAATACCACAGATCGTAATTTAGACCTGAATCAGAGAACGATCACCTCTGATCTACCCCCAGTGGTATTACTTTAGACATGGAGGACTTTGTGACCACGACAGATTTGTACGCACGCCAGCCACCACACACGCGGGGAGTCTTCGGCCGGCGTGGCTCGAACTCGCAACTCAAGGGACGCGAACCCAACGCCCTACCAACCAGGCTATCCCTGCCTCAATGACGCCACTGAAAAAATAAAACACGCTCCCTATCGGCTTAAATAGCTGTCTTTGTAAAAGCAAGCTTGTCCATGGCAAGTGCCATAAGAAACAACAACACGTCCGAGGTGACGCTATTTGACATTGCAGATGAGATTGTATAAGGCTCTAATAGTTAGATATAAAAAAAATGTGTGTGTGTGTGTGCAAAATCGTTTTTTCTGAAAAGGTGCTTATATAGATAAACTTAAAAATCAAAACCTTATCTAAATATAAAATTTGACCCAAATCGTTAGAGACATTTCTAGATACATGAAATAAATTTATATATATACTAGCCGCCTTTTGCGACCAGCCGGTTCGCCAATCTTAATGTTCGTTAAAATTTTTATAGTTAAATATTTTATGCAATTCCTACTTTAATAGCTTCTTCATCAAAATATTTTAAAACTTCAAATTTTGATAGGCATATAATTCACTCATAATATTATAAACGCCTTCAGTCATAACGTAATATGTATCTCTCTCATTTTCTGTTGGCTCCCATAGAATTCATACTTTAAATTAAAGTGGAAAGGATTAATCTGCAATTAATATAATAATATTTTTTACTGAAACAAAGTATTTTTTTTGTAATATGATTATTGAAAACAGTCACTGAGTGTTTAAACTTTATGGCACTAAAGAATATCTTTCTTAATTTATGTAATATTTCAAAAATTTGTCAACAAAATTTTCTCAGATTCATCATGACCAGATTGATTAATTAACAATGTTTCATTTTAAATGCATCAAACACTAAGAAAAAAAAAAAAAAAAAAAACGAATCGTTTAAAATAATCGGTCGAAAACAGGTTTAAAAAAACTACTTAAAAGACGATGGTCTTAAAACTATAAGCATACACAAAAAATATTTAACTAACATAAATACACGTTAATTACAAAAGCATGAAACTAATCAAAAAATAATTTAAATCGTCCGTTGATATTTGTTGTCATGTCAACAATCAGAACACAATGCGCATGCGTGAATTTACAACGCTAGTTACGGTAACGCAAATGCGCGAGTTTTTCTAAGCCAGTTGGGGTAACGCTATGCAGATTAGAAATTTTTATTTCCTTTCTTCTGTTTTATTTTAATTCAAAAGTATTTCAGAATTAATCTGAAAGATCGATTAATTAAGAATGTTTAATTTTAAATGCATCAAACATGACGAAAATAAACAGAATCCTTTGAAGTAATCAGCCAAAAAATCTTAAGCCTAGCCTCATTACTGTTGGGGGAAAAAACTGAACTCTTACTCATTTGGTGGTAGGGAAAATGAATAATTTTTTGTCGAGAAAGTTAGCTTTTAATTAATAATTAAAATTCTAATTAAAAATTTAAAAAAGGGGACCCCAGGTGCACATTTCCGACCTCTAAGGTATACATGTACCAAATTTGGTAGCTTTAGGTCAAATGGTCTTTTCTGTGGACACACACACACACACACACACACACACACACACACACACACACGCATACACACATTGAAATTTATATATAAGTATAGATGCTTTTTTAAAGCAAGCGAAGAGGGGGAAAAAACTATTCTAAAAAATTGGGTAAAGCAGGTGTTCTTATTAAATAAGTAATTTTTTAAAAAAAGGAAACGAAAAAGGGGAAGAGTTATTCTATAAAATTGTGTGAAGCAGATGTTCTGTCTTAGAAACTTCTTTTCCCTTTCCAGCTGTGTTGCCATAGAAACCGGCGCACAGCTGTTTACACGTTTATGTTTATCTATTCAGATTTTATAACATCTAATCAGAGTAACGGTGAATATCAGTGTGTTCGTGTTCGTCAATAAAAGTTAATTTTTATAATAACATGATTAACGAAAACAGAGTCACTGAGCATTTAAACCTTATGGGAACTAAAAAATATCTTTCTTAATTTATGTAATATCTCAAGAATTTGTCGACCAACCGGTTCGCCATACTTAATGCTCGTTAAAATTTTTATATTTAAATATTTTATGCAATTCCTACTTTAATAGCTTCTTCATCAAAATATTTTAAAACTTCAAATTTTGACAGACATATAATTCACTCATAATATTATAAAGGCCTTCAGTCATAACGTAATATGTATCTCTCTCATTTTCTGTTAGCACACGTAGAATTTATGCTTTAAATTAAAGTGGAAAGAATTAATCTGCAATTAATATAATAATATTTTTTACTGAAACAAAGAATTTTTTTATAATCTGATTAATGAAAATAGAGTCACTCAGCGTTTAATCTTTATGGGCACTAAAAAATATCTTTTTCAATTTACGTATTATCTCAAGAATTTGTCAACAAAATTTTCTTAGATTCATCATGAGCAGATCGATTCATTAACAATGTTTACTTTTAAATGCATCAAACACTAAGAAAATGAAACGAATCGTTTTAAATAGACGGTTTAAAACAGGTTTTAAAAAAACTACTTAAAAAACGATGCACTTAAAACTATAAGCATGTACAAAAAATATATAACTAACATAAATACATTTTAATTACAAAAGCATGCAACGAACCTAAAAAAAATTTAAATCCAGTCCGCATCCGTTGATAATAATTCGTCAACACAATGCGGAATTCAGAACACAAAGCGCATGCATGAATTTTCAACGCCAGTTACGTAACGCAAATACGCGGGGGTTTTTTTCTATGCCAGTTGGGGTAACGCTATGCGGATTAGAAATTTTTAATTTCCTTTATTCTGTTTTATTTTAATTCAAAAGTATTTCAGAAAGAATCTGAAGGATCGATTAATTAACAATGTTTAATTTTAAATGCATCAAACATTAAGAAAATAAACAGAATCGTTTGAAATAATCCGCCGAAAAATACTAACCCTAGCCTCATTACTGTTGGGAGAAAAAAAAACGAAAGCCTTACTCATTTGGCGGTGGCGAAAATGGAAGATTTTTTTGGCGGAAAAGTTGGCGGTGGGGAAAATGGAAGATTTTTTTGGCGGGAAAGTTAGTTTTTAATTAATAATTAAAATTCTAATTAAAATTTCAAAAAAAGGGACCCCAGGTGCACATTCCCGACCTCTAAGATATACATGTACCAAATTTGATAGCTGTATGTCAAATGACCTGGCCTGTAGAGCGCCAACACACACACACACACACACACACACATTGAGCTTTATTATAAGTATATATATATATATATATATATATATATATATATATATATATATATATATATACAAGAATTGCTATATATGTATACAAGAATTGCTTGCGTAAAGTCACAAAATAAAGTATAACATTGCAGCAGCATGGATCCTCTGTAATGATATGTTAATTGTATCCATTTCAGTAGTCACAATGTGTCCTTTTATTAATTTTTCTAATAAATAGCAATGACGTGTATTTATTAAATACATTAAATAAATGCATTAAAAATTAATACACGTTAAGATGCTTCTATTAACTTTCAATATTTTCTGGTCGTACATCTAATAAAATCATTTCTTCCATAATAAGATATTCAAAATCATTGAATTCTTTAAGCAAATGAATTTCTTTATTTTCTAAGAGTATTCGTTACTATGCGTCTACGATCAGCCGGTTCGTCGAGATTACTGCTTTCTAAAAGCTTCAATTACATATAATTTTTATTAATGGATTTCTCTGTAAAATACGACTTTAAATTTCAAATTTTGATAAATATAGATCTTGCACTTTTAAAAAATATTTTATAAAATTCTCTTTATTATTTTAAATTAGAAATGAAGTACGTTTCAGTTTCTACACCCCACCTAAAATTTGAATTCTATTTTAAAACGGAACTTCAACTACTTCTGAAGTTAAATTTTACTTTAAATAGAATAACAGTTTAAAAGTTTTATTAAGAGCCTGCCCTAAACAGAAATCTATTTTATATAGGAACATAAACCGAATTCTCCTTAACAACAATGGAAGAAAAAAAAACTCAAGTATAATATAATTGTAGTAACACTACAAACGATTTCAGTTTCATTAAATTTAACAATAGAATATATTGCTGAAAAATTTGCTTTAAATATTTTTACAATTAATTGAAAATAGTTTTTAAAAAAATCTACTACAAAAATATTGGTATAATTGGAAAAACAATTTTTTAAAAATTTTGTGATAATCTAAAAATAACAGAGTTCAATATTTTCAGAAGCAAAAAAACAAAAACAAAAAAAACGTCAATTTTGTTTAATTGTTTATTTATTAAAATTTCAAAAAAATCGTTTCTAGATGCACTTTTTTATTTTTCTTAATATATGTGTGCCAAATTTAATAGCTCTAAATCTACGGTCTGCCCTGTGGAATTCAAACATGCAGACATTAACTATGAAGGTTTGACTGTGACTCGATTTCTGTTAAATAACTCTTCATATGCTCATAAATCAATTCTTTTTTCGTATACCCGGATTAAAATAACATCCATTTTCATCCTGCGTTCTTATTACCATAGCTTTCTTTTTTTGAATGGACCTACATTTAACGCTCCAGATCTCTCAAATTAACCTCTTAACTATTTCTTGCCATTTGATTTTAGTAAAAGCTACATTTTATATCCGTAAGTTAGGCATATTTTTTTAGTTAAAATGATCTAACAATCACAACAATCGAATTCACAACAACAGAAAAAGAACTGAATATAGAAAATGCGTACTGTTTATCATGAAACGATAAAACTTTAAAATATCGAAATAAAACAAAACATAATAATGTTATGGATCGCTGCAGTTCTTTTAAATTATCTGTTTAAGAATAAAACTGTGATGTAGATCTGATAGTTAAACTGCAATCATTGAAGGCAATCTTTGAAAAAGCGCTCGTTTTATAAATTTATCGATTTTTAATTATTCAAAAGTAAATAAAATTAAGGTTAATAATAGTAATAATAATAAAAAAGTTCCGTTTCATAACTATTGAGTAATAGATACTAATATTAAAAAGAACTCTGGCCATTTTTTTGTAAATGCATACCAAAATGAGGCAGCTTTTGTTCGGTTTGTTCTTTTTCGGAGCTCATTCTTTTTATGAAATAAAACTAGATCTGTGATATTCTTCGTGCTTCCAGTTGAAACGGATGTTCTACGATGTCTACATTTTTTTCAACTAGCTCAACATCAAAACAGCAAAAGGATATTACGAAAAGAGTGTATTTTTAATGTAACTGATATAAAATGTGTCAAATTTATTTTAACTCAGTACTGCAAGGAAACATAGTCATTTGAAATTAAGATTACACAAACATTTCTCACAAATGTTCTCTAAAAATCTTTGCTAATACCTTATGTTTAATACATAAAAATATAGGGTGGTATTTTTTGCGATCAAACGTATTAAACGTCCCCATCTTTACAGACGATAACGCATTGTACGCGGATCATATTGCTAATCAAAACTAACGTAACATCACAGAAAGAATGCATCTGTGTAACTTCATATTTAAGGCATATTTCGATTACGTTTTATGTATACATCTCAAATTTCAGATAACCTCAAAGACTGAAATCCATCGGAGTCAGGACGTGGGATTGTAATGACCACGAAACTGTTCAATCCATTATATCCACGTCCCGTTTTACAGCAACGCTAGGGCTATTTTGATACGGACCTCGTAATTTTAAACCGCGGTCAGAGGGCGAGGACAACACCAGAATTAGCACCCCTTTTCCTACCTACCGCACCACACCAGCGAGAGGACGTTTGACCCTGACGGATTTAACGTACACCAAACCCGCTTACGAACGGTTCTTCGGTGAAAGCGCTTCTCGAACCTAAAACTTTTCAGTTTCAAAGCTGAGACATTACCATCAGGCCACCGCAGCACTGGTGGTCACGAAACAGCGAAGTTACTGGCAAAGACTAATGAGTGAAATTTTTTACTGAATCTATAATGTTATCTGATGACATTTTTTGGGTTGATTAATCCCTGATCCCTGTGGTTAGTACACAAATACTCGGAAATCGAATTTGTATCGGACACCATTTTACCGATAAACTAAAAGCAAAATTTGATATAGAACTACAATTGTAGTCAAAAGATCTCATACCAAATTTCATTTATATGTCATAACATTTTTAACATGCATACAAAAATACCGACACATATGCAAAGTGTATACAATACATAATATCGGGCCTCCTTTTTTGCTGGAATATTATCCTTCCGCAAGATCCCTTAATGTTCTAAAACACAAATAGATGGCTCTCCTGGGAATGCATTAACTCTTTTTGAACTAGATAGATCATTCACGAATTCGGCAAAAAATTCGTGAAACCTCACCGATACGAATCCAATTATGATTCCCACCAAATGAGGCATAGCTTTGGCTTAAAAGCCTAGGACATCACAGAAAGTCATCGCCAACTGTCTCTTTGTCTTTGAACTCTTCATTGAAGCATATCAATCAAATTCATGATCACAATTTAATAATATATCATCAAAATCCGTGAAAAAGAAGCTCTCTGCCCTATTACTACGAAGAAAATTAAAAGTCGCGGTTCAAATGACAATTCACCTCTTTATTTATCACGGTTAGTAAATTGCATCATTTATACATAAATGGAAAGAGAAAGGAATGGATGGGTGGATTCTTGTTTAAAGAAGTTCTGTAGAAGTTTTTCCGAAGTTGTGTCATAATGACTATAGAAAATTTTTCTATTACAAAGAATTTATATAAAAATCAGAATGGCATATTTTCCCATGAAGTGCGTGTTGTATAAACTGATATTCTACGATTCTAAAATCCTTTTCAGATTATATATAAAGGGACAAGCCCATAAAGGCATTTTTACACGAATTAAAGAGGCACTATCAGCCTATGTGTAAAAGAAAATTGAATTTTTATTCTGTAATGAAATTAAATGAATTGGCTGACTTCTGCCCTCCGGTGCTCAGGGGTCTTTACCCTCAGAAACTACTGCACCCCCTTTCCGTGGTAACACGGACACATCATCATCATCACCAAATGAATTGACTAATGAACTTATGAAACAATTTTCTGCCTGACTTCCACATTATGACGTTTTTTTCTTATTATTATTTAACTTCGTCATATAATGAAGAGAATTGGCATGCAGTGGGAAACTATAACATTTCCTTTTGAAGAATCTTATAAAAAGTATCATAAATTTTTAATATTTCTCTTTAAAAATGGCAAGGCAATGAAATTTCATTTGTCTTCCTTGCTGCATTTTTGAATCATTGCGCTCACAAACATACGAACAAATAAACTATCAGTCAGCCATTTGATGGATTAAATCTTTAATTTGACATAAATCTACAGTTATGGTGATAAATACCATAAACTGATTTTTTTTTTCTTTTGCTTTTCATCTATATTGATTATATTCTCGCGGATAGGCAGACAGACTTTCCTTTGCTAGATTTCAATTAAAATGCAAACTCATGTATTCAAATCATACATCGCATTTATTCATCAAATCATAGAATTTTTTTGTAATTAAAATTGTACATTAAAATGGCGATTTAAAAAAGAAAAAAAATTCAATTGATCATGTATTAGTGTTTTGTTTATCTTTTCCGTTCATATAGGAATAAAAATAACATCAAATGCCCAAATTAGAACATGACATCTAATTAGGAATTTAAATAAATTTGCAAGGGGTTGAAACGGGTATCATTTGGTGTAAAAACAAAATACAAAATTTCATTTGTCAGTTTCTTTTGGTTTTTGAGTCGCATTCACAGAGAGACAGACATGATTTTTAAAAAAATGGTTATCATATTCTTGTATTTGGACAGACAGACAAACTTCCTGTAAATGGATTTCGTTTAAAATTTGTTAAACAAATTTTGTGTAAAGAGTACAAGCTGAATTTCATCCGTCTAGAGCAAAGGATTTCCCAGTTATCATGTTCTTAGATAAATAGACAGACAGACAGAAAGATGAATGGATATAATTCGAAAAACATGTTTTCAAGGGAGGTTTGGAATGCGAAGATTAGTCATAACATCAATTTCAATTTATTTTTTATTTTTTGATGGTTTGATAATATTTTTTACAATACGAATAAAAAATATTATATGAGTTTTAAAAAAAAGAAGATATACGAGTAAAAAAAATAAAATAAAAATTCCTATTCCAAAATCCAAATGATTTTATAATTTCACTTGAAAATTTTCCTGTTTTTTTATTTCACTTCTTCGATATTTTAAAATTAAGCAATTACAAATGAATGATGACTCAGTTGAGATAGCAGAAATGAAAAATGAAGGGAAAGAATGTTCCATTACAACCAATTTCTTTGCACTGTACATTATTTAGTACGGAATGCAATTTACAACAAATAAAATAACTTCTTTAAGTATTAAAAAATGCGCATACAGATACTTATAAAAACTCATCAACATTCTTCCACTAAGTTTCACGTTATTAACTTCAATCGCACCAGCAGTTAAGCATTGCAAAAGACCTCAAAAATACCGCTACACTGGTTTAAATGCAAATTATCCCCATTTATGTGTCATAACTTCAATTAAGATACCAGATTAAAAACTAATTGAAAGCAAAATTAAATAAACGAACGAATAAGAAAGGGAAATGCAATGTTTATTCTTTCCATTCTATTGTTTTAATAAAAATAAGAACAAGTAAGAACTGATAAAAGCAAATAAAGAAATGTTTTTTAATCAAGTAATAATTTCAACTTCATTACTGCATCTAAAGGACGACGGTTACGGTTGAGTAGTGAAAGCGGTTATTATTCTAAAAATCCCTTAACTGTGTTTCTGGTTTTTCATCATTGTGATTTCTCTGTTGTGAAATGTTTTGAATAGGCTGCGAGAATCTCTTGATTGTGTTTACATTCGATTGTTTAATTTCATGAAAGCTGGGATTAATCGGTTTTGTTTAAATTCTGATTCAAAACACTCGTTCCATTTCAAATTCTTTTATTTTTTCTTTTGGAATAAATGCTAAGAAAATTAAATAAAATCAAATTAGATTCAGCAAACGATATTTTTCAAAAGAAAGCTTGGGAAAAAGAACACATTATGTATACCAATTTTGGTGTAAACATAGAATTTCCAGAAAAAAAATTGTCTTATTTAGAAATTTTGATGAATATCCTACGAAACTCTTTCTACTGAATCATTTTTAGTTTTAATTATTTCATTTCAGTAAAGTTGGACTTAATCGATTCTTTTGTAATCTTGATTGAGGATAATTGTTGTTGTAAATTTGTTTTTCCTGTTTCACGAACTAATTTATGAAAATTAAACTATTGGGAAAATTGAAAGTTTTATGAAATAAACTTTTATTTTAAAGAATTAAAAAAAAAGATTAACAAAGAAAATAAGGAAATCGATTTAGGAAAGTCTTATTAAAACTTGAAATTCCAGGACCAAAATGGAAAAAAAAAAATAAGAAATTGGAGAATCTGTTACGGTTAGTTTAAGAGAATGTTTTTTAAATATTAAATTGTTTATTTTTCTAAAAGCTGGAATTGATTTCCGTTATCTTTAAATCTTCTTTGAAACTATTTGCTCTACTTCTTGGGTTGTTTATTGCATTTCTTTTTAAACCCGAGTCTAAACAATAAAGCGTTAACTTTGCCTCGAAAAAATAATTACCTGTAACGATAATTTGATTTTAAAAAATCTCACAAAATTATCAAATATATAAGAAAATGGATTCCTATGAAAATATATTTTAACTATACATACCATTAACCCTCTAGTCAAAACAGCTTTTGAACATCCATTTACTTATCATGAACTTTATGTCATAATGATCGATATGTTGGTCAGAGGGTTAAAAATCAAAACATATTCGTAAAAACAATAGTAAGTTGTTTGGATTTTCCTTTTTGGTTTAGCTAGTTCTGTAATCTAATTTTTTTAGAGCAAAATATAATGGCTTTTAATCTTAATTCATTAAGCATACTGTGGTCTACAAAATTCTTATAGTTTAAAATCAATCAATGTTTATAACTGCATATTTTTAAGTGCAAACAAATATCATGCATAAAATTTATATTAATAATTTGTAGAATTCTTATATATAATGAGAAATTAACTTACCTTCCAATCTTCTATCTCTATGTATACGAAAATATGCACGTTTTACAAATGGAATTCAAGATTCAAAAAATAACAAGCAGTTAAACGAATTCCGCTGTTTTTAACATAATTTTTAATGCATAGTATAGAGAAAGTATTGCAATCTTCAAAAACTTCGAATTCGAGATTTTGACGATCTCCACGTTTTAGATCTATATGAGTTCGAGAATCTCACGTTTGGAAAAGAATTGTCTCTCTATCTGCCTGTCTGTGACAAAGATAACTCAAAAACGCTTTGAGCTAGAGGAATGAAATTTGGTATACGGTTTTTACACCACATTCAACAATTACTATCAAATTTTAAGCAAAATATGTTCGGAGGAAATCTGCCTGGCTGTTCGAATATAAGTTAACACGATAATTACAAAACGAAGAGAGCTCAATAAATGAAATTTGGTACACAGACTTAATTTAACTTCGATAGTATTGACACCTATTAAATGTTGATCCAAATCCAACAAGTGTGTGACCATTTCTTGGTAAGACGTTCTCTGGGATATCAGCTTTATTAGAGAGAATGTAAGAAAGTTGTGGGAAGATAATTTTCGCAAGTTACTTTCTTATATTCGAAGCATGCAAAGAGAAAGTATTATGATGGTCAAAATATTTGAATCTGGGATCTCGAATTCCCATGTTTCCGGTCAACCAGAGCTCTAAAACCACATTTCTGGAATTATATCTCCCTATTTAATAATATGATAACCCAAAAACGCTTTAAGATATACAAATTTGACATGAAATCTTTAAAAATGTTCAGATTTTTGTCAGATTTCGAATGCAATCGATTCACATGACATTTATCTGTCTTGTCAGGTTGAATGCATATAAATACCGCTAACTAAAAACAAAATGTAAACAGCTAAACAGATAAAACTTGGTTCGCAGTTTTAGCATTTAAAATAAAGATGTATCAAATCTTGAACCAATTATTTTCCCAGTTTTCACGTTTTTGACCTTCAATTAAAGGTCTATTTCAACATGTAGCTTTTCATGCTCAGTAATATGGTTCAGTTTTAGTTACTAACTTTTAATTCCCTAGTTTCAGTTACTTATTTGCAAGAGTTCAATACAATACTTAAACGACTGGCCACACATTCTTGACAAGTTGGGCCAAGACATTATCTCCAAATTAACTATAGTCGCAAGGACCGGGTCAGTAAGCATACAGTGGATCCCTTCTCATGTGGGCATCCACGGAAATGAAATTGCAGATGCTCTGGCCAAGGAAAGAAGCCCAAGTCCTAATCCCCCCCCCTCTTGTAGACTGCAGGCCGCAGAGATCCACACCTTGTTAAAACTAAAGCGAAATGGAGGATTTCTCCATAGCACGACTGGTATGCCGGTTGGTGCCCAGGCTTGTCTCTGGCGTGCAGTAGTCCAAGGAGTGTTAAAACGTTCTTATCTAGACTAAGATCTGGCCGTATAAAAAGTATTTTCTTCATCAGAGGTCAAAAGATGTATACCCCTAGCCACTGCTCGGCCGACGCTTCTCTCCCTCCTATCATTGAATGTATTGCTACCTCTGTGAGGCAGCTGGTGAATGGGGGAGTCAGTTTACAATCTTATTATGTGATTCGATCTCTTGGACTTGCTTTCAATTGGTGTTCAATCCAAAGGGAGATAAACAACAGCACTTATGTGCCTTTCCATGTTTTAATTAAAAAGATAAAAATTGAAGGAAAATTCTCTTTTTAACTTTATGATATACTTCCACAATATACAGTGAATACAATTTATTTGCCTTTGAAAATAGTTTATGCATTTTGTACTTCTTCGAAATGACTGATAAAATCCAAAATTCATTGAAAGCTACAAACTTGATATGAAAATTCCATTCCAAATTTGATAAACTGGTTTATAGTTATCTAAGTGTTTGAGTTGTCCCTTTTACATGCTTACGAATCTAAAGGCCGATAGACAATCATTTAACAAACATCGTTCTAAATGTGATACGAATCTATATTTTATAAATTAAAACTATGTACAAAATTTTATTCATCTAGCTCTTTACATTTTGTAATTATCATGTTAACATAGACAAACTTCCATTGCAGGAATTTCGTTCAAAATTACATAAAAATTTACACACCATATACCAAATTTCCTGAATCTGAAATTTACACACCATATACCAAATTTCCTGAATCTGAAATTTACACACCATATATGAAATACACCTGAAAATTTACACACCATATATGAAATACACCTGAAAATTTACACACCATATATGAAATACACCTGAAAATTTACACACCATATATGAAATACACCTGAAAATTTACACACCATATACCAAATTTCCTGAATCTGAAATGTACACACCATATATCAAATACACCTGAAAATTTACACGCCATATATCAAATTTCCTGAATCTAACACAAATAATTCACGAGTTAGGATTTATTTGTAAAGAAAGCAAATATAATTCCAAAAGTGTGATTTTTCGACTCAAAGAGTTTTGAAAAGTGTCGATTCTTCAACGTCTCGATGTCGAATTTTTCGACGATTACAAGGTTTTCTCTATTTCACGTACAAAAGATTAAAACTAGTTTTTTTTATTTAGATTTGGCTAAGTCTAAAACGTAAATAATTCTAATCAACCTGATGTCGAATATTTTGTCGCTTACAATATTTCTCATCTCTGTAATTCTAACAAAAGAAAGTAATTACAGTATTTCCTATGTTATAATCCATGGATTATCTGTTTCAAAAAACACGAAAATCGTCACTAATAATCTGTCGCCGTGGATAATCCGCTGTTTAATCCGAAGATTACATGGCGGTGCAAATTATCTGCTGTTTTGTTTTTTCAGGGCTAAAAGTAGTACTTGCGGATTATACGTCGCCTCCATAATATGCAGGAAATTAAGGTATATTAAATGCCTTACATAAAAATATGTAAGAACTTTTGTTTAACAATGGTACTATATTGCATACAAGAGTAAAATTTACATACAATCAAACATGAAATCAAAAACATGATTACTTGATTGATAAAATTTCATATGCCAAACACTGAGACAAACGAAGAGGAAAAAAATGTTAATATTCAAATAAACTATAAGGCTGTTATCTTCTTAATTTTAAGCTTCATTTAGAATGGAAGTGTTGTAATAGATATGGACGAATGAAAAGTACGGATAATAATTGGCATTGACTGTAATATTACATCATAAAACAGGTAATGAGTGAACCGATTATTTCAGAAACAAAAACTCATACAACTGAACTAACTGAACATTTTAAGAGAACACTCAATTTATTAATAAAAGAAAATTGAAAAAAATCATTTATTAAATTGAAGTATATGATTGGTTGCATGATACTGACATCACTTCATAAGTCCCATATGTAATAAGTATCACCGTATAATGGATACCTGCCATTAAATATTAAAGTCATTTTAAATCCGAAATTAATTTTTGTTTCAAATTTGATAAATAACCAATATTATTCAATTTCATTTCGTATGTTTTCCGAAAATATTTAAGATTAATCTTTTATTCATAAATTAGAAATTTAACTCAAATATGTGCATTTCAAAATTTTTTTTTGTAAATTTCTTTAGTAATATGTAATTTATTTATGTAAATATTTTAGAGTCAAAATATCATCGTGTTGATAATAGAGATACATATGTGAGCAATTAATACACCAATCAGAAATATACCAATAGATATATCAATTTCAATCATATAAACTTTAAAAATAATGCACAAAACTTATATTCAAGAAGAAATAATAAATAACAACTTCAGAAATCATTAACAAAGCTTAAGTTAAAAAAAATGATTAAAGGATAGCATCGAAGAACATCATGTTGTATATGAAACGAATAAATTAACTGAATATCAATTCAATAACCGTCACTGGCATTCTGAAACAACCGAATCAAATCCTATCCATTCACTTTCTTTTTCCATAATACTTATATAACAGTCAAAAATACTTACTCAAAAAGTTCTCACTCTCTTAAAAGTAAAATTATCCGTTACTGTATTCGATTTTCGAACGATAAGAAAACTACTCTATCCCCAAACAACACAGAACACTTGTCGAACGCAGTCAACCGTGGATATTCATTAAAAACGCGCGCTTTGACAACGAGAGACTGGAAAACTTTCAGCGCATGCGTGCTGAGCCTCATTCAATATTATGCTTGTTGACGTTGTCATGGCAACTCGAATCCTCACGGCTTTTTAATGCTGCTAAGGGAAGCGGAAAAGGTTGTTTTTGTTGGTGAGATTATGTAATTTCTTGTTCTCTAACAACAAAGTTATTTTTTTATAAAGCATTCATTGATGAAATTACCAAGATTAACCTTGTAAGGCTAACAAATTGCTAGTGCAGCTCATGCCGGTAATTATTTCTTCAGTAAATTAAGATAAATAAGAAACAGGTGGTTTTGGTGCTCCAGAAAGTAACAACAGAAAGAGCAAATATATTAAACATAGAGTTCTGCGATTGGATTAAATAAGAAAATAAAAGAAGTTATTAAAAATTAAAAGAGGATACAAAAAGCGTTTGTTTGGTCTATGTCTCTCCGTTTTTTGTTGACTTTGGTTATGGGTGTGTTATGAAATATCATTATTTTTTCTCTATACTTGCTGTTATTACTCTTGCCAAACAAATAATATTAATCACCTAAAGTGTTGAGAGTGATAGATCACATACATGAGTATCAAAATAACAAAAATTGTGCTTATGCACTTTAGTGATTAAAGCCTTTCAAATACAAAACATGTGATGTCTTCGGATCTTACAAGATATTTGATCAAAATGTTGAGTCTTATATTTAAATTAATATAACAACAAATATATAATAATTAATAATACAGGGCAATAATATTTAATGCTTGAACTTTCTTTAAACTTTTTTATGGCTTAATTAACCTAACTATGGTGAATTCAAATTTTATTTAAATTTCAACCAAGTTATTGGCCTGGAGCGGCAATAATTTTTATTGCTCTACATTTTTCTGGCCTTCCACGTTGAAGCTTAAGGTGTACGTACACACTTGAAGATTTTTTTTTAAATTTTAACTTTAAAAATCCATTTTTTTTACAGTAGGTTATTAATATATGTTTAAACTCCTTTCAGTGAGAAAAAACCATATTACACTATTTATTAATTAATTAAATAATATTTAATGAGCTAATTAGCCTATTTTTTGAAACATGATATCTTAAATTCTAATTTGTACAGACACACAATTCTAGTTGGAAATGATGCCTAATATTAGTCTTCATGTTGTCTGCCTCAATCAAGTTATAAAAATATATAGTTTTTTTTTACAATTTTTTCATCAACGATGAATAGAAAAAGCGAGATTTTTTCTGTCATTTTAACTTTTAAACAGCTATTAAAAATTTATTTCTATAACTATAACTTTGATTGAGGCACAAAACATCCGCTCTTTCATACAGATTATTTTGATATATAAATAACTATGTTGTTGAGTTATGATTGTTTGAATGAAGCAACATAGTGGAAAAATATCATTCTTCATAAAATGAGTTTTAAAAACACCGTAACTAGAGTTTTCAATGAAAGCACCTCAAGAAAAATAATTATAACTCGAGAAATATTTGGAATATTGGCAACATCTTGGTATCGTTTGAAAGCTAAAGAATCGGAGAACATTATTAAGCAATAAAAAAAATATTCGGTATTTTGAACGATTTTCGAAGTTTCAAGAGTGTACATACGCCTTAATTCGCTAATACCGTGTTTACAGTCCATGATTCGAACTTACTTCTAATTAGATGACCCCCTTCCCTCCCTTTTCCACTCACCTACAAATAAGAAATACCAAAGGATGGGTAATCTAATAATGTAAATGGTGCAAATTTCAAGCGTGAGTCGTTTGGTAAATTGGGTTCTTTCTGGATTTTCGATTAAAATGTTTAATATGGTGGGGCTATAACTTTTAGTGCTTTAAGTTACAGTAAGTTTTGTTACTGTTACTTTAAATTAACTCTTTTACTCCGAGCTACGTAAAGATATCATTATTTTACACAATTTCTTCAAAAACTTCATTATTCTACGCGATTTTGAATGGGTTCCGTTTATATAAATTTGCACAAAAATGGCGTTAGCTTCAATTTAAATTTTTAAGCTACACGAAGGTTAATTTGGAAGATACCTCTTAATTTTGAGCCATCATTAGATGAAAAATAGAACATCTGAGCTAGCATTCCTTTCACTATATTTCTACTCCAAACCAGCAAGAGAATGATAGCTGGTGAACCGGATTTAAACGCAGTAGAATTTATATAATTTGGTCATCTCTGGCGGATGCGACCTTCAGGTTTTATATCTGAAACACTGCAATTCCCGTGCAGGTCCTCCTCCTGCTCTAAATGTTCCATTGCCGTGATTTCGAATTTCATCTTAATCATTTCATATAAACGGCTTAAGAAAAAGTTCTTGACTTTTAAACAAAATAAACAAATAAATAAATGGTTTGAAATCGGAGATTCAAAATTTTAAAATTGGAGTATGAATTCCCGGCATCAATGTTTTATAGAGATAAATCTAATTTCAAAGAATAACTTTAAAATGTTATTTATTTGCTCTTTGAACGGATATGATATGGATTAGTTAACTTATATTTATGTTCCGTTTCAAAGCAACACGAGGATAATTCTGGGACGAACCTCGTAATTTTGAACTGCGATCAGATAACGGTGATGACACCGGAGCTGGCATCCTTTCTCAAAACTTTTGAATTATATCAGTGGGCGAAGATATAGTACAGATATTGTTTTGTAGAAAACATGTGTCGAATTTCACTCGACTGCCTTCTTGCATTTTTTAGTTATATTTCATGTTGGAAGACAGATGAACTGTCTTTCTAGTGATGGAATTTATCATCCACAATTTAGATGACAACACCTTATATAAAATTTCATTCGACTAGATCATTATGTTCTTATATTATCGTAATTAGACATACAAAAACGGGCCTAGGATTTCCCAGAAAATTCTGAAGACTTTCAGACTCTAGGTTCACATTTTTCAGATTCAGGAATCCAAAACCTAAAAATTCATAAAAATTTTGAAATTTAGAGGTTAAAATATTTTTCTTTTGCATATTTCGTATAAGAGAGAGTAAAAATACCGTGACATCATGGCACAAAGTATATGCGCAATTATATATTTCATACGGTTATGAAGATCTCACATAAATTGACTCCATTTAAGAGACGGATTGAGATGTTTGCTGCCTTACACAGTATACACTAGGAACCCGATCTTTTAACCCTTTCTAAGGCCGTGGGAAGTATGCTTCCCACAAAATTTATCAATCTTTGCATGAAATTATGTAGATTGGCATAAGTTCTGACAAATTGTTTTAGAAAGACAGAAACGTGTCTTGGTTTGTCATTTAATTATTAATTAACCAAATTAATTAATTAATCAAATTAAATTTATTTAATAAGCTAAATGAATCCCTTTTCTTATTCTAATTTCAAGCCTAAATATATTTTGACATAATATGACTGGAAAAAAATGGCCCTTTAAAGGGTTAACAGACCTTCTTGTAAAGATAGTGGCCGGCCTTAAGCAGCTACCTAATCAAAAATCCTCTAAAACTCCTTTTCCCGGTAATAAAATATTTTCATAACTCTAACACTTGCCATGGACAAGCTCGCTGATAAAATCAGCGATTTTAAGCCGAGCGTGCGTCTCTTGTTTTTTAGTAGCGCCATCTAGGGCCAACAGTGCGTCTTAGCTACTCATGCATCACATTCGCTTGCACAGCCCCCTTTTACAAGAGGGCACATTCACGCATCTCACAGACAGAACAGATGAAGAACAACCATGCCCGTACCGGGAATCGAACCCAGGACGTCCAGATCACGGGGTTGCCGTGCTACCCCTATGCCAGGACCCGCCATTTTTCTTAAGTAAATGAACGTAAAGAAATACATAAAAACTTGTCAAAATATATTAGATTATACTTGACTAAATAAATTAATTATTGACTAAATAAATCGATTAATATTATCATGATAATTTATAATTGATAGAAATTGAAGTTTTTGCAAATTTATTTATTTGCTAACAAAGTCAATAAAATTTTTAATAGACCTTCTTGCCACCCACTTTTAGCATAGCGGCCATGGGCACCTGCCTGAACAAATATACATTAAAACTCAATTTCCCTGTATTCTTTTTACATAATTTCTTTGAAGGTCCAGAGCCAATTTTAAAATGTTCGTCATCTTATGTGACATACGTCACTTCGTTTTACTTATTACAAGATATAATAAAATATCCGCATAACTAAATGAACGTAAAGAGATGTACATGAACTTGCCGAATTATTCTAGATTATACTTGATTCAATTTAACTCGATTAATAATATCCTGATAATTTCTAATTCATAGAATTTGTAGTTTTTTCATGCATAGTTAATCAGCAATAAAATCAATAAAGTCTTTTAATACACTTGCAACCCTTGCATAAAGGTCTTAGAATCAATTTTAAAATGTCCGTCATGTGACATATTTTACCACGTTTTACTTATTACAAGATCATTCATTCAGTGGAACAATCGCTCAGGAAAAAAAAATTCTAATATATATCAGTTTCTTTCTTCTCTGTGGCAGTTTGCGTTCCATGGATGACACTAGCCTTTCAGTTCTGACTTATTCCACGAAGCCAAACTCCGATATGCAATGTATTTGTCACGCATCTAAACTATACGATCAATATGTCTTGTTTACAGAGCACTTTTCTTCATGGGATCGTTGACATTTCGATGAAATGGCCAGTGCTAATGTGTCCTTGGTATAACCGAATCGATTTGAATATCGATAGAGGCACATACACAATCGTTTTATTTACTACATTATTCTAAAAAGCGATGACGGATTTAGAAAATGTTGTTCATTTGGTTTACTGAAAAAAAAGGAAGATCCCAGCTTAATCACACCAACTCACGTTATTTGTCATTTTGAAATAAATAATTCATGAAAGTACGATATGAGAATTGGTTTAAAATGTATGATAATGGTCGGAATCAATGTTATTTTTAAAAAAATACCGTAAAATAGCTATATTTCTGAATTTTTGCATCAAATAGATTCACAAAATATCTATGAAACTGAAATACAATGGCTAAAGGCCAAAATATAAAAAAAAATTAAACGAAATATAAAAAAGAAACCTTCTGGTGTAAAAGTTTATTGGGGAATTAATTCAAAACGTGGCAGAAAGCCTAAAAAATATATTACCTGGCTTCTGAAATGAAAAAATAAGCTGTATTTCTATCTAATTTTTAAATATTGGGGCTTAAATTTCTGAACTAAAAAATGAGCTGTGTTTCTATTTAATTTTTAAACATTAGGGCTTAAGCTTCTGAACTAAAAAAATAAGCTGTGTTTCTATCTTTAAACATTGGAGCTTAAGCTTCTGAACTAAAAAATGAGCTGTGTTTCTATCTAGTTTTTAAATATTGGAGCTTAAACTTCTGAACTAAAACATAAGCTGTGTTTCTATTTAATTTTTAAATAACTTAACTAACAAATAATGATTTTTTTTTGGACTTAAAATTTTAAAACAACTAGAGAACGTTTCTAACTAAACGGATAGCTTATTTTTTAGTTCAGGAATTGCAAAGCATATTAAGGAATTATTATTAAAATTTGAACAAAAATATGCATATTAGATATAATTTATGAGGCAGGCTTTTTTATAGGAAAATTCTACCGTAATTTAGAATTTGTGAAAATAGCATTTAAATATGTAAAATGGCATTAAAAAGTGTTTTGTAGTGATATAAATCAATCTAATTACAATGTATTGACCTTAGAAACAAAATTCAAACAATTTTATGAAGAAAATTGTCCAGACATTAAGAATATTGAAAAGAAAAAAAATTATTTGATATTTTCGCAAACAATCGACTTTTCAACAAAGTGCGCCTAAATTAAATATAAACAAAATATGAAAACACAATAAAAAATGTTTTGAATACTTAAATGTGTCCGAAAAATAGATTAAAATTATGTTCTTAAAATGTATATTTTGAATTTTACCGATGAAAATATATAATTATGAAAATATGTATCGTAAAATTAATTCCTACTAATGCTACGATAAAATAATTTATAAAGTTATTCTTGAGACACTGCTATTATTATCATTGCATTGAAAGAAATGTTTATTAGTAACAATTCTAAAACGTTTTGTATTCTATCTGTTCTTTTCTCGCAAATCTCTATTGAAGACGTTACCCTCTCTCCCTTCCCCTTTCCGAATAAAAATTGTTGACCTTGGGTGAAGCCTTGAATGACACAAAGGTATTCCACTAATTTTCAGAGCCTTGCACATGAATGCTCTGTGCTTCGTAGCATAGAGAAGAAAATCGAATATTCATTTTGAAGGGCTTTTTACCGACCTATTCAAACTTAAATTTGACAAATAACGGCTAAGTTATTTATAAGATAAAGGCACAAAATTTATTTAGCTAAATTACTGAAATTTTGAGTTATCGCTATTATATATATACGAATTTACAGACCAATATACAATTAACCATCGACGGATTCTACTCGGACGTACTCGATACGAATTTGAATTTTGGATTTCAAATCTGTGTGCCAAATGTTATTTATCTAGATCTTTATGTTTTATTATTATCGTGTTCACTTGCTATCAGACAAGTAGATTTATTTGCCTCCTAATAATGGATTTCATTCAAAATTTGATAGAAAACCGGTGGAACGACTACATACCATGTTTCATCTGTGTGATTCAAAACGCTGCCGTGTAGTTATGCTGACAGGCAGGCGTAATTTCTAAAATTTGTTTTTTGTTCTCTGAGAAGTGCGAAAGACAAAGATTCATCAAAGTTCCATCACAATATATCCTCTTTGTATGCATCATAAGAGAAAATATAAAAAAACACGCTAATCAAAAAGTAGTGCAAAATTAGTTTTGATTCAAGCATTTTAAATAATAAGTGATTTAACTTTAAACCTTCATTACCACGTGTATGGATGCATACATATTTTAGACTTAAGATATAATTTAACTTTTTATTCAAACAACATAGGCTCTAATAAGATCATAATTACTAATCAAAGTAATGGCATCGTGATCATGAAAAAAAAAATTGAATTATATGTTTTAAGCTTAAAGTGTACAAGCAGCCTAATGTCGTCATAGAGATTCGAGTGAAAGGATAAAAATTCACATGAATTAGAAAGACAAAACATCAAAGTTAACATGAATTAGAAATATAAAATATCAAAATTATTGCATTATTCCAAAAATCGTTTTGAAAAAAAAATATAAATATAATATTTGCAATACCTGTTATTTCCAAAGCTTTACTCGTCAATTTACCAATAATTTTTGCTAAAGTAAACAATGCATGCTTATTGCTTTAAGTACAATATTATACAGCTCACTTTTTCAAAACTGTGCCAGTTTTAGGATATTTTTCCAAAGCAACAATCGATCAATCGCTTTTAAGTCAAGTGAAATAAAATACTTAAATGAACGTATTTGCATGTTCCTGTTGGAGAAGAATTTTAAGATTTAAAAGGAACTCGGGAATTTCTGAAGCCATTCTGGCAATCTGATAAATGTGTTTTTTAAACACACTGAAATAAAAAAAATGTTGCAATGCATCTGATGTTTAAAATAATTGTTCCCTTGTTTTCCTTTCCTTTTCTCGCCATTGTTTTCATATTGAACAGCTAACCTAATTACAATTTTCTTGTTGTTGTTTTTTAAATATTCCGATGAAACTGAAAGCAGCGTATATTATTTGTAAACAAGAATATTATCTTAAATAAATTATTGATATTACTTTTTATTGACATTAATCTCGGGCTTCCATTTTTGCTTTTAAGTTTTCCATAATTTCTATCCCAGTAAATTTTATTTAAAGTATACTGCACGTCCTTACAAGCTTACAGATGACGAAAACGAATTTCCTTTTATAAAATTAAAATTATAAAATTACCTATTATAAAAATAAAATTACCTATTATAAAAAATAATAGGTAATTTATATGCAACAGTTAAAATTCTAATAATAATTATGATAGGACATAAATGAAAGGCATAAGTAAGAACATAATAAACAAATATTTTTATAATACCAATGCAAAACAATTGTTCTATGTAAAGAGTCAAGATAAAATTCTGAATTAATAATTTGAAACATCAAATAAGCTACCATCGAATATTTCATTATTATTTATGGTATTAGTCTTTATTTTTTTGTTCGCTTTAATAAATAACTTCATCTCAATTTATACTAATAAGAAAGTTCTGCACGCGCGAGCGCGCGCGCGCGCGTGTGTGTGTGTGTGTGTGTGTGTGTGTGTGTGTGTGTGTGTGTGTGTGTGTGTGTGTTATCACTCGACAAAGTTCTTCGATGAATATTTTAAAACGATTTCGTTTTTATTATGAATATTACAATTTAAGCGAAGTTTTAGTGTATGATAATGCTATTTAAAATTTTAAACAAATATTCTTAAACTACTCCAATTTGGGCGCATTTTTACCCAATTTTAAATTTTTTGAAAGCAGTTTTTGGTTATATTTTGCAATAATTTAGTCCATCATATTAAAATTCTAATCATTTTAATAATTTCTACAATTTTAAATCGTATCTTTCTTCCATTGTTAAAAAGATAGTCATCAGCTTCAACTCTCTTTGTACATTTGATGTCTGTATTATCATATGCCATGACTATTTACTGTTGACGTCAGTTGTTTTTAATATGCTAGTTGTGAAACCGTCTGCATATAAACCAGTAAATCAAACAGCTGAAAAATCAAACTTTGATCGAATCGATGCGATTAGTTTAAAAAGGTCAATAAAGAAGACGACATTTGGAATTACCTGACATGAGGAGTTGTAATTTTATTATATGTATATAAGCTTCAATTTTTTCCTTCGTGTTCTTGCATTAGAATATCTGATTTAGGAATTTTTCAGCGAAAGGCAATGCAATGATGAATCTCCTCTTTTAATAAATTGTTCAATGAGGCTTCAATTTTGAACACTTTACGACACACATCACTTACATTTACACATATTCAGTAAGTGAATTTGTGCAATTTTGAGGTATTTTTTTTAATTTACTAACTTCTCAAAAAAGTTTATATTTTCATTTTTTATGACATATGACACGCATCATTCACATTTACACATATTCAGTAAGTGAATTTGTGCAATTTTGAGGTATTTTTTTTAAATTTACTAACTTTTCAACAAAAGTATATATTTTCATTTTTTATGCCACACATCATTCACATTTACACATATTCAGTAAGTAAATTTATGCATTTTTCAGGTAATTTTTTTTAATTTACTAACTTCTCAAAAAAATATGTTTTTATTTTTTGCGACACACATCATTCACATTTACACATATTCAGTAAGTAAAATTGTGCAATTTTCAGATAATTTTTTTTTAATTTACTAACTTCTCAAAAAAGTATATATTTTCATTTTTTACGACACGCATCATTCACATTTACACATATTCAGTAAGTGAATTTGTGCAATTTTCAGGCAATTTTTTTTAATTTACTAACTTCTCAAAAAAGTATATATTTTCATTTTTTACGACACACATCATTCACATTTACACATATTCAGTAAGTAAATTTGTGCAATTTTCAGGTAATTTTTTTTAATTTACTAACTTCTCAAAAAAGTATATATTTTCATTTTTTACGACACACATCATTCACATTTACACATATTCAGTAAGTAAATTTGTGCAATTTTCAGGTAATTTTTTTTAATTTACTAACTTCTCAAAAAAGTATATATTTTCATTTTTTACGACACACATCATTCACATTTACACATATTCAGTAAGTAAATTTGTGCAATTTTCAGGTAATTTTTTTTAATTTACTAACTTCTCAAAAAAGTATATATTTTCATTTTTTACGACACACATCATTCACATTTACACATATTCAGTAAGTAAATTTGTGCAATTTTCAGATAATTTTTTTTAATTTACTAACTTCTCAAAAAAGTATATATTTTCATTTTTTACGACACACATCATTCACATTTACACATATTCAGGAAGTGAATTTGTGTATTGTTTAGTTAATTTTTTAATAGAAGATCAGTGTGTAAAAATATTTTAAGAATTAAGTTTATAAAAGTATTAGAAAGAGAACCTGGCTAATCTTACAGAAAAAGTGATGATACCATCTTATAATCATAGAATTTGTATTTTTTTTTACAAACTCATCGATATAGTAATTAGGTTAATAGCCCTTTTCCAACTAATTACGCGCAGTCTCCCTTTATTCTAACAGCCCTAGACAACTGTCTAGTCAGAAATCTGACACTGCTAAAGCTGAATCTTAACTATACATTTGATCTGGGTTCAGATTGAATTGCTTATTGCAATCGATAGCTGTATCAACAATCTAAAGCAGTACTTTCATTTTAAAAGTGTTCAATATTGCTACACTATTTTAATAAATCTATATAATTATTTCATGCTATTAATAACTAGTCGCCTTAGGCGACCAGTTGGTTTCCTTTTATTTCGGATAAATCGTTCAGATATAGCTTTATGTCCATGATTCCACCGAGCTATCTGAATTAAAGATGTGTTATTGAAGTACGTTACTTAAGTTCTGTTTATTATGTACATGAACTATTCTAATGGAGACAGTCTTTTAATATCAAAACGCTAATAAAATGTAAAAGTCTGATACAACTATTTTCCAAATTTTGAGGTATTATAACTTCATTTTTTATTCGTCTTTTAAATACGCAGATGTTAAACACAATCTTTCTTCTCTAGCTTTCAATAATGGAAGAAAATCACGTGGTTAGATATTTAATGAAACAACGAAATCTATTTGGATTTCAAATTAGCAATGCAATCTGTGCTGGAAATTAGGTAAAAAGAATATTTTTTTAAAAAAATTGAAAAAATTCTCATAATTATTAAATTGGTATCATTAAAAATACAAAACCAAAAGAAATTTTTGAAATGGTGCAAAATTTATTTATGCGCAATGATATTTTCAGAAATGATCACAGGAGAATTCCAAAATTCAGTTTAATTTTTAAATAATTAAAATTCTAATTTAATTTTTTAAAATCATGTAATGGTGCACATTTTCACCCACCAAAGTATATATGTGCCTAATTTAGTAACTATTGCCAAGCGGTCTGCTCTATAAAGCACTCTAATACATTCATCTTTATTATTATTATAAATCACTTATAATGTCTTAAATTATTGTTAGTTTCCAAAAAAACAAGAATTTGGGGCACTTTTCTCGAATACACTCCCCTATCATCAGACTACTAAACACTAAATTTACGACGCAACATAATAAAAATTGCTACTCCATTCACTAACATGAATTAATTATTTCTCTTTATAAAAACGTTTAAACAACAATAAAGGTTTTAAGGCAGAATAATTAAATTGAATTTCATTCAAGCATAATTCATTGTAATTCCTTTCACCCAAGGTTAAATAAAATCAATTTACTAAAATCCCAATTCTATTTCCTGGTTCAAAATCTACATGCATTAATTTCTTTCAAAATTCTCTTCACTTTAATTATAAACAATCTAAGAATCGAAGAGAATGAGCAATTAATATTTCCATTAGCAGTAGTAATGGGAAATTTTCTCTTTTGCAATCATTTTAATGGAAATAATGGCAATCAAAATTAAACCTGCCGTCTCAAATTTTAATGATATTTAGCAAAATATAATGGAACATTAATTTTAAAATTATATAGGATAATATTTTAGAAAAATATCATTGTGCAAAGAAGGTCTATTATAATACTTATTTTATTCTAGCCTTTTATTAAATTTTATTGTGGAAAAAATAAATTCAGCTGAAAAGTCTATATAATTAAAAAGGCTAGTCCGATTAAAAGTTCAGTCCGATTTTTTTTTATAAAAAAAAATCGGACTGAACTTGTAAATCACCGTTTGGCAGCAGATCGTAAGTTTGAAGTGTTTACTTATTTGAATCGACTTAAAATCTGAAATGTCGATTTTTTTTTAATAAACAAGGAAAAACGATTTTACATCGTATGCTTTCGATTATAAATCGAAATCGTCGAAAACGGGAGCTAAGGCAAGTGTTGAAAGAGATTCACTTACAATAAATAAATTAAAATGTGAAAGTTTTTTTTTTTTTTTTTTGTATATCTGTGAGCTTTTGAGCTAGAGGAACATAGTTATATGGATATAGCATGACTTTATTCTTTTTGCTTTGTACTTTTTAGGGGGGAAAAGTACGAATGAAAAAAAAATGCAACAGATGTTGCCACAACAAAAACATTAGTTTTATTAATTTATGTACTTATAATTTCCTTTTACTAACAAAAGCAATACATGTATGGTGAGCAGAAGAAATGAATTAGAATCACTTAGTGATCCCAAGGATCACAGCGTGATTCTTAGGGATTGTTTAACAGAGTGAGCAGGAGGTATAACATCCCAATAAAATTTGAATATCTATTTGGTTAGATTTTATGGATCTTACCGAAACATTAACTCTGTATTAGGCATTGTCCTCAATGGAACTTATTGAACAGTAGAAGAAGTAATCTCCCACCAGCTTTCTTATGCATATGAACAACAAAGCGCGTTTTGTGAGTCATAATACGTTGAAGTAAACTCAATGTGCATTTTGTGTTATTTCTCATGATTCATAATTTAACACATCTACAATTCTAATGATAAATTTATAGATTTAATTCATCTATCTAGCTAATTTCATTTTTTTACTTTCTCGAATACATAGTACAGAGAAAGTATAGTAATCATCAAAAAGTTCGAACTTGAGTTTTTGACGAATCACCTAGAGTGGACGAGACCTACCTAACCTACCTGTTAGACCTACCTGAGTCCGAAAAACATATTTTTGGAAAATATCTGTCTGTCTGTGACAAAGGTAACTCAAAACCGCTTTGAGCTAGAAGAATGAAATTTGGCGTATGGTCTTCACACCAAATTTGTAGATTTCTATCAAATTTTGAGCAAACTCTGTTCAGAGGATGTCCGTCTGCTCAAATTCGAGCTTACATCACATATTAATTAATAACTTTAAAATGAAGGCAGCTAGATAAATAAATTTTGGTATGGTGATTTAATATCTACAATATAGACCCCTATCAAAGTCTGAACCAAATTCAACAAAGGATTGACAATTTGTCGGTTTGTAACTCAAAAATCTATGACTTAAATATATCGAATTTGGTATGAGATTTTGTGACTACAAGTGCAGTTTTGTGTCAGATTTTTGTTTCGATCGGTTGTGAAAAACATGTCTTAAAATATAAATTCGATTTTTGGTTATTATCATCGCATGCCATGGATTAATCGCCAAATAACTCGCCAAGTATGGCAGGATAGATTCAGTAAAAATGCTGAATTCACGCCAAAAGCTAATATTTCGTAACTATTATACGCTAATTCTTTGTAAGACGTTCTCTGGCTTGACAAGTTTATTAAAGAGTATGCAAAAAAGTTTTGGGAAAAATACTCTTGTTATTTCTTTCCTTCTTTTTTATATTGGGTTAATGACTGAGAGGACGTTTGATGCCATCTTCTAGCTTCGAAATATTACATCTTGCAAAATATGAAGGAGACGATTGACAATTTTCAGAGGTGGGCTGCGGTGGGTACTTGTTTTGTGTGTTATTTTGAAAAAAGTTATATTTTCTCTGTGCTACAGAGGGGACTAAATTCAAATTATTTTATTCTTCTCTATGCACAAGTAAACAAAATATTTTTTTCTCTAATCTGGTCTCATAATTTCTATCAAAAAGAAAAAAGCATAGCAGGATGGATATTCACATGGATATATACGAACAAATAGGCAGATTTTCTCATGAAAAAAATAGACAAAAATCTGCAAAATTTGGTGAAAAGCCAACATGCCAAATTTCATTTCTAGGATTTGTCGCATTTCTTAATTATCGAATTCACAAACAGATAGGCAGAAAGATACAATTCCAAATAAGTGTTTTGCTTGAGATGGAGGTCTAAAAACATCATAAAAATCTCAAGATATAGTTCTACTTACATTATTTGGCGATTACAGTAGCTTCTTTTGGCCTAATTCATGTACGGAAGAGTAGAAAGGATCAATTTTATGTGATACAAATTCGCCAAAGGAGCGTTAATAATAATCATGAAAGAGAATCAAAATCATTTTAAAGCTGCATTTCGTTCAAATATGGTTACTGGTTTCCGACGTCTGTTTATGACTGTTTTGCGTAATTTATTCCGATTACCATATTTTACATTGTTCATGCCTTGCAGCTTTCACAAGCAAGGTAAAAGTGCTTTCAATAAACATTAATTCTCAAAATGTAAATATAAATCTTAATTTAAATGCAGACTCCAATGGAATGCACTGAAGTTTGAATTTAAACGACTGAGAGATTTTATCATCCTTAGTTTCGCGAAGATAGATAAAAAGTTGATTGCAAAAATATAGAATACAAGATTTAGAATAAAATTATTCTCTCCAACTTCGATAGCTTAATTAGAAATTCTGAAATGTATATCACATAATATATATTAACTTTCTTAACTATTTTCTATTCTCAAATAAATAAATGTAAATTAAATAACAAAATCAGAATATAGGACATTTATAAACAATAGCAGAACGTCCTGGAGTAGAATAACATAAAAAATAATATTCTTGAATAATCTTATAACAATGATTACTATAATGGGTACTCACAAAACTCATGACGATAAAAAGTTTATGGTTTTGCGTTAAATACATCGAGGCTCATCTTGTATTATATTACTGACATACTATATTTTTGCATTATTTTTTTCTATTCATTATCTCTCATAATATTGGATTTTCAGAGTTAGATGTTAATAAATGGCAACTTTACTATAAGCAGATATTACTTTGATAATTCCAACTTTCTTTATTTAAGAGTCATTCGGCTATATAAGGTAAAGTAATTACAAAAAAAATTTAAGGCTAATTAAAAATCTTTTTATACATTCGATATAGATTGTAATTGTAAATGATTTTTTTTTCAATTAGAGGGTGATTGTTAGGTATCGTCGAACCGTAAATGATGCATTTTTTTCCTTATGTAAATAGCAAAACAAAAACAAAAAATAAGTTAAAGCTTAAAAAAATTATAAATACCTTACTTTATGAAATTATTTATTTTATTTATAATACGAATTGATATATCGTATTTATTATTCTTTTTCCACATTTTTTTATTAACGACGGCCATATTTCATCTTAATATTATCAATGCATTATCAAGAAAAAATATTTACCCCGAAAGATAATTAACAAAAGAATAAGTTAGTTCGAATAAACAACTAATTTAGAAAAATCTTATATGGATCATTATTTATTTTTCAAAATAACGTTTTATTTAAATTGGAAGGCCAAGGTTTGTTGAATGTTGCTTACTCCTTTTTTAATTTTATAAATAAATTTTATAGACAAAACATAAAAGATTTCATCGCTAAATGGTGTTTAAATAAAAGCAGAAAAGCAGTTTTTTGTTTGTTTATTTGTTGGCTTTCTTCTTTCTTTGTATTGCATCAAATCACAACAAAAACAACTGCCAATTCTCAAAAAAAAAGTATATATAATTTGAAACCTCAAAAGAAAGTTTTAAAATTACTTTTCTAAAAGCTAAAGAAATTGTGGAAATCTGTCAAAATCAAAGAAAAAGAAAATCCTCGCATTTTGAATTCCAAACGATATTTTTAAAATAAAGTATGGCAACACATGGATAAAAGAAAGAATCACGCATCATTGAAGAAATTCTCAAATTACATTTATAAAACCTGATAAACCACGACAACAGCAAAAAAAAAAGATAATTCTTTGAGAATAAAACAAAAGAACATACCTTTATCTGGAATTATCCAAATGATTTTTGATCAATAAAATCTGGCAAGACAGAGATAAAAGAAGAATGAGACAAACATCCACAGGAAAGTTCTACCTTGCATTCCGAGTCTGCAGACGATGTTTTTTCGCTGTATGTTTACTACTTCCTGAAACTCAGCGGTAGCAGAGGCCTGGGGTTGACTAAAAGTGTCGTCATCCAGGTGTTGGCAACTTCGAGGTTTCGCTCCACGGCACCCAGCCTCAATTTCGTTCTTGGGAGTGTGGACGTGACAGACATTCGATTTCGTTCTCACGTGTCTTCCCTCAGAAACGAAATGGAACGTTTTTGTTAAGGGCGTCTTCGAATCAGGTGGGCAGTTTGCTGTCACTTGTTGCTGGCAGATAAAAGGATCTTTCAATTGAGTAATTTTCAATGGAATGATGGAAGGTTTGGAAGTGAACAATGGGTAGTTTATGCGTTTAAAAAAACGAAACGGCATTCTTGGACTCGGAAAATGGACTAAAATTGCGAAAGCATGAAATGACTTTGAAAATGTAATATTCAATCATAATTTTGGAGAATTGTCAGGTGTGGTCTTTTGTGCAAAAGCAACCTCAGCATTTGATAATACATGTGATTCAGAATTTTATTAGATAAAGGGGCAGCACGAGTGTGAATATATATAAAAAGAAACGAAATGGAATATTTTTCCTGAATTTGAATAGAAAAACGACCAAGTAAATAAACAAAATAATTTAAAATACATAAAAAATTTTCTCAGATATAAGTAGAAAAAGTAAATTTTGAGCACACATTCACCATTTACATAAATCAATATAAATATTACTATTACACTAAAAAACATCGTGTCCTTTCTTCTTTTAAATCTGTCGAATGAGCTTATCAATACTAATTTGACAATCATGATTGATGAAAACAAGGATATAAGAGAACAAAAAAGAAAGTATTTCTGTTTATAGGTCTTACATAATGGACTCGGTACTAAATGGGGTCTAGTATATGAATTCTGTTATTAAGAAACTATTGAAAATAATTGTGTTTGTCAAATTCTTCAGAATTCGTAAAATTTAAAAATAATTAGGAAAGAAATTTTGCTATTGTATATTTGCTAAAATAACGATAAATTACTATAGAAAACATGAAAACAGCACATATATATGTAAAATATATTTAAGTAATTGCATGGCGGAATAGAATTTTTTTTTTAATTTTAAAACGAATTTATTTCACCACTGGAGGCATAATTTACATACCAAAAATAAGTGAGAAGAAATACGTCAGTCTACATCGCGATACAAGAGTAGAAGAGACCAACATTTTTCGCTTCAGTGATTTTACTATGAGATTTTGATAGGAATTTCTTTGACGCGTGTATTCTTAGGAAGGGGAAAATTAGAAAAATGTTTAAGGATTATTACCCTTTCCTTATTAACATCCAAACATTAAAGATT
Source organism: Argiope bruennichi (assembly GCF_947563725.1). Taxonomy (NCBI): domain Eukaryota; kingdom Metazoa; phylum Arthropoda; class Arachnida; order Araneae; family Araneidae; genus Argiope; species Argiope bruennichi. Next base: position 35,621,109 of record NC_079156.1, read on the forward strand.
TTTATCCCTTCCCTCGGAGCGTAGGAAAAATGCTGAGGCCAGCAGTTTTATAGAGCGCTTGCAGAATTAATTAAATAAAAAAATGGGAACTGGATCAGGAAATAAGAGAACATTTTAGAATGAAGTTGATATGGGTTAAATTAAGATAAGAATTAGGAAATAAATTGGGATTTAAATTAGAATAAGAATAATTACATATATATCTCAACTGATATTAAACTTGAATCTGTGTCCATGGGAGCGTTCTTGTATTGGCATTCTATAAGCCAGACTGCATGATCTACAGCTACGAAACTTAACACTTACACATGTTTTGGAGGGTGGAAATATTCACTTCAAGGTGATGCTTTTCAAAAAAATAATTTTAATTAATTCAAAATATTGAAACTTTGATGTTTTTCGAGGTAACTTTTAAAAATATTTCTACCCAAAAATAATTTTTACATCATCTTAAAATACAAAGAAATATCTTTTCAATGTTACAAATATTTTGCAACATTTTTTTATTCAATTTTTAAAAAAAAATATTTCTAGCGTATTTTACAACAATGCATTTTATTAGAGCTTCATAAGTGTATTAAAATATAGTGATGTGGAACTGAAATCGTTTTCATTGTTGATATAAATATTTTATCTTAATTTTTTTTTAATGTTCATAATCAAGATATAAAAATTTAGCTTATTTTCCTCACGTTGAGTAGTTTTCAGCATAAGGTACACTTTTAATGAAAATTTGTTCTACTTACAATTAAGTTTTGACTTCAGAATCAAGCAAACTTTTCTCTGTATAAAGATATACAGAGAAAATTAGAGAAATATATATCATGAAGAACTAAATGAAATAAGGTTTCTAAAATAGTACGAACAATATGTCTATAAAAATTTGAAGCTTAAAAATATTTTGCGCAGAAAATATTAATGCATAATTACACAAAATATTTAATTGAAATTTTTAGCTACCATTAATTCCAAAAATCCAACTGGTCGCCAAAGGCGGATAATTTAATTCACAGCAGTCTTTCGAAAAATATAAACATATCTCAAAATTTCTAGTGAATTTAATTATAAAATTATGAATTAACCAACCTTTTTTTTTTCGTGTTGATTGTTACAAATTCACTGAAATGTTTACAATTCGCCTTACAAATTGAAACCAATAGTAATCTGTTTTTATTACTACTGCAATAAACAAATTTTAGAAAAATTAAGCATTCAAATTTTTCTGCAGCGATGTGGAAGAGCAGATGCATTTCGAAATAAATAAAAAATATTTGTGCGCATAAATCATTTACATGCAGATGAAATATTGCCCTTGAAATTACAAACATGTTCAATGCCAAAACTTTTCAAGCATTTGATGACTAAATATTTACCCAGAAATTGTTAATAAATAATTTATAAAATGACCATAAGCGGCATCTACTGATGATCGGAAAAACATATTCTAGAGCTCCAGCGAGCATCGAATGCACGCCAGTTATTGTTTCCATTCAAGGTTCCACACGATATTGCCTTGCAGAGATAAACTTGAGGGTAAAAGTAAAAACATGAGGGTCTTCACAGGTAAAAGCCCTCATTTTACGATCTACTTAGCAATCGCATTGTTCTTTGGGGACTACTTTATTGCCTTTGTATTTCGATTTGATCTCAAGAACAATGAAAAAAACTAGGATAGGTGTTTGAAAGCAAAACTTTGAACTCTCTTGCTTTCTTTTGTATTTTCTTAAGCTATTTACCATGAAATTGCTACAAAACAAAAAGAAAGGATTTTATCTGGTGACTCCTTAATGTCATTATATCGTACTTAGTGGAATACAAACACAGAGTTAAGGCTTTTTCGAATGTTTTATTTGTTTTCACGACAAATGTATTTTACTTGTTTCATATTTGTAAAAGTGGAACTTTGGTATTGCTTTTTAATTTATTTCTTTATATGCTAGGATTTTGAAATTTTTGTGTTCTTGACGACATTGTTTACATAATTTCATAATTTGCTAACCAATTATTTATTTTTGTAGGAAGGATGCTATCTGGTAATGAACTCGTAAGATATAAAATAGTTCTTTAAGCTCCCAAAGATATAAAATATATTAATTATGATTTGATTTATTGTAAAATATGTAAATTAAAAAAACATGAAAAAATTTAAAAAATAATATTAAATAAAATATTATATTAGAATTAAAATTTTAAAAAAATCTCCTGCCTAACACACTAATAAAAGCATGTTTTTAAAAACTGTTTTTGCTAATTTTTTATTACTTTCTCGAGTACGTAATACAGACAAAGTTATTGTAATTGTCTAAAAATTTGAACTCGAGATTTTGACGAATCGCCACATTTTAGACTTCTCTCAGTTCAGAAAACACATTTTTGGGAAATGTCCGTCTGTCTGACTGTGACAATGATAACTTAAACACGCTTTGACTTGGAAGGAGGAAATTCGGTATGAGATCTTCACATGAAATTTGTAGAGTTTTTATCAAATTTTGAGCAAAATCCGTTCAGAGGAAGTCTGTCTGTCTGACTGTTCGAATGCAATTTAGCCAAATAACTACGAAACGAGAGAGAGAACGGTAGATATGATTAGGTACATAGATTTAATATTTGTAGTGTAAACACCCTTCAAACCCTTTTGAACCAAATTCAAAGAGGGATTGGCCGTCTGTCGGTCTGTACTTCCAGAAGCATATTAACTCGATAGCTCAAAAACGCTATGAGTTCAATATGCCAAATTTGGTATGTGACTTAATGATTGAAAATACAGTTCTATGTCAAGCTTTGGCGTCATTCGGTTGAAAAAAAAGTATCTAAAACACAATTTCGATTTTCAGATGTCATTAATCACATGCTAGGGTTAAGCACCAAATAACTCTCCAAAGTTGACATGAGATTCGATAAAAATGCTAAATTCCCGCCAAAGGTGAGTATTTTCGTAACTATTGCAGATCATTGCCTCCCAAGGCGTTCTCTGGTAGAACCCTTTATTACAGAATATGCGAGAAAGATTTAGAAAGACCACCCCCACTGGTTTTTAATTAAAGAGAAAAAGAACGATAACAAGTATTTTTTTCTGACGATTTTAATTTTCCCATATGTGAAGTTGCTAAAAAGTAAAGTAATTGTTTTTATTCAAAATAAAGTTAAAAATTAATAAGGAATTTTGTTTTTAAAGAGAATAATTTACACGTTAGAGAACAAAAGGGGTCATACTACAATGTTTAGCATGCTAAACAATGCAGGACGAAGCGTCTATAGGCTGAATAAATTCCTAAGCTTTGTGTTAAATGCATACCAATCTACTCATTAATATTTCCTTCACAATATTTTGATGATTCTTTGAGAATAATCAGGCTTTCAGATGCTGAATACCAATTGCATGAGATGCATAGATTTCGTGACCCTAAAAGATCAAAATTCCTCTTGGGTTCCAAAATTCCTGTTGACCCTTATTGGGCCGTGTTGTTTCGTCTGTCGCGATGGGGAAGGGTTACATAGACACATATAGGTTATTTGTATGGTTATTTTAAGACACTTTAGGATACATTTAAAATCCAAGATTCAAGATAGATCTAAAACAACAAACAATGTACTTGAAAATCGTATATTTGTATAATTGTATTTAAAAATAAAAGTAATCTCTTTTGTTATTTTCGTATCTAAATGTTAGATGATTTTCTCAATGCCAATAAACTGTAAAAAATGGGTTGTAAAACTCATTTAAACGGAAAACGTAAACAAATTGTAAAATTCTTTTACATTCATTCATAAGGAAAAAGAACTACTTATGGTTGTTTCGTCGAATTTTGTTAGATTTTCTAACAACTACTATAGAAAATAGACGGAGGAATTTCCTTCTAATATTTCTTATATTTTACCTACAAATAAGACCTTCTCCACCACTGTAAAAATTATGGATCTTGGGAAAAGCCATGAAAGCCACAAGTGCGCAGATTTTTATTTTCAGAGTTTCACATTTGAAAGATTCATAATTTAGGAAAGAAAACCCAATATGAGGAACATTTTTTGCTATCCCTCCTCCTTCCCCAATTGAAGCCGAAATTTGAGATAGCGATACAATTTTAATAACAAGATCATATACCAAATTTCATTTATCTAAAGCACTTTATTCATGGGGCCGGAATAGCCCCATGAATAAAGTGCTTTAGATAAATAGGCGTAGGGCGTTGGTAGGGCGTTGTATTCGCATCCTTTGGGTTGCGAGCTCAAACCCCACCGACCGAAGACTCCACATGTGTGTGGTGGCTGGTGCACGTATAAATCTGTCGTGGTCACAAAGTCCTCCATGTCGAAAGTAATACCAATGGGGATACTGGTTCAGGGGTGATCGTTCTCTGATTCAGGTCTAAATTACGATCTGTGGACGTGTGAAGGAAATGCATGAATGAAGTTCGCCCTTAAAATGGGTTGTGACGTTTATGTAGATAAGTCGTAAGTCTTGTTTTACGAGCTACTGAAAAACAAGAGACGCACCGTTGGCTTAAAATCACTGACTTCTAAAGCCAATGGGCTTGTCTATGACAAGTGCCATTAGAAACAACAACAATCTTATTCCTGGCTTTTACATGCATGCGAATTTGTTATTTGTTGCAGGTTTACGCTTTAGATGCTAAAGTAGTATGTCAAATTTTATCCATGCATCCTTTCGCGTTTTGTATTCATCATGCTCACTTGCGTAAAGAGAAATGGAATTTTGAATTGATTTCGTCCAGAATTTGAAAAAGATCTATAAAACTAGTATCAAATTACAAAGGGTTTTTTTTAGTTATTTTATTCACAAACAGTCATAGTTCTTCCAAAAATGTATTTCGGAAGGTCTGAAACGTGGAGACTCGCCAAAATCCAGTATTCAACTTTTTGATTACTACAATATTTTTTGCTTCATTTATATAGGAAAAATTGAAAAATGCGCCTTACCATACGCCTTTTAACTAATCTGATTCATAATACCTTTCAAAAGATATTTTAATTCTAATATTTCTAAAGTATAGGTTTTGATATATTAATGCAACCTTTCAAGGAAAGTTTTAATCGGGAAATAATAATTTAACTAAAAGCACAATCTTAACTATGAGAGTGGTCCGTTTGTTTGTATATTTTCGAACTTCACTCGTCCGGCATCCTTTGAGTTGCAAAAATTCGATAAGATATCAACTTATATCCTACAAATTAAAAGTTAAAAATTTTAAAGAAAAATGAACTTTTTGGCTATCGTATAATAAAGTCAACAACTTCCGGCTTCCTGGCATAGGCGTAGCGTGTCTTCCCCGTGATCTGGCCGTTCCGGGTTCGTGTCCGGTTCGGGCAGGGTTGTTCTTCCTCTGTGTTCTATCTGTAAGGGTGTGAATGTGTCCCCCCCCCCTGTAAAAAGGGTTTGTGTAAGCGAATGTGACGCATGAAGTAGCTGAGTTGCATTCTTGGCCCTAGTTTGCGCTACTGAAAAAACAAGAGACGCTCACTCGGCTTGAATCGGTGACAGATAACTGTCAGCGGGCTTGTAAAGTGCCATAAGTCACAACAACAACAAGTAACTTGGTTCTTAATATGAAAGCTACGAGCATGATAAATATGTAATCTGAAACCTAAAGTTGTGAATAAATCGCCAGACAGGAGAAATTTACTGTGGCAGTACAAGAAGTGATCATAAAATGAGGAAATAGACGAAATTCTACAAGATTTTATTTTATTTATTTATATCATGAAGCAAATTACATACGTAAGTTCTTTTCCGCAATTCACGCTTGTTGTTGCTGTTGTTGTTTCTAATGGCACTTGTCATAGACGAGCCCGCTACCGAAGGCAGCGATTTTAAGCCGAGATAACATCTCTTGTTTTTCAGTAGCGCCATCTAGGACCAAGAGTACGTCTTAACTACTCACGTTCACAATCCTTTTAATGGGCTGCACTTCATTCATGCATTTCCTTCACACGTCCACAGATCGTAATTTAGACCTGAATCAGAGAACGATCACCCCTGATCCAGTATCCTCAGTGGTATTACTCTCGACATGGAGGATTTTGTGACCACGACCGATTTATACGTGCGCCAGCCATCACACACACGGAGAGTCTTCGGCCGACGGGGTTCGAAATTCACGCTTGATATTCGGACTACCCATCTAATTTGATGACCTTTTCTTTACTGTATTTCAACTTAAGTCGAGAAGAAGTCATTTTATTAGATAAATGGTTCGGTGCGATTATAAAATGTGTAAGAACCACAAACGTGTCATGAGACAGTCAACATATTAAGAATTTTATTAGAAGGCTGGCAATTATGATCTTCTTCAAAAAATTTCATTTTTTTTTTCTTGTTGCTTTTTGGCATACTAAATATACTAATAGAAAGTATCAAAGTACCAAAAAAAAATTGAACTCCAGATTTTGACGAATTTTCAAGTTTCAGTCCTCCACTATTCCTAAAAAAATACGTTTTCAAAATTTTGATTATTCGTCTGTCTGTCTGCAATAACTCAAAAACAAGCACTTTATGGTAGACGGATGAAATTTGGTACATGCGCTTTAATTTAAATTTGTAAATTGCTATAAACTTTTAAATGAAATCTGTTCAGAAGAAGGCTGTTTGTCAGATCTTGCCAATACAAGTGAGCGATTATTACAAAGCATAAAGAATCAGGAAAATAAAATTCGATGCATGAGATTAGCATCTGAAACGCAGATCCATATCAAATTTGAAACCAAGTTCTGTCGGTCCATATATTTGTGTACCTGTAAATGCGATAATTCAAAAACGTTACAACTTAGGTAAATCGAATTTGATCACAGCTTTAGTATCTGAAAGATGGATCCATATCAGATTTTGAGTTTAGTTATATTAACGTCCCTCTGTGAAGCAACACTAGGGCTATTTTGGGAAGGTCCTCGTCATTTTGGACTTCGGTCAGATGACGAGGACAACACCTGAGCTGGCACTCCCCTCTCCACGCCACACCAGCGGAAGGATGTTTTGCCCTGACGGATTTAACGTGCAGCCGACCCCCTTACACGACGTTTCTTCCGGGGAATCAGGTCTCGAACCTGAAACCCTCCGGTCACGAGCCGAGATCTTACTACCAGCCCACCGCGGCTTTTCAGACTTTGAAAGACACGTGTAAAAGGGTTAGCTATCTGTCGATCTGAACTGTCGCATATATGTGAAAGCGAAAACTCAAAAAAGCAATGAGATAAATAAATGAAATTTGGCATGTGACCCTTTGATTACAATTGCAATTCTGTGTCAAATTTTGGCTTATATGGATCAATAAAAAAGGGTGTTCAAGACACATATTAAGTTTTTGGTACTTGTGTATTAACCACAACCTAATGGTTAATCGCCAAAGATCGTTTGCCTACTGCATGCGATTAAACATATACAAGAACTGGTTTTCTTTGTTATACCACAAAATCGACTACTCGGTATTCTGAAAATAAACATCTGAGCGTTCTGGCCGTTCCAAAGATCTGGAATTTTATACGGCAGTGGGTAGAAAGCTAAAACTATTATACAGAATCGGCGAAAGGTTTCTTGAAATTACTTCTATTGGATTAGTTATATTATCGTCGAAAAGGTCGAAAAAATTTATTTTTTTCTCTTTTTAATACTCTTTTATATACGAGATATACAAAGAAAAAGTTTTGAAATGTTTGAAAAATTTCGGCCAGAAAAGTTTGACAAATTTTTATGTATTTGCCTATCCTATACCAGATAAACGAATTTTGGAATTGTGCTTGTCTAACTCTCTGTTTGTCTGTCTGTGAGAAAGATGACTAACTCAAAAACGCTTTGACATAGTCCGATAAGATTTAGTATGGAACCAAATTTGTATATTTCTATCGAATTTTAAACTAATTTAAAATCTATTCAGGGGAATAGATTATATCTATTCCCCTGAATCCCCTACAAACAAACTATAGATAATTCCCCTATTATCTATAGTTTTTTATAGATTTAAAATTAGTTTCCTTGTGTTCGCCTGGCTAAGCGAACACAAGGAATAAAAGATAACTACAAAAAGCGAAGAGTTATATATCTATCTATACTTATATAAAGCTCAATGTGTGTGTTTGTTGGCCCTCTACAGGCCAGACCGTTTGACCTACAGCTACAAAATTTGGTGCATGTATACCTTAGAGATCGGGAATGTGCATCTGGGGTCCCTTTTTTTTCAATTTTTAATTAGAATTTTAATTATTAATTAAAAACTAACTTTCCCGCCAAAAAATCTATTCATTTTCCCCAACGCCAAATGAGTAAGGCTTCAATTGTTTTTTTCCCACTCTAATGAGGCTAGGGTTAACATTTTTCGGCCGATTATTTCAAACGATTCTGTTTATTTTCATAATGTTTTATGCATTTAAAATTAAACATAGTTAATTAATTTATCTTTCAAATTTATTCTGAAGTACTTTTGAATTTCAAAATAAAGGAAATTAAAAATTTCTAATCTGCATAACATTACCCAAATGGCGTAGAAAAATTCATGCATTTGCGTTACCGTAACTGGCGTAGAAAATTCAAGCATGCGCATTGTGTTCTGATTGTTGACAACTATTGTCAACGGATAATTCTTGATTTAAATTATTTTTAGGATAGTTGCATGCTTTTGTAATTAAATTGTATTTATGTTAGTTATATATTTTTTGTATATGCTTATAGTTTTAAGTACATCGTTTTTTAAGTAGTTTTTTTAAACCTGTTTTCGACCGATTATTTTAAACGATTCATTTTATTTTCTTAGTATTTGATGCATTTAAAATTAAACATTGTTAATGAATCGCTCTGTTCATGATGAATCTGATAAAATTTTGTTGACAAATTCTTGAGATATTACATAAATTAAGAAAGATATTCTTTAGTACCCATAAAGTTTGAACGCTCAATGACTCTGTTATCAGTAATCATATTATAAAAAATGCTTTGTTGTTTCAGTAAAAAATATTATTATATTAATTGCAGATTAATTCTTTCCACTTTAATTTAAAGCATAAATTCTACGGGAGCTAACAGAAAATGAGAGAGACACATATTACGTTATGACTGAAGGCCTTTATAATATTATGAGTTAATTATATGACTATAAAAATTTGAAGTTTTAAAATATTTTGATGAAGAATCTGTTAAAGTAGGAATTGCGTAAAATATTTAATTATTAAAATTTAAACGGACATTAAGATTGGCGAACCCGCTGGTCGCCAAAGGCGGCTATTTCTTATATAAAGCTCAATGTGTGTGTGTGTGTTGGCGCTCTACAGGCCAGACCGTTCGACCTACAGCTACCAAATTTGGCACATGCATACCTTTGAGATCGGGAATGTGCACCTGGGTACCCTTTTTTTTATTTTTAATTAGAATTTTAATTATTAAACAAAAACTAACTTTAAAGCCAAAAAAATCTTTTCATTTCCCCACCGCCAAATGAGTAAGGCTTCATTTTTTTCCACACTAAAGAGGATAGGCTTAACAAATTTATTTCTTAACAAATTTAATTTCTTAATGTTTGATGCATTTAAAATTAATCATTGTTAATTAATCGATCTTTCTGATTCATTCTGAAGTACTTTTGAATGAAAATAAAATAGAATAAAGGAAGTTAAAAGTTTCTAATCTGCATAGCGTTACCCAATTCACGCATTTGCGCTACCATAATTGGCATTGAAAATTCACGCATGCGCATTGTGTTCTGATTGTTGACAACTATTTTCAACGGATACGGACTTGGTTTTGAAGGCTTAATATGCTTTCGACAGATTATTTCAAACGATTCTGTTTATTTTTTTAGTGTTTGATGCATTTAAAACTAAACATTGTTAATTAATCTATCTGTTCATGATGAATCTGAGAAAATTTTGTTGAAAACTTCTTGAGATATTATATAAATAAAGAAAAATATTCTTTAGTGACCATAAGGTTTAAATACTCAGCGATTCTGTTTTCAGTACCGATATTTAAAAAAATGCTTTGTTTCAGTAAAAAAATATTATTATATTAATTGTAGTTTAATCATTTCCACTTTAACTACTCACGCATCACATTCGGCTTGCAGAACCCCTTTTTACAGAGGGCACATTCACACATAGAACAGAGGAAGAACAACAATGCCCGAACCGGGATTCGAACCCAGAACGCCCAGATCACGGAGAAGACGCGCTACCCCTATGCCAGGATGCCGTGTTTCAAATCATTACTTGTCTTAATTAATTTAAGTCATTTACCAGTTTAAACCATTTTGAAACAATGTCTCTCTCTCTCTCTCTCTCTCTCTCTCTCTATATATATATATATATATATATATATATATATATATATATATATATATATATATATATATATATATATATATATATATATATATATATATATATATATATATATATATAATGTTAATTTTTAAACTAATATTTTCAATTTTTAATCGATAAAATTGAAGCTCGGTCGATTTTGAGATGAAGAGATTTTGAGGAAATAAAAGACCGATTTTGAGATTTTGAGAAAATCCATCGTTTTTCTAAATATCGACGCATGCTTAATCTGATAATCTCGTGATTGTTTCAAACGGATTTAAACTGGTTAATGACTTAAATTAATTAAGACAATTCGTAAGAATTCAGAGAATGAATAATTTGGAAATCAAGTTGTAACTTTAGTTGGCGATAAGTCGCCAAATCTGACAACATTCTGCATTATTTTCTAATAACCCTAAAAGAGAAAAATTGATGCTTCAAAAGCGATAAATTGCCAATTTGTTGCCTACGCATTTTGAGACTTCAAAAACCTCAACCAAAACAACATCATGTCTTCACATCATTAAAATGTTCAGAATTAGAGATAATATGCAATTAATTTGAAATTAATAAGTCAGTTCGTATTTAGTTTTTTCCTCTAAACAGACTTTACTCAAACTTTGGTAGAAATCTGCAAATTTCGTGTAAAAACCATATACCAAATTTCAACCCTCTAGCTCAAAACCTTTTTGTATTTTCTTTGTCACAGACAGGCAAATATTTTTCAAAAGTGTATTTTTCGAATTCGGGGGGGGGGGGGAGTGTTGAAAAGTGAAGATTCGTCAAAATCTGGATTTCGAATTTTTCAACGATTACTCCCCATACTACGCATAAGAGAAAGTAAAGAAGTTTTATAAATTAATTTTCTGACATTTCTGACGATTATCCATTAAGTATTGTTTTGATGAATGGTAGTTATGGTTTGTATCGGATCACAACCTGATTTCTTGGTAGACTGCGTGCAGATAATGAATTACAGACATAAAATTGTCACGAAGTGATACAATATACAAAAAAAAATCATACCCTTTCCCTGAAAATTGAATTCTACGAATTAAAACAAGAAGGATTTCTTCCCCTAAAAGGCTTTGATGTACTTTGGACAATTTTTTTAAATTTTATTTTATTATTATTATTTTACTTTATTTTTCATTTATTAAAATTTATTTTCTATTTGTTTATTTATTTTTTACGTGAAAACGTCGTATGGGGGAAATAATGACGATGGCCTTCTCGGAGAAAAATGAATGCTTGGATTTAAAAAAATACCCATTTTACCAAGAAGTAAAAATTAAGTTATTTCTTATTCAGAATTTATATATTTTAGAAAAAACGCTAGTTGTAATGGTCTTTCTAGGAAACTTCTTAGTAAATATGTCCCTGCACTTTTAACGTGAAAGTTGTGAAACTTGAATAAAACCGAAAATGCCATGAGTGTTTAGACTCGAGCAAGTGAAGTTTAGTAAGCAAGCAAGTGAAGTTTAATAAGCAAGCAAGTGAAGTAACAAGACAACTATATGAGAACACGATAAGTGAAAAACACTTTGAACTAGACGGGTGAGATCTGGCAAGTGGCGTTTAAACCAAATTTGAAGACTTCTATCAAATTTTGAACAAAAATTGTTCATAGGAAGTCTAATTATCTATTCAATTAAGGTGAACACAATAAATTCAAAACCTAAAACCCTAAATGCAGAAAATTTGATATTCAATTTTATCGATTAAAATATACATTGCTATCTAATATTGAACCAAATCTATAATAGTGCTGACATTCCATTGGCTTGTCTTTTTACATACACGCAATTGTGATATTTCAAAAACGTAACGATTTAGGTAAATTAAATTTAATATGTGGTTTTGTTACTAAAATTGTATTTCTGTGTCCGATTTTGGTTTCAAAGGTGTTCAAAATGCTTACTAGACGTTTCTTCACAATATTATGAATTATAAAACGTTCATGAGCGTGACATACTAAGCACACGTGGCGTTCACGGCTTTGTCTAAGGCTGACAATTTTATGCTGGAGGTAAGAAGAGAAAATATAACACCTTTATTAGAAAGTATGCTAGAAAATATCATGTAAACATCTTCCGCTGGTTTCAATCATAATGTTACGAATCTGTGATGCTGCTTCCCAGCATAGCTGGTTCCATAGGAGGTCCCAGAGCTTGGCGACAAACTTGGCGACCATTTGGCGACTTAGACGCCAAAATAGATTATACCAGAAACATCGAGAGTTTTCCCGATCCGTCCAGTAGGAACAGAGTTACGCCTCGAACGTTGATGATTGGTTGAGAGGCTTCTAGCCCCGCCTCCTAAGACCTATAAAAGGAGCTGCAGCTGCCGGGGAGTGGTGGTGAATTGAGCAGTCGTGAACCAGGTGGTAGTCGGAAGCGACAGAGGAGAGTAGTCGGAATCGACGTTAAAGAACTGGCCTTCCAGAGATAAGCGGAGCAGCGACGGAGTGAAGCTAGAGCTGAACTAAGCTGTGCGCTACTGTATGCAGTAGAGTCTTGCTGTTGCTGCACGTCTCGGCTGAAGATAATCGTCTTCTGTGCTGTATATAGTTGTCGTCTTTGTTCTGTCCTGTGTGTCTTCGTGTAAATAAACGTCGTTGTTTTATTTTCTACTGCCGCCAGGTGACTGAGCGTTCTTCACACCATATAACTTCCACTATCCAAACGAGCCCCGGAAATTTCGTAACAATATATTAATTACCCCATGTCAAATACTGTAATCCATCATGGTGGTCTTTCAGCTATTTTTTCCCTATAATTTTTTGTCTTTATTTTATCCACCTAACATATGTAAAATGTAACGTTTCTTTATTGAAAATTGCGTCCTTTTTACATTTCATTTCACTTTAGAGAATAGAAAGTAAATAAGAAAGTTTAAAGAAGCTTACTTATGCAAGCGAACTACTTTTTCATAAGTTTATCATCATTTAGCTGTCAGGGTCGATTAGGAAACACCGAATTGAAGCACAATAGAAATCCGCAAAACCGTCAACAACAATGTTCGTACCTCAAGGCATTAAAGTGGTAGTCAACGAAGCAATTGTTTTCAGTTATTTAAATCTGTGAATTTTAAACATCCGATTTTGAAATTGCTCAACAGAAGATTATCGTAAAGAAATATACTTTAAACCAAGACTTTCAAAAATTTTCTTTCATGCTCTAATTTCCGAAAAAAAGAAAAAGAAAAAAGGTTAATGTCTACGCCTTTTCTAATTTTCTATAGCATAGATGGTTCAACAGCTGCAAATTTACAAATACAAATATATCTTGAATAGAATAATTTAGAGTATTTCTTTTATCAAATTTGAAAGAATTTTAAATTAAGCAAAAGTTTAACGGGATTCAGTAGTGGACCTAAGAAATAATGTTGCTTCAAATTAATTTTTATATCATTTAAATTTTTTATTGTCTTCTTAATTATATCAATTGAGATATCGCTGGATTTTCCCCTTAAATGTAACAATTTTTTTAAAAAAATATTATAGGAGTAATTGGCATCAGTACTTTATATTATTGGAATGAAATTCTACTCATTTTTTTTTAATTCTTTTGTCATTTTAATCGACACATTTTTACTACTGGTGAAACGGTGGTGAAAAAATTTGTCTCTTTAAATATTAATTCCCAGATGCATTTTTCATTTTCGATTTCATTTTGTTACATAAATATACAAAACCTATTAAATAGCATTTTAAACAACTTCAGTTTCTTAAGTTGAATATCAAAAATGGTCAAATATTAATATAAATAAAAATCCTTGTGACATTGTATGTATCTTACACATCAAAGCCTGAATAACCCGAACGCATTCAACTTAACTTCGCACAGTTAATATTTAACACTGGAGAAAAAATATTGCCAAATTCTCAGAGAGCAAAGGTTAATTTAATATTCAATTAATTAAAAATTAACAGTAGTAACTTCATAATAAATTATACAAGAAATATTTTTGTTCTATTTTAATAATTCAAAAATTTGCATTTCCATTAATATAAATTCATTTTTCGTGCAAAATCTTCTTCCCGTTTCTATTAATTTTTGAATGGATGCAGACGATTCTGAAATAAGAGAATTTGTGTTTGCCCTGTTGATAGGCAGACAGAAACTTTGAAACTTTCTGCCTTTAATTTTTTTTATATATTTTAAATATTTTAGCAACGCTTTTTATTACTTATAAAAATTCTAAACATAGTTGGAGTACACAATACTGCCGTGAATTTTTTTGTTGTTGTTATTTATGGCATTTGTCATAGACAATCTTGCTGCCAAAGTCAGCGATTTAAGCTGAGTTTGTGCAGTAGCTTCTGACAGTAAGGGCCCCTGAGGGCAGAAGTCTGGCTTCTAGTTCAATTGAAGATGACACACACTTGCATAACCTCTTTTTACAGGGGGTCTCTATCACACTCCTCACAGATAGAACACAGAGTAAAGAACAACCAAGCCCGAACCTGGGATGCCCCGGTCACAAGAAGGACGCTCTACCCCTAAGCCAAGACACCGTCACTTTTTTCTGTTGTTGTTTATTTTACATATGTCTTCTACTAAATAATGAAATTATATATTGCGATGAAAAGAATATAAAACTTTGAGTCTTAATTTTAGCCCAATATCAAAAAAAAAAAAAAAAATCTCAAATTTTGTCTTTGAAATAAAAGGAAAATCACAGTAAAATTTTCAAAACAGTGATATTAATTAAAATTTGAGTTAATAAAAATTTTATCAGGATTTTGAATTTTTTTCCATAATATCTACCGAAATTATAATCTCGCAAAAATTATTTTCACATCATATTAAAGTTGAAAAATTGGCTTTTTAATGATATAAATTCCATTTCCGCGCAATTTACTTATCATTATTTATTAAACATTTTAAAATTCATTTTATACACTCTTTGTAAAAATAGTTTTTTTTTATTGTTGGAAAAATAAGCATACTTGCGAAATACTGTTTCTGAAACAAAATTGCAAAATTACGGATTCGCAATTTATATCATGAACTACAGATTTGAATTATTCTCACGCTTTTTATTTATGAAAAAATTAATTAATTAATTGTTTCAAAACGTTTATTAAAGCTTTTCTATATTTCAATATTTGAGAACAAAATTTCAAATACTTATAAAATAAATATTAATATCTCATGGAGAAGCTTAACTGTCGGCTATTTATAAAAATCGTCTGCTTCAATTTATGTTCTCGTTTTTATTTTTAAAAAAGGTTTCAGACGATAAAAATATTTCGTGTATTATAACATTTTATAAAAGCAATATTTACATTAAAAATATTAGATGAGCGTGAATTTTAATTCTCAACAATGCTCGGTAAGTCAGATAGAGTTCAAATAAAACGAAAGATATTCATTCTAATTGAAAATAAAAATAATTCTTCTTAGCTTAATGATAGGTTTTTACATTTTTATATTATTAAACAATCGCCATAATCTTTATATGCTTACAATTATTTGTTTCATTATTTCTTTAAAATATTTTTAATCCCAAATTGATATCTTATTTTTTAAAATTTATTTTTTAATTATTAACTGTTATGGTTTTTGTCTCTCAGTTTCATAAATGGAATTTAAAAATGATAAAACTGTAAATATAATAATAAAATAATGATATAATGAAACATAACACGCTTCAAATCTTTACCGCCACGGTAAAACCAAATTTAATATTTGTTTACTTTAGGTCTGCGTTAGAGGAAGTAAAAAATTGAATGTTTTTGTAGAATGAGTCCCATATCATTTTATACTACAATAAAAATGTCAGATGTGTATATTCTAAAACAAACAGAAGTATATAATTTTTTTTCTTATGATAATTATATTATTTTTAAGATTTCTTTCTTGTCATTTGATCAGAACTTCAAATTACAATGCGTGTCGCAAAGTATTCTAAATGAACGTTGATATAATATAACTTCATCATTTCTGTTACTTTTAACATTTTTACAAATTATCAGATTGTAAATATGGAGCAGATCCTATTCAAACAAATCCACTAAATTTGAAAATAAATTAGCATCAAGCCGAGTTTTAAAAAAAAACTTGACTGGTATTTCTAAATAAAACTGCAATTAAATCTTTCATTTTAAAATTGCTATCAACTTTTTGAACACACATTTAACCAGAAGTATCTAATATGAAACCTTTTCTTCTTCAATATTTAAAAGTTTCAATATTTTAAAATTACTAAAATTGTTTTAATGCTCTTATATAGCAACAAGATACAGCACTGCAAAAGAGACATTTTATCGAAATGCTACTTCGAACTACCAGAGCGTAGGATAAAAAAACAAAACACGCACCAATCTTTCAGGAGTTGAAATGCACTTGCAACTACGAAATCAAAACAAGAAAAGCAATGCAAATGAATGCTATTTCAGCAAGTCAATAATTTATCGAAACATAAAGAGAAAAAAGATAGGGAAATCAAAAACCAACTAAGACAAAACATAAATATATTATAAAGATGTTTTTGGAAACTGGAAATCGTATTTCTATTTTTCTCTTTTGAAAATTTTAATTAATTAAAAATTAAACAACTTTTTTTATACATTTGTCAGCTCTAATTTCCGAAATTATTATAGAACAAAATTAAATTTTGTGCGCCTTTTTTAAATTCAAAAATTATCTTTTTAATGATTATTCTAATTTATTTATTGTAAAATATTTTACTGAATTTTACAATTTAAAAAAATATTTCTTGTAGATTTGCCAACAATACTTTTCTTTGTTTCTATGTAACCGCACCGTCTTCATTGTTTTATTAAATTTTTAAACACGCGATTTTCTTATAAAACTATACAGAAAAATTTCTTTAATATTAGCGCGTTTTACATGAGTATTAAAAAAGCGAAGTTACTATATTATGAAATAAAAAATTAGAATTAAAAGATAAATAGCCTAGATACTTATATTTCTAATAATATTATAAAGTCATGGGACTTGACTCAATTTAGAAGATAAATAATAAACAGAATAGGAGTGAAACTAATAAAAATATCTATCAAAATTCGAGTCTCAGGAATGCTTATTTGAGGAAATCATTACAACTAGTTATTTTCTACGCAAATCAATTGGGGAATAAAAAGAGTTGAATTACAGCACCATGAATGACCCCCTACAGTAACGTTTTGAATAATTTTTAAAATCTTGGACTTGACTCCATTGGAAAGATTTGAGTACAGAATAAACAAAATATATAAAACTATTGAAATAAGATTTCTGCGATATCTGTCACAAATGATACTTAAAATACAAGGTATCTGACTAAGTTGAAAGCATGAATTTGGATATTTATTTTCGCATTTTTATTTAGTTATTTTGCAGTTTCAAAAAATAGGTACGTTTTTATTTCTAGTGATATCGTTATTTTGTCTCTGTGTCAATTAGAAGCCAAGTCATAGCAAACTTTTGACATATAAGTAGTGCTTATTTAAAAGCATTTAAAAACTTTAAATATATTTTCTGACGAACGAGTTTTTCATAATTCTGCTGTATGAGGATCGTCATATCTTGAAAAATAATCAAGATATCTTAATGAAATTTATGAATTATTACTCTTTATGTTATGCAGAATGTATAATGAGCTATGGATTTGATGTTGAATGCTTTAGAAGAGGATTTATGATTGTTTAATGTAAATATTGTCAAAAAAATTTCAAAATTTCATAGATAATTTCATATATTACACATAAAATTTTTATTTTTGAATATAATTCTTAGATAATAGTTACATACTAAGATATGTTACACATTTAATATTACAAAGAAAAATGAAAAACTATAACAATTTTTTTTTCTAGAATAGTTTTAGTTTTTGTAAATAAATGTTAAAATAAATCAAAATAAGGTGCGTTTTTTTCAAAAGCTGCATATATATTGAAATAATTTCATTTTTATTCATCATTTTATCCGTATATTAATACCTTAATTGAAGGAATCATAAAGTGATTTGAATGAAATTAAAACATATTGGGGTTTTTTTTTAAACCTAGTCAGATGCCTTAATTGAAGGAAACATAGAATGATTTAATTGAAATTAAAACATTCATAAGAGATTTCATTAAAATTGAGCACAATCTATATTTCCGGCGAATCTACTGGCCGCCAGAGGCCGTCAAGTACATAATACATGCGAAAGTAAACATCCATTTTATGCATGGTTTTTACAAAGGAATGGAGATAACGTTAAAAAGAACTTCTTAAATCTCCGATTATGAAGAATTAACCTACATCTCGTATATTTACACATTATCTCATCTGCTTACTTCTGTTTATAATGAAATAAATTCAACTCACACACATCCCAGGGAACTTCATGTTGTTTGCTGCCAAACCAACGGACAAATCCAAAATCCGGAGTTAAACTAATTCTGTTCGTTTCGGAAAGCATCGTCTCGAGAAATATGATTGTGAAAGAGCAGAACTGGCAAAAGCTTTTCCAAAATATGATAATTGGATTTTAAAAAAAGAATTTCGATGAAAGAGAGTGAGAATGTTATGACTTGCTTAATTCGCCCGCCGCCTCGGCAGCCTTAATAATTAATAGCGCATGCAATGGCTTGTTTATCCATCCCTTTATAACGTGTTGCATGGCTGGGTGGTTGTTACTGATCGTTCGGATTTCGAACACTGGAGAGGCTGAAATAGAACAATGTGATCGATCTATTTTATTGTTTTATTTTTGTATCACTGTTAATAACCGGCTGTAATGGTCTCCCTAAAACTTTCTCGCATACCCTCTCACAATCTTGTCATGCCGGAGAAAGTTTTGCAAGACATTGGCATATAAAAGTTATGTTAGGCGTATAATAGTAATAGTTATGAAATATTAATTTTCGACATGAATTTACCCCTTTCACTGACTCTACTGTGTTATCCTAGGCTAATTGCTTGTCGTTTAATCCCTGCATTCTTTAATTATATCCAAAAATCGAATTTGTGTTTTAGTAACGAAATTTTACTAATATATATATTAACTTTTCAAAAATATTAACTTTAAATACAAAATATTAACTTTTCGGGTGAATTTAGCATTTTTACTGAATTTATCGTGTCATCATTGGCGAATTATTTGGCGATTAATTCTTGGCATGCGATTAATACTTCCAAGAATCGAATTTGTGTTTTAGACACGTTTTCTCGACCGATTGAAACAAAAATTTCACCAAAACTGCACTTGTACCCATAAAATCTCATAACAAATTTGATGTATTTATGTCATTGCTTTTTCGAATTTTCGTGATTAGATGTTTCTGAAATTACAGACCGACAGACAGTTAACCCGTAGTTGGTTTTGGCTTCAACTTTGGCAGATATATACATTATAGATGTTAAATCTATGTACCGAATCTTATCTATCGAGCTCTCTTCATTTTCTAGTTATCGTGTTAACTTATATTCGAACAGTCGGGCAGACCGACTTCCTCTGAATAGATTTTACTCTAAAGTTGATAGGAATCTTCTAATTTGATGTAAATGTTGTATACCAAATTTCAATAAACTAACTTAAAGAATTTTTGAGTTATCTTTGTCGCAGACAGACATTTTCCAAAAATATATTTTTTCGAACGCAAGTAGGTCTAAAATGTGGAGATTTGTCAAAATCTCTTAGTCGAATTTTTTGAGAATTACTATATTTTCTCTATACCACATATACAAGAAAGTAATAAGGGAGACTCCGTGTGTTTTGCTGTTTGATAGGAGAGACTATTAAACTGTAGTTATCAAAATTGGTGCAGATATACTTTGGAAAATAAAAGTATGCATCTACATTAGTTTTTTTTCAAATATTTATTAGGATTTTAATTAATTAAAAATTAAGAAATATTTTAGAATGCTAGCACAATAAGTTCAGAAAAAGTTATGGTGCGAAACTAACCTTTTCTCTCTTTTAATTACTGTTCAACTTTTATCTAAATTTTGGCAATTATTTAAAATCGTTTTCTGGTATGATTTTCATCAAAGGAATTTATGGTTGAAAGAAAATTCAAATCATCTCCATTGTTTCATCGAGGAATTATTCGCAGTCTTTTCCATAATTGTTAAAGTTAAGAAAGGAGAATTCTATCTGCTTAAAATTTCAATTAAATATTTTGTGTAATTGAGTCTTAATGGCTTCTTCAGCAAAATACTTTTAAACTTCAAATTTTATCTTACTATTTTAGAATCCTTACATCTTTCTGTTCACTGTGCTTTCATTCGTTTATTTTTGAAATATATATCATGAATTTTTCTGCCAATATCTTTGTATATCCAATTATATCGCACGAAAACGAAGCAGTATTTCTGATTTAAAACGTTCTTTTGCTGAACTACCAACGATTGTACCATTGCTGAAATTATACTTTAAATATAAGCACAACAAAAATTTAAAAACTTTATTTAAAGCATATCTTTTAACAAATTTTAATGAACGTGGAAAAACAAAACTTCGTTTCCTGAAATTTTTCTTGTGTTTTAATTATGGTATAGTACACATTTATCAATTTTATTTCAAGGTCAATCTCCTTTATTATTTATTTTTTGTAACTTCCTTATTTCGCCGCTAGGGGCATTGTAAATTGTCCGAATACATTCAGCGTAGTTATTTTACTACAGAGGCACGTTACTTCCCTGGCTATATGAGACCCCATTCTGAATTTAAAGGAGAAAAACTTTACAGACCACCTTGTATAATTAAAAGCAAATTTTCAAAGATAATATCAGTGATAGCATTTTACGATATTTTAAACTAGAAATTAGAATTTTCTTTAAATTGTTTTATCAAAGAATGCCAATTTTGATTGATCAATTACAGCATGCTATGAAATCCATTTCCGTGAAGTTTTAAAGCAAAGATTAACAAACTTACGATTGATAAAACTACTTTTACTTTCACCTCGAAAAGAGGATGAGATGCTTCCGGTATGGTGGTTGGATCTTGCCACTCTGGAGTGTATACAAAAAGATGGGGGATCTGGCTCTTCCCATCGATGACGGGATGTACTTCTTTCGGGAAGGGTTGTACCGTGACCGGTGATAGCCCTTAGGACTCAACCCCAGTTCCCGCCAATGTTGCTGTTGCGGCGGTGCAGTCATTCAGTTTTCTTCATCCGTATGCCTTCGGGCGGGTCGGAGGGTCAGTGATATGACTTCTCGTATTAGTGCATACATCTTTATGTATGCACTAATTATTGTCTAAATGAAAAAGAAATTATTGTCTAAATGAAAAAGAAATTATTGTCTAAATGAAAAAGAAATTATTGTCTAAATGAAAAAGTTTAGCTTGCATAAATGTTCGAATCAGTTCAAATCAGAAAAGAAATCGAATTCATTTTCTTTGTGTCCCTTTCTATTCCAGTATATGTGGATTGATTACTCACAAATTTATCATCCATGAAATATGTTAAACGCTGTTTACATCAAAATTGTAAACCAATTCTTGAAGTGAAAGAAATTTAACAACAGGATTACTTGTCTGTTGAACAACGCATTTATAAAATAAAACTATGTTAAAATCTGTAGCATTATCCACACAAAAAGTTTTTTAAAAAATTAAACGTACCAAATCGTCGTCCTCCTTTTTCTCTTCTTTTCCCCTTCTTTTGATGTAATACATGCAAAAAAAAAAAAAAAAGATCATAACTGAAAGAGTGCTTTTTTTAAAGCATTATTCCTAAGAAATATACCTATTATTTTCGTTTAGAAAAATTGTACTTTCCTCATTTTTTTATTTTTTTTCAAACTGTTTTAACGAATAGTTTTATTTATTTCAATTCCTGCTATTAGTTCACACTCTCTCTATATATATATTTATATATCTTGTTCAAATTTTCAATCGTTAATAAAATACTTTTTATTCATCCACTCAAGTTCAAATGCATTTTTTTAAACTTGTACTGGATGACACTTGAATGTTAAATTTTTTCAAATATTAATTCATTAGTTAAATTTAATTAATTTTTAATACTTTAAATAGAGTTTTTGAAGTTTTTAATGATAATTGAAATCAACAGGCAATAGCTCAATCGGTAAAATGCGAGAATTTCGGTATTTCTCGCGTGAATGTGAAGAATGCGATTTCAATTCTTGCGAAAATCAAAATTTTTTTGATACTTATAATTTTTTTGATAATTATTTAATAAAAAGTAACTAAAATAAAACTTTTCTTTGTTGACCTAAGTAGGAATTGAATTAATTTTTTTTTTATGTTACTTGTTTTTTGTCTATGTCTTTGCAATAGTACATTAAACGATGCCATTTCATATAAAGCTAAGTTATAAGGTACGGTGTTTTTAAAAAAAGTATGGACAGTATGAAAATGAAACGTATATTTCACAGATTATTTTTAAATACCGGGAATTCGATAAAACGCCCGTGTTTCATACCTTTCCAATAAAAAGGTTTAAAAATCTGAAAAACCTATTTTTAAAATTACGACTGTCGGTGAATCCGATAGCACAAAAAATATTTTGTGTTATACGGATGGAATTTCGATATAATCTTACACCAAATTTGAAGATTTTTATCACATTTTGAACGAAATCCGTGCTCAAGGAATTTGTCAATCTAAGAATAAATGAATATATCAAATACAAGAATTAGATGCATCGAATTTGGTACACTATTTTTGCGTGTAAAGTATGGATATGCATCAAATTTTGAACTAAACCGTCAGCGGGTTGTCTGTTCGTCCGTCTAAACGTAAATTCACATGCCTGCAACCGTGATAACTGAAAAACACAATGAGTTAAATAAATAAATAATGATATTTGATTTTATTATTAAAATTATAATTCTACGCCAAATTTTGGTTTCAATGAATTGAAAAAAAGATATCCAAAATGCATATTTTGGTTTCCTCTATTATACTCCGAAGCTATATTGAGGCTATCCGAAAATATATTGAACAATTTTATTACTTTCTCGGAGGTCCTGGCCAAGATCCAAGGTTTATATCCGAAAGGGGGGGGGGAGATTACACTTTTATTATACAGTTTGCAAGAAAGTTTCGGGGAGGCCACACATGTCGGTTTTTACCGTATAATCATTATAGGTTACAAGTGCCATCATTTTGCAAAAATAATTCATTGTATTACTGCGTATGTCATTCAACATTTTACCATCGCTATCTTACACTGTGGCGTGAATTCGCGTCTTTTTCCCCATGAAAGATACATAATAGCTTCCAAATTGTAATTACTGCTGACATTTGATCTGACTTGAATGTATTTCATTACCATTTTTCAACGAATAACGCCCTGTTTGACATCTTCAAAAATTTCAAATATATTTCTCCAAAATTCTTCGCTTTAATCACCTTGAAAAGACCATCAACACATCCATTCTTAATGTCCCTGAAACCAGCGTGTTCATATTTTATTTCGTTTTGTTTTGAGAGAACAAAAATACGAGGTCGAATTTCTAAGGTTCGTGTTGATCCCTAATAACGGCACTGATTTTTTTTCTGACCTTCGAAGAGCGTACAGGATTCCATTTCCCTCCTTCGCTAATTTGCTTGTTGGATTGTTTTTCTAAATTCAAGTTTCTATGGATTGTCTTTCTAAATTCAAGCTTCTAAGTTCCCTTATGCGAAATATTGTATTTTCTCTCAAAAATATAGGGAAATCGATTGAAACACATTAAGTATAACCAACGGATATAATAGCGCATGGAAGACGAAGGTGAGGTATAAATACTCTGCTGTGTGGTAGCCTTGCTGGGGAGGAAAGACAGGAAGATAAAATATAAAAAAATATGTGCTAATAAGTCTATCTTTAAATCAAAATAAAAGGGGGGGGTGAGAGTTGATTCTACCATCTCGGGAGTATTTCCGTATATGCTCTTCTAATGCTGAAAGAAACTGCTGGTGAAATCCAAGCTTGTGAATAGAGAGAGATCATGGATCTCCAAATTTTATTCATAGATTTACAAGCAGCAGTTGCAATCTGTTGAAATTTTTCCCGATTTTCAATTAATGAGGCGTCCTTATGGTGTATCACGTTAGTTACGGGAGGCGGGTAAGCATAAAGATAAAACATTGAAGCTGGTATGTTGTTCTTTAAAGCAAAATATAATGCTAGTGAACCTACCATGTTCCGAACGCCAATTATTATCATTACGTCATTGCCCTGTTATTGAGAGAAGAGGCTAATTAAACTCGAACTTGTGGAGAATATCTCCAAATCATATAACATTACAAGCAGTGATTGCAACCTGGTTCGCTTAATGTCCCTCAAGTAAGTTTCGGAGGGGGGGGGGGTCATGGAATAATAAAAATATGTTATTCTTTAAAGAAAAATATAAGACAGATGGCTCTACCATGCCTTGAACATAACTTATTTTCATTACACCATTGCCCTGATACTGCAAGAAGATGTTAATAAAGAACTTGTGATAAAAATTGCCCACTCATATAATGTTACAAGCAGCTACTGCAATCTGGCATTCTTTTTGTTTCTCTCGTGAGTTGGACATGAAGTTAAATAATAACAACAATATATACCAATATGTCTCTTTTCAAAGCAAGATAAAATGGGATTGATTCTACCATCTCAGAAGCTCTTTATGTATATGTTTCTGTCCTAATATTGAAAGAAGCTGCTAGTGAAATCCTAATTTGGGAAGAATATTTCGAAATCTTCTAACATTAGAAGCAGCAATAGCAAACTGTGTAAATTTTTTTCGAATTTCAATTGGGCACATTTAATAAATATCATGTG
Organism: Argiope bruennichi; assembly: GCF_947563725.1. NCBI lineage: Eukaryota > Metazoa > Arthropoda > Arachnida > Araneae > Araneidae > Argiope > Argiope bruennichi. Next base: position 35,646,139 of record NC_079156.1, read on the forward strand.
AATATGAATTTTTTCTTTTGAAAAAGTCTTCGCCAAGTTGCGTTACTACGCGGTATTTGGTAAAACAAAAAAAAATCTGCTTATTTATGCACTAGATTGCTTCTATTTAATTTTACTATTCCCCTAATGATAAGTTTGACAATAGGTTGGCTCATGAGGAATATTAGTTGTATTTAATTTCAATCTCTTGTACATGCTATCTATAATATCGTCAACAAAGAACTTTTAAGCACCAAATTGTGGTAGGCATTTTAAAATAATACTTTAATAGTCTCACACCTATTCTTTTCATTGTGTAAATGAACCTTCCTACTGGAATCAAGTCCCATAGCATCATTGTGCTATTAAAAATGTATAACTTAGTGTTCTATCTTCTAATTGTTGAGTTATTGTAAGTTTACTTTTTTATTCGGTTTGTAAACAACACATGTTAAGAATAATCTATGTCCTTTAACTTTCAACAAGGAAAGAAAATGTTGCGATTAAATATTTGATGAAGCATTGAAAACCGATTTGAATCTCATTGTAAAAATAAAAAGTACTACCGAAATTCAATATTCAGTATTCAAATAAATATTGTTTATAAAAACAATTTTAAAAATTGTCAAAATTCAAGAAAAATAGCTAAATTAATATTAGCAAAAAATAAATTAATTTTAAAATGCCGTAAAAAAATATTTGTTGTAATAATATTTTCGGAATATCAGCTTAACTTTTAATTAATTAAAATTCCCATTGAATTTTTTTAAAAATTCGCACAGAGGTATACATTTCCATCCTTTTAAGTGTATTTGGCTCAAATTAGGTTATTCTAAATCACACAGTTTGATTTACAAAGGACCAACAAACATACACATATAAATTCTCCTTTTTTTTTATTAGTAAAAATATACTCAATTAAAATCGTCTGCAATTAAATCATAATCGCTGATTAAATTGTAAAATCACTTCAATTAAATTATCGCTTTTTATTTATTTACCAGCCACAAAATTCAAGTTTTATGAAGAATTCAAAAACTTCGAAAACCGTTATTTGACCTATTTAAATCTAATGGAGCGAAAAACATTGCAGAAAATGTATCGCAGAAAGAAATAACTTATAATGTAACCAGTAAATTGCTTGTTTCATTGCAAAAATCATGCCATGTTAGGATTAAGAAACGGAGAGAAATACAATGCAGTAATACAATTGTCATTCCTTCAATAATCAGTTCAAATTTTCTTTTGTTGTGTATAGATTTGCGAAAGATAGCGCGAAATTTCCTATTTATTACACACTTTAAATTGCATTTATTATACATTTAATAATATTGTACTCCAGCAATTCTTAGGCATCCTCTTAAAATATAAATATCAAATTGGATTAAAAATTTTTAAAAATGTCGTTATTCACTGCATGTATTTGACTTTCCAATTTTTGCTCAATATGTAAATTTTACCATTAAAATCTTAAAGAAGAACTTTCGATATGTATAGCTTTTTTCATATGATGTGAATGGAGTGACTTCTCTTATAATAATGAAGCTGAATGTGTATGTATGTTGTTCTACAAGCCAGACCGTTTGGCCTAGAGATACAAAATTGGCACATATATACTTAAGAGGGTGGGAATGTGCGCCTTAAAGTGATTTTTTTAAATTTTATTCGATTAAAAATTAAACGAAATCTCTACGCGATACCTTTCAAAAAATATTACTACATACAAAATGAATTTTATACAATTTCAATGTTTAAAATTTTGTCTTAATAATAGTAGTGCAATGTTCCCTAAATTTTGCAATTAATTAACTGCATTTCTCTATATAATATAAAAAGTTAATGAAATGATAACACATAACCAATAACAGAAAACATAGCAATCAGTGTACCAAACAGTCAATCAGAAACTAGAAATATCTGCTAAAAATTTGCAACTCATCTCAATATAACATCGCTTCTAAATTCAAATTCTAAAGAATTTGTTTACGTTGTTTGTGAGCATTAATTTTGCTTAAAAATCGTTGAATAATCGATGCGATTATCATAAACTCTTTCGACAGCGACATGCAGCTGATTTTTCTGAAGCTCACCTTATTTATCGGCAAAGTAAACGAAACACACAGCAAAGAAATGCTCGCAGAAGAAGAATTGAACAGTTGAGTTGTCTGCATAAAAATGAGTATTTAAGTTTAGTTTAGTTATATGAATGTCCCGTTTTAAAACCACACTAGTGCTATTTTGGGATGGACCTCGTAATTTTGAACCGCGGTAAGATGACGAGGACGACACCTGAGCTGGCATTCCCCTCTCCAAGCTTCCGCACCATATCAGGGCGTTTGGCCCCGGCGTATTTGGCATGCACCAGGCCGGCTTACACGACATTTCTTCGGTGGAATCAGGCCCCAAACCTGAAACCCTCCAGGTGCCGAAGCTAAGACCTTACGACCAGGCCACCGCGTCTCAGTGAGTATCTAAGAGAGATTTTATTAGACGATATACCCTTTATATTAATTAGTACACTCAGTGAAGAATATTCATATTGCGGTGCTCTTTCATTTCCTACGGAGCATGGCAGGCCTAAACACAACTGTTGGCACCACAGTCAAGTTGAACTCGCTGATGTTAATTATCCAGAAGTATCAAAAGTTCTTTTCTTCAGATGTTATTCCGATACTATTACTAAAATATTTGATCGTTTAATTCTTCGTTTAAGATGGCTGTTTTCTACCCATCTCAAGAAATGTCTTTCAAAGGTATAAACTGCATTACTTTTATAGGTGATGTCAATGTTAGGGCTACTACAAATTTGATTCCAGTTAATAATCGAAAGTACAGATTAGCACAAATTTGTATACGGGACAATGATTCTGCTTTTTCAAGTAGAATTTCTAATAAATGTTTACTATTATAGGGGGGTTGGCTAGCAGTAGCAAGCAGGGGGGGCTTACCCCCCCCCCCAATTTCTTACAATTTTTTAACAGCAAATTTCATTATTCGTATGAATTTCAAACCGTTTTCAATGTTTTGTCAAAAATGAATAACATGTTTCTCTTCCATCTGTGAGAATTGATGAAGAAAGATTCTGTTTAATATCTGTATAGTAAAAGTAAAAAAAGTAAAGTTACGATACCAGCGACAGATATAAGTATTTTGTAACCGTAGGCAATCATGAGGCCCCTCTTTAAATAATTGAATTTTGAATTTCCGCATATTTTTCACGTATTAATGATAGAATCTAAGTTGATATTTTTTTTATTTATTAACTTTCTAAATATGTATTTGATTTTTTTTATCTATTATAACTTTAGACTACTCAGCAGCGACATTTATATACAATATTATTGAGGCAAATAATCGGTTTTATAAATATTCCAATAACTAAATGAACGTAATGGCCATATAAGAAGTTAACTAATGATACTTGATAAAGTGATATTATCTATATATTTTATATTTCACTGAAATTGTATTTTTTATAAACTTATTTATTTAGCACCTAGGAAAATAGAATTTGTGGTCTCCTCACCTTGTAACGACTCTAGGCTAGGCCAAGTCACAAATCATCCACTGTTAGGGACGGACATCGCAGATGAATCTAATCTCTGCTAATCCAAGGTGTCTTGATCCCTTCTAAAGGGTGTCGCAAAATTAACGCAAGATTTGAATTTACCACCATTCGTGCAATAAAATGTCAGCAACCCTATTAAAAAAACATTTGATAGTTTAGGGTTGGTAAAAATGGAGCATTACAAGATAGAACAACGCGCTTTCATTATTGAACAATATTTCAAAAATGATAAAAGTCTGGCTACCATAGTTGGTAAATTTGAGAATTGACCCCATAGACCGTGTGATTTAACACCATTGGAATTCTTTTTAAGGGGTTGGTCTTGGTCTACCCCACGATTACCCGCTTACTTGAAAGGGTGTAAGACCTTGAAGATCGCCAAAGAGAGAACCTTTATTTATTTATTGAAAGACTTACAGTCATTGCCAGAATATGGGCGGTAAATAAGGGTATACATTACAGTTCATTTGACTAAAATAAAATATTTAAATTAAATAGTTAGAAAACCAATTCTGGATTCAAAAGACTAAGTTGAAAAGTATGGTACTCAGTGAAAGCAGTAACATACATAAGTATAAAAATAATATCACAAAGTCCAAAGGAGACTGTACAGCAATAGCAAACAATATACCAATATCTAATATCATATATCTATCCCATTACATAAAGTGAAAAATAAGTGAATGACACAAATACAAGGAGAAAATACAAAGCATACCTAGAATGACAAAAACATTTAAAAATAAAAACACTAGAAGGTAAATCAAGAATATAAGCAGAAACGTACAAAGATTTTATGGGTTCATTTGAAGTCAAAGGTCTATCCCAACAAGCCCACAAACACGCGCACATTGAAGGAGGAAACTCAACGCTGCATCAATGAAATTCAGCCACATTTATGCAAAATGGTCGTGGAAAATTTCGACAAAAGAGTGCGTATGTGCCAGTAAATCCGTAGAGGCCATTTGCCCTATGTTCTATTCCATATATAATCCTATCCTGTGTAGTTTACGATTCAAAAATATATAATAATTTAAAGAAAAAAATGTGATTTGCTTTTATTTAAATCTTGCATTAACACGTTGTTTTATCGTGTAATTCTCCATTTTTATTAATCCTAAACTATTAGCTATCAAATGGGTTTTTTAATAGGGTTGCTAACACTTTGCTGCATAAATGGTGGCAAATTCAAATCTTGCCTTAATTTCGGGACCCAATTTATGAGGCGCTTCAATTTCACCTAGAAAAGTTCGATGCATCTGAACTCTCTCATCCTTTGCTTATCTCTTAAACAATACGACATCCTATCCGTCTGCAAAACGGAAAACGGTTGGTTGCGCAATATCAGTTTCGCCAACTCAACCATCAATGTACGGTATTGATAAAAGTTTTTGAGAGGGAATAAACAAACAAAAGTAAGAGAGAAAAAACTGTAGAAAGTTCTCAACTGCATAGCATGTGTCTTGATTAACTCCAAAATGGGTCACTACAACGTAAGGTCCGTTACGCGTTGAAACCGGTTTCTTGCGCTATGTCCCAGATTTACTTTTAACTCCTTAACGGAATCTAAATCATCTTCTGGATTCCGAAACAGTCTTCTCCAAGCTGTGTGAAGCAATATATCGGTTGTCATCCAGACATCATCAAACTGAGAAATTCAAGGGCAATTAATAAAGTGCAGTAATTTAGAGGTACTTAGTTGCCAGCTGTGATGTGTGATGCAATGTTTTAGTTCATAGGGGAGATAGTTGCGTGCAATTCCGTCATGATTTCCGCTGTGAAAGTTGGAACTATTTGTGCAGTGATCTTTGGAATTTACTTGCAATGTGTTCAAGGTAAGATGTCGAAATTTTTTTGCACAGTATGGAGCTTCGTTTAATTTTGTGTTTATTGTGACTTATCATTGCAAAGATGAATTCACTCAAATAATTTCTTCTTTTTCGGTTTATCAAGTTTATTTCTGGCATGATCAAGAGTATAGAATTTCTAGAATATTCAAGAAATAATGATTGCTAGCTTTGTAAACATACATTACATAAAGAGTAAATAGTTTTTTTTTTTTTATTTCTTATATATATATAGTATTTAAGCTAATGTATCATCAATAATACTTTAAAATATTGTTTAAATGCTGAAAACATTTTATAAGATGATGTAATAAAATATGCAGCGATTAAAAATTAAATTTAAAAAAATATCTTCCACATATAACTAAATTTTAAGCATAGCAGAATTAATCTGTTTTTAGATAATAAACTTTCAAAAAAATAATTTTTCAATGGTATTTGTTAAAAAAACACAAATAAGCTAAAAGAAATTATATCAGTTCACCTCTCTAATAAGTAGACGCTATTATGCAACTGATTTTATGTGAAAATTAGAAAACAATATAAATAATATTTTCGTTGTATTAAAAATAAAAATGTATTAACTGAAAATATTTTCAAAGAATATTAAATTCACATTATTCAATTATTTACTTGCATTAAATGAAACATAAATATTTTATAATTTTGTCAACGTTTTGGATATCCAAAATAGATAATTTTTGATAGATAATGCATCTAAATGTTCCCAATTATCAATAATGCATATCCCTACGTATTGCAATAATAAATATTTCTTCATAATTAATAGTAATAAAATGTTCTTCCCAAATGGCAATAACAAAAATTCCTTTCAAGTCGCATTAATAAATAATCATTCCCAATTGCAATAATAAATAAATAATTTTGCACCTCAGAAGTAAACTACGATGAGTCTCTGTTTTGCTCATTTTGATGTTTTTATCGCATTTATCCTGATCATAATTTCAGTAGTATAAAATATCTATTGTATTTCGAAGAAAAAATAAACATGTTTTCAGAAAGAAAGAAAAACTAAATACAGTATGACACAATTTGAGCTCAGAAATATCTTTCATCATTCCAGTAAAATGTTAACATTTTTACTTGCGATAGTTTTGCTTTGACAAACAGAAATAGTTTCTAAATATATCTGAAATTGCCTTTTGTCCCTGGTACTTTGTCAACGTTATAGCAGATTCCACATTCTTTTTAAATGTTTTCTAGAAGTTAATTTAGAATATTTTTTCAAAAAAAGTATTTTATAACCTATTTCAAAATTTTTTTTAAAAAAATCTCTTCTTAATAATTTATCTTCTTATGAGCTATAATCCCTATAGCTTGGTATTTTTAAAATTAGCTTTTTAACGTAACAGCGGTAAACAGCACGCTATCAAAATTTGTAAAGTTTTCTTTGGATATTCTTTCTTTTGGCAAGAAATAAATATATTGATTAAAATATTAAATAATATGCAAATGAGAATTATCACATATAAGCAAAAAAAATCCGTAATTAAAGTCTTTTTGTGTAATTAAGGTATTATGTAACTAAGGTATTTTTAAGATAGAGTTTTTGCACTTCACGCTAATGAATTGTATTCGAAATTTCATTCAGATATACACTTTCGTAAAGATTCCACGCCAATTTTAATCCTTCTAGCTTGCTGAATTTTTGACTTATCATGTTTCACACATTTTGAGAGACAAACAAGTATAAGCAAAATTTGAAGAAAAAAAAATTCTAGATTTATTGAATTCTATATCACGAATTATCACCAAAATCTAATTGCAACAGTTTCTACTAATTACACTCTACAACAGAATTTTCCTCGTGATTAATATTTTTTTATAAAAATACAAAAGTAGTATTAAAAAAGATCTGAATTTATCTCTATTATCGAAATCCAACCATTCCACCAAAATAACTTTGTTGCAAAGAAAATTCCTTGGATAGAAATTTTGAAACTAAGCAAATTTCTATTAAGAAAAAAAGAAAGAAAAAACACCGAAATTTACCTATCTATTTTATTAATTTTAATACGTATCCTAAATATATTAAACCTCTTTTGCATAAGTTTGTTGTGTAGAATACATTTTTCATTAAACATTTTCAAACTATGGTAAATATTGAAACACAAAACCTGGAATATTTTCTTGAAACTCTTAATGTATCAAATGCTGTTGCCATTTCTTCTTATGAAGATTATTTTAATAACCTCTTCATTATCATCATTCATTGGAGTGCCTTCATTACATTTCTTAAAACTTTGTAGTATGTAAAGCGCAGCTAAATATTCAACAATCGCATGATTAAAAGTAGAGCGCTCTATACCTTCTTCAGAAGAGAAAATGATATTCTTTTTGAAATGTCGCTATATTTCAAAAAAGAAACAAAATACAAAACATACAAAGTGTGATCTTACCAGAACTTTCTCGTATATTCTTTAAAAAAAACATATTATTAGATTGAATTAGATTGTGGACTATCGTTAGAATCGTGAACGCAATGACGACTCAGATTTTTATTGCAGTTGAAGGTTTGTGCTTGGTAGCAGAGCAATAAAATATTCATTTTGAACAGCTTTATTTTGATAATTTGAAACCAAAATATAACACATAATTACAATTTTAGTCAAACGATCATTTACCAAATTTCATTTATTTACTTCTTTGCGTTTTTAACTTATGAAGTTTGCACGATCGCGAAATAAAGGACCCACAAATGACCTTGACTGATTTGATACAATATTAAACCCTTTCTAAGCCCGTGGGAAGTATGCTTCCCACCAAATTTATCAATCTTTGTATGAAATTATGTAGGTTGGCATAAGTTTTGACAAATTTTTTTAGAAAGACAGAAACTTAGATGCTTCATTTCTTTATCTCATACAAAATGATGTGTCTTGGTTTGTCACTTAATTATTAATTAGCCAAATTAATTAATTAATCAAATTAAATTTATCTAATAAGCTAAATGAATCCTTTTTCTTATTTTAATTTCAAGCCTAAAAATATTTTAACATAATATGACTAGAAAAAAAATGGCCCTTTAAAGGGTTAACGCAGATCTACACTTTAGACACAACCCAAATTGTATAGCTCTTCATGTTTTATTATTATCATATTCACTTGCACTTGAAGAATCGAATGAACAGATTTCCTCTGAAGGCATTTCATTCAAAAATTGAGTGATATCTACACATTTGGTCTAAAGACTGCATAATAAGTTTCGCCCATATAGCACGAAGCACTTTTAAGCTACCGTATTCATAGACAGGCAGACAAAGCGATAAAAAAATATTATTCCAAAATATATATATATATATATATTAGATTCGAAGAGGTCTGAAACACGGAGATGTATTGAATTTCGAAATCCCAAATTCGAATTTTTTTGCAATTGCAATACTTTTTCTTCATATAATACAAAATTAAAAAAAAAAAATATTTGATCGGAAAGATTCCGTTATTTAGAAATCCATTCTTAACATGGAAAGTAAATAACATGTAAATGTAATTCAAAATCAAAATTCCATTCAAAATTTTAGTTTATCAGAAAAATTCGTTAAATAGAAACTTTTTGGATGGAGATTCATTCTATTGTACGTTTATCGCATTTTCATATTTAACCATCTAGCTCGATGAAATTTAGAATTATCGAGTTGACATACGATGCACAAGGTACGTGAACATAATAATTCCAATAGACACAAAACATTTTCACATAATGAATATGTTATGCAATTAGAATTAATGATTTTTTATAGCTTTTCAATTAATTGTAAACTGCTTCTTAATGTCTTACACAGTTGATATGCTTATAACTGATATTTATCTTTATGATGTCGTGTCCGCGTTACCACTGAAAGGGGGTGCAGTAGCTTCTGAGGGTAAAGACCCCTGAGCAGCTGAGAGCAGAAGTCTGACTTCTAGCTCATATGAAGATAAAAATCACACATTCGCTTGCACAACCCCTTTTTACGGGGGGGGGGGCACAATCACACACCTCACAGATAAAGAACAGACATGCCCGAACCGGGATTCGAACCCGGGACGCCGAGATCACGGGAAGATGCACGACCCCTATGCAAGGTCGCCGGTGATATTTATTTTAAAGTTTTCATAGCTATTATTATAAAATTATGATGGACGGTAAAATTATGAAAATCAATGATTTTCATGTTAAATTAATAGTTCACCTTGGAAATTCAATTTTTTAAATCCGGTAATAGTTAAAAGATCGTTTTTACGATTGTCTTAAATTGTCGATATTTTTTACTTTCTGGTATGCGTAGTATAGATAAAGTATAATAATCGTCAAAAAAATTCGAACGTGAGATTTTGACGAATCTCCGTGTTTTAAACCACCCTTTGTTCGGAAAAGACATTTTTAGAAATTGTCCGTCTGTCTATGACAAAGATAACTCAAAAACGCTTTGAGATACACGGGTGAAATTTGGTACATTGTTTTTACACCAAAGTTGCAGATTTCTATCAAATTTTCAGCAGAATCCATTCGGAGAAAGTCTGTCTGTCCCGCTGTCCGAATGTAAGTTAACACGATAATTACAAAACGATGAGAGTTAGATAGATAAAATTAGATACACAGATTTAATATCTTCTAGTATAGATACCGATCAAATTTTGAGCCAAACCCAAGAAAAGGGTTGACTGTCTGTCTGTCTGTTAGTACCAAAAACATTTAAATGCTTCGTCTTAAAACCACAATGACTTAAATATAAAAAATTCTGTATGATCTTTTGTGTCTTCAAGTGTTGTTAATGTCAAATTTTTTGTTTTAATTGGTTTGGTAAAACGTATCTAAAACACAAATTCGAATTTTAGATACTATTAGTGCAAGCCAGGGATTAATCGCCAAATAATTCACCAAGAATGATGCGATAAATTCAGTAAAAACGCTAAATTCATGCCAAAATTTAATATTTTGTAATAACTGTACGCAAATACCATGTAAGGCATTTTCTGGCATGACAAGTTTATTAGAGAGTATGCCAGAAAGTTTTCAGGAGACTACTCCAACTGGTTTTAATAGTTCAGGAATCAATTTGTTGATTGTCTTATGTAGTCTATATTTTTGACTTTTTTTTTTTGCATTTTTATTTGTTCCATTAGAATATTAAATATATATATAACCATTATATTTCCATCTTTTCTGATTTGCAGTTCTTCAGAATAAGAAAATAAAAAAAAATGTTTTGAAAAGGAAATGAAATGGACTTCCAGGAAATAATACTATTGATTGTATTTTTCGTTTCGCAATCCCATTTCCTTAGTATTTTTCCCCCCCATTTCCATTCTGTTTTTGTCCTAGTAGCTGGATCTCGATAGGTGGAATTATTTTCTTAAACTTATTTTTTTAAAAACTTCGTGAAAACATTTTAATGTAGACTGTTTTTTTAATAATTTTTTTCTACATTTTTACTTTTTTGTATATAAAACAAGCAAGGAGAAGATCGACAAAATCGACAAAAAATTCGACTTCGAGATTTTGAGAAATTAGCTCGTTTTGTACATACCTGCGTACGAACTCTTTGATGAATCAGTTAGCGATGTATAACAGTCATTGCTGAGTCTGTTTGTTAGTTAATAATGGAAATCATTTAGGGATTATCCGTGTTTCAAAGTACAACGCTCCTATTACAATAGAATCTGCTTGTAAATTAACGACTTCACTTCACAATTCGAAGTTAAGTCTGCGTTCTGTGAAAAGGATCATAGAAAACCTTTTCTTGCATTTATTTTTTAGAAAATATCGTATTTCATATTTATTTCATTTCATGCAAACACGTGCTGAAAATGTGTACTTTCCTATGTTTAATTTTAAGTAATATTTAACTTATTTTTTTAATTTGAGCTTTTGTCAATGTGATGGTAGCACGTTGATAAAAGCTAATCTTTTCCATGCTTGTATAACGGGTTCACACAGCTTAAATTTTATTTTTATTTTGTGTAAAATAAATTTTTGGAAGAAATGGTTAAAATATTTTTTTTAAAAATTGATTTTTTTAAACTTTTAAAATAATATAAAAATCACTTTTGTTCTGTAATATTTTTGAAAGTTATTGTGGAAAAATGCAAAATTTCGCTTATTTTTTACTTAATGAAAATTCAACCAAGAGTGTTCAACTAATTCATTAGAACTTCTTGATACAATTTGAATTCTTTCAAGTGCTGATTGCACATAACTTTTGAATTTCAGAAATTTAAAGTGAATTATTCATCTAGTGTCGAAATTCTCGTTCAATGCAAATGCGAGTTCTGAAATACTCAATGGTTTATCCCTCCTTGGTTCCCAAACAATTACGCACTTTCCATGAAGTTTTCAGCTTTTGTTTTTACCTCGATTACGATTCATTCCCTTTTCATTGATAAACATTGACCCTGCAGGTGTCTCCATATCATTAAAATGAAGTACCCGTCGTCCTTCGCAAAACACTTACCATTTAGAGCCGTAGATTGACTTTTTATGAAGTAACCGTCACTCTACTTCAACCCACACAAAATGAATATTTTATCGTGAATTAAGAACACCGTCGATAGATGAAAGCTTCTCAACATAACTGTGACCACTTACATGGCTGACATATTAAAGATTCATTTGAAAATTCAAAACATTTATTGTTAGGTACTCTGCATGATATTAGCATAATTATTTCATTCTAATTGTTGGCATATAATTTAAATCCGCGCCTCTTTTATCATTGCTCGTCCTAAATAATTATTGATCAAAAAAAATTTTCTGCTCCTGCTCAAATTGTACGCTGGGAAAAAAACTGGATGAGAGTGTTTTCTTGGTTTAATTTAGTTATGTTAACGTTCCGTTTTAAAAGCAATATTAGGGCTATTTTGGGAAGGACGTCGCAATTTTGAGCCGGGGTCAGATGACGAAGACAACACCTGAGCTGGCACCACCCTCTCTAAACTTCTACACTACACCAGGACATTTAGCCTCGATGGATTTAGCGGGCACGATACCTGCTTACCAGCCGGTTTTTCGATTGAAACGGGTCTCGAACCTGAAACCTTCCAGTTTCGAAGCCGAGATCTTACCACAAAAACGAAACTAATAGACAGACTTTCCTCTGCGAATTTCATTGCAAAATTTTATTGCAATCTACAAAATTGATTGAAAGACCTCATGCAAAATTTCATGCTCTTGGCTCTTTGAATTTCTGAGTTACAGTATTCACTCTACTGATAGGCATAATTCAGAAAAAATCTTTTCATTGTCATAAATGTTTAAGACATAGAGATTTGTCAAAAGCTTGAATCCTTCTTATAATTACAATAGTTTGCATTTGCAAATTTCGCATGAGTCAAAAGCAAAAAGAAGCATTTATTAATGATATTCAAAAAATAAATTTAATTAAATAATTTTGGTGGAAAAAAATAAATAGATTCCATAAATTATTTCAAATCAAGCAAATAATTTGTATTTATTTTAAATAATTGGCAACTTTTCCATGAAATACTTCAAATCAAGACAAGTTTCGAAAATCTTTATTCATTTAAACATTAAAATCTGATATCTGTTCTTTCTGATAGCTAATTACAAAATTTGGAGTTTGCAATCCTATTAAGGATGGAAACCCGCATTAAAACCCTCTCTTAATTAATATTTGCAACAGTGATCACGATTTGTAATAGGATGCTACATCTGTACACCCACATATTAAAAGCATTATCTTTTCAATTATACCAATTTAATTGCTGTATAGCGTTTTTGCTCATTTTAATTTAAAAAAAAAATATTTTTAAGCTGATCTTACAACAATACATTACATTGCTCTAGAGGAATTTAAATCGTTTTCATTATTGCTATAAATATTTCATCCTTGATTTTTTTTTCTCATTGTTTATAATGAAGATGACTTATTTCCTTCTCTCGTGTGTGAACGAATGCGTGCGTGCGTGCTTGCGAAATGAGTACGTTTCAGTTTAAAATATGCGTTTAGTAAAAATTTTAAATTCTGTTGTACTTACAATAAAGTTTTAACTTTGGAAATAAACAACGGTAAGAAATTTTTCAAAGATAATTAATTTTTTTAACAATTTCAACAAGACACTTTTTGCATCATTTGATACTTAAACACTTCCGTTTCAAATTTTAGAGGAAATAATAGAAAATTAAGGAGATGGATAGCACAACGTGCAGAACGATGTAAGGTTCCTAAAATATTATCTGCTACATGTCTAACAAAATTTGAATTTTAAAAGTAGCTTGTTGAGAAGCTATAAGAAACAAGCTGCGCAAAATACAAAGTACAAAATTTTAGCAATTATCTTCATCGTGTCATCACTGGTGGCCATTAAACAAATAAGAAACATATATAACATTCACAAAATTAATAGAATAAAAAAAAATAATCTAAAATAAATTATTAACAGAACTTTTTAGGTTAAAAATATGTCGAAATTTCAAACTGTATCAACCAGTTTAGTAGAAATGCGGTCTCATAATGTTCATTTCCTAGGCCGTAAAATGTCATTGTATCAAACCCCCAAAAAATAAAAACTGTTGCGCCAAGTTCCATCGCTTCTACGCTTTCTCCAAGTAAAAAAAAAAAAAAAAAAAAAAATGAGCGACAAATCATCAATTAATAATTAATCCCGATGCATTAACACCGACCACGGCACGCAGGGAGTGGTTTGCTGACTGCTCTACATGCTATCTAGATTAATGGCTCCAGTCGTTTTTTGTAGGCAACTGGGTCGTTTCTAAGTAGAGATCGATATGGAAATGAAAACATCGATGGATACATAAATAGGGAGAGTGGATTGTAGAAGATTAAACTCAAGTAAGAGTTGTGTCAAAGAAATTATTGGATGAGGGTGGCTTTGTTGACCCGATTGTGAAGCAGTTTTCATTATCCCCAAGAGCTTCCTTTGTTTTAACTATTAGATGATTGAAAATAAAGTTTAAGCCATTTGAGTTTATCTTGCGGAACTATTGTCTTATGAAAATAAGTTAAAACTCTTACATAATGCGTTTTTATTTGAATTAGGCAGCTTCGGCGACCAGCTATTTGCCCACTCTGTGTCTTTGCCTTATTCGAACACTTCATGAATAAGCTTTGCCACTTACTGAGTCATTAAGCTTAGCCATCCAATCAGCTAAAATGCAAACAAAATAAATTTTTATTACTTTACTTCATCAAAATAAATATTTAGATTTGTTTTAGTCCAATTCCACATTGCAAGAGTATATTTTGACAGAATTTATTATAGAATATTTTATTTACAAAATTCGTAAAAATATTTATAAGTAACAGTTCACTAATTCCTTTTCTTATAATAATAATAATAACAACAACCAAGGATATTCTTATACTTTGTGGAACCCCACCGAGGGGGAGGCACCTCAGGAATAACCACCAGTATGGTGGTTGGTTCTCGCCACAAAGGTGGGTACAGAAAAGGTGGGAGATTGGTTATCTCCCATCAATGACGGGGCGCACTTCCCACGGGAAGGGTTGTACCATGGCCGATGGTGGGTCTTATGACTCAACCACAGTTCCCGCCAGTGTTGTCGTCGCTGCCGTCCGTGATTTATTTTTTCCGTGTGCCTCAGAACGGGTGGAAGTAGTCAATTTGTGATTATATTTTGTGAAAAAATGCCCTTAACGTTTAAGGCCGGCATCTTTAAACCGAATCCCTATGTCAAATAGATTAGTTTCAAGCCTTTACAGTATAATTTAATCAGCTATTAAATGCCTTTGGCAACTAGCCCACCTTATTAATATCATTAATTTAGTCATATCAATTATCTTTGGTGAATTATATATTGTCACACAAAAATACAGTAGTATTTTAATTTATACCTGTACAATAGACATGGAGCATTCCTATTATTTGGAAACTTGCGAAATAAGTTGATGAATCAAGTTGTCGAGATCGGTCTATTTATTGGCGCTGGGGGCTGTATTAAAGCTTTACATTGCGACATCCCACAAAAATGAATAGCAATGTAGGGGATGTGATAATCGATGACATATCTAGGAGTTACAAGTTTTTATATGAAATAAATTTAGTGAAATTGGTACATTGGTTATGCCCAAGAAACTGAATTCTTCGTTTTGCCAGTTATATATATAACTTATGATTTTGTTTCTTTTGGATTATAAATGTGTTTCTTTTGAATTTTTGTTGTTAATACAAATTATTTATTGTTCTGTCATGTTATAAATTTTTACTTATTTGTTAATTACTTGTAACAAAAAATGAGCCCAGCTGTTGCAGTTGTCTGTTAGAATTTTCTTTTGAAACATCTCTTAAAATTGGAGGACAGAGGAGAATTAGTGTAAGCAATCATGGATGGCATATCCAAGAATTATGAGCTTCATATGAAATAAAAATTGACGAATTTCATTCAGTGGATATAAAAGGAAACTAATACTTTGGTATTGCCTATTATTTTGAATATATAGATATTTTAGGGTTTTGTTTCTTTTGGATTGATTATAAATGGATTGATTAATTATGAACGGAATTAATAAAAGAAAACGTGTTCTTTGCCTGGGTCAACATGATTTTCTTCACCGTACCATGAAATCATACAAAAGGAATATATTTACAAAAAATTTTAATGTACCTTCCATTCAAGCTCAATAAAATAATTATAAATATTATAGTTAATATATTTATTTAAGAGATCACTGTCACTCACGTGCAAGGAAAATAATATAATATGTTTTGTTTATTACATTTAATTACATGCTCATTGCCATTCCTGTAAAAAAAAAATATTAAATGCATTTATTTGTATGAAAGTTACCATGACGAAAATTAGAAATTAATTTGCAAAAAATTGTAAGCAACGTAAAAAAAAAAGCACAACAATCAAACTGGCATTATTGAATAGACTTTTCTTTTTAATACCTAGATAGTACAAAAATTGTCTCGTTTATTTAAAGAATAAAATTCGAATAGGTACATAATATAATATTTAGTAAAATAATATTTATAATATTTAGATCGATTCAAATAAAAATATTTATTCTATTCTAGTTTTCATTCCAGATGTTTCAAAATCAAAAGTTCATAGTGGAAAATTTTAGATAGAAAAAAGTGAAAACTGTGATGGGATTTTAATTAGTATCTATGGAATCGTTTGCTTGTACATAAACCTTATCATATTTTGAACAAGTTTTAAGTAAGTTCTCATGTCGAAATATTACATGATTGAATTCGTGGATTTTTCCCAACATTTACTTGATGAAATAGTTAGACCTAAATTTGTCAGAATCTGATTTCTTAATCTATTTCAGTAAAAAATTTCTTTAAATTATTGATCAGCTGAAATTTTTTTTAATTCATTTCAATCGGATTCAATTAATCTTTTTTAATCTAATTAAAAATGTCTCATTCAAAACTGAAGTACATTTTGCAAGTTGCCATTCAATGATTTAAATGAAACTAAAAATTACTAGATCGCGAATTAATTTGATAATGATTTAAATTTCATTTTTTGATTGCAAAAATAAAAACTTGCCCTAGTTAAATTAAATATTTCTGTGATGTAATAATATTCGTTTTAAGGTCTTTGACATGGCATTGATTTCTTTTCTTTTATTGCATTGTTAACTGAGCACAAGTAAACTTGTTTGGAAAAAAGAAGGGGGGGGGAGGAAACAAATAGAAAGAAATATGTAAAACATAAAACAGACAAGTGTGCAGACAAATTGGCATTAACTCTTGATAATATGCTAATTGAAACATGTTCTCGTCAATTCTTCGCAAATGTTTATACATTACATTCATAAATGCTAACTATATTGCTGGAACTTATAAAAACAAAAATTTGTGGTAGCTGCAATGATAATGCATTAATAATAAAGATAAAAATGTTTTTAAAAACATTCTTTCATTAATGCAATAAAAAGTAATTATTTTTTCCAATAATAAAAAATTTGAAAGTTAAAATAAAAATCGTAAGACAGTGAAGAATTAAATAGAACGATAAATAGATAATTTATGTTATAAGCGAAAAAAAATTAAATTTCATTAAAAACTGAAATATGTAATAAATATGATCGAAATTACAATTAATTTAGAATATTTAATATGATTTTATAACACTCATTATAAATTAAACCGACACTCATTATAAATTAAACCGACACTCATTATAAATGTTAAAACGCAAATGAATGGCTGAAAACTCTGGAATATTTTCGGGAACTTTGGAATTGGTTTAATCATTGCACCATTGATAAACTTTAGGCTTAACTGCATATTTAAAAATGGAGATGGATGATTATCTGGAAAATGTATGAGATAATATCTGGAAAACTAAGTTTACCTCGGTACTTTTTTTTTCTTCTTTTTTTTGTAAAATTGTGTTCTTTCGGAGAAAATATTTAAATTCGAATCCCATACTGATTACATATGAATATTTTTTAATCTTAACTACATTTGAAAAGGTCATTTAAATAAAAAAAAAATCATGAATGCACTTAGTTTAAATGCTATTTGAAACAATCTGCTATATTACAGTATTCATTTTATAGTTTTATCTATCATTACTTATATTTTTGAACTTGCACTCAGTTTTTACCATGGTGAAATCGGGTTCGAGATGACGCTATATAACATTGTCAGCATTAGCGCAGATAGAAAAAGGCTCTAATAGTTAGTTATAAAAAAACGGGTGTATGTGTGTTTAAAATCACGTTTTTTCAGGAAGTAACCAATATAAATAAGCTTAAAAAGCAAAACAGAGGAATTTCAACACACGCGTCAATCATGCCGTTCTGACCACTATACAGCACTGTCCACACTTTGAAGCACAAGTTGATTGTACTTATTATAATAGTTAGTTATAAACAAGTGTGTGTGTGTGTGTGTGTGCGTGTGTGCGTGTGTGCGTGTGTGCGTGTGTGTGTGTGTGTGTAAAATCATTTTTTAAAGGAAAAACACCTGTCTAGATAAACTTAAAAAGTAAAACCTTCTTATGAAATAAATAAATTTATATATATATACAAGAATTACTCATTGAAATTCATAAGATATTAGATATCAGGGGATAACACAGAATGAAAGCTAAAATGTTGCAGGTAGCAAATATCAAAGCACCTGAAAGCTTGATGAGCAGATGGATTTGTTGACAAAAGTTTACAATTGAAAGAAATTGTATCAAATGTTTGATTAGACAATTTGTAATTTTCATTCTGAAAGTTTTTGGTAAAAAGTGCTACTTTTTTTTATAATTTCTCAAAATTCAAAAAATTATGTCGGGGAAGAGAAGAAAACTTCTTTAGAACGATAACTGTTTATTCTTTTCGATACACGACAGATTTTTTTCCAAGCTTATTATTAGAAACTATACTATAGAAGAAGAAGAAAACGTTCGAAACTGTAGAAAATACCAGAAAAAAAGTTTTATGTTAAATTTTAAAATTGAAGAGCATTAAGGGATTACTATGATTAGATATGTTCCTACTTTAATGATTGTATGTGTAATAAATATGTCTGGACCCCTCAGACACGAGGTTCCTTTATAAGAAAAAACCGTTTAAAAGTATAGAAAAACAAATCAAACTATGAAGTATTGTATTTATAGTAGAAGAACGTATCTTCGAAACATCTATTGACTAATATGTATCATATTCTTTCCAGGTCGAATCCGCCGTTGTTACTCGTGTCGTTCCAGAGGTGAATTAGGAGATTGCAAAGATCCCTTCAAATACAATATGACGGTCATAGATGAGGTGAAAGGTGTAGAGGTCATCCCTTGCGCTTCCGGATGGTGTGCAAAGATTATTGAGGGAGAAACTGATGGTAAGAACATCTTCTCACTTAATTCGAATTAACACATAAAACAACCAAAAAGCCTCGTCAGTTGAGACAAGTTACGAACAAGGAACTGGACTTGGAAAAAAGATTATATTTTCTGTTCTGTGACTGTTAATTTAATTTTTTGTAATTCAACATTTTTAAAAACATTCTTACAACGCTAAAATACATACCATATCTGATAAATTTTATAGATTCTTATCAAAGTTTGGACGAAATACATTTATGCGAAATCTGATTAACTTCACATCCGTGTTCATGTGAACACGACAATTAAAATGAGCTAGGCATAAATAATGGAGGGATAAAATTTGGTACATAATTTGGTACATCCAACTAATTTAAGCATGCTTTATTTGTATAACATATAATTAAATATAATTTGAAACTACATGGAACTGCGCGCGAGTTTTATAACACTCTTTATTTTAATGGGTTGCTTATAGTGAATTTCACTGTTGCCATTAGTGAATGGGTCTATTCTGGTAACTATTTAATTGAATAAATTGCATACAAATGCGATTAAATATATTACCCAACAAATGAATAAATATCTAATAAAAATAAAGTGAATATACAGAGTGTGAAAGATTAATCAAACAATTGAGAAATAAAATTCTAAAAAAATTAAGAAATCTTTCAAGTAAAAAAATTCTGATTGGGCAAGGTTAAGGTTGATGAATTGTTACAAATTTACGTCTCACGTTCAGGGTCAATTTAACACGGTCATTGATTTCTCATTTAAGTTTTTACTGAATAAAGTAGGAAAAAAAGGAATATAAAAACATTGAATAATTCTCCGAATTAAAATTCTTTGCTAAGTGCTTTAATATGAATAAAGAAGAATATAAATTCTAAATTCTAGGAATAAAGTTCTAGGAATTTTTCTTTATTCTAGAAATTAGAATAAAAGATTATTTATTGTTGGTTTTACTGTCTTATTCTTTGTTTCTGTGCATGTTGCCAATATTAAATGCGTTATGAAAAATAAAATTGATTGAATTAAGAACAGTTTTTTAAAAAACAAATTCCTTATAAGGTTGATTCTCAAACAGAAATGATTATATTGTTGCTTTTAATCAAATAAAGAATTATGAGATATTGGTTAAATATATCAGCAGATTAACTAATAGGCTAAAAAAAATAAGAACATCTATTCACTTAATACTTTTTAAAATGGTTTTCTTCGAAATTTTTCTTACTACTTTTTTTTTAATATTTATTAATGATGATTTATTAAAAACAACTCTTTTAACTATCTAAAGTTATTATTAGCAACAAATACCTGATTATGAAATTTTTTCTTAAAAAATTAATAGTTTTGATCAAATTTGTTTTGTTAATTAAAGAACATGATTATTTTATTAGAACGATGATAATATTTGACTAAAACGACAATTATGCAATTAAATTAATGCTGTATTTTCTCAAAATGAAGTTTTAGTTTTAATAAATATTTATCGATTTAATCTACAGAATTTGATGTGGCAACCGAACGGATGTGCGTCCAGCGACCACCAGCCGATGGCGAAGAACGGTGCTCGGACACTATTATTGACCGAAAACGCGTTTTCATGTGTTTCTGTCAAGGAGATTTATGCAATGGAAGCCCCCGGATTCATCAATTGATCAGCTATTTGATGCCAGTTTTGCTCGCCATTCTGGCAATCAATAACAACAGGTGGCAACATGTGTGAAAACTCCTGTGAAAATAATCTTTTAAAAATTACCGATATGTATATATTAGAAAACTCTATTAGCCAGTAATTGTACAATTCCATTTTATTTCTAGTGATAGATTTAATCAGGTCTACAGACAGGAAAGAAAAAGACATACTGGATTGCTCAACTGATAATATATATAGTCGCTTTTGATAATTTTGGACAGATTTTTAGCATACATTCTTTGTCAGAAAATTATGCAATTTTCAACTCTTTATGTTGCCATTTTAATAATAGCAATAAATTATTAATGAAATTGTAATAAATTTTAAAATGATATATCTGGTTGAAGTTTTTGCTTCATTGACTAATATTGCTATATTTATAATTTAATCACTGTATGTTCTAGGTACAGTTCAGAAAATTATAATCTATTTAAAAAAGATTTAAAACATAGTTAATATTTTCCATATTTTTTTCTTAGATTTTTAAGGTAAGAAATTATATTTAAAATAAATCGTTTGCTTATACTTTTTGTATTATGGCAATTTCCTTGGTCAAACTTTCAGATAGACAATAATTAGGAAAGAAATTAAAACTCTAAACGAAATTTATTAATATTTATAATCTTATTATATTGTCATCGATAATTGAAGTAGTTATGACTATTACGATTTTGCATCTTTGAGTTTTTATCCAAAAAATATTTTGAGCTAAAATTTTGTTACTGAATTTCATCCAACTGTATTAAAAATTAAATACACATATTATAAATTATTTGACGAATATGCTATTAATGTGTATCTCTTAAATTTATCTAGTCTTGTTAGAAAATGTATAGAAAAGTGCCCAGTTTTTTAAGGGACCTGAAACGTTGAATAAGAATGATTTTATTTTGTTTTAAAATATTTTATATTTTGTTAATAAATGTGTTTTATCATATTTCTCTCACTCATATTTTACGAAATAAATGAGAAAAAAGAACTTCTATTTTCAGACATTTTTTGATGTTACCTTCATTAATTTAACATTTGGGGATGGCATCTTAACTAAGTACAAAGAAACAAGATTATTTTGTAATTATAACAATGATTTTAATTATTAAACTAATCAATCAAAATATTTTATTAATAATGTGAAATTTCTATAACTTGCCATTATTTCGTTGTAAAATTGTGCAGAAATGAACTTTTTTTTAATAATTTTACTTTTAGGGAATTTTTTATTTTTGCACAAATTTTTATCATTTTACAAATAAAAAGAAATTATTTTAATACAAGGAACTAAAAGAGTTGAATAGTACTCATCATTTTTAAAATAGTAAATAAAATATGAAAACTTAACTTTTTTCTCATCTCATTTCAGTTTCTTTGTCATTTATTACTCTCAGTTCTGTTTACGAATATTATGGGGATATTTGTAGAAGATTCTATTTCTGTACAACTTTTGTATTTATACAATTTTTATAACTTGAATAAATATTTTTTTAAACTTTAATGTGTTTTGTCTTATTTATACTGTTTCCGTTTGACTAATTTTTGATTTTTTTTAAAATCTGTATTATTAAGTGTTGCTTAGATTATGCCAATAGAAACAGTTGTCCTATATAACTTATGAATTTGTGTTTTAAACATGAAATAAAGTCTAAAGTTTGATTATTTGAGCAAACAATCAGAAAATTTTATTGATTTTGAACACATTTTAAAGAATTGGAAAATAACTTCTAATAAAAGTTTGTGTTTGTGTGTGTGTGTAGAAATGTACAACTTGGAACGATTTCTTTAAATTTTAATTAATTCGTAAATTAGCGAAATTTTGACGCCTTCGCACAATTACTTCCAAACTTTTTATAGAACAAAAATGATTCTTATATATATATATATATATATATATATTATCTTTTTAAGAAATTATCTTTTTAAAATTTTTATTATTTGAACTCTATTAACTTTTTCCCTATTTCTAATCAATTTTTAAAAAATTTTTAAAAATGTAAACATATTTTACAACAGTGTATTTTATTATTAAAGTGAGACTAAAATTGTTTCCATCGTTGATAATGAAAATATGGCTTATTTTTCCACAATAATTTGGTTTCAACTGAAACATGCTTTTAATATACTTTATGAAATTTGCTATACTTATAATTATGGTTTAACATGGCAAATAAGGAATGGTGAAATTTATTTCAAAATGCTATTCCTTAAATACTGCTACTCTTTCATTTAATATAATTCGATCTATAATAATACATTATCTTTCTTGTCTTTGTAAACGGCTTTCTCATTATAATACACTGAATATTTTGTTGAATCAGGAAAAATTTTTATCGAATAATTCTCTGAGTTATTAAAAAAATTATGAAAAATATTTTGTAGTACATATAAAACATCAATGCTGAATGATTCTATATTTTAAATAAAAATGTTTAGTTTCATCAAGAAAATTTTTTGCATTAGCTGAAGTTTAAATACATCCATTTTTGAAATTTAAGTTCACATTTTTGGCAAAATGACAGAAAATTGAGGAGATGCATAACACGATAAATAAGACAATATAAAGTTAAAATTAAAATGGTATACATTATATGTCTATCAAATTTCAAGTTTTAAAAATGTTTTCTTTAGGAAACAATCAAGAGCTAAATACATAAAATATTTAATTGAAAATATTAGTAACCTTTAATCTCTGAGAACTAGCTGGTCAAAGGATGCTAAATATTAATATTAATGATAAATGTGAGTGTGTTAGTGCTCTAAAGGACAAGCTGCTAATACAACAACCAAATTTGGTACATATATATATTCTTAAAGGTTAGAAATGTATGTTTAGGAGCAATTTTTTAAAAATTTTAATTAACAATTTTAGTGAAAAATCATGCAAGATTTTTGTATTTTCCCCGAGATTATTCCTGAAAATATTATTTCACAAAAACTATATATTATCTTAAGATTCTAAAAATTATCTTTTAAATGATACTAATTTAATATTCAAGCAAATTTTCCTAAATAAATGATACCAATTTAATAGTGATACAAATTTATGCGGTAATATAAACAAAAAAAAATTCAAAAAACTCTCTCTCTCTGTATATATATATATATATATATATATATATATATATATATATATATATATATATATATTGATTGATTGATTTTTAATCTATTGCACTGAAAATAAAATCGTTTCATCAAATATTTTATGACATAATTTTCTTACATTGTTGAAAGCTAAGGAACAAGGATTCTGTTCAGAATTTTTGTAATTTATATGACGAATAAAGAAGTAAAATTATACTATTGTAAATGTTAGAAGATAGATGAATTGAAAAACGACGCTTTTAAAAACACTATAATGTCATGCGAGTCGATTCCATTAGAATGTTTCGCATGCACAATGAGTGTTTCATATACAGTCTTGAGCAGACAGTTGCCAAAGGCTTGTGGACTGAAAAAGGCAGAGGGCAGATTTATAAAAAAAAAAAAAAAAAATGCGCTTATTTAAATGTCAAATAAATAAATAAGTAAGAAATACAAAGCTTTTGAGTTATAAAATATTTGCACTATAGTAAGTGTACACAATAAATAGTTAAAATAGTGTAAATCAAAGTTCTGTTACTTCATTCAATTATGTTTATGTAATGTTACTTGACAGGGCCTTTAGAATAATAATGTTTTAAATTACTATTTTCTTATAATCTTTCAATTCAGCTAAATACTTATGCTTATTAGGAAATAAATCGTTAAATAGCAATTACGGTTAATTTCTTAAAGAATTTTATTTTGGCCATGTTTTTCATGCCTAAATATTAAACAAGTAAATAAAAGCATATTTTCGCTAAATTGCAAAAAAATATGCTAAAATAAATCATTGATTAATAGTAAAGAATATGTAAAGAGAGAATAGAAAAGTATAACAAAAAAGTTGCATTTTTTTTTTTTTCTTTCAAAGCCTTTTGCATGCCCTTTACAATTCTTCTAATCGTCCTTAGTTTATAAGAATTTGTGCCTTTATGTTCTTGATTCATTAGACTAACAGGTCGATGAAAGAAATTTGCATCCCCGTATATTTCTGGACTGTGAATTGATATATTTTAAGGAGAAGAATGTTGACTATATTGTCAAATTAAACTTGTTTTATCTGCCAAAATCCCATGCAAGTTTAAAAGAAAGCGTTCGAACTCAATCTCATCTCTCCTCGTTCTTGAGAAATGCACTTGCTTTATGGAATTCCACTCAATCCGTTATCCAAAATTGTTCCCAGCAGAGAAGAAAGACACGAAAACAGTAGTTTTAGACTTCTATTAGAATGTTAAACAAGTCTTAGATTTTTTTTATTTTTTTTAATGAAGTAAACTAGTTTAGCGAAGTTCTAGTGCGTCAATTATGAAAATGAGAATTGTGTCGCTAAATGTGGCAATTCTCTTTTTCCATGGTGGCAACTTTTAAATGGTAAACAAAATAAAAGGTTAATGATGAAATCGAAGTTGGAACGTGTTTTGTATTAGGAATTATTCTTTATCTTAATTTTAAATCTTTTCAATTTCATACTAACAAATACATATATAATTCGTATTGGGTAAGCTGTCTGCATTTAAAAACTTCTGCAGATTTACACATTTTTTTCGCAATCTAATTTTTGTTAGCTACCAATAAAATAAAAAAATTCTTTATAATGAAAATATTTAAAATTATTTATAATAAAATTAGTTTGCATGAAAAATCTTTAAAATTAGACTGTCAAACACTTTTTTTAAATGAAAAAAAAAAAATTATATAATTTTGTTAAAATATGCTTATGCTGTTTTAATATATCTGTTCTAAATGTATATAGCAAAGTGGGATCAACAAATAGAAACAATGACACAAATTATAATAAAATGATAACAAATTGTAGTCATTCAACTTAATAAACTGTATATAAATTCATTGTATAAATAGAGTGAAAAAAGCTTAAGAATTTTTTTACTATTTCTAAGCGTTTTGATATTTTATTGCTATTATTAGCAATCATATACTGTTAATATGTCAGTATTTAAAATCATATTAAGGTTACTGTCTATAGAGTATATTCCAGAAATATTTATTCATCTGAACTTATAAAAGGGAGTGAACAATGTAAAGAACCTTTTATATTTGTAATGTAGAATCTCATTTTTATGTAAAGTTAAAAGGTATCCACTTTTTGTGCTATGTTTGTGTATTTAATATTTTAAAATCCAATTCTTTGTATATGATTGATATTAAAAACCTTGGCTTTTACTTAATTAGTGCATATATATATATTTTAGTATTATTTCTGATAAAAATAGACATCATTGATTCTAATCCTGCATATGTGTTCTTCTATTCGTTCTTTCATTTATTGTTGACTGTGTAATTAAATTCCACTCTTTCTTTTTACAGCTTTAAAAAAAAAAATTAAGATGTATCGTAATAGAAGTAAAAGTCAACAAGTTATAAAGACTATGAAATGGGCTGCAATAATAGGAGTTGCATTGGATGTTGCTTGCCTTGGAGCTGGTTATTATATGTATCATCAAATGAAAAATTCTTCAGGTATTTATTTAATTACATTTTTAGAAATCAGCTTTTAAAAAAAAATTGAAGGTAGAATTTAATGCTTTCCTACTTTAAAACAAAGTTAGAATTTCTTTATATTATTCTTATTCTTGGGAAATATGGAAACAATTTATTTATTTACTTTGTTTTATTATTAAACTTGGCTTTATTATTTTGTATATTAGAAAATTGCCAATTATATATTTAATTCCTCTATCTTATATGTTAAATACCTTCTACTTGATATGATATGAGTACATCAAGATAAAAGTTTCATCAAGTTCATCTTAAATCTCAATTGATTATTATCTGATATTTTTATGTCTTTCTCTAACTTCACAATATGCCTTTCAATGACATTTTGACTGAACAAACCTTATTTCATATGTTATTATAGAACAAGCTTCGGGTATCTTTTGAACTAACCCTGAATTTTGATTGTTATTTTAAAAATAGAGTACTTTTTAGTTATAATTAGACCATTTTGTATCTTTTTTGTCTAGTTTAATTTTGAGAAAAGAGCTAAACCAGTTTGGCTCATCTTCTATCTTAATGATTATTGCCTTAATAATAATTTTAATTGTCCACCATGCAGTCACATTGTTATTCTTGCATTATTTTTTACTGAATCTACTTTTTATATGCTTGCAAAGCTACTAGGTTTTTACTTTCACTGCTAGAGAAACCATAATGTGTTAAATTTTTTAAAAAATCTGCTCAATGGGCATCATATGCACAATTTATCCTTCTACATTTATGAGCTAAAAAACATTCTAGCTCCTTATATTTAACATTCTACACTTGATGCCAACAGCATCTCAAATAAACACCATTAAAATGTCCTTCAATTAAAAGGGGGTGAAGAACTATGATTTCAACAATAGTGAGATTGGGAACCTACTATTTTCACTAACATATTAAAAATAATGTTTTGTGTACCACCTAATATAGCAAGAAAGATATTAGAAACGAACAAAGCTAAATTTATGGTTTAAATTTAATAACTTGAAAATACTTATTACCCATTCAGATCTGATTGAAAATGTAATTATTGACAAAGTTTGCATGCCAAATAAGATTATGGGAACTGATTTTATTCAGATAAAACAGTAAATTTAGTGTTAAAACCTAAGATGATTATGGATCAAATTTAAAACTGCCAGAGCTATTAAATTGCTCCTTAACTTAATAATAGATATTCACCCTCCTTTAGAGTTTTATCATTAAAAAAAATCTATTTATAATGAATGTGCCTTTCTTTTTTCCATTATTAATTTGTTTTCATTCTTTAGATTTCAGATACAAAATATACAAATATGATGAAAGGCTAGTTGATGGTAAGATTTTTTTTTCCTTCTGAATTGTGTAGTAGTTTCTTATTTTTTAATGCTGTACAGAAAGAAAAAAAAAAATGTATAGTAGGAATAAGCTGAAATATAAATGATTGCATATGTTTCATTCCATCTCATGTATCCATCAACAAAATTTTTTCTTATAAATCAATTATATAGGAATATTAATGTGCATGCATTACCACAGGATGTTTATATAATAATTCACATTGTCCACAAAACAAAAATTAATAAATTTTATTATCATAAAGATTTTGCCTATAATTAGTTTTTGTTTATGGTATAAACTTGCTTGGAGAAATTTTATTTGGCTTTACTAAATTGATCCTACACATAGAAATATGAGATTGACGAAAAATAAGGAAAGCAACTGACACTACTGTTGAGGGTGAAGTGCAGTCTGGTTTCTATTTTTGACTTTAGTTATTTTTCTACCTGATCAGCTTCTGCTTTAAATGTGCTTTCCAAGAGAATCTTAATGCTTACCTTTTTTGATATCCCCTTTCACTTACTTTACTATTTATCTCATTGATTAGAGAACTGCTACTTTTTTTTAATTAAAGTTGCCATTTCCTCGAGAATAAACATGTTTGTCAGTGAAATAAAATGTGTTTGTCATTGCAGTTTAATTTATCTATCTTTATTTAGCTGATCTGGCTCATTTATATTGCTGTTCCTAATCAGATACCTCATCTCTATTTCTTCGAGTTACTCCCACATAAAGTGATTTTAATACTCCAAAATTTCCAACAATGGTCCTGAAGCTGTTCCAACCTGTGTGCATAAAGTTTTTGTTTGACTTGAATCCTAAAACCTGAGAATTTGGCATAAACTCACTAAAAATATACTAAAAACAAACAAATAAAACATTGAAAGTGGGAATGTGGAACTTGGAGATATTTGTTTGAAATTCTAATTACTGAAAATTAAATGTAATTTTGATGTTCTTTTATTTTAATTTCCAAAAAAATATTATAGTACAAAAAATTCTCACACCATCATTGAATTAAAAAAACTAACTTTTAAATCATACTAATTTAGTTGCATAATAATTTTATACCCAGTTTTATAAATTCTTATGAAAATTTTTTCATATATTTTATAACAGTATTTTCCATTGTTGTAATAAAATTAAATCATTTTTGTCATTGCCAAAAATATTTTATCCTCAGTTTTTCTTTCATTGTTGGTAATTAAGAAATGAATATTTTGCATGTTTCTTTTCATATTTAGCTACTTATTGTAATTACAGATTAAAATAACTGATGATGGAAATTTTTTATGACCTGTAGTTATAAAAACACTATTGCTCTTTCCTGTAATATAATTGGATGCATAAAACTTGTTTTGCAAACTTTTTTATAGTGCTCTAAATTTTTCATTAGATCAGTAAATAAAATTTTTTTTAACTATTTACAAAAATTATGAAACACATTTGGTATCATGCAAGAAACTCTAATGGTGAATGATTTCATTTATTATACATACATAATTTATGACCAGGCTTTGATTCTGGAGTAAGTTATTGGGTTAGATGATGATAAATTATTTTCAGTTTTAGGTTAAAGTTTAAAAATTAGATAAGATGCCAAATACAGATAATTTTTAGGTGCATAGCATAATGAACAGAACAAGTATAATGCTTTTAAAATTATGCTAGTTAGATATTTATCAATATTTGAAATTTTAGAAACATTTTTGAGACTAAGTAGTAAATTCAAATTGCATAAAAAAATATTGTTTGAAATTTTTTGCAATCAACAAACCAACTAATTGCCAAAGGCATCTAATAAATAATTTCAATCTTTTCCAGATTTGATAATACAATGAGATTATCACATGCATGAGATTAAGTACACACTAATAAGATAGTCTATAGATTAATTATGACAGGGAGTAGACAATCTAATGGCTTGGTGGTGTGGTATACCAATTCCTGTGTCACATATAAGAAAGAATATATATCTCACTATGTTTTTTTAAAAGTATTATTAATTTTTGCAATATCTGTATTATTTTTTATGGTGACATGAAACACGAATGAAATTAAATTAAGTAATGAAATTAATCCTAATACATATTACAGTATGTAATTTGTATGCATAACATATTGCTAAATATATGGTAATATATGGGTTTTAAGTGACCTTATTACTCATAAAAATTATTGTTATATTTCAATTCATTAGGTAGTGATATATGTGCCAAATAAATAATATTTAAAAATTTTAACCTTCATTCTAGTTTGTATTTAAAAGTAATAGAAAAATTTCTTGAAGAACTTGCTTTTTTGATGCATTTAAAATTTAACTATCAACTTTTTGTATTTATTGAACAGTATATTTTAAAGATTTATTTATATGTTGAATGCTTGTGAAAGGGTTTATTACTGTGAAAACTTTCAGAATTAAAATTGAAAATTGTAGATTTTCAGAACTTAGACATCAGTCTCAAACTTAATTTGCATCAGTAATAAAAAGAATACCGAAATTAAATAGCTTATTTCATTAAAGTATTTCCTAGAAAAAATAATGATGATCTTGATGATTTTTTTTAAAGTTACTGAATAAGATATACAAAAATGTAAAAAGTTTAGATTTTGAAATTGGCTTTTAGATTTATAATCAAGAATTATTTCTTTATTTGATCAACATATGGGTTTTGTAAATGTTGAAAGCTGCTTTAAAATATTGTTATCAATATTGTATATTATGAAAAACTTGGAAAATAGAATTTTAACATCGTCTCCATATCACCTTATAATGTGTCAGAAGTAAAAAGTATGTTCCTTGTTACTAATTTGGCACTTGGAAACTGTGATAGCAAACTTCTAAATATCTAAAATTTATTGTTTCAAATCTGATAGATCAATTAGTTAGCAAAAACAACATATCTCATGTAACCTAAGAAGTTAATAATTGAATATTTGAATAATTATGAAACATGGCTGAATCTGTTATTCATTTATAAATTTTTATTCCTGCTGTTTACCTGTTGTTTATTGTATCTTTTTTAAATAAAAATTTATTTTTATCATGTTTTGTTAATTATTATCTTTCTAGTATATTACCGTGCTAATGAAAAATATGGAAGTGGCAGTGCAAGGGAAGAAGATTATAAAAAATGGGATATTAATGGAATCAAATCTTTTGAAAATTTGAAAGTTATAGGTTTGTATTCATTCTTATGTTATGATTTGCTTAATTGATATTTTAACTCAAATTTCTCTTATAATCATGATTATATAATATTTTATAGGCATATATTGAATCATGGCTATTTCCAAATGTATGATATTTAGCATTTTGTATTTAAAATTTCCTCTGTATTTTTTTTTTTTTTAAATTTTAGAAAAAGAAAAAAAAATTGTTTTAATGTGATTTACTCATAACTAATCGACTTATAATAATGATCTCTGAAACTTTTGAGGAATGAAGATTTCAAGATTCTATTTTAAAAATATATTTGAAAGAATTTAATAGAAGCTAATTAATTTAATTGGTTATTTAAATCAATAAAAGTATTTGTTTTAAATTTTTCCAAATGCACATATAATGACAGAAATAAAAGAACAAAAATGAGTTGTTCCTATTTTTAGTTCGAATCTTTAATCATTCACATTAGATCAGAATTTGAAGACCAAATAGCTTTTCATTATTATTATTGAACGTTCATAATTATATAAAACATTTTAGGCATTCAACTGATTATAAACAAATTACTTTAAATAAACTTTAGCATCATTTGTTCTACAATATGCTTTTTTCTTAATAGTTCCTACATTTACTATTGATAGTTAATAAAACGGCAGATTTTGTGATAAAAAAAGGCAACACAAAGTTACTAATTGGTACATACATAAACGTAAAAATATGAAGTTAGAATTTCTTTTTCTTTATTTACATTTGATAATAATACAGAAACTATCTGGATGCTAATGTCAGTTCCAACTCCTTCAGAACTTTTGCCTGTAAGTTTTCAGTTGCAGGTTTGAAATATAATAAAAATACTTTTTAAATTATAAAAAAACTGATCATATTTGAATAATATGAAATTTTTGAGATTGTGGTAAATATCCAAATAGGCATATATCTTGGCCCCTTGGACAGCGAGAAACTGCAGACAGGTCTATTAAAAGTATTATTAGCATACTTGTCAAATAAATAAATTTAAAAAGAAAATTATAAGTTATTAGAACCATATTTGCTTATATTAATTACTATTATCAAATGAATGAAAGTCATTATTATCAAATGAATGAAAGTCATTATTATCAAATGAATGAAAGTATAATTATTTATTTATAATATGGGAATATTAACTTTTCTATATTGTTATATTATATTTCACTTGGTAAGTCATATAAAATAATAACTTAAAATTTTGTATTGCTTTGAAATTTATTGATTTCTTATAATCATTAAATGCTTTCATTTGTAAGTAAGGAAATCATTAATTTGTAATAATGGTTAATTTTTCAACGATTTTATTAAATGAACGACGACTTTACATTTTTTTAACAACATTTTTTTACATTTTTTTTTTAATGAACAACGACTTTAATCATTTTTTCCATGATATATGTATTAAAAAATAACTGAATGAAAACATATATATATATACTGATTGCTAAAGTCATACATTAAACTAATTTTTTAGCTGGTTGATTTCAAATGTTTGATTTATGTTAACTAAATTGACCTTTTAATTACAGAGGAATGTTTTATAATGTGCACTATCTGAAGCTCAAAACTCAACACTATTTTAGTTATCCTATAATTTTACGATCATAAAATTTAAACAAAGAAAGTATTCAAGGTTTAGAAAATGAAGTTGAATATAAAACTGATGCATTAAATAAAAATATAATATATTCATATTTAAATTTGAAGATTTAAAAATATACATGGAAATAAAATTAAGTAAAAAATTAAATTTCATAATGTTTGATTTTTAAAACTATTATATGATATATTCAAAGAATTTTAATTGTAATGCTGATTTATGATTTTAATGTGTGTGATTGTTAACTGCATATATGATCTAGTTTATGATCTTTGAAAATTTCTTATCTTTTTTCTAGGTTTGTAATGGAAGATAGCCTCATGGAAACAAAAGGTTTTTATCATGACTCAAGGTTGTAAGATATTTATATTTTATATTGTTTGTTTATATTTATGAGTATTATAGTTTTCATGGTGTAAAATAAAGAATTTGAATAACCATTTCTTCCAGCTGCTTCTAGTATTTTCTTTTTATTGTGTGTAATTCCTAATATATTTTAATATATATTCCACAGTTAATGTTGAAGTATCAGACAACTAGATTGTAAAATTTATATAATTTCTAATTTTTTTTTTCTTTTAAAATTAAAGCAAGATATTTTTACAGTATATTGACACTTTATGCCATTTCATAGAATGTTTAAACACTATATTGCACTACTTAAATTGAAAATTTGTGCAAATAAAAAACTGATAAATGTTGTAAAATGCAATGTTAAATTGAAAAGATACTAATGAGGTTTTGAAAATAATCTGAATTAAAAGAAAAACTCAATTATTTATTTTCTGCACTATTGCATAAACTGATTTTCCCAAATTTTAAAAGATTTTAATTATAGAGGGAAAATATTGAATTCTTTCCCACTTCTGGTTAAAAACTTTTGCAGTATTATTATCACATATTTAAATGGTAAAGTTTTGATCAGATGATCAGTGGATTTTTAAAATTTCTCGATGACAAGTGGAAAATTATAGTCTACTAGATAGTGATGCATCAAAATTGCTACCAAGCAAACTTTTGGAGAAAAATAGCGAATCATTTTTATTTACATTTGATCTAATTTATTAGTTCCGTGTCTTAACAATAATGTAAGTTTAAAAAATCCAACTTAAAACTTATTTTTAGCTATTTAATTGTTAGCTAAAAATTCAATTTATGCAAAAAATTGGGAAGATCCTTATCAAAAATATATATAACACAGTTGAATACTTTTGATGATGTGCTCACAATATATAAAATGAAAGATAATACAAAATTTTGATTATAAATGACATTATAGTATTTGAAAAACTGAATTTAAAATATGTATTCTTTTAGTGGAAACTTTTGAGGTAAAAAGTTCAAATGTCACAAGAAATAAAAGAACTGAAAACTATAAAAGTTAAAAACAAAAAAAAAAATTGGGCCTTATTTCTTTTTGAAGACATAACTTTTACAAATTCCTGTGCCTATTTTAATACTTGATAATATGGCAAATTAATAAGTTTTATGATCCCAGAATTTCAAAATTAAGGTAGTTGAGACACAATGTTCATATCAATTTATACATAAACTTTGTAGCTCAAATGTAAACTTTCATGAACAAACAAGTTGCCATTTTGTGATATCTTGGCTGCTTCCCTAATATGATCTAAATCAATGTGATGCAGGAGTCCTAAAGTCCAAGTTTATCCTAAAAACCCTGTGTCTTTTTTATTTAATAAAGGAAAGAAAAATGCCTTTATTAAAAAAAAAATGCCAGATACATATCTGAAATACTGTGTATTTAGATTTTGTATTATTTAAACTAATAGAATGTTCTTTGTAGGCTTCAAAATTGACAAAATTTAATTTGAATAGTTCCTTTACTTATCAAATGGGAAGTGCAGAATTGGAAAGATGGATAATTTTAGATTATTTACGATACTGATAGTTAAACTAGAACGATGGAAGCAAATTTTAATTTGATAATCACTACTCAATTACAGATTGGTGTAATTTTAAAATTGTTAGATGGATGAGCACAACTCTGTAATCAGATCAAAGAATTCAATAAAAAAAGTGGCAAAATTTAAAAGTGGAGGATAAATTTATTTTGAATGAGTCAGAGACTATAATTATCTGTTTTTCTTAATCTGGTGCCATTTCTGTCACTTGATCTTTGTCTTTTATGAAGTCGATCATCTCCCAGCAAAATATTCCATTTCCTCGATATCCTGGATTGCATTTGCAGTATGGATGTCCTCTGTCGCCTTGAAAGCAAATGGCGTGCTGGCTGCAGTCTCTTTTATCTGTACACTCGCTCACCAAATAAGAATCTTCATCTTCATATATCATGAGTGGTGAAATACGAAGTGATTCCAAAGGACTTGGCTAGAAGAAGCAAAAATGTATGCACATTGTTGTGTCTTTCATATGTAATGTTATCTGTGTAAATATTTATGTATGTAAAAACGAAGGAAAATACTACATATTTTAATACATTGAGACAGATATACTAGATATGAGGTAAGCCAAAAAAATGTCAAAATTCTGAAAATAGATTTAGAAATTTTAATTTTAAAAAATTCCAATTGCACATAAATTTTAATCAAATATAAATAAGATTGCATGATACAAAAAAAAAAAAATGCAGTAAACTATTTTAATTCTTAAATGTATAATTTTTTATGTTTTGTTTAATTACTATAGATGTTATGTAAATTATTCATTAAATTTTATTGAATTTTTATTATTTATTTTAAACTAAAATCTCACTTGAAAATAATAAAAAGAAAAATCCTAGTTTTATTTTTAAAAATATTTATTTAAAAAAATTTTTTTTACACATTTTTGGTTGCAATATGCAAATACAATTAATATTGTGTTAAAATTATATTTGAAGCAAGATTTTTAAATTTTAAGTTCTGTGGCTGACAAATTTACCTTCTCGAATTTCTTTATGACTATAAAATCTTTATCAAATCATATGAAGTGGTAATAGTCAAAATCTTTTGCAATTTGAATGCAAAGTTCATTGAAATAAAAATGTTTGAACTTTGCTTATATGTATTAGTAGAACATTTAAAACATACATACAATATTTAAAACATAAAAGAACATATTAAATTATTTCCATGCTTATAAGTACTTAATGGTGCAAGCAGTTATATATACTTATGAATGGCTATAGATATCTGTGCTCTTGGAAAAAGTGATAACACATAAAGAATTCCAAATAGTAAAACTAGAAAAATCTTATCATTTCCTTGTACTCATTTCATTTTTGTGTTGCTGTACTCTATATAAACCTTTGTTCCTAAAAATTTTTTATTTATGTATTAAATTATTATTTTTGATTGTTTATTTTTTACATTCTATACTTATTTATTTCAGTAATTTATCTTCATTTGTACTTATTTGCTTTATTATTATTTCCTGACTTATTTATTTTGCTTACATAAGTTTTGAACTCCCAGTTTCCCCAAGAGCAACAATTTTTATATCCCTGCAATATTATATCATTTCTATCCTTATGCCGGACAATATAATAACTTTATGATAATGTTCGACATTCAGAACTACAAACAATATTGTGGTTATATAATACAATATGTTGTACTGATAGGGATGAATTAGATCAACAATATGCTACCTCCTATTTTTCATCATAGCATTGTAATTTTATATAAATAAGGATAAGGAATATGGAAGGGAAAAAACTTTCAACTTGAATCTTTAATTATTGGAGCAATTGGATTTATTTGATATAATTTAATCAAGATGGTGAGTTAAGAACCAACCTTTTGTACCGCTTCTTTTTTCATTACTGGACGCACATTGGTCATACTTCGGTCATAAAAGAGATGTGGCTGTATCTTGAATTCTTCAGATTTTCTATAAATTTCTCTCCTAATCCTCTTGTCTCTGTGATTACCTCTTGGGATTTTAATGCATGTGAAACCATCTCCAAAATACGCTGATTTGCAATAACAATAGCCTTTATGACCCTTCCAATGAGAAAAGATAAACATGCATATGAATTGCATCACTAATCATTTTATTGTATTCAAAATATACAGATATATTTTAATACTTACTATCTGCCTTTATTGATCAGTTGGTTCGCCTCGAATAATTTTTTTAATGTGAAATGCACTATTTAATCAAAAACATGGGTGAAGAATAAAGTTTTTTTTTTTTTTTTTTTTTTTTTTTAATGAAAGCTTGTGATTTCTAGATGCCCCAATCATCATGAATCGCCTGTTGCCTTCTACCTCCGCTTTTCGAAAGATACATTTTCTGTAGGAAAATCTAGTTACAGAGTTTGCCGACCAAAACATTGTTCCGATTTCGATATTATTATTTCATATATGCTCAAGGCTTTTATACATGTTATCATGAAATGCCTGCTCTCTTGACGCATTTTGTTTTCGAAATAAGTCAGAAACACACCACTTTACTGACAGAGCTCTCAAATAATTTCAAATTTTTTTCTTCCTTATGAATATTTATGAATCCTCGATACATTATCAATGATCGTCTGCCCCATCCGTCTCCATTTAAGAGATATTCCAGAATAAACCTTCACAACTGGAACAAGTTCGCCATGTTGAAGTATAATTAATCAATCAGAATGCTCTTTCATTGTTATACAACTTATTCTTTTAACTATACTTTTATTATATTTTCATTGTGATAAAATGTAATTCATCAAAGTTGACAGATTAATATGGTTATATCAACAAATTTTGATGAAATGCGCCTTATATTATTATTTAATTATAATCATTATTATGTCGGAAAGTTAATGATAGAGCCTTCTGCTTGGGAGCTATGCTCACAAAGGGGCAAAATTAATCAGAACGTAAATTGGCGACATTGGTCCAGTTGTTGAATTGAGGGCTCTGCTTAAATTTTATTCCGCGCACTCGAAATTGAGGCGAAAGGTTCAGGTTGATCGTGAGGTTTCACAAGAATAAAAAATGTGGATAAAATCAGTAAATTGGATGTTTTATTTATTGGTTGTGACTAGCGAATTAATGCTTTTGAAAATTTCTTTCGGAAATAGACGGTGGTTGAAAGAAGGGCATCATTGATTCGATAAATAATTCACGTGACCATTGGTACAGTTAATTTCTTACGAAATAAAAACAAGATAAATCGTTTCACTGTTTGTCGCTGGGAGTATGGTTATTTGATTTTTTCAATTTTAAATAAATAAATAATGATCGAAAATCTCGTTGCCAAAGGCATTTAGTTATGATTTTTTTTTTAAATGCAATATTATATTTTATTTCGAAGAAGCCTTGTGAAACTAAGCATCATTAAGTATAACGGATTTAGAGGTAGGGCAGTCATTTTCTTTATTTGTCATCATTCTGAAATTTCTCAACAGTCAGAGTTCGTTTCTACATATTTCTTGAGTATTTCATCGGCTAAAATGATGACAAGGAAAGAAACTGTAGGCAACGCAATTTTCGTTTCTTCCCAAAATAGATATTTCTTATTGATTTTAATTTAATCACTTTGTAAGCAGTTTTTATGTTACAAATATTATCACAGCCTAAAATTACAAAACGTTTAGTGACCGAACATCTTCAAAAGAATTTGATTCAAATATCGCTTGTAAAAAACAAAATTGTAAATTCAAAAGTAATTTTAAATAAAAGAAAAAAGTTACAAAACTCCATCTATACTTATAATAAAGCTCAATGTGTGTGTGTGTGTGTGTGTTGGCGCTCTACAGGCAAGGTCATTTGACATACAGCTATCAAATTTGGTACATGTATACCTTAGAGGTCGGGAATGTGCACCTGGGGTCCCTTTTTTTGAAATTTTAATTAGAATTTTAATTATTAATTAAAAACTAACTTTTCCGCCAAAAAAATCTTTCATTTTTCCCACCGCCAAATGAGTAAGAGTTCAGTTTTTTTTTTCTCCCAACAGAAATGAGGCTAGGGTTAACGTTTTTCGGCAGATTATTTCAAACGATTCTGTTTATTTTCTTAAGGTTTTATGCATTTAAAATTAAACATTGTTAATTAATCCATGTTTCAGATTCATTCTGAAGTACTTTTGAATTAAATAACACAGAATAAAGGAAATTAAAAATGTCTAATCTGCATAGCGTTACCCCAACTGGCGTAGAAAAATTCAAGCATTTGCGTTACCGTAATTGGCGAAGAAAATTCACGCATGCGCATTCTGTTCCAATTGTTGCCATGACAACCATTATCAACGGACGATTTAAATTATTTTTAGGTTAGTTGCATGCTTTTGTAAGTAAATTGTATTTATATTAGTTATATATTTTTTGTATATGCTTATAGTTTTAAGTACATCTTTTTTTAAGTAGTTTTTTTTAACCTGTTTTCAATGATTTAAATTATTTGTAGGTTAGTTGCATGCTTTTGTAATTAAATTGATTGTATTTATGTTAGTTACATATATTTTTTGTATATGCTTATAGTTTTAAGTACATCGTTTTTTAAGTAGTTTTTTTACAACTGTTTTCGACCGATTATTTTAAACGATTCATTTTATTTTCTTAGTGTTTGATGCATTTAAAATTAAACATTGTTAATGAATCGATCTGTTCATGATGAATCTGAGAAAATTTTGTTGACAAATTCTTGAGATAATACATATATTAAGAAAGATATTCTTTAGTGCCCATAAAGTTTAAACGCTCTGTGACTCTATTATCAGTAATCATATTATTAAAAAAAAATGCTTTGTTTCAGTAAAAAATATTATTATATTAATTGCAGATTAATCATTTACACTTTAATTTAATGTAAAGCATAAATTCTAATGGAGCTAACAGAAAATTAGAGAGATACAGATTACGTTATGACTGAAGGTCTTTATAATATTATGAATGAATTGAAATTTCAAATTTTGAAATATTTTAATGAAGAAGCTATTAAAGTAGGAATCACATAAAATATTTAACTATTAAAATTTTAATGAGCATTAAGATTGGCGAACCGGCTGGTCGCCAAAGGCGGCTAGTTTAAAATAAACTTATATAATACTTGCCAGGACAGTTTCATATGAGTATTCAGCCAACAGGATAAACTGGACCACATTAATCTAATCTCAGTCTTAATTTCAAAATTTGGTCTTAGTTATAATATCGATATTTGAGTAAATGGCTTTATAATTCAAATAAAGGCAAAAAATGAAATTACTCTGAAATGCCTATTTAGTATTCCTCTTCCGGAACCACTGTTTCACTTACTAAAGAGTATTTCAGTTAATATGGAGGGAGGGCTGCTTCTTAATGGATTAATATAGGCATGTATAAACGAAATTTTTGAAAATCTTAGATGTCGAAATTTTTAAGAGAAACAGAATGATTGCATGTTCATTACCTGCCCTGTGACTTTATTAGTTTTGTGGCCTTGAGGAATGATGCACAATGCCCCATCTCCGCAATCTGAATCCGTAGAACAATTTGGTTGAAAGTCTGGTGGTTTCCAGAAGTTTGGAAAATAATCTGTGACAACAGTGACCACCGGCTCCACGTAATGCACTTCACTGTAAAAATTCGATTTGTTTAATTAGCTTTTCAAGATGGATAAATGAGCCGTCTTTGATGCACAAATAAAATAAAAATTTTGCAAATATGGGTTGATCAATCATCTGGTTATCTTACTTTAATTATCTTACTTAAATTAAATCTTACTTTAATTATCTTAATTAATTATCTTACTTCAGTTCATAATGGGTGTATAATATAGAATGAGCGAGATGATCCCACCAAAATATTCTGTAATAAAAGAAACTTATTTCTTAATAAAGGTGTCCCCCATCTTCAAGTATGATCCTCGAGGAAGACCGTGTACAACACAAATCGCAGGTTTTATTTTCCAGTCCTGCCGGTGTCCTGGCATAGGGGTGGCGCGTCTTTCCCGTGATATGGGCGTCCTGGGTTCCGTTGTTCTATCTGTGAGATGTGTGAATGTGCCCTCCTGTAAAAAGGGGTTGTGCAAGCGAATGAGTGATGCGTGAGTAACAAAGTCGTACTCTTGGCCCTAGTTGGCGCTACTAAAAAACAAGAGACGTTCCCCCGCTGGCTTAAGATCGCTGTCTTCGTAACAGCGCCTTGTCCATGGCAAGTGCCATAAGAAACAACAACAATTTTCCAATCCTGCATGGAAACATTTTGTGGTGAAGGATTCCAGGATTATATTTTGGACTTCTTTTTGTTGACCAATTTAAATCAAAATTTGACACAGAACTACAGGTTTAGTAGCCAAATTTCGTTTGTTTATGATATTGCACATTTGACTTCCCGCATGTACTTGCAGGTGAATGCACAGTCCGATACGCAGTTAACCCTTTAATAGATTTGGTTCAAACTCTCATATAGATCCACACTTTAGAATGATAAAACTGTGAAACAAATTTCATTCACCTAAGTTGCTACATGTTTGAGTTATCGTGTTTACTTTCATACAAAAATACAGACCTACAGACGTTCTACCCATCGTCAGGTTTAGTTCAAAATTTAATAAGAATCTACATCTTAGATGCTAAACCTTTGTATCAAATTATGCTCTTTAGTTATTGTACTCACTTGTACTGAGACAGCCAAAATTCCTCTGAATGGGTTTAGTTCAAAATTAGTTAGAAATCTACAGATTATGTGAATATACCTTATTACATTCCTATGACGCAAAGCGATTTTGAGTTGTGTTCACAGATAAACAGAACGACAGATAGACATATATAATTTTCAAAATGAATTTTTCGGACTTGGAGAGATCTGAAACGTGGAGATTCGTCAAAATCTCGAATACGAGCCTTTTGTCGTTTACAAAACTTTCTCTTTGTATACTTCGTGTACGAGAAAGCAAAAATGTGTATTCGAGACTCGGGGAGGTTTGAAAATTTGTTAAAATCGCGAGTTATAATTTTTTTAAATTTTATTTTACGATTACAATAGTTTCTGTTGTTATAGCACTTGCCATGGACAAGCCCGCTATTATGAAGACAGCGATTTTAAGCCAGTGGGGGAGCGTCTCTTGTTTTTATAGTAGCGCCAACTAGAGTCAAGAGTACGACTTTGTTACTCACGCATCACTCATTCGCTTGCACAACCCTTTTTTACAGGAGGGCAAATTCACACATCCCACAGATAGAACAACGGAAGAACAACCATGCCCAAACCGGGACTCGAACCCAGGAGGCCCAGTTCAAGGGGAAGACGCGCTACCCCTATGCCAGGTCGCCGCCACAATACTTTCTTACTTTATCATTCTATTTTTTGTATATCTGAGAGTAATAAGGACCAATTTTCAATGCTGATCCCGTTGATAATTTTGCAACTACTTGTCGAAATATTACTTATGACCCCGGGGAAAACATCGAGAGATCAACAAGCAGATAATATTGGAATGGCATCGAAAAATCCGACCTTATTACTTTCATATTAGTACTGAATTTTACATATTGGATGATCCAAATGACAAGTCAATATTTTTTTTTCTCTTAAATGCCATCAAATGAAAAACTGTCCGATTTTCCATGTTTATTTAACGGAAAAAGCAAATATCAATTACAAAATAATTCAAAATTAATGTGGTTAGTCATTTATATTAATTTAAATATATTCATCTATAATGCAATCTATTTATTAAAATATTGAGAAATATTAAACAATTTTATTCTTCTTCTTCTTTTTTTATTTAGATATTACTACCTTGAATTGAGCAATTTCGGCTCAACTCTTGAAAGCTAAAAATTTATTTGCCCTAGAGTGGATCAATGTTAAGCCATGTTCAAGTACTGCCACTAACTCTATCAAATTTTCGAGAGAAAGTTGGAAGGCGACAACAAAATAGCTTTTAGTTATACCAAAGTGAGGCAAAACTATAATTGTGATAAATTGAAGGACTAAAGCCATTGTTAAAGAAAGTCAAAACACAGCTTCTGACTATCGAGTAATGCCATAATTAAGTGATAATCGCTGTCCATTCGCTAGATATAACAACATTTTTTTTCATAATAAGTTTGGTCAAAATCATCCCAGTTGAAGATAATTCAAATTTAGGGCACATTTTTAAAATATAGATAATTATTTGTCCCTTGCATTTTCATTGTTC
This sequence comes from Argiope bruennichi, assembly GCF_947563725.1. Classification (NCBI taxonomy): domain Eukaryota; kingdom Metazoa; phylum Arthropoda; class Arachnida; order Araneae; family Araneidae; genus Argiope; species Argiope bruennichi. Next base: position 35,688,781 of record NC_079156.1, read on the forward strand.
CCTTGCATCATTCATGTTCCATTGAAAATTATTTTAGATTTAAAACATTGATTCCACGAGTAATATTTCAGATATATGTCAATAATCAGCATATCAAACGAGAAAATCTTTTATAAAAGATATGAATTTTTTTTCTTTGTGTGACACTTACTGAGGTATGATATCATCCAAAGTTCCGTCGCTGTTTTCGCTTAGTTCCACCAACTTCTGCACTGGCATGATCCTGGGGTCCAAAGTTGTATCGTCGTCGTCCAAGATGGATGGTATCCAGCGAGGGTGGAGTCGGTTGTGGTGCTTGCAATCTGTAAAGGATGTCAATGTAGAAAAAAATAAAATCCATGTTGTAGAAATAATAATTCTCATAATCCTTAAACAAATCAGATGCGATTTTATATCTAATATATAAAAATGTCACGGTGTTTGTGTTCGTACTCGTCCGAAACGGCTCGACCTATTTTTATGAAATTTTTTATGTGTATTTGGTAGGTATGAGAATAGGTTGCAAAGTATATTTCATAACGCTAGATAATTAGGGTGTCCCTATCCAGAATTTGTTTCTATTTTTTTTGACAATTTTTTTTTATTTGACATCAAAAAATACCTATAGTCCCAAAGTTTTACCTTCCTACCCCCACCCTCCCATTTTTTAATCGGATGCATCAGGTGAAACCGGCAAAACATTTCTCATTTTGCTAATTCTCTCGAGATACGATCTAATAATGGCATCGCATTGGCCGTTGCACCATCTGGCATTGCAACAACTTTATTGGATGGAGGCAGAACAGCTCATTCAGCATTTAAGCTACCACTGAATATTTAAAATAACCCAGATGCAGTGTGCAACATGAAAAAACAATCGTCCATGGCCACGGTACTGAAAAAATAGAAAATTATCATCTGGGATGAATTCAGTATGGCACACAAACATTCTCTTGAAGCTTTGAACAGAAGACTCACACATATATATAAAAAAAAAAACTATTCGGCGACACTCTGTTACTACTTTCAGGTGGTTTCAGATAAACATTTCCCGTCATTCCACGTTCAACGTACGCTGATGAGATCAACGCTTGCTTGAAATCATCGCCACTATGGCATAATGTTGAAAACGTCCTGCTAAAAATAAACATGCGCGTCCAAATGCTACAAGATCCATCTGCTGACACATTCTCGGACCAGATATCGTTCTAGATATCGGCGATGGAAAAGTTGCTGTCTATGAAAATACTGGATGCATAAAATTGCCCACTCATTTCTGCTCTATCGTTGATTCGCAAAATGCTCTCATTGACCACATATTTTCCGATGTGGCTGGCAGAGCGAGCCATTTTAGCAGCAAAAAATGTGAACGTCGACGATTTAAACTTCAAGATACAGCAGTCGTTGCCAGGCGACTTGGTATCATATAAGTTGATCGATACAGTTTTCTATGCTAATGAAGCTGTAAATTATCCAAAAGAATTTTTGAACTCACTGGATTTGCCAGGTATGTTACCACACCTTTTACGACTGAAAGTTGGATCTCCGGTTATTTTACTTTGGAATTTAAGAACCCACCACGGCTATGCAATGGCACGCGGTTGTGACTTTGAAAAATTAATGAAAAACGTTATCGAAGAAACCATTTTGAATGGCAAATTCCGAGCCGAAAATGTTTTGCTGCCACGAATTCCAATGATTCTCACAGACATGGCAATTGAATTCAAACGCGTTCAGTTTTTTATTAGATTGGCATTCACAATGACAATCAATAAGTCGCAAGGCCAAACGATGTCTGTTTGCGGCTTAGATTTGGACACACCATGTTTTTTACACGGACAATTATACGTGGCATGTTCTCACGTGGGCAAACTATCGAGCTTATTTGTGTTGGCTAAAAGCGGATTGACAAAAAATATTGTACACTCAATCGCTCTTCGAAATGAATATTGATTTTCTTTATTTCATTTTTTTATTATAGGATAAAAAATATATTACTTTTTCACTTTACGTTTAACTTTTAAGAGGTCAAACAATGTATATATTTATGAATTAATTAATGAAATACATTGTATTGAAAATAATTGTATGAAATTGTATTGATGAAAAATGATTTTTTTTTTAACGGCGATCATCGTCTACAGCGCTCCATTCCTCTTTCTGTCATAGATCCCATCCCCACACACTTAAAATACATTCGTTATTTTTTAATTAGCAACCAAAATATTTACTAGAAATAATTTATATGGCAGAACAACGTTTGCCGTGTCAGCTAGTATTTTAATATATTTACTTAAGAGCACCAAGTTTTTGCTCTCGGAATTTGCCATGCAAGAATACTGCTAATCCGAAACTGATCACATTCGCATACACATGCGAAAAAAAACTCAAAAAAATAAGTATCTAATGGGGTGGAAGTCAAAGAATGGTGAAGAATTCCGGAAATGCATTCATTCTTCCGTGTCTCGCCCCTTAGCGAGGTAGAATCGTTGAAAAATAGTAGCCTCGGGTTATTAAAATGAACAGTTCTCGGAACATTGGTGTGTGATTGACTACCTTGCAATGAAGGGTCTGTCAAAATGTCTCCACAGAGCCCGAAGAGCTAGTCCGCGGCGTAGCTGAGGAATAGTATAGACAACGGCTACCACTTTAATACAGCTGATAATATGCAATTCAATAGTAATTGGCGGTTGCCCACATATACTGTCTCTTTTACATGACTACCACACAGAAGACGCATGACGAATATATGGCCCGAATTAAGTTAGTGGGAAGCAGGGTGGACAAAACTTTTCAAAGATGAGCTTTTACATGACTGCCACACAGAAGAGAAAACCAGATAATTTTGACACTTTAATGACTCGATGATTGACTAAATAAGTTATGTTTCCGAGGGTTTATAACTTTGAAAAAGTGTTTTTAGAGATTAAAAAATAAAAATCTCTTTAAAAGTTTTATTTTTATTTTTTTTTTTTTTACTTTACATACTTCTGGCAGAACGATTCCTTGCTTGATCTGTTGTTGGCGTCTTCCGGAATCGCTTCTTTCGAGATAGCGGCCTGGAAGATTCCAAGAGCCTCAAAGCCGTGGATTCTGGAATGCTGTTGGATCTTTTGTTACATCTTTTAATAATACGACGATGTTTATGTCTTTTAGATCTCTTATTCTGGCTCTTATCTTGGATCAAGGCGCGTCTTCGTTCACTTGCAGCTGCCAATAGCATCAAATATTGATAAATATACAGTTTTAATGTCTATTATAGTAAATGAAGAAAGCATATTATTCATAATTTACATATTTTTAAAAAAAATCTAAGTTATTTATGGAAACACATATTTTAAAAATAATTTTAAAAGTTGCTTTTATATATCTCGCCCATTTATAGTGTAACCTGTAACAGTATTACGGAAAGCATATTGCTTAGAATTCTATTTATTATTCATTCTATTAAAAACCAGCGTTAATGCTCACTCCAAAATTTTCTTGCATGCTCTCCTATTAAGGTGTTATTCTTCTCCCCCAGACCTAAAATTGTCAAGCCTTAGACAAGATCGTGAATGCCACAAGTGCTCAAATTTTTATTTTTGCTCATGATTTAATTATAAAGATTAGTTTATAAAGATTTAAGGAAGATTTTTTAGATTATAAAGGAAGCCTGTACCTGAGTTTTAATTGCATAATATTGGTGAACAGTTGCTACAAAATATCGATCTTTTGAGTGAAACTGTAGTTCTTTTTACTGTGAGCTCTTTTTACTAAATCTATCATTCGTTTTTTGGGGATCAATCGCAGGCATGCGGTTATTAATACGCAAGTACCAGAAAAATCGAATATATATTTTAGCCGGTTTTCACCAACCGATTAAAATCAAAATTTTATATATAATTTTATAGCAAATTTCATTTATTTAGGTCATTGTATTTTTGAGTTATTGTGTTTACATGCATGCGAAAGTACTGACCAATGGACAAGCAACCCTCTGAGAAATTTGGTTCAAAATGTGGTATAGATCTACATTTTAGTTGCTAAATCAATGTTCCAAATTTTATCTCGATTTTTTATCAGATTTTTTGTAGTTTTCATGTTGATTTATATATTTTCATTTTTATATCATGTTGATTTGTAGTTTTCATGTTGATTATTCAAAAAGCCGCGCAGGCAGACTTCCACTAAATGAATTTCTTTCAAAATTTGACAGAAATCTACAAATTTGGGGATAATTTTTTGTACCAAATTTTATTCACCTAACACAAAATTGTTTTCAGTTTTCTTTTCGTGTACGCTAACAAGCAAACAGATAAAAAAAATTTTAAAAAAAATTGTTTTTGAACTTAGGGAGGCCTGAAATGTGGAGATTCATGAAACATCAAATCTTGAGTTCGAATTTTTTGACGATTACAATGTTTTCTCTTTGTATTCTTTGCATGCGAGGAAGTAAAAATTCTCCTGTTCTATGAATGTATTTTGAGAATGCCAGAGAATGTAGTTGTTTCATTATTTGCATAAATATTATTCTTTCTGTCCGTACAAATTGCTTGGCGGTGCAGTATGTGCTGCAAAAGGATATTGCACCATCTTTCCTTCCTTCCGTAAAATGGAGATTCCAGCTTTCTTTTTTTCCTTTCTCTGTTGAACTCTGTTGCTAAGCAACATGAAGTTTTGAGATGCTTCTTCCTTTGCACTTTTTTTTTTTTTGTCAATTAATTCACATTATTAAACAATGTTGATTTCAAATTAGCTTTTTAGAGACATTTTCTATAATCGATATTCGCCTTTTGGAAAGAAAAAAAAAAAAAACAGAAATATAGTGAGTGTGTTGTGATTTTCTAATGAACTGCTCGGTTTTAAATATAATATTTTAAATCTGCACAAACACAGCTACACTACAAAATTTACAAACACACATAGACAATTAGGTTAACGAAAACAGTATGGGGGAGGGATTCCACCGGTTCCAGCCGAAAGCAGTCGGCGTTAGCGCAAAGGTTGCGCATGGGAAAAAGTCGACCTTAGGATGCAGGCCTCCCGTTCAACTGCTTGTCTGTAAATGCCACAAGAGGCTTCTGTAAAACGCCACAAGGGGGCGCTCTCTGCTCAAGGTGAAAAAGAGGTGCTACAGAAGTAGTTTTTTTTTCTAAATTTTCTCTTTATACTCCGTAATAAAGATGTAATACTTCCACTCAAAATTTTGGTCCTTTTACAAAGTTTTGGGCACCACGGATGCTCAGATTTTTTTTTCAGAGTCCCTCACAGAAGCTATATAATGAAAAACCAGCGAGAATGGTCTCCCCGAAGCTTCCACGCATACTCTCTAATAAAGGTGTTATCCCAGAGAACGCGTTGCTAAACATTGGCGTACAATAGTTACGAAATTTTATGGGAATTTAACATTTTTATTAAATCTGTCGTGCCATTCTTGGCGAGGTTTTTTTCTTTGTATGTGTGTATGATTTATTTCTGTCATGCGGCTGATAGTATCCGAGAATCAAATTTGTGTTTCAGATCCGTTTTCTCCAACGATTGAACAAAACTATATTTGTGGTCACAACATCCCATACCGCCGGCGCCTGGCATAGGGGTAGCGAGTCTTCCCCGTGACCTGGCGTCCTGGGCTCGAGTCCCGGTTTGGGCATGATTGTTCTTCCGTTGTTCTATCTGTGAGATGTGTGAATGTGCCCTCCTGTAAAACGGGGTTGTGCAAGCGAATGAGTGATGCGTGAGTAGCTAAGTCGTACTCTTGGCCCTAGCTGGCGCTACTATAAAAACAAGAGACGCTCCTCCACCGGCTTAAAATCGCCGTCTTCGTAACAGCGGGCTTGTCCATGTTAAGTACCATAAGAAATAACAACAACAACGAAACAACAAATCCCATATCAAATCTGATTTTTTTTAAGTCATTGCGTTTTTGAGTTACCGCGTTTGCATGTTTCTGAAAATACAGAGAAGACAGGCGGTCCACTTCTTGTTGGATTTTGACTCAAAATTTGATAGGTGTCTATATTACAAATGTTAAATCTGAGTACCTAATTTCATTTATCTAGTTCTCTTTGTTTTGTAGTTATCTTGTTAACTTATATTCAACAGCCGGACAAGCGGATTGACCTTTGAACAGGTTTTACTCAAAATTTGATAGAAATTTACAGATTTGGTGCAAAGACCATATACCAAATTTCATCCATCTAGATCAAAGCGTTTTTGAGTTATAGACCACAGATAAACAGACAGATGGGCATTTTTTTGAATTCAGGGAGGTGGAAAACATGGAGATTCGTCAAAATCTCGAGTTCGAATTTTTTGACGATTACAATATTTTCTCTATACTATGTATACTAGAAAGTAAAAAAATAAGTATAGATTTTGGATGCCTTTTTCTCGAGTAAATAAAAAAAACTGGCACTCAACATTTCGTCAAATTCCATTTAATTAAATCTTACCATTTTTTAACTATTCCGTTTGCATGAATATGGATAGACAGATAGACAGACAATTAGCTCTGTGACGGATTTTATACAAAATTCGATAAAAATGTACACTTTAAATGTGAAATCTGTGTACCAAATTTTATCTATCTAGCTTTTTATTTTTTTATTTATTTTTATTTATTTATTTATTTTTTGATATCGCGTTCTTTTGTACTTTGTTTGTATACAAATAGACTTCACAAATATGAGTTTCGTTCAAAATTTGATAGAAATATATGACTTTTATTTAGTACTAAGAATATATACTCTATTTTGCTCTTTTATTTTCAATTCTCCTGTTCACAAATAGACATAGTTCCAAAAATGTCTGTTTTCTTAGGAGGGAGGGTAGGTCTAAAACTTAGAGATTAAACCAAAATTTCGAGTTCGAATTTTGTGACGATAATCTTTTCTATTTATATATTTTGTATACAAATAAATAAAAAAATAAAATTGCAACGAAAAACTATGTAACTTTACATGGTTCAACACTCAACTATGAAGCTCAACACAAATTATCCCATAAAGGATTATACATAAGGAAATTTGAAGAATCATATTTAAATTAGGATTCAGAAAATCAAACAGTTGAAAAACCAGTTAGTCTGGGTTTTTAACGCTTTACTGTACAATTTTGAACTATTATAAAGAACTAAAAAGTTTGAAATAACTGTTAAAATAGTTACGACTCGTTCTGTACTTACCTAATACTCTATTAATGCTGAATCGTCTCTTTGCCACTGCTATACCTGTGGAAGAATATACGACACAGACTATGATCCCTGCCTGGGCCCTCTTGAACTCTTTGACAACGACCGATCTACCGCTTGTGCTTTTCTTGAAATTGCTCGGCAATGTTCGGGTTTTCCCATCCGATCTTTCCATCTTCCAGTCGAACAAAAAATTGCCATTTTCCGGGAGAGTCACAAAATTCTCTAGGTTGACATTTATTTCCTCGCCCGGATATAACGAACCCATGTCTATCAAAGAGAGAAAAGTACATTTTGGTAACAAACAAGAAAATATAAACATTGTTCATTTCAGAAACCTGATGTTTTCACTTTTGGAAGATTTTATTCCACAAAGAGGCGATACTCTGTGAGCGAAGTTAGAACGTCCCTAGAGGGGGATTTTTGATGTTGTTGTTGTTAGGCCTTGATCTACATCTGGTTAGATGCATTTTCTATCAGTTATGTTTTCACATGTCATTTTGAACAATACTTGAGTCAAACTTCACTTAACAAGCACCACACCAATAACGAGCAAAACAAAATATTTAAAAAAAGTGACTCTCTAAACGAACGATGTTTCGCAGAGCAAGTGATGAGGAGGCATTCTGACGTCATAAGCTGGATTGGCTTGCATCAGTTTGTGTTGAGCTCTTATTTGAAAAGAATTTTTATATCTACATAGAAAAGTTTTGGTCAGATAGCTTTGTCGGAAGCAACCTCGAGGGGGTTGAGAAAAGTCCTGTGGATACCTAATCGATGAGATTTTGTTTCTGGCCAAGATTATGGAGCTAGAGAAGGATAACAACGACATTAACGAGCTGATGGAAGAATATAGTCATAACTACTGAAGAGCTTTATGTTTACTACTGAAGAGTTTATGGAGCTATTAATACAACTTCATAAACTCTTCAATAATTATGATTATGTATATGATTTCAATATAGCTCTTCAGTAGTGACTATACTATACTTCAGTATAGCTATTCAGTAGTCATAATTCAATAGTTATGTCAATGTATATGACTTCAATGTAGCTCTTCAGTCGTGACTAGTTCAGAATAGCTCTTCAGTAGTTATGACTTGTAAGTTTTTGCTGTATCACAACAAAAACTTGCGGGTGAGATTTGGGCAAGAGAGGAAAAAATAATAAACGTAATAAAGCAACATCCTTCCAGTGAAATAAGGGAGATGTTGAAGGCATGGGAAATTATTACATCGTATGTTGAGAAGTATCACATTTGTGGTGGTAACTTCATAACCGGATAACAACCTCCGGAAAAGAATATACACTTTTGTCTAGTGGCTTTGTTACTCGGCTATGAACCCTAACGTTGCGAGTTCGAAACTCAAACTAGCACACATTCATAAGACAGTCGCTTGCGCGTTAAAAATTCGTTTAATGACAATGCTGTGTCTCATTTTCACTAGATTATGCCTCTGAAGATAGATGTCTTTAGATAATTTTCTTATATAAAAAAGCAAATATTATTAATAAATTACATTATTATAAATTTGCTTGAATATTTTTTTTTCGGAATGGAACGCAATGCCCTATTTAACATGATTTCCTAAAGGAAAAATTGTTTCGCATTACCGGTAAGATTCAAGAACGGATTCCACTGTATTTTATTTTAATTCGAAATTTTTGTATTTATTGTTCATATGACTTGTTCAATTTTCAGATTATCCGCAATCGTTAACCACCTATTTATGCTGGCAATCAAGACTTATTGTATTGATAAATACAACGAAAACACTTCATCTTTCATTTTATTCCTGTTTTGGTGAAATCAACGGTTTCTGACGCATGCGTAAAAGCGTAGGTTTTCATATCTAAGAATACAACTGCGTAATATTTTCAATAATTTATTAATAAGTAATGTATGGATGTATCAAACTCAGCGCATAAACTGTCACATTATTCATTTGATAACAACAAAACAACTATGATTATTCTGTGAAATGCCAAACACAGACAAAGAAAGGAAAGTGTATTTTAATTTTTCTGTATATTCCACTTTTGAGTATTTTCTGTATTTCACGTTTGCCATTTGTTTATGTATATTTTGTAAATTATCATAACTTTCTTACCTGTGGCTGGTATTTGGATGCGAAATATCAGCTCTCTGATCAACAGATACGTCTTCTTGCCATCCTTTCTCGACACAAGAAATACTTTGGCTGAAATAGCATTAGGATCCAAATCCGTATTCGTTACTGGATCTATTCGCAGTTCTCGGTTCGCGCTGCCCAAGACCATATTCCAGGGAAGTCTCTCTTAGTCAATAAAAATTTAAAGAAAGAATTTCAAACTTTGAATGCTTGCATACATTTAAAAACATAGTGCTATAAACTGAGTTGAGGAGAGAAAAATGGTAGTTAATGTTTTATTTATCCTAAGAGTATCTCAACCAAGTTCTCTCTTTCTAATCGTAGCATTTTATTTAATTTTCTTGAAACTGAAAGAAATTACCGAGAGTAGTCTCCTCGAAACTTTCTCGCATAATCTCTAATAAAGATATTATCCTCCCCTTTCCACCGTGAATGTCTAGAGTACTCAAATTTGTATTTTCAGAGTCCTCTACATGAGCGTTTTGCTCTTCTTTTCGTATTATAGTGAAGAAAATCAAATATGCTTTTTGTACTTTTTTTCGGACCCAATGGAACCAAAATTTGACACAAAATTGCAATTAATAGCAACAAAATGACATACCAAATTTAATTTCTGCAAGCGTTTTTTGAGCTATTGCGTTTATACGCATGAGAATACACAGACCAATAGGTTAACAACCCATTGACGGATTTAATTCAATCCTAGATAAAACTTTAATAAAACTGTATACTAAATTTTAGTAATATAGCGTTTGACTCTTTACAATTATCGCAGTCGAACAAATAAACTTTTATTATATAGATTTCATTTAAAATTTGTTAGAAATCTGAAGATCTGGTGTAAGGATCAAGTACCAAATTTCATTCAACTCAGAAGGTGTTTGAGTTATTTTATCCACAGAAAGGCGGACAGGCGCAGTTCCAAAAGTGTGCTTCCGCGACTTAGGGAGGTTTGAAACATGAAGATTCGCCAAAATATAATGGTTGAATTTTTCAATGATTACAATATTTTGTGTGTTTTACATTCGTGAAAGCCAAAATGAGATGGACGAACGATTATTTCATTAGAATATTGAACCTTTTCAACATCGGAAAAGAAGCTGAATCTTCATATCTTGACTGAAATAACGAGGGGAGAAAAGAAAATGACCAAAATGAAATACTTTACTTCAATGAGATAAATTTTTGTAAAATACGTTCAAGATATTTTTAAAAAATGATTCAAAATAGAAATGAAATTATATGGCAAAAGAATTGAAGAATTGGTATCATTGAAAAGACTTATTTTAAAAATTGTATGATGATATAAAATTTAGTTTTGAGGCATAATATTTTTCGAAATTATATAGGAAAAAAACTTAATTTTTAATTTATTAAAATTCTAATAAAAATTTCAAAAAATATATATATGGCCGAGTTACTCATTTTCTGTCCCCAAAGTATACAATTTCCCTGTTTGTTAATTCTAAGTCAAACGGTCTAGTAAAAATATATATTTTTTAAAAAACATTTATATTATTATGAACTTATTTGCTCATTTCCCTATTAATACAATATATTAATTATATTACAAGGCCGGGATGCCTGGTTGGAAGAGCGTTGGATTCGCGTTCCTAAGGTAAGTTTGAACCCCGCCGGCCTTAAGATTCCCCGCGTGCTTGGTGACTGACGCGCGTATAAATCATTGCGTTTACATGCATGTGAAATGACAGACCAATAAATGGTCTCTTCTTTGAGAGATTTGGTTTTAAATTTGCAGAAAATCTACGCTTTAGATACTGACAGTATTATCTCAAGATATTATCCGATATCTCCATGATGTTCTTCCACATTCTGAATCCGGTCAGTATCATGAAGATATAGTGACAATATTGTTCGGCATTCTGTGTTAATAGGAAAAGCTGTAGACAAAAAAATTTTTAATCATTAGGTTTATGAATTATTCCGTTTACATAATACAAAACTGCAGATCGACAGACAGTTAACTCTTTGACAAATTTGGTTCAAAAATTGATAGGTATCAACATTTTCGATGATAAACCTGTATATCAAAATTTATGTATCTAATTCTTTGCTTTTTGAAGTTATTGAGTTCACTTGTAATGTATTTGAAAAACCGGACAGACAGGCTTTCACGGAATATATTTCGTTCAAAATTTGATAGAATGTTTGAGTCATGTGATTGGCGTCATGTTAAATTGGTTCCATTTAAAATATGAATAAAAGAAAAGGTTTTGATTTTGAACACCACTCACCAGTTTCGAGTTTAATGTACACGCATTGCTTCTGCTTGTATTTTTGGTACATTCGTTTCCATCGGACTGCAAAGGCGTTCTCGTCTTTGGAGCTGGTGATGTTCACATCCAAGGTAAGCGTGTCCCCGACTTCTCGCTCATACCAGCAGCTGCTATTGTTGTCGGAAAAGTCGCAAGGCGAGCCATAATTCACCTGTATGTCCTCCTCTTTAGCTTTCCTATATATATATATATATATATATATATATATATATATATATAACATTATTTTGTTTGAAGCAGAATGCAGGTTTGAAGACATAGACGAGACGTTGTGTTTTTAATTTCGTTTTATTCTCTCTTGGGAAGCAATCATGATTATTTACAAGAAGGTACAGCGCGGGACAAAAGCAGATGTAAGAAAAAAAGGAAGAAGGGTCGAAACAAATGATCACTAGTCTTATATAACATGGGACTTCCGGCCACATGCCGATGGAATACATATGTTGACCTTTGACAAGGGCAACGGAAGTATCACTTTCATTTGATACGCAGCAAATGATGATGGCGCATTAGTTTTACAGAGTAATTAATTAAACCGAAAGTGGAATTGGATCACGAAATAAGAGAATATTTTTAGAATGAAGTTACTATAGGCTAAATTAAGATAAATTCTTGGAAATTAATTAATTTGAAATTAGAATTAAAATATCATTACATATACATATAGACATTTTGATTTTTTTGTCATCATATAAATGCAAATAAAATCTGAAATTTGACAGTAGCACATCAAATGAAATTTAGTGTATTTCTGGAATTGTGTGTATGAAGTTTTTTGCTATGTTGCGGCTATCCGTCTGATTATTGAAAAATCCACTATTAAAGTAAAATTTATTTTTCTTTTTATCTACTACTAACCAATATGATTTTTTCTAAGTGTTTTATAATTATATTTTCATATTAGGATTAACGAATCTTTTCAAAGGTGACAATTTTTATATTCAGTATTTTGATGAGCTATTTTCTGTCATTTGTGTTTTTCCTACTTCTTAATATAGTACACTCCCGAGTATCCGGCCTAATGGGGCGGAAGGATAACAAAAAAGGTCAATAGGCCGGAGTTCTATGAATTCATTTCTTTGCCATTTGTATAAATACCAGAAGTTTTTATACCAAAACTCGCTGCTATAATGCGAATTTTCTTATTTCTTACTGAGTACTAAACCCTCCATTTATCTCAATGTGAATGCAATCGCGGCCTGGGGAATCATAGAAGCAGTTGCCGGTAACGTGTAGAGTTAAAATAGAAGTCTCTGTACTGGTAGTTTATAAATGTTTATATATTGGACTGCGCGTTTCAAGAATTTATTCGAGAAAAAAAGGATATAAACTGTTCACATTTTAACATAAATTCTGTAATGCCTAGCTTAAATGCAGGAAACATAAATAAAAGATTAACTTAAATCGTAGGCCTAATTCTTAAGAAAACTGGCTCAAACTGATTTTATTTTTTTCTGATAAATGATTACAGAGATATGAAAAGATAACCCTAAGATAAGAGTCAAAACTTAGTCTTTAGGTTTTGAAAAAATCTTTATTACATAATTTAATAGACGCCTTGCCTTCCTCATTCAATTACAATGAAAGAAAGCTAGACCGGATAGTACGGAAACCGGATAGTCCCTAACCAGATATTCGGGAATGTACTGTACCATTCTTTCATACCGCCAGACTGACCGGTAAATTTTTATTCTTGTGTCCCCCTGCCTTTTCCTTTAGTGGAGTGGAAAAACAAATTAAAAACAATTATTCAACATGTAAAAGGACAGTTATAAAAATACAATTAAACCAGTATGTGTGGTCTCTCCAAAATTTCTCGCATAATCTCTAATAAAGGTGTTATCTCAGAGAACGCCTTGCATAGCATTGGCTTACAACAGTTTCGAAATATTAACTTTTAATGTGAATTCAGTATTTTTAATGAATCGGTGTCATTCTATAGTATTATCCTAGGTAATTTATTTGACGATTAATCCCTGACATGCGATTTATAAAATCCGAAAATCGAATTTGTGTTTTAAATGCCTTTTTCTAGACCGATTAAACAAAAACCTGCACAAAACTATACTTTAATCAAAGTAATGACATTCCAAGTTTGATATATTTAAATCACTGCGTTTAAGAGTTATCACCCTTACATGTATCTAAAAGTACATACCGACAGACGGACTACCCCTTGTTGGATCTGACTCAAAATTTTATACATATCTAGACTATAGACATTAAATCTATGTAACAAAATTTGGTTTATCTAGCTCTTTCGTTTTGTAGTGATTGTGCTGACTCATATTCGAACACCCAGACATGCAGATTTTCTCTGAGTCGAGTTTGCTGAAAATTCGATAGAAATCTACAAATGTGGCCATATACGAAATTTCATCCGTTTAGATCAAAGCGCGTTTGAGTTGTATTTGTCACAGACAGAGAGACACTTTCCAAAATGTGTTTTTCGATCTCAGGGAAGTCTAAACTGTTGTGATTCGTCAAAATCTCGAATTCGAATTTTTATTGATTACTATACTTTTTTAACAATATTAATGTATACGAGAAAGTAAAAAAAACATGTCAAAAATAGGCATTCGTTGCAATTTTTTTATTGCTTAATGTTTACAGAGAGTTATATTGATCCTATTGGATAATAATAATTCATTATGGTAATGAATTATTATTATGAATAATTAAATTCATTATGACTCTCTAATCTATTAATTTTACTGTCTAATCTTTAAAAAAACCATATCCGATAAGTGCAGTAAAGTGAACAATTCTGGATTTCAGTCAAGTTATCAAATAAAGACTGATAATTAATATTCATAAACTGATAATCAGGCAAGATATATGATACCCTTTTCTTTAAGCAAATTATTCACCGGGAAGTTCAACAGAACAATAAATTTTTCCATTGCGTGACAAATGCCATGCTTTTAAAATAGAACCAACTAAAGGTTTCATTTAAAAGCTTTATAAAAATTTCAACATTTTAATAAAGAAGTACCAAAACTAGCTATCGGCTATCTTTAGTTCGCCTTCATAGGCTGGGATAGCCTGGTTGGTAGGACGTTGGATTGGCGTCCCTTGGGTTGCGAGTTCGCACCCACCGGTCGAAGACTCTCCGTGTGTATTGTGGCTGGCGCACGTATAAATTTGCCGTGATCACAAATTCCTCCATGTTGAGAGTAATACCACTGAGGTACTGGATCGGGGGTGATCGTTCTCTGATTCAGGTCTAAATTACGATCTGCGGATGAGTGAATGAAATGCATGAATGAAGTCCGCCCCGTAAAAAAGGGTTGTGACGTGTGTGTAGCTAAGTCGTACTCTTGGCTCTAGATGACGCTACTGAAAAAAAAAATCACTGACTTCTAAAGTCAGTGGGCTTGTCTATGACAAGTGTCATTAGAAACAACAACAATAGTTCGTCTTCACACACAATAAGGGAAAATACTTTTACTCTTATGCAACCACCAAATGGTCATTACCCTCGAAGCACCCTATTTGCTGTTGTCATGACTTTAAATAAATCTCAAAATTCACTAAATATACTCATCACTTTGTTATCTACTCGGAATCTCTCAGTACTTTTATAACCATTGCATTTGTCATAGCTCTCTTCAAGTTTGTGAGATAATTAAATATAAAAGAAAATCACTGGTTTTATCAAATTTCTGTCAAAATATTTTTACGGGACTTTTTATTACGATGAGTTCTCACTGATTATCAGTGTAACAGAAAGGAATAAATTTTCATCATTTAAAAGAAAAATAGAATAACTTACTCCTCTGTAAGCAATAACTCTTGAGCAGTAGTACCTTCATCAGGCATAATAGCTTTCAGAAGTTTCAGATCATTTTCGATGTCCTTACTTTTTGATATTTCATCTTGATTGGGCAACGCTTCTTCGTTCTTGAGAGCTTCAGTGAAGTTTTCGAGAATCATTAACATTGTGGGAATATTGGGTGACACATCTGTATCAGTTACTAGAGAGGACAAATTGCTAATAGGACTAATAGCAGACGTAACAGCATTCTCCATCGTCGTTGTCGTTGATCCTTTGTCATTCGAAATATACACATTCCATCCATTTTTCTTCGTGGCTATACTCCCATTGTTTTTCAGCGAAGACACGGTCTTTATGCTTTCTATTAAAAATCCTATATCACTTCTGACCAATTCTGTAGAATTTGAAGTTGCAGCGCTATATGAGGAGATAGTGGGTCTTTTGTATTTTTTCTTTTTGTGTGATTTATTCTTCGCAGGCGGACGTTCTTTCCTGTTTTTGATGGGAATAATAAATAAATTTCCTTTTGTCGAAGCATTATCAGCACTGATTGCAGGGGCATTAGTGCCCTCTGCTATGAATGCAACTGGCGTTGTGGTATTCACCGCATTTAAATATGAAATACTTGTTGAAGTTTTATGGTGTTGTTTCTTCTTTTTATGTTTTCTTGACTTAGAATTCTTTTTATTACTTCTTTTCCAAAGTGAAGAATGAAATTTATAATGCCCTCTGTTATTGCCAAAAAAGATGTTATCAGGATTTGTCTTGAAATTTGAAGCCGCTCGTTTGCTTCTTCCGTTTAAAATTACATTATTTTGTGATGTATTGTACTTTTTTTCGATTCCCTCATCTGCTATACTAAGAAAAGTTTCTGGTTGTTCATTTGCAACAGTATCATTTGGTTTAACGTAATCCTGAATTTCTTTGGTTTGAGTTTCTGATTGATTTTGACTCTTAAGATAATTATGGAAAATTTCTGACTCTGTAATATTTTGGTATGCATGTGAAGTTTTTGAATGAGTAAGACATAAAATTATAACTATTTCAGTAATTGTCATTCTTTATCTGGAAAAAAAAAAGTAAAGATATTAACAACCTGTCAGCATCTTAGAAAAAAATAGCCAGTTTTGAAAGTGATGATGATTCGAAATCCCAAACCAATTATGAAAATCAATAATACGCATCCAAATAAAGATAGAAAGGCGTAATTTCTATAGAAAGAATAGAAATCATACCTTTGTTCTACGATTTACTGATTTTATATTTTACAGCTAAATTTTTAGAGAGCTCAAAGTTTTCGAATAGGCAAGAAAATGAATGGAATCACGATTTACAAATGTTTAATAATCATTCCTTATACAGTAGAAATGCTATATAACGAGGAATGGCACATTTCACAATATTAAATATCTTTTCTGATGTTGTGATAAAATATGAACTCCAGAAATATGGCGTATTATTGTGAAAAAGTGTATGCATTAGCTGCGTTTCTGAATAGGCAACGACATACTAAACGTTTGCAAATTGTTATTCCACTCATTTCGATCTGAAAATTGTAAAATTATTCTGTTATTTAATCTGTAAACTGTACAGCTAATAAATTATAATTTCGTAGAAGAAAAAGTGTTAACATTTTCTTCAGTGCAAATAGTGTTTTTATTCATTTCTTTCTTCATTAATTCACGAAATTTTCATTTTTTAAATTATTCCGAATTTTCGGAAATAAATATTTGTGAATCGATAAATATTAATATTAATATTAAAAAGTAAAAAAAATAAATAAATAAAATAGCATTGAACTTTTTTAGTTAATATCATTTTAAGTATTAAGTAGTCTCAATTATTTACTTTCGGAAATGTACATGCAGAATTGATAATTTTATTTTACTAATATAGTTCTATGATTCATCTTTAAACTATTCATAAAACATTCATATTAATATAAGAAAGCAATTACATGATCTTATGTTATTTTTAATATACTAAAACAACTGTAAAAAATTATGTAAAACTACAAAATTAAACTTACCCTTTTCCCCATTTTCCCCCTAATTAATATATAATTGGATCTTCAATAGGATGCAAATGTATTTCTTCTATAAATGAGGATATCAACATGTTTACGCTTATTTTAAAAACACTTTTATTTTTCATAAGAGTTATTTAAAATTGTAAATTCAAGATAATCAAAAATTGTATCCATAAACTGATAATAAAAATAATAACGATGTTAAACACGTGAAATTCTTTTATTAATTCCTTAGAGATTTTTACTACAACGTTTCATTACTACTATCACAGATAATAGAAATGGCCTGGCTGATAACGCAGCATTATTGATTTCTTTAAGCTTTTTAAATGAAATTTTTTATTATTCATTTTACATTGTTTTCTATTGTTTAAGACAACTTACTGAGATGGGAGAGGTACTGCAAAATAACAAAATAATGACCTTGTTACATTAAATAATTCATTATACCTGAAAGCAAGGCATAAAATTTGTTATTTTCTTATCACTTACACAAACTTGTTTTCTATCCAAATTCATTAGATAAAGATTCAAATGAAAGTATAGTACTTTGATACATCAAAGCAACCTTAACCTTTGATCAAAGTAACCTTCAAGTACGTATATATCAGTTGAGATAGAATACTGACGATGATAGTGAGGGTGGTTGCTTTCCTGGAGGATTTTCATACATCTTCTGGAAAGGGAAAACCTTGCTTCAGGAAAATCTTCCATATGCCTCTTCAGAAGAAAATGAGTCGCACCTGTGTTTCGTATGGGTAAAAACCGGGAAACTCTCGCACAACTTACTTGAAGCATAACGCATATACCATACATTGTGATATATTGAAATAAAATTTTATAATATTCGTAAAAAAAAAAAAAAAAAAAAAAATGTTTAACTGTCTGTGATGAATAGCATATAAGCCAATAACAGCTCTTCTACCCGAACAGCTGTTTTGGTAAAATGGTTTAGTTACTGGACTGCTAACCACAAAGTCCCAGGTTTTATCTTAGCGCATCTCATATCGCTAAATGTCAAATGCATCATTAATATTTTTCTGACAAAGTTTCTTTTGAAAATTCAATATTTTTTCTGAATTTTCATAAAAAATTTCTGTTCCAGGAGAACAAAATAAGGCTGCCGAATCCGTTGCAAAGAACTGGCATAAGAACTCTCACACATCCAACACTTCTCCTTCTTTACCGCAGGCCAGTGACCTCCTTTCACCCGAGGATCTGCTTCCCTGAAATTAGCTCTTATTCAGCATGTTTGTTGTTTGTTTGTCCACTTCAGTCACCAAAACTTCTAGGTGGTCATAACACAGTGCTTTTACTTTCATATATTAACCACTATCTTACATCACATTCACTTAAGCATTAATGACGAATTACTAGTATCCTAACTTCAACTTTCATTATAGACATTTCTAATGTTTGTATACGAAGACGCGTGAATTTTGAGTAAAGATGGGAAGAAATATTTTTGATTAATTAAGTTATTATGGCGATAGTGTTTAGCTATCGCTTTTTAGATCGCATTTTATATAGAATCAGATATTTTATTTGTAGGTGGATCTTGCGGAGAAGACCAATATGCTTTCTACTTATACTTATCATCTTCCTTATTATTTTCACTGCTTATATGACAATTATTTCGTATAGTCAATGTTCATTTTTAGAAGTAGAAAATGCCGTACATACTATCGTAAGTGTTGCAAAAGTTTGATTATCTCTCGCACATATAGATTATCTTTTAAATTTCGTTTAGGAAAAAGTGTTTAAATTAAAAAAATTTCAGAGAAATTGTAAAACGATACCTAACGTATCAAAGATTATTCAAAAAATCTTTCTTTTCTTTCTTTGATTATCTTTTGGTTCTCTTTCTACTTGTATCGTAACTCATTTGTTATTTTAACTAAGTTTTCTCTGATTTGTAGAAGTTCTTAACTAGCTTAATTTTTTATATTACTTTTATCGTTATTTAATAAGAATATACTAGTGTTATTTTGCAGACATATTTCAGTCAATTCTGTGTTATTAAGTAACAAGAGCTTCTGTGCCTAAGTGCTTTGGATTGATATTTAGACAAATTATTAAAATAATTATAAATAACAGTATAAAATTCAGTTTTAAGACAACTGAACTGAATCAACTTCACTAATTTACAATTATATTTAAATTTTGAATTTTTATTTTTCAAAATCTACCAATATTGCTATTTTTTTTTTTTTTTTTTTTTTTTTTTTATCATTCCATCTCAAATGCATTTAGAAATTTCTTCAATTAATTACTCTATTTTTATTTTAGAAAACATCAACTTTGTTACAATCATGACTTCATTGCATTTAGATTTGATAGTTTCTTCTCCTTATCATTTTTACAAGAATAAAAAATTTTAATTTCAAAAGTTTTAGATTAAAATTAAATAAATTATTAAAAGAATAATATCAAACACATAGATTTGTAAAAATTCAAAATAAATCTGAATAATGCATTGCATGAAAAAATGACTTATTATAACACATCTTTCAGTTTATAGAGATTTTGCATGTGAAAATAAGAATATTTTCAAAAATATTCCACTATTTATAAAATCTAAATTAATCTTTTGTTTATAATGTATTCTATTAAAACTTCCTATTCACTTTCATAAAATTGACTTCTATTTTAGTTAGAGTGCTTCATACTCACTAGCAGTTTAAATTGATTTCAGTTTGAGATTAACTAAATGCATTCATGAATGATAAAAAGAAAAGAGAGGACAAAATATAAATACTCAATTAGCTGTTTCTTTAAAATATACAAATGGATTTCAGAAAAATAAGGTTATATAGAATAGTAAAAGAATAAGGGAAGAAATTCTAAGCATTATAGTTGCAAATTTGTAATACTATAATGCTCTAAATTTGATTTAATTACATTCATATAATTTTATTTAACAGTGAAAAAGATATTACTGAATCAGTATCTGTAAACATATAATAATTTGTATTACTCACATATCTTCTTTAATACAGTGGAACTTAATTTATTGCAACTTTTTAAACTTAATTTTTTTTAATAATTGAGATTTTTCAGTCCATTGAATTTTCTGTTTAACACAATATTAATGGGACTCAGTTTAGTTTTATTTCAAATTTTATTGAAATAAAACAAAACTTTTAAAAATTTATTTTGGCATTGTTAGCTTTGAATTACCTGTTCTACAGTATATTGAACTTTGTTTAGATGTAAAGGTTAATTATATTTGTTTTAATATTTATCATAATTATTTTTTTAAATGTTAACAGTTAATTTTTTATGATTAAAGATCACTTATTATACAGAATAAAGATATTTTGAAAAAAGAAAGGAAATGTACTGTTAACCTTTTCTGTATAAAGCATAAAGAATTGAGATTTTTTTTAAATTTATTATTGTGCCATTTTATATGTGATTATTATTGGAGTGTTTTTCTAAAATTAATCTTTAATTTTACTTATAAATTATAATATGATTCTTTTTTTTAGTGTGATAAATATCAAAACCAAGAAGCACTTGGTAATCTGTGTGCAGATTTATGTGAATCAAATAACTTAAAACCAAACAGCTGCCTTCCTAATCATTTAGGGAAAGATGTAGTTTTTCAAGCTACTTATTTTGGCAATCATGTGGTTATGAAGTCAAGTAAACTAAACTCTGAGGATTTTGATCAAATTTATTACATTAATGAAGAAGGAATCAAAGTGCATCCAAGTATTGCCACTTTTTATTCTATGATTGCTAACACTGTACAGTCTGAGCTTCATGTTAATATTTCAAGCTTGAATGATAAATCTTTAGAAGTATTAAGCAAACTATGGACTCGAAATTTGAAAAAATTTTCTCTTTTACCAACTACTGTACAAAATGTTGCTATGAGTAATATTTGGTTTCTTGTACAACAAACTGAATATTTACTCATGAAATATTATGAAGATCTTAATATCTTTCCTAAAATTTTAGGAACATGTGGGCCTTTTTATGTAGTTGAATTCATACAGCCTCTCAATAATTTCTTTATTATGTTTTATCCATCTTGGAAAGAAGATTTCATCGAAAGAGCTGCACTAGCTTTGAAAATACTTAATTTTTTAGAAGAAACTGAGAGACATTTCCCATTTTTACATTTTTGTGATGTAAAAGTTGGCCATTTTGGGTTGAACAAAAATGGCGAGGTAAAATTGTTAGATATGGATATGGTTTTCTTTGAAGAATCATTGATAAGGAACATCAATGCTATCCAGAATTGCACGAAAAATCAAGATTGCTCCTTCATAGATTGTCAAGGATCCTGCGATATTGTTTCTAAAACATGTGAAGCTAAAGTAATCGATAATAATTTTCAGGTAAGAAATTTTACCTTTTAATAAATTAATACTAATTCCATATAAAATTTTATTTTAAATAGTCTTTCATGTTTTATTATTATTTCTTAATATCAAATCTTCATTTTGTTATACAAGGACTTGTAATAAAAAACAAAGATGAATGTAATAAAATTCTTTTAAACTTACTGAAATTTCTCCATTAGGAACTCTTTATTGATTGAAATATAATAGAGCTTAAAAAGTAATATTGCTTACATGATTTGTTGAGTCGCAATGAATTATAATATTTGCTTCATCCGCATTCTTTATTATCAAAGAGCAAAAATAGTTTTAAAGGGCATTTTGATTTCAGAATTTTTTTTTCATATTTAAATTATTTTAAGTTCTTTTGTTTATTATTCATAATGCTTCATTTTCTATTGTGTTCTTGTAACTTTTTTCTATTGTGTTCTTGTAACTTTTAAATATCTCATCAAATTGTACCAGTAGCACATGTACTCTTTGATCAGTACGCAACTGCTTGGTGTTTTCACTACTGCTCATAAATCATCAAAATTTGAATGATTCTATCCTGCCTCTAATGTCTTAAGTACTTCTCATATTTTAACAACTGATGTTTCTGTCTTTTTTAATGTGAGGTGGAAAATTATATTTCTCTGATATAGGAGGGTTGAAATTCTGGGATATTTCATGAGCAAGGTAGTGCTTCTCTATGCATATAATATGAGACTATAAGCTTTTGATATGTTAAGTTAGGATTTTAAAATTTTATGTGCTTCATAATAAAATTTTCAGGTATTGGATAAGATTGTTGAAAGAATAAGACACAGATTAGTTTGATCATGGTCATTGCTGTTGATGACTTACTTAGAAAGTACAGCCTGAATCTGTGGGTCTCATTATGTTTGAATATTTTTTTTAGTCCTGCCCTTATGTCACGCTGAAGTAATACATTGTGAATACTTTGTTATTTGTATTGAATTGTAATTTTTATATAATTTATTCTAATCCTCATAGTTGTTTATAGTGCAAGTATATATGCATGAATTACTTCATAAAATGAATAGTCTTTATTAATTTATCATCTTTATTTTAGAGAGTTTGTCGAAATATTCTGACTGGTAAATTAGTGAAATCCTACTTTGGTCTTCTAAGTTCACCTCCTAGATCCATCTATAAAGAGCTTTATAATTTGTTGAAAGAATGCTCAGAAGTACTGGATGATAAATCAGCTCATATTCTTGCAAGTCACTTGAAAAATTTGTTGGTTTTGTATGTACAAAAGGGTTTAACTTATTAGAATATATATCTGTTACATTATGCTTCAGAACAAATAAGAGAATCTTATATATTTATTTATAATATTTTTTAAAGGCTTATTTTTTTATTTACTATTAAGTTAGAAAGCACTTGATCTGCATTTAAATATATAT
Organism: Argiope bruennichi; assembly: GCF_947563725.1. Lineage (NCBI taxonomy): Eukaryota > Metazoa > Arthropoda > Arachnida > Araneae > Araneidae > Argiope > Argiope bruennichi. Next base: position 35,711,931 of record NC_079156.1, read on the forward strand.
ATATAATTTAAATTTAAAATAATTCTTTTGATTTTAATTAACAAAACTTCCAAATATTATCCATATATTTGCATAGCCAATTAAGTCTTATCATGTATATTGATTGATAGATATTGAAATGTACAATTGATTAATGGAGAAATAGTCTATAAATTTTGTACTCAACCTACATAAGGTATATATCCTTTATCAAGGTTGTCACTAAAATATGATTTTAAAAAAAGTCCCCGAGTTTTCTTTGTGTATAAGTAGTATTGGATTAACTGCATGAATAGCATTCACATGCTATTTACAATAAAATAACAATATCCTCCTAGTGTTTTTTTATCAGTGGGAAAAAGCAAAAGGAAATACGCAACAAATCATCATTACCTGGAATATTATATTAAATGAATATTTACAAGCAGAATTTTTTTTCCTTTATTGCCTAAAATTCTGCTAAACTAATTCATATATTAAGGGAAAAAAGATATTGCTCATGCTGTCAAATGTAAAGTCACTTAAAATTAAAGACTTGGGCGAAATAAAATACACAATAGCATTCTTGCAATCATGATACAAACCATTTTAAAATTAATTAACAAAAAGCATTATAAAGCTTTTTTTTTTTTTTTTTGTCAATTTATATATTTGAGCATCTATTTCTGCAAATTTTTCAGTCATTCATCTCATTTTTTTTCCAACAGTTTAGTTTCCAAATTTGTTTTGCATTTGTTGGATGCTTTGTTTTTTTCATCCTGTACTTTTTTCTGCATTTTAAAATTCCACACCTCAGGTGCATAAATTTTGCATACTGTAGCAAATCTCTTGAGATTGGAACATTTAAGACACCTCCATAAAAGTTTATGGCATCAAACACAGTTCTTAAAAATTCTTTTTAAAGAATTTTTTTTTTTTTTTTTCAGAGTTTCAACAAACATATCCTTGTTGATACTAAATCCATTTTTCACAGTCACATTGCCATGCAATATATAATAATTATTTTTATGACTTGCCAAAAATCAAAAGCTTTTGGACCTCAAAATATTAGAATAAAAACCATCTAAACAAATTTCTTCATTAAATGAATCAAACTGTTCTTTTTAGTTTTTTAGAAAAATTTCAAACTGGATTTTTGCATATTCTGAACATAAAGCGGAAATTCTTGTTTTGGAAAAAATAAGTTGAAGCAAATCAATTATTTACTTTTCATTTAATATTGAATCATTTTTCAATAAATATGATTTAAAACATGGTGCAGTTTTTAAAACAATAAAATTTTTGGATGCACATTCAAATATTTCTTTTTGCAGTATTTTTCACAAATATAAAACACTCTGCTGCACTAATATTCAAGTAGCCTTTAGACCCTATTCTAATCAATATCAGTATTTTTTTCTGTTTTGGAAATTGGACTGCTCTATGCAGAAGTAAAAAGGATGAGCACTTGAGGTTTAACAGTCTCGAATAGTGTTTAATTTTTCAGAGCTATGGAGAAGATCTTTTATTCTTATATTGTTTAAAGAAATCAGCATTTTTTTTTTTTTTTTTGAGGAAAAAAATTAAGAAATCCAAAATTTGTTTTTATGGAAAATCTTAAAATTCCCTGTTTTTTAGATGATTTTCAAACTTTTCCCGGTGTCATGGCAACCCAGTTTATGCAATGAATACATTAAAAATATAACTATAATGTGAAAGAGCAATTAAGCCACATTGTGTAGAAAATCATCATATTAGACTTTTTTAGAGCAGTCTGAAAAAGCTTTGAACATTTCTGATAAAATTTAAACTGAGATGTGAAATTGAATTTTTACTTAATTATTATTAATTTATTTATTAAATATTAAAAGTGTTTGTATAAAAATGAAGAGCATTTAGTTAAACAAATATATTTTAAAAGATTAACTATATAAGAATTGTTTTTATTATTAGAAAATATATTTATAAAAAATGAACAATTAGACCTTAAGATGCTTTGCAGCAGAAGCTGTTGGGACAACTAATCTTGAAATCAATTGTAGTGCTTAAAATTTTCAGGTAAAAATAATCAATTTCTATAAACATTAAGAGTCAAGATCTATATATTCATTATTGGAATTTTTTTCTTTTCAAAAAATAATATAGCTGATAATTTCTAAAAAAATATTTTGATGAAATAAATGTTTTACTAACAGTGTTTTTTTTTTTTTTTTTTTCTTTCTGTGACATTATTGAGAAAACCTCCGATATGAGTCATTGATATTTATTATAATTAAATTGTTAATGAAAAACAAACTTGTTAAGAATTATTTTAAATTGTTTATAAATTTATTTACTTAGCTATTAACTCGTAAATCAGTTTCAAATATTATAATATCTTTACTTAATCTTCATAAATTTTACAAATGTTTTTTTTTTTTTTTATATACACACATACAAAAAAAAAATTACAAGTTGAATATTGCCCTTTTATAAGTGGTGAAAAAAGTCAAGCAACTTAAAATATCTTACAAAAAATAATTTTTTTTTATTGTTGGTCATAAATTTTCATCCAGGGCAACAATTTATTTTTTTAAAAAAATTTCTTCCAAGACTATGATTTAGGAAAATTTCCAAATTGAAAAGATATATTCAATATTTTTATTGAGAAATGTATACTGCTTTTAAAAGAATTAATAAAGTAAAAATGTTGTGTAGCTTATCATTTTTCAGAACAAAATTAATTTTAAATATACAGTGTATTGTCATATACGAGAAGTATTTAAACAATTTTTTTAAAAAGAAAAGAATTAGAATTTTTTTAATTGCATAATGAAATACAATGATTATATTATTATTCATGCCCTTGAAGTATTTATCATAATGGGTTGTGAAATTTAGAATGCCTTTGTAAGAAAATGCATTGATAAGGACATAATGCTAACTTCAGTTTTTAATCTTCTGTAAACAAATTATCATCAGTCAGAGGTCACCACCCAATTTGTCCTTCACTGGAACTTCATATACCACTTCTTTATCATTAAATCACTATTTCTTTTGCCAACAAATTTCACAAAGTGGTATCCGAATATCAGTTGGTTAGTATTCCTAACAAATGAAAATGGTGGAAAAAATGGCAGGATATTCAATTTTTAACTACTCAATATGTAGCTAATGGAATACTCAGCTATTAAAAAATATCTATTGCTTGCCAATAAGACAGCAAAGTGAACATGTATGTGTGAAATGAACACAACCCTTCTACTGCAAAGGCTGAAAATGGAACTTAGTTTCTTGGTATTTCAAATATAAAAATCTTTTATAAGTGATTTTCAAAAAAAATTATTGCAATTCTGTTTAGATTTTTTTAATATGTTGAAGAACAAACTGTATTTGTAATGTGTAGAACTTCTTTGATTTGTTAATCTTGTATTTCACTAAGCAGAGGTGGAGATCTAAAGGTTGTCATGTGTAAACATGTTTGTACTGGTGCCTTAATAAAATGGTATAATTTTATCAATTAGATTACCACTTCAACAATTTTGAAATGAAATATTTGTAAATGCAAAATTGAAGTTCCTACTTAAAGTCCAATATTTTCTCAACATAGTATATTGTATAACGAAACTAGATCAATAATGACAATACTTTAGAATGACTTAAAGCTTAATCAATACTATTAGATTAGACACCTTTTCAGTTATGATTAGCAGAAATAGTTGAACACTTGGAGATGAAAATAGGATCATCACTTATCCATTTTGAAATTCCAGGCTTGCTTTTACATAGCTAATCTTGACTGAAAATTAGAATATAAAATTACAGATGAAACAAATTTACCATATTCTTAGTTCTTCACAAATTCTGCTATTCACATTATGATTGAGCTAGGAAAAAGATTTTGCAATTTATGGAAAAAACTTCATACTTTTGTAGTTAAAACATGTAATGTTTCTACTTATAAAGTATCTTGAATATCAAAAACTGTCACACATTTTAATAAGTGCATTTAAATTCAGTTATAATTACATGTTTGGTACTCAAAGAGAAATTTAATCACTATACAAGAACTTTTAAACATTATCTATGAAATACTTACTGAGTTTGATTTTCAGCTGCAATATTTATTATTGAATTTTAAATTTGTACCTGTGTATTTATAGCTAGTCATTAATATAGAATTTTCTTTTGTTGTTGTTGTTAATCTTCTTTAAAATATTTATGCTTATCTTGTTATGTACTTAATTCTATTTAATTGTTCAAAGAAATAAAATTATTTTCTTATCTGTATCTGTTTGCATTTTATTTCAAAAAGCTTATAAAATCATTTTTTTATTAATATTTTTTAAATCTTCAAGTTCAAAACCAAAGTTTTCATTAAGGAACAGTTTAAAATTTACTATTATTCATGCTGGATACTCATCTATTTAAATTTCTTTCCATTTTGAATGATTCACTGCTGTTATTAAAGAGAAAATAAGAGATTTTATTATTTATTAAATTTTTAGGTCAGTAAAAACATGGATTTTTTAATTATAAACCAAAAAAAAGTTTAATATTATAAATCATCCTTCTTTGCTACACTAAAATACAGAAGATGTTTTTAAAAAAATGACTGATACCATCTACAAATAACATTTTACTCATTTAAATATTAACTTTTACACAATTGTTTCCTTCATGCCGTTTTGAAAGTCAGAAGAAATAATTCAATTTCCTTTCCAAATCATAAAATAGCAAAATTTTGTACAAGTATTTGACTTGCGGTTACAAGAATCAAATGATTATAATTATTCTTGTAAATAAAAAGTTTAAAAACAATACAACTAGCTCTGACAAAGAATAAATCAATTTGAGGCAAATATCACTTTTAGCGATTTTTCTATATAGATTATATATCTACACGGACAAAAGTCAAGCAAACTTCTTGGATGAGATTGCAACATTGTGTTGATTTCTAATGTGTCCAAATCTTTTAGTTTTTTCTAATGAAATAACTTTTAAGAAATACTTTTTCTTTGTTATGCTAGTGGATGTAAATAAACTTAAAGTATAAAAAAAACCTTTCAAAGTTCAATTTGTTAATATATAATTTTACTGCATTGATAACAGTAATGACAAAATGCCAAATCATTTTGCAGATAATATGCATTATAAATACAAAAATATCTATACAGAAAATATAATTAGTTATATTCAGTTATATTATATCTAATATTAATAATACACTTTTCTCTCTTGAAGCAAGGGGGGATAATTTCATATATTTGTAAAAGGTACTTCAAAAGTAAAAAGTTATAAAATACATTAACTGTAATTACTACAAATAAAATTTATTATATGAAATTCATTTATCTAAAACCATACAATTTATAGAAAGAAATACATATTAAAACATTTCTTGTAAACACTAAAAGAATTTTTTTTTAAATTCACAAGTCCATTATTAACATGCAAAATTAGCTAACATATCATTTATGTTCCTTTTCTTATCAATAGTAATATAAGTTCCTTTGGGAATTTTTACAAACGTCAGCCAACCAGGAAATGTTTCTGTTATTAGCTTCAAATGCTCTTTAACGTCATCTACAAATAAATAAGGAAGAAGGTAAAATTTGTAAAGCCTTATAAACAATAAATTAACAACTTTTGGCAGTAAAATAATACCAATGAAAGTAAAAAAAAGAAGTATTAAGCAAATTTTACAGATTATTAATGATAAAATTAAACAAAGCTAGGCAAATGGGATCAACTCCCAATTACAGATTTCAAGACACAGCAGTTTTCACAAGATATTATTAAAAAAAAAAGTATTAATCTTATCAAGTTATTTATATAAATAAAATATAGAGAAACATATTCAAATTCTCCATTTGTATGTATACATTTTTAGAAAATTTAGATGCATTTTTTAAAATAAAGCTAAAATTTGCAAAACATAAGCTGATTGCATATTAAGCCTAATATATTATGTATAATTCAAAATTACTTTTTAACAACTAAACCTAATTGATAAATTTGCAAATGCACTAAAATTATCTATAAAAAATTGTATAGATAATATGGATTAGAAATGTTAAAATTATAGTGGCTCTGATTTAGATTATATAAAACAAAACACAATTAGACTTTCTATTAATATCATTTACTACAATATTAGCAGATATCATCAAACACCAATACTGCAAAAACTATCTAGGTCAAGAAAAGTAATTGGAAATTTGGATAGCAATTTTTCTTCTTTTTCAATTAAAGTAACTATAATAAAACACTAAGATGTACCCACATATATCAAATGGTTAGGCATTTTGATACAATCAGATTCTTTGATTTTGCTACATTCTTTTCTTATGCATGGAGTACCAGAATTTTTATTCTTAGGAAAAACTGTCTCTCAACTTCATAATATTGAGACACACAGACATAATACGAGCAGAACAAAAGCTTAATCTAGTCATTAAAATTATATGTTTATATAATATATGGTATATTGATTTGGAAAGAAAATACTGAATAGTGGCTTACACTTATTAGTACACTAATAAATGTATTAAAAGTCAGTATTTAATATCATATTTGTATTAATAATATGAGCATTTAAAAATACCTACCAGGTGCTGACAATGTATTTAAACTATGAATAATTTTCTCAACTGCAACATCAACAGGAACAGCAGCTTTACGTTCAGCTATGAAGTAGCTGGGTACATTAAAGAAAAGTAACTACTATATACAAAATATTTTAATTTAAAATGAAATATAAAATATTGCAATTGTATTACTAACACAACTCTAAAAAGATATGTACATTCACTTGCATGTTAGTAAAGAAGGGGAAGGGAGAAAAGGAATTAGAAACAAAAGTGCACTTTAGTCTATATGGTAAACATAAACGAATTAATTACTATTACTTTAAAATGTGTCTATATATGCAATTCATTTTTAAGAAGTATTCATTAATTTGATTTTTAAACAAACACTGGTGCTCTTTGTAATTTTCTGATGTCTGTTCTTGCAGAATATATTGTTTTGAAGTAAGTAAAAATCTACACTTCTTGAAAAATCAAATAAATTCTCAAAATATTCCAATTTTCTCACTTCATTACAAAGGAATCTATAGTTTCCCTAAAGTTAGTACTGTTTATAGAAACATTCCACATCTTTTCTAATTTTATTTTTAAGGCTAAGAATCTTTATTTTTATTTTATTTATTTATTTTTGTGAATGTTGAAAATACAGCTACATCCTTCAGTTTTCATTCTGGATCTTTTTATGATGCAGACTTCTAAACTGCTTACATGTTTTTTAAAAGACTTGTGCCACATAATTTTAAAAAACATAAAAAATTTTCAAATACAAATTTGCATGTTCCATATGCCATGCTGCATTTTGCGTTATTTGTCTCCTCCAAATCATTCAATATATTGATCAAGGTTTTAAGAAGTTATAAAATTCCACTTCAAACAGCTCTTTCAACTTTCAATATTTGATATAATATACAAAATAGCATTCCTTTTCTAATTTTATTTACCTAAATTATGTTTTTAACAGGTTGTTGTATTATTCTTTAAAATTTGATTAGTTAAGATATACATTTTTATCCTGAAATATTAACACACATAAATAAAGCCAACTGCACAGTTAAAAAAAAGAAAAATTGCCTTTTTTTTTTTTTAGCTATTTATAACTTTTTAGAAAAAAAGAGGGGGATGAAAGTCATATAAAAGACTAGAAATGTAAGCAACAATTATTATTATTGACCTAAATATGACTTAAAATTTAAAATTTCATATTTTAAGTTAGGAAATTGCATCTGTTCCAAATCATAAAATGTAGAACAAAGTAACATATTTAAAACAGATCTTCATATAATTTGTAAATAATTCATGAATTCAACAGATGGAAAAAATTATACATCGTTATTTGTAAAAAGTATATATTATAAATAAATATATAAAGGATACTGCCACAAAATACTGATTATTTTTGGCAATCTTTCTAGCATTGCTTTTCTTTTTACTTCTCCAGGATCTCTAGTCATTGTTTCCAGAAGCTTTGCAGACTCCCGAGCACGAATCTAAAGGAGAGATGGAATTCTTATTTATTTTTTATGTAGAAATCAATGTCAAATTTAATAATGCAAAAAGTTATTAGTTTCATTGAAAGAAAGTGGTTAAGAAAACTATATCAACTAATGATAGAATACTTATAATTCTGATGCAGAAAGAGCTAGCAAGATTAATGATTAATATTAAAGGCATTAAAAGTTGGAATTAAAAGAATAAGTCTTTAATTTAATATGAAGTGTCACTATGCATAATAATGTGCATTGTGAAACTTTTCTGTGAGGATAGATCTGCATCTAAATGAGTAAAATGTATCTTGAGGATTTTTAGCAGGCTGTTTCTTTCTGGAGAGTGTGCTAATAATGTGCTTTCTAATTCTGGAGAGGATCTTCAATTCTTTTATACCTTTTCTTTCTCTTTGAATTAATAAAGGGCCATAGAATTTGTGTTTAAATTGTGTAGTAGGAAAATTTTTGTTGTAGTGGGGAGAAGGGGGAGGGTGTCATACACAGCCATAAAAGGTTCATTTTCACTCTAGGCAGATGGTGCATCTTTTGGTTTCATACCTTCTACTGTTCAGAGTAGGTTTTTTATTTTTCTTGGTCGGACATAGATTCTTTAAAGGAATTTGGAGATGAAGTTGACTCCCCATCCCCCTTTTGTACATGTTTATTCTTATGTTTGTTTCCCTTAAACTTTAACAGAATTTTTTGGATCACAAAGAATCAATTTTTTTAGACACAAATCTGACCTCTTAAAAAAAAAAAAAAAAAAAAAAAACTACTTCACATGTGGTTTGAATCCGAATGTGAAGGTAGTTTGATGAAGTCTCTATGCTACATTTTTAATGATTTTGGTCAATGCCATTTTTTGACACTTATTGTTTATATCTATTTATAACCTAACCAATTTTCTTTAAACATAGAAGAACGAAATAAAAACTAGATGTGGATTTTTTGTAATTTTTAATATCTGAAACACTAATATCTAGTGTGAGAAAGAAAATAGTTGATACAATTCTGGGTGTTTTTTTTTTTTTTTTTTTTACAAATTATTATGATATTTTTTTTTTTTTTTTTTTTTTTTTTTTTATAAAAGGCATAAAAATTGGAAAAGTAAAATCCAAGATTCATTTATAATTTAATTTGCGAAGAAAATTTAACTGTAATTTTTACATTTCTCAATTATTTTTTCTTCTCATTATTCATAAATTTTAATGGAAACAAAATATGAAAATTCTTACTATAAATCTATAAAAAAAAATAATATGCACAAATATGCTCAAACACTGTACACGTAGAATAATAAGTAATCAATTATTCATCTTTTTCCTCATCATTCAAGGTGGTGGTTGTACATTAAATAAATTAAAAAAAAAGACATTGAATACTTAAATCAATATGAATGAAAATATTAGTATCATATAGAAATTTTTGCTGAAAAACAAAGAAAAATTAAAAATAAATTGAATGCCAAATATTAAAAAAATATTACAAATTATTATTTCAATTAGTTATAACAATTAGTCATACAAGTTATAACAGAACAAGAAAGAATGCATAGAAGATAGAAGAAAAGAATATAAATATTACAGTCAGTGAACAACTCATGCTAACAATATAGAGAAAGCTAAGAGTGGTATCAGCATGCTAAGATATATTATCCTTAATATGATCCTAATGAACTGATGTACTTGAAAAGGATTTAATTTTAAAAACTAGCAATCAATAAATATACAGTGGGAAAAGAAGGAAAACCTTTCATATTTAAAATGGAACTTATTTCATAACTGCAGACCTTTTAACAACTCTAAATTACATGAAAACACACAGCCAATTATCAATGATTCAGTCATTTACACAGACATTTTGGATTGCAATGAAATAGCAATAATTTAGAAAATCACTTGCGAGATATTTCCTATGGAAATGCAATGTTCTTTTTCCTCAAAACTCAATTATTCAAAAGAAGCACTATAATTTATTTCAGATTTAAAAAAAAAAAAAAAACCTATTTGTATAGTATAACTGGCAATGCTCTATTTTCAAAATAAGTGTTTCATATTTCAGTTTTACATTCAAAGTCAGATAATGTATCCAGTAACAAAATTAAGACAAAAGCACCAAATAAAACAAACAGGTAATTAAATGCAATTTTGCCTGAACAGCATTTTCTTAATTGTACATAGCTAATAACATGAAACTGTTTATATCAATTAAGTAAATATATATTGCTTGATCAGAAACTTGCAAATAATGCTTTAAAATTCTATACTAATTAATAATTTAAATTGTACTTATTCAGTTTTTATTTTTCATGTTTTTTTATTTGTCAGTGTTGCACCGAAAAAGCTCTATAAAATCACATGATCAAAGGCTGTGCACTATGGCGAGAAATTGGATGTCTCTTGAAGTCGAAGAACTCTTATAAATTCCAGTCATTATATCCTCTATTAAGGACATTTTGTCAAAGCTCTTGTCTTTAGCTTCTCCTAATGTTAAAAGTTAACATACATTTAAAGTATTTAATGCTTTTTGAATATTTTACAATTTAATATGTAGAGTAATTTTTTTCTTCTTTCTTCTGGATCTATATGTGTTTTCTCTAGAGGGTTCTTTGTTGTTTGCAAGTATCCGATATCATCAAGTGTCGTTTGTTCTGCCGTGTTAGGTGGGGTTGCTTTTCAAGTTTCCTGCATGGCCTATGGCTAGATTTCGGTATTGCTTGCATATATTCTGTTATAATAAAATTAGTGTTAATAAAAAAAATATCATATTTCTATAATTTTGAAACACATTTTTCAAGGTTGCATGATTTTTATCCTTGATTTATCCTCAACAATAATGAAATTGAAAGGAAAAATTTATCTTTAAAACAAAATTTTCATTAGATTCAGCAGTTTTCATCTCTGAATGCAAATTTAATTCGATTTCTTTTTAAAACAAAATTTTTCTTATAAATTGTGTCAGAATACATCACATTACCTTTTCTATTAAGTCGGTACAAATGCCTTTTAAAGCAGATTTTGCATTTTCTGGTTTAGTGAGAATTATATCTCCTTTTTTCTCCTCAGCTGCAGATTCTTCAGCTACCCTCTGTAAAGCTTTTTCCACCTAAAATAAAAATCAAAACTGTTCATCAGAAAAAGCATAAGCAAATTTTCAATGCATATTTACTTCAGAAATTAATCATAGAACACAGTCAAATAAAATAAAATTCTGTGAAACATAGATGTTCTTGCAAAAAAAATTAACAGTTTCATGCTAAGTTCTTTCAAAATTGAGCATTTGATTCAAATTACTTAATAATTCTATGCATTAATTAAAAATAACTCTTCACTGTGAGTTTGAATTGCATTGAATGATAGTTGTTAGCATAACAAACATTTCAAAACAGTGTTTTTACTTACTATAAACAAATATATAAATAAAATTTCGTTTGCAGATGAATAATTATAAATATCATATGCAAATTCTACAATACAGAAACATTCTTTAATTTAATGTGTAAAAAAAACTTTCCACATCCATAAGATGGTGGGCTAAATATATAATGCTAAAAAATTAAATTAAAAATAGAGTTTTTGCTAAAAAAATTTACAAACCTTATTTTTACTTTTTAAAGAACCTTTTACTACATTTAAAACATCTTTGGCTGTATAAATTTTTGAGTCAGGCGGTTCAGGGAGTTCAGCAGGCTGAATATCTGGTATTGAATCGAGAGGAAATTTTGGATGCCAAAATTTAATGCTGGTACCAGAAACACTAGGAAAGTTTATTCTGTCTAAAAAGTCCTAAAATAAAAACATGTAAATATTCACGAGTGAGAAAAACAGAATTAATTAGAGAAATGTAAAATAAAATTCTTATTTAAGTTAAAACAAGCAAAATATATTTAAACTTGAAATTAAAAACAACAACAATTACTCATGAAAGTTAAAAAGCATCACTAAATTTAAGGAGTACTCTTTTCAAAAAGATATATATATATATTTCAATTTAAAAAAATTCAACACAAAAATTAAATAAAAATAGCATAATTTCAATTTGAAATAATAGTAAGAAATTTTATCAGTGACAGCATTTTAAATAAACTAGAAAAGAATGTTATCTTATGATTATTAAAAGAATTTTTGATTTTAAATACATGGTTCATACATACATGGTTCAGAAATACATACAATAATTTTATTAGCAGAATTTTAAAAAAAAATCCAAGTATATAAACAGATTTTAATGTCATTAAGTTTATAATTACAACTACTGAAATGAAATAAAATATTTTTCCTTGATGAATATTGCTCAAATCCTTATTCCTTCCTTGCCTCAGTAGGAATTTTTAGAGTTTATGACTTCATTAATTTAAATATTCAATAGATCAAAAAACTTCAAAAATCAATACACAAGAAATCTTCATGTACATCTGTATATTTAAAATAATATGGGCAGCCAAAGAGCCTATCACTCAGTCACGCTTACTAGACAGATTTCAATAATTTAAATTTTATATAAAAACCCATTACCTCTAGAGATGTGGAAAAGGTAACCTGCCCTCTTCCAATCCTTATTTTTTAAGGAAATAATAAAAACACTGTCCCATTACACATTACATAATTAGAAAAACTGTCGCATATTTCATAAGTCTCAACCCCTGGATTCATTACGAAAATTTTAATTTCATATATATCATCAATGGTAGATTGCTCTTCTAACTCTTTATTTCAAGAGAGTTACAACTACTCAAAATTTATTGTAAAATAAACCTTCAACAGGGTCTTTAACCTATATGATTGGATATAATTAACCAATTTTCATTGCCAATTTTGCCTCTTTAAAATTATAGCTAACGAGTCATAATGCTTTATCATTATTTACAAATTTTGCTTATATTATTATAATTATAATTTTATTATGATAAGATATAGATAATCAAAATTAGCATCATGAGCTTCCATATGAAATAAAATGGGGGAGACTGCACATTAGATATTTTATTTATAGACTCTGAATTCTGACAAAGATTTTCTTCTACAAAGAATATACAGTATGCTTTGGAGATTTCACTCAAACATGCATTGTGGTGGAGAACAGGGATCCACTGATGATATATCTAGATGTCATCAACTTTCAAGAGAAATTAAAGTTTGTGAAATTAGTTTCAGTTATTGTAACTGTGAAAGAGGTTTATTTAGTTTCACCAATTGTTTTGAATATCCTACAGATATTAGATAGTAGCTGAAAGCAATTAGTTATTAATGATTACAGTTATTTATGTTTACTCATTCATTCTTAGCTTTTTCATATTATTAATACATTTACTTAACGAATGAAAAAATATCTAACAATTAACAAAGCTTCCTTTTGTATCAGAAAATAAAATTTGCAAGATATTTACTAGAAAATGCAGAGCAGTATGCAAATTTGACGGGCAATAACAAAAGAGATTGTTTACATCTAGAAAAAAAGATTGAACTACTATAATTGTCTCCCCTTCTGAAAATTAATTTTATTACCATATTAAGAATTATTTCATACAACAGATCATCTCTTATCTCAGTACAAAATCTTTTTGAATTACTTAGTCATAAATACTGAGACCATATGAGAGTAGTATAGGTATTCTTCAAAAATACAAAAATATGTTATTGAATAGAATAACTACAGTGGTTAACACTTTTTTTTTAAGGGAATAGTGTGGGGGGGGGACAGAAAAGGAAATAAAATTTCCCAGATTATTAAATTTTTCTAATTTGGGTACAAATTTCAAGATAGTTACCCATAAAAAGTAAGAGAATATAAAAATTCTTCTATTATTATGATTTGAAAATATTTCTCAATTTCCAAACATGATATGAATATTTAAATTTTCACACATGATTAAAAAAAATCATGTAAAAAAGTTAATTTCTCATAAAAATCCTTACATCCAATGATTATTCTGAAAAGTGCTTTAAAAATCTTCAATTTTACATAATTAATATGAAACAAAAAATTGTGGTATTTATTTCACAAGTTTGACAACACTTGCTTTCAAGTATAGATGCTGGTAAAATAATAATAATAATAAATAAATAAATGCACAAAGCACAATTTTGCACTCTAATTAGAGAGAAATCATGAATTTTGGCAGCTAGAAAAGTATTAAATTTTTTGTTTCCATTTCCACTTAAACAATGTGACACGTCATATATAGAATATATACAAATACCTGATGATGTTTCTTCACCACTTCTAATATATTGTTATTAAATTCTCTTTTTCGATCAAGTAAGGTCTGGGGGTGCATAGATACAAATGCATCAGGCTTTGCTATATAATTGCCATCTACAGGGGCAGAAAAAAAGGAATAATTAAAATATCATAATTTTATCTGAGGGAAAAAAAAAAGCTTTGAAATGCAGTGTTAAGTAATATTTAAAAACTTATTTACCTTCATCTTTACACAAATTTGGTGAAATAATCAATTCATATTCTGCACCATCTATTTTCCTAGTAGGTTTTTTTAATTCCAAAGTATAAGCTGAAGGATATACAGTCATAATTTGACCAAGATGCAGTTTTGCAAAATTTCTGCAATTTAAAAAGACAAATGGAATTACATTAATTAGCTTACAAATCTGACAAATACAAAATCTATAATATTTAACGTATATCATAAAAATTATTATAATTATAGTCCATGACAACTTAAGATGACAATCAGCAAAAAGCTGCACGATACCATATCATGATGAGTGATGCTTTTTTTTGTTTTTTTTTCCCCTCCATTTTACATCTTGTCAAAAAAATTATATGGCATTAAACAATATTCATTTTAAATATAAATTTTTATTACATAGAATATCAATATTGGTATTTAAAATAAAATTATATCGAAGTACAGGGATTACTTTCAATTATATTAGATCCTATTCAAAGCTATCTAGATGAATTGATATACAGCATAGCTTTTCTTATATATCAGAAGCTGCTTAATATGATTATGGTTAATGATATCATTTGCTGTATATTGTCAAAATTCTTTGGTTCTAAACCAACACACTCAAATGCACACAAAAATATTGATTTATAGTTAACAATTTGAAGTAAGGAATGAATTCATCCTTTATTTTCAACCAGCATTAATAATTGACATTTGAAAAATTTCTTGTTCCACTTTGTAAGGAAACACCTGGCAATCGTTTTTTCTGAAAAATGAGATTCGTATTCTTTTCTCTGGGCAAGAGTGGTCTGGATTGATTTAAAAGGACAGCTATGTTGTCAAATGTTGGTTGAAATCTAAATAACCATTAACCACTACATGTATTTATGTTTGAAATACAAAATAAAAATGGATTTAAAAAGAGCAATGAGTTGAGTATTAAAGACAAAATTGAAATTCTTAGCAGGCATGAAGATTCACTTAAAATAAGATCAACACAATACTGCAGACGAGTCAAAATTTTCACAATCTCTTGTCTGTATAATTTTGAAAAACTGTAAGCTTTTTGTGAGCTAGGCTAAACAACAAATGTTGGCAATTTTGATGGGAATGAATTATTTAAAGAAAGTTTTCCAATAAAGGCTAAAATGAGTTAATTTTTTATTATTTTGAAATGTAGTGTGCAGCATCATATAATAAAATTTAAGATAGTACAAATATAAAAAATAAATGCTAAGGAATAATTGTGAACAAGTAATGATGAATGTTTTTAATTGTTATTTTTGAAATAATTATAAATGGCATGAGATACATGTTTGTATTATTTTCCTTTCATGTGATAAAAAATACAACTGATTTCCCCAAATTTAATTATTATAAACCAGTTAATGATATTTAATAAAAATATCAAAAAATTTTCCACTAAAAAAAGCATTAATTGTCTGTAAGAAATGCATATTGGTATAAAATATATATACAATAAAAAAATAAATAAATAGCATTAATTCATCTAATACCTTTTCATCATCTTCTGCACACCTTCTTTGACTTTCTCAAATGTTACTTTTTCTTTCCTGTTGTTCAATATACTTACAACTGTATCCATACTTTGAAACATCTCACAAAGTATTTTATATTTCACTGGTAATATTAAGGAAGTTGATGGAGATTCGACCAAATACCTAAATCTCTCATGAGCTGGTTTTACTGGAGATGTTTTTATGGGGGATGTCTTCTCACTAAAATGAAAATAATAATAATAATAAAATTATAATCTAATTAAGATAATATAAGGATGTTACAAAGTTTTCTTAATTTTTATTTCATTACTTGGTGAGAAATTGACAATGCAAGTATTCTTATAGATTTTTAACAATTTTTGTTAAAAAACTATATGATCTTTATGTGCATAAAGAAAATTATATAGTATATATAAGCTTCATAATTAGTAATAATTTTAATTTATAGTTAAAATTAAATCAACAGTGAAAGAAATTTATTCTAAGCAATATTTTCTAATATTTTGTTAATTCACAGAGAATAGCAAATATTATCTAATTTTAGGACAAATAGTACAGAAATATTTTTTAAACTTTATATTTAATTGTTTTATACTTTATAAGTCTTTTTTAATATAAAAAAATTATTACCATATCATTTAAGTTTGATAGGTTATGTTTATTCTAATTTTTGATCACAAATTGCATAAAAATTAAGAAGAAAAATCATAAAAATATGACCAGGTATTGTGAAAAATATGACTTGTTTCAAATAAATGTAATAACAAATATAAATAAAAACAAATCTCTTTCATTAATATAAAAGCTCATTTGTGATTAGCAATTTACAGAACAGACAGCTGAAACTATGACCACCAAATTATATTAGGATATTATTAGGAAGCTGAATATGTGCACTGCAGTGTTCTCAGCTACTTTTTTTACCACTCACTTCTAACAATAATTTTGTATCATTTTAAAGTGCAAAAAAAAAAAAAAAAAAATCAAATGACATCAGTCTGAATATCATACGATATTTCATTTCATTCTAATGAATTTTTTAAAATTATCATTACTTCATGGTATGCCAGTATAAATTGACATAAAGGAGGAGTATTTTCCATGTCTTCAAAGTTGAATATCAGTGATTTATATTGGTCATTTTTAATTTTATTCAATGTACAAGGAAATAATTATTCCTTTAACCAATTATAGCAATAATCTCTTTAATTTGTATTGGCACACAGCAAAAAAAAAAAAAAAAAAAAAAGCTTGAAGGTCAAATTCTTTAAATTCTTGAAGTTTCAATGAATTGTGAGCAATATCATTCAAAAAGTTGTAAAATTTTATCAAAATAAATAATTTGGTTAATTCTTGTAGTTGCAAGAACAACAACAATGAAAAATAAAAGGGGGATTTTCTTGTTGTAGCAGGAATGACTATGTTTGGCCATTCTCCTCAAATCTAAAACAATTGATAATAGCAAGTATATAGTTGAGAGGAAATTTATCTCAAACTTCAGGAATGAAGGTATATAAAAAATACCAACATTCCTGTATCAAATATCTCAGCTGACTTTCTGAAATTCTTTTGGTTAGTAAGTCTTACTGAATCCTTTATATGCTGATGTATATGAATTTTTGTTGGGAAAATCCAACCTAGAAATGTTATTTTCATTTGATAAACCAATAAGAACAATTCTACGATACTGAAAATTCTGACAATGCCACCTTTTTTTTTAATATTATGTATCCAAATTAGTAGAATATTAAAAATGATTGGATAATTTTCATCAATAACAAGAAAAACTTGACAGGCAGGATTTTTGGCTGAAAATGATTATGATGTAGGAAATTTACCCTTTTTAACAATCTCAACACAGTCATTCAACATTCTGATTAATTGTTCAACAATTGCTACATTTTTCAGCCACATGATTCTGTAAAATATTAACGGAAGTTTTCCCCCACTCTTTGGAAATAAGGTTATGTGTATAACAAAATATACACATACAAAATTTAAATTTTTGTATCCTTATAATGCTATGTACAAACATATTAATACATAATCTATTTTTAACGCATAAAACAATATCTTTGATTTTTTTTTTTTTTTTTTTTATAATTTGCAGTTATTATAGACAAAAATATACTTGCGTTTTAATTAACTTCAACATGAAAATTATTTTAGCTCAATAATTCAATTATTATAATTTAAATTATTTATTACTAAAGTAGAAATATCTTAAATCTTCTTTCTTATTCAAGAGTCTTTTACATCAACACTTTTTCAACAATTAAACATAAGGGAAATTACTTGCAAAAATTAACATTATGTGTAATTATGAAAATTTAGCATTAATACTTATATAACTCTGTCACTGTTTACTTTCCAATTTTCAAATAAATTATTTGATCTTTTACTGCAATTATTATTCCTTGTTTTCGAAAATTTAAATGAAGGAAATCTTAACCTTAATTATTAATAAATTATTATTATATGATTGTTGAACCAGCTGTGCCATAGATAGCTGTTATTCTATAAATATAAGGAAAAAAAATGAAAAGAAAAGAAAAAAATTGCAAATATACTTACATTTTGTTTGTAGATGATCTAGCAACAGATGTTATTTTACATGGGTTTGATTCAAAATCCTTTATCTTTGATGTTTTTTCTGAAAAGCTGGCTAATGCTTTTTTTAGCTCCTCTTTTTTAGAACTAAACAACAATCTAGATCGAGATTGGTTGATAAGTGCTTCCTATAAAAAAAATTCCTGAATTGGTATATTGATTTTTTTTTTTTGATAATTTACAGTTATATAATCAGGAAAGATTCCATTGATATGAATAAAATTTGTTATCCACCTATAATTATTTTATTTTGGTAATTTTTACATGATATGGCAGCTAAACATTGTACAATTCAAGTTACAGAATTTAGATCCTGAGAAACACAAGAAGGAATAAAGGCCACACAACTAAAAAGTTTGAATTTAAGTAATTAAAAAAAAATGTTATGGATGCTAATAATTGTTATACAAATTCAATATTTTTACATTTAACTTTTTTTTACTATACCCGTTTTCAAAATTTATAATTACTTAAGAAAAGCAGCTTCATGGCTGAGGATATGCATTTGCAGAAAAATACAAGTAGAATCCTATAACACTAAATTTCCATTTTGGATAAATAGCATTGTAAAATATAATTACTGAAGAATAAATATAAATTTATAGAAGTATTTTTCTGTTGGTATATGATGACTTATTTCTCGCAAGCTATTTTTTTTTCCATGTAAGATTTATTGGACACTGATAAGGTGGCAGTATTTATTGTAATCAAATATATAAACATTTAAAAAATTAACAGGTTTGTTATAGTATTCAGATATTAGAATTACAGACAGGTTTCGGATTTTATGACATAAAAACAAAGGAAATACATATGAAGCTTCTGCAATTTATGCAAATACAAAGATTAAATGAATTAATTTAAATGTATAACTGAATTCTCAAATTTAATCAAGTTCTTAATAATATTATGGACATGGGATTTTATACAAATCATTTCAATTAAAACATTACAGGTTTATGTTTGCTTTAAAGTTTCATTCAGAAAATGCAATGGGCAATAATCTGGTAACAAAATTAAATTATTTAGATAAATAAGATTTAAAAGATGTGAGAAAATTTACCAATTTTTCATCATCAGTCAATATTTTTTTAGGACTAGCAAGCTGATTTTTAGCATTTGGAGAGCTAACTTTCAATCCAGACATTGATTCATTTTCAAACTTGTTAACCTGCAATTTTCTGCGAGCTGGTTTCTTTGATTCTTTTGTAATATCACCTTGTACAGTCATAGTAGGCTTCTTTTTTGATGGAGTACTTTCTTCTGTTGTGTTTATATTTCGCTTAGGAGATTGGCAAACTGCTGCCTTAATTTCTTTCTTTTTACTAACATCCTTAGGTAAGGTTTCATCAGATAAATTCTTAACTAATTTTAAATCTTCGCTAGCTTTCCCACGTTTTCTAGTAGTATAAAATCGCGTTATAGTGGACTGTGCCATTGTTGTGGTAATGGTCAATTGACAATAATATCAATTCACAATTACGAAGTCCCAGGCGAATTGTTTGGGTTTTTCATTGACCAATCAGATGTGACGATTGGCGGTCTCTTTTTTTTCCAAAACACATAAACTTTAGGCAAATAATAACTTGTTAATTATTATAAATATTAATAATTCGAATATAAACCATTAGCAACAAAGAAAAATATTAAAAATAATAGAAAACATATAAATTAACTTTATAATAGGCGGGAATGTAACTGAGAACAGCTTCAGTCACAGTGATCAAACATAGGATTTTAAAAAAATTGATGAATCGAATGAACTACATTTTATTTAGAAAGTAGTAGGTAATTGGGTAATAAACTAATTAGATTAATAGATTTCTAATTTCATGATATAAATCCTGGTTATGAAAACGAAATAAATTCAATCTCATATCAATTCTCTTTATACAGAAGACATAACGTTTTCGCTGTAAATCAGAATATGCATCGTTTCTCTCTCAATTCTCACGTTTATAACAAGATTTTTAATTAGAAACAAAGCAAATGGAAGCACAATGCATCCATTATGTTTCACATATCACAAATCAACCATTTAATAAAAAGTATTCGGTTTCGACAAGTGTTCTAGGACGACTTTTATTCAAAGGCATCTTCTAAAATTCAGATACTATTCCTTAAATCTGGCAATGAAGAAACTTCATTCAATAAAGTTTTGGTATTCAATTCCAACAAGTGACAGGAATGTGCTTTCATGTATTGTCAACTCATTTATTTGCCATAAATATGCACTAAAATATGGCCTTTAAATATACAAGTATTACTTAATTGAGAAACTCAAAAAATGTTATTTGATCATTCTTTTGTTTCCTAATTCAAAGACATGTCTCAAAAAGTTGGAAAAATTGAAATTGTTATTAAAGGTGGACAGCCTTGGGGATTTCGTTTACAAGCTAAAGCTGAAAACAGGTCCGTCGTAATTGTGGATGAGGTAAGTGTATTTATTTACTTTGATTCTTTCTACGTTACGAATAAATCAAATACAAGAAAAATCGACCCACTTATGTCAATAATTATGAATATTTTGTAAATTAAGTTTAATTCTATTATATTGAATATATCGACCTAGAAAAGAATGCATTAAGAAAGGGTCTTTTTTTATTTGTTTTAACCATGAACTGATTTTTATTTTTCTGTTAAAAATATTATATGGTTGTTTTGGAAAGATGTTTTCGATCTGCTTTGTTGTAATATTATGAAATGATGTTTATGTACTTCATAAAAATTCTTATTAGGAAATATTCGGTTAACAAATTTCAAGAAGTATTTTTTTTTTCAGTGTTTATTTAATATAAATCAAATATATTCATTTTCTTATGATGCATATTATAATCCTGTTAAGAAATTGAAGATTCTTTTTTTAATAACTTCACTTTTTCTGTTTTGATGGTATCTTGGATATGTGCTATTAGAGACAATTTTTCAAATCTTATATGTTTGTTATGCAATGTTCATTTTTATAAATTTGCATCGGCTATTGAATTAATTCGAATTTAACACATTATGTATTCCAAGAAATGTAATTTTCCAGCTTAATAAATTTATATTTACTTTTGACTTTAGTTGAATAAAAACTTCCATATACTTTTAAGCAAATAGAAAACTATTTCATTAAAGCTAGCATTGAGCTTTTGGAAATTATTTATTTATTTCTTATATTTCCAGTAAAAAAAATGTAAATTTTAGATATGCATAGTTTTTAAATATCAGTTTGAAATTTTATACAGTTTTCTTAAAAACATAAAATTTGTTTTGCTTAATTAAATTTATTTTAGAATTAGATTCCATCTTTATCTAACTTTTATTCTAGCATCTATTTGATTTTCACTTTCTATTTTGTTCATATATATTTTTTATAGTCATTCAGGAAATGTTAAAAGTCCTATAATACAAATCACACACAAATATATATAATAATGCATGCTATCCCTGAACTTTTAGGCATCTAAATTAGAATTTACTTTATTTGCCCATTTCTTATTTGTATGATATAGTCATGGCATCTAAATATTCTGTATTTATAAGTATCTATTAGATAGTGAAAAAATATCGAACTGACTAACTATGATTGGTAGTAAATATAATATTACTTGAGTAAATATAATTTGAGTTATTAATACATATTATGATTTATTGAATCACAATATTTCTAATTTTTTTGTTATATATTATATTGATATATATAGCTATGTTAGTATTACCATTAAAATGTATTTAAAGAATGTATCTCTTTTTAATGTTACTATTTTATATATATAGTCTTTAAAAAATTTTTAATATAGGGAATGTTATATATGGATAGATTCCTTTAAATCTGTATACTATTAATTTAAAAATTTCAAATTCTGATCTAAAAATGATAAGAATTAAAAGTTGTCTTTTTCTTGCATTATGCTTTCAAAATTTTGAGGAAGCAATATTGCAATAAACTATTGTAATTGGAAACTTTCAATAAAAATCCATCTTCAAAACATCTTGAGGTATTGGATTTGTTCAGTGAGGAAAAAAAAGAAAAGAAAAATCTAACTCTGCATTTTCTTCAAATTATTTTTCTGCATTATGAGTAGTCTGATAGATTGTACTTTATTTTATTTTGGATGGTAAATTATATGCACTTAGATAGTCCATTGCATTGTGAGCCCAGACTCTGTAAAATATTTTCTACTTAAGGCCCATTCCACGGTAATGTATGTGACAATCGGACTAAAAGATATGCATAAATATCTGATAAATTTATGTACAAATGTAGTGAAAGTCAAAAATTTAATTTTGTTAGACAATTAAAAAAGAGTTTTAATAAATGGTAATGAAAAATATATTTGTATTTAAATTTTGAGAGACCTTTTAAAATTTTTTTTAGATAGTCACGTATGTGACAAAAATTGGAACTGTGATTTGATAACACCAACTTTCTTTAAAAAAATCAGTGAATTATATGCATGAAACGTGCTTAAAAAAAGTTTCCCATAAGAAAAAGGTTTAATGAAGACAAACTAATAAATGCATTAAATATTTCTTTAATTTTTCAATTAAAAAAAAAATGTAACTTTACAGGTCATGTATGTGACAAGTAGTCATGTATGTGACATCGTTCAATTTCACATAACTGCATTTTGAAATATTACAGTATTGCGACCGTTAATTATAGGTGTTGGCAATACTCTAATTATGTCATCCCGCTGAATAACTCCTATATCATTCTCTTGATAAATGAAGTTGCATACGGATACCTGCTTTAGGAAAATAACATTGATTTCGGTGTTATCTAATGCAGACACCTGTGCTACATAAGGCTTCCAGGACTTTTTTCCAAACACTTTTACAAGTAAAAACTTGCCAAGTGAAATATATGCAGAAGTGTGATTTTGTGCAAGTAATGGAGTTCTTTTCAAACACTGTTCTGTATTTTTACAAAAGCATAGCTCTTGCACAGTTGTATCCAAATTTTGCTGACTTGTAAATAAACAAATGTGTTCATCCAAACATTTAATTATGTGGGCTTTTTTAATTCCTGGAACATCCTTAGCTAAATTCCAATCAATTTGAGTTTTATCTATATCCTTTTGCAGCATAGGAATGACAGTGATATTTTGTACTACTTTTGCAGCAACTGTAGCAAAATCAACTGCATTCTGTACTATAGCTCTTCTTGCCTTTACTTCCGCATAGACTCGGGACTTTGCAGTACCTCCTATCCCATCAACAACTCCCTTTCCATGGGAAGTTGCTGAATATTTCCATTCGAAACTAGAAAAATGCTTTTGTGTTTTGAATAAAATAAAGAGGAAGTAACAAATAAATTTGTTTTTAAACTCGCTGGATGGTCCATCGCTCCAAATTATTAATTTTGGTTTATTTGCCTGAAATTTAATAATTTCCAAAAGCTTCAAAATGAAAGCAGACACAGATAGCTTAGATTTATCTTTAGTATCACTTACAATAAGATAACTCTGTGTTTTATGATTCTTTTCAAATAATGCAGCTGTAAACAAAGTTACGTTTTCCCGGCTCCATAGTGCAGACTGTATTTCACTTTGCCACTCACATGAATAACTCATAGCAAAATCTACTTGCAATACAACAGTATTGCTTTGCTTTATATCAGATTGAAAGGCAGCAGCTTGGATTCGTTTAATTTTTACATGCTGCTTAAAACTTTGAAAATTTTCTAAAACATTATCAGTTAATTCAGCTATGCAACCTTCATTGGTTTCTTTATAGAAGCGCTTATTTTCTGACTTAACCCATTGGTGCCATTGTACATTAGAAGCATTATTTAATCCTTTTTTGCCAATAAAATCTAAAAGCAATTTTCCAGCATTACATTTATCACATTTTGTTTCCCAACACTTTGATTCCAAGTCTGAATTGCACAGCACTTCTTTCCAAAAATCATTGTTATAATCAATATTTAATCCTTTTAACAAAAGAATGAAATTCTCATGACTCTTGCATTTACACTGATCACTAGGTGTGTCTTTAAGAAGAAGAACATTTTTAGGTCTTAAACTGCAAAATTTTGAATATCCAATATTAATGCTTGGATTTTCTTCCTTAAACAAAGCATGTGCTTCTTTCATATACATTGTAAGAAAATGTTTACGAACACGTTTTTTAATGCCATTTTCCCAAATTATCATTTCATCATGCATTCCTGGAGCAGTGTAGACTATGTCTGCTCGGCACAAGAAGTCTGCCACAAGTTCTTTGTTTTGATTATTATCACTGATATTGGACTCTCTTTCCTTTTGCAGTTTTAAACCTACCTTTTCCACTAAATTGCTGACTACAGCCATTCGTTTTCGAGGTGAGGTTGGTAAGGCTTTCAAAGTTTTTTTAACTGCTTTGCCAAGTGTCTGGGGAACTGTATAAGGAGAACATTCTGGGGTAGTCGCAATAGAAGAATTCAAACTTGAAATTTTTGTAGAATTACTTATCTTTTTGGCTGCTCTGCATTTCCTCTGCCTTTCTCTAGCTGCTTGCTTTTGTTTCTTTTTCTCCTTTTTTGTCATAGTTGCTGCTTTTAAATCTCTTATTTTTTTCTGCCTTAGCTTTTCTTTCTCTTTAAAATCAGGATCATTTCTTTTTTTCTCATAATATCTCTTTTGTTTAGTAGCATTTTTTATTCTTTGTTCATCATCCATATTTTAAGCTTAAAATAGCAAAATAAGACTAAGATGCTTAAAGATAGCAAAATCTGACTTGCAGCATACTTCAAACACAGTGTGCTGTGAACCTTTGCTTAAAAACAAACATTAGGTTATAGCTGGAGAAGTAAAGGAATGTACTGCCATCTGGTGAGATGAATTTAAAATAACTGCTTTGGATTTTATAATTCAATGTCACATACATAACTGCTTGAAGTCACATACCTGACCATTGAAAATTATAAATTAATTATAATATTTTTTAAATTTTTAAATGCAGTTTCATCAAATAGTATGATTATATTTAGAAAATAAAAATTTAGAACTTTCTATTAATTTAATGATGCAAAAAATAAAAAAAAAGTTTTAATGGTCATGTATGTGACACTCCACAATCTTCATTAGCTTTGATTGTTAAAACAAAGCCAAAATAGACATTAATTTGTAATTTTTTGATATAGTATTACTAAAAACATATTAACAATTGAAAATTAAAATTCTATAGGCACCTTATGAAAGGTGAAATAATTATAGAAACCTTTAAAAAATATAATAATGAAACAGGCCATTTACAAATTCTCAGCCAAGGTTTTAAAAAATGCAATTTTTGATGAGATCTAATATTTTTACACAAAAATCAAGTCAACAACAAGCAAAATCAGATATTTTTCATTAAAATTATGTGTTATAACCATGATAATAGATTAAAAAAAAATTTGCCCCTTGGTTTCAAAATCCATGGAATGGGCCTTAATTGTATGACTAGACTCTTTGTTATCTTGTAATAATTTATTAGAAAAATTAAGCAGAGAAGAAACTTATTAGAACTTCATCATTGTCAGTTTTTAGCATTTTTTTTAATGAACTGAATTGTTTTCAATCTTTATAAAATATATTCATGAAATTAAGTTCAGTATATTGTGATTTAAACTAGAAAATTTTCCTATGTTAATGCATAAGATTAATATCGTTTATAAATATGTTTAGCTTTTTTTTTTTTTCTGTTTTTCCTTTATTATACTGAAAGCATGATAAAATTTAATTACTATATATTTCTTACAGATTGTAAGAGGTGGAAGAGCTGATCAACAAGGAGAGCTGAAAGTTGGTGATCATGTAATAAAAATAAATGGTATCCAATGCTTATCTTTAGCAGATGCTTTGCAGCTTATTGATTCTGCATTTCGCACACTTACAATTGTTGTTTGGAGGTAAGCTTTGCTACTATTATCTATGATGCACCTTCAAATGGTGTGGTTGTGGCCAAGCATAAGTTTCATTAGAATCCAATTTAAAATGTTTCTTTTCGCCTAAGAAATAATGATTTAAAGAATTGTCAAAAATAAATAAGATAAATTTTCGTTTGAAAATATTACTTAAAAAAATTCTAATGCTATATTTTCCAAAATTAATTCTTTCATAACAAATAATTTGTTATGTAAAGGATTGCAAATAGTTCAATTTTATTCTGTAACTAGCGTATTTGAATACAGTTTAAACTTTTCAAACTGAAATTTATAAAATCTGCAATGTTTTTTGAATGTGTAAATGTGTTCATTTAATTCTTTGTTTACATTATTATTGTTGGAATTATAGTTTATTCTATATTAACATAATCCTTAAAATCAAATCATTGCTTTTAATAATATATATTCTATATTTATAGCAATATGGTAATAGTGAATATAAATAGATAGTTAAAATGTTCAGCGAAAAGATATGCAATGTCTGTGATATTCCTTCATATGTTATTATTTTTTATATATATTCTGAATATATTTGAAAGGGAAAGCTAATATATGGAAACAAGTTTTGTAAAAGCAAGTTTTTGAGGTAATGTCTTCTGGTATTGATTAGATGAAATTGAGATTAAAAGTATCACTATAAATAATTTTTACAAAAATTAAAAGAGGAATAGTATTAATGATCAATCAAAATAAAGAAGCAGATTTAAAATATTTATTTCTAATAAATAATAGTAAATAGATACATTAGGTAGAGGAATGTTTAAAGTTTTAATCTTTAAATTTGAATAATCCCTTTTAAAGTTATGATGTTATTTGTTTATAACATCATAACTTTAGTGCAGTGCCTCAAGAAAAATAATTTTATATACTACTGTCTGGAGAGAGTTAATTTGCTATTGTGTTGCATCATGCAGTTTATTGTAAGTTAACAAAGAATTGCCTTGATATAAACAGAAATGCAGCTAGTTCAAGAAATTCATAAAGAATGGAAAAAGTACTTTTCATCCTTGCTAGTCAAATGAAGACATTGATTATATCTAAACTATTTTCAAGCATATTCATAGGAAATTTGCAAGTAAAGGAAGCAAAGAACTTAGAATTATGCAACCAGTGATATAGTGTGTGCTGCATGCATACACCTGTTTCTATTCAAGAACAAATTGTTACAATAGCGAGCTTCATAATCAGGACCAGTTACATCACAAATGGCAAAAAGTTGACTTTTGATTTGATATTTGTTGAAAAACAGATGAAACTCATTTTTGATTCTTGGAATAAAATTCTGAACTTTCCTCTATCCAGTAATGTATTATATGTCTCACTACCAATTATTATTTATTAGAAATAAATATTTTAAGTTTGCTCTTTCTCTTTTTTTGTTTTTTTGTTTTTTTTACAGTTGCACCACAAAGGAAGATTTATCTTCAACTAATATATCAAAATTTATGTCATTTATGTGTTTTTTTATTATTTATTTAAGTTGCATACCTGAAAAATTTAAAATTTTTCATAGAAAGCAGATTATCACATAATATTTAAAATGCTGCTTAAATAAATTGTACAACTTATGTGGCTTGTCAGACTAGAAAATCAATATAAATTTATTGCATAATCCATTCGATATTATTCATAGCTTCTATATCATAGAATCTATCAAGCTAATCATTTAACAATATTGTATCAACTCAGAAATAAACAGTGCCAAAATAAATAAAATTCTCAGAGGCTGAAAATTGTTT
Source organism: Argiope bruennichi (assembly GCF_947563725.1). Classification (NCBI taxonomy): domain Eukaryota; kingdom Metazoa; phylum Arthropoda; class Arachnida; order Araneae; family Araneidae; genus Argiope; species Argiope bruennichi. Next base: position 35,740,120 of record NC_079156.1, read on the forward strand.
GTCTGAAAAAGAGTAATTATCACCTTAAATGAGGTATGTTTATATAATGACTGTATGCTCCTTTCAATTTTTTTTTGTCTGAAAAAGAGTAATTATCACCTTAAATGAGGTATATTTATATGACTGTATGCTCCTTTCAATTTTTTTTTTTTTTACATGATTGTTTTTTGATGGACAGTTACATTTTTTGTTTTTTGATGGACCGTTACATTTTTTGTCAGATATATTTTCACTTGAATAAAGCTGTTTTCTAATGATTATTAAATTCATGCTTAATTTTTGGTTTTTCAATGAAGAAGTAATAGAAATTATTATTTTTCTCTTTGCAGGACAAACAACTTCTTAAGTAAAGATAAGCCAAAAGATTATTTTGATGCTGTGCATCAATTTGATCAGATGCCAAACAATGCTCCTTATGAATCCCAAAGTACTCCACAAAGTACATCAATCTATGAAAATATTAATTTTACATTTCAAGAAGGAAAACAAAGAAGCAGAAAATTCTCCCCTATTGAAAAATTTTGCCATGTTAATAACAAAGATATTTTGACCACCAATTCTCAACATTTACCTTCCAATACCTCCAAAGTGTATCCTGCAAAGAATGACTATTATAAAAATAATTTTAAAACACCATATTCTTGTGTAGATAAAACATTCAAAATTGAACCAGAAAATAAGGCTGCTTATGTTTATAATCCTGAAAGGAAACATCATTCCAAAACACAGAAAGATTTGCATCTCTATAGCAATGTGCAACCACTTCCTGCTTTAAATTATATGCCTGAAATTAATAAATATGAAAGAAGACATTTTTCTAGAACTCCAAAAGAAACTAGGCAGTATAGCAATGTACATTATTTTAACAATTCAACATATGGAAAGATATTTAATATTTCTGAATCCCCAGACACAACACCTGTGCCATCCATTCCAATTCAAGGAAATAATATGCCCACTGCCAATCATAATTTGGGGCAGTACCCTATTAATAACACACCAACCAATAATACCAAAGTCTCAACTGAATATGATTGTTGTAGATACCCCAACTGCCATAATAAATACTTCAACTGTAAAATACATTCACCTCCTGAAAGAGATGTTACATATCCTGCTAGACAGTCATTTAAAAATGATTATGAAAATATTGATTTTATTTCTCAACCTAATTTTACTTATAAAGATCAAAATAACTGTGATAATTTAAATTATGAACAAAACATTGAAGAACCAATTTTAAATTCTGTGCCTTTTGGAAATGAAAAGAAAGAGCTTGATTATAAAACTTTAAAATGGAAGAACGATTCTGTGCCATCAAATTCCTGTGATTTTCCTGTAATCAAATCATCAAATAATCCTTCTAATTACAAATTAGAAGAATCATTAAATTATATTGTTCCTAAAACAACCTCAGATACTCCTACTAACTCAGTGGGTGAAAATTCAGTGTCACCTTTGTGCCATTTTTCAAACAGTGCTTATGAGACAAAAGTTAATTCTTCAGTTAAAGCTGATGATTTAACTTGTCAATCTCTTAAAGATTCTAATATTTTTCATGATAAAACAGTATATGGTCAAATTAACCATGTGTCATACAATGTGCAAGGAAAAGAATCAACAAGTAAATGTTTATATTCTTCCTGGAGCAAGCCATCCTTTAGCAAAAGGATGTTTAGTTCTATGAATAATGCTTCTTTTATCAAAGAAAATGATATGGTAAGATAATAGCTTCTATTATAAACTGCTGTTATTTTTTTACTACAAAATTTATTGATGTATTCTCCCATTTATATTCAGATAGGGAAAAAAGATTAGCATTTTATATCAGTTCTCTATAAATTTATTAATAAGAATATCTTAAAATCATGGTAATGTATTTTATAAGGCTTAAAGTTTTCTCCATCAAAAAAAAAAAAAAAAAACTCTTAAAAGTATTGATATTTTATATATGAAATATACTTAATAGATTGTAAACCTTTTGTATTAGAATTAGTGTAATATGCATAGTCAAACAGTATGAAGAAAAATATATTAAGTATGGTGTAATACTTTGAAATAGTTATTGAGATATTGTACTGATGAAAGAAATCTTTTATGTTTTTATAAATTTTGAGATTTTTCAAAATTTTATGCTGAATGAAATTTGTATTAAAATAATAATCAAGAGACTTCTTAATGCTTGAAAAATTTAATGTGATTGAGTCTAATTCAAAGAAATTTTATTTGTATTAAAGCAAACAAAATTTCTTTATTAACATAACTTCAAATTTCATGTATTTGTATGTTTAAAAATTATTTGCAAATTTGTAATAGAAAAGGTAATTATTATATTGATAATTAAGATATATGTGTATATATTAAGAATAACTGTCATAGGGATAAAGTAAATAATTAATAGAAAAATAATGATAAAAAATTGATAAATTTTATTATTTTGTTATTGTTATTTTCTTTGTCAATGTGATTTTAGGCATATTTTAAATTTCATTATTATGTATTTTTTTTCTATTGTTCTTTAAGAAAGAGGATGAAAAAATGACATTAAAATAAAGTTCAAATTTAATTGGTAATTTCGTTTTATTATGTCAGCTATTTACTTGGATTTTAGAATTTTTTATATTAAAATAGTGAAATCATCAATCCACTAAATCATTCATTTATTCCTTTGTTTAGTTTTTTGGTGCCAGTAACAACTCTATGTGTATGATTTCTAAAGAAGCAGCTGTTGTGAAACTCGTTTCATCAAGACCTCAACAAATATATGTAGATGAAGTATTGAACTTTGTTTTAATTTTTAGTTTAACATTTATGTCTTCTAAATAATAACAGTTGCAGTCTTGTTTTTTATTGTAAATAATTATATTGAAGTAAACATATTCTCCTTTTGTTTTCTATATTTTAAGAAATTTAAAATTACACTAATTTTATCTGCTTACTCCAGAATATTACCTTTCTTTTATTCTGTATACTTGCTTTCCTATTTTAATTTTTATAGTAATTATTATTAATAGAAGCAAAATGGGTTTGTATTAAAGAAGAAAATGCTGTAATTTAATGAAAATACTTATTACTCTTTTGAAATTATTGTTGTTTAATTATAAATTTATTTAATTTACCTATTATTTTCTTGTATTATTTTACAGAATATTGGGGGAAAAAACCCAAATGTATTTGGAAAAATAGGAGTAATTCATTAATTTATGCATGACTGAATGATTAATTGAGACTTCAAAGAACTTATTTTATTATTATTATTAAAGATATTTATTTAATATAATAGCATATATCACATGCTGAATTTATTGCATTCCTTATTATAATAATTTATGGATTAACGTATTTTAAAGGATGACGAATTGAAAGAAATTGATGCAAACAGGAATAGAATTGCTGCATCTTTTTCACCAATTAATGCATCTCCACCTTTACCATCACCACCACCTGAAAATGACACAGAAATATTACCATATCATGAGCCACTTCCATCACCTCCGTAAGTTGCAATTCTGTTTTTATGAATTTGCCTAATAAAGCAATATACTATAAAATATATCAACAAAACTAGAATCAGCAGGTTTCAGAATATTTATGTGATTGTAAATATTCTTATCTCAGCTTTTTTAAGCAGGTATAACAGTATTTATATGGTTTTGCAGCTTATAGATTGTAGTGATGAACAAAGTTTTACTTTACTTCTTATGAAATATTGCATGCTTCATGTCGAAAATCATGCAGTAGTATTTTCAATAAAATATCATCCAAGTTATTATTCTGAATTAATTTGCTAGCACTCTTAATTTTAAAAAAAAGAATGAAAATGTATTTTTTTCCCCTTCACTATAGCTTTTGTTTCTTATTAGGTTTTATTTTAACAAAATTGGTTATTAATGCTAATAATAAAATGTACTAATAGTAAAATTAAAAAATAATTAATTATAACACTATTATAATTAATTCCTGCAATGAAACATTCTTATTGAGACATTCCTAAAATGTTTTTGCAAGTAAAATTCATATATATATATATATATATATATATATATATATATATATATATATATATATATATATATATATATATAATATTGAAATAACAATTTTGATGTTGCCATTTGTGAATTATATGCTCTTTATAGAATTGCTTGCAAGATATATTGAGCATGGGGCATAAAATGATATATGTACTTTTAAAACTTAGAATTGATATTCACAATTTATGCTGAAGGATACAGATATGCGTGTATGCTGATACTTTTTCATTGTTTTTTCTGGGGCTACATCAAACAACAGATGTTTTTCTCTGCTACCAATTGACGATTAATAAACTTAAGGCATGAATATCTGCAAGCTTTCAAAGCATCGCATCAGAGATGCTTAGAGAATATGAGATAAACAATCATTTAATCCTGATTTTTTTTGGAGATGCTTATGATGAACATTTATTATTGTGTTGAATTTAAAGTTTCAACTGTTATTTGTAATTTCCAGTAGCACTACTTTGCTAGCTAATTTGAAAACATCAAACAAATCCTAAGAATAATGTTTTGGCCATTTTGATTAAAAGATATTATGTCTTGAAATGAGAGTTTTGCTAAATACTATTCAGATATCTACAACCTTCTTTGGAATTTCAACTCCCTATTTGAGAAGCTGTGTTATAGAGTATAATCATATAGGTCATTGACATAGTTTTATTCTTTTTGTCAAAAGTAACCGAGAATGAATTATATTACATTATTCAAAAATATACAGGAAAAAGCAATAAATAAAAAAGTAAATAAATAAAAAAGTGATTGAAAGATTGATTAATGATTTTATTTAATGTATAAATCTTCAAATTACTGTGGTTTATGTGCTATCAGTACTAGTGCTGTTTTTTATTTTTATGTGGTGTTTTCCTGAGTATTAAAATATAACTTCTTTCTATTTCAATATTATCTTATTTGAATTTTTTTGCAGTTCCAATTTTTTTTTCTGAAGTAAATTTCCAAAGACTATTTTTTATTTTTAATTATAATTCTTTTACTTTTTATAGATTATTTGTTTCTGAACAAAAGCAAAATAATGGCAGTGAAAGGGTTGAAACCATTTATGCAAACTTAGAAATGTTAAAAATTCAATACTCTGTTGTAAGTTCTACTTCGCAAACAAATACCTCAAATGAAAAACATTCTGTAAAATATTCAAGCAGTGTGGAAGATATTGCTAGCAACATCTCTTCAGAAGAAAGTAGGTTTTTTTTAATCATAAAAGTGCTAGTTGTTATTTTAAGCTGGAATTAGAAGTTCTTGTTTTTAATCTATTATGTATTTCTGAATATAAGTCCATCTTTGTATAAGTTGGAAGTGGATTTTTTTTCTTCAAAAATTTAGCTGAAATTCAATAAATATAGGCTAAAATAAAAATCTGTAAAAAAAAAAAAAAAAAAAAACTTTTGATTCTCTGATATATTATTATAAGATGAGAATATTGCCAAGGATGGATTAAATATTTTCCAATTGAGCCATTTGAAAATAAAATGCCAGGTGCCAATATCGATATTTTTTATCCTAATAATGCTATATAAAGCTAGCACATATTTTGCATTCATTTGCAATTGCATTCTTATATATGATTTGTCATATTTGTGCTAATCTTATTCTTGGTTACATTTTATTTTGTGTTTGGAAAAATGAGTAAAAAAAGAAATTCTTAGGCAGCAAATTTCAGACTGCAGGTGATCAGTTTTGGTATTTTTTCATTAAAACACAGCTAACTGTACAAATATTATATATTTTGTTTTGGCGACAACACAACAAGTAAATCAATGTCCTGAAAATCATTTCAACTTAACAAATAATTTATTTCATTTGCAATTTTTTCTTAAGCTTAAGAAATGTTATATTTGGCATTTTATTGTTTGCACTTCGCTGACAGTAAAGTATCAATCTTTTTGTTAAGTAAGTTTGTCTGTATATAAGCCAATCCTTGTAATTTAGCTTAAAGATTCTGAAAATATCTTGACCTGTATACAAAAATATATGGCATTTGTGATTTTTTTTTAAAAAAATTTCTGATTTAAAAATTACTTTTACAGGTACATCTCATTCAGTCCAGTCGGAGTTTGTTGAGGCAAAGCCCCAAGTTGATGATCCATTTATGGAAAAGATATTTCAAAATCAAGAAAAAAATTTGTAGGCAACTTTTTTTATTTTTAATATTTCTTTGATCCTTTATTATTTTTAATCATTTCTTGTAAAAATTTCTTAATAAATAAGATGTTTGTATAGTGAGGAAAGGATATAGTCGATAAAGGATATAAATAGGCAATTGCCAACTTATGATTCGTAATTTCTCTTTTGGAAAATTGAATAATCTTTTGCAATCAAAACTATTGTCATAATTCAGGGAGGGAGGGAGGGTATATTCAGAAATGATATTTCAGGACAATTCAATTGAATCTGAATTATTACAAGTTATTACAGAATTATCTACAAGTTTCTATCTGATTTGTTATCTACAATAGCAAATTATTTTCAAATTTTTTAAAATTTAATTCAAATTTTGATTCCATACCAAATTTTTAAGCACACATAACCGTCATAATTGTTTCTATCTTTATCTATAGTATAGTGTAAGAGGATTTAGAGATATAAACAAATAAATAAATAGTTCATTTTGTTTTACTGAAGAGGAAGTTAATATTTGCACTACACACGTACTAGCATTTGAGATTTATTTAAGGTTACTCCTATGGCAGAAAATTTCAAGTACTGACTATAAATAGATTAACTTATTGTATATGAGATAAATTTTGTATGTATTGAAGGGTAAAAAAAGAATTGAAAGAATGCTGAAAGATTTGGGCAAAACACAATCAAATTAAATTTTCTGTATTCCTGATAGGTATTGCATTTATGTCTGAAATGCAAGTTATATGAAAAAAAAATATACAAATATCAAGGGCAACCTTTTTTCTTTTATTAAAAGAGCTAATAAAATAAGAAATAACTGTCCAAAATTTGGAATCAAAGTAACGATAGATATGTTGTAATGTTTCAAAAAATGATGCATTTATTAAAGGGTTAAGATATGTCACTACTTTGAAAAGGTCAAAGATTATTTATTTATAAATTAAATACAATATTGGTAATAAAATATAATACTATATACTATAATAATACTATATAGAATAAATTTGAACCTTACTTTTGATATAAAAAAAATACTTTGCATACTCTCTCTCTCTTTGTTTTAATTTGGCATCTTTAGTCATTAAAGGTTTAGTATTTTGCAAAATTTCTTTAGAAATTAATTATTGAATACAAAAGGATGTATGGAAATTGCATTTTACATTAAGTATATAATATACTTCTTATTAATTCCTGAATTTTGCTTTTTTGAGTAATAAAGAATACATATCAAATTCTAAATAGCTTATCAAGAAATGTTAAAAGAATTTATTGTATCCATAATTTAATATTTTTTTGCTAAATTTATGTTTATTTAGTTTCTTTTCTTTCCCCCAGGAGAATGCTTAATCTTCCATTTAATAGTGCATACTTTACTACCTCAGTACCAAAAGCAAAGCTTCTTACTCGTTATACATCTAAACTTCACCCCAATAAGATGACTGAAGTAAAAGAACTTTCTAATGAAAAGGTAATTATTTATTTGCAGGCTTCTATAGTATTTATAACTGATATGCATAAATTAATCTTTTTTGGTTTGTTAAGCAATCTGGATCAATATATTTTTTAATTCTAATATAACAGATCTTTATTAGATTAGCTTTTTTTCATGAAGATTTAATGGTTTAAATATTTTTGTGAGCTAACCGAAATGTATGAGCAATGTAATTATTGAAATCTCTGAAGGTTTATTTTTTCAATATCATGTTTTATTTTGCAAGTTATTGCTATAGTTGTGAAAATTTCATATCCATTAGTTATATTATTTTAATTTTTTTATTAACAGTTTTTTTATTGTTTTTTAAAAAGTTTCTTATTTGTAACTAAGCAATTTCATGATTTAATAAATAAATAAAAAAGCAATTAACCACATCATCTGGAAATGATAGTAGTGCTTAAGTTTCTTATATTTTCTTCTGTTCCTTCTTTTCTCATTGTTAACTGCAAATATTTTAAGACCATTAATTTCGATTCCAAAAGTAAAATGCTGCAATTTTTATCCTTAGACTGGTCAACATTAGAGTTTTTTAACTTTCATGATTCTTCCACTCTTATTTTAGAAAACTGGGGTTCTTTCAATTTACCTCAACTTCAATTATATTCCATTAAAAGTCTTTGAATATCGAAGTTAATTTTTTGATTTCTTTGCTAGTTAAATTTTGATTAAGTGCAGTGACATACATTCTGTGATGTATGCCACTGTATAGTATTGTATGTTACCGTTGTTCCAAATCGCAGATCTATTATTTTCCTAGTGTTTTATGAATATTTAGATAATACTCGATAATATTTTCAAACTTTATTAATAATTAATTTATTTAATTTTGCTTGTAATATTTAAACCCATCAGCAATATAACACTATTTACCTTTTAGAGCTTTTAGCCTTAGATGGAAAATGGAAGGAATAACTATTATAATTCCTTAAATATATCCACCCTTATTCAGAAAATGTCACTCTTTATAGGAGAAAAAGAACTTTTTGAAGATTGCATTTTCAATTAGTCTCAATGTTCTACTGCTGCACATATATATACATTAACTTAATTCAATAATTTGAATTTTCTTCAAATTGTAACACCGGAGACATTAGAAAGAAACATTTTTTTTTCCAATAAAGAAAACTTTTTCACGGGCTTCAGAATATGAAACAAAATAAGAAAATATTTGATAGTCAAAGACAAAAAGAAAAAATTCACATGAAATAATTATAGTTATATTTGATGAATTTTTTTTATCTTTTAAAAGATCCTTTAATAATTTTTATTTTCAAATATTATGGAGTTTAACAGAAGTCATCCTTAATGCTTCTATGATTGCAGTATGATTCTATTTGGAGAAAATTTTAGAAGCTCTTACTTGGAATAAAACATGGGTAGCAGCATCAAGGAATAAAATTTCTTCAAAAATTTTATTTATTTATTGTAAATCTTTATGAATGTATTAAGGAATGCAGAAAAGTAATTGAAAAATTAATTATCTATTTCAGGTAAAAATGTTCTAAATATTTTATTTGATTAACTAAGTATCTAACAGTTCAAAATTAATTAAAGACAAAATTTGTAAATGGTGTAAACATGCAACAATATGTAGTTATGGTACTGTGAAATTACAATATCCTCCATGATTGTGTCATCACTGTCATTTGTTGCAAATCATGCTTTTGATTATTTTTTTTTTTTTTGTATATCATTCTTATATATCAACAATATAATACATGTGTTGATGTATCAAATTAGTATTAGATTAAAAACTTTTAAATTTAATATTTATCTTAACCAGTCATGTTATATTACATGTACATGAAAATATTCTAAAAGTTAGGTTTTGCAAGCTTTGTATTCTTGAACTGTAAATCTACTAGTTAGAATTGTTTTAATACTTATTGTTTCTTCTGCTTTTATAGTTTTATAATTATAGTGCTTTTCCATCTTGATTATTTATAAAGATACAAAATATGTGATGAAATTTATCTTTTGAATATTAAAATGTCTGCAACTGCTTCCTTATAATGGTACAAGTAAATATAAATATACAGTACTTACAAAACATATGAGACTTAAAACCAGTTTTGAAAAATACTATCCATGCTATTGGTATTAAATTTTTCTCTCTTTAGGAGGAATTAATTGCAAGTCTCAGGAAGAAATTAAATATTTTACTTGAAGAAGAAGCTGCTCTACAGGATGAATTGCGACAAAATGAGGAATTAGGAAATAATCTTTCAGATAAATTAGATGGCACTGCCACACAAAATGAATTGAAAAAATTTAGAAATCATGTCCAGGAATTGGAAAAAATTACCAACTTATTATTATCCTTATCTGGAAGATTAGCAAGAACTAAAAATGCTCTTTTGATTTTACCATCTGATGCTTCAGCTGAAGAAAAGGTAAGTAATATATATATTATGAAAAATGAGTTTTTTTTTTAAAGATTAGTTTTTATTAGCATTACATACATATTTTTGTTAGCTTTATATGATATTTAGAAGTAAAAAAAGTATTTAATTAATAATAAGCCAAGTACATTATAAATCAATAAAAAAAATTCCAATGTTAAATTACATATAACTCAAAGGTTCAGAAATTGAACCATTTTTAATTAAATGCTGATTTAAAATACTCCAAATTTCCGTTTGTTAAACAGAATGGATCATAAATCTAGTGATCTTATCTGAAACTAGCCCTGTGATTAACTTTTATTTACAATTTGTTTTTTCCAGAATAATTATCTTGATTTCAATTGTTTAGGATCCATAATAAGATACTACTTCTTGAGGGAATTCATTTATTGAAGTGTACAGCTCCCTTTGTATATTTTCAAAATTATTTAAGAAATGATGGTATAATATATGATTATGTTAAATGACTGAGTTACTTATATTTGATGGTATCTCATGGGATGTGGAAGATTATTATTTATTTTATTCTTTGAAAATATATCAATTTTCATCTGCAACTAAGGCTTAAATTTTCAGTAATAAATAGAGTTAGTAGTATTCAATTAATATTTTGCAGTGCATCTTTCCATGACCTTGTTTCTTCCTTTCATTTCTTTTCTGCATCTGCTAATATGAATACTTCAAATTCTAATCAAATACCCGAAATGTTAAGTGAAAACATATTGTAAACATCAAAATGTTTTGCTTGTCAAATTGAACCTTTCAATTACAAGAAAAGAAAAGTGTAAATTATATGATTCCCAGAATTTTACCCCTCCTAAATAAGCAATTTTAAAAGAAGTGTAAGAAAAAATTGTTATTAATATTTTTTGCTCAAAATTATTATTACTATGAATATGTAAAAATAGAAGGTTATTACCCTATTAATTATATTAAAAACACCAAAAAGGAGAAACTATAAAATTATGATTTTTAAAAAACTATAAAAAAATGAATATAAAAAAAAATATTTAACATTTTTATAGATATGTATGAGAAGATTTTAATTTTTGCCTTTCCTCAAAAATAAATCTGTTAAAAAATTCCAAAGATGATATTTTGACTTGAAAATCTAATTCATGATATATGTCAAAAACTCCTAAGAATTTTGTGCATACATGTTGATTGCAAATAGTTGATTTTGTGATACATGCAAATAGTTTCAGTTTATCCATGGAAGTAAAATGAAAAGGCTGGAGCTCCAATTGTAGCAATTTGTAGCTCCAAAATTTGTCCTATAAATAGCACACAGGTTGTTAACTGGCTTTTGCAGATAAAGAAGGCTTGTAAAATACTTCTGTATGCTATGTGGGCTACAACAAAAACTATGCCACTAATTTTATACTATGAAAATAATTAATGGTATGACTATATTCTAAAAATTTTAATCGGATACCTTTTCTGGTGGATTTTATTTTTGCATATTACTTATTTAATTATTTTTTATTTAGTATATTTTCATCAAACTGTTATTTTTGCTTCCTTTTCTAGGTGCTTTTGGACACGAAGTATAAGAAACTCACTCAGCAATATGAGGAAGCTCTTCATCTTCAAAAAGATATCGATAATAGAAACAAACAAGTATTAGTTTACTTGCAAAAGTATTTAAATAAAGATGAGCTTGCTGATTACAATCACTTTATTAAGATGAAAGTCAAGCTTTTAGTGGATTACAAAGAGTTAGTGGAAAAAATTAAATTGGGGGAAGAACAGCTTAAAGCTCTAACAAACAGTTAACTCATTGATTCTCACATTGAAAAATGACGTTTATAGTTTGTGTGTGTATATATATATTTATATTAATTTAAAATACTGCTGGACAATGACAAATTTAGGAAAAAAAATTTTAACTTATTAAATGAAGCATTTTTGCTATTATTGTTTGTAAGAATTTTTGTTACTTCCTTTACTCTCAGGAAATGGAGTGTGATATATTTAATATTTGAAAATGAAGTGAAAAAAAAACAATAAGTATAAGAGTACTTTTACAACAAATCAGCTAAGACAGAATTGCATATTTTTCTAATGTGCCTTATTTTATATTTTTGTTTAAAATGTAACTAAACATGTTACATAGTTAAAGGTGTTGCTGTTATATTGCTTTTTTTGTATTTTTATGTGCTAGAATTTTAAGAAAATGATTTTGTAAAGTAGCTCATTTATTTTTGAGAATTTTAATTTCAAAAAGTTAGGATTTTTAAACAAATGTTTGAATACTTTACAATTGTTTTTTATGATATATGTTATTAAATTTTTAAAAAAAAAAAAAGTAGAAAATCTGTCTTGAGTTTTTATTGATTGATTGATTACTGATTTCATTTACTTCATGGAAATCATTTGCTAATTCATTTTTCCAACTTAATCAGCTTGTACAAATCGTAATACTTACCAAAATTTAATTATAAAGAGCAGAGTTATAAAGCATTTTTACTCTAACAGAAATTTGAAGTTTTTAGTTTTGGACAATGATACAAAAGAATCTAAAAACACTATTAGCAATTTTTTCACCCAACTATTAAACAATTAAGAAAGAACATCCATTTTTCTGACAGAATAAGTTTCATGGTATTGTTTAAATATCACCAGAATGCTTTAGAAATAATTTTTTAAATCAAAGTAGAAATCTTTCAGATATGTTAATTTAATTTCGTAAAATTATTTATATCATTAGTGTAATGGGAAAAAAATTGGATGGTAAATTAGTACAATGAAATTATATGATATGCCTTCATATTTTTCAAGTAATGAGTTTTTTCTTTCTAATTATACATGATTTTCAGCTGCGATGTTTAATCTGAATTGTTTCGAAAATTTCTTTCCAGTTGTTGAAAGAATCAAAGAAAAATGAACAAATAAGTTAAAATAGAATGTGTAACATTATATAAGGCAAGATTTGTTTCAGAAAATGTTGAAACTGTTTGCTTCAGGAAAGAGTGTTTATTGACTTAGAAACCAAAATGCAGATTGTTCACAACAAGCAATCTAGAAAGATATATGTATGTAAAGGATATATTTCTGCTCATCAAGGTATGCTTGGAATGACATGAAATACATTTTGAGACAGCATTTCACACTTATTTTTCACCTTATATGTAAGGAACAGATTGATGTTTTGAGAATATGGATATGAGGCATTGCTGTTCTGAATCCTTTGAGTTATTTCTTTTTGATGACAAAATCCATTCTTAAAAAAATCGTTTTAAAACTCTTGACTGACCAGCAGGACCCTCCCCTCATCTTTCCCAAACACCTGCACTTTGTAATATATGAAAAAAGCAAATATGCCCCTTTCCTGCATTTGATTAGTTCCAATTTTCAACACTATCTATAATTTTAATGACAAGACCCTCACCAAATTTTATTTATCCAGTATATTGGGTTTTTGAGTAGATTTTATACCATTCATGTATTGCATTAAAGGTATATAATTAACATGTTGCGAGATTTGGTCCAAAATTTGATAACAGATTTTGAATTATGGTTTAAATTAGTTGGCTTGTTATATTTTTAGATTATCTTGTTTACAAGCACGCAAATGTAAAGATCATGTACCAGATTTCATTTGTCTAGTTTGCCATAGTTTTGAATTATGTTCACATATTGGCTAAAAATTGCAGAATTATATTTTTGTGCTCAATGCATGTGTAAACAATGGAAATATCAAAATTCAAATTTTAATGTTGATTACAATACATTGTTTTATATGCAAGAAAATAAAGTAGGCACTCAAAAAATTTATATATTTCATAGTTTAAATTTATTTTGCTCACAGCTATATTTTAAGGTTTAATTTATTGAAATATCATAACTTTATCTTATGTTCAAAAAATACAATTCTAGTATAAGTTATTTTAGGTTTGGAATTCTATTTCAAAGTTATAGCCTTACACTGTTTAGGAGTATTTTTCATTTATACATAGTTATGAAATAAAATTAAATAACTTTAATTAATGTAATAATGTACTGTAATCAAGATAGTGAAAATTTGGAAGATAAAATTAATGTGTAAATTATAAAATTAGAGATATATTAGTTATTGAACTCCTTAAAAATTAAATTTAAAACTGATTAATGCTTGCTTCCCATAGTTATAATTTTAAATTATTTTTTGACCTTTGTAAAAAAAAATCAAAATTGTAGCACTAATTTTTCCTGATTGAAATTGTTTACTTGTATATTTTGTTAAACTTTTTTTGAAATTCATTATTATATTTTTCCCAACCTCAAATGAAATAGTATCCTAGTGATCTGATAGACAGGTTTTCTATGGTATATAAACAGTAACACAAAAGTAACTTCAGGTTCACCCTGAATCCGAAATATGTTCCATTCTGATATACAAGCTCCAACAATTAAAAAAAATAAAGCTGTGAAATTTTGAATGAGAGAGTAAATAAATTTAATATTTCTAATAATTTTTGTAATCAGCATAAAAAGTTATGTTTTAGTCAATTAAAAAAATTTATATAAATATTTTCATTCGATTTAGATTTATATTTGCAAGAAGTAATTGGTCTGTTGCAGTTGGAACCATTCACTTTTGGTTATGATTTAAATTTCTAGATTGACACTTTGTAGCTACATTGAGTTATAGTGATAAAAGTTTTTTTTATCACTATCAGATGCAGATATTGTTACCCAATTAGATACTGTTACTCCTATTTCCAGACACATGCTTGTGCATAAATGTCTGATAATCAAGTGATAAACCCTAGCCAAGGTAGCCAATTGTTTTTATAAAACTAACTTTCAAAACTGTGATGTTTTGATTTGATCATCAAGCTGGGACTCTTAATATGCAATTTCTGCCCTCAATTTTAAGCATCTTCAGTGAAATTCAATTTTATCTAATTATGATAATGATTTGGCATAATTTCTATAAATTGTGTGATGTGATTATATGGATTGCAGATAACAGACAAATTTTTGGTGTAAAAGTTACCAAATTTAGCACATACTGGGTAATAATGTTCAATTTTTAAAAAACTTCAATAATCAGTTTTTTATTATGAATCGTCAATGTTTTATAAGGCTAACATTTTTATAATTGCTATTTCAACAAAAAATTATTTAAATTTTCAAAACTAAAATTATTTCAATTTCCCAATATTGTGAAATCTATTAAATGTGTGTGTATATATGTGTTCGTTTTTATTATTATTATATAATCCAAAAAGGTTGCTTTTTAAATTTCTCATTAATATACGAGATGCAATAATAAAAACTATACTTCTTGTATTTTAGATATAAATAAATTAGCATTAAATTCACAGGACAAAATTATTTATCAAAGATTCATGAATCACAATATTTAAATTTTGGTGAATAATAACTAAATGGAATTTTATGCTTAATAATCTAAAATGAATTGTAGTGATGTATTAATTTCAACAGGAGCAATGTATACTATTTTCTCAGACATTAACAAGAAAAAATAAAATCTGTATTTTCTTTTAAATATCTATAACATAGATTATAGAAATAAGTTTTCTGTGCCATTTGATGCAAAAGGATTTGATTTTTACACCAAGTGTTGCATTTTATAAAATTGCCATCATTACTTTTCCTGTTAAATTGCTGTGTTTTATATTCCAGACCTACTCTCCTCCCCCTTTCCTACTATTACTTTAGTGAACTTTTTTCTCATTCCAAAAGTTTAGACAAATAAAGCAAGCATATTTTAGATTAATAAAAAAATAGAAAGAATTAGTGTTTGTAAAATTGTAAAAAAAAAATTATTCAAATGAAGATGGATTTCTGCATTATTTCACTAATTTTGGAAAATCCAACAGAAGTACTTGAGAGACCACTAAAATTACAGATTTAGATACAAATGAGATTAACATCTCATTTTAAACTACATAAGAGTTATTTTTTATGGACCTCATA
This sequence comes from Argiope bruennichi, assembly GCF_947563725.1. NCBI lineage: Eukaryota > Metazoa > Arthropoda > Arachnida > Araneae > Araneidae > Argiope > Argiope bruennichi. The sequence goes on from NC_079156.1 coordinate 35,756,124, forward strand.
ATTTTAATCGTGGTCAGACAAAAAAGATATCTGATTGCACCCCGACCCTGTCTAGTTCAGAACACACTAATACATTTCAAAGATTAATACAGTTCCTCTTAGAAGGATTTCTCGTACAAAATGCTAAATAGATTGATACGCATTCATATATAAAACTGACAATTTATATCAATGTATAATACTTTTTGTACAATAAAGTAAATTCAATATTTTGTAATTGTTAAAAATTCACAAAATTTTGTTAGCATATTAATGAATAGCTAGATAATGAAATAATAAGCTTTAGAAAAAAAAATTGTAATTTTCTGCTCATTTTTTATAATTAATGTTATGCTTCTGTACACTGAAACCATAACAGATTGATAGAGTGATTTTAAAGTTAATAATCTCATTAAACTTGTTGTGTTAATTTTGCAATAAATTTCTAAAAGTATGACAGACAAATATTATTAATAACAGACCTTTAATCAAAGCATAAAATATTTATAAAACAACAAATATTGCATGCATATTAAGATTTCTAAAAAGGTAATACAAGTATAGCTATGATAAAAATGTCTGTGGTTTTATTTACTTAAACAATGAAGCCACTGAATTCAGTTGTAAGATGTTCAAACAGAATGTATAGCATAATAATAATAATACACGATACTGTTTGGGGATTTTAAGAAACTAAAAAATTATTCGTATAGGAAGAAATAATAATATTTCAAAAAATACTTGGTTAACAGTCTTGATTTTCAATTATTGTAAGTTATTTTAATAAAACATGTAGTACTTTATAATATATATATTGAGTTTCAAAGACATTCAGTAAACAGAGCCAATAAATTAAACTGTGAATGAATTAAAAAGAGTACATGTGTAGATAGAAAATAAAAAATTATTAACTAGTTTCATTTACATGTAATAATGATTTAAGATTAAATGAAAATATCAAGATATTTTAATACACTGCATTATATTGCAATGAAAAGTTCATTAAGTACTATTCTAAATCATATAATACTATCAAAAAGATTCATTTTCACTCAACAAACATAATATATACTAACCTAAATCCTCATTAAAAAAAGAATAAAAGAAAACAGTTGTAAATGAATTAATAACATTTCAGCAATGCTGCTTTATCAGATGTTCAGAGAGTTTTATTACCACGCATATATTTAGAATAGGAAAAAAATCTAGAAACCAAAAATCACAGCAGTAGAAAATTACAAATACACAGCAAACATAATATAGAAAGATATTTTCTATTGAAAAGAACTTTTTAATAAATTAAGTGTATTTATATTTACATGACACAGATGTGCTTAAATTTTTCTTTTTACATATTGTTTAAATTATGAATATATATATTAATATTCTATAAACAATAATGCATCAAATGAAATAAAGTGAAGAAGGCCTAAACATTCTTACTTTAGCACCATCTAATACAATTTTCATTGCCAAAGCCTTAGCAGCCATTTATAAAAAGATTGTATGACTTCATAATGCATCTCAGGAAGTCTCAATACTTGTTATAAAAAATATTTACAAAAACTATAATGATCTAAAGATTTTATAAAAATCACATGTCATAAATAAATAAATAAAGACATACAAATACAGAGAATTGCATCTAATGTAATTCTCACTATAATTGACCATCCATGTCCATCATAAGTAGCAGACAAATCTCATATGGACATGCCTGTTTCCTCTTGTCTTAATAGGAACATAACAGGTCTAATAAGAAGTTAAAAGTACCAAATAGATATAGAGAATCAATTTCATTGAATTAATAATGATCAAATTTTAGTTATATTTTTTTAAATATTTATAATTATACTAAGAGAATAATTGATTTTATCAAATTATTTTTGTTAAAACACAGTCATTTATTTTAATGATATTTCAAACTGCATGTCATATTAAAATAGTTACTTATATAGAAATGATATAGAAAATAAATATTAATATAAACAGCTGAACATCAATTCACACAAAACAACAAAAAAAAAACACTAATTACTTCTCTAGATGAAATAACAAAAAAAGTAAAAAGAATAATTCAGATATATTTCATCACACAGGTATATTGATGTTTTATGTTATAAAGTATTAGCAAAAGGAAGTAATTAGTAAAAGGAAGTTCTTAAAGCCTCACCGGTATTATCTAATTCAATAGAGAAATTTCCTGATTTACAAATCATCAGCACTTTTTTTTTTTTGTCTTGAAGATACTTTTAATATGGAGACCCACTTTCACCCCTTACAGTTTTGAATGATAAAGCAAAATATGAATCTCTCTTTACAGAATGAATGATATATTTTGTTTTATCATCACTCTATTCAATGATACATCAAAGCATCTTCAACACATTTTACAATCTGAAATTATTGCTCTCTCTCTCTCTCATTTTTTAACTCACTAGTTAACGAAATTAAGCAAGGAATTGCAGTGACAAACAATAAACAGAATTCTACCTTTCATATAATTTGTAAAACAGATACCAAATGGGTTTTGTAATTTCTTAAATTAAAAGGCTACTGTATTATAATATAAATAACAAAAAAAAATTTTATCTATAAATTTGAAACTGCTATTTTTTTAAATTTAACTAAGAGTAATTTAACTATTTTGTAACAAAAAATATCATCTAAGCATTTTAAAACCAGCTTTTCTCATTTAAACTATAATGTAAATTTAATAATTTTATGTTAAAAAATGACATTTTAACTTGACATTTCAACTTTTTAGGATAAAATCTCAAATAACAAACTCCAAAGTTACTAGTTTATTTGAACTTACTGTTTGTTACTTATTGTCAGACCAAGTTTCAAATTTAACAGGTCTTTACAATTTATTACTTTTTAACTCATTAAGAATAATTGGGCTTCAAAGTCATTTTAAATTGAGGATCAGAAATATTAATATATATATATGATACATTTCCTAATTTCTCAAGGAAAAAAGAATATTTTTCAAACTTAAAAGTTTTCTTGTATCAAAATTTTTAAAAATAATAATAATTAAACCTTATTAATCATTGAATAAAATCTGACAAGCCTTGTACAAAAAAAATATCACATTATCTAATACAACCCTAGCCTTCATACATAGAAAAACGAGATCAATTTAAATACTAGAGCAAGTCTTAAACTATGGATTCTTGACTTCTGGTAAGTCATAAATGTGGACTTCTGATTAAAAAAACATTAAAACAATTATATTAGTTTGAATTATTAACATTTCAAAGTAGATATTATTGAGAAAATCACTATGATTAGAAATATTTACATTTCAGTGATAAAAATACTTATTTTTAATTCTTTTTGTTTACTAAGAATAAAAAGATTATTTTTTCTCTTTATATGCATACTTGGGAATTTAAAAAAAATGTAGGCATAATTCTAATAAAAGTGCTCCAGATAAAATTTTAAAAAATGAACAAGAAATACCGACATTAATAAAGCAATGGCAAGAGTTGGTGATAATTTTAGTCCCATTACAGAAATAATAATAAAACTATTAGAATTTTAAATATTTTGGGTATTTCCGAAATGGGATAGAGAATCTTAAAATCTCAGAAAGAAAAGTTACCAAAACTCACAACCTAAAAGAAAAAAAGATGCTTAGAGAATAAGAAAAGTAACAACAACAATAATTATATATTAGATTCAGATCAAATATAAGTAATCATTCTATTTATTATATAATAAATTGTATATTTACAATATTTAAATAAATTGTTAGAACATGCCATTAAGGTCATGTAAGTAAATAATATAAAAACCTTTAGGTTATAGAACATGTTCATTTCTGCAATAGGAAAAATTGTACTTAAAATTAAGATATGATTTTTTACAATGGAGTATATTAAATATCTATTGAAAAAATCCATGAACACACGATTTTTTAGATGAAGATATCTGTTCACAGTATTTGAAGCATCCTTGTCCAGGAAGACCTGGAGACATACCACCTGGTTGTTTATACCACCATTTGTATGTGAAATACCATACTAATATTGCTACTCCACCTCCTACAACTTTTTGTACCATAGAATGAAAATACAATATTGTTGCAACAAGCATTACATCCCACAATATAGCAAACAGAGTGAGAGTAATAAATGCACTCCTGATGTAAGGAGTTAATTTACTATAATTATCTTTCAAGTGTTCAAGCTCTTTTTCTGTTAACGGCTTGAGAGGGCTTTCTTCATCAAATTCTTCATTACGTATTAAATCACCTATTCTTTCCCATCCACGGATAGCTTTGGCTTCTTCTGCGATAAGTAAGCTGCAATATATTAATAAAAATGCATGCCCTGATATATCAAAACCTTTCCAAACTGACCCGCCTTGTAAACAACTGGCTTTGGTAGTATATTTGGGAGATAAACAACCCATAGTATAAGCTTCTATCAGAATGAAAGCTTTCGTAAAACAGAACCACACGCCAGTTCCTATCAAAAGACGGTAGAAGTGTTTTTTAATTCTGTCTGTATTTCCACAGCAATATACGTACGATGTTAAACCCAAAAACGCTGAAACTGTTAATAGAGTCCAGGCCCAACCCCATTTAACAAAATAATAATTAAATAAATTGGTTTTTCTAGAGAAATAAGATCGAGGTAAGGGTGCAAAATCTCCAATCAACGATCCACACACCAATGCTGCAAGGTAAATAGTGATCTTGATTTCAGTCTCAAAAAGAACGATTTTTCGACAAACATGCATGACAAGCATAACAATTATATTTTTCAATGTAGTGGGCTCCGGCAAGGTTTTCTTTCCAGCTGAAGAGCTTTTTGCATAGAAATTTTGCCATTTCAATTCCCGAGCAGATTTCCTTTTCACGCCACCCATGTTTATTTTCCTTTTACTCGCATCCATATGAAAGAAGTGTTGAGTTGTTGCAATTTCACTTCCAAAGATAGAATTTAGAAATTGTTAGGAAACTAGAACAGAATGATGGACCTAGTAATTAAAAGCAATTATTCTCAAATAAATAGATTAATTGCTCAAATAAAGCTGAAAATATTCCTCAAGTTTTACATGATTACCTTGAATTGTTACACTCCAATCATAGCAGCAGTAGTACTAAAAAAAAAAGTTCAGTTTCAAATATTTTTGTACAGAAAATGCTTTTAATTAGTTTTATAGTTATTTCATTTCGTGTTTTGTTCTGTCCCTTTTTAGAATTAACGACAGACAGATAATAATTAAAAATAATACTGGAAAGCATTTGATTGAAATGTAAAAGCCAAGTATCCGGTTTCGGCGCTTTGAAGACTGAAAATCGAACCACAGTTCAATTTTCAATACTTATCCAAACTAATTTTATTTAACTAAAGTAAAAGGGGTATTCAGAATTTATTTAATATTAGCATACAGCCTCATATAAAATAAAACTCCTTAAGCATTTCTCCTTTACCATAATATACGAAGAGGGATTTCGAGTTTCGATAGTTCAGTAGATAAAATGTCGATCAATCAACTCAAAGCTCCCATGTTCAAAACACCAATAAGTTGGAAATGGTTGAAACGAGAGATTAAATAAAAAATAGCTCATAGAATTAATGAGAGATACTTATATAGATGGTAAAAACTTAATTTTTTTAAAGTCATGATAAATAAATTTTATATTTTCAGCATTGCATAATATTATATAATACTTATAACTTTATTCAATACTGCATAATTTTACAAGGTATTGTATAGCATTGTTTAATATGACAAAAAATTTTGCATAATATTATAAGATTCTTACATTTTACACTGTTTTACTATTGGGGAAAATTTTGTATAAAATTACCTTTGCAGCTTTTGTGATATTCTACGGTATTATGTAGAACTTGGACGGCTTCACATATATGATTTGCAAATGAATTTCTGATGAATAATTCTAAAACTCGAAATACTACCATTACGTAAAGTAACGTCTTTTCATTACTTAAGGAAGTGCTAAACTTTTATAGATGTCTGAAAGTATTCGTATTAATATCTTTTAAAGCTGTGGCGTATTTACAATGAGTGAGGATAGAACCTGGAACCTTATGGTTCGTAGCCGAGTAACATGACCACAATACAAAAGCAATTACTCGTGTAGCGTAGCTGTTAACTGGTTTATAAGCTTTCACCACAAAGACATGAAATGAAATTGATAATTCATGGCAAAAAAAATTCCACAATTGAAGGAATACAATTAATAAATAATTAAAAGTGTTCTTTGTGTGAAATTAATTGAAGACATCCCCAAATTCTAAGAGATTCTAAGAGAAATTATTATCTGACTTTCACGGTATAGCGAGATTAAACAGCACACGAGATGAAGTATTTATTGTTCATCCTTCCTTGGATCCCATTTTGGCTTTGAAAACTTAAAATAAGCACAAAAATATTACTTTCTCGAGTTACAAGACTGATGCATAAAGCATCATATCTTACTCCTTGCTACGCCATAGATTAGCGCAAGATATTTTGCGATGTTACTACAGCGAGTTCGCAAATTGTACAGACTAACTCTATGGCAAAGGATACCGACGTGCTCTGATTGGTTTAAGCCTTGGCAATGTTTTGTACTCATAATAGTGTAGTTATCGCTTATTTGGCTCAAACCTTGCAAAACTGTGCCAAACTGTTTCCGATCTTTGTTGATATTCTTGAATCCATTTCTAAAATATGTGTTATAGAAATGCAAGAAATAAGTTTTCAAAAGAAATGTATAAACTATTTACGTATATATTTATAAATCTTAATATTAAGTTAATAACAAATGTCAAGATTAATAATTAGATTGTTAATAACTATATGAATCTAAATATCTTAACAAATATAGCACATTTGCAGATAGACATCTTATGGTAATAATTTCAATATGAACTTAATAAATAAATATCTCCTTATTTTATTTTGCATGAATATTCAATAAGAATTATAATGATTTCTATTCCGTTTAATGTCATCTAAATATCTTAATAAATATAGTATATTTGCATATAAATATTTTATGGTAATGATTTTAATGTGAAAATTTAATAAAAAAATTGGTCGATCATTTCCCTTAAAATGAAAGCTTAATTTTCAAGTCTTATTTTAATAATACTCCACAGAAAAATTGCTACCTGTGCTAATTCTTTATTCACAAGATCTGAAATACGAAAAATAGCTCTATTGTCATCAATCTCAATTATTTTATAATTGTATTTCTCTGGAAGATTTAATTTCTCTATTTTAAAAAATAACAGGCAAAAAAAAAAAAAAAAAAAAAACGTTGAAACCAAACAATGCAACAGGGTTGCAGCAGCTCCAGCATAGAAAGTCTGTGCGAAATGAAATCGACCAATCAGAGCACGTCGATATCCTTTGCCATAGAGTTAGTCTGTACAATTTGTTACATTGTACTACATTGTTACTACATTGTTGTTTTCATTTTTGATTCGGTTTTTAATTCAGTAAAATATCGTGAAGATATAAATATAATAATATTTTGCATTTTGTGTTAATAGGGCAGGCCCTTAATCAAAGTAAATATTTCTTTATTACAATCCACTACTGTTTCGCTGGAAGACGTAAATACAATTATTATATATCGTAGACTGCAGTATAAATTTAGATGATGTGAATAAAGCAGTTATATCAGTATAAAATTGGATGATGAGTTTTGTTTATGAATCTGCTTAAGCATAGAACTGAATAACCCATCTTAGCAGTTGTAATCCTTGAGTTAAATCCGTAATATTTGAAATTAGTAATAAATGTTCACCGAAATATTTTTAAATTAAAATTTCTGAATCAAATAAATTATTATTTTTTAAAAGATGAAAAATAAAGTAGACGAATCAAATTGATTATTTCTATTGTTGGAAGAAAGTTTTTTAATCTAAATATTTAGATTTTAGTTCCAAAAACTAAATATTACTGAATTAAATTTAATGTTAATAGAAAAGAAAATAAATGAAGTTATCTAATAACATTACTTCAATGTTAGGAATAGCATTTTAAGCTAGAATTTGGAAAGTTAGAAGAAAATTCAAAGGCAAAAATAGATATAGGTGAAGTTTTTTTTAATAAATTAATCATTCCAATGAGAATGTAAATCGGGGGGAGGGGGGGATCTGTTGTTCTGCAGTTGTTTACTCTTTCTCTCTCTCACAAACACCACAAATTTTGCGAGGCAATGTTATTAAACCTAAGGAAGACTAAGAGAAAATTTCCTGAAAATTAATTAAAATATTAATTTTTTATTAGTTAATGACTCCGTTGTGTGTTTTCCACAGAGTGCAAGGAAAAAGTTGAGACACCAGATTGAATTCAAGGTAGTTAAAATACGGGAAAAAAGAATATTCAAATAAGATTTTTTTTTCTAAGATATAGGAAAAAACTGTCTTGAAAAGCGTTTTGATATTTTCTATTTTAACTTGCACGTACTCAAAATATAGAGTATGAATCATAATCGTCAAAAAAATTCGAATTCGAGATTCCGACGAATTTCCACGTGTCAGACCTTCCTGAGTTCGGAAAATACATCTTTGTCATTATGTCTTACACACGATAACTGAAAACTCTTTCAGCTAGATGGATGAAGTTTGACATATAGATTTTAAACCAAATTTGTTGATTTCTGATAAATTTTGAAAGAAATCCATTATGAAGAAATTTTTCTGTCCGATTGCTCAAGTACAAGAGAGCATGAAAGTTATAAAACTTTAAGAATCTAGATAGATAAAACTTGGTATCCAACTTCAACATCTAACATTCTTATCAAGCTTCGAATCAAATGTTGACCATCAGTCAGTCTGTATTTTTACTTGCATGTAAAGGCAATAATTCATAAAAGGAATGACATAAATGAATAAAATCCGGTGTATGATCTTGTGACTACAACTATACATGGTGGTACATGTGTTAACCACCACAATACCACTACTGTTTCGCTGGAAGACGTAAATACAATTATTATATATCGTAGACTGCAGTATAAATTTAGATGATGTGAATAAAGCAGTTATATCAGTATAAAATTGGATGATGAGTTTTGTTTATGAATCTGCTTAAGCATAGAACTGAATAACCCATCTTAGCAGTTGTAATCCTTGAGTTAAATCCGTAATATTTGAAATTAGTAATAAATGTTCACCGAAATATTTTTAAATTAAAATTTCTGAATCAAATAAATTATTATTTTTTAAAAGATGAAAAATAAAGTAGACGAATCAAATTGATTATTTCTATTGTTGGAAGAAAGTTTTTTAATCTAAATATTTAGATTTTAGTTCCAAAAACTAAATATTACTGAATTAAATTTAATGTTAATAGAAAAGAAAATAAATGAAGTTATCTAATAACATTACTTCAATGTTAGGAATAGCATTTTAAGCTAGAATTTGGAAAGTTAGAAGAAAATTCAAAGGCAAAAATAGATATAGGTGAAGTTTTTTTTAATAAATTAATCATTCCAATGAGAATGTAAATCGGGGGGAGGGGGGGATCTGTTGTTCTGCAGTTGTTTACTCTTTCTCTCTCTCACAAACACCACAAATTTTGCGAGGCAATGTTATTAAACCTAAGGAAGACTAAGAGAAAATTTCCTGAAAATTAATTAAAATATTAATTTTTTATTAGTTAATGACTCCGTTGTGTGTTTTCCACAGAGTGCAAGGAAAAAGTTGAGACACCAGATTGAATTCAAGGTAGTTAAAATACGGGAAAAAAGAATATTCAAATAAGATTTTTTTTTCTAAGATATAGGAAAAAACTGTCTTGAAAAGCGTTTTGATATTTTCTATTTTAACTTGCACGTACTCAAAATATAGAGTATGAATCATAATCGTCAAAAAAATTCGAATTCGAGATTCCGACGAATTTCCACGTGTCAGACCTTCCTGAGTTCGGAAAATACATCTTTGTCATTATGTCTTACACACGATAACTGAAAACTCTTTCAGCTAGATGGATGAAGTTTGACATATAGATTTTAAACCAAATTTGTTGATTTCTGATAAATTTTGAAAGAAATCCATTATGAAGAAATTTTTCTGTCCGATTGCTCAAGTACAAGAGAGCATGAAAGTTATAAAACTTTAAGAATCTAGATAGATAAAACTTGGTATCCAACTTCAACATCTAACATTCTTATCAAGCTTCGAATCAAATGTTGACCATCAGTCAGTCTGTATTTTTACTTGCATGTAAAGGCAATAATTCATAAAAGGAATGACATAAATGAATAAAATCCGGTGTATGATCTTGTGACTACAACTATACATGGTGGTACATGTGTTAACCACCACAATACCCCACCACCACCACCAGTAAGTCGGTGGAGTTTATCACGCCAGTTATGACGAGCGACGAACGCGATTATCGCGCCAGGAGTTATGGCGAGCGACGAACGTTGTTATCGCGCCAAGCGTTATGGCGGGCGACGGCGAGTGTGTGTGAGTGGTTGCTAAAGGTAGATGGAGCCACGACAACTGAACGAAGGATGCGGCTGTTCAGAACGAGAGTCACCAATATGCAAGTTTGAAGGTTCGAATTCGCAACGTTAGTGTTCATAGCCGAGTAACAAAGCCACTAGACAAAAATGTACACTCCTCTCCGGAAGTTGTTATTTGGCTTATGATGTTACCACCACAATATCATGCCAAATTTGGTTCATTCGATCGCCAAAAAGGCGCTCATAATACATATTCGCATGAGAGATTCCGTAAAAATGTTAGATTAAATTAAAGATCTATATTTTGTAACTACTGGCCGCCAAGCAAGGCCGTTAATTTTATGCTAGAGTGCTGGGGGAATAAAACCTTAATTGGAAATTATGCCAGAAAGTTTCAAAGAGACCATTCGAGGTGGTTTAAAAGTTGATTTAAAACACGACTACTTGCTTTTAACGATCGACGAAGTTTCAAATTGTTCAAAACGAATGACTTCATATTTGATGGAGAAGATTGGTATTTAGTTTGCCATGCTTAATTAAATTTTGTAAAAATTTTCAAAAATTATGAATAACTTATGAAGAAATAAATTTTCTGTTGCACTTAACACTTATAGCACTTAAATAAGAATTAAATAAGCACTTAAGTAAGCACTTAAGTGCTTCTTTAATAGCACTTAAGTAAGAATTAAAATGATATGGTTTTACTGTCTGTTTGTTGGAATCATGGGAAAAAATATCCAAACGATTTAACTTGAATTAAATAAAACCAATAGCTCCGGTGAATTAGCTGAACGCAATAAATAAACAAACACAAAAAGTAATTTTTTGAGATTAGGATTAAGGTCAGGAATTGAACGAAAAAGAAATTAATTTGCTATTTAATTTTAATCAATCTGATTATATTTGTTTTTCAATCAAAAAAATTATATAGTGAAAAATATTAAAGAAAAATATTAAAGGATTTAAATAATAAATACGCTTACAATCTCAAATAATCATAAGTAGTGAATAAGCAAATGAAACACAAATAAGTATACTATAAATGACAAAATTGCAAATATAGTGAGGAGCGATTAAATACTGTCCTCATTGACAAGAAACGGGGGTAAAGAATTATTTCCAGATTATGGCAATAGATGTCGCTCCAATAAATACTTCTTGCTATTACTTTTCTGCCTTTTTTTTTTTTTTTTTGTGTGTGTGTGTGTGTGTGTGTGTGTGTGTGTTTACATTTAACTTATCGAAATATACTAAGTAGGCTTAAGAAAATAATCAGCAATTTAATAATAATTTTTTTAAAAATCACATTTGCAAAATTTCGTTTCGCCGACACAAATTTAAACAATAGAAAATTGAGCTTAAAATGTATAAAGGAAAAATTTTCAAGATATAGCGAAAATAATATACTATTTTTCATTGCCAAATTTCATTTTAAAATGAAGAAGAAACGTAAATACCAGCTTCTGTGACAATAAAATTACTTTAAATTTGATTCTATTTTGAAAAATTCGTTTGATCGCTTTTATTATATAACACATGTTTATGTATAGCAAGATTGTTTTTACTAATAGCAAACAATAAATTGCAAAAATTTTCAAATTTTATGATAACAAAACATGAATAGATTTATGCTATCAATTCAAGAAATTACAACAGGAATTCACAGAAGATTTTTTAACGGAAAATTTTGAAGGTATGTACTACAGAACCGGACAAACAAGAGATTTTCTTCCTTATGATGAATATAAATTTGGAATACTATTTAATTCTTCTTCTTTTCAGAGATTAAAATCCAACTCAGTATTTGTCATGTTGTACAGATCAGAATTATTATATATTTTTTTTTTTCTTGTAGATGTGTGAAATCTTCATGTTAGTTGTATTGTGCACGTAACATTTTCTATCTTTTGCAGTGTACCATTATACTAATACAATTTTCTTTTCTTTTTAACAATTTAATCTTTATGTATAAGTTTTTGGAAAAAAAACCATCTTTACATCTTTTATAAAAGCTATAGGGATTTTTAAAAAAGTTTTTGAACTTTAAATTTCCTTATTCTTGAAGCTTTTATTTCAGACTAACAGTGCCTGCACGGCGTTGCCATTGACATAATGAAATATTAGCGAAATCAAAACCAAAAAAGTTTAAAATGAAGCTATCAAAATGAAGTGAAACAAAATTTATTTTATTTTATTTTCGTGAAAAACCACGGCAGTGCTCGTCAGTTCCAACCACAGGATCAATTTCAGAAATTTTAATTTCATATAAAAGCTTATGACCTCAGATATGTCATTAATTGTCACTTGCTCTTCTTCATTTTCCATTTTCCGGAGAAATGGAAACAATTCTCTTTCACTTTTTGTTTTCGAGATGAAAAAGTATCGACTGAATCCCCACATAACCATTGTACCGATTTAGAAATTCATTATTTCATATCAGTACTCATGACTCTCAGATATGTTATCAATGCTCTATCGCCTTTTTCAAAAGATATATAAATAGTACAAAACATATCTCGCCATTTGCAGAACCAATACTGCAACCAATACAATGCAATACAATACATATGAACGTTGACTCTAATAATGTTACATTGTAATTGATCACAATTAAGCGAGTTTCTTTGTACATGCTGGAACTAAATTTTGCAAAGAACATATTGATGCATCTTGGCTTTAAATTCAATTTATAATTAAAATTGAGTTAATAAAATTCATTTTTCTGAAACTATCTAATCTTTTAAAAAAATTTTTGTCCCAGATTTTCCACCGATTTATACATAACAATTCAGATTTGCGAAATGTTGCCAAACGGCGATTGACAAATTCACCAAGATCTTGCACTCGTATAAATATTTTTTATGCCTAAATTTTTATGATTTATGATTTCCTAATTTGGCAACGCGTCAAGTCAATGAAAAAATGAAATTTCATGGGAATTTTTTTTAAATTTTTCACTGATTGGATCAACGAAAATAAAATCGTTGAAATCCGGAAAACAATTAATTAAAAACCAATGAATGAAAATATTCTTGTTTGAAATTAAAAATCGAATAATTACTTACAATAGTTTAAAAAAGATGACGGAATAGAAAATTGGAGGCAGAAATTTTAGTTTAAATTTTTAAATCTTTCCTGGAAAAGGGATCCATTTTTTAAATCTTTCTTAAGTAAATTATGTGTTAATTGTGTGGGCTATTATGTTATTAAACAAATTTCTATTGTGCGATAATTGTTTGCTCTTTTTGTTAGTACAATGAATTTTTTCCTGTAACATTAAAAACCATACTGTGTGCATATAAATGTAATAAATAAACCAAAACAATACAAAACATTAAATTAAAAAATTCTACATATGCATCTCTTTTACATCTTGTACCATTTTTTCGTAAATTATTTTATTATTCATATAAATATGATGGCTCTATGGAAATATTTATATTTGCTTTTTAGAGCAGTTTTAAATAATTTTGTATCGGTAATTTTTTTTTCTTAGAGTTAAGAGTGTGGCGAATTGTGATGAGCGAGGATAGATCCTGAGACCTTGTGGTTCGCAGCCCAGTAACATGACCATGATTCAAAAGCAATTGCTCGGGTAGCGTAGCTGTTTACTGGCTTATAAGCTTTCACCACAGACTCTCCCTCCAGTGAGATGAACGATATGGCTGTTGAGTGGTGATGTATTTAGCTGTTGAATCTAATGTACCTGTACTCATTAGAGTAGCGCCAAGCGTTATGGCGAGCGTGTGTGGGTGAGTGGTTGCTGATGCTGTTGCTACGTCAAGTGAGTCTGACGTCTTTGGTCTGCTGTGGGTAGATGGCGCCACAACAGCTGTACGAAAGTTGAATGATCATGTCCGGGTCACCAATGTAGCGGATTGATATGAGTGAGGATAGATCCTGAGACCTTGTGGCTCGCAGCCCAGTAACATGACCATGATACAAAAGCAATTGCTCGGGTAGCGTAGCTGTTAACTGGCTTATAAGCTTTCACCACAAGAGTTTATTGGAATTGTGGTTCACAACTTTTATCTTGAAATTATTAATTTGGTTTTCATGTATAATTAGAAAATAAAATATTATTTTTAACTTGGAAATAAATAGATAAAGTTTTGTTTTGCAAATTATTTTTCTGCATTATAGGCTGCCCAATGTTAATGAGTCCTAAATGGTGTTAGATGTTGAACAATATTTGAACCTTTGTAAGCATTGTATAACATTATTAACTAATATAACTTCTGTTGATCAGAATGCTTTCTTACCTAATATTTTTTTAAACAAAAAAATCCCTTTGCAAAAAGTCAATTTATTGTCTGAAATATCTTTAATAAAAATGGGAATATCAGTTGAATCAGCCAATTTTTAAACATCAGTTCTAAAGTTTTATACTTCAAAATCATCTGCATCTACTCAACTCAGCATTTTTACTATTTTTACATTAGGAAAATCACGTATCGAAATTTAAAGAAAGTAGCTGGCTCATACACATTGATATATTTAAAATAATAAAAGCCATAGCCATTAACAGCCATTGGCTCGATTTCACCATAAAAGTTCATAATCTCCAGATATGTCATCAATGGTCGCATGTTCTCATTTTTCGATCGGGGGAAAAATATTTCGTTAGTAAAAAGAAATTCAATAAATTTAAAGGTGACCAAAACTTTTCCCTCTTTTTTTTATAATCTAACTTCACTATAAATTATTAAAAAAATAAACCTCAAACATTTTTGTTTCCATCAAATAATTTATACCATTATAAATTTCTATACTTTCTACTTTATCTCTTGTTAGTTACAGATATCTGAAGCTTAGGTTCTATTACTCCTATCTAGTAATGGATTGAGACACTTTGCGGTCCTATGCAGTGCTCAATACGAGTCCCCCTCCCCTTTTTTTTAATAAACTAGTAAAATTGTATTCACATTTTTAATTTAACAGATAAGTAATCATTCATTTTAGATTAATTATTTTCTTTAGTAAATTTGTCAAAATGGGTGTCTTATTTGTTTATTAATCACGATTTAAGATTCTCTGTATCCATGCTTGTGCACAAGGTTATTTAAATAAACACTTGAGGTTTTTGAATGATATAGTAATTATATAATGGAATGGATAGAAATATGATAGATAATATATGATAAAATGCAAATATTCGCCTAATATTGTATATTTCATATTTTTTTATAAATTTATTCATTTGAAAACTAAATAATAACATTTTAATCAACCTGTTTGCGATCCTTTGTCAGTCCAACGACCTTATTCAGCTGCTAGTAAGAAATCCACCCCTGCTCCTGTGTCCGATTTATACATTACCATATATTTCACACGTGTATAAAGCGAGTCATTTAACTTTCTTAATGCATTTCTATATTTATATGCGCTTCAAAAGGTGCAATAACAGATGGAATCAAATTTTCTCACAGCACTCGACAAGAGCAGCGCCACGCAAGAGAAAGTCAAGCAGGGAGGCCTTCTCAATAAATAGCTCCCTGAAAGTGAGATCTCAATACCAAATATTATACATTACGATTACATCCATCTCTTTGTCACTTTCCCACGCGAGGTGTCCAAACATTCCTTTTCACTCGCCCATTTAATCTGTTATTGATCGGACAACATATCGGTTAGACTTAAATCACCATTAGACCCACGACGAAACCGGAAACTGTTTGCTCTAATCCTCCCTTTCTAGTTACATTTCAATCAATGGGTGTTATTTTGATCGGCGGCGAATCTGCAGAAAAAGTAGGGGGATGGGTTGGATTTGCGAAAGCTTTCTTTCTTTTTCTTTTTTTCCCTCCTTCAAATATAACTGGAGAACCTGCAGCAAGCTGGTGACTGGATTGCGCTTTGAAGAGCTTTTAGCAGCTTCTGGATTTGATGTCTTTATTTATGTACATGCAATTTCGTTTATCGTTGTTGGAGAGATTTGAAATCGATATATTTTTTTTTATTATTTAGTTTTGATGTTTTATCAGGGCCGTTTTTTTATAACTAGTAATTCTAAACGACCGCGAAACACTCTCAAACAGTGGCGCACTTGTGCATCAGTCAGAACATACTAATGACTTTATACATGTACTTTGACTTTGCACTTGTACAGGTGCATTAAAATGACTAGCCGATAAACCATTTGTGACGAAAGATTGGTAAGAATATCAATTGCAAAAGGAATTGCATCTAATCATCAATGCATACATTTGCAATAACAAAAACCAAATGATAGAAACATTATTTCCTCTTAATAAATATTAAATTGTAATACATATTCAAAACTTAATTATAAATGAATATTATTAAATTATCTATGAATTTAAAAGCAGCAATCTTTGACGTTCAACTGTTTCACCGGGTGTATTGTTTGTGTTTATTTCAATTAAATTTCTTATATATAACTTCTCTTGGATCATAACTTGATTTCTTCTTTAAGGTTTTAAAACTATGTTATTTTAATAGCTTTGCCCTTGTTCTATTTATTGAGAATTTAAACATTCCTAATGGAGCCGTGCCCCTTCATAGTGCGATTTAATTTAAGTGTTTGAGTAATTTTTTTCAAGTTCCAACATTTTTCTGGATATAATGTAAATTTACTTACTGAATTCGCATGTTTAATTAGAAAATTCCTTTTTAAGTCTTCAATAATGGATGAAAGTCAAGCGATTAATTAATTGATGGAACAAAGAAAACGGTTTGAATTCCATTGTAAAAATGAAATCTATTGCTGAAAAATAAAGCACAAAAATATTTTTATTCAAATTCAGAAAAAAAAAGTATGCAACAATTAAATCAATTTCATTGAAACGGCATTTTCTTATATAATAAAATATTGCAGAAATCAGTTTTGCGTATATTTGCAATTACTGCTCAAATAATGCCAAAATGTAGAGGGTGATTCGTCAAAATATTGAGTTCGAATTCTTTGAAAATTATAACATTTCTTTTTTATGTATTTCCTAATCGAAAAAGTAAAAATTGAAATTTTACACATCTAATGAGCAAAATTCAACCTCCGTTTCCCGCACTAAAAAAATATTTTTAAGCAAAAAAATATTTTACATCATCAATTGCGAATTGTTCAGGTCAATCATGACTTGTATTCCCCGCATTGCTCCTCTATTCACGCGAGAGGTGATCGCGTTTTCGTGTTTATTTATTTTGCGAAGGTGACGACATACAATGAGTTGACATTGGGGATTCTTAGGCAGTATAAATTTGTTGCAGGTGATGTCATGCTCCCCTGGTTAAACAAACTCCTGGCCGTGACTAACGGATGGCAAGTCAGTTGTTTGCTCTCCACAACTGCCTGACAACCAACTGTATTCGCTTTGCGGTTCGAATTTCTTCAAATTGAACAGTTTTAAGACTAAGCAGAACTTGAGAAAGAAAAAAAAAAGTTTTCATTTGAACTACAAATCTCTACAAATAATAAAAGAGAATGTGTGTCTTCAATATTGTATTTACGCATAAGCTATACAAACAATAGCTTAGGTCACCATATTCCCCTCCCCTTCGTCTCTTGTAGGGATAGGGAGTCCCCAAAAATTGTCTCAGTCAACGAATGTCATTTATGATATATGAACTACTTAAATGGAATAATAAAGGTTCCTAAACTCAAATAACTCAAATGGCTTAGTTTCTCAACTTCTAAACCCGACATTAGCGTTTTGTCTGTTTCTTCTATCTCTTTTTATGTGCATGAGTATTTGTGGTTTACTAGACAAATCGTTTGATTTTCAGATTTGGCACAAATATGCTTTACGTGAATGCACACTACGGGGCGGGTTTTTCCAAACTTTAATTAATTAAAAATTAAGCAAAATATTCTAGTTTTTCTGCAATAATTCCTGAAAATATTCAACAAAATTAATTTTTACTTCATTTTAAAATTTTAAAAAATGATACTTTTAGAGATATCAATTTAATTATTATAAAAATTTTCCTACATTTTTTTCCATTCAATTTTTTTTCCTGCATAATTTTTTTGATGGTCTGAAATTTAAACCGTTTTCCACGTTCCGTGATTTTTTTTCCATTTTTAAATGCTATATAAGAAATTTGTTTAATATCTATAATTTATATGATGAATTAGAAAGTGAAGTTGATACTAACTACTACGAAAACTTGAAGATAGATTATTTAAATAATTTCGTTATAATAGCATTATGATGCCGTGGTTATTATGATGTTTTATAATCACAAAAGCAAAATTGATGTAAAGTTTTTAAAATAATACATTTTTGTTGTCTGTCATAATTTGAGCCTTTAAAATATTTTCTTGTGGAAATCATGAACATTAAACCACGCATAAGACATTTAAGTGAAAGTAAACACAATTAATATTCTCAGAGAGCCAACTGATCTTCAAAGACGGCTAGTAATCAACATAGAAAGTGATGGGGAAAAAGAAAGAAACTGAGTGAAAAGAAGTTCAGTTATTAAAGTAATCTTTAAGGAAAGGGCTTTGAAGTAGAAGTCATTTATAAAGTTGTCCACTCTCTTCAGTTAGTTGGAAAAATCCACAGTAATGTCAACAAAGTCATCGAATTTAAATTTAGTTCTCTTAATAATTTTTATATATGCATCAAGGACAACAAAACTTCTGACTCATCAACCTTCTTTCTATCTAATTTTATTATAATACTAATTTGAAAAAAATATATAGAGTTTATATTCACGTTATTTGATGTAAGAACACTTCCAGAAACAAAAGGTTTGATGTTGTGCTTTTAATATGTTAATAAATAATGATGTTAGATTAAATAAATTAAGAACATAACTAATGATGAAAAAATTCTGCATGTAGTAATTTTCAAGTGTCTTATTGCTCTAGTTTATTTGTCTAGCTGTTCCACAACTAAAATAAGAACAATAATAAATTCTTTTAAATACTTTTTCTTTCTTGTAGATTGAGAAATAATGCATTAGAAAATGATGCAAAAGTCAAAAAACAAACAAAATTGACTGGAAATCTCATAGTTGTCTTGTATCTTTACTGTATCGACATGTTCGAAAAAAAATATATGCTTTAGCTACCCAAAACAGTGATGTTTAGATTGATGGTCTTTAAACGGAAACAAATGTCTGTTTTAAATTGCGGAACAAACTCTGCAACGGAAATAAATTTTGTTGCATAATCCATATATACATACATACATACATACAAAAATCTATCGGGCTAAACCAGCATAATATATAAATATTTATTTTTTCCATTTATTTATTCGCACCCACATTATAGATGTTGTTGGGAATTATTTTCTCTACTTTCATCATTACCCACGTTTTGCTTCTTATTATTTGCTTTTTATATGTTCTTGCAATTTAAGTTACATATTGACATCAATCTTTGAAAATGCCTGTTTTATTTGTTACAAGCTGCCTTTGGCGTCTATATAGATAGCAGGAATTATTGGTAATCCAAAATTTCAATTGAATCTTTTGTTCAAAACTTACTTTTAATTTCTTCTATAGCACAGTATTTTTAAAGTCCAAATTTCGGTAACTATGTAATCGCACTATTTTATTTTTAAGACGAAATTTTTTTTTCATAGTACTATACGATTCTTTAATTTCCTCTCATCTCTGATAAAATTTGTACTTTAATTTGAAAAGAAAATGAATAAGCCTCACCTAATCCAATGACATGCTTACTAAATCGAAGCCGTTTTTAAAAAATATAAGAACAGGAAAAATAATTCATTTCTGCAGTTTTGTATATTCCACTGAATATACTTTCTGATTAATGTAATATATCAGCGGATAATTTATTAAACATATATCTGTATTAATATAAAAAATTCAACTTAATACAATAAAAAACAAAACATCAAGCTACTTTAAAAATATTTTAAAATGTGCGAACATTAAAAAATACTCATAGTTGCTTACCTCTAAAATTAAAGTTTAGCTGTAATTGGTAGTCACTATTATAATTAGCTGCAATATGTAGTCACATCGGATTATTAAAATCATTATTAAATAAATTATATGTAAAGTATATAAGTATATATAAATATAAAGTACATTAAGTATATAGTATATATAAATATAGATAAAGTGCATAAGTTATTTATTTATAATGAAATATTACTTATTCTATTTGTTATAATCCATGTTTTTTACACGTTACATTCATTTATGTTTCATGTTATATTCTTTTTGATAGGTCATACAGAATAATAATTTTTAATGACAGACTTGCTTGAATTTCATTATTTCCTCTTAATCTGTCATAATAATCAGATGTTTTTAATGTAAGTTTGTAAGTAAGAAAGGAAATCATTAATTTATACTTATTGTTAACGCTGAAAGAATTTTTTATTTTAATAAAGTTTCTCTTGATATATAATATAGTAATAAATAAATAAATAAGCACTTGTATAGTTTTACTAATTTCTGCTAATAAAAAGTAAACTTTAGTAAACCATTAACATCTTGACTAATTTTTTAAAAAAATCGTTGAAATGTGAAATTGAATTAACTAGTTATTGTAAATGTGACTTAATATTGTGCATTGCTTGCGATTGTAGAATTTTTAAATCCGACTCTGATTTTATACAAAAGTAGAATTTAAAAGTCCCCCCCCCCCGAATATTAGATTTAAAATAGTGCTGCACTCAAAAATTATCCATGGCATGGCTGAAAATTGTAAACTTTGGATTTAGTCAAAAATCTATAATATAAAAATGTTAGCTTTTCATAGAAGTATATAGAAAAGTCAGGAGCGTAAACCTCCTGATCCCCCTCCCACCCGAACTACAACTAAAAGTATAAGTGTATTGGAGGAGGAGATATAGTTTCCTAGAAAAAGTCGTTTTATAAATGAGTCGACAGAAACTGTCATCCCCTAACGCCAAGATATAGTTGTCACCAATTTTTTTGGCGCCTGAGACTCGAAATTTTGCTGATGATTACGAACATAATTGATTTGTCTCCGATGGTCACAGCAGGAATAAGCAACACCCCCTCATTAGGGAAACTTCCTTTCTTTCGTATGTAACCCTTTCCTACCTTTTCCCATCTGTATCGTCTATCGCGACCGTAGAGTTCAGCTCTATAGTAGCGACACTGTGTCTTATCATGGCGCCGTAAGTTAACCTACAAGGGTGGAAGGGTTAAATATGAGGGACATTAATTTCTCAGAGGGTGGATATATGTCTTTGTACACGTGACAAAGAAATTCGTGTGAAGAAAGAAAGAATGGCGTCTTATTTAAGTCTTAAAAAAAAGAGAAGACAGAGATATGTGGGAAGATAACATACTATTGCTTCTTTTGGACTAAAAAAAAAAAAAAAAAAAAAAAAAAAAAAAACATTTTTTTTTTTTTTTTTTTGCTTAGTAAAGATTGAATTTAAATATTTAAATCTAAGTAGCTTAGAAAGCTGATGACGAAAGATATCATAGCCGACTCTTTTTGTGTTCTTGAAATTACAGGTTGCAAATTTTTTCTTAGTCTGTGAAATAGGATTAGAAGATTAGAAGCATTTAGTAAATCCATTTTTATTTCTGTCATATAGAAGATGGTTTACAAATTATTCGGTGTACGAGCTGATACACTTGTGTTGCTGAAAATAAAAGCACTTTTATTTTTTATATTAATAAAAAAACTATTTAATGAGTTGTTCATGAAACTTGCACTAAAATCTTTCTTTTGATTCAGCTTTTTTAAATAAAATTTGAAATGCTTATAGCATAACAATGATTTAATTTTAGTTCCAAATCAGCTGTTATTGGTTTCATGGTCCAAACGATATATGAGAAATAATCTCAACCCTTGGTTGAATGTTAACAATACGCCAATAATTCTGTTTTTTTAAAAACATATATAATAGTTTTAAAGAATAAAAAAATATATTTACATAAATAATAATAGCTTTATGTACAGTAATAATTATGCTACTAAAAAGGTCTCTTGTTAAAAGGTACTTTACTTTTAAATAAAGTAAGAATGGTATTTGCTCGAAAAGAATTTTAATTCGCTTAGCAAATTCAAAAAAAAAAAAAAAAAAAATGCAGACTACACTAAGAGATTTCGAAAACACATGGGAAATCAGTTTTTACAAACTATTAATAAATATTAACGATTCATATAAAATTTAATTGATTAGATTTAAGAAATAGCAATTCGGTAGAAAATAAAGAATGAGTTTAAAAGATCCATAATATACTCATTTAAAATGAATGCAAATGCTAAAAATAAAATTACCTTTTCCGTATACGGGAATAGAATATTTAATTAATAAAAAAATTGCAATTTAATTCAGGGTTAATAAAAACTAACTATTTAATGCAATACCGTATCATTTATAGCTTAATAAGCCTTGTCAAAGCGCCGCTGGTTGCACATATAGGATAGAAGAGTTAAATATAATGGGCATTAATTTTCAAAAGTAGCATATCCGCTTTCTTTGCGTGTGTATGGCAGAGTCAAAGACAGAGATAATCTTCTTATTTAAGTAAAAAAAAAGGGGGGGATAGATATAAGGGTAGATAACATACCAGTTCTTCTTCGCGTCAAAAAAAATCTCTTGAGTGGCTTAACAAAGATTAAGTTAGAATTTTTAAATCTAAGATATCTAGAAAGGAGATATGGTAAGATTACTCATTTAGCCAATTCAGAATTCAAAATATATGTTGAGATTTTCCACCTTTGACTTCGAATTAACCTAAATAAATTCAAATTACAGAACGATATTTTAAAATTACTTTAATAGAAAAATCTTGGAATTGAAAAAGAAAAGAAAATTGGATTTCGTGTTGATACATTTAAAAAAAATGATTGTTTTAATTGAATTTGTCTGGATTACGGACGAATTCAATTAAAAACTTCTGGATCTGTCGAGTAATACTATACTTTATTATTATCACAAAATACGTTTGTGTGTATTTTGAAATTTTCAATCATTTGGATTCTGATTTTCCCACTCGAAATTAAGCCACCTTTTCCAGTCCCAACACACGCATCATAAGAATTTATCCCCAGATAATAATGCAATAATGGAGAAACGAACCCCTAAACGGCGTTCAAGCTAGGAGGGGTGAGAAACGGAAAAACAGCAAATTGTTCCAATTTCTATAGTCCGTTGTGGCTCAAATAGTCAAATCCAGACGGACTTGCGTCCATCATGAGTATACGGACTGTTGCATTTTTCTCAGCCCTCGTGTCAATCGGGGGCAGCTGCGGTTAACACGTGGCGTGTCACTCCCCTTTGTCCAGGCGACATCGGGGGTCAGGCTGATAATGCTCGTTGCAGGGAGGGTCGCTACAGCAATTGACCCGGTACGTTACTATTACGTTTTATGCAACGGATGAGAAACTTATATGATGTGGGAGCATTGTTATAGGATGTAATTACGGCCTGCAGGGTAAAGGTGGGAATGATTCAACAGGTGATATGTTGTGGTACTGTGATTTGTAACCGACCCGGACTTGATTGGAAAGGTCCAAATTACCTTGCGGATGAAGTGGTGGGAATAAATGTACTGGTGACTCTATTGATGTATACCCTATCGGCTAGTAGATATTTGAAATCCCCTCCCACCGAAAATATGGTATACGTTGAGAGGAAATTGGAATTTCAGTTATGTAGATTTTTATTTATAGTATACATTCATAAAATTTAAAATATAAAATCATTTTTATTAAAGTGGGAACTAACTTTCTCCAGAGCCTCTTGGGAATACGTGTTTTCCGATAATTACCTCTTAAATTTTAGTTTTGTCTTATTAATATGAGAGATTTTATAAGAATTTCTTGAAAAAACTTGTATGAAACCAAGATATACCAATTAAATGACAAAACCTTTTTTAAAAATTGAAAAGAAAAAAAAAAGCTTTAACCTTAAAGCTTTTGCCTTAAGCTTTAAAAAAAGCTTTAAAGCTTAAGGCACCCAAAGAGATATAAAGAAAAAACCTTTTAGTTCAGAGGTTTATCAAATGATTTTCTTAAAATTTCGCAGCTAGCTCAAGAATTATATAACTTTATTTCTGTACTAAAATATAAGCTGTCTATCCATCCACTATTTAGATAATGAATTTGACAAAAAAAAAAAAAAAAAAAAAAGATGACATTTTCAATTTTTTTAAGCAATGGAAAGCATTACAATAACTATAGAATATTTCTAAATGAATAGATTACTAACTCTCTAGTTCAGGAATTGCATAACATACTGAGAAATTATTATGCTAAATTTAAACAAAAATATACATTAAATTTTAATTTATGAGGGTTTTTTTTAGAAGATTCTATCAAAGATAAGAATTTTAGAAAATTGCTTCTAACGATATAAAATAGCATTAAAAAGTATTTAAATGTAAATATGAAAATCTATGAAATCCCCACCCCGCGAAGAAAAAATGGATAAAATTCAAACGGTTTTATTAAGAAAATTGTTTCAACCGTAAGAATATTAAATAAAAAAAATCATATTTTCACAACAGCAACAACAAAAAACGGTTATTTTTCCTTAATCTTCCTTAAACCAACATAATTGATTCCATACATGTTAATAATGTTACAAAAATGTTATTAAACATGTCTTTGTCTGAATATATGCGTTTTGAAAGTATTCAACTAGTTCGTCAATTATATCGCACCTTGATCCAGCCACCGAGCTTTTTTTTTAATGGTAAATTTTTTTGCAATATATTGTACCATTGCCCTCACTGTCAGTGAATTATTGTAATTCGATAATTGGAAAATATGCCCAAAATATTTTTAAAAAGGATTAAAAATTGAAAAAAAAAAAAAAAGCTTTTACAACAAACTGATATATATCATTAAAAATATATTTTTTTTAAATTTTACGTTGAAAAAAATTTATTTTTGGGCTGTAATATTTTCTGTTATTATCGCGAAAAAAATGAAAAAAATTCACTTAATTTTTAATTAATTAAATTTCTAATTTAAAAAAAAATAATAAATCTCTTTGAGGCACCCAAATTAAATGATGTAGCATGTAGAGTGACAATACACAGACATACACACGCATTCATCTTTTTTTATAAACAAAGTTGAGTCCTGATGAAATTGAAAATGCAAATATTAAATGTTTCCTCGTCATTTCCGCTGTATTCAAATGAAATTGCATGTATGCATAATCTTATAATGAGGTAAATGTAGTTATAGTAAATGTTGAATCTTCCCTGTCAATTTCATAGCTCAAAAGAGCAAACGAATAATAATGTTCTAAATTAAAGAGAAAAGTGGATCTTAAAAACTATTGCCTATTGTAATCATATATGTAGAAATTTCTGCATGGAAATCTGGTTTTATTCTTGAACATGGACTACTTTGATACAGTGCATGAATCGAAAATTTGAGCGCAGGTAGCGTTTCTTTATTCAACCGTCTTTTAAATGGTAGCACCGTGCAGGCGATAGGTGATGATTTATATGACAAATATTATTTGATAGAGAATAATTATGAAAAAGTTCGAAGACATCTATTTAGAGAGAAGTATGGTTTATAATACTAGAGGGCAGAAGGTTTTCATTCAGTTGTAAGTGCGTTTCTTTTACAAATCTATTAGTTGAGTCCGAATTTCGCTATGATGAGAGGAAGCCAAGTTGGATTTTGCTCATGGAAATTAAAGCTGATTTTCTCTTTTTTGTTTTCTTTCAATGCCGAATGTCAGTTTTCTGAATTCATATAAATTAATCGCGTTGATCTCTTTAAAAATCATCTTAAGATAATCTTTACTTACAAAAGGTAATTGTTAATTCATTTCCCAATGTTTATTGTGAAGAGTGTATGACACTAAATAATAATATACAGTAGAATCTCAGTTATCTGGCATTCAGTTATTTAACATTCCATTTTAGCTGACATCAATTCTGCAATAAATTAAAATTATAAATTGAAAAATTCTGCATGACATTGAATAATATTCAGTAGAATCTCAGTTAGCTGGCATTCAGTTATTTAACATTCCATTTTAGCTGACATCAACTCTGCAATAAATTTAAAAAAATTCTGCATGACATTAAATAATATTCAGTAGAATCTCAGTTATCTGGCATTCAGTTATTTAACATTCCATTTTAGCTGACATCAACACTGCAATAAATTAAAATTATAAATTGAAAAATTCTGCATGACATTAAATAATATTCAGTAGAATCTCAGTTAGCTGGCATTCAGTTGCTTAACATTCCATTTTAGCTGACATCAACTCAGCAATAAATTAAAATTATGAACTGAAAAATTCTCTTCAACAGCCGTGAGAGATCAGTAAAGTCAAAATGATTTCTAAGGATGAACTTTTCTTCTTCCTTACTGAAATAATGTTGAAATGTATTGAACAAAAGGAGAAAATGAGATGTATAGAAAATGCGCTGTTTTTTGACGAGACATGATATAACAGCCAAAAAACATGGATTTGCATAGGAGCATTTTATTAATACATCCTTAAAATAGACTGTTTTGCTTTCATAAATTGTTTAAAGTCTCATTTATTTTTTAAATTAAGTAAACCTATTTTATTAAGTAAGAAGCCAATTCTTTTCTCTTTTTACCGTTAATTACGGTACATCTTGACAAATATTGTTTAAATACGAATCATTTTCCAAAAAAAAAAAAAAAAAAAAAAAAAATGTAATTCCCTCTTTTTTGTACTATAACTCAGTATTTTCTCTTATATTAGAACTGTCTGCATATTTTGGTTTGTTAAGTCTCTATTATATGTGAAATCACAAAACAAATATCCTAACTTCGGTTATATAAGAAAGAACAATATTTTCGCCTCGAATGCGCTTCTGGTCATCTGAATCACCGAATCAGAAAAATGCCGAATCTGTTTAGAAAATTTAAAACAGAGCATTCATCTGATGCAAGACAATCCGTCTAAGTGGAGCAAACTTCCTTTCAGTAATCTTATCTAATCGAATATGTACATTCTGCCGTGGGTTAAATGTACTCACGTCTGTATGATATAGGACTTTGGACAGGGAATGACTGTTGAGACTTTGTCCTCCCTCTGGTCAGGGCTGTAAATTTTGAGGCACACCCCCGTCAGACCTCACGCAGCCGCAATATGATGCGCTAATCTTATCTAACATAACTTCAGTTCCGTCCAACAAAACTTTCCAAACCAGTCAAAATAGTCCTGAAATATTCTAGAAGTACTCAAGTTAAAAACTTCAGGTGTACAGAAATTATTTATGTTTAGGATGTTTTATAATTAATTTTTTTGTGTCGTTATATTTTATATTTCATGAGAAAGGAAGAGTTTAAATATTAGCAATTTTCATTAATGTATATTCTGATTACTACTCAGTTACAAATGTGACTATATTTTTATTGAATTCAGATAATTATTTGACGTAAGACTAAAATGTGAGGCGTTTTAACTCTAGCAAAATTATTATTGCGTACAATACATCCAGCTATATGTAATTTCATGGAATAAAATTCAATGTATGTACATCAGTGGAACAAATGTTTTCAATTTCAAAACAAGTATCAAAAGATGATACCAGATGATGCATTTCGATGCTGTAAGAGAAATATATATATGATAAATGGATCCGTAAATTCAGTTTATGTAATCACATTCGCATAACAAGTATAACAAATGCAAAACAAATATATAAAAATTGTAGCATTATCATACAATTACAGTATGTGTATGTGGCTTCAATCAACATTTATTTCTGTATTTATTTATATTGTTGAATTTTGTACAAACTTTTTAGCGAAAAATGAATTATTTTTCTGTTAAACAAATTGTAAGGCCAAAAAAGAAATCTGACTACCGTACGAAAATATTTTTCAAATCTCCTTTAATAGTTCAGATTTATTTTTAAAGTAATTACTGTTAATAATATCTGATGTATGATTTCATAGATTAATTAGTGAAAACTGTATAGAAAATCTCGTGCACATCTCGAGAGGGTTTAGGAAATTAAATAAAAATATTATTTGTATTACACTTTAGATTTAAATTTATAACAACATTAAATGGGAATATTCATTACAGTGAAATATTCTATGTTTACAATGTTATCGAACACTCAAATTAATCTAATTACTAAAACAGGTTTGAAATAAATAGTGATCCCCTATCAGAAAAAAAATCAGGCATGACACATATTTGAAATAAACAAACAAACAAAAAAAGCCAAACATAAATATCAAGAAGTAAAATAAATACGATTAAACGAGCAAAGATATTACTAAATTTATATAAAAGCTGCTTGAGATATTAAAAATATAGCATAATTATTCATGAAAGAAAATCATTCTATCTTTAAAATGATAGAATTCGATTACACAAATACTGAAATCGGCATTTCTACAAAGGCAACA
This sequence comes from Argiope bruennichi, assembly GCF_947563725.1. Lineage (NCBI taxonomy): Eukaryota > Metazoa > Arthropoda > Arachnida > Araneae > Araneidae > Argiope > Argiope bruennichi. The sequence goes on from NC_079156.1 coordinate 35,784,869, forward strand.
CAGAATGTACAGTAAAAATAATGTTGAACGAAAATAGGAACAATAACTTGCAATTCAAAAGAGAATATTATGAATCAACAGATCTCAGGTTATTCACTTTTGTTACAATTTTGATAAAAAATGTAAATAAAAATTGTAATCTAATTGTAAAAATTGTAAGTTGCATCATGGAATCGTAATTTACTAACATTCTTAGTGATTAGTTATTTTCCATATTTATCTTTTCAACGTATAAAAGAAAGTAAATAAAAACTGAAGATTACGATCCTGTTACTGTTATTCAAGTTCGTAATCATTAAAAAGTAACAACCTTTCGCCAAAACAGAAGTTGGATAGGCGCCAAAAGAGTGTTACGGGATACTTTAATTAATTCTAATACTATAAAGAAATGAACTAATTCGGCAACGCAATTTGAAATTAATTCAAACCACATTATGTACGTTGAATTACACGAATTTACTCAATAAATTAATAAATCTACAGCATTTTTAATGTAGATAAAATTTTATTCAATTACATTATCTTGTTTGTATAGTTCTCTTTCTAAAAGACTTTTTTTTTAAAAAAAGGCTAAAGATTATTTATTTATTTTTTTGAAAAAAAAAAGTCTAAAAATTATTTTTTTTATTTTCCCGAGACAATAATGTTTATTCGTGATAAAAAATTTATAAAAAGCATAAAGTTGTCTAATCATGAATTTAAATCATGTTATAAATTCAGAAAGATAATGCAATTTAAATAACGTCCCAATAATGTTAGCCAATATTATATTGTAATTATTATATAAACAGAAAATAACAACAAAACACGGTAATTTGAATGGGACTCAAAGGTTCCTAATTTCTGATTATTACTTTAATTGACAATCGTATAAATTTAAATTGTGCCTTATTATTTTATATCGATATGAAATAAAAATTAAATAATGTATGAGTCAAAATAAAAGAAATAAATTAAATAGACAAGAGTTAAGAACTAATTACAAATAAATAAAACTTAATTAAAACTTTAATGTATAGAGTTATAGAAAAAACACTGAATTCAAAATATATACAGTCATTTCAAACGACCAAAAAATGTTTCTCACCTTTCGTGTAGATATTAATTATCGTCGATCATTTGTGAGATTGAATCAACTCCATTTTAAATCGAAGCAATAAACGATAATTTTAACAATATATAGCAAAATCTAATTATTAACTAGTTGATATAGTGACGTTAGTTGAAATGAAAATATTTCGAAATCTAAATATAAGTAATACTTTTAATGTAAAAAAATATTTTTTTATGAATTTATATTATTTTTAATACACAAAATCCTCTTAACTTCAGCTTCTTCGTTTTTAATCAAAATGAGAAAATCAGTTAAAACTAAAACTTTTCGAAAAATCGCACTGCAGCAAACGATTTTTTTAAAAAAAATCGTCCAAAATGTAACTTTATTCACAATTATTAAATTTTTTTTTAAAGAATAGCACGAAATATAATTAAATTTTATGAATGGCAATTCGCAGATAATAAATAAATGATTTAAAATATTTATAATAATTTCATTCTATAATGGTGGCAATTCTAAATCTAATCTATTCTTGGTATGGAAGCACAGTTTTTAATTTAAATACAAAAAAACTAAGTATCCAATTAACTGCTTTGAAAACTTCTCGAGAAAATATTTAAGGTAAGGTTTAAGGTATCATATACTTGCGAAAAAAATTATATAAAATCTATTGCATGGATTGGAAATTTATATCATATGAATTTTATTTATATAGTTGCAAATCGTATTGACAGTGGCAAATGGTTTACTGGCTTCAGTTGCAGCTGCATGCGATATACTATATTTTACAGCGAGGAGCTCAACTTATTTGTAGACACAGAATAATATTTAATAGTTTAATATGTTTCCAAACATAAGCACAAAAGGATGGATAATATTCCATTGCTGATGATAATTAGTGGAAATGATCTCTTCGAAACATTTTCATACATTCTTTAATAAATATGCATTACTAATCATATGCCATTATTGAACAATGTTTACGAAAAAGCCATTTAGCGTGCTATCTTTGGCGATTAATCGTTGAAATACGGTTAATATATAAGTACCATACAACCGAATAATCATTTTGGATTCCCTTTTTTTCCCAAAAAGATTGAAATCGAAACTTAGCCCCGAACTACATTTAAAATCGTAAGTAGGCAGATCAAATTTCACATACTTAAGTCATTGTGTTTTTGAGCTATAGCGTATACATATTTGTGAAAGTACCGAGCATTTTCACAGTTAACCCTTTGAGAGATGTGGCACAAAATTTGATAAATATCTAAACGTTACTTGCTAAAATTATAAGTCATATCACTCACTCACCGACCGGCCCGAAGGCACACGGATAAAGAAAACTGAATGACCGGACCGCCGCAACAGCAACACTGGCGGGAACTGTGGTTGAGTCCTAAGGGCCATCACCGGCCACGGTACAACTCTTCCCGAAGGAAGTACGTCCCGTCATCGATTAGAGGAGCCAGATCCCCCATCTTTTGCATACCCTCCCTGGTAGTGAGATCCAACCACCATACCGGAAGCATCTCATCCTCTTTTCGAGGTGAATCCCCGGGGGTCATGCTAAAATTATAAACCAAATTTCATTTACTTAAATTGTTATACTTTAGAATTACTTAATGCGGTGATTATAGGACAGCAGTAAACTTGACTGATTTGGTTGCAAATTTGATAGGTATCTACACTTTAAATGTTAAATCTATATATTAGATTTTATCCATCTAGCTCATTACATTTTGTAAATATCGAGTTCATTTGTACTCGGACAACAGGACAGACTTTTCCTGAATGGATTTTGTCGAAAATTTGATATTAAGACAATATACAAAATTTTATCCATCTAGCTGAAGGCATTTTTGAGTTATCATGTTCACCCACAAATGGACACAATTCTAAAAATGCGTTTTTCATGTTCAAGGACGTCTGAAACGTGGAAATTCGTCAAAATCTTGAGTTCGAAATTTCTTGACAATCACAATGTTTTTTCTTTGCATACGAGAAAGTAAAGAAAACATCGTCGCGAGTGTATCGTATCGCGATTGGTAGCAATTGATAATCGATGTCTGCGAATTATTTCGCTTATAAATAAAATAAATTAAGGTTGTTGTATAAAAGAAAAACATTGTCTTAATATATTTAGTTTAAAGATATTCTCTAAACTGAAATTTTCAAGGTTTGAAGTTTATTTCAGTTCTAAAGCACGATTAAATGAAGTCAGCACAAATGAAAGCTACTTATTCTATGAATAAAGATAAACCTTTTTTTCGTCTTGACGATTGCTCAACATGGAACGAGGATATGTACTATTAATTTCTTTAAGAAACAACGCACAAATTTGGATTCGACTTTTGTTATTTAATTTTCTTTTTTCAAAAGTTAAAACTACATCTTCTACTTTGCACTGAATCGAATATTGAATTTATACAGTTTTATTTCAAAGGTTCATTAAAGGACTTAGAACGCTTTCCGTTGCCGGCGTCCTTGGAGAGGGGTAGCGCATCTTCCCCGTGATCTGGGCGTCTCGGGTTCGAATCCCGGTTCGGGCATGGTTGTTCTTCACCTGTGTTCTATCTGTGAGGTGTACTATGTCCCCCCCCACTCCTATAAAAAGGGGTTGTGTAAGCGAATTTGTGAGTTTCATCTACATATGAGCTAGAAGTCAGACTTCTGTCCTCGGATGCTCAGGGGTCTTTGCCCTCAGAAGCTACTGCATCCTCTTTCCGTGGTAACGCGGACACGACATCATCAACACTTTCCGTTACTTTATGCCTCTCCTGTCTATATTTTAATTGAAGATGTCCCCACTGGAAACTGTTTAAATCTCTATTTTAATCTACTTCTAGAATATCATTAGAGGAATCTACGGTTAAATTAATTGAAAACTATATTGCGCAGTTACATATGTATATCGGGCACACCATGACATATGACGGAAAGTCGGTAGACCGAAGATAAAATGTTTTTATTTGCTATTCATTATTGAACAATAGAATTATGTGTTTGGTTAACGATATCTGCAAGTTCGAACATTCCATATTATTAATTTAATATACTTTTATCGCTATATTCAACGTACTGCATTCTTTCTGGGTCTTAACCTTGACGTTTCCAAGCACCGAAACCAAAACTTACCAAATAATTCAAATTACTAGATTCATTTTTCGATTTATGGATTTTATTTAACTCAGAACCGATATTAATTATGATCGAATGTCGGATAACTGAATTTTTACTTTCATATTCTTAGTTTTAATTAATATTTAATATCAAATTTTTGAAATAATTAAACGTATCTTTTCTTGAAGATCTATTAGAATTAAATAGCTTTTAAATTCTGATATGTAGTACAATTTCCAATTTGCTTCAATATTTTCCGGCATTCAATCAGCTCCTTCGACTCACCAAACTGTTCAGCTTAAATAAAAAGCAGCAAAGTTCAAGCAATAAAGGTTAGGCATTGGAGATTGTGGCCTCTTGAATTCTTGTGCTCCGTTATTTGGTCATCCCTATTTGGATATTAAAGCGTCTTAAGACATTAACGTCTTAGGCTTATCATTAATGAAAATTTAACAGTTGATTCGATTTAAGTGTACGTGGCAAATGGCAAGGACATCAAGTCAGCTTAGCTTGGGGATGTTTGTAATATTACATCACAGCACAACATAGGAGAATGTACAGTTATACTTCTCTTCGTGACAGTTGTGTCACGCGTATTACTCCATTCTTTGATAATTCCAAAATTTTATTTCAAATGACAAACTTATGGTTAACAAATCAAATAACATCTTTTATCTGATAAGACGATTGAATTTTTTTTATTTTCATAAAATAGTGTGATAAATTATGTATAGTTAAATTCCTTTACGTGATGATATGTTAATTACAGAACTTTCCCGTTTCTGTAATCAACTGTTGTTGTGCATGGTTAACTTTGCTATTCAAAAACAAACATGGGTCAGGCGAAGGTCATTCTGATAGCCTTGATTAGGGTATGGGCACGTGCCCAGGCCAATTATCACAATAACATCGAATACAACAAAAATAGTTTACATAAGAGGCATTATAACACCAAACTAACAAATACATATTTACAAAAGCCATCTTCAAACCAAACCAGCATATCAAGTGTAAATTTCTAGATATCTAAAAGTAAAGAAAGTAAACGCAGTCTGGTTTCTTGCATTATCGATATTCGATATGTCGCACTGCACGTTAAATACTTAAACCACGGGACATCATAGGGGGAAAAAATAGAATAATTGAGAAATGTTTTTTCAATTGCAAAAAACATTTTTTTATTAATAATTCGGGGGGTTATTTTTCAAATTTTTTTGGAAATTTGTTATTTAAATAGTATTGATAATCATCTATGTTAGAAAATAAAAGCTGTTTAATATGAAAATAATATCAAATTTTAAACTAAAGATTGATATAGCAGTATTGATATAGCTTTTAAATTTGAACGGTGTATAGTTCAGGAGTTGTCCTTGTTATTTTATTAGGTTTACAGTCACAAAATCTCTCTACAACAGACGTCATATAGGACTCCTACTTTTTCTTGTATATAGTAAAATCTAGGTTAAACAAGCTAAAAAAGGGGATTGTAGTTTTGCAATGAATATATATTATTGTATCAATGAATATTATTTTATGTCTAAATACAGGCGCAATTAATTCTGAAATGCTCTGATTAAAAAACAAATTCAAAACTTTCTTTGTAGGTTAAATTAATGTTCGTTTGTAAAGTTAATTTTATTAGTCTCAGTTATTTCGCTAATTTATGAGAGTTATAGCAATTACTTCCGTATACTACAGTACATGCTTTTTGAATTTTGCAATTTCAGATACGTTTCAGATAGCCAGGATTTCGGTTATCCAAAAGGTCAAAAAGGTCAAGGAAAAACATTCGAGTTCGTCATCTTTGATTTAGAGAATCACGTGTTAAAATGGCTACTTTCAAACTAAGCAAACTTTAGGGAATTTATTTTCATTAAAAGAAAATGCCGCCTTTATTAAGATTTTAGTTTATGGTGAATACTTTATAGCAAGAGACACGAAAGTAGAGAAGTACTGACAAATGAAGTAATAAACTCTAAGCATTAAAACTAAAATAAGAAATTCCTTTTAATACTAAAAAAAAATATTACCTTATAAGGCATTTGTGGGCATCAATGCTTCGTTTTGAAGTTGTTGGCGCTCGTAATTTGCTTTGGGTAAAACTACATAATTTTGACTCTTTGATATAAGAAGAAATGATACCCGAGCTGGCGTCCCTTTTACTTTCTAGTATAAAAAGTATAGAAAAAATATTGTAATCGTCAAAATAATAATAATAATAATAAATAAATAAAAAAAAAATCAAACTTGGGATTTTGATGAATCTCCATTTTTTTTAATTATTTCACGAATTCGAAAAACATAATTTTAATATTATGTCTATCCATCTACCTGTCTAACTCAAAAACGCTCTAAACTAGATTGATGTAATTTGGCTTATGATCATTACATCAAATTCATAGATTTCTGTCAAATTTGGGGCGAAATCCACTCATAGGAAGTCTTTCTGTCCGGCCATTCGAATATAAATTAACACGATGACAAGGAGAGCTGAATGGATAAAATACGGTACACAGAATTAACGTCTAAAGTTTAATATCCCAACAAAATTTGAAACCAGATTTATCAAAATATTGATTTTTCTGTCGGGTTTGTACTTTCATAAGTACCAGAAACGTAATGACTTAAATATATGAAAATTTGGCATGAGATTTTGTGACTACAGTTGCAGTCAAATTTTAGTTTCAGTCGGTTGGAAACTGTGCGTCTAAAACATAAATTCGATTTTCGTGTTGTTATTCGCAGGGACTAATTACGAAAAATAATTCCCAAGGATTACATGATAGATTTAGTAAAAATATTAGATTCACGAAAAGTTCGATATATCGTAGCTATCCTTTGCCACTGCCAAACAAAGAGTCTGAAACCTTAGCAAGGTTCACAATTTTATGCGGGGGCTGGAGGAGAGATAACATTATTATTAGAGAGTATACGCGGAATTTTTGGGGGAGATCGATTCCCGCTGATTTGCACACGATATCATCGAAAAGATATTTGACTCCGAGAAGTTTAACATGCACGTCTTTTCTACAAACGAATATGTATTGGAATCGAGTGTCGAATCCACAATTCTCCTACCGCAAGCGCAGGAAGGTATCAATGGGATATCATAGCTCTTAAGTATTGATAAATAAGTCTCAGACCATAGTAGTGTTGTGAAGAGCTTATAAGCTAGTTAACAGCTACGAAACACGAGCAATTGCTTTTGTCTTGTGGTGTTGTTACTCGGCTGTGAACCAGGAGGTCCCAGGTTCTATCTTCGCTCAATTCAATCCCTTCAGTAGTTCCTGTATAGATATTGAGGTACTGTGATGCCTACAGTTGTTTTTTACGGGTAAATTCAATCTCTAATTTTGCATATAATTCTTTAAAAAGTTTAACGCATTTTGCCTTTTAGAGCTTTTAGTCTCCAAGGAAAAAGCAAAGGAAATCTGCATGCTTTCATTACTTCATAGAGTTGGGAGAGCGGGGGTGGGGGAGACCTTCTCAAATAATTCCAATATCACTGAGATATGAATTATCTTCCAAATGTGCATTAATAATGCTAGTTTTTTTTCAAACATAAGATTTTAATTGAAGATGAACTTTAGTAAAGTGTAATTATTGATATGTTAGCTATTAGTTTTTTTTTAGCTTGTAAAAATTTTATTCAAAATTCGAAAATGAATGAGAAAAAAAAAAAAGGGATGTTTAATGATTTATAAAAAAAAAGTGATCAAAAATAACGCCGAAAAAGTTTTCCTTAAATAATGTTGATAATAGTTACCTTATTTAATTTTACCTTACATTTCAATTTCTTTCTTTCTTTCTTTTTTTCTTCCACAATTATGCAAATCTATATGAATGAGAGCAAGGAATGAAAAAAAATTAGATAAGAACATTTATTTTAAAGTTAAATTTTCAAAAAAAAAAAAAAAAAAAAACAATTAATTAGAAGTTAAAAAATGTTTAGCTAAGAGCTCTTAGTTAAAAACTTAAATATATGAAGTCAAAATTTTAAGTATTTATCTCTTATTAACTAAACATTAACTTATTCAAAATTTGTTATGAAGAAGCTGCGTAAAATTTTACGACTAGACAGACTATGTAGCTGCCTAGAGAGGCAGAAATAAAGGAGATCATAAAAGATCGGTTAAAGACTGTTATCGGTTTAATTGTGAAATAAATCGATTTATACCAAATACTCATTTTAAATGAATTATAAAATATTAGCATAACATTCACTCTTTGACAATTATGCGAAACATAAGGCCTAAATACTAAGAATACGTTGTTTTCGATGAAATCTTCCATTTGTTTCGGCATTACGTATATTTTCAGTGCTCTTGATTTGCTCTGCATTCTTTGCTTGACTTTTCAATCTCGGAAACAGAAAGTTAGTACATATTTAATAAGAAGCTATTCGTTTTGGAAATATCAAATGTCATTGAAAGGAAACAAAAGGGAATAAAAATAATTTGGAAAAAAAAAAAAGAGGGTGGCAACAGAAATATATATAGAAAATGGAGCTCAAATACCAAAAGTTGGACAAGGCAGTGTAATCTTTGTTTCGACACTACATATATTTTCTGAGCTCTTAAATGGTTCAACATACTTTCTCTATTTTTTTCTACACATTTACTACATATACAGAGCTCTTAAATGGTTCAATATATTTTTTTTGTTTTTTCAATCTAATATGTAGAAAGTGGGAATGTATTTACTAAGGAGTCACTCGTTCTGGAAAAATCAAAACTCATTGAAAGAAAGCAAAAATAATCAAAAATAATTCGAAAAATTCAGTTGCCAAAGTCGGTACGAAAAATGGGGCCCAAATCCTAAAAGCTGGGATTCCTTGTTTTCAAAGTAATCTTTGATTTGTTTCAGCGTTACATATGATTTTCAGAGCTCTTAAGTTGTTCCGCATACTTTCCTTAACTTTTCAATCTAATAAGTAGAAAGTTAGGAATATATTTAGTAAGGAGTCACTCATTCTGGAAACATCGGAAGGCAGCAGATCTGAACAAATTAAAGCCAGACTAGTCTGAAGGAAATATTTAAATATCCTGAACGCCGAAACATCTCCCGAAGTAATGTCGCTCTCCCGTTCCATCATAAGAAAATTAACGATGCTTGCCAACATCCCCTGCTCCCCACACTTTCTCTGTTCTCTCACAAACACTCCCCAAATGAGCTTCTCGTTAGGGAAAGACGTTCGAAAATTTCGTAAATTTATCTTCAGAACAGACTCCTGGCTAAATAGTTCGAGAACTCCTGTTATTAGTATTCAAGGATTGTATCTCGTGTGACGAAAGTTAATTTTGTTGCATTTGTCAAAACACTGATTGCGGAACCCTTGAAGAATCTCTTCAGGCTAGTAGGCGCATGCGCTTGAGTGCATGGAATAGGTTTCGTTGCTGTGATTAATGGCAGGGAATTTTATAGGGAAATTGGGGAATGATCATTTTCTTCTGTATGTTGTAATGATAGTCCTGAAATATTAGATGGAAGTTCTTGTAAAATATAATTTTTATTCTATCATATGCGAAATATAGAGAAAGTGCTGCATTAGTCAAAATATTAGAGGAATGACTTTAGATTTTTACTACCTATCTAAATTTGGAAATAAATCTATTTAAATTTTTATTTTCTCGTATATGTTGTATAGAGAAAATATAATAAACGTCAAAAAAATTCGAACTTGAGATTTTGATGAATCTCCGTGAATCTCCTCAAAAAAGCTTTGAGATAGACGATTGAAATCTGGTATAGGATCTTTACACCAAAATTCAATTTTCTATCAGTAAAATCTGTTGAGATTAAGTCCGTCTGTCCGGGTGTTTGAACATAAGTGAACACGATAACTACAAAACGAAAAGAGCTAGATCGATAAGATTCGGTACATAGATTTAAAATCTATTATGTAGACACTTGTCAAAGTGTGAGCCAAACCCAACAAAGGGTTTACTGTCTGTCGGTCTGTATTTTCAGAAACATGTAAACGCTATAATTCAAAAACACAATGACTTAAATATACAAGTTAGGTGTGGGATTTTGGAACTGCAAGAGTAGTTTTTTTTCTTTTTGTCATATTTTTGTTTCAGGCGGTTAAGTAAACCCTACCGACTAAAGCACAAATTCAATTTTCGATTACAATTAATCGCATGTTAGGAATTAATAATAATAATAAAAACAAACCCCTCGCCACAGGTGATACGAGAGAGCCAGAAAAAATACTAAATTCACACTCAAAGGTAAATATTACGTAAATATTGTACGACAATATCATACATAGGGTTCTTTGGCATAGCAAGTTTATTAGAAAATATGCCAGAAAGTTTTGAGGAAACTACACCTGCTGATTGTCTGTGTATACATGATATAATTCGAAAACCCAACCAGTTAGGCCGATATAATTTGACATGTGGTTTTTCTTACTCCAAAATTTTAAATCCAAATCAAATTATAAATGCAATCTTGCAGTTGAAACGGCATTTTCTTCAAACACATTCGGTTTTCTAAAAACCACTTTATAAGATTAAATACACATACACTCGCGCTGGCAAACAACACGCATACATCTTAATCCATTTGCGAAAAAAAATTATAAGCATGCACATTTAATGAAAAAACTGTACAAATTTTTACTAATTGCATCAATTTTTTACCACTTTTTTTTACCACAGAAAAATATAATCAAAATGTTAAGTCAGTACTCTTGTTGAAATGCACTTTATCACTCAGTCTAGTAACTTATCCCATTTATTTAAATGCATCCTGGATTTGGAAATTTAAAAATCTGTCAACTGACCTGGACAAAAAAAATTGAACTATTCTAATTCGTTAAAGCCTGTAAAGGGGTTAATACAAGTGAGTGAGTTCTTAGAGAGATTATATAACCTAAACGGATAAGCCTTTCCTCCCCTAAGTAATCGCCTGCTGAGGTTACTACACCGCACCATACCGCACATAATGTGACAGGCTTAGATAAAAAAATGAAACGATCCTTTTACAGTTCTTATCAAAGTTTTGGCCATTCAAAATAAGAATCTAAGAATCGAATTTAGATGGATTCCTAGAAAATCGGCTAACTATTATTTCTCAGATATTGTGAGAATAAGTGAAGTATATTCTACAAAGTATTTTAATAATAATTTCTGAAGTATATTCATACAAAGCGGATTAGAAAATGCACTGGGTACAGGAATAAAAGATCTATAGAAAGAAGAGCCTTCCATGTATACCTTAGAACTTGTTCTAAGAAACCGAAATTATTCTTCTAAGAAACTGATGAATCATCCTTAGTCAGCCTATATCTGAACAACAAATAAAAAGCTATCGTTTTGGAAGAAGAAATGTTTCTTCCAAAAAGAGTTTTCTGAAAAAAAGTTGAAAATGCCTATATATATATATATATAAAGAGAACCTCTTCTTTTAATAATAAAGACGAATGTGCTTGCTTGTATGTATGTGTGCTTTGACGCTCTACAAGATGCATGCACCATTTGATAAAGAATTACCAATGTTAGCTTATTGGAAAGTAGAATGCGTTCCTCGAGAGAATTTTAATGGAAACTTTAATAAATTGAAAATTAAGTGAAATATCAGTGTTTTTCTGAATATAGGTTATATGTTTATTAAAATTAAAGTTTAAAAAATAGTTTATTAATGTAGCTATTAAGACCATGTTACACAAAATATTTAATTAAAATTGTTAGTAACAATTAAGTCCGCTGAACTATCTATTCACTAAAAATAGCTAATCTCCAGTAAAAAATGACAAAAAAAAAAAAAAAAAAAACTGACGAAAGTGCTTGAAATGGATTCAATAAGCATACGGAAGGGCTTAGTTTACTTTTATGTCATGAAGCCAGTTGGAAACTGATCTTTTTTTTTTCGCTGTGGTTCAGGCATCCATTCTTTTTCTGTAAAGTAAAAAATGGCAAACCTTTCCTTACCTAAACGTTGCATAGTTGCTAATCGATCGCATGCCAAATGGTCAAAGGATAATAATTAAATTTCTTGGTAACCTTCTTTGATTCTTATAGAGATTTAGGAAATATCTGCGTTCGAATTACTAAGTCTTCCGAAAGTAATGAAGGTGCAAATACGAATGTGAATAAGAAAGATATTTTGAAAGCAGAATAAGGGAGGATTACTTTAAATGGATTTCAAGAACCCGAAATTTTTCTATCAAAATCCTGACGAATCATTTCTTAATCAAAAATTCCGTGATCTAATTGTTGAATACAAAACTACTGCTTTTTATTATCAGAAAGTTAAAATGTTCTTTTAAAGAAAGTAAAGAAAATCACCAACGAAAGCGAGATTAGAAAATCCGAGATACATAGTTTTAAGTGGATTTAATGTCATAAAAGGCATTTCAGATTTTCTGTGCATCTGTAGATTTATGTTATATTGCCATTGCGCCTTTGCATACTGTATAAGAATGTTGAATTTTTCCAAGTACGAATTTTTCACGCGATGTTCAATTGTTAATAGATCAATAATCAGCTGATCAAAAAAAAAAAAAAAAAGGTGAATGAATTTCTTCGTAAAGCTCTTTTTTTATTCTTACAAAGATTTTAAAAAATAACTGGCCACGAATGAATGATTGTGCATTTCGAAAGTGCAAATTTACAAACGGTATTTGAATAAGGAAAAGAAAAAAAAAGATTATAGGAAAGAAGACACTTTCTTTAAAGCGCTTTAGAGTTAACTCTAAAATTCATTTCAAAAATAACAATTTTTTTCTATCATCCTTTAAATCTCTTAATTATTATTAATCTTTTGTTTTTATGTTTGATACCTTTTTATAGAATTTTATTAGATTGAGATCATTTTCGAAATTATCCAATAAGTCTCTTGCATTTTGCATATTTTATACATTCAATGCTCGAAACTGCTCTGGATATTTTTGCCCTATATACACTCAATACTAATTTTATTTTTATTTTCTCTGCTGATAAATTTTTATTTACAGCAACCTTGAATATGGAATTCTTCATGATGTATTTGGTTTGTATTAGTTGCTTTGCTTCTGTGAAGAAGAAATTTGATTCGTCACTTTTACAAAGTGAAATGGCAACGCTTGCGAATATCATTTCCCCCTCTCTAAGAAAATTCTAATAAAAGGAATTCGATGTTGTTAACATTCTTCTTGTGAATATATTTTGTAAATAAACAATTTTTTTTTCTTCCACTCATTTTATAGTACGTGTTGAGTGACAAAAAGAAATAAATTTTTTTTCCCCCACTGTTTTCCTAAGAAGGATTATCCTCCATATATAGAAACTACTATAATATTTTTGATTGTTTTGCATTAATTAGATTTTATGAAATCTGAGACGTTATTTACTTTACCCTTATACCCAAAATAAAAAATAATAATATAAATAAAATTTTAATTATATGTATTAATAATATTTAAAATAAAATTTTAATGTCCATATATGCGTCAGACGATTATTTAAAACGATGCCAAAAATGTTATTAACAGATAATCGAGAGAAGGGGAAACCCCAAAACAAATATTGCAGTAACATTTTGTCCTAGTCTTAAAAATATAATCGTAATGTGATATAATATACAAGAAATCATCATCGTTATTTCCTGTAAATTATATTACAGTCTATCCAATTTAGTAAGTGTTTCATTTGAATAAAAAAATAAATTTTTTCGACAAATTATACATTATTTTAAAATGGACTTCTTTTCTTATAATTACAGCAAACAAAAAATTAGAAGCATAATAAATTTTTGTCCATCTTTGTACATTATTAATCTTTCGGATTCGTATTCGATTTAAAAAGCTGTGCCTGTGAATTATTTTGAAACAGCAAAACATTTTTTTAAAATTCGCATTAACAAAATTCTTTACAGTAAGATTAGCTCTCTTGAAATGACAAAGGCAGCACATATTCTTTGTTCTTTTAAAACCGAAAAATTATGAGACGCCTTTCCGATTGATATGGTGGCCATAAATTCAAAATCGGAGCATTTAAGGAATCTATACTGATTGTAGTTGAAAGAACCCGAAAGACAGGGTGACCATAAATTCAAAGACAAAGCATTTAAAGAAAGTATTCTATTGTTGACAAAAGACGCAACACAGTATTTTGCCGCTATCATGCTTTGAGCAGGTTGCGTCATTGAAAATTCAACAATGTGTCGCTTCGGCAACTTATGTTATCTCATTCGGATTGTGAGATGATTATCTGGATGAAGTGACCACTAAATTTCTTGTCGGAAAGGTTTAGAGACTCACCCACCTTTTATTGCTAGAAACAAAAATAGAAAAGACCCCAGATTGTTTCGTTTGAATATCCGAGCGTTTTGCTTATCGGAAACGCTGCTACAGGAGGTCTTGACCCTAGAAGCATGTAACAGATTTTCTGATTAGACAATTCTGTTCGATTGTACATTCAAAGAAGAAGAATGAGCTGCCCAGGCATTCTGGTTAGATAATCGAGATAGTATATAGCTTTTAAATTACTCAAATACTACTTATCTTTGCCAAATAGTTAGAATACCGATTATTCTTGAAGCAACTGTAGTTGATACCCGCAGATAATTGATTCCTCTATTATAGATTCCGAATCAGATTATGAAATAGGCAAAGTAGACAATTGTCTCTGGGTTTTACAACTTTATATGGCCTCGAATCCTTCGCGGTATTTTCAAAGTCCTTTAATTTTGTGCTTTCATTTACTTACACTGACCATGAAATTGAACTTATTCAAGTTAAAATCAAGTATTGCTTAAATTATTTTTGGAGCATCATCCTAGCAACATTTCTTAACCAAGCTCCATTTGCAAGTTTTATATTATACTATTTTATAATTTAAAAAAATGAGGCGCTTTATAATTAAAAAATACCTATCCTTTTATTAAAAACTATTTTGCCGGCGTCCTGGCATAGGGGTAGCGCGTCTTCCCCGTGATCTGGGCTTTCCGGGTTCGAGTCCCGGTTCGGGCATAGTTGTTCTTCATCTGTTCTATGTGTGAATGTGCCCCCCCCCCCTGTAAAAAGGAGTTGTGCAAGCGAAGGTGATGGGTGTGAAGCTAAAACGTACTCTTGGCCCTAGTTGGCACTGCTAAAACAAGAGATGTTCCCTTGGCTTAAAATCGCTGAGTTCGTCAACGAGCTTGTCCATGGCAAGTGCCATTATAAATAACAACAAATATTATTTTTATAGTATAAAAAAAATACTGTCATATTTTTACTGCTTTCATTTTCACATTAACATTATTATTGTTTTGTATTTTATATATTTATTCTGTATTTTTATTTTTAATATTATTTTTAAGTTTTACTGGAGGATATTTTTCTGCGCTATATGCTGAAATCAACTTTTTAGAAAGGGATCTGCAGTCTTAAGTTTTGCTATTTCAATTTTTCAAAATATGCTACTAAGATAAAACTAAAATCGATTTAAAAAAATGATTTGTTTTTTTAAGTTATAAAGAAGAAAGATACCCTGAAGTTTTCATTGCCTAAGGGTCCCTAAAAGGTTTAATCCAACACTGCATGCATTGATTATTTTTAAAATGTGTTAATAAGTGTATAAATGTGTTTTTCTAGCTCGGGCAGGTCTGAAACTTGGAGATTCGTCAAAATTTCGAGTTCGAATTTTTTGACGATTACGATACTTTCTCACGTATACGAGAAAGTAAGAAAAAGTGATAATACTCTAATGTGTCGAAATTTATTTTAATACACATTGTTTCTTTCTCGATTCTTATCTCCTTACACGAACCTGAATTTACTAAATTTACATTTTATACTTCTTAAAATCAGGTGAATTTGTGTAACAGACTTTTAAACACTTTCCCCTAAACTTCTCCAGAAATTCCCTTTTCTTTGGGGAAAACCAAGCGATCTGGAAAATTTCTCGGCAAACGAGCGACATTTAAGAGGAAGTGCAAACATGGCGGGCAACTTTAGTTTTAAAACGTGGACCTTTTAATGAGAGATTACGTCAAAATGTCTTCCCAATCAGTTAAGCGGACGAAATCACTGGTTGTTGACTTTGGAGGGCGGTTTTGATTGACTCCTCCTCCTCTTTTGCTGCAACTCTTAATCGACGCCGGTTGCGGGGAATATCAATGAGCTAATAGCTTTCAACTCCCAAGAAATCAACGGGTTAGAATTCTTTAATTTTGTCGACATTTTCTAAAATGCCGCCTTTGTTTAGGGAATTTTAGTTTAAACGAAGTTGTGGATTTTAAATTCACTGGAAAGTGAATCAAAAGAAGTTTATCGTTTTACAATAAGCTCTGCAAAATGATATAAATCGAATTTTTGTTCAAAAGATTATAAACTAATAATTTTGGTTGTTCAATAGATGCATTTTTTAAAAATAAATTATTATTTGACATGTTAGTATAATAATATGCCTAAAATTTCAGAAATATTAATTAAATAATAAATTTTGAATATTTAAATTTTTTTTTTAATTTTGGAAATAATTTAACAGCATGTAATAGTAATTATAACACTTTTATTGTAACAGTGGTACTACAATAACTAGACAGATATTATTTATTTTGCAATAATAATCAGAGGGAATGTCTCCCTAAATTTTCACGCATATTCTTTAATAAACTTTTCATGACAGAGAACGCTTTAAATGGGATACATGTACAATAATTACAAAATATTAACTTTTGGCGTGAATTTATTATTTTTACTGAATCTATTGTGTCATCCTTGGCGAGTATTTTGGCGATTAATCCTTGGCATTCGTTAATAGTATTTAAAAAAAAATCGAATTTATGTTTTAGACACGCTTTCTTCAACCGATTGGGACACAAATTTGACAGAAATCTATGCTTGTAGTCTCAAAATCCCAAACCTAATTTGATATATTTATGTCGATGTGTTTTTGAATAACCATGTTTACATATTTTTGACCGACAGACAGTCAACCCCCTTGTGGATTTGGCTCAAAATTTGGTTGGTGTCCACAATATAGATGATAAAAATGTGCATTTTAAGGAATTTTATTTATCCAGCTTTCTTCATTTTGTAATAATCTTGTTATCACACCTTCAAACAGCCGAACAGACGGAATTCCTCTGAATAGTTATTCAGAAGAAAATTTTATTCAAAACAACAAAATAATAAATCGATTATTTTACTAAACTTGCTTTTGTTCAGATATTGAGAATTTGAAAATTAATCCATGAAATTTACAAACTTATCTATTTAAATACATGAAATTCGTCACATTTCCATGACATAAAATCATGATAAGGGCAAATGATATGTTATCTAATCATGCCTTCTAGTGGCGTAAAATATTTTTTTTTCCTTATTCATACAACATAAAAAGGCAGCCACAAAATGTATTATATTCAACAAATTCTGATAGTTGAAAGTAACAAATAAACTTAATTAAGGGAGAGGGAAACAGTTCTCATCTTTAAAATAATAATTAAAAACTAAACGACATTCTAATTTTATAATCTTTTTCAAATTTTTTGAGCTAATTAGAACAGCTCTCCCTAGCTTAAAACGAAAATGATGAAATACATTAATTTTAAATTCATTGTTTTCCTAATTAGTTCAAATATTTTTTTTCAACCCATCCATACAAAAGTGAGAATGTTTATCCAAGGTCACGAAATCGCAATCCTCCCCTTTCCCATTTGGCATTGTAAGACACTGGGGAAGGCAGGAAGAGGAAGAATTTGCTGAAAATCGTGAACACGGAATAGGCATAGATTCCTGCTCCGGGGAGCAATACAAGAAAATTTCTCACAATTGGGAGTAGAATATGTACTTAATTAAGGGGGTCAGGAAAATATTTTTCTCCTTTAAAATAACAGTTTTCTTATATGCATTGATCCATACAGGGTGTTTCTAAAATCAAGAAACAAACTTTAGGAGTAGATCATGCATGTGGGAACAAGTCATTTTCGACATCAAGAATATAGGATCCCTAAAATGAAGTGTATGCCTCATATTAGTGGTATAGCTCGTGACGTTTGTAGGGAGGAAAAGTCGGTGCAACATCGAATAAAACAGTTACTCTAATAAATTTGGTTTCGATTTATTATATCAAATTCTAATTAACTAAATTTTGAGAAATTTTCAAAAATGCTTAGAATGAAAAGTAAAATTCTAAATGTAAGAAAACATTCTAATTCTAAATTAAAAATAGCATTCTAATTTTTTAAAAATCTTTTTCAAATTTTTTGAGGTTATAATTAGAACATCTCTATCTATCTTAAAACGAAAACGGAGGAAATCTCTCTCTCTTCTTCTTCTTTTTATTTTGTCATTGTTTTCGTAATAAGTTCCAAAAAAAAAATTTTTTTTTTAACCAATCAATACAAAGGTGGGAAGGTTCCATCCAAGGTCACGAAATCTTCCTCCCCCATCTGGCATTGTAACACACTAGGGGAGAAGGGAGGGGGATGAGGAAGAAACTGCTGAAAATTCTGCACACTGAGTTGGCATAGATTCTTGCTCTGGGTTGAAATATTAAATAGTTGTGGATTGTAAGACTCATTTTTCATAGCCAGTGTGGAATCGGTAGACATTTTTTACGTATTAAACTAATATACTTTCGTACTTCGTATTACGTACGTACCTTCGTATACGTATCTTCGTATCGTATGTATATACCTTCAAAATTAAAACTAATAAACTTGTCACTAAACATTTCTTGTCTTTTTTCCTGTCTCTTTTTCTGATTAATTTATAGGTGTATGTCGATACGATATCGTTGATAACACGTTTCCTGCCGCGTGACTCACCTATGATTCACACCAACTATCTAATTAAATTTCCTTTTCTTCACTACATTTAAAAGATTAAAAAAGTGGTTCTCTAAGTAAGCAGATGGTAGGAACCAAAGGCGTGAGACATGGAACATGGCAGTCAGCATGTTAAAAAACGTTTTGTCCGTCATTTATAAATGAATCACGTAATTTATGAATTTTGTCGTATAAAATAGCAATTTTCAATGTATAATTATCTTTTCAAAATAAAAAGGTATTTGGGAAACCAGGTCTCTTAAATACTTTGAGATGGATTTCTATAGAACGGAAAAGTTTAGAATTGTCTAATATTCAGCTTCAGGATTTTTTCCCCCCTCACAGCGAGTTTTTATTTAAAAAAAATGAAGAAAGAATATTTTTATTGGTAATTTGTTGTCAAACGTGCCAGTTTGCTCAGACGGAATATTGACTTTCTTGCCTGTTAAACTAATAATATAAAATACATTTATTTTAAATTTCGCCTTGTTATAAGTGTGAAAAAAACATTTTATTGGAATCAGTCTACTACAACTTACTTCACTGCAAATTAGAGTGCATATGTAACGAAATAAAATAGAAATGAAAGTCTTACTTTTAATTTTAATATCCAAAGAAAGCCTTTTATAGTTTGAAACAAAAAATTAATTTGAATTTCCTCACAACAATAAAAATATTGTTACAGATTGTGCGCCAAATTTAGTTAAAGAATTAATTTAAAATTAGAAAAAAAAACTGTATGAAAATGCAATGGTACTATTAAAAGGGCATTTATTTATTTATGATAATACAAAAATGTCTTTTTTTGTGTGTGTGCAATAAAATTTTCAGAAAAGCAGTTGAAAAAAACAAAAGCTTGCTTAATTTTTATCCTACATATTTTTAATTATTTTTGGGATTTTGAAAAGTGACTTTCCTGTTGTTTTGAAGAGCAACGTTCCAAATTTTATCAAAATCGGATAAATGTTTGTTTTTTGATAGTTAATATCATCGAATTATTTTGCATATTTTAAATTAAAGCATACCAAATCGTATCAGTTTTTAGCAACATCGTTTAAAAAATATTGAAATGCAGTATAAGAAAGAAAGTAGAATTATTGAAAGCAGTGAAAAGTATCAAAGTGTTTGCTGTTGCCAAGTGGGACCAATTCATGGTAAAGTGATACATGTCAAGTGTGCTGCGCTAGGGAGAATTTGAAATCCATTGCGCATCTTCAGATAGAAACAGAGCATACTACTATAAACAAACAAAACACAATTTCATGGCACGCATAACTACTTTCACCATATACAATAATGTTATATGAAGTGTCGCTATTTTTAATGGCATGCATAATTACATTCATTGCATACACTAATGTTATATGAGCCAGCGTCCTGGCATAAGGGTAGCGCTTCTTCCCCGTGATTCCGTTGTTCCGTTTTTCTATCTGTGAGATGTGTGAATGTGCCCTCCTGTAAAAAGGGGTTGTGCAAGCGAATGAGTGATGCGTGAGTAGCTAAGTCGTACTCTTGGCCCTAGTTGCGCTACTAAAAAAAAAATAAAAAAAATAAAAAAAAAAAAAAAAAGAACAAGAGACGCGTCCTTACCGGCTTAAATCTCTGTCTTCGCAACAGCGGGCTTGTCCATGGCAAGTGCCATAAGAAACAACATGTTATATGAAGTGCTGCTATTTTTAATGGCATGCATAATTTCATTCATGACATATCACATACACTAATGTTATATGAAGTGGCATTGTTTTTAATGGCATGCATAATTATATTCATCACATACACTAATGTTATATGAAGTAACATTATTTTTAATTTCATTCCCAATTATATTCATCACACACTGTTATATGAAGTGGCGCTATTTTTAATAGCATGCATAATTATATTCATCATATACATTAATGTCATATGAATTGGTGCTGTTTTATTCTACTTTTTATGCATTCATCAATTTCGTTCATCGATTTTTTTTTTGTCATATTATAATAAAGTATTATTTAAAAAGTTTCCTTTGTCTGAAAATGAAATTTTAATAATTTTTTAGCAAAAATTATTTAAAAGTTTATTTCACGTCTCTCTCCCTCTCTCTTTTTTCTTTAAATTTTTTTAATGTGATAATATTTTTATTCGACGCTATATAGAAATAAAGTAATTTGTCTACATTTTATCTAAAAGCTCTATTTATATTTACTTTACTTTATTTTGATGTTTATTTAGAGAAGAATACACCACGGTGAAAGAAACACACACAAAATCAACAAGAACTGTTTGCTAGCAAATAAGTAAAATTATGCTCTCCAACCTCTTGGTCCACTTTTTTCTTGATTTTTATTTCTTTCCTTTAATCCGAACCGGGCTCATTCAAGGTTAACTGTCTATTTTAACTTTCTCCCTTCCCATTCTTTTTTATAAATCCTTCCCTATTTTAAAAGCCGAAAGGCACACACCTGCACGGACAGCCCACGTGCGGTTCGCAGGTGGTAACAAAAGTTCAATGCGTGCTACTTGCAGACCTTTTCTTACCCTTCCTTACACCTTGAAGACCTTTCTTGACCCATCCTAAAGAACGTGGTGGCCTAGTGTTCTGTTCGTCAGGTGTACCAGAATGATAGGATTTGGGAAGAATTCTTGGAATAAAAATAGGTCTAAAAGAAATAGAAGGTAAGTGAAAAACGAAGAGACGACAGCATACCGATACAGATTATATGGAAAAAATGCAGGATGTTTATAAAATATTCATTAATAAACAAAATTAAATTGAAACATTATTTTACAAAGCGTCAGGACATGTTGTTGTTGTTGTTGCTAATCTCCATGGTCTGACGTAGTCAGACCAAATCCAAAAATCCGTTGACAAGAAGAAAGTCAAAAACGAGGAAGGGAGAAGAATAAATTTCTCCCCAATGAAATCCTAGACAGTCCAGAATATGTTCAGCAGAGGCCTGATGCTGGCAGCATTTCGGGCAAAGAGGGTAAAACTTTTCACCCTGAGAAAAGAAAAGACATTTAAGGTGGCCACTGGCAAGGCGCGACAGGCAAGTGTTGGTTTTTCTATCACAAGGAAGATTTAAGGACAGGCCCAGCTTATTGGCTCTATACCAATCATGAGTAGGGGGAACCATCCAATTCTTCTTATTTAGGAATTTCGCCTGAGAGAAGAGTTCTAAGTGTGTGAGCTCAGCAGAAGAGGAAGTCGCTAGGCTGCTTCCTTTCTTTGCAAGCCTGTCTGCTATTTCGTTACCAAGTAGATCCACAGCGTCAGGACATTGTTTATATTAATATAAATTTTTAGTTCCAAGTAATTTCCTTTACGAATTGCATGTTTATTTAAAGCCACAACTAGGACTGGGCGATGACGGAGCTTCATCATCACGATATATCGTCCAACACATATCGATATTTTTCGATATATTGTGATATATTTATTTATTTACAGCTATTATAAGTTATAAACAGCATCTCTTAACATATTGACTGATCAGAATGACCCCAAATAAAAGGAAGTTTCAATTTATATAATAAAAAAATCGTTTTCTTTTGAATAAAAATAGTTAGAAAATAATTCTATTAAAATCCCTTTAATAAAGTATATCAATGTCAAATCAGGTATAACGGAACTTCTTTTTTTATGCTAGTACGCTTGTGTGGAAATGAGCTGCGAATAAAATTGCGTATTTAATCTGAATTAATCATTTTTGTTTTTATTTCTGAAGATGAATATTTAGCGATTATACAAAATATTGGCAACAACCTTCTAATAACCACAATTACTTTTTCCATAATAGTATCATACTGTTAGGGAACAGAAGGCAGTTATTCCAAAATGACATGCTTAAAGCAATTATTTTTATATATGAGAATATGACAGTATTTATAGAAATATTAACAAAAATTATGTATGAAATTGAAAAAGAGTGAAGAACAACAAAAATAAGCCCTAACTGATAACCAAAACGGAATCGAAAATGCAAATTAATTGTGAATGTCGATTTATTGCATCGCTATTCATCGTGAACTACACTCATGTTCAAAATTAAGGTCACAAACATAAAATTTGCAAAAAATGAAAAACAATTCACTGTGTTGCCACGAAATTTGGCACAGAGGTATACTACAATGGAAGAAAGAACATAGACATATAACAACGTGGAAAATATTTTAATTGGGAATTAAGAAACAGGATATATCAAAAAGTGTTACATTATGAATCAGTGATAAAGCATTTATCTCGGGAAAATTCCTGTCTAATATGGAATGTGACCACCGTGCACTGCTATACTGGCTTCACAACGAGCTTTCATACTGTTTATGAGGATGTCAATAAATATTTGGAGCAACAAAGCTCATTCTTCCAAAAGCGCGGCTTTTAACTCTTGGAGGGTATTAGGAGGGGGGTTACGCTGTGCAATGGCTCTTCCGAGACCATCCCAAACATGTTCAATAGGATTGTGATCCGGAGTCCTCGAGGGCCAGTCCATACGTCGAATATCCTCTTCCTCAAGAAAATCATCAACGATCTGGGTTCTGTGTGGAAGCGCGTTTTCATCCATAAACATGAAGTCTGGGCCAAAAGCACCCCGGAGCAACCTCACATAGGCTTTAAGTATCTCATCCCTATAGTGATGTGCATTGACAGCACCCGCATCGAAGACGTGCAGTGGTATACGTCTGCCCAACATTATGCCACCCCAGATACGGATTTCTCTGCCACCAACTCTGTCGATTTCTTTTACGTAGGAGGGATGATAGTGAGCTCCTCGCTCTCTCTATATGAAGATTCGACGAGTGTCACTCTGTGTGGTAAATCTCTGAAAATTGAACATCACTGAAAAGAACACGCCCCTGTTCTTGCTGTGCCCAAGACTGATGTGTTAGGCACCAAAACAGCCGGGCTTTTCTGTTGGATGCAGTCAAAGGGACGAACTCAACTGGTCGCCGGGCATAAAGAGCCCTTTCTGCTAGACATCTGTATACGTTTTGTCTGGAAATTCTTATTCCAGACGCAGCAGCAAGAGCATGAGCAAGTTGAGTAGCCGTTTCCAGCCTATGCCGTCGTGAGCTTAAGGCCAAATAACGATCCTGTGCAGGCGTCTTTGCTCTGAGACGGCCTTGGCCAGCCTTCCTGGTTGTAGTACCACTTGTTTAGAATTGATTCCACAACCTGGATACCACATTCGGTGCCACTTGTAACCATCGAGTCACCTCCGCTTGAGACTGCCCAGCTTCAAGCCTACCAACGGTTCTCCATCTCAAGACATCGTCTAAACGATTATGAGAACTCATTCTCACTGGAAACAGGTTAATTTTTTTGTTTTAATGCAATATTCACAAAATTGCAGGCAAAAATCCAAAATGCTAACTGTCTAATTTCAGTAGTTCCCCCAAAACTAATGCTAAACAACATTTTTTCTCACAAAAAATGGTTAATATCGTGTTAGCGGTCCTTCACAATATATAAAATGCAATTTGTTTAAATTTTACTGGTAGCCATTTAGAATTACTTTGAAAAACATTTTTGTGACCTTAATTTTGGACATGAGTGTAGTATTCAAGATCATTATTTCGATATATCGATATTCTTTGAAAACCGGCATCAAAACGATTTTTTTCGATAAATCGGAAATTGGCACAACTCTAGCCACAACTGTGCAATACTATGAAAAAGCGACATGCATTCTCTGGTACATATTACATAAGCTACTCACATATGAATTTAATAAATATCTACCTTCCGAATAAGAATCAAATGATGGTTAAATAGTTCCGAGGGGGGGGGGACATGTTTTGTATCAAAGAGGCATGAGAGTGATTTTTTTTTATGAAATATTCCCAGTAGGAGAGTAGGTAGAGATTTACCGCCACCTGTTATCACACAACTGAACTTCTTTTTCTGAGGATGTTTTGAAGAAGCGAGTTTACGCAGTAGAGATTTGCAGCGACAAAGAGTTAAAAAAATAGGATCAGGACAAGAAAAGTTACTGTAACTCCTTAAAGGTTTAAGAACCTCTGGTAAAAAGAATCCAGAATAGACTCGATATTTCCCGTGCAACTGACGGTGCTCGGGTTGAAGTGGATTAATTTAAACCAGTGGGAGAGATCTCTCCAAAAGTTTCTAGTATAATCTATACTTATAATAAAGCTCAATGTGTGTGTGTGTGTGTGTGTTGGCGCTCTACAGGCAAGGTCATTTGACATACAGCTATCAAATTTGGTACATGCATACCTTAGAGGTCGGGAGTGTGCACCTGGGGTCCCTTTTTTTGAAATTTTAATTAGAATTTTAATTATTAATTAAAAACTAACTTTCCCGCCAAAAAAATCTTCCATTTTCCCCACCGCCAACTTTTCCGCCAAAAAAATCTTCCATTTTTCCCACCGCCAAATGAGTAAGAGTTCAGTTGTTTTTTTTCCCAACAGAAATGAGGCTAGGATTAACGCTTTTCGGCGGATTATTTCAAACGATTCTGTTTATTTTCTTAATGTTTTATGCATTTAAAATTAAACATTGTTAATGGATCCATGTTTCAGATTCATTCTGAAATACTTTTGAATTAAAATAACACAGAATAAAGGAAATTAAAAATGTATAATCTGCATAGCGTTACCCCAACTGGCGTAGAAAAATTCACGCATTTGCGTTACCGTAATTGGCGAAGAAAATTCACGCATGCGCATTCTGTTCCGATTGTTGCCATGACAACCATTATCAACGGACGATTTAAATTATTTTTAGGTTAGTTGCATGCTTTTGTAAGTAAATTGTACATATTTATGTTAGTTATATATTTTTTGTATATGCTTATAGTTTTAAGTACATCGTTTTTTAAGTAGTTTTTTTAAACCTGTTTTCGACCGATTATTTTAAACGATTCATTTTATTTTCTTAGTGCTTGATGCATTTAAAATGAAACATTGTTAATGAATCGATCTGTTCATGATGAATCTGAGAAAATTTTGTTGACAAATTCTTGAGATAATACATAAATTAAGAAAGATATTCTTTAGTGTCCATAAAGTTTAAACGCTCAGTGACTCTATTATCAGTAATCATATTATTAAAAAAAAATGCTTTGTTTCAGTAAAAAATATTATTATATTAATTGCAGATTAATCATTTACACTTTAATTTAATGTAAAGCATAAATTCTACGGGAGCTAACAGAAAATTAGAGAGATACAGATTACGTTATGACTGAAGGTCTTTATAATATTATGAGTGAATTGAAATTTGAAATTTTGAAATATTTTAATGAAGAAGCTATTAAAGTAGGAATTACATAAAATATTTAACTATTAAAATTTTAACGAGCATTAAGATTGGCGAACCGGCTGGTCGCCAAAGGCGGCTAGTCTCTAATAAAGGTGTTATCCCAGAGAATGCCTCACATAGCATCAGCACACAATAGTTACGAAATATTAACATTTGACTTGAATTTAGCAATTTTACTGAATCTATTGGGTTATACCAAAGCCTCAGCTCTAACTGAAATGCGAGCGGCTGAGTCATAGGAAAAAGTCTGACGAATAGTAGCTGACTACGAGCTGACAGGTGCTTAGACAGCCTTCAAACCGTTGGTGGTAGCTTCTCATTTTCTGTATTTCTTTCAATAAACTATGTATTAGACAGATATCACATTTGTTTTTTCATAAATAGGTACATTTTTCAATAAGATAATGCCTTTCCACTATTCAGTCTTCAACTGCAAAGGGAATTAGGATAATGGTCCAAAAGTGTCCATTTTTAAATTTCTGGAGGATGAAAAATTAAAAGCCCAATGGACTCACAGGCTCCTTCGTGAGGATTTCAAGTCAAGCGAAGGCTCAAGAGTAAGTACAGCTATTCAATAATTTTGTTAAAGGATAATATTTGTATAATTTTCAATTTGAATTTAACAGTGGATAATGTTATTATTAACAGTTTGAATTGCTTCCTTTATTTTCTCTTTGTTTCAGCTTAAATTTATAGAATTTTCTTTCAATTTATTAATAAATTGAAAGAAAGATTCAATTTATTAATCATTTGAAATTAATAAATTGAATCTTTCTTTCAAATGATTAATAAATTGAATCTTTCTTTCAATTTATTAATAAATTGAAAGAAAGATTCAATTTATTAATCATTTGAAAGACCGGTTCAATAATAATCTTGTATATCGCCACATAACGATAGGCAAACATGTTTAGAACAACATAATGTATTCTTAAAGTAAAATTTTAATTATCTTTTAATATGTTTTCTTGTTACAATTGTTAGTTTTATATGTTTAACAATGAAAATTTCAATCCGTTTTAATAGGAATTTCATTAATCTTTCAATTTTCTTTAACTTTGTATCCTATAATTTTAATTGCAATTATTAAATCAATATATAACAAAAAAGTAAATATATGTACAAACATGATCAATTCAACATTTCAATTCATAAATTTCGAAAACATGCTTTAAAGGAAACAAAATGATAATGCAGTAATTTTTTTAATTTGTGGACATTTATCTACATCCTAAATATAATTAACCAATCTAAAGTAAGAAATAGTTTGAAAACGAAACTAAAATGAAAACGAAACAAAACAGTTTCGAAATCGTAACTAAAATTTATTACCTATTCAAACTAAAACCAAAAAAAGGACTTCATAGTATTTAGAGAGTGCAACTGCAGCTACTTCTAAAACACAGATGAATTGATACAAAAGTATTAAAATCAAGTTAATAGGAAAATCAAAAAAAAATAATATATATATATATATATATAAAAGAATCCGGCCTGAAGACTTTTTCAAGGGTCACCCTCAGGCAGGGATTCAAAGAAAGGGATTTTTTCTGTGAAGGAAATACAGATATTTGTCTAATAATGATTCCTCGTGACTCGAAAATCCCCTGAAATTAGATATATACCATTATCTATATATACCTTATCTCTTGATATATCTTGGTATATCTCTTGGTATATATACCATATACCAAGAGATATACCATTTTAACAGAAAGGAAAATACAAAACAACAAATTAGAAGAAAATAACCACTACTAAGTAAAAATACAATAACAAAAATAACAATAAAAACAAAAAATACCATAAAATAGCACTAAAGGAAAAACGAAAAGGCAAGTACATACTATTTGCAGTCAAGGAAATTTTAAGCTATCGATTGTGATTCCCGCTTTTTAAAAACACTAACGGTAAAAAAGCTAACGGTAAATTAGGTAAAAAATTGTAGGCTCCCAGCACCATCTATTGAGTGATCTAATATGCAAGGAAAGCTCTATTTTTATTTAAGCCAAAGGATTAATCCCAAACCTAAAACCTTCTTCTTTATATTTTCTTCTTTATTCTTTCTTCTTATCGGATTCTTTTTTATATTTTTTTTAAATAATTTTTTATATTTTTTTTGGTTTAATTTTTATTTGGTTTTTTTGATTTTCCTATTAATTTGATTTTAATACTTTTGTATCTAAATATAATTATATATATAATTTCATCATTAGTTCATTCTAATTTATCTTCTACACTTTCCCAGATCCGTGAACTGTATTTTAGAAAAGAAGCTGTTAAAAGAAATATGGAATATTTTCATGAAGAAAGTGGCTGTATTCTAATAATGTATTTTTATGTACTTTGTTGTAAAGTATATATAATATATTTAATTAGTGATTTTTTTTTGTGCATCTTATTATATAACGTGTGTTTTCTATGTCCTTTCTGTACATACATTTCTAACTTACTTTGCATTGAATAATTTTATTGACACTATATACTATATTGCATTGAATAATTTTATTGACAAAGTTCATTCAGAAATTTAGAAAGCCTTGATTTGCATTTATTATGTAAAAATCTTTTTAAATTGTCTTATTCATGATATTTTCTATAAAATTTATAAGAAAACGTAACAATTTCATATATCTTTTAATTAGTTTTGCATCTTGTCAAAGCTTGCATACTTTATTTAAAAGTGTTTTTAAATAAAAAGGTTTGAACTGTCTTATTTATGACTTTTAAGATTTATCAGAGAAATTTTATAGATATTGCAGTCCAGGATATCTTTTGATTTGAATTTTTCTTTTTGTGAGAACTTGTAGAAATGTTTTTAAATAAAGTGATGTAAACTTTCTCATTCATGGCAATTTCTTTTAAGATTTATGGGAGATGTTATATAGATATTGTACTCCAGAATATCCTTTAATTTGAGTTTTTCTTCTTGTGAGAGTTTACATATCTCAAGCAAAAATATATATTGTTACGAATCTGTGATGCTGCTTCCCAGCATAGTTGGTTCCATCATCAGAAAGACTGTTTTACAGTCATCTGTATTGGACGGAGTCCGGTGCCGCGTCGGAGGTCCCAGAGCTCGGCGACAAACTTGGCGACCATTTGGCGACTTGGCGATGAATTTGGCGACTTTGGCACCAAAATAGATTATACCCGAAACATCGAGAATTTTCCCGATCCTTCCATTAGGAACTGAGATACGCCTCGAAAGTTCCTGATTGGTTGAGAGGCTTCTAGCCCGCCTCCTGAGACCTATAAAAGGAGGCAGTCTGCAGCTGCCGAGAGTAGTCGGAATCGACAGTAAAGAGCGAGTCTTCCAGAGATTAGCAGAGTAGCGACGGAGTCAAGCTAGTGCTGAACTGAGCTGTGCGCTACTGTCTGCAGTAGAGTTTTGTTGTGTTCTGCTGTGTGCACGTCTCGTGGCTGAAGATAATTGTTTTCTCTGTGCTGTATATAGTTGTCGTCTTTGTGCTGTCCTGTGTGTCTTCGTGTAAATAAACGTCGTTGTTTTTTTTCTACTGCCGCCTGCTGATTGAGCGTTCTCCACACCATATAACTTCCACTATCCAAACGAACCCGGGAAATTTCGTCGTAATATATTACATATATATAAAATATTACAAATCTCATTCATCATGTTTTTTAATAAAGCTGTTAAAATGTCTTGTACATGCTCAAAATTTCTTCCTTTTTTTAAAAAAAGGAGAAATAATATATATATTAATTCTCCAGGATATTCTTAAATTAAAGTTTTATAACTACTTTCAAATGATGCATTTTATAGATATTTCATAATATAATTGCTAGAATAAAATTTTAAAAACTGATTTGAATTTTAAGAAATAATATAAAGATAAATATGCTTTATATTTAATTGAACCAGTATTTTATAATAGCCAAACGATGTGTTTACTATAGAGAAAGTATGAAATACATCGGTTTCCCCGTTTGGCTGTTGTGATCGACAGACTTCTTTGGATGACTCCTTTCAGCTGTCTGGAGGCGTTGTACTATAGGAGGTGTTGGTTATATTTGGCGAGTTATTTGGCGATTAATCCCTGGCATGCGGTTAATAGTATCCGAAAATCGAATTTGAGTTTTAGATTCGTTTTTCCGAACCAATTGAAACAAAGATTTGACGCCAAACTTCACTTATAGTTGTAAAATCACATACCAAATATCATACATTGAAATCTTTGCGCTTTTGAGTTATCGCATTTACGTGCTTCTGAAAGTATAGAAAAACGAAGGCCAACCCCTTGTTGTCTTTGGCTCAAAATTTAATTCGTGTCTACACTATAGATGTTAAATCTGTGTACCGAATGTTATTCATCTTCGTTTTGTAGTTATCATTTTAATCTACTTTCGAACAACAGGACCGACAGATTTCCTTCGAACGAATTTTGCTAAAAATTTGATCGAAATCTACAAATTTGGGACATATCGTATACCGAATTTCATCTATCTAGCTCAACGCGCTTTTGAGTTATCTTTGTCACATGCAGATAGACGGACATTTTCCAAAAATGTGTTTTTATAACCCGGAGAGACGTGGAAAAACGTGGAAAATAAACTATTTTATGTTGCCCCATATTATTTAAGTGTTATCTGAATGCAGCCTTATCATTAGTTGCTAATTATACTTTCATTGGTCAATTGGTGGATATTATTATTTGTAACCTTAAAAATTTTTTTTTTATTGAGGTATTCGTCCTGTATGACAACAGCAGCAGTTTTTGTTTGTTTTATGGTTTTGTTATATTGTATTATGTTATTTTCAATCTTTGTATTTTATATTTTATATTTTGTTATTGTTTATGTAACCATTCTCAAATAATTGTTATATGAAAGTGAACTATTTTTTTAAGCATTTTATTAATTGAGAATATTTAATTTTAGTATAGATTTTATATAGTATTGAATCTTGATTTAAAAACTTAGCTCTTCACTTTTAACTAAACTTTACATATTTTAAAAAGTTTATAATAATAATATTATTCATCACAAATTTGAAAATCTTTGATAAATTATAATATCCTGAGCATATTATAATGAAAATATCATATAATAATAAATCATAAAATATTATAGAACAACAACACTGACTGTGTACAAGTGTTTTGATTTTAGTCAAAATAATGCCATGCCCCCAAAATATTTTTTGGCTTTTCTAAATGACTGAAAGTAACTAATATTAAAAATAAAACAATATGCCAATTGTAGATGCATGAAATATCCTTTAATCATAATACACATGAATTAAAAGTTGCTATCACTTTAATAGCTTTGAAGAACGAAAATAATTTGTGTGAAAATAATGCCAAGTCATATTTAATTCCATCCGAATTTCAGTAGACGAAACATTTTTTTTTCTGAATATTGATAATCATTATCCCAGAAATCATCTATATAAGAATCATATGAATTACTATCGACATTCATTTTCTCCTGTACTATATGGTTATAGTCGAAATTTTAACTGCTTGCCGTTTTCTTCCCCCTAAAAAAGTTTCAGAAACATCTGGAACAAAAACAAAACTCTTGACATATGTTGCCAATAGGGATTGCAATAGGGACCAAAAGTTCAATACCGGTATTCGGTATTTTTTAGATCTTAATACCGGTATTAGAAAATTTAAGAAAAGAAAGAAAACACGGGTGTTTCTTTATTTTATTTACCAGTTTTATTAGAGAATGTAAATATCACAAAAATAATTTGTAACTTATCAATTATAACAGTATATAAAGAATCGCAAAAAAGTAAAGGAACATCTTCTTTATTTCAGTCACAAAAAAGTGTTGTTGTTGTTTCTGATCCAAGATGGTATAGCTGCGCTATACCACCTCCACGAAACCAAAGATCTCTAAAAAGTTCAAAAATAATAGCGGATACCTTAAAATCTCAAAAATCGTAAAATTTAAACATTTAAGAATATGATTGGGGGAGGCTTGATCTGCCTTGCACCAAGGAGAATCAGCAAAGATCCTCCGTCCATGTTGGAATGTAAGGGATTTGGTGTGTCCACTTAAAAAACGAGAGACAGACGTTTGCTGTTTTCTAGAGATATTCAGACGGTGACACCAACCGGGACTCTTACCAAAGTACCAAGAGTGAGCAGGTGGAACTCTCCAAAGTGCACTCGACTCCATCTTTTTGATAGAGGAGATTTCAGAATAAGTTAGTGTTGCATCACCATGAAATATGTCAGCTGAGGCAATCTTAGCTAAATTATCCGCTATCTCATTACCATTTAAATCAACATGTGAGGAGACCCACTGAAAGTGTATAGTGTTCAGTGGAGAGCCTGGCAATAATAATGTTTAGATAAACAAAAAAGTGTTAACATCACTATTCAGTCTCTGGTACTATTACAAATTTTTGAAATGTGATCTTAAAAACATAATGCATCAATTGCCCTGTCATTAAGCCTGAAATGTAATTTTGAGCAAAAATTATCAGCTGTCGAAAACGCTCTTTCGGCATCTACGTTAGTTAGTGGCACTGTTAGCAATGCGTGATATAATTTTCCCAAATATTTACCTCTAAATACCTCATCTTCAAATAAATCGATAACTCGTCAGATGGTTTTGGATATAGCTGATTTCTGTATTGTATTTTGGTTTGTTGAATTTTTTTATCGCTAATTTTAATTTTTGTTCAAGAGACAATTCTCTTCACATTAGTGCCATCATAATCTCCGATAACTGTACTGAATTCTTCTGAATGTGGATAGGTAAAAAAAATTTAAGAAAATTTACTATAAACTTGATCAGATTTGAATTGATTAGTTTCTTTTCTTTTTCATTTTTAAAATCATTATAATTATGTAAATACCGTAAGACATTTTCTATTTCGGTATGCCTTTCTTCTGTGCGATTTTTCAATGTAATATATAATTCTTCAGACAGTGATGTGTTCTGTTCTTTCAATGGCTGCAATATGAAATTTATTTTTGCATTAGCTGTTAATAAATTAGAATCTCTCCGACATAATGCCTCAACAGCCAGTTTTAATATTAAGTTTATATTAAGTTATAACAACCTGTTCTGGATATCAAGTCGAATTCACTATCTGAAAAATTAATTTGCTGGTTTAAGTCGATTATTGCTTTTGGATTGGATTTCTCAGTTTCAAAAATCGTTCCATCATTAGGAGTAAACTGTTCCAGCGTGTTTTAGAATCTCCTCCTAAACATCTCCTTTCATCGTTCCTCTCACTCCTATTTTGTCAAAGTAAACCCATACTAACGCATGTGCAAAAGGTGGAGGGTTTTACAATCCGTTGTCATACAGTATTTTATCACTTCTCTTGATTGTACGATGCAACTTTGTATTCACAGTCTAATTAATTTCGTCCATTAGAGAGATATAAAAACAAAAACGTATACTGTTTTGCTATGTTGACGATTCCTGAACAATTTACACAATTACAAGACAATTTAAAAAATGTCTAGTAAATACCGAAAAATCGGTATTTAAACTTGTGAATACCGGTGTTACAAAATGATTCAAATGGCTCAAAATACCGGTATTGCAATCCCTAGTTGCCAACTAGTAACATTAGAAACAAAAAAAAAGTGTATATATGTTATTATAATTTTCATTAATAAGCAACAGATTACAAAGTTGGATTTATTTTGTTCCAAAATTTGGCTTGGCATTTTCTTGCCCTAACTCCCTTATTATTTAAATAGAGCTAATTTGGAACATCAGGCCTTTGTACACCAAGATGTCAGAGTTTGTGTTCATTTCATTTGTTCTATGTTTCACCAATCTAATAATTACAATAATTGTCCATATGAATTCAAATTAAAGTTGTACTTCGATAATCTGACGTACTTCGGAATTTCTAATGATTGTAAATACAAATTAGCCTTTTTTGTTTATCTTGTTGTTATGTAGACTGAAAGCAGAAATTTCAAAGCAGTCTTTAGAACTCAAGATGTTGTTCCAAGAAACGGGACTTCTCAGAAACCACTTTTCCCACTCCCACGAACATAAATTATATATTATACACCACCCTCTTAAACGTTCGCTAACACTTGTCGCGACGCCACTCTTCTGCTCCCCTTGTCGTCTAATCTACCCCGTGATCAAAGGGTTGAGACTTCGGACTAGGGGTCAGCCCCCTCCCTCCACACTCAGCGGGGCGCTTTCTCTGAAGATTAAAAGACATGTGTTGTGAAACAATTACAAGAGAAGAAGATAACATTTTTTGATCATTACAAACTAACAAGTTGTTCCCTCCCATTTTTGTGAAATGTGAGCTGCGTAAAATATGGTGTTCATGTGCCATAATTCTAGCTTAAGGTGTAATCGTGTCGCGAACTAACATGAACTGTCGCCAGCAGTATCTGCGTTGTCGCTTCCCGATACATCTGTTTTGAATGTCACGAGCAAGATCTTGGTAAGATACGAGGAGAATCTGCCTAGAGAAACATACAGATACGCCAACTTAGTGTTGTTCTTTGGTTATTGTGATAGATTGCTGTTGTTTACCGTTGTGTCTAGACGAAAGATATCGGACTTAGGATGTTTTTGCTTCTCTTTTCTTAAGTTTAAGCTTGCTGATTAAGTGTCAATGAAAATGAATCCATCCTCTGCCTTCTAACAATAATAATGGATATGCTGGTAAATGTAAACCAACTGAGAAAGAGAGTCCAATCAGATAAGTCAAATCAGGCAGGCAATGAAAAGATTTACAGGCTCTTGCTCTTTCAGTTAGTATCAAGAAAAAATGTAGTTCTAACAGAATAAGAAAAACAGAATATATAAAAAAAATATATAAAAAAAATTTCCCCAAAAAAAAATCTTTATAAATAATGAAGAAGACTGCGTAAGTGCATTGATGCTCCAGGCCAGACTATTTGACCAAGAGCTAACACGCTTCTGCATATGTATACACGGAAAAGTAGGAATATACACTTCTTAACGATTTTTTAAAATATTTAATTAGAATTTTAATTAAAGAAATACCAAAAGGGCTCAAAAGGGCTTTTGATATTTTTTTCCTCGCAACTTCTATAAATATAATAGAAAAAAAAGGGAATTTTACTAATTTTAAAATTTAGAAAATTTGTTTTTTCAAAGATATAACTTTAGTAACCATAAACTTTTTGTCTAGATTTGATTAACATTAAAAAATGCTTTAAGTATATTTTAAAATAAGATTTTCGTTGATGTTAATTAATCTAAATTTTTTTCATTATTACTAGAATGGCCTACTAACTAACGTAGATACAAAATGCTAACTACAGTTTATTTTAATCGATGCCTGTTTGCAAATGGATTTCCTAGTACTTTCACTATTTAATTATTCTTATAATTTCAGATGATATTAATGAAATCTATAGGTTAAAAAATTCAAACATCTACATAATTAATCCAAACTAACAATAATTATAGCACCTCTTTGAAAAACCATACACATATAAGTTTTCTACATTTACATACTTTTTTTTTCAATTTATCATAAAATCATAACAATAAAATTTAATTCTATTTAGTAGGTATATTGTGATATTTTAGATTGATTTATACCAATAACCGTCGGGTATGGTCCCCTCAAAACTTTCTCGTATACTTTCTAGTAAAGAGTTATTCCATTCCTGCCACATAAAATTGCTGACCTTGGGTAAGGCCATGCATACTTTGCATGGCATTGGCGAACAATAATGACTAAATATAGATCTTTGAAGTTAATCTGGCGATTTTTACTGAATCTGACTTGCGATCTTTGAAGTTAATCTGGCAATTTTTACTGAATCTGACTTGCGATCTTTGAAGTTAATTTAGCAATTTTTACTGAATCTGACTTGCGATCTTTAAAGTTAATTTGGCAATTTTTACTGAATCTGACTTGCGATCTTTAAAGTTAATCTAGCAATTTTTATTGAATCTGACTTGCGATCTTTGAAGTTAATCTGGCGATTTTTACTGAATCTGACTTGCGATCTTTGAAGTTAATCTGGCAATTTTTACTGAATCTGGCTTGCGATCTTTGGCGATTTTTTTTCTCGCATTGATCTCTGGCATGCTGAAATCTAGTCAAATGTTCAAAAGTTGAATACATATTTCGAAGCATTTTTTTCACAATTTTGGGCTCGATTTCAAAATTGAGGCCAACATAGAACTACAATTATAAGCACAAGATCACGTATCAAATTTCATTTAAATCATTGCATTTTGAGTTATTGCTTGTATGCGAATGTACCGATCGATAGACGGACAACCCCTAAACAGTTCCAAAATTAATGCGGGTCTACATTTTAGATACCAAATTCACATTTAGATACCTTCGTACCAAATTTAATCTGTCTCTAACTGTTTACATTTTCTAGCTGTCGTGTTCACTTGTACTTGGATAAACGGGTAGGTCCTCCATACATCCTCTATGATGATTTGGTTTCAAATTTGATAGAAATCTACAAAATTGAGTTTGTAAATCAAATTTCATCGGTCTAGCTCAACGTTTTTGAGTCAATATATTCAGAGATATACAGAGTGACAGGCAGACATAATATAGGCAGAAATATGTGTTTGGGACGCAAGGAGGTCTAAAACATGGAGATTCGTCAATTCTTCATGGAATTTTTTGACGATTACAATACTTTCTCTCGTATAACAAAGAAGAAAAAAACAACCTCAAATTAAAATGATCGTTATTGATAATCTTTTCTCAAAGAGAAGTTTGCAAGGAAATAATCTGTGGTGTCTAGTGTTAAATCGGTTTCATGACCGAATGGCTGTAAATCCGATTCCACTAGAGATCTGTTGTGCATGCAGTTCAGTCGCGTACCATATTTGAGTGTCTTGGGACAATTCCCTCCCACCGCCATGGCGAGTATAACCGGAGATGAGGGCGCCAATTCAGATCTCTTTCCTTGAAATCTGACAATGGTTTAAAATTACGGGGTTTTTAAAATAACCCTCGTATTGCTTTCAAATGGGTCATTGATATAACTTAACTAACTTGCAAGGGAATACTTAATTTGAAGTTTTCTTTCGATGGTTATAAAATAACCACATTGTATTGATTTCTGTTTCAAAACATTTCATTTTGGATTCTATATAAAACACTTTAATTGAATTTAGGAATAGATTGCCGAAATAGAACCACGTGGATACTTTATTAACGTATAATAATGGAAATGTAATTTTAAAAATAATGCAAGTATTGGAATTTTTTGTAGCTGATTTATATTGAAATCAATGTAATTAATTTTTTATGAAATACATTTTATTGTATGAAGAACGAATTGCTTGCCCACCCTCAGATCACTAGTTAATCGAATCGGACTTTGAAAAGAATTAAAGGAAAAGAATATTTTTTTATTCTGAGATTCATACATTTTTTTTTTCTTGTTTTATTTCTTCATTGAAATATGGAACTTTAGTTCCTGGTCGTTATGAGACATTTCATGCCATTTATTGTTTTTTTGCTTTGGCATCTGTTTTTCTGATTTTTGGGGATTGTTTTATATTATAACTGTTTTCTGGGATATTTTCTCTAGTTCAAGATAATATTATCATTGGTTTAAACACACTAGTTTTGGCAACTGTTTGAAGTCCACCTTTAACTTGTAGACAAAAATTTAATTTTATCCTTAAGCTATTTTTGCAA
Source organism: Argiope bruennichi (assembly GCF_947563725.1). Classification (NCBI taxonomy): domain Eukaryota; kingdom Metazoa; phylum Arthropoda; class Arachnida; order Araneae; family Araneidae; genus Argiope; species Argiope bruennichi. The sequence continues at coordinate 35,822,681 of NC_079156.1, forward strand.
AATGATTAAACTAAATTTTAGTTAAAAAAAGTCTCCTATCTGAGGATATAAAATATTCATTTGCTTAACTTAAAATGGCATTACAGTCAGGTCGCTTGTTGAAATATTTAATTGATAATATCTAAATCTAAATACTTGCAGCCACGAAATACTGTCTCTTAGAAATATCTTCGTGCAGCACACTTGCATAGTTACAATGGTCAAATCTTTAATGTAACTGGAGTTACGATATAAGTCCAGGATTAGGATTAGTTATATTAACATCCCATTTATAAAGCAACACTAGGGCTATTTTCGGACGGACCTCGTCATTTTGAATCACGGTCAGATGACGAGATCGACACCTGAGCTGGCACCCTCCAAACTTCTCCACACCACACCAGCGTAAGGATGTTTGGCCCTAACGGGTTTAACTAGATCCCTTACACGACAGTTCTTCGGTGGAATCGGGTCTTGATTCCGAAACCTTACCACCAGGCCACCGCGGCTCCATGGAATGTTTGTGATGTTTTACAGAATTATTTTAAAAACATTGAAACGAATAGTTATTATAGCAAAGCGACCCCATTAAAGAGATGTTCCTCTGCAATAATAATTTCAATTAATTATAGCGGCATTAGTCTTTATTACTCAAAGAACATGACTAAACTGTACGTTAGACATTCATCCAATCGCTAGTAACAAAGAAATCGGAAATCTTTTATCAGTATTGACGACTGTTATCTTGAAAACAATTTTATCAACATCGTAATCGGAAAAATTATCAATTATCAATTTTTCCAACCATTTATGATAAGAAAATAGCACACTGACCAGAGTAAAGACGGTTTTAAATTATCGAATGGATTCAGATTTGCAAAAATTAACTAGACAATTTTTACTGCACATCACAACTTGATTCGAAGTCTAATTATATAATGTTATTGAGGATTAAATGGCGAAAAATCCATGCCTAATTTAGATCTATATGTTTCAACAAAAGGAAGTTATTTTGTTGTTCATCATTTCAAGCGTTCATCTTTCATAATGTTTAACATAAATCTATAATATGTTTATGATAATGCTAGTGATGGGCAGGTTTGACTATACCAAAATTAAGAATTATATGTTGAATTACAGATTAATTAACCAAATCCTACGCAATAAGATTATTTAGTTTTAACAGTGCTTAATATTATTTAGATAATAGGAGAAAAGATATCATTGAATGATTTGGATTTCAATACACTAAAGAAAAGGGTTACAAATCATATTTAAAATAAAATTTCTTTAAAAAAAATTTAGGATTAATTTTACACTACTGATATTATAGATATGGTAATTTTCTAGAATTTAAAATAGTGTATAAATCCCTTTTGCTCAATAATATTTTCTGAAATTATCGGAGAATAACAACAAAATTTTATTTAAGACTTAATTAATTAAAAATTCATCAAAAATCACCAATAGTAAATTTGGATGTGCCCTTTTAGAATATGCATATTTCAAATCTGACAAAATAAGACCAAAGTCTGCCTCCTAATTCGCTAGCAAACAGATCCATGCCATACAAAATTATCCACGTATATTATTAGAACTATTTCTTTCTCTGAACATTTATCTAATATATAAACTACTGTAGTTATTATTACTCATAGTAAGTGACGTCAAACACCGGTAGCACTGAATGGCATGATTCACGTTAGAAATCTGTATTTAGATATGAATTAGAAAGAAATATGATGCATTTGCTTAACGTTTATTAATTCGGGTTTTAACAGCGATCAAAAAGAGACAAGAAAAAAGAGTATATTTTTTATGAGTGGCAAAATGTTTTCCTAGCGCTTTTTTTGTCGCCATTAAAACCTAATTCTTTAATTAACCATTAATTAACTAATTATTTAATTAACCATTAATTCTTATAAACACAATATGTCTAAGTATAATCAATATTACTAAGCAAAATTGAAATTTTTATTTTAATATCTTTATTTGAGTTTTCTATTTTGCGACTTACATAAATAAGTTTCATATTCCTCAAGGATTTAAATCTTTTTAAAAAAACAGATCCTATTCGCGGCATATATAGAAAAATTTCGTCAGGTAAGAAACAAATAATTTCCCTGATATTATATAATAAAATATAGAGCTAAGCAGCTATTAAACAGTTACAGTAGATATTTATCATTTTTGTTTATTATTTAGAACCATTAATATATTCAGCTCATACTTTTTTTTTTCTGTGAAAACCGGAAACAGGCGTTTTTTTGGCGAGAGAATCATTTTTGGCGCCAAATTCACATTATAATTTTATATTTTCCCCTGCATATTTCAAAAAGGATCAACATACCATTACAGCCATGATAAGGCTTTAAAGAACCACAACATATGCGGTCTTATAACACTTTGTTCCAGTGCAGTGTGAAATGATTATTGGTATTTCGATAATGTGATTAATAATTATGTATTATCTCAAGAAATTATTCGATACACGTTATGTAAGTAAGTATTGCTTCATTTCAAAATCAAAGATAGAGATCTAAAACCTGTTTGATATTTAAGTAGACATGAATTTGCATGTAAAGATATCTTTATATTACTTTTATCACTTTTATCATATCTTTATATAACTTTTATCTGTATATCACTTTTATACATTAGATTACATTGAATCCATATTTCTTATATAATAATAAAATGATGAATTTAAGTTGTATATTGCTTACTTTCTACTATGAGAGATTTGTTGATCTAGGTTCTATAATGTATATATAAGATACATTTCCAAATGTCATCTAAAAAGTAGTTTAATTTAAAAATATTTGTTATAGAAAGAACAGTAAAAGTGTTTTAATTTAAAGAATTTCGTATTCACTTTTTTTAATTCGATAAATTAAATTTTTACGTATAACTATATTTGGACATTTTTGCTTAATAGCATAATTATTATTATAAGGTGAACAAATCCGCTGATTTTTTTTTTTAAATCCTTTTTAGACCTACATCTCTGAGTTAGTAAATATTTAGGAAAAATGTATGAAAAAGTATTTCGTGTATTTATACTTAAATAGCATTTGTTCTTATAATATGAAAAGATATTTTTTTTTTAACAATATTGGATTTTTTAGTTTTTTAAACTAATAAGCACTTTTGTTTATGTTGTATCGCTGTACGAAAATGCGTAATAACAACAGCAATTCTAACACCAAAAATGTTTTATTCCATTTTAAAATTCAAATTGAATGCGAATAGAATATCAGAAGGTTAGATAGAATGGAATACGAATCCATTATCTTTTACCTAAAAACTGCTTTGTAATTCCATTTTATTATTTTTTTTATTATTCTTACATTCTATTATTTTCTTATTCTTGCATTATTCTTATAATTATATTCGTCACATTTTTTTATTAAACTGAAAAGCTTCAATATTTAGCTTTTGATGAAATAATTTATTGTTCCATAATAAATAGTAATAATTACAATTATTATTGTTATAAATTTGATTTTAAGAAGTTTCGTTCACTTCAATATTTTGCCTTATTCATTTTCAATAAGTCATGAAATACTTTTCTTTGACGAGTAGCTCCTAGAAATTAATTTTCTTACATACCTAATTCATGTATAAGATTAAGTGTGTAACGAGTCATATTGACTTCGATATATTAATATATCCAGTTACAAATACATGATAATATTAACTTTATGTTTACATAGAATCCAATGTTGGAGGTTACAGAAATTTTTAGTCTAATTATTGACATTTTAAGATTCAAAGTTAATCAATACGATTCGTAAATTTAAATTATCATGATATGTTATTTTTAAATATGATGCATTCTTAAAAATTATAATGTTGTTTTAGTTGGTAGAAAAATATGACAAAAATAAATTTATAATAAAATGTTTATAAAAAAATTCTAATAATAATATTTAACTATTATTATAATTCTTAATGTTTAATTTTTTTATTATTTATAATAAAAATGCTTAATTATGTAGAATGCTTTATTTTGTAGAATATTGCAGCATATTAAATTGATTAGAATTCCCGATTTCACATTTTTCTTTTCATTTGTGAAATTGTCATCTGCTGATTCAAATAATTCCTTCTTGATTGTTTAACAAAAGCCAATAATTATAACAGACGATCCATTTGCGAATCATAATTTAAAGATATCGTTTGCACCTGGAAACATTAAAGATATTTAGATCTATTAAGTTATCTTTCTGCTTTTGGCAATGCTCAAAATTAGAAATTTTTTTAGAATGATTTTTTTTTTCTAGTCTGAATTTTATCTGCTTATTATTTCTCAGTTAAAATTACTGCAGGTCACTTTATCAGTTTTTTCTTTATAAATGCAATATTATAAGTGAAATTAATAAGAGTGCTTCTTCCGAAAGAGATACCACATTTTTAAACTGTAAGTGAACTTTTTAAAATTCTGACTAATTGTGTAATTCTAATATAAAATCCATCTCAAAATATTTAGAATTGTCTATCATTTGTTTTGGCAATACCAATGGAAATTTGAAATTATTTTGTATTGGTTAACTTTTTTATATTTTAATTAGTTTTGTCTTCAGTCTTGCCGCTTATATGAGCTTTCAGTGTGAAATTTCGGTTCGAATACTTCAGGAAATTTCAATTTTGATGGATTATCATGGTTTGTGTGTTACGATTATCACAGTTTTCATTTTTTTAAAAATATTTCTATTAACTCAATAACTATCATTAATTCCACTATTATAGAAGATATAAGAGATTATTTTTTTTAATAACATAATGGAATTGATAATTCACATTTTTGAAACTGTTTGATTATTAAAATATTTCACCAATTCTCAGTTTGATATTCAAGTTCATTTCATACAAAAATAAATATTACATTTAATTTAAAATTTTCTCTTTTCACTTATTTTCTTAAAAGCCCCTTATTCATTTGCAAATCCAAAAAGCCAAAATAATATAATACTTAGAATAAAATGAGATATAATTTTACTAAATCGTCCGAAATCAGTGGTACTAGCTTGATTGATGGTTCGATAGTATTTTACCACAGACAAGTCTAGACAGAAAGACGATTGTCTGTATTGGTTTGTCAATAATAAAACCAACCAGGCAGACAGGCGACTTTAGATGGCTTTCGAGCTTCTTGTAATAACATCATTTCTAACTTCAGCCCATCCAGGAGCCAAAGTGACAAATTCAACCCTTTTGCGGGGATGTCTTACACTAAAATTATTCCCCCTCTTGCTGAGAAACCCTATCTATCACACTTTGTCCCCATGAGCGTCAACGATAATGTTGGAAAACAAGATTCTTTGTGCAGGTAGACCTGGACTTGTATTCCTAGACGGCGTCGCGTGCCAATTTTGTGGTGTCTGTTACAATATCAAATATAAACTGGATTGGCGACTGAATTGTAAGGGTTTGTTGGACCTCCTCTGAGAAACGCTGTAATTATGACAGATGACTTCCATTCTTTGAATGGGTTGACAGCTCTAGTAAAGTTCTTATCTTTTAGACAGTAGTTTTCAGGTAGGAACCGAGCAGCTGACGATCGTGTTTCGAAAATTGTAAAATAAATAAATAAGAAAAAATAACATCGTTGATTAAAAATTTTGTATAATTTAAGTATTTTAGAATATAAATACATTACATAGACGTGTTTTTTTCCCCCCTGACAAATTTAAAAACGTGATTTTAAAATTGTTAAAAGTTGTTATATTTCACTGCATTATTATTCAAGGTTATATATATATATAATTTTAAAAATCATAATAATGACAATAATAATTGCCATGCATAATATACTTTCTTTGGGAAGGGCGATAAGTTCTCTGAAAAGCGGTGTTATGAAAATTTGTGGTATTATTAACTATACTATGAGAGATTATCTAAATGGCTTTAGTCGGCATGGAGTTAAGATTAAAATAAGATCAGGGAAATCAAGATTCGTTCTTTTTGGTCATTCTTTATTTTCAATAATATTAGGATTTGTCAGATCAATAAAATTTAATTTGTCAAACCAAAATTATAATGAGAAACAGCTATATAACATTTTGTTTATGCGCATGCGTGCTGGCACAGATACTATTTCCTATTCCACTATTTGCAATTTAATTACATATTGTTATTTTTATTGCTTGCTTTAATTTTTCTTTATGCAATATTTTCTTTTTATAATTTTGCTTATTTTCATATAATTCAAAATAAATAAGAAAATTTGAGGGAATCAGAGAGGAACAGCATGGAAATCAAATCGATATAAATGAATAGACATAATTTGAATTTTAAGAACGAAATAAAAAAAACTGTGCATCAAACATTGATGATAAAAAATAATTTGTTTATTAGAATATATTTTGAGACATATCGAGGACGTCTGGTTGCTTAACACTGAGGCTTAATTATTTTGGATCAATCACTTCATTCAAAATTTTTAGCAACCGGATACAATGAAGTAGATGAGAAAATACTTACAATTTTTCTGGTTAAAACAAATAATAAAATAAAATAAAGCAAGTTTGGGTGTTTTTTTTTTTTTTTTGTCTTGATTTTCTAAATTGTGGGCTTTTATTTTTTTAAGGTTTTCGTATAAGTAAACAGAAATTTTTTTAATTAAATAGATTAATTCCGGCGATTAGCTTTATAAATTGAATCAGATATCTGTGTCAAATTTTGAGCGAAGTTAGTCAACGGGTAATTTATTATAACTTTATCATAAGCAAGTATACAAATAAAGGGGGGGGGGGAATTCGGACTCGACATTTTTCAGATTTTCCCGAAACACATATTTTTATAGCTATATTTGTCTGGCTGTCCTTCTATCTGCCTATGAACAGGACGGCTCAACAAAGCCTTGAACTATACGAGTCACGCTTGGTATGCTGTCTTTTTACCAAAGGCTAAATTTCTATCAATTTTTCAACAATGTCTATTCATAAAAAGTATATCTGTCCTTGAACATTTGAACATGATATAACTATAAAAAGTAAATAACTTAATGAATAAAATTTATTATATGGTTAATGGAATTTACATCTAGATATGTATCATATTTTGAACCAAATATATTAAGGATTTGATTGCCTGTTGGTGTGCACATTCGCATCATATGTAAATATAATAACTGGAAAATGCAATGACAGATAAATAAATTTGGTTTTTGATCTTAATAAAAATTTTGTGACAAAATTCGTCTTTAATCGATCGAAAAAATGCTTCCAAAATACATGTTCGGATTTTATTATTATTATTATTATATTATGAAGCGCAAAATGCTCATATACAAAACCTCTGAAATTAAAAAGAGCACTCGTGGCGTTCATTGCCAAGGTCTTTAATTTTATGCGGCGTTGAATAATGGGAAGTATGTGATAAGGTTCTTTATTGGGAAGTATGTGATAAAGCTTTGAAGAGTACATTTTCACTTATTTGTTTATATATTTTGTAAAACAACAAAATTGTACATCCAAATCAAATTCATAAAAGTACCATAAAAAGAGAATAACATTTTTGCTGATTTGATATTTTGGCATTCATGATATTTGTTTCGAATATAAGCTGATAAGTAGTAGTGTCTGTCTGATAAAATAATTTCGATAGTTGATTATCACTTCAGTTTATCAAAAATCGCTGTGGAAATTAAATTTAAAAAAAAGTGGGTGTGATTTTTCCAAAACTTTCTCACACATTCTCTATTAAAAGGTGTTGATTCCTTCTCCTTCCCCACGTAAAATTGTAGACCTTGGACAAAGCCGTGAATGCTATGAGTGCCGAAATTTATTTTTTCAGAGTCCTAGACATAAGAGTTTGGTGCTTCGTATCATAAAAAAACAAGCAATATTTTTGTATTAAGAGCATGGCAATTGCGAACTATAATTATTAAGCATAGATCTTTTGAATGATTCTAACCTTTTTTTTTTATGAGTTCAGAGTGAGTTAGAATCTTTTCTGATTTATTTTAGAGATTAATCGCTGGTATGTAGCTAATACACAAGTACCAGAAATTCGAATATGCGTTTTGAATGCCCTTTTTCCGATCGATTAAGCCTAAAATTTGACACAGAATTATAATTATAGTCACAAGATCTATCAAATTTTATTTAATTAAGTCATTGCTTTTGCATGCATGCGAAAGTTCAAAGTAATAACTGTTCAAATTGTTGACAGATTTGATTCAAAATTAGATATGGTTTGATATTTTAGATGCTTAAACAGTGTTTAAACATTTAAAGGGTTAAACAAATTTGATCTACCTTGCATGTTTCGTAAATGAGAAAGTAAAAAGCGGGCGGCCTTTTGTCTTAATATACAAGAAATTTTGATTTTCTTTCTTTTTAACCATTTAAGTTTTTGCTCATAACGTTACAAAAGATCTGCGACTGACTTATTTTCCATTAGGGTATCTACACTTCCTTACTAATTATAATACAATAACAATAAATATATTAACAAATGATCAAATAACAAATACCACAATATTTTCTTCCCATTTTTACAAGTTAATATATCTCGTGCATAATATTCCAACTACTTTTAGGTGTAAACTAGGGGGTGGAGGAGGCTTTAGGAGACACATTAGTTCCTCTATGTATAAAGACAAAAGTAAAGAAAGAAATAGTCTAGGTGGGGGGGGGAGCGGAAAATGTGCGCAAACAGTGACGCATACTCTCTCATTACTGCTAAGGGAGCTTCATGTTTGCTCGTGCGTCGGGGTGGGTGAATTGGCTGTTTGCTCTCGTCTGCTCGCCCCCTATTTGGTGTACACCCCCACATATTTCGTATAGGTTCTCCAGAATTGGCGCCTTATGAAGGAAAATAGAAACGCCATCTATACTGTAAAAGAAACGCGCCGAATATTTTTTCCGAATATTTTATATAGAAATCAAAAGGATAAGAATCGTCTGCAAGATGACAGTCATTCGAAGGAATTTATAATATTGGACCACTCTATGCGTGAGTTTTCATGGTTCATGATTTTAGTTATATAACTTGCTTTATGATTTCTTTTTTTATGTTGATAAATTTAATCCTTTGTTTTCTTATCTATCGTGATCTCTCTTCTTTCGCATACCATTAAGTAAAACAAGAATATTTTGCATCGAAATCGAAAGGGAAAGAATAACTTGAAACTTACAAATCATCAAAAGGATTTTACAACTTTAAAGCATACCTTAAGTGAGTTTGCCCGTTTCCCGATTCTACTTATTCATTGTAAGTTTTTTTTTTTTTAAATTCTTTTTATTTAAAAAAATCTGTAAAATTTCTGGCTTTTAAACAGTTTTGTTTGCTGTAAAGATAGATTTAAAAGATAACATTAAAGGGCCTTTTACGCGTTTCTTATTGAAAATTCGTTCACATTTATACATCGTTTCATAAGAGTCTTGTTTCAAATTTGTAAACAATTGAATGATGAAGTACCTTGTTTTAACGACTCAAAGCTTTAGTTAAACAATCGTTTTCGGTATTAACGAAGACTCGAATCTTGTGAGATCAGAAATTTCTTTTGTGCAGTATGTGAACTGTGATTACGATATGAAATGATTTTGGTATTATTCACATTTGATGATTTGATAGAAGACAAATTTTTTGATGCTAATTTATAAGTGAGTGGTAAAGAAAAATGTGAAGAATTTATTCTTTAAGGACGCAAGGGTCCCTATCGAAAAATTCGCTTATATTGTTTGTTCACATTATTGTTTAATTAAATGCTTACCTGCATACATATATATCGTATAAAATAAAAAATATATAATTTGCACACAAGATATGCAACTAAGGTATAATATTTTTCTCAATTTTGTGATAAATATTAAGTTTTAAAATTTAGTTATTACTTTAAATGCTCTGCAGTAATATATTAGCAATATTTTTTAAACTTCAAAATGATTGCTTTTAATTTATTAGAATTAAGATATTAGAAATTAGAAGATTAGATATTAAGAATAAGAAATTAGATTCTCATTACTAATATTAAGTTTGTGATACTCGAAATTATTCATTACAATTTCGCTTGTGCGTTTCTTTATTTACATGTCCTTTTATATCAGTCCCTTAAAAGATGTATAAGTGGTGCTTTGATGTATTTTACTGGATATTAACTTCTGCATCCTATTCTATGATTTGTTTCTTTTTCTTGCAATTTAATATTTAATTCAGTGCCATATGTTACGCATACATTTTTTTAAAGAGACTTTTTCCTTTTTCAAATTATTCACGTTGGTTCTGTATTAAGATTGGTTTCATTCTTGTAATATTTGTACCTTCGCTGAATTCAAATTACACAGTTGTTTCATTGTGTAAAGTTAACACTTTTTTTTTGGTACTATACTAGTCAGGGTATTTCTCCTATCATTTTAATATATATATATATATGTATCTCATGTTTTTGTATTTTTACGGGATCATACATATGTTTCCTGTGAGTTTCCAATTGAATTCTAGTGTGGTTTTAATATGTACGTTTAGCATCTGTTCTCTATAGATAACAAATCAGAGCATTTCTCATCCTGCTTCCCGTACTTAACACATGCACGTTAGCCTTTGACCTTTGATCGAAGCAAACGCAACTATTACTTAGAAAAACTTTTCAAAAATTCTCTATTGGGTCTTAACATGCAATGTCGCTACACCCACACTTCGTCATCAATACAAGTTGAAAATGCACTCTCAAAGATAAATATCAACAAATAGAACATCAAAACAAATTTAGTTTAAACCATTTAAAATAAATTCGACAAATTACAATACAATTCGGATGGCGAGATTATTTCATCAGATCAATCAGATATTACAAAGTAACGAAATAAAGACAAAGTTAGTTTCTTGAAGCACTGGTGAAAGCTAATTTATTAAAAATAATTATTTTTATGTTTTAACATGATACCCAATATTTTACAGATGTAATTAGGTATTGGATTGGCAAGAAAATCTGTTTGACCATCCAGATGTCCAGTTGTAACATGGTAACATAACAGTTGGTTTGGTCTGCATTTTTTTAACATGAGATTTTACGGCAAAATATCTGCAACTTAGATAGCTTTTTTTTTATTAAAAGAAGTTAATCAGTTAATTTTAGATAATGTTAAATAGTTAATTCAATATAATTCAGTAGCAGGGACCGATTACCGTTTGAACCTTTACAAAACAACTAGTGACGTTCAGACTGAATTACGTTAGCCTTAAAAGATTTTAAAAAAAAATTAAGAAATTTTTCTATGGAATGAAACTGAAATTTTTGACTTGTTATGTATGATTCTCTCAATAAAACTCTCTCGCTATCTATATTTTTTTTACATTTAACACAGACTTCATTCTGTATCAGTAACTCTTATTGCAGCTATTAATATCAGCTGTATGAGATCAGACTTTTTAAAAATTCTTCTTGTTAACAGTTTATCGGTCATAATCTCAACTACTATATGACGCATTACTGCTCTTCTATCACAAACATGTTAACTTTAATCTTGTTAAAGGCCTTACTTCTTAAAGGACATTTCGATAAGGAATTTGATAAAAAACAAGGAAAGAAGAGTTAGTTTAAAGGAATTTTGGAATAATTTCTTGTAGAAACTTCTTTTGTTTTAATGATCCACTTCTGTAGCTATTTTCTTTGTGCTCTAGATACAAACAATTTTTTTGAGAGAGGAAGAAGATAAAATTCTAATTTTTCATTTACCTTTAGCTAAACCCCTTCCCGTCCTCTCTCTCTCTCACACACACACACAAAACTTTTTATTCGGAATGTTTTTTATTTTATATATTATATTTATAGGTGAAATTATTTAATGCGTAACAAAGTCAATAATTGGTCCCATTATACGTATGAAATGCACCATTTCAGTTTCATTTTGGAATCTATTCCGCATCTTTAAGGAAAAGAGACGTGACGGCATAATGAAAATAGTGCAAAGTGAAGTTGGATGATTGTGATGTGATGTGATGTGTCTGTAAATTTATGCCAGTAGATGCGTAGGAAGAGTAACATGCGCTTCAAAAATATTGTCAGTGCATAGTCCAAATATGAATCCTATTATTTTCGATAGCTGATGGTAGTCTACTAAGCTCACTTTAAATAGAATTTGGTGTATTTTACCATTCAGCCCTTTTCCTAAACTGCGATTTGTCCGATTCATCATTTCGAGGTCATCTCTCTTCCTCTCTTGAAAGTTAGCAAAAAACTTCCTTTTACAATTTTTTCATATATATACACACATATAATAAAGCATGTTTTATGTTTAGCTTCATATCATATTGAAGAGAATTGAGAATGCGTTTCATAATTTTTCTCTTCGGCCAAATGAATCAAAAATTTCATTCCGGTCAAAAATTACTATGTAAATATTATATGCTAAAATGTCGTGAAATGCCATCTAACTTGTCGTGTTTCTGAATTATCGAGTTTGCATAAGCTCGAATAGCTTGATCGACCCTTACCCCGTTGAAAAATTTGGTCGAAAATTTGACCAAATAAAAAAACAATAAAACGCAAAATAAACTAACTAAGAATAAATAAACCGCTAAACAATATACAGAAAGACAGACTAATATATATATATATATATATATATATATATATATATATATATATATATATATATATATATATATATATATATATGAAAAAGTAATAGATAAAGGAGAAGAATATTGCCTGTTTCTTCTCTTAGCAAAGAATCAGAATCTGTCGCCAAAAATGAGCAACCCTTGGCGCCGACTCCGCTCTTCTATTTGACCACTGCTGCACCAAAGTCCGAATCCTAACTCCAGTATTTTTTTTCCTGTTATCATATCCGAGAGAAAAAGTTTTTTGGCTCTCTTCCGACTCCTTTTATATTGCCGCCTATTCCCCCGGCGCATGATATCCATGCTGTGTGTTTGAGAAAGAATTGGGGGTTCCCATCAATTGCGGGTGTGGTTAACTATAAACATTTTTTTTTTCTTCTGTTTCACGAAGAACAACTAATAATTAAGTGCTAATGAAGTGGTGTTTGATCCGATAATATGCCGATTATCCTCTTTGAAGGTACCCAAAAATGATAATTTCACAAGGAAAATCTGATCAAATTTTATTTATCATTTTCGTTTTTACTTCCTCGTATCGTCGATTTTGATTCCAAAGTCTTCCAAAGAAATAAATTTGGTTCGTATATCCAAATTTTTTAGAAAATGCAATTTACTTGAATACTAATTGAAAAAAAAAATCGAGCAATATTATTTTAAAACTCTCGTAAATCTTTTGACTGTATTACTTTCTTTAGTGGACATTTTAAATACTTAAAAATAATAAATACTTTTAATTTTAAATACGTTTTTATTCGAATCTTGGAAAAACTTCAATTTTTTTATTTGCAGGGTATGTTAATTAAAATGTGCGTTAAAAATAAATATACATTAAAAAAATCCTGCAACTAGTTTTTGATTAATCGCCACTTTTCAGATCTACCTGAGATCGAAGAAAGCATTTTCGTAACTAATGTCTGTCTGTCTACACAAACTATAATTAAGAAATTATAAAAATCAATTTTGGTATACAATATTCACATCAAAATTTCATCTCAATAAAATTTCCAATAAAATCCATTCGCGAGGTTCTACTTGTCCAACACTCGAATTTGTAGACTGTAGTTAGTAAACTCGCTTTCCTTAAATCTACTAAGCACTAAGTGTGTCTTATTGTGTAAGTATACGAGGAAATTGAGGAGAGAAAACTCTTGAAGACTATTTTATAATAATAATAATAATGTTTTATAATATATATCATTATTAACATGTTTTTTATTAACTTGTTTTCTGCTTTGTTTGTCTGTTTTCGGTGTAAATTTTGCAATAGATTTTAAATCAACTTCTAGATGAACTAGAAATTTGAAACTTTAAACATATTTTTCATAACTGAATGACAATGTGATATTAACTCGCTTTCTTTCCTGTCTGTCTGATCTGTACAAATTTTGCAATCGGTCGAAAACTTCCATTACCGACAGATGGCGCCATGTTATTTCGTTAATGATTCGAGAAATTAGCTTAAAAATGATTTTGTAATTTCACACATATAAACATAAAAAGCAGAAAATAATTATTTTATTCTCTTAAATTCGTTTTTAAAATGTGGCATATTAATTTTTTTTATTTATATAATTATTTATTCAATATTTCTATATTCAAGATATTTGTTTTAGATGTAAACTTTTACTAATAGTGACAATTATATAAAATTATTTCAATATTAATTTCTACCTTAAGATCAGTTTTATGAAGTAGGTAATGAAATCACAGGACCACATGGATTAACATCACTGAATATGCCAGCTAAATCTAGTTTGTCTTATATTGTGTAGTTTCTACACGTCATTTTATTACCTGCAAGGTTCACATACCATCTAATCGCATGATCTCTTATGCTGTGCTATTGATTTCAGATTATTTTATTACTTGCATGAATTTCCAAGTATTTTACAATCATTTTTATTATTTTTCGTTCAATTCAAGATAAATATATAATATGTATAGTAAAAAAAAAAAAAAAAAAAAAAAAACAGAATAAAACTTTTTTAAAAGCAAGCATTTTTTTTTGAATGAAATATTTTTTAATGGTGTAAATGCATCAATTTAGAATATTTAATTTAAATCTGAAAAGTTTGACCAAAGAATCAAAAATTGGTACTTTTCCGTCAAATTTAGACGGCTGATTGCTGTAGCAGAGTAAATCTACTTTTCTTTCATTTATTAAACTACAATGATTATATTCAATGTATTGAAAATAATTATTCAAATTTTTTTAAAAAAATTAATATAACACGTTTTTAAAAATGGACTATAAAGTACCAAATAATTTCTCCTAGCCCCAAACAGTTGTCTTGAAAGTTTGTGATATTTCACGTGTGTAAAAATTTATAGCAAACAGAAAATCAAACATACAGACAAGAAAGCGACTTAATATTGCATTGTTATAGCTCTGAGCTATGTTTAAAGTTTCAAATCTCTATTTCATCGGGAAATTAATTTAAAGTCGATTGCAATATTTATACGAAACAGTCAAATAGACAGAGGAGAAAATGAGTTGATAAAAACATGTTTAAATAGGGAAAAAATATACAATTTTTCTACTTTTTAAGTATTGAACTGTTTACTGATATGTATAATTTAAATCAAGTGTGGGACAGGCAATCGAATTTCAAAACATCTGGTCATTTTAGCACAGCGCATCACCAAAGTACTCAGTTTTTACAATCATCTTAAGGGGATTTCTGACCCTCGAAGATTTATGGCGGCTATCCTCTAGCCATCCCGTCTCTTACAGCGTCGACTCCAGCCTAGATTATCTTTCGCTCGTGGGGGGTCGTGTTCCTAGCATAAGCTATCGATTAAGGCGTTAAGTAAAAGCGTCACACATTTGACTATTTTCATGTAAGTAGAGTAGATGCAATTGAAAGTATATACGTTTTGGAAAATATTCACAAGTATGCATTGTTTTATGAAATAAAAATTCATATTTCAAAAGTGTTGCCATTTCTTTACTTAGAAAAATATCCATCGTTATTTTTAGGGATAGTGAAGACTTAAAACTATTAATGTCTTTCTTAATTAATGACTTAATTAACCTTTTAAATATTAGGAATTATTTTCCCCCAAAAATTATTGATCTTTCTTATCAAAATTTTATAATTTTTGCCTTTACTTTATCTTTTACCCGCTTTCTACACCTTTTACTAAGACTAGCATTTTCTCTCTCTCTCTCTCTCCACATTTCAAGGTTTCCGTTTGGAGATCTTACTCGCTATAAGAAATGTGAATTTAATTTAAAATTTACTCAATATGTTAGGTAAGACATTCGTAGAAAGATAACCTACGAATTGCGTACAAGTTAACAAGCCATTAATAAGCCTTGGCAGTTGTTAATGGCTAGTTGTTAACAACTGCCAAGGCTTATTAATGGCTTCATTATAGATACCTTCCAATTTTCAGAATATATTTATTGAATTAATCAGCGGGTTGTCTTCTTTGCTCGCGTGCTCTCTAATAAAGGAGTTACCCTCCTCCCCTCGAATAAAATTGTGGGTTTCGGGCAAGTCCACGGATGCTGCGAGTACTCACCTTTTTATTTTCACACATGGAAATTGTTTGTTTTATAGTAAACAAGTTTTTAAAAAATAATACTATGCTATTTGTTTTTATTTAAAGTAATTCTATGTAAAAATAATAAAAAAAAACAGTATTTGTATAATTAACTGTATGCTATTTTCGAGAAATATTTACGAAAGATCGATCTTTGACTTTAATTGCTGACATGTAGTTAATACACAAATACCAGAAAATCAAGTGTGCATTTTAGACGCTTTTTCCGACCGACTGAATCTAAAATTCAACATAGAATTAAATTTATAGTCGTACAATCGAACACCAATTTTCATTTATTTAAGTCATGCGCTTTCGAGTTATCGTGTTTACATGCTCGCGAAAATGCAAAAGTACAATTTATCTGCTGTATGTTCATCAAGAGGAAAATTTACCATTTACGTCATTAATATATCGTATGAACTGAGGATTAAGTTATTTCTCTTATTTAACACAAAAATACTACGAAGTTCTTTTTCTTATGATTCTCTCTACTAATAACAAAGATTAATGTGTGTGTATTGACGCTGTACTGGACAGATCATTTAATTTTTTTATAAATGGGACTGTATAATGCGGAGCTATTTCTTGAGAATTTTAATTAGAATTTTGATTGATTAAAAATTAATTGATATGTGTCGTTCTTTTCCCCACAAGTTAACTTGAAAGAATTTTACCTAGTCTGGAGCAGCATGGAAAAATCTATGGCCCTTGTGCCAAAAAACTAATCCCCACATCCACATCCCCACAAGTTCCAAAAATGTTATTGTATGAAATTGACTTTTATAACTTCAAATTAAAAACATTTTTCCCTGATACCAAAATTACGATCGTAAAAATTTCTCCTGAATTTTGAAAACTTAAAAAAATATATTTTTTGCATAATTTGTATCAATAGATTTCATTGCTGAACTGAAATTCAAACTTTTTTTCATTGTTATGTCTAATATTTAATCACGTGATTTTCTTCCATTCTTAAAAGCTAAGCAAGAAGGATTCTGTTTAACATTTGTATTGTTTGCATGAGAAATAAGGTAGATAAGTTGTAATGTTACGAAAGCTAAAATATCCGGGCAGCTAAGTCTTTAATAGGGCTATAGTGCTCTGGAACCTGATCCTGTTAGAATGGTTTACATACAAAATGAACAGAATGAGTGTATTGAAATAATATGGCTATTGATAGGAACCAGGCTATTAAATGAAGAAATCATTGAATATTACGTTACGCATAATATATTTAATTGCACACAAACATAATCAATATTTTTGGCGAACCAGCAAGTTGCCAAGCCGGCTGATCATAAAGAAATGTTTTTTTATAACAAATATGCTATTATTTATTTATTTTGTAAAAATTAATCGACAAAGTCTTAAATATCGATACATTTATTAACTTGCATTCGGATATGTAGACCTACTATTATTATAGCAAATAAAGATTATTCAAAAGCACTATCTTTTTGATATGAGAAAACTTTTTCGGTTATTTGGTGAATTACCGCGGTATTCGCTTATCCGCAGTTGTCGCGTCATCCGTTTATGCGGATAATCTTGAGTTTACTGTAATACATGGAATTTGCCAGCACGCTCTGCAACAAAAGGCACAATTTGTGAATTGTTCAATTCGTGGGCCGTGTAAATCAAAGTTTAAGAGTGACAAATGTTTTTGTTTGCAGAATACTACCTAAGGGAGGTCCTATCACCCTTCTTAAGAAGTGTTGTAAATGCGACTTATCTGCACCAATACAATGAGGAGAAAACCCTGTTTCTTCAGACAATGACGATGAAATACAAAAGAGCTTGCGATGGAGGCAACATGCAAAAGCCGCCGTGTAAGTGTCACCAGACTGTAGTTCACTTGATAATCTTATCCTTTGGAATTTCCTTTGTCGCCGTGAACAAGGGTCAGGTGAGTGCTGATTTCACTAATTTTGTTTTTGATTTACAGTTAAACAGCCTCAATGTCATTTTTACAATTCTGTAAGATAAAGGAAAAGCAGAATAATGAATCAGATAGGAAAAGATTTTTAAATATATAATTATAATTTTTGTACAAGCTATACAAATTATAAACCATAAGTATTAACGAAGAGTACTAAACATCTTGTGCAGAGAGAATTTACATTTTTAAGATGATTTTGATAAAGTAATTTTTTTTCTTCTTTCAAGTAGATGTTTTGGAATAAAAAATTCTATCAACAGTTTTTTATTTGAAATGAGAAACATCGTCTGCTTTTTTTCAATTTATTCTTTTAAAACGAATGTCGTGTTTAAACGAACTGTGGATTGAAGGACATGTTTTTGAGCTTTCCGGGAAGAAATATTCTTATTCCAAGATTAAAAACTTTCTGAAATGTAGGGTATTAAAATCCCTAATTGCAAAATAAACAACATTATTAAATGGAAATAAAAAAAAACAGTCAGTCATTACTTTTTCATAGAAAGAAGACCCCACTCGAATTCCAAAAAAAGTATGCACTGTTTTCAAATATTTTTAAGCAATCGTAAATCGCGAAAGTAGAAATCAATTGCATTATCTTTAAATACACCTGTAGCAATAATAAATAAAATAATAAACCAAATTTATAACTTTAAAAGAATAAAAAATGTTCAGCAGCTTTTTCCGTGGCAAGTGGCTCAACGCAGAACAATTTGTAAAACTTGTATGAAAACTATTTAACAGGAAATAAATGGAAATATAGTAATATATTGCGACTCTTGATGAAGCATGCGTGTAACTGCAAAAAATTTCTATTATTTCTAGATCTATTTATTATCGTAAAGAAAAAGAGAATCTGTGCAAACATGGTTCCGTTAATGAAAGAAAGTTTCGTGAGGGGTTTATGATTATCACCGGGTTCTCGTATAAGGGGGAACTGAAAATAAAAAAAGATTGTGGAAAATATTAAAATTAACCCAGCGTGTTATTCATAGAAAGTTTTACGTCTGGTATTTTCAGAAAAAGCGAAATGGTGACCGTCTTTCAACAAAGCGTGAAATTTCATCAAAGCAAGGCTATAAGTCATATTTCGATAAGTACACTGCATTCATTGAAAAAAGGGATGTCAAGTATTGTATATATATCTTTACAAGATATTCTTGCGAAGTTTCCCCTTTGGGCAATTGGGCCTTTGAAAAGAAGCGAAAGACAGAGGTCCTGTGAAGAGAGTTCTTTCTAAGCGCAAATCTACCAGGTGTAATAGACAATCGAAAATAGAAGAAGAGGAATAGAAATCGAGGCTTTTCGATATTTTACGAAAAGTTTTTTTTTTAGAAAATGGAAACAGTACCCCCGAAGGGCACCTCGAAATGAGGATGAGAGGCTTCCGGCATAGTGGTTGGATCTCGCCACCCTGGAGGGTACACAAATAGGTGGGGGATCTGACTCCCCCCATCGATGACGGGACGTTCTTCCTTCGGGGAGGGTTGTACCTAGGCCGGTGATGGCTCTTAGGACTCAACCACAGTTCCCGCCAGTGTTGCTGCTGCGGTTGCCCGGTCATTCAATTTTATGGTTTAAATCCGTGTGCCTTCGTGGCGGGTCGGAGAGTCGGATGGTTGACTTATCATAGAAATAGCAATATAGATTTATAGTTTAGAAAAAGGTTGTTAGATCGAATATTTATAAAATCATTTCATTTTAAATTTTAACTAAACAGTTCCTAAAGGATCTAAAAACGTGTAAACTCTCTTTGTAAATAGCAAGTTAATGAATTGTGTGTATTCAGAGAACTGAAGTTAAGATCATGGAAGAAAAGATTATGCAGTATTGTTTCTTCTAATCGATCGGTATTAAATACGATTCCAAACTATTTAAAAGTAATAAATATTAATAATATATTCGAATAGCTTTCAGTTTAAAAAAAAATCAATGTTTCGAGATTTTTTTAAATACACACAAAAGCTATTACATTCCAGATACATTTTTTTTCTTCTTTTAACGTAGAAAAACATATCACATTATCCAAATGTGTGGCAATCGCTAAAATTTTCTGCTATTTTCAACTTGATTTGCAATTTAAAAGCAGTAAGGCACATAACGAAATGATTATTGTCCTCTTTTGTAAAATAATGTGTTTACATTAAAAAGTCCCCAAATTAATAATAGGTGCATACTTTAATCTTAAATATTTAAAAGCAATGAAACACGAAATTATTATTGTCTGTAGTTGAAAATGCAGTCGAAATTCTATATATCGAAAAAAAAATCATATATATAAATTTCAATAAAGAAATAAATATTATCATTAAAAAAATCGCTGTTAATGCTCCTCGTGTCTCAATCCGTACAATTTTGAACTGTTTAGCTGTTTATCGGCAGATGGAGCTCCGGAACAGTGATTTGACCTAAGAACTACCATTTTAATTAAAAATGCTATCTATTATTTATTCATGATCTAGATATTTCCTCACATTTCTGGGTAATTTCTCCTAAAATATTCCTTAACCCTATAAACGTGGAACCTCACAAGTGATGAGCAAGTCATCTGTTCTCTTATATTACGAGTTCCCTTCAGCTAATAAATCCATTTTAGTATTTACCGATTCTTTGCAACTTCGTTATAATATTAAAAAATTTTCGACATTTTATTACAAAAAGCAATTATACGTAATTAATTTTTGAGAGTATAAAAAGGACTTGAAAGAATTAAATTACCAAAAGAATTTATTTTTTTAAATGCATAAAAGTTACAATGATTTTTCTTAATTGTTAATACCGAACTTGCAAATGTATACTTTTTTGCCCCCCCCCGACTTTATTTTTTACTATTTTCAGTGCTTTTTTCAAAGATGAATATCTATTTTACAATTAAAGATTTTTCTTTTAGAAATCATACTCACTATAAAAATACTGCAGCTAAACTGAATTGAAAGTAAAATTGTAGCTCCATAGAACAAAATTTGAGCATAATTTTTGACTCGCTAACATTTGTGCACTGCTTTTTCGTAAAAACCCTCCGAATTTCCAAGAATTTTTACTGCAATAGGAGACGAGAAACAAATATTTTCTTTTTCCATTTTTATCCTTTTTTTTTTTTTTTTGAAAAAAATATAAGATAGCTTTTTTATTAGAACAAGTATACTTAATTTTTTAATGTCAAAATTTTCGTTCCCTAATTTTTTTTTCTTTTTTTCTGAAGGAAATTTATATTTAGAGTATTGCGATAAAAGAGAATTTCGCTGTGTTTGAAAGGACAGTAAAAGTAAGAATATACGATTTATTTTGTAAGAAATTAAATTTCGATTTCAAAGAATTAAATCCTTATTTGTTTGATTATTGCTATTCAAGTCAGTTTGAATCCCTACAGTGAGAAAAGTCTGTACTTTAAAGCTTCTTACAGTTCCATAACAAATATTTGGTTATAATAATGTTATTAATATTATATACATATTTTTTGTAAAATACCATGCACTGCCAAGCACTCTTTTTTTCCACTATTCCATAACAATACCTTTTATTTCAAAAATCTGTGTACTGAGATAAAGAAAATATGTCGCGTCTAAATTTTTATAATTGTTATTTTTGTATTAAAATGTTTTTACACGAATAGATAATTTTATGAAGGCGTATATTATTAATTGAATTTTTATTCTAAAAATATTTAAAAGAAAAAATGTAAAAATCATTATATATATATTTCAAAGTTTTTATCACTGTATTTCAAACGATTTGTTCTTTTTACTTTCTCGTATATGTACTATAGAGAAAGTATAGTAATCGTCAAAGGACTCGAACCCGAGATTTTGAGGAATCTCCACTTTTCAGACTACCTGAGTTCGAACCACACATTTTTGGAAAATTTCCGTCTCAAAAACGCTTTGACCTAGATGGTTGAAATTTGGTATGCTGTTTTTACACAAAATTTGTAAATTTCTTTCAAACTTTGAGCAATATCCATTCAGAGAAGTTAACAGGGTAATTACAAAATGAAGAGAACTATATCGATAAAATTCGGAGAACAGATTTAGCATTTATTGTGTAGACGCCTGTCAAATTTTGAGCCGAATCCAACTACGGTCGACTGTTTGTCGGTTTGTACTTTCAGAAACATATCCACGGGATAATTCAAACTGCAATGACTTAAATATATCATATTAGATATGGATTTTGTGATAAGTACAGTTTTGTATTAAATTTTTGTTTCAATCGGTTAAGAAAAACGTGTCTAAAACTCAAATTCGATAATCGGATACTATTTACTACATGCCAAGGCTTTAGCGCCAAATAATTCGCCAAGGATGACACGATGGATTCAGGAAAAATGCTAAATTCACTCCAAAAGTTAATATTTGTTAATAATTGTGCACCAGTGCCATATAAGGCATTCTTTGGCATTTCAAGTTTATTAAAGTGTATGCGAGAAAGTTTTGGAGAGACCTACCCCTCTGGCTAGAAATTTCATTATGGATGAGATTATTTCAAAAATCAATCAATTTTTAAATGTGTAACTTTACTCCTTCCGCCGATACTCACAACTCCAATTTAATTGAAGAGTGCCTCCAAGCAAATAATTACAATTATTTGGACTATTTGTATTGTTTTATTTGTATTTATTACAGGAAAAAGCGTCAAAATAATTGCTCACAGAAAAATTTTTTGTATTGTTGCAAATCTAAAATTCCAAAAATTTCCTAATTAATGTCTCTAAATTTGTTACGGAATTGGACTAAGTCTTTCAATAAGGATTCCTTTTACAATAGATGAAAATGTAAAATTGATTTTACTGCTGTTGAAAACGAGATCTTCAAAACGAAATGACAAACTTTCCGTTTTAAGTTTCCTTAAGACATGCAGTTCTTATCTTCTTGCATATTGAGATTAAACTTAAATCTTTGTTTAAGAAGAAACTGATCTGTCTGTCTACTAGCTTATATTTTGAAAGAAACTAATCTCTCTACTTGCTAAAAGTTAATCTCTTGGAAAGAACTTGTTCCTCTCTCTGCAAAAGAACTGGCCTTGCTTTGGTGATTCAACATTTGTTTAAGTTAAGTAAGTTCTTTTATGTGCAATTTTCGGAGAAATGGTGGCGCCGCGATTATCCTACGTTCTCCGAATTGAAGCTTTGGGACCGAAGGATTATTTGTTTGGAACTTGATCCAAGAACAGCCCTGTATAATATAACAGCAAGGGTCAAATGTTTTCTAAATGCTGTGACGTGGAAGATCAGAGAGAAGACAGATAGTTCAGGTGTCCTCCTCTTCTTCCAATACCGGTTCAGAATTATCAGTTCATCCTCAGTTAGATTCTTAAATTAAACTTGGGAAATATGCTGAATATCATTTCAATTCCTTGCATTATGTTATTAATTATTTGCAATTAAGTAATAGTTTGAAACCATCATGACAGAAGCAACGTTCTAGAGCAGCTTTAATCGCAAACCCCAATAATTTTCTTTATAAAAGTTTTTTTCTCTTCCTATGATACAGTACCTACATTTAATTAGTCTAGCATTCTAATGTATATGAAATGCAACAGAAATGTTTGAAAAGAATTAAATGTTAAACGTCAATTTTTATTTAGTATAAGAAACTATGAACTCTGTGCTGAATTAAATTTCATAGGTGCCCTTCTATGACCCTAGGAAACCTAGAAATACATTTAAACATCGTTCTGTGATGCTGCAATTATTATTGAATTTGTAAATAATATCGATTTGCTAAAAGTAAGGTGCAAAATGACCGCATATCGAAATGTAGAATCGTAAAATGTGTCATTGCCTGATTGCTTCATTTAAACTTTTGAAATCAATCAATCTATAACACTATGCTCTTTTATGCTATGCTTCTCTTAACATAAAAGGAATTTTGAATTTAAGTAGCGCTTGGTAAGATATACTAATGAATTGTATGCGTAATTTTATAAGGAAATTACAGTAATGTCAGTTGAATTATATTTTTATTGAAATTCAGTTAACCTTCCTTTGATATCGCTGTTTCAAATAACGGTGAGAAAATTGGGACAACTCTGTTGTCACATAGCTCGGACTTAACAATATACGCAATATTTTTGAAATAATATGAAAGTTTCTATTATATTGCTTTTAATTATGCTGAGGGGGTTCATTTATCTTAGCGTTGCCAAGGAATAAGGCATGAGGGCCTATTAATATATCAGTGTAGAAATAAATCATCTTGTATTTTCGCTACAATGCAAATTAACTCTACCTGCATTAAAAGATACTGTATATGATTTGCCATTTTGTACTCATTTAAATATTGTTTGATTTCATGCATTGTAAAAATAAACGCACAAACACACACACCTTAATGTATGAAAAATGACTTATCATTTCGGCTATGAGGCCATCTTCTTCAATTTAAAACGGAACATTTTTCTAAGAATCAAACATTTTCTACTTCAAACAAACTGGACGTTGCTTCTTTTTATTTGCCAATCGACCATGACCTCTTTTTTTTCGTACTTATCGTGTCTTAACTTATCTTACTTTTTTATCATAAAAAACTTCCCTTTTCTTTTTTTTATCGTAAGGTTCTTAAAGAAGTCAATGATTTCTAGCCAATGACAAGTCAGATAAAATCTCTTTACATTATACGAGTGCGCTCAAATTTAGAGATTAAAGAAATTTATTTGAATAATAGAATGTAATCATTAAACTTTACGTCCCAAATTTTGCATTAAATAACAGAGTGAAAGTTTGGATTTATTTGTATCAAGTTTATGATATTTACTCTAACCATTTGTTTCTAAAAAGCAATATTCCCTATTATATAAAACTTGACGCCCCCCCCCAAATAATATTAACATAAAACCCAATAAAACTTTTTAGAAATGTCATCTAATTTCGTTCTCAAAAGAGCAGTTGATATCTTTTACTGTTTAACTAGTCACTACCTCGAAATATCTTCGATATATTAGGAAAAGATTTCCACTTTCTTATCCTCTGACTGTCACTTACTCCCATATACACATCACTCACATTCCCCGCCTCAGCGAAGATTCCTACCAATGAGCGTGGAGTGCGATGCTCGATCAACGAATGTGATGCAAGAGGCTTTCTGGTAGGCGTGTCTCTTGGGAGTACTAGTTGGGCGCTTCCCGACGCTTTTGTTATATAAAGAATATTTGTTCACGGCTGCTGGCGGAGGTTTTAGTTTGAACTAGTATACTGTGTATACGAACTTCGTTGACACGAAAAGCATTGGATGTGTACTAACCAACATAAGATGATAACAGATATTTGGACTGTGTGACTTCTTTGACGTTATGAAGACTTTTTCTTCTATTGCACTTTTTTTTATCTGCATTCCTCGGTGGATATCAGGAAATTAGTAAGTGTTTATTTAGTTCTGAAACTTCAACACCCTAATATAGTTGGACCCTTCAAGATAAACTTGAAATTTATCTTTCATGATTGATTCTTTCAAAACCAAAACAACATTTAAACAGAACGATAACTTCGCTCTATATATTTATTTTTAAGCTGATTGAATTTTTTGAATATTTCCTTCACTTTATTCAAAGAAAGTCTAAAATTTCAATTTTAAAAATATATGCAATTTTACAGAATTTATGTTTTCTGCATTCAAAAATTTAAAATATAAAACTTCGTCTTATCTTCGGTACAAAGCTATTTAAATAAAATCTCTTATGGTTTTACATTATCAAAAATTAATGGCTATTTCACTGATATTTTATTGCATTTCATCCTGATTTCTTCATTCTCGGAGTAAAACTGTTTGCCTTCAAGAACTTCATGTTGACGCACAAAAACTTCGCTGATTGTGCCACTAGCATGCCTTCCGGAAATTACATGAACTCTTCCGCGATGCCAGTGTCAATGAACTATCCCACCGCAACTTTTGGGGGCAGTTTGCTGTCCCATCAAGGTTTGGGTGCTGTTGCTCCCCCGTGCATGACCCAACCCATGCCTCCCATGGGGAGTATAACATCTCTAAATCAAAACGGTGTTGGTTGTCCACCGGATATGCAATCTTTGATGCCTGCGGACTATACTCTTCCCAATTCAGTGGATCAAATCAATATGTCGAATTTTGTAATGGCACAAAAGATGAAAAATGACAGAGCGTTTCGGCGCTCCTATAGTGCATCTAAACCACCGTACTCATACATCTCGCTAATAACCATGGCCATTAATCATAGTCCCCACAAAATGCTGACACTAAGTGAGATATATCAGTTCATCGTCGATCAGTTCCCATATTATCGGCAAAACCAGCAAAGATGGCAGAATTCCATAAGACACAGTTTAAGTTTCAACGATTGCTTCGTGAAAGTACCAAGGACTCCAGACAAACCAGGGAAGGGAAGCTTCTGGAGTCTCCACCCTGATTCCGTGAATATGTTCGAAAACGGGTGCTACCTCAGACGGCAAAAGAGGTTCAAGTGCGATAAAAAGGAAGCCATCAGGCAAACCCAAAAAAGCCACAAGAGAACCAACGAATCTCCCACCAGGACTGAAATCGAGGACCCTTTAAAGCTGAATCGCAAAGAATCATCTCAGAAACCTGATGAAATACCTCAATTGATCCCATCTGTCATCAACCATATGCAGCTACCACCAATCAGCGAAGCCTATCCACAGATGAGTCAAGCTCCTGTTGTCAGCACCAACAGCATGTCCGATAACCTCAAGAATCGCATGGATTGCTGCAAGCAAGAGTTGAGTTATCCATCACTGAAATATGCAGATTCCTGCGCGATTCCTGAACCTCAAGAGGCTGGCAATCCTCAAGACTGCATGAAAACGTTCTCCAATTACATGAATCTTCCACCTTTGAAAGTTGAACCTTGCAACTTTTCCGCAACCAATCTCCCATTCTCCATCAATAACATTATATCTCATGATCCCAGGATGGATCCACGGAACTTTGACATTCCAGCAACCCCGTACAGCACGTATGGTACAAGCTATCCATCTAGTGAAAACATGTCGTACTTCCACACGGCACCATTCTATACAGTGCCACAACCAGTGACATCTGCTCTGTGAATAAATCAGCAATCAAATTAAATGGTAAGAGCACAAATGATATTACTTCTGTTGGGTATTGTATTTTTAGAGCAATTTCTTGTTGTATGTTTAAATGCTGGTCACAAATAAAAATTTGCTCCAAAATTGAAAATATCAAAAGTATAAATAAAATTTTGCTGGCAAAGAACTGAATTGTTAAAAATTGGTATTTTTCAAATGTGATCAATGGATGAAATGTGATTCTAATGTGAATGAATTTTGAATTTAGAGAATGCGAGTTGAAAAATGTATATATGTAAATAATTTAATGATTTTTCACATTCTTTTTTTATTCCTGTTATAAATTATACATTATTTAATTATATTCATATCAGTATCTTCTGAAAAACTAAAATGTAATAAACAGTTTTATAAATATTTCTTTTATTAACATCTATATATTAACTTGCGGACGTTTAAATAAAATAAAAATCAAGCGTAAATTATTTTGAGCACTCAGTAAAACAGAACCATGTTGCTAATTATGAAAAAAGTAACGGAAAATTGTCTTTTTTTAGAATTTCAAATATTTAAACGAATTAATAAATATGGAATTATATTACCTTTCTTTTTTCCTTCCCAAAAGAATTTTAGAAAGCACTTCTATTTAAATATTTCTTAATGTTTTTAGAAACTTATTGTTTATGCTTATAATTTTATATTTAATTGATTGAAAAGCGTAAGCAAACATTCAGAAGTTTTATTCATTTTTTTTATTTCGTCATTCATCTCTCTATTTTTTTTTTTTATTGTAATGAATTATTTTGTGTACATTTTTTTCTATTTATTAATATTTACGAAAAAAACTTGATCTAGTAAATTGGTCATTTAGTAGCCATGCATTTTCTTGGTTTTCTGTCGAAATTCGATGAAAAAATTCAAAATTGGTAATTTTAACCATGTGTTTATAGAATATTGTCAAAATTATTTGAAAATTCGGAATCTAACACGGAGAGCTGGAATCTCTCGTTTAAATTATAGATTCTTAAAAAAACTGTTTGAAAATATTTCAATTTTCTTTATTATTGTAAATTGAAAGAAAGAACTTTGATTATTGTAATCATGTAGATCTTATGAATTGAATGCACGTGTTAAGTGTAATTCTCTGTAAACATTCCTTTTTATTTATTCACGAAGTTTCAAATGATTATTATTGCAATTTTATTTATGTAAGATGGTTGATTTTCCTTTTTATGGCTCAAAAACTTTAATTATGTGGAAATATTTATATAAAAGAAAGAAAAGAATGTAAAATCTTTCTTTCAGTGAAAAAAAAATGTTATTTTTTGTGAGACGTTTGAAGGTTTTGAAAGTTTAACGAAATTTTTCATAATAACTAATCATCAAAGATGCATTTATACAGAATTTAGTGACAAATGATTTTGTCTTTCATTGAAAATAAAAATATTTATTTCAAAACGTTGTCATGTCTAAAAAATTCATTTTATTTCTTTATAAACCAAATAATTTTGTATTTTTCCCCAAGTTTAATTCTTTCTTTTCACGTTCTTTTTTCGCAGATTTTTTTGTGTATTGTCAAATTATAACTCTTGCTTTACAATGTAACCTTAAGTAACTAAGATTTAGAAATTCTTGTTAAACAATAATGTTTTTAGATTATGAAATGCAATCATTAGTTTTAAAAATTAAAGTCACTAAAATAAAAAAAAAAGATACTGTTTTCCTCCCTTCCTTAGGATTTTGAAAATTTCCTGTTTTATTATATTTAACTATCATTGATTTAGCATGAATGCAAATTTATTTTCCTTCTTTTATTATTTATAATTACAATTATTTGATAATATTTTTATTAATTTTAAAATCAACTTTGATTCAAATTACTCAGTTTCTTGTCTTTCCTTATTTTTTATGTTAAGGATATTTATAATTTTTATTATAATTATAGCTATTTTAACCAGAATGATTTTTTTTAGTGTGATTAAAGTATTATGGTTCTGAGAATTTTCACCTTTAGCAACTTCATAAAAATTTCTTTTGAACATGAAAAAATTGCGTTCTAGTCTCAGTAATGACACATTTTTATAGTACAAATAATTTTAGTACACGAATTAAATTTTAAAATATTCATAAAAAATCATCATTTAATTAATTTTTATCATTGAAAATTAATCCATGCCACTTTGAACATTTTTAAAAATATTTTATTATCTTTGCAATCAATAAGATTTAAAACTGATACATCAGAATTTTCGTCAAGGTAAATCAAATTTAAGAAAAGTCATATTTTAATTAATATAATCTATTCACAGCAGCGTGGCTCATAATTAACTTTACTATTCGAAAATTTTCATATGCATAGTTGTAACTGAAAGGCGACATATTGCAATTCTGAAAAAACAATTGTTCACTGATATTTGCATTATAAATGAAGAAAAGCTGATGAAAATTTTATCCCTGTGAATATATGTGAATATATACTGTGAGATTTTAATAGGGATTTCCATCACGAGTCAATCACAAGTAAGAGAATCATAGGGATCTTTTTAAAAAATGTGCTTTGCTGGACAGTATTTTATCCCTTCACTCGGAATATGGGAACCGCTGACTAAAGCATTTTCACAGAGCTTTTGTTACATTAATTTAATAGAAAAGGTGGAATGGAATCAGGAAATAAGAGAATATTGTAGAATGAAGTTAATATGTGCTAATTTAAGACAAAACTTTGGAAAATAATTGTTTAAATTAGATTTTAAAATATCCTTACATATATATATATTGAGGTATTGACTTATGAATTAATCCAATCTTATTGTTCTGTTTATGTGCTTATGTTTTTTCTTCAGGTTTCAAAATTTAAATTAAGTAATGCTACTATCAAAAGATATTAATCCACTTACTTATTTAAATGGTTAAATGGATGGCTTCAGTTTAATTTATATCAACGTACTTTTTGAAAGAATAAGAAAAAACGTAATTTTGTACCGTAGCCAAATGATGAGCCTGAGCCGATCCTGTGCCCTCTTTCTAAAATACCACACCACAGCAACGGGGAGTTGTTTTAGTTTTAATGAAAAATTTGACATGTACAAACTCTCACAGCGGTGAAACTTTGGAAGGCCCTGTTATACCATCATGGCCATGTGACAATTGTATGAATTGATAAAAGTAAAAAAACATAGTTTTAGAGAATCGAGTCAAACGTATCGATTATCGTAACTTTAAGCCATAGACGAATTCGAAATACCGAGAATTGCTAAGGTATTCTTAAAAATCATTTAAGCTTGATAATGAAGGATTTCTGCAAAGATTCTTAAAATTTTACTTTCACCGAATGGTTGTAATAAAAAATAAAAAAATGGAAATACCATTGCCTCTAGTGTGAAAAAAGTAATATTTTTTCCTTTTTCTCGATACAAAAGGCTTTATTATGCCCAAATTAAGAAATAAAATAGATACTGAACAATAAATTATAAGAAATGAGAAAAAATTCAGCATAATAAGAATAAATTAAATAGTATTTTTGATCAGAATTATTTTCTTAACAAGCTTGAAAAAGTAAATTATTTCAAGAATTTCGTATTTGTGTTGACCTGAGATGACTGAAATGTATAATGAAGTAATGACTCTTAGTGAATTAGAAAACCCCGATTTTTTTTTTTTTTTTTTTTTTTTTGTAAATATTTTTCTCAGCTCTTAAAATAGGAGAAGGAATCATTGCTACGAATTCGAAATAAAATACGGTAGATGATTTATCATGCGCGAATGATCAATGTCCATTTTCATGTAGATTAATGATATGAAGTACTCAAGTAACAAAATGGTAGGCCACTAAAATTATTTTATTTCCCAGAAAATAATTTTAACCCTTTCATATACAATGGCGTAATTTTTGTTGTGCAGTAGGAAAAAGAACTTTAATTTTAAACTGTAATTGAATGAGAGTTGCGATTAATTTAAAACATTAAAAAAGATATGAGGACCTTTAAGTGTCAATGGTGACTTTTATATTTTTCTAAAAATTGAAATAATTAATGCTCAAGAAAGGATGTACTATCTGATTGGGAGATTGAATAAATTCTTAGGCGACGAAATTAATATTCATACTCTCAAACTGCGAACTTCTTTCAAAGGAATGTATAATGGAGACTATAAATAATTATTCGATAAATTTTAATCTCTCTATTAATAGAAGAAAGGCCAATGTGAATTTTTTTTAAAAAAAAATTGAATTTATATTTCATCAAAAAGCGTGAATTTGAAGAAAAGCGTGAATTTGAAGAGATGCTTGTCAAGAAAATAATCATTGCACATTTTTTTAAAATCTGTAGTTAAAGCTTTTTAAAACAGGCTCTTGTATCATAGCCTAACCTTCCTAGGCTGCATGAATGTTTACCGATGTAGAAAAAAAAATCAAAGTAAATAATTATTAATGAAAAATGCATTATGTTCGTTTTGTTGAGAGTGTCACTATGACGGGGTGGTAGAATCTCGACAAGGAGATCGAAAAATCGTGGGTTTAAGACCCGAAAACTCTTCATGTACATTAACCTCGTAAGCGTTGAATCTACCGACAAGGATTAAACGTACTCACATTGGTATGGAGCTGAAGTTTGAAAATTGTGGGAACGATTTAGACTCAAAATAAATCGCTGAATCTTTTGGACTAATATTTTCTATAGGATAGTAATCCATCATCCCCCAAGGTAAGTAGAGTATATTAATGATAAGGAAAATGGAGGGTTATAAAGCATAACTCCTAGTGAAAAAACAACAACAAAATAAAAACAACCGAGACTTACTTTTTTACTCTGTTATACTAATGAATGCTTGGGTTTTATGCTAGCGGATGAAATTATTTAGTAAGATGTGTATAGACATTGCAGAAAATGAGTTAAAGGTGGCATGCTGTAATTTATAGTTTTCCCATTAGCTTCATCTCAAGAAATAGTCGGAAAACACGCACGCACACACACAGGAGAAAATCTTTGTTAAATTAATAAATTATTGAGGTACCTTTTCTGAATCACCCGAAAGCGGAACATAAAAAATAATCAAGTCTTGAATCGTCAGCAGTTATTAATTGTAAATCTTTACTTCTAATTAATCTTAGTAGAAATTAAGCAGTTATTAATTTTTACTTCTAATAGCAGTTATTAGAAGTAAAGTATTAAATGAATCCGAATATAAATTTCTCGAGTAATTATCAGAAATATTCATTTCCTAATTGATGAATAATTTATTCCACTGCATCAATATTCGTTAAATATTGTACAAGTTTGTATCTCCTGTTTCATCTTTTTGTAAATAAATTTGCATCGTTTTCTTTAACAAGCGTCCTTTCTTAGTTTATTTTATATCCTAAAATCAAATCTCGAAGCACTCATCTCAATAAGCTGTGCTCCGACAGCCTGTTGCCTTTACGGGTATGGTTATAAATCTGCCGACTGCCCATGGTAGGACTACCCCCGCCGGCGAACGTCGATCGGATCTTCTCGCAAATTGGTGGTAAAAGGAACAGACATCAAAGAACCTCGGAAAACCACAAGAGAGGAGAAAGACGAGGGAATGTGCCTCTTTCAAGACGCGCGTGGACTGTCGAAATATAACAATCGCCTAAAATAACAATTACCCAAAATAGTATATCATTTTGAGCATGCATTAACAGCGCATTACTTTATGCTTACTTTTTACCAGCTAAAAAAGATTGTTTTATCTTGTACGTTAAAACGTTCTTTTTTTCCCCCGCTAGTTTTGTTCGGTTATAAAGAAATCAGCAATTTTTATCAATGCACTGATTAAATCTTTCCTTTTATCAGGATTTTGCCATGCAGTCCGAACTTTAAACAGAATAGTTCGAAGAGGGCTGTAGGCGGGGTCAAACATGTGAAAGCAGCATGGACACGGCGGCAGTATCTGTAATTTTGCAATTTTTCGTCTGGGAATGTGCACTGCTGCACATAGTAAAGTATTGCATTTGCTAAATAATTATTAAAAAAACACTAATGAAGAAGTAATTAAAGCAAACAAAACTAATGGACGTCGTTATGTAATTTATAAATCAATTATCATTTATCAATTTAGTGAAATGAATGAAAGCTGTTGCTAGTTTGCCTTGCAAAGGAAAATCAACTCAGAACCGCTGTAGAACAGATTACTTAGAATGTAACAACTGAAGTTAGAAAACTTTAAATTTTAAATTCAGTTATTCGTATTCCATAATCAATCATTATTTTCTTTTTTCTTTTCTGCTATGATTTGTAAAAATCAGAATTTAGAATTACTTTCGCACTGCGCAGCTTTATCAACCAATCAACTCAAATGTATTATTATATATATATATATATATATATATATATATAAAACTTTAGATTATTGATTGTTTTGGAAGAAGAAGAGCAGATGGTTACATCAAAATGTAAGGCAATCTGTAGTTAGATGATAAGTGATAAGTGTTGTTATATTCTGGTATTTAATCTGGTATCTAAATGATATTATTAGCTGTCTGGAATCATCTTCCTTTGTTACCATTTTTTAAAAATTGCTATTTTTATAGATGTACGCAGAGTTTCTCAAAAATATATGCGTACATGCAGTAATTTCAACATAAACATTAAATAACACCTATGGTTCATTATTAAAATTAATTTATTCATTAATTTCCCTCAAAATATAATATTCTATTTCGAATGAATTCCAGTTAGATAAAAGCGAAAGTACTCAATTCACTCACACTATTTGGATCTCACACCAATCGATTTTTTTTGTTTTTTTGTTGTTGTTATACTTAAAAACAAGGCATATAAGACACAAACATTACAATCGATGATTAGAGATCAGACATTTAAACTTTTAAATAATAATTGACGGTTTTTGCGACATTTTGAATTTCATCAAATAATATTATCAGCCGTGGCTGAACAGTAACGGTCAGCAGTTTGACCACTTCTGATAATTGATAAGCTTTTTCATTTGCATGATTCATTTCGAGTTATGAAACTACTATTGATGGTTCATGTAACACTTCTTCAGAGTGTGCATGCGATTTTGGCTGACCTTATTTTTGAAAAATTGTAGAATATTTATTAGAAGCTACACCCATCGTTACACATTATCAGCATAAAATCGAAAATTTCATTCTAAAACGAGCATAAGTAGAATTTTTTAAATGAATCAGTCAGCTATTGGTTCAGTTTTAATTGATTGAGGCATAAATTTTTCGTAGTCCTGTTTTCATCCAAAAAAAGTTGGTTTCGATTCTATATATAAAAGTAAAATATAATCAATTGTTATTAAGAAAAACATCTTTATCAGATATCTCAAATTTAGATCATTTTTTTAGGAGTTCGGTCATCAACCAGTATAATTCAACTAAAAAAATTTACTGATATTTAATAATCTGAAATATGAAAGCTGTATAAAAATTATCATCATTCCATAAGCGCTCTTAGAAAATCTATTTAGTATTGCAACTTATAGTTTTAGAAGCCCTGATTAAGAAGACGATAGCAACATCTTTTCTATACGTAGATGAGCAGGATTTTTATACATCCTGACATTTATACTTAAGTAAAGACAGGAAGGGAAAAAAAAAAAGAGAGAGAGAGAGAAAAAAAAAGGGAAAAAAATGGAATCGAAGATTCGACAACCATATTTCAAGGCATCTTGACATTTTAGATCTTCTCGAATCTTGTAAAAAACTATTCTTGCTATTGCAGATCTCAGTAAACTTTATAGGCAGGGCTGTTAAAACTTCCTATGGGCCCTAAGGGGTAATACAGTATTCTCTATGGACAATACATTATTCCCTCCTTATCCTCCTCAAATTCCAAAATTTCTATTTCTTATTGAATTTAATATAGTCACTGTATAAGAAATTTTTAAGTATCATCAAAACCGACAAACTGAAATAATAATAAAAAAACTTTTAACTGGAGATCACTTTTAAAAGATTTAATTTACAGAATCGTTCGTATAAAAATAATTTAAATTGAGAAATAATTTTGAACAAACCTCTAAAAGAATTATAAAACTTAAAAAAAAAGGATCCAATTTTCTAATACAATGTTTTCCTGATCTGTTAAGTTGTGTCAATCTGCCAAATCCAAATAAATAAATAAAATGGACTATATACTATAGACGAATTTGAAGCCACGATGAAAAAAAAAGTCGTAATACTATGAAATATATACACTTGATTTTAGTTTAAATAAGTTTGAATGCGTGAACTTTATAAGTGAAAATAAAAAAAAATATTATTAGATTATAACGAAAACAATATAAACAATTTATCGTGGGTCCCCTACAGTTACGGATTCTCTAGACAGTTGTTTGATTTTTCCTATTTGATAATCCAAGCCTGGTGATAAGCTAAAACTTTAACAGGGCTGGAAAAGTGGAATTTGGTTTGGGATTTCAACATCAAAATACTGTTTATCGCTATGAGATTTTGGATGATATTTGCCAAGACGCCTCTTCTGTTTAAAAAAAAATTGTGCATGATAGCTTAAAATAGATGGATCAAATTTGGTATATGGTTTTATCATTAGAATTATCGATATACAAAATATGAATCAAATTTTGTATTTAATTGGTGAACTGGAAAGGAAAAATATACGCTACTCTAAACAGTATTCATAATTATTTTCATGCAGATAAATACAAAATGCATTATAATATACTGTTAAAGCCCTCGATACCTAACCGGTTACTTCTGTAAAGTTAAAAACTATGAACCTGACCTGAAGTACACATCCGGGGAAAGATGATAGGTAGATTACTATGTTGAAATGTCGATGTTTCGCGTAAATATCTTCTTTTTTAATTCGATATTCGCAATTTCTGAAAAATCTTCTTCATAAAACGATTTGATTTTTTTTCTAAGCTCATCTTTTGGGAAGCTATATTTATTTTTATATTTGAATATGTTTCAATGATATTTTACATCTTTAAATTCTATTTTTTTCCCCAAATTTTAAATTTAGACAGAATTTTCTTAACACAGAAAAACACAGCTAATTAAAATTTAATGCACAGAAAAACACAGCTAATTAAAATTTAATGCATATTTTCTGTTCAAATTTTATATAATAATAATGATGATGATTTTTCAATATGTTCTACCATTTCTGAACTAGAGAATAAGTAGTCTGCACATTTAGAAATATTCCATAATTGTTTTAATGATTCATAGTGAAAAAAAAATTGAAATTTTCATGTTATTTGTCAATCGAATGCAGTATTTAGAAACTAGGCAAATACAGCTAATTTTCCCGTTCAAGAATAAGGGAAAATATTTCTAAAATTATCTGCAAGATTTTGAAAAAAAAAAAAAAAAAGATAAACTTCTTAATATCTACCCCCCTTTATACCACTTTTTAGCCCTTCCCGCCATTTCCGATTTTTAAATATTGTATGTTAGTTTCATTGATATTTAAAAAAAAAAAATCTATTTTATGCAAAAATTCAAAAATATAATTATTTTGCAACATTTTCCAAAAAAGTCATCCCGAATATAGCCACGTACCTTAAATAGAGAGATGACACTGTTACCAGGTCGGACATTTTCCTGAGTATGTGAAATTAGATGAAATATTGTAATCCAGAATGAAAAGATAAATCTCTTGTAAGATGCATAAAATAGGATATTTATTTATGTGCTCAAAATAGTTTTCATGAATTCATCATGAATAACATCTTTTTTAATATTGTGTATATTTTTACATTGCAAATGCACGGGAATTCTGTTAGCTTGTTATTCTGAAAGATCTATTTGAGCACCATTTAACTGACTCGATTAAAGAATTTAAAAAGTATTTATTCACTTTTTTTCTTTTTCTTTTTAAATGCTGATTTAAAAATTATTAAGAATTTTTTATCATCTTTTACTCGGACATTAACAAGTCATAGAAACATTACCAGAACAGAAATTTGACGGAAAAAACATTTCCACTGGTTAAGTATGTCACAGCAAAAAACAATTCTAAGTGAATAATACCCTAGATTCTAAAACAGCGGTATTGCGCAGTGATAGAGCAAACACACACTCAGCAGTGGGGACTAAAAGAAAAAGAAGAACGAAGAAGCGTGGATTATTAACTGGGTTCCCGCAATCACACGTGCTCGCTTCCTTTCACGCCTGTTTGTCCACGACTAATATTGTGTTAGAGGCGAGAGCGTCACACCCTCCGACCACCTGAACGGCCCTGTCGCCTCTTCGGCAAGTGGAATGGGAAACACCGGTGGGGGGTCCTGGCGACCGGAAGTCATCCCCAGGTCTCCTTAACGTAATTAACCTCTGTTTCATGGTTTTGTCTCTATGTGACACCCTATTTGGCACTGAAGACTGTCCGAATCATATGCATGCTACGCATGAAATTATGAATGGATGTTTTTGGAAAGATGCGGTGAAGCCTGATTTACAGGTAAGGTGCGGTAAGGTCCGTTGACTTAGGAGCCGCGTTCTTCAAACTTTTTCATTGGTGACCCATCTTCAGCAGAATTTATCTTGTTTTGTTATATTATCTTATCTCAGAAAGAAATTTGTTTGAGCTTAAATATGTGCTGGCTCGTTTGACAAATTGTTTTCATGCAATTGTTTCACATGTTTAGAAATCAACAACTTGTTTAAAAATGCAAAAGAATATTCACAGAAATTTTTCTATGAAAGACCGAAATTAGATGTTGACATTCATCATTATTCATCTATGGGTAGAAGAAAAAAATGGAA
Organism: Argiope bruennichi; assembly: GCF_947563725.1. Lineage (NCBI taxonomy): Eukaryota > Metazoa > Arthropoda > Arachnida > Araneae > Araneidae > Argiope > Argiope bruennichi. The sequence goes on from NC_079156.1 coordinate 35,860,463, forward strand.
TATGCGGTTATATTCTTATGTATTTGAATCGATCGTCAGTGTAAGCGGCGTTCCTACGACCTGTCCAGACTGCAGGCGTAGGAATGATGATGATGATGTCTGTCCAGTTTACCGACAATTTGTCGGTAAACTGGACAGACATCAAAGCACCCCAGAAAACCGCAAGAGGGGTCGAAAGGGGAACGCGTGGCCCGTCTGAAGATTCTCCGGTCGTAGGAACGCCGCTTAAGAAGGCACAAATAAGTTCTGCTGAAAGCTGAAACAAGAAACCGAGTGGATACAATCAGAAAAGTGACCATAACAGTTTAAGTTTTTGCAATAAATAAGATTATATAAGATTGTAATCTCATAATTTTTATGTAAATTTATTATTGACATTTTTTTTTTTTTTTTACTTTTCTTATTCCTTTTGGTTCAACGGCTTATTTATACGTGCTTATTTAATTTAGCTGACTCCGGTTTTGATATATATCACAATATGTTTAATTACAAAATAGGATTTAAAAAGTAGTAATTTTATTTTAAAGTAACAAAAATGTTTTTATTCTACAGTCTTTATTAGCACTTGCTAAAGTTCAATATTTGTCTATGTAAGTGATTGCTAAGTGTTGATATTTAGCAAATATTTCTGATGCACGCCAAGCAACTATGAGAATGATAACATTCATCAGAAAATACCTACGTTTATCAGCTATTGTCGAATAATATCGTTTGTCTTTCACAGTAACAAATATGATTTGTGTTTATGCTCTGATTTACGAACTGCGTTTTCACGCATAGATAATTATCTTGCATAGCAGAACATAATATTTCTTTTTCAATTTTTCTTAATCATCTATTACCACCATCTTTGAATTGTCTTGATTTATTCTAGAAAAAAGATGGATCAGGAATTAAATTGCAAATCATTCTACTTTTTGACCTTTTCTTAAGTGAGTTGGGAATTGAAGAAACGATTTTCACAATTATTAATATATAGTGTTAAAGTGACAAAGAGAATTATATTTGGGATTGAAAAGGTAAGTTAATAAAATTCTATTCTTAATTAGAAATTTTTTTTTCTTTCTGTAAGTATAAAAAGGATTTATTGGAGGGTATTGAAATTAAAATATCTTTACTTATTTTGATAAAACTTATATGGAATAAAAAAATTAACAGAAATCTAATTAATTCATATTTTTTAAGATTTATTTAAAAAGTTAATTTTATGTAAAATGCGAATTATAGAAATGTCAAATTGATTCTTCGGCTATTTCTAAAATCTTGAAATAGGATGAATGTAAAAATAATCCTATGGAAAATCTTTCTAAAACTTCTTTCCCCGGCTGTGCTGCACACTGGAACTCTATTTGGTTTTATAATATTCGTAAAATTCTTTTTATATACTGAAGTCAACCAATCGAAAGTCTTTTCGTCTTATTTCACTCAAAGGATTCTGACAGTAACCTTACCTGACATTATCTGTTTCCATGTACCTTAGCTCTTCCAGAATCAGAAGCTATATGCTGATAAGTATAAACTGGACCAATAACAGGACACAGTGGCAGTTCTTATGAAAAAAGGCATAACTTATAATAACAAAATTATTTGAGTTCTTATCTCTAGGTGGGCGTGGTAGTGCATGAATATAATAATAAGTGAGTTATCAAATCCTTTTCCAAATGTCATCATTGTTACAATTTATATATATCGATTTCGTTTGAATAAAGAAAAGCATGAAGTCGACATTTTTCAGTTCTTGGACATTTTAAAATATATTTCCGAACTATAAAATGATGTGAAAATGTAAGAAAAAGAAAAATAAAAAATAGCAGTTATTTTATATTTGGTCCAGTTTTACAGCATTAATTCGAAAACTGTATGAAAGCTTAAATAGGGGAAAAATTTTTTAAAAAAAATTTTAAAAAAAATCAAGCAACACCAAAATATTTATAAAATTTTCTTCCCCAAATAATTTTTAAATGCTTTGTTTAACAAAATCACTTAATGTAAGTATTCAGTATATTTTGAATAATTAAGTAATAATGAAACTCTGAAATGGTTATGTAAACATGATAAATAATTGTTGATTAATGATAAAATTAAATTCACTCATCAACATATGAAAAGTTATTTTATCCATTAAGACTTATAAACTTAATATTTTATTTAATTATTAATACAAAAAGATAACACAAATCATAAAACAGTATTCAAGCTCGAAATCCTGATATTTTTACTATCTCGTACACAAAATGTATATAATATATTGTAATCGCCAAAAAATTCAAACTCAAGACTTCGATGTATCTCCACGTTTCAGAACTCATTAAATTTGTGATATTAGGTCTCTCTGTAAACACATACATGAAAAAAAATTTACATTGAACAAATGAAATTCCACTAAATGAATATATTATTAAAAGCCTGTAAAGTTGCTTCCCAGCACGATTAGTTCTATCACCGGAAAGACTGATTTTCAATCATCTGCATTGGATGCTGTTTGGGTGCCAAGCCAGTAATCTCAGAGCTTGGCGACTTGGCGATAGATTTGGGCAACTTTGGCAACAAAATAGATAATGCTGGAAACTTCGAGAATCTTAACGAGCCATCCAGTAGGAACCGTGATACACCTGATTGGCCTAGAAGGTACTCAGCCTGCCTCCCGAGAACTATAAAAAGACGGCAGCCTCAAGCTTCAAGGTGTCGGAGTCATAGACAAGCAACGAGTCTTCGAGAGGATAGCGAAGCAACGGCGGAGTGCCAGCGTTGAGTGGAGCTCAAGCTAGTGCTGAACCGAGCAGTGTGCCGAGTCCTGTTGTCTACTGTGGAAGCAGCGCCGTCTCGTGTGTGGAATAGCCAGTCGTTTAGTAGTGAGTCGGTAGTTGGATACAGCTAAAACGAAGAGACAGAGGAGTGTTTCAGCCTTCTGGAAAGACCATAGAGTGAAGCTCAGAGGATCTCCTCTCCTGCTGAATTCTGTCTGGCCGCTTCGTGTGTTGTGGTCGATTTCTACTTGTGGGCTACTGTTTCCTATAGTGTGCTGTCCTGTCTTGGTCTCTTCTGTAAATATTTATCGTCTTTGTGTTAGTACCTCTTCGTGTTAAATAAACGTCGTTGTTGTTCTCTACTGAGGCCTGCTGATTGTGTTTTCCCACCATGCACCCACTATAAGAGAACCCGGTGATCCGTAACAATATATATATGTCCAATTTTGAACAAAACACATAAAAAGTCTGTGACTAACAGTCTGGGTATAAGTGAATTCAATAAACACAAAACATAAAGAGCAAGATAGATAGAATTTAGCACACAGTTTTAGAATCTGTAGATTCATATCAATTTTAAATTAAAACCATTAAAGAATAAACTGTCAGTCTGTCTGTTCATTAGTACGCACGTGAAAGCAATTTCTCAAAAACGTAATGATCTAGAGATTAAAAAATTTAGCATGTGATCTTGATAATAAAACCAGTTCTGTGTCAAATTTTAGTTTCAATCGCCAGACAAAAAGGTGCCCAAAATGTATATTCAATATTTTTCTGCAAGGCACAAAATGCTCATATGCGGGACTCTAAAAATAGAAATCTGGAGCTCCCGTGAGGTCCATAACCTTGCCCAAATTTCCTTTTTTTTTTTTTTTTTTTTTTTTGCGAGATTGAGGAATTGTAACAACTCTATTAGGAAGTATATGAAAAGACCACTCTCGCTGGTTTTTTTATAAAAAAAATTGTACATCTGCATCAAATTTATACCAGAATTTAATTAAGTCAAAAAAAAAAGCAGCTGGTTCGATAATTTGGCATTTACTATATTTATTTTAAACATAAGCTGACAAGTAATAATATTTTCCTGATAGAATGTTTGCGATGTTAGATTATTCAATTTATCTATGTCACTGTTAAGAATTTTTTTAAACCTTCTTTTGCGAACGTAGAAAAACTATTTTTCTTTAACATGCAAGAAATTTAGAAGAATTTGGGATCGACCATATGTTCTATGAAGATTCTTCTATTCGATGGATCCGCTGCTCAAAATTTCACAGGTGTTTTAGAATTATTTTCCATCCATTCTCAAATTTCGACAAAAATATAAACAAAATTATCTTTATCTTAAACAGTCATAAGTCGGCCAACACATAAGGAAAATTGGAAATAAGGAACACATAAGGAACGGTGTCAAGCAGGAATGTTAGAAATTGTAAAAGAAAGTAGCTCCTCGAGGGAGGGGGAAAGAGACAAGAAACTGAAACTTTCAAGAGAGAGAGAAAGAAAGAGGGGAGATCGGCAAGAAAAGGTCACCTGCAGCCTTCAGGGAGGGAGGGGGACTCAGCCATTTATCTTCAGCCCCACCCTTCTTTGTCATGATAGACAAGAAGACATGACAAGAATAGATCCTAAAGGGTTGTTGTATTGTTCAGCCTTCAATCAAAAGATTTCATCATCACTTGTTTCTGAAAGTGTTTCAGAAAAGCTGTTAACTTATCTTTAAAATTTGAGCGCTGCTTTCACCTTTTGAATTTAGCTGTTAGAAATCTACCTATCAGTCCAACAGATTAACAAGTTTCTGAATGGAGCAATTCCATGCTTGATTGAGCGTGTCTGTTTTATTCTGGGAACTTGCAGTATCCGTTGATTCTACTACAAATATGAACGACTGAACTATTTCATCTGCCTACTTTCTATAAGTACTGAATTTTTTTCCACCTCTTACAGAGCCTTCGCTAATGGTAAAAAAAATTTTGAATAGGATTTTATATACTATATTTTAAAACGTTTCCTGAATTGGAAAATGACTCACAAAAATCATAAAACAAAGCATTCATAGTGGATATGTGAAAGGATTTTGATCGAAAGCAGTTATTCGGTCAGTTTAAAATAAATGTTTTCAGAGCAGTTTTTTTTATATAAATTTAATTTAATTAATTAATTTATTTGCGTACAAATATTAATCCTAATCCGAGATAATTAAATATCAAAATCCGTTACCTACCCCTGCCAATGTTGTAAATTGAAGATGTTCCCCTTATGTTCATACCAATTTACTCTCAATACTATTATAATTATTAAAATGAGTTAACCGAAGTTGATAAGCACATTATGATTGCAAATATAAGCATCATTATGATTATATTTGCAATTTTTATGTATTTTGCTAGAATGCTAAATATTATTTAATGAAAAGTGGATTCGAACAAAAATCAATCAAAGGCAGAATTTATTCTTTTTTCTCACCTAAGAAAAGCAAGTGCACCTGTAATAATTTCAACAAGGCTATTTACACTTTTTAAAATCTGCCAAAAGGGCAAACGCTAAGCTTTATCACTTTTCTATTTTTTTTTCGAAATTTTTCTTTTCTTTTTAATTGAAATATTATATTATTTTGTTGCCGGCGTCTTGGCATAGGAGTAGCACGTGTTTCCCGTGATCTGGGCGTCCTGGGTTCGAGTGCCGGTTTGGGCATGGTTGTTGTTCTATCTGTGAGATGTGTGAATATGCCTTCCTGTGAAAAGGGGTTGCGCAAGCGAATGAGTGATGCGTGAGTACTCTAGGCCCTAGTTGGCTCTACTATAAAAACAAGAGAGGCTCCCCTACCGGTTTAAATCGCTGTCTTCGTAACAGCGGACTTTTTCATGGCAAGTGCCATAAGAAACAACAGCCTTATTTTGTTAAATTACATTAATTTATACGTAATAGATAAAGGAAATATAAAAATACATTTGCTTTCAATTCGTAAATTGTGAATTGAATGATTAGTTATATCGACTTGAACTTTAGTTATTCAGGTTTAAAGAAGTAAGAACTTTGGAAACATCTGTGATCCTTATGATTCTTAAACCTCGTTTCGTCGGCCTATTGCCTCTATGAATATGGTCGTAAATCTGCCAACTGACCCATTGTAGGACCACCCCCGCCTGTGCACTTTAGTCGGGAGCTTCCCGCAAACTGTCGGTAAAATGCAAAGACATCAAAGAACCCCGGAAAACCACAAGAGAGGGGAAAGTGGGCAAAATGTACCTGTTCTGAAGATGACAGTCGGAACGGAGCTTTACTGAGTGTCGACTCATAAGAAGATCTGAATTTCCTTTACTAAAATTTAAATAGTTTGAAAAAGACATTGGGAAATGTGGGGAAAAAACGTGGGCAGCAATTGCCTGGAAAAAGAAAAAAAAAAAAGTATACGTATGAAAAGAGGCACACACATTGAAATAAGTAACTATTTAAAAAACACAAATAATTTAAAAAAATATTTCATGAAAATAATGGTCTTGAAAAAGAGCATGCAATTAAAAAAATATATAAAGAATAAGAAGCATTAAAGGAATTTCAATGAAGAGAGGTATTTAAATGGCATAAGAAAAACTACAGGCACAAGAAAAATTGTAATGCTTCACTCACATTTTTGAAGTTAATCCCTTTCCAAAGTGGGGGAAGAAAGTGTTTCATTCGACATTGTATTTAAATCTTATTGCCTATCAGAAAATAATGGTAATTAAAAAAAAATCAGCTTATAAAGATTTTATACATTTAAATCCACTCATTTAGCGATGAGTTTTGTTACTTCTTTTGCTTACATATTGATTTGAAGCTACAAGAGGGCTCCTTTAAAACGAACCTCGGAAGTTCAAGCAACGATCATATGATGCTGTCATATTCACTCCAGCTTTATTTTTTTAAGTTCTCAGACTACCACAAAAATGTTTAACCCTCGAGATTTATCATGCTATAGACTCTCGTGCACGACGGATTTTCTGTAGAACAAGTTTTGGGGCCTATATTTTTCTGAACTTGAAGCTTAGAACTTAACTCTAAGCCGTTGCAGTTCTCACCTCTTGTTTAAACATGCTGAAAATTTTGAATGGCGACTCGTCTGAAAGTTTTCAACCCTCATAGAATGTCGTAAGTCACGTTTTAAGAAGTCCTGGACTAGTAAATTCATCATTCTTAAAGTAAAAAGAAAACAATGGAAAATAAAAGGTTTTAAATGTTCTTTTCCCAATTTCTGCATTCGATTCACACAAAAATATTAAAGCAATAAAAAAAAAAATTTTTTTAAAGAAGAGGAAGTGCTGAAAGGAAGAGAAAAAGTCCTAGATGATAAAGAGGGTTCAGCTAAATTTAAAATCGATTCGAAGTAGAAAATAACCGACGTGAAGCACGTCGCTTGTGTTTGAAGTTCCAATTCATTCCAATTCCCTGTGCAAACTCATATTCCTTTCGAATTCTAATCGAAAACTTTAAAATCCATCCATAAAACAAACACAAAGGACACATCTCCGAACGATGAAACACGAAGCACAACTTCCGAAATTCAATAACGTTCGCAAGAAGGAAATCTACAACTCAACGCTCACATTTATGTAGCAGAAAGTTTCTGGAGGCCATGTTATTCGGCATCGAGCGTGATAAGAAAAAATTGGGCGTCAATCGAAGACAATGAGGAATATACACACCCCTGAGGGGGTGACAGAACCCCCCGACCAAATCAGAGCCCTCTCTGCTTTTTCGAGGTAACCGGGGTGAAGGAAATCCCCCCAATTGTATTACACCCTGATGGCAATTCGATTATAACCTCAGTAGTATTCCGTTCTGTTGCCTAACTACACGGAGCTAATAAATTAGAAGAAAAGTTTATGAGCTTAGGACCGGGGAGCAAATGATAGAACAAAACGCCGAATTAATAAATTAGAGGAAATAGATTCTGCAAATCTAAAAAAAAATGTTATTGAATAATCGTGCATAGATAACTCGATTGTGAGAGTCAATATGAATAAATAATATCACTACTGTTATTTGGTTTTGAAATCCATAATCCCAATAGATATTCCTTTGAAATTTCAATAGATATTATTTCACCAACTCTAGAATTTTGAAAAAAATGCTTTTAAGATGCAATATTTGTAAAGAAATTCAAATGTTTCTGACAGAAAATGCATATTTTTTAATGCAATCCTATTATAGCATAATATAATTTTATGTTATACAATAATAGGAATAAACAAACACGCAAAATCGCAAAATTGCGAGATGCCGTAGACTAATTTTTGAGCTTGCCTAAATAAAGGACTATGATGCCGTGGGTTAAAAATTCAACAAAGGGACCCCAGCCAGTTGTAATAAATATTCCCCAAATCTTAATATAAATAGAAGTCATTGTCGCTGTGTATGTATATATGTGTATTCCCCATCATCTCCTAAATGACTGGGCCGATTTAAACCAAATTCTACGCACTCATTCTTTAAAGTAAGAGAAAGAATACCATCAACCTTTCAAAATGCAAAAAGATAATTAAATATTCAATTAAATAGAAATTAATTGGGATTTTGTCCTATTTTCTGTCATAATTTCAGAGTAAATTATTTAAAATGACATTTTTTAATATCATCTTTAAATACAAAATTTCATTTATTCAATGATACCTAATTCCTTTATGTGAAACTTTTTCTTCAATTATGAATCATTTTTTAAAAAAAAATTAATGCAGACGATTTTGTAGAACAGTAGCAATAAGACTTTAATTTGATTTACCACTAATTTTTTAAAATTTTTGTTTCATATCTTTCGATAATTTTTTCTTGGTTAAATATAGTTATTTAACGATGCCTTTAAAAATTGAAAGAACGAATTCTTGCATCTTTTAGCTTTAACTGCCAAGTGCCAAGGGTAATCAGTCACGTAATGTGAAGTAATAAAGTGACTGTATGTATAAAAATAGTTTATTTAAAATTACTTATTCACTTAAAAATTAAACATAAAAGTATTTTATTCTGAGAAAAGTCGAGCAAAGTAAATAAATAAATTCATTTTACAGCTTTTAAGATTTGAAAGTTTTCTTTCCCTTAATCCTTAATATAAATATATGTTGATAAATTTATGATCACATGACAAACGTCAAATACGTCGCTGCAGTTTCATTTTGGAGTTTATTACGAATCTTTCGGAAAATAAACACCTAAAGTTATATATTCATTTTATATCACGCAGCTTGATAGCACGTTCAGTATGTTTTTACGTGACTGCGACGGCAAGTGAGTTGAACTCATTCATTGTAATCTATTTCATGGATTTTACTAAAGACTAGCTGTCTATGTTTTCTGGTATACTTTGAATATGTCATCTAAGGTTAGTGTGGCATGGAGATATGATATGCAGGCTAATGTGGCCATTTTCTGCTTGTGGTTGAAAATGAGCAGGTCCAAAATAGCTTCATGAACATTATAAAGGGGTGTGACTCTAATCTAAAATAAAATCCAGTTTCCTTCTTAGTCACCAATTAAATTAAATATTCACTAAATCTTTATCATGTAAATAATCCGCTTTACATAAATGCTACTAGCAATGTCCATTTGTATCAAATTATTTATAATTAAAATGATTTCCCCATAACCATTGGCGAACTTCTGCCCAGGCAGATTGTGCAACTTCCTAAAGCCACTAGCTTGAGAGGTGTGGGCACAATATTAAAATATGTTATTAGCCGAGCTACCAAATAAATTACTTTGAAATTATTCATATTTCCTGAATTATAAAATAATAGGATAAATTCAGTTTTTTGTCAAGCGGACCTGACCATGATTCTCTCTGTTTGTCATTACGACCATTTAATTTATTATGGTTTTAAATAATAAAGACCAATTTAAAATATTACGTAAATTTATGAAATAAATTTACGTAAATTATAAATTTATAAAATATTAGGTATAAAAGTGAATGTTGCGAGTCATGAGTCTTAATTAATAAATAAATAAAAACTTATACATTTTCAGAAATTTACTAAAATAAAAATTTAATCTAAAATAAATTATCAGCATGTTATTGAAATAAAAAATTAAGTCAAATTAAAGCTGAAATTAAGTTACATTTTATTAAAAGAGGGTTCTCATAATGTGCACTGCCTTGGCTCCGTCACTGCTATTAATTTGGATGAAATAAAAAACAGTAACTTTTAATTATGACCAGGAACTGAATAGTCAAATTCACACAACTGCCGGAGCAGTGTAAAAGTCGATGCTTTTTAATTGCATTCTAATCCCAGCCTTTGCCACATGCATCACTTTCCAGGTCCCACACGGATATTGGGGGTTCTCCAACAGGTGCCGATATAGTATTTACATCCAGTCGCGTGCCGGATGCGGTGCGGCGCGTGTCCGAATATACAAACGCCGTTTCTATTGCTCACGCGATAATAGATATTATGGATGTGAGCCCAATACACTATAATAAAACTTTGTTGAAATATTTAATTGATTGAGCTAACATTCTGTTAATAATCTAAGTAATAATCTATTTCATGGAGTATCTATAATGCAGAAAGTATCTATAATGGATATAGATAGAGTAATATAATATCTGTATAATGGAGCATCTATAATACAGAGATAATCATATAATAAAGATTTGTTGTAAATAATGGAGAATAAGGGATAAGGAAAAAAGTTTTAATGAATGTGTTTAACAATTCTAAAAAATGTACACTGATACATTTCAAAACGAGCACCTTAGTTGCTCGACGAATATCAAATCTATTATTTCTATTTTTCTTCAGATGTTGTTAAGCATTTATAGTCACAGTAGCTGTTTCTGCAGTGATTTGATTTCTTGAATCTTCGACTCTGTGAATCCATGCTGCTTAAACTGGGTTATTCAGTTATTCCCCAAAATAAATAAATCGAGTAGTGTGATAACGAGAGAGCGTGAAGGCCATGAATTGGCTCATTACTACCAAATCATCAATCTGAAAATGTTTCAGCGAGCAAATTATGCACACATAACTTTGAAGGGAAAGGAAAAAAAAAATTTGGTTTCTTGAGATTGTTTTAACCATTTTTCATTGATTATTTCATTGTTGGAGGCTGGCGGTTAAATTCAGATTCAAATCGTTTCTAAACTGTGTTTGGAGATTTCGATTGTCACAACCAAGGAACCCACATTGCTTTTTCACTTAAGCTTTTCATTTCAGAGTATAATTTTGTATGCAAACAAACTAAATTTCTGTATTTCAATTATTTGTAAAAATGAGACCAAATAAAATTTCTTAAATTAAAGATTGTATCATTACAAATAATTTCCTCATAATTTATAAAATTACTTTTGTTACCTGGGGAAAATTTATGGACACCTTGTATTTAATAACAAGATAATACTTTATGTTATACTTTCGATGTGGATTCAACATTTTGTTTCTAAAAATGCAGAATTTTATCTTCCTGAATAAAATATATTATTTCACAGAAGTCCTCATTCGAACTTCCCTGTCATCAACATCCCTTTTTTAAAAAACTGATTAAAAGGGATGTTGAAGAAACTTAGCTTTCTTCAACATCCCTTTTTGTAAAAACTGATTTCTTCTTTTTTTTTTTTTTTTTTTTTAACTGATTAAAAGGGATATTGATGAAAGTGATGTTTCTTCCTTTTTTAAAAAAAAAATTCATTATAAGGTATGTTCATGAAACTTCGCTTCCATTAACATCCCTTTTTTTAATTAATTTAATCCATTTTTTAAAGCAGATTTCATCCTCCCCTTTTTTTAAAATGATACAAAGTCAACGATACAAAGCAATGAATAAAATATCAAAGAATTATTATTTTTTTTCTTTTGCTGACTTGACACAGCATACACACATTGTATTATTATTGCCGCAAGGTCATACATATACAAAGGTGGTAATTAAAATAATGAAGAGTATTTCTGTAAAATATAGGTAAAAATCTGGTTTAAACCAGAGTGGTTTCCTCGAAACTTTCTCGCATATTCTCTAATAAAGGTACTATCCTCCCTTCCCTCTAGCATAAAATTGCTGACCTTGAGCAAGGACACGAATGTTCAGATTTTCATTTTCACACAAAAAAGTTTTATGCTTTGTAGAAAACTGCTTTTTAATTGGATAACTTTGAAGAACATTACTTATGAAAAATCCATTTTATATATGAATCTAGAGTGCTATATTTGGCTATTTTTCAGTAGCATAGATTAGTATAAAAATACTAGAATATGGAACATCTTAGTTTGGATGCCAATTTTTTTGACCGAATGGAAGCAAAACATATCATAGAGCTATAATTGTAATCCCAACATCATATATAAAATTTCATTTAATTAAGTCATTGCGTTTTTTAGAAATTTCGTCTATATGCATTGAAAGTACAGAGAGATAGATAATCAATCTTTGTATAGTTTGGTTCAAAATTTGATATAGATCTACATTTTAGATACTAAACTTGTGTGGTAAATTTTTATCGATCAAGCTGTTTCCGTTTTGTAGTTGCAGTGTTCACTTGGACACGGACAGCCAGAGATACAAACTTCTTTTGAATGGATTTCATTCAATTTTCATAGAAATCTACACATTTGGTGTAAAATCCATATACCAAATTTCATCTATCTCGCTCAAAGCGCTTTTGAATTATCTTGTTTAAGGACAGATAAATATAAGTAGGGAAAAAATGTATTTTTTCGAAATCAATGAGGCCTGAAATTTGAAAATTTGTCAAAACGTCGGAGGTTAAAATTTTGATGTTCCTATTTTTTTTTTCTCTTTGTATGCTTCTCATAGCAAAAGTTAAAACTTACACAGAAATAAAATTTGAACTAAACAGTAGCATTTGAAAGTGTGGGAAAATGGAATGATTCCTCCACTTAAAATTGTTCAGAGCTTCAAGAAACGACGCAACGGCATGTTCAACAAGGAACAAAAATATATTTATTCATACAGTAAAAAAAAGAAATAAAAAGATTAACAGAATAAGTTGAAGTATCTCACTCTCGAGTTAAGAAAGAAATATTAAGTTCTTGCCGGCCAGATTGCATAGTGGGTAGTGATACATTGATACCCTCAAAAGCTAACTTCATAAATTTCAAAATGGCTTAAAAAATGGACTTTATGTAATAATATGCTTAGAAATCATTGAAGAAGAATATTAAAAATTTTGATTCATTTTCAATTTATTAAAATTCTAAATATTCTTTAAAAAGTTCTTTTTTAATTATCACTTCTTACACATGCGATAAATGCATGCAATATTTTTAAATTCAACGCTTTGGCCTGCACAACATTTGATAGATTTTTATATCATACATATCGCATGAAGTATCACAAAATTTACAGAAATCATTCCCGTTGTAAAAATTATCATTTTGAAAACATATGATTTGTGTTTCATTCTGTATTTTCTTTTAGTTGTACTTTATTTGAAAAATATTAGATATGAAAAAACTCTGTATGTGCACTTGTATGAGCCCTGTATTTGCTTTTAACTTGAGATCAGGAGTGAAAAAAGCTTACTAATATCTGTTCAAAGTCTCTTCAATGCATTGAACCTGATTCACACGAGTAAGAATCTACAAGTCTAACGATAAGTAAGAATCCACAAGATAAAATTCCAATCCCTGAAAAGTCTAAAATACATGCTACATATTTCACATAATCCTTTCAAACAACGACACTCTGATTATTAGCAAAATTTGTATAGCATTGTACGCTTTGTGTCAGCAGTGGCCTTCAAACACTTCTTAAGGCCACTCCTATAGATCCATGTAAAGCCTCCTGTGATGCCCTATTTACCTCAAGCGGTTACTTGAAACAAGGATTTCCTTTTTCTTTAGGCAACAGATAAAAGTATAAATCTCAAAGGTGGAAGATGAACTAATCCGTAGTATTTCCACCCCCACCCCATGTTCTTTTAAAGCAAGATGTGGTAGCACTTAAATGGAGGTTGGAGAGCGTTCGGAGAATGGAAGCAAGATGACAACAAATGAAACAGTCATGCTGCAGGTATGTTTTGATTTTCAACGAAATATTCGACAGAATTACTTTCCTGGGGCTCAACAACGATAAGAAATGTTTTATGTAGTCAGTGACAACTGAATTGGACAATAAGCGAGCAGCCGTATTACTGTGAATGATGTCTCACATGTTACGGCATGCTTCAAGACTTAGAAAGAATCGTTTTAATCAAAATTTAGAACTGTATCACGCAGAATTCAATTAATGGGTCTTAAAATGAATCAAAATGCTTTTGAAAATAAATCACATCAGGGTATTCAAGTGGTTCTATACCTTCCTTACTTCACTGTTTGTGGGTGAAATAATGGAACAAAATTTACGTGAAGTGCATAATCATGCTAAAAAAATAATCGCAGCAAGTATCATGATTGCTGGTCTCCATTAGAAAAATTTATGAGCACATTAAACACAACTTAAGTCGAACGATTAAAATAAGATGATCTATGATTTGACGGAATCGTGGACATATAGCATATCTAAACGATTTAATAGAAATAAAATACAACAGAACGATTAACAGAAATATTATATAATAGAATCAGTTGGTTTTCAAAAGCGATTAGTATAAAATAAAAAAAGGATATAAAAAGTGCACATACTCTCACTTTAACGATAACGATTATAATAATTAAAAAAAGAATTCAAAAGAATTAAAATATTCGCTTAAATTTACATAGCACGTAGCAGATTTAATAGAAATAATATATATTAGAATCTGCTGATTTTCAAAAGCGATTAGTATAAAATAAAAAAGGATATAAAATGTGCACATACTCTCGCTTTAACGATAACGATTATAATAATTAAAAAAAAAACACCTAAAAGAATGAAAATATTCGCTTGAATTTACATTGTACGTAGCAGATTGTGGACTTTTTAAAAGCTGATAATTTTTACATAAAGTTGCCAATAAAGTTTTCTGTACCTTCATTTTTTTATTTAATTAGTTTTCTTAAAGCTATTAAATTTTATTCCACGTGCAACTAATCATTCTTAATGTGTTGAAAAGAAATAAATGCAGAAGTTTTATTCTTATCCATGATGTGTATGAATATTAATTTATACATCCATCATGTCAATAATTTAGCCAAAAGATTGAATGAACTTGAGATTTCATTGCCCTTGGAAAATATTTAACAGATACATCTTGGAGAAATTCAAAGTAGAACTGATTTGAATACTCAAACATTTGTTCAAATAATCCCTGTTTCTTTTAAGGACTCTGGGGAAATTCTTTAGGAAAAATTAGGCAACCAACTCTGCTTCAGATCAAAAAAAGATTAAATCTTTTAATCATTTAAAATAAATTTTTTAAAAGTAGAATTTATTCTACTTTTAATTACTACTCATTTATTAAAGTTTTTAAGTTAGCTTTCCATTGGCAAGTGAGATAGAATGACTCATAGATAGATCAACTATGAGTCATTTACCTTGCTTTGAAAATAACCCTACCTAAAAAAAGTGATTCATCATTCCCTTTCGCTGAATACCTTGGAAAAGTATCTTTGTGCTGAAAGAGAACGGTTCAATGCAAGACACGGGGAAAGAAGAAAGAAATAGGGAGGATTAAGAATGCACGTGCCCATAATCCTAAGCACTTAAACGCGTTAGAAAGTAGAGGTTTACCGGTTTGATTCTTGGAATGTTTCTTTAAATTCTATTCTAGTTTAGCAGTTTTGTATGCCCTTTTTGTATTACACACTTTTGGTACCTTTCAACAATCTCTCTCTCTCTTTTTTGTGGAATAGTAAAATTGGAATTGTTGCCTAAGAATTGTTGCCTAAAAAAGTATAAAATAATAATAATAAAAAAAAAAATCTTGAAAATACACGAAAAAAAAAATACAAAGACAAAATTGAAATATTATTGAAACAAAACCTAACAAAAGTTGTATTTGGTAAATACAAAAATATAGTGTCCATTTTTAAAGTGTAAATACATGTATGTTGCTTATAACCAAAAGGATCGATCCATTTTTCATTTCCAATCCCCTCAGATTAAGAATATGAATAATGTCTATCGAAAAATAGAACCCTCAAGTAATCCGAAGAGCATTTAGTTTCTCATGATCAAACTAGCGGGAATGGTCTCTTCAAAACTTTCTCGTATATTCTCTAATAAACTCAGCATGCCAAAGAATTCATTATATGACATAGTTACGAATATAATTACATATAATAATTACGAAATAATAACTTTTCGCGTGAAAATAGCATTTTTATTGAAATTATCGTCCTTGGCGAGGCATTTGGCGATTAATCCCTGGCATGCAAGAAAAGTATTCAAAAATCGAATTTGTATTTCAGATGCGTTTTTTTGCTCCCGATTGAAACAAAAATTTGACCCTAAACTTCCCTTGTGGTCACAAAACCCCATTCTAAATTTGATATATTTAAGTCATTCCTTTTGAATGATCGCTCTTCCATGTTTCTGAAAGTACAGACCGACAGACAGTCAACCCGTAGATGGATTTGGTTCAAAATTTGTTAGGCATCCACACTTAGATATTAAATATGTGTACCGAATTTTATCTTTCTAGCAATCTTCATTTTTTAGTTATTGTGTTTATTTATATTCGAACAGCCGTAGAGACGGACTTCCTCAGAACAGATTTTTCTCAAAATTTGACAGAAATCTGCAAATTTGGTGCAAAGATAATATACCAAATTTCAACCATCTCGCTCAAAGTGCTTTTGAGTTATCTTTGTCACAGACAAGCAAACGAACATTTTCAAAAACAATATATTTTTTGAACTCAGGGAGTGTAAAATGTAGAAATTCGCCAAAATCTCAAATTCAAATTTTTTGACGATTACTATGCTTTCTGCATACTACGTATACGAGAAAGTAAAAATAACGATTCCTTCTCATTTCTATAAAATAAAAGTCATGAAAACAAAGATTTTTATTCTTTCCCTCTTCTATGTAACCAATACTCTTATAATTAAGATATTGCTCAATGCTTCAACGGGATTTATTTTTTCTTTTCCAGATACGAAATATCCAAAGAGAAAGTATTGTAATTATCAAAATGTTGTTGTTGTTTCTTATGGCACTGTTACGAAGACAGCGATTTAAGCCGAAGGGGGAGCGTCTCTTGTTTTTATAGTAACACCAACTAGGGCCAAGAGTACGACTGCTACTCACGCATCACTCATTTGCTTTCACAACCCCTTTTTACAGGAGGGCACATTCACACATCTCACAGATAGAACACAGGGTAGAGAACAACCCTGCCCAAACCGAGACGTCCAGATCACGGGGAAGATGCGCTATCCCTATGCCAGGACGCCGGCTCAAAAAATTCGAACTTGAGATTTTGAAAAACCTCCATGTTTAAGACGATCCTGAGTCCAAAATATATGTTTTTGAGTTATGTCTTTCTGTTTGTGAACAACACGATACAAAAACGCTTTGAGATAGGTGAATGAAATTTGGTATGTGATTATTGTACGAAATTTGTAGATTTCTGTCAAATTTTGAAGGAAATTCATTCAGAGAATGTTTGTCTGTCTGCCTAAA
This sequence comes from Argiope bruennichi, assembly GCF_947563725.1. Taxonomy (NCBI): domain Eukaryota; kingdom Metazoa; phylum Arthropoda; class Arachnida; order Araneae; family Araneidae; genus Argiope; species Argiope bruennichi. The sequence continues at coordinate 35,877,748 of NC_079156.1, forward strand.
TATATAATAAACACCATAACTATAAAATATAAAGAACTACATAGAAAGGTTTTGGAACACAGTTTTAGAATTTAAAGTTTAATGATAAATTGTGAACCATATCTGTTTACAAATTGACCATCTATTGTTCTGTGCATTTGTGGGCAAGTAAAAGTGATGATTAAAAAATGCAATGATTTAAATAAATGAAATTTGGTTAATGAAATAGAAATTCTGTATTTAATTTCTCTTTTTCAGTCGCTCTTAAAAAAAAGAACATTCAAAATGCACACTGGGTTTTCTTCAATATATTACGGAGATAAAACTTTGACGGGCTAAAATTCTGAGCATTCATGTGTTCAGGGCTTTACTAAAGTTCACATCTTTAATGTGCATGAGCGTGTAAGTGTGTGAAGGTTGAGTGAGGGGGGGGGCATAACACTTTTAAAGAGCGAATGCAAGAAAGTTTCGGAAAGAAATTTCTCCCTGAAATTCATGTCATAAAACTAAATTTTAAATTTAGATTATCTGTGAACTGGATGCCAGATGCCATATATTCTATTATATTTTGCCACAATATTTAAGTAGGGGGAAAAAATCGTGAAATCTTTTCCTAAATCAATACCACTAAAAGTCACAATATCTCTAGAAAACTGAATACGCATTATTTTTTTTTATCATTTATTCCGACACCCTTCTTATTTTATATGAAACCTGTTCGAGATTTGCAATCACGAACTTCTGCATATGACGACTTAATAATTAGTTGACAAGTTCATGCTTTTGAATTGGCAGCTGTTTTATACAGTAGCTTTATTCCGACTGCAGAGCAGTTGGGATGGATTTGCGATATTTGAGCATTGTTTTTAGGCCACTTCCGGTTACCGTGGGGTCGGTGGGTGACGTTGAGCTCTCGTCTGTTCCGGTTGTCATGCACAGCTAGCACTCGATGCGTCCAACTTCGAGCCATGAGTACTTCCCGCCCAAATAGGAACTAAGCAGTAGGTTTTGAGGGAAGAAATAATGTCGCGAGGTGCATATGATATTTAACCAGCTAACCGTATTCTTACATATGAATGAAAGGGAAAAATTTATAATATCCTATGAAATTTGACGATAACCCCTTGAAGTTTCTGTTGATATAATATTATCTATTAGTGTATCTTAAAAATTTAACCTTTGAGCTAGACGGTTGAAATTTGATATACGGTCTTAAATCAAACTTTCAGATTTCTGTCAAATTTTTAGTAAAATCTATTTATAGAAGTCTGTCTGTCTGTTTGTTCGAATATAAGTTAACACGATAATTACAAAACGGAGAGAGTTAGATAAATAAAATTCGGCACACAGATTTTACATCTATACTGTAGACACCTTTCAATTTTTGAGCCAAATCCAAAGACAGGGTGACTATCTGTGTCTCTGTACTTTCAGAAACATATCCACGGGATAATTCAAAACTGCAATGACTTAATTATGTCGAATTTGTTAAAGGAGTTTGTGATTACAAGTACAATTTTGTGTGTCAAATTTTTATTTCAATCGGTTGAGAAAAGCGGGTTTAAAACACAAATTCGATGATAGGATATACTATTAACGCATGCCATGGATTAATCACCAAATGATGAGCCAAAGATGACGATAGTAGAGATGCTAAATTCATGCCGTAACTATTGTACGCCAATGCCATACAAGGCATTATCTGGCAAGATAAGTTTATTAGAGAGTATGCGAGAAAGTTTTGGGGAGACTATTCCGCTGGTTTAACTGTATTTATTCGTTAAATAGTCCGTATTTAACATACGTTATGGCAGTTTTAATTATACGTAGCAGTGTATTCAAAGACAAAAGTAATAATCAGCAAAATTCTTTTCTCATTTTAGAAGTAAATTGGAATAAGTAGGATGCACTGTTTATTTTAAAGATTTCTTGCGCAATTCTTGAACTCAAAATAATACTTACTGTTCGCTTATTGCTGTTGTTGTTGCTTCTAAGGGCACTTGCCATGGACAAGCTCGCTGATGAAGTCAACGATTTTAAGCAAAAGAGCGCCTCTTATTTTTAGTAGCGCCAACTAGGGCCAGGAGTACGTCTTAGCTACTCACACGTCACTCATTCGCTTGCACAACCCCTTTTTACAGGGGGGCACAATCACACATCTCACAGATAGAACAGAAGAAGAACAACCATGCCCAAACATTATTGATATACTTTACTGATTCTTTAATATCAATTATTTATTCAAACTACTACGACTTTCAAAAACTATTAGAGCAGATCAACACATATTATATATATACTGCTTGGCTTGTGTATATATATATATATATATATATATATATATATATATATAATATGATACATAATCTGATATGATATATATATATATGATATAATATAATATATATATAATCTTGATATGGCTTAAAAGATTTCCATAGGATTTTTGTGATCAAAATTGATCGAATCTTTGATTTTTATTTATTTTAGATCTAAAATGCAAATTTAATTCTCTTCTTTATAACGCGAAACTGAAATCCAAACACAACTCAGTGAGAAATTCAAGAGGAAAAAAAAAAATTAGTTGATAATAGATGATATTCGATGCGTCTATGTTGTAAGTGTGTATGTTTTATATATTCTTTCATAATTTCGCCTATACAATTAGTCACTGAAGGATTATTATACTCTTAAATAAAATTTGTGAAAGATGACGAATATTGTTTCTGAAATTCGAAGACTGGATATTTCAAAACGTAATAATAAATAAATAAAAATTAAATGAGAGTCAGTCCTTTATTAAAAAAATATTAAAGCTTAATAGTATTTGCGTTCTTTTTTGTCTCTGTTATTTCGTCTGGCTTTATTCCAACAACCGTTGCATTCTGTTTGTATCATTTATTACATCACGTAATTTTCAGAAAAAATGGCCAGCCAAAAAGTAATATAACGCTAAAAAAATATTTTCTGGCGTTAAAATTTGAGAAATTCTTTTTTCAGTAATAATAATTTGATTTCTATTCTTTTTTTTTTTTTTTTTTGCAGCAGTATGCTATTTTTGAAAAATATTATTCTGAACTGTTTAGTGGCGATAATGGGCATGCAAATACTGTATTTTATATTGTTGTAACGTGTCTGTAAATAAACACAGTATTAAAATAGGAAAATATATTGATATAAAATGCGCATAAAATATATTTAAAAATTTATTAAAGTTAGAGAATCGAAACTGCAGGGAAATAAAACTAGTAACGACTGAAAAAGCTAATTTTATAACTTTGAAAAGGGCCTAATTAAAAAAAAAAAGTTTGCTTAATTTTTAATTTATTTAAGCTTTAATTAATCTTTTGAACAACCTTTTTCTAGTCAGAATTTAGTAAAGAAAAAAGAATGCCAAATTTAATAGCTATAAATCAATCAATCTATCCTACAAAACATTTTGAACAAATTTTACTTAAAACATGTCTGAAGATGCAATTTATCAATAGTATGCGAGCCTATCAGTTTCATGTTAAAAATCCAGAACTTCAGCCATATCTACACCGCAATAATTCTTGTAATATATATAATATCTATAAACCGATTGAATAATCAAATCAAAAATCAAAGAGCCAACTCCCCATCCCAAGCACTGATGCGACTTCACCAGTTGTTATTTCATATGTACATGACTTCTAAATATACCATCAATGGTCGCCTGCCCCTTGCATCTCCATTTTCGAAAGAAATCTCAAAGACATTATTTCACTACACAATCTCTACGGAGAAAACCCTTGATGGTATCTTCCAGCCATAACTATTGTGATGATTTTACCAATGGATGAAAGGTCATAATCTCTAAATTCGTCATCAATAGTCGCTTGTTCCTCATCAATCTAAAATTCTGCAAAATAAAACTTTGGTCGACTCTCGAACGCAACTACTGCGATTTTGCATTTACCAAACGTAAATAACCATTCAGATTGCTTTATAATTATTGTGCAAATGTAATTTGAAATATTTTTTGGTAAAATGTGGTTTAAATGGGTTGACATGCTTAAATAAATACTATAAGTATGATAGACAATCAGGTGATTTTTCTTAATTTCATTTAGAAGCATAGGACCAATTCTTTTTATTTAATCCAATAATTCTATTGACGAAAGAATTAAAAACTCTACTTGGAAGTAAATCAGAAATAGGTGTTCGCTTACTGCATTCAATGCGTTGCAGCCACAAGCATGTCATAACTTATATGCATCACTACATTTATATTGCATATTTATAATACATTTTCTGCATAATATAAATTTTAAATAATTTAATTATTATATAATAAAAACTTGATTGGCAAATTTTTTAATAAAGAAGTTTTAGCTATGCTTTTAATATTTTTCAATTCATTTCTATTAAAAATTGATAGTTTTTAAGGAACTGTTTTTGAACAATAAAAAAAATATGAAATGTAAGGTTAAAATAAATGCACATGTAAGAACATAATCTGTGTACTTCTTTACCAGAAAAATTTTGAAGATGCAATAATTTTTAGTTATTTTATCTTTATCGCTACATTTGAAAAAAAAAAACCGATTCTAACTTCTCTGTGTCTCTTCTTTTTCCATAGCCCTCTTTGTTCTTCAGATTATGTTATAAAAAACTGTTACAGTCCAAATGTAGCAAAAGAAATTTGTGACTGTGTAGCGCAGTTATGTACAACTCGTAAAGATCGGTTATTACAAGGGATTATATTTCCGGAATGATTAATGCAGATTATATTTCAAATTAAAATGAAGCGAAACTATATCATGTCGAGATAGACAAACTTACAAAAATAAGGTAATAATATAAGAAATATAACTGCTAGAACTGATGTAAAATGAATTCCTTAGAGAATTTTTTTCCCTTGAAGAGATGTATGATGTTTTCCTGCAACTGAAAAAAAAAAAAAAAAAAAAGAATTGGTGAAGAACTGAAAGAAGAATGATTTTCTTTTAAAAACTGAAAGAAAAGAATTAGATTAGATTATTGAAGAATTTAAATAATAAGAACTATTTAAATAGATTTATTATAAATTTATCGATTGAAAATATTGGATGCTCTGCTGTTGATAGAATTTACACAAGAGGTGCCACTCGTTTTTTACATATAGAAAAAAAATTCCACACATAATTATTTCAGTATTCTTTTCGTATTCATGCATATTTTTTTTCTAATAATTTTTGGTGCAATATAGTTAGAAATTTAAAAATGCTACTATCTTGTGAAATTATAAATACACATCTGCAAAGTATTCAATGTTTGTGCTTCTAACACATAGAAGGCGATTCGAAGCAAATCTTTTTCTCCGCCATTTGTCTCTTTTAAAAATAGAAAATTTATTTTCAAGAAATAGTATAGACTAATATAAGGAAGGTTATTATACATCATGATTGACGGAATGATTTTTTTTCAAAATTTATTGAAATCTAATATAATGCAATTGCAATTTAAAATATTGCCTTTTTAAAACATAAATCAAAATTTGAAAATTATATAATTTTTACATTTATCATTCATAGATGGCAGCACGAAGGATTTCAGAAACTAATATTGTTGTCTTACTCGAATAATTCCAAACATAAAAAAAAAAAAAAGAAAAAAAAAATCTGGAATCAGATTAATCAATCCCTTATGAATGTTAAAAAAGCACTTTTTATATACTTGAAACCATTAAAATTCAATATTTTTATTGTCGTGCCCGATCGTCAATGTTTCTGAAAGATTCTAGAAGTTTCCATTTTATAACAGAATAAAGCATTGAATGAAAATCATCAAGGCACACTTATTAAGTTTTACTGTTTTTTTTTTTTTTGATCAAATCATAATTTCTTTCTCAAAAAACGAAACTTTGTTTAAATTTGGAGTTAAAAGACACTGCTAGAAGAGTTGTAATTTATTTAAAATCTGGCAATGTTATGGTGGCTGATCAAATGAAATCAAGTGAAGTCATTTTATTTTAATTACAACGAGAAGGAAACATAATTGACATCTTGTTGTTGTTATACTTTATTTAATATATATATCGTTTATCTAAATCACTTGCAGGGACAAAAATGATTTTTTTAAGGTTACCTTTCGAGAAAAGAATTTGCTGCATGTCAGCTGAAAATGATGAAGTGAGTGTTGACGAGATTATTTATTATATTTCTTCGGGTTGGGTAAGTTAATTTCAGTATTTTCGTTTATTTTTCAGCATGTGTATTAAATTATGTAGAACATAATACAACTGCAATAATTATATCACTTTGGTTTTTAATTGTGTTGACAACTAGGTACTTTTTCTTTAGTTTAGTTTAACTTAAATAGAAATATTTCAAACAAGAACAGACTTGAAAAGACGTAGATTAATTAGGTGCAAATTTCTTTCTGTTAAATTTTATACAGTGTCTCACAAAAGTGATGGGACACGTGTGCTTTACAAAAGGAAACTGTAATAAAATAAATTAAAAAACATGTACAAATTTTTTGTGGGTGTGTTTCGTACTTAAATTTAGTATCAATTATTACATAACATACATTTTGTCAAAATATTAAAATATTAATTTAATAAAAATACAATTGTTTAGAACGGAGCAAAAAATAGCTCACATAAGTGATGGGACACCATTAGATATTCAACAAAAATTGTCTGAAATAAGCAATAAAAATATTTTTGGTGGTTTTATTTTTACTCAAAAGCAATTGGCAATAATTTTTAAAATTGTCTGCAGTATTTCTCTCCAGTTTGTTTTGGAATTTTTGAGTTTTTAGCTCTGTGCAGCCATGAATGCTAAACGAAAAGAACCTTCGCCTGAAATTCGAAAATTAGTTATTAACTTGCATATTGAACGTGGAAAATCTATTAGAAAAACTGCTGAAACAGTTAACTTTAGTCATTCAACAGTTTTCAATATCATTAAACGATATAAAAAGAATCGTATTATTCAGGATAAAAAAAAGACCTGGCTGACCATCTGAGCTATCCAATGGAATAAAGCAAATTATCGTTCGAAATATTAAAAAAAATCCAAGAAAGAGTGCTCCTAAAGTTGCTGCTGATTTACAAGCATTATATGGATTAATTGTTAATCATGAGACTATTAGAAGGGTAATTCGGTCTGCTGGATATCACGGTAGAGTAGCCAGGAAAAAATTCTTCGTAAGTGAAAAAAATAGAAAACTGAGACTAGTTTTCGCAAAATCCAACATAAATAAGAATTCTGATTACTGGAATAAAGTTATATTTGCTGATGAGAGTAAATTTAATATATTTGGTTCTGACGGTAGAATCTTGGTGTGGAGAAAACCCAGGGAAGAATTTCGCAAACAGAACTTGGTGCCAACAGTAAAACATGGTGGAGGAGGAGTTATGGTATGAGGGTGTATGTCGTCCGCTGGAGTTGGTAATATTGTTTTTATTGACAGTATAATGGTTCAGTACAAATATATTGACATTTTAAAGCAAAATTTGAAATCTTCCGCACGAAAATTGAACCTTCATAACGATTTTAAATTCTACCAGGACAATGACCCCAAGCACACTGCTTTGAACTTTAGACTCTGGCTGCTGTATAACTGTCCTGAAATAATAAAAACACCACCACAAGAAGAATGGGGTAAAATCACTCCAGAAATCACAAAAAAAAAAAAAAAAAAAAAAAAAAATTAGTTGAAACAATTCCAAGAAGATTAAGTCATGTTTTAAAAGTAAAAGGAAATCCAAAAAATATTAAAACCTTTTAAAAAGTAAAATTTTTGGATAAATATTTGATAGAAAAGTAAGTGTCCCATCACTTATGTGAGCCATTTTTTGCTCCGTTCTAAACAATTGTATTTTTATTAAATTAATATTTTAATATTTTCACAAAATGTATGTTATGTAATAATTGTTACTAACTTTAAATATGAAACACACCCAAAAATTTTTTGTACATATTTATTTATTTTATTACAGTTTCCTTTGGTAAAGCACAAGTGTCCCATCTTTTTTGTGAGACACTGTATGTAACGTTCTTAACTAATTGAGAATCCTAGTTTTTTTATTCTAAAATTGTACTTGAACCATTTTTCAGCAAATACTGATCTAATTTTCGATGTAATTATTCAATTTTTTAAGTGGCATTTTGTGTTTATTTTATGGTTTAAGGTGTTTTAATTAAAATTAAGGCAATTAAAATTCTAAATATGTTATAGGGATTTTTAAGACAATCAAGCAGTTGATAGTAATGAAATTGGATGACAATGAATCTTAAAGCATTTTAATAACAAGATGATACAGTTTATTTTTATTTGAGATTAAGCATAGGACTACTTTATTGAGAAAGCATATATTCTCTGTTAGTGGCTTTATTTTTCGTCTGTGCATTCAAAAAAGTAGAAATTTTTAGTTTTTCAGTATCTCTTTTACAGCTTTTGGATAACCTTCCTTGTTCAGAAAAGCAGGAATAAAAAATAATACAAAATAATGATAAGAAGGATGGGAAATAAAATTAAGAAGCAAAATACAGAAATAAAATTAGATTACACTACATATATGTGTACACTACATATATGTGTGCACTACATATTGTTTTCCAATATATGTGACACTTTGTATCTGTTGAAAAATAGATATGAATATGATAATACAATACGATTTCTAATCATTAATTGTAGACTATCCTTATTGTTAAGGATATAAAAAAAATCTTAGTCATGAAATGGTATTTATCTCTGTATGTGTTTATGTATGGATTTTTTATTTCTTTTTATCAAAATCCAGGTAAATCTAGTATCTTAATCACTGCAACTGAACATATTAAATGTTCACTTATAAATTATTACACTTAGACATGAATGTTTAATAGTTTGAAGATATTTAATTATAAGTGTACTTAATTGAAATGAGAATTTTACAGTAAAATTTCTCTCTCTCCATTGATGATGATGATGACCCAACTGAATATATCATAGAAGATAATTGTAAATATAGTCTAAATCTAGATTTTTTTTTTTTAACCTTTCTAAGTATATCAACAATGCAAAGTCAAAAATCAAGATGATTGACAATAACTGTTTTACAGAATTGTTTACCTGGTCAGCCATCTTGATTTGGCACAGTGAAGGGGCATCTCAAACTAAATTTCAACTGCAAATATAAATTCTGTAAATGTTTTATTTATTAATCTATTCATTATACGATTTTTAACTTTCATTGAGTACCTTATTTGCTTGGAGATTTTCAAATTAATTCTATATTTTACAGAATCTCTTAATCCATGCAAATTGATATATAAAAAAAATAATTTCCTGGTTGGCAATCTATTAGAATAAATATACAACTTTGATAATAACTTCATAATTAATTGCAGGAATTTTTATCTATAATTTTGATTTGTTGACATATATAATTCACAATGTATTTAGTAATAAATTATATTTAATATATGAAATAATTACTATTCTTTCACAGTAACTTCTTATTGTTCTACATTGCTAAATGATATGTTTTGATAAGCAATTAATTTTAATTTTGAAATAGTTTTTTTCTTTATTCTTTTTAAGCTTTTTTAAAACTTTTTTTACTATCTTTAATTAAATAATAATTACAAAAAACTTGAAAGAATAGTTTAATTAACAATTTATTACTGTTATACAGTTAGTTGCCATATGCCATGAAATATTTAGAAATTTTTTTGGCAATTAATTGCTGTCATGCAGTTAATCTTATTATTTTAATTTCAGCATATTAGTGTAAATTCTTGAGCATAGAATATTTTAATATTTTATTTCATTTTCATGTAGATATAATTTATATGAAATTATATCTATTTTAAAGTATTTTTCCATTATTTTCATAACTCAAATTTTGTGACAATTTGTTGAAGATAGTAACCTTACACCACAAAACATACAATTTAATATTGACTTTAAGAAAATATTTCCGTTTTACTATTTTAACACCAGTATTTGCCTTTGATAAAAATTCATAATGAGCTAATGGGAAAAATATTTTCCTGATTTTCTAACATTCCCCCCCCCCCCCCCCAGATACTAAAAATTTGTTAATGTTATATGTACAAACAACGAAAATGATTTTAAATAATGAAGATTGATAGAAATAATCATTAAGGCTTCATATGAAAAAAGGAATAATTAATTCCTCTCAGCAAAATTTTGAGATTTCAAGTTATAGGATTATATGATGTTATGTATTTATGTATATAATATTAAGTTTATATTACATGCATTATTTAATATTGCTGAAGACATGTTATTATCAAGTTTAATAAGTAATTAAGACTTAATAAATGTAGTTATAAATTAATATTTATTTCTAAATAGATTATGTAATTTTCTTAATTTTTTAAAAATATTTTGGAAAAAAATCATATCAAATTATTAAATTTGAACAAAAAGAAAATATTTTTGGGCTTAATTATACTTCAAGCTTTATGCAAGCATTTGTTAAATTTTTCTGTATTATTTATTTTTAAGAATGAATATATATTTTTAAATTTTCAGGGTTTTAATGATTTTAAACTTTATTACAATGGAAAAGTTGTGGAAGAACATGATACTGTCCCTAACAACTCTACATTGGAAGCTGTTTTTTCATTACAAGGGGGCAAAGGAGGCAAGTATTTTATAATTTTTTTTATAACAGTTTCAATATATTAATAAATATTCTGAATAAATTATAAGAATCACTCACACTTGCATTCTGTTTTTTACAATATATGTATTTTGTGAATTAATTAATGAATACCTTAGTTTTAAAAAGAAGTTTCTTATAAAGCAGCAAAATTCTTTTGTATTAAATCGTATATAAAGTTCTAGATTTTTTTAAAATAAATATTACGTACTTGAGTTTGGATCATAATACATTATATGTATTTTTGATAGCTGTTGTGTCTTCTTCAGGTGCCGAAAGGTGTTGCATGCTCTAAATTTTGCTCTTTACACAACAGACCGGTGCAGCTGGTTTGAAAAATTCTTTATTTCAAAATTGTTAGGATAAGCAGCAATGGTGATCCCAAAGGTTAAAATAAATTAAATAAAAATCTCAGATACAGATTAAATAAATCTCAGATTAAAATAAAAATTACAATACTTATAAAAAAAAATCATAATTTTAATGTGGAAAGTGTTAACCGTAACTGTTTCGCAGAAGCATTTATTTTGTCCACCATCTTTAATGGCGACTTAGCACCCTTGATGCAGGAAGGGGCACACTATACTATACTTTTACCATAAATGTGCCTTAAATCACAATCTGAATATTGTAGTATTTGTTTCCTGTGCACATTACAATCTGTAGCATTTTTAACTTTTCTTTTTTTTATTGTATTTTTATATTAAATGAGTTATTGTGTGTCAACTGATTTTCAATTGCTATAACTTCAAAATTGAATTTGGTGAAGGTCACTCAGGAATTTCTTTTCTTCTAGGATTTGGCTCCATGCTGCGAGCTATTGGTGCCCAGATTGAGAAGACAACCAATAGAGAAGCTTGTCGAGACTTGAGTGGCCGACGACTTAGAGATATTAATGAAGAACAGAGGTGTGTGTGTGATTGATTAAGAATTTTAGAATTTAAATTTTTAACTCTTGAAGTTATTTATAATTTTGTTTTTTTCTAAATATGCATTTTACTACAGATTTATTATTAATAACATAAATGTGCTTTAAAAAATGTGTATAGATTGAAAATATTATAGGGAATACTTTATATTGTGCTACTATTTTTAATTTCTGTGGATCTTAAAATAGGATTAAATTTTTCATCCTGAAAATATGTTGCATCTAGCTAATTCTGTTATTGATTGAAAAACATTGTAATAAAATGTTTAAGAATATAATAAAATAAATAGAAATTTTTCTCTTATTTTGTAAATTGATAAAAATTTCTAATTCTTTCTTTGAAATTATGTTTACGTTGGGAATAGATTAAAGAAATGGATAGCTAAAGAGTCTGAACGAGAAGCTGAGAAAGCTCGGAGACGTCAAGCAAGAATAGAACGCCTCAAATCGAAACCAAAACATAACTTTGTAGATTTTGAATATGAAAAAGAGATTTCACAATTGCCTGAACGCGTTGATGAGGCTTTGCATGCAGGTATGTTCATTCTTTTTTTTTTCTTTCTATGTTCTTCATTACTGTATGTGATAATGAATTCTAATTATTAGATAATTATGGCTGAAAATGTAAATAAAATAACTTTATTACTTTATCAAAATTTAGCTATTATGCAGATAACTATGATTATAGGCAAGAAAAGTTGCACTTTTTACTGTTTTAATTACATGGACAAATTTTCTAGTAAATTGCTAGTAATAGAAATTTTCCTTTTATATTCTGCAAATATATTTAATTGCACAAAAATGATGTACAATCCGGATTATTGCCTTGCATGCTTTTACCTTGTCGATGAATTAAACCGGTTTCTAAGGGGAAGGACCATATCGTTCTCTGCAAAATCAGTGGTGTGGTCTCTCCGAAACTTTCTCGCATATTCTCTAATAAAAGTACTTGTTTATCTGCATATCATTAGGAAACAATGATTTCAAAACAGCCTATCATTTTGTTCTATTCCTCCCTCTTTTTGTTAATTAATTGCTTACATAGGTACCAGAAAACTGAATGTGCATTTAGGGTTTCTTTTTGTTAATTAATTGCTTACATAGATACCAGAAAATTGAATGTGTATTTTGCACTTCTTTTTTCCAATCAATTAAGACTAAAATTTGGCACAGGACTGCAATTGTAATCACAAAATCTCATACTAGTCGAATCAATTTTTTTTTTTTGAATTACTTTGTTTACATACTTGCAAAAGTACAGACCAATAGACAATCAACCCCTTCGTGGTTGTGACTTAAAATCTTATAAGAATCTACACATTAGATGTTGAAACCGTGTACCTAATTTTATCCATTTGTCTTCCTTTGTTTTATAATTGAATAACAACTTTGTTTAATAACATGAATTTTCTTCAAAATGTGACAGAAATCTATAAATTTAATGTAAAGACCATGTATGAAATTCCATCCACTTAGCTCAAAGCATTTTTGAATAATTTTGTTGAGCAGCAGCTTTTATTCTAAAAGTATCTTTTTTGAAGGAGAAATTTAAAATATGGAGATTCATGGAAATCTTGAATTTTTTTGAAGATTACCAGACTTTTTCTTACTGTATTTTGTATATCAGAAAGTAGTATAGATGATAATCAATTGTTGTTTACTTTATCAGGAAATGGCTTTAAAAATATATATTATGATACTTTTTATACTCGTAAAATGTTACTTATTATACTGCTAAATATTTCTTATAAGTCACAGATTATGTTTTATTTGTAATGCAAAAGATAGTAACTACATACAATATGAGATATTTGCTTCGTCTTTTTTCTTTTCTATATTATTTTTATTTAAAAGAAAATATAAAGTTTTCTATAAGATATTATCTTATATTTAATACTTTTAGAATAAATTCTAATAAGGGCTAAAAAGTATGAAGTTTTTTTAAAAAAATGTAATGGAGGAAGGGATTAATATGAGAATGAACTCCCATCTTGATTGTAATTTTAAAATTGATTAGTTGCGTCTTCATTAAAAATAATTTTCCAAAGAAGACTAAATAAAAGTAGCATTACAATACAACTAGAAAGTCCAACCCCCCTGGAAGTGAACTTTTATTAGCATTTTTTTTATTTCATTAACCAAGACACCCAGCACCATTTAATTTTCTTATTTACCCCCATAGTAGTTCACTGGCTTCATATAGAACATTAGAATGCATTCATATTAGGCTTAAGACATAAATTCATTTTTTAAAACTTCAAAGAGTATGGACAGTTTTGAGATTATAATTACTAATTTTGTTTGCTAATCAAAAGAAACACATTGCTTTTTAATGAATTTAACTGTGGAATATAACCAGCAAAGTATTATAAGTCTCTGATAAGATTTTGGATAGTTAAGGAGCATTAAGGGTTAAATGTAAATACTTTTTTTATTTTACTTTTCTGATATGAGAAAAAGGTATCATTATAGCAATATAAATGTAATAATCATATAAAATAAATTACTTATTTTGGAAATTATGATTTTGGTATTTTAAAGAAAAGTGTATTCCATATATTTAGTGAACCATTTTAGTATTATTCTGTTTTTCTGTCATATTTTATTTATGTAATTTAGGAATGGAAAAAGCCAGCAAAAGACCCAAGACAATAGAAGCGTGTTCTGCACCTCCAACTAAGAAGAAGAAACTCTGGTAATGTTAGCTCCATTGTACATAATCAAATTTTCTTTCATTTTTATTTAAAATTAAAGTTGCAGTTTTATCTATTGTTTTTAATTTAATTATAATGAAATCGACTTAATAGTTACCATGCTACAATATAAACAATCGGATAAATTTTTAAAGAATAAATTGACTAATGAATATTTCTGTCATTTATTTTCCATGTAAATCTGTCAGTTTGTGATATTAAGAAAAGTACGAATTAGCATCTTATTTATGACATTAAATCTTAGATCGTGTCTTTTCAAAATCTGGTTGAGAATAGAAGATAAAAATTTTTTACTGTAAAAATTATTAATTTTCTCATTATTAGCAAATGCTAAATTTTAAAATTATACTGATAATTTTAGTTTTCTTACATGGTTTTAAGTTTATAATTATAGTTGCTAATAACATGCTTACAAAAGTTATGCAGATTAGTCTTGTCAATAAGCTTGCTCTTTATAGAAAATATTTATTGTTTTTGAATGGGAAGTAAAGGAAAATCTTCCTTATTGCCTTAAATTTTTATTCACTAGCCTGATTTTCAAACCTTCTGCTGGAATCACTAATTTCTTGAAAAATCTGTACTTGTGTTTGATCCTTCCAATCAATGTTTTTTTTTTTCCTCTGCAAAAATAGAGAAAAAAAAAGAGTGGGGCAAATACAATTTAAATATATTCAGATGCTTAAATAACTTCTAAATATCAATTTTATTTGTGCCTTTCTATAATAATTGTTCTAGAGCATTTAGTTTTATATAATCATTTAATAATTTTTTACCCTTCAGGTTAGATGAGGATCTTTCGGGCTCAAGTGATTCCGACTCCCAAGAAGCATCTAGTTCTTCTATAAATGCAACTTCTCATACAGATAATGCCAACTCATCAAGGTATGTTTTTACAGTATTTAGAATTTCAGTTTAACCCTCCTTTGATGTAACCCATTGAATTTACAAAAATTTTGAATAAAATTCAATACAAATTGATATTTATGATCTTTTTAAAGTTTTTTCTAGGACTTAATTGTGATATATAATACAGTTGTGTAATTTTAATAGTTGTTCTGTTTATTGTTTAAATAACCTTCTCAATTGATTCAAAATTAGACATTGTAGTATCGTTAAAAATGTAAATTGTGCTAAAAAACACCTTTACTTCCTCAGCTTTTTACAGTGGAAAATATTTAATGCAGCAGTGAAAATGGTTATTTTTTCCTCATCAATCTGGCTTAAATTTTAATTAAAAATATAGCTATGTGGTGCACATTCTCATTCTCCAAAGTATGAATGTGTCAAATTTGGGAGCTCCGGATTAAAAACCTGTTGTGCATTAACCACACTATATCTGCATTAATTACTAAAATATTCAAGTGGAGACTTCTTTTGTCCAATTCTTAACTTTTTGTTGAAAATTATAGAAACATTTCTTAAAATCATCTTGACTCTCATTATTATATGTATTTTCAAACCGTGCACATCAACTTTCATTCATGAGCAAGAAACTTATTTGCTGAATTCTTAATTTTACATTTTCTTTCAGATCTGAAGCAAGTGGAAGTGAATCCTCTAATGACAGCCTTTTGTCAGAACCAAAATGTGATGCTGTTATTGAAAAAGATGTACCAATGGCAGTGTGTACAGAAGAGAAAGTGAATGCTACTGAGGAAAATCAAATCTCTTCTAATGTCGATGCAAAATCAGATCAGACAATACAAGAAATAGAGGCCTCACAAGCATCCTCTAGTTCATCATTGACAAAGCAGGAGATATCAAATGCAGAAGCCAGCTGTAGTTCTACAATAAATGTTGATGAAAAAGCAATAGATTCAACTGGGGAAGTAAAAAGTACTATTGATTCTCAACTGGCTGGAGAAACACAAATAGAGGTAAATTATTTCAAATACTGGCCAGAATTTTAAACTATTCAAAGAAATAATTTTTCATTATTAATATATATATATATATTATTTTCTTTGATATGCTTTTTTAAAAATTGTAAAATAATTACCAAACAGAATGCTCATTTCTATATTTTGTTGTTCCAATCAGATCTTGAAAACCACACTGAAAGTTTTTATTTACAGAGATTGTCTTTCAAATTGTTGAATGGGATTTTGTAACTTGATCTATTATGTCAAACATTTTTTTCTATAGTAAATTTTAATGCTTTTTTAAATTTCAGGATGTGGATCTTATGTCCTATGAGAGTGCTTCTGAATTGGAGCAATTAGGGTTAGACAGATTGAAAGTAGCACTGATGACTCGAGGACTAAAGTGTGGAGGCACTATTTTTGACAGAGCCCAGAGACTGTGGAAAGTCAGAGGACTACAGCCACACGAATACCCACCTAATTTACTAGCAAAAAATAAGAAATGAATAAGTATTACAGAATTGTACTGTTTCCTGGTGTACATACTAAATATTCTATTTCTGAGGATGTAAAAACACATGTAACTTTTTAAAATAAAAGAAAAATGTAGTATTTCTATAATGTTTCTTTTAGGCTAGTGTGAAATTTTGAAAACTGACACAAAAGAATGCCCAGAATACAAGGCTACAGTAAGAATAACATCTTTATATAACAAAAACACACAAGCGGTCACAAATATAGAAATTTCATATTTGCATGTACAGCTGTATCAAAAGTACAAAATTATATACTTACAAAAAGTAGTTATAAATATATTAAGAAGTTTGAAAAAAAAATGTACAAGAATAACTGCAAAGAGTCCAATACATGATTAGAGGGAGCTTTTTCCCCATTCCTCTTGTCCTACACAATGAAATGAACCACTTATGAATTCAAAGTAGAAAAGGATTGTCTCTGCACTAATGCTATGGCACTTGCTACTTCTGTTAAAAAATACAGTTGAGATTGTTCAGACTGCGAGCCCAGATGGAGATGAAGTTAGAGTTGAAGTCTGCAGAGGAAAAAAATAAAAATTATACAGCTGTATCTCAAATCAAATATAAGATTTTAGGAACTATTTGTGTAAATTATCCCATTGGATTCAAATTTAATATTTTTTTTAATTATAAATCAATTTCAAGGAATATGAATGAAAATATGCAATAAATATCTATTTTTAAATTCATACTAAGCAGAATTACAGTTCATTTGCCAAACATTTAAAAAAAAAGAAAAGAGGAAGATCTATTTTTCTTTCCAAGTAAAATTTATATTTTATACTTGGTATACAAAATATGTATATAACTTTAAAAAATTTAAAACAGGTTTTGAAAAGATTCTAGATGAAACAAAACATTTGAATGCAGCAAGTTATCACCTCTGCTGGTGCAGCTTCTAGGCTGGCATAGGAGGCTCGAGAGAGAAGACTGTCGCTCCTCTCAACTGTCTTGAAGCGGTTCACATTCTCTATATAGCTGTCTCCAGAGGTACTCAAATCCGTGAAGATGCCACTTTCTTTAAGGGATAATAAAAGAGAAACATGCAACACATACTTTTAACTCATGCAAAATCAAAATAAAACTGGGGGAAACAAAAATTACATCATTAATTTATTATAAACACATGCCTGTGTCATGCTCAATATGAATCGAAGCATTCCATTTAAACAAATATGAAATAAAGCAAAATAATAATCTATATATTACAAGAAATAATAATAATAAATTAAATATTGTAAATAGAAAGAACACTTAAGGCATCATGCATTGTAACATGGTTTATCAATTGCCCCTAAATTAAACTCAAAATTTTGTCTGTATTTAAACTACACCTTGCTTTGATTTTTTTTATAGTTTATAAACTTCATTATATAAGTCAGTTTTGTTTGTAACTATATTGTTACTTTTTCCTGCCTAATTTCAGAAGTGTTTGAATGCTGACTATAATTTGAATGAAAAGCTCTGTCAGGTTACTTAGATGACATGTCTATATCATTATCTATTTTATTTTTTCTAGGATGAGACTATTGGTAATTTTTAGAATAAAAGTGGCTGGAACAAATCTGCATAGAATATCATTCCAAGATCTAAATACTTTTTAATGAATTAGGCTGGTATATAATATACAGCTATAAGAAACCACCTTTCATATATAATATTTTATTAGAAAATATGATTAAAAATGCACAATATAATGCAATAGAGCATTTAAAATCCTGACAGCATCGTTAGTTAACCATATACTCAGATGAATGTTAATGATAAATCAAAATAAAATCATGAAAAAAATTCATTATTTAAAAACTATTTTTATTAAAGATGTTAAATATATTTTAATGAATATAGGTTTAATTAGATATTTAGCAGAGTGCTTACCAGCTGAGCATTGAGACTGTTGTGCAACTGATCTCCTTTTATCAGTTTCTGTTTCCTCAACTTCCTGTAATGGATTGGAAGTGTCATAGAAAATAGAAGTTCCTTGACCATCTCCTGAAGAGGAAGATCCTCCCAGGGAGATGATGGAAAGAGGGCGGCGCCGAGGTTCAGGGTTGTTATTAAAATTATCAGAACTGGACACTGCTATAGAGTTACGAAAACGAGGCACTGGAATGAAATATAGAAATAAATGGAATATGTTGATATTATATTATTCAATAGAAATGTTTTAAAAAATTGAATGTATTTTAACAAACAAAAATAGTTAATTTTGAAGACATTAAGTATAATTGCTATTGTTTTTTTTTAAGAAACAAATATTATCAAAAATACAAAGTATTTTGATAATACTTTGAGTACAATTGACCTTAAGTTGTTATACCTTGTATTTTTTTTATAATTGTTTCTTAAAAAACAGTAGCAATTATATTTAACGTCTTCAAAATCAGCTATTTGAAAAAATTTCTAATAAAATTAACTATATAAATTTGTTTCATTTTTTAACTATTAAAATAATGTGAATGCATATAATCTTATTAAATTTAAATGAGAATTTTATATCTGATTTCATTAAAGAAACTTATAATTAAGTATTTTGTGCATTGTTTAGTGTAGTTTTGAAAATGATACTATAAGAATTAAAAAATTTTTTCCCTTCCAAAAATAACAAAATAATACAAGTGTAAAGATGGTTAATTTGACATTATTAGCTAAAAATATCCAAAACATAAATTACTATTGTAAGGTAGAAAATTAATGCATTAATAAAATTTTTTTAATGAATAATCCCACAATGCAGTAAGAAAATGTTAGCTTTTAACATTGTTGAAGCAATGTTCAAAAATTTTACAAAAGAACCAAAAATAGACTTGTTACCTTTATTGAGCTGTTGCAGACTTATTGAACGGTCACAGATTTGATCTTGGCTGGGAGTAATATCAAGACAGGGTTTGTTTCCAATTCCCATTGAGGACATTTCTTCCAACCTTAAATCTAGGGGAAGGAAAAAATATGAAATAAACACAAAACATAAAGCTTACACACTCAGCTGTTTAAACAACAAGGGAAACAATTTTTGAATGAAGTACAATAGAATTTTGTTACACTTAATGAGCATAATTTGTTGCTGAATCTCATTTGCATTGCAAAATACTTGTTAAGCAAAATAATTTTTTCCACAAAAATCCATATAATAGAACAATGTGTTCCATTGAAAAAAATTAAAATAAATTTATAATGCATGCTTTTTTCACAAGAAAATTATTTAAGATATTTGACACATTATACATTCACTGTTAAATGAATTTGTAGTTCACATAACTATTGCCTTATAAGGATGTTAAGGCAGGAGCTCTGAGCCTACGATGCAATAATTCCCTATACTTTAAGTATTCTCCCTCATTTTGATGGTAAGTTGCTGCTCTGTTGTGGCTATTATTTTCTTCATTCTTGATCTATGCTCTACCACAACTTTTTGCTGAGACACAGAATGCAGCTCCATAATCTATTTGGTAGTTCTAGTTATTCTTCCACTTGTTCATTGATGTCATTGTTATAAACATCTAGTCTCATAATCTTGGCCAGGCACTTAATCTCATTTTATTAAAGTTCCACAAGCACTTGCTGAAACTCTTCTTTTCCATGTTCGACACTGTTTTATAGCCAAAACTTCTTCCATATAAATACAAATGCTTTCTTCAAATATGTTGTAAAGAACAAAAACAAATTTAATTTATGCAAACTACATCAACCAGATGTTGGGCGCTGTTGGAAATAATTCAGTCTTCAACCAGTAAATTAAAGTATATTCAGAACAGAAGTACTTAGAACAACTGCCATGCATACACTTGTGACTGCTTCACTCTATTTATATCTAGAACATATCGACGTCACAGTTACACAAATGTGGCATCATGCAGTGCCACTCATTTACAAAAAATTTTCTTCACAACTCAAGTGCTCAATACAGATTGATACAGCATGTGATGTCATGGTATCACCTAGCAGCTCAATCTTCAAAATGTTACTTGTTAAGCGAGTTGGTTTACATTATAAAATGCAAAAGCCAATTCTAGACCATGCTGAGCTAAACATTTTAAATTTAATTATGTGTGTTATAAACTTTAAAAGTAGTCTGTATCACAGTTCAGGAATAAATGGTGATGAGAAGCTATTACCAAAATGAGTTTACAAGGTTAATTAAAAGCACAAATTTATTTCATTCATTAAGGGAGATTGACATAATTAGGGAGGATGAATTTTTTTAAAAAGTTGTGTGTTAAAAGGTGCAACAAATAATTTATAATAATTAATGGAGGCATTTTCAAAACTTAAATTGTTAATTATTTTAAGAATCTATGTAATATACTACTTGGAATTTCAGATTTCCAGCAGACTATTCCTTAATTTTACTTCAAAAATATGTCCTTCATTTGAATATCCATTAAAATATTCAAACCAAACCATGGCTAAAGAGGATATAAAGACATTAAATGAGATTTTTAATAAAACTGATTTCTATAAATATTGAAATACAAGTTGACAACATGAATGAAATACATAATTATTATTATTCTGTCAGCTTATTTACAAGAGCAAATTAAGAGAAATTTTTTTTTAAATTTCCCAAATATATGAAAAATACATAACCACAAAGTGTATTATTTCTTAAAATGTGGATAGATGTAAATATTAGTTTAGCTGAATTTGATTAATACAAAATGTAGAAGTTTATGAGGGCTTTTAGGGATAAACTTATTTTGAAATATGGTCTAACAAGCAGGACAACACTCTAACCAGCGGTACCTTATCCAACTTTTATACAACAATAGTGTTAAAATCATAATGGCCAATTTAATACAAAATCATATTTTAGTTGACACTTAGCAAACTTGCGTACATACAAGTCAAAGTGGGCATAAAGCTATTTAGAAATTAGAAATGAGACAGAATGCTAGTGCAAAATTCTACTACAATAAATCTTGTTTTTAAATAAATCATACTTACTTCTATTTCTTTCTGCTTGTTTCCAAAGCAAACCACTGATTTCTTCCACCCAAGCATTTTTGATGTCAGCCGAGGGAGCTTGCAACAACCACAAGTCCTGTGTCTTGCACTTGCGGAACCAAATCTCGAACTTAGTGGCACTTTCACCTACCTGTGCCGTCAGACCCAGGTCAGATGTCTGGAATAAAAAGAAATATTCAATATCATTGATTAGATGGGTAAAATATATAAAAAATAACTATTATGTAATGAGTATTATATTTCATTAATAATTCAAATCTTTTTGAAAGCTAAAATGATAATAAAATATCATATCCAATTTTTAAATGTAAAAGCTGTGAATAATACACAATTAAACAGTAATATATATTAGAGTTTTGATATACACCAAGTTCTTCTTAAGATGTTTTCCTCAAAACTAGAAAAATGTTAATGAATTCTTCTTTTTCATATAAATAATCATGTAATCACTATTAACTGAATTGAAGGTAGTTATCTAAGGATATAAAAATTAAATTCGTTAACAAGAAACTATGCATAGTCATTACAAGAACTTTGTTACAAGAAACTATGCATTGTCTCTTCATTCATTAATAGGTTTCTTGTTTTCAGATTTAATCATTGAAATTGATATATTATAGATAAAGCATGTATGAAAAAAAAAAAAAAAAAAACCCTTTTTTAAATTTATTTAGTGATTTTAAACTTTTTATTTTAAAAAGCGTGCTAGTTTATTGAATTTAAAAGATCTAATTATTTTATTCAAAGATGCATTTTAAAATTGATAATTGATCTTCTTTCAATAAAAATGCTCATCTGGTTTTCTTGCACCTATGATCTATAAAAGAGAAACAAGAACAAAATGTATATAAAAATTCATTTATGTTTGTATTATTTATTGATATTTGTTCATTATCAATAAATATTCATTTATTTTATGGAGATTCTAATGAATTCGACATCAAGTCCAGCGATATCAAATTTTTTGAGATTGTAATTATAATACAAAGCGAAATGAACAAATAAAAGGTAGGAGATTATATCTTTCAAAATTCTAAAAAACAATAACCAAAAAACTTACTGAAATATACATGTTTAAAAATATCTGTTTGGGAGATATAAAGGTGGGGTAGGGGACTGAAATGATAATGTAACAGAAAACAAATGACTTAAAATGAATTTATTTAATGTATTAAGTTTGTAGACTCTATAAAAAGAAATACCTTTATGCTGCTTTTGTACTGGTAATAATCACTGCCCTTACAAGAAGGGTCCCTTCTGGCCTTGCTGAAAAGGATAAGATCTTCGAAAAGGAACACATGGCGCAGAGCTTTACGAGATTTCCCTCCTTGACACACTAGGAATTCATCTTGTCTCAATAGACGACCTTGCTCTTTTATATTTACCTGCAAAAGAGGAGGCATTGCAAATACACATAGAATTTCAAAGCTTATTCAATTAACATCTGATCAAAGAAAATACTTACATCACATTCACGAAGAGCATCCATTGCTAACAGGTCATTGCCATGTCTCAGCTGGAAGCGAACCATTTCTTCTGCCGCCTGTTAAAAAATAACAATAAATTTTATAATTTAAAGATATGATATAGAAGAAAGAAAGGCCAAGACAATTTAATACATTAATTTTTCCATTATAAATTTTTTTGATAAAAAATAATTCCAAGGAAATAAAAAGATAAACAAGTTGAATGCAAGTAACATGGCAGTTAACATGAAAAATGATCAAAATAATTTATATATCGTTTAAAAATAGTAGAATTATATGATAAATTGATTAAGTTATTTTAGAAATGAAGGCAATTCATTAACAATGAAGTAATAATATATATTCTTTTTGATGAAAATTAAAGCATTTTATATTTCAGATTTTGGGTAAATATGATCAATGCAGAGAGGTATTTTCAAGCTGATAATATTTCATTTGATATAAATTTAGTAAGAATTTTTAAATAAGATAAAATTTTGCTTACCATTTAAATCACCTTTCAATTTTAAAAAATTAAGAAGTTCCAAAATAATAAAAAAATACACATTTTATATTTAGGTGCTTTTCTTTTAGCCCAACAGTAAATAAAAATATACATTAAGAATTGTTGCAAAACGTGTAATTTTTTTGCTAGCTTCGTGTTATAAAGATGCTGTATTTGTTCTTAACATATATTTGATAACTTCTAAGCTAATAAGAAAATTAAGGAGAAATTTTGTTTATAAAGCTTTTGCAGCTTGATGAAAGCTGCTGTAACTGAAAAAGATTCATATTAATCTCAATTATGAACATCTTTTATACTAAAGCTGATTTTTTTTTTTTTATTTTCTTTAAATCCTTCTTTCATGTTAAGCAAAATTAATCAGTACAAATGAATAAAATAAATATTATGCCTTTAAATTATTGTAGTATTCACTATTGGTTTCTGGGCATTCTTTGAGCAGCTGCTTGAGCAACAGAGCATATTTTCCCATGCGCTGGACAGGCTTCAGTAAGTAGCTGGCTAAATCCATTTTGTCTCCAAGCTCATGTTGCTTTTTCTGAAAATTAATTTTATAAAAATCAGTTATTAAATCAATAAACAATTAAAAATGAGATTCAATTTCATAAAAATATTTTGGAATAGAATAAATCTACATTAAATTATTAATTATAATAATAAACAAAATAAAAACAATACCTTGAAAAAGCTATTGCCATATTCGGCCATCAAGCTATCAGACTTGGGTTTGTTTTTATTGTACAATGCGTATAAATAAAATTGACTCTCCTAGAAGTAAACAATAAAAATTCTATTAAAAGCAAATTTATCAACTTTCACAACAAAATTTAGAACTATTATTTATTTACATATTTATTTGATTTAATGCACTTTTGACAAATTTAATAGAAATTCAATTATACATTCTTAATAAAGTAGATTTATAAATTATAGATATTAAATACTATGCACGTGGCATAGAAATTAGTCTTATTATTCATTGTCGAATGGCAACAGTCAAATATAAAATAAACTATCAAGCAAATTTCAAACTGCTTCATTAAAACATTTTTACGGTTGTAATGAATTATGTATTTTACTTAGCTAATTAACATAGTAAAATGTTATTAAAAATGCTCTGTGGAGGATTCACCATGTAACCAAGTCAATTTACAAAAAAGAAATTAAATATACTTCAAACAGAAAATTTAATTGACTGAAAAAATATTTAACTATTGCCAGATGGATAAGTTACACAATTGAAAAAAAAAAAGTTAAGAATCATGCTACAGATACTCAGGTGTAGGGAACCTTTATTGCATTCCATCCTGAATTACTTTTTTAATTGGTTGATTTATTCACTATAATTTAGAAAGTGTTGCAAGTTAAGCTATTTGCAACATAATATCTTTTTCAGATTTTAACTTTATTAAAAACCGCAAAAGAGCCATTCAGTAAAGAACTGTAGGCAACTTATAAAAAAATAACTTTCTTAATTTTCATGGTTACTGCTTTGATTTTATTACTCAAGAAACAACACATTACTAATGCTTTACAATAAATGCTAATAGTAATAATAATTAGCTAAATTATTATTATTAATAATATAATTAAATTTTGTATTTGGGTAAAATCATTATAAAACACTTTCTTTCATTCGAAATACATAAGGCAATATTTTTATGTTATAATAAAATAGCATCTGAATTGAATGATCAGTTACAATTCAGAAAATTTTTCAGTGAGCATAGAACTGAATTTGAAAGTACACAAATCACTATAAAATTATAAACAAACAAGAAGCAAAGCAATCTATTAATAAGGTACATTTTTCCAGAGCAAATAAATATACACTCTCTAAACATGATTTGTGAGTAAGTTATAGAAGTTCTGTAATCTTGGCAATTATTAGAAAAATGTATATTAACAGAACTATATATATCACTCTAAAATCAATTCCTTCAAAGTCTGTTTAAAAAACTGACAATAAAAAGATTAAAAATGGAATATAAGACAGGAAGATATCATACATATTTGAGAAAACACTGCCCCACAGAATAAGGCATGGATTCACATTGTTCCAGCTCTTGCAAGAAATAGCAGTTGTGAAATTCGTATATCTTTTCAATGTTGCCAAATATGACATTTCTTTGACTCCTCAAAACTTGGCTCACATTACTGTTTTGAAGGAGAGGTACATAATTCTAAAAGATCAAAAAACAGGTTTAATTTATTTCATGCAATATTTATATCAGAATACAAACGTTGCTCAAAAATAACTGAGGAAAAATTTTAAATTATACCTACCTCTATGATATAATTAAGAGATTTGACATAGTCTCTTTCTGTCTGGATCATTTCCATCATAACTAATTTTAGAGTTCGACTGCAGAAAAAGGAGAAAACATTAACATTAGCATAAATTAATAATTTAACATAATTTCAGAAATTATACAGGAAGAGCCACTAAAATATTTATATATAAACAACTCAACCTTCAATATCATTCAATGAAAATCCAAAACATTAAAATGATGGTTGCAACTGTTCCTTTTTTATAATGAATGTTTTCTAAAGCTACGATTTACCGAAATCAAATTGTTTATAATTAAAATATCATAAATACTTTAAATTAAAATTAAATTAATAGGAACATTTAAATACCTTTATTGATAGATTTGTTTTGTATTAAGTAGATGTGTTGTTTTAATAATAAAAATATTGCATGCATTTTTTTTTAGATTTGCCAGGGAATTGTTTATAAATTTCTGTACTATATATTAGATGACACTCTCCATTTTAAGAATATGCAGTAGTTTGCTTCAAATAAAATTCCATAGAGCAAATGAGATATTTATAGATACTATGCAATCTAATATTGAAATAAAACCATTCAAAACTGGTATATACTCCAATGTAAAAATTCAAAAAAGTATGATGAAGAAACTCCTAAATGATGATGCATAGGCCAATTAATTAAAACAGTGGAATGGATATAGGGGAAACATAACTACATAAAAACAAAATATAAACAAACAAGAATGAATAATCTCTCTTCAAATTGTCAAAGGCCCATATGTAAGGAATCAAGATGATTTTGTGAGTGGGAAATAAAAATGAAGAATCTTCATAATCAAAGTGGTGGGTGGCAAGTCTCAGAATTCACTTACTTATTTACAATTTTGAGATTTTCCATCTCTGATGTTTTTCCAGAAAGTAGTTCTTCAAAATCTGAGCAAGAAGCACATCGCATGAGATGAGAGTTAACAGGAGCAGGCTTTGTATGCTCTTCTGGATTAGAAGATGTGTAATTAGCACTCATGGGTCGACTGCTCTCTTGAAGAGATCTGTTTCAATAAAACAAGATTATTTTATCATTTTAATAATTTTATAAATAGAGGAAATATCATACTCTGAAATATTATTAAACTGATCTCTTACTAGTAAATAATCTAATATGAAATAATTATGAACTGCATAGTTGATAAGAGGGAGTGATAGATTAAAAACCATCTAGAAATTAATAATATATAAAGAGAAAACCTCTAAAGTTACTAACTGTTTGCTGTCCATCTGAATAACAAAAGTCAAATATTTAGACAGATACATAAATCTCTACTCATAATAAAGATGAATGTGTGTGTATCTGTTGGTGCTCTACAGGTAAGACTACTTGTCTTACAATTACCAAATTTAGTATATATACTAGGAAGAGTGGAAATGTGCACTTTAGTGATGTTCTTGAAATTTTAATCAGAAATTTAATTAAAATTAAATGAAATTTTGACATTACATTCTCAAAATATTATTGCACAAAAAAATACATTTTATACCATTTTAAAATGTAAAAAATTACCTTTTTCATGATATCAATTTAAAAGTTGTGTGAATTTTTTTTCCAAACTTTGGCAGTTTTTTAATAATATATATATTTTTTATTTTTCAACATGTTATATTATTGCTCTGAAATTTACACCATTTAAATTTTTTCCATCAAATGTTTAATAGCATGGTCTTTTTTCCCATTGTTGAAATCTAAGGAAGGATTCTTTTCAATGTCCAAGTAGTTTACGAGACAAATGGAAAAATGAAGTTACAGTATTGCTAAAATTAGAAGATATATGAATAGGGCATTTACATTTTTAAAATTATTATCGGTCCTCATTAAAATGGGTCAACTACACAATAAGCAAAATTTAAATAAGACAATTAAAACAATTGGGCTTTAATGCCAGACAATTTTGCAAAATCATATCCGATTTATCCAAAACCAAATATAAATAATATTTCTGGCACACCAGTTGGTTCACTGAGATGGTTAGAATTTAATATAATTAAAGTTTAACTACCTTCATGAGTAAAAAATATGTTAGGTACATGAAAAATTAATTTATAATGGAGATATATAATTACTGCAATGTAACATTTTTTGAGAAGTATTTTTCAGAAATCATTCTTTAAGAAATTATAGATTTGTATCAATAAATAAATATCCAATTATTTTAAATGCCAATAATCAATACACATATAAAATTATTGATTAATAATATTTTTTTAAGTCACCAAAACCACAGGTTTACAAATATCAACCACCTTCTCAGGTATAAAAGTAAGACATGAAGTTAAGTTCTATAATATCAGATTACCTATTTCTTAAATTCACCGATTCTTGATGCACAAGAAGTCGATTTTGCTCCAACATCCTATTTTGCTCTTTTACTTCTTCAGTGTACTTTTTAAGTTCAGACTCAAACATTTGCCAGTTACTGTCATCCTCTAATCTACTTTTTGAAGATAAGCTTGACGTACTCTGAAGAATTTTAGAATCCACGGAACTAGTTTGCACATTGAGATTGGTTAAACTATCACTGGAAAACGGATACGATTTTCTGCCATGTGGTATACGAGATGAATCAATTTCTGAAGTGTTTATGTTTCCAAGCACAAGTTCATCAGTTAGAGAACCCCTCTTACTGAAATAGTCCGTTCGCTTCTTACGCTGAGAGAGGCCCAGAAGTCGCTCTCGGAAGCCAGAAGCTGGGTAATAGCTGCTTGGAAATGCGGTGTAAGAACCCACAGTTTCTTTTCTGAAGCCAGGAGATGAATGGCTTCCATTAAAACCATTAAGGTGCGATTGTGATGAGGATCGATAAGTCCCACCTGAAGACAATGGGTTCCAGAGGCAAGGTTTTATTTTCAGATTGTCCAAACTTTCATTTATGTTTGGTCTTTCTTCATAACTCAAGCGATCTTTGGCCTTGATTAGAGTTGCAAGGCGAGCTTGAACGAGGTTCACAGTTTCTTCATACTTTGTTTTGGCAACCTGAAGTATAAGAAAATGAAAAAGATGATGTAAAGTCCTAATAATAAAGGAAAAAAATGATGAAAATTTAAAAATAAATATTTAAATTATTAAAATTTTTAATTTATCAAAATCTCTATTAATTAAAGTTAATGCTTCATAAAATTAAATTTTTAATGCAAAAATTGTTTTTATAATATTTTAAAATTACGAGTTAAATCACACATATTATAGATAATGCTGATTCTGAAAAAGAACTTGCAGAATGAATACTTGATCTTTCAAATCAATATTATCAAAATATCAAAGAAAGTAACCAACAATCAAAAAGGAATAATTGCAAGCAAAACAAACACACAATCAAGAAAATCATTAGTATGTCAGGTTCAGAGGGTTGAAGATGGGAGAAGTATAATTTGATCCTGATATATGAATTCCATAGTTTTAAATTTTCAAATGTATATCTTATTTTTAATTTGATGTGAATTTAGTAACTTTCTTAACCAACATTTTTTTAAATGAAGAACTTATTCAGAAGATCTTTATATATTTCAAGAAAGATAATTTGTTGATAATAACATACTGAATAAATCTTCTCACTGAATTTGATGGTATCAACACATTCTGCAATAAAGCACTCATATAATAACAGCACACAACTCATGCATACAACTGCTTCCATGGTAACCTTAACCATTTAGTTCATTGCAAAGGGAAAGGTTACCTGGCATTGGCTGGTAAGTGTAGGATTATTGAGCTTGGTGGTGAGTTGAGCCATTTCCTCAAAGATCCCATCTTCTAGGTAAGGATGGGTCTGAAGATAGGTCTCCAGTCTCTTCATAATGGTCACCAGGGCATTCACAGAAGTAGTTGAATCCACTTTCATGTGAGAAACAAAGCGCATTGTTTCCAAGGCCCATTCATAGGTCTACACAAGGGAGATAACTAATATCAAGCAAATGCATGCATTTAAAACAAACCTCTAATCACAAGTTATGAAATATCATGCTTTTACAATATACATAGGAATAAAAAAATAAAAAAAAACTAAGGTATAACTCCTTGAATGAAACTTTTTTTTTGAATGACAGCAATACTTTGAGCGCCGATATTCCATATATATATTACTGTCAGATCATTATAAAGGGTGTTCCCATTTCCTCTTAGGGTTTGATAAGGATAGAATCTGATGCACACAGTTTTAAAAAAAACTTATCCAGTGGATGCTGTTTAATGTAATTGTATTTAACGTCATCATGTGCTTTATGCTTTCAAAATACTCTATCCTGAGCCACTGTACGCAAAAATACTCATTTAATACGATCACTACATCGTTTAACATGATCAAGTTCAAAGTAAAGAATTAACGAATTTTTCATTCTCAATCAATATAAACGTTCGATGCTCATGGGAACTCTTGCTGCATTTAAAAGGAAATATCTGTGAATCGTTATTTCCCTTGGGAGAGGTTCACATTCTTTTGTTTATACTAGAAGGATCTAGATTGATTTAAATGACAGCTGTAAGAGTTGGCTAGAAAATCTGTTAAATTGCCATAAACCAGTACTATTTGCAACTGAATTATGAATGTAAAATGGACTGAAAAGAACTGATTTGAGTATTAAATACAAAATTGAAATTCCTAACAGTTAGTCTATCTAAAATAAGCCAACGCAAGGCTGCAAAGTAGATGAATATTTCACAGTCTCTTCACAGTAAAAGTTTCTTAAGTTTTTGGCAATCAGGACTATGTAATATATCAATGACTATGATAGGAACAAATGTTTAGAAAAAAAATCTTCCAATGAATGCCAAAATGAATTAATGAATGAAATCAAGCACTTGATATTTTAAAATGCAACATCATTCAATTTCATTTCCAATAAGGAACAACATTTATTTTTTTAGATGTTATTTTAAAAATATAAATGATGTAGCCCTGTAGTAAATGTTTTTTTTTCTTGATGGATTAAAAATACAGTTGATTTCACCCAATTCAATTATTGTTATCAATCAGTTAATGTTATGTCACCATTCAGTTTTACAATGATCATATTAAGCAGCAGATATTGTATCATTATGGCAAAGCAGACAGATTCTCAATCCATGTGTCTTTTGTGATCCAAAAGTGATTAAATCTAAAATCAACCACTTGATATATTCATCTCAATATGTAATCAAATCAACTGTAAATAATGCTTTCTCTTTGCCTTCTATTTAATTTTCCTTGGTTAAAAATTTGAAGTGATTATATATTATTCTGATTCAATTTGAAATTACCATACTATGCTAATTTGTAAAGGAAAGTTTAATATCCATAACCTGTAATCTATCATCATATCTTGATCATCTATAATTATAAGGAATTGAACATACCCAATAAAATTGAAATGAATTATTATATTAGCAGATATGTAAAGTTTATATTGTATAATTTCTCTGAGCATTTTGATTTTAATTGGATATATGAAAAATAGCTAACTCCATATCCCCTTGAAAAGAACCGAATTAAACTATGCTGATTTCACTGTACACATACTCTCTACAAAAATGTAGAAAAATAAGTTAAGAGAACTCCATAAATGCATGCGGTTAAATGGGGAAGAAAAAACAACAACAAACAAACAATAGTTTTAGAAATTTAAAATATACTTTGTCCAATAGTTGATAGCAGCGACTGGTATCCTCCAAAGTCTCCCTGGCATCTTCCAAACGATCAGTGAAGTCATCTAATTGTTTCTTTAGATTAGCACTGATCCCATTCTCTTTGTCTGAAGGACGCAATTTTGGAATCTCTTCAAGCAGATCATTGCCCCTCTCGATTTGGCGCTGAATGAAGGAGAATTGAAGACAGATGTAGAAATTGCAATAAATAAATTCAAAAATGAATAAATAATTATAAGGAAATATTTGTTTCATTACATGCATCAAAAACATAAACATATGAGTTTAAATGAATAAGTACATAAAATTTCAATTTTGCAAAGCATTGAAATAATAAGACTTTTTTTTTTTTTTTTTTTTTTTTTACAAAATATACTGAAGAATTCACAACAAAGGGGAAAGAAATGTAAGGATGAAGATTTATGACATTTAAAATGTGAGACATATTTTCTTCATTCTTAGAATGGGTTATAAACAGTTTTTAATACACAATAAAATCACGAATAAAAACAAATCTCAAGCAGAATACATTACTGAATTATAAAACATTACTAAATTATATTCATATTATGCAGCAATTGATTCTAAAACTACACATTTCTAGTACACATAAGTTATTAATAGCAAAAACTTAATACATTTTTAACATATTAGTTGCAAGAATCTAAAATAATGTCTTAGAAACAATAAAATCTTACCATAGCTAAAAAATAAAATTTCTCAAATTCACTCTCTTGCTCTCGAATTGCATTTAGAGTTTCAGCCAGTGTCTTGTGCTTCTTAAGAGTCTCTTCTCCCTTTCGATGCAACCATGATAATACCTGATAGAAGACAATTCGATTAAAGTCTTAAAAGGCAACAGACAATTCTAAAAGGCAAAATTAGTTGAATGCCAATTTTTTATAATTTTAAGTTTTACAAATGCTCAGTAAATTTACAACAGGCTATGATGGCAATCTTTCAGTTTATCTTAATTTATTGAAATGAACTATGTATTACAAACAAAATGCATGCATTGCAAGTGATATTTAGTTATAACAGTTTGCATACATAAATTAATTAAAGATTCAGTTTAAGGAAACTAAACTTTAATTGAAATTATAGCAACAATAGGTCATTTATTAAAAATGAAACTTTAAATTCATATTACCCATTATCTTTTTCTAATGCTGTCCTTAGATTAATATATATATAAGTTAATATTCTTGATCAATAAATGTTAATGACTTTTTTCAAAATTCTCAAGGAGATTCAGAATGTTCCAGTCTTTTGAATTAAGAATTGTTCAGATATCAACAATGCAAATTACATACTGGCATCCTTAAATAAATTTAATTTGCTGAGCTAACACAATTCTAAAATGAGGCTTGTAATGATTTTTAAATCTTTTTCAGAGGTAAAAATACAAAGGTAAAAAGATAATGGAAAGCATTAAATGAAATTTTAAAATTGCATAGCTAAGCTTTATAATTTCACATAAACAACTAGGAAGCACGATAGAAAAAAAAAGAAAAATACCTGACTAGATTCTTCTTCAAACATCTTTAACATCATACACTCTTGCAATTTATTCAAGCGTTTGTCAGCTAGCCTTGCCAATCTTTGCACTACTTTTTTCAACTGCTTATACAACATATTGCTCTTCTCCACAGCTTCCCTGCATAACAAAATGTAAAATTCAGTTTAGTTTTCAAACCAAATAAAAGCTAAAAAAATTGTTCTATTTATTCAAATACTTTTTTAAAAAAGCAACTCAACAATTACTCAACTGTTATATTAGAATAAAATTTCAACTTTGATGAGAAGTTGAAACTTTACAGTTTAGCTTTAAATCAGTTTGAAAAAAAAAAAACACATCAATAAATAAATTTTTTTTTCACTGATAGAAAAAAAATATGTATATTGTTTCTTTTATTTAAAATTTTTCATTCGAACTGTATTCTAGAAAATAAAATGCTCAAAATCAAGGGGGCAATTAAAATTTATCACAATTTCAGTGCTCAATAGTAATTTAAACTGTTAGGTATCTATTTTTTCAGTTAATTAGGCATTTCAAATTACATTATATATGTAAATAAATTATCGTTGCTTTTCTCGATTACACAATAATTTATTTGATAGTGAAGATTGTGTCCTGGGTGAAATGACTTGAAGACACATGTTGTCTTTTATGTTGTTTATTGGTAACATCAACAACAAAAGGCACATGAATACGCCATAGTGTAGTAGGCCTAGAGAACTATACATAAAATTTCTCGGGAGACAGCGGAGATCACACTTCTCCTAGTACAGAAGTCAAATTCGTTTCAACTGGAAAAAAAATATATACAAACAACAACAGTGAGACCATGTGATATTTATATGATTGGCAGCTAGCTCCGCCCAGGAAGACCATGCGGTTAACTGAAATCTTAACAATATATATGTATATAGCAGGAATATATAATTTTTTTCCCTTTAGAAAAAACATTTTTTCATTTATATATATGAAATTTTGAAACACTAATTTTTTAAAAATTTTCTACAAGAGAAAAATTACATTTCCCTGTTCTCAATCCTCTTTAATTTATAATGCAGATATTGTTTAATCCCTTAACTGTTGTCTTTTCTATCTCATTAGATGATACTTTCAAATTTAAAAACATATTACTACAATTTGCAATTACTATTTATATTTATGAATTTTTGTTTCAAATCAAATCATCCATGAATTATTTAATTTAGTACATTAAATTAAAAACATAAAAACTATTTGTACACATCATGCATAAGAACATAATTTATGTAGTTAAAATGCATTTTATAAACGTAAAGAGGTTGAGTAATTATTTTATTTAGTTCAACAGAAGAAATGCAATAATATTTAAATTCTTTCATATGACCTTGATCTTAGAAACTCACTCATAATCAAGATTGTTTTGGAAGATTTTGTGATATTCTTCTAGCTTTTTCAAGAATGTTGTTCCTTCTTCTTCTAAATAGCGTAGCTGCTCATTTTCTAACACTTCCATGATCTGTTTCTTCTGCTCTTCAATCAGTTGGTGGGTGAGTACACTGGGTAGTTGGCCATAACGCAGATCTTGAATAAGCTGTACCAGCCGGCAGCCCATTTGTTGACAGCTTACAATAAAAGGATCCAAGAACTGCAAAAAATTAACCATAAATCAAAAGGAAGTCGAAAAATTTATAAAAATATTTAATTTAGTAGAACAATACCACATTTTTAAATACTACAATTATCAGAAGATTTAAGCATGTTCACAACTGAAACAGTTTTTGAAGAGTTTTACATTACATAACACATTATTTTTCATGAAATATTGTTTTATAATACTTACCAAATTATATATGTTAGTACTAAAATTACTTTAACTACTTATTGAAGCCTACAAAATTGGATCAAAAATAATATTTAGTAGAGCAGAACTAAAGAATTAGAAGAATTTGTTGTCTCAATATTTAATAACTTATGCTAAATAATGAGTTTAAAAAAACCTAGTATTTACACAAAGTTATAAATTTTCTTTTCTAATAAATAAAATTACTAAGGTGGGCTTTTTTGTTGTTTATCGATGTTAATTTAAAAGATGATCAGTAATTTTATCATTTTCTAACATTAATTAATTAAATATATATAATATATTGTTTCTTGTTTCACAGCATGTTATTTTCTGAAATTAGATGTTCTATGGTCAACTTTCAAAGAAATTTAACTATATCTGTTCTTTCAAAAATTATAATGCTTAAATTCATACACAGCAGATATTCCATGATTATCAAAATTTTAGCCAACAATTAAATAAGTATTAAGCCATTCTACGACAGAAGTCATACTACCTCATGAAATTTAATCCATTCTTGGTGATCATATTCATAAGTTCCACCAAATTCTGGCAATAGCTGATCTTTAGCAACATATTTTAACAACTGATTCTCATTAACAATAGGTTCAAACTGAAACAAAGGAAATTAAAATAAGCTTCCATACACAATGCACAGTTCTTTAAAAATAATTTTATTTGTTATTATTAAAGTATGAAAAATACAGCTAATCATAATTCATATAATTTTAAAAATATACTTTAAATCCATTTTAATAATAATCCTAATGTAAAATAAAAATGATTCAGTTCAATTTTAACACTAGAAATAACAAAAATATGAATTAAATAAGAATCAATAAAAATACATGAATTATTCAATTAAATATTTATTATAAATGACAATCTTACAAAATATTTAAATCTAAAAGAAGTTTCCTACATACAAGATTTTTACTAAATAAATATTCTACAATGAGTAAAAAAACTCAAAAATACAAGACTGACCTTTCCATGAATGCTTATAAAAAATAACCTAATAATTTTTAAAATCTCAAAATTAAATTTGTAACTATGAAAAATTGTTATCTGAAGTGAGTGCATACACATCCACAAAAATATATGAAAACAATAAAAATAAACCAGTTAAAACTTAATGAAAAAGTAAACATTCCAAAAAATTAGTTGACCACAACTTTTACCTTAATGTGAAAAATCGGGTACTTAGATGACAATGCCTCAATTTTATGGTTTTGCAATGCAAGTACTAAGCTGACAGTACCAGGAACTGATTCCTAAAACAGAAAAATAAAGACAATTAAAATAAGTAATAAGCAACAGATACGAGATAAAGAATGCTACATTAACCACAGATAAATAAACAACCTCCACCAATGCAAGTGCTTTATGTAGATCACTCCATTTATCTGCATCCATATTCCGACCATCTACAACAACAAGGAAGCCTAGGCACATGGTTTCTCTTCTAAAAAATTAAAATGAAACAAATTTGAAATGTGATCAATCCATTTAAAACCTTTTTCAAAAACAATATACATTTTAGCTATGAAACTACATGCAGAACAGTTATATTCTACTTAAAAAGTCTGAAAAGGTATTCAACAGTCATTAATGAATTGAAGAATATAATTCCATCATTCAGAAATTTGGTATAATTAAATAAGCTTATGCTGTTAGTAATGCAGAAATTAGGGGGACAAAGTTTTTTGGGACAGTTAAAATTCACATACAAATCATTAACTAAAACAAGCATTAAATATTAAAAAAAATTGCAGAATTAATAAAATATTTAAAAAAAACATGATTTTAGTGGAAAAAAAACACAAACATTTGTGTAGTGTCATTTTTTTTCTTCTCTGTAGCTGTTTTTAAAAAAATTTATTTACTCAAACATACAACAGTTAATAAATTAATGGAGGAATCTATAATTACTGGAAACTGTTGTAATTGCATCTCATTTGAATAAATTCTTCCAAAGATATATTATTTAAATATGATTATGATTAATAATAAAATTAACTTCTATTGTCTCCTATAATTTTCAATAAATACACATTTGGAAGTATAACAATCGAATATATGAGTTGCAAAGATAAACACAAAGTGTGTATTTCTTATAAAAAATATCCACAAACACTTGTTTGATTTTCTCTCTGCCACCCCTCCCCCCTGCCAAAGGAAAGAAAAATATGAAAACACTTACTTGGGAATACTTTGAAAATAAAGCAATATTTCAGCCAAATGAACAGCATCGATTTTATGTTCTTGCATATTTTTGAGAGAAATGTAAACCACACTCCTACAACACATATCTCTGCTACCTGTAAAAGACACCAATGAGACTTGTACTACTTGCAGTAAACAATGAATACTGGATATAAATTAAACCGTGTTCAATAAACAAATCATAACAAATAAGTCGATTTTAACAGTATCTGATAGCAATTACCTGGCATGACAGCTACTTTTGATTGAAGGGCATTCTCTCCAAGGCTGGCTACAGCACTCAATTGCCTCACTTCTGGCAAGGGGCTCTTTGGAGGGGTGCAGTGAGACTCTCCATTTGTCTGAGGCTCCTCCAATTTGGGCTTCAATTCAGAATCTGTAAAAGAACATGCATTTTAGGATAATAATGTTAAAATAGCAAAAAGGAGAAAAATTGTTTGGAGTAATTTTAAAAGTGAAACTGTTATAACTAAAATAATTAGGAGAAAGAATTCAGAAAAAAAATTTAAATAGATGAATGGACTTTTCTAAAATATTTATTTTATCAACATAGGAAACGTCCCAACTTTCATTTATTTTTCAAACATTCTTTAAGTGTTTATCATCATCAGAAATGGTTTCACAATATTTTTATGCTTAGTATTTCTTTCGTGTTTATTACGAGTTGGAATTTTACGTTATGCATAAATAACGATTTGATACCACAAAGCACTAACAAGATTTATTTCAGTTTTAAAACCTTTAACTTATTATGCAACCTTAGCCTTTGAAAATAAATTTGCTACAAGAATTTTGTTCGATTCAACTATTAAATTCTTCAATTATTACAATACTAATCATAGATTCAATGCCCTGAATGCAGTTAGTACTTTGAATAACTATTTTTTTTTTAAAAATAAACTAAAATGAGGTATTTCAGTGTTATTATAATTTTATACATAAATCATGCAGAAACTCTACGCATTTCAAGAATTTCAGAGACTCTTAGTTGAATCAATACGATCCGAAAGATGTTATCTAATTAAATAGCGGAAAAATTACACAATTAAAGGGTTAAAAACATCAAAGAGGGTCTGGTGAATCATTTGAATGCTTAACTAGGAATTATTTAAAAATGCGTCTTGAAAAGTTGTGCCTTCTTTACAGGGAATCGTAAGATATGTATCAAGAAATTAAATCTCAGAGAATTTTAATTTCATTTGCTATTTGTTACTAGCTAAAACTGAGTTTTCAATAATTGTTATGGTAAAATTAGAGTATTAAACGAAACGAAGGCTGAAAAGGAAAGGAATATAAACGTTTCAAACTAATTCCATGTATGAATATTTAACAATCAACAGTTAATCCATCTCACTAAGTACTGTATTATTAAAAACTAAATGTGTTTTATTTTTTTTAATCTAAATTTTAATGAATATTTTATGAAGTTATTAATTGGAGATTTTAAGATACCTTTGGGGAGGGATAGGATTTACAATCACCAAGAAAGTCGAGAACTAAAAGCTTGTGAAGAATTATTGTGGAATGTATTATTCCAGAACAAAAAGCAAAATAGTTAGATAATAGCACTATGTAGAAGCCCTGACAATACTATATGCGATTAAAAAACAAAAAAACATTTGGATGCTGTGAATATGTAAATGGCGTTAGTGGAATAAAAGTAATTTTTTTTTCTCCTTTTCTAAATTTTATAAC
Organism: Argiope bruennichi; assembly: GCF_947563725.1. Lineage (NCBI taxonomy): Eukaryota > Metazoa > Arthropoda > Arachnida > Araneae > Araneidae > Argiope > Argiope bruennichi. The sequence continues at coordinate 35,916,558 of NC_079156.1, forward strand.
ACGCATAAGACGCCTTCCCAAACTGGATTGCAGGTGTCGCCTCCCACTCCCCAGGCTTTACAGGTTTCTTCTTTTTTAGATACTTGGTACTTTTTGTTCCTCGTTCGTGCTGGGTGAAGTTAAAAACATTTTGCCATTTTGCAACCATAAAAAACTTTGCACTGCAACCATATAAAATTTTTTAAAGATTTTTTTTTATTCATAATTTTTATTTACTCACAGGTATGTTTATCGATTCATTGTTTCTATATTGCATCATGCAGATATTATTTATATTTTCATAATATTTTTCCATGTATATATATATATTTCATTTCTATCTGCCCTTGAAGAGAATAGTTTGTACCACTGAAGTTTCCTATCGACTCCTGACAGCTTTAACATTTGGGTAAGCTAGATCGGTGTGTGGGGTGCGCACCAAACGCAATGTTAAAACTTTTTTTAGTGCACAGTAAACGTGATCATCATGTTATGTTGGAACATCAGGTCACATTGAAATCATTCTGTTATGAGAGTTCTTTTATAACACTATCTATGAATTGCTATTTACAAAAAAAATAGCAATTAATTTTTTGCTAAAAAATATTTATTACTGATTTTCTCTCCCCCTCCCCATTTCTAGATGCTGTCTGTAGCGCATGTTTTTTTCTAGGCGACTGCCTAGGATCGCTAAACTGTGAGGAGGTCACAGGCAGGTCAATTAAAAAGCTTTTTGTTCTAATACTTGAACAAAAACTTATAAAAAAATATGAAATGAATAAATTATAAAATATTAATGTTCAGTTCTTATCAAGTATAACTGCTTAAATTGCTATATGTTTCATTACGTTTAGTAATTTATTACAGTGTTTTTTAAAACAAAGATGTCTGCTTCAGTAATATAGTGTATAAATGTGGATGCTTATCTCGAATCTTAATAAAATTTAAAAAAGCATTTCTACAAAAATAATAAAATAAAAAAAAATTAACCCGAAATAAATCAATTTACTAATTAAGTTATCTTAAACACGTGTTGAAATTTTAAGCTAAAATGTCTAGTTTATAAAAAAAGTAGCCATATATTGGCCTTGACCTGCCTAGAATAGCAAAATGCTAGAATTCACCATTGCCAATTATTCGAAGTTTCAGCGCCCACCCATCTCCGCAACTTACGAGAAAAATGCTTTCCAGGAAATATCTTTTCTAACTTTAATAATCTTATTTTACACAGAGCGCAGGGTCGAGTATCTGTTTTGTCTTTCTGATAAGATAACAAATGACATAAACCCATCTGCGCGAGGGTTCAAAGACACGCCATTAGACACGTGAGCTTGCCAACGAAGCCGACGGAAATTGACAATTCTTGACGATGGGATAAATGATTTGAAGCAAGGTTCTTAAATTAAAGGTCGCGATTCTAAATAGGTTAAAATGTAACATACATTAGTTAATAAATGACAAACGATTTAGAAAGCAGGATTTCATTAAAATTTATTAAAAAATTATTTTAAATTGCATTTTTAAAAACCATCCTTAATTGCAAGCATCCTTATACATAAGAAACAAATCAAATTCATTAAAAATATTTAAAATTTCGCCAAGATTAAATTTTTAAAAATTTAAAGATCTTATTTTTACTATATATAGAATACGTATCCATGAAAAATGGAAGTACAATATTATAATTTTATTCAAAATTATTAACTTACGTGTAGACTCGCTCTTTCAGTAAGGTGGGTAGTGAAGCATTAAGACAAGAATTAGTCGAAATATTCCCTTATTCTTATTTTTTTTTCCTAGTTTCAGTTTCTCTTCTGCAATCTCTAGAGTCTCATACTGAATTCTACAATATTTGGCGACTCTATTTAAACATCATAAAGGATAGTTTATAAAATTTCGAATAAGTTAATTATTTCGAACAGTTGACAAAATCTAAACTTCCGCGCCTGAAAATTATGGCTCAAATGTAGAGTGAATATTTAATCCTATTACTGTTCATGTGCCTAATAAATAAATAAAATTTCTATATCAATATCATTTTACACGAAATAGCATTTCTGAAATTGGTAATGAAAATTCTTTTACAAATAAAATAATTCATGTAAGATCTATAATAGACCATAATGAGTTCTTAAAATATGAAATTATTGCATCCTATAATCATTATGAAGATAAAACAAAATTAAAAAAAATTAAAATTAAATCTACGATCGCAAATTTCAAGTTAACATGCGAGAACATTATTATTTTTTAAGTCATTATTTGTCTTATTTAAGTCATTAACCAGTTTAAACCGGTTTGGAACAATCACAAGATTTCTCTATCGGTTTCTATACATAATAATTTTTTTAAATTTTCATTTTCAATTTTTCTAGCTGGCAAACATAGTTTTGGAGCTCGACCGATTTTGAGATGAAATAATAGCTAGGATGTCATAGTTCTACGTCAACCTTTTAAAATCGCATCTACTGTCAAAGAAGTATACGTAATAATAATGCAATACTGGTAAAAGCAGGTAAAAAATATATGCGATTAAAAGATGAAGATGAAAATTGCCATTTATGCTTTATTCACTGCCTACGCGATTTCGAGCTTCAAAACTCCCAAACCAAAACAACATCATGTTCTCACATGATAACAATTTCAAAAAATTTCATAACATGATGATGCACTCTTTCATTTAGCTATATGCCACCAAAACAAATGTATTGAAATATAGAGTCAATATATGAAGAATAAACAAGTTTGTTTTATTATATTTATTACAAGTATTATGAGATTTTTTTTTTTTTAATTTATGGGAATTAAATTGCATAGAAACCCGCAACAAAATCATGCTCGTTTTATTTCGAGAAAGACACGAAAACAGAATACAAAACAAAGTCATAATAATCAACGGGCAGATATCTGGAAAACCCAGAAATGGGGAAAAGTAAATATATTTAAATATGTTTTCTTTTTTTTAAATTTTAATCATACTGGTGATTTTATTTTTTTAAAATAGAAAATTTCAATACCACTAAGAATATTTTTCTATGATCAGTAGTTAAATTATCTGGTTAAAAAATTTATTCTTAATAAATACATAAATAAAAGCGCAATACTCAACACAAATTAACTTCGATAAAATATTTAAATTTACTTCCTTAATATTTAGATACAGATTTTTTATCACATTTAATTAAAGAAAACCGAATAATATAGAAGTAATCATTTTACTTAATTAAATTGCATAGATTTCATATTACACTACGCAGTAGGTTGAATTCTTTTTGACTTACAGAATTTAATAGGAATAAAAAAAAAAAATAACATATTGATTTTATTTAGTGAATTTTTTCATTCGATAAAGTTTATAAGTTCCTTTAATTATTGAGAAAACAATAGATTACAACCAGAAAAAAAATGGCTGAGGTTGGGAGAAATAATTTAGAAGGAGCTTCATAATCATCTATTGCTCTTGCCCCTAACTCTCTAGTTCCTCTAAATTCGGAAAATAAAATTTGCCTTGAATAATAATAATAATACTAACATTAAAGGGACAGTATTTTCCATTAAAAATACTAACCTTGAATTAAAAAAATATATACATTATTAATTAAATATAGAATGACAGAAGCAAATTTTCAATTAGAATTCATTTACCTTCATGCAAGCAATACTGCCACATTAAAAACATACATTATGATTTTTTTTAAAAAATTCAGATACAATCAGCAAAGGTTATTCAACATTTTTTTTTTCTTCGCGAAAAGGAAGAAGGAAATGCTAACTTAATTTCTTTGCTTCTCTTTGAGATTAAAAAAGAAAGAAAGAAAAAAAAAAAAATGAACGAGAATATTCTCGAAGAATTCAGATTTTCAGATAACGTCGTGTGGGAACAGTTCTTAAGAATACATAGTACATAGCTTTTAATGACTAGATCTAATTTATGAGAATAACTATTATCGTTTACTTATTCCATTAATTGGTTCTATTCACAACACTAATCTAGTCTATTAACTCAACTCATTAAGATGGTTTTGGTTTAAACTATAATTAGAAAGCAAGAAAATAATTTAATCCTACTTCCATCTCTTCTAATTTTCACGTCTCACTAACGAAGGCCTTTTCATTCCGACATGTTTAACGTACATTTAAATTTAAAAAAAAATTGTAATTGAAGTTCATTAAACAAACTCGTCTATTAAAAAAAAAACATTTTCTTATTATTTAAAAGCTGTTTCAAAAGTCACTGTAATATGGAGAGAATGGACGCAAATCAACGATTCTCAATGAGGAAAAAATCGTTTGCAACTTGCATATCCTAGTTTTATTTTTCCAATTATTTAGAATATAAAATTTTCTGAATATTATTTACAACAAAGAATTATCAGAAAAAAAAAAGTAAACTTTTCTTATTTGTTTTCTGATATTTACCTAACTACATAAACGTAACAGGAAATCGAAAAACTTTCTACCTAAAAAACATTAAATTTTTAAAAAGAGATTTTGTATCCGTTACTCAAAAATTATGAAATATTCCTTGGCTGTATTTGTTATTTACTTTTTTTTCCCACAACAAAAATTTTTCGTCCTAATAATCCTTGAATATATACAAGAATTCAAACCTTCATTATCCTTTATTCTTTAATCCTATTAGTGACAGTATTTATTTTGTTATAATATCTGTATTATCCTTTATCATTACTGGAATAGAGATTATAGGTTCATACTCAAGCTTTACAAATATTCCTACAGATGGCGAAATTGTCGACATCCGTCCGTTAAAAGTGTGATAATAAAATAGTGCCTCAAACCTCCAGTCATCACAGCAGCACTTGAAACTTCGAGTGCAGAGTTAAGAGGTCCCTATTCTTATCAATGCATCCAGAACAGGAGGCCCAGTTTAAGGTGGCGGTTTTTCAATATCAATTCAACATTCCAGTTGTAGCGGTGTGGCAGTTTTGAACTAGCATTAAAATCCAATTAATGCTGGACTAGTTTACATTTTATCATGGATTTTACGAAAATTCTCTGTAGAATCCACTTTGAAAAATTTGATATATTTGTCATTTACAAGAAATAAGGAAAGTTTATTATCAATATTTAATGGGTTCTTCCTGTGTGTTGCTTGTGTACGTCTCGGCTGTGTATTTGTTTTCTGTGTAGTTTTGTCTTTGTGTTAATAAAAGTCGTCGTTTATTACTGAGGCCTGTTGATGAAAGATGTTAATTTACTAAGTGCTTCAATGTTTACTAAGACCTTACCTTGTTATGGCAATATCATCTGTTCTCGGTTCATAATTAAGAGGTTTGTTCCAAAACAGCTCTTAAATCATTTGAAAATTAGACATTAATTTAACTGTCACAAATTTACTGTAAAATAATGTTATTAAATGTTTCATTCGATTACAAAATCTATGGATTCATTGTGTAAATGAATTTTATGTAAAAAAATAAGTTGAAAACGTAGTACATGCACTATTAACAAGTTCACTGCCACGACTGATGTCTGTGATTTGGACTATTATCTAATAAGATGCTTAATTATTTGCTCTCTTAACTGTAGTAGAGAAGAAAATATCTAATTAGATGATATGTATGAATCACAGGCGATTCACATGCTGAGCAACGTGTTAAAAAAAGGAGATATAGATTACAATAAGCTTGTTCTACTTGTATCAAATTCTGCATTGACTGAAAACTTTTGCTGTCACACGAATGTGAGTAACTCGGCAGTCAATATGTTAATGACTAGGTACAACATTAGACAGCCTATATTTATCTGTTCTTTAGCACAAATTCACTATACAAATCTTAGGCTTTACAACAAATATAATTATATCGATTGAAGAATATCGATTGTTAAAATAATAATTTATATCGTATTATCGACTGCTCTAGTGCTCAGCATAATTAGAAAGTTGAAAAATGACTCAATAATTTCAAACTATGACAGAAAAGAAGTTTTATTAATGGAGAAATTTAGCTAGTCTATTAAAAAGTATTACAAACAGCAAATGAATTTCAAAAAAATTCAGAAAATACACTGCTGCAAGCTATGGCAATTTAAACAAATGAATCATTTCTATTTTTAGAAAGAGGGATGAATAAGTTTTGTCACGAATACAGAATTTCAGACATGAAGAGAATATTTAAAAATTTCCATATATTTCCTTCATATAGAACAAGCGCAATAGATGCATTTTATTATATTAAACATAAAGAAATCCCGCCATTAAAAATATAACAAGAAAAGGCTATTTTTACAAGAAAATACACAACTCTGCGCATCAAGTGACATGTCAAGCAAGTCGTGTTTTCGGCCTGATGATGGAAGCGGTCTCTTAAACCGATAGGAAATGATAAGAAAAACTGATGTTTATGCATTTGTAGGCAAGTCAAGTTAAAAATGCTGTTTTTCTTCTTCGCATTTGTGTCCTCTCGCCCACAAAGTTTTTAGCTTGGAATGTAAGACAGAATTGAGTCATCTGAATCGCGGAGAATGATGAATTTTTAATGCTAATGCATTTCGTTTCTTAACTTTCATTTATTCGGTAAAATAAATGACAAGCAAATTGCATTTAAATGCTACTAGAATCCTTAGGGAGTTAAAAGCTTTTTTAATGCTTTATCATGGGCTCGATAATACTGCATATTGACAATATATTTTTCCTAATTACATTAATTTCATACGTTATAAGCTGGAGCTAAATATTTCTACAAAAACAGTATGGTAATGATTAAACACTTTTTTTTGTTGTTGTTCTTCCTCCCTCCCCCCCCCCATCTTTTTCGGATACATAGTATAAAGTATAGTAATCGTCAAAGAATTCGAATATCTTTATTACAGAGTATGCGGGAAAATTTTACGAAGCTATTTTTTTTAAATTATTTTTTAATATTTTCTTGCAAACGAAGTATACAAAGAGTGCTTTTTTAATCACCACATTATCTTCAAAAAAATTTGGACCTGAGATTTTAATAAATTTCCGCGTTTCAGACCACATTGAGCCCGAAAAACACATTTCTTGGATTATGTCTGTCTGTCATTCTGTTTGGAATACGAAAACTCAAAACACTTTGAACTAGATGGATTAAATTTAATAAGCAGTCTTTATACCAAATTTAAAGATAACTATAAAATTTTGAAGGAAATCATAACACAGGAAATTTTATGTCTGTACGCCCGAGAAGAAATGTATACAATAAATAAAACAAAAAATATTAGGAGGATCAAATTTGGTACATAATTTTAGCATCTAAAGTATAGATACTGATCAAATGTACAATTTATAATCACTGTACTCCAATTCAAAAGCAGTTAGGGGCGAAAAAAAAACCCGTGATTTTTTAAAAAATGTTGAAAAGCTTTAAAAAAAGTTACTCAAATCGAAAAGAGATACTACTTTTGACCTTGAAACGTTAATTAGGATTCCTCAAATTTATGAAAAATTATAATAGTATGTAAAATAAAAATACAAATTAAAAGTTTTATAAATTAAATTTTCAATTACAAATTTATTTATGAATATATCTTGCCTTCATTTTTTTGAATTCGATCATTCTTGTCAAATGCCAAAAAAGGTTATATAACGAATTTTATGATTAATACGGCTTATTTCTGTCTCACATCAACGACATTTTCAAGGATTTTTTAAGCTTTTTTCTATCATATAATACTTACAAAGATATTTATTAATTCAAGTGAATAAATAAATAAAATTGGTCGCGCAATTAACTTAAGAAAAGGGAAATCGTCGAAGCATAAAAACAACCGAGTTCCTCATAATCACCAGGTTACATTGGTAAAAGCCAGGATTGAGAACAGTGATTTAGCTGATGCTGTCGTTAAGTTTTTTTTTGACTTGTTCATCAAAACATGTTGACATCATCACATATCTAACCACGACAGTATCAGTTAAAACATCCAAAACATTTTGAACTCGACGATAATAACATAACCGTACCATTCTACAGACATTTCTGATGTCCGATACATCGCGATATGATGATAACATACACGACAATCGAGTCATGTTTCCGAAATCCCGTAGGCATTTATCGTACCAGCTGCGACACATGACAACTCCCAGAGGGCTTTTCTATTAATTCCTGAATCTCAATTATAGAAAACAAGTTCAGCCACTTTTGAATTAAGGTATTTCAAAACAGATCAGAGCATTTCAGAAAGAAGACAAAAACAAAGAAGTTTCATTGTTCTTTTAAGGTAAGAGCGCTGTGCATCAGTTAATCTTTCAAGCCAACTTTTAATCCTTGAAAATTTTGAAAGCAAGCGATTCTATCAGATTTCTCACTTCCTGTGGGTAAAAATCGATTCTAAAGTGAAAAATAATTCACAAATTTATTTTCGTTAATCATTAGCATATGTGATCAAATAATCTCATTAGAGGACCTTTCTTTGTTGTCTCTTAAATGCAGTCGAGAAGAGGAGGCCTTCTGATGGGAAAGTAAATGCGAATCACAATTGAATCAAGCGGCAGCCAATGGCTAATGCGGTGGCGTCTGTGCACTACAAAATCAATCATTTTATGGATTCTGGGTTAACTTAACTGGGTCTCGAAGTTACTCCTAATTATGCCCTATCTGCCATGCAAAAATCGAATTAGTTGTAACTTGAGGCAAACCAAACGATTTTTAAAAATATAATTAATTTAGTGGAATTGCAACATTAAAATTTCTTTTTGTAATTTTTTCGCGAAGACAGATATTTTTCGAAATAGGTATTTTAGATATCTTTTGTATGTCCGAACTATTATTGGATTCATAATCTAACAGATATATGCGTACAATCTGTATTTATTAACTGTTGCATTAAAATTCTTGTAAATGGGGAAAAATTATCAAAACCGGATGATTATAGCATACAATTGACTTCATATCCTCGAGATATCGAGATGATCATTTAAAGAAGAGGATGATTGTGATTAAGAGTGAATTAGTACTTCACAGAATTGTTTATTTTTCTGCAGTTGGCAATTTCCTACATAAAAAGGATTGTTGGAATTTTTTTACCCAACAAGAAGTCAATGCAAGAGAAAGTCAGAATTTTAAAAAAGGCGATTACGCTATATATATATATATATATATATATATATATATATATATATATATATATATATATATATATATATATATATAAATCGATTTTCGGGAAAACAAACAAACAAACATTGAATTTTTTCTTTTCTTTAATATTCCTAATTTATAAGCAATTTCCTTTAAAAAGTCGATTGAATTTTATTATTATATTCTTTGGGAAGTCATATTCGCTTTTATAATTGCATAAATTAAAGTTTAATGCTGTTTCTGCGCCTTTTTTTTTTAATTCTAAATTTGTCTAACATTTTCTCGCAAAAAACCTTATGTATCAAAACCTAAAGCATATATTTTAAAAATAAAACTTTTCAAATAAAACTTTAAAGTGATTACAAATTTCCCGTTACAGTCTTCATATATCATTTGCATATCAAACTGATTAGCAGGGATGAAATATTAGCTTATCTTATCCAGCTTTATGTCCCGTTCTAAAATTATACGGGCACATATTTTTGAAATGTAGTCAGAAGATGAGGGCGACATCTGGAATGGAGATGAATTTATTTTAGTTATTTATTCTTTATCGCATTATCCCATCCAAAGCAAAAACAAAGCCAACGCTCGCATTTTCTGAGTAGGAAGAAGTCCTATTTTTAAAAAATCGGTGTCCTTGGCAATGATCCAACAACAGTTGCATTGAAAGTAATATAAAAATGTCATAAAAAGGTTGTTTCAAAGTGCTTCAGTGCTAATTATAATCCAAACACTGCAAACATATAATTTTTGCGATACAGGCAGCTTAACTGATTTCAATTTCCAAGTTTCAGTTTTGATTCTTTCATGAGATGCCATTACGAATGAGGAAGTGACCCATATTTTAGTGCTGATGTTTAATTACAAGAGATGCATATTAAATATAATAGTTAATTCAATTGTAAGTCGAGCCCATTAAAGGCTTTTAGAGGCATGTCTAGTACTATAGACAGTGACAATTTGATATAGTGTGAGAAAATATCAAGACCAGGACGATAGTTCTAAAAGCAATCTAAATGCATAAAAAAAAATAATCGACGTATTTTAGCAGTTATTTAATAAAATTGTACATTAAAAATCAAAGTCCTTTAATTTCATGGCCTTTCATTTTTTTTCTCGCTAAGGCATAAGAAGCATCGAAATGTGTATTAAATAATTCAAATATGTTTAGGTAATCAATAGGTTTCTACGTTTAGTTCATTTCAGCTGTTACTGATTATACTATTTCAGTTTTTTCCATGATATCGATATTAACATACTGAATCAGATATCATTCATTCTCCAATAAATCAATCCAATAGCAATCATATAATTAGAAATTTCTTTGGAAACTGTTAATTTTCCAAAAATATTAATGAGTAGTAGAGATAGAACTGGATTTTAATTTCTCAGGAGATGTTTGTTGTTGTCGTTTGTTTCTTATGGCACTTGTCATGGACAAGCCCGCTGTTACGAAGACAGCGATTCTCAGGAGATGTAATATTCATTAGTAGTATTCTAAATATATGAGTCAATATCAGAAGTGTTTGCGGTAATAAGTGGGGAGGAGGAGGAGTTTGCTTCTATTGCTATATGTTCTGTCAAGCCATCAGAAATTGTACTGTTGTTAAGAAGATTGGATTCTCATCTAACAACAAACTCCTATATCGAGGACGATGCATTAAAAATCTGAAAATTATTACTTCGATTCTATGCAATACATCACGCCAGAATTATTTGGCGATATAAACTGAAAACTATGCGCCAATAATTCCAATAGAATGACGATAAAATCTACTTCATTTCCAACCTTTTGAGCAAACATTCTATCTCTCTACTTTCATTCGTTTGGGAGTCACTGCTTTTTAATTATGAGACATCTTATTTCAAACTATATAGTATATTCTAATTCGAAATATGTGGAACCAGACACTTATTGGAGAATGTTTAGAATAAAGAGAACCATACAGACATCACTGAATGATACAATGATGCATTTTTTCCTACGCGTGGGAAATGAGCCAACAATACGTTTAAGAGAAAGAAAAAACAATACTATGTTAGGGTGTTGAGTAGGAGCATGTTAAATAGACAAATCATATACTGAAAGAGGGAAGGTTTCATGTTTTAACAAGAAAGAATGGTTTCTCATTAAATACCAAATTCCAACCGGTGCGTCGAACTAATGGAAATGTTGATCTACTATATATTACTAAATTTTTCTTAACTTTATATTCGATCGTGTATTCTATTTAGGATATGTTTTATTTATTTGATTCAAATAAGAATTCGCAGGACCAACAGTTTATCCTTGTTAATATTAGTCCCATTTCATAGCAACATTAAAGAAAGACCTCGTAATTCTAAACCGCAGTCAGATGAACTGGTAACTAAGATTCGATACCACACTAGTGAGAGAATATTTTGTCTCGAAGGAATTAAAGTGTCCTTGTCAAAACGGTTCTATGGAATCAGGTGTCGAACCTGGAACCCTCTGATCCTGAAACAGAGACCTTACAAAAGGTTCCCAAGGGGCACTACAGCTGCTTAGCTTGCAGGCGATCCAATCTCCTTAAATTATTCACCAAGAAGCTTCAATGATACTCAAAATTCCGATGCATATATCTATTAAAAAGATATAATAGTAAACGCAATAACGTAGCGACAGTAAGTGATTCGGGAGATATATGATTTTTCGATCCCCGTCGTTTTTATTTCAAAAGATGACAAATTCATTAACATTTTGTTTTTGTGACGCCTCTTAAGATTGACCCAGGACCATCAATATCTCTCTTGCGCCCTGGTCACTAAATAAGTGATTGATCAGTCTTACTTCATGCAGTCAACAAACTGAAAAGATCACCCCCCCCCAAATAATTTAAATCTCCCAACTCACCAGAGCAAAATTCCTCTTCACTTGCGAGTGGCGCAAGCGACTGAAGAGCCTCTTTGTCCTCAGAAGGTTCTTCAGCTGCAGACGTGGTGGAGATCTTAATGGTGGACCCCTCTTGCTCCGTTTGCACCCAGCTGTCTCGGGTGCAGCGCAGCCGGTTTCTCCTCCAGCTACCTTCAAACAGTTCCTCCAGGAGCCGCCCCACAGCTATCCGGCTGATGCCTTCTTCTCCGGCCACCAACAAGTGGTTGCGTGCGAGCCTCTCACTTTCGCCTTCTTCATCATCATCCGTACCACTCTTGGACGCAACCAGGGCGGCCATCTCTGCAGAGAATTCTGGGGCGTCGAGAGATCTTTCAAGAACAGAAGTGGAAGCCTTCCACTTAAGAGAAATTCCGACAGGTGATGCCACAAAATAGAAATCACCGGGGCGGAGAGTGGATGCTTCGGGATCCGACAGGTGGACAATGAGGCAGCCTCTAGAACACAAGGGCCAGCCAGTGGGAGCTTTCCTCGTTCGGGACTTGCGACCACGGGACTTTTTGCGACGGTTCGACGGGCGATTCCGTTCCTGTAACATAAGAGATCAAGGTTGTTAAAAAAAAGATAATCCAAGGGTAAAGTATAAATAAAAACAATGCATGGGTAGGTTGAGTAATGATGCAAACCTTCAGTAGCTTTTTTTTGTAACCAACCCGCCATTTGAATTAGGGCCACATGTAGTGATGCTGATTCATTATATGTTTACATAACCTTGACAAGTTAAAACCAAAGTGCATAAAAGAGAGAAAGTATGAAAGTTAAGTTATAGGTAAGTTGTACCAAACAGATTATCTATATAATTAGTATCACAGAGGATATGATAATCTGCAATAAACAATAAACATAAAACGGAAGGGACTATTTTTGAAAGTATCACTTCAATCTGCACAAATAAAATCTATAATATCTGTGACAGTTTTTGTACGTTCTTTAATTTAGGTTTAAGATTTTTAAAACACACTTTGATTCGCCGGGTAAAATTGTTTCATGTTTATAAAGATTGAGTTTTCTATTATTTTTTAAACTCATTTCCTGATGTGTAGAGTTTAGAAATTTTGATAATATGATGTGTTTCAGATGACAATACAATACTTTAATATTATACTTTAATACAATACTTTAATCCAAAAGTATATCAAATTTTCACTGCCTATAAACAAATTTAACAACATAGTTTACATATCCGTATACTGAGTTTATTTAAAGGTTTAAAGGTCAATTTGTTTTTATAGTCTATAATAGTCAAGTTTACATACATTATAATAGAATTCATACAATTTTGCAGACAGTTAAACATGTCTTGACAGTCCGCTATCGCAAATGCAGTGGCAATAAGTCTAGAATCCAAAGAGAAAGTACTTTGAGTACGTTAAAAATTCGGAAGATATAAATATTATTCTAAATATTTATTTTTATACTAAATTTTTATTAAAAAATTATCAAATCATACCAAGATCATGAAGTAAACTATGTAAAAAATTTGAAGGACTGTAGTTAATCTTATTTCAAACCTCCTTTATTTTTCGAAGAAATACAAAGATTAAGCGAAATAAACAAAACGCATGCTAGGAAAGTAAAATTGCAGAGAATTTCTCCATACTCGGTACACTTTGATCGGAGATTAAATGCAAATGCTGTTTTGTATGCAAACATTAGTTATCTTGATTTCAAGGTAACAGATAACAATTTACTACCATACTAAATGAGCCAGTTGTATACTAGAATACTCACTACTAAAATACCAACGGGACTTTAAGTAAATATTTTAATCATTACTAAGAATAAGATTACGGCCTTGCATCATTTAAATAACACATTATCTGGCTAATAACAGATAAGAGAGAATCGAAATTTTGACAATTTGAAATGTTTTTTTTTTTTTTTTTTTTTTACGAAACAATGTAACATTAAATAATTGGCACTAAATTTTAGAAAAACATTAAAGTTGAATAATTTGCAAAAGTTGAGGAAAGCGATCTGAATGCCAATTGCCAGTTAAAATCATTTAAGATGAAAGTTAAATTTTAATCAGCATTCAAATATAAAGTTTCCATTCAAATGACAATTAAGGCTTTACATGTCATTTGAAAGCAAATTATTTTATGTCGCGATTTGGCAGCAAGATCTACAATGGGCTCTAAAATAAAATTTGCAAGGTTCGTTTGTTGTGTGTCACGTGATTAGATTCCAATGTAATATATCTGCTATTAATAAAGGAGAAAGTTTGTGTGTTGGAATTCTATAAGACATTGTTTACCAACGGATTGTAAAACCCTCCGCGTTTTTGCGCATGCGTTAGGATGAGTTTAATACGACAAAATAGGGATGAGCAGAAAGATGAAAGGAAGAGAAGTTTACATTTAACAATCAAGTAAATTCCAGAAATGCGCACATCGTCCCGTCCCTTAGTGAGATAAAATCGTCGAAAATCGGTCGTCTCAGGATACTAAAACGAACTGTAGATTTCATGGCTTAGAACAATCAAATCTGACACAAATGTACTTTGAACGGCGAGAATGCCTCCGTATAATTTTTTTGTTAAAAAATTCAGTATATTAAAAATTGAGCGAGATTTTGGAGTTCTTTCATGATAACTCCCACATCTATTGTTGCGAAAAACTGATTTAGATATCATTTAAATATTTAAAAAATGCCTTTTTAACGATAGATATTGAATTGTTCAGGAAATTTTTCCGGAATTTTACTAATTAAAAAAAAATGCATAATTTTCGACAATCGATTTCAATATTTAAAATCTTATTGTCATCTCCATTTCATTTACATTTCGTTATCATCTTCCTAAATTCAATTTATTTGCATTATCCTACCAAAAGTTTAATCGCGTGATTTTCTTACATGAAACTTAAGGGAAAATTCTGTTTAATATTTGTTTAGTTTACATGAGGAATAAGTGAGTGACGTCACAGTATCAAGAAACATGAGGAATAAGTGAGTGAAGTCACAGTATCAAGAAACACGAGGAATAAGTGAGTGACGTCACAGTATCAAGAAACACGAGGAATAAGTGAGTGACGTCACAGTATCAAGAAACACGAGGAATAAGTGAGTGACGTCACAGTATCAAGAAACATGAGGAATAAGTGAGTGACGTCACGGTATCAAGAAACATGAGGAATAAGTGAGTGACGTCACAGCATCAAGAAACACGAGGAATAAGTGAGTGACGTCACAGTATCAAGAAATTTAAAAGTTTATCCATATAGTCATGTTCTTTTTATTGCATTATGTTGTCATGGGACTTCATTAGGATGGTTCATATAAAAATGAATAAAATTTGTGTGAAATAGCATGGTTTTGGTGCCTGGCAAAATCCAATGCAGTAAAAAAACCCCATTTTCTTGGACGAATTATGAGCATTAAATTATGAACATTGGTATTAAACGAAAGCAAACAACTAATATTACCAGCAAATCTGTTTGCCGTCAAACGCAAGCAGTAATGCAATAAATTCTACGAACACTTTTGAGTGCCACACACTATCTCATTTCTTCTAAGGCAGAATTTTAAAATCCATTTTAACTGAGATATCAAGTTTTTAGTTCGAAGCACGAACAGTGAAACACTTTCAGCAGGCACACCCACGCTTCATTAAACATTTCGAACAACGCGTGCTTCATTTTTAAACACGAGTTTCTTTCTTACTTTTTTTTTAATAATAAGTAAAATGAAGAGATTTCTAGGAATGTGTGCGCGTCCTTTTAGAAATAATTAAAAATGAAGCATTTCGAAAGACTCTTGCTCGCTGGCAACAGCCCTCTTTCGTCCCGTTTGAGGTCGAACCCACATCCGCAGCAACATTTCCCCACCCGATTCACTCGGGCCCACTTCTGCACTTTTTTTTTTTTTTTTTTTGTTATACCAAGAGAAAGCATAATAAATTTTTTTTTCTCTCTCTTTCATTTCATTCATTTTCAGCCTTCGCAAGTACGTGTATACTCAGTCAAAAAGGCGTCGACGGATAAGACTAACTCTCGCTTTCAAAAGTTGTCGGCGAGATTTTTTTCCCCCTCTCCTTCCTTTTTCTCTACTTTGGACTGAAACGCTACCACATGGAAAGTGTTGAACGGACCTAGTGGCGGAGTTTTAAATAGGCAGCTACCTAAAGTCGCTATAGGCTGAGAAGGAGCCGTAGGCAAAGCGATTACAAATTTTTATTTTCTGATTTGTCAAATAAATTTGAAAAAATACAAATTCAGTAAAATAAAATATAAGACTAATATTAAAAAAAAATTCGGTGAATGATAAAATATAAGAATAATATTAAAAAAAAAGTCAGTGAATGGATAAAATGTAAGAATAATATTAACAAATTCAGTGAATGATAAAATATAAGACTAATATTAAAAAAAATTCGGTGAATGATAAAGTATAAGAATAATATTTTTTTAAAAAGTCAGTGAATGGATAAAATGTAAGAATAATATTAACAAATTCAGTAACTGATAAAATATAAGACTAATATTAAAAAAAAATCGGTGAATGATAAAATGTAAGAATAATATTAACAAATTCAGTGAATGATAAAATATAAGACTAATATTAAAAAAAATTCGGTGAATGATAAAGTATAAGAATAATATTTTTTTAAAAAGTCAGTGAATGGATAAAATGTAAGAATATTATTAACAAATTCAGTAACTGATAAAATTTAAGACTAATATTAAAAAAAAATCGGTGAATGATAAAATGTAAGAATAATATTAACAAATTCAGTGAATGATAAAATATAAGACTAATATTAAAAAAAAATCGGTGAATGATAAAATGTAAGAATAATATTAACAAATTCAGTGAATGATAAAATATAAGACTAATATTAAAAAAAATTCGGTGAATGATAAAGTATAAGAATAATATTTTTTTAAAAAGTCAGTGAATGGATAAAATGTAAGAATAATATTAACAAATTCAGTAACTGATAAAATATAAGACTAATATTAAAAAAAAATCGGTGAATGATAAAATGTAAGAATAATATTAACAAATTCAGTGAATGATAAAATATAAGACTAATATTAAAAAAAATTCGGTGAATGATAAAGTATAAGAATAATATTTTTTTAAAAAGTCAGTGAATGGATAAAATGTAAGAATAATATTAACAAATTCAGTGAATGATAAAATATAAGACTAATATTAAAAAAAAATCGGTGAATGATAAAATGTAAGAATAATATTAACAAATTCAGTGAATGATAAAATATAAGACTAATATTAAAAAAAATTCGGTGAATGATAAAGTATAAGAATAATATTTTTTTAAAAAGTCAGTGAATGGATAAAATGTAAGAATAATATTAACAAATTCAGTGAATGATAAAATATAAGACTAATATTAAAAAAAAATCGGTGAATGATAAAATGTAAGAATAATATTAACAAATTCAGTGAATGATAAAATATAAGACTAATATTAAAAAAAATTCGGTGAATGATAAAGTATAAGAATAATATTTTTTTAAAAAGTCAGTGAATGGATAAAATGTAAGAATAATATTAACAAATTCAGTAACTGATAAAATATAAGACTAATATTAAAAAAAAATCGGTGAATGATAAAATGTAAGAATAATATTAACAAATTCAGTGAATGATAAAATATAAGACTAATATTAAAAAAAATTCGGTGAATGATAAAGTATAAGAATAATATTTTTTTAAAAAGTCAGTGAATGGATAAAATGTAAGAATAATATTAACAAATTCAGTGAATGATAAAATATAAGACTAATATTAAAAAAAATCGGTGAATGATAAAATGTAAGAATAATATTAACAAATTCAGTGAATGATAAAATATAAGACTAATATTAAAAAAAATTCGGTGAATGATAAAGTATAAGAATAATATTTTTTTAAAAAGTCAGTGAATGGATAAAATGTAAGAATAATATTAACAAATTCAGTGAATGATAAAATATAAGACTAATATTAAAAAAAAATCGGTGAATGATAAAATGTAAGAATAATATTAACAAATTCAGTGAATGATAAAATATAAGACTAATATTAAAAAAAATTCGGTGAATGATAAAGTATAAGAATAATATTTTTTTAAAAAGTCAGTGAATGGATAAAATGTAAGAATAATATTAACAAATTCAGTAACTGATAAAATATAAGACTAATATTTAAAAAAAATCGGTGAATGATAAAATGTAAGAATAATATTAACAAATTCAGTGAATGATAAAATATAAGACTAATATTAAAAAAAATTCGGTGAATGATAAAGTATAAGAATAATATTAACAAATTCAGTGAATGATAAAATATAAGACTAATATTAAAAAAAATTCGGTGAATGATAAAGTATAAGAATAATATTTTTTTAAAAAGTCAGTGAATGGATAAAATGTAAGAATAATATTAACAAATTCAGTAAATGATAAAATATAAGACTAATATTAAAAAAAATTCGGTGAATGATAAAGTATAAGAATAATATTTTTTTAAAAAGTCAGTGAATGGATAAAATGTAAGAATAATATTAACAAATTCAGTAACTGATAAAATATAAGACTAATATTAAAAAAAAATCGGTGAATGATAAAATGTAAGAATAATATTAACAAATTCAGTGAATGATAAAATATAAGACTAATATTAAAAAAAAATTCGGTGAATGATAAAGTATAAGAATAATATTTTTTTAAAAAGTCAGTGAATGGATAAAATGTAAGAATAATATTAACAAATTCAGTAACTGATAAAATATAAGACTAATATTAAAAAAAAATCGGTGAATGATAAAATGTAAGAATAATATTAACAAATTCAGTGAATGATAAAATATAAGACTAATATTAAAAAAAATTCGGTGAATGATAAAGTATAAGAATAATATTTTTTTAAAAAGTCAGTGAATGGATAAAATGTAAGAATAATATTAACAAATTCAGTAACTGATAAAATATAAGACTAATATTAAAAAAAAATCGGTGAATGATAAAATGTAAGAATAATATTAACAAATTCAGTGAATGATAAAATATAAGACTAATATTAAAAAAAATTCGGTGAATGATAAAGTATAAGAATAATATTTTTTTAAAAAGTCAGTGAATGGATAAAATGTAAGAATAATATTAACAAATTCAGTGAATGATAAAATATAAGACTAATATTAAAAAAAATTCGGTGAATGATAAAGTATAAGAATAATATTTTTTTAAAAAGTCAGTGAATGGATAAAATGTAAGAATAATATTAACAAATTCAGTAACTGATAAAATATAAGACTAATATTAAAAAAAAATCGGTGAATGATAAAATGTAAGAATAATATTAACAAATTCAGTGAATGATAAAATATAAGACTAATATTAAAAAAAATTCGGTGAATGATAAAGTATAAGAATAATATTTTTTTAAAAAGTCAGTGAATGGATAAAATGTAAGAATAATATTAACAAATTCAGTAACTGATAAAATATAAGACTAATATTTAAAAAAAATCGGTGAATGATAAAATGTAAGAATAATATTAACAAATTCAGTGAATGATAAAATATAAGACTAATATTAAAAAAAATTCGGTGAATGATAAAATGTAAGAATAATATTAACAAATTCAGTGAATGATAAAATATAAGACTAATATTAAAAAAAATTCGGTGAATGATAAAGTATAAGAATAATATTTTTTTAAAAAGTCAGTGAATGGATAAAATGTAAGAATAATATTAACAAATTCAGTAACTGATAAAATATAAGACTAATATTAAAAAAAAAATCGGTGAATGATAAAATGTAAGAATAATATTAACAAATTCAGTGAATGATAAAATATAAGACTAATATTAAAAAAAATTCGGTGAATGATAAAGTATAAGAATAATATTTTTTTAAAAAGTCAGTGAATGGATAAAAAGTAAGAATAATATTAACAAATTCAGTGAATGATAAAATATAAGACTAATATTAAAAAAAAATCGGTGAATGATAAAATGTAAGAATAATATTAACAAATTTAGTGAATGATAAAATATAAGACTAATATTAAAAAAAATTCGGTGAATGATAAAGTATAAGAATAATATTTTTTTAAAAAGTCAGTGAATGGATAAAATGTAAGAATAATATTAACAAATTCAGTAACTGATAAAATATAAGACTAATATTAAAAAAATATCGGTGAATGATAAAATGTAAGAATAATATTAACAAATTCAGTGAATGATAAAATATAAGACTAATATTAAAAAAAATTCGGTGAATGATAAAATGTAAGAATAATATTAACAAATTCAGTGAATGATAAAATATAAGACTAATATTAAAAAAAATTCGGTGAATGATAAAGTATAAGAATAATATTTTTTTAAAAAGTCAGTGAATGGATAAAATGTAAGAATAATATTAACAAATTCAGTAACTGATAAAATATAAGACTAATATTAAAAAAAAAATCGGTGAATGATAAAATGTAAGAATAATATTAACAAATTCAGTGAATGATAAAATATAAGACTAATATTAAAAAAAATTCGGTGAATGATAAAGTATAAGAATAATATTTTTTTAAAAAGTCAGTGAATGGATAAAAAGTAAGAATAATATTAACAAATTCAGTGAATGATAAAATATAAGACTAATATTAAAAAAAAATCGGTGAATGATAAAATGTAAGAATAATATTAACAAATTCAGTGAATGATAAAATATAAGACTAATATTAAAAAAAATTCGGTGAATGATAAAGTATAAGAATAATATTTTTTTAAAAAGTCAGTGAATGGATAAAATGTAAGAATAATATTAACAAATTCAGTAACTGATAAAATATAAGACTAATATTAAAAAAAAAATCGGTGAATGATAAAATGTAAGAATAATATTAACAAATTCAGTGAATGATAAAATATAAGACTAATATTAAAAAAAATTCGGTGAATGATAAAGTATAAGAATAATATTTTTTTAAAAAGTCAGTGAATGGATAAAAAGTAAGAATAATATTAACAAATTCAGTGAATGATAAAATATAAGACTAATATTAAAAAAAAATCGGTGAATGATAAAATGTAAGAATAATATTAACAAATTTAGTGAATGATAAAATATAAGACTAATATTAAAAAAAATTCGGTGAATGATAAAGTATAAGAATAATATTTTTTTAAAAAGTCAGTGAATGGATAAAATGTAAGAATAATATTAACAAATTCAGTAACTGATAAAATATAAGACTAATATTAAAAAAATATCGGTGAATGATAAAATGTAAGAATAATATTAACAAATTCAGTGAAT
The DNA here is from genome assembly GCF_947563725.1 of Argiope bruennichi. Classification (NCBI taxonomy): domain Eukaryota; kingdom Metazoa; phylum Arthropoda; class Arachnida; order Araneae; family Araneidae; genus Argiope; species Argiope bruennichi. The sequence continues at coordinate 35,937,801 of NC_079156.1, forward strand.
GATAAAATATAAGACTAATATTAAAAAAAATTCGGTGAATGATAAAATGTAAGAATAATATTAACAAATTCAGTGAATGATAAAATATAAGACTAATATTAAAAAAAATTCGGTGAATGATAAAGTATAAGAATAATATTTTTTTAAAAAGTCAGTGAATGGATAAAATGTAAGAATAATATTAACAAATTCAGTAACTGATAAAATATAAGACTAATATTAAAAAAAAAATCGGTGAATGATAAAATGTAAGAATAATATTAACAAATTCAGTGAATGATAAAATATAAGACTAATATTAAAAAAAATTCGGTGAATGATAAAGTATAAGAATAATATTTTTTTAAAAAGTCAGTGAATGGATAAAAAGTAAGAATAATATTAACAAATTCAGTGAATGATAAAATATAAGACTAATATTAAAAAAAAATCGGTGAATGATAAAATGTAAGAATAATATTAACAAATTCAGTGAATGATAAAATATAAGACTAATATTAAAAAAAATTCGGTGAATGATAAAGTATAAGAATAATATTTTTTTAAAAAGTCAGTGAATGGATAAAATGTAAGAATAATATTAACAAATTCAGTAACTGATAAAATATAAGACTAATATTAAAAAAAAATCGGTGAATGATAAAATGTAAGAATAATATTAACAAATTCAGTGAATGATAAAATATAAGACTAATATTAAAAAAAATTCGGTGAATGATAAAGTATAAGAATAATATTTTTTTAAAAAGTCAGTGAATGGATAAAATGTAAGAATAATATTAACAAATTCAGTAACTCATAAAATATAAGACTAATATTAAAAAAAAATCGGTGAATGATAAAATGTAAGAATAATATTAACAAATTCAGTGAATGATAAAATATAAGACTAATATTAAAAAAAATTCGGTGAATGATAAAGTATAAGAATAATATTTTTTGAAAAAGTCAGTGAATGGATAAAATGTAAGAATAATATTAACAAATTCAGTAACTGATAAAATATAAGACTAATATTAAAAAAAAATCGGTGAATGATAAAATGTAAGAATAATATTAACAAATTCAGTGAATGATAAAATATAAGACTAATATTAAAAAAAATTCGGTGAATGATAAAGTATAAGAATAATATTTTTTTAAAAAGTCAGTGAATGGATAAAATGTAAGAATAATATTAACAAATTCAGTGAATGATAAAATATAAGACTAATATTAAAAAAAATTCGGTGAATGATAAAGTATAAGAATAATATTTTTTTAAAAAGTCAGTGAATGGATAAAATGTAAGAATAATATTAACAAATTCAGTAACTGATAAAATATAAGACTAATATTAAAAAAAAATCGGTGAATGATAAAATGTAAGAATAATATTAACAAATTCAGTGAATGATAAAATATAAGACTAATATTAAAAAAAATTCGGTGAATGATAAAGTATAAGAATAATATTTTTTTAAAAAGTCAGTGAATGGATAAAATGTAAGAATAATATTAACAAATTCAGTGAATGATAAAATATAAGACTAATATTAAAAAAAATTCGGTGAATGATAAAGTATAAGAATAATATTTTTTTAAAAAGTCAGTGAATGGATAAAATGTAAGAATAATATTAACAAATTCAGTAACTGATAAAATATAAGACTAATATTAAAAAAAAATCGGTGAATGATAAAATGTAAGAATAATATTAACAAATTCAGTGAATGATAAAATATAAGACTAATATTAAAAAAAATTCGGTGAATGATAAAGTATAAGAATAATATTTTTTAAAAAAGTCAGTGAATGGATAAAATGTAAGAATAATATTAACAAATTCAGTAACTGATAAAATATAAGACTAATATTTAAAAAAAATCGGTGAATGATAAAATGTAAGAATAATATTAACAAATTCAGTGAATGATAAAATATAAGACTAATATTAAAAAAAATTCGGTGAATGATAAAGTATAAGAATAATATTTTTTTAAAAAGTCAGTGAATGGATAAAATGTAAGAATAATATTAACAAATTCAGTGAATGATAAAATATAAGACTAATATTAAAAAAAATTCGGTGAATGATAAAGTATAAGAATAATATTTTTTTAAAAAGTCAGTGAATGGATAAAATGTAAGAATAATATTAACAAATTCAGTAACTGATAAAATATAAGACTAATATTAAAAAAAAATCGGTGAATGATAAAATGTAAGAATAATATTAACAAATTCAGTGAATGATAAAATATAAGACTAATATTAAAAAAAATTCGGTGAATGATAAAGTATAAGAATAATATTTTTTTAAAAAGTCAGTGAATGGATAAAATGTAAGAATAATATTAACAAATTCAGTAACTGATAAAATATAAGACTAATATTTAAAAAAAATCGGTGAATGATAAAATGTAAGAATAATATTAACAAATTCAGTGAATGATAAAATATAAGACTAATATTAAAAAAAATTCGGTGAATGATAAAGTATAAGAATAATATTTTTTTAAAAAGTCAGTGAATGGATAAAATGTAAGAATAATATTAACAAATTCAGTGAATGATAAAATATAAGACTAATATTAAAAAAAATTCGGTGAATGATAAAGTATAAGAATAATATTTTTTTAAAAAGTCAGTGAATGGATAAAATGTAAGAATAATATTAACAAATTCAGTAACTGATAAAATATAAGACTAATATTTAAAAAAAATCGGTGAATGATAAAATGTAAGAATAATATTAACAAATTCAGTGAATGATAAAATATAAGACTAATATTAAAAAAAATTCGGTGAATGATAAAGTATAAGAATAATATTAACAAAGTCAGTGGATGGGTAAAATATAAGAATAATATTAACAAAGTCAGTAAATGATGAAGTATAGGAATAATATTAACACTTAATCAAGTGTAATGGATCGGTTTCCTATGTTTCATCATGTTCATTTAGCTATAAGAATATTTATAAAATCGAACACATGTTTCAATAATATTTGTCAAAAACGTAGAAGCCAGCAGTCGGAAATCTTAATAGACAAATAAAAACAAATACATATTCGTAAAGTTAATAAAATAAAAAGATATCAACCAAAAATAAATCATTAGCATGTTAAAAATGAGCTAAAATATGAAACTAAACTGACCATCTTATTAGAGAGGGAATTTAATACGCGCATCTCCTAGGAATAGAAAATGTCTAAATCGCCACTGAAAGAATAAAAAAACCAAGCCTTCAGTCAAATATCAAAAGTACCATTAACCCCTTGACATACCAAATTATTTAAATTCTTAATTAGATGACACATGCTATTTTGAGCATTTATTATTATTTTGATAATATAAGAACCATTTGAGATATTGAAGGGCTTCTAAGTGATTTTTTGCATTTTTAAATACTTTATTCTGTCGCTTAATTGCAAATTTAAAAATTCAATAAACTAATTAGCTTAAAATAAGTTATTAAGTGTTGATTAAATTAAAAATATGTGAAATGTGTATATAAATTGACCAGTTTATTAAAAAAAAAGCGGCATCATAATATGCTTTATATTATTCTTAGTGTATTAGACTTGAAAGTTCAGAAAGAATGTAAAATAGTGCTTTTTCAACAACCTTGAATCTTATATTAACTACGCAGATTACATTATTTTATATATTTTCCGACATATTTGTGCCAACGACGAAGGTCATAGAAGCCTAAGCTTCAGTTTAAGGAAAAGATCAGATTTTAGATATTTCATATGACAGAAATTTTGGGAATGATATTGTGCTTTATCCTTTACCACTTTTCCTACTCCTCATTTTAAAGAGAATTTAATTCTGAATTCAATAGACAAAATGAAAATATTCACTCATAAAAAGGTAGGCAGTGAAAGCGAAATTATGATTAATTTCTAGCTTCAAAATTATTTAACAGGAGGACTCTTAATTTTATTATAAAAATAGTTCGAATCTTATTTAATTAAATAAGTGCTTAATAATTATCGCGGATCGCTTTTTGTAGACCAATGTAAATTTAGAGCTCATAACATTGCTATAAAAAAGTACAATATTTCTAATAGTGCCAGAATATGAATTTGTCTTTTATGCTTATGAACCTTCTTTGTATTGAATTTTTTGCTGACCATTAAATATGTCTACATTTCCTTGAAGATCAACCAACTAATTCCTTGAAAATCATTCTGAAACCAAGTTCAACTATTCTATCTTTATGAGGAAAGTACTTTCTTTCCCCATCGATTTAATTTATTTCTTTGTATTGAATTCGCTATAAATTACTTTTGAAACAATATGCACATATTTGTAGATATAAACATTCCGATATTATATATAATAAATACAATTTAATCAATATTCTAAAATATATATGTATTAATTCTGATTTGGGCTTGCTTTTGTTTTCCGACACTGAAGCTACACGAGCCGAAACCAAAACGCCATCTCAGCTAAATTCTCTTCAAAAGCTATTTTAAGTTCAGAATATTTTCTCATGCAGCCCCCCACCCACATTCCCCGACACAGCTTTCCTCTCTTCTCTTCGGACTGGGGTATTGCACTGTCATAATTCGGGGGGGGGGGGAAGAATGGTTTTTAAAAAGCCCATTGTCTGCTTCCTTTCCCAATAATTCAATTACATAAAATGTTTAAAAAAATCTGCCACAGCTTTCGATATTACTGTTATTCCTTGCTCAGCACAGTATTCAAGAAAACGAAGGATATTTCAAAATACTTGGAAACATTTTTTAATTATATTTCCAAAAGTTTCCTTTCTCTTATGCTCCACGAAAATATTTCACAACGGAAATCTAGAATATACTATAAAACTATGAAATGGTTAAATATTCGCAACAATATTTCCAGCATCTACGTCATTCGAGCATGTTTCATCAGAAGTAGGAAAAAGTGAGGGAATGTATTTTCCCTGCCCTTGCAACTCTTGCTTAATAGAGATTTAACTTGATGACAATAATTCAGTTTACTATATTTTTTTCTTTCAGATACATCCATAACGCTTCAGGCCAGTATTAAAATAACTGGTTTCCCACAACCATCGTATAATCATTCTTATCCTATGGCCATGATTCTCTAACACGTGTTTCACGATTTATTTTACAAATACACTGGGAAAGAAAAGGAGGCTTGCACTAATCACAACTACTCACGGATGCAGAGTGCTTGAATTAATGGTACATGAAAAAAAAAATCGTCATTATAATTAACTTAGGTGGTTCCCAGCTAATAAACACGATCGGAAGTCAAACCTTACACGTGTAGTGAGATTCGAATTCGAATGATGCATCGAATGATTCGAATGTTAAATGAATCATCTTTCAAAGTTATGAAGAGGTTTCGAATTTATATCTTGTATACAGTACACTCCCGAGTATCCGGCCTAATATAACGGAAAGGTAGGCCAGATAACAAAAAAAGCCGGATAGGCGGGAGTTCTATGAACTCATTTCTTTGCCCACCAAGACAAAGTTTTTATACCAAAACTCACTGTTATAATACGTATTTCCACACTTCTTATTTGAGTACTAAGCCCTTCATTCATCTCCAGCCATATAAAATGTGAACGCGATCGCGGCCTTGAAACAAAGAAGCAGTTGCCGGTAATATGTCAAGTTAAAATAAAAGTCTCTGTACTGGTAGTTTATATTTGTTTATATACTGCATTACAAGAGTTTATCAAAGAAAAAGTAAGTTAAAGGATATAAACTGTCCACGTTTTAGCATGAATTCTGTACACTTCACTGTGGTATACTTTAAAAACATTATGTACTCCAAACATACTCCTTAAACATACTTCATGAATAATCTACGAATCCTGTATGTACTGTAAAGTTATAATTAGGAACAGCAGTAGCAAATAATGAACAACGAGCAGAACGCTGCTCTTTTCCTGTACCACTTATATTTTGCACACGACACTTAGGAGGACCACTTCCAATGTCTTGGCAATGTTGCCAATGCAATGCCTTGCCTAAATCAATTAATTACGATAAAGAAAACTAGGCTGATAGTACAGAAGCCGAATAGTCGCGAGTCGGATACTCGGGAGTGTACTGTACTTCAAAAATGAAATTATTCCAAGAAAACAAACCGTTCAACTATTTTAATTAATTCAACTAACAAGGGAATCAATATAATAGCATCAGATACTATAAGAAACATTATACAAACATCTAAAATAAATTAGTTTTTAGAAGCGATATTAATGTCAAGACAAGGGATAATATTTCTTGTAGCAGCAATTTAATCACATATTTAATAACTAAACTTAAACATTACTTTCATTAATGCTATTTCTGAATTATTCATTTTGACAAATGGCAAAATAATATTTTAATTATGAAGACAGTCGGGATTTCACGAGAAAAAATATAAGAATTTAGTCCCATCCGTTAAGAGAAGACATGCCATTTCTTTCCAAGTTAACAAGTATTCTTTTTAAATGTTTAGTTCTAATAATTAAAAAAAAATATTTTTAATTTTTACCCGAAAGGCCCTGCGTTGTGGAGCATCACGATCACTTATGTTAACTCTTAACTATTATCATTCCATTAATCCCCCAGCATATTAAAGAAAGTTTTCCTTTTGGCATTGAGGTGAGGATCCTTTCCTTTCACTGAGTTAAAAACTTTTCGTTTTATAACAAAAATTTCTTCTTGGTCTTTCCTTAAGTAAAACTATATTTAAATCCATGTAATTATGAAAAGGTGGCACAAGGTTCTTATTGGTTTAGTGGTAACCATCACTCCAATTCCATACCTTAATGACTTATGCATCATTTCGGTTACCAACAAACATTGTTAAACTGACGTTTCCATAATTTTATTACAAGACTTCGTAACATTTTTTATCATCTCACTAAATGGCTTTTTTTAGTAATAATAATATTAGTTTTCTTGATTCATTTACAAGAATTAAAATTCCATTTTAAAACCACAACGAAAGATATTTTGGAACGTACATAATTTTTCTGAGCTTAATCGAAAGAATATATTTGAACCGATACGTTAGTTTTAAATACCAGTTCTAAATATTAAATGCAATCACTGCAGCCATTATAACCCCTTTATTGGAAAAAAAATTAATTGATCTTTGATATCTTTATATTGGTTTTTGACAATACAAGCCTCTTTTCTTATAATGCCGCTTTTGATCAAGCAGAGGCGGAATTCGGCATTTTGTGGCTACATTATGAGGGCCTTTTTTTAATGATTTGAGTAATAAACTAGATATTAAATTAGTTTTGCAGTTAAACACATTTTTATTTTAGTTTTTTTTTCTTTTACTAACATTGTAAAAATGCACGGCTTTTTAAAAATTATTATTAAGATTCACGAATATGCAGCATTCACTTTAGTATATAATATCCAATAAGAGACATATATTTATGTAGAGTTTTAATTAGTGGCCATTACCATTCCATTGTTATACTGAATGCATCCAATTCAATTTAGTTTTATTGTATTGTAATAGATGGCACCATGGGTTCTACTAATCGAAAGTGCTAGGTCACGTGACCATAAATTTTAATAAAGCGAGCTGTTGGCATACGCTCGAGAGCAGAGAAGGAGAGGGGTGTTACATAGCTTAGCTATGAGCAGACATCTTGTAAGGCTTCGCTCTTGGTGCCATCTAAATATTTTACTTCTAACTTTAATGTAAATAATGTTTCCCGTCCTAATTGTTAATGTTCTTTTAATTTTGTTTACTGTAAATAAACTATTTGTTTTTCTTTAAAAGTTTCTTAATCAGCACCCTAGACACTGATCCAAATGGGATTGAATGGGCATTTTGTCCCACCCAGTCCTACATTTATAAGTATTATAATAATTAAATGAATATAATAAAATAGACAGGAGCCTGACCAAAATATATTTGACAAAGATATTTATTAATAAGCCATTACATTCTTTTATAATTCACAAAATTAGCATTTGTCACACATTTATTCTATACAATTAACATTTTTCTAATCTTTCTGCATGCAGCCCCCCTTCCCCCCTCAATCTAGCGGACTTACGCAGCTACCTACAACAATATCTACCACTAGCAACTGCATACGACAACACCTACCACAACCAAACAACAACAGCAATAAAATACATTCGGGCCAATAAATACTATTCTGACAAACAGCAATCCTCTAGAGATAATTTTGATGCAGTTATGTTTTCAATCAATATTGAATCAACATATCAAGATCCTTCTACTCTTGAGGTCTGACATAATCAGTTTTATAATAATAATAATAAAAAGTTCTAGGAAGAGAACTTGGAATTTAACGAATCCAGGAAACCACAAAGGGAACGCCATCCAAAGTTGAATGAATCGTTTTTTGAACTTGGAGAGTTGCGAAACATTTACGAGACGATTACAAAAGGGCAGGATATCCACTCATCAATGGGAGGAAAGTCAACAAAAAAATGATGACTCATCCCATGTTTCTGAGAATGCCGATTGCAATCTACAGTCAGCAGTAATTGCAATACAATTCTAAAAAGATTCCAAACAAACTGGTTTTTCTAATTAATTAAATGACAAAGTTAATGATTTTTCACGAGTGGATCCTATAGTGGTAAAATAATTTAGAAAAATAGTGTCTCTAAAATGAAAGATCGGATTAGTGTTTCTTATCAATTTAAATTCCGGTATATGCAGATTCTGCAATTAAATAATCTTATAATTTCATATCTATAAAAACTATTTTTATCTACAAGAGTTTGTGACGGGTTCCAATTCTGGCAGTTCACTACTCGAAGTACTCTCGATAAATTAGTAATCTTAAAATATTACTAGATTGAAATTTTCAAATGATGAACTCAGCTGCAAAAGTTCAAAATTTTTAAGCTCAATATAATGTTTTAATACAAATCGACAGTCTTTTTCGATGCATTTCTGCCTTTGAAAAATATCTGTCAGTAGTCAATACTATTGCATTACAAGCTAACAAAACTCCACTAAATAAAAGATTCTACATTTTAAATATTCATTTTCATAATCCGTTTATAATTGATTTAACAGTGCTTAACAAAATTTTACACTTTCTTAAGAATAACCAATACAGTTTTTCCAAATAATTTTTACCATTACAACAGAATGATTATTTTCGCATTTTATTTTTAACACTAGAATTACCGATTTTATATATATACCTAGTTTTACCACACCCGTCAAATTTATGGGTTTTTGATCGTCATGGCATTCACTGTAACTTTTGGCTTAATTTATTTAAATAAAAGAATATAATTTAGCAAAAACAACATTTAATATAATAATTCATTGATTGTTAATAAAAATCTAAGGGAAAAAGTTTGTATTTGCATTTATAGGATATCCAGGTAGAGCTTTTAGTTCTAAATTGAATCATAATCGGAATAAAATAGATCCCATTATAACGGCTGCCGAATACTTTGGATCAATCAATACAATTTCACATGAAAAATTTAATTCAAAATTTTCCAGTGAATGTCTGAAAGCGATGTATAAATGAATGTAAATACGTACTGATTCCATTACTGCATAGGTGATCCATAAAGTATAAACTCTGAAATGGCTAAAACCGCCATTTTGATGGTAAAAATAGGTATAGGTCAAACTGATTATGGAAGTTAAAATCACAGAGTGGAAATTGAATAGGAATATGTAATCGTTCTTATAGCCCCCCCCCCCCTAAAGTTCTAGAACAATACATAAATTATATCAAAATTTTTTAAGTATGAAATTTGAAAACCGTCAAAATGACAGTCTTGGTAGTTCTAGTGTTAACTTTCTCATTCATCTTCAAAATATATTCCACAGGAGAGGGGGGAAAAAACCGTGGCTTTTAAAGTAGCAAGAAATTATGACTACTACATAATTTGCAAAGAAAAAAAAGCGAGCTAAACTGTTCCGCGTTAATATTTCCGTCCAACTGATACGCGTCATGTTTGTCCAGCTCCGTTTTGTAACAGAGAAGAAATGCAAAACGGACACCCGAGAAGTTCGCACGCTCAAAGAATGCATTCTTCGAAGCGACGCTGGGTGGAAAAATAAAAATAAATGAATGAAAGGAACAGTGTCGAGGATGACGTCAGCCAGAAAAACGCGGGGAATCCGACCGACCGACTTGCTTGGAAGGATGACCGACAACTCAAAGGAAATATTCTCTGTGTGATTCAGTTTTAAAAGGGCGGATTTAATTTGCAAGACACCTGACAGAAAGTACCAGAACGATTAGCAATGTACTTGTTCGTATTTTATTTCTTTAACCCTTTTATTAGAAATTGTTTCCCAGGATTGTTCTAATAGCTTTCTTTGAACGGTTTAATTCTGCTTTGGTGCTGTAAAAAGGAAAGAAATTAGAGAATAATCCGAAAATTAATGTTTCCCCTGCCTGATAAACAGTCTTTATTTTTATACTTATTATGAAGAATTAAATAGAAGAAGGGGGGGGGGGATCAATGTAGTTAGAAAATATTTTTCTTTTCAAATAAATCCTGATAGTTTATTCCACATTGTATATTGCACACTTAATATCTAATTTACAATCTCACCAATCTACAGTGAATTTGCGCTACATTGCGCACTTCGGTAATTCGTAGTTAATTTGCAATTGCGCACACTGGATTAGTAAAATTAATAAAACTGTAATTTTGTAAAATTTTTATTTATAGTGTATGTCTTGATCTTAGCCAAAAATATTGCAAAGAAATGTAATAGAAATGTAATCTTGTAAATAGAATAGAGAATTTAACAGCACTTAAGATTGCGGTTATTGTATGGGTCTCGCATATGGAACAGCAATGTTAATCAGTATTGTATTTCATAAAAAGAAATTCAACATAAAACGCACTATTAATTACAAGGTGGAGATATTTTGGAAAAATGCAATTTTGTGTTTTGTCCAATATTTACTCGTATCTTTTTACATAACAGCATAAAACTAGTCACCTCGACATATATTTGGATCAGTCGCTGAGCAGATAAATTAACCCTTTCTAGGGCCGTGGGAAGCATGCTTCCTACCTAATTTATCAATCTTCGTATGAAATTATGTAGGTTGGCATAAGTTCTGATAATTTTTTTTAGAAAAACAGAAACTTAGATGCTTCAGTTCTTTATCTCACACAAAATAATGTGTCTTTATTTGTTACTTAATTATTAATTAACCAAATTAATTAATGAATCAAGTTAAATTTATCTAATAAGCTAAATGAATCCCTTTTCTTATTCTAATTTCAAGCCTAAAAATATTTAAACATTATACGACTAGAAAAAAATGGCCCTTTAAAGGGTTAAGCAATTTATATATTTAAAATAATTAATGAAACAAAAGCCGATTCCCCAGCCGAAACCACAGGTGCAATTTTATCAATTTTTATTTCATAAGAAAGCTTATGGTTCCTAGATATGCCATCAGAAATCGTCTTCACCCCTCACCCCTGCTTTTTTCTGAAGAAAAATGTCTCAAAAACATTACCTCCTAAAGAAAGAAAGAAAAAAAAAAAAAGACAGTAGCCCAGTTCTAAACACTAACTTTTCGTTAATTTTTATTTCATATGAAAGCTAATCACTCTTAAATGTCACCATTAATGACTTGCAACCAACCAACGAAACTCTAGTTTCAGAAAAAGAACTTTGGCAGAGATCCCGTTCTCAAGAACTAGAGCGATTTCGCAACTTGGCAAACAGCTTTCCAATCAGAATATCTAATAAAAAAAACTTATCATACATTCTGATATATATTTAAAAAATTAAAATAAATATTTCTTCAGTTATGATTAGATGTTATTTCTTCAATTAATATTATAGTAGGCAAACAACTAGTAGTCAAAGGCGGCTAGTTGAAAGAAGGATTTATCAAGGAAAACTTTTAAGGGAATGGTTCAGACTTCACAAATTTGAATGGTGGAAGTTCTAATGCTCTATTTATGTAGTTCTTTAATTTTCACATTAATTATTAAAGTGAACTCAAGTTAAACTGTTCTCATTTAATATTCAACAGAGAAAGATTTGAAAGCACAAAAATGAACGTGAGAAAACATACATTATTTGTGTGTATCTGTGGGTATGTTCGATTCGTGGTGCAGAAAATAAAATATCTTGAAAACAAGAGTGCGTTCACCCTCACTCACGATAAGTTCTGAAAGCAGAACATCTTGAAGCACAACAGCCTGTCGACAGATATCTTGCCAAAACTTGAGCATTTTTTGCAAAACAATGTTAGGATCATAAAACGATGGCGAGAAAGAGAGAAAGGAAAGGAGTCGAGGGTTATTTTTAACATCAATTCTCCACTCAGCACCGGATAAGAGAGAGAAGTGGCAAAGCGAAACCTCTAGTAGCTCTCATGCAATTATGTTTTTCCAGTTGGTTATAAATACGAAGCAAGAGTTTCTTTCCCGCAATTATGTAATATTTTATTTTGACAGCAGTTTCCTGATTTCGGGCGATTTGTCAGGCCCTGGAGTCGTCCATCATCGGATGTCAACGGGATATGCCAACATCTGCAAGCGTTTAGTTCAGAAGACTTTTGTCTTAATAGCCTACGCATTCTTTGAAGGCCCATTAGCTAAGTAATAACCATTAAAACAATAGTTGAGAACACAAAAGAAAAAAAAAAGGATGGTAAATGAGTTTATGCCCTTCTCTTTTTATTTCTAAATTTTGATGAAAGATTAAGATTTTTAGTTAAAGAAATATAAAGCTGCACAGCAGAGATTTTTAAGCTATTTCCACACGCGAGACTTCGCGCTTTGTCAAACAAAACAACGCGTCAACAAAATTCAACGATCTTTATCCGAGAGAATTAACAAACTTCATTATACGCTACACTAGGAAAATATTTATTTAAGTCTAATAGATAACAAAAGAAGATTATTAAACCATATAAGGGAAATTTTAATGAAATAGAAAATTTGTCTCGACTTCTATTAATATTGTTAAAGAAATTATCTTCACGGCTAAATCTTGTGGTAATTTTAAAACGACATCTAATAGCCTGCAACTTTATTTTCTCAATATTCGGAGCAACCTCTTTAACGCTCCACTTAAAATATTTAATATTATCTAAAATATAAAAATTAATTTTTGCTTAATCGTATTTTATGCGCTGCCGTACCGTTCATCCGATTGCGATAAAACTTTGCCAATTTATTGTTTGCACTTGCGCGAAGGTTATATGATCATATCTAATATATAAAAATTAATGCTTGTTTGTTCGTATTTTATGCGCTGCCGTACTGTTCATCTGAATGCGATAAAACTTTGCCAACTTATTGCCTGCACTTGCACGAAGGCTATATCCATAGTACAATTATTATATCTAATATTTAAAAATGAATATTTGTTTGTTCGTATTTTATGCGCTGCCGCAGTGTTCATCCGAATGCGATAAAACTTTGCCAATTAATTGCTTTGAACCTAGAAAATCCAAGTTTTTCACATGGCCAGTTGTATGTTGCATGCTCATGAGTCGGACGGCCGAGAAATTTATTTTTGCTGAAGACGGAAAAACAAAAATAGGGTCTATCCTAAAGTATACTCGAATAATAAAGTTTAAAAAAAATATATTATTTATATTTCTCCTTTATATATCATTAAATTTCAATGAGTGTATTCATTTTCGACAAAGAAATAAAATTCATTTTATCACTCCTAATTAAACAAGATAGCTATTACCAGCTAATTATTAATAATGACCCGTTATTAAAAATATTCACTTCCAGTTAGTTAGATTCGACTGCAAACAGAGATCTAAAAATCCTATTTAGGAAAAGATTATTTTTGTTTTAGATTCATGCCTTGTTGTGGCAATTGTGCGGTTAAAAAGATGCAGGTTGAAAGTTCATTGGCGGAAGTGGTATTGCATTCTCTTTAGTTTTTCATCACGATAACTTATTTTACACAAATATAAGACATTCTAAAGTGGCTAACCAACAAGAATTTCAATGTAATTTAATTTATAGGGCAAATATAAAAAAATAAATAAAATTTCTCCATAAATATTTAGCTGTCAGGAATTTCATGTCCACCTCCACAATTAAGATTTAACACAGCAGTTGAAAGACGAAAATAATGCCAGTCGTTTCCAGCATAACGGTGACTGTAACTCAACCACAAAAGCATTAATAAAAGCCACAATTCTAGACAACTGACACGATTCTTTGAAATAAGCGACAGTGAATAGATTGGAAAAATGACCACGAATTTTTAATGGCTATGCGTTCCTTGAATTTACAAGTAAAATTTTTAATTTTTGAACCAACGAAATTTTTCGGAACATTTAGGAGTAGCTTCTACTCTTAAGGTAAGAATCCTGGATATGAACAACTTGATCAAAAAGGAGGAGGGGGGTAGGGTGGAGTTATATTAATTCCCCGTTTTAAAGCAACAGTAGGGCTATTTTGGGATGGACCTCGTAATTTTGAACCGGTGACGAGGACAACACCTGAGCTAGCACCCCCTCTCCAAACTTCCACACCATACCAGTGGGAGGACGTTTGTCCCTTACGAATTTAACGTGTACCAAACCCGCTTACACGATGGTTCTTCGGTGGAACCGGGTCTCGAACCTGAAACCCTCCGGTTCCGAAGCCGGGGGGGGGGGGGAGTCATGCTCAGCAAGCTGATGGAGCAATAATCATAATATATTAGTACAGAACAAGGTAAGAAGTTCTTCTAGCTCATAATTATTTAATGAAAAACAAACAAAAAAGTAGTGAAAAAAATAAATCTATTTTATCGTTCGATATTCACAGTGGAATCATATTAGTATCCAGAATATGTCCGTGTACATTTCTCCCCATACAAATGAGCAGATGTGTTTGGTTAGAATTAAGATTTTCAATTACTATAAAAAAATCTTTAATCTTCATAAAATATAAGGTATATTTTAGCTTCTTAAATTGGTGGTCGTGAAAACTTTGTTTTTTTTTTTTTTTTTCAATGTTTGCAATCAAAAATAAGTAAATTTATCTCGACTAAAAATATTTCAATAAAATTTATTGATTTTTATCATTTTAAATCGAATTAATTACTTTTATTTATAATTAACTTTTTCCTTTTTCCCTCTATAGTTGAGTGGTTACAAAATATTTCAGTTTCGTGGGGAAAATAAATAAATGTTATTTTAAACGTACACTTTCTGAGCATTTATCGATATACTATGTTATTTTTAACGCCCAGTGTTTCTGAGCATTTATCGATATACTATGTTATTTTTAACGCCCAGTGTTTCTGAGCATTTATCGATATACCATGTTATTTTTAACGCACATTTTCTGAGCATTTATCGATATACCATGTTATTTTTAACGCACATTTTCTGAGCATTTATCGATATACCATGTTATTTTTAACGCACAGTGTTTCTGAGCATTTATCGATATACCATGTTATTTTTAACGCACCCTTTCTGAGCATTTATCGATATACCATGTTATTTTTAACGCACAGTGTTTCTGAACATTTATCGATATACCATGTTATTTTTAACGCACAGTGTTTCTGAACATTTATCGATATACCATGTTATTTTTAACGCACAGTTTCTGAGCATCTATCGATATGCCATGTTATTTGTAATGCACACTTTCTGAGCATCTATCGATATGCCATGTTGTTGTTTTTCATTCCCGAAGAGGCGATAATTCCTTCGAGGAAAAAAACTGCCAGAAAATTTTCCACTCGCAATCAACCTGTACAGATAAATGCTCATTAATAATTAATGAGCGATCAGTAGCGTTTTTCTAGCCTTTTTTTTTAAATCGCTTCTCGTTCTACGAAAGTGAACAAAAACTCCCAACATCTTCCCGATCGGCAGTAGAAAAGCGAAGATGGCGTTTTAATTGGCGTCTTTCGAGTTTTGTTTGTTAATGAGCCCTTGAGTACTTTTTTGTGATAGAGAGAAATGGCCGCTGATAAAAACGCTGATGCTGTGGAATTAAACTGGTCTTTTCTTTTCCCGCTGCTTTCTCTTGTGAAATGGAGTCGATGAGAAAAACTTTCCCATGATGCGAGTTCTTTCCTCTATGCCGAAGTCGTCTGCTTGATTCATCAAGTTGAATAGAAATATTTTTACAGCAGCAGCAGATTTTCTAATATGCAGCGGCTCAGGAATGCTAGGCAGAAAGGGCGCAAGGAAAGCGATTTAAGAATTATTCTATTACTTGTCAAATAAACAGATTTGTAAAAATTACAAATTCTATGACTGATACATTATTAGGATTGTAGAGAAACGAGAGGCGGATGAAAGACGAGTTTAGGTATTTAAACGAAACGAAAGACGAGTTTAGGTATTTAATTATTTTCCGAGTTCCACATTTCACAAAACAAACACCAAAAGACACGACACTCATTTAGAATACAATCTAATAATGACCCCCATGAAGGATCATGGGAAATATACCTTGATGTTTATAAGGTAACGCCATCTACAGTACCAAAGAGAAGGTAGTAGAGTTATGTAACCGCTACAGGGTAATATTAACTCTTTATCAAATACAATTGCATCACACAATGATGTATGATGCATTGCATTTACTTGGTTATTAGATTATTCACAAAACCGAGCATCTGCTTCAATAACATCGTGTACAATTGTGGACATCGGTCAGTTTGGAATCGTAAAAGATAAAAAAATAAATATGTATACACAAAATTAATAAAATAAACTTTGAATAAATTATTAACGTATTAACTAAATTAGAAATGTATTGAAATGTGAAACTAAACTGATCAGTTTATAAAAAGAATAGTTATATTATGCGTACTGCAAATATGCCTTAATCGGCAATTGTTAATCTGCCAAGTCTTACAATATAAAGCGCGATTCAAAAAATTCTTACGCAGTTCTCGACTACAACTTAATCTCGTCACAGTCTTTATTAATACTTTAACTTACCCCCCCCCCCTAAATTTAGTAGTTGCGATAATCTTGCTCACTTTAAAACGAGACACTAATATATATATATAAATATATATATATATATATATATATAATATTATTTTTGGTTGAAGCAGAGTGCGGGTTTGAAGACATAGATGAGACGTTGCATTTTTAATTTCGTTTTATTCTCTCTTTAATATCCATCCAGGAAAGCAATTTATTTACAAGCAAACGCAGCGCGCACAAAAGCAGAAGTAAGAAAGAAGGGACGAAACAAATGATCACTAGTCTTATGTAAAATAGGATTTCCGGCCACGTGTCAATTCAATACACGTGGTGACCTTTGACACCTTTTCAAGGGCACCGAAAGGATCACTTTCCCTCGAGACGTAGATTGATCGCGCAGTAATTATTACAAAGGAATTAATTAAACCGAAAGTGGAATAATATCAGGAAATAAGAGAATATTTTACTATGGGCTAAATTTAGATAAAGTTTTGGAAATTAATTTGGTTTAAATTAAGAGTTTAAAATATCATTACACACATATTATATATATATATATAAAGCTCTACTCTACTATTTTATTTAAAAGGAGACTTTTTTTAAAGCTTTTCAACTCTTTATTCTGTTAAAAAAAAAGGAAGTATTAATTTGGTGAAAGCTTATCAGCCAGATAACAGCTACGCTACACGGGCAATTGCTTTTGTATTGTGGTCATGTTACTCGGCTGCGAACTACACGGTCCCAGGTTCTATCCTCGCTCATCACAATTCGCCACACTCATCTGCAGTTTTTTTAATTAGTTCAATCAATTGATAGTTTGACCTGAATATAGAATATTCAATTTGTTTAATATATTCATTACAGTGCCCGGTATACGAAATTATTTCTTTGTATACTTCAATAGTTCATTGCATTCATTGGTAAATTTTTTAAAAAAAAAATCTGTACCAAAATTATTTAAATATAGAAGGAAACAGGTTTGGTTTTGAAATAAAAGCAAAGACACATCTTATAAGCTAGGATTTATAAATACAAAAACTAATTAATAATGAATATATGAATATGAACAGTAATATCAATTAAGAGTAAAATCAAAGTATAACACACATTTCTCGCCAATTTATGATGCCAGTTATTTAGCAATATTTTTTCTAAAGATTGGAAAGAAATAGGATCAGAACAAAGGTATGCGCGCAGGATCTAACTGTTATCAATATTGTTAATGTGAACATTAGCGGTTTGAAATACAATCTCTGAATATACAGGTTATATCTAATAATCTCTAAATATACAGAATTATTAAGCAGAGGTGTGTGAAATTTTAATTACAAGTTTAGTAAATTAAAAACCAAGCGAATTTTTGATATTCTTTCATCGTGCTAAATATATTCAAGTACAAAAATTATTTTTCGTCATCTTAAAATTCTAAAAACTATCTTCTCAATAACACTTAATTGCAGTACATTTTTTTTCTCGTCTATTTTTAATTAATTTTAAAACTTCTTTTAAGCTTATTTTACAACAATATATTTCACTGTTGTGAACGTTCTCAAATCGTTTTTATTGTTGTTATCAATATTTGTCTCGAATTTATCTTCCACTGTTAATGATGCAGATATATATTATTTTTTCATAATGAGCAACCTTTGAAAATTTGTAATATTTGCAATTAAAATTTATTTTCATAAGTAAACTATGATGAAAAATTCATAGTGCATCCATTCATAGATAAGTTTAGCAAGAAAATGAATGGAAATTTAAAAATTTCTGTTTCAAATTAAAGCTCAAATTTTAGATGAAATGATAGAAAAAATAATGGGGCACAGAGCTAAATAAATAAAACATCAAATATAATATGTTTCGCATATCATAAAAATTTTCAAGTTTAAAAATGCTTTGTTGAGAAGGCCATTAAGTGTAAACTATATAAAACATTTAGTTGAAAATTTAAATAACCATCGATCATGGAGAAGCAAGCAGGTCGCCAAAATTGGCAGGTTATTTAATATTTCTAACGTGCGACTAAATGAAGATTTTAAGCTGATTTTTTGCTAATTACAGAAAGATAAACATACATTGAAGACCTGGTTGAGACCCACGTAAAAACTGAGTAGCAACCCACAGTCTGAGAATCATTTATATACTAGTTGAAATATGAATACAACTGAATTGTACACTAGTTGTTAAAATGAAGGAAATAGCTTTAAGGAACAACAATTTTTTTTAATACTTTCCAATTTCAATTTGTTATACATTGAATTATAAGTAAAATTTAATGACAATGTTTCTCACGAATAATTTTTTATTTTATTTCAGAAGTAGGGCAATCTCAAACTGACAATTCGATTTGGGAAACATTCCGAAGTAGCAAGTTCGAATTCAATCAAACTCAATTAAAAAGCAACTGGTTCAGTTGAAACTGGAATCGAGATAGTTAACGCTTCCAAGACTCGCTTTTCCAGGCTATTACGACAACAACATAATTGATATTAATGCCATAAGTGCAATTATTTTTGAAACTTTTCCATACGGAACGAAAGCATACCACAAACAAAGTTTCGTTTCGGAACAAATAAAGTTTAATAACTGACCCACACAAGGAATCAATGGGCAATTAAATGCTTTTTCTTTTTAATTCCTCTCAACGCTTTGAATAGGCGTCAACTCAAATCAATGTAAAATAAGCTGTGTTTAAAAACAGCAATGAAAAGAAATCAGTCAAAAGAATAAGGACAGTATTATGAAGATAATAAAAAAAAATCCGATTCAAAATATGTTCGATGAAAAGGGATTACGTTTCAGTTACCCCAGGGTAGGTGAGAGCATTTCATTCACAAAGTTAAACGGCTTGCAATTAAAAATGGGGAATACAAGGTACCTTTTTCCCACAATTAAAAGACGTTTCTTTGAAAGAAGTGGAGGCAGTTTATACGCAGAATAAATTCATCCAGTTCAAAGTTCATAAGGAAGTTGGCGGGGATACATCCAATATTTAAATTTGTATTGCATTTTGATAAAAGAAGTGTCATCTTGGTAAAAGTCGACAATGGCGACAGGCTTAACAAAGTGGTTTTTTCCGTCTGGACAACTTAGTATAAATCTGATACATTTGAAGATAAAAAGGACGAAGCGTGGGAGAAAGGTTAGGTCAGACAAGTAATATTTCAAAGCAAACAAGCATAAGAAGTGAATGCTCTGGAAACATTGGTTTCTTTTTTGGAGTTTCTGCTGCTTCGCAGACATGATTAGAACAGTAAAATTAAAATCAAATGACGAATCTATGCATAAAAAGCAGCCAGATTTTTTGATTTAAGCAGAAGTCATCTAATTCAGAATGTTGTCTCACATACCCCCTCCCCCCTCTCTACGTAAAATCATAGCCAATATTTTTAAGAATAAATGACTAAATAAAAACTTAAAATACAATAAAAAATAAAATAATTATGAAATTTTTAAATAAACAGATGAATTAAGTAAAGAGATTTAAGAGCCTTTCAATTGAAGACTGATAAATTTTCATTTAAATTCCGGAAATAATAAATGAAAGCCAAGTTTATAAGATAAATATTTTCCAAAAATATTCAATATTTTTTTTCTATTTTTTTAAAGTTTTTAAATATTTCCGATAGTAATTTATATTTTATAGGATACATAAAAAAATCTATGGTGAAATTTACCCAAAATAATAATAGTAAACAAATCATAAAGAATTATTTAAATTTAAAAAAGAATTTTTAAATACATAGAAAGCGTTTATCAAATCCTACACCCCCCTCTCCATACTATCGAAAATAGGGATGGGGAACCCTTTCTACAATGCACTGTTGCCACCATTCGTCATATTAAACTTCAAAATATGCTGATAGAAATGCTTCGATAATATTTGATTAAGACAAATTTATTCCTGGAGATCATGAAAATGCCAGCATTTTGAAAATATTCTACTTTTATTTCGACGTCATATATATATTTTTAGATTCTTTTTTTTTGGGGGGGGGAGAGCAATTAAGAGACAATTTTAAAGGACAAAACAAGAAAAATTTAAAATATAATTCAAATATCTTAAAAGAAAAACTGAAGTTCTCAATAAGAAATGTATTCATTTTTTTTTTACTTTGTTATAAATGAAGTACATAAAATATAATAATCATAAAAACGAATTTAACATTTTAATGAATTTCTACATTTCAGACACCCCGAGTCCGAAAAATACATTTTTGGAATTATGTCTGTGTCTAGAAATACGCTGGTTTTCCAGGAATTGTTTTGAGCTAGAAGAACAATTTGGTCTTGGATCTTTGGTTTATGATCTTAGCACTGAATTTATAACTACAAAAAACTTAAAACTTAATAGCATAAATTTTAAGCGAAATCCATTCAGAAGGTGTATATCCGACTATACAAGAGAACACGATAATTAAAAGAGAGAAAATTTGGTATGCTGATTTAGCATCTTAAATATAGACCTGTATCAAATTTTGAGCCAAATTTGTCGACCCGTTTATGACTTTCGCATGTACGTAAACGCAACAACTTAAACAATTGAAATTTGGTACGTGATCTTATGACTACACTGCAATTTTATATCAAATCTTGGTTTCAATCGATTGGGGGGAAAAAGGGTGTTTCTGGTTCTTGTGCATTAACCACGCGACAGCGATCAATTGCAAGATGGATTAGTGAGTTCAGAAAAAAAGCTAGAGTCAAGTGTAAGCAGTGCAATTATTGTTCGCCAGTGCCATGTAATTAATACACAAATGTCGGTTTCACGAATTCCAATGTGGACACAGTGTTTTATACTAATCAACGAAGTATAAAACTCACATATATGGTACTTTGAAAATATAAATCTGAAGACTGGTGATATTCCAGGTCTTGCCCAAGGTTCACAATTTTAGTGGTGGAAGGAGAGGGGGCATAACACCATCATTTGAGAAAATCTGAGAAAGGTTATAAGAGATTACTTCCTCTGGTATTCCATTCAAAATAAACAAATTCTCTTATCTGATTGATACTTGAAATAAAATTCACGTAAAACGTTAATCTTTCAAAGAAATCAAGCAGAGTTAGTAAGCTTAGTGACATTCCATTTCATCGACCGGAAACCATCATTCTAGTTTTCAATCTAGATTTATCAGCTATCGTCACTTAAATTAAGGTCAATCCCTCAGCCGAGGCAAGCCTTTCAGCACAACGAAAAATTCCCCAGAATCCAGCAGAAAGCGAAAACAGAGCGCGCTATTTACACATGGCCGAAATCTGGAGTATTTATAAACAAGTCGCGACGTGTGGGATCAAGAAAAACAATGCAAACAAAACACTCCCTGATGTGCATGAATCAGCCAGCGGACCTTGGGCGCCGGGCCTCGTCATCAACTCAGAAGGCCTTTTCGTGAACTCCGGGCGATCTATTCATTACGAGGAGATAAGTGACGATTACCTCATGGGCAAGATGCTCCATTAAAGATAGATAAACAAACGAATGACAGGCACTTGCTGTCACACAGAGGATATGGCATTTCATCAAGAATGGCTTCAAACATAAATATTAGTGCAGCAGGGTGATTTATCCAAGTTTCAATTTAATTTTCTGGACCTAACCATTTTAATTCAATTTTCTAAACTTACTTTTTTTAATTCCATTTTCTGGATCGAACCATTTTAACGTGTTAGCTGCCACGGCTTATATTCGGGCAATCTATCTAGTTCGACGACCCCCTTCTTTGCTATGTCTTATGGTACAGAATGGGTAATCAAATAAGATAAGATGGTTTGGTACAATTACAGCTTAAGGTGTATGTACACACTTGAAACTTCGAAAATCGTTCAAAATATCGAATATTTTTTATTGCTTAATAATGTTCTCCGATCCTTTAGTTTTCAAACGATACCAAGATGTTGTCATTATTCGAAATATTTCTCGAGTTATAATTATTTTTCTTGATGTGCTTTCTTTAAGAACTCTAGTTACGGTTTTTTTTAACACCCATTTTATGAAGAATGATATTTTCCCACTATGTTGCTTCATTCAAACAATCATAAATCAACAAGAAATTAACCAAATACAATTATTTATATATCAAAATAATCTGTATGAAACAGTGGATGTTTTGTGCCTCAATCAAAATTATATTTATAGAAATAAATTTTAAAAGTTAAAATTACTATTTAAAAAAAATTGCTATCTAAAAGTTAAAATTACTGAAAAAATCTGGCTTTTTCTATTCATCGTTGAGGAAAAAATTGTTAAAAAAATTATGTATTTTTACAACTTGATTGTGGCAGACAACATGAAGATTAATATTAGGCATAATTTCCAACTACAATTGTGTGTCTGTACAAATTAGAATTTAAGATATCATGTTTCAAAAATCATGCTAATTAGCTCATTAAATATTATTTAATTAATTAATAATTAGTGTAATATGGTTTTTTCTCACTGAAATGAGTTTAAACATATATCAATGACCTACTATTAAAAAACTGGATTTTTAAAGTTAAAATTTAAAAAAAAAAATCTTCTAGTGTGTACGTACACCTTAACTGTAAATAGATAGATGGTTTGGTACAGTTACATCTTACTTGTAAATAGATAGATGGTTTGGTACAGTTACATCTTACTTGTAAACAGATAGATGGTTTGGTACAGTTACATCTTACTTGTAAATAGATAGATGGTTTGGTACAGTTACATCTTACTTGTAAATAGATAGATGGTTTGGTACAGTTACATCTTACTTGTAAATAGATAGATGGTTTGGTACAGTTACATCTTTACTGTAACGCACAGGCACGTAATGCAGCAGTCAATGAGTTAATTCACCTTTCTGGACCAATCCATTTTAATGTAACCTATTGAACTTAAAAATTTTAATTAGTTTTTTAGGGCACACTCCGCTAATTTACGTCTTTTTAATTGAAAAAATGAATGCATTTGAAATTTTTTGTAAGCTCAATAAATACAAATACGTAACTATCAACAGCATGAGAACGTAATGAAATTTAGTATTTAGTTCAAAGTTAATATATATAAATACACACTCCCATAAATTCATCACCCATTTAAATTGAAAATGCGTTGATATGAAATTGAGTTTTCAGCTTCATTAGGTTGTAGTTTTATTTTTTAAAAATAAAACTCACAAAAATATGTAATAAATCTCAGTACAAAATTAAATAAAGCTTAAAAATTAGTTCAAAATCGCAAAATTAACAGGGATAGAGAATGATTAAAATAAAAAGTAAAATTCATTCAGTGACACATAAAGAGCTTCTTTAAATAATACACTTTGTTTAAAGGATGTTATATTTTCGTACGCATTAAAAATTCGTCAATATTTTGCTCATTTCACTAGTTTAGAAAGAGAAATATATATAATTAGAACGTAATTTCATCATAAATATACACCGAAAACCGCAAATTTCGAATAATGATTTGTTAAAAGCAATAGCTTTTTGGAAAGGAAGGAACTGAATCATACAGGAATTAAGTTGCACGTGTTTCCATTCGGTTTATTAACACAATTGAAAATAGCTCCAATTTTCATTTTTAGATGGGAAAAAGGTTAGTGTTTATTATGTAAACATCATCTTAAAATAAAAATGCAACTGAATCAATATCTATAAAACAAAATTGACATGGCACACAGGAAAATTGGAAATTAGTAAAATATTTTTTCGAAATTAATATTTCAAATGCTTTATGAAAGTAATAAATCATAATAAAACTTCCAGGATAATAAAATCAGATTAAAAATTAGTGAAATAACACAGAAATAATCCCAATATAGATTCGCAACTTGTGAAGGACATTTTCTATGTGAGAAACGAAAATGATGTAAATATTATAAATCAAAATAAGAAAAGATGCAATTCGTTATTACAGAAGTAAAACAACACCCTTAAAAACAGACACATATACATAATTAACACAAAAGGAATTTTGACATTAATGATGTGAAATTTCTTAACTAAAAGAGGTGCCAAATTTCACTCAAAGTCATTGACAGAGATGCGATTAAATCTGATCTGAAATATTTAGTCCCACTGCTGAAGTGGAAGATAAAGAGTTTCTGAAATTCCTAGTAAGAATGTTACATGTTTACTTTTATGGACAGGAAGAGAATGGTCCCAAATTCAAAACACAGTCAGAAAACTGAGTCCCCCTAAGGGCATACAAGGTTAGATAATCGTACATCTGTGACATTTAGGGTCTTGAACTTAATGCCTCGAGTGAAATCAAGACAAAGGCTGTCTCCGCCGTCAGCCCCACACCTCTGTCACCTACGACGTGCCAGGGCGATGAGCCATCTTTACCGGAAAGGATGCCCAACCTATCTTCGTGAATCTGGTAGCCTCCGATGTGAGTGACCTCAATGAGGAGAAGGGGGGAGGGAGAAGAAATCGCCCGGCCACTTACTCATTTTCAGCGCAGAAGAAAACTAGTCTGCTGGACGATGCGGAATGTCGATAACGGGCCATTAAAAGGGAGAACGGCATTCGAATGGGGATGAGCGAAAGGGGTGCACACGCGATGGTCCAACCTGTAGTCATTAAGAAAGCATCAAGGTCAATAACACATTAGCCAGTGCTAATACTGACACTTGGATACGCCTTTTCCGGCCACGGTGGCGTGTGGCACACACTTTCTAGCGATCGATTCTTTTCAAACGCATGCAAACATTAAATACCCTTTCAAACGGTTAAGTTGGACAAGTGGCACAAGTTCAGCCAACTAAATTGATATCAAAACAGGAATGGAACCTGATCTTCCAGTAGAAAACCAACAAATAATAACCATTATTCTGAAAAGATAATACATTCAAAGTGTAAATATAACGAAATATTGCTTTTTTCGTATTGGCAACTTTCAGAAGATGTTGACTTAACAGCACGTTTCAAACCTTTGCAAATGACATAGTTTATTCAGTTAGTGAAAAAGCATCCATTGCAAAGGCAGTTAGTTATTATTCCTATTTGGGGACAAGAATGATTCTCGAAACGATTTCGCAAGAGAACAACAGGCTTTATTCGTGATCATATTGAAAAGTTCAATAATTCGATGGCTAGATAGAGTAAGCAGTTTTCGCAAAAAAAGAAGATGAAATTATATTTCTCCATAGCAGTAACCTACTAATTTTTTTAAGATATTTGGGCTAGAAAAACAGTAGTTATTTCGTCATATCTAAAATCGCCTAGCCAGTTTTTTCAGAAATTAAAGAAATTTATCGAAATACTCTCTGCAACTCTAACCGATCATGACTGTAAAAAAGTTCAAATATGAGCAATATCGAATGAAAAGCGTTTCATAAATGAGGAGAAAATCCAACTTAACAACTTTCTTTAAATCAGAAAGCAAATGATTATTGAAAATTATTAAAACAAAAAGGTTAAGCAACATCTGTTTACAATTAAGTGATTTTTCCTATTTATAAAATGTTCTATGCTATGCAATTAAAAATATACGGCATTGAAAATTTTAAAATTTTTGGATGCTACTTAGTGCAGGGGAGAAGATCCAAAGGAAACAAACTTCAAGAGAGTAAAAACTGTTTAAATACATGTTGCTTGAACAATCTTTTACAAATGAGAACACTGTTTTAACAAGAGTTTAAAAAAACTAACATTAAGGCCGTGTTTCCTCTCTTTCTGCAACTTGAAATATTTATGTATCCGATTCTTTGCCAGTAACTACAAGTGTATACGTGTGGTGGTGACGATTCCTTCGGGAATACCCATGAAAAGAGAATAAAAATACATCACAAGAAGTTTTCCAGGTCGTCCAATGAATCATGTAGCGGAAAAAAGATGGACTCCAAAATATAAACACGGCCACGTGGAACATCCGCAAATATGACGTCAGAGCAACGGAACAGTGGATGGGGACCATCCACTTACATCAGAAAAATAATACATCGTTATATCTAAAAATGAATTAAGTTCAGCGTTTACGTTAACTCTGTTTATGTCTACCTTACATCAACAAAATCAAACTGACCATCCGGAACTAAATTTATACTTAAATAAGACCATGCTAGGCCTAATTAAATTCAACAAAGCTTTCTGCATTTGCGAATTCATAGCATACATTTCTTATTTTGAAACGATAGCAGAAGAAAAAGACGTAAGGTTCAAATTATTGTTAGACATTTCTTTATGACTAACTTCGATTAAAAATCCTTTCGAAACGACCTATCACAGAAATTACAGCGTTTTCACTTTATTGCAATTATCTTTTTTTGGCAGACTGGCAACAATTGGAAATACAGTAGACTCCCGATTATCCGCGCCTGCCGCACAAAGTTTTTTTTTTTTTTTTTTTTTTTTTGACTGATTGTTTCAAAAAGGTGCAGTTTTACAGTTATGCTTTTGTAATTACATAATACATTACAGTATTAAAACAGTACATATGTATTAATTTTTCTGTGTATCCTTGACGCCTCTCGTAAGTACAAAGCACTTTTCTGTTTTCATTAACAAAATGCATTTTAGGTTCGTTTTGAGTGATATACTAAAATATTAAGCGTTAGTGAAACATTTCCTGCTGTTTATTTTACGTTTTATTGTACATAAAACGATTTTTCAAAGTTGGAATGACTGTTTTCTCTTTTGCAATACCCGTTTTTAGCTTTTTTTCGGATTATCCGCGATTTTTATTATCCGAGGCGGCCGCGCCACCCAATTCCGCGGATAATCGGGAGTGTACTGTACGAACAATTAAACCACATGATTACAATCAATAATCGGTATTTTCTTTGGATTCTAGCATTTTTATTTATGTCTGAATATATCTATCAAAATCACATTTCTTACCTGACCATATAATCACCAATGCTGCACACTATAAACGCCAATTCCGAATATACCAACAATTATCGAGTATCTGAGATTGATATACACTATCTTCTCGTGAATCAAAGGAATGAAAAAATAATTAGAAGCGAGAATGTCAAGCACACGGCATACGCCATCCCAATACGATTCAAAATTTCAAATTTTATAAGCACACGTTTCAACTTCCCACTGCAGCTCTATTAACCCCTTAGTCGTCGTGTCCGTGCGTCATAATGAAAGGTGCTTTAATTCAATATTTAAGTTATACATAATCCACAAACTGAGAACAAGTATTCAATAGGCCGAATGAGTAAGACAGAACATTTTACCAAATTGAAGATATTTATCTACTAGACAATACTAATTTTTAAAAAATCAGTTAAGGGGGTACATCAAATATGTATTACAAAGTATAAGCTTTAAATCTAGTATGTAATATATACGTTGTTTGTGAAATATAACAACTAAATCTTAACGATGCACAAGTTTAATCTAATTTAGAAGCAACGAATGTTATTCAGAACAAATCACGTCATTTTGAGACATGATCAGATGAGCAAATAGCACCAGAATGACTGACCTCACTGAATTTTCAGATATTAGCATAAGATCATTTGACCCCAGCAGATTTGAAGTTCATTATGTGTACACAGTGATCCTTTAATTAAATCTCGAACAGGAAAAATTCCATATCTCGGGGTGAAGAAGCAAAAAAATATTAAATAAAATAGTTATCTGGATTATAGTGTTTCCAAACATCAGATTATCACTTTTTTCATGTTTCTTTTCCATTGAAATCTACCAGGAGAAACATTTCTCCATTCAGTTTTTGACAATGAACAGAGTAATATAGTCCCTTAGTAAAATCTAATTAAATTTCACTTCAGCTGAAACTTTTGTTTCTCAAATTGCGATCAAAATGACAAATGACTAATGACCGGAAGTGCGAACTGCGATGAACTCACTCCATTTGATCAAGTTCACCGATTTCCGTTGGTTTTCGAAGGTTAACGCAAAACGGAATTGATACAGCAACAAACTTCTTCAAGACAAAAATAGGAAGAGAAAGATGGCAAAATGAAAACCAGCGAACCGATACATACAAATAATATTGCGGTAATTTAATAAGACGGGTCCAAACAATAGCCGAGTTGGCGAGAAATTTAATGTGAATTTAAAATAATCAATTTCCTCATACTTTTAAAAAAGCAAGGGTTCACAAACTATAGAAAAAAAATAAATAAGTGAGGAGACAGTGGGGCACAAGGGTTCGTGTCATATCCGGTAATATAGATAAGCATCGGTCAACTCGGGATGTCTACAGGACCTTGACACACAAGGAGTGTGAGGACGACCCCTCTATCTAGTAGCCAGCGATAATGTGCGGGGGAGTAGGAAATAAGGAAAAGCAACAGGGTGTGCAGCCAGCCGGATGCAAGAATCATGTCAGAACGCTTCCGCTGTCCATATCAACCATCAAGTGAATAATCAAGTTTCAAATTTCAGCAAGAAAATCAGAGAAGAAACACGCTGTTCAAATGTCTTGTCAGAGATGTAACAGCAAGATCTATGTAAAACCTTTGGTTTCAAATGAACGAGCTCAAGACTGTAGGATTATTATTATTTAGTGAATAATGTTGTTAAAATTATTTAGACCAGTAAAGTTTGGAAGTTATTCAAGTGTGGAATTATAATTCATAATAATTCTAAATACGAATTCAATTTAAAAGGTTCGAAAATAGCATTCGATTTGATAGCATTTAGATTTGATTTACCGGTTAACTGTTTCGACCTCTTTTTAGAAAATGCGTATCTAAATTATGTCGCAAAAATTTAGCGATGACTAGTCAAACACAAAATATGTGTAATACGAAATTATGTTGCAATGAAATGACTTTTTTAAAAATGTTTTTCTATATTACATTTATTTACTTAAACTAACATAAATTTTTTTTTGCATACGAAAGAAAAGAAACAAAAAAAAATTAATTTATTCTTTTAATTTGCTGTTAGAAAATGGTATTGAACAAAGCATGGTACAATGCACAATAATTTTTTATTTGTTCTTATGGTTTCGATTTGGCCTCAAAATATTTTAAACATCTTGAAACTTACGAATATGTTTGAGTTTTTACTAAAATTGTAATTCAAACTGCAAATTGTCACTACTATTGACGGATAAACTCGTCAAAAACAGTTAACGTTGACCATGCTATGTAACAACTCATTCATGAAATACTTGAAAATAACACCTTACATTTTTAAGTAGTGAAATAAAGTTGTAAAGTGTCAAGGAAAGAAGATTCGTGTCTCTGATTTCTAGCGGTTACTATACTACTGTACTATGACAGGAAAAAAAGAGAGTGAATAGAGCATTTACCTGAAAAGTTTAACCAGCTGTCACCTTTACCTATTTTCTCGTAAATTTATGATGTGGCCAAGGGCCAACTGGTCGATTTCACTAGAAGGAGTGTCAGTCACCGGTATTATACAAAGAACGATAAACGAAAATAAACATCTTACCCGAAAACAGATTCAAGCAACAAAACAAGTTCTTCGAATGCTTATACAGAACACTGAATACAAAGCGCCCTCCTCACTTGCCCTTCAAAACTAGAAAATGTCACCGAACTGGAACAAAATGTACGTCGGTACCGCACCGTTTTCATCGCTGGTGGTCTTTAGAATGTCCGAGAGCAGGGATCTTAAATTGTGACAGGATAATTAGACCTCTCATTTCCATGACTTCTCGCCCGGATGCGAATCTGGGCATGTCCAGGTATTGTCTACCAAAGACACAAATGACCACTGTGTAGTTTCTAATGATGCGTTGTAATTAAAGTTCCTTCTGTTTCAGGGTTCCATAGATGCTAATCTTTGAAGAATAACCCTTAACAATGAAATTCAAATTAGTGACTAGGACACAGATTAGATGGATCAGGATTCACCTCCTGCTGGTGTTTAGAAAACGGATAAATCTTGCGCGTAACATTTAAAAATATGTTATGTCCGGCAACATTAGAATTATGTTCTGGATGCTTGTGGAAATGCTTGAAATCAGAAGGAGGAGGTAAGTAGCTCCATAAGATCAGCAATTTAAGCTCTTTTCATCACGATGCAGATGACTTTGGGCCTTACCCAATGTACCTTACACAATGAATAAGTTACAAATACAATTCAACAATCCAAGATTCAAGGGCGAAAATGGTGAAGTAAAAAGAAATAACAATGTTACTATATACTAATATAATAAAATAAGATTTATTTTAAAAATCAGTAAGTGGTTAAATTAAACAACATCGCCCAGCTTTTTGGTCTCTTTATATGAAGATATTTTTTTATGCTTATTATCTTCAAAAAAAAAAAAATCAATTTTAATTATTTCGATTTTTAAAGAGTTTAAACGACGCATTTTGAAAACGGAACTACAAATCTATTGTGATTTTAAAATTTTGCATTATAAACCTTGAATCTAATGAATCTAAATCTTGGACCATGAATCTAAATCTTGGAAATCATCTCTCAAGACCAAATAAAAATCCAATCTTCATCTTCATAATATTACACAGAAACTGCATACAGAATTACATAAATTGCAATATAAATTACTTAAAAAGACTTTGCTTGTAATTGCTACGATTTTTTAAAAAATTAAAATTTCACGGCGGCGATAGTAGTCGTCAAGTATTTACAAAAGCTTCATGCTGAAAAAGGCAACTAAAATAAAAATAAAATAATGCAATTGTAAAAAAAATTCAACTTTGTGATTTTGATAAGATTTCCAGAAAAAGCACGAAAAAGACCATTTTACTAACTTGCCTTCATATCAGTCTATTCGGTATAAATTTTGCAATCGTCTAACAAGACAAACATTAAACATAGTTCATCAATGACTGACAACGCTATAATCATTCACTTTCTTCTCTGTTCGGTATAAATTTTGTCATCGGGAAGTTAATTTAAAATCGATTACAAAATTTTACAAATGCAAAACAAAAAACACAACAGAAAACAATTATTACAATAATTCTTTTTAATACAACACATTTTTTAAACCTAAAAAGTATAAAACAATTTCTCCTAAACTCATACTGATTTATAACATATAGATTGTTCTGAAAATTTGTGATTACGATCGATTAAATTCACGAAATTTGCGATCGATTAAATTCACGATCACAAATTTCAGGACAATCTGTGTGGAATTAGGAATATGCATGGAGCAAAGAGACATTATTTAATGCTTTTTAGTTCGTTTTAAAAACATGGTACACTAAAAATCTTTTATTTAAATAATTATTTGAAATTTTGCTTTATGTCCGTGAATACGATAATTCTAAGACAGAAGGAATATGGTAGTGATTTTTAAACTAACAAATTTGGAATTTTTTCACAAGGAAGATGTGTATTTTCCGAAGAAATATTTACCTTTTTTCACCATAAGTCGAAATTACAATAAATAATTAAATAAAAATCAATATAAATAGATTCGTTCGTGGGAAACAAATCTATTTATAACCACGCAGAGGTGGAAAATTTATAAACATTTCAGTCTTTTAATTTATTTGCGAGCGGCTATTCAGATTTAAAAAAAAAAAATGCAAGTCTTTATACATGAATTGCTAATCCTTCAAAATGAAACCATGCATAGAATACATTCTGAGTTGTTATGCAGGTTAGAAATATAAATATTTTCAAGAAATTGCGATTAAAGGGTGATAAAATAGGACGGCCATTAAAGTGGGATGCCATAAAAATAGTTGTTTAAAACTTCTAAATGGTACACAATTCTTTTACTTTTGGTAAACAGTCTCTGAAGTTATTGCCAGTAAACAATACAATAACAAAAATCAAATGCTGAAAAAACGTCAAATAGAAAAGCAATTTTGAATCATTTTTAAGATCCACATAACCGATAAAGTTTAATATTAATCTTCCACTTTTTTGTTAAGAGAAAGTCAAAGCAAATACTCCTAATTTTATTACGTCACACTGAAATAATCAAAAATGCAAGGCTGATAAGTGATTGCTTAAGGATACAATTAAAATGTAGAGCTACAAGTCCATGAAATGGTACTGTCTTTTGTTCTCCAGAATTTCTGCCATGATGATAAATACTGAATAGCAACTTATATTTAACTAATTGTACTAAAAATGCTAATAAATTATTGAAGCTTAATAGAATACTGCACAAATATTACTGAATTTTTTTCAGTAGAATTTTTATGATGCTTTTTTAAGGTATCCGACTAGGTTGGAAACCTGAATTTAGTTGAAAATTCGCATTTTTATTTATGTATTTCCAGATTCAAAAAAATGGGTACGTTTCTATTTCCAGGGATATCTTTATTTTGTCTCTATGTCAATTAGAAGCCAAGCTGTTATAGTAAACTATTGATACGTAAATAATGCTAATTTATAAGCATTTAAAAACTTTAAACTATGGATTTGGTGTTGAACTATAGATTTGGTGTTGAATATTCTGGAAGTGGATTTATGATTTTTTTTAATGTAAATATTGTTGAAAAAAATTCCAAAATTTCATAGATAATTCCATATATTACAAACAAAAGTTTTATTTTCTTTGTTAAAATTCTTAAATAATAGATAGTTAGAATCTTAAGATATGTTACACATGTGATGTTGCAAAGAAAAATGAAAAACTACATAACAATTTTTTTCTTCTTTAGAACAATTCTAGTTTTTGTAAATAAATGCTACAATTTACATCAAAATATGCTTTTTCTTTAAAAGCTACATACATATTTACATAATTTCATTTTTATTCATTATTTATCCTTATATTAATAAAAAAACCATCACATAAACATTAATTTTTTTAAATCCCCTCTGAAACTAGTCAGATACCTTTATTGATCTGATATCAAATTTATCTATGTTATGGCTAACGATACATGTGGATATAGTAAACAGAGCTTAAATTTTTATTTGCTTTAAGCGTACTAAGGTACCCATATGCCAGTCCAGCTTATGCATAATGCTAAAGATTATAATATCACAGGGAAAATCTTTACGAATGATATGCAGTGTGTCCTAATTTAACGCCAGCTTTTACAGGAAATGATATTTTCGCGGCCCTCTTTTATTCAAGGCCTTGTGTATTCGCACCTGGCATCCGCTTTGTTATGGTACTCATATTCAGCGTTTTAATCCCCAGAATTAACAATGAATGTCGCGACTTTAATATATATTCATATCATTACCAAGAGACGTATTTAAAAAATATATATTTAAACTAAAATAATTTAAAAGTTCTAAAAAGTTTATAATATTAAATAAAACAACTCAACTTCACATTGAAACGATTTTTGTATCGAAAAAGACGATTTATGTTTTTATGTGAGTGGCAACAGTGTGAATAAACAAAAAAATTGGATCTCGAGTTCTGTGCGATTGTGATTTATTTTAACTGACCTGTTTTATTATAATAATTTGGACAAAGCAATGAAATTGCACAAGATTCACCCGATTTCTAAAAATCTTTTCGCGGGAAAATATATTTTAAACAGTTTCTCAAAAAATTTCAATTGAATACAATGGAGAAAAACTGCAAAGTATTAAAAAAAAAAGCCATACCCAATAAGGCAATAACTGAAATAACGATCCTAAATATTTTTGAAAACAAATAATTCATTGGTTTTTGTTTTATTGAAAAATACATCTATTACCCCCCCCCTTGTTACTGAAAAGTAATGATTTCTATACTTTTCTAGCAATTCGACTAAAGTATAGAAATCATAGAACTAATGATTTACTCGTTATTTTTCTTTAAGAAAAATAAACTCGGCCCAGTCTCTCATCTTTCACAAAGAACCACGCTTTCTTTCTGATCTATCCTTATTTTGGTTCTTGTTATGGTACCTCGTGTTTACATTTACTGTCTTTTTAAGTTCTACGCAAATGCCGGCCTGTAAAATAAAAAGCTGTTTCTCCCGACTTACTTCAACGTAAATTTTCTACGCAAACATTTCTTTCAAAGCGGAACTTTTTCTTTTCTTTTCTTTTTTTTTTTTTTTTTTGCAGCCAAAACAAAACAAAAGTGATCCACTGAACCAAATGGAATATCTACTGTGAAAAAAGTTCTCTACCGGAGGTCAGAGTTCTGGTGAAACAATATTGGTTGGAAGACACGCCGTGGAGGGTGTTCATTGAAAAGGCTGAATTCATTAAGAGAAAGAAAAAGAAACTTGTTTACTCCTATGAACAGAAGGAAGCCGCCCTCTTGACAAAAAGATGCTGCAGTCTACGAGGAGGAGCGTAGAGGGCTTTTTCTTTGATCTCAGCCAGTAAACCGTGTCATAAAAATATATTACTGTATAATCCTTGTTGATAAATGAATATAATAAAAAAAAGTCATCAATAATAAGGCAATTAGTATTTTTCGAAACATCACATGGGTAGATGTTCAGCTCTTTCCATTTCAGTTCAAGGGGGAGAGAAAGTGTTTCATTTTAGTAATTAAAAGAAAGACAATTAAAAAAGTTGAAATCCAAAGTTAATATGATGCTTGTTAGGCAATAAATTTTCAATCACATATAAAAAAATTTATTTGATATTTTTGGACATTCAACACTAGTTAAAAGCATCAAAAACAATGCTAATACATTTGAAAAAGGGATAATCACTTATTACTTATCACTAATTACTTATTATAATTTTTGTAATTAAATGTAATACCTATATTAAATGAAAAATTTAAATGCAAAGATAATATGATACTTGTTACACGATGAATTTTCAACAACATAAAAAAAAAATGTCTTGTTGTTTTTAGACATAAAATACAAGTTAAAAGCACCTAAAAAATGTTAATATGTTTGAAAAAGAGATAATATCTCACTCATTAACTGCTTATTAAGGGAAAATTTTATAATTAAATGTAATATCTGTATAAATGAAGTGTACCCATACTGTGATGTCAAGCCACATGTTTGAGTTTGATATCAAATATGGATTTCAGCATCTTATCAAAAAATCTTTTACACATTTGGAAGAACAAAGAAAGCAAATTCTAATAGCTTGACTGGATTAATAATTATGAAAAAGATTAAAAGTTTGGTTTATGGTTTAAAAAAAAATTAAACTACGCACACTTGCTTTTTACAGAAATCATTGATTAAATATTCTGAACTTAACATTTGTAAACTTACTAGATATGAAAATATTTATGCGCCTATAATGTTAGATTGAAAAATTATTACTTAATACACTCAACTTAAAAATGCAATTTCAACCATTGTTATATAAATATTGCATTGTAAAATATATTTGTTTAGTATCGCATGTTGATCCAAGTTTAAACAAAGACTGAAATAATAAATGTAATATATAATATTTGTTCGGTGTCAAAATATGTTGATACAAATTTAAACAAAGACTGAAGGAATAAACAGTGAATACAGAAGAATCAATACATAATACAAGAAAATTTTCAAAATAAATTTAGAGAATGCTTGTTTTAAAATGGGAGGAAAAAATAATTGACTTTTTTATGTGATAACAGCAAATAGCAAAATGCATTCCATTTCTCACTCAAAATGCAATCTATTGCACGAGTATAGAATATTTAATACCTCCAGCTAAAAAATAAAAAGAAGGCAAGGGGTTCTTTACTTCTTCCTAATCTATATCTATAGGGATTATAAGAATAAAACAATCAGATGAATTCATCTTAATATTTGTCATTCATTATTTAATGTTTGCAACAAAATTTGGAGTTCTATGCTGAACATTTCAGTAAAAAAAAAATTTTTTTTTAATAGCATGTGGATAGATATATTTATTATAACAAAACCAGTAAACTGAATATTTATTTAATATGTAATGAACATATCTTTAGAAAATATGCCCAAAATTATATAGAACAGTTTATTCTAAAGTGAATCTACAAAACTGACAATATGCTGGGCTAAAATTATAACTTGTTTTAAATAAGTTGTTATGCAATTAAATTTCACCATTCTTTTTTAAATCGAGACTAATGTGGTAGCTATTTAAATGAATTGGAATACTCGCATAATTTTTTAATTTTCAAAACTTAAACAATTATACAAAGCTGAAAGACACTTCATTGTAAATTAATTCATATTTAAAGTATATCAAATCACATCATTCTCAATTCTATTCTTATGGTTTGATACTAATGAACAATTTATATTTTTGTTTATTATTCTTTATACATTCTTCTGACTTGTAAAAAATTCCACAAAAAATACTATTTAAGTGTTACATACAATTGCATTTTATGCTAGTTAATTAGTTTATATCTCTTAATTGAGATTATCAAAAATATAATGATACCTATTTGCATTTTATTGGTTGTATACCATCAAAATAAATTTCATATAACACAAGCAAATAAAGATTTTGTCATTCAATAATTTTGGAGAAAATCTCAATTTAAAAGAGAATCAAAGCTTTTATGGAAGGTTAAAAATCAGATGAATATATTAAATACATTCTGAGACAAGACAAACAAAAGGGAAATATTCAATTACAGAATTCTTCAACTAAAATATTTATATTGCATCATCTTGGCAAATTAATAATAATGCTTTGATTTCTTTTCACTTTATATATTAAGCAATTTATATGTTCACAACAAAACTCTGGAGTTACATTTAAAAAGTTTACTCCAATATAATTTTTCTTAGTGTTACTTTTATATAAAAATTTCAAGTTCAATGGATTTCCAGATGGATTAATTATTACGTGACTAGTAAACATATTACACGCAAAATGGAAATTATTATGGAACTACATTTTATGAAAATCTGAATTATCTACATTAATATATATATGCAGAAATAGTAATTATGCCCATCTTCTGCAATTTCCTAAATAAAATTGCATATGATTCAGTAATACTAATTTTCGTTGGGAAGCAGGGAACTTACGAATATTTAACCCTGAACACTACTTCATGAAGTTCGTGAAATTTCTTTACACATTATACAATAATTTGAAAAAAATTAATTAAAGATATGTAATCTTTAAACCAATTAAAGATATGTAATCCAAATTTCACATAATCTATTATTTAAAAGCATTAAAGAGAAATATAAATGAAAAAAATCACAAGCTGATTTGCACAAAAATTACACGCGGTTTTTAGACATTTGACTTATCAATTGTATGTACACAATAGAATAATCAACGTGAAAAATTATTGAAATAACAAGCAGACAATAACATATAAACGCGTTTGAATGGATTTCCTGTCGAATGGATAAAAAATATTTCATTCATGGTAAATATTTAACGATAGCTCAGAAATAACTCACTAACTAATATTAGCTCAGAAATAACTCACCGTCAAATGGTAAAAGTAGAAAACGATTAAATATCAACTAAAAATCCAACACGTGATTATTCCATTAGCGATTATGGGGCGAAAACAGACACTAAGCTCCTTCCACTAATCTAATATCCAACAGACTGAAACAGAGGATTGTTTCTGCCGCTGTGGTTTCAGCAACCACTCGGATTCCTCTGTTTGAAATAACCACTTCCGGCGACACTAGTGACAAATTGACGTTTACTCATTGTTGATAGTGGATCCGGAAACTGGTGAAGCGTGCTGCCATCTATCGTATATTATGTAAGTAAATAGACATAATAGTTTAAATGATATCGTAATGCAACTCGAAACTCATTATCAGGGGAAGAGAAAATTAATTAAACGCGCAATTTAAATAGTCAATATAAACTGATTAAACAATATATAGTTTTTCGATTTCGATACAATAGATTTCTTAAGATCTGGCGAATCTAAATTAGATATAAAATTAAAAAAAATAAATAAATGAAATAAAGAAGATATTCGAGCATCAAGCGCAGAACATCGAAAGGCAATAATGTTTAGGATTGATTTGTATATTTTTATTTTTTAAATTTGCTTTTGATTACACAGCAATGATAACATACATACACAAAAAATGTATTTACATCGTCCCACTAGTGTATATATAATTCTGATAGTTAAAACAAAAACTAAATTTTTATTGTGGCATATACTTAAAAATGTTTTTAAAAATTTAAAATTAAATAAAACAGTGAAAAAAATTGATATTACCGAAAAGATTATTTTTAAAATTTTAAAGTAAAGCAAAATAATTTAAGTAAAATTGATTAATTTTAAATTTTTTTTATACTTTACGAATTTTATCTTAATAAGCATACAATGATGGTGAAATAGGCACATGTCCAATTTGCTAGTTTTTGGACGAACGGATGGCATTGCAAAGCATTTTGAATAAATTTTGCATCGATTGCAATTTATAGATAATATGTCAGCCTATGAATGATATCAAGATACAATAAACTGTAAACATTATAGATGTGAATGAATTGATTATCCAAATTTTGCCAAGTAATAGTTATTATTTCTTCATATTCATGTTTGCAACTATAAAAAAAATGGATGATATGAATGTTTTTAATAATATTTTAATTAAATATTGCAAGCGAGTTGCGACTGCATATAAAGTTTATTTGAAATTGCCAAATCAATTTACTTTTCATAATATTTTTGCCATTAATTATAAAGCGTAATCTTTATAATTAATTGTGAAAATGAGAGCATGGGAATGCATAGATGTCCCGGACACCACTCACTTCCTCCAAAAAATAGTGATTTTATCTAAATTTTTAATGCAAAATATGATGAAGGGGGGGGGGAATAAGATAATAAATTTTGGCACCGAAATATAAAAATTAATGAAACCATTGTCTTCTTAGAGAGGTTTTAGGTAATTTCATAATCCCACCTTTCCGTCTGAAAAATCCTGCTGATTTACAAGGACGATAGCCAGAATGGCTTGAATTCGGTCATGTCAGTATTCCAGCCGTCTCTTGAAGTGGATATACACCACCATTCATAATTATTACTATATTTACTATTTAATTGCCAATCCAAATTTTCCCGCCTTAAACAGAATGTTAATCTTTTAAAGAAAAAACATAATTCTTGGCAGAAAAATATGAAAAATAATGAGAGCTACTGTTGTACACTAATGACTTCTTACAAAGTTATAACTTTATGATCCCATCTTCCCGTTCGTTGTTCCTTAAGACTCATGCTGAATCAAAAGAGTGGACATACTTCACAAGGGTAGTTTATGACTTATCAGCTTATTAGCAGTCCCTTAAGTGAAAGAATTTACCACATCATTATCATATTTCCCATTATATCACCCAGCCCATTCTTTTCCATGACATAGGATTTCAAAGATGGCTTAGCTCTTTAAAAGTCCAAAAATTTTCTCATTTAATCGCCTCAGCATGGCGTCCATTTACTACATTTTCTCTGGTCACTGTTTTGTTTTCTTGATGGAAGCAGCAAACGACATTTGCATTTTCGCGAACACCTGCGGGGACGGAGTGATGGATCGGGACGATTTTCGAGAGAGCCATTAGAGGAGGGAGATCCTGCTATTAGTAATCTAACCGACTTAGATGACCGGGTCATGGTCAGCAGAATCAACCAGATTTGCATGGATGACATCGATACACGTGAAATGACATGATTAATCAATACTCGAATATGCTGTTTAAACTCAAGGTGGTTTCAAGCAAAAATTACTACCTAAAGAAAATGACAAAAACCTTTGTGTATCGCTTTAAACATGAACTAGATGACTTGTTTACGAAAAACGAAGAAAAATGCGGGAAAAATGGGTTCATATTTTTGAATTACTATTATTACCTATGATATTATTATTTTCCTCCACAAATACAATACAAAATATATATTTATTTATTATTAAGGACACTTCAACTTTGTGGATTTCATTAAAGTTTATCCTTTGCAGAGGTCTCTGACCTCATTTGCACAACGATTCCAACAACCAC
This sequence comes from Argiope bruennichi, assembly GCF_947563725.1. Lineage (NCBI taxonomy): Eukaryota > Metazoa > Arthropoda > Arachnida > Araneae > Araneidae > Argiope > Argiope bruennichi. The sequence goes on from NC_079156.1 coordinate 35,978,388, forward strand.
TATTCAATTTTATCAAATAATAAAATATTATTGTTTTTGGATCCGATGTCACCCCTATGGATGGCCTCGGCGTCCTACAAAGACGGTTCCTGTTAGAAACCCATACTTTAAAGCGAAGTTTGTTAACTTATAGTTCGTGCCCCCATGTGGAATTTCACAAAACAATTGAAGAATTGAGAACATTTTTGCAATATCTACAATTAAATTTTTTAAAATTGGCATGAAAGGATAGTTAAGATAAATCTTTTGCATTATTTTAATAAATTTTTCATTATAAAGCTTTAAACTCTATTTTAATCATTCCTATTCATAATGCTTGGATTTTTTTAAAATTTTATTGCAACTTAAGATCACAACAAAATATTTCGAAAAATATCGAGATCCAGGCCTTTGAATGGAAAAGTTTTAGAAATCTGCTGTAATAGAGAAAGAAAAGCTATATTGTATGATATTTTCTATATAATTCTGATTCAAATTTAGCATACAACAGATAGTGCCAATTAAGTTTTGCAAGATAATTAGTTTATGGAAACCAAATTTACAATGAATTGCAACATGTTTTCAATACATTTCAAAATAATTGAAAAACATCGAATTTAACTTAGGAGAATTTAGATGGACAAGGCACTTGATTTTTTGACCGTTTTTTAAACAAGTATACTTTAACACGCTGGCTGGCGCGTGACTCGCCTGTCGTTCACACCAACTCTGAACCTTTTATCTAATCCTTTACTTTACACTGTATCTTTGATTTTTCTTTACTACAGTTGACAGATAGCAAAGAGATAATCTAATTAGATAGATGATTCGAATCCCAGGTATGAGTTACAGCAATGAACGAGTTAAAACAGCACGAAGAGGCTGAATTATAATTAGTTTCATAGCGATAAGGGATGCGACGGTAAACTGATGTCTTGAGTGCCAGTGTGTCATGGGGGTGCAATGGGACAAAACAGTTGTGCATTTATATCATTTTATAAAATGAAATATAACAGAGCAGCGAAAAAATAATTCCATGCGCCTTGTGCCATCTATATCTTCGAAACCACTGGTCAGGACTGAGGGCGAAAAAATTATATTAAGCCTCGGACACCTGTTATCCTCCTACGCCACTGATGAATCCTCACGCTAAGTGAGAGCGTTTTTCTGTAATCACACATGCAAATTGTCAGAAAAATTTCCCCACAAAATTATCTTTCCCAACCGGTATCTTACACTTGGCCCATTTCTTGCTTTTAATACTGAGTTTTGTCAGTATCAGAATATGCAACTCACGAGAGCTAAAATAGAATTAATCAATTCGAAACAGGATGTAAGCTATTTGGACAGATAATGACAACTGCAAATTCTCACTCCTACGTTAGACATGATGACGCACCTAGCAAACCGTTTTCAAATAATTTGAAAAGTTTCTTTAAAGTCCATATTCAACAAGTTAATTACCATTCCATTAAGAAAAGCAGCCCTCCCCCCCTAAAGAAAAGAATTGACCTTAACCAATTGCCAAGCTGAACAGGACGACGCAGAGACAAAAGGTGCAGAGCTCATCTTTTCCGATGAGAAACGGCCGCTTGAGACGTCCTGAGGAGGGTCAAGCCGAGGTTGTGGGCGCCCCACCTCCTCTCTTTTCGGGGTGAGGAATGCGCCCTCGCTCGCGTTTCTCACTCTTGGCATCACCTCACGTAGCACCCGTGAGAAGGGTTTCGGATCCGAGCTTTATTTATCGTCCTCGAAGGCGGAAGAGATGCACTCGAAGGATGGGTGCAGCAGGTAGTGGGACATGAGTGGCGTTGTTTGTTGTCTGGTTTGCACAAACAATTTATATTTATGGGCTCATGGCAGACCATCCCAGAATGATTTCTTTCGATCGTTATATAAGGTTTCTCTTATTAAATTAATTTAACAAGATAAGAATATTTAATATGAAAATCATAATAAAATAAAACACATGCTGGGTCATCCGATAATAATGTTTTTGAAAACACTGCGAAAGGATTTTTGAAAACTAAAATATATTAAATCAATTAATAAAATTGCAGGGCCGCTGTGGCCTGGTGGCAAGATCTCGACTTCGAAACCGGGTTTCAAGTTCGAGGCACGATTCCACCGAAGAGCCGTCATGTAAGCGGGTCTGGTGCACGTTAAATCCGTCGTGGCCAAACGTCTTTCTGCTGGTGTGGTATGAAAGTTTGGAGATGGAGGGGCCAGCTCAAGTGTCGCCCTCGTCATTTGACCACGGTTCAAAATTATGAGGTCCATCCCAAAATAGCCCTAATGTTGCTTTAAATCGGGACGTAAACATAACTAAACTAAACTAAAATCAATAAAATTACAAGAACGATAACAACTAAAATCGTAAAGCTTCGCTCCTTTATTGCTCAAATATGTTTTTTTTTAATATAATAATTATCTTGTTAAAAATAATATTTAAAATCTTTTCGCGTTATTTAAAACACGTTCAAAATAATGTGAGACTCCAAAGCTATAGTGGAACAATTTAGGCTACCCTCTTTTAGACTTATGCTAAACCACATTAATATCATATTGAATGGATTTGATTATATGGCATTAATTTGATCACTTAACATAAATAAAAAAAGTTACCTTTCATGACGTTATAGCTTTATGCACTAGTCTTTACTCGTTCAATTCATTTTAATCTTTCCCTTAAACTTATAAATTCTTCCAAATTATGACGTGGAGGTGGTCGTGATTATGCAGTCTGTTGCGGATGGTGCACAGATGGCGCCTTGTTTACATAGTGTTTGTCTACACCCACCCCCGAGAATGGGGACTTGCGTGGTATGCAAGGAACCCAATACATGGAATTTGGAAGAAGTGCCATGAACGTTAAGCTTTTAAATAGTTTGGTTAATATATATATGTGTGTGTGTGTGTGTGTGTAATGATATTTTAAACTCTTAATTTAAACCAAATTAATTTCCAAAGCTTTATCTTAATTTAGCCCACAGTAATTTCATTCTCTTATTTCCTGATCTCATTCCACGTATGAAGCTGTGTAAAAATTACTGCGCAATCAATCTACGTATCAAATAAAAGTGATCCCTTCGGTGCCCTTGCCAAGGTGTCAAAGGTCAACACGTGTATTCATTTGGCGCGTGGCCGGAAATCCCATGTTATATAAGACTAGTGATCATTTGCTTCGGCCCTTTTTTCTTACTTCTGCTTTTGTGGCGCGCTGCGCCTTCTTGTAAATAAATCATGCCTGCCATCCGGAAGAGAATAAAACGAAATTAAAAAATATAACGTCTCGTCTATGTTTTCAAACCTGCATTCTGCTTCAACCAAAACAATGTTACATATTATATATATAAACCTATGTCATCTTTAATAATATCTAAAAAGGCACCGATTTTGGAATTCATTAAGCATCTCCACTGAATACAGATGCAATATAATCACACCGCGGAATTCTGAAAACATCACGACGTTGCCTATATTAAATGGGAAATACAATGTTTTTTTCCCCCCAATTCTTTCAAAAACAGGATGGTAACAGGGCTACTTTTGTCAGGTAGTTTACTCTCAATATTTATAAAATATCATGCCTAGTAAAGAACTAAGCTAAATACTTTGTCGTCCTCTCTAGATCAACTTATTCTTCAACTTTGGGGGCAACTTATTCGACAGAGTCGAGGTTCCCATTATTGCCTCCAGAGAAATAATATATAGTTTCATTACATTCAGGACATCCGTACTAAAGGAATATTCTTCTGCGTCGCCAATATAAGATGAAAATTAAAAGGGTTTGGCTTAGTTCTTTCAAGGTCCCATTTTAAGAAACACAGTGGTTATTTGGGGTCTAGCAAAACTGAACCATGGCTAGGAAGTAGAAGAAGATACTGACTTAATTGGCATCCCATTTCTCCTATTTCCAATGGATAATAGTGGGGGAGCAAAAAATAAGACGAATGGCTCATTTCATAACTCGAATTTTTCTACATAGATTATAAATACTTAGTACATGAAAATAATTATTGAATGAGACTCTTTTCGTGACAATCATGAGATAACTAGAATTAATGAATAACAACCTATAACTAAATACATAACTGAAAAGTGGGAAAAAATGGCTTTTTAGATATTCAAATGTCGAAAAACACACAATAGGCAAAATTGAATATAAAATAAATTTAATACATATAATTTTTTTTTTTTAAACACAGTATTATAGGTAAACTAAAAGGCATTTTTTTTCCATTTTTAAAGGTTTTTTTTTTTTTTAATCTATAGTCCATTAACATAAATATTATGACATTTTATCATAAAAATTTTCCCAAATTCACTATTTGACGGCGTCACTACTATGAAATTAAAATTTAATTAAATTAATAGATTAACTGATAATTAAATTCCATAAGCATTAACAAATGAGCTGTTACAGAAAACCTTCATGTGCACAAAATTTCAAAATTCTAAGACAACAGGAAGTGGATGAACAATCGATGACAAATTTTCATTGAAACATGAAACAAATCAAGTTGAATAAAAGTATATATTAATGATGAATTGAAACGAAACATCCAAACTACACACAACTAAAGCCTTATTCGAATTGCGGTGTTTCTCTTACTGATAATAGAACTAAACTTTTCCGAGCGACCCAAGGGCAACACTCCTATCTACAATTATTCTATTGGCAACCATTTCACTTCAGATGAAAAAGATGTCCAATTTTCGTAATAACGAATCTTTTTTTTTTTTTTTTTTTTTTTTCCTTCTTTTCTTTTCACATTCGATTCTTCTCAATGGAAAAAAATCGAGAGGTCGCGCCCCCACTTGCGCACTTTCCTTTTCCAAGAGAAGAAAGGAACACGGAAATCTCAAGGTCAATTTACGCGGGCGGGCCCTTTGATCCCGCGACGATTCATTTCATTTACCTATTTGGGCCCCCGACCCCTACCGATCTTTTCCGGCACCACCCGAGTGTTCTTGACTTGGTTGAACGCTGACCTTTCAAATAGAAAAATGATGTTTTAACCGGATGACATTTAACGGTTTAAATCGCACGTGTCTTAAAAGAATATTTTACTGTTCTTTCTTTATTTGGCCGGAAGAAGGATTTATTTGTACATAATACTAATGCTTAACCTCTTAGTAAAAGTGTTGTAAGTGTTCCCAATTAACAACTATTCCCATGTAATTGAGCATTATTAGTATTAGTATTTGTGATAATACTAATGCTCAACTTGTTAGTCAAAAGTTTTGTAATTAACTTTATTGTTTCCCAATTAACAACAATTCTCATGTAATAAGCATTATTTCCCAAGTAATAATTGAATTCGATTTCATCGCAAATCAAAAGAAATAGCAGCTTGGTTTTTTTTTTTTTTTTTTTTTAGAAATAATTAATTTTATGCTTTTTAGAATATGAAGCATTTTCTTTAAAATCAAATTATTAAAAAAAAACAAAAAACTATTGCTTCGAAGAAAAGGAAAATCGGGAAAAAATATCTAAAGTTAAAAAATACACTTAAAATATTTTTTTAAATTATTTCTTCAAAAGATGAATTCTTAAAAAATTATTTTGTATACTCTTTAGTCTTTAATTAAATAACGAAATTTAAGATAATCATTCTTTCATTTAATCAACGTTATTATTTTAATTGCTATGGATTCTTGCAATCACTTTTTCTTTCTGAAATTCACCGCCAAATGGCGTCAATGAATCAAACTTTGATTCAGTTAATGCATTGATCGATATATACGTTTTGAAAATAATAAAAAAGAGTAAAAATAAATAATAAAATAATAAAAATAATTTTCATTCAGAATATATTAGAATACAAAATTTCAAAACTCCATTTCATGACGAAGAGAATATAAAATTGATTGCCAAATCATTTCTTTACAAACATGAAATACAGTAGACTCCCGATTATCCGCGAGCGGGTTATCCGCGCCTGCCGCACTAAGTATTTTTTTTTTTTATTTATTTTTTGCTTCCAAGCAAAGAGAAAATGCTTCCAAAGCAAGAAGCAAACTCAAATGACTGATTTCTTTAAAAAGATGTAGTTTTACAGTTATGCTTTTGTAATTACATAATACATTACAGTATTAAAACAGTACATATGTATTCATTTTTCTGTGTATCCTTGACGCCTCTCGTAAGTACAAAGCACTTTTTTGTTTTCATTAACAAAATGCATTTTATGTTTAGTTTTGAGTGATATACTAAAATATGAAGCGTTAGTTAAACATTTCCTGCTGTTTATTTTACGTTTTATTGTACATAAAACGATTTTTCAAAGTTGGAATGACTGTTTTCTCTTTCGCTATACCCGTTTTTAGCTTTTTTCGGATTATCCGCGATTTTTGTTATCCGCGGTGGCCGCGCCACCCAATTCCGCGGATAATCGGGAGTGTACTGTATGTGAAATTAAATAAAAATGTATAAAAATGCTAAATTACTTCAATAGCAAGAAAACATGCTATAATGGAATTGAACAATTCAATTTCGAAGAATTAAGCACATATGTTGTCCTTTCACTGTAAGTCTTGTAGTAATAAGGGAATACGTCTGAACAAAGAAAAGAATTTAATATTTTATATAATATATATATATATATATATATATATATATATATATATATATATATATATATATATATATATATATATATATAATAAATAAAAACCATTTTTGTGGGGGTACGAAACTGGTAAACACTTCCAAATGCTAAGAGCTAAAAATTGTTAATTGATTATTTCTCCTATATAGTAATAATTAAAAACTGCATGTATTCTATGATCATTTTAAGTCTTAACGAGCTTCTTATGCTAAAACGTTTCATACGTCAAATGTAATATTAGTATTACATTATTCAGTTTTCTTAGTGTGTTTTTCCGATTCTCGAGATTGAAAACGTTTTCAAACTCAAAAAGTAAAGGTATACTGGGTTGCGGAGCATTTTTTGGCGTGATTACTCAAAATGCATGGTCATAACCTTATTTCTTATATAACGAGAGGTTTAGTTGTTTGGTCCCAATATAGCTTTATTGTAAAATGTTCATTTTGATTTATACTTTACATTTTGGAAATTTTATTTGGAAGTCTCGTACACGAAGTATGCAGGAAATACTGCAATTTTCAAAAAATTCAAACTCGAGATTTTGATGGATCTTTATGTCCCAGACATCACCGAGTTAAAAAACACACATTTTTTTGGAATTATGCCTGTCAGCTTGTCTGCATTTGAGCATGATAATTCAAAAACTCTTTGAGTCTGACGGTGTGTTGGTATATAGACTTACACTAAATATGTAAATTTCTCTCAAATTTTGAACGAAATCCATTCCGTTGAAGTCTGTTGTCTGGCTGTCCGATTATAAAAGAACTCAATAACTCCAAAACGAACAGTGCTACATACATAAAATTTGGTACACACGAACAAAGTTGACTGTTTGTCGGTCTGTACTTCCGCATGCATATAAACGCAATAGCTCACAAATGGAATGACTTAATCAAGGAAATTGGGTTTTGTATCTTGTGATTGAAACAGTAATTTCGTGTCAAATTTTGGTTTCATTAGGCAAAAGGCGCACAAAATTCATATTTGAGAGATAGATTCAGTAAAATTTTTAGATTCATGCCAAAGATCTGAATTCCGTAAATACTGTTCGCTAATACAAAGCATTTGAGGCCATATTCAAGGTTTATAATTTTATGCAGGAAAAGGGGATAAGATTTAACCCTTTAAAGGGCCCTTATTTTCTAGTCATATTATGTTAAAATATTTTTAGGCTTGAAATTAGAATAAGAAAAGGGATTCATTTAGCTTATTAGATAAATTTAATTTGATTCATTAATTCATTTGGTTCATTAATAACTAAGTGACAAACCAAGACACATCATTTTGTCTGAGATAAAGAACTGAAGCCTCTAAGTTTCTGTCTTACTAAAAAAATGTGTCAGAACTTACGCCAACCTACATAATTTCATACAAAGATTGATAAATTTGGTGGGAAGCATACTTCCCACGGCCCTAGAAAGGTTAAACTGGAGAATATGCGAGAAAGTTTCGGGGAGACTACTCCAGTTGGTTTTAACATGGTTTTTGATAATGAAAGTCAGCGAATTCCATTTAGTTTCACAACAAATGATCGGAATGTTAATTGTTCAAGATCATTTTTATAATATTTTAGATAATTATATTTTTATTTTTAATCAATTGTATCTGATTTTATCACATATCAATATCACTAATAATAATATCTTGAACGATTTTATTAGAAAAATATCACTGCTAATGATTAGTTTACTATTTTATGTTATTATTTTTGATGGGTCATTTAAATTTTCTGCAAAGTAAATAAATAAAATGAAGACTAGACAATTGAGACCAGCAAAATGAAAAGCAAACCTCAATCTTATTTTGAAGATTTTTTTTTTCAGATGTACTAAATGATATAAGATATATGCACTTGCTTCTCTTGGGCTTTTGAAGATACCTTACCCACAAATGGATCCATTAGATTAATGAACTTTTGAAGCAATTATCTGCTCATTTCATTTCGATTTTACCTTTCTGAGATTACAGGCGAGACAGATATATTGCGAAGTCATAGGATAGTTTAAAAATATTCGCTGCAGGCAGATTCAGAAACCGCACAATTCATAACCACACAGTTAAAACCACACAATTTAAAAATGTAACAAACCACTTAAGTGTTGGGTGTAAGTGGGCCGAAAATCCTTTGATACGTGACTCTAGAATCTAGCTGCAAGAGCTGACAAAAGATCAAATGTTCTTGTAATGTGCACTGCAGTAAAATATTTCACGAACTTACGAGCTACGGAATGTTGCAAGTGTTTATGGTAATAAAAAAACCGATATATAAGCGCCAGTGCACACACATTAATTATTAATTCTCTACTTTGCCTTATTGACAATAACATAAATGAATTTGAATTTAAAGGAATGAAATATGTTTTGATTTATAAACATCTACACACAAATTATTATATATATATATATATATTAACAGGAATATATTATTTATTTACTAATTGAAAATATCATGATAAGGACTTAATTAATACAATCATTATATCCCTAAGTTCTGAGATTTTCGATCTAAGCTGGACGATAATTAATTTATAAATTGTGATAATTTTAAATTTAAGTTTAGTTTAGTTATATTAACGTTGCATTTTAGAGCAATACTAAGGTTATTTTGGGACCAATCTCGTAATTTGGAACCGTGATCAAATGAAGAGTACGACCCCTGTGCTGGTACGCCCTTCTCCAAACTTCCACATCACACCAGCGGGGACGTTTGGCCTCGAGGGATTTAACACGCACCAGATCCGTTTATATGACATTTCGGCGGAATCGGGTCTCGAACCTGAAACTCTCCAGTTCCGAAGCCAAGAACTTACCACCAGGCCACCGCGGCTCAGTTCTAAATTTAAACCCGTAGATACGATTAGAGTAAGATGAAAAAATTTTCATCCTCAAGTCCGTTTATGAAATCCAAATATTATCAGAGCATTTTAAATTAATTTTAATGCAAGCAACTGTGGAATATGCAGAATTTTTTTTATAGCATAGGCCTTTTTCAAACATAAATCTTATAACAAATAAACAATAATATTTCTAAGTTAAATAATCATCTGAGAAAAAAAAAGAAAGCAAAAGAGAAGAAATCAATTCATGATTGGCTCATTTTTCTAAAAAAAAGAGAGAGAGATAGAGAGAGAGAGAAAGGAAAAAGAAAAAAAAATGCTTTAAAAAGAAATAAAATTAATATTTGTAATTACATAATTGCAACACATTTAAATATATTTTCCTTAAAAGGAATATCATTTATATGAGAATATATTTTTATTCATTGTGCAAAATTTTCTGTTAGCAAATTTTTCTTTACACAGTTTTGATTTAAAACCTCTAAGTCATAATATAACAAAGATATCAAAGTATTTAATAATTTTATTTAAGGTGATTTCTTATTTTACTTTATATTCTTGGAGATCACTATAAAATTAAAAATAGAGATACATATAAATTATTCTTTTCTTTAATCAGCTATTTCGACAGGTCTGGCTAGAAAGAAATTATTTCTTTATGAATAATAATATTTTCTTATTTAATGAAATGTTACCCAAACGTTTTCGTATTCAGAAACAAGCCAACATTAATTTTGAGAATTTCGAAAGAGACACAGAAAGATAAATGACTTACTGAACAAAACTACGAAGTTGCTAATCCATTTCAAGAATCGACTTGAATGCCACTATTTATGACGCTAAAAATGTTAGCAGACATTTCAAGGCTACAGAAACTCGATAGGTGCTATTCATTTTCGATGTACAACAATCAGCACTTGAAATAATATTTCAGTGATGACTGTTGCAGTTGTCCAGCTTTAGAAAGGATTATTGATTACTTCAGTCAACCTTATAAATGATACCCTCTTATATGAAAACGAGTCAACTAAACATGCATTTCTCTCTGTCTTTGATTTGGCGCGTATAATTTATTTCTCTATACCCTTGTAACTCACAACATGGTTTCAAGAGTTCTTTTAATGGCAGTTGATAGCAATGGTTTCAGGGGTTAGATACAATTAGGGTATTAGAGAGAATTATACTGTTTAGAAAAATATTTATTATATGTAAAAGCAGCTGGAGTGGTGGTCTCCCTAAAATTTTCGCGCATACTCTCTAATTTAGGTATTATTTCACATACACACCCACCGCAAATAATTATGAGCCTTGCATGGCTGTGGCGTACAATAGTTATGAAATATTAAACTTTGGTGCGAACATAGCATATTAATATATCTATCGTAGGATTTTTGGCGAATATTTTGGCGATAAATCCATTACATGCAGTCAGTAGTATCCGGATTTGGGTTTTAGACCGACCTTCATATACTGAATTTTATCCATATAGTTCATTTCAATTCGAAGTTGTCGTGTTAACTCTTATTCTGATAGATGGACACACAAATTTCGCCAAAATGAATTTTGCTCAAAATTTGATAGAAATCTACAAATTTCGTATAAACATATACCAAATTTCACCCGTCTAGATCAGAGCGTTTTTGAGATATCTTAGGCAGGCAGATAGTCATAGTAATAAAAATGCGTTTTTCGATCTCAGAGAAATCTAAAATATGAAGATTCGTCAAAATCTCGAGTTCAAATTTTTTGACAATTACAATACTTTCTATTTCCATCGATGACGGGACGTACTTCCTTCGGGAAGGGTTGTACCGTGGCCGGTGGCGGCCGTTAGGACTCAACCACAGTTCCCGCCAATGTTGCTGTTGCGGCTGTCCGGTCATTCAGTCTTATGATTTAAATCCGTGTGCCTTCGTGGCGGGTCGGAGAGTTAGATGGTTGACTTACTTCGTATACGAGAAAATAAAAATAAAATACAATTTGTTGAATCTAAACCTACGTAATAGATTTTAAACGAATTTTTAAAACTGAGAGAATTTTTCCTTCGACTTTCTATATATTCCACCAATAAAATATAGTACCGTCTTTAATAATAATAAATATTATTAATTTTTTATTGTAGTATATTTAAAATTAAATCAAAAAGAGGATAAATGATTATTTAATCAAATATAATAACCTTGTGTGACAAAAATAAAATTGCACATTACTTATTGAATTGATGGAATTACGGAATTAAAAAAACACCTCCGTAGTGAAAAAACAAAACTAAGAACTGTTCAGCGCGACGTCAACTCAAAACTTATTTATATTTAATCGAGCATGATTTATGATTTGATAAATAATTTGATTAAATGGAAAAACAACCAGTACTTAATAAATGTATAAATTAAAAATAAATACAATATATTATTTGGATGGGAATGGCAACCCACAGTTACATCGACTGGAATAATTATAAGCGGGCTTTTTCATTCACTTCCAAAGACAATGCCAATGCTTGTTTGTTTTGTGGGCGTTCGCGTATCTATGTGTGTGTTGTTTGCTCGTTCCGCGTTTAATTCTAGTCTTTTTTGTGTACTTTATTTATTAGAGTAGAAAATTAAGCAGTGATATTGAAGAAATAATTGAAATATGAAATAATATATTTTATTATGTTTACAATATAATTTGTTAATATCTGTATTTAATAAAAACGATACGATTTCAAAAGCACGACTAAATTCAGGATAACTTTGAGCAGAGTCCCTTGTTTGATTTTCAAGGAAATCCATTTATCGGTTTCAGGTGTAGTTAGCACGATCGACACAAGCGCATCGAAATTCAAATTAATAAAGAGAAGCATAATTGAAATTCTTAGTAAAAAAGAGAGAGAGAGCTCGAGAGAGACAGACAGACAAAATTAAAAAATGAAAGTTTAATTTAGTTTAGTTATATTAACGTCCCGTTTTAAAGCAATACTAGAGTTACTTTGGGACAGACATCGTAATTTTGAACGGCGGTCAGATGACGAGGACGACACCTGAGTTGGCACCCTCTTCTTCAAACTTCCGCACTACATCAGGTAAAAAATGAAAGAACTTAATAATTTTAGAATTTAATATACTTGCTGCTGATTATTTAGTTAATTATTTAGCTCAATAAATCGCAAATTTATTAATTTTTAATAACAGAAATAATATAAAAAATTCTTTCTCTTAAAAATAATTTATAAGGAAGTTAAATTTTAATTTTCCGCAATAAAATAATTGTATAATATTAACAACTTTCAGGTAAACTGTAGCTATGATTTAATATGAAAAGATACCTTACATTTTTAAATAGCGAAGGATTGTTAACGAAATGCTATCTCTTTAATAACAGAAACAATTTTAATGACTCGCATTCGTTATTAAATGAAGAAAGTACGATGTTCGCGTGCCATAGAGTTTTAAATTAAGATTACAATAATCCTCTTCTTCAAAATATGATATTAATAACATTCGAACAGAAGGGTTTGTTGACCTTGACCTTAATCCAAACACGTACAAAACATTTCATGCTCCACTACTTCGGCCAGAACATTCCCGAAAGGTCCGACTTTCATTAACTCATTAAAATAAGAAACATTTCTCTGAAACTCAGAAATTGTGCTTTTAAGGCACGAAATGAAAATATCACGAAGATTTAAATCAAGGAGTGAAGAAGAGACGAGACTTACAGTCACGGAATTTCCTCCCGGAAGTTCTTGTTTATTTCTGACGTATTTATCATCTTAGTGGTCAGCTTATTTAAAGTGGAGATTTATTTTCACTTCAGAAGGAAGTTTTAACTTTAGTTATAAAATGTTTTCCCCAAATTCTGATCAACAGAGGGCAAAAAGTTTTATACTAAGGATAGAGAAAATTGTCCAAGGATTTTTCTATGTAAAGAATACCGTCCAAAAATTGTTTTAAGTCTTGGACTTTTTTTCTATATAAAAATATAATTTTTTAAAGAAAAATACTCATTTATCGAGCAGTTTTTAATTATATTAACATCCCGTTTTGAAATAACACGGATGTTATCTTGGGACGGACTTCGTAATTTTGAATCAGATGACGAGGACGACATCTGTGCTAGCATTTCAGTAGCAGAAAAACATTCAATCTAGATGGATTTTAGCTATTCCAGCTCTGCTTAAACGTTCGGTAGATTCTAGTGTTGGTTTTGAAATTCTCCGGTTCCAAATCAGCGCCCTTACCACCAAGTCACCGCTGTTTTCATTTATAGAGGAGATAAATTGAAAAGAAACTAGATTGCACTTCAATTTAATGACAGAATGTTAAGAAGTAAATATACATACAGAAGCGAGATATGTGAATATACATATCTCGCAGAATGTTAAGACGTAAATATACATACAGGCATTTTAAAATATAAAGAATATTTTTTCCATAATTTATACTAAATTAATCCATGCTTTCTTTTAAGACAAAAGAAAGAATCGTAACTGTAACTGTATGTAACCAACCTAAATATGAAAAAAGGAGAGAAAGAACAATTTAAAATCGTTACTCAGCAAATCCTATTTATATCACTTTCAACAAAATGTTTTATAAGTTATTTCCGTTAATAAATTTTGAGCAATCTGACAATGTACGGTACAATGGAAATTTCCGCGAGATTAATAGTTTCAGAAACTCAATCCATAATTTACGAAACTCTAGTTTAAAATGCTTGTATACAATTTTTCTTTATTTGTGAATCTGGAGTTTTGACCGAGATAAATGACAAAAGAAATATAATTCTGATCTCAAAGATTTTTATTAGTTATTTATTATTAGCTCGACCAAGATGTTTGACAGTAGCAGATATTCGATATCAAAATATGCAAACTTCTTTCTCAAGTTTGGCATCAATTAAATTTTGTTCCTTTCCTTCAAAATGCATTTTTTGAGTCGCTATAATTTAAAATAGCCGATTTTTACAAATTCTGTACAGAAATTTCAATTATATAAATAGCCACAACATTAACCATTGATGTTTCACTGGTACACATGCCGATGTGTCACATTTTTCTCTTGGAGGAATTTTTTAATAAAAGTTTCGTTTAATTACTCCTAAAATAAATACCAACTTTCATGAAAATTTAAAACAAATTCTGAAGAAACTTTTTGGGGTAGATTCGAAAACATTATGCACTGACTTTTAATATGATCATATCAGGGTTCAAAAAATTGCTATCTAGACTGGAACTTCTAAACAACAGATCTTAATGCGAAGCTAGGGGCCTTTGCAAAAGAATTGTAAAGCGCCATACATTTCTCATAATTTTCATTATCAGTAAATATAATTATACGTAAAATCTACGAAATTTTCAATGAAATCCAGATCAAAAGCCGTTTATTATTTATTATTATTTGTCATTAATAATTAAATTAATTTTATTATTTATCCTTAATGCTTCATTTTTTAGTTTAATCATCGCATTTTAATATCAATTGCGTAGTTAATTAAGGAAAGGGAAAAAAAAATCGAGGAACCCCGATTAAGAATAAATTTTACAATACTAAATGGAACATCGCGTCTGTATCTCGATTTAAGCTAATAAAAGCAGACATACTCTGCAAAGCATAGGAATCGAAAATAAGGAGATCTGCTTAAAAAAAAAAAAAAAAAAAAATTATGATTTTTCACTCAGATCAAATCTTAAAAAAAAAAAAAAAAAACTAGTGGGAGTGGTTTCTCCAAAACTTTCTCGCATATTCTCTAATAAATGGCTTTGGCGTAAAATAGTTACGAAATATTAACTTTTGGTGTGAATTTAGCATTTTAGTGAATCACGTCATCCTTGGCGAATTATTTGGCGATTAATCCCTGGCATGCAATTTATAGTATTAGGAAACAGAACTTATGCTTTAGACACGTTTTTCTCAACCAATTGAAACAAAAAAATTGACACAAAACTGCAGTGTTGCCACAAATTCCCATAAAAAATTTGATATATTAATGTCATTAGGTTTTCGAATTATCGCGTTTACTTACTTCTGATAGTATACAGACCGACAATCCAACAACTCAACTCGTTGTTGGATTTGGCTCAAAGTTTGGCAGGTATCTGCACTATAGATGTTAAATCTATGTACCGAATTTTATTTATCTAGCTCTCTTCGTTTTGTAATTATCGTGTTAATTTAAATTCGAACAGTTGGGCAGACGGACTTCCTCTCAATAGATTTTGCTCAACATTTGATAGAAATCTACAAATATGGTGTAAAGACCGGATACCAAATTTCAATCATTTAGCTCAAACAGTTTGTGTTCTTTTTGTCACAGACAGACGAATATTTTCCAAAAATGTTATTTTCGAACTCAGGGTGATCTAAGACGTGGAGATTCGTCAAACGTTCGTATACGTTTCTATATTAAGACGTGGAGATTCGTCAAACGTTCGTATACGTTTCTATATTAAGACGTGGAGATTCGTCAAACGTTCGTATACGTTCTCTATATTAAGTATACGAGAAAGTTAAAAAAGTGTTAAATAATGGAACATTAAAAATATATTTAGTATAGAATATTTTCAACAAAATAAAAGGAAATGAGCTTTGCCATGATGGATTAAAAAAGATCATATTTGCTTTTAATCCTAGAAAAGTATAAAAGTATGAAGAGCTGCCGCCACTAAACACTTCAAGAAAATTTAATAGTTTATTTACAATCAGAATATTTCCCTATTCCAGCTATCTAAAAACGATTCGACTTGAATGTATTTCATTCAAGCTAAAAGCGAAAAATAACAACGATTTTACGAGTTTGATAAGAAAGGAAGCTTTGTCTGAATTCTCTACATCTCACTCGGCGTCGAACGTGCTTCGAAATGGAATCATTGCAATCTCAATTCTTGTTGAATTTAATTACTTTTCACGTCCAGGGTCGGAGTTCACGACCGAAAGTCATCGACCATTTGATATGAAACATCGTATACACAGTCTCGGGTATCGCGTTACTGAGCTCTTCAAACATTTCTGGGAGCAGCCACGCATCCGTCTTCGTCAGCTGACGGAGCAGGATGAAGAGGGCTGCTCGCTCTCAAGAATCGAACGCGCTGTGACCTTTAGCAAGGTATAGCTTTTCAGACACTCCACCCTGGGTACCTATGGAGGATAAAACACACTGAGGTCGATGTTCCGCTGTATTCCAACAACAGGGTTTGAAAATGGAGCCAAATTTGCATGTAACAGAAACCTGAGCTCCACTCACAAGACTCATTATCATGCAAAGTCTATTTTTCAAAACAGATTATATGTTTTTTTTTTAGGTAATTTAAAAAGGGCAGGCTATTTTGTCGACCAAGATTTACTGCTGTGAACTTACACATCTAAAATTATATAAATTAAGTTTATTTTAGTTATATTAACGTCCCGTTTTTTAAAGCAACACTATGGTTATTTTGGGACGGACCTCGTAATTTTGAACTGCGGTCAAATGACGAGGGCGACACATGAGCTGGCATCCTTCTTCTCCAAACTTCCACGCCACACTTGCGGGAGAACGTTTGGCCCCGACGGATTTAATGTGCCCCAGCCTCACTTACGGTTCTTTGGTGGAATCGGGCCCCATATCTGAAGCTCTCGGTTCCGAAACCGAGACCTTACCACCAACCTACCGCTCCCCTCTATGATGGTAATAGTACTAATAAACATAAGGAAGTTCTCTAAAATATTTTAGCAAATCCCTAATAAATGGATAATTCCCCCCACACCAATATAAAAATTCTGGATATTAAACAAGTCAGAGGACGCCATGAGTGCTCAGATTTTTATTTTCAGTGACCTAGAGAATTATTTTGTGAATAATAGTATAAAGTAATAATAGTATTCAAAATAGTATAAAGAAAACTGGATATACATTTTGGATGTCTTGTTGTCGATTTTATTGACATCAAAATTTGACACATAATAATGATTTTAAATCACAGTATTATATATCCTCTTTGATTAACTAAAGTCGTTGTGTTTTTGAGTCATGGTATTTACACGCATGCGAATGTACAGACTGACAGACAGTCAACTCTTTGACGAATTTGGTTCAACATTTGATACATATCTGCACTTTAAACGATAAAATTGCGTACGAGATTTTACCTACCTAATTTATGCATTTTGTGGTGTTTCTGCTCACTTGAACTCGAATAGACAAACGAAATTCATTAAATCTCGAGCTTGAATTTTATTATTACAATATTTTCTCTTTGTATATGACAAAGTAAAAAAACAGTAATAAAATAAAAAGAGTCGCGAAACATGGAATTTATAGTAATATTTATTCAATATTTTTCAACACCAACGCTTAATCAAGATACATTAATTAAAAATATAGTAAAGAATATTCCACTGCACAGTGTTTATTATCTATTATTAAATCTATTATTATTAACATCTATTATTAAGTATATCTATTATAAATATCTATTATTAATATATCTGTCTTATAAAAAATAGCTTCTCAAAATTTAATCCGGGTGATTTTGAATATTAATTTAGCTAAAACAATATCAAAATATTCTTCGAAATTATTTTAATAGTTAAAAAAAGTTTTACTTCACATTAAAATAAAATGATATAGGGAATTTTTTTCAAAAGCCTTGCTTCTTTTTCAAAAAGTATATATTTAAAAAAAAAAAAACATATCTAATCTAATACAGTTTGGATATCAATAATTATTTATTTAGTCAAATAAAATTTATAATTTTAAAAATTGACATTTTTTTTAAAAAAATGTACAATTTTGAAATTTTAAAAAGATATTTAAATAAAGTTATTTTAAATTACTTATGCTACTTAAAAATTTTTAATGCAAGAACACATTATAGATCATCTTAAAAGAGAACAAACACTATTTGAAATTAAAAAGAATGGGATATGTAGGAACAAGAAGTGTTAACTCCTGAGTAAATGAACAAACATTTTATGTTTGATGCATTTTTAAAACGAAATGCTTTGGGTGAACTTGCGATGGTGGTGCCATCTGTATTTGATAAATAATACCAAATTTCCGAAATATTCAACTTAATTCCCCAACTCTTATTTTTAATTTAAATTATTTCAGTAAAATCTATCAAATCACATTGTTAATTCCAAAATATTGGCACAGAATTATGTAGTTATGTTATTTAATAATAATAAGGATTACAAAATATTTAAGAACAGAGAAAAATGTTAACTGTGATCCTCATAAAATTTTCCATAAGCAAAATTAATAGGATATGAAAACCGTCATTGTAAAATTTATTAAGAATCATTGAAAGGAATTTTAAGATATTGAAATGAAAATCTCACCAATTAATGAAGCATTTTCTTCCCTGTATATATTCTTATACTTTATTTAAACTCTTTTCCTTATTCGTAAAAAGTAGCTATCATTGAAGTTCGATTTAAGAAAAACCATCTGACACAACGCAGAGCAACAGAAAGTCTAATGCTAGATTAGATAGTTAAGCCGATTAACTAATGATCCAATGTTCATTTGCAATTGTTACGTGATGGAAAGTCGCCAAAGATATCCATCACGAAAAAGCTATCATCATTTTCAGTTTATGCCATTCTTTTTTTTGTCTGCAAGACTTTATATCTGTCGACTCATTGGCAGACAATGGACTGTTGGAAAATCATTACAGATTCATTCACTAATACATAAAAAAGAAAGCGTTAAGCTACTAAGAAAAAGCTAACTACATTTAGGAGAGACATACACGAAGATTGGCGTGAAACGGAAGTTTCAGTAAGTTATAAAATATTATGTCTAAAAGAATTATAGTAATCTGAGGGCACGGACTTGATTATTAAGAAAATATTACAAATGGTTGATTATGATTGTTTACGAACAGAAAAAAAAATTAATTCTGAAATCAGTAAACAGGATGTTAGGGGTCATCTGCCTTTTAATTCGAAAAATTCGGCATTTCAATCAAATACCGACTTTTAATTATTCAGGCATCTTTAGAATTAAAGAAGTATAAGGGATGGATTGATATAGTATAAAATATAAGATTTCTTTCTATTTCATTTTTTAAAGAAGGGTCAATTGTGTCTCGCCCTATTAACACTCAGTTTTGAAGCAATTCGTGGACTATTTTGCCATTTTGAACAGCGGCCGGATGACATCTGGTTAGTATCACCTCCCATTCTCCAAACTTCCACACCACACTTATGGAAAAATGTTTGACCCACGATGTCTGATTTAATATACACCAAATTCACATATACGACAAAAATCGGGTTATCAGTTTGAAGTCCTCGAGCACAGAAGGAAAAATCTTGAATTTTAAAGAAATTTTAAATTGAATTTTGATTTAGAGAAAGATATTGAATTTTAAAAGAAAATGATCAATGAATTTGGACAATTTTTGAAATATTTATACATATTGTTTATTATAAGTATATGAATTAGAAGTGCGCATATTAACTATACTTCTTTAAATATAATGATTTTGTCTACTTTTGTAATTCTTTTACATACTGAATGTGATAAACATATGAAATGAAAAAGTCCCTGTAGTTTACATATTAACTACATAAATGACTTGTTTTTTGTATAATTTAAGATCATTTGTGATGTTTCTAGAATATTTCATGTATTGTTATTATTTACTTATTAAGTCATTAGTGCAATGCGATCATGTGCAAATATAATACATGAGATAACATAACATAACGCCATCCTGTGCCTCCGGTGCCTATAACACTAAGTTATCTAACCAGTTGGATAAGCACAAGATGGAAGGAAAAAAAAAAAAAAAGAAAGAAAATTGTTGATAGAAAGAAAGAGACGACAGACCATCCAGGGTTCTCCAGAGAGAATCCCATTGGTGTCAAATCCTACATGACTATATTCAATTTTTTGGTGATGTAATAACTGGATAGATGGGACAAGAATACTTAAACAAATGGTGACTTTGAGTTGAACTTACAGGGAAATGAGATTACTAACTGAAAAATTGATAAATTACATTGACAACATCTGTATGACATGTATAAGCATATAAGTAATCACTAAAGAGTCAGAAATCTGTAGCGTCCGTCTGAATCCTGTGGTTTTGATTTCCTTTGTGGGAACTGCACTTTTGAGGGACTTTTGAAGTTATAATTTCGGCTAATTTTGACAAGTGGCATTTTGGTCTCAGCTATTGTGTAGTCTTGAAGAGGTCTTGGTATTTATGAATATGGTTTACTATGGAGTGGATCTTGCCACGTGAAAGGGTATTCGATGCAATTCTCCTGTACCATTCTTCCTCGAGACTTGTTTCTGGCTTTCTCATATACATGAGATAACAGAG
This sequence comes from Argiope bruennichi, assembly GCF_947563725.1. Lineage (NCBI taxonomy): Eukaryota > Metazoa > Arthropoda > Arachnida > Araneae > Araneidae > Argiope > Argiope bruennichi. The sequence continues at coordinate 35,999,117 of NC_079156.1, forward strand.
AGATTTGAAAGAAATTTATGAAAGAAATACGAGTTAATACATGTACAATTTTTTTTAACTAGGACAATTTCACATACAAGATATATAATAAAAAAATTTTTAACCTTTTCTGCGAAATTTACAGAGAAAAAGTATTGAAATTGTCCAAAAATTTGACAACCATATATTGATAAATCTCCCAATTTTAGACTTAATTGAGTCCGAAAGCCGGCGTCCTTGCATAGGGGTAGCGCGTCTTCCCGTTGACCTGGGCGTCCTGGGTTCGAGTCCCGGTTCGGGCATGGTTGTTACTGTGTTCTATCTGTGAGGTGTGTGAATGTGCCCCCCTGTAAAAAGTGGTTGTGCAAGCGAATGTGTGTGTGTTTCATCTTCATTTGAGCTAGAAGTCAGACTTCTGCCCTCGGGTGCTCAGGGGTCTTTACCCTCAGAAGCTACTGCACCCTCCTTTCCGTGGTACCGCGGACACGACATCATCATCGAGTCTGAAAATTTTTTTAAATTACGCCTGTCTGTCTGTGAACAAGATAATCCAAGAACGCTTTCAGCTAGAAGAATAAAATTTGTTATATGGTCTTTATGCAAAGTTTGTAGATTTCCATTAAGTTTTGAGTAAAATCCAATCACAGAAGGTTTGTCCGTCTGATTGTCTGCAAACAAGTGAATAGAGTAATATCACAATACAAAGAACAAGATGAATAAAATTTTTTGCACTGTTTTAGCAAAGTCTGTCAGTCTATACATTCGCATTCATATAAATGCTATAACTCAAAAACGCAACGATTTAGATAAATGAAATTTGGTACGTTAGCATCCAATTCTATGTTAAATTTTTGCTTCGATCGGTCAATAAAGCTACGTCCAAAGTTAATATTCATTTTTCTTCACTATGCTACTAAGCATAAAACGCTCATGTGCTTCTGAAAATAAAAACCTGAGAACTTATAGTGTTCATGGCCTTGTCAGAGGATTGTTAGAGTGAGGGGGGGGGGGAATAAACAGAGCTTTTATTCGAGTATGGGGAGGTAGCATCTTTATTAGGGAGTATAATAGAAAGGGACCGATTTAGCCTAATTGGGGCCCGGGGCAAAAGCATCTTCGGGGGCCCCCTCTGCTTCACTACTTCAGTAATGAAGCAAGTTCATTAAAGAAGGAAACGTAAAGTAAACTTTCTATTCGATTTGGGGGTCCACTCTGATGCGGGGGCCCGGAGAACTGCCTTAGTCAGGCCCTGATAATAAAAAGTATATAAAAAAATTCAGGCTTTTTTTTTTCAAAATTTTTTGGCCCAACTTATTAAAATAATCAAGATTCTTCCGTATTTTCATTTTCCTTCGTGTGTACAAGGTTACGAGAATTAAATGTAGAAAACGTGTATTGCAAAATGTGAAAAAATTCGCATACATGAGCATCTTGGCTTCTATTCACGATTAGGCGCTATTAACACCTACGAAGGGAAGTATGGCGAAATACGTCAGAAACGTTTATTCCATTTCACGAAAGAATGGGTGTAAAAGAGGGTAATAAAATAATCATAAGTTACCAGTTATCTTTTTGAGGGATCACGCCCTAGCACATATTTGTTTTCCCATTGTTGTTATTATCCAATAGTGCATGTGTTTTACTCATTTAAAATCAGCTTATTTCAGATTTATGAGCCGGCCTTGAACTGCAACTTCTGTTTTTTTCACCCATTTGTCATCTTTTGCAGGTATGAGGGGTGTAAGAAAATCTTTCATCGGTTAAAAAAAATATCTGCCGAAACGGAGAGATTTTTGGAGAGCGTCCACACCCACGGAAGGTGAAAGCAAAGAGTGATTCACCCTTCATATGGGTGGGGAGGGAGTTTCCTCGGTCAAGGGGAGGGTCTCAGAGAACAAAAATGGTTCAAGAATGAATTTGACCCTAATCGACGGATGAAAGGGTGCGCGACAATGATCCTTAACATTATTCCGATTAAAGGGACTGTAGACTTTGCAATTAGCAAAAAAAAAAAAAAAAGTGAAATGTGAAATTTTTTTTAAAACATCACATCTTGAAAATATATGCAAATAAATGACTAAATATGCAATACAAAATTATAGTTAAGTAAAATTAATATTTAATGGTTTTAGAGGAGCAAATCTATTTTTTGTTCTCGAAACGATTCTTCTTCTCAAAGTGATTCTCCTTTTTCCTAAATATCTTTAAAGCGTGCTAGATGTCTTAATTTTTGTAGGAATAACAAAATTTTTAATAAAGATTCATGCCAAATATTAAATTAATGGGAATGCATTTTATGTAACAAAAGTTTTTAAATAATATCAATCAATTTCATCAATTTATTTATTTATTAAATAATATCAATTTTTAATAACATTAATTTTTTTATTTTGATATTATTTTAAAGCAAATTTAATATCAATTTGCTTTGATTAATATGATTTTTTTTTTAATCTTTGTCAGAAAAGGATAGAATTCTAATGAAAACTCAGTGTCTTCCTGTAACAATATGTCTAAAAGAATTATCTTTTAAATGGAATCGCGAAATAATACTTAGTATTGTTTCAAATGTGTTTTTATATTGTGTTTATATATATTTACAAACATTTTTCTGTATATATATATTAAAAAAATAAAATATTTTAAGCAAAAAATTAAAACTTGTAATATATTTTCAAGAGCAGTGTGTTTTGTTTTTGAAGTTTTTTTTAAAGATCTATGACGTATTTATAATCTAATATATATTTTTTAAAAAAATTACAATTTAAAGTAAATAGTTTACAAAAATAACAATTCGCTTTCACATCCTCCTAAATATAGAAGAAATCATTAAAATCAAACAAGCTACAAAGGTTAGACATATATTAACAGCAATCGTATAATTACCACTGAGACAACATTGGTATAATCATCGCTTTATGCAACTTCTTTCCAGCGATATGAAAATCACACTTAAATCAGCATCAGTTCCGTTTATGGTTTCGATGAAGCGATCAAAAAAAAAAAAAAAAAAAAAAAAAAAAAATTACTAAAACAGTTACAAAAAATCGGTGAATGCACGGGAAGAAGTCCTCCGAGCTCGATAACGAATAATGACATTTTATTCCGCAAGAAAATATCGGCCGAGCCTATATAAAACAGCACTTAAAAAAATCCACAACTCACACGCAGATAACAGACCGTTAAATAGAAAACAGTTCAGTGGAAACAACAGGCGAGTTTGTTCTGCAATCAACATTTTAAAGAGAGAATGCATTTGATTCACTCGCTTTATCCCTTTGAGTTTCGATAGATTATTTGAATAAGCCACATACCTTTCTGAAAATAACTCTGCATTTCGAGTCCTAATAGATATAATAATACTGTAATAAATACTGTATTTTCGAGAACCTCCATTTTTGTTGCCAAAGTTCGCCAGCCAAATTCGTCGCAAAGGTGTCGAGAGTCATTGGCCTAGCATCCATTCAACATTCATTAAAATATCTTCAAAATTCTCTTTCTTACTATGAGATTAATTGTACAGAGAAGCAATGATACAGATTCGCAATTAAAAAGTAACAATAGTACAATTTCTTTATTCGTTCGGGTTAAGAGAATTTAAGCCCCGTGTTTATTTTTTAATTTAGAAAAATAAAGAACCATTTAGAGGCATTTGTTCTGGAGATGTCACAGAGATAATTAAAGCGATAGGCCGTCCCATCCGAACCATCGACAAAACTGATGCTGTTTTATTTATTCTATGGCTTCCACGTCATTGAAAACAAGGCGCATACAAAGCCGGTGACAACATGGAAAGACATAAAAAGTAGCCAATGCAAATTTTGTAATGGATGTAATAATATGTTGCCGCTGTTAAATTTTTTATCTTTGTTTATCACAGAGCAGTTGAATGGAGGAATTGCATGTCGAATAAGACAGAGATCTGCAAATTACAGAGTAGTTAAATGGAAGAGTCATATGTCGAACAGAAAGAAGAATCATATCACAGTGTAATAGTGGAAGAATCGATTGCTTAATAGAATGGGTAACTGATATAAATGCAACTTCTGGAACATAGGTATATGAAGATAAATAATAATAAACTATTAATTTGGTATATCTATATCGATTTCAAAATACGATTAAGTTAATTTAAATGTAAATGAATTGATAAAAAAATAATTTTCAACGACAGATTTCCTCAGGTGCAATTTCTTTTTGACATGGCCGTAATTTTCACGGCTCTAAGAAAATTTATCATCAAGGGGCATGATTGAAAAGTAAGGTAATAGCTCAGCACTTACACTCTTCTTCTAATCATGGTTCAAAACTATAATGCCCTTTGTTGCTCCTTCTATTTGTTTTGAAAGAAATCATTAACAACAGAGTGAAAACCTTTTATCCATGATAACAGATTTTACTTGCATCTGATCCATATACATTTACAAGATTGGTAAAATTTGGTCTCAAACCTTTTGTCACCTAATCCCGATAGTAAGAATTATATATCAGATAATCCTAATTATAATCATAAGGTGTCTGATGCCTAAACATGTATTTTATTTTCTTCAATAGCACGACAATTCTCGGACAGACCCTGGCCTTTCTCAGAATTCCATTTCATGACGTTCTGGTCTTGGCTTAGGTTTCCCAATTTGTCATCTTAATAGTTTTCAAGTCTTTTTTCAGACACTCAATACGCTTAAATTTTGGTCCCCCTCATTTTTAGATACCAAAAGACTTTTTAGATAGAGATACAAGATTGAATTTATATTTTATACTAAATAGTAATTTTTACACTTCTTTATGTTTGGTAGCAACATTTTCTTTTCTTCCCCGCCAATCCTCTGGTGCTGTACAGATTGCAGATCCGAAGAAAATGTAACGGGTTGCATTTCTATGGTACGAATTAACCGTATATATTAAGTGACTAGCTTTCATAAAAAAAGCAGGGAAGCAAAAACACTACAAACATAGAGTGACATTGTTACAACATCCCTTTATAGCATGCGCGAAGCTCACATTTTATAAAAAGTACATGGACAGATTTTTAGACAAATAAAAAAAGTGCCTAACGGAAAGCAATAAAGACTATAATGGGGTAACTTTCGCAATATTAGGTTTATAAAAATACTCCACAAAATATGAGGACTTCAGAGAACTGTAATATATCCAATATGCTTGTACAGCATATTGGTTGCGAACTTCATACACCTGTCCACCTGAACGGAACAGCGGGTCTCCAGGAAAAATAAATAAATAAAATAAAAAACTATGAGCTGCTCCCCACCGTCACGCCTCGTTCTTTTCTTTTGCCGCCGTCTCTTGCTGTGACATTTATTACAAAAAGAAAAAGGTTTTAAAAAAAAGAAAAAATAACTTTATTCAGAAACAGAGAAAGTGTTTTCATTTCCATTTCGAATAACATATCCCACCCAACTCGTTAAATAAATACGAACTTGCTTCCTGCCGCCAGAGGGGGGGGGGGGCGAAAAAGGGTGGAATAAAATTTACGAATCGGCTGCAGGAGGAAGATGGGGGAGGCTTCGATGGCTTAATTGCCCAGAGGAGGAAGAAAAGATTTCAAGATGATTCTTCCAGAAGCAATGTTCAAAAATGGGTCTGAGTGTGATTGGAACATGCTATTCTGGTAATGGTGTAAATTACGAAGACCCCATAAAAACCTATGGGTAAGTTTAAGAAACGACATGGGTCTTAGTTCAATGTTCCCATTATGATTTATGAAAATGTGGTGGCGGGGTCTTCAGAGAGATAGAAGATGTAGATATTCGTAATGAATGCGAAATTTGAATTCCATACCTTGATAATTATAGCATCATATACGATTGACATCTGGAAGTTTTTCCTGTAATTCAGAAACACAGTTCATTGCACAAAACAGGCATTGCTTCTAATCTGGTCGTAAGCAAAACATTACCCGATAAATTCGGTAATTATAATGACAGATATGATTTATTTAAGGTAAATTTAGTTATATTAACATCCCGTTTTAAAGCAACAAACACTAGGGTTATTTTGGGACGGACCTTGTAATTTTAAACCGCGATCAGATGACGAGGACGACACTTGAGCTGGCACCCCCCTCCCTACACCACACCAACAGAAGGACACCTAGGCTGGCACCTCCTCCCGCTCTAAACTCCTACATCATGCCAGCGGGAGGACGTTTGGCCCGATAGATTTAGATAGATCAGGCCCCCTTACATGACGGTTCTTCGGAGGAATCAAATCTCGAACTTGAAATCCTCCGGTTCCGAAGCCGAGATCTTACTACCAGGCCACCGCGGTCCCTCAGATATGATTTATGCAGATTCTTATAGGAAGATTACCTACTGAAATTTCTTCAACGTTCATGATACCTAGAACCCAAAACCGCCTTCCGTTGAAAAGTTTATATATATGATTATAACGCTTTGTCCGTGAATAGAATAATTAGAGTAATTTCATTTGGATTTTAACTGGCTTGAAATATATTGTCAGAAATGTAAAATTTTCCGACGAGTTCGTAAATGGCCCATCTAGTTCAAAAGGGATGGAAATTTTCCTTTCGCTATAATTTTTTTGGTATTGAAGATAGAAAAATTCAGTTAGCCAAATGAGTGCCTCATTAAGACGAACAACTTTTGCATTAGTTGTTAGTTGCAACAAGTTTGTCGATAATTGCAATATCGTATAAGTTAGGGGCTGAAAAGTGATTTTCACGCCCTAATTTTAACTGTTCCTAACATCAACAATTTATGTTGCCAGATAGTAACTGAGATGTAAAGGAATCTATCTTTGCCTTCCAGCTTGCCGAGAGGATTTTTTTTATTATACATACATAATTATGTTTATCTATTATATATAACCCCCGGGGGGCACCTCGGAATGAGGGTGAGCTGCTTCCGGCATGGTGGTTGGATCTCGCCACCCTGGAAGGTACACAAATAGGTGGGGGATCTGACTTCTCCCATCGATGACGGGACGTACTTCCTTCGGGAAGGGTTGTACCGTGGCCGGTGATGACCCTTAGGACTCAACCACAGTTTCCGCCAGTGTTGCTGTTGCGGCGGTCCGGTCATTCCGTTTTATGGTTTAAATCCGTGTGCCTTCGTGGCGGGTCGGAGAATCAGATGGCTGACTTATCTATTATATACTTTTATCGAATAGCTTTCAAATAATAAGTTGAACACGCTTAACTGATGGGTAACGGAATTTTAAATAGATTTCCATATACGACTTCCAACGTAGAACTAAGGACCCATCTACCGAATAGATGCAAAATTTCAAATCGCATACATATTGCTTCAAGAGATATTTTACTTAAGATTATTGCTCTTATTTACTGCCACAATTTTTTTGCCCTTCAGAATTCTGCCAGTGAATTCTATATCGTTTTCAACCCTTTGAAATCTTTATATAAAACTCTATTAAGAAATGAAATGCAATTAAATTTTAAGCTTCCCAGCAATTTAATCGATGTCTGACAATGCCCTGTAAAACATTTTTTTTTTCATTTAACAAAAAGTCGGTTGCTTAAAATCATTGCTTATTTTGAGATATAGCCATTTTCATCGAACATTAGGAGTAAATGCAAGGACATTAGCTCCATAAAAATATCTAATTTTTCTGAAATAAGTTTTTACAAGGGATATGTTCATGTCTAATCTGATATACAAAACCGCACCAAATAAAGCTTGAAAGGGTGTATCCGAAAATTCACAGAGACATGTCACTTATCTATGTCCAAATTGCACTCAAGGTAAAAGAGGGGGAAAAAAATACTCACATAGTCCCTGACTGTCTTGAGCATTCCTGCCGTGGGACTCAGATGATGGGCCTCAAAATGCTCCTGTCCAATGTCCCTGCACCTAAGCAAGGCCTGCTCTGTCAGCTGCCGCCGCACTGATGAAAAAGGCGTGTACAGGCCTCCCAGGTAGCTCTCCACAAGCAGGCCCACGCCCGAAGCCTTCTGTAAAGAACAGACATGACGGTTGTTACATAACAATCAGATAACCAAATAACTTCATTCATCATGCATTCAAAAAAAAAAAAAAAAAAAATGAAATTCTGATATAAGCAATAACTTTGAATAGAAAGTAATAAATTAAGAGTCAAAGGATTTGATAGTAAAATCTACAAGCAGTTATCTATAGACAATTGTAGAGTTTGCCTTAGAATGAAATTGAAAATGTTCTGTATACGTTTTACACACTACCAAGATGTTCTGGCAAATTCTTCTACAAGTTATTGATTTGGTTTTTTTTTTTTAATAAAAGTGTCTGATGCAAACAAAAAAAAAAAAATCTGGTATTTTATAATTAATCCTTCCACTTGGTATTTTTAGAGATTAATTTTCACATGAATTAATTTAATTTTACCATTCTGTTAATTAGGGGTAGCGCATCTTCCATGATCTAGGCGTCCCGGGTTCGAATCCCGGTTCGGGTAGGGTTGTTCTTCATCTGTGTTCTATCTGTGAGGTGTGTGAATGTGCCCCCCTGTAAAAAGGGGTTGTGCAAGCGAATGTGTGTGTTTCATCTTCATATGAGCTAGAAGTCAGACTTCTGCCCTCGGGTGCTGAGGGGTCTTTACCCTCAAAAGTTACTGCACCCTCTTTCCGTGGTAACGCGGACACGACATCATCATCATCATCATTCTGTTAATTTTAAATATGAAATCATTAAAAATTTCGCGATAATTTTATTTTTATCTTTTGTGCACGGGACTTTATCTTCACTCGGATACCATAACAGTTTAACCGTTTTTTTTTTCTGTATAGTGCAAAACACATTACCTACTCGGTATTACTATCAAACTGCCCACTACACGATTCTAATACAGCATTTACAATATCATAAAACGATTTTAATGTTTATGAAATTTCCTTCTTAATTTGTTTTATTACCAATTTGCTAGGCCCGATTTTGACACAGCATAAAAGGAATTAGTCATGATACAGGAGGTTGAATGTAACAGATACTGTTACTTAAAAACGCACAGCGCCATTAAAATTTTTATGAATCAAGCCTTTTATAGAAATAATGGTCATTAAATAAGGATCCGGCATCCTCATCTTTTTCCTGAAAGTCATTTGTACTGCCTAGAAACAAGTGTTAGTGTTGTATGGTAGAAATACAATTCCTTATATTTCGGAACTTTAAAATGGATTTAAAATTTTTAAAAATAATTAATAATATTAGTGTTTTTTTAAAAGCCAGAGTGGAACAACACATAAAACGCTTAAAACATTTTTATAAGTAATAATTAGTGGCAATGATAAGATTTTAAAATCCAGTGCGTCAAGAAAAAGAATAGCTATGAATAAATCAAAATTATACCAAAAAATTTGAACGAAATATTTGAGGATACGATACATTTTTAAGAAGTTCTCAAAACAATATTTGCAGCATTTCTACTTAGAAGTTTAAAGTATATTCATAAAATGTGGATCTAAAATGGGAATAATAACAATACCATAATTTAGTTTGGTTTAGTTATATTAACGTCCCGTTTTAAAGCAACACTAGGTTTATTTTGGGACGGACCTCGTAATTTTGAACCGCGATCAGATGACGAGGACGACACTTGAGCTGGCACCCCCTCCCTACACCACACCAACAGAAGGACGTTTGGCCCTGACGGATTTATCGTGCAACTGATCCCCTTACACGGCGGTTCTTTGATGGAATGGGGTCTCGAATCTGAAGCCCTAAGGCTCACAAGCCGAGACCTTACCACCAGGCCACCACGGCCCTTACCATAATTTATGAATACAGTTCAACACTAGTATTATGGAATTAAATCAGTGGTAAGGCTAAAGAGTTTTTGCCGTTACTATTTAATAGATTTTTCTCATGCCAAATTTGTTCAGTAACTCACGATGAAAATATTTTTTAAAAAATCTTTGTTTTTAGATTAATTTTGCTCTACACTTTTTGACGTAGATAATATACTTATACAATTTCAAAGTCTAAGTTAAAGAAAAAATATCGAATCTTTTTAGAATACTTATACACAAAGATTTATACTGCATATTATAACTTAAAAGAGAGTAGCTTGTAATAATAATGGTCTCAAAATTGGCTGAGAAATTGCACTGAATTCTTCCAGATTCTTTAACATTTAATGGCATAACATGTTTTCGTTTATTGCCTTCACTTTCTCTAATTAATGTTGCATTTTCTTAAAACATGTACGCGAAAGTGAATGAACTTCATAACATTCATTTCAAAATAATATAAAAGTTGTAACCGCTCTCAAGTTAAAAAGCCATGGTTATCTTGCTTTCAAATATATATTCCGAAGTTTTCTGAAATTATTTTCCAATTTAAAATAACCGCTGATGGATCCAATAAGTATTCTCATTTGGTTTCCCCTATGTTTTCTTCTTTTATCTTCAAACATGTTAACTTATTTTCAATTTAATGCTCGCGAAATTTTTGTCTCAAAAGTGGTCGTAAATGAAATAAGTTCAAAAAGTCTTGTTCTCTTACTAACAATTAAAGAGAATAACTGTGTCTTTTGATGATATATATATTTTGGGAAGTCATGGGATTTGAGCTCTTTAGGAAGGTTCATCTACACAATAAACAGAATAAGTGTAAGGCTATTAAAATAATACAACTCTAATATATATCACAATTCTTTGCTTAACCCTCCAGCTGCTTATCCCGCAATTTCAGAGGGTTGGCAATCAGTCCATTCCTGCGTTTTTCGCAGTTTAGAGTATTTATTTTTACGATAACAGATTTTCATAATATCATATTATTATCATGTAACACATAGTATTAGTTCACTTTGATTGAAAAATATTTAAACTTATTTGCAGACATCGCATCTAAATGGAGATTTTTAAAAATTACGCAGCCAGAGGGTTAAAAATACGTATTTGAAGAAATCATGAACATCAAAATTATGTGAATATTTAATGGAAAAGCAGCCAATATCCACGGCCAACCAACTGGTCGCTAAAGCCGGTTACTAAATTAAAATTTTGTTCTTAACCCTTATCTGCAGTGTCCCAGTGTAACTTGTACATCGAATTTTCACATTTATAATCTAAAATAAAGTCATTAACATACGTTATAATTCAAATAAAAAATGACCAATTTAAGTGTTCAGTGGACAGTTGATTCAAATAATTACAAATTTACATAACAAAAAAAAAATCACATCTAGTTAGATAGAGTAAATAACACAAATAAGGAATTGAATTGCATTACCAACTTATATGTCTAAATTCACTAACACTTCTACCTTTTCAAACGTGTAGGAGTTTAAAGATAAAAACCAGTTAAAACACACTTTAATAATTTTTAAGTGAAATTTAGTCAGTAAAAGTTTCAGCACACTTATCTCGTGACATGACTAATAACCTTTTTATTCAGACACAATGACTTTATCACGCGAGAATCAGGAATATAAATTACCAGACCAGCTCTTTTTGATCATTATTAGTAGTCGCTGAGGTTTCGCAATCGTTTAGTTACAACAAGATCCAAGCAATTTTAACAGCCCGATTTATTTTTTATTCAGTCAGTATGAGGTGATAAAATGCCACTCGTATTTTAGCATGAGTTATCTCTTTAAACAAAAAAAATATACCAAGAACCTGTTTCAGGTCAAGAACATGTTTGGGGAACGAGACATGATAAATTCTCGAGAAAAATAAAAGTACGATGGTGGTTTCGGTGATGAGACCTGAACACTTGCAATTATTTAGACAGACGGAGAACTTCATTAAAAATGACAGTTAAAAAAAAACACACCACGTTATTAGGGAGTTGACTGACGCAAAATTTGTCCTTTGATAATACCCAGCAACTTTTTAAAAACTTATTTTTTTTTAAAAAAAACAAACAGTAGTGCTTTTTTACTTTCACATATAGGAATTATAAAAAGAGAAAGCCGGCGTCCTGGCCTAGATGTAGCGCGTCTTCCCCGGAACCTAGGCGTCCCGGGTTCGAGTCCTGGTTCGGGCATGGTCGTGTTCTGTCTGTGAGGTGTGTGAAAGAGCCCCACCCCCCTGTGAAAAGTGGTTGTGCAGACGAGTGTGCGAGTGCCATCGTATGAGATAGAGTCAGACTTCTGACCTCGGGTCCTCAGCGGTCTTTACCCTCAGAAGCTACTGCCTCCCTCTTTCTTTGATCTCTTACTTGGCTTGAATTAGAGTTCAATCCAAAGGGGGATAAGCATAAAAACAGAAACTGTTATAATAGTCAAAAAATTTCAACCAAAGATTTTGAGAAATTTCTACGTTTCAAACATTTCTGAGACCGAAAAACAAATTTTTACCCTTATGCCTCTCTGTCTGTGAATACGATAACCCAAAGACTCTTCCAGCTAGACAGATGAATTTTGGTATAGATCTTAACGCAAATTTTGTAGATATCTGCTAAATTCCGAACGAAATCCGTTCACACTGCTCATCCCATTACAAGTGAACACGATGACTACAAAACAATAAGAGCTACACTGATAAAATTTGGTTCACAGAGGATTCTTATTAAATCCGAACCAAATCAGACAAAGTATTAACCGTTTAACCGGTCAGTACTTTCACATGCATGTAAACGCAATGACTTAAATCAATGAAATTTGGCATGCGATTTTATGCCTATAGTTGTAGTTCTATGCTAAAATTTGGTTTTAATCGGAAAAGTTGGAGGCAATATCGTCAAAAATACATATTCGATTTTCTGGCACTTGTGTATTAATCGCATCCCAAAGATAAATCACCAAAATTTGCAAACTAGCTTCATGCTAAAGATAGCTATTGTTTGCAAATGGCATGTATTTAATACACAAATACCGTTTATTTTTCTATACTACGAAGCACACTACTCTCCTGTTAGAAAATAAAGAATCACTTGTTGCATTCACGACTCGGTCCAAGGTCTATAATTTTATGGGGGGGGGAATGACACCTTTATTAAACGAGATACGGGAAAATTTCGGGAAGACTACATGAGCAGGTGTTTTAATAAAGACAAAGAAATGTCGTTTTAATATCACTATCTTTTATATCACAAGTATGCGCTACCACAAAAGCTTGAAATTAAAGAAGGTGGGTGTTCTGATGTGAATGTCGACACATGCTAAATCGATAGATGAAAGGCAGAACATTTGGATATTTTCTTATACATTATTATCATCGTCGGTTTATGTTAAAAAGCGCAGATAAGCACTGGTGAGAGGTGAAATAAGATTCCGAGAAGACACAGCCAGAGGAGCAAACATAACAGTTTAAGTTGTTGCAATAAATACTGTACAACAACAATCAAATGATATTTTTTAATTTAATAATTGGATTTTTTTCCTAATTTAGAATGCATTGTTCTTTTTAGGTATAATAGTTTATTTACATGTTCTGTTATTTAAGAATTATCTTATTTTGATGCACACTGAAATATGTCACAATAATAAAGTATGACTTAAAAAGTTGCAGTTTTGTCTTAATCAAAAAAAAAAAAAAAAAAAAATTCAGAATTCACCATTAGTGAATGCATATCGACACTTGTCGGCGTAGGTAAGAAATAATGATATTTAGAAGACACTTCGGACTATGAGAATGTTAAGATTCATCGGAGAATATCGATATTTGTCCTCACAGTAACATGCACAATATATAATCACTAAATTAACTTCGGTTAACTTAATATGCGTTGCCCTCAAATTAAAATTCTGATCCTGTATTAATAATACAGAAAAACACTTCTTTGATCAACATATAAATAATACTTAAAAAAATAATAAAGGTTTTCTCAGGAGAATTCAATATAGAAGAACCATTCATATTTTCATCTAATATTTCAATAATAAAAAGTTTCTTCAATAATATTTAAAGTTTTCTACTATGAATGCATGAAGATCTCAAAAAATAATAAAAGCATACACATTTTACTTTTTAGAACTATTTACCTGCGATCTCCAAGGGAAGAGAGCATCACAGAGAAATTATAACCCACACAATAGAAAACAGTAATATGGAAAAATTAGAGATATACAAGTTTTCGATGCAAAATACGAAAATATAAAAAAAAATATATAAAAGAAGACTTTTTACAACATTTTTATGCAATTATCTATGCTTTTTAATATAATTTGTTTACAATTATCGAGATATGTATTATTTAAAACTAAGAAGTCGTAGTAAAACTATAAGGTGAAAGGCTAATGTTGATTTTCCTAATTTAGTATAAACTCACAGTAAACAAATTTACGAATTGGTTAATCATTGCTCACTAGGTCAAAAAAAGGCTGACATTCCTTAGCAAAAAAAGGGAAAAATGAACCGATGATAAACGATTTAGTATATTGCGTTGTTCCATTTTTCTGGAACAAATATTTATAATAACATCCTGTCATGAATTCGGGTATCGATAATTGATCAAATCGGACACACTCGCTTTTCTTAAACTTAATTGCTCTAATTTTTTTTAAAATCTAATAATTTGTCAATCACATTCTTTAATTTCGATATCAGTTCGCAGTAGCTCCATTAATCTCGGCAACTAGTTACCTTCTGAATGTTTTCTTTCGAACTCGACTAGGTTTATTTTTTCTTGAGGAGTGTTTCCGCAAACGAATCGCTGTAAACTTTGTCGCGTCAACCGTTCAACAGGTATCACGATACTGGATTCGAGTAAGAGAGCCATTAATGCATGCATGCATGCACATGAGCACCTGCCCGCGTGGCATCACGCGGAACAAAAGAACGAATTATTAATTGACACGTTCAGCGGCTCCGTGACTGCGCATCCACCTGTTGCAAGGACTGAACTCTGGCCTCGCCGTTCGAAGAAATTCGGTTAACTGGTATAAGCAGACGGGAGAATATGCTGTATTGTTGAGTTTATGCTAAGATGAAAAGCGACCTTTCGATATGAAGATTAGATAGAGTGTTAAGTATAAAATTACTCTGAAAACATGTTTGGGAAAAAAAAAAATCAAACACTTTCAAGATATCGGGGGACAAATATCGAATGACTTCATTGTTAAATTTATTGCCATTAATACTGTTTACAGATCATGTTATTGTTATTGCTTATCCCCTCCCCCCATGGATTGAACACCAATTCAAATTAAGAGAAGAGATCGGCGAAAGAGGGGTGCAGTAGCTTCTGAGGGTAAAGACCCCTGAGCACCCGAGGGCAGAAGTCTGACTTCTAGCTCATATGACGATGGCACTCACTCATTCGCTAGCACAATCCCTTTTTACAGGGGGGCACATTCACACACCTCACAGAGAGAACACAGGGTAAAGAACAACCATGTCCGAACCAGGACTCGAACCCGGGATTCCCAGATCACGGGGAAGACGCGCTGTGTCTAAGCCAGGACACCAGCAAAATAAAATAAAATTTAAAAAAAAAAAATTCTGAAGAGGTTATATGTACTTTCAAAATAAGACAAAATTTAAGAAATCAATATCTTTTTTATTTTTATTTTCATAAAATAAGTCAATTTTGTAAATATAAATCTCGTATTTAAAAATAAAAATACATTGCTTTGTTTTGATCAAGTTATATATTTAAAGAAATCTTCAGCATTTGATCAAATTATATTTTTAAAGAAATCTTCAGCATTTTCTAATTGTCAAAGGAAAGCTAATTACATTAAATTAATGTATTTCATTATAATGTAATACTAAAATAAAAAATAGTAACATTTTGAAATTCACCACTATTTGCTGCCTACAGCACATGAAATGCCTAAACAAAATCATACGCTAGCAAGAGTTGTAACAGACAGCATTGGATGTTTTTCACGTGAAGGAATATACAGTGTTAGAAGTTTTCAATCAATTTTTCAGCATTGTTGTTAATTTTGGCGATATCTTTCACATATATCCTTAAATATTTGGGAAATCGAGCTTCATTCAAAATGTTTTATTATTATTATTATTTTGTAAAATTGTGTATTTTTGGAAGAAAATATTTAGATACCAATCACGTACTGATTACATATGAATATTTTTCAATCTCACCTACATACGAACTGGTCATTTAAATTTAAAAAAAAAATCATGAATGCACTTAGTTTAACTTGTGACTGGAATTGGTTAATACAATAATTGCATTGTTGATACTGGATGTGAGTCGAATGTATTCATGTTCGAATAATATCATATAGCGCCATTTCACAAAGTTTTGAGGTTACCATCTCCTATGGCAACAATGTAAGTACCACAAAAATTTACGGGATAGCGCTATGACATTGTCAGCATGACAGGAGATAGAAAAAGGTTCTAATAGTTAGTTATAAAAATATTTTTTTTCTGTAAATTCGCGGTTTTTCAAGAAAGACACCTGTATAGATAAATTTCAAAAGCAAAACCTTATCTAAATATAAAATTTGATCCAAATCGTAAGAGACATCTCCGAGATACACGAAATAAATTTATTTATATATATATGTAACATTATTTTTGGTATCAACAGAAGGCAGGTTTGAAGACATAGACGAGATGTTGTATTTTTAATTTCATTTTAATATCCATTCCGGGAAAGCAATTTATTTACAAGCAGACGCAGCACGACACAAAAGCAGAAGTAAGAAAAAAGGCAAAAAAGGGCCGAAACAAATGATCACTAGTCTCATATAACATGGGATTTCCGACCACGCGCCAATTCAATACATGTGTTGACGTTTGACACCTTGCAAGGGCACCGAAGGGATCACTTTCATTTGATACGTAGTATCGATGGCGCATTATTTTTACAAAGGAATTAATTAAACCGGAAGTGGAATCGGATCACGAAATAAGAGAATATTTTTTAGAATGAAGTTACTATGGGCTAAATTAAGATAAAATCTTGGAAATTAATTAAATTGAAATTAGAATTAAAATATCATTACATACATACATACATACATATTATATTATATATATATATATATATATATATATATATATATATATATATATATATATATATATATACACGCACACTAGATATAGCCACATGTCTAATATTTCGGGATTTGCAGATATCAAGTATATCAGAATATATATTACATATCTGTAAATCTAGGTATATCTGCAAGAAAATGCATAGACATAAATAACTGAATTGAGAAGGGTGTTACAGAAATGGGTATCTTTCCATTATGGTAAGTAGGAGAGATAAGTAGTTAAATGACTTCCTTAATCTATCGCTTAGTACATTGATATTTAATGAATTTCTTCCAAGTATCACCTACGCCAAATGGGCTAGGCCCGTTTCTACGGTAGCAGACGTGAGCAGACTCATTGTCGATGATAGTTCTTATGAACCGACAGTAAATCTCAGTTTACCATCTGACATCTCATCCTTAAAAATAGAAATACCTATCAATGTGATCTGAATTTAGAGTTCGGAAATTCTCATCTTCAGAGGAAGCCGACTGTGAAAGTTTAACCTCAGTTAGAGGGTGCGACTCGCTACTAGCAACAGTTTTTCCAAATGGATTTATTGCCGCAGTCTTTACGGAGAGGAAGCCTTGTGTACATAAGCGGGGTTAATGTTCTACTCAACAGGAGCCATCCATACTCATGTAAGAGCTCACATAAACACACATGAGGGAGGGGTAATAAAGTGAATGGAAAACTTCCTCTGGGAGTTGGCCCGTCAAAGGTCACAGATCCAGTTAATATTCGAAGTGCTCTCAAGATCTCTCTTCTTAAAACAGAAAAAATGCTGGGCGAGAGGGTGCTGCCCCCCTCTTGGGAATTAATCAGCCCGAAATAGCAGCATTTAAGCACTCCAAAACGAGGACGCTGATTTACGATTTTTGTTTTTTCCTTTTTGGAGATGGATTTTACGACCCGAGAACATGAGAAAGAAAAATCGCGACACGAGAAAGAGCAGGAAGGATTAGGCTATCAGGGGGAAGATCTAGTAGGAGAGGAAGATTGAGATCTTCTCTTTATTTGAAGACTGTCAACTAAATGCAATAATTAGAGACGACTGCCGTGAATCATTGCTGGTAGCTCATTGATATATCAACACTAGAACTACCAAGACCGTCATTTTGACGGTTTTCAGATTTCATGCTTAACAATTTTGATATAATTCATGCATTGTTCTAGAACTCCATAACGACTTTTAATGAAATATAAGAACAATTACATATTCCTATTCAATTTCCACTCGGCCATTTTAACTTCTAATCAGTATAACCTATACCTATTTATACCAAGACCCGTCAAAGTGACGGCTTTAGAAATTTCAAAGTTTATAATATTCTGTGGATCATCTATGCTATGATGGATATCGATACGTATTTACATTCATTTATACATCGCTTTAGGATATTTCCTGAAAAAAACTGAATTACATTTTTTATATGAAATTATATTGATTGATCCAAAGTATTCGATAGGCGTTATAATGGAATCTATTTTATTCCGATTATGATTCAATTTAGAACTAAAAGTTCTACTTGGATATCTTATAAATGCAAATACAAACTGTTTTTCTTGTTTTTTTTATTAATAATTAATGTATTATTATATTAAATGTTGTTTCTGTGAAATTATATTCTTTTATTTACTTAAACAGAGTCAAAAGTTACAATGAAAGCTATGAAGATTCAAAACCCCGTCAATTTGACGGGTGTGGTAAAATTAGGAATATATTTAACATCGGTAATTCTAGTGTTAAAAGTTATTCACAATAAAAAGAAGGAGAACATTTTTTGAAGAAATATATCAAGTACTCAGTAACTTTTACAAAGAAAGAATATCTTCCTATGTATTATTCTATGTATCTATTATTCTATGTATTAAAATAACATAGAACAACATAGAATCTATTATTCTATGTATTAAAATAACATAGAACAACATAGAATCTATTATTCTATGTATTAAAATAACATAGAACAACATAGAATCTATTATTCTATGTATTAAAATAACATAGAACAACATAGAATCTATTATTCTATGTATTAAAATAACATAGAACAACATAGAATCTATTATTCTATGTATTAAAATAACATAGAACAACATAGAATCTATTATTCTATGTATTAAAATAACATAGAACAATAGAGGTAGACAATAATTTGGTGGTCTTGGCTTCAAAACTAGATGATCGTGAGTTTAAAATCCAATTGCATTTATCATCTGCCATGTGTATGGATCTGGTGAAAGTTAAATCTGATATCAAGGTGAACTGTTCTCCAGTTAGTGTGGAGTAGAAGTTTGGTGAGAGTTGATCCCAGCTCAGATACTATTCTCATTAACTGGTTTCGTTTCAAAATAACAAGGCTAGAGTGAAAATAATTCTCGCCCAGTTTTTAAAATGGCAACATTAGTAAAATCCATTTTATTTTATCCACTAGCCTATAGGAATCCCCTTTTTTGGATTACTACAATTCCAAATGGGGAGAAAATATATACAAGAATATATACATGAAACATTATCAATTCAAACGTACTGTATGCAACTCTCATAGTTATTATTCGGCAAATTAGCAATTTAATCTTTTTAAAAGTGGGATTTTCAAACTAACGATCATGTTACCACAATTCTATCTATTTGTCATACTTTTTGCTATATTTCATCTCTAATGAATACACAAACGGTAAAAATTGTGGGAACCTCTACGTTCGGCGATTTTGTCAATTTAAATTATTAATGAGGTCTTCTTTAACTTAATTAATGGGATTTGAGTTTGTGATATTTAAAAACAAGTTATAAAAATATCATGGATTTGATATTATGTACCTTAAATGGCCTCTCAGAAGGTTCAAAGAATTTCCTAACCTTCTATTATATTTAAGAATGGATTTGTTGCAAAAAATTAAATAAAATTTTAATTAATTAGAGTGACTTTTTAATTTTTGAAAAAAATATTAAATATATTTGTTATATTACTTATATTTCAGTTGAAGTGAGTTCCTGGAACTATAGAAACTACGTCAACTCCCCATATCACAAAATAATTCATATTTTTAAGAACATACAAAATGAAAAACTGTTTGCGATGACTATTAAATTTTTAGTAAACGCGCATATGAAAACATCTGCAACAATAATTAGATAATTATGATTTTATATTATATTATTTTACTGACGGATGATATTATGAAACATATTATTAATAATATGTTGGGAGGGAATGTAATCAAAGGAATTCATCAATAGGAGACATCAAATAATAAATATAAAAAAACAAAGGTTTTTTAAAGCTTACATTTTTATCAGCGCATTAAAAAAATATCATTTTTAAACCATTATTTTCACGTTTTAGTTTTTAATTTATAATATATTATTAAAATATTAATGGAGTCATGAAAGTGATAGTTTCTTAAGTTCATTACCAGATGGCACCACTCATACATAATAAAAATTTCAATCCAATTCATTTACTTAATTATAATTCTGAACATATTAAAATGAACTGTCATAGTAGCATATAATTTCATAATATAAAATCTAACATATCTAGAAGAGAGTGAAAAATATAGTACGGAATTCTAGCTGAGAAAACATACAGAAAATGAAGTTTGATAAAAGTGTATAAGAAAAATATCACAAAAATTATGCAATATTTTTCACTTGTCGCATTTCTAACACAAGAGTTCAGCATAAGATAGCGATGATTACTGATAGCAACAGTTAACTTAATAATCTTGCCTAGAAAGGTCCCCAGCCCATTTTAAATCACCTAGAGAAACATAACTAACATTAACTATTTCGCTTTTCATCTCCATCAGCCAAGTCTAATAATTTAACCTCATTCTTTTGCTTCTGCGATAATTCAGTTTTCTATATCATTTTCTGTACGAGGCCAGGTTAATATCTCTGACCGATGAACAATTGAAATGACACAATCCCTGTGGTTGACCCCCTAATGGGAGAGAGCACGGAACACAATAGCAAGCAAACGGTTTGTGAAAAACTGATACTAACTTTTTTTTTTTTTTTTTTTCCTTTTCTTTTTTTGCCAGGGTTATTTGCAAACAAAGTGATCCCCTCAAAGATTGAACTTTCAAACGTTCTTGCGAAACACCCATCTCAAGCCGGTTGCTGAATAAACTGAGAAAGACACTCTAATTTTGATGTAATCTAATTCTTATTATGTTTATGACCGGCTAGAATGATATTTATTCAATTCGATATGATATGGCTTTCGGTGCAAATCTCTGTTGTACCGAGTGGTCGAGTTTTTGGTCAACTAAATGGGGTCTGAGGGATTGTTCAAGTCGAATGTTAAATTGCTTTCCATAAAAATTTATGATTCGATTCTTTCATGATTTATAATAATGGCGTTTTATTGTTTAATATCTCAGAATTATTTTTGACCCTTTCCTTTACAATAAAACGGAACCGTTGAAATCATAATATCATGGAAAGTAGTTTAAAATTTGGAACAATTTCAACAAACAAAATATTTCAAATATGTAAAGCAATTGAATCATATAAATCAAGGACTGTAATGCAAAAAATATTTTTATTTTAAAACAAATATGAATATATTAATACATAAAGAAAGTCCTGCCAACCATTCCCGACTATCAGTTGGAATCGACCTATTAATTTGCTCGTTTCTGTTCAAATTTGGGCCATATAATCTAAGAATTATCAACAAAATCTAAGATCTGTCAACATAATTCTAAATATTTGTTGTCTATATATATTCTAGACAATTTAAAATTTTCTTTAATGCTCTGGGGAATCATTTTAGAATATTCATTAACTGTATAATTGTTGAATCTCAAAAGTTTTGAGCACAATTCCAATTCTTATGATGTTACGAGTTGCTTCGAGCTAGTGAATTTACTTTATTGCTAAACTGTGTTCAAAGATCTTTTGCATCTTCATAACAATATGAATAACATAACTCTCAACAAAAATATAAATAAGAAAAATCAAGCAGTAAATTTATTCTTTTTTTCCATATTTTCTTCTCAGCTTAGTTTAGTTATTTTAACGTCCTGTTTTTTAAAGCAACACTATGGTTATTTTGGCACGGACCTCGTAATTTTGAACCTCGGACAGATGACGAAGACGACACCTGAGCTGGCACCCCTCTCTCCACACCACACCAGCGGGAGGACGTATGGTCTAACGGATTTAACGTGCAACAGACCCCCTTACACGACGGTTCTTCGGTGGAATCGGGTCTCGAACCTGAAACCCTACGGCTCACAAGCCGAGACCTTACCACCAGGAAACCGCGGCCTATTTTCTTCTCAGAGAATCACTGGTAGAGTGTACTAACGTAATTTTTATTATTTTATACGATTTTTACGTATGCAGGTAAGCGTTTAATAAAAATAATAATAAAAATTAACTCATAGCCACATGCCCTAATTTTTTGTCAATATTAAACTCAATATAATAAATCGAATATAATGAACCAAGTATACTGGATATCGATTTTTATAATTTTTCGAAAATTTTCATTGAAGTCCATTGAGCCGTCCACTTCACACTGCCCTCAATTTCAAGAAATATCACAATAAAAATATAGCAGAACCACTAGCCTCAGCAATTGGGCCGATTTCGACAATTAATTTCTCTAATAAGGAAATGCATTTGATCTATTAAATTGTTTATTGTGCAAATTTAATTTAAAATATATTTTCAATTATTGTAATAAGATATAGTGCATAAATATTAGCAGACATGATTAAATTAATACTATATAAACATGGTGAGCAAAGAGAACGCAGTGGCGAATTTATGAACACAGGACGTACATACTAAGAGACTCCTCTTTTAATAATTTTGTCCAAAGACTAATGACCAATTTGGTTTCATATTTCATTTTATTTTTAAATATATATTAATAATTTACTTAAGTCCTTCAGAAAATGGCCATTTAATATTTTTATAATGGCATGTCAGAAAATGATCATTAAAAACTTTTATTTAGGAATATGCATAATTTTTTTTATATATTAACCCTTTGCGCTCGGGAAAGTAATTTGATGCATATTAATTCGCTCGCATATTAATTAAGGACTTGTTCATTGCTCGAAAAATAAATATTTATATAATTGTTTTAATTTTGTAGCAATTCTTTGTCCCCTTGAGCAAAGAGCGTCCCCATGTAGCGTTTTACAAAAGACAAGCAGTTGTACCGCAGACCTGCATCCTGAAGTCGACTTTTTCCCTATGCGCAACCCTTGCGCTAACGTCGAATGCTTTCGGCTGGTAACCGTGGAATCCCTCTACCATTCTGTTCTTTAACCTAATATTATATGTGTGTCTATAGTAATAAGTGTTTGTAAATTTTGTAGTGTAGCTGTGTTTGTAGATTAAAAATAGTATATTTAAAACCGGGCAGTTCATTAAAAAACCACAACGCACCCACTATAATTTATATTTTCCCGCATTATTTTTCACATCTTCTTGCCCTTTTTTAGGTATTTTTAACAATTAAAATTAAAATGTAATGAAGATGTAACAAAATATAATAAAATCGTCACCATAATTTTATAATTAATAGAATATGTAATTTTTTTAGAAATCTACTAATTTAGCAATTAGGCTATTAACATCTTTTTAACAAACCTGATTGTGATACTTATTAGTCGAGAAACCCTAGAAACGTCTGCCTACTTGAAAACACGCCACTAGGAAAGTAACAGAATTTGAAAGTTATTTAAAACTGTATATTATTTTTAAATTGTAAAACCCTTTTTTTAAAAAATAAAATGTAAGTGGGATATATATAAAACATTCGGAGACATCATAAATGTTGGAAAAGAGATCCAAAATGAAAACGAAAACTATCCATTTCACTTTTTGGTCCAATAAAACTTTCATAGTCCGTGAGAATGATAATCCCGGATGTCGGATCACAATGGATGATTACCGGAAATCCTCGCGTGCGCAACCTAATGACGGAAGAGTACATGTTTATTTTTTTTTTCTGGCAAAATTGGCTTTAGGAGTTCATAAATGGCGATTCTATCAATGAAATGATCTGATGGACATTTCCAGAAGTATTTTCACCTTGTCAGGCGATACAAGTCAACCGAAACAATTTAATAAAATATTATAATATTTTTTTATCCGAGATTTTTATTCAAAGAAATAAAAAATTTATCCATACAATATATAAAAATATAAATAAAAAAATTGTTGCTAATTTCTTTTTTTTTTTTAAATCACTTAACATATACAAAAAGATAAATAAAAAACAAATAGCAGATGTTTAACTGTCTGACAATGATTTTTTTTTCATATTATATACATAATGTAAAACAGATTTCATCTTATAAACTTATGACTGCCGATTTATTTTTTATAATCATATTTAAATGCAATGTTTATAAACAAGTTAAATATATTTAAATGAAGCGAGCTTTTATTATAAGCAACTCGATAATTGTATGAAACTATCAACCAAAAAAAACAGTCGTTATGAAATTAAATTAAAAGTAAATATTTCCTTAATCAAAAGTAATAAAACATACATTATATTTAGAAAGCACTAATGCGGCTACATCTACAACACAAATGAACTTATGCAAATTAGAATTAAACTTAACTAAATCAGAAATAAATATTAAGTTTAAATGTAAAAATGGAACAAAAAAAAAATGAAATGATGAATTCGGCCTGAAGACTTTTTCAAGGGTCATCCTTAAAAGGGTCCTCAGGCAGAGATTCAAACCAGGGATATTTTACTGTGAGGAGTCTGATATTCGTTAAAATATAGTCCCCTCGTTAGTATGATATAATTCATTTTTGGCACAGTAAAAAAAAAAAAAAAAAAAAAATGCATATTAACCTGCGAAAATTGCGAGATGCATTAGAAAATAAACTGACGTCCATTCAGCGAAATCTTGGCATAAGCAGGGTCAAAATCCCCCAGCCACAACTTTTTACAGATTTCGGTAATTTTTATTTCTTGTAAAATTACATTCTGATCGCATTGTATTAATGGCCGTCTGTTATAAACTGCTCCCACTTTCCCAAATAAATCATAAAATAAAACCGCATCCATTGGACCCATTTCGCCAACTAATCAGATCTCAATGGTTTCAAATTATTTTGTTAAATGTCTTAAAAATATCTTATGAAAACAGATACGAGCTGACTTCTGTTAAAAACAAATATAAATTATTTAAATATAATGATGTCAAATATAGATAGTGCAGTCAGTTCGACGATAAATGTTTTTCATCAACATATGCAAAATAATAATAATAATAATAAAAGAATAATGATATTTAAAATTATCAGTAATTTTTTCAAATAAGATTCGAGTGACTTGTACCTAAACCTTTTACTCTAAATTTCACAAACTCATCCCAGGTAATTCATCTAATTCGAAACTTACTGTTTTCAGTACATATCTTAAAAACCGTAAACAAATGATAAAGAGTCTTCAATGTCATTTTTAACTGGTTAAGAATTCCAAGGTCGGATTTTGAATATTCGAAGTGTTATCAAGACAAACCTACAACAACCAAAGGATTCAAATTATCCGAAACCGGTTCCATATTTAGATAAACAGGCGTTAATAATCATTTTTACATGGGACGGAAATGATAATTAAATAGAAGATATTGGTCATTCCCTGCTCCATTCAAATCTTAAAAAAGGGATCGTGACACGGAACAGACTGGGCATCTTCCGAGATATTAACAAAAAAACATGAATAATTTAAACAGCAATATGTGAAATGACTCTCGTAGGAAGCACATAATTTTTCTTTCAGAACTTTCGAAGATGTTAAGGTCAACTGCCGCAAAAAAAACAATCCCAGTGCTATTGAAATGTGGATAACTACTCCACATAATGGGCGCATATAAAAATAAAACAATCTGCACAAAGGGAAAATGGTCCTGCGGGTCAAAGCAGTGTCAGGTGGAAGGTATGCGCGATGTATTGAAAGAGATCGACACCAATAAGGCTTTTCCCAAGACCTAGTTACCCTTTGTCGTCTCCTCCTCTTGACATTACCACTTGTTCCCCATATTTTCGTTCCCCAGAAACTATTTTTCCCAAAGCTTCTCTGGTGCGGACCTGTGTCTTTCGTTACCGCGCCAATAATCCCGCGCATTCCTGAGATTAAGGTGTGTTCAGAGTTGATAAAACTCCCAACTGTGCTTGAACTTTCCTATGCAGAGCTCTTGACATAATTTTGTTTGATTTAAAAATACAGCAGATCTCGTTAGAGAAGTTTTATTGCACTGTTAATTGCTTCAAGAAATTTAGGGCGATTAAAATAGTTTTAGTGCAATGGATCTCGCATTATTAAAATTATTTAGAACATAAGCAATATTCTTGCTGTTTTAAATTCTAATGGAAAAGATTTAGATTAACATTAAAGATTAGACTAACATTAACAAGAAAAGATTAACATTTTCGGTGTTAGGCTTGTGTAACAATGTTTAAGCATAATTACTAAGTTTCCAACTTTTAGTAGAATTGGTTGATACCAGATTTTACTCCATCAGATTGATACTGATAGTCAATTTTATCTTATATTTTTGTATATGATATCTTTGCGCCTAATACATATAGTAATTCATCCCCCCTCCATCAGTATAAAACCGGGTACTTTAGGGTATAGATTCCCGTACTTGCACCGAGATTGGTAACTGAGTGACGAATGTGATTTCAAATTGGGATTTCTCTTTTTCGGAAGAAGTATTGATGAAGATAAGCTGGGGGTTTTGGTTTTGGCAGTGACTGACGGATGAGTGAGAAGAGAAAAGGAAAGGCTTGACTGATATTGGTAGTGTAGGAAAAAATGTGAATTCTTGAATAATATGTGCACGTTTCATATAAGTTAAAGTGAAATTATTGTAGATGTATTATATATGGTTAAAAAAATCCCACATATGCTCATAACATCGCCGTGGCAAGATGGCGAATTAAGCTATATCAACTGGTAATGGCTGAGTTCAAAAACTATTACTGAATATCTGATAAATAATGGGCAGATTTTCGACGCCATAATAACCAAAATTCGAGTTTTTGTGTATTTTTTTTCTCAAATACCCATTCCAATTCAACTACTTAAATGATTTTAAAGTTGAAACAGACCACAAGAAGGAAGATCCTTGGTAAAATGTAGCTTGACAATTGTGATAAAAATAATTTTAAAGGGTCCATAATGGTTTTATTTATTTTACGATTTTGAGTAAAATTTTGAAAGTTGGTCTTGACTTTCAATATAACACGATTGCAACTTAGTTTTACTGATTTAAAATTTTATTTTTCCTTTCCTAAAACCTATGAGAAAAAAATGTAGAATATATATTTAAAGTTTCACAATTTTCAAGGCGAAATAAAAATTATACAATAAAATAGCGACTTCTCTGGTCAGTTTTTCCTGGGAGAGGAGCGGCGGGAAAGGAAAAGACATTAATGAATAAAAATGGTTGAACTCTTTCATTAAAGAATAAGCAAAATTTGAAATACATAGAAAGAATGAACTGGTCATCCTGTATCACAAAATCGATTATGTTTTTAGAGTAATTTGTTACAAACTAAAATTATGCCTATTGTCCATGAGATTTTGATCAAAATGGGTCATCGTCACTGAATCGACACACTAAAGTTATAGAAACTTTAATCTGTCAATGTTTCTGGACTTACAACAATAAAAAAGTGCATTTGAAAGTGGTCCAGGGTCAAAATATCATTATAATAACATCCTACAGCTCCTCTGATGCATTCTGAATTCGAGAAAGTTTGCCACCTGTCAATCAAAGAGGTTATCAATCACCAAATCACTTTAGAACCCATCACAAATAGTTCTGATTGTGAAGTCACAAAAATAAATGACGGTTACAAAATGAAACGGTGAGTCATGAAGGTCTTGGCTATCTGAAAATCGAATGATCTCTGGATCCAATCTTAGATTGTGACAAACTGCATGGGCGATTCAATCAGAAGTCGAAGTGTTGTTCAAGAAGAGGCGGGTAGCCTTGCAACGTTCCATTTCGAATCTTGAAAGGGGAAGTCCTCGAACCGAAGATGCTCGATGGCAGATCATTGTCTAGACACGCTCCACGCGAAGTCTTTTAATGACGGGCGAAAATGAGAAACAAAATGCGGCAGTAAAAGTCCTCGCGTGCCATTCAACCGACCCACATCGTTTGGCCATTGTTAGGGGCACGCGATCCCCTCTCGGGATTATTTGGACACTGACCCTCCGACAATCGGGTTCTTTGGACGGAAGAATTGAATTGATATAAACAATCCAACACATCATTAAAAGATCCATACCTTATCAAGTCACTTTCGGCACGAGAGAAATGTTTGTTTCCAATCAGATATGTTTTTGAACTGGTAGGGGGAAATATCTCGGCATTAAAAGCAAGAGTAACAATTCAGTAACTCAGCAATTATACGTGGCGAACACGGCATATTTTTTTAATGCTTTATTCGCCATTTGTTAGAACTTATAAAGTGAAATAAACGTATTACAATTTTGCCAATTTTTCCTTTAAGATAAGTATCTACGGCATTTTCCATTTTGCTAGGTCTTCTTTTTTGTAAGTGAGATTTGGGTATTTCGCTGTCCTAAGCAATACCCATTATAAGGCGCCTGTTTTATTTTATAAACTGGCCGATTTACTTCCATGTTTCATAATATTTTTAGTAATGTTGTATTCTAGGTTAATCTCTTTTTATTTTATTAACATAAGTAAAATTCACTAGTTTTTATTTATCTGTTATCACTTCCCATTGTCCGACATTCCATGTATGTAGACAAAATTATAGAAGTAAATGTTCAATGTTAATGAATATCCTAATTATTAAGGGAAGATAATACAACTAGAAAGAACAATATCTATTATATTCGTTAAAGTGTTAATATTATCATAATATTTTTTACAAACTTATTTATTTAATAACTATGAAAATAAGTTTATTTACAGTCATCATATGAAAATAAGTTTATTTACAGTCATCATATGAAAATAAGTTTATTTACAGTCTCTATTGACCTAGTGGCCCTATGGAGCAGCCTATTTTGCCACTGATTACTATAATAATTAATAAAATAATATTTAACTGAAACAACATAGAGATGAAGATTAAATATTTAATTTTCAATTGAATAAAATTTCCTACTCTATTTCACAAATAATGATATATACAGCTTGGTTATAAATTCTTTCACAGATTACAAAAAATTACTACAGAAGAATCATTGTATATAATACAGTAAAATTTTTACTATGGTATAGTAATGCTCATATATTTCTTTTAGTCCAACAAAAGCGCAAAACATTAATAAATAACGAATGAAAACACTCAATATGTTTTTTGGTTCCGTTAATTCAAATCGGCCAGTACTATACAATATCAATTTTGGGGTTGCATGAAGGACGCAGTGTTTGACACGCCAGTTTAAGATACGGATACTCTTAAAGTCACAGAAACAGGATGTAAATGAATGCCATATTTAGTATGACAATCAAAATGTTAGATAATGTTTGGCGAGAACTGAAATATTACTTTCTCCTTATAGAGCTACCAAGGGAGCACGCAATGAAATTTATTGCTGTAGTGGTTTTATTACAAACTTTATAAACGTCTTTACACCATTTCGAAATAACCATATGTTAAATTATAATAGCTTTTTTACAATATTTTTTGGTAATCAGGGAAATATTTCGTGATCACCTGCATTTCATGTGAAAGTGGATGTGAAAAAAATCCTTTCAGTTTAGTAAAAACTTTGTTTTAAAGAGTGTGCTTCTAAAAATTATTGTTCGAAGATGGTACATTAATAATAATAAATAAATAACAGCAAAAAAAAAATCAGAAAATTACAAATCAAACAATAATACACAAAAATTACGGAAGAAGTGGAGTTTCAGTTTTTTAAAGGGAATAATTTCCTATTTTGAATATCAGGTTTTAAAATGTCAAAGACTTCTTAAAATCAAAACAACAACAACAACAAAAAAAATCCTTTTTCTGCTAAGTACTAGTAAATTCTTTTGCAGTAAACTCTTAATTTAAAGGACTGATTGGAGAGAAAACATGTTCAGGAAATCGAAAATCTATTAAATGCTGAATATTGCTGCGGACAAAATTTAAAATGGGATGTTAAATTTAAAAATTGGGACTTAAAAAATGTATATACCACATTAATCATAAAGATAAAAAATATGTTCTCGAAATACTTTAGAAAATTTTCATTCAACTGTTTCTAATGATTGTATTTTAATTAGATTATTACATTATTACCGGTTTCCTGCTCATTTTAATAATTTATTGCATTTCATTTATTCTTATTTCTGTTGTTTTTTCATTACATTCTAATTATTTTAATTATTGGCTGTTATATTTCTCTTTTAACTACTGCGCATAAGGACGAAAAAATGTTAATCAAGTGTGACAACGTTAATCACGTTTCATTCTTCAAATTCGAACGCCACTGAATCAAGGTTCGTAAATTCGAAAATATATTATGCTTCAAGTATTAAATCTGTAAAAGTAATCTTCAAGTATCTGTAAAAGCAATCTTAATTTCTAAAGTTGTTTTTAACTATGCTTCATTAATAAGGGTATGTTGTAAACTTAAAAAACTGCTTGTATCTCATTTGTAATTAACTGATTAAATTTGTATTTCACATCTGGTAAACATTTACGAAATTTAAAATTGCAAGTCATCTTACCACAATTGCCAGTCCAAAAATACCAAGAAATTTAAAATCTTTTCTGAGTTTGTTAAGATTTCACCTACTTTTATTTTTCTTAATTTCGCGTTACAATCCGCTAATGACCGATTTTTTTCTTCCTAATAAACATTTACATATGATATAAAAAAAACAAATTTTACATTTTTAATAAATGCCAAGGCTTTGAAAAACCTTGAAAAACAAGCCAGATTCGTTTGAAAATGACTCTTCAAAAATTTCTTCATTAGAACATATTGTATGCAATTACAAGAATGACACCTACTTATAAATGTCAACGGCACGATAGCTAACAAGCTAGTTTCACTTCAGCATTCTTTTCATGAAAAGAAAATTGTGTCCGGCAGCAAAAAGAAAAGCGAATCGCCAATCGATCCATCGACCGACGATGACACTCTCTGATAAGATCAACAAGTGGGGGCGCATTCTTCCGCTCAAACAAAAGACCTCATTACGAGAAAAGTTAAGGCACTGCTGCTGCATAAAACTTCCGCCTTAATCTCTGAAGACATTCCTGTGTGTCATGTCTCGAGGGATGCTATCTGGCCCCCACCTGGCTCAAGACAAAAAGATCGTCTGCTCGTTTCTCTCGACCATCCTATGTACTTTTTTAATAGTGCCTCTAGGTTAATAGTTGGTTGATTTTCCTGAGGTGAATGAGAAGAGGCGAAACGATTTCGTTTTCACCTGACACCTGCAGGTAAGCCGAGGTGGTCCGAAGTTCCGGAACATTTGACATAAAACGATTTTTATGGCGCTTTCACACATGATCCAATATTACAATTCCGTTTATGACTTACCTATGTAACGTGAATGCGCATTATTTACCCCTTAAATGTCTCATACATAGGCAGAGCGGAAATAGATTGACACTTTAGGGGAGGAGTATTATTTCAAGGAAATCTTAGATACGGAATTTTTTTGGACGGGTTTGATTGAATAAAAAGTATCAAATCGACAGAGAATAAGATATTTGGGATTAAACAATACGAACTCATTTAAAATGCAAGATTAGAGATGATATTTTCAAATTTTAGTTAATTAATTTCATAAGAAATAAAAAGAACTATTAGAGCAAATCGTTACTTAAAGCTTCCATGATTGCCAACATTTAGCATTAAATTTACCCTAGTTTCGAACATATAAAACTCTATAATATATAGTGTATATTTAATCTTCTTTGATAATATCCCTTAATGGGCATTCCTTAATATATTATCTTGTTCCGACTGTTCAGAATGTATTATGCCTAGTATTTCTAATAATGACTTTATACGTCAGACCCCGACAGCGAACTGATTGTTCATAATAGTTCTTAAAAAATTTTTTTTAAAAAGATTGGATATGTCAGATCTCAAACAATCAATTAATCATATACAGCCCGATCAACTACTAAACGATCAACCATATGCAACATTTCTTCCGACTATAAGTATTGTCTAAGGTTTGGCGGGGGGTGGGGGGTCATGACCGCCATGACCCACCTTCCTTTTATAACTACTTGTCATATAGGGTACACACTTCTTGTCACGTGCACCGATTTACAGTTTTTTTGGAATTATTAACTAAAATATTGTTACTCATAGGCGTAATAACTTATTGCAAAAAGGATGTGAAACGATAAACAAAGCAAGCATTCAATGGACTCTTGCTTGAATCAATAT
This sequence comes from Argiope bruennichi, assembly GCF_947563725.1. Taxonomy (NCBI): domain Eukaryota; kingdom Metazoa; phylum Arthropoda; class Arachnida; order Araneae; family Araneidae; genus Argiope; species Argiope bruennichi. The sequence continues at coordinate 36,031,370 of NC_079156.1, forward strand.
GACGAATCATTTGCAAAAAAGCAGATGCCGCGAATTAAATAATAAAATTAAATATTTAAAGAGTTCATCGCTAATTTAGAGCTGCAAAAATTGTCAAAACATTAAAACTGGGTCCACTTACTTAATATGGTACTTTAAATATGAAGTAAATTATTCCCAAATCTTCCATCGACATATTCCTCTTTTTATAATGGATCACATAGCAAACAAGAACTTCACAATTAAGAAACAAAATGCATACTCAATTTGGAAAGCCATTTTAAATCAATTATATTACATAAGAAACTAAATAAAAATTGCCGTATAATTTCTTTTCAATACTAGTGACAGCTATTTCAATGATAACAGTTTATAAGAGTTCGAAGCAGTACAGGATGTTCAAGCTGTTTTCATAATGATTTTAAATAATTTCTAAACATAATATTTATTAAAATTATGTCCTTTAAATTAACTGTACAAAGTTGTTATTTAGCAAGCTAAATCTTACAAATGCTTGATTGCATTAAAAATTTTTACATCTTTAATTTTAATTAATATTTTAGTATGTATTTTTCTTATCACAATTATAATTGACAGTAATCATCACTAAATGATTCAAAAAAGATTTTTTAATAAAAAAAATAATTTTGAAAACTCGGAATAGATTATTGGGAACTTTTATTTATATATATTTAGAATTGTAAGTATTTTGAAAGTCTTTTATGGAATGATTCTATGAAAATTCTTAAATGTTAACTTATTGATATATCACTATGCATTTAATTTTTTTAGTTTTTGTATCAGTTTCATCAAAGTTTTTTAAATAAAAAATGAAGGAAAAGTTTTCTCTTTGATTTATTATTTAAGAAAATTTTATTTATTATTTAAATAATATTATTATTAATATAATAATAGTATTACTTTTATTTATTATTTAATAGTTTTATCATTGTTTAAAAAGTAGCTGAATAAATACTGATACTGATAATAAATGCAAATGTGCTTAAAAAAATATTATTTCTGCATTCTGTGAAGATGAAGATCATAATCAAAAATTCAATTTGATCGTCGTCTTTTTTAAAGTAAAAATTAAATAGCATAAAGAATAAAGTATGCCCCACTTTTTTCGTCACACAAAAAAGCTAAAAAATAAATTACTTTTTTCGCTAAAAAACGCCCTGCTCTATTTAGATATAAAAACACCTAATGAGTCAGCCTTTCAAAACTCAGAAAATGGACAATTGAGAAAAAGTTAGGTTCTCTCTGCAATTCTGATAATTAAAAAAAATTACTTCAAAAGAATTAATTAAAAGGCACTAACTAAAAAACAACTTCTTCTTTGACTTTCAAATAAAAGGACACAAAAAAGCTCTACATACAAATAGCATGAATAGAAATGCAAATATCCAACTCCAGTCACATCAAACCAGAAAGTAAATGCTCTGAAAATTTTTTAGTATTATCTAAAATTGATGTTCAGAATTCAATTCCGGCAACACGCTGTGAATGAGCCGCAATTAAATAAAGCGAATAATTTATAGAAGCACAAGAGCGTAACACAGCAGGTGGGCCACGACGCATATGTAAAATAACAGACGGTTTCCTGCACGACGCACCCTTAAGTGGTTTATGGGACATTAATTATGTTCCAGAGACAAAACAATCACTTGGGATTGAGACAAGTTTCGAGCATAATAAAATCCTAATTGCATGTATACAATTTTGCATCTATCGCACACCCAGAGTCCGAGACATTGTCGGAGAAAAAAGGACCACCCTCGCCATGGAAAAACCTCAGCCTGTGTGGTCGACCTTCGTTCGAATGCAGATTGGAGGTCAGACAAAATCATCTCACTCTTCAATTGCTACCTGCTTTAATCCTAAGAGCAGTAGGGGAAAATCTTGATTAATGTAGTTAGTTAATTAAACCTTAGAGAGAGCGCATGGCAAATATCAAAATTGCATTAAGAGAAACTGGAAATTATTATAATAAATCTTGCGAAAAAAGGTTATGCATCAATTATTTTTTACGATGATATTTGATCATACAAAGTGTATGGTTATTCTATGGTCAAATAGAAGAAACTTTTGAAATTTTAAAACTTCGATATTTCATCACGGAAGACATTTTATGTACAAGTGATGAAGCGATGACAAAATTGACGTCCGTTTACATCGTTACACAAATTCAAAAAAGACAAATTTTTCCCTTCAGTACATTTACAATGAGATTTTGATAGGGATTACTTGGACACGTGTTGTTTTAGGAAAGGGAAATGTTGGTATTTAAAAAAAAAATGTTGCAAGCATTAGGGATTTTTATGCATTTACTTTACTTTTATGCATTCAGAAACTGCTGAATTCAGCAGTTTTATAGAGAGCGTGTAGAATCAATCAAATAAAAAGAAGGAAGTGGATCAGGAAAAAAGACTATTTTAGAATGAAATTAATATGTGCTAAATTGAAATAAAAATTAGGAAATTAATTAGAATTTAAAATTTAAATTAGATTAAGAGATATCATTACATACACACATAATGATATTTTAAAATCTAATTTAAATCTCTTAATGTTTTAATTTTTATCCTAAATTATTCCCTGTTAACTTCATTCTAAAATGTTCTCTTATCTCCTGATCCAATCCCCAATTCTTATTTAATTATTTCTAACATGCGTTTAACAAAATTGGTGACTCCGTGGTTCGCATCTTAAGAAAGAAGGGATTTAAATCCTTACCATTTACACATACTTTTCAAAGACACCCAAGATTCCTTTGCCTATGTCGACACGTGCCAAAGAAAACCCTATCAAAATCTCACAGTAAAATTACTGAAAGGAAAAATTTATGTCTCTTTTGCACTTGTATCACATGTAAACAGACATAATTTTATCATCGTTTTTTTTTTTTTTTTTTTACATAATATGACTCTCGTGTAAAATAAATTGAAGTTAATTTCAGAAGTTTCTTCTTCTCGGTCATGCATTTGCAAAATTATGCTTACAAATATTATATATAAGTTCTATAAAGTAAGTAGTTCTGACACCTCTATTGTTCACAGCGGCATCGCTTCAATCATTCACAATTTTAATTACACGATAGATATAATTCAAAAGAACAATTATTTTTCACCCAATAGCTTACTATTGGGAGAATTTGCATCAAAAATATTAAATTTATTGATTAATTTGCATCCCTTTTTCAAATACTGCACTAATTAGTTTCATAAAATAATAAAAGTTCTTGTATTTCCAAACTTTTAAACAGTGCAAACAAATTCTTTGGAACAAAATCAGTAGCGATTCACTTTATCTTCGGCGCATTGAATAGTTTCAGAGACAAACAGCGCACGTTCTCTCCGAAAGAGGTGGTTTTTTTTAGGAGGGAGGGAGGCAAAAAGAAACTTTTGTTTAGGTTTAGTTTAGTTATATTAACGTCCCGTCTTAACAACAAATTTGCGACAATTTTGGCATCTTTCTCTACGTTTGGATGTCAGCTTTCTAAATTGCACTGAAAATATTCTTTTGTTGGTAATTTTTAAATATTTTTTTTCTTTAAATTTTTAAGTTAAAGCATGATGAGAAAACACTATTTATGCTTCATAATAACACTTTTTAACAGGGAAAGTAATAAGTCATTCCATCCTAAATTTAAAGTTCATGCCATTTTGAATAGCAAATCATAAAATCTCAACTTTGATTCATCTAAAACTAGAGTGAGTTCAAACTATTCGTTATGTCAGTCCCAGCGATGAGGGAGCAGATAATCATTCAGTTCAGATTGATGTGTATGATAAACATTTAGTACAAACTTACTCTCTCAGTTAATTACCGTCCTCAGTCATTTAGATTTAAAATGTAATGACTAATCTGTAGCAGCATATGATTTAACTAAGTGCAAAATGCGGTAGGAATTAGAATATAAAAAAATACAACAAAATAACATAAAGGGAGCATAACCCTATCGTTTCATTTGCGCCCATGCGTGCATTCTACAGTAACGTGGCAGGAAGTGGACTGTTTAATCAGCTAATATTTGTGGGAGTTCACTTTTTTGCATACACAATGAATGTCCAGACCACCCCAAAAGCATATAATGGGTTGAGCCCCCTTTTGCCGAACGCACACGCTCCGCGTGAACGCAGAGCCCATTTGAAAAAAAAAAAAAGAATAAAAGATCAATGAAAATCACAAATGAGCACAAGGCCTTAAAGGTTGTAATGCTTTTTTTCCCTTAGTTTTTTTAATATTATAATTGTTAAACTTTTTGAAATAAAGGCCTGAATTAGCAAAGAGTCATTAATTTTCCATCAATCAAACATGAAATAACATACGGAAATATTAATTTTGATTTCAAGAGTTAATTTTAAAAACCTGAATAAAAATCGCATGAATAATTCGTAAAATAATCATAATTAAGAAAAAATTATATCTATACTGAATTTTGTCACGGTTCATATACAACTCCATTAAAATATCAATTCGTCAATAAATTTCAACAACAGATAGAGTAAAAAAGTATTATGAAAATGTTAAACAATTCCAGTTTTGGTATATCACATTTTGAAATCATTTCAGCTGTTAAAAAAAACAAATTCTTTAGGGCATTATTAAATGTCTTTGTTCCATACAATAATAGATCTTTATTCGATCTTTATAGTATATAAAAAGTAAAAATAATGATAAAATTTCAATTTTTTTTATAATGGAAAATATTGTTTTAAAAAAATTTTTCATTTGAATAACAAATTTTACTTAAAATTTAACTCAATTTATTATCTATTTTTTTTAAAAAATTCAAAGCGCATGGTTGCTTCATGTAAATTGCGTTTTTTTTTTGTTTTTTTTTTAATTTCACTTAGTTGTTTACTCTGTAGATGGTGGCACATTCTTTTAAAGGCATACTGCAATGCGAAATATAGATATTATTATATTCTTCTTGAAGAAATGTATTACAAAATATAATTGCACAAATGATATTTCTTATAATTCCATTAAATTAAACAGCTTTTTCGATCGAATCTCTCTTACCAGACTTATCTCTTCACTTTTGGACCCCTCAGTAAAACAATTATTCTGGGTATTCGTTTCACGTGCGCGGAGCGATAAGGTTCCTCAAGAATATAAATTGCGTTATCCAGTTCCGTTTCGAGTCACAGTCTGAGAAAACGAGACATCTTATCGATAAGCACACCGGTGGCCGCCGCCTTTCAATTTATATATGCCTTTAAAAAATAACCGCTGAGGGGGCCCCCTTGGATTTTAGACAGCTCAGAGGCCCCGACCATTTTTAGAAAGATAGTACAGCTGATTTATACCACCTGCAGCAAAAATATAGTTTGTATTCCAGATACGGCGTTTATGCGATAAAAACTGGAGGGTCAGACTTTCAGGATTGATGTTTAACGCCAGGATAAATTATGTAACACTTAAAAGTTAATATGAATAGTCTGCGATACTAAAATGCAGCTGTTCTTATTGTTCTTAAAATACAGTTATATACCGCTTCTTTATATTGAACAAACGCGCCCATTTAATTTCCTGAAACTATATTATTGTTTCCGTGCATGTATTGCGATTCTAATTGAAACCAGCGGGAATGGTCTTCCTCAAACTTTCTCGCATATTCTTCAATAAAGGATTAATCCGAGAGAACGCCCCACATGGCATTGAAGTACAATAGTTACGAAATATTAACCTTTCGTATGAGTATAGCAAATTTACTGAATTTATCATGTGACCTTGGCGAGTGTTTTGACGATTACTTCCTGGCATGCGATTAATAGATAGGAAAATGGAATTAGTGTTTTAGTCGCTTTTTTCCCAGTCAACCGAAACAAAATCTTGTCACAGAACATACATTTGTTACTACATCATAAATGTAATAACAAAATCCCATAACGAATTTGCTATATTTAAATCGTTCATTCATTGAATTGTCATGTTTACATGAAAGTACAGACCGACAGATGGTCAACCCTTTGTTGGATTTGGTTCAAAATTTGAAAGGTGTCTAGACTTTAGAATGTTAATTCTCTGTACTGAATTTTGTCTGTCTAGTTCTCTGTAGTTATCGTGTTAAGTCATATTCGAATATCCGGACGGAGAGACTTCCTCTGAGCAGATTTTGTTTAACATTTGATAGAAATCGGCAAATTTGATATAAAAACCTTATACCAAATTTCATCCATGAAACTCAAAGCTTTTTTGAATTATCTTTCTCACAGACAGACGGACATTTTTCAAAAATTTGTTTTTCGAATACAAGGCGGTCTAAAAGGTGGGCATTCTTCAAAGCTTCGAGTTTGAATTTTTTGTCGATTACTTTACGTTCTCTATACTACTTATATAAGAAAGTTAAAACAACAAAGAGAGTCAATATTTAATTTTAGTAGTCAAAATTGCAACGTCTAAAATCCTGTCATCTGGATCCATCCAGATGACACTACATCTGGATAGACATTGCAGATGAACTGTCATTTGGAATGTCTATCACTCAAGAGAGAAATTTATTCGTAGATATTCGATTCTATCGGAAATTTAATTAACTAACATTTTTTTTTTTTTTTACAGAATATAAAAAGTCGAATATTTATAGGAGTCTTCACGGCCAAATTCTTCTTGACATTATCACAGCTGAAAAATTTTGCTTAGTGTTTGGACTTATTTTTATTATCTAAAAATTTGTCATTGACTCAAAAAATCAGCGCAAGCAAAAGCATTTGAAGTTTTTTTCTAAAATAGAACAAAACTTTGAATGAATCAATTCACTTCCGTTAATAAGACGTTATTCATATGGTTGAAACACTGGTTTAAAGCATTAAAAGTCAGCTTTCTCTAATTTCAAATTAGAATTGTTTAAATATAGAGGGTATTAAGTAGAGGACCGATTCAAAAACTGGGGTTGGTCTGGCTTTTTTAAATTTGACACTATTGGTAGTTGGGATAAAGATTCAAAAACAGTACTTTGTCTAATCTTAGGAGTCTTGTCACTTTACATTGACACAAATGTAAAGCGAATCAACAACAACAAAAAGGAAAATTAAGATATTCTAAAGAAATTACAAGGGATATACTAAAACAGAGAAATTATATTTTACATACTACAGTGCGCTGAAAAAATATTAAGAAAGCAAATTTGTTCTCTTAATTTAATCATTGTACTTAATGAATATTAAATACGAGCTACAGAGTTTTAGACAAAAAACAGAAAATTTTCCGGAATGAAACAAAATTATTTAAAAAAAGGGAGGGGGGGGGGATTTTTGAATCTAATTGAGGGCATCAGGACATTTAAGAGAACGAATCATTTCGAATTTTAATCACCCTGAAATTTAAAATAAATACAACCATTTAAATTTTTGAACCCAAAATGGTCATGATAACCAGATTAAAGTGTTGAACTGCAAAGATTCATATCGTACTGTAAAGTCACTGTTTGTTCTAGATATTTCCCATAACATCTTACTCGCTCTGGAATCTGGAACAATTCCGAAAGCTTCCATTGTTATGTATGGAAATGCTGCCGGCGCAGCAGGACTGAGTCATCTCCATAGAGATTCACTCCATGTAATCCATCATACTCTGAGTGCCGATAGTGGCATTAGAAAAACACAGTCCAATTAACAATGGAATCTATACATAGCATGCAGAAAGAAAGAAAGAAAGAAATGACGAGGACAAGACTGAGAAGACGGATGTGAAGAGGAACCACTCTGCTCAACAGGACAGTTTAGGTATTTTAATTTGTTTTCGTAAATCACCAGCGATTGAGAAATTATAGGATATTCGGAAAGGCAAATGACCGATTATGTATTGGAAACAATGCAGTTCGTTGTTGTTGTTTTTTGGAGGGGGAGGGGGGTAGATGCAATGAAATAAACATCAAATGGCTTCAGGAATGTTCATTACCACTTCATAAAGCATTAGAATAAAAGTTTTTAATAAGGTCGTTTTGAGATATGCAAATGCAGATGTTTATATTGATGCAGATAAGAAACTTCTCGTAAAATTAAAAATCGATTAATTATGAAATATTTTACTTTAAATATCTTTTTTTTTCTTCTTATATTTCTTTTTCGTGAAACGATTAATTAGATGGCAAATAATTTTGAATGCTAGGGAAGTTAGTTGTTATTGAGATCTTCATTCTCAAAAAAAATATCCACCATAAGTTACTTGTTATTGAGATCTACATCCTCTGAAAAAATATCCATCATAAGTTAGTTGTTATTGAGACCTACATCCTCTGAAAAAATATCCATCATAAGTTAGTTGTTATTGAGATCTACATCCTCTGAAAAATATCCATCATAAGTTAGTTGTTATTGAGATCTACATTCTCTGAAAAAATATCCATCATAAGTTAGTTGTTATTGAGATCTACATCCTCTGAAAAATATCCATCATAAGTTAGTTATTATTGAGATCTACATCCTCAAAAAAAATATCCATCATAAATATTTATTAATAGCAAAATATCTATTTTCGCAAATTTTAAGTACTTATATACTAAATAAATTGGGATTTCAGTACGAGGTTGTTTACCATAATGTGTACAAATTACAACATTTTTGAATTTTTTACATTACAGCATTTTTGAGGGTGAATTACAACATTTACATGTTTTATACAGCATTTTTGAGCATTAATTACAACATTTTTAAGTGTTCATATGCATGCGAAAGTACAAAATGAAAGACGGTCAACCTCTAGAAGAGTTTGTTTCAAAATCTGATATGGATTGCATGTTCGATTTTTAAACTTCCACCCAAATTTTATCCATTTAGCTCTATATGTTTTGTAGTTATTTTGTTTAGTTGTACTCAAACAGTAGAACAAACAGATTTTCTCTGAATGCATCTTTTTTAAAATATGAAAATAATCAATAAATTTGGTCTGGAGGCCATATATCAAATTCCAACCATCTAGCTCAAAGAGTTTTTGAATTATTGTATTCACAGATAGGATACAATGCAAAACATAATTTTTAAAAACTAAAAAAAAAAAAAACTTTTGAGATGTGAAGATCCATTGAAATCTCGAGGCCGAATTTTTCTTGATGAAAATAAGATTTTCTCTTGGCGTACAAAAAAATAATAATATAAAAGTAATTAGCTGAAGTCAGTTCAAAGAAAAATATTTTTCATCAGCAAGAACAGGGCAGAAATTAATTAAAAAAATAAATAAAATTATAAATAATCGTTTTCAAAGAAGAATTGAGTGACTTGTACCAAAACCTTTTATAATAAATTTCACAAATGCATGCCATGTAATTCCATATAATTCGGAAAATAACTGCTTTCAGTGGGTATCAGTCCAGTATCTTCAATACTACTTCATCAAAATTTACCACGGAGTAAAAATTGTCAACTTATGCTAACTTGATGACTCTTGGACAATGTCCAGTTAGATATTTAAGGTCACATATTCTGTGACAATCCTGCTTGACATCGAGCTATGACATCACAAGAATTGACCCCATTGAAAAGATATGCGTCCATAAAAATTGTATCTTTCAAGGCATGATTGAATAGTTACATGTAGATGGACGCAATTTTCACTACACTTGACAATGATCACACGAATAAAAAATGTTTCAATGTGTTTCTTTCTTTCCAGTAGCATTCAGTGCGTGTAAAGGATGTTAATCCCCATTATCGATTCGTACCTCCGATCATCGATTACTCGACGGACGACTCATCGGGTCCTGAGAAAGCGGCGATCGACCTTCTTCCCCACCCCCCTCCTTCTTCTGCATCAGTCTTTTTTGGAACTGCACTAATGACACACATGGACTCAGGTCCGGTCCTTGATGACAGCTCTTTGCATCCGGATGGGATGAAAGGATTATTGGTTGGTGGTTATTAAAATGATTGCAGTCACGAGAAGTCATTCGATTTAGCTAATAATGCTATTCTTTAGTGAATAATTCAGTGGTGTTTTGTATTGAGTGCGGTGCTCTCTTAACAAGAAGAGAGGGACCTTTTATTATGAAATAATTTAACGCAGATAAGGCATCCGCGCAGTTATTTATTTGTGTACTTAATTTTTTCCCCTTAATTACAGAATATATAGAATTGTATTCCGTCTTAGATAAATCCATGCGGACATGATGGCAGACTGGCAGGAAATTGATCTGTTCAACAGCAGGGTACATTAATAACTCGCATGTCACCAAAAAGACCAAATGGAAACTATCACTTAATTCTGTTCATTCATCAACAGGTGCTCAGCTCTATTTGGCAATATTTTAAAAGTGAAAAAGTTTTGAAAATTTGAACTGATGAAATGTTACTAATGAAGTTCCAAGAAGAAATATGCAGAAACGATTTCTTTAAATTCTTAAACGATTTCTTTAATTTCTTTCTTTTCTTTCTTGTTCTATTTTTAAGTAAACTTTAATTGGGGAAGCTATCAAGCAGTCAAAGTAGGCAGCTACCTAGGAAGTTCCAAAACTATACACCTTTAAACCTAGATATATTTTTGAGAGGCTTTCACGCTGATGTAAAATGCGCTTTAACCACATTCTTATTCACCATCCTTTGAATTTCAAAATATTATGTTTATGATTTTGTTAAGTTTTAAAATTCACATGCAGATCATGTTAGACCATTGATTTGTTCAGTTGGCCAAATGACCAGCAATTCGATAACCTTGAAAAAAATTTGCATTTGAATATTTAGAACGCGTTAAAAAGTTTTGCATTTGCAAAATGTTTAAAGCTAATTCAAAAATTTTTACATTTTTGTTTGGAACCATTTTTAAATTTTAATTTTTTTATTCGTGCCATAGAATAACCAACTCTTTGGAAGGTGAACTGCAATGAAGTAATTCGTTATTTCAGTTTGTCGTAATATTCGCTATTTTACGACAAACTGAAGTAAATGCTTACATTGTCTAAGCACTTACAACGGTTAATCCAGCCTTGTCTATAGGGAGAGCTTCCGTGGAATTCTTCAATATTTTAAAACATCGATTTCTAACAAAATTATTCTAATAACGAACATTTCCCTAAAAGTTGCTAAAGGATCAATTTGAAATAAATTTTCCATTTTTTATTCATTAAAGCTTAATAATGATGTTTTTTTAGGTGTAACAAAATTAGCAAAAAATAATGTCGCCAATATTATTGCCATTCAATAAAAAGAATGATGGGAAAATCTGAAGAAGCCTGAACATAAAATATGATTAACAGCAAGTTTTTTTTCCCCGATTTTTTTTCATTTTCACCTCTTTTTTTTAATGAAAACAGTTTTTGCATCTCTTATTTCGTTAGAATAGTTTTACAGGACTTTAAGACTGTAAAATAAATAAGAAAATGAAATATTAGTAAAAGGTAGTTTAAAAGAGTATTGAAATAAAAAACAAATTCGCAAGTTTGAGGAAATCTTTAAATTCAAAGTGATATCTTCAAAAAGTTTAGCTTGCAAATATTACAAAAACCGCCTTAGTGTCCTTTCTCAGGAAACAAATAAATAAATGAAATGTTTGCGTGTACTTAATATTATTCTACGCTACCTCACTTGGAGCCAAAATTAAAGAAGTCCGTTTTCATAAATTAATTACAAGATCTAAACCCAGAATGAAGCAGATAATCCAACAAGCGGAAACTGCCGGCAATATGACATGTTAAAAAAATAGGTAAAACTTTCAAAAGCCAAAGCTTTTTTTTTTGTACCTTTTATCAATTACTGTTATGTTAGATAAAATAAACAAATCAATTGTTGATACAATCTTAATGACATCCTAATCTGGATCCCCCCCCCTTATCAGATTTTTCTCTTCAGCTTTAAAAATAACAAATATGAATGAAGGGGGTGTCAATAACTGTGGTGTTAAATACCCAATCAAAAGTGTCAATAACTAGATTTAGACATTAATTATACAAAATTTTTCAAGATTCTTTTTTTAGGGGAATAAATGTTCATCAAAAACCATTTGTTCAGCTTTAAAAAAAATATTTAAATAAAGTTTAGGTGAACTTCAACTTGGTTATCATCAGTATACATTATTTTTGAATACTGATAATACTGAAAATTAGATGCAGGAAAGAATATTATTTCGGAAAGAATACCAGTAATTGTCTTATATTATCCTATTTGAAGAATCTATTGGTAAAAAGAAACACATTTATAGATATTTTGGGTTAGTTTAATTTGATTTATTGGCATAAGACTCATTCAATGATTATACTGTGACATACCATATTTCTTTCAGCCTAATTTTTTTAAAAAATTAAATGATTGCGAGCTAAATTAATCGATAATTAAACCTATTTCGTAGAAAAGATTAACGTAGCGAGAAAAAAAATGCGCTAAACTGATAAATACAATGTATTGTGCATTTTTTGAATTATTATTTTTCTGTATTTTGAAAAATATTTCAAATTGCTGACTTTTTCCATTTGCAAATGCTACACACAATTTTACCGTTTCATACATATTGTCTATAGGAATTGAATCACCCTATTCTCTGACAGTGTATAACTATTTTATATAGCTACTGTTTGCACTTAATTTTTCATTTATGCATAAATAAAAAATTATTCTTTTCGTAATGTATTGTAAATATATGCATAATACATTGAATTTACATGCGTAATATATGAATATTATAATTATATGCGTATGCTTAATAAGTATAAATTGTAATAATATGTTCGATATGTTGTATTTACCATATTTTCTTCTAAATATTATGGGTTTTCCCTCTCCTTGACAAAATTTTAACGAAACAGATGAAACTCACATTCATTTAGCAGGAGCGTCAAGAAAACGAAAGATTTGGTGACAGAAATGCCATCTTAGTCTCTGTGGATTAGCCAACTTTAAATCAGCCACTACGTCCAAAACAGCTGGCACGCGCGACGCTTGAGGACAGCTGAAGTAATGGAAACCAGCTGCGACCGGGTTTGCCGAAAAGCAACAGCAAACGGAGCTTTTTTTTTTCTTTCCTTTTTTTTTATAATATCATTTTTCTCCACCCGAAAGCAAAGGCGCGTGTAACCAGGTGTCCTTATACTTCACACGCGACAACCATAAAATGGCGCCCCCACGATGCATGCGAGATTATGAGATTCCTTCCTCGCAAAAGTCATTAGGAAAAGTCTAGAGTTATACTTTCAAAATGAGGCTAAAGAATAAGATAAATAATGCAAGCTTTAAAGATTTATCTGCTCTTTACTCCTTCATATATGAAGTATAGAGAAAATATCGTAACCGTCAAAAATTTAGGACTGGATTTTGATGAATCTCCATGTTTCCTAAAAACATATTTTCCACCGAGTCCGAAAAACATATTTTTGGCATTATATGTGTCTGTCTGTAAACACAATAATTCAAAAACCCTTTGAGTTACACTACTGAAATTCCGTATATGGAATTATGACTAAATTTGAAGATTTCTATAAAATTCTGTAGGAAATCCAGGAAATGTATCCATTCGGCAGTTTGAATGATGTAAGTGAAGTAGATAATTACAAAGCACAAAGAGCTAGATACATAGAATTTGGTATAGTTCAGCAACGGATTGTAAAACCCTCTGCGTTTTTGCGCATGCGTTAGGATGGGTTTAATTCTTCAAAATAGGGGTGAAAGGAAAGATGAAAGGAGGAGATGTTTACATTTACTAGTATGTAATAGGGAAAATCCAAGGTCAAAGGGAATACCGGAAATGCACGCATCGTTTCGCGTCTCACCCCTTAATGCGATGGGGTCGTCGAAATGTTGTCGTCTCAGAATCCGTTGACGAACTATGCACAGATTTAGCACCTAAAATATAGATATTTACAAAATTTGAACTAAATCTGTCATACTGCTGCCAGTCTATACTTTCACACGCATGTAAAAGCAATAACTCATACAAGCGATGACTTGAATCTATGAAATTCGGTATATCTTGTGACTACAATGTCAGTTTCGTGTTAAGTACCCAATCGATAGGCCAAAGTGCACGCAAAACGCATATTCTTGCGATAGATTCAGCAAAAACTCTAGATTCACGCATTAAATTTTTCAACTGCATTTTCGTATCTATCATTCTCCAATGCCATGCAAGTGATCTTATTCAAGGTTCGCAATTGTATTCAGAAAAAGGGAAACAAAACCTTTATTTTATGAGAGAAAGTTTCGGAAATTTGTAAAATTTACATCCTTTAGAGAAGTTTCGCAATCTTTTTGTTCTTCACATATTACATATATATGTCAACATTTTGAGATGAGGCATTAATGATTTATAACTAAACAGATTATGAATGCGAACTATTACTTCATATTTATTAATTTTAAGAATTTATAAGAATTAATTATTTTAACTAATACAAAGCTGATGCCTGAAAAATGAGAAGGATTCTTAATCAGAATTGAAAAAAAAAAGTCCAATATTTTTAATATTTTAACTCTAGATGCTATTACATGATTTAATTTTAAATGTGCAATAGCTGTCGCTTGCAGTGATCGTATGTGAAATGTTCAATTGGCTGTATTGATTAAAATACAGTGCACCTAGAAAATCAGCAGTGTTCTAAAGATGATTTGCTTGTAAAGATAGATTTTAATAGTTCGGATGGGAAAAGTACAAGGTTGGCAGATGGATTAAAAGTCCCTCGAACAAACCTATCATACTTTAAAAGTTCAATTCAATACCATCTTGAATCTTTTGATGAGCATTATTTATATGAAATGGTTTATCCATCGAATATTTAAGAAAACTCTAAACATCAGATGACGCTGGATAACTTTTTTAATCAGTCAATTGTTTTTTTACGAGTATACTCGTCATGGAAAAAGTACAACTTTTTGCGTTGTGACGAGTTTATTCGTCAGGAGTAATAAATAGTAACAACTTGCAGTTTGAATTACAATTTTAGTAAAAATTCAAACATAATCGTAAATTTCAAAATGTTTAAAATATTTTGAGATTAAGTTGAAATCAAAGGAACAAATAAAAGATTATTATGCGTTGTACCGTACTTTGCTCAATTCTAACAGCAAATTAAAATAATAAATTAATTTTTTATGTTTCTTTTCGTTCATACACAAAAAATAATGTATGTTAGTTTAAGTAAATAAATAAATGTGATTATTGAAATTAAAAAATAAAAGTCATTTCATTACAACATAATTTCATATTACACATACTCTATATTTGACGAGTATCGACTGGTCATCGCTAAATTTGTGATATAGTTTAGATACCGAAGAAGGCGAAACAGTTATCTGGTTAAAGAACTTAAATCATGTTTTTTTTTTTTTTAATTCAGAGCATTTCATTTTTTTTTTATTAACATGAATGAATACATAAAAATGATTGATTGCTTTTTATGCTATCCTTGTGTACGTATATATTTATATTATATTTAAGGCATTTTGGATGTAATTATTTTTTAAATGTAATGATCATTTTGGCTTTAACTTTAAAAAAAAACAACCTAGAAGTGGTTTTCTCTATCTTAAGAATTAACCACACAAGATTTTAACAGCAAAATTTCTCATTCTTCTGAATTACTCCAAATCCAAAATAAACGAGCAATCAATTTAATAACGAAAACGTTAACAAAAATAAAAAATAAATGTATCGATAAAGCCTTGTGAATGATTCATCCTGACTATTCACAATATATTTGCTATTCTAAAAAGAAACTAACAACCGTTATTATGTATGAAAGCGATAAATAGCCGAGGAAATGAATTAACAAATCTTGAGCAGGATTTGAACTGTTCAGATCTTATCAAAACAACGTGTCGTCTGTTTAAATGAATGCAGGGAAAAATCAGCTCTCTGAGTTAACTTCTGCAAGTTCTGTACAAGCAAGGGTATGATGGAATAACAGTTAATCGGCTGTTTCCTGCTTGTTGAGTTAAATATGGGGAGGCAGTTGCTCTACATCTCCCACTCCTCCTCCAGATGTGCCCTCCTCCCCTTACAAAGGGAGGGGGGAAGTATATTATGACATAAAATGGCTCGGTTTCCTAATTCCCTCCTGCAGCGTTAATTCGAGTTGATTTCCTGTTTTTCACAGTCCGGAAAACTTCATATCTGTCAGATCCCATCGAGAATCGACTAATATCCATTGAGTGTTAGTTTTCAAGTACAGGATGGCCAAGAACTCTTATAATTAATTATTAACATATTACAATGTTATTTAAAAGAATTATTAGGAGTAATAGTGTTTCTTCTTTACTACACATGACTAAAATGGTTCATAAAACTTAATTTCACAATATTTCTATTTTCAGCCCAATAGATGTCGCTATGTATTGCCTGATGATGATTTAATGAGAAAAATTCATTTAGTAATCACATCATGCGATTTTCAAAATTGTTTTTCTTAGATTTTTTTTTTCCATCAGGAAACATGAAAAATTTATGTGTATCTGAAAAGGTCCATTTTAAAACATTATATCACAGCTGTTATTCAATTCAATCTGTAACTCCTCAAGTGCTCGTATATGCATAACATGAAAGTGAGTATCGCTTGAACATACATGCACAATTAAAGGATATCATACTGGGATTTATTAAAATTAGCAGTTTTAGCATAAGCAAAAAAGTTATTATAGTTCGTCAACGGATCCTGAGAAGACCCCATTTCGACGACTCCATCTCATTAAGGGCTGAGACGCGGAACGATGAGGGCATTTCCGGTATTCCCTTTGGCCATGGATTTTTCCTATTACATACTAGTAAATGTAAACATCTCCTCCTTTCATCTTTCCTTTCACCCCTATTTTGAATAATTAAACCCATCCTAACGCATGCGCAAAAACGCAGAGGGTTTTACAATCCGTTGCTGAACTATATGCTTCTAGACCTTATAGGTGGAATTTTGCAGTCTAAGTTTTCTTAGAACCCAACATAACGGAAATTATAACTTTGATGATTTGGAGAAAAGAAAATAAGACGAATATAACTGGTTCAAGGGAAAATAAAAATTTTCTCAAAGAACCAAATATAGCTAGGATGGAAATCAAACAATTATAAAGTAGCACATAAAAATAATATTAATAATAAAATAATATCTAATCAGTCAAGAATTTCAATAATGATTTTATTCATGATGATCTTTAATAAATAAAGTGTTATCTAAACTTCCCTTTTGAAAATACCTTTCTATTTTTAGATATCATTAAGGGGCAACCAAGTAAAATATACTTCAAAAATCATATCTGCTGTTATTCTTACACCGGGGGCATCTCAGAAATGAGGATGAAATGCTTCTGGCATGGTGGTAGGTGCTCGCCATTCTGGTGGGGTACAAAAATAGTGGGGGTCGAATGCCTCTTATCGATGATAGAACGTGCTTCCCACGGGAAAGGTTGTACCGTGGCCGGTGATGGTCCTTAGGACTCAATCAAAGTTCCTGCCAGTGTTGCTGTCGCGGCTATGCAATCAATCAGAATTTTCCATGTGCCTTAAAGTGGATCGAAGTTGTCGTTCCAGGATATATGGTGCAATTATAATATGTATGTTATTCGAATACATTTCCGGAGTAATTATTTAATGTTTTAGTTTAGATTATTTTAATTAATGACGATCAAATTCTGTTGAAACTAGTCACATACAGCCGAAACAAAATCCTAACGTACTTCCCACGCACATTCAAAATATTAATATCCCCTCCCATTGCCTTATCCAGGACGTCGAGTCCCTTGCTTGGGCGCAGCTCAAGGAATTTCCTTTCTTTTTAGCGGGCCTGAAAAAATGAATTTGGAAAAAAAAATACCTGAGAGCATAATCTTAGTAATAAAAAATGGCCAATTTGTTCTCATTTGGTGATCAAGTTACTGGGATGGCTGCTTTAATAACTCTTTAATCGTCGTGCATGTGCGTCATACGGGCATTGAACCACCGCTTCGCAAATTTATAAGTTGAAATTAAATCATTCAAAGATGCTATATAAAGACGCAAAGATAAAAAATGTCGTGTAACGCAAAAACACTTCATATATCCAATGTATTCTTAATTGAATTAATAAAATGGACCCGAAACGGAAGCTGTCATCTATTTATATTGCGAGAAAAGAGAAACAAATACGAGTGAAAGTCACAGCATTCTCTGTCAATAAATCTGTTCCGATTTCATGCACTGGAAAAGAAAAAAATCTGATCATCGGCTGTTATTGGAAGCAGAAGGAGAGAGGATTTTCTTACTCTTAATCTCTCTTGTTTTACAATAAAATGAAGATCAGAAGCATGTAAAGTTATTGTAGAAAAGAATAATTATTGATGCCTGTGTTTTCTACATTCTTCACGAATTCTGGTATCTAAAACTTCGCTTAAGGAAAATAGATACTTTGAAAAGGTAGTAAACAATCACGAAAAAAGAATAGAATAAGATCAATTTCATTTACAAAATATCCATATTTGATAAAATTAATGAGGTAATTTCTTCCATTAGAGAGTTTCTGCACTATTTTGATGATGCTTAGCAGCCAAAGTGAACAGGAGTTCGTTATTAAACATCAGCTAAAAAGGATTGTACCGATTGTAAACTAGAAGTCAGACGATCCGTTGAAAACTCGCAACTTTTGTGCAAAATCCCCCTGCAAATGTCCAATGTACCACGAAGATTTTGCATATCCTGAAGAAGATTTTGCACATTTTCTTCCTGTAACAAATTTCATAACAACTCTTGATCTGTGAAAATTTTCATAGTTATAATTGTTTTTTAAGAAATAAAAATAATAAATTATTAAATTGGGCCACTGGATATTTAAAGTCCATCACACTTACATTCATTCCAAATAAATTAAAAATTTCTTCAGGGTGACAACGCCATTTCCGAATGAATGGATACACGGAAGTAGGAAGAAATCGCTATCAGAATATTGTCTTCTGAAAGTCACAAGATTTTAGAACATATAAAAGATTGATTATAGTATATAGGAGCAGAAAATAAACCTAATCACTCTTCTGAAAACTATTTCATTCGTGCAAGCTGAAAGATAAATAGACTGCTGTTTTCTGAAAATAGCGGCATTACGCAATTCCGGTTTCAATTAACAGGTGTTTAACGAGGACTGGGTCCTGTCTGACAAGTGAGTGACATTTTTTTTTTTTTTTTTCGTTACGAAAATAGGTTAATTTCTTATGGATAATTGAATGAAATAACATTAAGTGCGTCATTGCATTTTACTTTAGTTGCTTTGTTTTGCATACATTTCCAAATAAACAATGCTTTTGTAAAATGCAAGATCGACATCTGTATATCTTCGCACAGTTTTACAGCACTTTTACTCTCTCGTGTACGTAGTATAGAGAAAGTATAGTAAGCATTAAACAAATCGAATCTCGAGATTTTGACTAATCTCCATGTTTTAGACCTCCATGTATTCGAAAAACACATTTTTGGAAAATGTCTGCTTGTCTGTCTGTGACAACGGTACCTCAAAAACGCTTTGAGCTAGACAGATGCAATTTGGTATATGGACTTTACACCAAATTTGTAGAATTCTATCAAATGTTGAGCAAAATCTATTAAGAGAAAGACTGTCTCTCTGGCTGTTCTAATATATGTTGCACAATAACTACAAAACGAAGAGACTAGACATATAAAATTCGGTATACAGATTTAGCATCTTTAGCGTAGATATCAAATTTTGACCCAAATCCAAGAAGGGATTGACTGTCTGTCGGTCTGTCCCTTAAAAACAAATAAACGTGATAACTCAAAAACTCAATGAGTTAAATATATAAAATTTGGTGTGGGAAACTCGATAAGAGCACAAATTCAATTTTCGGATACTATTAACCGCATGTCAGGGATAAATCGCCCTAAAACTCGCCAAGGATGCATAAAACTACGCCAAGATACATTCAATAAAAATGCTAAATTCCCTCCAAAGGTTGATATTTCGTAGCTATTGTACGCCAATGCTATGCAAAGCATTTTTTTTTTTTTTTTTTTTTTTGAAATAACATCTTCATTAGAATGTATGCGAGAAAGTTTTGGGAAGACAACTCCCATTGGTTAATATCAGGGGTGTTTGTAGGACCCCAAAAAATCCCCTGAAACTTTTACGGACTTACTACCGACATTTTGGAGTTTCGAGAAGGGGGGGGGGAAATGAAAAATTACAATTATGAAGTATTGAATGACCTAATTATAAAAGTTCAATGAATTACTTTTTTTGCAAAATTAAGACCTTTGAACCCAGGTCACGTGATCGCACATCTGGTCAAACGAAGTCTCTCCCTTTTTTTTCTGCCGCGCCTACTTGCCGAAAAGAATCCAGAAGAGAATGTCCGAGAACCGGGGGAATGAGTCATAACTCGCAATAAGGAAAGAACAAAAAAGAAGTTTTTTCCCCCTTTTTATGCATTATCACTGCCTTTGGAGAAAGAAAGGAAAAGTTTTCACCACACACACTGACCTTGCGTTTTCTGCTTTCAAAGCAAACAAAATTACCCAGATCAAAATAAATAATTCATTATTATTCCTACTTCCTTTTGAACGACGATCCCCGGAATTTCCGGGTATCGAAGTTCAAAATCCCCGGAGCACAAACACCCCTGTAATATAGTAACTACCGCAATAACTGTTGAGTAAAAAGTTTGATCTTCTTAATGCATTACAACGACAACCTGGGGATATTTTAACGCATCAGTTCATGTTTTGGCAACAATTGAACTTCTTTTTCCATCTACAAACATATAATGAGTCTTTTTTAAATGAATGCAACTATCTAAGGAAACCCTTTTAATGGTCTTAACTTGCCAGTTTATGCTTTCGATTTGAGTCTTTTGATCTATTTGGAAAATATACAGGTATTTTTAATACAGTAATTACTACAATATTTGTTGAGTATAAAGCTGTGGCCTTATTAAAGTTCTATAACGACAACCTTGTGGCGTTTTAACTCATCGGTTCATGTTTTGACGATTGAGCTTTTTGGTCCATTTGTAAACATATAATAGGTTTTTATATACGTATACAACTATATAATGAAACCCTTCTAATGGTTTTAACTTGCCAGTTCATGCTTTTCATTTGAGCCTTTTGATCCATCGATAAACATAAGTATTAAAAGACTGTGGCTACTAATCTAATCAAAAATATCACCTTATCAGAAAAAGAGTATGATTTTTCGCTCTTAAGATCTTCTACCATCCAGAGGTCAACAAGGGTTCGAAAGAGTTAATTCCCACTTTAATTAAAGAGGCTTAATTATCCATCGGTTACTTCTGGCCGTTACACTCAATTCTCTCCTCACGATTCCACTCTAATTCCTGTGGCATTGCGTTTTCCGTGACAAACGATTGATCAACGGTCAGATGTTTTTGTAGGATGCGTAGGACAAGGGATATTAATTGCCCTCCAAGGAATCACTGTGACGGGTTTATCCGGATAATTGGCCATTGTTACTTTTCTTTTAAGGAAAAGAAGAGTGATCCAAGAATTAAAACGAGTGAAAATGCTGAACATGCTACCTGCTACCGTGCACCGATTCATTTGACCGCGTTGCTAGAAAAAGAGATTCCCAAACAATCGTTCCAATGTCGAAAGTTCCTTTAACAAGAACGAAAGAAGGGGGGATTTCCAAGCTTATTATAAGTAACCTGGGTTGTAACAATTAGTTCATGTTTTTACTTTTTAATCACTGAAAAAATAGGTTTGTTGAAATAGAAACTTATTTAAAGTTAAAAAAAAGCAATATATTGATTCAATGTAAACGGCCTTGCGCAATTTTAAAACAGAGGTAAATGTGTTTAATGGATTAAATTCAGAGTATTGTTCTTTCCAAAGAATTGGCTCATTAAAGAATTAAAACAAAGCACATTTTTAGAAAAACTTGTTCTTTAGAATGTTAAATTAGAGCAATGCCAACATGAAATCGGAAAGACAAGCCGGAACAAAATAAACTGCATAAGAGCTCATGATAATTTAAGAGAAAATTTAATTAGTTTATACTTTAATTAGAAGAAAAATAATTATAATGAATATGATGGCATTATTCTATAAAATATATGCAATGACTAGAGAGAAACAAAATACAATTATACTTGTTGCCTTTTTATGCGTTGTATAACGTTTAACTAATTAACTGTTTCGACCTCTTCGGAAAATGCGTATCTAATTGTCATAAACATATATATTTATATTATATAAATATAATAATTAATTATAAATATAATAATAATAATACAATTATTGTTGTCATTGAATAAACTCGTCATAACACAAAATATTGCACTTTTTCCATGAAGAATATACTTATAAAAACTGTTAACTTTATAGCAATGAAAATAACAAATCGCGATTGCAATGAGCATAAAAATATTTTGATTTTCACAATATTTAATAAATTGCTTTTATTTTTCTAAATAGTATCTGAAAGAAATAGAGAAATTAAATTGGACACTAGAAAAGTCTACCAACAGATAAAAGAATCGTCTGCTTTTATAAAATGCCAAAAATATGCGATGAAGATAAATCGATATTTAAATGAGTGATCTAATCATTAACTTCGAAAGAATCTTTCGCCAATGAAATCGATTAATCCTGAGATATAACGAAAGTTCGTTGCCCTGTGAAAGAGTGAAGCTATCTATTTTCACCAAATACTTTATGAAGAAGATCTGCTATCATAGATAGTGATATAATAATAGTATATTTAGTTTCAGATCAAATTAAATTCCAAACATCATATATCAATCGCAATATTTTTCATGTGGTTTTGTTATATTTTAGGAAATAAAATAAATGGAAGTTGTTTAAAATAAAATATGTAGATATATAAACAATCACTGATTTTTAAAATATGTAGATAATAACTGATTTGAAACCTTTTTCTACGACACGGTTAATCTTTTTCATTCATGTGTGCCACAGTTTCTATGTGATTGTTTTAAGGATACAGGGTTAAATGGGACAACAGTCAGCAGATAACTACTCTTGGGAAAAAATAATTCAGCTTTCAAAACCAGTCAATCATTTGAATTTTAAACCGCCAAAATTAAAAAAGCAACTATTATAAATACACACAATATATACACAGAATTCTCGAAGAATGAATGACTTTATTTAGCTTTCCTGTTTAAAAAAAAATCCGAAGAAGAGCAATACAGAATGAGTTTCGTATATATATAATAAATGCAGCACATTTTGTTTAAATTTTAACATCCTTTTAAGGATGACATATATTCTCTAGAATAATGTACGTATATTGGGGATATTTAACTTTAAATAAAAACAAACTTTTGGTATAAATCGATAGGCAAAAAAATAGATAAATAAAGTGAAGCTTTTGTGAAGGGAAAAAACATTCATTCTGAAATAAAATGAAAATTTTCACAAATGGTAACTAATCAATTAGAAATACATGCACACGTGATTGAAAGTTTAGAACGAAAAAGATGGGGTGAAGCACAGCATGAAACGTAACTTTAAGCGAAGCCATAGATTTGAATCACGGGCAACGTGACTGATGGATACTAAAAGTTGGAACTTTATATATACCATCTGCAAGTTAAAAAAAAAAATAGCGTTTTGTTTTTCTTTTCTTGTCATTCGACACAAATTGCTTATTGAGTGTTTTTCTATTTTCTAAGGAGCGGAGTGTGTTGTACGTTTTGAATTTAAAAGTAATTTGTTGAAGAGGGCAATAAGAGCAAGCTACATAAAATATATAAAAGAAAATTTTAGCAATCGTCAATGAAAGAGAAACTGACTGGTCGAAAAAACCGGTTTGATAAAGATTTTAAGCAGAAATCACATTGTCGCAAGATATATGTTCAAAATCTTGTCGAGAATCACCAAAAACTGACTTACATCTACAGTTCGAGTAATAACCACAGTTGGTACATTAAAAAGAATCAATTCAGAGATAATAATATAATTATATATGAGATAATATGATAATATATAGGATATTATTATTACAATATAATCTGAATAAATATAACAGTAATATAATAATATAATTATCTCATTATTAAAAATGTCATTTTTAATAATATAAATTTTTTTTATATATTTTTAAAAAGTGTAAATTCACTTTGTTCCAAAAAATTGTACTTATCTGTATGAGATAAAATAGACCGCATCTCAACTATTGGTTGACATACATGAAAGGATAAAACTTTTAAGAAGCAAATTGAGAAACTATTTAATTCTTATTTTAATATTAATTCCATATTTTCATAATAAAAACGATACCAGAGGTTATCTTTCTAAATAAGAAAATGGTAAGAAATATTTTTGTAAAATTCTTAGATAATAAACGAAAGAGGTCAGTATGGTAATTAGGATTTCAAGCAGATCAATATAGTGATTAGAATTCATAAAATATATTCGAAACAGTTTTTATTATGATGATGTCAAAAATTATATATCTTCGTGCATTTTATACCTCAATAATAAAAAACAATTGCTAGGGGTTGGGGGGGGGACATTAAATATAAACAAAAATTTAATTTACATTCTTCAAGCTTAAACTTAATGTGGAATATGTCTTTGTTCACCTCTCAAAACTGTCAGTTTTAAAAGCTTTGCAAACAACTAATCATCCTTTCAAAAAAAAAAAAAAAAAAAAAAGACTCTTAATGTAATTTAAAATCTACTCGCTAAATAAAGCCGACCCACTTCATGCTTCATTTGTTACAACAAATTCGAGAGGAAGGAGAAAATTAAAAGTAAAAACATAACTAAAAAAAAGAATTCCTGATCACGCAAACTTTTAACTGTCATGTTTGAGGAACGATAACAATAGTTTGTTATCTATCATTACCTAATACGACAGCAGGAAAAAGTTTAACTAAAATTTAAAACAATTAGACTGTCTTTAAGAACGATAACACTGATTTATGGCCGTAATCATAGAGTTTATAATTGAAAAATAAATCATTTAGATCAAGGTTTCTTTAAACTTATTCCGTTTGCGACCCTCTTTCAGTCCAAAATGTTTTTCCGATACTATATATATGCTTTTAGATAAGAAGGTATAACTTGTAAACAAATAAACAATGGGCCGCACAGTTATTATGCCAAAGGATTCCAGTGGACTCCCGAGTATCGTGCCTAATGTGGCGGAAGGGCAGGCCAGATAAGAAAAAAGCCGGATAGGCCGGAGTTCTACGAATTCATTTCATTGCCCACCAATATTAGAAGGCAAAGTTTTCATACCCAAGCTCACTGTTATAATACGTATTTTCTCACTTCTTACTGAATGCTAAGCACTCCATTTATTTCAAACCACATATACCGTGAACGTGGCAGCGGCCCGGTAAATCATAGAAGCAGAAGGTTTTGTACTGATAATTTGTATATGTTTAATACTGTACTGCAAACTTTTAAAATTTATTAGAGAAAAAGTAAGTTAAAGGATATAAACTGTTCACATTTTAACATAAATTCTGTAACGGCGAACTAAAATGCAGGAAACATAAATAATGTTGCCAATGCGACAACAACTTGTCTTCCTCATTTAATTAAGATGAAATGAAACTAGGCTGGAAAGTACGGAAGCCGGATAGTCGCGAGCCGGATTCACGAATAAGGTTTCAGCGTGAACAGAAGTCCGCCGTCAGGAACCTTGTTATAAAATAGAGTAAATACCCTTATTGCTAAGGATAAAGTTTAAATTGCAATATATTTTTCTTAAATCTATGTATATTTGTCTCCATTCAGTCGCCTATACTAACCAACAAATCAAATCTGTTTGTCACTTCTTGAAGCTATGATAGAATATTTAATATTCCTGTTTAAATACATAAATTTCAATAATTATACATACTACACTCCCGAGTATCCGATTCGCACTCCCGACTCTCTGGCTTCCGTACTATTTGGCCTAGTTTTCTTTCATCATAATTAAATGAGAACGGCTAGGCGTTGCCTTGGCAATGTTGTTTATGTTTCCTGCATTTAAGTTATATATTACAGAATTTATGTTAAAATGCGAATAGTTTATATTCATTAACTTCCTTTTTCTCTAAACAATTGTTGAAACGTGCAGTGCAGTATATAAACTATCAGTACAGAGCCTTCCATTTTAACTCGATGCGTTACCAGCAACTGCTTCTATCATTCACCGAGCCGCGACCGCGTTCACATTCTGCGTGGCTTGAGATAAATGGAGGGCTTAGTATTCAATAAGAAGTGGGAAAATACGTATTATAACAGTGAATTTTGGTATCAAAACATTGCCTTCTGATATTGGTGGGTAAAGAAATAAGTTCACAGAACTCCGGCCTATCCCATTTGTTTTGTTATTCAATCTGCCTATCAGCCACATTAGACCAGATACTTGGGAATATACTGTATATATAAATAAGAATATAATTGGAAGAAAAATTATAAATAAAATTCTCCTTTACTAATGGAATTCGGGGAATTTCTTTCTTATAAATTTTGAATTTTTTTTTTCTAATGGTAAAGAATTTTTCTTTTTTAAGATTAAAGAAAGACTTGCATTCCAAGATGCATTGAAAAGTTTTTTAATAGAAACATGACCCAGTACAGACGTAATACGAATAAGAAGGGAGAAATCAGGGAAAATGTCAGTGTAAAAGTATTTTGAACTTATATAGTTTTACAAGGGAATTTGTTGAAGCAGAATTTTTGGTTTCAGCACTTAAAGATTTATGATTAAGTGCTTAATTCTGTGGTAAAGGAGTGACTGGCTTTAATTTTTAAAAAAAGTGGCGGTGGATAAGAGGGGTGGTAAGTAAAACTGCGCATGGCATTGCGCATATCTTATTACAACCCTGATCGCGACCAATGATATTGTATTAAAAAGTAAACAAAATAATGGAAATTACACAGTATTTCATAGTGCCCCTATAAGAAAATTGAAACTCTCTAAGTTGTCAAAACATTTAAGAAATACAGTGTTGCCAGACAACATTTGTGTGTTAAAACTAGTACATGATAAATTAATAGTATTTTGCACAAAATTTGAAGAATGCAAAATTTGGCTAAGCACTTAGCAGTTTTTTTTTCCCTTTAAAAGTTTGCTTATAGATTTATTTTTTTTAAAAAAATCGCAGCACTTACTTTGCTTGCCCTGGACCATGTTGAAAAATTTACATTAGGTAGTGCTCTTCGCAAAACTGACTTAGATGATGAATTCGGCGATAAAACATCAAGTTTGGACTCTTGGCGTGAGGACAGAGTTCCATCATTTTCATTTTGGCGACTCTTATCGAGGAGCGAATCGCGCCTATGCCGCCAACAGCGCTTTCGCACCTCTTCTGTCTGTACTCCTTTGGCTACCTTATGGCGACGTTTCAAGACGCCATAGCCGGATTCAGAAGTCTGTGGAGTACTTGACTGCGTCTCCATGGACTGTAAAGGTTCAGTCTGGTTCCATAACGATCTGTTGGATTCGGTCTCTGTAGATGTAGCTGTAGATTGAACTGGTGCGTAATATTCAGGAACTGGTCCTCTAGTATCATAAGAAATGACGCTTTGGGGTAAAGTAAAACAGGCCGAGTTGTTTACATAGCAAACGTTGTTGTTTTGCTCAGATGGAGGCTGAAAAAATTAAAATAAATAAGCATAATTTGCTTATCATGATATTTCTTTTATTTTTAAAACACATTTTATTGATAACAATAATAAATAATTAGCCTAAATACACAGCGGTGATGGTTTATGTTATTTTTGTTTTTAAAGAATGGAAAATTAATTATTTAATTGTAACAAAATCTTTATTTAAATTTCATGAGCAAAATTTGGAACATCAATAATTGTTATTACAGCGCACATTTCAATATGGTATAATACGAAATAGCGCAAGTTGTTCCGTGGTTTATGGAATTTAAATCTATAAACGAGGGTGAAACGTAAATTTTCGTACTAATACAATCCACCTTCAAGACTGACAGTTTAGTAATTGCACACGGAATTCATGATGATAAATGAATTCTAAAATGTTCCCTAGAACCTAGTTAGTAATCTCTTACCGACACCAAGTGTTGCTTGCGACTAAAGATGCACACTTCGGAATGTTCTAGAACATTTCCCAAAAAAGTGAGATTTTTTTTTTTTTTTTTTGAAATTTCTTTTATTGATAAAAAAGAAGTCTTAAGTTATTGTCTTTTGTTTCCTTTTAGTATTCTTAAAATGTTAAGATATTTTCGAAAATTTTTTATATTTGTTTTGAAAATTTTCCTCAATTTAAAGATATTTCTACCTTCTTAGCTTAAAAAGTCCTCAAAATTAAGATATTTCTTCCAAAATTTTAAAGAAAAATCTTTTCCAGATGTTTGAATTTAGTTTAAGTATAATAATGTTCCATATTTAAAAATGGTGGGGGGAGTTGAAATTTATTTTGGGAAATCTAATTTTGAACCAAGTTAAGGTGACTAGGGCAGCATCATAGTTGGCTCTTTACCTCTACAAACTTCTGCATCACATTAGCGAGAGGATGTTTTATCTGCAATGTCGGATATAATGTGCACTCACCAACATACGTGGTAAATCACTGCTGAAATCGAGTTTTGAAATTCTTAATTTATCCAGCATAGCAACTTACTATGTATTCTCATTGTCATGTCTTTACTCTATTCAACCTATTATGTCCAAAAATCAAGAACTTTTGAGTTCTAAGCCGGGATAGCCTGGTTGGTAGGACGTTGGATTTGCGTCCTTTGGG
The DNA here is from genome assembly GCF_947563725.1 of Argiope bruennichi. Classification (NCBI taxonomy): domain Eukaryota; kingdom Metazoa; phylum Arthropoda; class Arachnida; order Araneae; family Araneidae; genus Argiope; species Argiope bruennichi. The sequence goes on from NC_079156.1 coordinate 36,059,946, forward strand.
TTGAAAGTTCGAACCCCGCCGGCCGAAAACTTCCAGCGTGTGTGGTGACTGACGCGCGTATAAATCTGTCGAGGTCACAAAGTCCCCCATGTCGAGAGTAATACCACTGGAAGTACTGGATCAGGGGTGATCGTTCTCTGATTCAGATCTAAATTACGGTCTGTGGTTGAATGAATGAAATGCATGAATGAATGAAGTCTCCCCGTAAAAAAGGTTGTGACGTGTGTGTAGCTAAGTCGTTATCTTGGCCCTAAATGGCGCTACTGAAAAAGCAAGAGACGTACCCTTGGTTTAAAAATGACTTCTTAAAATCAGTGGGCTTGTCTAGGATAAGTGCCATTAGAAATAACAACTTGTGAGTTCAAGCACTCCGTGACACTCCCCCTCAAATTGGCAATTCTAACTCGCTTGCTCAGAAGTCGAGGCTTTACACAAATCAACGCGGTTTTTTCCTGGTGTTTGATAAAACACAGTTAAATAGAACTAAAGTTTGAGTTACACACCTAAAATTAAGGCTTTTTCTGAAAATTCATCTTATTAGGAGCCAACATGTTAGGAGTGACATTCATGTAGAAATGAATCACTCTCAGCCTCTCTTCAGAAAAATGGTCATTTTTTCATACCATAAACCCCATCCAGTGTCAGTGCTTGGTGGCGAGTTATTTTGGATTACAGAACGATGTCAGAAAAGTGCTATTTGTTCCATTGAAACGTCATGTTCAGTTTCCGATTGCAAAGATAGAACCACATAGAGAACGTTTTTATTCTTGTCTGCCGAAGTCCATTGTGGGGATAATGATTCCTAACCCAGTGGCCTACACCGACACTCCAGTAACAGATGTCTGCCCAAAAAGCATTGTTCTCTGGGCAAGATTCCAGCTCCAGATAAAGAGGTACAAACCATTCGTTTCGTTTTCGATCTTGTACCGAGGATGAACTGCGAATGAGTCTGAATGCACCATATATTCATCATCTATTCCAATATAGTTATCATCTTAATTACTTATTACAATAAAAATAGACGCGAAACGGAACAGAATTCAACCTCTTTTGTTGAATCAACAAAATTGACATTTAAATTAAGATATCAAAAAGCAGAGCAAAGAAGATTTATGATAACAGTACGGGATTAGCATTTCCGAAAAATACAAACAAAATGAAATTACATTATAAATATTAATGACAATTCGAAATTTTGATCCTTTATATTGATAGGACAACTGATTCAATCATATCTCAGTTTCTTTTTTAATGAAGAAAATATCAGCTGTACTAATAATAGAATGGTCACCAAAAGATAAATATTTCTTATTTCGCATCTGTTATAAAACATTTCATTTATATTTTATGCAAGAAAAAAAGTTAAACGCCATTTTTACTTTGCATCAAGCTTATAAAAGGTCTTAAGGAAAATGATGTTTTAAAATGATTGAGATAAAAAAGATTGAGGTTAGTATATATCATAACAAATATTTTAATTTTTGAAAGGAGGATGTTTTTCCTACAACTCTAAATTCATATATTAAATGGAGTTTTTTTTTATTGATAACATTATAATTCAGGCTGATCATGAAATAAAGATTTTAAATTCGTTTTACATCATTTGGAGAAGAGCTATCGAATGCAAAGTTAATAAAAAATGATTTTATAAATCGATATTTATTGCAGGAGAATGTTGCATTATTAGTTGTAAAAGAAAGGCCTTATTTTTTAATTCACATTTGAAGCATACGCCATTGCTAGTTTCTCTGTCGCTGATCTTTGCTTGCAAATCGACATGACTCCATGTGCTTCAAATGAAATATTTAAAAAAAAAAAAAAAAATGTCGTTGTTAACTCTCCTGCAGTGGAGTTGTTCATAATTCATATTCTGATCACAATTTTATTATTATTATTGCTTTCTTTATTTTTATCCAAAAAAATAGCAATAATAAATAAAATTTATTTAATGAACATTTTATTACATCGATATCATAATTGTTGATAATCGATATATAATCTCCAATCTAAACTGGACACATAGATAAATATTACAAGAACATCGAAATTCTTTTTAAAAAATTAACTTATTCCAGATTTAATGGAATCTATTAATCTCGTATAATAAACTTACAATAGAATATAAAAAACGAAAATATTTTAGAAACAAAAAAATAGCTTAAACTTGATTATTAAATAATATAAATTTTATAGATGGATCCAGAGACAGATATACGGTTTTCAATCCATGGCAGAGTGCACTATGACGCCTCTTTTTTAATTAACTGGTTATTAATTAAAAGTAATGATTATTCCGATGTACGAAACACTCAGCATGGCAGTCTGAGCATTTTTGGCATTCAAGGACTTTTTGAGGGTGTACAATTATTTATGTGGGGAGAGGACACACGGAATAACACATTTATTTGAGAAAATGGAAAAAAATTCCTAGCTGCATTCCATTTTTTACTTTTTTGTACACGAAGTAAATTAAGAAAATACCATAATTGTCAAAATACTCGAACCCAAGATTCTGAAGAATTTCTACGAGTCATTCCCTCCCAGAGATTGAGAAACACATTTTTGGAATTATATCTGCCTGCCTTTAAAACCGATAAGTAAAAAAAAAAAAAAAATACTTTAACTTAGAAGAATAAAATTTGGTATAGGTCTTAATTTCAAATTTACAGATTTCTATTAACTTTAGAGGGAAAATCATTCATAGAAAGTCTGTCTGTCCAGCTGTCTGAATGCAAGTCAGGACGATAACTCCCAGATATAAAGAACCAGATGAATTAAATTCGGTACACATTTAAAATATAGATCAACACCCGATTTGAACCAAATCCGTCAAGGGATTGATCATCTGTCTGTCTGTACTTTTGCTCACAAATAAGCGCTATAATTAAAAACTTAATAACTTAGGAAAATGAAATTTGGCTCACAGTTTAACCAGTGTAGAATCTGATCAAATTTTGAATTAAATCTGTTAAAGGGTTAAATATCTGCCAATCTGTACTTTCGCAAGCATGTGAACGTAACTCAAAAATGAAATGACTCATATAAATAAAATGTGGTACCTGTTCTTGGTACTACAAATGCAGTTCTTTGTCAAATCTTAGTTTCATTCAATCAAGAAAAAAAGACATAGAAAAACACATAATCGACTTTCTAGTACTAGTGGATTAACTGCATGTCAGCGATCAATAACAAAAAACAAGCTAGATTTAGTAAAAACGCTAGATTCACATCAAAGATGTCCTTTAATAAACCTTTTTAGCCAATGATATGTAATTAATACATAAGTACCAGTTTGTTTTACTATGCTGTGAGGCACATAACTATCATGTGAAAAAAAAAAAAAAATTAGAATTCGTGACATTTAGGGCTTTTTCCAATATTTTCAGTTTTATGCAGGCGGAAAGAGATAATACCCTTATTACAGAATGTAAGAATGGTCCTTATTGCATTCCATTTTATTTTATTTTATTTCTTTTCGTTTACTCGTAGAAAACCCGAAAAGAATTTAATTAAAAAACGGAGTCATTTTTGAATGATATATAAGGACGACACAGAAAGTTTTGGAATTCGAATTTTGGAATAAAAAATGTATTTATTATCGATTGATATTTAAGGACGCAACAGCTGCAAATCGAATCGGCGCTTTTGATCCTCAGCAGCCACCGTCTGGGACATTGAACTATGAATGAACGCAATGAAGATGTTTGATTTTTCCCGCCTTACACTCAAGGAAGACGCATTGTGACTTTTCAGCTGTCAGGTGGTTTCGATCCCCCCCCCCCTTCATTCCTCAACTTTCGCCGAGGAGAGTTAAGTGGCATTGAAATGACAAACCGTCGGAAGAATAAAAAAAACTGTTTTCTTTTGATAGAAAGAGACTTCTCTTTGCTTGACAAAAGATCTTAAATATATTTTAAAAGACAGTAAATCGCATTAAATCAAGATTTGTCATGGGAAACATGCGTAATACTACTGCTGGTAGTAAAGGATTTTAAAAGTGGTTATTTATAGACGTATTAACAGCAATTTTTTTTCTATTCGTTTCTTTATTCTTTTTAAAAACGTGAGTTGTATTATTAAACTTGTTTCTAGTGCACCAAATCTCGTATTTTTCTTTCGCTTTTTTTTATTTAATTAATATTCTCTTTAAATACTTTTTTTTTTTTTTTTGCTTATTACTTTTCAAGTGTTTATTTACTTTATATTGCTAAGGTGTTACGTGATAAGATTCAATAAGAAATTTCTTTCTAGAGACAGTACTCAGTTATTTTAGGTAGATTCCTATAGTAAGATTACCTATTGCAATGGTTCTCATGACAAGACTTCCGGGAAATTTCTTCAGTTCTTCACCGATCATGGTCCTTAGAACCCAAAAGTCATGGTCCTTAGTTCAAAAGTTTATATATATGCGTATAACGCTTTGCCCATTTTATCTTGTGAACAGTGTAATTATTGTTTGGATTTCAACTGACTTGGGATGTAAAAATCACGGACAAGTTCGTAAATGGCCCATCTAGCTCAAAGGGGGCGGAAATGGTGAGGAGTTGAAGTTTTCATTTCGCTATAGCTTTCTTAATATTGAAGAGAGAAAAATAAATTCAGTTACCCAAATTAGTGCCTCATTAAGACGAACAATTTTTGTATTTAAAGTTTTTCAATAGCAGCAATATCTTAGATGCGAGGGGCTGAAAAGTGACTTTCAATCCCTAATTTTGACTGCTTCTAACATCAGTAATCTACGTTGCTGGATAGTAACTTAGATGTAAAGGAATCTATCTTTTCCTTCTCGATTACCGAGAGGAATTTTTTAAAATTTTATTTAAAAATTTATTTTGTCACATACATTACTTATGATTAAATACGATGAGCACATGAAATATGTATAGGCAATTAATACAATTATACAACATTCCATTCTTAGTATTTAAAACATGGGCTCGCAAACTGTGGGTTGCGAGTCCATTTCAGATATATCGTGACAAGATTTTGAAAATAAATATACATTTCCAAAATTTGTAAAATTGTGATGTGGACTTGAAATCATCATTGATATTTAACTATACATTAGAAATATTTTTTATAAATGGTAATCAATAACTTTTGCCAGACAGAACATGTGCTGTTTATAAACGAAAATAAATTTCAAGTACTAAGGATAAGGTAGCTCTTTATAGATTCGATATTATAAAGAGTAAATGATCATAATGTTTAAAAATGTTAAAATATAAGAAAAGTGTCGAAGTGTTTAACAGTTTAGAAACATGTTTTTAAAAAAATTTAAGAATCTGTTAATTTATGAATTTTTTGAAAGCTGATTACAACTATTCAAAAACGAAAAAGCTGCTTAATACTATCAGATAAACATATATCCGCTATATTTTAAGTGTCCTCTATGGGAAGAATTTTATTTACAGTTATTTTATAGCAATCATCATCCAAAATATTTTAAATGCATTTACTCATTAAATAGATTCATGCACATACGAAGTCAATAACAACTAGCTAAAGATGGGGAAAAGGATACCGGTACTTCAAAAGTGTATTAAGATGTCAGTGAATTTATTATAAAGTAAAAAGGGCAATATTTTAAAAGCTGTCCACAGCACAGACATTTTTATGTTGACAATGGATATATAATATATACCAACATCTGCATGGCATTATAAACAAAACAGAAAAGAAGGGGAGAATCGAATCATCACAACTAATTACTCTAACACGCCCGAAACCTCACGGAAAAATCTGAATGATCGAATTGAAAGCATTGAAACTAAGGTTGAATTCTTAGGCCCATCACCAGCTACGGTACAACCTCTTCCGTAAGCGGCTCGCCCATCATTGGTAGAGGGTAGCCACCTCGCACCATTTCTGCACTCACCAGGGCGACGAGAATCAATTACCATTCTGATATTTATCGTTCTTGTATCAGATGTCCCTGAAGAGAAGATGGGGAATAGCAAGTACGATGTTCCTTTTGTTAAGATAGAAGTACAGCAATGAATTACCAATGAATTATTTACAATCTGTTGGTCATATCTTAAGTAACAACGATCATATTTAAAAAAATATCTTGGAATCTATGAAAATATCTTTTAATTAATAAATGGCCATACATTTGACTGATTTACCGTTCTTGCAGCTAAGATATAAAATTATAAATCGAATTTAAAAACGAGATATAAATATAATAAGATAAATAAAATGAAACCAAATCAAATCATCACTGAATTTGAAGTAAGTAAAATTTACATCAACAGCTACTGCTAAACCACAATGTCAGCTTTATTTACATTCAAAAGATTATTATATGCTTTTTAAGATCTGTGGAGCATTAATATAGAAAAATTCCTCACAAAGTGACGTCTCTTAACGAGAAAAACATGACGGAAAAATTATGCTTACCTTTCGATAAATCTTATTGCCAGCATTTGAAAAAAAAGACAAAATTTTTCAGAAATCTGTTAGCCTATTTCAAATAGTTATATACCATAATAAAATTTTTTAAGACTTCCTGATATTAAACAACTATAAAAAAATCATTTTATTTTAGGCGGTAAAAAAAATGGTTGAAATTTTCTAAGATTGCATCTTAGTATAAAATCGGTGAGAAAAACTTAAGTAGAAATGTGGTACAGACTAGTGTACAGAATTAGGAAGTAGATAGAACTCATATGATATCAGTACAAGGATAAAATCGAAATCTCAGAGAATAAATTATAACCATTCCAATCTAAAACAGGAAAATAAACCAATATAATGTTTTTTTTATTTATTTCACAATTAAATTTTTATTATCACTACTTTCATTCAGTACATCGGATTTCTGGTATATTTTTCTTTTTGGTCTTAATAGTTTTGTGACGTAAATAGGAAGCAGTTCAATTGTAAACATATTATTCCGAGAAGCATTGTCAACATATGCAAAAACAACCCCATCCATAAATACTTCCCCAAACCATCAGAAGGGATTAGCGCACAAAACGTCCAAGGTTTAAATCCCCGCCCGAAAACACTTTTCCGCAGCTAATTGGATTGCGGGACACAAATCTCCAGCTCGAATGTAGGTTAAGAAAGCCCGCCGCTGATTGGTCACGCTTCGGCAACACAATAAAGCGGCGGTCAACGCTTGCGCAGGAATCTCGCGCTCCGCTATTTTCGCGTCCAAAATAACTGCGATTGATTGCGAATTAGGAACAAATCGGATTGCACTTTCACTTTGAAACGATGGAATTAAGTGTTATTTTTAAATTTAGAATTTCGATAGAGGAAATGTTCTTTGATGCTTCATTTATATGAATTTTGAAATGATTTTTGTTTGAAAGAACATTAAATTTGTTGACGAAAAAACGATCTGTAGAAATCGCACTTTCTTTTCTTATAATAGATTGTAGCTATATATAAATTTAAAACAGATAATCTAAAGAAAATGTTTTTGCTTTGTTTTGCTCACTCAGGAGAAGTGGATTGTCTCGAAAAAAATTTTTAAGAGCTTGTTCAATATATTAGTTGTAGAGATATTCATCAATATAATGATAAATAGTTCAGGAAAAATTTATTTATAAAAATGAACATTTTATACCCATGAACAAAAAAATATAAAAAACTTTCGCTTCATAATATCATCTCATTCTGTCATTTTTAGTTACAATTTATAAGCAAATTAATAAAAAAAAAAAAAAAATCCTCCCCCTCCAAAAAAAAAGTAATAAAATTCAAGTGCTCTGTATCTATCAGTTAGTTTACTTCTACTTATTTAAACATGTCTTCTTACAAAATCGCAAATTAATAATATATACAATTTATTAGTTAATTATATATCTCTGTATCAAAATAAGAGAGTCTATTAGTACAATTCGTAAATATATCATGAAAAACGTACACATTCACAAATCTTGAAAAAAATTTTTACGCAATCAAATCATGTTGTACTAATTAATGAAGTACTGCAGAAATTAGATTGCATAACAAAAATGAATACATCACTAGCTTTCTTAAGATATTTTCTGATGTCAACTCATAATAGGATTTTTGTAACTGTAACTTTCTAGATGGAGTTTTTTTTTATCTCCCTACTTTCATTTACAAATGTTTCTCAGCTCTGAAATGCTCCTAGGGAAATTACAAACACAAATGAAGCAATATTTGACACTATGAGAAGTGGAGTTTTAATGATAATTTGGCGAGTTAAATCGGAAGTGTAAAGTATAGCATATTTAGAAAGCCATTATTTTGCAATCCAAAACTTATATCGCCAAGGTATGCCAAGTCGTCCAATTTATACATTAAAACAATGATGCTTCATTACATTGTTTATCTTAGCAATCATCCTATGTTTCGATAAAGGAAGTTCGATATGCTTTAGCGATATGAAGATATAATTGACAAACTGATTTCAGCCAAATGGAACTTTTATATACGACGTTTTGCACATTAAGTAATGATATTTAATATAAACATGATTTTGATGTCACAGTTGTTCTATCCACCCTCTTTAATAAAAATTAAGTGCGTTTGATATACTGAGTGTATTATCAGTTCAAAATTTCTGCATTAAGCTTTAAGCTTAATAAACACGAAAGGTTTATTAAACTTAATGTAGAAATTAATAGTTAACCAATGTTCACATAAAGTCACAATAGCCGTCTAAAGGATTTAAGCGTTGCTAAAAGACCTCTATATCAATTTGATAAAAAAAAAATCGTTAAAAGTATTTATCAATTTGATATCGCTCATTCCCCCCCCCCCAAAAAAAAACAATATTGGAGACCTTTCCAATCCATCTTCAGTTTGTAGAATTAACAGCATCAAATCGCCAATACTTGTAAAACATTCGGCAACTAATCAGCAGAATAGTTTTGACATTTTCGGTTCAGGACTAAAAGGTTGATACAGATTATGAAAAAATAATTTTCATTTCATAATATTTCATCCGAATCCTGAAAAAAATTGCTGTTTAGGTCAAATTTGAATCCTGGCGCTATGAAAAAGCAACAAATCAAAGGATCGTCAATCATAACAGCAAAGTTCCGAAGGCTTTTTGGTTAAAATTCAGCATATTTAATTGGACTGCAATTCTTAGATTCATCAAATCAAATCTGCAACTGCTCATCGATATCGAATAAAGAAGGGGATGTTAAATTAACATCAAAGGTAAATTCATCGAGCAGTATATGTTATTGATGTTTTCATAAAAAATTGAAGAGCACTATTAAAACTTTAAATATTTTTAATAGTTTTTCAAACAGAGTATGCTTTATAATAAAGAAGAATTTTATCAAACTACTTCGTTTCAGTCTTTCTTTGGCTCCAAAATTCAATTACACCATCTTACGTTTGATTAAAATTCACAATATAAATAACCCTGCCGCATGTAAACAAAAACAATTCTTTTAAAAAAGAATTTCACAGAAAAACGTTTTGGTATTTATTTTGCACTTGTTTACTCTTTTTCCAGGAAAAACGGAGTATAACTTTTACAATACATTATAATAAACGAGAATGAACTACAGAAGTAACAGCGAATAGACCCGAAGCGATAAAAAAATTACGTCCAGTAACTGCAGGAATGCAAGATATGTTTCTATTTTTTTTCTTCAATGAAATGTTTTATGAATGCCATGTCGCTGACCAAGGAAACCCGTGGAAGCGTAACAATCATTACAAGGACGAATTATACTTGTGGTCGCAATGTAAACACTGCGCAAGCTTTCAATTATCCGAGCCTGCGCGCCTTAGGCTGTAGAAAAATTGCTTGAAAATGCAGAGAGATAATGTAAACAAAGCACGTTTTCTAGATGGCCAAACTAAGGCTATTTCAGAAAAACAATTAGTTACAATTAAATGTCATTATCGAAGCGTTACAGAAGCCAAAGCATGAAATATTAACGGGCGAATCTAAAATGGAATGAGAAATTACTGGTAACTGAAAGTCTTTGTATGAATCAAAGAGCAATCAGCTACTAACAAAGTGATATGTTTGGAAACAAAAATGGAATTCCGTCTACAGATTTTATATGTAAGCAGTTGTTATAAAACTATGAATTCTTAATATTTTCATTTCGTTTCTTTTCAGTTTGATTAACGCTGTTCCTTGTTCTTTTTTCAACATACAATTGATATATAAATTCAAAGAAATCTCCTTTTGATTCGATTTATCTCTCTTAATCAGTAGCAGCTTTGACTTTAGAAATAACTCAGGCATTTTGCATTGACAATACATTACCCATACCGTTAAAAATACCATACCAAATTTGATATATTTAAGTCATTGAGTTTATGAACTATCGTGTTTACATATTTCTGAAAATACAGACCGACAGACAGTCAATTTGTAGCTGAATTTGACTCAAAATTTGAGATGTATCTATACTGAACATGTTAAATCTGTGTACCGAATTTTATCTATCTAGCTCTCTTCGTTTTGTGATTATCGTGTTAATTTATATTTGGATATCCATACAAATGAACTTCCTCTGAGCAGATTTTACTACAAATTTGACAGAAATATGCAAATTTAGAGCAAAGATCGCACACCAAATTTCAACTGTCTAGCTCAAAGCGTTATCTTTGTCACAAATAGACAAAGATAGCTAAGCAAAGCGTGGAGATTCATCAAAATTTCGAGTTCGAATTTTTGACAATTACTATATCTTCTCTATACTACGTATACCAGATAGTAAAAATTAAAAATACGATTATTCCACAGTAAAATATTTAAATTATATTCAAAAGTTCTTTCTGCAACTTATTTTTCTTTTCTTGTAAACAGGAAAAGATTATACGACCACCCTGTATAAACACAATTTATGATGGAACTGCCACTAAACTACGTTATAAAACTAGATCATTCACCCCTAGTAATTCTTTTCTCAAGTCTTTTGTACGTAATGCTGTTTTAAAGTGAAATGCATATTTTAATTTCCACTCATTTATCTTAACGTCAGATATTTTTCATCAAATTTAACTCGATTAGTGGTTTGAATCCTTCTCTAAAGCTGAGAAGGATTCAAACTTATTCCTTAAACTTTTTCCACTCATATCATGATTTCATCATGAAAAAAATGGTTATTTAAGTAAATAAATGATAGAAAGAAAAATGATAAAAAAAATTGTCACTTTAAACGTGGACTTAAATAAAAAGAGACATTAAATGGCAGCAATGAAATACACTCAAGTACATTTCTTTAAGTCATTTTAATTAATATAGCTTAAAAACCTGATGACAATAAATTATTTTTACAAACTAATGGTTGCAAACTTTGATATAAGTACTGCTAAATGTTCGCACTTTCATGTCTTCAAGATTAAGTACTCGCTAAGAATAAGTATTATTGCAAAGCAAAAAAAAAAAAAAAAAAAAAAAAAAAAAAAAATCAATGAAAAATATGAAGTTTATGTTAGTGTTATTTATTTTATTTATTTTGTTATAGTTATGGGAAGGGAATTCAGCTATTAATGAAAACAAACAGTTCAAATACCAATGACATGGCATTGATTACATTGTTAGACATGCTATACACGGTCCATTTATTTTAAAGTTACTTTCAACGTTTTTTTTTAAGTCCCTCAGACTTTACAACTTAATGAGCACAATAAAAAGACATAATATATGCGTGAGAAGTAACAGACACTATGGTTACACAACAGCACCTAGTTGCGAGTTAAAGAGTGAATGCTTTCCTGCAAAATAGTCTATTAAGAATGAAAAGAGAACCATTGTTCCAGCATTGTTTGCTGAGTTTGAATTCTTCCGCAATAAAAGGCTAAACACTTTTCCAAACTCTAATATCGGTCAATTCTAGTCAACCCCTTTCTAAAACATAGAATAAAAACTACATGTCACATCTCAATCTGTTCAATAAGGCATAAGGTTCATTTTTGAGCCTATTTGATGCCCTTGTAATAAAAAAATAAGAACACTTTCCTTTTTAGTAAAGGGCAGATAAAACATGCGTGCGATCACCAAGCCAGGTCACCATATGACCTTCTCATTGCAGCGCCCTGCGATGCGGCCTGCAGATAGTAGGGGCGGTGTGCTGAACTGGAAAACGATTTATGTGCAAACACACACGCCCTGCTGTCGATAAAACAAACGCCCGCGATCGCCTGCCTATCCACAGTCCCCGGAGTTGGAAGACACGAGGCCTAGCCTTGCGCAACTTGCCTGAACCTTTGCCTTTACAATGAAGTGGAAACGAGATGCAGATCTATCTTCTCGACAGGTTGCCTGACGGACTCAATGATATGCTCCGTGAATATATGTATCTATAATGGACAATAGCTTGGAGAGAGGCTTTGTATAACTTACGCTAATGGTTACTCTGCTAAACTTTGTATGAATCAACACTTGAAGTTTCGAAACAGTGTTTAACCATTCTTCTAAAATGCAGAACACATTTTGAAATAAATGATGTTGGAAAAGAAGACATAATGAAACGATAGAAAATTCTCCTTCGGAAATGCCATATGCTTTAAAAAAAGAAAGGAATCAGCGATTTATTTCACAAAAAGGAATTCTTATGTTATATTTTTGCACATACAGCAAAGTTTTAGTACTTACATTCATGCAAAATCTTACGAGATACGAAGTTGAATCTAACAATGTACAATACCTTTAAGAATCTCGTAAAATTGCCGTTTTAAAGAGAGGAATATTATTTTTCATAATTATACCAGCGAGAGTGGTCTTCTCAAAACTTTCTCGCAAGTCTCTATTAAATCTCTATTACAAAGAACGCTATGCATAATATTGGCATACAATAGTTATAAAATATTAAGCTTTGACGTAAATTTCGCGTTTTTACTAAATCTATCGTGTCCATCCTTGGCGAATTTCTTGGCGATTAATTCCTGGCATGTGGTTAATATCCGAAAATCAAATTTGTATTTTAGATGCGTTTTTTTTTCCAACTGATTAAAACAAAAAAAGTTGACCCAAAAACTACACGTGTAGTCACAAAATTCTCATACAAAATTTTATAAATTAAAATCTTTGCACCAAATTTAATCTAACTCTCTTCGTTTTGTAATTGTCGCATTAACTTATATACGAACAGCCAGACAGATGGACTTCCTCTAAACAGATTTCATTCAACATTTGTTAAAAATCTGCAAATTTGGTATTAAGACCGTATAACATATTTAAACGGTCTAGATCAAATCGTTTTTTTTTTTTTTTTTTTTTTATAGTTATCTTTGTCATAGACAGATGGACAATTTCCAAAAATGCAGTTTTCGAACTCTGAGGTCTAAAACGTAGAGAACTCGAATTCGAATTTTTTGACAACTACTATACTTTCTCTATATTATGATTACGAGAAAGTAAAAATATCAAAATTGTGATGCTGGGCTACTTTTCAAATATAACAGCAGTTAATTTCGGTTTTAGTTAGCTATTTATATGCGCTACAGCCATGCTTAGCTATGCTACAACATATTATTTCTTGAACAGCTTGCACTGCAATCGAGACATCAGATAAAATATTTTAAAATATTATTTGGAAAGCTCAATATTTAAATTTCATTTGAATGTTTTTAATAGTTAATTTAACTTCATTTATTTTATGTATATTACTGTTTAAATCAATTTTTACATAAATAACGATTTTTTTAAAGTTCATTATGTGCCCATTTAAAATACAAAATGAAAATCTCTAATTTGTACTATAATTACGTGATGTTCTGCAATGAAATTATATTTGTCCTATGAGATTTTTACCGACAGCACTATTTACAGTAAAAAAAGTCTGAACTTCTTAGACACAGAAGTTTTCAAAGTAGTACAGCATTCAAACACGTAAGAGACTATATTTCAGATTATAAGCTGGTCTTGACAACAAATAAGAATTAAACAGAGAAATTCGGCTAGTACAAAGAAATGAATTGCAATCCAGGAAAATTCCGATTTACAAGTCTGAGTTTTGGCTTCTAGAAGAACAGAACACTTCTTGCTTTCATTATTGTAAAGTTTTTCAGAGTAATCTCTTTAATTTGATTCTAAAAAATTCAAAAAAAAAAAATACAAGTAATTTTTTTTTCATAATTTTCAAAAAAAAAAAAAAAAAATGCTTAAAAGGTGCGTTTTTTTTTTTACAAAATTTTTTAACTTAATTTATGAGAAAATTAGATTAATTTTACACATATAAACAGAAACGGCATCGATTTTATCGTCAACTTACTCCCAAAATAATACTATGTTTGCATCTGATAATAACGAAATTTTAAGTTCCCACGTTCGCACTGGCGGCTAGACTTGCACTTTGATAGTATAGTTGCTTACCATACTGTGCACGAACATTTGATAATGGAGATTATCTGGCGACGCAACAAAACAATATAATCTTTTAAGCAAGTTATACTGAGCAATATTAAAATATTATCGCGACTTTTCTCACTGGTCAAATCTATTGTGTGTCTGGTTTGTGAAGAAAATAAATAAAAATTAGAAAAACTAAATATATATGGTTGAAGTAAGTTTGCAAATACAAATGCTTTAATTACATTTTCTATTAAATTATAATTGTATATTTCTATGTTAAATATAATTAATTAGAAAAAAAAATCGTAAAGGTAATGATCTAAAAGTCAGACACGAACTCCGGTCTGAGAAATTCTATCTCCCTAGTTAAATTAAAATCATAATTTGACAATAATATGCAATGAATTCCTAAATTCGTGTAATGCTTTCAATAACTTTACGAATCTATAACATTAGTTCCCTATGCAGTTAGTTTCAAAGTAAGAAAGATAGTCTTGCTGATAACTAATGGATGCTGGATTACTGACGCTAGGTAAAGGCGATAAATCTGGCCCTATTATGCGGGATTCTTGGCGAGATCTCTATTACGACTCGAGATTCGTAGTTTCTTCTCAGGCATTCGATGTCCTATTACGGGAGCAACATGAGCGAAATCGCAAAAATGCAAGAAGTAGTTCTCTGTTGATTTCCAGCCAGTTCGTCCAGAACGTTTTATGTTGCTGCAGTTATGTGGTAGCGACTCGCTACTTGTTTATTGTTGATTTCTGTACATACAAACCATCACACACAGATGAGAGACAGATAATGACAACGATACAAAAAAAAACTTTAGGTGGTCTATAATACAAGTAGTGACAAATAGAAGTGGAAAATACAAATGAAACCTTAAGCGGCTTACAATACAGAAGAAACCTTAGATGACCAACAACACAGAATAGATCCAAAGTAGTCAACAACTCAAAAGATATCTTAAATGACCAAAGTAGCCAATAACACTAAAAGAGACCAAATTAGCCAACAATTTGAAATAGACTGTAAGTGACAAAAGAGATCTTAGATGGCCAACAACACTAAAAGAGACCTAAAGTAGGCTACAATCTAAAACAGAATTTAAGTGACAAAAGAGATCCTAGATGGCCCACAGAACAAAAGTTACCTCAGATAATCATCAACATAGAAAAGACTTCATGGTAATTAATAAACATGCCGAGTATGAGATCATTTTGTTCATAATACGAAGAAAATTAGCCAAAGAGACAAAGAAAAATGTTCTACCCCCCGGGTTTCTTTACAATTGAAGGGCGGGTCCGGATATTGAAAATTTCGTCACCTAGAGGCTTTTTTTCAGTGCAATGTCCTTCACTAAGATCCAATTCAATTAAATGTTTCAGGCTTTTATACGAACAGAGCACCGGATATAGATTTTAACAGAACTAAAAATAATGGAAAAGAAACAACAGAAATTCTCGAATCGTGACATCCAGATTCAATTTTTCAGTCACACGCTTTCATTTATGATCAAGAATGACGGCTCACGCCCCCCTTTCAAGGTTTTTACCATGTTATTTGATGTATTCAGTCAGTGTCAGTTTTGAAATAGTAAACTGGAATATATATGTAACGGATTTCTTTCTTTCAAACAACGTTTTGATAAAGAAAATGAACATGATCCAATGAATAATTATGCGGCAGCAAGGGACGCTTATATTAAAATCATGAATATAGTCATCTTTCCTACGAATTAATCAGCAATTATTAATTTTATTTATCGTTCATTAATTTTACAAAAATGTATGCAAATATTGTGAATTTTTTTTTTCCTTTACAGAAAAGAAACTGATGAAGATTGTTTTAAATTAACAATCTTTTTAATGACCCTTTGGTGCTAGAAAAAAATGCCTCTCGAATATTCAAGCATTTATTCATAAAATATAAGTCACCTTTGCGATCAGGTGTTTCAATGGATTCTGACAATTTGATACCATCAAATTATTAGACATTATAGTGGTGTTATTTTTATTGTCGCATATGTGGTCTATTCATTTTGTATGTGAACCTTTTAAATAGAGACCAGTCCCATGATATCACAGCTATATAAAAAAATATAAATGTCAGGATCATCCAACTTCGAACCTTCGAGATACAGCAACTTCATTTTTTTTATTTGTCAAGTAAACTATACAGATTTAAACAGGACAAGGAAAACGGGGTGAATCTTAGGTGAAAAATGTAATCTATCAGGGGTGTTTGTGGGACCCCAAAAAATCCCCTGAAACTTTTACGGACTTACTACCGACATTTTGGAGTTTCGAGAAAGGGGGGGGGGAGGAAAAATTACAGTTATGAAGTATTGAATGACCTAATTATAAAAGTTCAATGAATTACTTTTTTTGCAAAATTAAGACCTTTGAACCCAGGTCACGTGATCGCACATCTGGTCGAACGAAGTCTCTCCATTTTTTTTCTGCCGCGCCTACTTGCCGAAAAGAATCCAAAAGAGAATGTCCGAGAACCGGAGGAATGAGTCATAACTCGCAATAAGGAAAGAACAAAAAAGAAGTTTTTTCCCCCTTTTCACGCATTATCACTGCCTTTGGAGAAAGAAAGGAAAAGTTTTCACCACACACACTGACCTTGCGTTTTCTGCTTTCAAAGCAAACAAAATTACCCAGATCAAAATAAATAATTCATTATTATTCCTACTTCCTTTTGAACGACGATCCCCGGAATTTCCGGGTATCGAAGTTCAAAATCCCCGGAATTCCGGGGTTTCCCCGGAGCACAAACACCCCTGATCTATTGTTGGAAATTGGGAAAATAAATTTCAAAACATTTCCACAATCCAGAATTTTTTTTTTACCAACTTTTAAATTAATATAATTAAAAAAGAATTTTTTTAAATTTTGAAACGATGCCAAATTTATTCTCTTGTTATAGTATTCTTGGAAATTATCGAGAGATCATTGCCAAAATTCAATAAAAATTTATTCAATTAAAATTTCAAATAAAATATATCTACGAGGTTCAAACCTCACAGCTAATTCCACGAATAATTTGCGTTCACCCTATTACGAAATGTAAATATCTCCTTTTTTCATCTTTCCTTTCAACCCCAGCATGTACAAAAGCCCGGAGGATCTTTAGGAGTTCGAGAATGAATAATAATTGCCAAATGCGGCGAGTTACTAAAAAGTACAATTATTGTATTACTACGTGTTTTCTTTTTCATTTCTAATGCAATTTTGTAATATATTCAATAATTCTCAAATAACTTTTTCTCTTAATTGGGCCATTATTTATTATTCCTGATTCGACTGTGATTTACGAAAACAGGAAACAAATCATCCCCAAAATCATTATCATCCATATTAACTTGGCCCTTTTCAAAATGGTTTCCCGAAAGTGACATCTCGGTTAGCATTATCTCAGATACAATTATTTTAATATCAAGTTTGATGATTTTGATACTTTCCAAATGTGAATGTTTCTTATCTCAGATATCTTCAAATGATACGTGCTGAAAATGAGTGAATTTTGATAATTACGTTGTACAAAACAGATTGAATGGGATCATTGGTTATGTTTTAATATTTAAATAGTATCAAAATTTCTGTAAGAAAACCTCGCCTCGTCAATTGCTTTTGGATAAAATTATCGCCAAGTACGGCGTTAATAGCTGTTATAGAAAGTCCAATTTCTTACTCGATTGTTTTTACACTTATCATTTTTCGCCATCGACATAACGCCTTTTTCTCTATTCAACCGTAAATTGAATGTTCATATAATTGAATCTATTGATAATTGCACCTCAATTTACAATGATTTCTGATATATTGTTTGTAGGAAAGCGGTGGCGGAAATTGAGATTGCTACCCAGAGTGGTTTTTTTTTTTTGAGGTGTAAAAAAAAAAAAAAAGCGGGGATCCTTGGAAAGCGACCTTGAGTTGAGGCACGGTGCTTCGTGAGGCATGATCACGAGGATCCCTCACGATCATTTTCCATCGTGAACTGACCGTAGTCGTTCAGGTTACACAATCGAAAACAAGTGTTACACCGAGAAATATTTCCCCTGCGCATTTAACCATAAAATAACATGAACGAACTTCAGAATGTATAAAATGCCTTATTTCATACTATTTTGATAGAAAAAATGATCGTCATGTTATACAATTGTAATCATCAAAGCTTTTATTGTTATGTTAATAACCAATTTTAAGCGCTATTATGATCTGTGAAAATCTGTTTTTATAAGCCTTTAATATTTCAAATTTTGGAACTTATTTCGTCTCTATTAATAACAAAGATCAATGTGTGTGTACATATTGGCTCTGTACAAGCTTGTCCATTTGAGCAACAACTGCCAAATGGAAAATGCATAACAACTGCATAATATCAGCCCACCTTTCTACATTCCACCTTTTAGCGAAGTACAATCGTTCAAATCTGTTAGTCTCAGAATTCTGAAACGAACAGTATTTGATTGCGCTTGATTTTTACAAAATCTGATTGGCATAATCTGATATTCATGATTTCCTTCAACAAAGTATACCTAATTATCAGATTGTGATATACTCTGCGTTATTTTAATAGCCTTACACTTGTTCTATATATATTGAGTACATGAATTTTCTAATAGAGTTACTTCCTATGATATCATGGGGCATTTAGAAACATAACTGTCACAATATAATTTCTTGCAGCTCGTTGTCGTTCGCGATGGAAGAATTTTATTCATTTATTCTGCATGCATATTGCGGAGATAATAAATAGTATCGCTCTTCTACAGCTTTCAACAATAGAAAAAAATTGGTTCGATTAAACATTTTACGAAACAATAAAGAGGATTTAAATATCTTTGTACTGATAAAAAATGTTAAAAATTATGCAAAAAAATTTATAACATTTTAAAATTAACAATGTA
Organism: Argiope bruennichi; assembly: GCF_947563725.1. Taxonomy (NCBI): domain Eukaryota; kingdom Metazoa; phylum Arthropoda; class Arachnida; order Araneae; family Araneidae; genus Argiope; species Argiope bruennichi. Next base: position 36,079,124 of record NC_079156.1, read on the forward strand.
TGAAAACATAAAATTAAATGTTTTGTAATGTCACTATTTTACAAGGTTTTAAACTACTTCAATGGTCACTTCGAAGAAGACCACCTACTCAATGGACAGTGTTTGCTAAGGCGGCCGTTGACTGGCTTAAAATAAAAAAAAATCAATGATTCATAACTCTATTGGTTTTAGTGTCAGAAGAGTGGAATTTGTACCGCCTAAAATAATAAAGTGCCAAGAATTTTTTTTTAAATAGAACCAACAGAACCGAAGGGCTATGGAAATATTAGAAATTTGTTATTTTCTCAACAATACATTTATTAAACTCATATAAGATAAAATTTAATTCTTATGCCTATCTTAAACGGTTGTAATTAAATATTGGGCCACAATTAAGAAATTTTATATGCATCACGAATCACTCATTAACTGGAAAATAAGTCGTTCACAAGGTAATATGGAACAGAAATGTTATAGAAAATAAAAAATATGAAACTCGAACAATAAAGGGGCCATGTAAATTTGGCGCTTAGACATTATACAAAATAAATGTCACATATCAATAAAGTCAAGGAAATATGGGGCAGAAATATTATACTACAAATTAAAGAGACGAAGTATCGTACTCAAAAGAAGAACATTCTTTTGCAGAAATACAATATAAAAACTGAATATGAAATATCGCATATCAAATAATTATATTTGGCGCAGAAATGTTACACAAAATAACGAAATGAAGTGTCATTCAACAAAGTATATACGTTGCAAAAATGCAATACCAGCTGAATATGCAGAATCCCACATTAAATAATTATATTTGGCACAGATATGTTATACAAAATAAAGTGCAAAGAATATCTCGCATTAAAGAAAAGAAGGAATTTGAAAATTTACTGAATAAAATTATTAATTACTATCATTACTGAAATTCTTTAATTATGTGTATCGGAAAAAAATTACCACTAACTAGAACATTAAAATATCAATATTGATAAAATATTTCGCGATTTATTTTGTCGTTAATGCTGGAAGATCACGTATCTATAAAGATTCTAAATTTTCCATTTACTATTTTTCGGTTTCCCCATAATCTGCAAAAAAAAAAAAAAAAAAAAAAAAAAAAAAAAAATTGGGAGTCTTTTTTTTCATTACACAAACATGGGCAATAGACATGACTGTGTTACAGAGCAGGTTTGTTCAATAGGCGACGGACGCAATAAAAGGGCCATAATTCGCACGATGTGAATGCTCGAGTGCGTTGACAGGAATAACAACTGCTCATTCGAATGCGTGACAGCAGGCCGGATAGAGCCGGACGCTGAATCATAGGGATCGAAATCGTTTGCAGTTCAAGGTCAGCACTAGGCAATGACAATAGACAATTTTGGTCATTTGATACGAAAGCTACTAACACGAGACGAATCGAAAATTGAGTTGTGCTCTACATATTCTAATGCCAAATATGAAAAGCCCAGTTTAGAACTAATGTTAAGGTAAGATGTACTACTGCAAATATGAGAGTTTTGTGCTTCGTAATACAGTAAAGAACTCCATATGCACTTCAGACAGAATTTTTTTGATCAATTGGAACCAAAATCTTATACAGGTCTAAAATTTTAATACCAAGAACACATACCAAATTTCATTTATTTAAGTCATTGCGATTTTTCAATTATCGTGTTTATGTACTTGAAACTCTACAGACCAACAGACAGTCAATAGGTATGAAAAAATTTAAATCATTCATTACGTTTAAAATCTGATCTGGAATTACATTTTCGTAGCTAAAATTGTGTGTCAAATTTTATCGATCTGGCTTTTTTTAAGTTTTGTAACAATTGCGTTCGTTTGTAGTCGGAAGGACAGATAGCCAAAAAAATTATTCCCAAGAATGCATTTTGCTTGAAATTTTATAGAAATTTAAAACTGATGTGTTAAGAACACATACCAAATTTCATCCATCTAGCTCTAAGCATTTTTGAGTTATCGCGTTCACAGATAGACTTAATTCCAAGAATGCGTTTCCCGGACTCAGAAAAATTTAAAACGAGAAAATTCGTCAAAATCTTAAGAGTTGATTTTGTGTGTGTGACAGTACTTTCTCTTTGTATATTTCATAAATGAAAGAATGAAAAAAAAAGAGAAAAAAATCAAAAGATCAAACTGAAGCAGAGTGAAATATCAGAACCATATTTTCATTATTTAAGAATATCTTATTTGTATATCTTAATATATATCTGCACATATATCTTTATTGTACATATTGTAAGATATATTGTATTGTACATATATCTTAATATATGTATGTCTTAATATTCATATACCTTATTTGTAATACTTTATATGTATGGGACGAAAAAAAAATGATGTTTAGTATTTTATTTGAATTTTTTTGTTTATCTATCCTCTAGCGAAAAATAATGGATTTTAAAAATTATCTATACCGAATACTGGCGATAGCAGTAGTTTCACACGACCTTCATAAGTTTTGATTGACTAAAAACATTTTCACAGATCCAAACAGTGACGCCAGTTTAAAACAATCTCTTATATACACTTCATATAACAACACAAGAAGTTTCTAAAATAAGAAATATAATTCAAAATTATGTCTGTTGCTTTCAGTCTAGACTTGCATACTATTAACACTTTAAAAAAAGCCAGCGACGAGTGCTACGAATTTGAAATATAAAAAAAAACTGGCGTCACTGATAATATCATAGTATCGAAATCATTAAAGTATGATTAAAACACAAAACAAAACATTAACTTATTTTAAATTGCCGTATTCCTTTTTCTTGGAAAAGTGATTTAGCTTAACAAGTACCTTTGTCAGTGAGGAGTTTTCAGATGTCTTACTCTGATTAGAAAGGCTCTGAAACAACTGCATCAAAAAAACATCCAGATTATAAAATGAAACTTCTGTTAATAATTACTGTCAAGTGTATCATAGATTACATCAAATGTGAGAGCAGTTAACGTTTTCCAAGACTAAAACTAAGGTCACCGAATTCATGTCTGAAAACTTAACGTCAAACTGTTTTCTCTCTCAATTCATTAGATTAAAAAAAAATGCAGAGTTAAAAAAGAAGTTTATTCATTAGTTACCATTTATTTGTATAATTCTATTTCACGCATCTATTTTGATAGCTCATCCGTTAATCAAAGCAAAATTGTACATGTTTTTTTAACCAGTGGATTAAAAGTCAGACACATTGGGTGCTCGTTAAAGTCTAGACTGACAAAAAAGGCACCAAATATAAGACCTTTTTTTAATTCGCAAACATTGTAAAATTTGATAGAAAGTCAGTTTTTAAAACAATATTACGCAGTATATATTTATTACTAGTATGAATATTAACATGTTTATTAATATTACACTGTTGGAAAACATGCTTACAAACCAACACATTAAATTGGATGTGTAAAATCGTTCAACTTCTTTAAAATCAACTTCTTTAGTTGGACTTCTGAAAAAAAGTCCAACTAAAGATATACAGGGTGGCCATAATTAAACTGACAGTGCTCTCAGTGTTCTGTAGCGCGATCTATTGGCGAGAATGACGTCACATTTTGTAGGAAGATTAAACAAGACGAGGGACGAAGGATTCCGCGAAAAAAAAAAAGAAAATTAGTTCCAAAAGTCACCGCTAGGGGAATATGTGGCGCTGTGTAATAAAAGATAGAGTGTTAACAAATGCAAATCAATATGGAAATAAAATTACCCTTTATTTTGCACATTTGCTGATTTAGTTCAAGTGCAATATGGCAACACTTTTTAAAAAGCGAAAAATTTATATAGAGTCTGATCTGCAATTTCACTTACTGGATAACAGAGAACGCTGAGCAGAAGAAGTTCTTTATTCAATTTCTATGGGGTTACCTTTAGTCCAAGGTCTATCAAGGAGTTGTCCAGGACCTGGCTAGCATATCACGGACTGTACGGGAGATTCCTGCAGACACGTTACTTTCTGCTGTTGTGAATAGTGTGCACAGAATGCAATACGTGGTCCACAAACACGGCAGCCACATTGAACATGATTTGAATGTGCAAAATAAAAGGTGATTTTATTTCCGTATTGATTTGTATTTGTTAACACTCTATTTTCTATTACACAGCGCCACATATTTCCCTAGTGGTGACTTTTGGAACTAATTTTGTTTTCGCGGAATCCTTCGTCCTCCGTCTTGTTTAATCTTCCTACAAAATGTGGCGTCATTCTCGCAAATAGATCGCGCTACAGAACACTGTGAGCACTGTCAGTTTAATTATGGCCACCCTGTATATATGTTACCGTGAAAGACCGAAATCAGAGAATGTCGACAAACACCAAATACGTCGGTGAAAGATCGAATATTTCATTACATTCTTGTACATTCGGACCCTCACCGGTTTATGTCGACAATCACAGATATGATCTGGTGGAGATCGAAAAGAGAGGAGCCGACAAAGAGGCGACTGGCTGTTTCCCGCCAAATCCTTTGTTCCGGTGGAGTCTCCCGCCAAATCCTGGCGAACAGTTTAAGTTGTTGCAATAAATAAGATTTGATTCATATAATTCAGTAAGTTTTCTATTACTATTATTTTATTTTCTCATTTAGAACGTACTGTATAATTAAGTAAGTTTTTTACTTCTATTATTGTCCTTTCTCATTTTGAAAGTACTGTGTGTTTTAAGTTCTTAGTTATTCCTCTCAGAAAGAGAGGCGAAAAATTTATCGTGACTGAATTACGGAGAAAAAATATAAATCTCGGACATGTTCAACATTCAACATTAGTGCATGGTGAAAGTCAGAAATAAGGGTATTTAGCAAATATTTCGGACATACACCAAGCGACTATGTGTTTGTCGACATTCACCGGTGAATGTCGACATTCTCCAGATTTCGGTGTTTCACCGTAACATATATATATATATTAATATTGATAACGCGCGAGTCAGTTTTCAAAGCAATATTACACATTTCATATTTATCACTAGAACTAATAATTACATGCTTATCAATAATACAGTGATCTAGTGTATTAAAAGTCAAACGCATTATATTCCGATTTAAACTTAAGCTAAACTAAAATGAATTTAAAAATAAAAAAGAAAATTTACGAACGTTTTAAAAATATTTGATAAGCTTGTCAGTTTTCAAAGTCAGATTGTACAGCACACATTTAGCACTAATATTAATAATTAATACATTTTTTGAACCAGGGGATTAAATGTCACTCGCATTAGTCGCTCGCTAGAGCCTTGGCTGAAGGAAGGTCCCCAGTCGAAAGAAGATAATTTTTTTAATTCACAAATTTTTTTATAAAAGTAACACTGAATGATTCAGACCATATTATGAATTTTATTAATCAATTATTTAATCAAAATATTTTTTATTGAAATTGCAGCTTAAATCTGTAATCTCAGAGAGTTTTTGCAATTCGGTTGACAGGATCATTTAGTCAATATAATTAACTCAAGATAAATCGATAGCAATTTCGTAAAACAACACAATTTATGTATAAATAAGAAGAAGATAAATGCATGCGAACTGACTTTTATTACGCTACAGCGCATGAAATATTTGTTTAACGTTATAAGAAACACACATGTATGCTAATAATTCAAGTTACATTCCAGAATCCATTTTATTTCCCCTCTTAATAATCTCTGTATACTACTACATACATAAAACTAAGTATTCTTGGTATACATTTCGGGCTTCATCTAACTGAAAGGAAGAAACAATTTATGACTCTTATCCATGTTATGATGGTTAAATAACATCTTGACGAAATATAAATCGCAGTTATCTGAGTTTCCTATCTGTGTTCACAAAGGCACTATAGCGTAAATCACTCTCCATCTCCGCGCACTCGAGTGGCGCAGATTTACACAAATCACTCCCGAGGGAAAAGGTAGGGGGAAAAAAGGAAAAAGAAGAAGAAAAAAGAAAAAAGGCACAAAACGCTTTTCTATTCGATGTGAGAATTTTGAAGAGATCGATTTGATTGATAACTTGTTCATTCAGAAATAAAGGAGATTGAGAAAATATTAAAATTAAGTTATGAAAAAAAAATATTCGAGTTACCTTGAATAAAATGTATTATGAAGAACCAATTAATTTCTTGTAGTATGCACATACAAATTTGTTATAATTTTAAAATTTTTTCCTAGTTTTGATGAAAAGAGTGAGAAATTGTATTAAGAAAAGGCAATAAATCACCATCTCAAAAATAATATCCCTCTTAAACCATCCGATCAAGAAGTTAAATATTTCATTAAATTACTTAGGCATATGAGCACAGACGATTGATATATAGTTTATATATGATATCAAGTTTAGGTATATTAACGTCCCGTTTTAAAACAACAATAGGGCTATTTTTGGATGGACCTCGTAATTTTAAACCACGATCAGATGACGAGGACAACATCTGAACTTGCTGCCCCTCTCCAAAATTCCACAATACACCAGGGGGAGGATTTTTGACTCCGACGGTTTTAACACGCAACATGCCCGCTTACACGATAGTTCTTCTGTGGAATCGCGTCTCAAACCTGAAACCCTCCGGCTTCGAAGCCTAGAGACCTTACTACCAGGCCACCGGGGTTTTTACTTGCACAGATAAAATTCACTAAATTATTATCATTTTTTAAATCTTTTTCTAGTTTCCATTAAAAGGAATAAGAAATTGTACTAACAAAAAAAAGCAATAAACCATCATCACAAAAAAAAATATCCCTTTAAAAACCATCCGATCAATGAGTAAAATATTCAAATAAACAGAAAATTTAAGGACGTTGGCATATGAGCACTGCCGACAGGGCACGTGATGTCAAATGTTCCTAGTATGTGAATGTATATGCGTATCTTTCCATCCGTTCTCGGCAAAAGCTAAGGGGGCATGCACATATATTAACGGAACGGTCACACACTTAACGAACATATAGCAAATACTATATAATGGAAAATAATTTCTAAAAATGAAAACTATTAACTTTTTCTTTTATAGTTGATCGTATGTATTGTCTTTAGTTAAGTTTTAAAGAAGTAAAGCACAGAATGTTTTAGGGATTGATGATTTCTGAGAACATAAATAAATTCAAAGCGATATCTATGAACTAAATAATAATAATAATAATAACAAATTTTTAAAAAGAGACTTGAGGTTCCCTATAATCTGGTGAAACCCGTTATTTACTCTTTGTACACCTCGAGAACTGTATCAGGTTTAACATGAATTTTAATAAAATGTCTCGGGTTGTACCGTTATTACTTTCAAGAAAATAAGAAAAAAAAAAAAATCATAAGATTTATTTTCGAAAATTAGTTTCAGAAAAGTCCTCAAAGTTTCGGTGTAGATAAATATGATCATATTTTAAGGAACAATAAAAATTCCTTTATATATTTTTGTTTCATAAAATTCATATATGCTAAATGAAAAGCTGAACTGAAACAGTTAAGGTTTTTGAATCTTTGTCCAGGACTGATATTTTAATATAGCGTGCAGGTTAAAATAAATGAGACAACTGGGTCTAGAAGCATACTGGTAGGAATTTTGCAGTACTTTTCATTTATAAAATCATTAGATGGAATGCGTATTTCAGTCAATTTTTATAATTTTCTCTATAAAAAAAATTTTTCCTTTACATTCCTTAAAAAAATGGAAAATTTTCTTAATCCTCTGACGTCGTAATTTTTTAAAATCACTATTTAGATGCGATGTTTGCAAATAAGTTCAAATATTTTTCAAACAAAGTGAACTGATACGATATGGTACACGATAAAAATATATGTTACCGTGAAAATAAACATACTAAACTGCGAAAAAAGCTAGAAAATGGACTGGTTGCCAACCCATGCAATAAGCAGCTGGAGGGTGAAGGAGTTTTCCAAAGGTTTCCTTTGTGTCACTTCTAGAATTGTATGAAGGTTATAAACCAGTTATATCTTCTTTTCAAGTAATAGAACAGGGCGTACCTAGCCACTTTAGCCAGAAATTTAGGAAAGGAGGAAAAAAATCTCTCTGAAATGCAATATATAAGAGCCAATAAAATTAGCATATTCTAAATTTGATATTTCTGCTCCAGAAAATCAAGGTACTTAGCTCCCATAACGACACGAAGAGAAGTCAAGTCGAAGCCTAATCCTGCATCGCAACATTCGCATGAAATGAATTAAATGGTATAAAATAAAAACCAATCGAATAAACCTCCTACGAGATATGAATTTTAATGGAATCTAAACACGTTGAAAGAGATTCTTAGGCAAAGCTGACAGGCTATAAAATGCGATAAATAGATTTAAGAAGTGTAACGAAGTGCTTTGATTCCGGAAACAGTAAGTTTTCCTTGTCGATTTGGCGTACTGTGTTTCCTTGACCCTGCTGATAGAATATGGAAAAGAAAAGGGGAGATAAATATGACGGCCTTATAAAAACTGAATTTTCACCAGGATGCACTTATTAGATCATATATATTGAAAAATGTGAAATTGGTGATTTGTAAGAACAATAATCTTTGATAAAAAAAAAAGACTTATTGAAATGGCACATGGAGCAAATTCACTTACAGAATAAGTCAAAATAAATAATAATTAATAGATGTTTATTGTATTGGACGCCTCTTAATAGAATACAATTTACCACTCGCTTAATATTTTCGAAAAATTCTGGTTTCGAACCGAAGTATTCAAATGTTTACAAAAATATTAATTTAGTGAGATGTGATCACTTCATTGTTTAAAGTTATCAGGTTTGAAGTGATCTCCCTCATTTTTCAATCAGTGCCAATGATTTATGAGTCATTTCCACCATGGAATGGGTTTCATATTCTTTGGTCTGAAGTAGAAAGAACTAGATTGACTTAAACCGACAGTCCTGCTTGAAATCTATTGAACAACTATGAACCATTGCATATGACTGAATTACGAAAGAAGAATGGGGAAAAGAGAGAGAATTTGAATATTAAAGATCAAATAGAAATTCATTATAAGTATGAAAATTTTGTTCATATTAATCAATGCCATATCGCAGTGCGGTTCAAAATTCCAAACCCTGTTTGTAAAATTTTGGAAAACCGTGAGCTTTTTTTTTTTTATATGCAAAACTAAGGAGTAAACATTTATTGTTCGGACAAGAATGAATGTGTTGAAATGAGAAATGACGCCGAAATGAGTCAAGCACTTGATATTTCATAATTACATCATTCAGCAAATAAAAAACAATACAAATACGAACAATATATAAATTAAGGAATAACTGTCTAAAAGCAACAATTAATTTTTAATTGATACTTTAAAAATAAATCATAGATAGACCAGAAGCAAGTGTTCCTTTACTTTTCTTTTTCCTTAATATGATAAAAATTTAGCTAATTTTACCTAAATCGGTTATAGTTATCAATCGGTTAAAACTGTCATAATTCTTAAGTCCCGAAGTGCAGCTACCATATTATATATAAAGAAATTATTCATACCATCATTATCATTCATAGAATCATTATTCATTCATAAAAGACTTCCTTCATCAAAATCATTTTTAATGAAGTTAACAAATTGCAGCCAACTGAGCCGAAACTTTTAACCAGCTAACTTTTTTTTTTATGTCATTATCGTGTATTTCAAGAGAAGTATATAATTTATTGGCTATTTTTAGGAAACTTCTCTAAGACTCCTTATACCTTACAATACCATTGAATAAATATTTTGAGACCTGTATTTTATTAACGAGTTTATAAAAAATCATCAAAATTATTAAAGCTATTCCACATCCTTCAGTCAAATTTCGCTTTAATTTCAAACTTTTTTGGTTTATCTGCACACATAGACTGCATAACAACGCTTTTGATCAGAGGCGCACAATTTGACTAAAAATGATTTTACTATCGATTAAAAGTAGATGATAATTTAAAACAAATATAACAAATATTGTGTGAATCTCGGAACATAAACCGACATGTTATGAAATTTATAATTTCGGAAACCAAAAATTTCCTTGTCTTTTTTTAGTCAGTACTTCCTTTATCAGATCCATTGAATAATGTTAAAAAGACAAAATAAATAAAAGATGACCTTAAAAATACTTTTCCCCTTTTTTAAGCGCTCCACCAATGCACACTGTATACTTGATATTGACTGTGACTTCTAAAGTGATTTATGAGACGTATGTCACGTACGTTATCGGAAAAAACACTAATAAAAAATGGATAATTACTTTTTTCTTGGCATAGCCTTGAAGAAGAAGACATCAGGAGAGAATGAAAGGTGTTACGAGAAAAAAAAAAAAGAAACAGAAATCGAAACATTTCCTTGTAGAATGAAACACACACACACAAAAATAAACATACAGTTAATTTCTGCAATAATGAAACAGCGTGTATGTTTCTTAACAAGTTGTTCACAAACTTACCGAAAAGTGAAAACTTGTTTCCAAAAATATAAATTAGTATTCGGAAATGATTTGATTAAAATAAGTTGATTTTTTTTTTCTTTTTCAGTTTAACTGTAAAAAGTGTAATTTTAACCCTTTAAAGGGCCATTTTTTTCTAGTCATATTATGTTAAACTATTTTTAGGCTTGAAATTAGAATAAGAAAAGAGATTCATTTAGCTTATTAGATAAATTTAATTTGATTAATTAATTTGGTTAATTAATAATTAAGTATCAAATCAAGACACATCATTTTGTGTAAAATAAAGAACTAAAGCCTTTAAGTTTCTGTCTTTCTAAAAAAAATTTGTCAGGACTTATGCCAACCTACATAAATTTATACAAAGATAGATAAATTTGGTGGGAAGCATACTAGAAAGGTTATTTCACGGCCCTAGAAAGGGTTAAATACAAAATATGTGGAAGAGGTAAACATAAAGAGGCATAACAAACAGATCCAAGCAAAAATTAAAGGAAAAATTAAGCCAAGAATAAATAATTTTTAAGCTCTTCACATATTTATTTGTAATTAAACCTCTTTTCATTTACATATAAATATGCGTAACTATTTTCTTAATGTATTTGAGGTACTATTTATTTGCTGAGCTGATAAATAGCGATATATATTAAAAAATTTCAAAAAGAAATTATCTTAATAATCCTATTTGCCTTGTTAAATTATAGTCAAATTTTGGAGAGAGCCAAGGACTAAAAGGACAACGACTTTATATTTCTTTTTCTAATGAAGATCAAACAAAGGCGGATCCTTTGGCGACATTCCTCTCATCGAATTCCCGCACCTCATGGGGACATTTGGCTCAAAACCACAAATTTACATAAACATCGGATTATGGACACAGCCGGATCTCGAACCTATCGAAAATCAAAATTCTGCCAATAGTCTAACGTGGTCTATTCACGGAGCAAAGCGAGACATTTATGTAGTGGAATATTACTTAAGCATAGCGATGAATTTTCTAAGCAAGGGGAAGAATAAGATACCCATAAAACTGATTATCTATAAAGCTTAAAGGCAAGACATTTCTTCGGAGTAATAGCAATGTCTCGGATGTGGGTTTGGTTTGGTTATATTAACGTCTTGTTTTAAAGCAACACTAGGGCTATTTTGGGACGGACCTCGTCATTTTGAACCGCGGTCAGATGAAGAGGACAACACCTGAGCTGGCACCCCCCTCTCCGCACCACACCACACTACACCAGCGGGAGGACGTTTGGTCATGACGGATTTAACGTGCAAGAGACCCCCTTACACGACGGTGGAATCGGGTCACGAACCTGAAACTCTCCGGTTCCGAAGCCGAGACCTTACCACCAGGCCACCGTGGCCCCTGTCTCGGATGTGGGACCGAATGTTTATGAGTTAATCACAATTTCAACAAAGATCTACAACGCGCACGGCCCTGGTGCAAGTTAATATGTTTCTCCTCTCCGACCCCCCCCCCCTTTCACATACAGATAGAGTACAAAGGGTGTTAATATCAGTACAAATGTTGCCGTGATCTTTTGAGCCACGATTTGGAGATGAATACGACCCCTGAAACGCCATTTCCCTCTAAGCTATATCGTCACATTTAATGATGGAAATTTCGTCTTCGATGTTATCAGTTATCTTCGATGTATTCGAAATTTCGTCATCAATGATTTATATATCGATGTTACACCTACATATACTAGAATTTTGGAGACGTCTAGCTTTAAATTCGGAACACTCTGATAACGAGGCGCAAAGTTTTATTCAGCGATAGATTGACTTTCTTGATTTTGGCTCCAATTGATATAATTGAAATCCAAAAACGATTGCAATAGTGCAAATAAAAATTGCTTTTCATTCATCCAGGGAAAATATATTAGAAATAGGCATGCCAAAGTTTTCATTTTTTTAATATTTTCTGATTAAATAAAATTCAATTATGAAAGAGATTAATCAAAGCAAAATTTCACCGTAAAAAATTGCTTTTGAATTCATTACTAGAGGGGGTGGTCTCCCCAAACTTTCTCGCGTACACTCTAATAAAAGTGTCATCCCAGAGATCGTCTTGCATAACATTGGTGTATAATAGTTACGAAATATGAACCTTTGGCGTGAATGTAGCAATTTTACTGAATCTATCGTGCCATCCTTGGCGAGTTTTTTTGGTGATTTATCCCTGGCATGCAGTTAATAGCATTCGAAAATTGAATTTGTGTTCTAAGCGCGTTTTTCTTGGTCGATTGAAACCAAAATTTGACACAAAAAACCACACTTGAAGTTACAAAATCCCACACCAAATTTAATATATTTAACTCATTGAGTTTTTGAGCTATCGCGTTTATATGTTTATGATAATACAGAATCTACAAAGGGTCGTCCACCTGTCATTCATTTGGCTCAAAATTTAATAGGTGTCCACACTATAGATGTTAATTCAGTGTATCAAATTTCATCTATATAGCTCTCTTCGTTTAGTAGTTATCGTGTTAAATTATATAAATAAACAGCCGGACAGATAGACTTCCTCTGAGCTTCTTCCCTTGCTCAAAATTTGATAGAAATCTACATATTTGGTATAAATATCGTACACTAAATTTTAACCGTCTAACTCAAAACATTTTTGAGTTACCTTTATCACAGAGACAGACCGGGGCTCCCGAGAAATCAATAAAACTGTTTAATAGGATATATGTTCATCGCGGCGGCCCTGGACAGATGGACATTTTCCAAAAATGTGTTTTCTGAACTCAGGAAGGTCTAATACGCGGGGAATTTTCAAAATCTCAACTTCGAACTTTTTGTTGATAACTATACTTTTTACTATATATACGAATACGGAAAAATAAAAAAGGCTAATTAAGATCTGGTATTAATTTTTGATTGTAATATGAATGACATTCACATAAAACTAATAAACTCAGAAAAACAAATTTTCAATTGCTTATATGTTTTGTTCATAACAGAACATTTCAAGACTAAATCTATTAAAATCCCCATAATTTTCCCTTATATTTTAACTTCCTCCCAAAAGAAAAACTTCTAATTACATTCCACCGAGCTGAGTAACTCACAGTAAGCTTCACACACTAAAGACATTCATTATTTGTTTGCCTCGAGGCACTACTGATTAAAACAGGCTCCACTCTTTCAATTAGCCGGTTAAACACCTCTCTGGGCAGCATCACCAGAGAAACACAATACGGTTTTTTAATTCTCCCAAGTCTTTTTCCCACAACCACACCCGTCCGACCAGTCCCGTGTGCGCTCGGAAGCCATCCATTCACTCTTCTTTTATGCCATTCACAATTCACTCTCCCTCTTGATTCTCACGATGGAGGAATGAGAGAGAAATACTAATCGCAGATTTGCATAAAAGAAAAAGATCTCTTTAATTTCTGGATTTTGAAGTTGAGAGATTGGGCCGAGATAGGGTTCCCTGCAGACCGCTTACTAGAAAGTGGCTTGCCTTCAGGCCATGAGCACGTTAGCTCTTCTTGGGAATTAAAAATGGGTATGGAATAAATGCAACGGGTTATTGGACAGCGCCTGAGAATGATTGCTGTTGAGAGGCTGTGATACTTTGGGTGATTGATGGCAAACCAGAGATTTTATTTCGTTTTTTAGATTAGGTATCCTTTCAGTGACTGCAAGATTTCCATAAGGGATCTTATAATAATGAATCAGGCAAATAATTGGATTCGAATTAATCACTTTGAACTTTGATTCCGAAAGTTCAGTTGTTTCGTCACAAAGTTTAGAATTATTAGGAATAGATACGATACAATATGTGAATTGATTAGCTAGATTCACATCTCCTTTTGATGTTCAAAGAAGATTATTGTATCCCTTTTCTCTTAATTTTACACTGAATCCAGAATCTCACTTTCCAAATGACCTATCACATCAGAGCACTTATTCTGGTATATATTTAACACTGAATCCAGAATCTCACTTTCCAAATGACCTATCACATCAGAGCACTTATTCTGGTATATATTTAACACTGAATCCAGAATCTCACTTTCCAAATGACCTATCACATCAGAGCACTTATTCTGGTATATATTTAACACTGAATCCAGAGTCTCACTTTCCAAATGACCTATCACATCAGAGCACTTATTCTGGAATATATTTAACTTAATCTTGACTGACATCTTGAAAGTTGGCACAGCATAGTCATTTTGGCTTTTGCGCCACAAAAAACCAAACCAAACTTGAATGACATAGACTGAAGATATGTGGTGAGAAAGAAGCGAGATTTCGATATTATGACCTGCCCAATCATCAAAAAAACCCCGGGGGGCATCTCGGAATGAGGATGAGATGCTTCCGGCATGGTGGTTGGATCTCGCCACCCTGAAGGGTACACAAATAGGTGGGAGATCTGACTCCTCCCATCGATGACGGGACGTACTTCCTTCGGGAAAGGTTGTACCGTAGCCGGTGATGGCCTTTAGGACTCAACCACAGTTCCTGCCAGTGTTGTTGTTGCGGCGGTCCGGTCATTCAGCATTAGGGTTTAAATCCGTGTGCCTTCGTGGCGAGTCGGAGAGTCAGTTGGTTGACTTGCCCAATCAGCTAAAAGGTCACTTTACTCTATAATGGTAATATTAAGTATGGACCATCCTTACATTTAATATTATCGCGCAGCATTATCAAAAAGGATAGAATATTAAATTATAATAATGAGATGTGTGACGATGACACCCGATATAAACCGATATATTTCTTTTTAATCCTCCATTAAAAGTATGGCTACTGCCTGTGACCATGCTGACGGAAAGAGATTGACGAATTAAATATGGTACGTGCCCTTTTCATTCTTAACTACAGTTCTGTATCAAATTACAAACTAAATATGTCAAAACAAATTCGTTTGTACGCCCGACCGAGTGCAAGAAATAAACGTGACAATTCAAAACCAACTCAAATTAAACTTATACATTTTGATATATGGTTTTATCAAAAAAGCAGTTTGGCAACAAATTTTAATTTGAAATCCGACAATCAATTAATCGTCTGTTCCTAATTATGTGAGTATGAAAGCTCAGAATAACTGGAAAAATGGACGAGTTTTTTCATATGACATTTATATTTGATCTGATTGTCTATTCTTGTGATATGAAAATAATGACTCATAAATGGACAAAATTTTGGAAGTGTTCTTGAACCAAAATGATAGATCAAATCAATTCATAAGACTTTGGATCTAATCGACCTAAGAGGTAAAATGCGAATTCTTTAGTGGTACTAAAGAGTAAAAACCGTTTCTCTATGAAGTAGAAAGCATTTCCAAAGCGCGCCATATTGTATTAGTAAACAAGAAAATTGAAGAAAGAACATTTCTGGTAGCTCAGATGAAACTGAATTTTGTATCATATGTGTTCTGGGGAATTTGAAAACAGATCACCTTAAGATCAGTACGTGCGCATGCGAAAATGATTCCTTCAGTGCTGTTTTACGTCATTCTCAAATCATTCTCGATTTTCACGTACTCTCTTCCCATGAGACGAGAGGCGAGAGCCAAATATTAATCGTGGAGTTTTCTGAAATTAAGAATGAAAGATAGAGCCGCGAAAGTGTTTAGATGTCCAATTACTAGGAGGTCAGTTATGTATCAGCTGTGACCATGTATAGTTACTTCCTGAAACTCGCACTGCCGAACTCGATGAGAAGCGAGTTATTGAACGCGATATACACAATGAAATCGTGATACAGTTATCAGAAAAATTGTTTTTTGTCAATATGGTATCTAGGTATGAAAAATTAAATAAAACTGCTAGAAAAAAGCCATATTTTAGCTTAATTTTTAATTAATTAAAATTTTTTAAAACTGTTCTGAATCGTAGATTTATACCCCTCTCGTCCAATATATATATATATATATATATATATACCAAATTTGGTAGATATAGGCCAAATGATCCGATTTGTAAAAAGCAAATGCACACATCTTTATTAATAGTCAAGATAGAAATTAATTTTTTTATTAAAAAGTACGAACCTATACATGTTTGGATAATGCATGCTACTAAATTTTACATTGAAGTTCAATATAAGAATAC
The DNA here is from genome assembly GCF_947563725.1 of Argiope bruennichi. NCBI lineage: Eukaryota > Metazoa > Arthropoda > Arachnida > Araneae > Araneidae > Argiope > Argiope bruennichi. The sequence continues at coordinate 36,095,579 of NC_079156.1, forward strand.
ATGGTCAAGTGATACATCTTATATTAAATCTCGCTTTTTTTATTGTAAAAATATGCAATGAATACATACTGAAATGTGAAAACTCACAAGTGAAATTTTATTTTTTATGGCGTGCTATTTTCAATGATCGTGTATGGTTTAAAGTTATTCATTATCAAATGTTTATTGTTACTAATTTTTCTTTTTTTTTTTAAACTGATTAGCAAAAATTACCGATTCTCGAAATCCAAGATACAAGATAAAGAACGTGCAGGCGGGATAAAGCAGATATGCGGGTAGGTTTCAAACAAGCGGGCGAACGTCCGCACAGACAAGAACAAGGCAGACGTTCAACAATAGTATTCAAACTCGTAGTGTCTTACATCTTCTAACAGTATCAATAAAATAAACGAAATTTGTATATAAGCAAGCATTTTAAAAGTATAAAATTTACAATTATTAAATAATTTAGGAAACCTAAATTATACGAAATTTAAAAGTTACGGCGAAGTTTAAAGAACAGAAAAAGGAAATATGAAATGTGAACAACAAAAATAAGATAAAAGATTAATAATGCAAAGCTAAATTAAAAAAAATATAAATATAAAACGGATCACATAATAAAAGTAAAAAATAAGATAATAGTTTAAACCAAAAATAATTAAAAATACTAATACAAAACACGGTTGAAAATCTTAAATATTAACTAATTTTTACTACACAAAAGAATTACCAATATATACTGTATAGTATCCTTGATTCCTATTTTTCCAATCTTATTCTGTATATCAATTCCAAAATTAACGGCATAGGTTTATAATAATTTGAAAAAAAAAAAAAAATTCACTATTAGGCTGTTTTTGAATCAAAAGTAAATATAATGTCTGATGCTTTTTTTCATCAGTCCCGCAATTACAATGGGACGATTTTTTTTCTAAAGAAATTCGATTTTTCAATCAACTTTCGAAATACCATACAATCTCAATCGTTATCGAATCCTTTCCCCAGGAAATATTAAAAGTTCTCATTCTCCATTAGATTTGACTTCGCAAGAGTTTGTAGCTTTTTTCACACTGACATGCGACAATGTACACATGTCGGTGAAGTCGTTTCTGAGACCAGAAGTCAAAAGGTCCTCAACCCTCTGACCCATCATATTTCATGTTCAGACATGCAACAAGTTCGATACGAATTTCTCTCCAATTTTATGTCTCATTTGAATAAACTTTTTTACATAACGAAACATTTTAAAATTTCAATCTATGTGCCGTCTCACCCTTAGATTTCAATCAAGTACCTTTTTATAGCATTTTCAGCAAGTGGAATGGTCTCAGCTCTCCAGAGGGTCTCCCATCGGGACGCTGCGCACTCTCTGTGTGGTCGATATAAATATGCAATCGGGGACCGTAAAACCGTTTGAGAAGGCATCAGGTGAACGGTTGGTGGGGGCCCAATTAAACGGCCGTGTGACTTTCGGAGCCTTTGGCCGTGAAACGTCGAGGCACCCAGACAAAAGGCACATTCATGCTTCGAGTTAATTGCCCGTTTGGTGGAGATACAGTTACCAGAAGAATCATCCGCTTATTCGCGCTGCATATAACCCTTAAGAGGAATATATGATAATTTGATTCGTTAGATCAACACTGTTTTTCAAAAAGGAAAGTTAGAAATAAATTTGCAAATTAATAAGAGAAATAAACGTTAGGTTAAAGCAAATAAATGTTTTGACGAGCCGAAGGGTTTTCAAACGGCCCGTGAAAATAAGCGCGGATATCACCATTGAATTATTAATTTTTTTAATGGTGTTTGGAGTTTAATTGAGAATTGCAAAGCTGCTGAATCTGTGACAGAAACATTTTAAAGTTGTGCACTAGCAAGAGTGAAGGAGTTGTTGAGAAATTAAATCCGAAAAAAAGGGAGAAAAAAAGCAAATTGATTTTTAAAAAAATGAGCATAAACATCGTTTAAAATTATTGGTAATTCAACATTAAGAGCAAATTTTTAAAAAAACGAGACAAAGAAACAACGCATTTTTCTTACTACTTTTCTAGAAGCAGGATTCATTCGCACATAGCGTTTTTGGCCGACCAAATTCATTTTAAAGAGAAATATGGTGAAAATTTTTTTTTAAGAAGCAGATTTTTTTTAACGATTACATTCAATATCACTAATCATTTTAACATAAATTATCTAATGAATTAGAAGTAAAACTTTGGACAATAAGGGAGACTTTCTATAATCTCAAAAGGGAATTCACCTAAAATCTGAACTCAAGCAGTTGAGATTTTTTCAAATTTCCTCTCCTCAAAAGATCCGACGGGGACAACATGTCGCATATTCTTAATTCTTTAAAGAAGCGATACTCATTAAAAACGCCAAAACGCTTGGAATGACAAAAATAAGAAGTCAAATGAAAGTACATTTAATTTCCAGGATAAAAGAATCTTACTATTAATCATGATGAGTCGATTTGAACAATCCAAGGGATCCAATGGTTAAGAAAAAAGAAACCTTATGTATAAAATAGAGGGACGTTGCATCTATCTTAGCTATACAGTCAACAATTAACAAATATATAATTGGATTTTTTAAAAATTCTTCTAAAATAATTCATTAATCGTTAAAAATTCGAACTCTAGAGTTTGACGATCTCCACGTTTTAGACTACCCTGTGTTGGAAAAATACATTTTTTCAAAATGTTCGTCTGTCTGTCTGTGACAAAAATAACACAAAAACACTGGACTAGAGGGTCAAAATTTGATATACAATCTTTATATCAAATTTGTAGATTTCGATCAGATTTTGAGCAAAATCCATTCAGAGGAAGTCCTTCTGTCAGGCTGTTCAAATACAATTTAGCACGACAACTACAAATAAAAGAGAGCTAAATAGATTCAATTCATAGGATTAACATCTATAGATAAGACATATATCAAATTTCAAGTCAAATCCGAAGACTGTCTGTCTGTCTGTCTGTACTTTCAAAAACATTAAATGCAAAAATTCAAAAAACAGTATCTAAAATACATCAAGTTTGGCACAGGAATTTGTGATTACAAGTTCAATTTTGTATCAAATGTTTGTTTCAATCGATTGAGGAAAACATGCATAAAATACGAATTATCATTTTGGATATTATTAACGCATGCCAGAGATTAATCGCCAAATAACTCGCCAAGTATCACACGTTAGATTCAGCAAAAATGCTAATTTCCCGCCAAAAGTTAATTTTTCGTAACTATTTCACCCCAATGCATGTAAAACGTTCTCTGGCATGACAAATTAATTAGAGACCATGCGAGAAAGTTTCGTGGAGACCACTCCCGTTGGTTTTCATAATATTTCGATACGCAAAATAGCCTTATAAAAAGAATTTTCTGATTAAATTAGAAATGTCAGATTTTCAAAAAATGTTAATAAATCACAAGTCTGATCATTCCCATGTGAACACACTGGTTAGCATCTCATACATTTAGCAATAGTTATAAAGAAAATTCGAAAAGGAAAGAGACAACAAGGAATAATGCGCGAATTATACAAGTTTGGAGGACACTATACGTATCTTTCATAGGAAATCTCTGGAATTAGTCATTGATGATTGACTTCGACCAGAAAGTGTTAATGATCTGAAGGCACAAATTAACAAAAGAAAAACCATGATATAAAAAACCCATGATACTAAGTGAAAGAGAGAGATCTCTATTAGACGGAAACACAAAAAAAATCATGTAAAAAAAAAAAAAAAAAACGAGGGTTTCTCTTTCCCATTTATCGCCTTGACGTGTCAAGTTTCCGGGAAATTCTCATAGAATGGGAACATTAAAAATCGTGTAATTTTTTTCCTTTATTTATTTAGTTCCTGTTTAATGACGCAACATTTTGCAGCACTAAATGCAATTTTAAAGATGTTTAATATATTTTGCTCATTAATATTAAATACTTATATGCTTTTTAAACTCTTTTTTAATTCCTATAATGTTTTTTTTTCTAATTTTTAATCGTTAATTATATGCCGTATTTGAGAATAAATCCAAATACCTGTGGAAAAAAATCGAATGGTTATGTGCAAAACAAAAGCAGCGCATTCCATCAAATTAACTCATCTTATAAAATTTCTATATTGACAAGATGGTTAAAGAAATGTAGTTCCTTGATAAATGGAAATATATGACTACTTAGCGCATATAGAAAGTATTTATCTCAGATATGTATTTAAATATATTTTAATTACTAAGTTATGATTCAAGAAAAAAAATTTAAAAATACAAATTCCATCTAGTGATGTTGCACAGTTTGTCAAACAGATAAAAGATACGGAAACTTTCCAGAGTCTTAAATATGATATTAAATGCATTATATCATATTCAAATAATTATGTAACAAAGATAAAATAATTGAGAAATATTTTATACGGAACGGACGAAAAAATAGTTTTTCCATCTAATTACGATGATAATCTTTATTTTTCGTATCTAACATTTTTAACTAGTTAGCTGAGGTGTAACACCTTCTGTTATCGAAGAATATTTTACTTCTTACCTAGAATACTTCTGTTATCGAAGAATATAAGAATATTCATAAGTTTCAAAATGTAGCTCAAGTGATTGACAGTAATTCTGAAACATATCAGAGACTTATTTACTTGTATAAATGCATGTAAATAACTGATAGTGCGTTAAACTATCCTTGTATCTGATAATAATTTTAAAGACTTGTTTTTGTTTTGATATCAACAGCAAGTACAAAATGATTTTTTTTTTTTGCATTCCAGTCGGTCCTATTGAATTACTAATCATAATCAAATCAGCTTAAAGTGCAATTTATTTTTATGCACTTTACAAATTCAAAAAAATCGATGGTTTGTTTTCAAAAGAGGAAAAATTCTGAAAATCTTGGAAATTTTTAAAAATTTGCTTTGTATTTTTTAATAAGATACCGTAATTTAAACTTCCTAAATAAATAAACGAATGAAAAAAATTAAATATTTAGATAGTCGTCAAAATTTATATCATGTATTTTTTTTTTAACTCTTAATAAAACCGGAAGAATATCTGATGCGGATATACTATACGAGATGCGAATTCAATGGATGTACATTAAATAAATATATTTTTTTAAATTTTGCGACTCATCTCTTCCAGCATGTGGTCAAAGCACAGCTTCAATTGTCGGTCGTACCTTCACTGGGGGTTGAAAGAACTGTACTTCTTTTAGATTCTTTAAATAAACATAGTTAAGAAAATTATCTTAATTTACAAGATTTTATTAAAATGTATTGTTAATGTGTTAAAATTTTTTATTAATGTATTGTTAAAATGTAATGTTATGTTAAATGTAAATGTTTTATTAAAATAACTATTTGAATAGAATTTAACGCAGGTATTAATATTTAGGTGTTTTTTCTTTTGTCTAATTTTTGAAAAGGGGGGCAAGGTTTTTTTGACCGAAATAAAGGAGCAGACTGCGCCAAAAAATTCAGCGGATTTCAGTCGATTAAGAAGTTCTAAATTAATACATACACAGTATGCATACTGGGTACGCAGTTAATACATACACAGTATGCAGATCTATATTTCTAAACCTAGACTCCCATTTCTCTCATACAAATGCATTTTTATTCATGCATTCACGTTCCTTTTTTTCCGGTGGAAGACCCCATTCTTGTGTTTATCTTCAAAAGAAATGGCACTGCACGTGTGATGGGGGTGTATTCTCACAGTGGGTACCCCTCCCTCTTTTTCACCTGTGTCACGGTTACCTTATCTATTGATCGATGCGAGGCAGCTGAGAGGACAGATCGAAGTCAGGTGGGCGGATAGGATTCGGTAAGATGATTTTTATGATAGGAACTGAGGGAGAATCTAAGTTAGTTCGACGAGAGTTTACGAATCTCGTAAGAGAGAAAGGGATTCGTTGCAATCGATAATAGGATGTAAAAGCAGTAGTGAAAATATGTTACAACCAATTAAAATCTTTATAATATCTATGATATTCAATATTTGTAATTTTAGAACATCCGACAAAATTAATCAGCATATAATCTTTATTTAAGCATAAAAATTCGAAATGGCTAGCAAGAGTTATAAAACGGAATTTTTAAAGGTATTTGACTAAGTTTGGGTTGGGCTTTAAGACAGTTAAAATTTTGAATTTATGCATAAAAAAGATTGGACAAATATCTACGAAACCAAAATATATCATTTTATATCAAAATATAATAGATGAATTTTTTTTCAATTACGAAAAAAGAGGTATAAAATACAAATCTTCTAGTTTAGAGGTTTATCAAATGATTTGCTTAACCATTTGCAGATAGCTTAAGAAATGTATTATCTCGTTTTGTAATGTAATGTATTATCCACTTTTTAAATATTGGGATTTAACTGACAAATAATACGAAATTTTCAATTTTTATCACATTGTGAAGAATTAATATAACTACAAAATATTTCTAAATGAATAGATTACTTATTATCTAGTTCAGGAATTGCAGAACATATTGAAAAATTAATACAACAAATTTGAACAAAAAAAAATATGCATTACTTTTTAATTTATGAGATTTTTCGTACGAAAATTTCTACGGAAGATCAGAATTTGCGAAAATAGTCAATTAATTCAATTTTACTTCCCCAAAAATAGATTTAGAAACCAAATTCAAATGGTTTTATAAAGACACTTGCTCAAACATTAATATTATTAAATTTTTAAAAAATCATAATTTCACAAACAATCGACTTTTTAACCTACCTTAAATGACCCATACAAATAGAGATCAGAGCAGTTGATATATTATTAGCAAAAAAAAATTCGCAGAAAATAAAAACTGGAATTTTCTCATTACAGTTTTAAATGAAAACTTCTAATATTACAATAAAATTTTTGAAAGTGCACTTCATAGCTTCATAATAAATTCGCAGAAATCTCTATACATTCTAAGTAACTTTTGGGATAAAACGAATACTGTGCAAAACAATCAGTTATGCAATAGCACGACAACAAAAACGGACAACAACACTTGATGCATCCTGTTTTATCATATAGAATGCATCTTGATATCTTTTCCGCGAATTCTGCACCAAAACAGTGATTTGGATATCATGATTTCTTCACATGTGTGAAACTGAAATTTCTTATTTTAAGTAAATAATTAATTAGTAGATTGTTTTTACATGTTTTTTCCATAAACCAGGGAAAATTCTGATCTGATTATGAAATGTGGTACCTGTTTATTTTTGGCTTATTTATTGACGAATCGATATTTATAAAGAATCGAATTATAATAATCGAAAATCGTTTGCTTAAATCAGCGCAGTTCATATTTGTAAAGTAAAAATAAATAGAAAAATATTATACTTTTGTTAATTATTCCTAAATAAAGATTATTTATATTTAAATTTTAATAAAATTATTAAAAAATTCTTCAAAGTATATGTGTGGTAATTTAATAGATTGAAACATTTCCATAAAATAAATAAAATGAGTGAAAGTATAAATCAAAATGTATAAATTTGTAATAGTTGAAGGATGATTAAATCGGTTTAAAATTTCGACTACAGAAATATAAGCGATGGAAATCAGTTGAGATTATTTATTTTGAAATTCATGGCAGATCATATATAAATAAATACTTAAATAATGTGAAATGTCTATTTAATTAAAATCAGATTTCCAAATTATAAGATAATTGATTTCATAAAAAAATATCTTATAAATACATGAATAGAAATGCTATGAAAATTATCCACGCTGCATATAATTCTTAAGAGGAATATATGATAATATGAAAATAAAATTCGATAAAATTTGGAAGTGCTATAAAAATGATCGAAAATTCCAAACAAATATTATAAATATGATTCGAAAATCAAATTAATTTTACCTGTCCATCCTGAGAAGGACGCAGCATAACCCAGAATTAAGTAATTCCACGAGCAATCCAAACACAAAACAAAATAATCAGTATCCAATTCGAGAGTATACAGGTGACAGATGTCAGAGGTACGAAAGCTCGCGCGAAAATGAAGCTCAAATGGAATTGGCGAATTCGTTCCTGTCTCAGAACCAGCCATGCGTCAAGAGAGCGCACGCGATCGCGGCAGAACAGCCATCTCATTGGCCGAGGAGATCGACGAACAGACGAGTTCATTGTTTGCATTCGGGTGGTGTCCTTTTTTTTTCTCTCTCTCGTTTTCGCGGATCATAAAAACGGGAAACTGAGTGGGTTGATGGGTGAAGGCGATATTTTGTTGCCATAAATTGATTTTTTTCTTCTCCATGTTTGAGTAGGAGTTATGGAAGATTAGCGTTTGTGTATAACGCCTCGCATCTTGGATAAACCAACGGGTGTGGACGAATGAACTTTCGTTTTCAACATTCGATTGGAAGAATTATTATTTGGAAATTACATTATATATTATTATATTTATCGAGTAAACAATTACTTTTATATGTGCGAATCGTTTGATTAATAAGTTTGCCATTATATCTTACGAAGTAAATCGGAGATAAATCTTCCATGAATGTTCCATCACAATTCTTTACAAATTTTGTTTTATTTGTTCACTTCTTGAGAGCAAGATAATTGTTGGAGGGACAAATATGGTCATCTCGCTTTTCTAACGAAAGGTGTAATCTAAAACCTCTCTAGTTGTTATAAAAAATGTTTATTATTCATTGAAAAATTGAGGTTATTAAAAACAGCTGCCAAGATCTAAAGAATTTTTTTTAAAATTTTGCAAGCGAATATTTTGCCGTTTGAAAGTTTTAACAAAATTATATCTAATAGAAAAGTGAATTTTTCTTGAATTCACAGAAGAATCTGTGATATAGAGAATTAGCATAGGTATCTTAATTCATTAAACTCGAATGTATCTTAATGATATTAATTACTAATACACATGTAAAAGATGCTCTATCAGATTAATAATGAAAGAATTATTCATGTTATTGGTGTCGAAATGTTCGATAGGTTTTCTGTTATCTTTTACACAACACAAACGAAGCATCCCCTTGTAAATGTAGATGCAACTAATTCGACTCCTAGTTCATCGTTATTTAAATATTAGTCACTGAATTTTAATCTGAACTACTAATCTGATAGTTCAGATGAAATATGAAAGACACTTCATGACAATTCACTTTCAATTTAGTTTTTCCATGCAATAGCATACTTAATTAAAAATTGTTATCCGACGTTATTTAAATATTTTATAAGGATTAATAACAAAATATCTCCCATGGAACATTCCATGAGAATTATAATGAAATCTAGTTAAAATCAGATGCTGTGTTGCACAAAAAACGATAAAGATTTTATTTTTCAATGAATTCGGGCTTTTACATTAAAATTGAAGATTAGCATACATAAGAAAAATAATTCAATTAAATTCTTGAAGAGACTGAGGGTAAAGACCTCTGAGCACCCGAGGCCAGAAGTCTGACTTCTAGCTCAAATGAAGATAGCACACACACACTCGCTTGCACAACCCCTTTTTACAGGGGGTCTCATTCATGCACCTCACAGAAAGAACACAAGGAAGAGAACAACCATGCCCGAACCAGGACTCGAACCCGGGACGCCTAGATCAAAAGTAGTACATACATATGTAAAAACTCTCTTTCTAGATTATACTTTTTAAAGTTTGTTGATTCATCTAATATTAATATTTATGACTTAAAATTTATAAAGAGGCTAAATAAAAGCATTTAAAAATAAAATAAAAAAATCATACGCTTATTTACTTTACTTTATTCGAATTTTATGGTCTGTGCAAAGAATTTTCTCGTCTGTTCTCAAAAAAAGCTTATCAAATAATAATAAAGTCATCTTAATTCATTAATTTCCACCTTTTATTTTCTAATATTTGTATTAGTTGCACTTTATACTATTTTTTCGGTAATTAATTGGTTTGTCTACCGTATCACATAAAAACTATTGCTTTCGAAGTGTCTAAGTAATATAATTTTGCAATTTAAGTACTTTACATTATTTTAATTTTCGTTGTTTCAATGTAATTGCAGTCCTGTAAAAATATTTTTTCTAAAATTTCAAAATTCTAGAATTTTTGTACTTTTGTTTGTTTGATTCGAAAACATTTTTTACTATGATTAAAGTTAAGATTTTTTTTTAAATAGTGAACAATATTTCTTTTTACTATTTAATACATTAAATTGCTTTATATCAGTCATGATTCTGTTAACTGCCTCTCATAACTATTGACCAGTAATTCATGCTATTATTTTGTCTGTTTCATTCAATCATTCATATTTGAGCAAATTTTAAGGCTACCTTTGTCTTGAGGCTCAAACTGTGAGAAACATTTTTTTGTTGTTGTTGTTTAGAAACATTTAATTTTCAATGCAATCAATGAATTTTAAATGGGACAAAAAGTAATTTTGTAATCGATTGTTTTCTTTTTTATAACATGTAATGCATTCAGATTTTATACAAAATAATAATCAATAATATAATCGCACATTACAATAAAACTATTTTTTTAGAAACGTAATTATTTTCAAAAAATTTTTTAATTTACATTTTTTGAAAAGTAAGGCAAAAAGTGATCAATCATATTTTTCTTCAAAATTTTTAATATTTTTTCACGAAAATAAATCGACATTGTAAAAAATGAAATTTTACAAAAACCTTTAAAAATCTAATTAATTAATACGATTATCCTTTTTATAAAATATCCATTGAATAAAACAAAGAATTTTCGGAAACATGTGATTTTTTTAATTTTTTTTTTTTTTTTTTTTAGAATTTTTGAAGTAAATTAATTTTTTTAAAGAATTTATCTTTGACATCTTATGTGAATTATACCAAATACTGTTACATTTCAAAATAGCATTAAAATCTCTTCATTGTTTTAAAACAAAGGACAGAAATGTTAGTTGCTTGGGCTTTATTTGTTTCATGTTATTAAACATTTTTAATGAAGGAAGAATTGAAACGAATGTATTGTCACTTTTCCAAAATGCGATGTTTACTTGACGTGATATGCCATAAACAGTTTCACTCTTTGCAATATCCTGCTCTTCGAAATGCTTGCGGCATGTCTCACAAATGATTGACGTGCGTTACTTCCAAAGCTTACTGACCCAGACGATATGTTGCAGAAAAATATGCAACGATTCTTAATATCAATAGCAATTTTTTGCTTTCCATTTATAGAAACTTTCAGCGTTTTACAACAAAGCCTGTTTGATTTGGGAAACAAAGTTTTATAAATATAATCTGGAGAATAGGCATGTGCACCTCAGATCGATTTTTCAAAATTTCAATTAGAATTTTTATTAATTAAAAATTAAGTGAATTGTTTGTCCTTTTCCGCATTACTTTCAGGAATGTATCAAATTTTTTACACTATTTTCAAATCTAGAAAATTGTCTTTTATATAACATCGATTTAGTTGTACAATTTTTCTTGAATTCTAACATATTTTTTGTTAATTGTCAATAATTTTGTTTATTGCAATTAATTCAAATTGTTTTCAATATTTAGTCCAAAATGTAATCATGTGATTTTCTTCCAATGCTGAAAATTGAAACAGAATGATTCTCTAAAGAAAGTGATGTCGTAATCAGTACAACGAAAGGAAACTTGCAAATAAAAGATGGGTAACATAAAGCTCTTAGATGTATAGTGATCCTAAGATGTCACACAACTTAAGTCTATAAACATATTTCATAAGCACAAGAGCAAATGCATACTATTAAAATAACATGGTTTCAATATCTATCGCAATTTGATGTTTACAGAAATTCTGTCGAGACAATTATAAATATCAAGTCACGCTGAAATGATTCAAATGAAATGAAATGCAATCAATTTTCGGAATGAGCCAGCTGATTTTGAAAGCTCTCTTATATTATTATATACGAGAAGAATCACAGCCTCATTATTATATTGACTAAGAGATTACATTAATGGTGATAAATATGGGCATAAAAAAGTAGAATTTTAGTTTTTTAAAAGTCAGAATTTATATTTGCAAACTTTGACAGTTGAAATATTTTTTCTTTGCAATTTCACTATCCTCATTCTGTATTTGGCAACAATCAATACAGTACACTCACATTTTAAATTTAATTAAGTAGCGAAATAAAGATGTAGTATTCAAATACTAGTACGGACTAAATTAAGTAGGGTCTAAAAAATATGCGTAGGTCGCAATATATTATATATATATATATATATATATATATATACACACAGTAATGTTGCTTTATTTAACCCTTTAAAGGGCCATTTTTTTCTAGTCATGTTAAAATATTTTTAGGCTTGAAATTAGAATAACAAAAGGGATTCATTTAGCTTATTAGATAAATTTAATTTAATTTAATTAATTAATTTGGTTAATTAATAATTAAGTGACAAACCAAGACGCATCATTTTGTGTGGGATAAAGAACTGAAGCCTCTAAGTTTCTGTCTTTCTAAAAAAATTTGTCAGAACTTATGCCAACCTACATAGATTGATAAATTTGGTGGGAAGCATACTTCCCATGGCCTTAAAAAGGGTTAAAAAATACATTAAAAATAAAACATAGTGATTGGTCTCCATGGGACTTTTCTTGTATACTCCGTAGTAAAAATGTTACACATACTGCTCTTCCCCACATAAAATTGGGGGTTGGGGGGCAAGGCCGAGAACGTCACTAATGTTTAGACTTTCATCTTCAGAACCCCGCAGGTGAAAGTTGCGTGCTTTATATTATTATTATTAAGGAAATAGGTATTTGTGCATTAATCACATTCCCCTAATGAACTAGGCTTTAAAAAAGCCTTTTAGCAGGCCAATTTTGAAGTTTTTTTTAACCATTAATCGCCAGCATGTAGTTAATACACAAGAGCCGGAAAACCAAATATTATTTTAGATTATTTTTTTTAAATCACATAAAGTTTACATATCAAGCCACAAGATTTATTTAAGTTATTGCTCTTTTAAATTATTGCATTTATATGCATCCGAGAGTAAAGATTGATCTACACTTTAGATCTACACAAAAGTTCGTACATAAACCTTTGACAGATTTGATCTACACTGATCTACACAAAGGTTCGTACATAAACCTTTGACAGATTTAATCTACACTGATCTACACAAAGGTTCGTACATAAATCTTTGACAGATTTGATCTACACTGATCTACACAAAGGTTCGTACATAAATCTTTGACAGATTTGATCTACACTGATCTACACAAAGGTTCGTACATAAATCTTTGACAGATTTGATCTACACTGATCTACACAAAGGTTCGTACATAAATCTTTGACAGATTTAATCTACACTGATCTACACAAAGGTTCGTACATAAATCTGACAGATTTAATCTACACTGATCTACACAAAGGTTCGTACATAAATCTTTGACAGATTTAATCTACACTGATCTACACAAAGGTTCGTACATAAATCTTTGACAGATTTAATCTACACTGATCTACACAAAGGTTCGTACATAAATCTTTGACAGATTTAATCTACACTGATCCACACAAAGGTTCGTACATAAATCTTTGACAGATTTAATCTACACTGATCTACACAAAGGTTCGTACATAAACCTTTGACAGATTTGATATACACTGATCTACACAAAGGTTCGTACATAAACCTTTGACAGATTTGATCTACACTGATCTACACAAAGGTTCGTACATAAACCTTTGATAGATTTAATCTACACTTTAGATGCTAAGATTGTGAACCAGCAATTTACCAAAGTAGCTACGTTTTTTAATTATGTTGCATGCATGCGAAAGTAAATATCAACATGTGGTTAACCCTTTGATGGATTAGATTCCAAATTTGATAAATATTTATATTTTAGATGTTAAATCTGTGCATTTTCATCAATTAGTCTCTTTTCGACGTGTAGTTGTCATATATTCGGATAATGAGACTGACAGACTTCCTTTATATGAATTTCATTCAAAGACGGAGAGAAATCTACAAATTCGTTGTAAATACCATACAACAAACTACATCCGCTTAAGTCAAAGAATTTTTATTGTATTCAAAAACGCACATATAGGGCTGAAATAGGCATAATTCCGGAAATATAATTTTCGACCCTGGAAAGATCTGAAATGTTAATATTAGTCGAAATCTGGGCCCGAATTTTTTGGCAGTTGCAATATTTTTTCTTTTTAAATGAGAAAGTAAAAAAGAATAAGGACTAAGGAAATTTTTTTTCTTCCTTACATTTCTTCTTTACAACCGTCTTGCCTATTTCGAGGATATCTTGTCGGACTACTTTTTGAGATCTCTTTCAAACAGTTCTAAAATGATTATCAGTAACTGTAGAATTGACTAAAATTTATTTCCTTCCTTAGGTGAAAATAATTGCTATCAATTATAAATACATCTGTGCTGGAAATAATTTTATACACAATTTTGGGACGTTTTCTATTTCACCTCCAAACAGTTTGTAAAATTCAGGCATTTTTAGTTCATTGAAATTTACCTTCAAATTTGATCAGCATTAAATCTCAATTTTTTTTCTATTTGCGTATGGTTCGATACTTATACTTCATTTATGCAAGTCGAAGAACAATTAATCAATTAAAAAAAACTTCCTTCCAAGAATATAAAATTGCCCAACCTAAATTCTAAGGCTTTAGTATTTTTTCAGCGTATTTTTTTATACAATGCCCACGTTCATGAGGAATGTAATTTTCGTTTTTTAAATGTATCTTCACTGAGATTTTGTTACACTCTTCACGTTTACTATGTTTTTAAAAAAAATCTATTGTTAAATATATGAAGCTCGCAAGCAGAAGTACAATAAATAACCTTGTAGTGAAGGAATGTAAAAGGAAAAAGCCGAATACCTAAGCAGTTCGATAAAATTATCAAAAAAAATTACCAAAAAAAAAAAAAGCAACCGAACCGAGTAATAATACAGTTGAGTGGAGTGCTCTTATAAAGTAATCGCATTTGTTGATCAAATTGTTCGTTGGGGATATTGTAATATTTAATTTCAGTTCAATTACTTACATATAACTTCAGAATTCCGTGAAATTGCCAGACGTTAAAGCCCTGTTTTTTTAAATGATACACATATGTTCTATTCAATTTGTATACATTCCTTTCTAATTCAAACTAGTTCCATATTATCATAGTTTTTAAATGCGTAAATGTGTTTAAATACGTAATTCATCTATTTTCTAAATTTCACTACATAGAATCTTTACATTTTTATTCGTCATGAAAACAACACAAATATTAAACGGAATCATTTCTCTTTGGTTTTCAACAGTGAAAGAAATTCATAGGTTTAAATGTTTGATGAAACAATGAAAATGTTTGAATTTCAGAGCAAGGATGTTAACTCTTGTTGGAAATTGGATTATATACATATTTTTAAATTGACAAAATTTAGGAAAGATTTGTACGACTATTAAATTGGTACATTTAAAAGACAACTTTTTACATTTTAAAGCGACACAAAATTTATTTTCATACTTTGAAATCATTTTTGGAACTTATCGCTTAAAACACCAAAATTCAGCTTAATCTTTTTATTAATTAAAATTTCAAAAATTCTCTTCGAGGTTCACGTTTCCACTCTCTAAAGAGTATAAGTGCCAAATTTGGTAGCTGCAGATCAAATAGTACGACTTCTAAAGGCGCCAACACACAAACACATATACACTCATCTTCATTATTACCTGAGACAGGCATTGGATATATTCATTACAAACGAGTTTTGATATCCAGTCTATTATTAGAATACAAGTCTTCTGTGTACAAACAACGAACAAATAAAATATTTTAGATGCAAATATACAAGCGAAACTTACCATAATGAAATTTTCTATCATTCCATCTTTATTTAATACAAATTATATTTAGATATAATTTAACTAAAAAATAAATATTTATGAGTCATTTCCAATTCATTGTTCGCAGGATAGTGAATACATCATATTTCAATAAAAACAAGCTAAAAATAGGACAGAATGTTGTTATTTCATTACATTTTGTGATTATTCAAAGGCAACATGAAATGATTCGTAATTGTGGGTTCGTAAATATAAATAAAAAAGGAAACCATCATAGCTTCAACTGTATTAAACATATACGCTTTGGCAACAGCTAGAAACAGCGTCGGCCATATTGTTTGGAACTCGGAACAATATGGCTCGTCACGATCCTCTCCATCCTTTTCTGTCAAAAATGAAGGACTAATCTTCTCTTGTCACGAACTGGCGGATGACTTATAACACCTGCGCGAACATTTCTCCCTGTTCCTTGTGAGGTTTCTCCTCTGGCTGCAGCAATTACTTCGTCGAATAATGCTTTCCGAAATAATTATTACATTGCCCTATTTCAACTATAGCAAACAGAAGAATAAAATAATCTCACGAAGAAATCGTTTGACATTTCAACGCCATCTTTTCAGTTCGAAAATAATATTGTGTGAAATCTGTATATCATTCTTTCTGTGCATTTTTAATGCTCCATTCGCCAATTAATCAATCATTTTTGACAGAAAAATTAATATTTGTGATTACTTTTGCTTTGTCCCTTTTCTTTTAAAAAATATTCTTGTTCCAAGTATTGTCGTTATAAAGTTATTGTGAATTATTTTTTTGCAAATCACAATATGGGGAAAGATTGCTTATGTACAATAATGGGCAAATAATGCATTAGTATGATAATTCATAATTTATATACAGCTACATTTCTATTTTGTAATTGTCAAAAATGACGCCATCCTCAAAGAATTCTAACTCAAGATTTTGATGAATCGTAATATTTTGGTCCTTCCTCAGCCCCAAAACACATTTTTTGGAATCATGTCTGTCAGATTATGAATAAGATAATTCAAAAATGCGTTGCTTTGGAAAGAAAAAATTTAGAATAACTTTAGTGGACTTTGGTTCGTATTTATGCTAACTTCGTAGATTTCTGTGTAAAATTTTGAACATAATTCATTCAGAAGATATTTGCATGCCAAGTCTTTCAGAATGCAAGCCAAATTTAACGAAACAAAAAGAGTTAGAGTGATATAATTTGGTATACAGGGTTATTATCTATAATGTAGATTTGTATAAAATTTAGAATCAAATCCATCAAGAGGTTGATCATCTGTCGATCACTTTTAATTGCACTTAAACGCGATAACTCAAATGTAATGACTAAAATAAATGAAATTTAATATGTTATCTTGCGATTACATTCGTAGCTATACTAAATTTTGGTTTTTAATAGGTCATAAAAAAGATACATATTCAGTTCCGCATATTAAATATATATTTATACTAAATATATGCCGCATACTATATATATATTTATACTACATATATAAAAGATGCATATTCAGTTCTTATGACCGCATGTCAGATTAACAGCCAAAAAGAACCCCGTTAAAATCACACATTAGACTTTTCCATTATATTTGTAATTATATTTGTTCGCCAATGGCATATAATAAATAAATACCTGTTTTTTTTTGTTTTTTTTTTACCGCGAATACGTTTACAACTTTCATGTTCGAAATTCTGAAAGTATTAAAACTGAGCCCTTGCAGTATTCATCGCCTTACCCAAGGCCACAATTTTATGCGAGAGTGGTAGGGGGTTAACATCTTTTTTATAGAGAATATGCTGGAAAGTTTCGGGGGAATTAAGCCAGCTGCTTTTTTAAGAAGAAGGAATTATAAATTTTTCAATTGTGCGATTTTACTATAATCTTTAAGAGGTAATCAGTTAATTACACTGATGTATTTGTAAAGTTGAAGGTCTGATGAAAAATTTTTATATTAAATATAAAACAATGACTTGACCGTTCTTTTTTTTTAGAAATAAATATTAATTCGAAACTTGACCGACGAAAAAAGTTCAGATTTGTACATTAACTACAGAATCTTTTTGAACTGGAGTTATTTTATGTGCCATATCAATCCACGCCCAGTATTTATTTTAAATAAAGAAAAAAATAAATAAAAGAATGCCAGATATAGAAAATAGTAGGTGCTTTTAGAAAAAGGTTTCAAAATGAATTTGAAAATAATATATCAGCTTGGAAAATGCAATGAAAAAGGATTTGCAAAAGCTTTGAAAAAGATCTCCAAGAAAGATACAAAGAAAACTCTAAAAAAATTTTGTATCTAAAACAAACTTCTGTTTGTTCCCTCTGTGTGTGAACCAGTGAGACTCTCCCTCTGTCTCACTGGCTAACAACTGTTCTTCACTCCCCACCATACATGCATACAAAAAAAAAATGAAAAGAAAATTATGGGGAATATATTTATAGTTCCAATCATTAAATAATTTCTAATAAACAAAGATAAACTATTTTTTTATCTCTATTTAAGTAAGTATCACTGTTAAGTACTTATTATCTCAATTAATTAAGTTTTACTTTAAGTTATGATAGCTTTTAGGAAAAAATATTAAAATTTTTTTAAATTAACAATTATTGTTGCAAAAATTAATATAATACACTTAATTCTTAAAACATAGAAAACAAAAATGGTATTTAGGCTTGGAACTGAGAGCATTAATATCAGTATTATTTAAGAGGAAAAAGGGAAAAAAGCATTTACTATGATACAGTTTTATAAAAAAAGAATCATTTTTCAAAGAATAAAATACAAATAAAATAATAACGATACAAAATAACATAAAATGTAGCAAGCAGTTTATAAACAGAAGCTAGATAAATAATGCATAGATGTCTCTGAACCTGTTTTACGTTTTCTTTCTACTTTGCTTTTTTTTTTTTGGAGAGGAGGGGAGGGGGGTGTACTTTTCCTGAAGGATTTTTTTTTATGTATTTGATATGCCTTTATAATTTTATTTACGGATTTGTCCAAGGTTTTCTGCACCTCTTTAGTGACGATGCCTGAAGCGATCGCATGCTTACTAATGGCACAGTGAGCTTGTATAATTTGATACGAAAAAAAAAAGAGAAAAAAAACATTTAGTTACATTGGATATCTGAATTTTATAAAAATTATGTATGAAAACACTGGAATATTAATAAATAAAATATTTTCACTTTTGAAAGCATTTATTAACACTTGCTTGTGAGAAGATAATAGTTAGCTATGAAAGTAATTCTGCGAACAATTAATACTCCGAGAATATTAAGAAAGAAGTGTTGCCACTAAAATGTGCCACATTAATGTGTTGCCACTAAAAGAGGGGCCACACATTAATGATTTAGGTTTAGTTATAATAACGTACCGTTTAAAGCAACACAAGGGATATTTTGGGACGGACCTCGTAATTTTGAACCGCGGTTAGATGACGAGGACGACACCTGAGCTGACACCCCCCCCCCTCCACACCACGCCACAAACAAGCGAAAAGATAAATCAAGAAGAAATAGAAAAGTTCTAACCATCATTACTCTTGTTTTTTTTTAAAATTAGTTTAATTATTTTTTATTTTTATTTTATTTTTTGTCATTTATTAATTTTCTTTCTCGTACATGTAGTATAGAGAAAGTATAGAAATCGAGGGGGGAAAAATCGAAATCGAGATTTCGACGAATTTTCACGTTTTAGACCTCCCTGAGATCAAAAAATACATTTTTGGAAAAATGCCCGTTTGTCTGTGGCAAATACAACTCAAAAACTCTGAGCTAGACGGATGAAATTTGATATGTAAGATTAAAACGAAATTTGTGAATTTCTATCAAATTTTGAGCAAAATTCGTTCGGATGAAGTCTGTCTGTCCGACTTTTCAAATATACGTTAGTATGATAACTACGAAACGAAGAGAGCTAGATAGATAAAATTCGGTACACGAATTCGGCATTTTTAGTGTAGGTGCTATGAAATTTTGAACGAAATCCAACCACGGGTTGATCATTTGTCGGTCTGTACTTTCAGAAATATTTAAACGCTATTATTCAAAAATACAATACATTAATATATCGAATTTTGCACGTGATTTTGTGACATTAAGTGTAATTTTATGTCAAATTTGTGTTACAGTCGGTTGGGAAGACCGCGTCTGCAATCTAAATTTGAATTTCGGATACTTTTGGCTGCACACCATGTATTAATCATCAAAATACTAGTCAATGATAACACGATAGATTCAATAAAATTGTTAAATTCACGATAAAGATTAATATTTCATAGCTATTATACCCCAATGTTATGCAAGGAGTTCATTGGGATGACACATTTATTCGAGAACAGCGAGAATGCTTTGGTGAGACCAATTTCTCTGGTTTGAAATTGCGGTTCTGGAAATAAATCATTATTCGTAAAAAAAATTTTAATTTTAGGAACACATAATTTTTACTTTTTATGTGTCTTTATATTTGAAATTCTTAATATAAAAAATATGACTCAAAAGATAACCAGAATAAAGTGGATTCTTCAACAGTAGTAAAAGAAAAATACGAGAACGAAAGAATTTTGATATTGAGATGGAGAATATTTGATTTTCATTTTGAAAACTTAATATACTGATTTCACTCATTTTAAATGAGAAATACCAAGAAAATTTTAATCACAGTGAATTTTCATTCCATTAAGACATTACTAAAGAATCTGGAGGAAATCATACAGTTATAGATCATAGCAAATTGCTTAGCTTCAATCCACGTATTTTCTCTTATCTCATGAAGGATGAAAAGATTAGAGATACATTTCAGAGTTGGAATATAATTAATAATTTCAGTTGGCAGATACTTCTGTTTTGAATTTGCTTGCTACAAAGTACATGTGTTAGCAAGCCTATCTTATTTTTCAACTGCTGGTAGAAATCTCTACCAGAAAATCTGCCGTTCGATTGATATCGCAACATCGTCATGAAAAATTCCTTTTGCTTTTCGCTGCGCTTCTGTATCATTCAGCTGAATACAGGGATGGATTTTTCAAAAAAGCAGCTTCTTGGGGCAGCTCAATAGACATACTAGCATTTTTGGCAGAAGGTTTAATTGTCTAGACTTAGCGATTCTTATTTTTATATCAAAATGTGTACTATTAAATTTTTAGAATATAAAATGTATAAAGTATAAAATTTGTGAAATGTATTAAAAATAATTGTAAAACATCATAATAAAATTGGTTTTATATAATACAAATCCAGAAGTGCAGTATATATAACCTTTTTAGACGTGTAAATATATATAAAAAGAGTGAAAGAACGGCCATAAAGCAGCCACGTTCAACTCGTACTAGAAAAATACCTTAAAAACAAAATCACTCAAAAAGAATCAAAATCACAACTTCCCATCCGGGAACTGTAAGTTAAAACACCTCTGGTTTGACTCAGCCAGTTACACATACTCTCACAGAATCTGTAGTTTTTCCTTCAGACGTTTTAGATACACATTATTTTAAAACCTGGCAACACGGTGTTGAACTGTAAACTCTTTCAAATGAAATTCTTTAGTAAATAAACATTTAAACGTATCACCTAGTCGAACGCATGAGCATAAGTGAGCATAAGAGCACCAATTTTTCAAAATTTGTATAGGTAATAGGGAAATAGACAGTGCGTTGTTGAGAAAAAAAAATTAAAAATCTATTAATTAAAAACTTTGTGTCCCAAGCGCTTCTTCCTGATTCCGAGTCAAGCACTTCCCCCTATATTTCCCAAATTTAGCAAAATATGTAGTGATTTTGAATTTCCTGCAAGAATAAAGGGTTTTAATATTAATTTCTATACCTTGCAATGTGGTAAAAGATGGGCGAGCTCATCACCTAGGTCACAGTCAAGAAAAATAAATACATAAAATATATAATTGAAAATTTAAACCCTCCGACTGCGCAATATTTTAAAGTCACTATTTAGATGCGAGGTTTGCAAACAGGTTCAAATATTTATCAAACAAAGTGAACTGATACTATATTGTTACGAAATTTCCGGGGTTCGTTTGGATAGTGGGAGTTACATGGTGTGGAGAACACTCAATCAGCAGGCGACAGTAGAAAATAAAACAACGACGTTTATTTGCGCGAAGATACACAGGACAACACAAAGACGACAACTATATACAGCAAACAATTATCTTCAGCCGAGACGTGCAGACAACAGCCCACAACAGATTCCAATGCAGACCGTAGCGCACAGCTTAATTCGGCACTCACTTGACACCGTCGCTGCTCCGCTAATCTCTGGAAGGCCAGTTCTTTCTGTCGATTCCGACTACTCTCCTTGCACTCCACTGGCTCACGACGACTCTTCTCTGTCGCTGCCGACTACGACGACTCAATTCACCGTCGACCCACCACTGCTGGGTCACGACTCGACTCCGGCAGCTACAGGCTGCTCCTTTTATAGGTCTCAGGAGGCGGGGCTAGAAGCCTCTCAACCAATCAGGAACGTTCGAGGCGTATCTCCGTTGCTACTGGACGGATCGGGAAAATTCTCGATGTTTCGGGTATAATCCATTTTGGCGCCAAAGTCGCCAAATTCTTCGCCAAGTCGCCAAATGGCCGCCAAGTTTGTCGCCAAGCTCAGGGACCTCCTATGGAACCCACTATGCTGGGAAGCCGCATCGCAGGTTCGTAACAATATGTTACACTATAATAATATGGTACAATAAAAGACTCTAATCATAAAAATAAACACTCTAAACTTCGAAAAACGCGAGATGCAACAGAAATTGGATTGAGTACTAACTCGCGGAAATCGCGAGATAAGAGCTGGAGGATAAGAGTTGGAGGATTAAACATGTAATGGTCAACCATCATCCAGTCGAACGCATGTTCATAAAGGCGAGTCCAGTTCCAGTTCTTTTATTTTTATTTGTATAGATAATACGGAAATGGGCTATGTGCTGTTAAGAAAAAAATGTTAAACATTTACAATTAATTAGTAGCTTAGTATCCAAATAATGCTCATATTCTCTGGCCTTTTTCCCTGATTCCGAATCATACTCTTCCAACTACAATGTGAAACTTTGGCAAAATCTCTAGCGATTTCAAATTTATGCAAGAATACGATGCAAGTATATTAATTTTTAAAATGATCGGCTGATTAATTTTTGAAATGAAATGACTATTGATCGGCTAGGTCGTTACCTAGGTCG